>NC_065581.1:41806480-44306480 GCF_024542745.1 Macaca thibetana thibetana | reverse complement strand
ACTTACCAGAAGTACTTTTTTTTTTTTTTTAACTTTTTGGCTTACCTCCTTCACTAGAAACATGTAGGTTCTGAGAGCAGGGACTTCATTCACTTCTCTTTTCCCATGCCCAGTAGAATGAGAGGTCGCTGTTTAGGAGAGTTAGAGGTATGGGCTTATATCTCTAAGAAAATGATAATTTTTAGAAAGTGCTTTATTTTTGGAATAGTGTCATACCATAACCATTTCTCACCTTGTTGAACCCCAACTTTGCAGGATGGTTTTTTGGTTTTTGTTTTTGAGACAAGGTCCTACTCATTGCTCAGGCTGGAGTACAGTGGTGCAGTCATGGCTCACTGCAGCCCTGACCTCCCAAGCTTAAGCTATCCTCCCACCTCAGCCACCTTAGTAGTTGGAACCACGGGTGTGGTGTGCACCCCACACCTGGCTAATTTTAAACTTTTTAAATTGAGATGGAGTCTGTGTTGCCCAGACTGGTCTCACATTCTTGCTTGGGCCTATACATCTCAGCCTCCCTAAGTGTTGGGTTTACAGGCATGAGCCACCATGCCTGGCTAACTTTGTAACTAGGGAGGAGAATGTTTTTGGATACAGGGATGTCGACCCTATTGACTAACCATATTATCTTTTACTTTTGTAGAGACGCTCTCCTGGTCTGCGTTCTGACTCTTTGGAAAAGAGCTTAAGGATCACTGTTGGCAATGACCACTTCTGTGTTAGCACACCAGAACGGCGACGGCTTAGTGATCGGCTGGGGTCACCAGTGGATAATCTGGAAGATGTGGACAGGTAGGCATCACCTAAGGCAGGGCATACTATACTAGTACTTGAACGCAGAAATGTTGCTGTTTTCTGAATGATATATTTGAAAGGATGGTGCCAGCTCTAAAGTTATTTCCTATGCCACGTGTCCAGTACAAAATATAACGTTGGGATAGAATTTCTAAGTGGGAAGAGTATAATGATGTATAGACTCTGTTGCTGAATAAATTGTATAGAAAAAAAGACTTTAAAAAGGTCATCCTAGTCTGATTAGAAAGAAGAGGCTGAGGGGACATAATCAGAGTCCTCCAAACCAAGAACAGTTGAGATGGTATAGATTCAAAAACAGTGAAACTATGAGAGGTCCCTTTCCAAAGAAAAGTTCTGGACAAAATGGGAAGTCTTTTTAAAATGGTGTTATTTTTTAGCTTATCCAGGCTGAAACATAGATTCAGAAAGGGTTTAGATAAGTTCATGTCTAATATATGTGTGTATGTGATGTGAAGTAGATAAAGTATTAACAAAAAGCTAGAGACCTTCAAAAATGTTTAAGTTCAGTTATCATTTTACAACTATTGAGTGCTGAGGAAGGGTAGATACACCCAAGAGAGTTGGATATAGACCTTAGGTGCTAGGAACTTAACCATATACAGAATGTAAATAATCATGTCAGGTGTTTTTCAGCTCACAAAAATCAAAGTGTGGATGGAAGTCCAGGAAAGCACTCTTTCTCAGAGCTGAGACCTTGACTGTTATGGTCTCTGCCCAGCACGTTGGGAGTTTTGACAAATGAGTAGCAGTAGCAATAAATCAATGTGATGTAGTTTCAAACTGAGACTGTCATTTGCAGTGTTGCACAGAGCATATCTAGGTGGGTGGGGGAGAGCTGGGCAGGAAGTCTGAGGACCAGTTTTGCCGTTGGTAATACTTCAAAGTTCCATTGGCTGTGGATGCAGTGAAGCAAGGCAGAACAGTCTTTTTTTTTTTTTTTTTTCCAGGCTTAATTCACTTTATATTTCTTATATTAAAACCCTATGTTGTAGCCACAGCTGGAGCCTGGGTCCTCTGCACAGAGACTCTGGTGTGTGTCTTGATGAGGTGGTCAGTGAATTCCTGATAGGGAGACTTGGTGAATCAAGTCTCTTTCCAGAGGTCGGGTGTCAGGTAGCTGTAGGTCTTAGAGATGGCATCAAAGGTGGCCTTGGCAAAGCCACCCAGGGTGGCAGTGCAGCCCCTGGCTGAGGTGTAGCAGTCATCGATACCAGCTGTCATGAGCAGCTTCTTGGACACGGGCTGAGACAATGCCAGTGCCCTTGGGCGCAGGGATGAGGCGCACCAACACAGAGCCGCAGCGGCCTGTCACCTTGCAAGGGACAATGTGGGGCTTGTGGATCTTGTTCCCCCAGTAGCCTCTGTGCATAGGGAGAATGAAGAGCTTGGCCAGGATGATGGCCCCACGTATGGCAGTGGCCACCTCCTTGGAGCACTTAACACCCAGACCGATGTGGCCATTGTAGTCCCTGATGGCAATAAATGCCTTGAACCTGGTGCACTGGCCAGTGTTGGTCTGCTTCTGCACTGGCATAATCTTCAACACCTCATCCTTGAGAGAGGCCCCCAGGAAAAAGTCAGTGATCTCAGATTCCTTGATGGGCAGGAAGAAGAGATAGTTCTCCAGGGACTTGATCTTTATATCCTTGACCAAGCAGCTCAGCTTGGTGACAGGCATCCACTCCTTATCCTTGGCCTTGCCTTCATGAGCTCCGCGGCCTCAGCCCCATCCACGGCTGCAACCCCGGCCCCTCTGGGGAAGCCACCGCGGTTCCCCATCCCAGGGCCCTGGGGCCTCTGCCCCCACCCCACCCCTCCCACTGACATCATCCGCCATTTGGTGTTTTCTCATAGAAGAAGCAAGGCAGAATAGTCTTATGTCATATAACATTGAAGCTTCTAAAGGGCCTCAAGATATGTGACTGTATTACTTAATTGGGGCAGTAGCCCTTGCCCTTCTGGCTGCTTCTGTTTTGGGAAATGATTGAGTAGGTAGTCTGGGTAGGTGGTACGTAGTATGATTGTCTTCATTCTTTGCTGAGGTTTTGAGTTAGTTTCAGCAGTTCCTCTTCTTAGGCCTAGTATGTCACTTCCCCTTTGCATAAACTTTGTTATGCACGTGTGCTTCAGATAATTAATTGTATTTTTAAATTACAGAAATTAAAATTTTTCCTCTTAGGGAGTTTGGGGTGGCAGTCTTCTTTCTAGAATCGTGTTTCAGAGACACGGGTCTACTTTAGAGAAAGTGAGATTGAGGTTCTAAACAGAGATACAAGGCCATTTAAAAAATACTGTTGCCCCCTACACATTTCTCTTCTTTCCTTTTTGTTCAGTATGGTTTGTGTGGATAATTACTGTCCATTAAAACCAGGCCACAGGACCATTGGCATACTCAGGATGTCTCCTGACAGTGAGTCTAGTCTTCAACCAATGATACAGGCCATTTATATCCTTTGTATGTAGATGTTTAGGCCTGGCGCAGTGGCTCTCACCTGTAATCCCAGCACTTTAGGAGGTTGAGGTGGGCTAATCACTTGAAGTCAGGAGTTCAAGACCAGCCTGGCCAACATGGTGAGACCCTATCTTTACCAAAAATACAAAAATTACCCAGTGGTGGTGCATACCTGTACTCCTAGCTACTCCAGAGGCTGAGGCAGGAGAAGCTTGAACCTGGGAGGCAGAGTTTGCAGTGAGCCCAGATTGCACCACTGCACAGAGCAAGACTCTGTCTCAAAAAAAAAAAAAAAAAGAAAGTGTATGTAGATGTTTAGTTTTTTAAAAGTTATTTATTAATTTTTTTTTGAGACAGAGTCTTGCACTGTTGCCCGGCTGGAGTGCAATGGTGCAATCTCAGCTCACTGCAGCCTCCGCCTCCCGGGTTCTAGCAATTCTCCTGCCTCAGCCTCCTGAGTAGCTGGGATTACAGGTGCGGGCCACCACACCCGGCTAATTTTTTTGTATTTTTAGTAGAGATGCGGTTTCACTGTGTTGGCCAGGCTGTTCTCGAACTCCTGACTTTGTGATCTGCTGACTTCGTGATCCACCGACCTCGGCCTCCCAAAGTGCTGGGATTACAGGTGTGAGCCACTGTGCCCGACCGCTTTTAAATTTATTTTTAAGAGACAGGGTCTCACTCTATCACCCAGGCTGGAGTGCAGTGACATGATCATAGCTTAGTGTAGCCTCTAACTCCTGGGTTCAAGTGATTCTCCTGCCTCAGCCTCCCAAGTAGCTAGGAATACAGGCACACACCACCCAATGCCCAGCTAATTTTTTTTATTTTTGTAGAGATGGGTTCTCACTGTGTTGCCCAGGTTGGTTTCAAACTCCTGAGCTCAAGTGATCCTCCTGCCTCAGCCTCCCAAAGTGATGGGATTGCAGGTGTGAACCACCATGCCTGGCCAGATGTTTATTTATTTGTTTTTTTTCTGAGACTCTAGTATTCTTTCTCTTCCTTTATTGAATCTGTTAAGTTTTATATCAGGTTTGGATGGTAGCGAAGTTGGGTTTTAGTGTCTTCACCTTAGCAGCCCTATAGGTAGGACTATAATTCTTCTCAAAAGGGAACATGAACAGGTAATGTGAAAAATTCTAAAACACTTGGCTTCTAAAGACCTGTGGATGTGAGGTTGATTTCTCCTGTTCATCAAAGTAATTTGCACATTTAATGTTCCATTCATGGAGCTGTTTATTTTTAAAAAATCAGGCCGGGCGCGGTGGCTCAAGCCTGTAATCCCAGCACTTTGGAAGGCCGAGACGGGTGGATCACGAGGTCAGGAGATCGAGACCATCCTGGCTAACGCGGTGAAACCCCGTCTCTACTAAAAAATACAAAAAAAAAAAACTAGCCGGGCGATGTGGCGGACGCCTGTAGTCCCAGCTACTCGGGAGGCTGAGGCAGGAGAATGGCGTGAACCCGGGAGGTGGAGCTTGCAGTGAGCTGAGATCTGGCCACTGCACTCCAGCCTGGGCGACGGAGCGAGACTCCGTCTCAAAAAAAAAAAAAAAAAAAAAAAAAAATCATTATCTTTTTAAAAGACAATGTCTCGCTCTGTTGCCCAGCCTGGAGTGCAGTGGCGTGATCATAGTTCTCTGTAACCTCAAACTCCTGGGCTCAAGTGGTCCTCCCAGCTCAGTCTTCAGAGTAGCTAGGACTGTGGGCTACATTGCCATACCTGGTGATTTAAAAAATAAATTTTTAGAAATTGAGGGTCTATCTATGTTGTCCAGGCTAGTCTCCTGACCTCAAGCGATCCTCCTGCCTTGGCCTCTTGAAGTGCTAAGATTACAGGTGTGAGCCACTGTGCCCAGCTTATCTCCTAATTCCTTCTCCTTATTCTGATAGATTGAAGGAGTAGGATTTTTTTCCCCTCTGATTTACTTTAGGGAATAGAAGCAAACAGCTTTCTTGGGGCATTTTTGGGGCTCATCAACAGAAAAGAATACAGAGTTTAGGCTCTGAAGGACCTTTTAAAATATATATACATTTTTTAACAGCTTTATTGAGATGTAATTTGTATACTATGTAATTCACCCATTTAAAGTGTACAGTGATTTTTGGTATATTCAGAGTTGTGCATCCCTCACTACAATAAATTTTAGAACATTTTTATTATACCAGAAAGAAGCTCTGTGCCTTCAGCCATTACTCCCTCCGCCCTACCCCCAGCCGTGGGCAATCACTAATGTACTTTCTGTCTCTATAGATTTGCGTATTCTGGACATTTCATATAAATAGAATCATATAATATGTGGTCTTTTGTGACTGGCTTCTTTCACTTAGCATATTTTTTTTAAGGTTCATCCGTGTTTGTAGCATTCCTTTTTATCGCTGATAATATTTTATTGTATGGGTATACCACGTTTTGTTTATCCATTCATCAGTGGTGAATGAATGGATAACATTTGGATTCTTTTCACTTTCGGCAATTATGATTAATGCTGCTCTGAACATCGGTATAAAAGTTTTTATATGGACATATATACATTTTTTAAAAACTTGTTTAACAGAGATTTGTAAACATAAAAATGTAGAATAGTATAGTGAACCCCCATGTCCTCATTACCCAACTCCAGCAATCAGTTTTTTAAATAGATAGACCTTATTTTAGATAACAGTTGAACTCTTAACCAAGGCTTTCAGGGAGTGTCCATCATTGGACTCTTTCAGGGTATAGGAGATTGTACTCTTTTTAGGGCTCACTCTTACTACAGCCAGTTCTCTTCTCATATCCTTTTGGAGTTCTGGGGAAGGAGGACATGAGCTTCTAATAAGCAACCTGATTTATGCCTACATATATGTGATAGCTTTATTAAGAAAACTGTTTTTATGCAGGCCAGGCACGGTGGCTCAAGCCTGTAATCCCAGCACTTTGGGAGGCCGAGACGGGCGGATCATGAGGTCAGGAGCTCGAGACCATCCTGGCTAACATGGTGAAACCCCGTCTCCACTAAAAAATAAAAAAAAAAAAAACCTAGCTGGGCAAGGTGGCGGGCGCCTGTAGTCCCAGCTACTCGGGAGGCTGAGGCAGGAGAATGGCATAAACCCGGGAGGCGGAGCTTGCAGTGAGCTGAGATCGGGCCACTGCACTCCAGCCTGGGCGACAGAGCTGAGACTCCGTCTCAAAAAAAAAAAAAAAGAAAACTGTTTTTATGCCTTTTTTCTGTCTCATTCTACTGGAGATTCCAAGTCTGGACTGAGGCTTTTTGAGAGCCATCTCATTTATAGCTTCTTGATAGTACTGGATTAGATCTTGGGCTAGTATGCCATTTCATGGTGACGTGTAATAGTTCTAGTGGGGAGCTGAATGTCGGAGTGTGAATGAACTTGCCACTCCTCATCGAGCTTATGTTTTCTCTCCCTATACTAATATGATCAGAGACTTCTTGTGTGGTAAATGGTGTTTTGACAATGGAGTGACTCAACTCATGAATATTCCTCTCTGGAAATGGGTGTGTTTATGGCTGACAGACCTATAGAGAAAAATTTTTACCCCAGTTTGATTTCAGAAATCATCCTTGGTTTATTCCCATTTATTCCTATTTCATACTACATTGAAACTTCAACATTTCCCAAATTCTTGGGAAGAAGGTGGGTAACAGAAACCTGGATTCCCACAAGTGGCATTCTTGTTAGAGAAGGTAAATAAAGTTTGTCCTTGATAACCTTTCATGAATTTATTCCTAGGTCTACAACTTTGAACAAAGGCAGGCTGGTGAATAAGAGAAGGCAACGTTTTGAGGTTCTGCTGGCATAGTCTCAGAGATAGGAAAGCAACTACTAAAAAAACTAGGAAAAGTCATTTCTAGAAACTCACAAAAAACAAAAGTAGCTACTAGAAACTGCAGAAAACACTAATAGTTACCATCCTCTAGATGATAATTCACTCTGGAATGTGAGTGACATGTAAGAACTTTTATTTTTTATTCAGATTATTTAGAAATTTCATACATAAAGTGCTAGAGGATCTTTATTTCTGTCTATGATTTAAATCAGAAACTTTCGTTTTGTGTCATAGCCATAGCCCCCGAGAAGGTTAGGACTATTGGGTGTGGTATAGAGTTCTCAGCTGAAAGAATAGATGTCCCATCCTAGATTTTTACCTCATGCCACAAAGGTCTGAGACATTTGTATTTAATGAAATAAAAATATAAGGTGAACCAAACCATCACTTTCTCGTTTCTAAGCCCGAGAATAGCAGAGTTTTTGTAGATATCCAGAGAAGGCAAAGAGGGTGACAAAACAGGCTGTGAGAGAGTTTTTTGGTTTTTAATATGTGAACCATCGAGGCAAAGCATTGGAGAACCTTCTAAAACTTATGAGAAAATCATGCTAATTAGAATAATCATTTTTTTAAAAAGTTACCCTATAGTGAAACTTTTTTTCCAGTTGAATTGTTAGAACCTTAATATACAGACTTAAAGTTGGATATAGTATGATTTAACTGGGGTAGAAGGTCCAGAGCCCTGCTGGTTTTGCTTTTCTAGTACCTCCTTTCTTTTGGTAGCTCCTGAGCACTCTTTACAACCTCTGGAACACAGCTTTAAAACCATTGATCTGAGCCACGTGCGGAGGCTTACACCTGTAATCCCAGCACTTTGGGAGGCTGAGGCGGGCGGATCACCTGAGGTCAGGAGTTCGAGACCAGCCTGGCCAACATGTGAAACCCCATCTCTACTTAAAAAATGCAAAAAAATCAGCCAGCGTGGTAGTGCACACCTGTAATCCCAGCTACTTAGGAGGCTGAGGCACAAGAATCGCTTGGACCAGGGAGGTGGAAGTTGCAGGGAGCCAAGATCATGCCACTGCACTCCAGCCTGGGCGACAGAGTGAGACTCTGTCTTAAAAAAAAAAAACAGAACAAAACAGACTGGGCGTGGTTGCTCACGCCTGTAATCCCAGCACTTTTGGGAGGCCAAGGCGGGCGGATCATGAGGTCAAGAGATCAAGACCATCCTGGCTAACATGGTGGAACCCCATCTCTACTAAAAAAAAAAAAAAAAAAAAAAAAAAAAAATTAACCTGGTGTGGTAGTGGGTGCGTATAGTCCCAGCTACTCAGGAGGCTGAGGCAGGAGAATGGTGTGAACCCAGGAGGCGGAGCTTGCAGTGAGCCGAGATTGTGCCACTGCACTCCAGCCTGGGCGACAGAGCAAGACTCTGTCTCAAAACAAAACAAAACAAAATAAAAAAAATCCCATTGATCTGGACTGGTGTTTCTCAAACTTTAAAGTACAAAAAAATCACCTTGAGATCTTGTTAAAATGCATGTTCTAGTTCAGATCTGCTTGGGGTGGAGCTTTGAGAAGCTGTATTTCTAAATAGTTCCCAGGTAATGCTAATGCTCTTTGGTCCGCACTACACTTTCAGTAGCAAAGAGCTAGAATTTAGCTTGTGTGGAGTTGTGTAACTTGCATGATACTTTGCATGCCCCAAGTCTAGTCAAAGATATTACCCAAGAACTCTGTCTAGATATATTGGTAATGTTAACTCTTGGTTAGAGGCCAAAGCTGCTTGCACCCCAGGGAAAGGGAGAGGAAATGTTCTTGGACTTAATGATAATAGGCTTTTGCCTTAAGCATTTTATAGCCCCCTTGACAAAGTCCATTTGTTCAATGATGCTTCTCTTTTTCCTCAGGGATGACCTGACTGATGATTCTGTCTTCACTCGAAGCTCCCAGTGCTCTCGGGGTCTTGAGCGATATATTTCCCAGGAGGAAGGGCCTCTCAGTCCCTTCTTGGGACAACTGGATGAGGACTACCGAACAAAAGAAACTTTCCTGCATCGATCTGATTATAGTCCCCATATCAGTTGTCATGATGAGCTTTTGCGGGGAGCAGAACGGAATCGAGAAAAACTCAAAGGCTACTCTATACGATCTGAAGAAAGGAACCGGGAGGCCAAAAGACCCCGTTATGATGACACAGTGAAGATAAACAGCATGGGAGGGGATCACCCAAGTTTTACATCAGGAACTCGCAACTATCGACAGCGTAGACGAAGCCCAAGTCCTAGGTTTCTCGACCCTGAGTTTCGAGAACTGGATCTTGCCAGACGAAAGCGAGAGGAAGAGGAGGAGCGAAGTAGGAGCTTGAGTCAGGAGCTGGTTGGAGTTGATGGTGGTGGTACTGGCTGTTCCATCCCTGGATTGTCAGGTGTCCTAACAGCATCAGAGCCAGGATATTCTTTGCATCGGCCTGAAGAAGTATCTGTGATGCCCAAGAAGTCCATTTTGAAGAAGCGGATTGAGGTGGACATAATGGAGCCTTCCATGCAGGTCTCTGCTGCATTTCTTGTAGGGCGTCTTGCTAGTCTGTCTAATATCTTAATGCCTGTTTACTTTCCTGTGGGCTATGTTTCTAATGGTGTCTTTGTAATATATGCTGGACCAACATTGTGAGCTATGCCTTCTAGGACTGTGAGCTACACCTTCTAGCACTCTCCAAATGAAACTGTAGGCCTTTTAATGCATCAGTAGAGGGTTATATTGCTGTATATTAGGCTTTATATTAATAAATAGATATTTTGGAGAGTATCTGCTATAAGTTTTTTCCTTAAATTGGATTATCCTTTGGCAATCTTTGAATATGGGTTTGTTGGAAATGAAGCTTGAAGGGCAAAGGGAGGAGGTGACCTCAATTTTCTCATCTCTCTTTAGAGAGAAGACAAGATGTATGAGTTGTAGGACACTGAACTAGAAATCAGGTGATTCTGATTCTGGACCCTCTTCTGCCACCAACTTACTGTGATGTTTAGACAAGTCACCTCACCATTCTGAGTCTTGATATTTTTCCGTCACCTGTGAAAGGATATGCTGATGAGTTAGTGTTCCAGAGTTTCCTCTCCCCACTTCAGCCAAAGCAGCGCGCTCTCTCTTTTTTTTTTTTCTTTTCTTTTGGGGATCCATAGAAAAGAAAACAAGCTAGGGGATCTCTAAAATCCTTTTGAATTCAACTTCCTTTTAACACATAGATAAAGGTGAGGATTCCATCCAGATTGCCTCACTTCCTTGTTTCTCCTTAACAGCAGAAACATCTGGAGATAAGGTGACTCACATTTTGAATCTGGCTAAGGATATTTGTCCTCCCTTTTATCCATACTTATCTCTCACCTGTTAATTCAGAAAGACCAAAGTATTTAAGTAATTTATCTCAGTTACTAATCTTCTGAGATTCTGCATAAGATTAAATCAGTTGTGTTTGTCTTTGCAGCTTGAGAGTTTTTCCAGCAGTACCAGCTCCAGCCAGGATCACCCTCTCTACTCTGGGCACCCATCCCTTCCACTAAGTGGTGCTATTGCTGCTTTTGCCTCAGAGATTGAAAACAAGGGGACTATGGTAGAGACTGCCTTGAAGGAACCTCAGGGCAACCTCTACCAATGGGGTCCTCTTCCTGGGATTCCCAAAGACAATAGTCCTCTCGGAGAAAAATTTGGAAGTTTTCTATGCCACAAGGATAATTTAGATTTGAAGGCCGAGGGACCCGAGCGACACACAGACTTCCTGCTGCCCCATGAGAGAGCTAGCCAGGATGGCAGTGGTTTTTCCCGAATTCTGAGCATGTTGGCTGATTCTACTAGTACACAGGAAAAAAGGCGACGTAGCTTTCCTGACATTGAAGATGAGGAGAAATTTCTCTATGGGGATGAAGAAGAGGATTTAAAGGCAGAATCTCTACCAAAGCCCCTTGGGAGCTCTGAGAGTGAAGTTACTAGGCAGAAGGCAAGCTCCCTGCCGTCTTCAGCTCCAGCTGTAAAGCTAGAATCACTAGAAGAGACCAATCCAGAATATGCGAAGATCCATGACTTGCTCAAGACAATAGGGCTGGATATTGGAGTAGCGGAGATTAGTCAATTGGCTGCACGCACCCAGGAACGACTTCATGGCAAGAAGCCGTCATTACGCTCCTCAGCTGACCGCCGTTCCTCAGTTGACCGATACTTTTCAGCTGACCGCTGTTCCTCAGTTGACCACCGCTTCTCAGCTGACCGCTGTTCCTCAGTTGACCACTGCTTCTCAGCTGATCGACGTTCCTCAGATCCCCACAGACTAGAGAGCAGGGAGGCACATCATAGCAATACCCACTCTCCAGAGGTGTCCCATCCCCACCCACCTTCTCCTGTGGATCCTTACCTGCTCACAAAAAATAGCCCTCCATTCCTAAAGTCTGACCATCCAGTGGGTCATATTTCAGGACCAGAGGTGGTTGGTAGTGGGTTTCAGTCATCTGTTGCAGTCAGGTGCATGTTGCCATCAGCCCCATCTGCCCCAATTAGACTTCCACACACTGCTGCTTTATCTCAGTTTCACATGCCAAGGGCCTCTCAGTTTGCTGCAGCTCGGATACCTCCAAATTACCAGGGACCTGCCATTCCCCCTGCCTCCTTTGATGCCTATAGGCATTACATGGCATATGCAGCCTCAAGATGGCCCATGTATCCCACCTCTCAACCATCAAACCACCCTGTACCTGAACCACACAGGATAATGCCAATAACCAAACAAGCTACTCGTAGCCGTCCCAATCTGCGTGTGATCCCCACTGTGACTCCTGATAAGCCTAAGCAGAAAGAGTCTGTGCGAGGCTCAATTCCTGCGGCCCAAGTGCCTGTTCAGGTGTCCATTCCGTCACTCATAAGATACAATCCAGAGAAGATCTCTGATGAGAAGAACCGTGCTTCCCAGAAGCAGAAGGTGAATATTAGCTTTGGGCATCCTGTGCCTGAGTTTTCTACTTTACCATACATTTGTATATGTTTTTTAGAGGGGGTTGAAAATTTGTAAGGCTCTTTCACTTGAAGTCCTTTGGAGGCTGCCGTCATCACCCTGAGAAATGTATATTGTTCCTCAGTTTTTCACACGCCTTTTTTTTTTTTTTTTTTAAGATGGAGTCTCACTCTGTCTCCCAGGCTGGAGTGCAGTGGCATGATCTCATCTCACTGCAACCTCTGGGTTCACGCCATTCTCCTGCCTCAGCCTCCCGAGTAGCTGGGAATACAGACACCTGCCACCACGCCCAGCTAATTTTTTGTATTTTTAGTAGAGACGGGGTTTCACTCTGTTAGCCAGGATGGTCTTGATCTCCTGACCTTATGATCCGCCCGCCTCAGCCTCCCAAAGTGCTGGAATTACAGGCTTGAGCTACCATGTCCGGCCCAGACTTCTCTTTTTTAAGTTTAGTTCTATCCAAATTAATGGTCTTCAAACACTGTAGATAGGAACTGGGAGCCTTGAAGTCTTCAATATGATTTCATAGTGGAGTGGGGAACCAAAATTGGGTGTGGTGAAGGAGAATCAGTAAGCCTGTTTGATCCCAGTGAATTCTGTATTCTTACCCTGTAGTGATTATGTGAGTTAAAGCTAATAATTAGTTGTTGCTTGATAATTGAAGCAAACCAACAAATAAACTTTGCTTGATCTGGTTTATCTTAGAGCCCAGGAGTAACAGTAACATTTTTGACATGTTATTTATTTAAAAAATTATGTGTGTGTGTGTGTGTGTATACATATATTTTATATAGAGATGGGGTCTTCTCAGTGTTGCCCAGGCTGATCTTGAACTCCTGGGCTCAAGTGATCCTCCCCTGCCAGCCTCACCCAGAGTGCTGGGATCACAGGCATGATGAGCCACTGTGCCTGGCCTCTAAAATCATTTTTTATATTATCCAGGTTCATTGGGTTCCCAGGCTGTGGGAAGAAAGCAGTGACTGGGGTAAAGATATAATTCTAATAATTCTGATAATTTAGAGCAGTAGGTGAAAACTACATCAAGATAAGGAATACATAATAGAAGAATTTTGAGTGGAAGAGTTAACACATACTATTAATTGTATGTGTTAGAAACATAAAAATGTAACTTGTTAGAAACATAAAAATGTAATGTGTATAATTTGGTTTGCTCATAAAAGTTAAGACCTGGCCGTGCGTGGTGGTTCATGCCTGTAATCCCAGCACTTTGGGAGGCCGAGGCGGGCAGATCACGAGATCAAGAGATCGAGACCATCCTGGCTAACACGGTGAAACCCCTTCTCTACTAAAAATACAAAAAATTAGCCGGGTGTGGTGGCACGCGCCTGGAGTCCCAGCTACTCAGGAGGCTGTGGCAGGAGAATTGCTTGAACCCAGGAGGCGGAGGTTGCAGTGAGCCAAGATCATGCCACTGCACACCAGCCTGGGCAACAGAGCAAGACTCCGTCTCAAAAAAAAAAAGTTAAGACCTGAAGAAAAAAAAATAGAGGGCCAGTCTCAGTTTTTTGCAGTTAAAAAGTTTTAGCCAATTATTGGGAAGACAAAAGACACTTCAGAGTATTTAAGTTCAATAGAAACTTAACTTCAGTCTTTAGTTTTACTAAAGTCTTTTGAGAAAGGGAAATAGGTTCAATATAGACAAAACTTAAAACTTCAGAGACAGTGTTTGAAGGTCATACACTTTCTCTTTCCTTTTATAAATCTAGTCCTTAAATCAGGGTGCTGATAATACATAGGTCTATTATAGACACATATCAGCCTATTATATGCTGGTATAGTATAGACAAGCCATATTTGCTTTTTTCCATTAGGTAGTAGTAGAGTTGAAAGATCATGAGCTTTAGGGCAGATATACCTGGATTGTAAATCTACACTTAATGTGTGACTTTGAGTATTCTGCTTAATCTTGTACAACCTCAGTTTTCTAACTACAAAATAGAGAAAATGTTGTGAGGTTTAAACAACATGCTACTCTGGGCACACTGCCTATGGGTTATCCCTGCTTTCCAAGGAGCAGTGAAAATAAATAAATAATATGAAATATGTCCCTTACCCATAACATATATAGTTCCTTTATGGTTCTATATATAACATACATATGGTTCCCTTTGGAACTTAGAACCACTATCTAATAGTTGCTATCAGTGCCCTAGATGCTTCCTGCAAAAAACAAAAAAACAACCTTTCTGGACAGTATAGTTTTTGAAAAGATGGACAGTTCTATTCTGGAACTTAGAACGAAATATCACTTTGACTGTAAGGTCAGAGCCTGTGTGCAGGCATTTGGATCCTTATAGTCAGATAATGTCTAGCATGAAGGCTTCTGGAAGAGAGAAATAGAAAAGAGGGTGTTGGAGGAGATGGACTCTCTTACCATTTTGTATTTTGCAGGTTATTGAAGAGAGGGAAAAACTAAAGAATGACCGGGAAGCCCGCCAGAAGAAGATGTACTATCTTAGGACCGAGTTAGAGCGGCTTCATAAACAACAAGGTATCAGCTGCTTTGCGTGATTGCCTTTTTGTAATAACTTATGTAGGAGAACCAAATTTGCTACTCTCACACAGGTTCAGTAACGTGAAACTTCATTTAAAAAAATTTTTTTTTTACATAATTAAACTTACAAAAAAGTTGCAATAATAGTGCGAAGAATTCTCAGGTACTCTTCTCCCAGATGATGATGATGGTGATGATGATGAAGATTTGAGACGAAGTTTTGCTCTCTTGCCGAGGCTGGAGTGAAGTGGCGTGATTTCGGCTCACTGCAACCTCTGTCCCCCAAGTTCAAGTGATTCTCCTGCCTCAGCATCCCAAGTAGCTGGAATTACAGGCACCTACCACCATGCCTAGCTAATTTTTTTCGTATTTTTAGTAAAGATGGGGTTTTGCCATGTTGGCCAGGCTGGTCTCAAACTCCTCACTTCAGGTGATCCACCTGCCTCAGCCTCCCAAAGTTCTAGGATTACAGGCATGAGCCACCACACCCTGCCAGATTATTAACATTTTAATACACTTGCTCTATCTTTTTTTCTCTCTCTCAATGTGTGTGTGTGTGTATGTGTGTGTGTAATTTTTCCTGAACTTTTTTTTTTTTTTTTTTTTTTTGAGAAAGAGTCTCACTCTGTCGCCCAGGCTGGAGTGCAGTGTTGCAATCTTGGCTCACTGCAACCTCTGCCTCCTGGATTCAAGTGATTCTCAATCCTCAGCCTCCCAAGTAGCTGGGATTACAAGTATGTGCCACCACAGCTGGCTAATTTTTGTAGTTTTAGTAGAGATGGAGTTTCACTGTTTTGTCCAGGCTGGTCTCAAACTCCTGGCCTCAAGCAATCCTCCTGCCTCAGCCTCCCAGAGTGCTGAGATTATAGGCGTGAGTCACTGCACTGGCCTTTTCTGAGCTTTTTAAAGTAACTTGTAGATGTGATGTTCCTTTACTCCTAAATACTTAAGTATTTCCTAACAACAAAGAAGGTGCATATCCTTAATACACTTATCAAAATTAGGATATTAGCAGTGATACAATACTATTATCCAGTCTACCAATCTTACTCATATTTCACATTGTCCCATTAATGCCCTTTATAGCAAAAGAAAGTGCAAGATTATTTATCACATTCAGTTTTCATGTTATACTTATACTCTTCTTTAATCTGAGTCTTTGTATTCCATAACATTAACATTCTGGAAAATAAGAGGTCACATATTTTGTAGAATATCCCTTAATTTTTTATTTGTCTATTTCCTTATGATTAAATTCAGGTTATTCATTTTTGGCAAGACTATCACAGAATTGATGCTCAGTTTGTATCAGGTGTTGATTTGTCCCATTACTGGTAATGTTAACTTTAATTATTTGGTTAAAGTGGTGTCTGCCAGATTTCTCCACTATAAACTTACTGTTTTACCTTTTTAAATTAATATGTATCTTATAGAAGAGATACTTTGAGACCTTGTAAATATTCAGTTACTCCTCAAACTTTCACCCACTGATTTTAGCATCCACTGATGAGTCTTGCCTGAGCCAGATATTATGATAATAGTTATTTAAAAAAATTTTTTGAAACTAAAAAAAATTTTTGAAACAGGGTCTCGCTGTGTCACCCAGGCTGAAGTACAGTGGCAGTGGCATAATCTTAGCTCACTGCAGCTGGCTCAGGTGATCCTGCTGAGTAACTGAGACCATAGGCATGAGCTACCATGCCTGGCTAATTTTTTTTTTTTTTTTTTTCTGGCTAGAGACAAGGTTTTGCCATGTTTCCAAGGCTGGTCTCAAACTCCTGAGCTCTGCGGCCTCCCAAAGTGCTAGGATTACAGGCATGGGCCACTGTGCCTGGCCTGTGATGGTATCAAATAGTGATTTTTCAAGTTTCCTCATTCCTTCTACCTTTATTAGTTGGCTTTCTACTATAAGAGGGAACTTCCTAACCCTCACTGCCATTTGTTTATCCATTTATATGAGTATGAATTCATGGATTCTTCGTTTGATACGTTACAATGTTTTATTATCATTATTTATTTTCATGCACACATTGTTCCAAATCTGGCCAGTGAGACCCCTTGTGAGTTAGTTCCTGTGTCCTTTCAATATGTCTTCATCATTTTTGAGTTCTTTTTTTTTTTTTTGAGATGGAGCCTTGCTCTGTTGCCCAGACTAGAGTGCAGTGGCGCAATCTCAGCTCACTGCAACGTCCGCCTTCCGGGTTCAAGTAATTCTCTTGCCTCAACCTCCCGAGTAGCTGGGATTACAGGCACGTGCCACCATGCCCGGCTAATTTTTGTATTTTTAGTAGAGACGGGGTTTCACCCTGTTGGCCAGGTTGGTCTTGAACTTCTGACCTCAGGTGATCCGCCCTCCTCGGCCTCCCAAAGTGCTAGGATTATAGGTGTGAGCCACCACGCCCAGCTTTTTTTAATTTAATTTTATTTTTTTTAAGAGACAAGGTCTCATTCTGTTGCCCAGGCTGGAGTGCAGTGATACAGTGCTGTCATAGCTCACTGTAACCTCGAATTTTTGGAGTCAAGTGATCCTCCTATGTCAACCTCCCAAAGCACTGGGATTACAGGCATGAGCAACAGTACCTGGTCTTTCCTTAAATTTGGCACACACACACAAAAATGTTCCCTGATGCCTTCCTTTTTATTCCATTTTTTTATGCTTTTAGGAATTCACATACACAGTGAGGAAAAGAACATAACAAGACTTCTAAATACTGATAGGATGAAAGAACAGAGAGTAGGAGAAGATGTAATTGCTTCTGTCTGGGTTTGGACTGTTTAGGGATGAGAAATTGAGTTATTTATCCTGTGAGGATTAACGCCAGAGGATCTGCAGTTTAGAATAGGAGATAACATTCAATAAGCCAGCAGGGTGTGGTGGCTCACACCTGTAATTCCAGCACTTTGAGAGGCTGAAGCGGGCAGATCACTTTGAGCTCAGGAGTTTAAGACCAACCTGGATGACATGGCAAAACCCCATCTCTACCAAAAAAAAAAAAAAAAGGTTAACCAGAGGCAAAACCTAAAACTCATTGAAGAAATTGTTAAAGTGTCCTTAGATCAGATAAAGTCAAATATATTACCCTCTAAATAATTCTTCAGCGCTCTGAAGAGAGGACAACTGCTAGATTCATAGTTATAACACTTATTAATGTTTTTGAGAGACACACACAAAATTATATGTACTGTTATGGGAGTTCTTGGAGCCCCTGAAGCCTGTCCATAGATCCTTACCTTATAACCTTTATACAAAAGATAATGTCATAACCCATCCTTTACCTTCATAGAAGCTTCACTTACACCAACCCATGTGGAAGGAGAGTCTTACTTGCTCTTAGAAAAAAAAAAATTGTTTTTTGAGATAGAGTCTGTCACTATCACCCAGGCTGGAGTGCAATGGTGTGATCTTGGCTCACTGCAACCTCCGCCTCCTGAGTTTAAGCAATTCTCCTGCCTCAGCCTCTTGAGTAACTAGAATTACAGGTGCCCACCACCACACTTGGCTAAGTTTTTGTATTTTCAGTACAGACGGGGTTCCACCATGTTAGTGAGGCTGATCTCAAGCACCTGAACTCAAGCAATTACCCTCCTCAGCCTCCCAAAGTGCTAGGATTACAGGCGTGAGTCACTGTGCCTGGCCGCCCTTAGAAACTTTTGTGGGCAAAGATTTTGTAACCATAAAGCCCTGACAAATTACTACTTGTAAATGAGAAACGACTCATCTTATTTTCCCTGTGCTGCTTTTTGTTGACATTTGACTACTCAGGAGAAATGCTGCGCAAGAAACGAAGGGAGAAGGATGGCCACAAAGATCCGCTCCTGGTGGAGGTGAGTCGGCTTCAGGATAACATTATGAAGGACATTGCAGAGCTACGGCAAGAGGCAGAAGAGGCAGAAAAGAAGCAATCTGAACTGGACAAAGTAGCTCAGATCTTGGGAATTAACATCTTTGATAAATCTCAGAAGTCTTTAAGTGATAGTAAGGAGCCTACAGAGAAGCCTGGGAAAGCAGAAAAATCCAAGAGCCCAGAAAAAGTGTCATCGTTCTCAAACTCCTCCTCCAACAAGGTAACAACTCAACTTTTCCATTTCTGTCATCTTTTTTTTTTTCCCCTTAGACTCCTATGGAAGTTTTCTTTTTTTTTCTTTTTTTTTTTTTTTTTTGAGACGGAGTCTCGCTCTGTCGCCCGGGCTGGAGTGCAGTGGCCGGATCTCAGCTCACTGCAAGCTCCGCCTTCCGGGTTTACGCCATTCTCCTGCCTCAGCCTCCCGAGTAGCTGGGACTACAGGCGCCCACCATCTCGCCCGGCTAGTTTTTTGTATTTTTTTTAGTAGAGACGGGGTTTCACCAGGTTAGCCAGGATGGTCTCGATCTCCTGACCTCGTGATCCGCCCGTCTCGGCCTCCCAAAGTGCTGGAATTACAGGCTTGAGCCACCGCGCCCGGCCCTATGGAAGTTTTCTAACCATATTCTTAACTTAGGTTTTCAAACTGTTCTTACTCTTGTTAATTATTTTCTTACAGTATAGATCAGAGCATGGTACTCCTCTTCAGAATTTCAGCAGTTCCTTGTTGCCCACAAAGAATCCCAAATCCTCAGTGTTCAGGACCTTCTATATTCTTGTTCCAGCATTTACTCCTTAACCCACTCCTGTCTGGCTTCTGATCTTCTCACAGCTTGTATATACCCCTTTGCGGGGTTAATATTTAGCAACTATGTTCATGTCTAGGTCACTACTATGTTGCCAAAGTCAGTAGATACATTTTACTTCTCAAATGAGCAGCATTTGAGGCCGAGAATCACTTTCTCCTACAAAAACTCTTTTCCCTTGGCTTGTCACGCTTCTTTCCCTCCTAGTACATTGGATGCTCCTGCTTAGTATCCTTTGCTGTTGCTCATACATAATCTTTAAATTTTTGAGTTTCTCAGGGCTTAGTCCTTGCCCAGTTCTCCAGAATTTGCTCTTTCTTTCTAGGCCATTTCATCCAGTCCTATGCTAAAATGCCATGTGAGAAATGCAAGTTTTATGTTCTAGTCAAATGAGTCTTCTGAGTGTCTAACAACCTAACTCACCATTTCCACTTCATTGTCTCATAGGCATTTGAAATTGAGCATGTCCTAAACTAAATTAATGGTTGTGCTCAGCCTCCTTCCAACTTTTTCTTCCTCCATTGTTATCCATTCTCAATGCATGGCACAACAGTTTTCATGACAACAACTTAAAAGTCACTCTTAGTGCTCTTCTCTCCCTAACTGCTCCATAGGCAGTTACAGATTCTGTCAGGTCCCTCTCCAAAGTAAATCTCGATTCCATCCAGCTTACCATCTCCATTGACATTCAAGTCCAAGCCACATCAGTTTTTGCTTATGTTGCTCTGTTAACTCTTTTTGCACATATAGCCAGTGATCATGATACTCAATCCCTTGCCTACTTCCTCAACCTCATTTCGTGCCTCTTTCCCTCTTGCTGACTGTAGTTGCATTACTAACCTTTTCTTTTTTTTTGAGACGGAGTCTAGCTCTGTTGCCCAGGCTGGAGTGCAATGGCCGGATCTCAGCTCACTGCAAGCCCCGCCTCCCGGGTTCACGCCATTCTCCTGCCTCAGCCTCCCGAGTAGCTGGGAGTACAGGCGCTCGCCACCTCACCCGGCTAATTTTTTTTGTATTTTAGTAGAGACGGGGTTTCACTGTGTTAGCCAGGATGGTCTCGATCTCCTGAACTCGTGATCCGCCCGTCTCGGCCTCCCAAAGTGCTGGGATTACAGGCTTGAGCCACCGCGCCCGGCCGCATTACTAACCTTTTCATTCCTCAAATGTATCATCTCCTCTCATGACCTCACATTTTCTCTGCCCTTTCTTTACCATGCAAATTGAACTCTTTCCTTATCTGCTCTTCTAACTCCAATTCATCCTTTAGATTGGATCTTAAATTAGTTCCCTGACTTCCTTCTCTGATTCCCTAGACTGTTAAATTTGCCTGATATACGCTCCCATAATATCTTGTAATTTTCCTCCTTAGCATTTATGACAGATCTGATTATATAATTATATGTGTTCCGCAAATTTGCTTTTAAGGTTCAAAAGTTCCAGGGACTTTATATGTGCCATTGTTCAATATGGTTCCCAATACATAGCCCAGGGCCCGGCATATAGTAATGAATACTGCTCAGGAAACATTATATTACATCTTACACTGCGTCACCTCAAAGTGCAATTTTCCAGGTGTGCAATATCTGGTATTACACCTCTCTGGTTTTGCATTAATAATCCTATTAGCCTGGAATAATCTTTCTCCCACCCCCACTCACCCATTAAAGCCCAATTTGGATACCACCTCCTCCTTGAAGAATTTCCAGAATTCCACCCAGATCTAGTCAGCCTTCTTTAGCACTCTGTAATTTGTTTCTTTGTAAAATTTATTTCGTTGTCTTATTTAAAGACTCTTACATCTGTCTCCACTAAACGAGAGCTTCTTTTTTTGTTGTTAAAGATGGGGTCTTGCTATATTGCCCAGTCTGGTCTTCTTTTTGAGACGGAGTCTTGCTCTGTCACCCAGACTGGAGTGCAGTGGTACAATCTTGGCTCAACCTTGGTTGAGCCTGCAACCTCCGCCTCCCAGGTTCAAGTGATTCTCCTGCCTCCGCCTCCCAAGTAGCTGAGATTACAGGCATGTGCCACCACCCCTGGCTAATTTTTGTGTTTTTAGTAGAGGCCGGGTTTCACAGTATTGACCATGCTAGTCTTAAACTCCTGATCTTGTGATCTGGCCTCCCAAAGTGCTAGGATTACAGCCGTGAGCCACCCTGCCCAGCCATTTTTTTTTTTTTTTTTTTAAGACAGAGTCTTGTTCTGTTGGCCAGGCTGGAGTACAGTGGCATGATCTTGGCTCACTGCATCCTCTGTCTCCCGGGCAATTCTCCTGCCTCAGCCTCCCGAGTAGCTGGCATTACAGGTGTGTACCACCACACCCAACTAATTTTTGTATTTTTAGTAGAGATGGGGTTTCACTATCCTGGCCAGGCTGGTCTCGAACTCCTGACCTCAGATAATCCACCCGCCCCAGCCTCCCAAGGTGCTGGGATTACAGGCATGAGCCACTGTGCCCATCCCCGGCTGGTCTTGAACTCCTAGGCTCAAGTGATGATCATCCTGCCTCAGCCTCCCAAAGTGCTCATATTACAGGTGTGAGCTACCCCACCTGACCTGAGAGAATAAAAGAGGAATCTTTATCTTTGTGTTTCCCATGGCATACAATATGTCTAGCACATAGTACATCCTCAGTTAATGTTGAGAGGTAGGAAAGAGAATATATTCTGTATTATCACCCAAGCTCTATTTTTTTCCATGTCTTCCTAGGAGAGTTTTCTTTCTCAACCAGGTAGGACTAATCTTTTATACCTGGGTCTTGAGTCTAGGTAGGGCCTTTAATGGGAGAAGAATTTAAAAGCTCTGGTCCTTTGTAATTGACTTATACATTGGATTTCTATTCATATACCAACCCCATGATAATCTATCATCTTGATTTGGGTGAGTCTTCATGGTCTCTGAAACTAACAGGGATATGTTACAATTCAATTTTCATCTCAGCAGTAAGGAATATTATGTCCACAACCTTTCCTACCTGTCCTTCATATTTCTTTACCTCTCTTTAAAACATATACTTGGTTTGAGGTTTTCTTTCCCTTTCTGTTCATTTCAGAAAAGCACACACAAACTTGTAATTTCATCTACCTAGAAACAACTATTATTATTACTTTTTTTTTTTGACACAGGGTCTCACTCTGTCACTCAGGTTGAGTGCAGTGACACGACCATGGCTCACTGCAGCCTCCAACTCTCGGGTCCAAGCATTCTTCCCACCTCAGGCTCCCCAGTAGCTGGGACTACAGGTGCTCACCACCACCACACTTGGCTAATTTTTGTATTTTTGTAGAGTTGAGGTTTCGCCATGTTTCCAAGGCTGGTCCCGAACTCCTAAGCTCAAGTGATCTGCCCATCTCAGCCTCCCAAAGTGCTGGCATTACAGGCATGAGCCACTGGGCCCAGCCAAGACCACTGTTAGTAATACCTTGGTGTATGATATTATTAATACCTTGGTGTATGTTATTCCAAATACATACACCAAGGTATTAATTCTGTCCATTCATTCACTTAACAAATATGTATTGGTCACCAATAAAGTGTCAGGAACTGGTCTAGATATGGGAAATAACACACTGAACAGTACAGACAAGGTTCATATTCTCATTAAATAGTAGAAGACAGACAATAAATAAGTCCATGTTAGGTAATGATAAGTGCCTAAAAAAAGAAAGCAGAGGATAAGGAGTATAGAGTGGTTAGAGAAAGTATTTTGGATAAAGTGATATTCAATGCTCTATGCCTATTTACGTATCTTTGTTGATTATTCAAGTGTATTTTATTAGTTTTCTCAGTATATCATGAACATCTTTCCATGTCAGTAAATACACTTCTCTAATACCATTTTTAACAACCTTATTTTTTGTTGTTTTTGTTGCATGGTTAAGCAAAATTTATTTAACCAATCAAATCACCTGTTGTTTGACATGATACTTTCCATAGGATAAATACCAAGGAGTGAATTGCTGGGTTAAAGGGTATACAGTATTTTGAGGTATGTAATGTATTCCTAGATTATCTTCTAGAAGATGGTGCCAGTTAATGCTCCCACCAGTAGTGTATGAACTCTCCCATCCCCTACCTGTCTGGTGTGATCTCTTTAGTGATTCTTGAATAGGATTCAGGTAGGGAAAGAGTATCTTTGAAGCCCCAGTTGTTTCCCTTTCCTCCTGTCCTACCTTTTTCCCTGAACGAGCTAATATTCTAGGTACCCAGCTCCTTCATCTTGTGTACTATAGAACCCCATTCATAGCTAGCCTCTGAGTTGCAAAAATTATCTTTTTTTCCTGTGCTTTACTCCTGAACATTAACCAAAATTCTCATTTCCTGAGTGCCTTGTTCCAACTTGGTAATAAATTAATTTATGTTAAATATTTACTGTTGATCATTTTAATATTAAGGAGTTGATATATTTTAAAAAAAAGATACATGTTACTCAAAGGTGTTAAAATTTTTTTTTTTTTTTGGAGACAGGGTCTTACTTGTTGCTGAGGCTAGAATGCAGTGGCACAATCTTACCTTACTGCAACCTCCGCCTCCCGGGTTCAAGTGATTCTCGTGCCTCAACCTCCCGAGTAGCTGGGACTACAGGTGCACACCACTATGCCCGGGTAATTTTTCTATTTTTAATAGAGATGGGGTTTCACCATGTTGGCCAGGCCTGTCTTGAACTTCTGGCCTCAAGTGATCTGCCCACCTCGACCTCCCAAAGTGATGTGCTTTCAGGCATGAGCCACTGCACCTGGCCTCTAAAGGTGTTAAATTCTAAAAGTGATATTTTAGGCAGTTAGGAATGTTTTTCCCAGATTTCTTTAAATCATTCTACATAGATGACCTTATTTATCTATGTATAGTTGTATAGTCTGCTTTATCTATGTACACCAACCCTTCTTTCCAGTTTTCCATACCAGGATGCATGTGATGAGTTCACTATCACCTATTTTCTGCATTTGCTTTACTTAGCCTGTCAATTACCTTTTCCATTTTAGTTTTTCTTCCCTCCCTAGTCGTCATGATTTTCAAATTTAACTGTTTAGTTGCATAGGTAACACATTCAACATTTACTAAAGGGTATACAGTAAAGAGACTACTACCCGTCCTTGTTCTCCACTTCCCTTCCCCAGAGGCAGCCAATGTTTCCACAACCTTGGCTGTTCTTCTAGAGATATTTTAGGATATGTAAGTAAATATATTGCCGTTATGACTTACTTTTTATGCTGTAATAGCACTATGAAGTCAAATAGTTCTGTGTCTTAGAGACATGCTTCTGTTAGGGTTCCCCCCAACTTGTGCAGCTTTAAACATTGGAAATAGGGTCATATGGCCCTATTTCTATTATTATGGCCACTTACTATTTCAAAGAGAAGACAAGTCTAGATTGCCTTGAATTCCTTGTAAGTACAGTTTTTGCCCTCTAGGAATCAAAAGTAAACAATGAGAAGTTTCGTACTAAGAGCCCCAAGCCTGCGGAAAGCCCCCAGTCAGCCACTAAGCAGTTGGATCAGCCCACTGCTGCTTATGAGTATTATGATGCGGGCAATCACTGGTGCAAAGACTGCAACACCATCTGTGGGACCATGTTTGACTTCTTCACTCATATGCACAATAAGAAGCACACACAGGTAGGTATCCTACTCTCTGTTATTTTCACTCCCACCGTCACTCTCTTCAAACTTCTATACCCCTATCTGCATTGCGAAGCTGGAAAAGGAAACATTCTCATATGGGCAGGAGCCCCAATCTGAAGAGCCAAGAGACACCAACAAAGGAGACACCATCCCCAGGGCTCAGTCCAGGGGACTTGGCTGTAACTAAACACCATGACAAGTGTAAGTGAGGTTTCTGCCTCTTTTGATTCCTTGAGTACCTGATTTTTTTGTTTCATTTTACCTTTCTCTGGTACTTGGTCTAACATGTGTTTACCTTTTCCACAGGTGATTTCCATTTAAACAGTTGGCAGAGGGGGTGGGGGTGGGTAGCTGGGGGCTTCTGGTCCCCTGATCTTATTATGGGGGAAAAAAAGAGAAAAGTGGGTCATTGAGCTTTTAGTGCTGTTGTGTGAGCACCTCTGCCTCTTACAAATAGACACTGGATCCCTACAACAGACCTTGGGCTTCAAAGACCCAGAGTGAGGCCAAACAAGATGCCATAAAGCGCACTGACAAGATAACTGTTCCTGCAAAAGGTATGTTTCCTCTTTGCCTCCTTTGTGGTTTCCTTACATTCAGTTGAGGAAGAGGTGTCCTGAGCTAACGTGCTAGGAAGCAGCATAGCATGAGACAGCCATTCCTTTTAACAAAGCCATAAGAATGCCTTCTGTGTACAAAACAGTGTACTAGGTCCTGAAACTATAAAGAGATGTATAAGACCATGATCTCTACCCACATGACCAAAAATCTACTAACAGATGTTAAACATAGACATGTCACTTAAAATAGAACTGTCTTTGTCATTGGCTTATGGACCCAAAATCTTACTTATTTGGAATCCAGGTTAAAAAGGATAGGAGATGCAGTAATTTAACTGCCTTTTCAACTAAGAACTATACAATATTTTGAGTCATTGTTATTAAGCGGTAAATGGAGAAGCAGAACCTTCCTTTGTCTTTAAACTTTTCAATTTCTTTCTTTTTTTTTTTTTTTTCTGAGATGGAGTCTCGCTCTGTTGCCCAGGCTGGAGTGCAGTGGTGCAATCTCTGCTCACTGCAAGCCCCGCCTCCCAGGTTCACCCCATTCTCCTGCCTCAGCCTCCCGAGTAGCTGGGACTACAGGCACCTGCCACCATGTCTTGTATTTTTTGTATTTTTAGTAGAGACGGGGTTTCACTGTGTTAGCCAGGATGGTCTCGATCTCCTGACCTCGTGGTCCGCCCACCTCTGCCTCCCAAAGTGCTGGGATTACAGGCGTGAGCCACCGCACCCGGCCCATAAACTTTTCAATTTCTTACCTTCACAAGTAGCCAGTGCTGCTGCTGTATCCTTGAGATCTACAGAAGAGAGATTCCTCAGTAATTAATACCAACATGAGAGATCCTCATAAAATGGTAATGGACTATTTGGGAGTATAGTTTTTATATCTCCTGAGATGCTTAGTGCTAGTTAGGGTTTGAGGAGACTCAGCAACAGGAATTAATCTGGCACAGGAAACTCCTAAATTAACCAGTTAATGTTCCCAAGAGGTAGAAGAATTAGAGGACTGTAGTTCAAGCCTTAGGTTGGAAAGACTGTGCTATTGGGATTCATCTAAATACTGCTTCTGACTTCACAGTGAGTAAGGCCCTCTATACTGTAACTATTTTACTGCAAAGGGGTGGTGGGATTTCCATTGGTTGCTGTCATTCTGGGTGGAATCGACTTATTTCCTTGACTTTTTTCTACTTCTTCCAGGCTCTGAATTTCTGGTTCCCATCAGTGGATTTTATTGCCAGCTCTGTGAGGAATTTTTGGGGGATCCAATTTCTGGGGAGCAACATGTGAAGGGTCACCAACACAATGAGAAATACAAGGTTGGTCTTTGTAGTAGGCTGTGGAGTTTCCAACTTTTCTGAAGTAATTATTTTGACTTTGTCAAATGGCTTCCGAGCCAGAAAAAGCCACTGACACTTCAAATTCCATATAACCTCTTAAGTTCTCCTCA
The DNA here is from genome assembly GCF_024542745.1 of Macaca thibetana thibetana. Taxonomy (NCBI): domain Eukaryota; kingdom Metazoa; phylum Chordata; class Mammalia; order Primates; family Cercopithecidae; genus Macaca; species Macaca thibetana. Next base: position 44,279,653 of record NC_065581.1, on the reverse strand, counting down.
ATCCTAGTGGGAAATGCTCAGCAGATAGCATCCCGTATGTCCTTGAGGAAGATTATTCTGGGGATTTCTACTGAATGAATTCTAACAGTGGCAGGGCCAATATTTTTTTCTCTTGTATTTTCACCAGTTTTTGAGCCTTTATCTTTTTTCTTCCCAGAAATATGTGGATGAAAACCCATTATATGAGGAGCGGCGGAATCTGGACCGCCAAGCTGGCTTGGCTGTGGTCCTAGAGACAGAACGGCGACGGCAGAGTGAGCTAAAGCGCAAACTTAGTGAGAAACCAAAGGAGGAGAAGAAAGAAAAAAAGGCAAAAGCTGTGAAAGAAGTAAAGGAGGATGATAAGGTCTCTGAGAAATTAGAAGACCAACTCTCTGAGGGTAGGAACTCCCCTGAAAAAGCTGAAAATAAAAGGAACACTGGCATCAAACTCCAGTTAAAAGAAGAGGTAAAGAAGGAATCACCAACATCATCTTCTTTTGGGAAATTCAGCTGGAAGAAGCCAGAAAAAGAAGAGGAGAAAAGTTCAGTGGTGACCCCAAGTATTTCTAAAGAAGAGATTGTAGAAAGTAGTAAGGACAAAGAGGATGGCAAAGCTGAAGCTGGGAAGGCAAAGCCCATCAAAATCAAGCTCTCTGGGAAAACTGTTGTTGCACATACCAGCCCTTGGATGCCTGTTGTGACAACTTCAACACAGACTAAGATCCGACCCAACCTGCCTATCCCATCCACAGTACTCCGCAAGTCATGTTCAGCCACAATGAGCAAGCCAGCCCCTCTTAACACCTTTCTGTCTATTAAGTCCTCTGGAACCACTGCTAAACCTCTGCCAGTGGTTAAAGAGTCTTCAGCTGATCTCCTCTTACCTCCAGACATCATCTCCAAAGCATTTGGAGGGGAAGAGGTGATTCTAAAAGGGTCTCCAGAGGAAAAAGTGGTGTTGGCTGAAAAGAATGAGCCATCTCATTTACCTGAACAAATACTACCACCACCACCACCCCCACCTCCACCGCCTCCACCACCCCCCATTATACCTCATCCAGCTGCCCCGTCTCCTGCTCAAGCAAATGCTATCTTGGCTCCAGTAAAATCAAACCCAATTGTATCTCAGACTCTCAGCCCTGGCTTCGTGGGTCCTAACATTTTGAACCCAGTGTTGCCTGTAGCCATCATGGCCTCAGCACAGCCAGCTACCATTCCTTCTGATGAGACCGCTCCTGGGGTGAGTGAGAGTGACCGAGACCAGACCCTGTACTCTGTGTTAGTACGTCCTCCACCACCCCTGTCAAGTGTGTTCAGTGAACAAGCCAAAAAATTAGAGAAGCGAAATTCATGCTTAGCCACTGCCAATGCTAAGGACCTGTATGACATATTCTATAGTAGTGGTGGAAAGGGGGGCCCTGAGACTAAGGGTACCTCTGAGACTAAGCTAAGTGGTGGTCCATTGGCCAATGGGGAAAATAGCAACCTCTCTAGAACCAAAAGTTCAGACACCTCTTCTACTTATCCTTTGAACAGCAGTGCATCCCAAGAGGAGTTGCATCAAGATGAGGGTTTGGTCACTGCTCCTATAGTTAGCAACTCTGAAAAGCCCGTTGCAAAAACTCTGGTGGCCCTAGGGAAATGGTCAGTTGTAGAACATGTAGACCCAAAAAGCACAGGTAGCACCTATGGCTTCCTACAGCCTCTGACAAGGTTGTGCCAAAGCAGGCCTTATGAAACAGTTACCCCAAAGACAGACACGTTGGCCATATGGACCTCTAGTTCCTTCCAGAGTGACACTTGTAGGGATATATCTCCAGAGAAAAAGAGTGAGCTTGACCTGGGAGAGCCAGGACCACCTGGTGTAGAACCACCTCCTCAGCTGTTAGATATACAGTGCAAAGAATCTCAGAAGTTGGTAGAAATCCACCTCAGAGAATCTGTTAACCAGGATAAGGAAAGCCAAGAGCTCCATAAATCTGAGGATTGTAGAGAAAGTGAGATAGAGACAAATACTGAACTAAAAGGAAGGGAGAAAGAGCTGTCTGAGGGGATAGTTGATGAGGGAACAAGTACCAGCATTGGACCCCACAGCACAGAAGATTCTAATTTGAACCATGGGAACAGATACATGTGGGAGGGAGAAGTAAAACAGCCCAACTTGCTAATGATTGACAAAGAGGCTGAACAGTCCAATAAATTGATGACAGGAAGTGAAACTCCAAGTAAAGTAGTGATCAAATTGAGTCCACAGGCTTGCTCTTTCACAAAAGCAAAATTAGACTCATTTTTATCAGAAGCTAGGTCTTTACTCAATCCACAAGATACACCTGTGAAAATTTCTGCCCCAGAGTTGCTGCTTCAGTCTCCACCCAGATCAGCTGTGTGTTTAACAGGTAGTCCACAAGAGCAAGGAGTTTCAGTTATTAGTGAGGAGGGGCTAGGAAATTCAGCTCCAGAATCAGCTTCTAGATCTTCTAGGTACAGAAGCCTCAAACTCAAGAGAGAAAGATCAAAAGACTTTCAATTTAAAAAGATCTATGAGTTGGCTGTTTGGGATGAAAACAAGAAGAGGCTAGAGACCTGGGAGAGCCCAGAGAAACCAAAAGCAGAAGCACTGGAGCTACAAGATGTCCATCCAGAGTTAACAGTGACAATAGAAAGCAAGGCCCTGGAAGACTTTGAAGCTACAGACTTAAAGGTAGAGGAGCTTACTGCCCTGGGGAATCTGGGGGATATGCCTGTTGATCTCTGCAGTACTCGAGTAAGCCCAGCACATAGATCCCCAACTGCCTTGTCTCAGAAAGTGTGTGAAGAAAATTCTGTATCACCTGTAGGGCGTAATTCCTCCACTCCCACTGACTTTGAACCAATCCCATCTTTTTCTGGGTTTCCGTTAGATTCTCCCAAAACCTTGGTGCTTGACTTTGAGACAGAGGGTGAACGAAACTCATCTAATCCCAGGAGTGTTAGGATGCCTTCTCCTAACATTTTGAAAACTGGACTTAAAGAAAATGTTGACCATGGCTTGGGGGGCCTAGAGGGAACACACCAGGCCCTTGACCTGTTAGCAGGAGGAATGATGCCTGAGGAAGTACAAGAATCTTCCCAATTAGACAAACAAGAGTCACTCAGATTGGAATTAAAAACAATTAATTCTGTAGGCCTTGGGCCATCTCCTTGCCTTCCAGACCTTGTTGACTTTGTCACACGGACCTCTGGAGTTCAAAAAGATAAACTCTGTTCTCCACTCTCTGAGCCAGGTGACCCTTCTAAGTGTAGTTCCCTGGAGTTGGGGCCATTACAGATAGAAGTATCGAATGCATCCATCACAAAGGTGGCAATTCTGCAAGTAGATGATGACAGTGCCGACCCTCTGAATTTGGTTAAAGCTCCAGTGTCAAGATCCCCTCCAAAGGAACAGGTAGTTGAAGACAATATGGTCCCTCAGGAAATGCCTGAACAGGAAGCTACAGTTGGTGCCATCCAGGACCACTCAGAATCCAGTGTTCACAACTAAGAATAAATACCTAGAGCTACTTGTGAATGAATCAAATTGGCTTCTAGAAATCAGATGCCCAGATGATCCAGGACTAGTTTGCTATCTCATCTGGAACCTACACTAAGAGATGCAATCAGCATCTTACAGTAAATATTCATGGAAGCTAAAAAATTTACCTCTTTTCCTTTTCCCTTTCCCCTTAAAACACCAGACAAATCGATAACTTCTATATATATATCTGTAAAAATGTATTTTCTGTTAATTTTTTTGGCCAATTTATTTTCTCCCACTTTGTCATTAAAATCAAATGTCTAACTGGCTCACCACATAGTGTGCTTTGATTGTATTTTGGCTTTGACTCTGCCATTTCTGAAACGTGGGGGAGGATGGAGGCAACTGACCTCTCCAATTGCTGTGTTGTATTCCTACCCAATTTCCTGGGCAGTTGATGCATCTCTGGGAAAAACACCAGAAAGCTTGCTGAAATGGAAAACTTGGAAGAATTGTTCATCTCTTAGGCTTTCATTTGGATGGGCCTGCCTTAACATTGTTTGAAATGCAGCGTGAGTAGCTCTTTTGTTTACTGTTTATACCCCTTAATTGGCATGTCAACTCCTGTACTTCCCTTACTATATTAACCTTTCTTGAGATGCATTGTCCTGCTAACCCACAAACCTGTTTGGAAATAAACATGGAAGAATATCTGGCAGGCAGGCTTTTAGAAGACGACAAATCGGTAAGACTTATTCATGGTTTATTGCCAGGAGCAGATATGCTTTAGAGATCACTTTTATTTTTGAAATGGCCTTTGTTCATTGTATTGTGATCCAATAACACTTTGTATGAAATTGTTTGGCAGCCATTTCTGTTGTGAAGGGGTAGAAGATCTCTGAAACTTGTCTTGAGATTGAACTCATTCCCTGTTCCACAAACCCATATGTATCCTTTCCTCTACCACCAATTTATTTCCACCATAGTATGATGTTTTGGGTTGTATATTTGTTAAAAAGATTAAAGAATTTATGAGTTGGCTTGGACAAGTTTAACTTTATTTTTAATGTGTTAATTACTTGGAATAAATGCATTAATCTCATGTTTCCTTCTGGATTTTTGTTTTGAAATCGCACACATTTGAACTCCAAAGGAAAACTAGAACAATGAATCCCTGCTGCCCTATTGTCTAACCACACCCCCAACCATGCTTTCCTCACTTGTCAGAACTACTTCATGCCACAATGTTAGGACATATAGTCTGCCCCAGCGCAGCCTGGATGGGTAGTGAGTAGGCAACAGTTGTCTGGTATTGGCATCTTGCTATTGTGAAGCTTTTTATATACCTTTGTGTTGACTCTCCATAGATTCTCCTGGGAACTGAGCTCCTCTAGGACAATCAGGTTCCTGCTCTTGGGAATTAGGGAGCTCAGTCCTCAGATTTTCTATCTCCCAGTTTCCTCTTGATAGCCCTGTTGTCAGCAGTTTATAACCTGACTCAACAGGGCCTTCAGAGTCTTATTTACCCACCTGTTCCTGAAAGATAATACAAAATTACTGATCTGTATTTCCCCCCCCTTTTTTTTTTCCCATTTCCTTATGTACAGAACTATAAAATCCCTAGGTCAACTTTGAGAAGGATTTTAAATTTTTCTTAATGTCAATTTAGAAGTCATTCTGGCCTCTCTTTATCATGTTATGGAAATGGCACAGATTTTGGAGAGCTAGATCCTTGACTATGCCTCAGTCATTTACCTTGCTGTGATTTTAGACAAGTTAGTTTACCTTACTGTGTCACAGAGTTGTTTTGTGTTGTTTCCTTTGAGATAAGGATCATTATCTTTATCCTAGCACCAATATGTACAGGATCAGGGTATCCTGCCCGTGTCACCTTTCTAGTCCTGGTTTTTAGGACAAAGCCTGAGTTCAATGCAGTTTTCTTGCTTGGAAACCATAGACTAACTCAAAAGGTGCCATTTAGAAGAGTTTAAACCCAAATGAGCTTCAGGGAGATTTGTTTTCCCAGAGAACTACTCCCTCCCTGTTCTAGCAGGTTATCTATAGGAATTCAGGGAACATAATTTTTAACGCCAATTTGTGCTGATTTTCAGTCCTGTTCACTTAGTTCCACTTCCCTTTAGGGCAGGACCAGTGGTTTTAGGGAAAGAGGAGGAGATCCCAATCCTAACCTTACTCCCTCAGAGGGCATTGGAATCTTACTCTCTAGGTTAGGAGGGGGCCACTTGAAAGGAGTGAGAAGAGAAAAGAGGCAAAATTTATTGTAGGAAGGGCAGAACTAGTTCAGGTAGCTAGGGCTGGAGTACTTTGAGCCTAAGCTTTGGTAGTAACTCTTTTTGTATTCTCTGGATAACTTCAGGATTTACACCAAAGGCATCTACCAATTTGCGGGTTTTTCAAAAATAATGCTCACTTAAAGAGTTATGGGAGTGGCATTCTTTATATCTTCCTTGAACCAGCAGAGGGAGAACTTTTAGGAATCTCTATTCTGGGCAGGAAGTGTTGCTGCCTCCTTCCTTTTGGTTAGTGGGATCTAGCTTTGGAACCTATCCAGAGAAGACAGGTGAAAGGAAGGACAGAATTCTAACCCAGTAGCTGGAGATAGAGCATATTTTTTTGTTGTTGTTCTCTACCATCACAGTACTGAATAAACTTTCAACTTAGGAGAGTTAGACACATGGAAGAAATGGGCCCTGAATTTTAAATGCAGCTTATGGTGTAATATAACTATGTTTTAAATTTTACAAACATCAGGAACAACTTTTATCAGACATCCTCAATTGTGAGAGCAGATGATCAGTAATTATGTTTAAATTTAGGCAAATACCTAATTTTACCTAAGGTGTATAAATAACTCCCTAAAAATTCCCCTTGGCCTTGCAAATGGGGGCATTCTGCTTTACAAACCGTATTATATTCACAGGGCACATAATACTCTGTTAGTATTGCTGAATAATATAGTTAAGTATTCTTACTTCACCTATGACACTTCATCTTTCAAAAAAGTCAGAAAGTTAATATTTTGGTAGCAGAGCATGCCAGCACATAGTCCATTTATCGGTCTGCCAGGTTCAGGGACTAAGGAAGAATGGGGTGGGGAGGTGGACATACAGGACACATGCATCCAATAGGAACATGAAGTGTAATTTTAAAAGTTGGAGGATGGTTCAGAGAGGATGTAGCCTGTAACAGAAATAAGTGAGGTAGTTTTTATATATATATATATATATATATATATGTATGTGTGTGTGTGTGTGTATATGCTTTGTTAATATATTAATATATATCCCTAAACCTTGGTTCTCACCTTAACAAAGCTTACATACCAAATCTACGATAAGAACCTAAACAAAGTCTTTATTTATTAACAATTTATGTGAGAACATGGACATGGAAATAGTTTTGTGAGCCCATCTCTTCTTTAGAGTTTAAAATTGCAATAATGTTTATGTAATTTTTAACTAAGTTATGTATACAATATTCATTGATAAGCCACGAAGTTGAATTTATAATGAAAATCTTCTAAAAATCACAACTCTTCTGATTTGCCCTCAACCCGTATACACTTTCAGAAGAATACATATAAAACATGTATGTTTATGTTGTAGCACTTAACATGGTTGTAATTTTACATTTATGTTTCTTTGATTAATATATGCTCCCCTTAAGTACATCATAAACTCCCCAAAGCAAGAAGTCTGCCTTTGCTTACTATTTTTTAATCATTGTATTCACAGTGCACAGTTGTCTGGCATATAGCAGGTGCTCAATAAAAATTCATTGAAAGAATCAATGTGGTAATAGTAGCTGTTTTTATTAACAAATTGTGAATACTTAGCAAATTATAAGTCGGTAAAAACTGTAAATTGCCTATTGTATTTTCTGGGTGTTTAGCACTTTAGAAGCCAACTGTCCTCTTGCTTCTGTCCTGGGTCTTTGTATACAAAGCACTTTATCAGTGAGGCATGTCAAGGTTGCCAGTGGTTCCCTCACTTCAACAGCATTCTGGAATAGTGGTGCCAGGCCATGATGGGAACACTGCTTCTGCAGCTCCTAGAAGAGAAACTGAGGATGAAAAGGAGTTAAACTGACCTTACAATTAGCAAAAAAAAAAAAAAAAAAAAAAAAAGGTTTTGGGGATCCAGTTTTCAGATGGCCCCCTTTTTCTCCCAGCCAGACTTCATAAACATGTTGAAGTCAGTCAAACCCCAAACCCCTCTGATTTGGTTGAAGAAGTAATTCAGCGCTTTATGATCTCCAGCATCCTCTTGTCATCTCATCAAAACTAAATCGTAACCAAAAAAGGTTGCCTTTGGGAGAGGGAAAAGGAATGCTATCACTTTTTATTTTGTATCTTCTGTTTTGTTTCAACATTGTGACCATGAAAATGAATTTTATGTAAAATATAAATGTTTTATAAACAAAATATGTACACATGCACACATATATATGTATAAAATAATATGTAGTAAGGGTTATCCAGTGCTGTGGAATTATAGGCCAGTTTTTTTTTTTTTTTACCCCTCTGTATACTTTTCCGTATTAAAATTATTTTTTTTAAGTCGTGTGTCTCCTACTCAGTGCATCCCTGTTTTCCTTCACACCTCTTGTCTGTTTTCCATCGTCACAAATAGGTGCTGCTGCTTTTCCCTCAAGACTTCCTAAATTCTCCTGTTCCCATCAATGCTGGGCAACTTGCTTTCTTCGAGAATGTCTTACCATTATTTCCTTTTCCCTCTCTTCCTCTTCCCATTCTTTCCCCAATCTCTGTTGACCTGGTTGGTTGTATTCATTAATGTTGTACAAGCACTTGGACATTAAATGATATAATTCAAGATACCTGTTTCACAAAGTAATACAGGTACACAAAAGATAACAAAATATTTGTCACATGCAAAAGGACAGAAGATAACAAATTTAGATGTAATGATTTAAAGATTTATAGACTTTGGTTCCATTTGTGAAGGATCAGGCAAGAAAGGAGTTTTGTAGAAAATAAGGGAAATGAGTATGTTTAAGGGAAGTGAATGAACAGGGTGAAAACAGAGGCAGAGTTACATAACAGGGAGAACAAAAGGTAGAGAATGTGGAGAAAGATAGCAGAGATAAAATCAACCATATTAAGATATTATTTTCTTTCATCTCTCTGATACTCTGCCCCTGCCAAGCTTCCACCCAGCCTTCCTGTAACCACCTTCCTAAGGATGACTATTGATCACATTGTTACGACTCTCACCCTCTTATCTTCCTTTCTTTTCAGGGGCAATTCCAAAAGTCTTCAGATTTCCAAAAGGAAGGACCGCAGCAGACATTTCTGCCCCCAGAAAGGCAGGGCTAGAAACCACGGAGGCCATGGAAATGATGGGTGCCCTTGTGGCCAGTAGACAATCACCTGAAGGATCTGACTTCCAGAAGGTGGGTGTGGCTGCTGGGAGTGGGGATAAGTTGTAGAGAAGATCCTGTCATTTTAGCTTCCAGGAAATGGTGAGTTGGGTGAGTGAATATGTATATTGTACTTGCAGAGGATGAACAAGATTAGAATGTACAAAGAGGGTATGTATTTTAGACTTGCCACTCCTCACCTCATTTAGCATTGAATAAATTATTCCTGAAGTCCCATCTCTCATTTTGTGCCATGATACTTACATTAAAGCTATAGAGTTCAGGTGTTCATATTCTTCCTGGGCCCTGGACTCCAATGTGCCCCTAAGTAGAACATCTCTTATCTTGGTTCTAGCCTCTTTTATTGGTCCATACAAAGACAAAGTGAAATTGGGTATGTCCTTAGAGGATTGGGGTATGAGTAAGCAAAGGAGACTCAATGAAGCGGGGACAATCACAAAGGATATGTTTGATCCTTCAATATCAGACTTCAGGGCAGCTGTCCATCAGTTTTTAACTCAGTCTTGTACTTGTCCCACACACATTGAAATCTCTGGTACACAGTAGCAGGCAAGCATCATTTCAAAACACCAAGGAAACCCCTTACTCTCTGCTCATTTAAAATGCCAGTAGGGGACCAGGCATGGTGGCTCATGCCTGTAATCCCAGCACGTTGGGAGGCTGAGGTGGGTGGAACACTTTGAGACCAGGAGTTTGAGACCAGAGTTTGAGACCAGCCTGGCCAACATGGTAAAACCCCATCTCTGCTAAAAATACAAAAATTAGCCAGGTGTGGTGGCGCATACCTGTAATCCCAACTACTCAGGAGGCTGAGGCAGGAGAACTGCTTGAAACTGGGAGGCAGAGGTTGCAGTGAGCCAAGATCATGCCACTATACTCCAGCCTGGGCGACAGAGCAAGACTCCATCTTGAAAAAATAAAAAACAAAATCCCAATAGGGGCTGGGCATAGTAGCTCACACCTATAATCCCAGCACTTTGAGAGGCCGAGGTCAGCAGATCAGTTGAGCCCAGGAGTTCAAGACCAGCCAGGCAACAGAGTGAGACCCTGTCTCTACAAAATATAAATTAGCCCGGCATGGTGGTCCATGCCTGTAGTCCCAGCTACTCAGGAGGCTGAGGTGGGAGGATCGTTTTGAACCCTGGAGGTTGAAGCTGCAGTGAACTGTGATTGCACCATTGTACTCCAGCCTGAGCAACAGAACAAGACCCTGTCTCAAAAATAAATTTAAAAAAAATTAAAAATGGGCTAGGCGCGGTAGCTCATGCCTCTAATCCCAAAACTTTGGGAGGCCAAGAGGGGCCAGATCACCTGAGATCAGGAGTTCGAGACCAGCCTGGCCAACATGGCGAAACCCTGTCTCTACTGAAAATACAAAAATTAGCTGGGTGTGGTGGCACATGCCTATAATCCCAGCTATTTGGGAGGCTGAGACAGAATTTCACTCTGTCACCCAGGCTGCAGTACAGTGGCACCATCTTGGCTTACTGCAACCTCTGCCTCCCAGGTTCAAACGATTCTCCTGCCTCAGCCTCCCGAGTAGCTGGGATTACAGACCTGTGCCACCATGCCTGGTTAATTTTTGTATTTTTAGTAGAGACAGGGTTTCACCATGTTGGCCAAGCTGGTCATGAACTTCTGACCTCAAGTGATCCGCCCACCTCGGCCTCCCAGAGTGCTCAGATTACAGGCGTGAGCCACCATGCCTGGCTGGTTTTGATTTTGATTTGTAAATCCAGGCACTTTTAGAGTCCTGGAGGTCTAGTTTACTGCCCAAATAATCTTTGGTTTTAGTAACTTTCGGGACTATTCATTATATAAGCAAAGCCATCAGTGGAATAAGAAGTCAATAAAGGGCAAAAAGTACCTCAGGGGGCCTCATGCTACTGATATATTAGTTAAGGATTACTTATTCCTGAGGCATGACCTGGTGGATGAAGCAATGGAAAGCAACGTGGTGCCAGGGCTGCCAACACGTTGTCACCACCACTTTCTCTCCTTTGTTCCAGCCCAAGATCTGTTTCTCATCAACTGTCACATTCCCCTGTTCAGAGACAAAGATGTTGGTCACAAGCTTTCATACAAACTATGACTCACAGCCCTACCTCCATCCCCTGCTTTGCTGCTTAGACCTCAGTTCTCCAATGGTGTGTCAGTTGCACTGATCTGGGAGATAGGTGAGGGAAAGGGAACATTTTTTAGAATACTGTTTTTCCTTTTGGACTTCTTTTTTCTATTATTATTATTCAAAAAGCTTCATTTTTATTTAGCTTTCTGACTCTTCAACACTTTCACGATTTTCTGCTCTTTGATAAGGAAAGCATGCTTGATCTTGTCATGAACACATTTAACACACATGGAACCAGCATAGGCCCTGCTGACATGTCTTTCTGTTTTGCACAATCTCATAAGAACTTCAGGTCTCACAGTACAAACCCCTTTAAGTTGGCCTGGGCACACACCACATGCAGAATTTGGTGCTTTCCCAACCTTCTTGGTATAAAGGTAAACAATTATGTTACCAGGGGTTTGGGACAGCCTAGTTTTGTTAGAGGCTGTATTGTAGGAAAGCTTACAATAGTATGTCAAATGTTGGACCATTCTAAGTGCCCCTACCCAAGCTCAAAGGACTGCTCCTGAGAGCTGTAGGCTTCCTCAACTTTTCGATGGTGGCCAATTGTAAAGGAAATATAGACAGGGGAAAGAGAACTCACATGTATTATGAATGATGAAATATTTAAGATCTTTTTTATTGAATTACAGTTAATATTTGAATTTCACATAACATAAAATTCACCTTTATTTTTTTGAGACAGGGTCTTACTCTCTCATCCAGGCTGAAGTACAGTGCCGCAATTATGGCACACGGCAGCCTCCACCTCCTGGGCTCAAGTGATCCTTCCACCTTAGCCTCCCAAAGTGATATGATTAGAGGCGTGAGCCACTGTGCCTGGCCAGATTCACCGTTTTCAAGTGTATAGTTCTGTGATTTTTAATATCTTCAGTGTCGTACAACTGTCACCACTATCTAATTCCAGAACATTTCCTTCATCCTCTAAAAAAACACATACCCATTAGCAGATACTCCCAGTTACCCCTACTCCTAAGCCACTGGCAATCACCAGTCTCCTTTCTGTCTCTATGGATTTGCCTGTTTTGAGCATTTAATATAAATGGAGTCATACAATAAATTTCTTTTGTGTCTGGCTTCTTTCACTTAGCATAATGTTGTCAAAGTTCATCCATGTTATACCATGTATCATTATTTTGTTGTATTTTATGGCTAATTATTCCACTGTATGGATGTGCCATGTTTTGTCTACCAATTGTTGGAGATTTGGGCTATTTTCATATTTTGCCTATTATGAATAATCTATGAACATTCATATGCAAGTTTTTGTGTAAATATATGTTTTCAGTTCCCTAGGGTACATAACTAGGAATATATAGTCATATGGTAACCGTTTAACTTTTTTTCTTTTTCTTTTTCTTTTTTTGAGATAGAGTCTCGCTGTTGTTGCCCAGCCTGGAGTATAATGGCATGATCTCAGCTCACTGCAACCTCTGCTTCCTGGGTTCCAGCAATTCTCCTGCCTCAGCTTCCCGAGTAGCTGAGATTTCAGGTGCTTGCCACCATGCCCAGCTAATTTTTGTATTTTTAATAGTGACAGGGTTTCACCATGTTGGCCAGGCTGGTCTCAAACTCCTGACATCAGATGATCCACGTGCCTCGGCCTCCCAGAGTGCTGGGATTACAGGGTGAGCCACTGTGCCTGACCCCATTTAACTTTTTTCTAAGTAAACTTTTATATTAAAGTACAATGTTCATATTTTAAAAACAGGCTGGGCACAGTGGCTCATGCCTGTAATCCCAGCACTTTAGGAGGACAAGGCGGGAGGATCACTTGTGTCCAGGAGTTCAAGACCAACCTGGGCAAAAAAACGAGACCTTGTCTCTACAAAAACTAAAAAAATTAGCTAGGCATGGGAGCAGCTGCCTTTAGTCCCAGCTACTCAGGAGGCTGAGGTGGGAGGATTGCTTGAGGCCACAAGGTGGAGGCTACAGTGAGCCATGATTGCACCACTGCACTCTGGCCTGGGTGATAGTAAAACCCTATCTCAAAAACAAAAACAAAACACGTTACAAGTGTGAAGCTTAACAATTTCACAGAGTGAATAGACCTAGGTAACCAATACCCAGATCAAAAAATAAAATATGACCAACACCCCAGAAGCTCCTCTTATGTTATCTTCCAGTTACCACTTCCCCAAAATGTAACCAGTAATCTGACTGTTACAACAATTTCTGGTGCTTTTTTAAAAAGAGTCGAGGTGAAATTTTCATCACCCAAAATAAAACCCTATTTCTCTTAAGCAGTTAGTGCCCATTCCTACCTACCTGCAGCCCCTGGCAGTCACCAATCTGTTTTCTATCTCTATGGATTTACCTATTCTGGACATTTCATATAAATAAAATCATACAATGTGTGACCTTTTGTCTGTATTTTTGTGTTACTATTTTTTCACTTAGCATAATGTTTTTGAGATTCATCCATGTTGTAGTACGTATCAGTGTTTTATTCTGTTTTATAGCTGAATAATACTCCATTATATGTATATATCACAATTTGTTTATCCATTCATTTGCTGATGAACATTTGAGTTGTTTCCACCTTTTGGCTATTTTGAATAATGCTGCTATGAACATTTCATGCGTAAGTATTTGAGTACCTGTTTTTTTATTCTTTCAGGTATTTACTAGAAGTAAAATTGCTGGGTCGTACGGTTACTCTATGGTTAATTTTTTGAGGAATTGCCAAACAGTTTTCCATAGCACCAGAATCATTTTACATCCCTACAGATTGTACAGTTTCTCCATAACACTTGTTATTCCCCTTTTTTTAATATAACCATCCTAGTATCTCATTGTGGTTTCAATTTACATTTTCCTTATGACAGCGATACTGAGCATCTCTTTTGTTGTTGTTGTTTTTGAGACAGGGTCTTGCTCTGTTGCCCTGGCTGGCATGTAGTCGTGGGAACACAGTTCACTGCAGCATCAACCTCCTGGGCTCCAGTGATCCTCCCACCTTAGCCTCCTGAGTAGCTGGGACTAAAGGCACACACCACCACACCCAGCTAATTTTTTATTTTTTGTAGAGACGGGGTCTTGCAATGTTGCCTAGGCTGGTCTTAAACTCCTGGGCTCAAGCAATCCTTCTGCTCAGCCTCCCAAAGTGCTGTGATTACAGGTGTGAGCCACCGCTCCCAGCAGTGAACATCTTTTCATGTACTTATTGGCCCTTTTTTTTTTTTTTTTTTGAGACAGAACCAATCTCTCTCACCCAGACTGGAGTGCAATGGCACAGTCTCAGCTCACTGCAGCCTTCGTCTCCTGGGTTCAAGTGATTCTCCTGCCTCAGTCTCTGTAGTAGCTGGGATTACAGGCATGGGCCACCATGCCCAGCTAATATTTGTATTTTTAGAAGAGATGGGGTTTTGCCATGTTGGCCAGACTGGTCTTGAACTCCTGACCTCAAGTGATCTGCCCTCTTTGGCCTCCCAAAGTGCTGGGATTATAGGCATGAGCCACTGTGCCTGGCCTTATTGGCCATTTTTATATCTTCTTTGCAGAAATATTTATTCAAGTCCTTTACCTATTTTAAAATTGGAATGTTTGTCTTTCTGTTGTAGAATTGTAAGGATTCTTTATATATTCTACATACTAGGTCTTTATCAGATACATGACTTACAACTATTCTCTAGGTTGTCTTTTCAGTTTCATGATGTCCTTTGACTGCCAAATCCAAGGTCTTAAATACTTACCCTTTTGTTTTCTTCTAAGAGTTTTACAGTTTTAGATCTTATGTTTAGGTTTTTGATCCATTTTGAGCTAATTTTTATGTACGGTATGAAGGATCCTCCATTTGTTGCACATGAATATTTGGTTGTCCCAGCACCATTTATTGAAAAGACTGTTTATTTGCCCATTAATCATGGCACCCTTAGTGAAAATCAGTTGGCCATAGATGTATGGGTTTATTTCTGAACTTGTCATTCTACTCCATTGGTTTATATGTGTTGCCTTATGCTAGTCCCACACTGTTTTGGTTACTGTAGCTTTGTAGTATGTTTTGAAATTGAGAAGAAGGAGTCCACCAATCTTGTTCTTTTTCAAGATTGTTTTGACTGTTTGGGCCCTGTTGCAATTTCATGTGAATTTGAGGATCAGCTTTTCCATTTCTGCAAAAAAGCCTTGGAATTGTGATAGAGAATGCATTGAATCTGTAGATTGCTTTGAATATTATCATCTTGATATCAAGTATTCTGATCCCTACACATGGGATACTATTCCATTTATTTAGGTCATCTTTAATCACTTTCAGCAGTATTTTGTAGTTTTTTTTTTTTTTTTTTTTTCGAGATGGAGTCTTGCTCTGTTGCCCAGGCTGGAGTGCAGTGGTGCGATCTCGGCTCACTGCAAGCTCCACCTCCCAGGTTCACGCCATTCTCCTGTCTCAGCCTCCTGAGTAGCTGGGACCACAGGCGCCCGCCACCATGCCGGGCTAATTTTTTTATATTTTTAGTAGAGATGGGGTTTCACCATGTTAGCCAGGATGGTCTTGATCTCCTGACTTCGTGATCTGCCTGCCATAGCCTCCCAAAGTGCTGGGATTACAGGCATGAATCACCGTGCTCGGCCTATTTTGTAGTTTTTGTGTATGTCTTTCACCTCCATGGCTAAATCAAATACTAAGTATTTTTTTATTTTATATGCTGTTGTAAATGTAATTGGTTTCTTAATTTCTTCTCAAAGTATTCATTGCAGGTGTATAAAAACACAACTGATTTTCATGCGTTGATCTTGTACCCTGAAACTTTGCTGAATTCATTTATTTGTTCTAGTAGATTTTGTGTGTGTATAGATTCTTTGGGAATTTTATTTTTTATTATATTATATTTATTTATCTATTTACTTATTTAAGACAGAGTCTTGCTCTGTCACCCAGAATGGAGTACAGTGGTGAGATCATGGCTCACTACACCCTCAGCCTAGGCTCAAGCAATCTTCCCACCTCAGTCCCCCAAGCAGCTGGGACCACAGATGCACACCACCATACCTGGCTAATTTTAAAAATTTATAGAGACCATTATACTGCTCAGGCTGGTCTCAGACTCCTGGGCTAGAGCAATTCTCCTGCCTCAGCCTCCCCAAGTGCTGGGATTACAGGTGTGAGCCACCACACCCACCCTGGGATTTTTATATGCATAGAATCATATCATCTTACAGTAGAGATAGTTTTACTTTTTTTTTTCTTGCCTAATTGCTCCAGCTAGAACTTCCAATACAATGTTAAATAGCAGTGGTGAAAGGAGCATCCTTGTCTTATTGCTGATCATAAGGGGAAAACTTTAGTCCAAGTATGAAGTTAGCTGTAGGTTTTTCATAGATGCCCTTTATCATGTTGAAGGAGTTCCCTTCTATTCCTAGTGTCTTGAGAATTTTTATTATGAAAGGGTGTTGGATTTTATCAAATATTTTTTCTGTGTCAATTGAGATATGTGGAGTTTTTTCTTTTATTAATGTGTGGTATATTACATTGATTGATTTTCTTTTCCTTTATTAATATTATTTTTTTTTGAGAGATGGAGTCTTGCTCTGTTACCCAGGCTGGAGTGCAGTGGCGTGATCTCAGCTCACTGCAACCTCTGCCTCCCAGGTTCAAGCAATTCTCCTGCTTCAGCCTCCTGAATAGCTGTGATTACAGGTGCTGGCCACCACACCTGGCTTCTTTTTCATATTTTAGTAGAGACAGGGTTTTGCCATTTTGGCCAGGCTGGTCTCGAACTTCTGACCTCAGGTGATCTGCCTGTCTTGTCCTCCCAAAGTGCTGGGATTACAGGCGTGAGCCACTGTGCCTGGCCTCTATTGTTTTTCTATTCTTTATTTCCTTTATCTCTGCTCTTAAGTGTTTCTGTTTCCTTCCTCCTGCTAGTTTCTCATTTAATTTACATTTATTTTTTCAGTTCCTCAAGGTGTAATATTTGGTTGTTGATTGGAGATCTTTTTTTTTTTTTTTTTTTTTTTGAGACAGAGTCTTACTCTGTCACCCTGACTGGAGTGCAGAGGCACGATCTCAGCTCACTGCAACTTCCACCTCCTGGGTTCAAGTGATTCTCATGCCTCAACCTCCCGAGTAGCTGGGATTACAGGCATGTGCCACCATGCCTGGCTAATTTTTGTATTTTTAGTAGAGACGGGGTTTTACCATGTTGGTCAGGCTGGTCTCGAACTCCTGCCCTCAGGTGGATCTGCCCGCCTTGGCCTCCCAAAGTGCTGGGATTACAGGCATGAGCCACTGCACCTGGCCAGATTGGAAATCTTTTAATAAAGTAAGTGTTTACAGCTATAATTTCTCTCAGCACAGCTTTAACAGCATCCCATAAGTATTGAAGTATTGTGGTTTTGTTTTTATTCATCTTAAAGTGTTTTATACTTTCCTTTATGAGTTCTTTGACTCACTGATTGTTTTAAGAATGTATTGTTTATCCAGGTGTAGTGGCTCATGCTTGTAATGGTTTACAGTGTAATCCCAGCATTTTGGGAGGCTGCAGTGGGAGGATTGCTTGAGGCCAGGAGTTTGAGATCATTTCAGGCAACAAAGCAAAACTTCATCTCTACCAAAAGATAAAAATGAAAAAGTTAGCTGGCTGTGGTGGCTTGAGCCTTGTAGTCCTAGCTACTCAGGAGGCTGAGGTGGGAGGATCGCTTGATCCCAGGAATTCAGGGTGCAGTGAGCTATGATTATGCTACTGCACTCCAGCCTGGTTGACAGAGCAAGACCCTGTGGTGTTTAATTTCTATATGCTTGTGAACTTCTCAGTTTTCCTTGTTATTGATTTCTAGCTTCATTGCATTGTGGTTGGTGAAGATACTTGTATGATTTAGGTATTTTTCTAATGTATTGTTTTGTAGCCACACTTGCTTTATGGCCTAACACATGATCTGTCCTGGAGAATGTTTCATACACTTGAAAAAAGTGCACATTCTGCTGTTGTTGGGTGAAGTGTTTTATATGTCTGTTAGGTCTACTTGGTTTAGTGTTGTTTTAAAGTCTTCTGTTTTCTTATCAAACTTCTGTCTAGATGTTCTATTTACTATTGAAGTGTCGTACTGGAGTCTCCAACTATTATTGTAGAACTGTCTATGGTCAGCTCTCCATAACCATGGATTCCATATCCACAGATTCAACCAACCATGGATCAAAAATATTTGAAAAAGTTAAAATAAAAATAGTAATACAGGCCGGGCGCGGTGGCTCAAGCCTGTAATCCCAGCACTTTGGGAGGCCGAGACGGGCGGATCACGAGGTCAGGAGATCGAGACCATCCTGGCTAACATGGTGAAACGCCGTCTCTACTAAAACATACAAAAAACTAGCCGGGCGAGGTGGCAGGCGCCTGTAGTCCCAGCTACGCGGGAGGCTGAGCCAGGAGAATGGCGTGAACCTGGGAGGCGGAGCTTGCAGTGAGCTGAGATCCGGCCACTGCACTCTAGCCTGGGTGACAAAGCAAGACTCCGTCTCAAAAAAAAAAAAAAAAAAAAATAGTAATACAACAATTAAAAAATACAAATAAAAACAATTATAGTATACCAACTATTTACATAGCATTTACATTTTATTAGGTATTATAAGTAATCTAGAGATTATTTAAAGTATATAGGAGGATGTGCATAGGTTATATGCAAATAGTACACCACTTCATATAAGGGATTTGAGTACTTGCAGAGTTTGTTATCCAACAGGGGTCCTGGAACCAATCCCCTGCATGTACAGAACGACAACCATATCTCCCTCCTGTCAGTTTTGTCAGTGCTTGCTACATGTATGTTGGGCTTCTGTTGTCTGATGCATGTATGTTTATAGCTGCTATATTTCTTCTTGATCAATTGACCCTTTTATCAATATATAATGACTTTCTTTGTCTCTTGTAACAACTTTTTTTTTTTTTTTTTTTTTTTTTTTTTTTTTTTTTTTTTTTTTTTTTAGAAACAAGGTCTTGCTCTATTGTTTGGGTAGGCATGAATGCAATGGCAAGATCATAGCTCACTGCAGCCTTGAGCTCCTGGGCTCAAGCAATCCTCCCACTTCAGCCTCCAAGTAACTGTGACTATAGGCTCATGCCATGGCACCCAGATAATTATTTTAAAATTATTTTGTAGAAATGGGGGTCTCACTGTGTTGCCCAGGCTGGTCTTGAACTCCTGGCCTCAAGTGATCCTTCTTCCTCAGCTTCCCAAAGTGCTGGGATTACAGGCATGAGCCACTACATTCAGCCTCTTTTAACAATTTTTTTTTACTTAAAGTCTATTTTATCTGGTGTCAGTATAGCTATCTCAACTCTCCTTTGATTACTATTTCATTCTTTTACTTTCAACCTATGTGTATCTTTGGATCTAAAATGAGTCTCCTTCAGGTAAGAAAGGAACTGTAAACAAAATTTTAAGAAGAATAAAGTAAAATAAAATGAGTCCCTTATATACAGCATATAGTTGGATCATGTTTTTTCTTATCCATTCTGCCAATTTCTGTCTTTTAACTGATGTTTTAGTCCATTCAGGTTACTCTGACAAAATAGCTTAGATTGGGTAATTTAAAAACAATGGAAATTTACTGCTCACAATTCCAAAGGCTGGGAAGTCCAAGATCAAGGTGCTTACAAATTTGGTGTCTGGTGAGAACCTTCTTCCTCATGACGAAAGTCTTTTCACAGTAACCTCACATGACAGAAGGGGCAAACAGGTTCCCTGGCCTCTTTTATAAAGGCACTAATCACATTCATGAGGCCTCTGCCCTCATAGTCTAACCACCTTCTAAAGGCCCTATCTCTAAATGTTGTTATATTGGGGATTAAGTTTTAACATAATTATGAACTAGTTCATAATTATGAATTTTGGGGGGGGTCACACAAAAACATTGAGATCATAGCATTTGGTGAGTTTAATTGATTTACATTTAAAGTGATTACTGATGAGAAAGGACTTCTGCCATTTTATTTGTTTTCTATATATCATAACTTGCTTTTTCCTCAATTTTCCAGTAGTTTTTTTTCCAGCCTTTATTTTCCAGCCCTTTTTTTCCCACCATGTTATCTTTTAAATCATGCATTAAGAAAATATGTATGTAAAACTACCTACAATATCATAACTTTACACAAGATGATATAATTCTTGTTTTGTTTTGTTTTGAGACAGGGTCTTGTTCTGTTGTCCAGGCTGGAGTGCAGTGGCACGATCACAGCTCACTGCAGCCTCAATCTCCTGGGCTCAAGCAATCCTCCTACCTCAGCCTCCTAAGTAGCTGGGACTACAGGTGTGTGCCACCACACCTGGCTAATTTTTGTTTTTTGTGGAGACAGGGTTTCACCATGTTGCCTAGGCTAGTATTGAACTCCTGGGCTCAAGCAATCCACCTGCCTTGGCTTTCCAAAATGCTGGGATTATAGGCATGAGCCACAGTGCTGGCCAGATATAATTTTTTTTTTTTTTTTTTTGAGATGGAGTCTCGCTCTGTCACCCAGGCTGGAATGCAATGGTGTGATCTTGGCTCACTGCAACTTCCACCTCCCAGGTCAAGTGATTCTCCTGCCTCAACCTCCCAAGTAGCTTGGATTACAGGCACCTGCCACCATGCCCGGTTATTATTATTATTATTTTTTTTTAGTAGAGACAGGGTTTCGCCATGTTGGCTAAGCTGGTCTCAAACTCCTGACCTCAGGTGATCCACCCACTTTGGCCTCCCAAAGTGCTGAGATTACAGGTGTAAGCCACCACACCCAGCCTTGATATAATTCTTATATGCAAGAAGCATTTCTATTGTATAAAGATACGTGTTTTGTTAATTAGGACCCTTGTGGTTGTGTCAGAAACCTAATACTTTCCATATTGTCTAGTGGTTAAGAAGAAGAAAAAAGAAACCTAATGCAAATAAACTTAAGAAAAACTATGGGAGCGGTGACTTATGGGTTGGTAACCAGGAAACTGAGAGCCACATCCAGAAGGTCAGAGATGTCATCTGGATTCTCTCTTCCCCAGTCCTTCTGCTCTGCTTGGCCTTATTTTCAGAAGTCTCTCTACTCAGAGGCAAGATAGCCCCTTCAGTTTCAAGCTGCCTGGTCCTTCTATCTAGAAATTGAGAGTATATCCTTTCTTATAATACCAGAGTCTCAGGGAAGATTATGATTAGTCTGATTTGAGCCACATTTCCATACCTGAACAATTACTATGGTCAGATGGGTGAAGTACTCGGACCAGGTCCAGGTCACAAGCTCACCATAAGAAGGCAGAGTCTGCCTTATTAAACCACATAGACAAATTTGAATTAACATGGAATAGGGAGAGATGAGGTTCTTCAAAGGAAATGCTTCAAAGTAGAAAATAAAAATATAAAGCTACAAAGGTTCAGTGCCTTCTTTGTAGACTTTCTCTTTGTGGCTTTTTATCAAAAGATCGGTGTTCAGGTTCTTGTCTCCATTAAGATGCTGCCTTCTTTTTGGTGGGGATGGGTAATAGGAGGGTAGAAATTACAAATAACAGCTTTATAGCTCTGCCTGTTCCAAAAGCCCAGGAGAAGAAGAGGAAAAGCCCAATCATTTTGGATTTGGGAAGAGTGTGGAATTTGACTCCTGATTCTGTGACCTTGAGCTTCATAGAGGAAATGAAAGACTCCTCTATAGAAAGGTAAGCATTTGCATTTGTCTAAATCACAAGATTAAACTGTTTTAGCCTCATTAACGTAGCATTAACATAGTCTCATGACCTGTAAGGACTGTGTTTGTATATTATTTACAAATTACCCTCCAGACCTTAGTATGAAGATGAAGAAGTTACTAGGACTTTACAGCAATTCCATGGAGCATTGTCACCATCTAATCAGATTTATAAGCAAGCTGACTACCAAGTTTCACTTCTTTCTTTTTCTCCCCAGTTTCCAGCATATGGATATATTTTTCAGGCTGCAAATTATTTGTAGGTAGTTATTTTTATATACTTTCAGATGAAATACACATTTTTAAGTAATACTTGAAAAGCCAAATCCATCTTTGCATGGAAAACCATCATTTAAAGCTATTACTGATTTCTTCACAAACATAGGTTGAAGGCAGCCATGGCAAAGGGTTAGGGAGTCCTTTCCTGCAGTCTTGATTCTGAATTAGTCTAGTTGATACCAGTGAATCACAAAATGTAGCCTACTCAATATCCCTAAGCAGCTAACTACTGTTAGCTTTATACAGAGTACTCTCAACAGTTTCATGTAATGGCAAGATGATGCTGGAAAATGAGGGGAAAAAAATTAAACAGACTCTTGCTAGAGCCATAAATTATGTTTATAACTATACAACAGCAATTCTCTGTGGGTGGGGGGATTAGTATGTTTTAAGAAAGCAAATTCAGCCTTTTTTTGTTTTGTGTGTTTCCTTTTTAAAAAAGTAATATAAACTACAGAAAGTAAAGCTTTCTAGTTGGAGCAGATATGCAGAAGATGCAATGAGAAAGCAAAAGGTTTACGGGTAATAAGGATTAAGAAACACAACTCTAAAGAAATAAGACTGATTTTTCATTAACTTACCAGAACTGAGTGATTTTCCTTTCAAAAGAGTTACCTGGGAACAAAGTTCTGGGTAATGCCTTAAAAGTCACAGGCATCGCCGGGCACAGTGGCTCACGCCTGTAATCCCAGCACTTTGGGAGGCCAAGGCGGGCAGATCACAAGGTCAGGAGTTTGAGACCAGCCTAGCCAACAAGGTGAAACCCCATCTCTACTAAAGATACAAAAAATTAGCCAGGCGTGGTGGCACATGCCTATAATCCCAGCTACTTGGGAGGCTGAGGCAGGAGAATTGATTGAACCCAGGAGGCAGAGGTTGCAGCGAGCCATGATCACGCCATTGCACTCCAGCCTGGGTGACAGGGCGTGACTCTGTCTTAAAAAAAAAAAGTCACAGGCATATGACCATGTACTTGAACAAGCCTACAAAGACATAAATGGGTGGAGTTTGTCGTTGTAATGAAATTCACTGCAAAACTCACCTGACACATAATAGCAGCCTTATTTATAAGGTTGCTTTATAGTTTACATAACACTTCCCCACATTCTCTTATTTGCCACATATTTAATGATAGACAGAATTGTGCCACATGCTACTTAAGCTTAATTAGTAAGTTCTTATGAATGACTGTAATGGTGGGACTTGTTTGTTACCAAAAGCAAATTCTCAGTTCTCTATTTACTTCATTAGTTACCTACTATTTATAGTCAGCATCAGTCTAAGTTATATTTTCTGTTTTATATCATACATGTTGATCCTCATGTATATTAAGAAACAAAACTCCTGGCTGGGCACAGTGACTCACATTTGTAATCCCAGCACTTTGGGAGGCCAAGGCAGGAGGATCTTTTCAGGCTTGGAGTTCAAGACTAGCCTGGGCAACATAGTGGAACCCCATCTCTACAAAAAATAAAAAATTGGGTATGGTGGCACATGATTGTAGTCCTAGCTACGTAGGAGGCTGATGGGAGGACTGCTTGAGCCCAGGAGTTCCAGGTTACTGGTGAGCTGTGACCTGTACTCCAACCTGGGCAACAGAGCAAGATTGTCTCTTGAAGGAAAAAAGGAAACAAATTCCTGACACCTTATTCCTAGGCAGCTGAACTTCCTTCACTCCAGGACACTGGTTGTTACCAATTCTCAACCTCGACCAGTCCCCCCTTATTCCCACATCTCTCACTAGCACTCATCTATCACACTCAGGGGGACTTGTATATAACATGTAACATTCACTCACCAGCAAATATTTGTTGAGCACTATGTGCCAGAAATTTGAGCAAGGCACTGGAAATATATGCAACAGTTGGCAAAGCAGCCTGCAGTTCCTGCCCTCATGGAGCTCACAGACTAAGGGGGCAGACAAAGCCCAGATTGGAGTGGAGGAGGTAGGCAGGAAGTTACCATATTTATTTTACTTTCTAAACTACAACCTGTCCTTTATCAATAATAAAGATGATGGGCTGGGCAGTGGCTCATGTCTATAATCCCAGCACTTTGAGAGGCCGAGGTGAGTGGATCACTTGAGGTCAGGAGTCCAAGACCAGCCTGGCCAACTTAGTGAAACCTCATCTCTACTAAAACTACAAAAATTAGCTGGGCATGGTGGCATGCTCCTGTAATCCCAGCTACTAGGGAGGCTGAGGCAGAAGAATTACTTGAACCTGGGAGGCAGAGGTTACAGTGAGCTGAGATCATGCCATGGCACTCCAGCCTGGGCAGCAGAGTGAGACTGTCTCAAAATAGTAATAATGATAATGAAGGATCTCTGTTTGTCTTTTATTTCTCATTTAGTTCAACACTCAGGGAAAACACAGCTATCATAGTTTGGGCCCCCTATACCCTCCAGGAGAGGATGGTGGTATAGAAACAGTGCTTGGGGTCAGTAACCTGGTATGGAGTAGTTGAGGGGGAGCTGAGGTTAGGCAGGAATTGATGAGGTGAAGATACTGGGGAAGTGAGTTCTCAGAAAAGATGGCTTTGCAAAGGCCCTGAGGCAGAATAGAACTTAACAGGTTCAAGAAGCTCATTTAATGTGGTTGGAGGGGTCGATGCAACAGGAGAAATGGCTAGAAGACTGGAAAAGTGGAGGGTCCTGTCTTGAGGATACTGAGAAATCACAAAAAGGTTTTAATGACATTTCCCTGCCCCTTGCATCTCAACCTATTATTTTCCTGGATAGGCCCTCTTATCTTCAAGTATGGAGGTGCTGTGCAGACAAGTGTAGTATCCTTTCAGGCTGAAACTCATGGGCAACTTAGCAAAAACCATGCTTAGGGGGGCATAGAGTGGAAAGAGTATGGGCTCAAGAGTCAGAATGCTTGGGTCTGTATGATGTTTTACAAATTTCTTTCTTTTTTTTTTTTTTTTGAGACTGAGTCTTGCTCTGTCGTCCAGGCTGGACTACAGTGGTGCGATCTCAGCTCACTGCAACCTCCGCCTCTCAGGTTCAAGCAATTCTCGTGCCTCAGCCTCCTGAGTAGCTGAGATTACAGGCATGCGCCACCATGCACAGCTAAGTTTTCTGCATTTTTAGTAGAGACAGGGTTTCACCATGGTGGACAGTCTGGTCTCGAACTCCTAACCTCAGGTGATGCTCCCACCTAGGCCTCCCAAATTGCTGGGATTATAGGTGTGAGCCACCACACCTGGCCAAATGTTTTACTAATTTCTTAACCTTACCAAGCCACTTTCTTTTTTATACAATTGGGAATTTAACATTTCTACCCTTCATCAGCTCTAGTAATGCCCTCTTTCTAACACAAGTTTCAAGCTCCTCTTTGGAAAAGGAATCACAGAATCATAATTGTTAAATCATGAAGAGACTTTAAAGTTCTATCTGCATATGATATTTGGATCCCTTCTGTAACACTGAGGATCAGTTGGTTTATTGTCTAGTATTACTCGTGTCCAGAAACAGGAAGTTCACCACTGTCTGAAGCAGCCACTCTGTGTTTGGGCTCTATTAAAAAGGGTTTTGGAGGGGACCTAATCCAAATCTGCTTTCCTATGTTTTCCCTCCAGGGGTCTTGGTAGTACCCCTAATGCCTTTTCCATGTAACAGCCTTCCAGGGACTAGAAGTCATTATCTCTACAGGACCACTTACTCATTTAGAATGGAAAAGCTTGTTTCTTCAGCTTTTCTAACAACACTCATCAAACGGTCAATTCTTCAAGCAAACACAATCCTGAAACATTTATGTACCTAATAATAGAGCTTAAAAACATGAAGTAAAAAGTTAGTGGGAGATTTTAATAATAATAGCTATCATTTACTGATTATACCTACACTGTACTCAGTGTTAAAGATACACAGATAATTCTCCATCAATTCTATCAAAGTCAAACAAGTAAACAAGTGTCATACAATGTTACAGATACCGTGACAGAGAGGTCTATGCAGGAAAAAGGCAGGGCAGGCACTAAGGGGACAGTCATCTTTGTGAGAAAGAGGCCTGCCTCTAATGGGAGATGACACAAACTGCACCTGAACAATTGAGTAATACCTCCTTTGAGGTGGACTTACCCATTTGTAGTAGTTATTAAAATATCATTTTAGAGACTTTAGTCACACCAACTATTCTTCAAAACATCCACTTTCAGTAACTCAAATGCATTCCCACAAGAAATGTTAATTTTCCCTGTTATTCTTTACATAGCCTCTGTTCTAGTCAATAATGACAACCAGGCCAGGAAGAAACGTGGACTACCATAATTTGCTGTACCTGCAAATGCATAGTGCCAGTGTTTGGAAGGGTGGAGCCTCAACTAGTCTTTCCTAAGCACTGAAATAGAAGAGATGAAGCATATTGTGAGATTAGGCCGTACAATAAAGGCCCTACAAGATGTGAGGAGCAGTAAAGCATTTTCCCCACTGACTCACTGCAAGCTATGTGAAAGCAACATGGGACTCACGTGAACACCAAGGTTTGTTTCTTTGTGTTGGGCCCTGTGCTAGATGCTGTGGTAAAGATGATCTGCCCAGGCAGATGAGGCAAGCACACAAGGTAATCCAAGACATAAATTGCTAGGAAACCTTGGAAAAGGATTATTTGATGTATCGTGGAAGTTCTGAGAACCTGGGAAGATGAAATTAGCCTTCCTTGAGGAGGCAGCATATCTAAGAATAAATATACCAGTGCAGTCCTCCCAACCTCCTAAAGTGGGTCCTTTTCTCTGAGAGTCATAGGGAGTAAAAGGCAGTAAACCTGTAGCTTCTTCCTCCAAGAAGAAATTAATGACTCGAAGATATAGAAGTGGCAAACAGGTATATGAAAAGATCATCAACATAACTGATCATCACAGAAATGCAAATCAAAACAGATAACATCTCACCCAAGTTTAAATGGCTTTTATCCAAAAGACAGGCAATAACAAATGCTGGCAAGGATGTGGAGAAAAAGGAATGCTCATACACTGTTGATGGGAATGTAAATTAGTACAGCCACTATGGAGAAGAGTTTAGAGGTTCCTCAAAATCTAAAAATAGAGTGTAGCAATATACGATGTAGCAATCTCACTACTCAGTATATATTCAAAAGAAAAGAAATTAGTGGGCTGGGTGCTGTGGCTCAGGCCTGTAATCCCAGCACTTTGGGAGGCTGAGGTGGGCAGATCACCTGAGATCAGGAGTTCAAGACCAGCCTACCCAACATGGTGAAAACCCCATCTCTACTAAAAATACAAAAAAATTAATGGTGTGATGGTGTGCGCCTGTAATTCCAGGTACTCGGGAGGCTGAGGCAGGAGGATTGCTTGAACCCAGGAGGCGGAGGTTGCAGTGAGCCAAGATTGTACCACTGCACTCCAGCCTGGGTGACAGAATGAGACTCCATCTCAAAAAGAAAAAAAGAAAAAAAAAGCCAAAAAATTAGTGTATCCAAGAGATACCTGAGCCTGGACAACATGGGGAGACCTCGTCTCTACTAAAAATAAAAAATTAGCCAGGTGTGGTGGTATATGCCTGTAGTCCCAGCTACTCGGGAGGCTGAGGTGGGAGGATTGCTTGAGCCCCGGAGGTCGAGGCTGTAGTCAGCTGTGATTGCACCACTGCACTCAGCCTGGGCGACAGAGTGAGACCCTGTCTCAAAAAAAAAAAAAAAAAAAAAAGATATCTGCACTCTCATGTTTATTGCAGCACTATTCATAATAGACAAGATTTGTAAGAACCCAAGTGTCCATCAACAGATGAATGCATAAAGAAAATGTGGTACACATACACAATGCAGCACTATTCAGCCATTAAAAAAAATGAGATCCTGTCATTTGCAATAATGTGGATGGAACTGGAGGTCATTATGTTAAGTGAAATAAGCCAGTCCCCATCCTCCAACCCACTGGTCTCAAGCCCAAAGAAGAGTTGAAGGCATGGGAGCCAACATTTTATTGAAGAAGCCAGAGACAGAAACAAACTGCATGTTCTCACTTATTTGTGGGAGCTGAAAAAACAATTGAACTCATGGAGATAGAAAGTACAATGATGGGCCGGGCGCGGTGGCTCAAGCCTGTAATCCCAGCACTTTGGGAGGCCGAGACGGGCGGATCACGAGGTCAGAAGATCGAGACCATCCTGGCTGACACGGTGAAACCCCGTCTCTACTAAAAAAAAATACAAAAAACTAGCCGGGCGAGGTGGCGGGCGCCTGTAGTCCCAGCTACTCAGGAGGCTGAGGCAGGAGAATGGCGTGAACCCGGGAGGCAGAGCTTGCAGTGAGCCGAGATCTGGCCACTGCACTCCAGCCTGGGCGGCAGAGCAAGACTCCGTCTCAAAAAAAAAAAAAAAAAAAAAAAAAAAAAAAAGAAAGTACAATGATGGTTGCCAGAAGCTGTGAAGGGTAGTTCGTGGGGGTCGGGTTGGTTGATGGGTACAATAAAATAGAAAGAATGAATAAGATTTGATTCATTTGATAGCACAACAGGATGACTACTCCATAATAATTTAATAGCATATTTTTAAATAGTATGATTGGATTGTTTATAACAGAAAGGATAAATTCTTGAGGTGATGGATATCTCATTTACCCTGTACAATACAATGTATTGTATGTACGTTGTATGTACGCCTGTATCAAAATATCCCATATAGGTCTGGTGCGATGGCTCATGCCTGTAATCCCAACACTTTGGGAGGCCAAGGCGGGAGGATCACCTGAGGTCAGAGTTCAAGACCAGCTGGACCAACATGTAGAAACCCCATCTCTACTAAAAATACAAAATTAGCTGGGCGTGGTGGTGCATATGTAGTAGTAGTAGTGTAATCCCAGCTATTTAGGAGTCTGAGGCAGGAGAATCGCTTGAACCCGGGAGGCAGAGGTTGCCATGAGCTGAGATCATGCCATTGCACTCCAGCCTGGGCAATGAGAGCAAAACTCCATCTAACAACAACAACAACAACAAATCCCATATAACCCATAAATACATACACCTACTACGTAACCACAAAAACTAAAAATTATTATTTTTTGAGACCGAGTCTCACTCTGTTGCCCAGGCTGGAGTGCAATGGTGTGATCTCAGCTCACTGCAACTTCTGCCCAGGTTCAAGCAATTCTTGTGCCTCAGTCTCCCGAGTAGCTGGGACTACAGGTGTACACCACCATGCCTGGCTAATTTTTGTATTTTTAGTAGAGACAGGGTTTCACCATGTTGGCCAGGTTGGTCTCGAACCCCTGAGCTAATTTTTGTATTTTTAGTAGAGATGGGGTTTCACCATGTTGGCCAGGCTGGTCTCGAACCCCTGACCTCAAGTGCTCCACCTGCCTCAGCCTCCCAAAGTGCTGGGATTACAGGCGTGAACTATGGCGTCTGGCCTTATTTCTTTTTAAAATAATTTTTAGGCCAGGAGTGGTGGCTCACACCTGTAATCCCAGCACTTTGGGAGGCTGAGGCACGTGGATCACTTGAGGTCAGGAGGAGTTCGAGACCAGCCCGGCCAACGTGGTGAAACCCTGTCTCTTCTAAAAATACAAAAATTAGCCAGGCGTGGTGGCACGCACCTGTAGTCCCAGTTAATCGGGAGGCTGAGGCAGGGGAATTACTTGAACCCAGGAGGCAGAGGTTGCAGTGAGTCGAGAATGCGCCACTGCACTCCAGCCTGAACATCAGAGCGAGACTCTGTCTCCAAAAAAAAAGAAAAAAGAAAAAAGAAAAGAAAAAACAAGAAATGACAGGCAGAAACAAGACAGGAAAATTCAGCGGAAGCTAAAACTAAGGATCTTGAAATATTCCCTAAAACAAGAAACAAATAATGAGAAAGCGTAGAAAAATTTGTTACAGTGTGGAAGGCTTCCACCCTTAGAACTTAACAAGGATGATAAAACAAGTGTTGTAAGTAAAAAGTATTGATGGAGACAATTCAGGAACAGGATTTACCTAAATACTTCATATGAATTGAATCATATGATATGTGGCCTCTTGTGTCTTGCTTTTCTTACTTAATGTTTTTATGGTTTACCTGTATTGTAACATGCATCAGTATTACATTCTTTTTTACGGCTGAGCAATATTCTATCATACGGATATACTACATTTTGTTTATCCGTTATCAGTTGATGAACTTTTGGGCTGTTTCTACCTTTTGACTGTTGTAAATAGTACTGCTATGAACATTCATGTACAAGTTTTTGTGTAGACATATGTTTTCATTTCTCTTGGGTATATACCTAGAAGTGGAATTGCTGGGTCATATGGTAACTCTTATGTTTAACTTTTTGTCGAACTGCCAGACTATTTTCCAATTTGGCCACAACATTTTATGTTGCCACCAACAATGTATGAGGGATCCAATTTTGCCACATTCTTGCCAACATTTGTCTTTTTAATTATAGCCATCCTAGTAGGTGTAAAAAAGTATCTTATTGTGGTCCTGATTTGCATTTACCTAATGACTACTGATGTTCAGCATCTCTTCATGTGCTTATTGGCCATTTGTATTTCTCTAGAAAAACATCTATTCAAATATTTTGCTCACTTTTAATTGGGTTGTCATTTTGTTATTGCATTATAAGTTATTTTTATAATCTAGTTACTAGATCCTTATCAGATCTGCAAATATTTTCTTTCATTCTGTGGATTTAAACTTCTTGAAATATTCTTTGAAGCACTATTGAACTACTTTTAACAAATATTTATCTGGGCATGGTGGCTCATACCTGTAATCCCAGCACTTAGGGAGGCCCAGCCAGGTGGATCGCTTGAACCCAGAAATTCGAGACCAGCCTGGGCAACATGGCAAAACCCCATCTCTACAAAAAAAATACAAAAATTAGCCAAGTGTGGTGGCATGAGTCTGTAGTCCCAGCTACTCCAGAGGCTAAAGTGAGAGGATTGCTTGAGCCGGCGAGTTGGAGGCTGCAATGAGCTATGATGCACCACTGCATTCCAGCCTGGGCAACAGACACCCTTCCTGAAATAAACACATTCATTAAAAAGACAAATATTTAAAAATTTTAAAGCAAACCAGATTAGAAATGTGTAGTTGGTGTTCATTATTTATTTATTTATTTATTTATTTTGAGATGGAGTCTCGCTCTTGTCCCCCCAGGCTGGAGTACAGTGGTGCGATCTTGCTCACTACAACCTCCACACCTCCTGGTTCATGCGATTCTCCTGCCTCAGCCTCTAGAGTAGCTGAGATTACAGGCATGTGCTACCATGCCCGGCTAATTTTTGTATTTTTAGTAGAGACGCGGTTTTGCCATGTTGGCCAGGCTGGTCTTGGACTCCTGACCTCAGGTGATCCTCCCACCTCGGCCTCCCAAAGTTCTGGGATTACAGGTGTCAGCCACTATGCCCAGCCGCCTTACAGCTTTAGGAGCAAACGACTGTATACAGACCATGTTTTGAAGCTTCCAAACTGAGTCTTGAGTTCATTAAGGGATCCATCATAGTGATAGCTATAGCTGTTACAGCATTTATATGCCAGGCGCTGTTTGGGCACTCTACATGTATTAACCTGTTTAACTCTCATAACAATCCTATGAGGTACAGACTGTTACCATACTTACTGCACAGATGAGAAAATGGAGGCAGAGAGGGAGGGTAAGTAATTTACCTGAAGCCAAAGAGTAGGGTACCAGAGATGGGCTCCAGCTTTTGTTGCTTTCAACCACTTGCTATATTGCCAAGGTGGAATTAAAACATTTCAAAGAATGCCTCCTCCCTCGCTTTGGCGAGAGTAGTGTTTTAATGGTGTCTGTACTGTGAACATTTTTCCTGTCCTTACCGCTCCAGAAACTAGTAGTGCTCCCTGTCCAGGTGTCTTCGTTGCATATTTGCCTTCCCAGTCTGGAGTCCACTCGGCTTCAAGATCCTCTCTCCTCCCCGTGGGTCTGAGCGAGGCTTTAATGCTCTTTGAAGTAACAGCGAAATAGCCGTATGTCTCCCAGGTAGAGTGGTTCTAAATTTTTGGTAGCCAATGTGCGCTGAGGAACAGCGGATTCAGCCCAGGGAGGCTCAAAGCTGAGCCGTGGGTGGAGCCAGCGGAGGGGGCGGAATGAGTCGCGGCGGCGTACCTACTGTGTGCCGTGTGCGTTGCCTGGAGCGGAGCTATGAGCTGGACCTGTCCGCGTTGCCAGCAACCCGTTTTCTTCGGTGAGGCCCGGGCTGCAGAGGGGGCGAAGATGGGGCGAATGGGAGCCGCGTCCCTGAGGACGCGAGGGCTGGCCACACTATGGTCCCAGAAACCCTTTTTCACTTGCAGCGGCTGGTAGTCTACGCACCACCCGCACCCACTCGGGTCTTCTCCCTTCCACCGAGAGCTCTGTGGGGAGTATGAAACCGGAGCGGGATGGAGCTGGCCTCCTGGAGACACTCCTCTCCAGGGAGCAGGGCAGGCCAACCTAATTCCCTAGAGGGCTGAAGGGGGAAAGGAGGGGCCCCAAACTTGGACAGGCTCCTCGCAGCTCGGTTCCACTTTGTCCTCCATAGCTGAGAAGGTGAGCTCCCTGGGCAAGAACTGGCACCGCTTCTGCCTGAAATGTGAGCGCTGTCACAGCGTCCTGTCTCCTGGCGGGCATGCAGAGGTAAGGCCTGGCCAGGGAGTACTGTCCTGTTTACATCACTGCCTCCCACCCGCCAGGCACCAACCCCCAACTTCAGCCCTGGAGACCTGCCAAAGAGAACCTCAGTAGCCAACCCCAAGGCTACACACCTGGTGGACCCCACACCAGCCAGGATTTTGGGAACCTGGGTTGTAACTGTGGATCCCATGGCTTTGGGAGTCAGGATGGGTGGGAAGCAGCATCACCTCCTGAGCTGCTCTTGCTCTTCCTCCCTTGACCATAGTGGAAATATTGTCATGCCAGCCCATCCCCTACCCCTCCCAGGCCCACCAGACTTAGCCAGTGGACAGACACACCTGGTAGCCTGTCTGGAGGAAAGGCCTGTGGGGCATGGCTCCCGCTGGCCCTGAGTAACCCACTTCCCTCTGCTTGTGCCCAGCACAACGGGAGGCCATACTGCCACAAGCCATGCTATGGGGCTCTCTTTGGACCCAGGGGTAAGTACCAGCCTGAAAGGGGCCAGGGGTGAGCAGAACCCTCCTGGTGGCTGGGAGCTGGGGGCTCAAGCCTGACTTCCCCTATTCTCTCTTCAGGGGTGAACATTGGTGGTGTGGGCTCCTACTTGTACAACGCCCCCACTCCCAGCCCTGGCAGCACCACTCCTCTCAGCCCCAGCAGCTTTAGCCCTCCCAGGCCAAGGACTGGCCTCCCCCAAGGCAAGAAAAGTAAGTAAGACTGCGCTCAGCTCCTCCTAGTCCTCCTCCTGACCCTTCCCCAAGCTGGAGCGGAGGGTGGGCCAGGTGGCAGTCTCCTACCCAGCCCTCTGCTTCACATTCTCACAACTTCGTTCTTAGCAAAGTCTTCTCTATCTACCTCCCGCTTTTTTTTTTCTCTTTCTTTCTTTCTTTCTATTCCCTCATATCAGCTGCTGAGTTAAGATGTAAATTGTTGGGAGGCCAAGGCAGGCGGATCATGAGGTCAGGGGTTTGAGACCAGCCTGGCCAGCATGGTGAAATCCTGTCTCTACTAAAAATACAAAAATTAGCTGGGCATGGTGGCTGGTGCCTGTAATCCCAGCTACGGGGAGGCTGAGGCAGGAGAATCATTTGAACCCAGGAGGCGGAGGTTGCAGTGAGTCGAGGTCACGCCATTGCACTCCAGCCTAGGCAACAGAGCAAGACTCCATCTCAAAAAAAACAAAAAACAAAAAACAAACAAACAAACAAAAAATAGTTAATTGGGCAGATAGCATTATCCCCTCTCCTTGCATCCTCACATTTTACAGGTGAGGAAAGTGAGATCCAGACAGGGCAAATGACCTTGTCCATTCACAAAGCTAGTCAGAGGCAAAGCTGGCCAAGAACTTAGGTCTATCCCAAGCCAGGGCCGTGGAAGGAATAACCTACAGGAGAGGAGTTCATTGGGATAAGGCCAGCCTCTCACATTCTCCAACTTTTCTCCTCTGGTCCCTGCTTCCTTCCCTCCATTCCCTGAAGTAGGCAGTGACGCTATGCTCCCCAACACCTGACACCCATGCCCTGGCCAGCTCCTGTATCAGCTCAAGTTTCCTGAGGATTGAGTTGCTAGCAGGGTTGGGATGGTGTGTACCTGAGCCCCTGGGAGGATGACAAGGAAGCAGGTAGTCCCTAATACACATAGGGATGGGGCAGGAGGTGGAGTCAAAGGGGGCTCAGTTCCGGGCCTATAGAAGACAGACTCTTGGGTGCCTGGGTCGAGCACTCTGGAATGAGCATGGCTTTTGGAAGAGGACAGTGCCATATGCAGGCAGGTGCTGGTGGGCATCTCCACCTCAGACCTACCCAGGGCCTCTTCCCCTTAAAGGCCCTCCCCATATGAAGACATTCACTGGAGAGACGTCGCTGTGCCCTGGTTGTGGGGAGCCTGTCTATTTTGGTAAGTGACAGTGGAAAGCTTGGGGAGGGGGATACAGGGTGGGCAGCAAGGGGCAGGGAGGTGATCCAAGGCAGGTGGGTCTCCCTACTCTACCCCTAGAATAGAAGCACTACCACTTCTCTCCACCACCAGCTGAGAAGGTGATGTCATTAGGCAGAAATTGGCACCGACCCTGTCTGAGGTGCCAGCGTTGCCGCAAGACCCTGACTGCTGGGAGTCATGCCGAGGTGAGCAGGGCAGGAATGAGTGGTTATGTTGGGAGGAGGCTGGAAATGGGAAGAGAACCAGGCTGAGACAGCTCTCTTTCTCTCTGTGTCTCAGCATGACGGAGTCCCCTACTGCCACGTCCCCTGCTACGGCTACCTGTTTGGCCCCAAAGGTGGGCAGCCCCATCCCAGACACTGGGCCTAAACTATGGCATGTACATGGTCTGTGGGGATGTGTGGACAGCTTCCCCTGTGGTTAAGCATACCCTGCCCCCCACCCCAGTTCCCTCCAGCCCTGAACCCTGCACTACAGACCCAAGGCCTTTGGTGATAGGGCTCTCTCTCTCAGGTGTGAACATTGGCGATGTGGGCTGCTACATCTATGACCCAGTGAAGATAAAATTCCAATGAGACGCTCACAGAAAAGGTCACCCTAACTCAGGCCTCCCATCATGCCCCTCATGATCCAATGGGAGCTACAAAAATCTCCAGTCCCATGGGGGTTGGGGATGGTGGGATCGTGGGGACCTGGGCCTAGGTTCCATGGTAGGCCAGAGAGTCTAGACTTTCTCTGCCAATTTTTCCCTTTCCCATTTCTATCTGGTTAGTGAACAGCACATTTTGAAGGGTATCCTCCTCCTGGCCATCACAACCCCCTTCCCCAGCACATTCTAGAGCTTCAAGGTACTCATAAAATTTGTGTTTATTGAATTTCTGCCTCTCTGGCTTCTCCAATAAAATGTTGGCTCCCATGCCTTCAACTCTTCTTTGGGCATGAGACCAGTGGGTTGGAGGATGGGGAGTGTAGGGGTTGGGATGACATGCATTGCCCTGTAGGGTGCCTCGGAGGTAGCAGGGCCAGCCATGAGAACAAAAAGCTATGTTCTTTTTGTCCCTTGGGCCTGGCATTGGCAGTCCTAGCACCACACAGTGGACAGCATGCCCACTAGCCCCATTGGTACCAGAAGTCTCATATGCTAGTCCTTTCTTTAGCACCATCTCTAGAAGAAGCAGAAGCACCTTATTCAGTAACTCATTTGAGCATGGCAACAGATCCTATGGTAGAACCTGCCAAGAGGCTTCATTATCCATTTGGGAAATGAACAGACTGAGGCCCAGAGAGGGAAAGCCACATGCCCAAGGTCACACAGCAAGTTAATGGTGAAGGTGTTATCAGAGCCCAGGGCAGACTCGGTGGCTTCCTATCCAGGGCTCTTCCCACAGCTCTTCACCACTGCCCCAACCCAAGGGGAACCTTTATTTATAGAATCCTCCCCAGCCATGAGAGGGGTGCCCAGCAGCCACTGCATTCTGGGAAGTCAACTGTTCCTAGAAGCCAAATAATCAAGGTTGGATGAGCACAGGGAGAGGGTACTGGCGGCAACTCCAGCCCTAGGCAGAGGGTTCGATACTCCCAGCCTGAGTTGCAGGGCCTGCCCTTCTGCTCTCCCAGCCCCTGCTGCAGAGCTTCTGTGGAGGGCCTGCCTCCACTCCCACTTAGTTCTGGACCTGCTTCATGGGCATCTCTTCCTCCTGAAGACTGGTTGGGGCACTAGGGAGGAAGGAGTCGTGAGCAATGGTGGGATTTAATCCCCGAGCCTACCACCCCAGCCTGCACCATCAGGGCTGTCCCAGGGCTCTCCCTAGTTTCTGATATACAAATCCCTATACAAGTGACTCACACACATGCTTGTGCACACCCCTGATGTGTAGGCATACTTGAGTGTGCACACATACACGTCTTCCTGAACAGCCTTATGTATTTGTGTTCATACACACATATGGACTCATGTACACATTTATGCTTGCAGTTTACATACCCCCCAATCATGCACCCTGAAACACTCACCTGTGCACACTCACATACATGCACCAAGTACATATGTGCATATATTTTCCTGTCTGAATCCTAAAGTGTTAGGTATCTGAGCACCTGCATCCATAAGAATGTGCTCACACGTACACAGACACAGTCCTGTGCACACACCTCTTTCTCTCCACGTCCTGGATGGTCTCTGGCAGCTGTGCCTGCCTCGTCTCTGGCAGCAGGAGGGCGGTGCCGGCAGCCAGCAGGGCGATCCCCCCATAAGCAAGCTTGGGCAGTGACAGCCACACTCCATCCAGCAAGGCCGCCAGTGGGGCCAAAGAGCCCCCCAGCCGGCCCACCAGTGCAGTCAGCCCCATCCCTGTCTGTCTGTTCAGAGAAAGAGGATGAGGGAGGCAGACAGTGTTCACACCTACCTGGGGTCATGCCCCACAGGGCTTCTCTCCAGGGTTGGCAGGCCCTGATACTCCCTTCTCCCCATATAGCTAAGAAAACTAGGACTTCTTTCAGTTGGTTTTCCCACCCACCTTCAGGCCAGGAAACCCCAAGCCAGCACCCACCAGAGGACAGGGCCCCCATTCTGACAGAGTACCAACCAGGTACCACTGAAAGAGAAGACAAGCCACCAGACTGGGATAAGGAAAGAGTGATGTGGAAAGAAGAAGGTCAGTAGTTTGTACAGGCCCTGCCATGACCAGATGCTTAGAAGTTTCCTTTTCCTACCTCCCAATAGCTAGCTGAAAGACCCCCCTGGGCCTTTCAAGGGGTTGCCCTTGGGACAGTCCTCAAGGGCATCTCTGCCTTCCAGGGGTGAATGGGATGGGGGTGGGCAGAATGGGGCTTCTTGGGGCTGTTTTCTTTTTACTATTATTATTATTTATTTTAATTTTTTTAAATTTATGTGTTTATTTGAGACAGAGTTTCTCACCCAGGCTAGAGTGCAATGGCATGATCTCGGCTCACTGCAACCTCCATCTCCCAGGTTCAAGCGATTCTCCTGCCTCAGCCTCCCAAATAGCTAGGATTACAGGCGTGCGCCACCACACCCAGCTAATTTTGTATTTTTAGCAGGGATGGGGTTTCACCATGTTGGTCAGGCTGGTCTCGAACTCCTGACCTTCAGTGATCCGCCCGCCTTGGCCTTACAAAATGCTGGGATTACAGGCGTGAGCCACAGTGCCTGGCCTTGGGGCTGTTTTCTTAAGGAGGCCCAGAAAGTATGTCTGACGTGGCTTAGGGTCACATAGTACAGAAGATAAGATGCCCTGCCTTCTCCAAGACTAGGGCAAACACAGAAGGCCCTGATTAGTTCTGTATTCTGGGTGTAGCGTGAAGAATGAGTGAGAGGCTGGGTGCAGTGGCTCATGCCTGTAATAGTGCCTGTAATACCAGCACTTTTGGAGGCTGAGGCGGGAGGATCGCTTGAGGCCAGGAGTTTGAGACCGGTCTGGGTAATATAACAAGACCCCATCTCTACCAAAAAAAAAAAAAAAAAAAGGACTGAGAGAGACCAGGCTGTGGCGTGTGTATGTAGAAGTGTTGGTTAAGACACGTGACTAACAAGCCCCATACCCCAGGTTGGTTGCAGGTTTCCTTACCTGAGCACCGTAGGGTACAACTCCGAAGTGAACAGGTAGACAGTGGTGAAGGCAGCTTCAGAAAAACCTTTCCCCATCACTGCCAGGACGGTGCTCCAGGACTTCATGTCTGGAGGGAAGCGGGTTCAGATAGTGAGAGGGCCTTGGAGGAGAGCCAGGGGTGTTCTGGATAGAGTGCAGAGTCTCCAGAGTGGGCTGAACTTAAGTGGCAGAGAGTCTGAGCTCACTGGGTAAGAGTGGGGAGCTGTGGGGAGGAGTGGATTCTTGGCCAGGAGGTAGGTCTCCAGGGAGTGGGCAGGGTTCCTGGCCCAGCTTCTGGGGTGGGCAGAACCTATGGGACTGGGCTCACCGGAGGACACTAGCAGTCTAGTGCCAAGCGCCAGGGCCGTGCCCAGCAGTGTCCCGGCTTGCGTGAGGCGGCGTCCTGCGTGGCGCACCGACAGGTAGACCAGCAACTTGAAGGGCAATTCCACGGCCCCAAACAACAGCTGCGTCTGGTACACATTCAGCCCCAAGCCTGACACATCCAGACTCAGGCCGTAATAGGAGAAGTTCACTCCGAACCTGAAAGGAGTTGCAGTGCCACTCGGGGGACCCTCCTTCCCATCCTTCTTTGGCCTCTCTTCTTAGGAAGACTTGGCCTTTTACAAGGGCAATCTCCTTCCATCTCCGTGACCCCCCTCCCACCACCAGGACCTTCCCTGACATCCATAACGCCCTCCGAGTGTGCAGCAGGCGCCAGTGGTCAAAGCGCCTTTACCCTAATTTTCACAGCAACCCTGACATGGAACTGACAACAGTCCGTTTTACAGAAGGGACACTGGGGCTCTGAGTGGCTAAGTGATCCATCCCTTTCCAAGTAAGGAAGTGGGAGTCTGAACTTGAACCCATGTGCCTCTGCTGCCTGCTTCATTTTCTGACTTCCCCGGGCAGATTGCCCACCGAGGCTTATCCTCCTGCCGTCCACTGTGACACTCTACTTGTCCCTCAGAGCCTTTCTCACACTCAGCACCAGCCTGGAGTTTGCTCCTCCCTCCTACCACACCCACACCAGCCTCCTCACCACACCACCACGCAGCACAGTGAGATGTGTCGGAGCCGTGGCGTGCGGAACAGGTCTAGGTATGAAGGTCTTCGGACCACCCGTTCCTCGGCAGCCACTTTGCTCACAGCCTGGTAGGGAAGGAGGTGAGGTTGTAATATCAGAGTTGGCTATGTGATCTCAATGGGATACAGTACTCTCCCCCCACCCCTCTCTATTCCTCCCATATGCAGTGGTAGGGGTGGAGATGCACATGGCAGCTGAGAAGAGTAGGTCTCAAATGATGGATGTGGCCCACCGGAGCCAGGTAGGACATCCTAAAGAGTTCGGAACTCTCCATGGGGGCCCAGGGGCTTTTCCTGCCATACATGGTGGGCTGTGGGAGGGGACACTTGACACAGCCCACCCCCCACACACACATACATGCATGCTCACAAACACATTCACCCTCACCTCCTGGCTGAGGCTGTCCTCACACACTGGCCGCCCATTGAGCCTGGCACAGTGGAGCAGGTACCTGTGGGCCTCTTTGACACGGCCCTGAGTTAGAAGCCAGCGTGCAGACTCAGGCACCCACCTAGGAATAGGCAGGAGGCCCTTCAGCCAGAAAGTCATGACCCTAAGCCACATGTTCCTGGACATACTACAGGCTCTCAACTTCCAGGGTCTTGCTCATGCAGTCTTCTCAGCCTGGAACATCAGCCCCTCCCCAAGCCCTCCACACTTGATGAGCTTTTATTCCTCTTTCAATGCCCAATTTAAAAGCCACCTCTGGGCTGGGTGCAATGGCCCATGCCTGTAATCCCAACACTTTTGGAGGTCAAGGCAGGAGGGTGGGTTTGAGCCCAGGAGTTCAAGATCAGCCTGGGCATCATGGCAAGACTCTGTCTCTACAAAATATCAAAAAATAAATATTAGCCGGATGTGGTAGCACATGCCTGTAGTCCCAGCTACTCAGGCTAATGCAGGAGAATCACTTGAGCCTGGGAGGTTGCGACTTCAGTGAGCTGTGATTGTGCCACTGTACTCCAGCGACACAGCAAGACCTTATCTCAAAAAAAATAATAATAATAAAGACAATAAAACACCTCTTCCCACACTTCCTTGCCCAGGCCCAGGTCCTCCATAGCCTGGGAGTCCCTTACTCAACTGAATTGGCCTTACCCTCAAAACCAGCTCCCAGCACCAGCCACTCACTTCTCCCATGGGTGGCAGGAGGGAATAGGATGAAGGAGGGACAGACATGTAGACATATCCAGAAGGGTCACCCAAGGTCAAGTCATCTTTGGGAGGCAATGTAGTACCCACGCTACCTGTCCTCCCACTCTCCTGCCTGAGTTCCCCACCCCCATGCTGGCCCTGCCCCTATCCCCAACTCTGCAAGATGCCAGCCTCAATTTATGTTTGGCTCTTTGTCTCTCTGTATCTATCTTGTTCTCTGCTTCTCACTGTTCCTTGCCATCTTCTTTCTGTTGATCTCTGTCTCTCTGTCTCCTTTTCTCTGTCTCTTTCTGTCTCTTGGTCACTTACTCTGTTTCTCTTTCCCTTCATCTCTCAATCTCTCTATCTTCAAGTCTCAGGCTCTGATTAATCTCATCTTTGACTTCCTGTATCTCCCGCTCCTCAGCTGCCTGCAGTCCTCACCAGAGGCTGAGGATGCCTGGGGCACAAGGCAGGGTGACAGCTAGCAGAAGCCATCGCCAGTCCCGTATCAGGTACCCAACCAGTGCCAGCAGCATCACGCCTCCTGTCCAGAAGGTGCTGCTCAGGACTCCAGCCACAGTGCGGTGCTCCACATCCAGCCACTCCAGCTCTGGCCCAGGGCAGGAGACAGGAAGATGGTTAGTGAGGACCAGATGGGCTCAGTCTCACTCTGACAACTGCCTTCTTCCAGCCCTCTAGGTCCTGCCTGTTTCTTGCCTGCCTCACCCAGTGGCATCACGATGATGGTAAAACCAGCCAGGGCTGAGCCAGTGAGGGTGCGGGTGATGGCGAACATTACATAGCTGACGGAGGCTGCAGATGCCAGGCCCAGCACCAGGGTACTCACGTAGGCCACCAGCAGCAGACGCCTCCGCCCAAACCTGCAAAGGGGTCATGCAGGATCAGTTCCCTGTGGAAGGAGGTTCTAAGATATAGTAGACTAGGCTCATACCCCAGCTAGTGGGGGAAAGTTCCCCCAGCCAGTTTCGTTTTTTTTTTTTTTTTTTTTTTGCGATTTTTTTTTTTTTTTTTATTATACTTTGAGTTCTAGGGTACATGTGCATAATGTGCAGGTTTGTTACATATGTATACTTGTGCCATGTTGGTGTGCTGCAGCCATCAACTCATCAGCACCCATCAACTCGTCATTTACATCAGGTATAACTCCCAATGCAATCCCTCCCCCCTCCCCCCTCCCCATGATAGGCCCCAGTGTGTGATGTTCCCCTTCCCGAGTCCAAGTGATCTCATTGTTCAGTTTCTTATTGGCCCAGTGCCTCACCCCACCTGTCAGACAGATATCCAAAGGCCATAGCCCCCACCAGCACACCGGCGAAGAAGAAAGTGGATGCAGCTCTGTTCAGGCCTTTCTGCTCACACACCAGATCCCACTGCAAGGACAGGCAGAAAGGGACCTGCTGTGAACATCAGCCCTCTCCAGCAGGCGCCAGCTCCTCCTCTCCAGACCCTGGAGCCTTCTGAGGCAAGCTCTGCCGTTCTGGTACCTCTGTGCCAGATAATAAACCTCCCAGCGATTCATGCCAGTTTGGGGAATAGGAAAGTTTGTCCCTCCCCAGTCCTGCAGCCTCAGCTTCTTCCCAAGGAAGGCCTTGACCTGCTGCCTCCCAGGGAGACTCTGCCTCCACTGACATTCCACCTCCAGATGGATTATGTGAATACCGACCTGGGACTGGAAAAGAGGAAGGGAGAAAAGAAGGCCTCTATTGTTTCTCCACCTCTTGCTGCAGAAATCGCCTTCTCAGCTCTTTGTCCCAACTCTGTGAAGCCACTTTAGCCCTTCCCTGCCTTAATCACCTCCCAATTAATGATGATGATAACAGTTCTTGTGTAGGAGCCTGTTACTACAAGCCATGAACTAAAAGTGTCTTATATTCATAGCTCCCATCTACAGGTTGGTAAGCTGAGACTTTACAAGGTAAAGTAATACATCTAATGCCTATACAGTAACCACCCAAGGCAATGGCAGGGCTATCCCTCTCACATGTCTCTCAACTTCTGGACTTAAGTACCTCAGTTGCAGTGGTAGAGGAGAACTCTGAGTGGTCGTACTCCCAGCCCTGAGAGCAGGGCACTGTGGCAGGTTCATCCTCCAGCTCCCCACGGCTCTGCCTTTCTTCCCCCAACGTGGTGTTGGGGAGAGCCTGGGGGTAGGCAAAGCGGAGGCAGGAGCTAAGCGTGCCATCGGGCTCCCGGGGAATGTAGGCCTCCAGCCACGCATCCTGATGGCTGACGTTGGCAGGGGCACCCGGCAGGGCACATCGGTGGGCAGGCACAGCAGCCAGGAAGATGGGCAGGAGGAAATGCAGTGGTAGCAGTACTCGGGGCAGGGCCAGCAGTGCCACATTCCGCAGTTGGAAGGGCCCAAAGCCGCCCACCTGCTCCAGCAGCTCCTCAAAACTCATGCTGCTCTCCCACCAACCGTTTCAGGTGCAGCCTCCCTCTAGTATCCAGCCAGCTCAAACTGCCCACCGCATAGACCCTTGGACTCTGGAGGCGGGAGTGGATGGACTGAGTGGAGAGCCTGCAGCCAGAATCCAGCCCTCAGGGGCTGGCCCAGGACTGGGCCCTCCCTAGCCACCAGATCTCCAGGGACCCCTACCTGTCTTGCCTGGTGCCTGGGGGAAGGGGAAGCCATCCATTCAGAGGTCACTGGCTCGTGGCTCTGGGGCTTACCCATTAGTGTTCAAGGACCAAGGCTACCATGATGAGGTAACTGGGTGACAGCATAGGAGGTGAGCTCCTACCCCCTTGGTCAGCAGAGCTCCCAGGATCCCTAAGAAGAGGAGGCCCCTGGGGCCTGGGGCTAGCTCTCCCAGGGTGCCCTTTGTCCTATGAGACCTTAGATCAGCCTTGCCTATTTGCAGCTACAGCCATGGCCTGGCCGACAGCCCAGGATTCAGAGCTGAAAGCTGGATCCTAACCAGGTTTCCTTCTGCTGAGCCATGAGGCCTCCTCGCATCCCTCTCCCCCGCTGGGAGCTGATGCCTTGGCCTGAGACACACCTGTGATCACACTGGGCAACTTGACCTCTCTGAGGGTCCCACGCTCGTCCCATTCCCACCTCACTCAGGGACTCTCCCCATACATATGGTTCCAACTGCCTGTCCCATTCCCCTATTTCCAGCAGCTTCCTAAATTACCTTTTGGAGGGATAGGGAATGGCAGGGGGTGCATTGCCAAGGTCTTGCCATAGGTACCTGCAATGCCTAAGATTACCTTTTGGAGGGGTAGGGAATGGGGGAGGGGGCGTTACCAAGGTCTTGTCATAGGCACATGCAATACCTAAGACTCAATGTTCAATCTGACCTTCCCACTCAATTCTCAATCATGGTCCCTGCAGAAAAAGTACAGCAGAGACCAGCAATGTCCGGTTTATTCTCATCTGATTCTCCAAACACTTGGCTGGCAGACCCACTAGTTTAATCCAGCTCCTACTTTGAACAGGTCAGAAAACTAAAGACAGGGTGGGGACCTGCTGGGGTCACACAATGACTCAGCAGCAGAACTGAAGAAAAGAGCGGGTCCCCTGACTCCAGACCAGGAATCTCACTTTTGACCCAAGCTGCTGAGCTGGTGATGTCCCAGTCTGCTCCAGACTGGGCTCCCTGAGAAAGCTCTGGGAAAGGAGCTAAATCGATGGCATGGCATGTGTTAATGGGGGTGCTGACAGCCATGGAGTGAAGCAAGAGGCAGCTAATGGTGGTGACAGTGACAGGGGGTGACAATAAGAAGAGACGTTTGAGTCTCTAGTGCATCCTCGCCATTCTGAAGGGTACATAGATGCCTCAGACACAGTCCCTACCCTTAGGGAGCTTACAGGAGGGTTACAATAAGCTAACCCTCCCTGTCTCCAGTGTCACCCCTTTCAACCCATTCTCCACA
Organism: Macaca thibetana thibetana; assembly: GCF_024542745.1. NCBI lineage: Eukaryota > Metazoa > Chordata > Mammalia > Primates > Cercopithecidae > Macaca > Macaca thibetana. Next base: position 44,235,457 of record NC_065581.1, on the reverse strand, counting down.
CACTGGCCACAGTGAACATTTAAACACAGATCTAAGAGGGTCATATTCCTGTTTAAAACCTTTCACCAGATTCTACTGCCTGAGGGGGAAAGTCCAGCTCCTTCGCTTGGCCCTTATGACTTCCCTAGGACCAGATTCTCTCCCCCAGTCCACCCCTGACCCCTCTCCAACATGCCCCCTTCCCTCTAGTTCTCTGCACACACCAGCTCATTGGCATGTCACGCCTTAGTGTGGTCCCTTGGACAATGTGGCCTCCTCCTCATTCACCAAGTGAATGCCCAGGCCTCCCTGAAGACCAGCTCAAGGGGAGATACCTCCACCCCTCTCATCCTCACTCACATGTGACCTCACACTGTTGGCTCCTCCCTCATTTAGTACTATGTAATCATATTATTAATATAAAATGTATACAGCACCATAACACTTTGCAGCTCCTGAGAGGTAAGTTTTGTGGTCACCCCATCTCCATGTCCCATCCAGTGGCTCCACAGGGTAATATTCTGAAGTTTTTCCACAGCCAGAGAGGAGAGCTAACGAGGCCAACCTCAGCCATTGGCTGTGACCCCTTAGTTTTCACAATGGGAATTTCTTTCCTGCTTTAATATCAGAAATAGCTGATAATCATACAGTGGTTACCTCTCCCTCTTGACATTGGCTCCTAGGAAACTCAAATCTAAATCTGCAGCCCCGGCCAGACAGTGGCTCATGCCTGTAATTCAAGCACTTTGGGAGGCCAAGGCGGGTAGGTCACTTGAGGTCAGGAGTTTGAGATCAGCCTGGCCAACATGGCAAAACCCCGTCTCTACCAAAAATACAAAAAATTAGCTGGACATGGGGGCAAGCGCCTGTAATCTCAGCTACTCAGGAGGCTGAGGCAGGAGAATCACTTGAACCCGGGAGACGGAAGGTTGTAGTGAGCCGAGATCGTGCGACTGCAGTCCAGCCTGGGCAACAGGAGCGGAATTCTGTCTCAAAAAATAAAAAATAAAAAAATCTGCAGCCTCTTTCCACAGAGAGTAATCTGGCATTAATTTTACTTCTGGCTCCATCTTATTCCCTGGCCCTACCCCATATGGAAGCTCTCGTCTCTAATGTCATTGAAGAATGATGGTGACAGTGACCATGATGGCTGATGATGGAGCTGGACAGGCAGGTATGAAATGCTGAGTCTAACCAGAGGATAGATAGATCAACTCTGAATCACCAGTTAAGAGCTGATTTTGATTGTATTTTAACCATCCTCCAACCCCTCCAACATGGGAATTCTAACCTGAGCTCAGAGGCCAAGGTAGAGACCTTCATTTATACCCAACTGGATGGAGAGGAGCCTTGTGCAGTGGAAAAATAACAACTCCTGGCCAGGCATGGTGGCTCATGCCTGTAATCCCAGCACTTTGCGAGGCCAAGGTGGGTGGATCACTGGAGGTTGGGAGTTCGAGACCAGCCTGGCCAACATGGTGAAACCCCGAATCTACTGAAAATACAAAAATTAACCAGGCATAGTGGCTCATGCCTGTAATCCCAGCTACTCGGGAGGCTGAGGTAGGAGAATCGCTTGAACCCAGGAGGTGGAGGTTGCAGTGAGCTGAGATTGCACCACTGTACTCCAGCCTGAGTACAGTATAAGAATAAGACTTTGACTCAAAAAAAAAAGAAGAAAAAGAAAAAAGAACTCCTTAATTGGAATTATTACTAGAAATATTGGAGGGTTCAGGAAAAAATACATTCTTGGAATAACCAATTTGAGATTGCTTGCAATAGGGAATTCTTACACTTTAGGCCTTTTACTATTTTGCCCCCTCCCCATTAAGTGACCACAGATGACCTACCCATCTTAACTGGGGCTTCAGTGACCATTAACCATTGCTGCAACCCATGTAATCATTTCCTACACTGTTGATGGTGGCAATGACAAAATCAATTGCAGTGGTAAGTACGGTGATGGATGGATGGTATAATAGTAAGGGAGGGTGGGGATCCTGGTGATGGAAGTGATGGTGACGGGGTGATTGAAGTAGAGATGAGAGGATGGGGCCAGGGCCACTGGTAGTAGTGATGAGGTCATGAGGGTAGTGGTGCTGATGAGGATTATGTGACAGATGTGGTAATGCTGGTGACAGTGATCTGGTGATGGTGGTGATGACACGATGGTGGTAAGGATGGTGGTGGTGATGTGATGGTGGTAATGAGGGTGATGGTGATGTGGTGATGGTGGTAATGGTGGTGGTGGTGATGTGATGGTGATAATAATGGTGGTGGTGATGTGTTGATGGTGGTAATGATGCTGGTGGTGATGTGGTGATGGTGATGATGATGGTGGTGATGTGTTGATGGTAGTAATGATGGTGGTTATGTGGTGATGGTTGTAATGCTGATGGTGATGATGTGGTGATGGTGATAATGATGGTGGTGGTGATGTGATGGTGGTAATGATGGTGGTGGTGATGTGAGGGTGGTAAAGATGGTGGTGGTGATGTGAGGGTGGTAAAGATGGTGGTGGTGATGTGAGGGTAATGGTGGTGGTGGTGTGGTGATGGTAATGATGGTGGTGGTGATGTGGTGATGGTGATAATGGTGGTGGTGATGTGTTGATGGTGGTAATGATGCTGGTGGTGATGTGATGGTGATGATGATGGTGGTGATGCATTGATGGTGGTAATGATGGTGGTTATGTGGTGATGGTTGTAATGCTGATGGTGATGATGTGGTGATGGTGATAATGATGGTGGTGGTGATGTGATGGTGGTAATGATGGTGGTGGTGATGTGAGGGTGGTAAAGATGGTGGTGGTGATGTGAGGGTAATAGTGGTGGTGGTGTGGTGATGGTGGTAATGGTGGTGGTGATGTGGTGATGGTCTTCATGATGGTGTTGGGGATGTGATGATAGTGGTAATGATGGTGGTAATATGGTGATGGTGGTAATGGTGGTGATGTGGTGATGTGGTGATGGTCGTCATGATGGTGTTGGGGATGTGATGATGGTGGTAATGATGGTGGTGGGGATGTGGTGATGGTGGTAATGATGGTGGTGGGGATGTGGTGATGGTAATAATGATGGTAGTGGGGATGTGGTGATGGTGGTAATGATGGTGGTGATGTGATAATAGTAATGACGATGGTGGTAATGATGGTGGTGGGGATGTGATGGTGGTAATGATGGTGGGGGTGATGTGGTGATGGTGGTAATGATGGTGGTAATGATGATGTTGCTGATGTGGTGGTGATGGTGAAGGAGGTGATGATGCTGTGTAAGCTCCCTGACAGCAAGGACCTTGTCTTTTGTTTATCATTATGTCTTCAAAGCCTAGTGGTGGTGATGGTATAGTTTGGGAGAAGAATGTCTATGATCTGAGCGAAGATGAAGCTAGTAATGGTGGATAATGAAGACAGAGGTGCGGACTGTGGTAAAATTGGTGATGGTGATCATGGATGGTGTTACACCACTTCCGGTTTAAAGGTGAGGAGAAATGCAGAAGATGCCACCTGGAGTTGCTGAAAACGGGCTTACGTCATATTACCTCTAACCCATGGCCATGCAGACACTCTCCTTCCATATCACCTCATCACCTTGGGCAATAAGCAGGCTCCTGAAACTCCTGAGGACTTAGAAAGATGGTTCTAAGTCCTTTAGCCTTGGGTTGGCCTCATCTCTTGTCCTGGCCTTGACTCATCAGTAGCCATGGGAAAATCTCAGCAGGCCCCAGTGTCTGGTGATCAGAGACACAAGACCCTCCACATTCCCACCCCTGTCTCTTTTCTGAGGGGCCCCTCTCTATCAACAAAGGCTCATCTAAATGTCCCTGGTCTGTGGCTCCCATCTAGCCCCTGACAGAGCAACCTTGCTCAAGCCGTGTATTTCTCTGTGCCCCTTCCCTCACACCTCTCTTTGACCATGGGACAAAGAAATGTCTTTCTGTGGGGGAACAGGGAGAAGGTCTGCCAGGGACCAGGGAGGCCCTTACATGCAGAGCATCAGGTAGTCCTTGACAGCCAAGCTGGGCCTCAGGAAGTGAATGTGCCTGACAAGTCTCAGGCTGCTGGGGGCAAGAGGTAGGCAGAGTGTCTCTGCAATGCCTTAAAGCCTTGTTCCTTGGCACAGCCTGCCCTGGCTCCAAGCCTGGCCCTGCTCCCTTGTCACTCCTCTCTTCCAGTCCACGATTTATGCCTGTGACTCCATGCAGTCTCGCCCCCCACACTTTGCCCATGCTGAACTCCATGCAGTCTCGCCCCCCACACTTTGCCCATGCTGCTCCCCTGTCCCCCGGGAATGTTGTCTCCTCTCTCTGACCAGCTGCTGTTTGTTTGTCCTTCAAAATTCAGTCCAAGAGGCACATCTCTCTCTGGGGGTCTTCCTTGAAGCTCTCAGTCTGGGCTGGGAGTTCCTCCCTATGTATCAAGGCACATGCCACATGCAAAATGAAAGTTAATTTCCAATCACTGTTTTTTTTTTTTTTTTTTTTTTTTAGAGACAGGGTCTTGCTCTGTCACCCAGGCTGGAGTACAGTGGCATGATCATAGCTCAGTACAGCATCGAACTCCTGGACTCGGGTGATCCTCCTGCTCAGCCTCCTAAGCAGCTAGGACTGCCGGTGCATACCATCACACCCAGCCCCAGCCACCTCCTTGAGGGCATGCTGTTCTTTGTCTCAATGCCTGGTCAGTGCCCAACATCTGGCATAGCCTCTAGCACATGTTGGGCTCAGCAATAGTCTGCAGAATTAGTTAAATTAATGGGTTGGATGAATGAAAGATGGATTAAATAAATAATGAATGAATAATCCATGACATTCATTCATTCAATCTCAATAATCCAGAAAATTTAAAAATACAATAAGGTATCATTTTTATCTGTTTAATTGTTTGGGGGGTTTCTCCTAGAATTAGACTTGAAGAAGTAAGATAGGTTGGAGCCAAGAAGTTCTAGCGCCAAGTTTAGCACTATTTGAAATAGTGAAAATAGTGAAAAGTCAGAAAGGTAATGAAAAATCAATATGGAGCTGGTTAAATAGATTATGGAACATTCATGCCATGGAATATGAGTAGCCTTTAAAAAGAACACAAGGATTCTCATCATTGCTGGTGGAAGTGTAAAATGATGTAGCAATTTTGGAAAAGTTTGGTAATTATTCAAAATGTTAAACATATCTGTACCATATGATCCAGCAGCAATTCCACTCCTAGGTATATACCCAAGAGAAGTGAATGCATACGTCCACACAAAAACTTGTACACAAATGTTCATAGCAGCATTACTCATCATAGTCTAAAGCAGAAACAACCCAAAGTCCATCAACTGACAGATGGACAAACAAAATGTGGTATGTCCATATAGTAAAACATTATTTGGCAATAAAAAGGAATGAAGTACTGATAAATGCTACAATACGGCAGTACTTTGAAAACATGCTAAGTGAAAGAAGATAGTCACCAAAACATCATATATATACATACATATGAAGGGAGGACCACCTGAGCCCAGGGCTGGGGAGGGGCGTCGAGGCTGCAGTGAGCCATGATTGTGCTGCTGCACTCCAGCCCGGGTGACAGAGTGAGACCCTGTCTCAAAAACAAAAACAAACAAACAAACAAACAAAACATATTTCAGAATAGTAGGTATAATATGTTCTTCTTTTTATTTATAATAAATATGTATATATAGACAGAAAGAGAGCTATTAATTACAAATAGGAAAAGGAAGGTCTGAAATGGTACACACCAAGCCATTTGCAAGAGTTACCTCTATGTGGTCAGCTTCGTGGATAGGGAGGGGGCTTTTGTTTTATAAGCCTTTAGCATTTGCCTTTTTACCATAAGTATGTCCTGCTTTTGACAGTTTAAACAAGAAGGAAAGTGAAATCATATGGAGATTCCACTGAAGGCTGATGAATCAGGGCCTAGAGCACGCTGGCATCCACGCCAATGGAAAGAGTGTCCCAGGAGCCATGATGTTTCTCTAATGCCAGGGAGTGGCCTTCTTGGAGGGACAGCTGGACTTTGTGAGTGTGGGCCTTTTTCCCTTGGATCTCAGGCAAAGCCAGGAGCCTGGCCTGGAACCAAAGTTGTTTATATATTGACGAGGTGAAAGATTTACACCGAGTGAACCTAGGGTTCAAAATTCACAAACTCCTACAGTATGTACACTAGAGCAAAGCTTCCTTTCTGCCCAGCTCTCCTGCCCCACGGCGGCCAGACACCTCTCACTCATTTCACCTCCTTTCCAGATATAAAGTTGTACATTATATGTATGCTTCTTTTTCTTATTCTTGGTCTTGGAGACTGGTCCATAAGTATATACTATACAAAGAGACAACTCCTCATTTATTTTTTTAGAGAAAGAGGTCTCATTATGTTCCCCAGGCTGGACTCAATCTCCTGGGCTTAAACAATCCTCCTACCTCAGCCTCCCAAGTGGCTAGACTACAGACACACCACAGCACTCAGCTAGCCTCCTTCATCTTAGAGTCTCACATCACCCCGTGGTGGGGGCCCCATTTTATGGGTGGACCATGCTCTACTGAGCAGCCCCAGTTGGGCATTTAGATTTCTTCTGAACTTTTATAGGTCCATAGTCTCTTATCCAAACTGTTGGGATCAGAAGTACATACATGTACGGTTGACCTTTGAACAACATGGGTTTGAACTGCACTGGTCTGATTTTTCTCAATAAAAGTCACAAGTTTTGTGCCTGCCTTTCCTGCTCCCCTTCCATCTCTTCTACCCCTGCCGCCTCTGCCACCCCGAGACAGCAAGACCATTCCCTCCTCTTCTCCTCCTCAGCCTGCTCAATGTGAAGACAGCGAGGATGAAGACCTTTATGATGGTCCACTTCCACTTAATAATATATTTTCTCTTCCTCATGGTTTTTTAAATAACATTTTCTTTTCTTTAGCTCACCTTATTGTAAGAATACAGTATATAATATATATAAAACATATAAAATACGTGTTAATCGACTGTTTATTATTGGTAAGGCTTCTGGTCAACAGTAGGCTACTGATGAAGTCTTGGGGGAATCAAAAATTATATGCAGAGGTTCAACAGCAAGGGGCTCGGTGCCCCTAACCCCTGTGTTGTTCAAGGATCAACTATATATATATATATATTCAGAAAGGCAATTTAGCACATATTCCATATATTATAAAATACCCTAATGGTGGGCTGGGCACGGTGGCTCAAGTCTGTAATCCCAGCACTTTGGGAGGCCGAGGCAGGCAGATCACCTGAGGTCAGGAGTTCAAGATCAGCCTGGCCAAAATGGTGAAACCCCGTCGCTACTAAAAATACAAAAATTAGCTGGGCGTGGTGGCAGGCACCTGTAACCCTGGCTACTGGGGAGGCTGAGGCAGGAGAATAGCTTGAACCTAGGAGACGGAGGTAGTAGTGAGCTGAGTCCACACCACTGCACTCCAGCCTGGGCAACAATAACAAAACTCCGTCTCAAAAAAATAAAAAATAAAAAAATAAAATACCCTAATGGGACCTACCCCATCATCAAACATGTTAATGTTTCCATTGCAAATATGGATGATAAGTGGAATTAATAAACATTATAAATGGTCTTGTCAGTTTTTTTTTTTTTTATAACAAGGGAGTGTGTGCCAATCTAATGGGAGAAATCCCAGTTTTCAGAACTTTCTGGGTTTCACAAGTGCAGATGAGGCTTTCTGGAGCCATACAAAGAAGACTGCAGTGAATAATTTTGGACGCATGTAATTTTGCAAGTGTACAAGTACATCCATAGGATGCATTTCTAAAGTAGAGAAGCTGGGACACAAGCTATGCTTATTTGTGATTTTGATAGATGTTTTCATAATAATAACGTTGCCTGTGAGCTGCTACACTGCGTGGTTTTCCAAACACTCTCACTTTTGTCTGTTAACTTTGGGGTAATGAAAATTCTTCCTCGAGAGTGGCAAGGAGGAAGAGAAGTGAATTAAAGGGTACAGGCAGGGTGTGGTGACTCACCCCTGTAATCCCAACACTTTGGGAGGTCGAGGCAGGCCGATCACATGAGGTCAGGAGTTCGAGACCAGTCTGGCCAACATGTTGAAACCCTGTCTCCAGTAAAAATACAAAAATTAGCTGGGCATGGTGGCGCCCATCTGTAATCCCAGCTACTTGGAAGGCTGAAGCACAAGAATCACTTGAACCTGGGAGGCGGAGGTTACAGTGAGCTGAGATCATGCCACTGAACCCCTGCCTGGGCAACAGAGCGAGACTCCCTCTCAAAAAATAAATAAATAAATAAAAATAAATAAGGGGTATAAACATACAGTTAGATAGAAGGAATAAATTCATTGTTCAAAAGCAGAGTAAGGTGACTATATTTAACCAAAATGTATTGTTAAATACATTTTGACAATACATTTTGTTAAATACATTTTGTTAAATACATCTGAGTCAGTGACATAGATTGTTCTGACAGGAAGTGCTGAGGGAGGTGGTGTGACACTTTTACAGAGGAAGGGCTCAGGACCTGGAGGCCTGGTGGAGAGAATGAATGCTCAGGGGGAAGAGGCTGCAGCTGGGGTTGGGGGCACCGGGAGATGTGGCTTCCTCTGCCCTGGATCCTTCTTGGGGAGAGGCACAGAGGCAGTCCCCTAGGTGACCCCCTCCCCACTGGCCCACTTTACCTTGGGTAATGGATGCTGTAAACACCCTGGCTTGGTCACTACACATTATATACATGTAACAAAATTTCTCATGTACTCCATCAATTTGCACAAATAATTTTAAAAATTCTTCCTCCTGGCCTCTCTGCACAAAGCCAGACTCAGTCTCTGGCCCTCAGGAGAAGCATCCAGAGGGCTGTGAGAGTGTACGCTTTGCAGTCAGAATGACAGCAGGACAGTCCCCTTCCTCCTCTGTGACCCTGAGCAAGTTACCTGTGTCTGTCCTGAGCTTTCATTTCCTCCCCTGCCTCCAGGACAGTCCCTCTGCACTTGCCCACCAACCTGTGCTCCGCTTTCCTGCCCAGCCCCGGCCCCAGGAACTGGGTTTTGCCTGCCCTCCCGCAGGGAAGAAGAGTCCAGGCCAACAGAAAAAGGTCCACAGGCTTTTTAATGGTGTGATGGCTACTTCCCTTCCGAGACCCGATCTAATCATTGACAGTGGCTTCCAGGGTGTTGGGGTGGGGTGGACAGGTGCAGGATGGGCAGAGGCCATGCAGTGACTGGGAAGGGCTTGGGGAGGGGTGTTACATTCTGTTTGGCATGTAAACATTCTTAGGTGGCTTCCCGAGGGAGGGGAAGGGCAACTTCCTGCTCCCCACCCCATGCCCACCAGGGCTAGTCCCTGGAGTTGAGAAGACTGAGCAAACCAGGCCCCTGTGAGGAGCTGGGAAATGGGGAGCCTGGGGCACAGCCCCTCTCCTCTCCTGTGCCCCCTTCGTGCACGATGCGGCTGGGGAGGGAAGGCATGTGTTGGGGTGAGCAGACCCTGCATCTGAGTCAGTGACATAGGTTGTTCTGACAGGAAGTGCTGAGGGAGGTGGTGTGACACTTTTACAGAGGAAGGGCTCAGGACCTGGAGGCCTGGTGGAGAGAATGAATGCTCAGGGGGAAGAGGCTGCAGCTGGGGTTGGGGGCACCGGGAGATGTGGCTTCCTCTGCCCTGGATCCTTCTTGGGGAGAGGCACAGAGGCAGTCCCCTAGGTGACCCCCTCCCCACTGGCCCACTTTACCTCTCCCACCTCACCTGGTGACATTCAGAGACTCAGAGGCCTGAGGTCAGTTGGGAGCCCTAGGGTGGTTCGGAATCCCAAGGGAAGACTGGGTTTTGCGTCTCTGCCAGCTCCAATGCTGAGTGAAGCTGAGGGTAGAATGGACCTGGGGCTCTCTCAGGTCCCCCTCTTCCTCCCAGCTCCAAACCAGGGTGTTGTTGGTCCTGGGGCAGAGGTGAGGCTGGGGGCCCTACATTCACGGTTCGGTTGGTGGCAAGGAGCAGGCCCAGGGCCTGGGCACCAGGAGTCATGTCCTGGTCCCCACCTGGCACGAGCTGATTGTCATTCGGAGAAGCTCTAGGTGAGAGGCAGTGGTCCCTCCTCCACTCCCTCTGCTGGACCCAGAGGGCAGTAGAGGGCCTTGGGAGGGCCTCAAGTTGACAAGGAGGGCTCTGTCCGGAGAAGTTTCCTGAGTGTTCTGGGAGCTTCTGCATCAGCGTAGGGTGGATATCAAAGACTGTCCACCCAGGAGTCCTCCCCTCGGCTGGTCTGCAGAGAAGCCACCACCGTGGCCTGACAGTGGCTGCCCAAGCTGCTGACTCTCCATGAGGGGGAGGGTGCTTTCAGGGTCAGCTGCCTCATGGGCATCCTTCTGGGTGATGGTGGCTGGATGCAGCCAGACCGCTGGGGCACACTAAGGCCTTTCTTCCTCTTTCCCTGGATGTCTTGGCTTGCTCTCTGTGACTCAGGGAAGGACAGAGAGGCTAGGCCAGGGGACAGAGGCTGCAGGGGCCTGTCCAGATAGGCAGGGCTGGCTGTCCCATCTGCAGCCGGTGTGCTGCTTGCCCCAGATGTAGGCAGTTGAGGCTCATGATGAGGTGGGGTGAGCTATGCAGGAGCCAGAACCCAGGAAGAGTCCCCACATCCATTCCTGGAGTAGAGCGGCTGCACAGGCTGGGGTCGGGGCAAGAAGGAACAGGCTGAAGGGTGAGCTGAGGGAAGAGTGGGCTTGGGCTGAGGACCCATCACTCAAGCATTCGATCTGGAAGTTAGAAGGGCCTTTCTGCCTCCAGGGGCCAGCTGTCTGTTGGTCGACCTCTCTCTGCTCTCTCTGCCCATTGCGGGAGACGATGCCTGAGCCAGCCCTCCCTCCCTCCCACAGAAGGGAGGACAGGGAGGGTGACTCCACCAGAACTGAGTCCTCGAATCTCCAAAGGGCCAGTGCAAAGATGGTAACCAGCCACTTTCCACCTGCATTGAACTCAGGAAAGAGCAGGTTGGCTGGAACTGCAGTAGACAGGACTGAGGTTAGATGACAGGAAGGAATTCCTGATGGTGAGGGGTCCTGAGCACTAGATCAGGGGAACAGGGGAGGGAGTAAAACTTTGTTAAAGCCCCCTCCAACATCCCACTGGGAAATACTTGCCTGGGAAGGCAGCCCACACGCTTCCTATGGTTTCCACAGAGGCACCACCCAAATTTAGGAGGCAAGAGGTTTCTGCACCCCAGAGGTGCAGGGGAGCACATCCCCTGCCCACAGAATCACCTGCCCACCCATCTCCAAGATCACTTGCCCACTGCCTCCCACCGAGTTGTCCAGGATGGAGTCAACTTTGGGGCAGGTCAGACCTGCCCCCTCACACCTGAGTAGACCGATATCCCCTGGGTCCCCAACTCCAGCCTGGCAGTCCAGAGGCCATCCCTGGCCACAATGGCTCCCAGAAGACTGTGGGGCTGGACCCTCGGGGGGAGGCTGGAGCCTCCACTTCTGGAATTTGAGGCTACTTCTCTGAAGGGGTAGGGGGACTTTGGCTGGAAAGGGGTCGGAGGAGGGCAAGGCGCCGCAGGAGGTGTAGGCAGAGGTTGCTGGGGGAGCATGGAGAGCAGCCTAGGCCTGGTGGGCGAACGAACCGGGCGTCCCCAGAAGTGGAGTCCTCGATGAAAAGTGGCTGAGCCTTCCCCGGGGCGGAGAGACTGATGTGAGGCTGGCCGGCCTGACGGGCGGCAGGAGGATGAGAGGACACAGGGCGAGGAAGGGGAGGCAGACCCTCCCCGCGGCGCGGTGCCGCGTCCCCCACCGGCCCTGAGGGCTGGTGGGGCGCCGCGTGTGCTCGCGTGCGTCCTCGCGGGTGCAGGCGGAAAGCTGGGGCCAAGGGTGGCGCGCGTCGGGCGCGTAAGGCTGTGCTGGGAGCTGCTCCAGTGTGACCGGCTGCGGGTGGGGGGCCGGGGTGAGGGTGGGGGACCGCGGAGAGCCGCGGGCGTCATTATCTGGCCCCAGCCCGGCCCTCCGCGCCTCCTGCCCGGCCTTTGGTTGTTGCGCGCTGAGCCTGGAGTTTCCCTCTGGGTCCTTTCTTGGAGCCCCCGGGGGAGGGGGTGCCATCAGGCTGGGCCCGGGCCGACGGGACGCCCCGGGGCGGGGGGACCCCGGGCCGGGCCTGGTGCGAGGGGGAGGGGCTCTCTCTGCGGGACAGGGACTGGCTCCGGGGGGACGCGCTGGCATTGCGCGCGGCGGAAGTGGACGTGGGGAGGCCCGGGCTGCGCGGGGCTGGGGGCCTGGCTCCGGCTTGGGCTCGCCCTGGGCCCAGGCCGCGGCCAGGAGGTTGTTTGGGGCGGAGGTCAGCAGCAGTGGCCGACCCCGGGGGAGTCTGCAGCTGGAGCCTGCTTGAGAGCAGAAGGCAGGAGAAAAGAAGAGGGCAAAGAAACAAGACAAGGAGAAATATTTCAGAATCCTCCTGGGCACTGAGCACTGGAGTCCTGCATCCTCAGAGCTGAGACTGAGACCATGGCACAGATGGGTAAACTGAGGCCTGGCATTCTGTCCTCCAGGGCAGTACCTTGAGGGGCCACACGCTCCCAGGCTGCTGCTGGAATAACCTGCTGCTGGCTTTCTTTGGGGTCCTCATTTCATCTTTAAAATTCTCATGGATTTTGCATTCTAATCTAGAATATACCTATGTTTATATTAATATGAAATGTTTTCTCCCAAGGAGTCAAAGCACTGGGCTTTATCCTTTGGCTTCCAATGCCCCATGGCATACCAGAGGCTGTGTGTGGACCCACTGGCCCCCATCAGCTTTTCCTAAGCCTGGTCTCTCTGGCACCCTCTCCACACATGCTTACTGAAGCCATTCCCCTGAGCCCAGTAACAGGGCTGGAACCCGAATCAGAGTGAGGCAGAGCACAGTTGGGAGGTGCTGGACCAGAGGTGTCACTGAGGGTCCCTCCTGATCTTCCATAGCCCCTGACCTTGGTTCTGGAGAAGCCCCTGCTGGTGGAGGCCTGTGGCCACCCTCTGCCCACCCTGGGGCTGGCAGTGGTTTCTCACCTGCTGGTGATGGCTGTGTCCGATGCTGGGGCCGCGCCGTGGGATTTGCTGGGGAGCTGCTGGGCTGCAGCAGGCATGGGCATGCGGAGGCCAATGGGGCGGGGAATCCGGCTCCGGGTGGCGGCTGCCCGCCCGGCCTTCCTGGGCAAGGCCACTGCTGGCTCAGAGGCGGGCGTGTCCTCCTCGGAGCCCGTGCCTGAGAGGGTCTCAGAGGCACGGCGCTGCTCCTCACTGGAGGAGGACGAGGCCCCTGAGGCCAGCCGCAACAGCAGGCGGCCCTGCCTCTTCTCCATCACCAGCCGCGCCAGGTCCTGCTGCAGCCGGGCCCGCTTGCTCCACCGCTCTTTGGCCGACAGTGAGCCTGAGGGCTCGGAGCCGGTGTCCTCCTCAGATAGCAGGATGGGGATACGGCTCCTGGGGCGAGAGCCTGGCATAGCATGGTGTCTGGGGGAGATGGTGGCCACTTTCTCAGGGCTGGGCTCCAGTGGGGACACCGGGGCTGGACTGTCTGCAAGGGCCGGGCCATTGGGCAGTGAGTTTGTGGCCATCGCTGAGGGGGTTTCCCCGGGGGGCCCAGACAGGGCACAGCCCTCTATCTCGGCCCCATTCAGCCCTGACAGGGCGAGGCCGTTCTCCAGGGGCGCTGGGGCCCCCTCCTCCACAGTGCCCCCATCAGAGGCCAGCTCCAGACCCAGCTCGCCCCCAGTGCTGAACTCCTCAGGCCGCAAGGCTTGTCCACTGGAAGACATGACGTTGAGGTGGGTTTTCTCCGCAATGTGCACAAAGGTCCTCTCAACTTTGGTGAAGGGTGAGGAGGTGACTGCCACGCCCCCGGCCCCTGTGGTCACTGTCCCGGCCCCCGGCCCTGCCCCAGGCCCCGGGGGTTTGGGCTCAGACTTGAGGACAGAGGAGAGGGTGCCTGGCTCAGATACGTCCAGCTGGCTGCCCGTGGGCTGGGGCCGCTCATGCTGAGGAGTGAGGGCAGCCAGGGTGCCCAGGTCAGGGTCGGGGGCCAGTTCGGCAGTGACGGGCGACTTCTTCATGTCGCCAGGAGAGACGAGCACCAGCGTTTTGGAACCCTCCTCAGGCTCCAGGTCCCCATCGGCCATGGAAGCCCGGCCCCTGGACTCCTTTTGATCGTCTGCCAGCAACGTGGACGGGGCGCCCTCCTGGCTCCTGTCGGTGCTCCTCTCACTCCCCTCACTGCTGGAGCCACTGCGAGGCCCCAGCACCTCCCCCAAGGCAACTGCCGCCACAGCCTCTTCCTCCTCCTCTTCCTCCTCCTCCTCCTCTTCTTCCTCCTCCTCTTCCTCTTCCTCCTCGTCTTCCTCATCCTCTTCTTCCTCTTCCTCATCTTCCTCTTCCTCCTCCTCCTCCTCTTCCTCCTTCCCATTAGCCTGAGGCTGAACAGGAGACAGCGGGACCTGGGGGGTGGTGAGCAGCATGTGGGAGAAGCCCACCCTCCGGACCCTGTTGAGCAACCGCGCCCGTTCTCGGTAATCGGAGAGGTCCCTCTTGAAGTCCTGGTAGGGCAGACTCAGAGGCACAGCTCTTGGGAGGCCATTCACCTCAAATGGGGGCGCCACGGAGAACACCTGCAAGGGGCACACACAGGGACCCTCTGAGGTCACCCACCCTCCTGGACCCAGGGAGACTTCAACTGCACCCACAAGCTAGGAGACTCACAGGCCTGAGTCATCTACCAGAGTGTGAGCTCCATAAAGGTAAGCACAGGCATTGGGTCTGTCTTGTTCACTGCTCTGTCCTCAGGGCCTAGAATGGTCTCTGGCACCTAGTGAGTGCTCAGCAAACCTCTGATGAATGACTGTCCATGCTCTAGGTCCCCTGAAGTCCCAGGCCCTGATCCTGGTGGACTTTCTGCCTCCCAGCCTCTCCATGTCCCCAGCCCCTCTCATCGCCATGTGCATCCTTCACCTGAGTCAGCAACAATAACAGAAAATGAAAACTGAAAGGAACCACGACCACCACGCAGCTCAGCCCTTCCTTTTACAGATGAGAAAGCCAGGCCCGGAGATGGGTGGCAGGTGTCTGCGCCACTTCCTGGATGGGCTGTGCCAGGCTGGCTCCTAGATGCCCTTAGTACCACCTCCGGGTGTGCAGTTTCTCTGTGGCCAGAGAGCTGGCTGCCCAGGGCCACCAGATCCTGTGCTGGACAAGGGCAAAGGTGTGGCTGTCCTCTACCCTTAAAAGTGCAGGCTGGGCCCCTGGACCTCCAGTTCATCCTCTCAGCCAGGAATTTGTCCAGCCCTCGACAGGTATACTTAAGCTCCATTCCGTTTTCCTCTTCAAAGCTTTGTGCAGAGCCTTTGGCAATGTGATGGCCAAACCAGTCCTTGGTTTTCTAGGCTCTTGCCATGTCCCCCTTAGCTTCCTTCCTTCCAGACTAGAAAGGTCTGACCACCTGCTCAGGACCTTGGCTGCTGTGTTTCCTTTGCTCTCGCTCCATCCACCCTGTTCAATACACAGACATCCCCAGGCACCTGCAATGCCCTGGGCCCATTAGGGCTGACACAGCTTTGTTCCATGGTGGGACGGTGCTGATGGTGTCCAGCACTTTGCTAGCGTTTTCTAACACGCTGGGCTTCTGTCTTCCTGAGCTAGCAGAACACAGCCCATCCAGGCCAGAAGCCCTGGAGATATCCTGCCTCCCCACTTTCCTGCCTCCCCACTTTCCTGCCCATCCATGCTGCCAAGGAGTCCTGCCAAGCATCCTTCTTAAACCTTTCTGTGTCTGCTACCCCAGGCCCACGAGCACAGCCTTGCCCTCTCTGGTGGTTCCCCAGCCACCGGCCTGCTCCCTCCATCCTGTACTGCCGTCCATCCTTTTTACATCTGCCTGAGTGATCTTCCTGAAATTTAATCTGATTCCATCTCTCTCTGCTTCAAATCTGCTATGGCTGCCACAGTCCTTAGGAGACAGTTCAGATCTTTTTTTTTTTTGATACGGAGTCCTGCTCTGTCACCGAGGCTGGAGTGCAAGTGGCGCAATCTCGGCTCACTGGGCTCACTGCAACCTCTGCCTCCTGGGTTCAAGTGATTCTCCTGCCTCAGCCTCCCCAGTAGCTGGGATTACAGGTGCCCTCCACCACTCCCGGCTAATTTTTTTTTTTTTGTATTCTTAGTACAGACAGGGTTTTGCCACCTTGGCCAGGCTGGTCTCAAGCTACTGACCTCAGGTGATCACCTGCTTCGGCCTCCCAGAGTGCTGGGATTACAGGTGTGAGCCACTGCGCCTGGCCTAAGACAGTTCAGATCTTTAACTTGGCGCATGAATCCCCCACCCAACCCTATGACCTGCTCCTACCTGCTGCTGTGGCCTCACTTACTGCAACACCCTCGGTCCCCTGCCCCTGCCTACACTCCACCCATTCTGATGCTTCCAGAAGTTCCTAAGTGCATCTTCCAGCTCACACTTAGCCCAGGCAGTTTCCTTCACCTGGGGGTCCCTCTCACCCCCTCTCTGCACATGATAACTTGCTACCCTTCCTTCAAGACCAGCTCAAGCAGCTCCTGGTCTTAGCAAAGGAGAGACAAAGCCTTCCTGTCAACTTTCCTGTCCACCCACCAAGCAGATTTACTTACTCTCCCTTTTCTACTTGTTTTTCACATCTTTCCATGAGAGAATTTCCCACCTGTTGTTCTACATGCATTTATTTATAGGGTTCTCTCTCTCTTGTTACACAGAGATCCCTGAGAGCTTCTTCATTCACTCCTTCAAGAAGTGGTCTTTGAATGTCTCTTGTCTTGGTCACCATGTTATAGTCTAAGAATCTGTGGATCAAGTATGAATGAGATAGAGATTGTCCTTAGTTTCTCTATATCAGGAAACTAAGTGGGGATATGCACATTCCACAAATGTTGTGATCATAAATGAGGTCATATAAGCAAAGGCATATAGCAGTTGCTCAATAAATGTTAGCTCTCTCCCCACCTCACCTCCCACCTCCTGCTCTGCTCGCTTTGGTTTGAAGGTCATTGGCAGAAAAGCCTGGATGCCACACCTATGGGGAATAGGGTGTGGAGAAGGGAGGGGGCTCTGCTAGCTGAAGCCTCCATGCAAATAGCACAAAGCCAGGTGGAGAGAAATGCAGAGACCTCCAATGCTGAGGGTCTGTCCAGGGCTGTGGCTGCTCCCTTTCCCAACTGCCATGATCTTCCCTGTAATCAGACCATCAGTGAGGGTTTGGTGGGGGTGATGCAAGAATACAGCTTCAGATTCCAACAGGACACCAGCAACCCTGTTTGGGCCAGGTAAGGAACTTTCTTAGAAAACTCTTCTTAGTCAGAAAGTTTTCTTAGAAAGCTTTCTCAGAAAGCTCCCTACCTGGCTCAAACAGGGTTGCTAGAGTTTCCTCAGCCTGGGGAACATGGCAAAATCCTGTTTCCACTAAAAATACAAAAATTAGCTGGGCGTGGTCGTGCACGCCTGTGGTTCCAGCTACTCGGGAGGCTGAGGAGATCAAAACTGCAGTGAGCTGTGATCGCACTACTGCACTCCAGCCTGGGCAACAGAGCGACACTGTCTCAAAAAACACAAAAACAACAACAACAACAACAACAGCAACAACAAAAAACTTTGTCCCCTCCACATATAGGCTGGAAGTGTCCAGAAGAATGCACTTTTTCTACACAATATTCGTTCTTATTAATCCATTCACTCATTTAGCAAACACTAAGCACCAACTCTGCGCCAGGCCTTGTGCTGGGACACTTTACCAGTCACCAATGTTACGGCTAGAGAAAATGGCTGGGTAGAGGTGGAGGGGCTGCTGTAAGCTCCTGGGTGAATGGGGACCATGGGGTGGGTGGGTGTTGGCACTGAGAGTCAGGGACAGGCAGACAGACAGAGAGCTCTGAGCATGTCTCTCTCCCAACCACCTCCGAACTCACCCAACTGGCACCAGACACATCCTGCCCAGTAGGGATGGCCTTTAACTCCACCAGGCCACCCATTCTCCACAGAACCTTTGCCTTTTGTCCCTCTCTAATCCCTGACACCTTGGTTAGAGACACCCTTTCCTTTGCTCTCTGGCCAGGTTCTGGATCTCTCTGAAAAGGCCGCATGGAGAGAATGGGATGCCCCCGCAACACACACACACACACACACACACACACACACACGGTGCTCACATTGGATGGTTGTAGGTGAAACCCTTTCTCCTGCCTCAAAGTCCTCCCCTCCTATTACCTGGGAGAGAGGAGGAATGAGAACTGGAAATCAATGATCAGTCATAAAATCAGACTGGGAAACTGAGGCACAGAGAAGGGCATGGATTTGGGCACTGGTCCAGGTTGTGAAGCACATCCACCAGGGTGGCCCAGGACCCAAAACTCTTTTCTTTTTTTTTTTTTTTTTGAGACGGAGTCTCGCTCTGTCACCCAGGCTGGAGTGCAGTGGCCAGATCTCAGCTCACTGCAAGCTCTGCCTCCTGGGTTCACGCCATTCTCCTGCCTCAACCTCCCAAGTAGCTGGGACTACAGGCGCCCGCCACCTCGCCCGGCTAGTTTTTTGTATTTTTTAGTAGAGATGGGGTTTCACCGGGTTAGCCAGGATGGTCTCGATCTCCTGACCTTGTGATCTGCCCATCTCGGCCTCCCAAATTGCTGGGATTACAGGCTTGAGCCACCGCGCCCGGCCCCAAAACTCTTTCCAGTGTCTCCCACTCAGTCCCATGTGGGGATACCTGGAACCCTCTGCCTTTTGGGAGGAAGAGCCCTGAATCTCACGGTGAGGACAACTTTGCCCTAAGGATAACCGCCACCTCCACACCAACCTAGGCATGCTGGCTTTTCGGTTCCAAAGTCCCTCTGCCCTTCCCCCATCTGGCTCCGTGCTGGGGAGGGGCAGAGCCTGGGCTCAAATTCCTCCCTCCTCAGAGAGTAGCCTAACCCTCTCCCTGCCTCTCCTGGATGCCCAGTGAATTATTCATCCATTCGCCCATTTGATCTTGAGTTCATTCACTCAGCCAGTGATCCACAGACACCTTCAGTGTGCCTGGCCCTTTAGCTGTCTGACAAAGTTCACACCTTCTTGCTTCCTTCTCAGGGCAGCAACCTTTATGATTCTCATCTGCTTATTGTGGTTCCCAGGCCTGGCTTGGCACAGCATTGTCCAGAGTTGCTTTTTAAAAATGCACAGTCCTGGGTCCTACCCCTAGATTCTGTAGGTCAGAGATGAGGCCCAGAAATCTGGCTGTTTTAAAGCTCCTTAGTGATTCAGAGTTCAGCCAAAGGCATATATGTGGTAAGGGTTGGGCTGTGGGGAGAGGAGGAGGACAGGTCAATCAAACCGATACCCTCAGAGAGAATGAAAGTCCCAGCCCTGCCCCTCCATCCACTGTGCTTTGTCTAGAGGGCTAGGCCTCACCAGCTCCAGAGCCCAGCCCAAGTCCATGTTTACTCCAGTCGGGAGGAAAAGTGAAGAGAGAGGATGGACCAGATTCTGAGCTTCAGTTGCCACCAACAAAACTGGGCTCTCATGCCCTTGGAGAAACTTTTCTGACACCAACACTGGAGACGGGGCTCCACATAGCCCCATCCTTAATCCCCACACAGGATGCATGGAGCCACTCCTGTCTGGACCCCAGCCAGCTCCAGACTTCAGCACTGCACCCCAGCCCACGGTCCCGAAGTCAAAGATGCGGGGCTGGGAGGCGAAGTGTGGCGGAAGCAAGAGGGTGAGCCCTGGCTCCCCACTCCTCCCATGCTGAGGTGGGGGGCTTGTGCCTCTCACAGCAGTTCCTTCTCCTCTCTCAGAAACTGCCTCATGCACGCCTCCCATCCCCTCTCCTCCACTAAGGAAGAAGCACCCCCCACGCCCCTGCTCCACCTGTGAGGAGGTGAGCTGTGCCTGCATCACCTCTGTCAGCTCCGAACTCAGCACCGCCTTTCCCAGACCCTACCTGCATTTGTCTGTCTGCGTCACCACTCTGCAAACATCTCTGACAGGCCAAGAGCCCTCCCTCCACTTCACCCCACACCCAGGAGTGCTGCGGAAGGGGAAGGTGGCAGAAGGGATAAGATGACCCAGGAACATGGCCACCTACTCTAGGTCTACGCAGAACTGCACACACTTGACCCCACATCTCTGTGTCCAAAACCCACCCTTGCCTGCCCCAGGGCAAGGAGCTGACAGCTTGTGGGGGGCATCTTCTAAATGCCCCGGGGCTTTGGGAATACAGCTGGAGCTTGCCCCTTTGCCTTCCTGTTTGTCAGTGTGCGGGGATGGGGTGGAGGCATGGGGGACTTCCTTTATTACATTGTCATCCTCACCTTTCCCCTCTCTCTCCAGTCTCAGAAGTCTGCCATTATTTCTGTCCTAGTGCCCCACCCCTCCCGCTGACTGAGTTCTCCTTCAACCCACATTCCATCCCTGCACCCCCAACCCCAGCCTCTCACAGTCCATGCTCCAGTGTCCCTCCTTGGCGGACCACCCCCACCCTGGCACCCCCAAGGCCAGGGCTGCATCTCCCGTATTTCTCAGATCGCCTATCGTAGCAGAGGGCCAGGGGAGGCTCCTCAGTGCAGTGTCCTGTCACAGGCCTCTGGCATCCTAGCTTTCTAGTCCCACCAGACACTTGGTCTCAAAAGCCTGATCCCATAGGGAACTGATCACTGGGCCTGGTGGGTCCAGCCCCCTGCTTCTACACACCCTCTATCCCCACCCGGAAGTTGGCAATTTGGAGTTGAGCCCCAGAGACCAGAGTCCACTCACCCCTTCCCTCCCGACCTGTTCAGTGAAAGGAGACTGCCAGCAGGGCGAGGGTGACTCAAGTCCAGCTAGGCCCAAACCTCTGGGGTGCCCTCCTCACCCAGCTGCCTGGCTAAGGTGTGGACGAAGCTCATCCACTGACTTGGAACTTGCCCACCCCTCAGTCCCAGAGTCAGCAACAGACTAGCCCCTGCCCTCTGCCCAGCCGGGCGACCTCAGAGCCAGGGTCTACACTGAGAGTTGGGAAAATAAGTGGGAGGGTGAAAGAAAGCAGGCGGAGGCGCAGGTTCCTGGAAGGCGTCTTTAATCAGGATTTGGTAGTACACAAGCTCTCCGGATTGTCTGCATTAACATACAGGGACTTAAAAAGGCACAAGATCCCTCGCACAGCGACGTGTGACGGCGGGGCGCCCCCTCCCCGCCCGTGCGCGGCCGTGTGCGCGTGGGTGCGTGTCCGTGTCCCACCCCCGTGGCGGCGCCGCGCGTGTGCGTGTCGGTTTCAAGTGTTGGATTTGTACAGTACTCGCAGTCTAGGGGCGGGGGTCTCAGTGCATGCTTTTCTACCCGGGCCTGGGGCCATCCCCCGACGCCGCTATGTACACTAAGGAGGACGCACCCCGGAGAGAGAGAGGAAGAAAAAAAGCGTCCCATCTTCGTGTGCGTGTGTGTGTGTGCGTGTGAGTGTGTGGTTTTGAGTTTTTCGTGCATGCTTCCGCTGGCCAGGGTCGGGGAATAGTGCAAGCGTATAATACAGTATTATTGCAGTACAAAAGGGAGGGTCGAGGGAAGGACTTACGATGGGAGGGGAAGGCTCAGGAATAAACCGACTGGGACTCAGGACCTCCGCGAGGGTCCTCTCGCTAATCCTCTTCCTATCCCTCCCCCACTCCGCCCCCACCCCCGCAATTAGAAAGCGTCTGCGGACGCAGGAAGGGGCTCAGCTAGGCCCCGGTGCTGAGTTTCTCTCTCCCACCAGTCCCAGTTCTCGGGGGGCAGGGGCCAGCCCCTCTCCTCGCTAGACACTGAGAACTCTGAGGGCCTGGAGCCCCGTTCCCTCCCCCACGGAAGCCCCTCCGAGCGGGGGGCGGGGTCGACGGAGCAAGTGCAAAGGAAGCAGATGTTGGTCCCTGAGTTTTATTTTCGGGGGTGGGGGTGTGGGAAGAGCTGGAAATGGGGGGGCATGTTTGGGGACCCCCAGGGCCCTCAGTGGTGGGATGGGGCAGGGGACGCGGACTGGGGCGTGGGCAAAAAGGGGGCTGTTGGGTTGCTCTGAGAGACCTGGGCTCAAAGCTCTGCTCCCCCTCAACTCTGGGCTCTTTGGCATCCAATTGCAAGGCCAATTATTGGGGCGGGGGTAGGGGGCAACTCGACGGGCTGTGAGGTAACGGGAGTCAGGGGGGTGGGGCGACGGGGCCCTCCGAGCCTGGAGACCTAGCTGAACGCCTCACCCCGCCCCCATCCGCACCCCAGCCTGGCAGCACTGAAGGGAGCCCCACTCCAGCCCGCCCCCGCCCCGGGGCCAGGGACCCAGAGGCCGCCAGCCAGCAGCACGGAAAAGCAAACGAAAACAGGCGCGAAGGCGGGGGCGGCGGGGGCGGTGGGGGACGCGAACCCAGGGGAAGCCTCGGCGGCGGGGCGGGAGCGCGACGGGGCCGAAGTCCGGCGGGGGGTGCGGGGCGCTGTGTGGGGCGGGCCGTACATTCGTGGCGCTGGCCGCGGGGACGGGCGGGTGGACTGGGGCCCTGGTTTGGGGACCTGCGGGGGTCCGGCTGCGCAGTCCTCGTGCGCTCCGGGCCAGGGCTGCTAGTGCAGGGTCCGGAGAGTGGGCGAAGTGCGCGCAGCTACGGAGGGAGAGTGTGTGAGTGTGGCTGTGAGTGTGAGTGTGAGTGTGTGAGGGCCGGTTAATGATTGGCCATGTGGACCCCACTGCCCGCCCCCACAGCCTGTGCAGGGAGGGAGGGTGCGTGGTGGGACTGAAGGTGGAGCCGAGTGGAGGAGAGTCTAGGTAGGTTCTAGGAAGGAGTCCTGTGGGCTCCATTTCCCTCTCCTCTCCACCCCTTCCCCACCCCTCATTTGGAGGAAGCGGGCACGCAGGCTCGGGGCCTCCTGGGCTGTGACGCCCACTGGATGGCGTGTGGGGAACCAGAGGGATATTGGAGGGGTGTGGCCCTCAGACCTGGAGCCTCTCCCTTAGGAAGAAGGATGCTTGACATTTTCAGGGGCTGACTGTGTGGAGGGTGGGCTGGTTCCTGACTCTTGAGTTGAATGTGTCCCAGGTCTAAGTGGAGTTTGGGGTAGGGTGGGATGGGCCTCAGGCCCTCCTGAGAGATCTACACTTCCATCCCCAAGTACCACATCAACCCAAGGACAGCAGAGGATACAGCATTTTCCAAGCTCCCCACACACAACTGGACTTACCCCCACCCCCGGTCAGAGCCACACCCTCCCCAAGTATGGTCCCCTCCACTGCCCACTCCATAGAGATACATTTACACAGCTCCTTCTGCCTACCCAGGGGCCCAAGGCTCCCCCCACCACTGCCTGAGCAAGACAGCACCACCCCTCCCCAGAAAAAGGGAACTAGGCAGGGCAGAAGAGAGAGCGAGTCCGAGTCCGGGGGTCCTGGGACCAGCATGGCTCAGAGGTGCCACCATCCCCCACCCACTGGGCAGGGAGGGCTGTGTCTGTTTTCCCCAAAACTGGAAATGCAAAGGGATATCATTGGGTTCAGGATGTTAGCGATTGGGATGAGAGTGTTCAGTGGTTATTGCTGTGACCCAAGCTGCCTTGAGTGTGTGGGGGATGTATATTAAGTTATCGAAAATTTACTAGCGCATTTGTCACAGACCCAGGGTCCCTCTCCCATGGAGAAAATACTAGTCCCACCAGGAGGCCCCCACTCACCACAAAAAGGTCCACTGGCCCTCGCACTCATTCAGGCACTTATGCACACCACGTGCATACACACAGCACACACTACACATCCCCACTGGCCAGGTTCGAGTTCCTGGACAAGAACGCTGTCACCTTTGAGTGCTGCAGCCCTGGACAGAGGGTGGTGCGGGAAGTCCTCAGGCTCACAGTGGTTGCAAAATGAGTTTAGGTCACCTCTGCCTGTAAACCATTTTGGTTTGGTTCATACAGTGATTTTTCTTTTTAAAATTAGATGCCAACAATTAAAAATTGGGAGACTTCAAATAAAAATTAGAAGATAGTGGCAACAATTGGTTGAGCTGAGGACGGTAAGGGCGTGGGAGTTCCCCTGTTTACCACAGTCCCTGAACCTGCCATTTCCCTGACACTGTTTGGCTCTTGTTGATGTGTGAGTTGGTGACACCCATTCGGTGCCCACAGATGCCAGTGTCTTCCCATCTGTCAGCCTGACCCCTAGGACCTCACCAATCCCACTGAGGTCAGGTTTTGGAGCTCCCGCTTTCTCACACTAACTCCTCCTCTGCCCACCTGATCCCCAGAGCTGCTGTGGGCTGCTTGGGGCCATGTGGGACCGAGGGGTTGGAGGTCTCTGGAGAGACAGGGTTCAGCCATTTCAATCAACCCCAGTACTCTGGAGTGACTCCCATCTGGATGCCACCCCATGGCAAGGTGGGAATGGGAAAGGAAGGAAAATATGGCTTGCTGACAACTCCCCTCTTCTCTATAGACTGAGCAGGGAGCCCACCACAAAGGACAATCAATCAACCAGTACACACAGACCAAGACGTTTCACAAACTCCTGTCAAACACGACCTCCAATTATTCAGCATGGGTGGGTTTTTTATATGTTCTGGTAAATAAAATATTCTGATTAATTTGTTAAATGCAGATAATACTGGGATTTACCTCATAAGCTATTATGAGGTTTAAATGAGTTAATGTTGTAAAGTGCTTAGATCACTGCCTGGCACATAATAAGCACTGTGTGCCAGTGGCTATTGAATAAAATCACAAATAATTGTAAGCCACCACTAAATGCAGAGTGAAACTATCAAGTGCGAAAACACCACTTTCAAAATACAACAAAGACAGCTGTCTCTTTTCAAAGCTGACCCCGAAGAGGCTACGCACTTTCCCCAAGCAGGGTATCAATCTTGAAACATTCTGGCCTCCTCTTGGGAAATGCTTCAGAAAACAAGAGTGACAATATTGCAGGCTCACAGCATCCCCACCTCGCCTGGGAACCGGAGACTGGCAACGCGACCCAAACCATGTGAAACTCTGCTGTGCTTCACGTGAACTTGATCCAACACAAGTGGCTTAGATGACCTTAACAAGTTCCAAGAGTCAGAGCTACCCAGAAAAGATAGTAATATTATTAAGATCACCTGTGAGCTCAGAGCTTTATGGCTTACAAAACACTCTCCCCTCCACCATGGAGGATAAACAAAAAGATGTCCCCCTAAAGGACAACATGCTTTGAACCATGGCCTTGCTTCAAAGGACACACCCTCTCCCACAGGTGTCAGTTCTGAGGTGGGAGGTGTCTATTTGAAAACTCAGCCACCTTCTCAATGCTGCAGGATCTCCCACTTCCAAAGGTGTTGGAAACAGTAATACGTACGTAATGCTAAAATGAGGCTGAAGCCAGTGCCATCATCTTTGATATATCACAAGGCACTTTGGGATCTTAGAGTACCTCAGGGTCACTGAGATGGAGCAGTGCTCAGGGTTGGGTAGTGGAACTCTCTAGAAGGGAATGCTGGATCACAGAGTGCTTGGTTTCATCCAACCCCAGATTGGGGGGGCGGGGGTCCTTGCCCACATAGCTACTGACTTACGGAGCAGATGGCAGGCAGGCTCCCTTCACTTCACCTCCTGCCACTACCTGGGGTGGATGGGAGGAGGGCAAGAGGACAGGGCTGGGGGAGGCAGTGCCAGCAGGAGGGGAGTGGGGCCACTGTTCAGCCTCACCCCCGCACCTTTGTGCTTTTTGTTTTCTGTCCCTTCTCAAAGGGTCCACCTTGACCCTCTCCTGCCTACTGCCTGAGCAGGGTGCAAAGCCGTCCAAAACAGCCTGGAGGGCAACAGAGGCTTGGGTTTGGGGAGATTCAAAAGTGAGCAGCTGAGATGGGGTGGGGGCGGGACACAAGTGTTAGAACCCAAATCTGGCTTTTGTTGCCAGATGGAGAAGGTGCTCTTGGCCCAGACATCCTCAAAAATAAATAAATAAATAAATAAATAAATAAATAAGCAAATAAACAAATAAATAAATAAAATGACTTACAAAGAAAGATTTTGGGGAAAAGAGTGTGTGGCTATGGAGTGGCTTATGTGGATGGTGTGGATGAGCCATGGTGGTCCTCTGTGTGGACAGTTTGGCTCCAGGGCACTGCCCACCACACTTACAGCACCCCCAGGCTGGGGCCAGGGCCCTGAGGCCTCTACTCTAACCAGAGACATCTGGGGGATTGATGGGCCAAGCAGAAGTTATGGGGAGAGAGGGGTAGAAGAGTGAAGCTGGGATGAGAGTAGGTACATAGGAAACTACCAATGACTGCATAGACATCTTTCTGGCTCCCTAACACACACATGCATACACACACTCATACAGCACTGTGCAACTTGGGCACGTGCCAGTCACGTTGAGGTCTGCATAAATGGCACTTCCTGGAATTACACAGTGCACAGCCTGAGCATTCATCCATGGCAGCCCTTCCACATGCACAAACGCTCATTCGTAAGCACACTCTTACGCACAAGTGTACGCGCATGCACACAAGCAAACATACAGACACAGTCTCACTGAAATAAACATTTTGCAAATCTTCGGGCCTCCTCCCCTCCCCATACAGGCACTGCCCTTTCTGGCATCCACTTCGCTACTACCCCATTCCCCAGGGAAACAAAGGTGCTGGCTGACATGGGCAGGATGAATAAAGGGAACCTTGGGCTCCCTGCAGTGACAGTTGGGGGCTGAGAAATGGGCAGAAGAGGCATGAGCAAGCTGACATCCTGACACTTCCCCACTCCCAAGTGTCCAGATCCCTATCCAACCTGCCTCTCTTCTGTTGTGTCTTCACTACCACCCTTGGGGGCTCACCGAGCACCTACAGGAAGGAGTCACCCTCTGAGAAGGGCAGAGGTGGGGCTGCTCCCACCTGGGATTTGTCCTGAGACACTGGTTTTGCTGACAAGCACATACATGGTTTCTCGCCTCATCCTTAACAACCACCTTTGCTGCCACTGCTTCTAAGCTGGGTCTCCTCGTTGCTCAGTTCTAGCCGGCTTTGAGAGGTGGATCCCAGGTCCCTCTCGTCCATCCTCAGTTCCTGAGGAGCCGAGGACAGACATCCAATCCTACCAGGGAGATGGCACAGGTGTCTTCGGGGAGGGGCAGCCTACCATGGACTGAGCCTTCCTGGGGTAAGATGTGTGAGGAAGGAACTCTGTCCTCAATGACAATGGCCTGGGAAAGTCTCGCTAGGTCACAGGGCTGCCTCCCCCCATCGCTGAGCATCGAAACACTCCCCACCACATTCCAAACCTGGCTGCCCTGGTCTCCATCCCATACACAGAGCCGCGCGCGCGCGCACACACACACACACACACACACACACACACACACACACACACATACCCCCCACACAAGGAGGGTCTTGGTCTCCTGCCAGCCCCTCGGGGTGGATCAGACCCAGCCATGCCAAGAGATCACAAATTAAACAGAACAAAGCCCATGCCAGAGTGCCTCTGGCCCTGCAGGCCTCATCTCCCTGACACCTTACTTTCCACTGGACTCCGGACCCACCAGTGGCTGCAGCTGAGCGCCCCTGTCCTGGAAACTGTACCACCAGCCCCACCCCTCCCTGCACCATTTGGCTGGCACCTACAAAGGGAGCTGATGCAGGGGTGGGACGGAGACTCTGCTTGGGGTGGGAGTATTACAGTACCTTGGGCCAACGTTCTAGGGGGGCTGTATTGCATGATGGGGTGGGATGGGTGTGAGTGTGTGATTATTGCGTCCTGGGAAGGAACCATGGTCTCTGCCTGCTCCCCACCCCCCCCACCTGCCCCCTCCAGGAGGGGGGGGGCCCAGCCTAGGTCTTGTGGGTGAACCGGGCCCACACCTGCTGCAGCTGGGACCGCGAGATGCGGAGCACCGAGGGCATGAGTCTGTGGTTGCCAGCAGCGAGGGGCGCGTGGCGCCGGTGGGGCGCCCGCACAGGGCTGCTCTCGGCCGAGCGGCTGCGCTGAATGAGGGAACCGGAGGAGCCCGAGGAGCCGCCGCCGCCGGGGTGAGGGTAATGCTCCGTCTCCAGCGTGGAGGAGGAGAACACGGAGGACGCCAGTCGTCGCAGGGGGCTGTACCGCGGGAGGGAGTGCCCCGAGAGTCTGTCCTCCTCCAACTGAAAGAGACCAAGAGAGTGGAGGGAAAAGAGGTGTCAGGCACAGACTCGACAGCTCCGTCTCCGGGGCCACCCACCGCTCACAGCCCCTGCGGCGCCGGCGTCCCGGGCAAGTGGGCGGGGTCAGGCAGGGTGGAGGAGGGTGCAAACCACCCGCCCCAAGGTCCTGCCTCAGAATCTAGGCTCTGGCCTCCAACGCCCTTCCCCCTCCTCCTCCTCTCTGGAACTTATCACACTATGGTCTCTGCAAGGAGACCATGGTCACTCACCTCCTCCGAGAAGCCTTCCCGCTTAGTCCTACCTAGCTCAGGGTTGTTCTGGACTGGGGAACCCTTTCTCTTGGGAAGGTGGCTCTGTGCTCTGAGAGAGTTCTTTGCCATGTGTTGACAGCTGTGTGCTGCCTGTCTCCCCAGTTAGATTCCGTGCTACTCATTAGGTCTCAGAAACGTTCCCTGTACACCCTCCGCCTTGATACCCTCGTCCCATCACAGGGAAGTGTTGGGATCTGGGTGACAATGCGGCATAAGGTGGGACTCTAGAGCCCAATTACTCTGTTTGAATCCCAACTCCAACACTTAAAATCTGAGCAAGTTACTGCACCTCTCTGAGCCTCAGCTTCCTCCTCTGTAAAATGGGGGTCATAATGGTGCCCACCTCAAAGGGTGGTCATGAGGATTCAATGTTATAAGATGCAGCACTTGGAACAGCACCCGCCATAGAGTAAATGCTGCACTCTTCACTGAGCCATTTTAGTATCTAATTTTAAATCACTCTTCCAAATGAGGGAAGGGATGGACTCGTAGGAGGAGGGGCAAACTGAAGTATTTTCTTGAAAGTGGCTTTTCCCCTGCCCCCCCAAAGGCTGAGCCACCAGGCAGCCTGTGTACGGGGCTGGGCAGAGCTGCTGCCTCATCTCCTTCAGGAAGAATCCTGCCCTGTGTCCCCATGCCCTCTGAGTGAAGTGGATGTGTCCCAGATATGTGGGGGCAGAAATGGCACCCAGGGCGTTACCAGACCTCTCCCAGCCTGACCCTCTCTCTTCCTGAGACTGAGGCCAGTTGAAATAGCTTTTACAGTGGCAACAAGGACTGACTGGGCCAGCTCCTCCAGGAAGGAGGGGGCCTGCGACACTCAGCTCCAGCATCCCTTGCTGCTGTCAAGTGGGGGCACAAGGGACTTGGCATGGAGCCTCCAGCAGAGTAGGGAAGAGGGAGAACATTCTAATAGGACTGGCTTTGCTCCCACCTTGCTTTCCCTTTCATCTTCTTTTTGGCCAAGTCTAGGATCCTTCTGAGCTAGTCTCATCTGCACTAAAGTTTAGGGGTCTAAGGCCCACCCAGAGATACCAAGGAACACAGGCACCACTGCTGCCCAAAACCCCCTCTCACAGCACATGTGGGTGGCTTAACATTCCAGCCAGAGTTTGCTCAGCTGCCAGGCAGATTTTCACAGGATGGCATTGAATCCCAGAGTGCTCTTGCCCTTCAGACTGGGCACCACTTGTGGCCACCTGCTTGTCTTCACAGCAGTTGAAATACCACCTGTGTGAGACCACTCCAGCTCCCTCCCCTGCAAGCTCCCAGCTTCTAGCGGATAAGAGTGCTCTGTTACCTCCCTGATGGACCTGGATTGTAAACATCTTTCTAGACCTTTGCATCTCCACCCTACCGCTTATGACCTTGAGCTCCAAAAGGGCAGGACTGGGCAGCTTTATTCATCTTTGTCCCCCAGCCCATAGCACACTGTCCAGCACGTGGCAGGGAAATGCTTTGGTGCCTGCCGGGCAGTGTCTGTGTACTCAGGGCTTGCTGACCTGCTGTGTTATCAGCCAGAGACAACCGATAAAGGCAGGCAAACAGCCCTCCCCCAAATCACACACTTGCTAGCCTGCTTCACCCTTGCCCTAGCTTTTCCCGCCACTCCTAATTTGCACCTTAAATTTCCTTGAGAAGAAAGCCAGGTGTGTGGGAAAAAAAAAAAAAAAAACCCACACACACACACCATCACCAAAGAACAACAGATACTTTTAAATAGCCCCAATTGTGCCTGCTTTCACAGTGTTTCCCTCCCCGTTCCCCACATGTGCAGGTGACAGAGTTGTAGGTGCTCATAGTTTAAATGATTGGTGTTATGAGGAAGTTCACACATCAGGCACTGAGAAAATTGAGCTAGGTCTAGAGAGGGCTCCTCCAAAAAGGTGGCGGGGAAGAGGGAATTCAGCAGAGAGTTCTTGCCTGCCCTAAGCCACATAATCTCCGCCTGTGGGTGGAGAATCCCAAAAACTGTGATTCTAGGATGCAGCCAGATTTGGGAGGCCCTGCCATAGGCCCAGGCTGGGCTCACCACTTCCTTCAGGCCAGCCCAAAGACAGAAGAAAAAAGTAGGCTGGTCCATTTCTTCCTGCTCCTCTACCCTTGATGAAGGAAGATCTCTGCTTCACCCCGCTGTCCTGAAGTACTTAGCAAAACATGTTATACCCCATATGTTCATCCAGAGACACACACAGAGGCTGCCCTGCACACTGACATGCCCACAGGCACACCTGCTGATGTGGCCCAGACAGTGGGTATGCACACAACACACACACACACACACACACGCTCCAGGCTCTCTCTGATCCTGCACAAACCATCTGCTCTCTCTGGCCTGTATGCTTTCTGTTAAACTCACAGACCTCAGGCCAGGCGCAATGGCTCACGCCTGTAATCCCAGCACTTTGGGAGGCTGAGGCAGGTGGATCACCTGAGGTCAGGAGTTCGAGACCAGCCTCAACATGGAGAAACTCCGTCTCTACTAAAAATACAAAATTAGCCGGGCGTGGTGGTGCATGCCTGTAATCCCAGCTACTCGGGAGGCTGAGGCAGGAGAATTGCTTGAACTTGGGAGGCGGAGGTTGTGGTGAGCCGAGATCACGCCATTGCACTCCAGCCTGGGCAACAAGAGCCAAACTCCGTCTCAAAAAAAAAAAAACCTCACAGACCTCAGACGGAATGGCTCAGAGCTCAGATCTCGGAACGAGCTGCCTGGGTTCAAGTTCTGGTGCTAACACTTACCAGCTGGTGCTCACCAGCTGGGCTAAAAACTTTGCTTCTATGAATCTTAGTTTTCTTACTTTTAAAATCAAGATTCCCTCTTCATAGTGTTGTTGTGAGGAATATACATATAAACATGAAAGTGCTTAGGATGGTGCTAACTATTGTTGTCATTATTAGAATTATTACTCCAATT
The DNA here is from genome assembly GCF_024542745.1 of Macaca thibetana thibetana. Lineage (NCBI taxonomy): Eukaryota > Metazoa > Chordata > Mammalia > Primates > Cercopithecidae > Macaca > Macaca thibetana. Next base: position 44,204,170 of record NC_065581.1, on the reverse strand, counting down.
GTTATCATCAATAGAAATGCTTTGACATTCTAGGCATCTGTGGTTCTGTACACACTTGCAGACCTGCTGCATATTCTACACAAATGCAGTAACATGTGCACCCACCTGCAGGCACATACATATGGACACATCCATCCACCAGTGCACGGCTCGAGCTCCACTGACACAAACGCACATGCGCAGGGGCAGAATGCTAACCAACCTTGATTCTGTACACTGTGGGGAACCTGAGACCCACAAACACCTCACCCCCAAAGACACACACAGCTCATCTCTTGCTGACACAGGTAGTGCCTGTCCCTGTCACAAGCAGGACCCAAGCCCAAGACTGACTGATTATAGAATCGGCCTGTGCTTCCCCATCCCACCAAATCTCTCTCTCCCCACCCTCTTGGCCAGAATTCCCCAAAGTGAGGATAAGTCCCAGGACACAGGTAGGAATCTGCAGGTAAGAAAAACTTTAGAGATGAACCTCAGAAGAACCTCAGCTCCCTCACCTGGAGACCCAGAAAGAGACACTGACTGGCCCTCAGTCACTGGGAAGGGAATGGCAGAGCCAGGTCCAGACCTCGGTCTCCTGACTTTAATTCTGGGCTTTCTCTCTTGACACTGTCTGTCACCCTCCCTAGACTCTGCACTTTCTGCGGGTACAACCTATTGTGCAAGTCGCCTCTGATGCCTGTGGTACATGGCACACAGTAAATGCTCGGTGAATGTGGACGAATGAATGGGAGTGGAGCAAGGACCCCAAACACATTTTGCTCCCCCTCCTGCTGACTGGTGCTGGATGTGGTGGGATCAATGGCTAGTTACAACACAGTGGTACCAGCCCGCGTGACTGCCAGGTCTGCCAGGGCTGTGCCTCCAACTCAGGCCAGCTAGGGCCTCTCTGGGTGAGGACTCACGGGCCCCACTTTTTGAGCCCCCAGTTTCCAGTGTCCAGGCAAGGCCGGGATGCATATTCCCCAGGACCACAGCTCGGAGGTCCTTTCTTCTAGAAGGGACTTCTAGATAGGATGGGGTCTGAATGCAATCCTGCCCACAGCTGCTTTTCCCAGGGCACCCATGTAATCCCAAGCAAGGCCTCCCGATCTGAGCAAGTGGTAGAACTGGCCCCTGGCCCAACACCTGGGCACCTCCCAGAGCCACCAAGAGTGTACGCCCCCAACGTGGAACCACTATGTGGAACGCGGCGCAGCCCCTGAGCCCCTTCCGGCATCCCCTCCATGACTCTCTCCAGCCCCTCTGCGGGTTCATGGACCCCATTTGGCACACAGTGCTAGAGTTTTCCTCCATTTCCCAGGTCAGAGGTCAGCCTCTGTCCCACAAGCGAAGCCTGGCCAGGCCAGTGGCTGTCTGCCTATTCTGACACCCTGTCCTGGTCAGAAGAAAATAACCCAAATAGCATGAGACATTTGCAATTTGGCCATCATCTGGCCCTCCCTGCCCTTCCAGCCTTGTTCCTCAGTCCTCCCACACAAGGAGGTGCCATTGCAGCCAGACTGGGCCCTTCCAGGGCACCCAACACACCTGTCCCTGTGCTCAACTATAGTCTCTCTCGCCTTGGCTCCACTTCTCCCCATGGCCATCCACCTGGCTCTCAGAGCTCACCTCCTCCATGAAACCTGCCCTGATCATGGAAACCCCTTCCCAGTCCTCCCCGCTGCCCTCCAGACATCTCCTGCCCTGATTTCGGGGACCTTCTCCCCCATGCTCCTCCCATGCTCCGACCTCTCCCTCTCACTCATCATGCAGAGCTCCTTCTCCTCTCATTCCCCCTAGATGTGAGCACCTCTCAGCTTCCGCCCTCACTTTTGGGTTCCACACCCTGTACAGTCCTCTTGGGTAACATCACCCATTCCCATGGTTTCCCAAACCCCGAAATCTGTATTTCCAGCTGCGATCCCTCTCCTGAGCCTCAGGTACCTACACATGGAAATCCCTTAGATTCCATGAGGTCACTGTATTTTTTATTTTATTTTATTTTATTGTTTTTCTTTGTTTTTTGTTTTTTGTTTGTGAGACGGAGTCTCGCTCTGTCGCCCCGGCTGGAGTGCAGTGGCACGATATTGGCTCACTGCAAGCTCTGCCTCCCGAGTTCACGCCATTCTCCTGCCTCAGCCTCCCGAGTAGCTGGGACTACAGGCGCCTGCTACCACACCCAGCTAATTTTTTGTATTTTTAGTAGAGACAGGGTTTCACCATGTTAGCCAGGATGGTCTCGATCTCCTGACCTTGTGACCCACCCACCTCGGCCTCCCAAAGTGCTGGGATCACAGGCATGAGCCACCGAGCCTGGCCTATTTTATTTTATTTTTATTTTTATTTTATTTTATTTTATTTTATTTTATTTTATTTTATTTTATTTTGAGTCAGGGTCTCGCTCTGTCACCCAGGCTGGAGTGCAATGGCACAATCTTGGCTCACGGCAACCTCTGCCTCCTGGGTTCAAGCAATTCTCGTGCCTCAGCCTCCCAAGTAGCTGGGATTACAGGCAGGCACCACCACGCTCGGCTAATTTTTTGTATTTTTAGTAAAGATGGGGTTTCACCATGTTGGCCAGGCTGGTCTCGAACTCCTGACCTCAGGTGATCTGCCCACCTTGGCCTCCCAAAGTGCTGGGATTACAGGCGTGAGTCACTGCACTGATCAGTTCATTGTATTTAAATCCAAATTCTCACTCCCTTCAAAACCACTCAGAGCATCAGCCGAGACACGAGAAGCCCTGGCCCCCACTCCATCACAGCCCTCTTGGCCTATCCCCAACACCCTTAGCACTATCCACCTTGCCCCGCATCCACAGCCCCACCCCAGCCCAAGCCTCCAGGGCACTCTCTTGCCACTGTCTGCCACGTGGCCTGCCTGCATCTCGTTTCATGCCATTTCAATCCATTTTCCACACAGCAGCCCAAGGATCATTCAACAGTACCAATGTAATCATGTTGCACTCCTTTTTAAAAGCCTTCAGTGGCTTACCAAACCTGCAGCATCAAGCCCCGACCCCCTAGCGTAGCCCTGAAGGCCCTCTGTGGCGGGGCCCAGGGCTGACCTCGCAGCCTTGGCTGCTGCAGTGTGCCATCAGCTCAGTGCTCTCAGATCGCCCCCTCCCGGCCTGTGCAAAACACTGTACCCGTGGCCTGCGAGGCCCTTCTCCCGCCTTGTCACTTGGCTTAATTGCTCACAGTGCCAGACTCAACTCAGAACTGAGAGGGCACTTCCTCTGGGGAGCCTTGTCTGCCCCCCAAATGTGGTTTCAGACCCTTAAGCCTGTCTACCTCCATCACGGCCCTGTGACTGCTGGGTTACTGGTCAGTAGTGCCAGCACATGTGGAGCACCCCAGGCCTACACACCAGGACTCTGGGCATCTGGAGATGGGGAGTGGGGTACAAGCCCAACCTTACCTGTCTCTGTGGGCCTGTGGGGTCCGACTCTCTCCGTCGAGGGCGGGGTCCCGAGTGCAGGGGTGAGTGGGAAGGGCTGCCAGGCGTGGGGGGCTGTGACGTCTCGGAACGGCCATCGGCCTGGCTCAGCTGGGGTGGCAGGGGCTGGGGCGGCAAATGCTGCAGGTCCTCCTCGGCCAGCACCTGCATGCTGCGTCCCCGGGGCCGGACGGTGGGCTCTGCCCCCAGCCGCCGCCGCTCTTCGCCCTCCTCGGGCAATGGCCGCAGCTCCTCCGGCTCCTCGTCCGTGGTGCCCGACGTGCTGGGTTCAGCCCCCGGAGGGAAGTCCTTGAGCTCCGTCTCCTTGTCAATGATGACCCACTCTTTGCTGTCGAAGTCCTCCTCCTCAGCCAGCGGCACCGAGCGGAAGGCATTGCTTAGGGCCTCCTGCTCCACAGAGGCTGACACGTCCATGCGGCCACTGGCCTGCCGGTCAGCGTGGCCTGTGTCCACTGACAGCATCTGGGCTGGCTGAGAGGAGCAGGCCTGGCGCGAGGGCGAGCCAGGCAGATCCATCCGTGACCTGCAAAGCCACCCCTCATGGGGCTCAATGTCCAGCCCCACTGGACCCCCAAGAACCCCATGCCAGTGGCAGGGTGGGGTGTGACTCCCGAAACCTGACCGCAGTACCCCTCCCACCTTGGGCCAGGCCAGTTACCTCTAGGTTGTCACCCTCCAACCTCACTTCCTATCAAGGCTTTGTTAGTTCGTTTGTTAGTTCATTCATTCATTCATTCATTCAACAAATGTTTTTGAATGCTTACCGTGCTCCAGGAATACAAACAAGCAGAAAATAAACTCGGGTTTCTGTGCAAGGAACGTTCTCTCCTGGGCCACCCTAGGGAAGCTAATCTTCCTCAGGCAAGCTTTGTTCTTGCCTCTCCAGTGCTCACAACCAGTGGTTGCTTCCTGCTGCTTCCAGGCAAACACACCCAACTGGCCCTTGAGTTTACAGAGGGCTTTCCAGCCTCTTCTGCCACCACCCTCCAGGCCTGCCTGGCTGGTTTCATCACTCCCAAGATGGCCTTGTTAGTCCCAGCTCAACAAACTCCAGTGACTCCCCAGCCCCAACAACAAAGTCCACACTCCTTGGTCTATACTCTAGGCCTCTCACAGCCTGACTATGGCTGTCTCCCCATTTCCCTCGCCAGCCCCATCTTAGATTCCACCCTTACAGCCCACCCGGAATGTGGCCTCTCCCCATAGGACCTCTCCCCACACACAGCCTGTCCTTCTACCCTTTGCTGGCTGATACAGGTTGGTTGTTGCCTTGGGCAGGTAGCCTGCCTTTCCCATCCTGCAAGGATTAGTGCTTTGTATCTCTCTCTCATCACAGGGTGAACCTCATGTCTGTTCACAATCTGTCTCCCCAAGAGACTGTGAGCTCTGCTGGGCAGGGCCTGGGTCCCATCTGACTTTACCCCAAGGGCATTGATCCTGTCTTGGGACATCTCTTCTGTCATTATCTTTTTTTTTTTTCCTTTGAGACGGAATCTCTGTCACCCAGACTGGAGTACAGTAGCATGATCTTGGCTCACTGTAACTTCCACCTCCCAGGTTCAAGCTATTCTCCTGCCTCAGCCTCCTGAGGCTTACAGGTGCACACCACCACACCCTGCTAATTTTTGTATTTTTAGTAGAGATGGGGTTTCACCATTTTGGCCAGGCTGGTCTCAAACTCCTGACCTCAGGTGATCCACCCACCTCGGCCTCCCAAAGTGCTGGGATTACAAGCGTGAGCCACTGTGCCCGGCCTCATTATCTTGAACTGTGCCGTGAATCTCACATTACTTTCAGAGCTTCTCAACTTGGGGCCATGCCAACCCCAAGAGGAGGATATTTCTGGTTGTACAATAGTGTGTGGGAGGATGCTCCACAAGGAAGAATTGCCCTCTCCCAAATGCCAGGGTACCCACTGAGAACCACCACGGAGGCCTAACCTATCTTGGGTTTGTGCCACTGCCTCATGTTCAGGCTGTGGGCAGGGGGCTGACTTTCATTCTCCCCCAGCATCGAGCCTATGGTTCAATGGCTCTTCAGCTGCAGAGGCAGGGGTGCAGATCAGAACCGCCTGTGGGGCTTTCTCAAAATACTCCTGCCCCAGCCTGCGTGGGACCTGCCCAATCTGACTGTGCACAATATTTTTATTGACTTGTTAATAAAGACTTAAATAAAACATCCCTGAGAGAGGCCACCTAGGGTCTTATATTTATGCTCTCATGTAAATGGCTGATATCATTTCCTTTCTGAGGCACAGTTTGTTTTGATGGATGTAAAGGGGAGAAAGGGTGCCAAAGAAGGCTCAGGGCTAGTAGTGCTTGTGTGTGTGTGTGTGTGTGTGTGTGCACGCGCGTGTGTGTTTGCATGTGTGTGCCTAGTGGGAGCTCAGACGAACGGTTGGAGACAGGAGGGAGTGGGGTGGGAAATCCGAATCCCAACTGCTTTGTACTGTCTCCTGCTCCCAAGTGTCCCAGAGCCCCAGAGCCCATCCAGAACCTCTGCTGTCTATGATATCCTGTTCAGCCCTCAACTTTCCCTACCATCCCTGCAACTGGGGTTCACTGTGAGCCAAACCAATTTGCTTCTTGTTCCCTAAAAGCAGGCAGCCCTTCAGGACTGTCTCATTCAAGGTATTTCCCACCTCTCTTCTCCATTTCTATCCCTTCCCAAACTGCCTCTCCTCATTTCTCCGTCTCCAGGGAGAGGGACTCCAGGCTACCACAGACGAAAAGGGTGGCCTTCAGTCCCAGGTAAGCTAACCTGTGTGAGTGTGGAACGACTGAGTTTGCTCACAAGGAGACACATGGAGTGCATGCCAGAAAGGATACCCCTCTTATCCCCAGGACGGGGTCTTTGGAAGAGACCCATTTTCTGGTGCAGAGAAGGCCCCAGTCCTACTGCGGAGTGAAGCCCCACTCAGAGGCCAAGGGAAGGTGGAAACATCTCGCAGGGGCCTCCCCACCTGATGTTGTCCCACCCACCATCAGTGCAGGTGGGGACCGGGCCCTGGCCCATGTTGTCCACCCACCATCTGGGGTCAACAGATCACTCTCCCACCCTCCCACCTTCCCCTCCCAAAGGCTCACTTAGCTTCTAGATGCTCCTTTTCCCCAACTACGTTCCCCCTGGTCCCCTCCCCTCTATGACTTCAGATCCCTCAGCCCTAACCCCCAAAACTTGCCCTGCCCTCTCTTCCAGCAATTCCCAGGCCCTCTCCCCCAAAGCTGAAGACAGTCTACCTCGGCTGCACTTGAAGCATCTATAATTAGTCTCTAGAAGAGGTTCTGGAAGCACACACACCTACCAACCAACTCATCCCTCACCCTTCCTGGGCCCAGGCACCCAGCCTGTCCCTCCTGCAGCCTGCACTCCCCCAATTCCCTTTCCTGGCATGAGCTGGGACCTCTCTGGATCCCCTACTGGCTTTCCCAGGCCCTGTCTCTGGCCCCAACTGAGTCTGACCCCAGGCCCACGCATAACCCTCTCAGCACTTCCCAGGGTCTGCCCACCTCCGCCACACATCTGACTTTTCCTCCAGACCAGCCATGTGAAGGCGGAGGGGGCCTTGGGCCCCAACCATGCCCCTGGTCCCAGACCCACCTCCTCTCAGGTAGTTCCACTCGCCCGTCCGCCGTGGACAGCCTCTCTGACTCAGGGCTGTTCACCCTCCGGTAGCGCAGAGAACGGACTGGGGTTGTGGGGGAGTCTGGGGGTGCACGCACGGGGGAGCTGGGGACCCCCATGCCTCGGCTCTGTTCCTCCTCCACACAGGGGCTCTGCAGGAGAGGGGAGTGTCATGAGCTGGGGTTGATGAGGCAGCTGTGGGCGAATGGTCTCCTCAGGGTAAAGGAGACAGAGGATGATGATGATGGGAGACACAGGGAGGCTAGGGCGGGAAGGGACCGGGAAACAGAGGCAGGACAAGCAGGCAGATGGTTGGGGACAGGGTGCTCAGGAGGAACAGGGCGGGGACCCAAGGCTGGGAATCGGGGTAAGAGAAAAGGCCACCCACGCCCTTCGCCCTGGCTGCAGTTACTTTGCCAATGTTGATCCGGAGTTTGTTCCGGTTGACATCTGTCTCCTCCCAGACTTCAGCCTCAGGACCCCCGGGGTGGGGGACAAGGTGGGGACTGGGGCCCAGCCCCTCAGAGGGCCTCCCGGGCAGAATTGGGGGTGCATTCTCCTGGTCACTCAGGTGCTCTCCCTGTAGCACATCCTCGGTGTTCTCCCGGAGCAGGTCCCCGGGCACTGGCGTCACATTGACCACCCTGGAGAGGACAGGAGGGAGCCATGAGCAAGGCTGGTAGGGGTGCCCTCTCCTCCCATGGCCCTCTCCTACCAGCACAGACCTGGAGACCACCCCTAGGAGCAGGCACAGAGGCGGTCCCATCAGGGGTAAGAGTGTCCCTAGACCCATCACCATTGCTGGCCCACAAAGCCTCTGAGACCAGACCACCCTCAAGTTGGCAGGGGCCGCAAGGAGATGTTGCCATCTAGCTCTGTTGGCTTAGTGGATCCTACTGTCATTCAAGAACCTGCCAGATTTCCATTGGCATTCACTGTCCGGCTTCCTCCTTTAGACCCAGGAATGGGTCTAAAAAGGAGAATCACTTTGGAGTTCCTTTTAAAATTAGTTTTCTTTTATTACTATTTTGCAGTCTGGGAGCATAGATGGAAGTTGCCCTGAATATACACTTAAATTTTTTTGTATTTAATCTTCTTTGATGATTAAACTTTAGAGTTCTTTAAGCAATGTCTGGGCACCGTAATGTGCTACCACGTCCTGTTAAGTCTCCTCCCTAAACATGTCCCCTGAAGCCCCTGCCCACTTCTCTCCTTGGCTCGCTCCTGGGGCTAGGTGGAGAGCCCCTTCTAACTCCAGCTCCTCCCTGGACCACCTGTGTCTTTGTGCCCATTACATGGTTCTGAAATTGCTGACCCAACGATTTCAAACATCCCAGACTCAGCTGACAGTGCTTTGAGGAAAGGAGCTGTAACTTTCAGGGGTATGGCCTCAAGACACAGCCATTAAATTCATGCATATGCGTGATAAGAAAGAGATAAACTGTGGGCCTCAGTTAATTTCACTTGGGGTTCCCTGCTCTCCCAGGGACCCACTGAGGAAGACGCCCACTATATGATCAGATTGAGGGTGGAGATGTGGCAGAGTTTCCCGAAGTCCCGAACTCCACTAAGGATAGGAAAGACAGCCAAGCGAGTCCAGGTAGGAAGACAGGAGAGGAGAGGACCGCCTGCCCTCTTAGGTAACAGCTCCAGGCAGTGGCTGGTGGCTCCCCTTCCTGAGACTCACCCAAACATGGCTGCCGTCTGCCGGGTGTTCTGCTGGGGTGGGGTAGAGGTGCTCGTGGACAGGAGGGCATCGGTGCCTGCCTTCTCCCAGTCAAAGGCCTCATTCTCAGCAATGCCCCGTTCCTTCATGCTGTTCTCAAACACCGACATGATCAACTGCAGGGGGTGAGGATGGTGGGAGGACAAAGAGGTGACCCGGGGGCTAGCCAGGAGGAAGGGGCAATTGCTGGGATCATAGGGGGGAGACAGGAACCTTCCAGGACAGGAATGGGCCTGGAGGGGGCATTGGAAGGAGAAGGGCACATTGATTTTAAATGAAAACATGCACATGATATGCAAATCAACATGCAAATTATCATCTTGGATTAAGCCCCACTGACTGGACATGAACCCTCTGAGATCTGTCCCCTGGTTACCATCTCCAAACCTCCTCTGCCATTTCCAGCATGTCGGCAACCCTAAACCACTGGGAGTTCCCAAACCCACGCATGGGTGCTGCCTCTACACAGACTGCCCCTCTGCTGGGCGCCTCTCCCACTCATCCTCTCCTCTCTGCAGCTTCCCTTCTCTTCACCATATATTCTCTCCACCATACAGCTGCCCTACAAGGCATAGTGCATCCGTTTGAATTGTCCACATGCCTATCTGTCAACTCTACATCCCCGGCAGCCAGCACAGGTCCCCAGCCTGGGGGATGCTTGCAGCTGTGTGGCCTTGGGGATCCCATGAGGCTAAGCCAAGATCAGGGGGCATCTCTGCGAAGCTCTGGGTTCAGGAGGTGGCAGACAGCTATAGACCCTCTGAGGTTCCCAGAACACTCCACTTCTGGCTTGGCTGTCTCCAGAGCACAAGGCAGGTTCTCTCTGCTGACAGGACCCGCTTGATTGTGTGCGTCCTGTGTGCCTGAGGCTGTCTCTGCTCCCACAGTGCGCAGCAGCGTGCCTGGTACACAGTGGATCCCAGGCAGAACACTGCTGATGTTCTCCCCATTCTGTGATCAGGGTCAATGGGTCCCATGGGGTGTGGTGATGGAGGCTTGGAAAGAGAACTGGACTCGGAGTCAGAAGATGTGCCTGAGCCCAGCCCTGCTCCTAACCACAATATTAGGCCTCAGTTCCCTCATCTATGAAATGGGCAGATAATCCCACTTGCCTCCCGCAGAGTTGTCATGTAAAGTACTTAAAAGCATTTGGCTTCATTAATTGTTTTTGTTTATTTGTTTGTTTGTTTGAGATGAAGTCTTGCTCTGTCACCCAGGCAGGAGTCCTGTGGTTTAATCTTAGCTCACTGCAACCTCCACCTCCCAAGTTCAAGCGATTCTTATACCTCAGCATACTGAGTAGGTGGGATTACAGGTACCCACCATCTCGCCCGGCTAATTTTTGTATTTTTAGTAGAAACAGGGTTTCACCATGTTGGCCAGGCTGGTCTTGAACTCCTGATCTCAAGTGACCCGCCCGCCTCGGTCTCCCAAAGTGCTGGGATTACAGGTGTGAACCACCACACCAGCCAGCTTCATTAATTGTTAAGAGCTGGGGCCGGGCACAGTGGCTCACGCCTGTAATCCCAGCACCTTGCGGGGCTGAGGCAGGTGGATCACAAGGTCAGGAGCTCGAGTTCATCTGACCAACATGGTAAAACCTCATCTCAACTAAAACTACAAAAATTAGCCGGGCGTGGTGGCACATGCCTATAGTCCCAGCTATTCGGGAGGCTGAGGCAGGAGAATTGCTTGAACCTGGGAGGTGGAGGCTGCAGTGAGCAGAGGTCGCACCACTGTGCTCCAGTCTGGGTGATAGAGCAAGACTCTGTCCCAGAAAAAAAAAAAGAGAGCTGGAATAAAAATATAAGGAGCATTCATTATCATCAAAGTCTTGCTTGGAAGCTTAAATGAGTTAACACATGAAAAGCACTAAGAACAGGGTAAGCTCTTGATAAATCTTGGCTGTGACTAGTTTACAAGAGCATCCGTGCCTTTAGTGCAGTTAGAAGACCAGGGGGAGAGGCTTGGGGACAAGACGGAGCCATGGAACCTCAGCAGGAGCGAGGTCTGCTGGGGGCAGTCACCTACAGAGTGGTGTCTAGGGAGCAGGGGCAGGGTAGCAGACTCCCACCTGGTAGTCGGGCTTGGTAAAGTAGTCAAGGCTGGCAATGTGGTCCAGGAAGAGGTGGAACTCTGATGGCATGTGCTTCAGCAGCATCCGGTGCTCATACTTCTCCTTGATCATCCCTACCTGCTCCTAGAGGCAAGAGGCCACGGGGAGATGGAGCCCCAGCTGCCCCCAAACCCCTTCTGCCACTTCAGACCCAGCTGCCCGGGGCTCACCTTGTCCTTGATCTTCCTCCAGGGCAGCTGGCCCACCGCAAACTCCACCAGCATGTAGAATAGGGACCACAGGTCATCGTGGCGGCCCATCTCCTGGAGGTGGGGGGAGGGAGTCACCCGCAGCTCTCAGGTCCTTCCCTGGGAATGGACGGCTGACCCTTCTCTGAGGGGCATCTGTCAGGGAGGCCTGACACCCAGTCCCCTAAGGACAGAACTGGGGTCTCCCCAAGGCCACAGCTCCATATCCAACCCTCCAACACACACAAGAGTCCCACAGCCAAAACTACCGCATGTGCTTCCTCACCCGACAGGGGTCTGTAGTGAGAACAGAGAGGATGGGGTTCCCGAAACAAATGAAGAAGGGGATGCTGAGTCTGCCACAGAGGGGCCTTCCTCCAACCCAGGGTCTCTGGGGTGGCAGAGTGCAGCCCCTGCCCCACTCTCCTCTCCCCACCCCTCCCCAGAAGCACACTGCACCCTGACCTTGCCCCTCCCACCTCCACATCCCGCAGCCCGGTCTTTGCCACTCACCCGGTTCTTGTGGGCATTGACCGAGGCATAGCGAACAGTTCCTCGAAACCCGGCCACATTCCGAGGCTGCAGAAGGGACACCAAGAACATCACCCACTATGCCCTCATCTCAGCCACCTCTCAACCCTGCCACCAAGTCTAACTCTTCACCCTGACCACCTCCCCTGGCTGAGGAGGCGGGCTTGCTCTCTGACCTTCCAGTCCTAAACCCACCTGCTGACCCTGCTCCCTGCCCAGAGGGGGCAGGAAAATCACAAGGTATGGATGTGGCATCCCCCAAGAGTACAGGCTAACAGAGAGAGGGGACAGGCCAAGTGTGGACCCCAGAGCTGGGTGGTGCTGACACTGAACACAAGGCCAGGCCAGCTTAGGCAGGCGCAAGAAAAGTGGGTGAAGGGTCCCCAGATCTGGGAGTAAGGGGGAGTCCTCCACTGTCCTCCCCGCCCCGACGGTACTCACAGGCCGCACATCCCCCGTGGTGTTGGTGTACTGCCGGGCCAGCCCGAAGTCCAGCATATAGCACTTCCTGTAGGTGGAGGGCAGCCTGCCCATGGCAAAGTTTGACTAGGGGAGACAGCAGCTGTGAGCCCTGGGGGCCCCAACCCCAGCTGGGCAACCTCAAGGGGCACCAAGAAACAGCTCTGCAGCTGGTGAAGGGCCTTCAGCCCCACATTCACTCGCCCACAAGGAAACGTCAGTATTCACATGTGTGCACCAGGTCACAGCCTCTCATCTGAGGGGTGGGGGTGATCATCCCCATTATAGAGATGAGGAAACTGAAGGTCAAAGGGCTTGGGGAGCATCTCTGAGATCACACAGCAAGTGGTGACTCAGCCAAGTCTGTCCGGCTCCACATTTTTGGGACTCCCCAGCAGGGCAGTGTGATTTGGTGTAACTGGTGTGGCTGCCCAAGGCAGCAGGCCTGCTGGGTGACCTTGCGCCATTCAACTAACCTTTCTGGGCCTCAGTTTTCATCTCTTTAAGTAGATTTTTCCTAGCACAAAGATTCAAGATGCCACAAAATCAGCTACTTGGAACTCCTTGTCAAGTCCCAGCCCCTCAGTCCCCTTCCCTCGATCCCTCCATCCTTTTCCAGCCCCCTTCACCTTCCTAGGTTCCAGGACTCTCAGGTCAGGGGCAAGGGATAAGGAACAGAAGGGAAGAACAGAGGAGAGGCCTGGGCATGGCCGAGGGGCAGGCAGGGGTGCATGCTCCTGGGAAGCAGGGGAGAGGAAGAGATGGGGCCTGGGAAGGAGAGCAGGAGGGGCTTGGGGAGAAGAGTCTGTCCCATCACAAGTCCCAACCAAGGTTTCGGAGGAGAAACCAGGAGGCCCAGGGAGAGATATGGGGGTGTGTTCTGGAGGAGGGAACAGAGAGGCGTGTTGGGGCAGTGCTCACAGGCTTGATGTCACGATGCAGGAAGCCCACAGAGTGGATGGCCTCGATGGACTCCAAGATCTGCTTGCCCAGCCGCAACGTGGTGCTCAGCGTGAAGGTGCCTCGCGGCTGGCTGCGGCGCAGGTCGGCCAGGTTCCGGCCCTGCATTGGGGTGGAGGTGGGGTGTAGACTCACCCTCAGCCGCCATCCCAGACACCACCATTGTGATACTCTTCCCAGCCACACCCCAAAGGGTCGTGCCCACTCCCCTCCCCCAGGGCCACAGTCTCCCTTCCCTTCCCCTACCCTGGAGTCACAGCCCAAGCTCTTAGAGAGGGGAGGGAGGATGGGCCATGGGGACTCACCTGGAGCTGCATCACTACATAGTTAAACTTCTCGTTCCTGCCACAGCCAATGAACCTGCACACATGGTCCTTCCCTGAGGGGCAAAGACACAGATCTTCCAGCTGTTACTCTTTCTTCCTCACTTCCAACCCTAAGATGGGTTCCTAGTGCACTCTTGATTCCTGGTCCCTCTTGATTCCTGGCCCTGTGAGTGCCTCTCTTGCCACCTCCCTGGCCCTAGCCTCATCATGTCTCCTAGACTCCAGCTTCATCACTTCTTTGATCACCAACCTGGCCTTCTGCCCCATCACTCTCTTAGACCCCGGTCCCATCTCTCTTAGACTCTGGCTCCATCACCTCTCCCTTAGCTCCTGGCTCCATCAGCTCTTCTCTCTACCACACCATATCTCCTCCCTCACCCTAGCTTCTGATCTCATCGCCTCTCTTAGCCCCTGCCTTCATCATCTCTTCCCTCCCATTCCCCTGCCCAAGGCCCGAACCTTGCAGCTTCTTCAGCACGGCCACCTCCATCTTGAGGACCTGCTTGGGCTGCTGGGCTGACTCCACCTTGAGGGCCACATTCTCCCTGGTCAGCAGGTCCATGGCCTCGTAGATCTCACCAAAGCCCCCGCCCCCGATCTTTTTCAGCTATGAAGATGAGGGGATAGGGTGTTCAGGGATCAGTCTGAACAGCTCCTCATCCCACCCGCTGCTGAGTTGCATCCTTCATTGGTGGGGAAGGGGGGTATCTTTTTTTTGTCTTTTTTTTTTGAGATGGAGTCTCACTTTGTTGCCCAGTCTGGAGTGCAGTGGTGCAATCTCAGCTCACTGCAATCTCTGCCTCCCGTGTTCAAGCAATTCTCATGCCCAAGTCTCCTGAGAAGCTGGGACCACAGGTGCCTGCCACCACGCCGTCCTAATTTTTTATATTTTCAGTAGAGACAGGGTTTCACCATGTTGGCCAGGCTGGTCTCAAACTCCTGACCTCAGGTGATCCAGCCGCCTTGGCCTCCCAAAATGCTGGGATTACAGGCATGAGCCACCACGCCCGGCCAGAAGGGGATATCTTTGAAGGGGAGAACCTCATGTCTCTCTTCTTTACCCCACCCCATCAGCACCCCACTCCTCTTCTAGTGCCCTGGGACAGACACCTCAGCTCCTGAGCAACCACACACACACACACACACACACACACACACACACACACACACACACAGGGCCAGATGTCAGAGTGGGTAGTAGGAAAGGGTAAAAGACCTGTGACCTCATATAGATATGGAGAAAGCCTAATGTAGGATTCTGAGGGGACCCTGGACTGCCCTTGACCTTTTCTTCTCTAGAAGGACAACAAATATCATGTTCCCCCATCCCCTGTGTAGACTGAGCAACCCTTATCCAGAAGGAAAACCAATTTCAGGACCTCCTATCCTCAGGGCGGATTGATTACCTGGGGAAGCAGGCACTTCCTGGGGTTGGCAGCCCCCCGAGAGTCACAAGAAGGAGAGAGTATTTGGGCAAGGGGATTCAGCAAAGGGTGTTCGTGGCCCATGCTCACTGTGGAAGCTCACATCACTCCCTAGGTCAGATGCCCACAACCAGAATGAGCCTCCTCTCCAGGGCAGGGGGTACTGTGGGAGCGTGGTGGGACCGGGGCCTAGAGGGAATGGAGCAGTGGTCTGACCCTCTTGGCCTCTCACTCCAGCCTCCCAAAGCAGGCATGAGAAAGGCGGGGAGGAGAACCGAAATAAAGTGAAGGAAGAGCTGGCAGGGAGCCGAGCAAAGCTGAATTCTGGGGAGGGTCTCAAAATCATTTCAGCTCAGAGGCCCGGGGGTCCTGGAGGGTGAGGGATCTGCTGGCAGGCATGGGGAGCAGGGAGAAGGTGCTGATTTCCAAGCTGAGACTGGTTTGGTTTAAGAAAGATGTACATGACCTCAGAAGAGGTCCACTGAAAAAAAAAGAAAGAAGGATGGAGAGCTTGATGCTCACCCCCTCAGGGAGCTGCCTCAATGGGGGCCTGTCTGCTCTGTGCACCTTCCCAAACTCTCATTCTGTCCTGCTGGCTTATAACTCTGATCAACCTGCAGACTCTGGCCGCTCAGCCTCCTGCATCTCTGAACCTGCCCGAAACATCTGTTCAGCTCTCAGATGCCTTGTGATTGTTTAGTGGTGGTTGACACTGAGGAATGGAGGGAGGAAGACCGACCAGGCAGAGCTGGAGGGCTGGGAGTTCCCAGGTTACCACTGAACTCACTCCAGAAAGAGACAGGAGCAGGAAGGAAAGATTTGGAAAAGAAGCAGAATGCTGGGTGGGAACTTCAAGGTGCCTGTGTCTGGGAAGGAGACAGGGAAAGAGGAAGGAGGAAGAACAGTGAGAAACCAGAGTTCCTGTCTCCTGGAGACGAAATTTAAAGGCAGGATTTCAGAGCCAGGAGGGGACAGACAGACTCACGGGAAACAACAGCTTGTCTGCCTCTGGGGCACTTTAAACTCTGGGGAGATGCGAATATCTTCTAGATTCCTTTATGGTTTGCTTGTGCAAGAACAGAGGAAAGGGCAAAGGGGAGGGGACAACCACATATTTTTCTCACAGATGTCATCTCAGTTAATCCCCAAAGGCTCCTGGCAACACAGGTGATGAAGGTCATGTGATTCCCCATTTTGCACAAAAGGAAAACCAAAGCATGGGAAGTGCAATACCTTTTCCCACGTCACACTGCTAGTTAATAGCAAAGGCAGGTCCAAGCGCGGTGGCTCATGCCTGTAATCTCAACACTTTGGGAGGCTGAAGCGGGTGGATCACTTGAGGCCAGGAGTTTGAGTCCAGCCTGGCCAACATGTCGAAATCCTGTCTCTATCTAAAACTACAAAACATTAGCAGGGCGTGGTGGTGGGCACCTGTAATCCTAGCTACCTGGGAAGCTGAGGCAGAAGAATCGCTTGAACCTGGGAGGCGGAGGCTGCAGTGAGCCGAGATCGCACCATTGCACTCCAGCCTGTGCAACAAGAGAGAAACTCCATCTCAAAAAAAAAAAAAAAAAAAGCAATGCCAAGTTTCATTTAAACCCAGGCAATCAAATGCAGAATCCATAATGTTGCAGAATCCATAATGTTACAGAAACTGTGGACCCATCAACATTAAAAGTGTGAGTGCTGAGATTCAAGCCCAGATCTGCCAGGCTCTGAAATCATTGCTAGAGATAAGTCAGGAAGGCTCGGGACAGCCAAGACATTTATGACACCTACTTCCCAATTTCCCAGGGTGCCCTGGGGTATTTCTCTACCACCTTCGTTTCCCAGCAGAGCCTATTTCTCCTTCTTTACTCCCCTCCTTCCCCACCCACCCCCCACCCATTATGGAACTTCCATAAGACAGGGAACTGGGTGTCTTCACCACCCACTCCACCAACATCCCTTCTCCTTTTCACCACAGCTAGGGCAGACTTATACATGAGACACAGTGACTAGGCCCCTGATACCTCTAGGGGGTCCATGAAAATGTTTTAATTTCTTTTAAAATCATAAAGGAGGCCTCATGGTGCCTCATGCCTGCAATCCCAGTTCTTTAGGAGGATGAGGAGGGTGGATTACTTGAGGTCAGGAGTTTGAGACCAGCCTGGCCAACATGGGGAAACCCCATCTCTACTAAAAATACAAAAATTAGCCCGGTGTGGTGGCAGGTGTCTGTAATCCCAACTACTCAAGAGGCTGAGGCATAAGAATTGCTTGAATCTGGGAGGCAGAGGTTGCAGTGAGCCGAGATCTCATCACTACACTCAAGCCTGGGCGACAGAGTGAGACCCTGTCTCAAAAAAATAAAATAAAATAAAAAATCATCAGGGGAAAAAAATGAACCTTTAGGTCAAAGAGAACAATCTAGTATATAATATTAATATATTCATCTTTATACCAATGCAGTCATAAAATACAATTTTAAGTACTTTCTTATGGAGGAAGGGGCCCAAGAAAGTCACAATGTGGCCTGCCCACAGTCCAGTAATAGGAATATTCTCTCAATCTCCCTTTTCTTCACTCCTGCTAAATTTTACATGATCCCAGGCCCTGCTGAAGGACCTCCCTAAACTAGAGGAGAAATATGACACAATAGAATCAGCATTGGTCCTCGGGACGAAGAAGACCTGGTTTCTTGGGCAGCTCTGGGTGGCCTGGGGTGAGTTTCATAAACTCTCTGAGCCTCCACTCTTCCTCCTCTGTAAAATGAAGAGAGTTGGACTAGAATTGGTCACAAAGGTTTCTTTGGCTCAGTGGTCCTGATTCTTGGATGGGCTGATTCTTGTCAGACAGACCTAGTCATGGAGACTTGGCAAATTAGCTAAGCAATTTCCTCAGTTTCCACACCTGTGAAATGGGATTAATAAATGGGAATACAAATCTACTTGGTAAGTTCTTGAGACAATGCACATAAGGCATTTTGCACAGTGCCTGAAAACAGTGAATGCTCAAAGCAAATACTAAGTCATTATTACTATTATTGTTTGCTATTCTGATTCTGAGAAGCACCCCTCAAGATGAATAAAATGTTATTATTTTATTTTATGTTTTTAGAGACATGTTAACCAAGCTGGATTTGAACTCCCGGGCTCAAGCGATCCTCCTGCTTCAGCCTGCCAAGTATTGAGGATTTATTTATTTATTTATTTAGAGGCAGAGTCTCGCTCTGTCGCCCAGGCTGGAGTACAACGGCATGATCTCAGCTCACTGCAACCTCTGCCTCCCAGGTTCAAGTGATTCTCCTGCCTCAGCCTCCCGGGTAGCTGGGATTACAGGCGCCCGCAGCCTGGCCTGGCTAATTTTTGTATTTTTAGTAGAGATGAGGTTTCACAATGTTGGCCAGCCTGGTCTCAAACTCGTGACCGCAAGTGATCCTCCCACCTCGGCCTCTCAAAGTGCTGGGATTACAGGTGTGGGCCACCATGCCTGGTCCCCGTATTTATTTTTAAATGCCACATCTAGTGCCACCGACCCCCATTTTCTCCTGGCCACCGAGATCTATGGGCAGTTTGCCTTGGTTCTTGAGCTCTGCCTCCCACCTCAGTGCCATCCTCACCGGGAACAGGTTGAAGGGAAGCATGTGGCCCCTCACCCTCTCTAACTCTCCAGGGGCGGGGGTCGGCGGTGAGGAGAGGTCGGCATGCTTGCCCTCCTCCCAGCTACCCGCTCCATTTCGCTCCCCACTCATCTTCCATGCCTTCCCTCAGAAATCCAAAAAAGTTCTAGCCTAAACTCACATGTGTGTAAAAACTGTCTTTCCCTCACCACTTCGGTGTAAATGTCATTCTACCTCCAATCTGCCAGAAACTAAGCTCGGGTGCCAGAGGCCCCGAGGTCTCGGAGGAACACTCCTCTCTTTGCCAGATCCTCGTTCCTTTTATTACCTCCCTGGCTCTTCCTCCCCCATTTCTGTACTCTCCCTCTCAGGAAGTCCCCCCTCTGGGACAGAAACAGCCCACTTCCTCACCCTTTGAGGACCCCTAGAAGTCTCCTCCTCTTCACCCCTTCCACTCCCAACCCCCAGTCCCAGAGACATCTCTGAAAATGCCGCCACCGCTGCCTCTTTCTAGGCTTCTAGGGGACCTGCACGGCCGATGGCTGTTGCCGTGGAGACCCGCCTGCACCCGGGCCTCACCCTCCTCTCCAACCCCGCACTCCCGTGAGCTGAGCCTCCCCCAACTAAAGCACGCGGGCGCGCACACTCGCAAGCACACACGCACACACACACACGCACATACACACGACTCGGAGTGTACCTGACCTCTGTTGTTCTCCCTCCCCTCTTCCTGGCTTCCCACTCCGGTGCAGTTCCACAGGCTCACACACGGGTTCCCCCACACTGACGCCCACAGTTCGCCCCACATTATCCTGCTCCCACAATAAGAGGACACCAGAGCGCTATTAAGTGACGGAAAAAGGGGGGTGATTTACAGTAGGTCTCCCTCCCCAAACGCTATCATTCCCCCAGCCCTCACGCGCCCCCTCCTAGGCAGGCCCGCTTCCCGAGGAGGCTGAGACTACAACTCCCAGCAGGCCCAGCAGCCCGAAGCCCTGGGCTGGAGGAGCAGGGCACGCCGGGAGATGGAGTCTCGCCGTGCTGCACCTGCCGCAGGACCCGGCGAGGGGAGGAGGCTGGATGGAGAAGATGGAGTGCGGATGCGGCGGGAGCAGCCTTCAGGGCCTCTTTCCCCAAACACAAGCCTTTCCGTCCTCTGCGGAAGCGGAGGGACACATGCTCGTCCGCTCTCCTTCTCCAAGGTCCGTCAGAGAAAAAGCTCCCTCCCCCACCGCTCTTCCTCCTCCCCACACTGGCCTCTGCAGCTCCTGCATCCAACCAGGAGTTGTTCCAGGCTTGGCCTGACCAACGTGACCTAGCGGGGAGAGGGGTGATAGAGGGCGGGGCTGGAGAGAGGGCACTGGGAGAAAGCTATTGTCCACATGTGGTGGCAAAAATAATGACCTGCAAGCAGTATGCAAATGAGCTTAGAGGCACCTCCCTCTTAGGGTAGGGGAGCGGAGGCCACTGGTTTTAACAAGTCTTCAGCTCCTCGCCTCCCTCCCCGCTACCCTCCCTCTGCCCCGCCGGGTCACTCACTCACCACCTTCCAGCGATCCTTGACCACGTAGTTGGCCGGCAGGATGTCGGCCTGCTCCCCTCCCCCACTCATGTTGGTTTCGTCCTTAAGGGCTGCCGCTAGGCACTGCATCCGCCAGCCAGAGGGAGGGGTGTCCGCAGGGCCTGCCCTGAGGGGGCCATCTACCTAGGGGAGTGCGGAGGGGCTGTGAGGGCGGGCTGCGGACCCAGGACCACCTGGCAGATAATGGAGGAGAGGAGCTCCACTCCTGCCCCGCATTCTTCCTGGTCCCGCTGGACAGATGCTCCAGGAGTTACCAGAGGAAAGATTGTATAAAGGCCAGTGCAAGGGAGGTACAGACTACGAACTGGAGATGGTTAAAATCAGCAACAGGACACACATGTTGACCAATGAAGAAGAGGAAAATGACAGTGAACAGGCTGAGGGGAAAGAGAGATATGCTAACTGATGCCAGGAAGATTGGCTGACCAACGGAGCATACCAGACTGGGATCCTCTCCCTTGTAGGGGAGGCCTAGGCCTTGGCTCCCCCTTAGGGGAGTCCCTGTGTCACAAAATGTCCATGGAGTTGTGCAACGGAGGCTTAGTGAAAAGGGAAGACCTGCCACCCAAGGGGTGACCCATGGGACACCCACACCAACGTGACCTGCTAATCAGCCCTGAGAGATGTGGTAATCAAGAAAATGAGGGAAGGCACTAAAGCCCCTTGAGGGTGGTGGTAACTGAAGGGAATGCAGGTGCTGAGAGGCACACACCTTTCTCAGGGTGAGCTGAACCCACTGACACAACCATGGGTTTGGGAGGTCAGGATATGAGAGATGAGGTGAACACAAGTGACAGACTCAAGACATGGATGTCAGATGGACAGCAGCCTTGTGGCCACTCCAGAGGGACAGAGGTGGGCTGAATTGGGGAGGGCAGGAAAATGGGAGGGTCCTAGCAGAAAGCAGGAGGAGTGAAAGGGAACAGCAGGTCTGGGTGGGCATGGGGTGAGAGAGCCTCTGACC
The DNA here is from genome assembly GCF_024542745.1 of Macaca thibetana thibetana. Lineage (NCBI taxonomy): Eukaryota > Metazoa > Chordata > Mammalia > Primates > Cercopithecidae > Macaca > Macaca thibetana. The sequence goes on along the minus strand of NC_065581.1, from coordinate 44,183,228 downwards.
ACACCTTTCTGTGTCTGCTTAGGAATCAACAAGAAAGAACACAGCTCTCCTCGAATTAGGACAGGTAGAAGTTGGATATCAGGGAGAGTTTCCCAATGGCAGGGGTTGGGAGAGCCAGGCACATGTTACCGGAGAAATGCCCATGTATGCGTGTGTGTATGTCTGTATGTGTATCTGTGCATGTATTCTTCTGTGTGTGTATGTGCCTTTGTGTGTCTTTCTTTGTCTATCTTTTCTGTGTGTCTGTCTGCTTTTCTACATGTATCTATGTGTCTGTATGTGCTTGTGTGTGTTTTGTGTCTGTCTGTGTGTGATGTGCATGTGTGTAGGCAAGGGGCCAGAAAACATGACTTTCTGAGATCTCTGCCAACCCAGGACAGAATTTGGAACCAGGATATTTTCCTCTTCTCTTTCCCTCACATTTTTTAGAAGCACACTACTGTGCCCTCACAATGACCCTGGAGAGTCACAAATAGAGAAAGAGGGAAGTTACTTAGGCTGGGGTTTGGGGGTTGTGGGTGGGGGGAGGAAGGTGGCTAAAGAGATCTATAGATGGGGTAGAAACTACATAAACCCCCCTTTCCTTGGGATGAAATAACTTCCCACGGCTCCTGCATCTAGACATCCTGCCATAGGGGACAGGGTGGGACGTGGAGGTGTGGAAACCACCTTCCAATTCATGATGTGCCACTGTGGACATATGGAGAAGGGATCTTCATGGGGAGGGACGCTGCCACTCCTTTTCTCTTTCTTCAAATGACTAAGCTGAGCTGTTTCCTCCAATCCTTACAACTTCAGAGCATCAGGACTTCCCTCCTTCTGCCAAAGTGGGATATGGGGCATCAGGAATTTGAAGGGCAGTGAGGGCAATGGCAGGATGAAGGGAGAGGTAGGGATGGGGCTTCTGGAAAAAAGGTGGAGGAGACAGGTTGAGGACAAGACTGAAGAAGCAATTGAACTGGTGGGAGGGAGCCTTCAGAAGTTGAACTGGGTGAACTCTGATGGGCTTTCCAGTCTGGGACAGTGGATCTCTTCGGTTGATAAGGAAAATTTGTGTCCTGCTCCCATTTTATAGATGAGCAAACCACAAAGAAAGAGATGAGGCAAGAGAAGGAAGAGTGGAGCTGGGAAGATACATGAGGGTTACCTGCCTCTCCCTCTCCACTATCCTTCTCTCTGTGTCTGAGGACTATGCTCAGCAGAGACCGGGTTGGATAATACAAACACGGGACACTTGGTTGCCCCATTACTGCCACCTTAGGCCCCTATGTGCGCATGGGAGCATGGGTGCATGGTGAAGAGGAGGGCTTGTGCAGTTTGTATGAATATCTGTCAGAGAGTGCAGGTAGGATCATGTGGGGCCAGTGATGGTACATAGGGGTATGTGGAAGTGGTGGGAGCTCATCATGGTCTGTGGATACAAGTGTTGATGTGTAACTCTGCAAGGTGTCAGCAGGTGTGTGTAGGAATCTGGGAGCGCAGGTAAGGAGAGGTGATGGAGACCAGCGAGAGGTGATGGGGACAGGTGAAAGAGGTGTGGAGGGAGGCAGAGGGGAATGTCAGGGATGAGGAGCAACAGGATTAGAGGAGGGGGGTGGGTAGGATAGAGACTGGTGAGAGATAATGATGACAGGCAAAGAAGAGATAGGACCATGGGAGGGATTTCTGGGCACAGCTGAGGGGGTGAGGAAGTAGGTAAGAAGACAGGTGGGAGGCATGGAGAGACTGAGGACAGGGAGGGAGGTTATGGAGACAGCCGAATGACTCGTCAGGGGTGACAGGAGAGCCAGGGGTGAAGCCATGGGGACAAGGGACGAGGTGAGTGGGGAGGAGCAAAGTGCCGGGAGGACGGGTTGGGGAGGGAGGTCTGTGTGCTGGGGACAGGGAGCGGCTCCAGGCCTCGGCGCGGCCCAGGCGGTGTAGGCCAGCGTCCCAGCCCAGCGGGCGGCGACAGCAGCGCGGAGGGGAGCCCAAGAAGGCTGCGCTGGGAGGCGAGCCAGGCGGAGCCCCCTGAGCCCACTAAGGAGCCCCCGCCCCGACCCCGGCCCGCCCCGCCCCACCTCACCTGCTCTGTGCCCGCTGCGGCTGCGGCTGCGGCGGCGGTGGAGGCAGCGGCTCGGGGCGGCGCATCCCCCGGGGCCGGGGCGGGGCGGGGGCGGCTCAGTGCGGCGTTGGGCGACCCGCTCCCTCCGGCGGCGGCGGCGGCGGCGGCCTTCCGACCGGGACCATCCCGGCCCGGCCCGGCCCCGATCCTCCTAGGGCGACGGCGGCGGCAGCGGCGGAGCGGGGAGCTGCCCACAATGCACCGCGCCGCCAGCATCAGCACCAGCCCTGACATCACCGCCCGCTGCCCGCTCTGACATCACCGCTCGTCCTCTGACATCACGTTCCGCCGGCCCCGCTCCGCTCTCCTCCAGCCCTGGGATTCTCTGGCCGTCCCGCTCCAGCTCTCAGGTTCTCCTTACCGCTCTCTGCCACTCACTTGACTCCATCTCCCAGCACAGCCCCATCACTCCTTACCTGCTCCCATGAAACTCACCTGTCTCCATCACCCTTTATCTTCCCCACTCCCAGTATGTCTCTAAACTTCCTCACCTGACCCATCAGTGTCGCCTGATTCCCCACTCCATCCTCTACATGTTTATATCTCCTTCCTCTAAACTCATCCCCCTCTCCTGTACCCATCCTCCCATACGTCCCCATCACCCACCTCTTCTGGGGCCATCCCACACTCTCACCCACCACCTGTCACATGTAATTCTCACCTCACCACCTATATGCTTTATCTTTTGGCTCAACCTGTGTCTCTCTTTCTTTGGCCCTTTCTTTCATTTGTGGACAAACACTGCCATTGGTTTTTACTGCTTACCAAATAAGATGCATACTCTTTACTGTAACATCAAAACACCTTCCCAACATGGACCCATAAGGCCATTACTCCCCTTCTGACATGTTGGATTACTCAACAACTCAACAATCCAACATTCCTTGAACAACAAACTCTGCATGCCGCCTGTCTCTTTCAGTTTCTTCTTCTTCTTTTTTTTTTTTTTTTTTTTTTTTTTTTTTTTTTTTTTTTTGAGACAGGGTCTCATTCTGCTGACCAGGCTGGAGTGTAGTGGCACAGTCTCAGTTCATTGCAACCTCTGCTTCCTGGACTCAAGCGATTCTCCAGCCTCAGTCTCCCAAGTACTTGAGACTACAGGTGTGAGCCACTATCCCCGGCTAATTTTTGTATTTTTTTGTAGAGACGGGGTTTCACCATGTTCCCCCAGGCTGGTCTTGAATTCCTGAGCTCAAAGCCATCTGCCCACCTTGGCCTCCCAGAGTGCTGGGATTACAGGCATGAGCTATTGTGCCCAGCCAGCCAGTTCCTTCCTTCCTTAATGCCTTCAACAAATGCACACAGAGCAACTTCAATAATAATAACAACAACAACAATGGGCCAGGTGCAATGGCTCATGCCTATAATCCCAACACTTCAGGATACCAAGGCAACAGGATCGCTTGAGCCCGGGAGTTCAAGACCAGCCTGGGCAACATAGTGAGACCTCATCTATACAAAAAATCTAAAAATTAGCTGGGTGTGGTGGTGTGCACCTGCAGTCCCAGCTACTCGGGAGGCTGAGGGGGAAGGATTTCTTGAGCCCAGGAGGTCAACACTGCAGTGAGTCGTGATTATGCTACTGCGCGCCAGCCTGGATGACAGAGCAAGACTCTGTCTCAATAATAACAACAACAACAGCAACAATTGCATCAGTTATTTACTTCTGCCAGATACTACTCTGACTTTACATATATTAATTTATTTAATCCTGATGACAACCCTATAAGGTAAGAGTACTATTGTTATCCCTTGTTTTATAGACGAGGAAACTAAGATACAGAGAGGTTAGGTAATATGCATTCGGTTACACAGCTAGCAAGTGGCAGAGCTAGAATTCAATCCCTGGCCCTGGAGTCCACGGTTCTAATCACCACATTGGGAGGAAGGATCATTGAGCCTGCAAGAGTAATCAGGGAAGGCTTCTTGGAGGAGGCACATTCAACTGTAATTGGAAGAATTAGTAGAATTAGTAGAAGTTTGCCAACAGAGAAGTGGGGCCAGGGCAGAGGATGAAAGAGACTTCCAGGCTGAGAAGAGCATGAGATGAGGCTGGGGTGGGCGTGTGCAAGATCATGAAGGATCTTGTATGCAGTGCTAAGATTAGATTTTACCCATTTGGTTTTTGGAAGTGTAGTGGACGCTGTGGAGAGCCATTCAGATCTCCCTTCAGAATCTAGGTGCGTATTCTCCCAGATATGAGATGTTGAAGGCTGACTGCTTTCAGCTGACCTGTTCTCTGGGAATTGCCTTTGGCCAAGGGAGCTGCCTCATTCAAGATCATGCCCCTTTCCTGGGACATCCCACATCCAGTCGATGAGTATAAAGGCCTGGCCCCCTTACTTCAACTGGGGACACCTCCTAAGGGACATCCCATTTTCAAAACTAATAGGGACAGCTGAGGCTTCTATTGAGACTACATCAGAGCTCAACTCCCCGTTCCACGCAACCTTGCCTTCTTCAGTCCTCCACAGAGGTTGATCACCAGAGCACGTCCCAATAAACTTACTGCATGATCGTCTCTGTCTCAGAGGCAGTGTCCTGGGGAGCCTGATTTTCAGATAGGAAACCACTGAGGAATTTTGAGCAAAGACGAGACATGGTCCGATCTGAGTGTTGGGTTAGAATTCTAGTTTCTTTTTCATTTTTGTTTTCAGTACTTTAAAAATGTTGCTCTATTGTCTTCTAACTTGCATTTTTTTCTGATGAGAAATTTGCAATTATCCTATCTCTGTTCCTTTGCATGAAATCTATGCCTTTTATGCGTCTGTTTTTTTAATTTGTTCTGTTTTGTCTTTTGAGACGGAGTCTCGCTCTGTCACCCAGACTGCTGGAGTGCAGTGGCACTGTCTAGGTTCAAGTGATTCTCCTGTCTCAGCTTCCCAAGTAGCTGAGATTACAGGCATGCACCACCATGCCCAGCTAATTTTTTGTATTTTTAATAAAGACAGGGTTTCACCATGTTGGTCAAGCTGATCTCAAACTCCTGACCTCAAATGATCTGCCTGCCTCAGCCTCCCAAAGTGCTGGGATTATAGGCATGAGCCACCACGCCCAGACCAAGGCTTCTGGTTTCTTTTAAGATTTTCTCTTTGTCACTGGATTTAGCTGTTTAAGCTATTTGATTATGATGTGTCTTTTTTACATAGTTTTATTCATGTTTCTTGTGCTTGGGGTTGTTGAGATTCTCGTATCTGTGCATATATAGTTTTCATAAAATTGGGAAAATTTTCAGCCATTATTTTCTTAAATATTTTTTCTGCCCTCCCCTTTCCTTCAGGGACTCCAATTACCCTGTATATTAGGCCATTTGAACTTGTCCCACAACCCACTGATGCTTTACTTTTTCCCAGCCTTTTTTCTTGCTGTGTTTCATTTTGGATAGTTTCTATTGCTATGTATTCAAGTTCATTAATCTTTTCTTTTTTTTTTTTTTTTTTTTTTTTGAGACGGAGTCTCGCTCTGTCGCCCAGGCTGGAGTGCAGTGGCGCGATCTCGGCTCACTGCAAGCTCCGCCTCCCGGGTTCACGCCATTCTCCTGCCTCAGCCTCCCGAGTAGCTGGGACTACAGGCGCCCACAACCGCGCCTGGCTAATTTTTTGTATTTTTAGTAGAGACGGGGTTTCACCGTGGTCTCGATCTCCTGACCTTGTGATCCGCCCGCCTCGGCCTCCCAAAGCGCTGGGATTACAGGCGTGAGCCACCGCACCCGGCCTAATCTTTTCTTTTACAGCATCATATCTAGTATTAATTCCATCCAATGTATTTTTCACTGTTGTTTACAATTCTGGAAGTTCGATCTGGGTCTTTGAAAATTTTCCATATCTCTACTCATTTTTTTCTTCTAACTTCTTAAACATATGTAATTATTATAATGACTGCTTTAATACACTTTTCTACTAATTCTATCTAAACAATTTCTGGATTCGTTTCAACAGATTTTTATTCCTACTATGGGTCATATTTTCTGCTTCTTTCCATGTCTAGTAATTTTTTACTGGATGCCAAATACTGTGAATTTTACCTTGCTGAGTCTTGTATATTTTTATATTTCAGTGAATATGATTCAGCTTTGTTTTGGATTGCAGTTAATATTTAAGAAGTAAAAAAACAGACTGGGCATTGTGGTTTATGCCTGTGAATCTCAACATTTTGGGAGACAAATGCAGGAGGATTGCTTGAGCCCAGGAGCTCAAGACCAGCCTGGGCAACATGGAGAGACCCTGTCTCCACAGAAAAAAAAAAAAAAAAATCAAAACTTAGCCAGGCGTAGTAGCATGCATCTGTGGTCCCAGCTACTTGGGAGGCTGAGGCAGGAGGATCGCTTGAGTCCAGGATGTCAACGCTGCAGTGAGCCATGATCATGCCACTATACTCCAACCTGGGTGAACGAGCAAAACGCTGTCTCAGAAAAAGAAAAGAAACAGAGAGGCCGGGCGCGGTGGCTCAAGCCTGTAATCCCAGCACTTTGGGAGGCCGAGACGGGCGGATCACGAGGCCAGGAGATCGAGAGACGATCCCGGCTAACACGGTGAAACCCCGTCTCTACTAAAAAATACAAAAAAACTAGCCGGGCGAGGTGGCGGGCGCCTGTAGTCCCAGCTACTCGGGAGGCTGAGGCAGGAGAACGGCGTAAACCCGGGAGGCGGAGCTTGCAGTGAGCTGAGATCCGGCCACTGCACTCCAGCCTGGGTGACAGAGCAAGACTCCGTCTCAAAAAAAAAAAAAAAAAAAAAAAAAAAAAAAGAAAAGAAACAGAGAGACAGACAGAGAGAAACAGAGAGAGAGAAAGAGAGAGAGAGAGAGAGAAAGAAAAACCAGTTTGGGCCGGGCGTGGTGGCTCACACCTGTAATCCCAGCACTTTGGGAGGACGAGGTCAGGAGATCGAGACCATCCTGGCTAACACGGTGAAACCCCATCTCTATTAAAAATGCAAAAAATTAGCCAGGCATGGTGGTGGGTGCCTGTAGTCCCAGTTACTCGGGAGGCTGAGGCAGGAGAATGGTGAGCCAAGATCGCGCAACTGCACTCCAGCCTGGGCGACAGAATGAGACTCTGTCTCAAAAAAAAAAAAAAAAGAAAGAAAAAAAAGAAAAAGAAAAAAGAGAAACCAGTTTGATCCTTTTGGAGTTTACTTTTAAGTTTTATTAGGTTAGATCAGAGCAGCCTCCAGTCTAGGGCTAATATTTCTCTGACGCTAAGACAAAACCTAATTTTTTTCGCCACTAAGGCAAAGCCCTATGAATTTTCCATATGAGCCAGTAGGAACAGGCACTAGTTCCATCCCTGTGTGAGCTCAAAAATTGTTCACTCTGCTGCTTTCAGATGTTTTTCCCCACCACAGACAGTTCCCTCATGCACATGTGCTGATCAGTCCTCAGCTATCTATTCATGGAACCCTCTGAACCTCTCCAGAGCTCTCTCTCCTGTCCTGTACTCTCTCCTGTAAACTAGAGGCCTTGGCCTCCCTGGACTCCCAGCTCTATCTCCTCCATCAAAGAGACAGCCAGGCACAGCCTGGGTTCCTCCATCCTGCAGCCTGGTAACCTCACAGGCAATAAGCTGGGGCAAATGTAAAGCTCGTCTACTTTGTTTTCAGTCTTTCAGCGATTACAGTACTGTTCTGTGCTGTCTGATGGCCAATGTTCAAACATTATTGCTCTATATTCATATATTCTGTCCAGTTTTTTAGTTGTTAAAGACGGGAGGGTAAATCTAGGTCTTGCTACTTCTTGGCCAGAAGAAGACATTTGATCTGGGTGTTACATGGCAGGAGTGTGAGGATAGACTGGAAGAGCTCCTCCAGATGCTTGATTTCTGCCTTCCTTAAGTCACTACAGCCCTTTGCACATTACTGCATGGCGTTAACCTGATTTCTCCTATTCTTGAGCTAAGGCTGGCTCCTCCCAAAGCCAAATGGAGTCTAAAGTCTCAGATGCTCTCCTTTATTCCTTTTTGTAGCTCTGTTAGTGCCCATTGAATGTCTCACACAAAATAAATGCTTTTAAAATGTGTCCCCAACCTGTACATTAAAAGGAATTTAAGGCTGGGCACAGTGGCTCATGCCCGTAATCCCAGCATTTTGGGAGGCTGAGGCAGGAGGATTGCTTGAGCCCAGGAGTTCCAGACAAGCCTGGGCAACCTAGTGAGACCTCCTCTCTCTGGAAAATAAAAATAAATTTAACAAAAATTAGCCAGGTGTGGTGGCGTGCTCCTGTGGCCCCAGCTACTCAGGAAGCTGAGGTGAGAGGATCGCTTGAGCCTAGGAGGTTGAGGCTACAGTGAGTCATGATCATGCCACTGCATGCCAGTGTGCCAGAGCAAGATCCTGTCTCAAAAAAATAAATAAAAGGGACTTAAAAGATAAATAAAAATAGGTAAGGTTAAACTATACTGTCTAAAAATGCACATTTGGGTGATAGAACCATAATGAAATACAAGGAAGTTTAATGATGTCCTTCCTTTTTGTCCTCACTATAAAAGTAAGGGCAGTGGTTACTTCTGGAGGGAGTAAGGGGGCTGTTTGGCATGGTGCACATGGAAACTACTTCTAGGTAGTTGAAGATCTATTTTGAGATGAGATGGGTGGGAATCACAAGAGTGTTTGTCTTATAATAATTCATTTGTTTAGGTGGTTTTCTGTAGCTGGGTTTGATTTTATAATGAAAGTATAATTTTATTGGTACGCCTCTGCATGAATGAATGAATGATAAATGATAAATACATCTGGGCATTGAGTATCAATGGTTGCTCGCATCAAAACAGAGAGACATCCAGACACTATGTGCCCATGTTAGGATTACACAACACCTCTTGTGAAATAGCCAAATTCTACCTGAATCTGATTAAGTCTCTGCATCCAACTCTAATGTACAGGAAATAAGGAATATAGAGGAACATATTCAGTGACATCACAGGGATATAATTGGCAAACTTCAGACTGAAGGAAACTGCAGGATGAGAGAGAGAAAGAGAGAATATACGGGGGAAATGTATATATTATAGACTTAAAAGGCATGTCAACCAATCATAATATGTGGATCTTGATTTTAAACAAATAAATTACAAAATTTTAAGACAAGAAATTTGAACACGAATGGAATATTTGATGATATTAAGAAAATCTTGTTAAATTTTTTAGCTATGATATGATAATAATATTTTAGTTCCTTTTTTTAATAAGATGATGTCTCACTATGATGGCCAGGTTGGTCTTCAACTCTTGGCCTCAAGCAATCCTCCCACAGTACTAGGGATTACAGGCGTGAGCCACCATGCCCAGCCTTGCTTACATTTTTAGTAAAAAAGAGTTATCTTTTACAGACATATATAAAAATATTTATAAATGAAAAATGTAATCTGAAATTTGCATCAAAATAGTACAGTGAGGAAATTTAGTATGAATACAGATGAAACAAGACTGGCCATAAACTGATAATTATTAAATCTCATACTATTTTCTCTACTTTATGTTTTGCTTTGTTAAGAACAGTTTTACTGTTGCGAATGGCAGAATTTCCTTCTTTTTTTTTTTTTTTTTTTGAGACAGAGTCTCGCTCTGTCGCCCAGGCTGGAGTGCAGTGGCCAGATCTCAGCTCACTGCAAGCTCCACCTCCCAAGTTCACGCCATTCTCCTGCCTCAGCCTCCCGAGTAGCTGGGACTACAGGCGCCTCCCACCTCGCCCGACTAGTTTTTTGTATTTTTTAGTAGAGACGGGGTTTCACCGTGTCAGCCAGGATGGTCTCGATCTCCTGACCTCATGATCCGCCCGTCTCGGCCTCCCAAAGTGCTGGGATTACAGGCTTGAGCCACCGCGCCTGGCCTCCTTCTTTTTAAAGACTGTTTAATATTCCATTATACACACACACACACACACACACACACACACACAAACATACACACACGTAGTGCCACCACATCCAGCTAATTTTTTAAATTTTTTGTAGAGGTGGGGTCCTCCTTGTTGCCCAGGCTTGTCTCAAACTGCTGGGCTCAATCAATCCTCCCACCTCAGCCTCCCAAAGTGCTGTGATTAAAGGCATGAGCCACAGTGCCCGGCCTACTGTAGCTTAATAATATATTTTGAAATCAGACATGAATGAACCTGGAGGGCATTATGGGGAAATAAGCCTGTCACAGAAGGACAAAACTCATATGAAGGATGTATAATGGGCATACTCATAGAAGCACCCAAGCCTGCCAACAAAACTTGGCCAGGTGTGGTGGCACCTGCCTGTAGTCCCAGCTACTTCGGAGGCTGAGGTGGGAGGATCACTTGAGGGGTCGAGGCTGTAGTGAGCTGTGATGCCATGATGGTGCCACTGCACTCTAGCCTGGGTAACAGAGTGAAACCCTGTCTCAAAAAAATAAAAAGAACCCTTCTGTCACTCCCAGAATGTTTTCTCGTGCCCTCTGCAGGCAATTCCTGCTCCCACCCCCAGCCTTAGGCAACAACTGGTCTGCTTTCTGTCTCACCAAACATGCCTTTTCTAGACATGTCAAATAGAATCATATGATATGTAGTCTTTAGCTATTCTCTGTATCAGCATATAAATTTGACATTTTCCATAATAAAATAATTTTTGTTTAATTGAACAATGACTTACATTTGTATAGCACTTTATTTTTAAAAGGACTTTATTTTTTAGAGCAGTTTTAGGTTCACAGCAATACTGAGCAGAAGGTACAGAGAGTTCCCACACACCTCTGCTTCCACAAATGCACAGCCTCCGCCATTATCAACATCCCCACTGAAGCGGTACATTTGTTAGACTGATGAACCTGCATTGACCATCATTATCACACAAAGTCCATAGACTACATTAGGGTTCACTCTTCATGTTGTACACTCTATGGGTTTGGATAAATATATAATGACATGTACCCACCATTATAGGATCATACAGGGTAATTTTACCACCCTAAAAACTCCCTGAGTACTTTGTGTTTTCTTTTTTCTTTTTCTTTTTTTTTTTTTTTCAGACGAGTTTCGCTGTTGTCGCCCAGGCTGGAGTGCAGTGGCGCTATCTCACTCACTCCACCTGCCTTGGCCTCCCAAAGTGCTGGAATTACAGGTGTGAGCCACCGTACCTAGCCTATATTTTCTAATGTGCCTTCACATGCTTCACTGCACCATGCTCAAACCAGGTGAGTAAGGCAGGATAACATTTCTTAACAATTTCATAAATGAGGAAACAGACTTGGAGAGTTTAAGGGACCTGACCAAGGTCACAGAGATAGTAACGGAATTGAGACTGGCCTCCTGGGGCCAGGCACAGTGGCTTATGCCTGTAATCCCAGCACTTTGGGTGAAACCCCGTCTCTACTAAAAATACAAAAATTAGCCGGGTGTGGTGGCACATACCTGTAATCCCAGCTACTCGGAGGCTAAGGCAGGAGAATTGCTTGAACCCAGGAGGCGGAGGTTGCTGTGAGCCGAGATCGCACCACTGTACTCCAGCCTGGGCAACAAGAGTGAAACTCTCTTTCTAAAAAAAAAAAAAAAAAGATACAGAGGCAGAAACAAGATGGTGTGTGTGTGTGTGTGTGTGTCTGTGCATGTGTGTTCCTTGTCTTTGGGGGGAACTGGAGGGAAGGTGTGAGTGAGGATAAGGAGTGTTGGGGAGGTTGCCTATCAAGTCTGCTGGCACCTGAGGCCTCCTTCCTAATCTGTGTATGCATGTTTGTGCGTGCGTGAGAGAGGGCACCCATGGGGGAGGGACAGGTGTGCAGCTATGTCTTCATGTTTGCCCCATGGTCTGTGTATACATAGCTGGGCCCAGCACAGCAGTGGGCAGAAATACTCTGAAATCTCTGTCTCCCCTTTGTATCTTAGCATTAAAAATATACATATTGCTGTATCTCTCTGCAGTGCACACTTCAGTACTTTAATAGTTATCTTTCAGGAAGAATACGGAAGAAAACACTGATGGAGCTTTCCTCTGGGGAGTGGGGCTGGGGCCTCAGGACTTTCTTTCCACTGCATACTATCTCATTCCATTTGAAGGTTTTGTCATATATTTGTGATTGTCATAATAAAACGAGGGTGAAATCAGTACTGGTGAACAATGAGTGCTTGCCTGTCTCCCTGAATATACTGCCTCTATCAACCTGCTTACTATAGGGCTGAGCAGACTACGAAGTGCTGTGAAATTCATCCTCTCATTTAAACCACTAATTCATTCAACAAACGTTTAATAAATGTTTCTTATGTGCCAGGCATGGTTCTAGAAACTGGGGATAGGCTAGGCACAGTGGCTCACACCTGTAATCCCAGTACTTTGGGAGGCTGAGGTGGGAGGATCACTTGAGCCCAGGAGTTTAAGATAAACCTGGGCAACATAGTGAGACCCCATTTCTACAAAAAATTAGCCAGGCATGGTGGCACTCGCCTGTAGTCCCAGCTATTCAGGAGGATGAGAAGGGAGCATTGCTTGAGCCCAAGAGTTTGAGGCTGCAGTGAGCTGTGACCATGACACTGCACTCAAGCCTGGGTGATAGAGCAAGACACCATCTCTTAATAAAGAAAAGGAAAGAAAGAAAGGAAAGAAAGAGAAGAAAGAAAAAAAGGAAGAAAGAAAGAAGGAAGGGAGGGAGGAAGGAAGGAAGGAAGGAAGAGAGAGAGAAAGAAAGAAAGAAAAAGAAAAGAAGAAAGAGAAAAGAGAGAGGGAGGGAAGGAAAGGAAGAGAGAGAGAGAGAGGAAGGAAGAAAGGAAGGAAAAGGAAGAAAGAAAAGAAAAGAAAGAAAGAAAAGTAAAGAAAGAAAGAAGGAAAGAAAGGAAGGAAGAAGAAAGAAGGAAAGAAAGAAAGAAAGGAGAGAAAGAGAACGAATGCAGGAATACAGCAGTGAACAACCTTCTACTGGGTATAGAAAAACATGCAACATAATTAATAAGTTATATGGTGCATGAGAAGGAGAAAAGGCAAGGTAGGGAAGGGTGATAGAGAGAACTGGGGGATGGAGGGCTGCCATATTGAATAGGGTGGTCAGGGAAGGTAAAGTGTCAACAAAGACTTGAAGGAAATGAGGAGTGAGCCAGGAAGCTACCTGGGAGAACAGGGTTCCAGGCAGAGGGAACAGCAAATGCAAAGACTCTGACGCAAGGGCATGGCTGACATGCTTAAGGAACAGCTAGGAAGCCAGTGAGGTGGCAGAGAAGTGAATGAAAATAATAGGAACTGGAGTTAGGGAGGTAAGAGGGTGATAGGATCATCTGGAGCCTTGTGAGCTACTGTGGGGTTTTCAGTTTTTACCCCAAGTGAGATGGGAACCATTGGAGGGTTTTGAGCAGAGGAAGGTCTTGACCTACATCACTCTAGCTGCTGAGTGGAGAGCAGACTGTAGCAGGGAAGGGTAAGGGAGGTGTATAGAGAACCCTTGACATAAGTCATTCCATCTTAGAAAAAGACTCCATCACTGGGCGCATTCGCTCATGCCTGTAATCCCAGCACTTTGGGAGGCTGAGGTGGGGGGTTGTTTGGGCCTAGGAGTTTTGAGACCAGTCCTAGAAACATAGTAAGACCTCATCGCTACACTTTTTTTTTTTTTTTGAGATGAAGTCTCACTCTGTTGCCCAGGCTGGAGTGCAGTGGTGTGATCTCGGCTCACTGCAACCTCTGCCTCCCAGGTTCAAGAGATTCTCCAGCCTCAGACTCTGGGGTAGCTGGCACTATAGGTGTGTGCCATCATGCCCAGCTAACTTTTTGTATTTTTAGTAGAGATGGGGTTTCACTGCGTTAGCCAGGATGGTTTCGATCTCCTGACCTCGTGATCTGCCCATGTCGGCCTCCCAGAGTGCTGGGATTACAGGCGTGAGCCACAGTGCTTGGCCAATTTTTTTTTTTTTAATTAGCTCAGCATGGTGGTATGTGCCTGTAGTCCTAGCTACTCAGGAAGCTGAGGTGGGAGGATTCCTTGAACCCACGAGTTTGGGGCTACAGTGAGCAATGATCGTGAGACTGCAGTGAGCAATGATTGTGCCTCTGCATTCCAGTGTGGGCGACAGGCACCTTGTCCCAAAAAATAATAAATAAATAAAGTTTTAAAAAACTCCATCTTACATTTCAAAAGGCATCAAGCCAACAGGGTCCAGATGTTCACCTAACCAACGGAGACAACACCCAACCAGATAAGGGCATCGCCCTTTACTATAAGTCCTCATCAGAGGACTCAAGGGCCATACAATGAGCAGGACTTCAGCAGCTAGACACCGCCACCTTAACAGACTGAGTCTTGCTATCACTTGTGACCAGCACCTGGTGTCTGCCTCTGAAGGCTCTGCTCAAATCAAGGACTGTTCCTTGCAAGCCCTTGACGACTATCCCCATCAGGCCAGGACTCTGTCCATAACACTCTCCTTGGACTGGTTCGTTAACCCCTTTTCTCTTGATGTTAAATGTTCCTGTGTTTGATGTGAAATTTTCATCTGTAACATTTATATCCTTATATCCTTACATATAATACTATGTGTGGTTTGCAAGACAGTCTGACCTGTGGAGTGGCTCCAGCCTGCATGCCCACGGCTCTGACTACCAAGTGAACAGGTGGTCTTAAGAAGAACTGCCTTCTTGGGAACTCCATGTGGTGCCTAACTTTTGTGATTGAAATAGCATCAATAAAAACCCGACCTTACGGGTAGACACAAAGGTGGGTGGACCTGGTTCTGTATGACGTTGGGCAGCTCGGGACATGGGGAGACCTGTTAGGAGGCTTCGGAGAGCCGGGAGGAGGCTTAGACCAGGGTAGTGGCCCTGTAGGTGGTCGTGAGATTTCAGATTTAGAAGGAGGAATCTACACGAGTTGCCAATGGATGGGACGCAGAGTTTGAGAGAAAGGGAACGATCCAGATGACTCCGAGGGTCTTGGGCCTGAGCAGCTGGGAGGATGCAACTGGGAAAGACGGCGGGGAGGCGGGGAGCAGAAGCTGGTGAGGTGGGGAAGTTCTGCTTGGACAAGGTCAAGTTAAGGTGCGTTATTAGGCATCCGAACGTCAAGTCCGGGAAGGGTGTGTTTCAGAGAGGGTCCCGGTTGGATCCTCCCAGTTCGTCTTCCCCATTCCCCAGGTGTGGACTCAGCAGCCGATCTCTGCGCTGGGCCGGGCGGGGTCACGTGGCCGCGGGCTGGCGCCCCCTGGCGCGGGAGAGCGCGGGCGGCTGGAGAATGGCTGCTGCCAGGGTGCGGGGGCGCAGCAAGAGTGAGGAGCTGGGGGAGTCTGGCCGCCCGGCCCTGTACTTCTGCGGGAGCATTCGCGGCGGACGCGAGGACAGGACGCTGTACGAGCGGATCGTGTCTCGGCTGCGGCGATTCGGAACAGTGCTCACCGAGCACGTGGCGGCCGCCGAGCTGGGCGCGCGCGGTGAGGCCCTGGGGACGCGGGCTGCGGGGACGCGGGCGGGAGCCTGGCTGGGCTGGCGGGGTCCCGGCCTGATACCGCGGCAGCTGCGCTCCCGGTGCCAGGAGCCCGCCCTGCTACCCCGGTGCTCCATCCAGCGCCCCAGTCTGAGAAGGCCGGGGCTCGGACTGCGTGGGTCCCAGCAAGCCTGCGAGTGTGAGGCATTCTCAGCATTATCTTGACCTTTGGTTCCTTCTTGGAGAACTCTGTCTTCAGCTGCTTTCAGAGCGTTTGTAGGGTGCAACAGAAAGAAGGTGGATTGGGCTGCTTTGCCTGGGCTCAGTTCCCACTTCACCCGCTGGAATCTTTTCCACCACCCAACACGAAAGGTATCCTCCTGCCTCCCCACCAAGTTTTTATTTGTTTTATTTTGTTTTTGAGACGGAATCTCACTCTGTCGCCCAGGCTGGAGTGCAGTTGAACGATCTCCTCCCGGGTTTAAGCGATTCTCTTGCCTCAGCCTCCCGAGTAGCTGGGACTACAGGCACGCACCACCACACCCGGCTACTTTTTGTACTTTTAGTAGAGACAGGGTTTCACCATATTGGACAGGCTCGTTTCGAACTCCTGAACTCAGGTGATCCGCCCTCCTCAGCTTCCCAAAGTGCTGGGATTACAGGCATGCGCCACCGCCCAGCGCCTGCCTCTCCTTTTTCTGTGAAGACATCAGCACTCTCTTAGACCCGGCTGACCCCAGTTCTCGCTATTACTCTCACGTTTTTGTTTTGTTGATACAAGGGCCTCTCTGCCGCCCAGGCTGGAGTGCAGTGGTGTGATCATAGCTCACTGCAGCCTCGGCCTCCTAGACTCACGATCCTCCAGCCTCAGCCTCCTATTAGCAAGGGCTGCAGGGGCACGACACCATGCCTGGCTAATTTTCAAAATTTTTCTGTAGAGATCAGGAGTCTCACTGTGTTACCCAGTCTGGTCCTGACCTCCTAGCCTCAAGTGATCCTCCTGCCTCGGGCCTCCTGAAGTGCTGGCACTATAGGTGTGAGCCCCCACGCTGGCCTCAGGTTCTCTTTCAGGCTGTTATTGTGTTCTGCTCCTGGCTGCTGGGTTTTTCTTTTTCCTTTTTTCTATTTATTTATTTATTTAGAAACAGTCTTGTTCCATTACCCATGCTGGAGTGCAGTGGCAAAATCTCAGCTCACTGCCAACCTCTGCCTCCCAGGTTTGAGTGATCCTCCCACCTCAGCCTCCCAAGTAGCTGGGACTACAGGTGTGCGCCACCACACATGGTTAATTTCTGTATTTTTATAGGGATGGGATTTTGCCATGTTGGCCAGGCTGGTCTTGAACTCCTGAGCCCAAGTGATCTGCCTGCCTTGGCCTCCCAAAGTGTTGGGATTACAGACATGAGCCACTGAGTCTGGCTGGATTTCTCTAAAGCATACTTTGATGTGCTGGTCTGGAATCTTGCAGATCCTTCTAGTTTGAAAATTGTATCTTGAATGCTTGTGCTTCTGCTAAGAAAACCTTAAGTGGTTTCCACTTACCCTACCCAAGAGCAGACCCACAATTTGTGGGACCTCATGCAGTTCTGGGAGACCTCTTTAAAAAGACAAAAATCACAATACAAAGTTGCTGATGGTTTGGAAAGGGCCTGTGCAAGTGGAGGACCCTGAAGCTTATAGCTCATTAGTTCATGGTATATCCAGACTGCCTGGTGGCTCTCCAGGTCTTTAGTGTTATCTGAGGGAGCCTGTTAAAGATGCAGGTTCTGATCATCTGGGATAAAGCCTTCGAATCTGTACTTTCTTTTCCCCCTGAAGACAACAGTCTTGCTGTGTCACCTAGGCTGGAGTGCAGTGGAGTGATCTCCACTCACTGCAACCTCCACCTCCCAGGTTTAAGCAATTCTCCTGCCTCAGCCTCCCAAGTAGCTGGTATTACAGGTACCTGCCACCACGCCTGGCTAATTTTTAAATTTTTAGTAGAGATGGGGTTTCACCATGTTGGCCAGACTGGTCTCGAACTCCTGACCTTGTGAGCCTACTGCCTTGGCCTCCCAAAGTGCCAGGATTACAGGCGTGAGCCACTGCACCCGGCCCGAATCTGTACTTTTTTTTTTTTTTGAGACAGAGTTTTGCTCTTTGCCCAGGCTGGAGTGCAGTGGTGTAATCTCGGCTCATTGCAACCTCCGCCTTCTGGGTTCAAATGATTCTCCTGCTCCAGCCTCCCGAGTTGCTGGGATTACAGATGTGCACCACCATGCCCAGCTAATTTTTGTATGTTTAGTAGAGACGGGGTTTCACCATGTTGACCAGGCTGGTCTTGAACTCCTGACCTCAAGTGATCCACCCGCCTCAGCCTCCCAAAGTGCTGGGATTGCAGGCATGAGCCACCATGCCCGGCCCTGGAATCTGTACTTCTAACAAGCTCCCCAGTGGTCCTAACCTGATGTGGTGGGCTGAGCCTCACCGTCCTGGAAGATAACATTTAATCAAGCTAGGACCTGAGATCCCTACCTTCTGGGCCCAGGATGCCTCTCCTACTTTTGGCTAAGTGCCCATGCACCTTTCCCTAATCATTCTCATGTGCTGCCCATGTTCTCATTTGGCCCTAATCACACACATCCCACCTTGCACAGGGCTGAATTTTTCTTTTTGTGGCTATTTCATTTCCTCGCTGCTTTGACGAGATCGTCATGTTGGGTCAGGTCATCTAGCACAAGGCTCTCGCCCTCCTAAGCAGGGTGGGTATAGACATGCAAGGGCATAGGAGTTACGAGGACAGCATGAGGCATGTCCCTGACCAGCTTTCCCTCAACACAGGGGAAGAGGCTGCTGGGGGTGACAGGCTCATCCATGAGCGGGACCTGGCGTGGCTGCAGCAGGCGGATGGTGAGTGGCGCTCCCTCCTTCCAGCACCTAACTCCTCTGGAGTGCTGGGTTCCCCTGGACATCCCAGCCTCCACACCTAGAAGGGACTCCCAGAGTTCTCTCCTCACCACAGCCACATCGCCATCTTCCTTATGAACCCCAAGTGCCCCCAATGCTGAGGCTTCCTCTCGTCTTTCTTCCCAGTGGTCGTGGCAGAAGTGACACAGCCATCCCTGGGTGTAGGCTATGAGCTGGGCCGGGCTGTGGCCTTCAACAAGCGGATCCTATGCCTGTTCCGCCCGCAGTCTGGCCGCGGTGAGCACCCCAAGCCTCCCTCCTGGCTTTCTGTGGACCCAGCCCTCAGCTCCTTCCCTGGTGGGCTCTGAGCACCGAGCCTCCCTCAACAGGGAAGGGGGAAGGGAGCTGTGAGGGTGGGGATGGGAAGCAGCTCCACCTTTCCCTGCCCTTTCCAGTGCTTTCGGCCATGATCCGGGGAGCAGCAGATGGCTCTCGGTTCCAGGTGTGGGACTATGAGGAGGGAGAGGTGGAGGCGCTGCTGGATCGATACTTCGAGGCTGATCCTCCAGGGCAGATGGCTGCCTCCCCTGACCCACCCACTTGACTTAATCTCACTTTCTTAAATTCTTCTGTTCTCAGACACTGCTCTAAGTACCATTCCTTCCTCTTAGCCCCAGGAGCAAATTAAAAGGTACAGTTAAAATCCTAACTTTCTGTCTGAGTCCTGCCACACTTCACTTCAAGATAGATGCTTTAGAAATCTCTAGGCCGAGAGGAGGACAACTCCAAATGCCCTCAAGCCCCTTCCTCCACAGGAACACTTAAGAATTGGGAGGAGGGTCGGGCGCGGTGGCTCACGCCTGTGATCCTAGTACTTTGGGAGGTTGAAGTGGGCGGATCACAAGGTCAGGAGATCGAGACCATCCTGGCTAACACGATAAAACCCCATCTCTACTAAAAATGCAAAAAATTAGCCAGGCGTGGTGGCGGGTGCCTGTAGTCCCAGCTATTCGGGAGGCTGAGGCAGGAGAATGGCGTGAACTCACGAGGTGGAGCTTGCAGTGAGCCAAGAGTTGGAAGGAAAGGCTGGGTGCAGTGGCTCACGCCTGTAATCCCAACACTTTGAGAGGCCGAGGCGGGCGGATCACGTGAGCTCAAGAGTTTGAGACCAGCCTGGCCAACATGGGAAACCCCATCTCTACTAAAAATACAAAAATTAGATGGGCATGGTGATGCATGGCTGTAATCCCAGCTACTCAGGAGGCTGAGGCAGGAGAATCGCTTGAACCCGGGAGGCGGAGGCTGCAGTGAGCCGAGATCAAGCCATTGCACTCCAGCCTGGGGGACAAAAGCAAAACTCCATCTCAGAACCAAAAAAAAAAAAAAGAGTTGGGAGGAAGGTTGTTCCTGGGGGTGGCCACCCCGCTCTGTCTCCTCTGAACTGGGCTGGGGCTGCACCTGGCCCTTTCCATGCCAACCTTCACTTCCCTTTATCAGCTTAGGTCAGATGAGTCTGCTCTGAGCCTTCTCGGAGGATAGAAGAGTCCAGAGGTCTAAAGGAAACAGTAAAGATTAGGGGTGTGGGTGGATGTGGGGCCAGGGCAGTGGCAACTGATTGGCCCCTGGTGAAGCTGTCAGCCTGCTCCGAGACGTGTGTGAGAAAGAGGCCTTTATTCAATAAACAGAAAGAGGCACTGCAGACGCTGGGAATCCCCTCCCCATGACAAACAGGGGCAGCTCCCGACCCCGCAGCCCTGTGACTCTGGGGCAGCTCTAGGTGTTTCCTGCATTTGCCCCCTCAGTCATAGGCCTCATCTTCATCCTCCTCCTCATCACCAAAGAAGAAAGTCTCTTGGTCCAGGTTCTCAGACTCATCATAGGAGAAGCTGTCATTGTCCAGCTCCTCATCAAACTCATCCTGCTGCCACTCGGGCACATCATCCTCATCGTCTTCCTCCTCCTCTTCCGCCTCTGGCCCTGAGGAGGTCTGGGGCCTAGGGAAAGCCACCACACTCAGCCCGGAGGAGGCTGCCATGTCCCACTGCCTCCTCCATGGCTCTGCCCACCCCACTTACTGACTGCCGGGCACGTTGGGTCCTTTTGTCTCCCAGGCCTCTACTGATGGACTCTGAAGACCAACCCGGAAATCCTGGTGAGCAGACAGAAGGATTTGGGAAGTAGGAGGTAGAGGGCACGGGGCCTTTGGACCCAGCATTCCTGCCACTGATGCTCTGTGAGGGCCAAGCTCTTGCTAGGACTCCTCCCCTCCCAGCACAGCACTTCATGAACCACTGCCTTTGTGAGTTCACTCACGGATGGTCTCCAGAGATACAGGGTACCAGGGTGAGGCACACCACCCTGTGCTTAAAGAGCTTACAGAATCTATGTATGTCTTTTCTGCCCACGTGACTTACTAGTCAGTAAGCAACCAGAGGACAGGATTCAGTTTAGACTTAGCATCAGTGCATTAGAGCTGGAGAGAGCCTGGGAGAGCCCTTGCTCCAGTGACCCCAATCCCCTGATGCCCACTCCTAGGATTTCAAATCCATATCTGGGAAGTATAGTCTGGAAAAGTTCCCCAAGTGATTCTGATAGGCACCTGACCAAATACCCTTGATGTGGGCTAGCCAACTCCTTTATTTTGTAGGAATCCCCAGGAGATGAAGTGATAGGGTCCAGCAGCATCAGGCAGGTTGGCCTAGGAGCTGGGATGTGCACCCAGGTCTCCTAACATCCATTCACCCGCTTTGCTGCCTTTCCTTCTGGACTCGCCCCAGGGCAGGGGCTGTGCTGGGACAGGAGGACCACAACTCCCGCAGAACGCAGGAGCAGAAGGGGTCTGGGCCAGGGAGTACCTGGGCGGAATGCTGCAGGATGGCAAGCAGCCTCTCCTGGATCCGTCGGAGCAGCTCCATGCCCGTGCTGAGGCAGTCAGCCCGCAGGAGTCGCAGGGAGGAGGCCAGGTCTCTGCACCGCAGCAGGGTCTCCTCTGCAGAGGGAGCAGACAGAGAGGCTCCCTCCCTTCTCATTCTCATCCATTCTTTCCTCCAACAAACACCTATGGAACATCTACCAAGCACCAGGTGCAGCTCTAGACATTCTCATGAAGCTCCCTAGGGGAGCAGGGTAGAGACAGAAACCAAGAAACATCCGCAAACATCTGCGCCCTTGGGCACCTTACAATGGAGGCTTTCGACCTGAACTTTAACAGCCAGGCAGTGAGAAGGCCGTGAAGAATGAAGAGGAAGAGGAGAGAGGGAAGGTGGGGCTGCGGCTTGACCTGTTTGGGAGGGGCTGGGTTGTGCAGCAGAGGGGAGGAGGCAGGAGGAGGGCCTGGCTGGCAGGGGTGGCTCACCCAGGAGGATCTGCAGGGCATTGGTGTGCAACTCCAGGTTCTCCGTCTGCTGCTCCACCACGTCCATGTACTCTGCGTCCTGGCTGTAGAAGCTGTACACGCAGGCATAGGCCAGCACCTGCAAGGGCTCCCGTCAGCTCTCCCGCCTGCCTTCTCCTCATTCCCTTCATCCAGGCAAGTCCCATGAAAGCAGCCAAGCTCCCCAGACCCCTTTGGCACGCCCCTCCCCTGCCCTCCTCCCCCACCCACTACCACCTTCCGAGCCTGCTCCAGTCCCTGGCAGGCATCATTGAGGAAGGTGAAGGATCTGGGCGGGGGCACTTCATGGATGGCAGACACCCGGTTCCGCAAGTTCACAGCAAATTCCTGTGTGGAGGAAGGTGTATCAGCACCAGCACAGGTGGCGCGGCACCACCTGCCTGGTCAGACCTTCAGCCCACCCGCCTCCACCCCGCCACCCCACCCTGCTTCTGCAGGCATCTACCCGCTGTTTCCTCCCGGCTCACCCGCGCCTGGTGATGGAAAGTGCACCTCTCGTTATAGTCCTGAAACCGCTTCTCCTGGCGAGCTGCCTTGCTTACCTAGCAAGGATATGTTGAGTGGGCTATTGGGTGTTTTGTTTGGACAGGAAGGAGTTAATAAGTGGAAAAGCCAACATTCATGGAGGCCTTTCTATACCTCCCCTGGTTATCTTCATTCAGTCCTTAAGACTGTGTGGGGTAGGTCATATTATTCACCCCTTTTGCAGAGGCTGTTGAGGTTTGGAGAAGCAAATGAACTTGCTCAAAGCCACATGCTAAGCAGCACAGCCAGGCTCTGACTGCAGGGTCCCTGCTCTTTCCTGCTCTGCCCTGCTGCCTCCTGAGAGTGTCTGGCCCTCCCCAGCCTTTCTGTAGCCACCTCGGTATGAGAAGTCCTGTTCTGGAGCTGAAGTTCCCTATGAACAGACTTTCCAGCATCTGCAGGCCCAGGTGGCTGTCTTCCCTGCACTGAGCCTCTGTCCCAACAGCCAGAACGCTGCACTGTGCACGGAGCCTGGTCTGCCCAGGACCTGGTAACAGCACCCCTCCCCAACGGCTCTGGGTCTCTGCCCTCCCCCAGTGCCCAACGCCTTACCATGGCAGAGCAGTTGTAATAGTCTTTGTGATTTGGCTTCCAGGACTTGAGGCAGCGCCAGCAGAATCCATGGTTACATTTGGCACAGGTCATGCTATGGAGGAAGCTGGCTGGTCAGGGACTCCTGCCTCTGGGCAGGGGCGTGCCAGGAATGCCAAGGGCCCAGATGCACCGCTGCTGATGCTGTGGCCTCTGCTCCTGCCCTGATAAGTCTCCTTAGTCATACCCAGCCCTGCTGAATGCACCCCTGCTCAGTGTGGACTTACGAGTGGGAAAAGGAACATTAAGATCCAGGAAGCCACTGTGGAGGCTGCCACATGAGGGGCGGCTGAGGAACCACCCTCTTTTGCTGAGCTTTACACTAAGCCCGTTCCTCCCTCCTTCTGCCAGGTTTCCTCCTTCCCCTTGCCCTCTGGCTCCCCACAGTACCCCCCTTCTTACTGCAGGCACCCCTCATTCTTCTCAATGGGAGCCTGACAGCTGGGACAGCGCTTGGAGATGAGCTTGGCCAGGTGCTTGCTCTGTGCCTCCACGCTCATGCCGTCATAGTAGCCGCCATCATCAACCCACTGAGACATGTGGCCACAGCTAGCAGGGTAGTGTGCCTAGGGCAAGAGGGCATGGTAGGGACACAGCTAAGTCCTGAGGACAGCACGGCTGGTGTGCACAGGAGAGGGGGGAGCAGGCACAGGTCACATTTGGAGGGCTCCAGGAAGAGGAACAGGGCTCAACTGGGAGGCAGAGGCTGAGGAAGGACAAGTCAGTCTGTGTGTGTGGCAGGGAGGGGGTCTTAAGCAGGGAAGGAGTGTGAATCCTTGCTCAGGGTCAGGGCCAGTGTGGGACTCCCACCTCAGGGAAGCTACAGTTGAAGCAGGAGGCCCAGCCACACTTGGAGCAGGTGGTCCCACAGCCCAGGCCCTGGCGGCACAGGATGCGGTCGCAGCCCTGGGGGTTGGTGCACCAGGTCAGGTTGGAGCAGCTCTCCACATAGCCACGCAGGAGCGCCTTCTCATACTGTGGAGACGCAGGTGCCACAAGGTGAGGGTATGGCTCTCCAGGATGCCACACCTCCAGGCCCCCAGACCCCGTAGCTCGGCCCACTCCCTGGGGCACACTCCTTTGGCTCTGCACTGGAGCCTCTCTCAGACGAGAGAGGATACCTTGGAGATGACCTCTGGCGAGGAGACGATAGCACGAATGAAGGCTCCGGTGGGCTGGGCGGGGCAGTCGGCAATGGGGCAGGTGCAATTCAAAACAAGGTTCTGCTCTATCCGAGTTGTCAGGTACTCATTCCAGCAAGACTGGGAGGGACAAAAGGAGGGGCTGCTCAGAGACAGTGTGGGAGCAGCACAGGGGGAGTGTCCTGGTAACTAAGGTAGCATCCCTCCTTCCCTTCCCCTCCACTACAACGTGGAAGCCCAGAGACAAGCCTGCCTCTACATCAAACAATGCTGACTCCTCTCTCCGGCTTCACTGAGACTGGCCCAAATTACAGTTGTCTTTGAGGATGGGGTAGGCTGTGTATTTGCCTAATCATAATTACTGTTGGGATGGACAAGGAGAGAATAGGTAAAAATAATCAAGAAAAAGGAGAATGATTCAAATTCTAAGAAAGATATGCAGAGAGCAGGAAGGTCCGAGAGAAAGGAGGCCTGGGAAATGGGTCGCCTGGGTGGCTGACAACACAGCTCTGGTCTCTCCTCCCAACTCCAGTGGCTTATCTCCAATAACTGTCTGGATGCTCCTGTCTCCGACTCACGTCTCCAACAGACCCAGCCTCTTCTCTACAAAACTGACTTGCCCATTGCGTTTCCCCCAAACCCTGATCAACTTGCACCACCGTCCCCCTCGTCACCAGTGTCGGAACCTTCATATCGTTCTCTTGCTCCCATGTCACTCCCCCATCCTAAATCAGGCCATTATCCCCTCATCCCTAAAGCACTGTGAGAGCCTGTTCTGATCCATGGTCTCCTCTCCTGGTCTCTCCCCACACCATCCATTTGGTCTATGCACGAGCAGCCGTCACAGCCGTCTGAGCCTCCTACAATACTCCATGAACGACCCCTGCCTCTCACACTGCCTATGGCCATGCTTTCCAAAATGACGGGGGTCTAAACCCTCAGGAGACCGTGTGTCTGTCATATCAAAGCTGCAGCATAAATGTGAAGCACCTAACTAGATCGTTTTTACTCAAAGTACCAGACCAAAGTAAACAAAACCCTTTCTGCATTGAAACAAACCCAGACAAGGCTGGGAAATTGAATGCAAATTCTTGCATTTTTGAGATAGAACAGGGAAAATTTTCTCTGAATTCAGACCCTACTCTTATAGGCACACTGGTGCCTCAGGATCCCCCTCTGACCTGGCATCTCAGTCTGGGGACCCCCAGCCGCTCTCATGACTATTGTCCAACCCAAGTGGTGGGGCTCACCCTGGGAGCTGTCCTGCTGCTTCTCTTGCATTGCTGCTGTGCCACTCAGCTGTGACTAATGCTGCACGGGCTCCTCCTCAGCAGGGGCTTTTCAATCAGCCTGTTCATCTGCCTGGTTTTCAGGCCCCTTGTCTGTCTGTCTGTCTGTCTGTCTCTCTCTCTCTTTTTTTAGACAGGGTCTCGCTTTGTCACCCACACTGCAGGATAGTGGCACAATCATGGCTCACCGCAGCCTCAATCTCCTGGACTCAAGCAATCCTCCCACCTCAGCCTCCTGAGTAGGTAGGACTATAGGTGTGCACCACCATGCCTGGGTACATTTTTTTTCTATTTTTTGTATTGACAGGGTCTTGCTATGTTGTCTAGGCTGGTCTCAAACTCCTGCGACCCCCCATCTCTATATCTCTACAGGCTTGGTACCCTGGGTCTGCTTCTTTCTCCTTGGGTAAGGCCTGCCAGGCCTCTCCGCTTCATTCCAAATTCAAAAATCCACTGTCTACCTGCCAGTTCCACACAGGTGTCCAACAAGCAGCTCAAATTTCACAGGGCCACAACAGAGTAAAGATGACACATGCCATCCACCCAGATGCTCAGGTCAAAAGCACAGGAACCATCCTTGATTCCCCTCTCTGAAGCCCCTAAATCTAACCCCACCAAATCCCATCAGCTTCACTTCCAAATGTGTCCCAATCTGCCCTCTCTCATCGCCACTGCCCCTAGTCCAAACTACCACCATCTCTTGCCTCTAGTACGACAGTCACCAAATGGGCATCTCTGCTTCCACTCTTGCTCCATCCAAGCCTTTTCTCCATATAACAGCAGAAGCAATCTTTTAAAAACTGTAGGGCCAGGCGCAGTGGCTCATGCCTGTAATCCCAGCACTTTGGGAGGCCGAGGCAGGTAGATCACGAGGTCAGGAGATCGAGACCATCCTGGCTAACACTGTGAAACCCCGTCTCTACTAAAAATACAAAAAATTAGCTGGGTATGGTGGCAGGCACCTATAGTCCCAGCTACTCAGGAGGCTGAGGCAGAAGAATCGCTTGAACCTAGGAGGCGGAAGTTGCAGTGAGCTGAGATCGCGCCCCTGCACGCTAGCCTGGGCGACAGAGTGAGACTCCATCTCAAAAAATAATAATAAAATAAAAATAAATAAATAAAATAAATATAAATATAAACCAGATCATATCACTATTCCGCTTAAACCCACCATGCCTTCTCATAAAATAAAATCTACTGTCAGGCTGGGCATAGTGGCTTATGCCTGTAATTCCAGCACTTTGGGAGATCAAGACGGGAGGATTGCTTGAGACTGCCAAAATTCAAATCCTGACCTTTGGCAAATTACTTCACCTCCAAGTGTCTCCCTCTGTCATGAAAAATGGCAGTAACAAAAATACCTACCTCATATAACTAGTATGAGAATTAAGTAAAATAATGCATGTAAACAGCACAATGCCTGGCTCAGAGTGAGCTCCCATCAATATTATTAGCTCTCTGGTCACTTCTTGCTGGGATTTTTTTCAATACCTCATTTAGCACCCAGTGCTATGCACATAAGTCCATGAGAAATATTTGTTGAATGAAAAAATGGAAGTGTAAAGGAAATAATTAAGAACCTGGGGAAAAGGGAGCATAAGCAACTATGTGAGAGGAGGAGCCAGAAGCAGAGCCAAAGGGAAAGAGAAAAGGAGAATACACACACACACACGCGCATGCATGTGCACACAAGCACATGCAGACACGTCTATCACCCACTACTGGGGAAACGCTGTTGGGAGAAGCAGCTGGAATTCATGGCAACCAGGAGTGCTCCTCCTGCTAAGCTGATGTGTTTGGGCTTGGCACCAGTTCTAAAGAGCTGTGAGGCAGGGAATATCGGACTCAGTGCTCCAGGTTCTCTGTACCTCAGCCCCACTTTTTTTTACTTTTGAAGATGACTCACTCCCCATCTGCAAGCTTCTCTGTGTCCGCTGTACAGAAGCAAGCCTATACAGCAAGAAGACCCTACGGCAGGGTCTCACTCTGTCCTCCAGGCTGGAGTGCAGTGGTGAGATATTGGCTCACTGCAGCCTCCGCCTCCCAGGCTCAGGTGATCCTCCCACCTCAGCCTCCTGAGTAGCTGAGACTATAGGTGTGCACCACCATGCCCAGCTTATTTTTGTGTTTTTTGTAGAGACGAGGTCTTGCCGTGTTGCCCAGGCTGGTCTCGAACTCCTGAGCTCAAGCAATCTGCCCACATCGGCCTCCCAAAGTAAGGTGATTACAGGCGTGCACACTACCTCACCAGGCCCATTTAAAAAACATTTTTGTATTAAGTGAGAGTGTATGATAAAAGTAGTGATAGTGCGCTGAGATGAGGGGACTTAAATGGTGATAAGGGCAACCACAAACTAGAGTTATCGCCAATCTACTAACACTTTTGCAAACACTTCACAAAGTGCCTTGACATCTATTTTACACATATATCTCTTATTCTAACTTGGCTGATAATGGGAATCCCATGAGGATGCTTTAAAACTTCCTCCAGATTTCTCACCTCCAGAGATTCTGATTTAATTAGTCTGAGGTATTGTCTGGGCATTAAGACTTATAAAAGCTTCCAGTGATTATAATATGAAGCTGAGCTGGAGAACCATTGATACATATCGCTAGATCCTAACCACCACCCTTTAGAGTGTCAAGGCAGGTGGTACCATTTACAGATGACAAAACTAGTTTAAGAGGGACTAAGAGACTAAATCCGTTATTGCCCCGGTGATGAAAATGGCAGTGCTGGGCTAGAACCCAAGAATTCCCAAGGAATTTTGTTAGGGTAGGGCAGAAAGCCAGGGGCAGGAGCAATGCTGGCGGGGCCTCACCTTACAGCAATAGTGCATGCAGCAGAGAGAGGGCAAGTCGTCGTCACACCCCAGAGGGCTCACGCAGACAGGGCAGTGGTCAGGCCGTGCGGGTACAGCCTGGGCCTGGGGTACGCACAGCCCAGCTGCCAGCAGCAGTGGCTCAGGGTCCTCACTGTAGCTCTGCAGCAGCTGTTCGGCGCCCCAGTGGCAATGAGCCAAAAGGTGCTGAGCGACATCTGGCTCTAAGTTCAGAGTCTCCTGCACCTGACACACCGTCTGCTTCATCAACCCTTCTACTTCCTGGGGGCTCATGGTGCGGCCTGCAGGCAACTGTAGAGATGCCAGGGTAGCCACAGCTTCTGGGCTTGTGGGGAGGGAAGAAACAGAAGTCAGTATTCCTGCCCTGTTATCCAGCCTACTAACTGAACCCCACCTGGCCCCCAGCTCCCTACTTGAGCATACTTGCTCGCTTGCCTAACCAGCCTCAGGATAACCACCCAAACCAACCGTCAGAGTAGGTCCTCCACAGAAGCACTTGTAAATGTCAGGGTGGGGCTGGCTGTTGCAATGACTGGGGAAAAATAGGTATCTAGGGGTCAGGGTGCTAAAAGACCAATAGCTGATGGGACAGTCCCACTGTAGGTCTCACCCCAAATGGTGGCAGCACCTGTAGTGAGAACAGCAATCTCCATCCTTACTGCTCAAGTGTGGTCTTTGGACCAGCAGCACAGGCATCACAGAGAGCTCTGCTGTTAAATCTGCATTTTAACACTAGCTCCTTGTTGAGATTTGAGAAAGATTACTCGAGATAATTCACTTTACACATGATGCAAACAGCATGATACAAAAAGCAGGGCCATAACAGCTTCTAAAGAACATTAAAAAGCTTTAGGGGTGCTGGCTGATTAGTGAAATCCTATGGCAAATTCCTCTGTAGAACAAACTTCCTGAAAGTTTGTATATTTAACTGAGTAGAGTACATAGTTAGCAATCAATACATATTTGCAGGCCCCAGTTGGAAAGGGGTGGTGGTGCTGGGAGGGTCAATAAAAACTATCAAAGTTAGGGAAATAATAGGGATAGGGAAAAGGGGATTAGACAAAGAAAGAAGGGAAGTGTTTCTCCACAAGGGATATTGGTTTTGGCATGACAGCCTCTCCCACCTCACTGCAAGGGGTCAGGTGGGGTGGCTACCTAGGCTTGGAGGTTTTGCTCTGGCTGCCACAGAAAGGGACATCTGCCTGACCCCGGCAGGGCCCCATGGGCTCTGGAGCAGCATACATCAGGATCTGGGGCCGGTCATCACGCCGTTTCACGTAGCCCTGGCCTAAGAGGTGCAGGATGCAAGAGAGGACATCTGTACTGGTACAGGCCACGCCCCCAGCAACAGTGTGGCCCAGGGTTCCAGGAGGATTTGGACCCTTCTGCCAGGCCTCCAGCACCTGGATAGGAGGAAAGAAACAATAAGGCCACTTTTACCTAGGAAGTAGGCTGCTGGGCTCAATGCCCAGCTCTGCCACTTATTCCCTGCCTCTTTTTTTTTTAAGAGACAGTCTTGCTCTGTCACCCAGGCCAGGGTGCAGTGGCATGATCATAGCTCACTGCACCCTCTAACTCTGGACTCAAGTGATCCTCCCACATGAGCCACGGTGTCTGGCGGCTCTGCCACTTACTAGCTGTGTGATTGTAGATTAGTTACTAAGTTTCTCTCTCTCTCTCTCTTTTTTTTCCAACAGTCTCGTTCTGTTGCCCAGGCTGGAGTGCAGTGGCACCATCTCTCACTGCAACCTCTGCCTCCTGGATTCTCCTGCCTCAGCCTCCCAAGTAGCTGGGACTACAGGTGTGCACCACCACACCCAGCTAATTTTTGTACTTTTAGTAGAGATGGGGTTTCACCATGTTGGCCAGACTGGTCACGAATTCCTGACCTCAAGTGATCCACCCACCTCAGCCTCCCAAAGTGCTAGGATTACAGGCGTGAGCCACAGCGCCTGGCCACTACTAAGTTTCTCATACTTCACTGTTCTTATCTGTCAAATGAAATAAAATAACATTTATAGGATTGTTGTGAGGATTAAATGATGACTTTTTTTCTTTTTGAGACAGAGTCTTGCTCTGTTGCCCAGGCTGGAGTACAGTGGCACAATCTTGGCTCACCTCCACCTCCACCTCCTGGGTTCAAGCGATTCTCATGCCTTGGCCTCCCAAGTAGCTGGGATTACAGGCATGTGCCACCATGCCCAGCTAATTTTTATATTTTTGGTAGACACAGGGTTTCGTCTTGTTGGCCAAGCTGGTCTCAAACTCCTGGCCTCAAGTGATCCGCCCGCCTTGGCCTCCCAAAGTGCTGGGATTACAGATATGAGCCACTGTGCCCGGCTGGATTAAATGACTTAATCATGCAAACTCTTAGAATAGGGCCTGGCACATGGTAAACACTCATGCCTTATCTTTACCTCCTATCTGTTCTGTCAGGCACAGAAAACCCAGATGGAAATGTCACCCTACAGAAGTCTTATATTGAAAGAGTTCACTGTGTTCATCCCCAATCCCAAGCATGATTCCCTCCCTCCCCCAACTTCATGGTCCCCTCTCTGCCTACCAGACAAACCAGCTGATCAATGTGGAGGCCCTTTTCCCCATGGGCTTTGAGAATACGAACAAGAAGACAGCTCAAGAGATTCCTCTTCTGTTCCAGGGTTCGGCCCTCATCCTTCTCTACGTTCAGGTATGCCTGGGGAGGTATCAGCCACAGGGCCTCCCCACTGCGCTGGCGCCCAGGCTCATGAAGCCGCAGCACACCTGGAACCCGCTCCCAGTCAGGTACCGGAGGAGGCAGAGGGACAGATGAATGGGGACTAAGATGACCCCATTCTCACCCCTACTACAGTCCCTCCATCCTGAGGGCGACCCCCTGACCAGCAGCAGAGGCTCAGCCCGGTCCCCAGTGACCTACCCCTGTGTGGAAAGTCCTGGCCCTCATGCAGGGTCAAAGGGCCATTCCCCGAGGTGAGGGGCACGAGTGCCTGGAGCAGCAGCTCTGGGGAGAGGGCAGAATCCTTCAGCAAGGTCTCTACTGACACCTCCTGATGAGGAGAAATGCCCAGTCAGTAGTCAAAGGAAAGAAAAGAAGAGGGGAGGAAGGATGAAAGGAGGAACAGGGTTTAGGAGGAGAAGAGCGACAGACAAGGTGGCAGAGAAGACAGAGAGAGGCTAAGGGCTGAAGCACCTCTGTATGATTGAAATTCAGCAGCAGCCACATCTGCACGGTGGACACATGCAGTGTCTGGTTCCCAAACTGCAGCTCAGCCCGGCCCAGCCACGTCCACTGCAGTCGCCGATGTGGTCCCATGTCCAGGACTGGATGGTTCTGACCTAGGCAAGTGTCAAGGAGAAGGGTGGAGACACGGAATGGGCGAAACGAGGGGTTTAGGGGTTGAGGTGTCAAGCTTTGCTCCTGCTAGTCCCTGCGGGGAGGAGGGTCCCAGCATTTTCAGACAGATACCTTGTCAAGCTTCCAGATCTCAGCCTTCTCTGCGCCTGCCTCCCTGGTGAGCCACAGGTAACTAGGAGCCCATCTCTAGACCCAGAGCCTAGCCCTGAGCCAGGCAGGTTCCATGCAAAAACACCAGAGAGAAAGCACTTGCATTTTTCCCTCAAGGAGCTCACAGTTTTAAAGACCCACTAAGCTGGATCTCTTCCTCCTCCTGTTTCACAGCTCAGGCAGGGTGAGCTTGAGACATCTGTTCATACTGGAAAGCAAGGAAGCTGTCAAAGGGGGAGTATTAAAGGGACCAAGAGCCTACCTGAGAGTTGCTCTCTGACCAAAGACGGGACAATTAGAGCATAAAAAAAAAAAAAAAAAATCTGCAATGTGTGATGGAACCACATAAAATATTTTAAAATCTATGAGTTCATAATGATATATTTTTAAAAGACCCCATTGGTTATATTTAAAACATACTAGAGAACCAACACATTATTTTTAAAACTAGTTAAAAATAATTGGAAGAGGAAACCATCAAGCCTTTCCTGAATAAACCGGACTTCAGGGTAAATAAACAGTTGGTGAAAGGAAGTTTCTCTTGAAAGCATTCCAGCTAATACATGAAGAAGGAATGACAGAACTAGATATAACTATTTCATAACCCCTAATGAAATGATAGACCTAAGCAATGGTAGAAACGCCTGCCTGGTGAAAAACTGATGGAAAATTACATGTAATGTATAGACATGACTGACACACTGAAATCCGCTGATTCTTCTCAACATCACAAAGGGAGACAGGCTGAACCTGCCTCCTGGTGGAAGGACACATACCACCACTGAAGCGTTCTTGCCCGAGAAATCAAACCCAAATCTGGATAAGCCTCTACACCTACAAATCAGTTTTCAGGAAATAAAGGAGACAGAGAAATATGCTTGAAGACACCATGTGAATGCAATCAGGAAAATCCAGCCTGTGAATGAATAACCCACTTTCCTCCAGAAATAACTGCAAGGAGGATAAAACGGGAGATGGAAACCTATAGAGTAAGGGAGATGTAAGATAATGCAACCAAATGCAATGCATGGACCTTGTTTGGATCCTCACTAAACAAAATAACTAACAAAAAACTCCAAGGCAATCAGGGAAATATGAGCAATGACTGTATACTTGATACAAATTGCAAATTTCTAAATATTTGATAATTGTAGTATCCTTTTCTTAAAAAAAAAAAAAGAGCACTTATCTTTTAAATTTTTGGGGGGGAATAGATGGGAGTACAGATTGAAGCAAGATTGGCCATGAGCTGATATATGTTGGAGTTTAGTCTGTCTACATTTGTATATGCTTGAAATTTATAATAAAAAGACTTTTTAAATGAGGGTGAAAATAACCCTTCTCAGACAAATAAAAAAACTGGTAGGGTTTTCCACCAAACTCCTCAATGAAGACACCTTTTTTTTTTTTTTGAGACGGAGTTTTACTCTGTCCCCCAGACTGGAGTGCAGTGACATGATCTCGGCTCACTGCAACCTCCACCTCCCAGGTTCAAGCAATTCTCCTGCCTCAGTCTCCCGAGTGGCTGGGATTACAGGCGTGTACCACCATGCCTGGCTAATTTTTGTATTTTGAGTAGAGACAGGGTTTTGCCATCTTGGCCAGGCTGGTCTCAAACTCCTGACCTCAGGTGATCTGCCTGCCTCAGCCTCCCAAAGTGCTGGGATTACAGGCATCAGCCACCATGGCCGGCCTGAAGGCACTTCTAGCAGATGTATTTTAAAAAGAAGAAGGATCAAGAGGCAAAGGAAATGGTGGCTAAAGCAATTGGCATGGTGGCAAATGTAAATATCCCTGAATAAATCATAATAATGACAATGTTGGAGGTTAAAAAAAGATAATTCTAAAATATGGAACAACAGTAATAAGTAATATGGGAATTAGAGCTGGAGTTAAGATTTTCTAAGATCCTTTTATTGTTCAGAAAGGTAGGAAGTGATATTAGCTAATCAAGGATACAGGTTAAAAACACAAGGGTATTCAATTATAAAAATAGAATGCCTAAGTTCTAAAACTGATATAGAAAAAAAATAAATTTTTTAAAAACGATCAATCAATCCAAAAGAAGAAAGAAAAAAGACAGCACAAAAACCCAGGGTAGAATCATATGTACATAGGTGCTCAATTTATTCTTCTTTAAATACAAGAAGAGTAAACAAAAACACAAAATAAGAAGTTAGAAACAGCCAATTAATTAATGAATAATAAATGAATTCATTATGAGTTTATTATTTATGAATTTATTACGAATTTGTTACTCATAATGGGCTAAAATTGACATCTTAAAAAGAGATTGTCAGGTTGAACAAAAAACAAATTCTAGGTTTTTATAAGACGTGTGCCTAAAACACTAAGGGTATGGCAAAGTTAAAAGCAAAACAATCCCAGGGGAAATTCTAACAAAAGTAGAATACTGGCATGATTTTAAAGTATCTTCCCTGACAGACCGCTCATTAATTATAGCAAGGAGAAAAAATATTAACTATATGAGTGGAGAAAGCAAACAACCTCTTGGCCAGGTTGACAAAATTAACCTCATAAAGAAGGGGCAGATGAAAACTGTGTGCTTCAGGGTGTAAAGCCTTGAGAAGTACATGCCTGCCACATGCTTAATATTTTGCCTGGGAATGCATAACCTGAATCTAATCATGAAGAAATATACCAACTTAAAATGAGGAACCATTTTTAAAAAGTAGGCCAGGAATGTGGCTCACGCCTGTAGTCCCAGACTTTGGGAGCCCAAGGTGGGCAGTTCACAAGGTCAGGAGTTCGAGACTGGACTGGCCAATATGGTGAAACTCCACCTCTACCAAAAATACAAAAATTATCCGGGTGTGGTGGTGGGCACCTATAATCCCAGCTACTCAGGAGGCTGAGGCAGGAGAATTGCTTGAGCCCGGGAGGCGGAGGTTGCAGTGAGCTGAGATTGCACCATTGTACTCCAGCCTGGGCAACAGAGCAAGACTCCATCTCAAAATAAATAAATAAATAAATAAATAAATAAATAAATAAATAAATAAAATAAAAAATATAAAAGGGGTCGGACGCGGTGGCTCATGCCTGTAATCCCAGAACTTTGGGAGGCCAAGGCAGGCAGACCATGAGGTCAGGAGTTCGAGAACAGCCTGGCCAATATGGTGAAACCTTGTCTCTACTAAAAGTACAAAAAAATTAGCCATGTGTGGTGGCGTGCGCCTGTGGTCCCAGTTGCTCTGGAGGCTGAGGCAGAAGAACCACTTGAACCCGGGAGGCAGAGGTTGCAATAAGCTGGGATCGTGCCACTGCACTCCAATCTGGGCGACAGAGCAAGGCTCTGTCTCAAAACAAACAAACAAAAAAGTAAAAGGACCGTATTCTCCAGAAATGTCAGTGTCATAAAAGGCAAAGGATGGCGGATGGGGAACTATTCCAGACTAAAGGAGACTAAAGAGACATGCCAACTAAATGTTACAGGTGATACTAGACTGATCCCTTCCTGGACAAAAAAATGAAGTCATAGAAGACATGATGGGTCAGTTGAAACAATTAGAATGGCTGGGCGGGGTGGCTCACGCCTGTAATCCCAGCACTTTGGGAGGCTGAGGCGGGCAGATCACGAGGTCAGGAGATCAAGACCATCCTAACATGGTGAAAACCCCATCTCTACCAAACATACAGAAACAAAACTAGCCGGGCGTGGTGGCGGGCACCTGTAGTCCCAGCTACTCGGGAGGCTGAGGTGGGAGAATGGCGTGAACCTGGGAGGTGGAGCTTGCAGTGAGCCGAGATCACGCCACTGCACTCCAGCCTGGGCTACAGAGTGATACTCTGTCTCCAAAAAAAGAAAAGAAAAGAAAAGAAAAATTAGAATATGGAGGCTGGGCGCGGTGGCTCATGTCTGTAATCCCAGCACTTTGGGAGGCTGAGGCAGGAGTTTGAGACCAGCCTGGCCAACATGGTGAAACTCCGTCTCTACTAAAAGCACAAAAATTAGCCAGGCGTGGCCGGGCGCGGTGGCTCAAGCCTGTAATCCCAGCACTTTGGGAGGCCGAGACGGGCGGATCACGAGGTCAGGAGATCGAGACCATCCTGGCCGACACGGTGAAACCCCGTCTCTACTAAAAAATACAGAAAACTAGCCGGGTGAGGTGGCAGGCGCCTGTAGTCCCAGCTACTCGGGAGGCTGAGGCAGGAGAACGGCGTGAACCCGGGAGGTGGAGCTTGCAGTGAGCTGAGATCCGGCCACTGCACTCCAGCCTGGGCAGCAGAGCGAGACTCTGTCTCAAAAAAAAAAAAAAAAAAATTAGCCAGGCGTGGTGGTGGGCGCCTGTAATCCCCGCTACTCAGGAGCCTGAGGCAGCAGAATCACTTGAACTTGGGAGGCGAAGGTTGCAGTGAGCTGAGATAGCACTACTGCACTCCAGCCTGGGGGACAGAGTGAGACTCCGTCTCAAAAAAAAAAAAAAAAATAGAATATGGAAAATAGATCACAATACTTATACCAGAGTTAAATTTTTGAAATTGATAAATGAACTGTGGTTATATAAGAGAAGACTTTTATTCTTAGGAAATATGTACTAAAGTACTTAGGGGCAAAGGGCCAGCATATACACAATTTATTCTCGAAGGTTCAGAAAAATAAAAGTCTCTCTATACATACATATATACACACATATACACAAACAAAGGGCAAATGGTAAAAGCAAACGTTAACAAAATGTTAACAAAAGGTAAACTTGGATAAAGAGTATGTAGGTATTCTTTGTATTATTCTTGTAATTTTTCTGTAAATTTGAAATTATTTCCAAAGAAATTTTTTTAAGTAAAGGAATAAGCCAGGTGCGGTACACACAGAAATATACACGAAGAAAAAAAAATCTGAACCTGATGAAACCTCTAGATCTAACTTTCATTATTAAAAAGTTTAAGGAAGCCAGGTACGGTGGCTCACACCTGTAATCCCAGCACTTTGGGAGGCTGAGGCGGGAGGATCGCTTGAGTCCAGGAGTTCGAGATCAGCCTGGCCAACATGGCAAAACTGTGTTTCTACAAAAAATACAAAAATTAGCTGGGAGTGGTGGTGCACAGCTATAGTCCCAGCTACTTGGGAGACTGAGATGGGAGAATCACTTGAGCCTGGGAGGCGGAGGTTGCAGTGAGCCACCCGAGATCGTCACACTGCACTCCAGCCTGGGTGACAGAGTGACACCCCTCTCAAAAAATACAAGTAAAAGGACAAATTGCATACTTTGAATGGTTAAAATGGCAAATATTATGCTAGTTATATTTTACCACAGTTTAAAAAAAAGGTATGCAAAAGATTAAGAACTTCTCTCCATGCAAAAACAAAAAGCTAAAAATAGAAAAAGATAAACTGGAAAGACAATAACCAAAGAAAGTTGGTATACTATTAATACCAGAAAAAAACAGACTTCTAGACAAAAAGCTTTATTAGAAAGAAAGTCACTTCATAATAATGTTTCATTGACTCTGGAATTTCTAAACCTGCATGGTCCATCATAGTAGCCATCAGCCACATGTAACTATTTAAATTTAAACTGATTATGACTGAGCGCGGTGGCTCACGCCTGTAATCCCAGCAATTTGGGAGGCCAAGGCAGCTGGATCACCTGAGGCCAGGAGTTCGAGACTAGTCTGGCCAACATGGTGAAAGCTCGTCTCTACTAAAAATACAAAAATTAGCCGGGCATAGTGGTGCACACCTGTAATCCCAGCTAATCAGGAGGCTGAGTGAGGTAGGAGAATCGCTTGAATCCAGGAGGCGGAGGTTGCAGTGAGCCAAGATCAAGCCATTGTATTCTAGCCTGGGTGAGAGAGCGAGACTCTCTCTGTCTCAAAAAAATTAAAATAAAATAAAATAATAAACTGATTACAATTAAATGAAATTATTTAGTTCATCGGTTATATTAGCCACATTCCAAGTACTTAATTTCCATCAATGACTATCATACTGAATAGTGCAGAAAATAATTTTTCCATCATTGTAGAAAGTTCTACTGGATGGCACTGTTAAATTATTTTAACCTTCTAACAAAATAGCCAAAAAATATATATACAGTAAAACCAGTATGATTAGCAATTTTGAAAAATTCACCATCATAGTGGTAATTTTAGCACACCTCTCTCAGTAGTAGATCAAGTAGACAAAAACTACTAACTTTACAGAAGATGTAAACAAAACAATTAACAAGGTCAATTTGGTGAAATATGTAGAATCCAGTTAAGAATACACATTCTTCTTAATCACACATGAAACAGGTAAAATACGACCATCTACTAGGCCATAAAGAAGTCTCAATAAACTGCAAAGATTCAGAATCATAGAAACCATGCTCTTTGGCCACAGGGGAATGAGGGTAGAAATATAAAACAAAAAAATAACTGAAGAAAAACTTGTTTGGAAATTAAAAATATATTCTTCTGAAAAACAAAATAAAGAAAAAATAATAGAAATTTAAAAATTCTTAGAACTAAACAATAATAAAAATAATACATAATAAAAACTTATGGAACATCCCAAATGTCCATCAACAGCAGAAAGGGTAAATACATCCATACAATGGAATATGACTCAGCAAAAGAAATGAATAAACGAATGATACCCCTGACAACTTGGATCACTCCCACGGACATTATGTTTCGTGAAAGACATCAGACACAGCAGAATACTGTATGATTCCATTTACATGATGTTCAAATACAGGCAAAAATCTATGGTGATAAAGGTTAAAAATAATGATTTCTCCTGGAAGAAGACATTGACCGGAAAGGGGGCATGAAGGAGAGAGCCTTCCACAGTGCTGGAAATGTTCTGTATCTTGATGGGGGTGTGAAGGAGGTAGATACATGGGTGTATATTAATATAATAATTTATGAAGCCTTATAATTAAGAATTGTGCACTTTACTGAATACTAGTTATATCCCAATCTGAAAAATCTTTTTGGCCAGGCACAGTGGCTCACCGAGGTGGGTAGATCACCTGAGGTCAGGAGTTCGAGAGCAGCCTGGCTAACATGGTGAAACCCCGTCTCTACTAAAAATACACAAATAGCCGGGTGTGGTGGTACACGCCTGTAGTCCCAGCTACTCGGGAGGTTGAGACAGGAGAATCACCTGAACCCAGGAGGCAGAGGCTGCAGTGAGCCAAGATCACACCACTGCACTCCAGTCTGGATGACAGAGTGAGACTTCATCTCAGAAAAAAAAAAAAAAAAATCTTTTAAAACTTTATAGGATGCCACTAAAGCAGTATTGAGGGGAAATGAAGTCTTAAAAACTTTTATTTGGAAAAAAGTCTGAAAAGACTAAAAATCAATGTTAGAAAAAGAAAACAGAACAAATTCATAGAAAGTCAAAGGAACTGATGAGAGCAGAAATTAATGAAACTACAACCCATGCTTTCTCATCCCTCCGTAGGAGCTAACATATTTCTTCATATCTATATCCTGTCCAAAGGTCCTCTCCTCTTCCTTTCTTGCCACCCCCAGTCTCACCCCGATCTCCAATTTCCTCTCCCTAGTTCCTCACTCTGGCTGTAGAAACTGGAGAAACAGTCAAGGGCATCACAGAATTCTGTGGGAAGGCACTTTCTGGGATGGTACAGGTAGCAGAGTGGGGAGACCGGCCAGCAGCGTGGTGACAGGACCAGTATAGAAATGGCTGGACTTGGATCTTCAATAAATAATTCTTTCTCAGCTTCCTCTTCCTCCTCTTCCTCCTGAAGGACATAAGGATTTCAAGGGCCCTTGGGCTCCCTTCTTTGGTCTAGTCTTCTCTCACTCTCCTATTCTCCCTGCTCTTACCTCCTCTTCCTCTAGTCTCTTTTCCTCCTCGTCTTCCTGCTCCAAGAACAACTTGTCAAGCCGCTGGAGCTGGAAGAGGTGGAACTGGCGCTGCAGCTCCTCAGAGGTACTCAGGCTCTGCAGCATCAGCTGGGG
Organism: Macaca thibetana thibetana; assembly: GCF_024542745.1. Classification (NCBI taxonomy): domain Eukaryota; kingdom Metazoa; phylum Chordata; class Mammalia; order Primates; family Cercopithecidae; genus Macaca; species Macaca thibetana. The sequence goes on along the minus strand of NC_065581.1, from coordinate 44,143,662 downwards.
GAGGCGGTTGGGAAAACAGAGGCCAATCTCCTCCAGCACGGCCCCCTCCAGCCAGCTCGAGCCAAAGCTCAGGAGACGGTCCGCCATATAATGCCTGCAGCACACACAGCCCGGGCCAAGCCTCAGTGTGGGTGGCAGCATGGCCCAGCCTCCCCCTCAAGAATGTAGGTCCCTCTGTCCCTCTGCCTGAGTCACACACCCTACCTCACCTCTTCTCTCCCACTCCCTTTCCACCAATGCATGACCACCTCCACTTTTTTCTTTTTTTTTTTTTGAGACAAAGTCTCGCTCTTGTCACCCAGGCTGAAATGCAATGACGCAGTCTTGGCTCACTGCAACCTCCACCTCCCGGGTTCAAGCAATTCACCTGCCTTACCCTCCCGAGTAGCTGGGATTACAGGTGCCCACCACCACGCCACCACTCCTGGCTAATTTTTGTACTTTTAGTAGAGACAGGGTTTCACTATGTTGGTCAGGCTGATCTTGAACTCCTGACCTCAGGTGATGTGCCCACCTCGGCCTCCCAGAGTGCTGGGATTACACACGTGAGCCACCGCGCCTGGCCAGCCATCTACATCTTTCTCTCTCCTCTGCACAGCCTCTTTTCTCATCTCCCCTATAAGACTCAATCTGTCCACTCTCCAGATCTAGGCCTCCCATCCCCTACCCCTCCAGACCTGCACTCACTGATAGAAGTGCTCAAAAGTTGTGGCCAGTTCCAGACCAGAAAGGACCATAATGGGTTCCAGGTGCCGCTGAAGCTGCCCCAGCATTTCCACTCCAGGGGCTCCACCAATCAGGCCACCCTGGATCTGCTGGTCAATGTACCTGGCAAACTGCTCACTCATCTGGGGGCAGTGGAAAGGGCATGGGCAAACCATGAATGAGGGAGTGGAGGAGACTGGGGAGCGAAAGGAGGTGAAAGGGCAGAGCAGAAAGAGATGAACTTGGGACATGACCTTATAGCCCTGTGGGGAGCTGGTGGGACTCACGTGAGCAGCAGTGAGGAAGGACTGCTGCAGCAAGGCGCCAGAGAAGCCACTGCGCAGAGCCAGCGTGAAGGCTGCCCGAGGCCCAAACAGCTCGGAGCCTGCTCTCTGCAAGTGCTCATAGAGTTTACAGTAACGAGGCACAAAGTCTGGGGCCCCCCAAGCTGCAGCCAGGAATCTGCCGACCTGAGAAGAAAGGCAAGAAATGACATAAAAGGAGCAGCCCCTCCCCTCCGCAGACTTCTGCTTGCTTCTGCCCACCTGCTCCTGCACCACGCTCAGCCAGCATTGGGTTATGTTCCTCAGGCTGCTACTTGGAAGCACTGGCAAAGGCGCCGGGCTCCGGTCCCGACCCTTACTGTTCTTGCTGACTGTAGAGACAGAGGGAGAAGGAAGAGGTTTCATCTCAGCCTCTAGGTGAGTACACCCGTCTTGGGTAGTGATCTCCTGGAAAGGCCAGGAAGTCTCAGGGGCCTGGAAAGGCTGGTAGCAAAGCAGCAAGAGTAAGATCCAGGGAGAAGGGAGCCAGATACACCACTGCCCGCAGTCTAAGCTCTATTGGCCACGGTTGGGACTTACAGGGCCGAGTGGATGGCTCAGGAGAAGGCCCAGGAGGAGGCTCCACATGCACCAGCAAGTGGCAAAGGCGACGAACTCGAGAAGCAAAGGACGCTGCTCGACTCAGGGGGTTCTGAGAGCTCTCTCTCTGTTCTAAGTACTGATCCAGCAGCCATCCCAGGGCACTCACACCTTCCGCATCTGAAAGAAGACAGGTCAGGAACAGGTCTCCATGGGAGATGGGAGAACAGACAGCCCAGGGCAGAGGAGGGAGAAAGATCAATTGTACAAAAAGGCTTGAGGGATAGTGGGGCCCTAGTCCTCCCCTCACCAAGGTTTGCTTCAGCTGGAGTCAGGGGAGATGGTAACAGGGCGGGGATGGGGTAGTGGGGAAGATTCAAATACCAGAGTCTCAGGGAGCAGTGCCTGGGGCAGGAAGGAGAGAGGAACATTGAGGTGACAGGCCTTCAGGGACAAAGACAGGAACCAAAAGAACCAAGAGCATTAACTCAGGTGATCCCTGGGAATAAGGACAAGGAACTGGTTAGTGGGGCCAGGTGTCAGCATGGTTACCGGGAGAGGTGATGTTCTGCACCAGGGGGCTGACCAGGGCCTCCCAGCAGGTCTTGCCCAGTGCTTGGGCGGCCTCATCATCAGGGAGGAAACGGTCGGCAAAATTCTGCTCGTGGCGCAAAACCCTGTTCAGTCTGGGAACAAACAGTGCACAGTGGAGGATTAAAGGCACTGATTTCCCAGAGGCCTCCATTCAAGTGCAGATCAGCTCCCAATCACCCCTGTTAGGTCCCTGACCCAACTTGTCCCAATCAACACAAACTTCTCACCTATGTTCAACTTCCCCCTCATGTCCTGGCTGCAGCTTTCCCTTCCAGACTCCCACAGAAGCATCCCTCCTACTTCTTAGTGCCCTGTTCCCTTACCCATCTTCCTTCCTCAGGCCCCACCCACCTGGGACAGAGCTGGAGGAGGCGCCGGCGGTCCTCTGCTATGTCCCGGCTCCAGGCTTGTGCCCGAATTGTGTAGAAGAGACATGTTCGGCGACACAGCTGCTCCCGGAACAGTGGCCAGAATGTGGGCTTAGGGCCCAGGACCTCCACACCCCGAACCCGGGTGTCAATGCCGCCCTGGAACATGCACAGACTTATCTGTCACCTAAGCCTCTTGAGCCACTAAGTACTACCAAAGCCAAGCCTCCTGCCCTGAGCTCCCTAGAACTGCTCAGGACATCCCCACATCTCTGGGACTCAACAGGTCCCTGGGCCATCTCCCAAGCAGATCAAGGAGAAACCTTGGCTAAAGCCCTGGCCTCTAGATGTTAGAGAATGCAGCCACTCTGGAGACCCTGTGCCACCTCCTCCTCCTCAGCCCTGGCTGATGCCCTGGCACCACCTGCTGGCAGCGCTTTATGCGGATCTGGATGATAGGCCAGAAGCGGTTCAGATTCTCCAGGAGGATCACCCGGCTGGCAGAGGGCATCACATTCACCTGGCAGGGCAAGGGAGAAGAGGGAAAGGAGAGAGCTGTCACCTCCAGAAACAGGGTTGGAAAAACTGTTGACAGTAACCAAGTTGGTCATGGTGTGTGCCCTTCACTTCTCCTGCAGAGCCCAGGGATGGACGTGGCTCTGCATCCCTAATCCCACTCTCACTGCTTACAAGGCAATGCCTTGCCAGGAGGAAGGGATGTCACCATTCCCAGGGACTAGGTCCTTCCCACAGGCACTGGGACAAAAAGAAGGACGTGGAGCAAGGTGAAGGGGGGCACAAGGGTTCCCACCGTGTTGAGCTCAGTGCTGATGCAGCTGGTGCTGTCACCCCCAAACACCACCACCCTGGCTGGCATGTAGCTTGAGTCCTCACTGGCCACCAACAAAGTGAGCTGCCTGGGAGAGAAGAAAGGAAACAGTCAAAGCTTGGCCTCTGGACATGGTGGCTCACACCTGTAATCCCAACATTTTGGAAGGCTGAGGTGGGAGGACTGCTTGAGGCTAGGAGTTTAAGATCAATCTGGGCCATACTGCAAGACCCCACCTCTACAAAATAAAAATCAAAAGAAAGAAATAAAAAGGCCAGAGCCCTGGTTTTAGTTCAAAACTATTTCAAGCCACCACTTCTTTCTCGGGCACCTGTTCCTCTGCTGGCTCCTGACGCAGCTGTCCCCACAAGACCCTGTGCTCTTCCCTTTATATTCCGCCAAAGTAACTTAATTTAAACCCACGGTTTCAACTGAAAATTAATACACAGAAGACTCCAGATCCACATCTCTATCCCAGACCACTCTCCTGAGCTTTCATGCTGTGTCCCCAACAGGTCATGTCATGTCCCATAGGTGCCTCAAAGTCAACATGCCCAAATGAAATGATCATCTGTCCACGTAAACTTGTCCCGCTTCCTATTTCTCCCCTGGGAAATAAAACTTCTGTGCACCCAGTACTCAACTAGAATACTGTCACTGTGGCCTTCACCTTCTCATGTCTTCCCTCACCCAAAGGCAAGCCTTGTGGACTCCACCTCTGAGGATTTCCCAGTCCATTCCCACTCCTGCTGTCTAACTGAACACATGGATCCTTTCTCTACTAGACCACTGCATAAACCTTCCATCTCTTTCTTCTGATCTCCAACCCTAATTCCCACAATTGCCAGAGTGAGCTTCCTCAATAAAAAAATCTAGTTTTCGGCCGGGCGCGGTGGCTCAAGCCTGTAATCCCAGCACTTTGGGAGGCCGAGACGGGCGGATCACAAGGTCAGGAGATCGAGACCATCCTGGCTAACACGGTGAAACCCCGTCTCTACTAAAAAATACAAAAAACTAGCCGGGCGAGGCGGCGGGCGCCTATAGTCCCAGCTACTCGGGAGGCTGAGGCAGGAGAATGGCGTGAACCCGGGAGGCGGAGCTTGCAGTGAGCTGAGATCCGGCCACTGCACTCCAGCCTGGGCGACAGAGCGAGACTCCGTCTCAAAAACAAACAAACAAACAAAAAATCTAGTTTTCGGCTGGGCGTGATGGCTCACGCCTGTAATCTCAGCACTTTGGGAGGCCGAGACGGGTGAATCACGAGGTCAGGAGACAGACCATCCCGGCTAACACGGTGAAACCCTGCCTCTATCAAAAATACAAAAAATTAGCCGGGCGTGGCAGCCGGCGCCTGTAGTTCCAGCTACTCGGGAGGTTGAGGCAGGAGAATGGCGTGAACCCAGGAGGCGGAGCTTGCAGTGAGTCGAGATCGTGCCACTGCACTGCAGCCTGGGCCACAGAGCAAGATTCTGTCTCGAAAAAAGAAAAAGAAAAAAAATCTAGTTTTCTCTCTTCGCTTCTTAAAATCTTCTAATGGCTCTCCAAGTTTTGGAATAAAGTTCAAACTGCTTAGCTCACAAAACACTTTGTGATCTGCCTTTGCCTACTTTTCTGGCCTGTATCTTCTGCCACTTAGATATACAGTTTTCATTGCAGCCAAACATGACTACTAAAGTCCTTCCAAATACAGTTTCTTACTTCCATTTCGCACATATGCTGTCCTTGTGCCTAGAATATTGCCCCCTCTTTATCTACCTAATTTCAATGTCAAAACCCAGCTCAGTCACCCCCTCCTTCCAGAAGGAAGTCTGCTCTGATGCCTGTCAGTCTCAGGTCCACATGTGGACAGCAATGCATTTTCTTACTCTGTGCTCTTACTTGATTTTCTAGTGTAGCTCCCCAGCTGGAATGTAGGTACCATATCTTATTGCGCTTCTATTTCCAGACCCTTGCACAGTGCCTGACACAAATGCCTGGCATTAAACAAATGCCCACAGGAGAAATGGATAAGTGAGCTGTTGATCTCCCTCAACACTAAGCACAGGGCAGTGCCATCTGTACCTGTTGGGGTACAGGTCACCAGATTCCAGGAGTGAGGGGAAGTCTATACTCAGCACAGCAAAGGCAGGTCAATATGTCTATGTGTTCACTGCACAAAATAGGTTTGAGTGTGTCCCTCAGGCATGTGGGTTATAGCTGGGGTTATGTGTATCTGGGTGCTTTGGCGAAGTATCCTGGGGCACAGCAGAACATTCATATATGTGTGTTCACACCTAACAAGAACACCACGGTGCATGTGCAGGGTGATGTAGTGGGAGCCGGTGCTGCCGTTGGACTCCCAGTAGGTCTTGGGGTTGTGGTCCGTCAGCTTGCTGGCCCGGTGTGGGTTGGAGGACACCTCCACCTTCTCCCAGCACTTGTCCTCCTTCACTTCCACACTGGAGCCTGGGGGCAAGTGGGAAGGGGTGGCAGTCACAGCCAGGTTAGTTGAGAGAGGGAAAAGGAAAAGGTCTAGGGAGCAGGAAGGGAAGGGGAGAACAGACACTGGATGGGAGCCAGGAGAAAGCAGATGAGGGCACTAACCCTGGCAGAGATGCCTGAGGAACACATCAAAGAAGGGGATATTGATGGGTTGGTGGGTTCGTCTGTGGTCTTCGATCTGGCCCAGCACCATCTGCAGCCGGAACATCAGGGAGAATGAGGAAGGGGAGAGGGAGGAACACAGAGAAACACCCAGAAACAGGTCGACAGAAAAAGTAAAGGGTCAATGGTACACTCAACTCCTCTCTCCCCACATTTTGACAGAACCATGTAGAGTCAAGGTTAGGAAACAAGTGCCCCAGATTTGCTACAACCTGTGCCAAACAGGGATACCAAAGAGGAACACAGTGAATCCCCTTCCCCTGCTTCTGACTTGCATTCTCTCAGCTGCATACCCACAGCCGCTCCTCACCTGAATGCAGCCAGCCAGGATGCTAGAGGTGAGGTTGCTATAGAGCTGTGCGTACTTCTCACACTCTGTCACCAGGTCCCGAAGCTCACAGCCCAGCAGCAGCTGAGCTGAGTGCTTGTCCAGGACTTTGGAGAGGACCTCTTTTGCTCCCAGGCAGCAGAGCACCACAGCATAGTCCTTATGCATCAAGGCCAGGCGATGTAGGAAGCAGGTCAGCTCCTGAACAATCTGAGTCCAGAGCCACATAGATTCATTTACAGGAAACAAGAGGTAGGACATGTAAGGATTGAGAAGAGGGTTCAGTAGAGGAAGTGTTGTGGCTGAGATTGCGGAGACATGCCAACGCCCAGGGAAACAAGAGTGCCAAAGTCAGGGTGGAGTTAAATAGAGGAGTGCTGGGACTCCAGAGTGAGTTGGCAGAACAGAGCTTCGGCATAGCTTTCCAGGCTGCTTCCTGCCAGGCCAAGCTATGTTAACCCTGGGGACTGAGCCTTGCTCTCCAATGCACAAACCCTGAAGGGAGGAGAGCTGTTTGGATTGGTGAATGTGGGCTTCTCCTTAGTCCAGAATTTAAAATCCAAATCTAAAATCATCAAAATGGTTTATACTTCAAAGATCCCAGTTCTGGAGACTCTTAGATTACATTACCCTTCCTCTTCCTACACCCATCCCAGTGCCCCAAGATCCATTCAGAAAGGCTCTGCTGTGCCCTCCAGAGCCTCACAAGGAAGTTGGTGCCCCAGATGCTGCCCATCCCTCCCTTCCCCTTACCAGGGTTCTAGTACCTCAGAGTCACTGCTAGGGCCACTCAGGCAGTTGAGGCAGGGCTCCAAGACCTCGTGCCAAGGGAGGACCATTGCCTCAGGGAAATCCAGCAGTCGGGTTATGACCCTGGTGAGGGGACAGAAACGAGTAAAGTCAGGCCAGGCGCAGTGGCTCATGCCTGTAATCCCAGCACTTTGGGAGGCTGAGGCGGGCAGATCACCTGAGGTCGGGAGTTTGAGACCAGCCTGACCAACATGGAGAAACCCAATCTCTACTAAAAATACAAAAGTAGCTGGGCATGGTGGCGTATGCCTGTAATCTCAGCTACTCGGGAGGCTGAGGCAGGAGAATCGCTTGAACCTGGGAGGCGGAGGTTGCAGTGTGCTGAGATCGCGCCATTGCACTCCAGCCTGGGCAACAAGAGTGAAACTCCGTCTCAAAAAAAAAAAGAAAAGAAAAGAAACAAGTCAAGTCCCTGAAGTCTGCCAGTTTCCCTCGTCCCAATGCATGGTGCCTCAACAGGTCTCTCACCTCAGCACAGACAGCAGCAGAGTCTTGTTGGGCCCCGGAGCATCCAGAGTCCGCAGCAACAGGAGGAAAGGCTGGGTCTCCTGCTGGAGGCGCTTGAGGAGGGGCCTCACGGCACCCCCGGGGCTGCCCTCACGGCACAGCACACGCTCCAAGTCCAGGAGTAGTTCTGCAGATGGGCCCCCAACCAGGGATCGAATCAGTAGCTCAGGGGACCCATCCTGACCCTGGATGATGGGGGTCTCTAGTGCTGCAGCCAGACACACCGGAGGGAAAAATGTGGATGAAGAGTCTTAACAGTTTGCCAAACTGAGAACTGGGGAGGTCCAGAAAATCACCCCAAAATTTTCTTTCTATATTGAGGATGTCTACAGTTTTTAACCAAACTATGGGGGACTTTCTTTCCTGATCCCAAATACAAACCTAATCACATTTGAAAAAAAAAACCTAGTATAGCAAGCATTGTCAAGTTAAACACAAGACATTTTAAATCTCTTATAGTCGTATTATTAAATGTTAGTTATAGTAAATATTAACTATGATGATTACATTCCTGTACTACCTGCATGGTGGCTTTAGGTACACAGACTAAAAGATACATACATATTTACTATTTTTCTTTTTTTTTTTTTGGAAATGGAGTCTCGCTCTGTCACCCAGGCTGGAATGCAGTGGCGAGATCTCAGCTCACTGTGACCTCCACCTCCTGCACTTAAGCGATTCTCCTGCCTCAGCCTCCCAAGTAGCTGGGATTACAGGCACCCACCACCGTGCCTGGGTAATTTTTGTATTTTTAGTAGGGACGGGGTTTCACCATATTGGTCAGGCTGGTCTCAAACTTCTGACCTCAAGTGATCTGCCTGCCTCAGCCTCCCAAAGTGCTGGGATTAAAGGCGTGAGCTATTGCATCCTGCCACATATTTCCTATTTCAATATCCCTCCGTACTTCTAGGTTTTCACTTGTTTTTCAATCACAAAGGGTTTCTTCCCCAGTATCAATATTTAATGTTTCCAGGCACAAGCGTTCTGTACCATAAATTATAATTCCTCTTAAGAAGGCCTCCCTATTCTGTGAAGAGAAAGTCAAACTTAGGCCAGGCACAGTGGCTCACGCCTGTAATCCCAGCACTTTGGGAGGCCAAGGCGGGCAGATCACGAGGTCAGGAGTTCGAGACCAGCCTGACCAACACGGTGAAACCCTGTCTCTACTAAATACACAAAAATTAGCCAGGCATGGTGGCATGCGCCTGTAATGCCAGCTACTCAGGAGGCTGGGGCAGGATAATTCCTTGAACCCGGGAGGCGGAGGTTGCAGTGAGCTGAGATCGTGCCACTGTACTTCAGCCTGGGCAACAGCAATTTCCTTGCACATATTCCACAGTCTCCCTCTTCTTGGTTGGGAAATTCTACTTAAGACCTAACTTGAGCACCACAATGCTCACTCATTTCCTGAAGTCTCCTTGTATCTTTCCAGTAAGGAGCTGATATGTAAACTTTAGCCTTCATGGTCACTGGCTGGCACTGTGTGATTCCTCTGCAAAACCACCCCTCCACAATGATACCTGCATGCTCAGGGCTGCCCGGCGGCTCTGAGTAGCGATTGAGAAGCATCATGAGGATGGTGCGTGTGGTAGGCATAGGTTCTGTCCCTGGTGCTATCCCTGAGTGCCTAAACAACGTGTCTCTCAGCTCTCTGGTTATAATCTGGTCTCCCAGAGTGTGGTGGTTGCACAAAAGCAGGTTGAGCAGGAGCAAGCCATTTCTCGCTGCAGAAGAGCACCTGGGAGGAGGGAGGTGACCAGGAAGAACCTTAGAGACCATGAATGCAATGGAAGCAGCAAAGCAAGCACAGAGGGCTGGGCAGCTAGGGAGCAAAGGGCTCCAGTGGGCCCTCTGAGCCAGGACATCTGATCCCCTGACCTCAGGCCACTCCTCCCAAACCCATAAAGGGAGGTCAGTGTGTCTCTGCCCTCTCTGGGAATCTCCCTATCCCCAATCCACTTGCATTCTCTTCCAACAACAATTGCTTAATCCAGAGGTGACAACACGAGGGGAATTTCTGTGGAGAACATGAGCCTGGAGCACAGGAGTAGCAGGGTTTGGGACTAAGCAGGAGCCTGGAGTTGGGAGGGTAAAGCCCTGACCCCTCAGTGTTCAGCATCAGGATCACGGCTGCAGGGACAGTGAGGAGCAGGCTCTCAGAGCCCGGGCGTGTAGCTGAGTCGATGCTGGCGAAGATCTCTCTGGTCATCTGAGCATCAAACAAAGAGTGGATAGAATCTCGGCCAGTAACAAAAGTGGGGATCTCCGAGGAGCTGGCGATGGCCAGCATCTTCAGTGCCTGTGAGGGGGATGTGAGAGCAGAGTGAGGAGGGGGCAAAGCCACCATGAGGAAAGGGAAGCCTCATTCTAGACCTCAAACTTTGGGGCACCTGAGCTGTTTGCAAATAGGTAGAATAGGAGACAGAAATGGAAGAGGTAGTGATGGGATATCAAACACTACAAAGAGAGGGAAGGAGGCAGGGAGGAAGGAAAAGAAAAAAGAAACTAAACAACAAAAAACCCTGAGACTGGATGGTAAAATCAGCCTTCCACTCCTCTCGGCCCCCAGGCTCGCAGCACCAAGGCTACCGGAGTGGGACAGCCACCCCTCCTGTATCTTCCCCTCAGGATGGTGCCCCTCCCAGCATCTAGTTGTCTTCAGGGGCTTCTCACAGTTGGCTCCCATCTCACTTGCACTCCTTCCTTTGCAAAATCTCTCTTCCCTTGAGCTCCATGACTTCACATCCTCCTGGCATTTCTCCTACCTCTCTGGTGTTCCTTTGCCCCAAGGAACTGAGGTTCCTTGTCCCCTTTCTCTGGACTCTGCGCTCACCCACACTGAGGCAACCAGGTTCATTCCCATTGCTTCAATTACCACCTATACGCCAAGTCTCCACAACCTGTGTCTCCTGGCCTTAGCCAGTATCCAGCCCTTCTATTTTTATTTATTTATTTTTTTTGAGACGGAGTCTCGCTCTGTCACCCAGGCTGGAGTGCAGTGGCCAGATCTCAGCTCACTGCAAGCTCCGCCTCCCGGGTTTACGCCATTCTCCTGGCTCAGCCTCCCGAGTAGCTGGGACTACAGGCACCCGCCACCTTGCCCGGCTAGTTTTTTGTATTTTTTTAGTAGAGACGAGGTTTCACCATGTTAGCCAGGATGGTCTCGATCTCCTGACCTCATGATCCGCCCGTCTCGGCCTCCCAAAGTGCTGGGATTACAGGCTTGAGCCACCGCGCCCGGCCTCCAGCCCTTCTAGACAAGACTTCTTGGTTGTCTCACAGGCAGTGGTTGGCATTATAGGAAAAATTAATTGTAACGTGTAAACTTGTTTGCTGGGACTATAGAGAAAAATTAAATTAAAATAGATACTGCACAATCACAGCGGAAATGGTCTCTCCTGGTGAAAGGGTTGATTCTCTACAAGAAACCCACGAGAGATGGACTGGGCTAGAAATAATTCTCAGGACAATCCCTCTTGTAAGGCCTGGACCCTCCAAGCAACTTCTACTTCTCAATGAAGCTTTCTCCCTGTAGTTACACCACCCTGCCCCAGTTAGCTGAGTTCTGTAGACTTTAAGTTATTAACAAGATGACATAATTTTATTTCAGGGCAAGATTTTTTTGAGATGAAATCTCACTCTGTCACCCAGGCTGGAGTGCAATGGCGCAATCTCAGCTCACAGCAACCTCCCTGTCCTGGGTTCAAGCAATTCTCCCGCCTCAGCCTCCCAAGTAGCTGGAATTACAGGCATGCACCACCACGCCCGGCTAATTTTGTATTTTTAGTAGAGACAGGGTTTTACCATGTTGGCCAGGCTGGTCTTGAACTCCTTACCTCAGGTGTTCCACCCGTCTTGGTCTCCCAAAGCGCTGGAATTACAGGCATGAGCCACCATGCCCAGCCATTTTTATTTTTATTTTTTTTGCCATGATCTATAGTGGATGGCAATTGCTATGTTTTGGTCATGTAATTTGAGAGGATCAGGGAATTCTTTGAGCATGATGGTCTAGACTATGAATGCCTGGCTGCTCTTGGTCCCATAAAGAAAAGTACCCCCAGGCTGGATGTGGTGGCTCACACCTGTAATCCCAGCACTTTGGGAGACCGAGGCGGGAGGATCATGAGCTCAGGAGAGCAAGACATCCTGGCCAACATGGTGAAACCCCGTCTCTACTAAAAATACAAAAAATTAAGCTGGGCATGGTGGCACGCACCTGTAATCCCTGCTACTCAGGAGGCTAAGGTGGGAGAATTGCTTGAACCCGGGAGGCAGAGGTTGCAGTGAGCTGAGATCGCACCACTGCACTCTAGCCTGGGCGACAGCGCAAGACTCCGTTAAAAAAAAAAAAGAAGGAAAGGAAGGAAGGAAGGAAGGAAGGAAGGAAGGGAGGGAGGGAGGGAGGGAGGGAGGGAGGAGAGGGAGGAGGAGGGGAGGGGAGGGAGGAGACAGGAGGAGAGAGGACGGGAGGGGAGGGGACAGGAGGAGAGGGAACAGGAGGGAAGGTAATGGAAGGGAGCCTCCTGGCCTCTCCCAGGACAGCCTGCTCTAAGAGGACGCGTGCTCCCGTTCATGCTGCTGCCATTATACTACTGGAATACATTCTCAGAACTGCTCTGGCCGAAGCCGGGCTGTCTCCCTCAGGAACCCTCAGGCTATACAGAGCTCTTCTGCCTGCACCACCCTACCTGCCAGTACTTCTGTCTGGAGTAACCAGTAAGCCAATTCTTCTGTAAGCTACTCTGGATAAGGGCCTTCCTTCCCGATTCTCTGGGCAATGGCAATGCTGGCTTTGTTTTACCCAAATCTAGTAACAGAGTATTTTCTACATAAGGGTGCCACTTGGATAAAAGAGGAAAAAAAAAACTTTTTGGTCACATCTAGAAAATTAGTTTTTAACCAGACACCTAATCATAACTAAAAAGGCAGGAACACTCAACAAACCTGAAAACTCAACTCCTGACCTTCTCCCCATATCTCCTCCTCCTGCCACATTCTCTCTCAGTAAACGGCCACTTCATGCAACCCTGCTGCTTAATTTTACACCTGGGAGTCATTCTTAACCCTGGCCTGGGCCGGGCATGGTGGCTCATGCCTGTAATCCCAGGAGGCTGAGGCAAGAGAATCACTTGAACCCAGGAGGTGGAGGTTGTAGTGAGCTGAGACAGCGCCACTGCACTCCAGGCTAGGCAACAGAGAGAAACTCCGTCACAAACAAACAAACAAACAAAAAGCCTCCTGGCCTGGCACAGTGGCTCATGCCTATAATCTCAGCACTTTGGGAGGCTGAGGTGGGAGGATCACTTGAGCCCAGGAGTTCAAGATCAGTCTGGGCAACATAGCAAGATCCTGTCTCCACCAAAAATAACTCCAAAACTCCTTTTTTCCTTTTTCCAAACACTCAATCCCCAAGAATGTCCGGATCAAACTCTTAAATCCATCTCCATCTTTCCATTCCAAAATCTACTCACTGGTCTGAAGCACCAAAGTATTTCCTCAAGATCAGTAGTCCCCAATCTGCCTGTCTTGCCCATTGTTCTCTCCCGCCAGGCCCAACGTACTCACCGCCAACCCAGCCTGCTGCACCAAGACAGAAGTCTTATATTCTTGCATGCAGACCAGTACAGCATAGATGCCACCCTCCCTGGCAAAGAGCGGTCGCCACTCGTGCTTGGTCATGAGCAGGTAAAGGAGGCGCAGGGCCTGCACCACCACCATCTTCTCTCCCACCTGGTTGGTCAGCAGCTCCACCAGCATCTTCACTAGCTTCTCTCTGACAAGAGAAGAGACGTTGGGGCTCCCCATCCCAAGGAGTCTTGCCTGACCTCCCAGCCATGGCATCATCGGAATCCCTGACCAATCCCATCCACCAAGAGCTAGTCCATCCTCTCTGCCCCACCCAAACCTGCTCTCCTTGCTCCAGTCTCACCCCAATCCCCTCCCCTCTGCAGCCAAACTGCCTGTGGCTCCTCAGCTAATGAAGGAGGCAGTAGAAAAAATGTTTACAAACTCTGGCTCATCTTTTCAAATAAATCTATAAATTCAAAGTGATGCTAATCAAAATGCCGAAAAGGTGGTTTTGTTTGTTTTTGAGATGGAGTCTTGCTCTGTTGCCAGGCTGGAGTGCAGTGGCGCAATCTCAGCTCACTGCAACCTCCACCTCCCAGGTTCAAGTGATTCTCAAGCCTCAGCCTCTCGAGTAGCTGGGACTACAGGTGCGTGTTACCACATCCTGCTAATTTTTTGTATTGTTTTTCAGTAGAGACGGGGTTTCGCTATGTTGGCCAGATTGGTCTCGAACTCCTGTTCTCAAGCAGTCTACTTGCCTTGGCCTCCCAAAGTGCTGGCCTAAAAGGTTTTTTAAAACACCGTGACAGGCAGATCCAGGCCTTGGAAATGTTCAGAAAAAAATAGTGGTAGCCAGGCGCAGGAGCTCATGCCTGTACTCCCAGCACTTTGGGAGGCTGAGGTGGGCGAATCGTTTGAGCCCATGGCTTTTGCCATGGGCAACACGGCAAAACTCCATCTCTACAAAAAATTATCTGGCATAGTGGCCTGTGCCTGTAGTCTCAGCTACTTGTGAGGCTGAGGTGGGAGGATCACCTGAGCCTAGGAGGTCAAGGCAGCAGCAAGCTGTGATCATGTCACTGTACTCCAGCATGGTTGACAGAGTGAGACCTTGTCTCAAAAAAAAAAAAAAAAAAAAAAAAAAAGTGGTAGACTTGCCTATTATTATCAAAATATAAATATAAACTTGTAATAACTGCAACCCTGGAACTGATATAGGGTAGCTAAATAGATCAGTAGATGAGAAGAGAGATAAGGGTGGTATACAAGCCAGTAAAAAAAAAAAAGGAAAAACCATTTAAAATATAATGTGTGGGCACAGTGACACACACCTGTAATCCCAGCACTTTGGGAAGCTGAGGTAGTGGGATCATTTGAGGCCAGGAGTTCGAGACCAACCTGGCCAACATGGTGAAACCCCATCTCTTACTAAAAATACAAAATTTAGCCAGGCATGGTGGCGTGGGGCTGTAATCCCAGCTATTCTGGAGGCTGAGGCAGGAGAATCGCTCGAACCCAGGAGGCGGAGGTTGCAGTGAGCTGAGACGAGAATTGCACCACTGCACTCCAGTCTGGGCGACAAAGCAAGACTCTGTCTCAAAATAACTAATTAAACAAAATGTAATGTTGAATGAGGTGGGAGGATTGCTTGAGGCCAAGAGTTTGAAACCAGCCTGGGCAACATAGTGAGACTCCATCTCTACAAAACAAAAAAAAATTAGCTGGGTGTGGTGGCTCATTCCTGTAGTCCCAGCTACTTGGGAGGATAAGGAAGGAGGTTTGCTAGAGGCTAAGAGTTTGAGGCTGTGTGAGCTATGTGATCTTGCTACTGCACTCCAGCCTGGTCAACAGACTGAGACTCTGTCTCTAAAAAAAACAAAACAAAACACACACACACACACACACACACACACACACACACACACACACACACACACACACACACAATGCAATTTAAAGATACCTGGCTATCCATATGAAAACAATGAAGCTGGAGCTCTACTTCACAACATTTGCAAAAATAAACTGCAAATGAATTTTTAAATGAATTTTAAAAATACAAAATCATGGGTATTTTTGGAAAATATAGGGAAATATTTTTATAATCCTGGAACAGAATAGATCTTTTTAAGTAGGACACAAAATCTAGAAGCCATAAAAAAGCTGAAAAATGTAGCAACAAACAGTCTGAAACTCTAGCATGATGAAAAAAACACTACACACAAAATTACGAGACAAGCGCAGGAGCTAGACAAAGGTGCCAGTGGAAATGCTGATCTAAGAGACGAGGAAGAAGTGCCTCTAGAGTCCCTAGATCAGGGTGAGGGTCAGGAGAGAAAACAGCAGGTATTGACTGTTGCTTCACAGTGACAGCGACGCCAACTGAGGAGGTGGCTTGGGAACTATGAGGGGAAAAAACACAGAAGGAGAACTTCTGGGAAAGAAGGCAAATAAAGGTACTGAGAAAGTTCTGCTTTTAATCTATCTTTTCTAAGAAGTTTTATAATGACAAGAGTGTGAAATAGGCTTTAAATACATATCCCCTTCCACGGCCATGATTTCTTATATACTAGACAATATACATGGGTAATACATATGAATAGATACAGAAATATGTAAGGATGTTTACCCACATGTTAACACTGATTGTCTCTGCCTTAATGGCTTTCAGATTTTTTTTCTGTCAATCTCACTTGAATATGATCAGATAATTTTTATTTTAATAATTTTCTAATTTTTTTACTGTATGTATTATTCTATAACCACAAAATAAAGCTAATATGATTTTTAAAAAGACAAGCAAAATATTTGGAACATAAATAACAAAGGAATAACCAAAATTCCTATAAATACATTAAAAAAGGCAAAGATCCAATTAAAAAGTGGGCAAAGGATAAGAACAGAATATTTATAGGAAAAAAAAAAAAAAACAGAACAAATGTATGCAAATATGCCTAACTTTACCAGAACTAGGTAACTAAAACAAAGAGATACCAATCATTTAAAATGCTGCCAATTAGACAGATTAAAAAAGAAGACAATATTCAGTGTTGGCAGATGTTAAGGAAAAACAGACCCGTTAGAACACTGCACTTGAAATTGGAGATAACCACACTGCAGGGTCCTATGCAGCAGTAAACATAATGAGGCAGCTCCATGCAGACTGATATGGAAAGCCCTCTAAGGCACTGAGTGGGGGCAAAAAAAAAAAAATTGTAGAAACATGTAGAATGTGATTACATAGACTAAAGCACAGACTCAGAAAATGCTCTATTTCCAAACACACAATTACAAATGCAAATCTATAGGATATAGTAGACTGATAACAGTGGTGAGAAAGGACTTCGGCCTTCCTATGTTCTTTTACATTCTTCAGATCTTTTAAAACGAGAATCCAGCTGGGCATGGTGGCTCACACCTGTAATCCCAGCACTTTGGGAGGCTGGATCATCTGAGGTCAGGAGTTCGAGACCAGCCTGGCCAACATGGTGAAACCTCATCTCTACTAAAATACAAAAATTAGCTAGGCATGGTGGCGGGCACCTGTAATCCCAGCTACTTGGGAGGCTAAGACATAAGAACTGCTTGAACCCAGGAGGCAAAAGTTGCAGTGAGCCAAGATCACACTATTGCACTCTAGCCTGGGTGACAGAGTGAGACTCTGTCTCAAAAACAAGTAAATAAATAAAAATAAATAAATAAATAAAATGAGAATACGTTGCGTGTTATTTGTATAACTTAAAAGTAGAGGGCTGGACGTGGTGGCTCATGCCTGTAATCCCAACACTTTGGGAGGCCAAGGCAGGCAGATGATGAGGTCAGGAGATTGAGACCATCCTGGCCAACATGGTGAAACCCCATCTCTACTAAAAGTACAAAAATTAGCTGGGCATGGTGGCACGTGCTTGTAACCCCAGCTACTCAGGAGGCTGAGGCAGGAGAATCCCTCGAACCCGGGAGGCAGAGGTTGCAGTGAGCCAAGATCGCACCACTGCACTCCAGCATGATGACATAGCAAGACTCCGTCTCAAAAATAAATAAATTAATTAATTAAATAAATAAAAGTAGAAAAAACTTTTAAAATAAAGTAGGTTTTAAGGTCTAATGTGTTAAAAAAAAAAAAAATAAGTAGGGACAGAAAAAAAAGAAAAAGAAAGAGAAAAAACTCCAGTTCTAGAGCCAAAAAGACCTAGGTTTGAATCCTGGCTCTGCTATCTGTAAAACTCTAAGCAAGTTACTTACATTCTCTAAGCTTCAGTTTCCTCACCCATCCAATAGGATAAATATTACCAACGTATCCTCCGATGTTAGATGGATTTAATGAGAGAATGCACGTAAAATACTAGCATTGGCCGGGCGTGGTGGCTCAAGCCTGTAATCCCAGCACTTTGGGGGCCGAGACGGGCGGATCACGAGGTCCTGAGATCGAGACCATCCTGGCTAACACGGTGAAACCCCGTCTCTACTAAAAAATACAAAAAACTAGCCGGGCAAGGTGGTGGGTGCCTGTAGTCCCAGCTAAGGCAGGAGAATGGCGTAAACCTGGGAGGCGGAGCTTGCAGTGAGCTGAGATCCGGCCACTGCATTCCAGCCTGGGTGACAGAGCAAGACTACGTTTCAAAAAAAAAAAAAAATATATATATATATATACTAGCATAGTGCCTGGCATAACAGAAGTGCTCCAAGAATACGAGCCATTAAAACATCCAACCTTCCTGCTCGGCTGCTCCTCAGGCTGAGCCTTCCCTCATCCCCAGCTTTTCTAATTCGTGATCTCAAAGCTCCTTCCCCTCTACCACCATCCTTTGCCTACAGCTTCAACCAAAACCTCTTCCCTCCCCAATATGCTAACCTCAGTGATCTGTCAGGACGGACCAGAGGGTGATCCCGCTCAGTGACCTCCTCCACAGCCTGAGAGAGGGCACAGAGCCCTGAAAGCTGCAGGTTTGTGTCCAAGCTGGATATCTGCACAGTGGCCACGACGGCCGCCACATGTTGATCCAGGGAGCTGCGAGGACCGGGACCCCGCAAGGCTCTGGCCATTTCTGAAATTGGTGGGAAAAGGCAATGGCTAAAAGAACTGTGGCACCTTGAAGTTAGAAGTCTTTAAAGTCAAGCCCAGTTATCCTACCAATATTTAAATACATTATCGGCTACTGCAGCTTGCATAGTTTTCCAATTCTGTGTCAGGGATCTAATGATCAAACAAAGGAGATGAAGACACCACAGAAAAAGGACCCTCCTTTTCCAGAGATACTGAAGGGAGCGCTGGTTAATTAAATACAATCAAGGTCAAAAGGAAGAAGATGGACACATGGTTCCAAGGCATTTTCCCCTGCAAAAATGACCTTCTTCCATGGTTTTCCTTCGATCCTGACTATCCATTTCTTCTACTGAGACCACCCAGGACCTGTTCCAATTGCTTCCTCCCAGAACCTGACTCACCACTGGCTGACTCCTTCATCTCAGTGGGCAGGGTCATCCCCTCAGTCACCAGAAGCTGGTTAAACAGCTGCGAATCACTCTGTGCCATGGGGGGCTCAGTCCTTGTCTTGGTGGGCTCGGCCTCTGTCTTAGGGGCCTCGGCCTTTGCTTTGGGGGACTCAGTCTCTTCCTCTGAGAAGTTGGCCTCCGACTTGGACTCCTCTTCTGGATCTGGGGTACAGGAGTGATTTCGTGAAGTAGACGAGCTGCTTCGTTCATCAGACAGCAGCCCGTACTTGGTGTAGATCTGGGAGTTGAGCAGGTCATTGAGAGTGCTGCCCTCAAATCGACTACTGAGAACCTGCAGCAGACTCTCAGCCATCTCCACGGACACAGAGATCTCACCTAGGGCCTTTTCACCCAGGGTCTGTCAACAGAAGGGGTATACGTTTAAGAGATAAGCAGACACAAAGGTCTTGGGGTCAGTAACGGGAAGGGTGATCACTCCCCACCACGCCCCCACACCTTCTACATACTAAACCCTTACAGCACTTGCCTCCGCCCCCCAGCAGGACTTCTCCTAACTCTAACCTCTAGCTCCAGCCTCCCCCTAGTGGTATCCCCTGTCTGAAACTCCTTCTAGAGAATCCCACCTCTAACCCTACTAGAAAATCCCCAGGTATCTCAGGCCTATAATACCTCATCCACGTTCTTCCAAAGATTCTGGAAAATTGGCTGCTGCTCACACAAGTCCAACTTTTTGATAAAGAAAAGCAGCTCCCACCATTCAGCCTGGGTCAGATATCCCACTCTCTCATTCTTCTGAGGTTCGGGCTGGAGGTACGGCAAAGGGTAGAGCCCATCCATAGGATTCCAGTCCCAGGAGGGAAATGCTGAGGACACAGGCATGGTGGGGATCAGCACCCCTCAGGAATGGGGTCCGTTTCTGGACCCCTAGGACTGCTCCTGGTCAGAAGTGGCTTCATCCCAGTCACTACTCCTCTGTTCAGAGACATGCTATCCATGTCCCCTCTTAGGCTCACCTGTGCCCAACACAGTAGCCCCTGCCCCCTTCTCCACAGCTGCTGAAGCCTTATCCTCAGTGGCTTCCTCAGGGCCCAGGATCTCCAGCATGTGCCAGTGCACCCAGTAAGTGCGGCCTGTCGACTGCCAGAAAACCTGGTATGAGGGAGGAAGAAAGAGGGCAGAATAGAGAAGGCTCAACCATCTGAGCCTTGGCCTGTGAAGGCTTGAAAGGACATGCCCAAGCATAGATTTGGGGCGCACCCTCACATACACAGCTGGCTAAGCCTGGAAAAACCCCCATATGGCAAAAGGCTTCCTTCCCTTATCAGGAGTGGGCCCTGCCTCTTCTTAACCATGATGTTCTCTGCTTCCACATTCCTTCCTAGCCTCTTCCACTGGTGGTGGTGGGGAGGTATCTCCATTTATCAGTTCTGCTTCCTGGGTGAGTCTCCCATGAACTTACAGTCCACCCACACCCCTGCCACATTTTCTCAGCCCTCCAAATGCACCCCCCGCAAATGCCAACTCCCTTGTATCATTCCAATTCCCCAAGGGGGTTTCTTCTTGGGTGGCCTGCAGGAGTCCACTGTATGAAGTCCCAGCTATACCCCACCCCAAATAAACTCCCAACAGTGTCTCACCACCACGTGCTGCCCACCTGCACAGGGGGAATGCCGTTGTTGCTCTGCCGGAACTCGCCCTCGTCCCCAGCACTGATCTCCTCATAATCATCCAGCATCCGCACTCGCATCCCCGGCTGCAGCGTCTGCTGCACATATTCTCCATAGCCACTACGGCTGGAGAATTCAGAGCGCTGGCGGAAGACCCACCCTTGTCTTCTGGGGGTGGTGACAATGGTGGGGAGTAAAAGGCTGGGGCCTGAAATGTAGGGCTGAAAGATGGACCGGGTTGGCCGGGGAGGTGACATGCCCTGTTCACTGAGGTTCCGGGCCCAGCCCATGCTCCGCACAAGCTCAGAGATGAGATTGCCCACAGCCATGCTGAACTCCAGCTCCCGCTGTCCCCGGCTTTTCTCTCTTGTGGCACACGGGGAGCTTTGGTCTCCAGCTCCCAGCTCTGGACTGTTATTCAGCTGATCCAGGAGGGAGGTGACACAAAGGTAGCGCTTCACCAAGGAGAAGAGCAGCTTTCCTGGGATCTGTAAGGCACAATACTTGGGACAGGTTCATCTCTTCCTGGCTTTAGCTTCTCCCTTTCCCCCCAGTATCCTCCTTTACAGAAAAATATAAAGGCCTTCTCCCCAGGCCTGTAGTTCTCCAACTTTGATTTGTGTAAGAAAGGCACAGGGAGTGTCTTAAGACACAGATTTCTGGGTTCTCATCTCAGAAATTCTGAATGGAGAGGGGCTGAGAGGGAGGACATGAACCTTCATGTTAACAAGTTCCCAGGTGGCTCTGGTGCTAACATTCAGTCCTGAACCATGTTTTCAGAAATAATGCCTCAGCCCTTGTACACAGCATTTCCCTACAGCTGGTAGTGTACCTGAGGCAGATGAATGCCCTCAAAGGCCATGCAGTGTTCTTCAGAGGATGTGGTTTCTGCAAACAGCTCCAGCAATGTATAGCGACTGTCAAAATCCATGTGCTGCTCGATGCCATCTTGCTGGCTCAGTGACAGAAGGACGTGAGCCCGACTCCCTGTAATCCATACCCAATCCATAACTTCTCCTCAATCCCCAGTACTTTCTCCCTGCCTTTCCTAGATTCTATCTCCTATCCCAGAGGCTTTCAAACTTTGTTACTAAGACTCACAGCAAGAAATGTTTTACATGGTAACCTGTTACAAACATACATACATATAACTGAAATATATTTTATGGTACAAAATTTACCCCTACTAAGTGCTACACACTAATGACTTAAGTTTTTTAAAAAATGTTGGTTGTAACCCACCAAATTGATTTCAAAACCAACTAATAAATCTCAATCCAGTTTCGAAAATACAGATAAATCCTATTCTCTTCTCTGGTCAATGCACTGAGAATGAACAGATAAGCCAGAGGCTATCATGTTAGCCTCTTTATATACCTGAAATAGCCTACGAATCTGTAGTTTTCCTTTGCATCAAATTGATATTCACCAAATCCTAGGTGTTCTTACAGAGCTAGGAAATCTCTCCTCTTTCTGTTCTTACTCCCTGTGGCCCCATTTTCTCCATTGTTTTCCTTCTTCCCTGGCTGTCTCTTACCAGCATCGTGGGCTGCCAGAGCCTGCAGCATTTTGCCTGCACTCCGGCGGATCTGAGGCTCAGGATTGCACAACATGTGCATAAGCAGGTCCAGGGCTCCTGTCTCCCTGAAGACACCAGTGAGGGGCCCGATGCTGGCGTAGGCACTGAGCACGTGGATGGTGTGGAGCACAGCAGCCGTGAGGCTTGGGGTCCCACTTTCTGCCAGCTGCCTGGCTGCCCTGCGTACCAGCGCCTGCACATCAGCCTCCATCTCTCCCATTGCCACTTCATCCGGGCCTCCTGGATCTCGAGGAAAGCTTCCTGAAACCCCAGCTGGTTCATGCTGAGGTCCCTTAGATAGTGCCCGCTCACCTAACAGCCCAGGGCAGTTGGCGTAGACCTCAGGAGCTGACAGCCACATGAGGATGTGCTCTGCTTTGCCTTCTTCCACACCCACTTTGCCCACTTCCCCACACTTCAGGACACTCCATCGGATCAGGTATTCAGGATGCCCATCATGCCCAGGCCTCTGTCGAATGAGTTCTTCAGGATATGCCTGCAGCCGAGGCCCTAAAGGCACCATGAGGTCCCCAGCATGCCGTTCCCCGACCATCCTGACCTCCTGGGATATATAAGGAGAAAGATAAGGCAGTATGAGAAAATAAAAAAAATACAGAGGGGGTGGAATCTTGAGACACAGAGAAGGTGGGTGGTGATCGGTAGGCTGCATGGTAGAATTTAGGAGGCCAAACAGAAAAGGCAAAAAATAGGATGGAATAAATAGCTGAACATACTTTGGGATTTATAACAGAAGGAGAATGGAGTGAAGACAGTGAGGGGATAAAGAGATTTAAGAAATGGAAGAGTTGGCTGGGCCCGGTGGCTCACACCTATAATCCCAGCACTTTGGGAGGCCAAGGTGGGCAGATCACGAGGTCAGGAGTTCAAGACCAGCCTGGTCAACACAGTGAAACCCCATCTCTACTAAAAATACAAAAATTAGCCGGGTGTGGTGGCATATGCTACTCAGGAGGCTGAGGCAGGAGAATCACTTGAACCCAGGAGACGGAGGTTGCAGTGAGCCAAGACCGCACCACTGCATTCCAGCCTGGGTAACAGAGCGAGATTCTGTCAAAAAAGAAAGGAAGGGAGGAAGGGAGGAAGGGAGGAAGGGAGGAAGGGAGGAAGGGGAGTTTACAAAAAGATAATGAAAAGAATAATAGGCAAGGTAACAATAAACAGTGACAGTTAAGCAAGATAGTTTAGGCAGGATAGCAGGGTGGCTGAGGGTTACAGATTAGGACTTAGAAAGATGACATGGGTGGACAGGAAGCACAGCAGCATGAGAGGCAGTGGGGTCAGAACATGTGAGGAAAAGTAGGACAGCGGAGGGGCACGACAAGGAGCATAAATGACAGAGTAAAGCTGCAAGATGGATGTAAAGGGTGGGCCATGGCAGATACAGAGAACGGAGATGACAAAAGGCTGGGATGCTGGGGCAAATGACTGGATAGGAAAAGTGTTTTCGAGTCTTGTGAAAGGGGGAGGGCCCTAGGGACCAGATAAAATTATGGGAAAGATGACTAGGTCCCACCCTGCACTTATGCTGTATGTATGGTAAGGATCTAAGTAAGTCAGGTAGACAAGACAGGTGGCAATCACTGGGTTAAAGGTAGGAAATGAGGTCAGGAGAGAAGCAATATTCAGAGATTTTAGTGTCAGATAAATGTGACTCTGAATTCTGGCTCTTTGTCTCACTGTCTGCATAGTTTGGAACAAGTTACTTAACCTCTGAGCTTGTTTCCTCTTCTGCAAGATGGTAGTAATATTCATAGTTACTTCATGAATTTAAAAAAGATCATGTATGTAAAGCACTTGGAACAGCATCGAGCACATGAGTGTTCAGTAAACATAATCTATTATTATTCTTAGATGGAGAAGGTAGGGGAGTCATCAAATAAATGCAAAGTTATTAAGACCGATTATAAATGGGAGTGGAATGATCAGGAAAGATACGAGTGATATGAAGCAGTGCAGGAGCAACAGGGAATAGTGAGAATAAGAATGGAAGAAGGTAAACCCAGATGAAGATATGGGTGGTCAGGGCAGGGGTCATGTTGGGGTACAGGGACAGAAGATTAGAGTAGAAGTGAAGAGGAGGGAGAAAGAAGGATGTGGACCTCAATGGAAGTAGGGGTCCACTTAGGATGGGGGGCAGGCCTGGATGGTAACCAGTGATGTGCCAGCGGGCAACTGATTAGCAGCAGGGGGAAGTAAAACAATCGGATAGGAGGAGGTGGGGGGATGTAATGTGGGCCTAGGAGAGCAACAGTGAACTGAGGTGTGGGGGTGAGGTCTGGACGCAGGGATGAGACCAGCAGATAGCAAGGTCAAGCCCAAGCTTGCAGAGCCGTGGAGGAGGCCAGCACTGCAGAGGGAACAGGTTGGGGGGAGGGGGGAGGATGTTTGGGGGCGCGGCCCAAAGAAGCTGAAAAGATCCAGTGAATCTCAGAGAGCAAGACCTCGTTCCCTTCGTCAGCCCCATGGACAGTGGCTAAAGAACCGGGGAGGAGACAGGAGAAGGGGAGGGACCGGGTCGGCGCAGAACTCTCCTCTCACCTCCCACCGCCCGGCTCAGCCCTCGCTGGGACCCAGCGGCCGGTCCCGCCGTCCTGGCCCCGCCTCTTCAGAGCTCCCTTCCGGGTCACACGGCGACTGCACGCACGGCCAGGCACCTACGGGTCCCACCGCGGCCCACGCCGAGCGTGGCGGAACAGCGCGCGAGTGGAGCATGCGTGCTACCGCGGCTGCTGCATGGGGAGAGGGTCGTGGGGGCGCGCTCCCGGCGGAGCCGGGATCGAGGTCACGTTGCTCCTCTCTTAGCAGCAGGAAGAAGCCCCCTCCTCTTCACTGGGTCGGCTCTCCTAATCTTCCCTCTCCCATCACAGCGATCATGCTGACGAAATATAGTAACGCACACTCCCACCTTAAGGCTGTCCTTTTTGACTTTTCAGTAGGTCACGTGCCCATGAGTTTCCCAAACCCTTCAGCAATGCTTTGGATTAGTTGTGTCACTTTTCCTGTTAATTATAATTGCTCCTCTGCGTTGGCCTTAACACCTAGCAAAACCACGCACAGGGAGAAGGTACGCGGCACCCCGCAAAACATTCCTTAAATTAAATCGTATAGAATTAAACTGCCCAAAGCACACCTTAGCATTACCGTTCTCATCAAGCAGCCCAGATCGCTACTCAGAGCAGCAATTTTAGGAGTTTGCCTCGCGTTCATACCCCCGTCCCTCCCTAAGTAGAAAAACAGAGCCAAAGACCCCACAGTCTGTGCACAAAAATGATACATTTATTGAAAGAGTATTTTTTTTTAATACAAAAGAAAGCTCTGTACATAGGACTGTGACCATGTCCACTATTCCTGGGTCAGCATCCCAGGGGAAGTAGAAACCACTGACATACACACTCACATTCACGCACACACACTCAGGCACACACACACACACATACCCCAGAGCCACCGAGGAAGGGAAACACCAAGGGTCGCTGCACATAAAAATGCCACCTCAACTCATCCCTGACACATGTATGTCCTCCCAAGGCCACGCTCACACAACACACATTATAAGCACTTTGCCTGATTCACTCACGGGGTCTGTCTTTTGTGGGAAGGAGAGGAAGAATTCATCAAAGGTCTCCTCCCATGGGTGGGGGAGTAGGGAGTGAGTGAGTGGTGGTGGAGTGAAACAAGAGCAGAGAAAAGGGGCTGGGCAGTTACAGACCTGAGTCCCAAGCTCCCCTGCTCTCTGGCCCCTGATTTGCCATGCCCCAGCCTTGAAAGCCACCCATAAGCCCCAGCTATCTCCAGGAGAAAGCCCAGAAAGGTGACTTCCATCTTGGCACCCCAAACTGGGGCAAGACAGCAATGAGGGTTAGAGGTTAGGGGGTTCTCAAACATGTCGGCAAATCATCCCCTTGATAACTAGGCTGTGCGTAAAATCTTCCCCCACCCCTTCACCTAATCACAGAAGCCAGCTTGTTCCTACTGAAGGCAGTCTTGGGGTTAAGAAAATTTCACCCCACTGCTGCCCCGTTTCTGAAAAAGCTCCCTTTCTGGATATAGGTGGTGAAGGTAGGCTCTGACACAGGGTAAAAGACCCTCCCCCCTATGCTGGCCCACCCTCAAGGTCTACCCCAAAGGGGGAGGAGGGGGGTGGGGCATGGCCCCTGTACAAATTACATAAATACTGAGGTTACACTTAGAAAAATAAATTCATTTTCTTCAAGGCTTTTTGTCTTAATTTAAAAAAGTTACAGTAGCTGCTCACTCCCTGGGAGAGCTGCCCATTTCTGGCTCCCCTTTGGCTGCATTCAGCCCAAGAGCTGCTCCCACTTCTTCTGACCCCCATTCCTGCCTCTCACCCCCTCCCAGACCCCACCCTGCTCACTGCAACTTGGGCCCCAGGCAGCTGCAGGCCTGGGACAGCACAAGGCTGCAATGCCCATGCGTGTGGCACAAATGAAGTCAGTTGCCTCCGCCTGACACCCTCCCACCCCCACCCCGACATTTGGTCTCCCTCTTCCCTCTCCCTAGCAACAGCCCTAAAGGGCAAAAAGAGGCCCAGAGCTGTGGGTCACCCTCCCCACCCTGTTGGGGCATGGCCTGAGGGCCCCTCCCCCGGTTCTCCTGGAAACAACCCAGGACTGGGCAAACCCAGAATCTCCCCCACACACTGGCGGACCCCGAGCTCGTGGGGTGGCTCTGTCCCCAGGGGCCCAGCCAGTTCTGGGGAGCCCTTGGGCTCTCCAGGGAAGGGGAGTTTGGGCAGGGAGGGGGACGAGAAAAACGCCATAAAAAAAAGTTAAATATTTTAAAAATATATATTTATAGATTTGTTTTCACTTCGTCTCCTCAAATAAAAAGTTCAAAATCAACTTTAAGTAAAGCAGCTGGGAGGAGAGGGGGGAAGACAAGGGGGAGAAGGGAACGCTGGTGGTTCCCTCCAACCCAGGATCCCCTGGAGGTCCAAGGGGAGCGGCAAGGCAGGGCAGGCAGCCCCAGGAACCTGCCCAGTGCACAGGCCCAGCTACTCAGGAACTGAAGGGGCAGAGGGCAGCAGTGTGAGGGAAGAAGCCCCTGTCTCCCCAGCTGGCCCCCTGAGGGGCAGGGGCAGGGCTCTTTTGACCCAGCCTGTGGCAGACACAGGGCTGACCTGGGGTCAGCAAGGAGGCTAGCAAGAGGGCCCCAACTGCTTCTTTAGAGGAGGACACAGTGCCCAGCCCCACAGAAGGCCTGTGTGTGGGGAGGCGGGGCACGGTCCCATTGGGTAAGCTAATACTCATGGCAAACATCGAGCCAAGCTGGTGAGGGGGGTCCCAGGAAGGAGGACAGCCCCTCCAGCAACAGAAATGGGAGGTGGGGCGGGAAGAAGGGGAGGCTGAGGGAGGACGGGTGGAGGCAGGCAGGCCCATTTCTTTGGCTGGAGTGAGAGGGCTCAGTCCTGTGGCTGCCCGTTCCTCCTCCCCGCCTCCCTCCTGCGGCCCGTCAACGTGTGTATAAAGAAAACGTGAAAAGGCAACAATAAATAAGTGGTGCCGTCCCTTGGGCCATCTGTCCAGGGCGGCGGGCGGATCATTCACTCTTGGTGCTGTGGGCGGTGTCCAGGTTCACCACCTGTAGCTCGGTGAGGTTGCTGCTGCTCCCGGCCTGCTGCCCTATCACAGCCATCTGGAGGGAAGGGGGTGAATGAGGAGAGGCAGGGACTGGCCAGCCAGCTCAGGCTCCCCTGGCTTCCCTGCCTGCCAACCACAGGCCTGAGCAGAAAAGCTGATGGGCTTCCAGGCTAGGGATTTTGGCTTTGATGAACTGGTAACAGGATTCCCCAAGGTCAAGACAAAGAAGTGGCTATCTGGGATGGGGTGAAAGATATCCCTGCCTACCTGGTGGAGCTGAACTGCTGAAACAGGGATCTGCACTGTCCCAGATGATGCTGTCAGGAACACCTGGGGGACACCACCTACATTGGAAAACCACAGGAGATACTCAAATTGTTTGTTGAAACTTCCAGATATTAGAGGAGTGGTGACAAATGCACAAGTGACTGGGGGAGTCTCAGATGTAAGAGCCCAAGGGAAAGGGTGCCAGTGTCTGAGGGTGCATGTGGGTGTGAGTGTTCAAGTGTGCATGGGTGTCCAAATGTGTATGTAAGCATCCAAGTCTGTGTTGTATTTGGGTAGAAATATTTGTAGGCATCAGTGCATACATGTGTGTGTGCATGTGTGTGTGTGTATAAGGAAGGAAACGGTCCTCCTTTCCTTAGCCCTGTTCCTCTACTCACCTGGCTCCTGGACCTGGCTGTGGGACACCTGCATGGTAGATGGTGCCTGGGAGAAGGCATTCAACACGGTGAGGCTGCCATCACCCAGGCCTGAGGTGGGGGCATACATCACCGCATGCGGGCTAGGGTACATCATGTGGCCACCCACAGTTGTGGGCACGGATGACGTCATGATGGTGGCGGGCAGCGTCACTGGCAAACACAGACATGTGTCAGCTCGGTACTGGTCCCTACTGATATCTCCCATTCCCTAGGAATTCCAGGCCCCCAGAGCCCTCTTGCCATTTCCCAGGTCAGAAGCTAGACACGACTATTCCTCCGCTCCATCATCAACTAAGAAAAGCCTATTTTTTCTTGAACACAACAGCATCAATCTTTAATTGTATCCTATCACATTGTACTATTCAACTGTCTATCTGCTGAATTCTCTAAGTCCCAAATCTTGGGAAAAACAAAGATTATGACTGACCTACTCTCAGAAAACTCAGATACTCCCCTTTTAGGGAACTCTAACATCTTATTTTTTATTTGTTTTCATTCTCCCTCCTTCTTAATGCACAGCTAACAAATTCATCTTTCAAACAACCA
Source organism: Macaca thibetana thibetana (assembly GCF_024542745.1). Classification (NCBI taxonomy): domain Eukaryota; kingdom Metazoa; phylum Chordata; class Mammalia; order Primates; family Cercopithecidae; genus Macaca; species Macaca thibetana. The sequence goes on along the minus strand of NC_065581.1, from coordinate 44,114,873 downwards.
CTTCTCAAATGTTAATGTGCATTATATGGGAATCTTGTTAAAACACAGACTCTGGGCTGGGCGCAGTGGATCACACCTGTAATCCCAACACTCTGAGAGGCCGAGGCAGGCAGATCATGAGGTCAGGAGATCGAGACCATCCTGGCTAACACAGTGAAACCCCGTCTCTACCAAAAATATAAACAAATTAGCTGGGCATGGTGGCGGGCGCCTTTAAGTCCCAGCTCTCGGAAGGCTGAGGCAGCAAAATGGCGTGAACCCGGGATGCAGAGCTTGTGGTGAGCCAAGATCGCGCCACTGCACTCCAGCCTGGGCGACAGAGTGAGACTCTGTCTCAAAAAAAAATAAAAAAACACGGATTCTGATTCAGTAGGTTTGGGGTAAGACTCAATATTCTGTATTTCCAACAAGCTCCCAGGTAATGCTGGGTGTTCCCAGTCCACAGGCCACACTTTGAGTAATAAGGTTATAAATAATAAGAACTTAAAATTAACTTTATTTTCAGAGTATCTCATCATTTCTAAAATGTCTAGAGATACCTGAGGGTAACTGTGGCTACTCAAAACCTGTAAGACCCTCACACAAAGAGAAAATTGCTCTCTAAGTCCTTCTTGATAATTAAGCAAACGTGTCTTTGAGCAAGTAACTTCTTATTTCTAGGCCTCAGGCTCCTCATCTGAATGAGGAGGTAGCATCAATGGTCCCTAATTTTCTTCTGGAATCCACAGCCCACTGCAGGGCGGGATTCAAAACTCAGTCATCCTCACCTGACTTTCCCATAATTATTAGGCCAAAAGCCTCAATCTCCACTTTAAGAAATCCCTTGACTTTAGTTATAGGAGGGTTACTGTTGGGCACCTACTGCTAGGCCGCGTGGGGGAAGGCAGGGAGGGAGGGTGACGGGGCTGCGAGCTATACCTGTCCCGCTGGAGGAGGTCTGCGTGAGGTCTGTGCTGCTGTCACGGGAGGGAGACGCCTGCTGTGGGGCCTGGTGCACTTGAATGGCCTGCACTGGGACCTGCTGGGCCACTGCCCCACCTGCAAAACACAGAGTCTTATTTGTGCTCTGTCCCACCCAATTGCCACCTCCACCAAGTACCCATGGACACCCCAGTCCCAGGGTCTGGCACACTGGTCCCCAACTCCCATCACTATCTTTCCTGGAAGCCAAAGAGGCCCTTCATGCCCGAATCTCCCCTCTGGGGGCTTCCACACTCTGCTCTTGCCCATCCCTCCTCCTCCTGCCCTGGGCCTTGCCTCTCTTTTCTTCAGTTGACCCAAGAGCTGGCAATAACCCATCAAGGACATGATCTGCCTTCCAGTCAAGGCAGGAAGTGGTGAAACGTCTACTGCCCTGTGGCAATAGGGGCACGGGGCTGGGGTAGCTAGACAGGGCCAGAATATATGGTTGAAACTTACTGACAAGGACAGCAGGGGTCTCAGTGGGCAGAGGTATGCCTGCCAACGGGACATAAGAGGCTTCTCTCAGGCTCTGGCCCCTATTCACCTTCCTTCTGAGCAGGGAAAGAGGTTCTCTTGGTGCCAGCCCTAAACACACTCTTAGCATGCTTGATTTGCCCCAGAGAGGACGAATCTCTCCCTTCCCCTCGTGACTCACCAGGCATGAGGGTGAAGCTGGTAGGCAGCTGCATAAGGCCCCCAGAGGAGACAGGGCCGCTGCCTGTACTCTTCAGCACAGTCCCATTGGCACTGCTGACAGCACTGGGGCTGACACTAGCAGACACTGGTGCCAGGTAGTTGGTGATGGGAAAGGAGGGGCCGCTGCTGACTTGCATGGTGGTAGAGGTGCTAGGTGCTGTTTGGATGGTAGAGGTTGTACCCGGCAGGTTGGTGACTGTGAACGCCGGCTTCAGTGTGTCCTATACCCAGAGTAAAGATGAAGCAATGAGCCTCTACCAGACCCTGCCTTTGCAGAAGTTTTGTGTGGACTGAGAACCCAGACTGAAACCAGTGAGCTTGGGTTCAAATCCCAACGCCACATTTACCTGATGCCTCACTCTTGGGTAAGTTATTGATATACTCAGCTACAGTTTTCTATCGGTAAAAGGAGGATAATACCTACCTCTTAGGTTGCTGTAAGGATTAAGTAGGTTAGCATACGTAAATCACTTAGAAAACAGTACCTGGCACATAAAAAAATAAATAAATATTTGCTGCTCTTATGATGATGATTATCATTTTCATCATTATAATCCCCTGAGTCCTCTGCTCCAGTGGACTGTGGTAATCCCATTGGCTGGGGAGTCAGGACACCAAAGTCTGTTCCTAGCTCTGGTAATGACCATCTAAGTGACCCTGAAATAACCACTCCCCTTTTCTGAACCTCGGTTTTCTTCTTCTATAAGCATAAGGGGGCTGGGCTGCTATGTTTTCTTTAAGAGTTCTTCCAGTTCTAATTTGTCAGGCTTCTGAGATATGAACTGAGAGTTTCTCGGGGAACTTAGAGTTTGAGAGAGATCTTGAGGGTCTGGCAATGACACACTATATGTCAAACACCCAAGATGTAAACTACCAAAAGAATGTACTCATCCAACAAAATTTCCTGGGAATAAATGAGCCCTGCTGTTATAAAAGTTTAAAAATTATTACAGATGATATACCACTAAGAGAGCGGGGAGCCTACAGCACTGACTCTCTCCTCAGGAAGACTTCCTTCTTAGAAGGGGAAGGAGGAAACTGAGAACCAAGCCACCAAGCCCAGACCCGAACTGAGTCAACCAGAAGCTCAAAGGCTGGGGGGGTGGGTCAGCACGAGACGTTTGCTAAGCAGCTGGGCCCAAGACCCTTGATTGGCGGAGGCGTTGCTAAGGCAAACAGTACCGCTTCCTCCCATTGGCCAGTCAGTTAAGTGCCACCCGGAAGGTGGAGCTCCCCAGACAGCAAGGGAGGAAGCCCCACCCCCTCTCCTTACCGGGAAAAGGAAGGGGGAGGAGTAAGAGCGCAGGCATCCCTAGCAGCAGGCAAATGCGTTCCCTAACTGCCCAGGCCCCCAACACCCTGAAGGGGCAGGCGGCTGGCTTGTAAGGTAGTCCCCGGTCCAGTCAACTAGCCCATCTGCTAAGAGTGCTGGGTTCTCAGGACCCCGGAACCGGAGTGCTCCCTTTCTACTCCCTGGCGACCAAGCCCGGAGGGCCGGGCTAAGCTACACCCCCGCCCCTAGCGGGGAGACAGCTGGCGGGAGGAATGCAAAGGCCCTGCCAGGCAGGCGGGCTGCGGGCGGGAGGCCGGCGTGGAGCCCGAGCCGGCCTTATATGGGCACGGAGGCCGCCCGCTTATCTAGGGGGCCGGTCCTCTATCAGCAAAGTGAGGATGGACACCTGTCCCCTAGGACAAGGGTCGTTAATCAGGCTCCACTCCACATCAGTGGGTACCTATCCACCTGCCCTGGGCCAGAAAGAGAGAGGGACCCCCCTCCCTTCCCTCCTCTCACATAGGCAACCCAAACACACCTTGGTCTCCCCACTGCTGTCAGACTCCGACACCTGGTAGGTGAGATCTGTCTCTTCAAAGCCAGTGGCACTCATTCTCTGGTCTGTTGTGGGGTCTGAGCGGGGTGGAGAGTCTGGAGAGTTGAGGCAGGTCTGAATCAGTGCCTTGCCGGTCTCACTGGTGATCATGGGCTGCAGTTTTCGTGTGGCAAAGGTATACACATGGCCTGTCTCACTGGCCACCAGCAACAGCACCTGTGTCCCTGTCAGCGTGGACAGCTCATAGGCCTGAGGGGTGAGGACGGAGATGGGCAGGTCAGCAAACTTTTTATCTCTACCTTCTTTGAGAAGTTGGAAAAAGAATTATATAGTGATGTCATTCCCCCATTCCCATAATGACCTTCGTCTCTAGTGATTCTGGGGGCAGGGTGTCCTATCAGGATCTCTGGAAGCAGCAAAACTACCAATGCTCCTCCTTTGAGGAGCAGCCCCATTGACCTGAAGATACCCCAAGCAAACAGTAATAGCCTCCCAGTGGTGGAACATATAACCTCAGGGGATACGGAAGGACTCAGCTATAGCTGCTCCCCAACGCAGCTTAGTGCCTGGAAAGTCCCGGAGCCTCAACCATTCTCACTGTCACAGGGACCAGGATGGAGCCCTACCTATCACACTGGAATTTGCACATTAGTGATAAGGGACCACTTAAGCTCCAACTGTCCCATGTTTCTTTCCAGAAACTGCACAGGCTCCAACTTGTTGCCATAGCCTAGTTTCTCCTGTTGTCCTGTAATACTTTACTGCCTTTTTTACTTTGTCTTGGGAAGAAGGTTATGGAAGGGGAGAAGAGAATTTTCCTTCATTAACTACCTCCCCCCACAACCTTCTCCACTGATGATCAAGTGACAAGGGACATTGATACAACAGTGTCTGGAGTGAGGGGAGACGAGACCTAGATTAGCACTAAACATCCTGCCATGAGCCCAGGAAGGGGACCTTCAAGGATGGCCCCACAGATGCCATACTCTCCCAACAAAGTTCTACGAACCACCTTGGAAGCAGCTCTGGTTTCTACATGGGACAGAAATAAACACCAGCCAATGTTCCCAAGGATCCAGCTACTTGTCTCCCAATTCTTCTGCTTTCATCCCTTCCCTTATCATCTACACCCCAAAATGACTCTTTTCCTCACCACTTTTCACTGGCTGGCAGAAGAGGAATTCCTAGGTACCTCTGCAAGCCTCCCCGATTTCCCCCAAACCCCATCCATGCATAGATTCTCCCTAGGGCTGGAAACCCCACTTGTCCTAACGGCAGGAGATTCTGCAGCGGGTCCTGCCAGGAGCAGCATGTGGTTCCCAGCGGATGCCATGGAACACTCACGGCCGGCGCGGGACTAGGTTCCTGCTGCTCAGGGCAGCACCAGTTCTCCTGCCCCGCTCCCTTACCTGGTCCCTAACCCTGCCTGTCCTTCCAACCAGCACTACTCTCGTGGTGCCCATTTCCTCCCACACATGCTCGCTCATTGTTGTCATGCAGCTCCAGCCTCCTCACCTCCATACCTTCTCGTTTGCTCCCTGCTTTTCCGGCGCCCTCCTCCAAACACCGGAGTGCACTGGACCTACTGATCCCGGCTTCTCATTATTCACCTCCCCGGCAGCCTCGCAGCCTCCCATGACCGCTCCTCAAACCTCCACTCAACAAGGGCCCTCCTTCCTCTCTCGCGCCGGTCACTCCCACCTCTGCGCCTTTCCCCAAGGTTCCCGGCGTTCGCGGGATCTCCCCTCTCCCCACATTTCCCCGGCGGCCCCTCCCCTTCGGCCCTCCCCGGGCAGGAGCCATCCCCTCCCACACACCTCCTGCGGACTCGCCGCCTCTCACCTCCGCCTCGGCTCTGCCGTCCTCCCGGGCTCCCCTTGCGCATCCCCACCCTTCCCGGGCCCCGGGGCCAGCCAGCCCGCCGGCTTGGTACCTTCTTCATGATGCCCGTCTTCCTCTTGCTGAAGGTCGTGTAGCGCCGCAGCTTGTTGTCGATGAACTCCATCTTGATCTTCACGCGGCCCCGGGTCTTCTTACCCGGCTTGGCCCCGCTCACCGCGCCGCTCACCGGCCCGTAGCCCCCGGTGGCCGCCGCCGACGCCTCGGGCCCACCGACCACCATACCGATCTCCATCTCGCTCAGGCTCCGCTTCATGCCGCGCCGCTCGGCGCCCAGCTCCTCCTCCTCGCCCGACTCCGAGTCGCCCTCGCTGCCGCTGTAGAGGGCCCCCGCGGTGGGCGCCGGGGTGGTTGCCGCCGCTGCCGCAGCCTCCCGCTCCAGGCGGCCGGGCCCGAGCCCCGCGCCATTCCCGGGGACCCGGCCCCCGTTAGCCCCACGAGTCCCGCCGCCGCTGCCCGGCCGCCCCGTCGGGGTCCGGTTCAGGCTGCCCCCCAGGGCCGAGCCCCGGCCCAGAGCCGCCGCGGCCCCAGCTTGGCTCGGTAACATGGCGCTCGATGCAGGAGGGCGGACGGGCAGTCAGCGAGGAATCGGAGCCGCAGCCGCCGCCATCGGCTTCCCGGCTCAACCCGGCACTCCCGCTGCTGCTAGTGCCGCTATCGCTGCCGCGGCCGCCGCTGCGAACCCGGGGCCCCTGCACGCCCGGGCCGACCTGGGCCCTCACTTTCCTGCCCCTGTGGCCCGGGTTGCCCCAGGCCGCGCGCAGCGCCCCCTGTCCGTCTGCTAGGGCGGCGCGCCCGGCGGCCGTCAGCGTCCCCCGGGGGGCAGGGGCTGCTGGCCGCGGCCGAGACGGCGGGTGGAGGGGGCCGGGACCACGCGCTGGCGGCGGAGGGATCCCCCGACCCTTCCCCCCATATAAAGAGATACAATGTTTCCTTTTATGGCGAGGCCGCTCCTTATATGGTGAGCCCCAGCGCCCCCGCCCCATTGGTCCATGGTTCCGGCACCTCCGCTCCCCATTGGCCCGCAGGGGAGCGCTTATTTGCATAGACATACCGAACTCGTTCCTGTCCTCTCGCGTCAGACCGCGACTCCGAGAGGGGTGGAGCCGACGCCTCTTAAAGGAACCGGAGAGCAGGCGCGACTCCGCCTCCCTGAACCCGAGAATGATAGAACGGTTTGGGAGGCACCCGCGGAGAAGTAGCCTGGGACTGGAGCGCAGTCTTGCGGAAGAGAGGGAGCAGCACTAGGAAATGGGCTCCAGCACCGGGACCGCTGGAGACAAACACTGGGGAAACCCCTGGGTGGATTGTGGGGTTTGCAGTCAATTAAAAAAATACAGCCCAAATTCCAAGGGAGGAGTGCAGGGATTGATTGGAGCATTTCCTCACGCCTTCCTAAGGGAGGCACAGTTATTGGCTGAGCGGAGGGAGCTTGGATCCCCGGTGTCCAGACTCGTAGCACCCCAGCCGCTCAGCTCTAACTTTTCCCCTCCCCCCAACTTCCCCTCCCTTTCCCTTGCTTTTGTAGGCGACGACACTTTCCCACCAGGCTGGCTCGCGGGTCCTCATTCATCATCCTCTGCACTGGGGGGTCTTTGGCAGACATACATCTGGAAAAGGCGGGTGGAGGGGAGGGCGAGAGACAGAGATCGGTCTCCCAGTCCCGAGGCGGGCAGGGAGGAGAGACGGAGATCATTGAAGACTTCCAGCTGCAGGCTGGGCTGGGGGAGGGGGGCGTCCCGAGGATAAAGCCCACCCTACAGCCAGTGCAAAGACGGGAAATTGTGGCCCGACAGAAAGTTTATGCAAGCAAGCACGCTCACGCACACACACGCACCTACACACCCTTCTCTGGAAAGCCCGTTGGAGAAAGAAAAAAAAAGTTTCAGACAGGGTATCGCTCAGTCGCCCAACCTGGAGTGCAGTGGTGTGATCTGAGCTCATTGCAACCTCCGCCTCCCGGGTTCAAGCGATTCTCCCACCTCTGCCTCTCACGTAGCTGGGACTACAGGTGCGCGCCACCACTTGGGCCTAATTTTTGTATTTTTTGTAGAGATGGGGTTTTGCCATGTTGCCCAGACTGGTCTCGAACTCCTGGCATCAAGCTATCCTTCACCCTCGGCTTCCCAAAGTGCCGGGATTATAGGCATGAACCACTGTGCCTGGCAGAAAAAAAAAAAAATTACTTAAAGAATAGAACTGGGGTGCTGCAAAGTGAGGTTCAAGCTCTGGGTCTGGATCTTTTCTCCAAAGCAGTGAAAATAGCATGGACTTTGCTGTTACCGAATTATTTAAATCTGGAATCTGCCTCTTGGTAAGCCCTGTGCCTGGAAACAAGTGACAAGTGATCTGATCACTCCAAACGCAATATTAATCAATGTTGCTATCCATTCCATGAGATTTTTTTTTCTTTTTCTTTTTCTTTTTTTTTTTTGAGACAGAGTCTCACTCTGTCACCCAGGCTGGAGTGCACTGGCACGATCTCGACTCACTGCAACTTCTGCCTCTCCAGTTCAAGCGATTCTCCTGCTGCCTCAGCTTCCCAAATAGCTGGGATTACAGGTGCCTGCCATCACACCCGACTATTTTGTATTTTTAGTAGAAATGGGGTTTCGCCATGTTGTCCAGGCTGGTCTCGAACTGCTGACCTCAAGTGATTCACCCACCTTGGCCTCCCAAAGTGCTGGGATTACAGGAGTGATCCTGCCTGGCCTATTCCATGAAATTCTTAATGCAGATTTAATGAGATAAAGGTTTTCCTAAAGGTTTTCCTAAAGGTTTTCCGTCATCTTTCCGCACCGCCACAATGGTGCGCATGAATGTCCTGGCTGATGCTCTCAAGAGCACCAACAATGCCGAAAAGAGAGGCAAACTCCAGGTGCTTATTAGGCCGTGCTCCAAAGTCATCGTCTGGTTTCTCACTGGATGATGAAGCATGGTTACATTGGCGAATTTGAAATCATTGATGATCACAGAGCTGGGAAAATTGCTGTGAACCTCACAGGCAGGCTAAACAAGTGTGGAGTGATCAGCCCCAGATTTGATGTGCAACTCAAAGATCTAGAAAAATGGCAGAATAATCTGCTTCCATCCCGCCAGTTTGGTTTCATTGTACTGACAACCTCAGCTGGCATCATGGACCATGAAGAAGCAAGACGAAAACACACAGGAGGGAAAATCCTGGGATTCTTTTTCTAGGGATGTAATACATATATTTACAAATAAAATGCCTCATGGACTCTGAAAAAAAAAAAAAAAAAAAAAGACTAAAGGGCAGAGTAATTGGTCAGTGGTTAGGCAATAGGAGTTACCTGGAGTAAGTTGCCTCATCCTAGGGATAAAGCATCTTGGCGTGTTTAAGGGGATGGGAGGGAGTGATTATTCCTGCCTGAAAAATTATGAAGATCAAATAAAGCAGTTGATTGTAACCTAGTCATTACTGGTAGTGGTAGTGATATCAATTCAGTATGCTACAATCAACATTTAAAAGAATAAATTAATGAGTATCACAAAAAGCAAGGGCAAATATTGTTACATAAAATGTTTGTTTGCATTATATATAGGTTGAACCCTACAAAATTGCCATTTTATAGGTCAAGAAGGTGGGATACGGCCGGGCGCGGTGGCTCAAGCCTGTAATCCCAGCACTTTGGGAGGCCGAGACGGGCGGATCACTAGGTCAGGAGATCGAGACCATCCTGGCGAACACGGTGAAACCCCGTCTCTACTAAAAAATACAAAAAACTAGCCGGGCGAGGTGGCGGGCGCCTGTAGTCCCGGCTACTCGGGAGGCTGAGGCAGGAGAATGGCGTGAACCCGGGGGGCGGAGCTTGCAGTGAGCTGAGATCCGGCCACTGCACTCTAGCCCAGGCGACAGAGCCAGACTCCGTCTCAAAAAAAAAAAAAAAAAAAGAAGGTGGGATATTGTCAATTTCTTATAATTCAGTGTATGTGTGTAATGGATGACAATATCAACTGCATTTCTTACTGCGAGTCACAATCCAAAAACTTTGAGAAATACTGAAATAAAATATGTGCAAGTGATCAGTAAAATATAGTGTGTATAGTGAATAAAATATAGTGTGTATTTTTTGTCATATAGAGATGAAGTCTCCCTATGTTGCCCAGGCTGGTCTCAAACTTCTCAGCTCAAGCGATTCGCAGCCTCCCAAAGTGCTGGGATTAAAGGCCTGAGCCACTGCGCCCAGCCCCCAATAGTTTTAAAGAGGTCACCCCTCCCCCCACTAATTTACTCTTTACAACAGGTACTTAAACATATGGAATGTGTTAGCCCAAGAGGAAGAACAGGTCAAACAGATAAATAGGTTCCAGAAGGGTTTTAGGGACCACAAATGATGCCTGGGGTCATGTTTTGTCTAAGCACCATAATATTACAGCCAAAGCCCTGGGATTTCATTCCCACCTGCCCTCTAAAGACCTTTTGAGTCCCCTAGTTTAGACACATGCCGGGGTGACATCCCTCAGCAGGGACAACTGCTCTCTGCCACATCTATAGGGGAGCGTGTCTGGGAAGAACGCAGTCCTTAGCTTCCCTCCAAATAGGCTGCCCTCTCTCCAACTTCTCCCAACTCCTGGGTCATTGCACACCAGTGTTAGTGTCACAGCTTCTCTGTCCGCTTGAGATGACCCATCTTCCTGTCTTTTGTCACCACAGGGAGTCAGGAGGAGACCAATACCCACACTATCAGATTACTGCAGGTTCCAGAGCCAAAAGTATTGCTAGGGATAAAGTCAAAATCAAAAACTGTCTCATAGAGGTGTTTTATTTGGACCTTATAACATTTAAAAATCATGAGAGTTTACATAAAAATCTGAATATCTGGCCGGGCATGGTGGCTCACACCTGTAATCCCAGCACTTTGGGAGGCTGAGGCGGGCGGATCACTTGAGGTCAGGAGTTCAAGACCAGCCTGGCCAACATGGCGAAAAGCCATCTCTACTAAAAAAAAAAAACAAAAAATTAGCCAGGCATAGTGGCACACACCTGTAATCCCAGTTACACGACAGGCCAAGGCTCAACCTGGGAGGCAGAGGTTGCAGTAAGCCGAGATGGGGCCACTGCACTCCAGCCTGGGCTACAGAGTGAGACTCCTTCTCAAAAAAAAAAAAAAAAAAAAAAAAGAAAGAAAAGAAAATCTGAATATCCGACCTCTCTCAAAAAAAATCAGAATTTTTGGTAACAATGGGCCTAGGTACCCACTGGAGCACTATAACCTGGAGCTGATGACAGCCACAGAACAGGAATCTGCTCTCCACTTTACCATAGACCCCATGCAGCCTATTGAGCCCAGGCAAGCTCCCGCCTGGCTGCTCTGAAATGTGAAGTTGAAATGTTCCTCCAAAAAGGCCTGATCAGAGTAGCCCCTTGCAACAGATGGGAGCTCATGTCCACCCCAGACCATGAAGGGCCTCTGGAAGTGCATGGGAATTTCAGCCAGATCTCTCACACCACACAGATTCCACCCCAACCTTTCTTTCTTTCGTCTGATTTTTATCACCCAACTAATAACAAAACAAAAATTAAGGATTGCTTTTAAAAATTACTGTCATGGCTGGGTACAGTGATTCACACCTATAATCCCAGCACTTTTTGAGGTCAAGCTGGGAGGATCACTGGAGGCCAGGAGTTTGAGAGCAGCCTGGGCAACATACTGAGAATCCATCTCTTTAAAAACAAACAAACAAACAAACAAACAAACGCAGCCAGGCAAGGTGGCTCATGCCTGCCTGTAATCCTAGCACTTTGGGAGGCCTAGGCGGGTGGATCACCTGAGGTCAGGAGTTCAAGACCAGCTTGGCCAACATGGCGAAACCCCATCTCTACTAAAAATATAAAAATTAGGCGGGCCTGGTGGTGCATGCCTTTAATCCCAGCTACTCAGCAGTCTGAGACACAGGAGAATCACTTGAATCTGGGGGGCAGAGATTGCAGTGAGCCAAGATCGTGCCACTTCACTCCAGCCTGGGCGAAAGAGTGAAATTCTATCTCAAAAAAAAAAAAAAAAAAAAAAAATGCTGGGGCACGGTGGCACACATCTGTAGTCCTAGCTACTAAGGAGGCTGAGGCAGGAAGATCGCTTGAGCCCAGGCTGCAGTGAGCCGTGATGGCACCACTGCACTCAATCTGGCTGAGAGTAAGACCCTGTCTCAAAAAAAGAAAAAAAAAATACCATCAAAATATCCTAAATCTGTTTTCATTTGGAATTAACCTTTACCCAGGGATTTATCATTTTGCATAGAGGCAAAGAGGGTACCAATTGTGATGGCAGCATTAGAAGTAATGGAAAAGAATTTATGAGTCATTGTGCCCAGGAAAAGTCTGGAAAGCCACACAACCAAACACTAATAGTGCTTACCTATGGAGAGTAAGGTTTGGGAGGACAGGGGTGTGTTTTTTTTCTTTATATAAGTTTGTACCATGTGACTTGTTTGACCATCAATATGACTTTTATATTTTCCTTTTAAAATTAAGCAAAAATAGGTTGGGCACGGTGGCTCATGCCTGCAATCCCAGCACTTTGGGAGGTTGAGGTGGGTGGATCACTTGAGGCCAGGAGTTTGAGACCACCCTGGCCAATATGGTGAAACCCTGTCTCTATTGAAAATACAAAAAAAAATTAGCTGGGTGTGGTGGCGGGCACCTGTAATCCCAGCTTCTAGGGAGGCTGAGGCAGGAGAATCGCTTGAGCTCAGGAGGTGGAGGTTGTAGTGAGCCGAAATCAAGCCATTGCACTCCAGCCTGGGGGACAGAGCAAGACACCCTCTTAAAATAATAATAATAATAATAATAATAATAATAATAAAATTAAGCAAAAATAGGCTAGGTGTGGTGGCTCATGCCTGTAATCCCAGCACTTTGGGAGGCTGAGGCACGCGGATCGCTTGAGCTCAGGATTTTGAGACCAGCCTGGGCACCATGGTGAAACCCCATCTCTATGAAAAATACAAAAATTAGTTGGGCTTGGTGGTAGGCGCCTGTAGTCCCAGCTACTGGGAAGCTGAGGTGGGAGGACCCTTGAACCTGGTGGGTTGAGGATGGAGTGAGCCATGATCTACCACTATACTCCAGCCTGGGTGACAGAGTGAGACCCTATCTCAAAAAAAAAAAAAAAGGAAAAAAAAGAAAGAAAGAAGGAAGGGGGGAGGGAGGGATGGAGGGAAGGAAGGCAGAGAGGGAGGGAGGGAAAGGAAGGGCAATGACAGTCTCAGGAGAATAGCCATGGCAGGAGAAAAAGAAGCCTTAGGCAGGGCGCGGTGGCTCATGCCTGTAATCCCAGCACTTTGGGAGGCCGAGGCAGGCGGATCACGAGGTCAGAAGATCGAGACCATCCTGGCTAACACGGTGAAACCCCGTCTCTACTAAAAGTACAAAAAATTAGCCGGGAGTGGTGGCGGGCGCCTGTAGTCGCAGCTACTCGGGAGGCTGAGGCAGGAGAATGGCGTGAACCTGGGAGGTGGAGCTTGCAGTGAGTGGAGATCACGCGACTGCACTCCAGCCTGGGCGACAGTGCAAGACTCTGTCAAAGAAAGGAAAGGGGAATGGGAAGGGAAGGGAAGGGGAGGGGAGGGGAGGGGAGGGGTATGGAAGAGGAGGGGAGGGGAGGGGAGGAGAGGAGAGGGGAGGGGAGGGGAGGGGAAGGGAAGGGAAGGGGAGGGGAGAGGAAGGGAGGGGAGGAGAGGGGAGGGGAGGGAAGAAAGAAAAGAAGCCTCAGCCAGGGCTGGAGAAGGACTGGCCAGAGAAACTGCTGACAGTGTAAAAAAGTGAGGGAGCGCGGGGCGCGGTGGCTCACGCCTGTAATCCCAACAGTTTGGGAGGCTGAGGCGGGTGGATCACGAGGTCAGGATATTGAGACCATCCTGGCTAATACGGTGAAACCCCTAAACTAAAAATACGAAAACTTAGCCGGGCGGGGTGGCGGGCGCCTGTAGTACCAGCTACTCGGGAGGCTGGCGGGCGCCTGTAGTACCAGCTACTCGGGAGGCTGAGGCAGGAGAAAGGTGTGAACCCAGGAGGCGGAGCTTGCAGTGAGCCCAGATCGTGCCAATGCACTCCAGCCTGAGTGACAGAGAGAGACTCCGTCTCAAAAAAAAAAAAAAAAAAAAAAAAAAAGGTGAGGGAGGAGAGTCTCTGAAGAGGAAGGTGTGGCCAACAATGTTAGCCACTATGGACTGCTCAAGGAAGAACAAGAGTTAGAAGAGGATTTAGTAATTAATAACTTTCCAGAGCAGTGCCTTTCAAATATTTCTGCATGCAACCCAGTCAGAAATCATTTTTACATTGCAACCTGTGGTCAATTAGATTATTGCTCCCAACTCTTCACACCTTCTGTTGGAATTATACATCAACATCCTTGCTGTGTGACTTTGCAGCAGGTCCTACTGGTGTTGATGTTGGGTTTTACTGTGTGACTTGCTTTGGCTAATAAAATGTTAACAGACGTGTGTGTGTGTGTGTGTGTGTGTGTGTGTGTGTGTGTGTGTGTTTCAGAGATGGGGTCTATTTTGCCCAGGTTGGAGTGTAGTGGCTATTCACAGGCACAATCATTGCACACTACAGCCTCAAACTCATGGGCTTAAAGTGAATGTCCTGCCTCAGCCTCCCAAGTAGCTGGGACTACAGGCACATGCCATGGTGCCAGCTCAGACTTGTGGTTTGAAATGTGCTTGCATGGTTTGGCTTGACCTCTTGCACTCTGCCACTGCATAAGAACATGCTCTGGGTGCCAGCAGACTAGACCTAAGCCAGACCTCCAGCCTGGCACCAAGCACAGCCAAAATCAGCCAACCCTCACCAACCTGCAGATACATGAGTCAGAAAAAAAATCTTGTCAGCTAGTAAGATTTGGAGATTACTATGCAGTATCACCACCCAACAGTTAACTAACACACTATCCAATATATACATATATGCAGCAAATATAACAACATTTTGTAAAACAACAATTCCCCTTAAAGTATACAATGTATTCTGATATGCCTATTATGTTTCTTTTTTCCCCTTTTTTTCTTTTTTAATGCTAGTTGCAACCCAGAGTTTGAAAAACACTGCACTAGAAAAAATTTCCCCACTTCAACACATCTGAAGGATGCAATGCATGGTGTATACTGGCAACTATGGCTCACTTACTAAGCTGTGTAACCATGGGCAAACTACCTGACTTCCCTTGAGACTCAGTTTCCTAACCTGTGAAATGGAAATAATCTTATCTGGTTAACAGAGTAGTTGGCAGAGATTAAATGAGATAAGGCATATTAAGTGACTAGTGCAGAGCAAGTCTTCAAAAACATTATTTTCTTCTTTTTTTTTTTTTTTCATTTGAGACAGGGTCTCGCTCTGTCACCTAGCCTGGAGTGCAGTGGTGTGAACCTCCTGGGTTCAAGAGATCCTCCCTCTTCAGCCTCCAGAATAGCTGAGACCATGGGCATACTCCACTACACGCAGCTATTTTTTTTAATTTTATTTTATTTATTTTTTTGAGACGGAGTCTCACTCTGTCGCTAGGCTGGAGTACAGTGGCACGATCTTGGCTCATTGTAACCTCCACCTCCCGGGTTCAAGTGATTCTCCTGCCTGAGTAGCTGGGAATACAGATGCGTGCACCATGCCCAGCTAAATTATATATATATATTTTTAGTAGAGACCATGTTGGCCAGGATGGTCTCTATCTCTTGACCTCATAAGTGCTGGGATTACAGGTGTGAGCCACTGCGCCCGGCCCCACACCCAGCTAATTAAAAAATTTTTTGTAGAGATGGAGTCTAGCCATGTTGCCCAGGCATTTCTGTCACCTTAGCCTTTTAAAGTGCTGAGATTATAGGCATGAGCCACTGTGCCTGTGGCCTGTTATTATTATTTGAGACAGAGTCTTGCTCTGTCAGCCAGGCTAGAGTGCAGTGGTGCAATCTTGGCTCACTGCAACCTTCACCTCCCGGGTTCAACCAATGCTCCTGCCTCAGCTTCCCAAGCAGCTGGGACTACAGGTGTGCACCACCATGCCCAGCTAACTTTTGTATTTTTAGTAGACAGGGTTTCACAATATTGGCCAGGCTGGTCTCAAACTCCTGACCTCGTGATACACCCACCTCGGGTCCCAAAGTGCTGGGATTACAGGCGTGAGCCACTGCACCCGGCCAGCCTGTTTTTATTTTTATTTTTTTGAGACAGGATATCACTTGATCACCCAGGCTGGAGTGCAGTGTTGTGATCATAGCTCACTGCCACCTCAAACTCCTGGGCTCAAGTGATCCTCCTGCCTCAGCCTCCTCAGTAGTTATGACTACAAGTTCATGCCATCACACCTGGCTAATTTTTAAATTTCTTGTAGAGACAGGGTCTCACTATGTTGGCCAGGCTGGTCTCAAACTCCTGGGTCCAAGTAATCCTCCTGCCTCAGTCTCCCAAAGTGTTAGGATTACAGGTGTGAACCACCATGTCCGGCCTGCTGTTATTTTTATTATTCAGAAGTTTGGTGAGGAGTAAAGGAACTAGAGCAGTTTTGGAGTTCAGGACTCATTTCTTTTGGATGGTGAACCAGGTTGAAGTTACTGGAATGAGGCAGAAGATAAATGATGACACAAGATCCAGGCATTAAGCACCGTTTCTCTGCTTGGTTCTACCTACTTCGCCTCCCTCCTAGGGTCTTGAAAGGACTCAGAGACCTGAGTCTGTCACTAACTCCTTCTCCAATCCTACTCTAACTTGCTCCCCTTCACATTTATACCCTCCCCATCTGAGCTCAAGAATTAGGCCCGTCTAGGTGACAGTCAGAGGGCTGCATAGAGTTGCACCGACAACAGGTGATCTTGCCTCCTTCATGCCTGCATGTTCACCTGCCTGCAAACTGGAGAGAAGAACCAGTATCCACCGGTTCATCCTGTCCAAGTCCCACCAGACTCCATGAAGGCACACGGCCCTTTTTTTTTCTTTTTCTTTTTCTTTTTTTTTTTTTTTTTTGAGACAGAGTCTCGCTCTGTCTCCCAGGCTGGACTGCAGTGGTGTGATCTCGGCTCACTGCAACCTATGCCTCCTGGGTTCAAGCGATTCTCCTGCCTCAGCCTCCCAAGTAGCTGGGATTACAGGCACCTGCCACCATGCCCAGCTAATTTTTGTATTTTCAGTAGAGACAGGGGTTTTGCCTTTTTGGCCAGGCTGGTCTCGAACTCCTGACGTCAGGTGATCCACTCGCCTCAGCCTCCCAAAGTGCTGGGATTACAGGCATGAGCCACTGCACCCGGCCCCTACACGGCCCTTTCTGATCAGTGGGGAAAGAAGGAACATCTTCCACGAGCAAGAGCAGAAAATGAATCTCAGAAACAGGTTGTAAAAAAGGCTTCTTTATTGAGAGCAGCGAGTGTAAAAACAAAAACAAAAACAAAAAAAACAAAACCAAAACAAACAAAAAACAACAATAAAAGTGTGGGGTAAGGGTGGCCCACCCTCCTCATCTCTTCCAGGGCCCACCCCTACCTCCCATGCCCACCCACCCCACGCTGCAATTACATATAAAAGCCGCCCGTGGTGCATACAAAAAGGGCGGGTTATATAGTGTCAAAAGCTCCTGAAAACTCCTTCATCTGCCAGGCACTTAGGATGAGGAAAGGAGAGAAGGGTGGAGAAGACATGGGTCTGGGTTGGTGTGCACAAGTCCACAGTAGGGAGGACTCACTTGCTGTGTCCTCTACAGTCCTGGTCTAGACCCCCAAGTGGGACCCATGGGCCAAGAGACTCATTAACCCTGTGTGCCCAGAACTTGAGAATATTAAGGAACTCCCCCCAAACCCAGCTCATCCCAAGCCTAGCCCCCCCCAGGCAAAGTTGGCAGATGAGTGGCAGAGTTGGACCTGGTCAAGGGGAGTAGTTGAAGGCCAGAAATTGGGGTTACCTGTGGCACCCACACTGTCCCTGATAGGGGAAGAGGTGGCAGGGAAAACTGCCCAGCTCAAAGCCCTAGTTGCCCAGTTTGGGTCCAAGTCAGCCTCCCAAAGGATAAGGGTGAGGAAGAGGAAAGGCCAGGCCCTGCTCAGACCTCAGCAATGCCTGTTGCACTAGGGCAGGAGCTTTAGGGCCCAGGAGGACAGGGATCTTGCCCATCATGCTGTGAGCTCCCCTTTAGAGATGTCCTCCCCTGCCCACGCCATCCTGAGGCACAGCCCACCGGGCTCCCTCCTCACGGCTTGCTGTCCACGGGGCTGTCTCCCAGGGTGCTGGCAATCTCGCTGAAGGAGGGCCGGTCCTTGGGGCTGAGGGCCCAGCAGCGCTGCATCAGCCGAAAGAGCTTGGAAGGGCAGCCCTCGGGCTGAGGAAGTCTAGCCTTCCCAGCCTGCAAATCTATAGGGAAGACAGCAGGTGCAGTGTTGGCCAAAACATTCAACAACTTGTTCAACACTTTGTGGAGCTTGCAGTTCATACCCAAGGATGCCTCTGGGGCAATGCTGGCCAGTAGTAGGTGGGTACTCGCAATGGAAAAAGATGACTCCCTTGGCCCCGCTCACTCCGGCTGGTAAGACGGGGTCCACGCACAGGAGCTGAAGTGGGTCGGCGGACAGGCGTCAGAGTGGCTGGAGTGGGCACTGGGGGCAAAGGCTATCTACCAACAATATAGAAGTATTGCAGTATTTCTGGCCGGGTATGATGGCTCACGCCTGTAATCCCAGCACTTTGGGAGGCCGAGGCGGGTGGATCACGAGGTCAGGAGTTTGAGACCAGCCTGAACAACATAGTGAAGCACCCCCGTCTCTACTAAAAATACAAAAATTAGCTGGGCGTGGAGGCACGTGCCTGTAATCCCAGCTACTAGGGAGTCTGGGGCAGGAAAATTGCTTGAACCCAGGAGGTGGAAGTTTCAGTGAGCAGAGATCACGCCACTTCACTCTAGCCTGGGCGACACAGCAACACTCCGTTTCAAAAAAAAAAAAAAAAAGGTATTGCAGTATTTTAACAACCAGAGTGGTCATATCTGTGTGCCTGCTCAGTAGCAGCCCTGAGAGGGGAGGTAGGCGGAACCGGCCCTGGGGCCCTGAGCAGGCCCCATCTGGGGCCCATCTGGAATCATCCCCGAGCAGTGCAGCTGCCTACCTGCCAGCACTTCATCATCTGCCTGCCCACCATGGGGCATCTCTCCATGTGTAAACACTTCCCACATCAGCACACCGAAGGCCCAGACATCAGACTTGGTAGAGAAGTCACCCTCCAGGATGGCCTCAGGGGACATCCAGCGCAGCGGCACCCAGGCCTGGCGGAAGTGGTAGTACTCACTGCAGGAGAGAAGCAACCCAGGGGTGAGGTGGGGTGGGGAGCGCGGCCTGGCACTGCAGCCTCATCCCCCGATCTGGAACTCATCCCCAAGCCAGGGCCCAGCCCTTCTACATACAGACACCAAGAAATTGGTCACATGTATGCTGAGCATGGGAGTACACTAGACAAAAACATGGGGTTTGATGGTTAAAAAATTCCATTAAGAATCAAACTTTGCCTAAATGTTAACAGAAAAGTTAATAGTCATACATACTTTCTATATTGGTTGTAAAAATGTAAAAACTAAAAACCGTTAAATGGAAAGAGCTTTATTAGTGATAAACCAATCCTCACTACAGCTATAGTCAGACAAACGGGGGTGACCTGGAACCAGGGGGACTCGAGGGGATGTTCCCGGCAGCGCTGCAGAGCCCATAGGCTGTCTAGAGCAAGCTCTGGCAGGGGGGCTAAGGCATAAGTCTCAGACTTCGAAATAAGAATGACTGAATTCAGGAAGTTACAGAGGGAGCCATATAAATCCTTATCATATTTGCCTATTTTTAAAAAAGATTTATTTATTTATTTATTCTTTTAATCACTAGAGATATTTTACAACCACCAAGAGTGTGCACTGGGTGGGAACCCTGCTGCACCCTTGGAAAAAGGATGAGAAAGCTCTTTCCTATCCCAGGCCCTCCAGCTTTGGACTAAGCAGGGACTAAACCCTTTCCCACCACCCCCCAAACTATCTGTCCTCTGCCCCTCACCCTCTGGGAAAAAATGGGGAGCCCCCACCCCACGCATGCCCTTCTACCTGTTGTACACATCCTTGCTGAGGCCCAGAGCAGACACCTTCACTTGTCTCTGGGCGCTGACCAGGCAGTTACGTGCAGCCAAGTCCTTATGCACAAAGCGGTTGTTGGACAGGTGCTCCATGCCCAGGGCTACCTGGGTGCACAGGGCCACCTGGAGAGATAAAAGGGCCTGTTAGAGCAGCCCAGGACTAGGCGTCAAGCTGACCACCCTCAACACAACCCTTGGTAGGGTTTCAGCGCTATTGGTGTGCTGCGTAGGAAGCCCAGAAGCACGATAGTCGCATGTTCCTTCTCTGTAAAATGGGGATAATAACCGTACCTGCCTTCCTGGGTTTTTAGAAGACTGAATTAAGCAAATTAAAGTGTCTGACACCATGCTAACACACAGCAAGTGCCAGATTAAGTGAGTGCCACATGGGCCTAGGGACACACACATAGCAACGATCTGTCCAGTGAAAAGTGAGCAGGCAGAAATCATAGCTGATATTTTTTATTTTCAAGTGACAGGGTCTTGCTTGTCACCCAGGCTAGAGTGCAGTGACATGATCACAGCTCACTGTAGCCTCTAAACTCCTGGGCTCAAGCAATCCTCCAACCTCAGCGTTCCAAGTAGCTAGGACTACAGGTGTCCATCACCATGCCCTGCTTTTTTTTTGTTTTGTTTTGTTTTGTTTTTGAGACAGGTTCTCACTCTGTCGCCCAGGCTGGAGTGCAGTGGCATGATCTCAGCTCACTGCAACCTCCGCCTCCCGGGTTCCAGTGACTCTCATGCCTCAGCCTTCCAAGCAGCTGGGATTACAGGTGCCCACCACGACACCCAGCTAATTTTTGTATTTTTAGTAGAGACAAAGTTTCACCATGTTGGTCAGGCTGGTCTTGAATTCCTGACCTCAAGTGATCAGGCTGCCTCAGCCTCCCAGAGTGCTGGGATTACAGGCGTGAGCCACCGCACCCGGCCTCAGACTTTAATTCTAATGCCAATGGGTTGTTTCCAGTTTGGGGCTATTCAGAACAGTGTTATTATGAACACTTTTATAAGTGTACACATGTATGAGTTTCTCTAAAAGACCTAAGAGGAAGTCTAGAATATGAATATCTCTAGCTAAACAAAATAATGCCGAACTCTTTTCCAAAGTGTAAGAGAGTTGGGGAGATTTTTCATTCACTAATACTCTTTGTTGAATTTTGAGCCAATGTGAATATATTATACACTATACATGAAACGTAACTAAACTATAATAACTTTTTCTTTTTTTTTTTTTTTTTTAGATGGAGTGTTGCTCTATCGCCAGGCTGGAGTGCAGTGGCGTGATCTTGGCTCACTGCAACCTCCCCATCCCAGGTTCAAGCGATTCTCCTGCCTCAGCTTCTCAAGTAGCTTGGATTACAGGCACGTACTACCACACCCAGCTAATTTTTGTATTTTTTCTAGTAGAAATGAGGTTTCACCATGTTGGCCAGGCTGCTCTCGAACTCCTAACCTCGTGATACACCCGCCTCGGCCTCCCAAAGCGCCAGGATTACAGGCGTGAGCCACTGCGCCCGGCCACATTAACATTTCAAAAGTATATATGAATGCACTGAACAAATATAAATTGAAGCCAGGCACCTGCAGTCCCAGCTACTCAAGAGGGTGGGGTGGGAGAATTGCTTGAGCCCAGGAGTTCAAAGCCAGCCTGGGCAACACTGTGAGATCCTATCTCTTTTTTTTAAAAAAATTGAGTATCCACCACGTGCCATATACAGTGGGTGCTGGTGGAATATAACAGGGCTGGCCGAAGTAGGGCTCTTGATGGGGTGCTGCGGCCAGGTCACTTAGTGCAAATAAAAAACCACCTATTCACAGAGAAGGGGAAGGGCCATTGGGTGGGCACCGGCCTTGTGGGCACACAAGGCCGGCTGCCTCTCCCCACACGTGCTCTGTGAGGCAGGGCTCAGCCTTGGCTTCTTCGAGGCGCCCATGGCGAGGCTAGTGCCAAAGCTTGGCACTTCCCTACCACTGCAGCTGCCTCTCTGGGTCACATCACTGCTGATGGACTGTCTGCCCACCAGTTGGCACAGAGGTGGGACTGCTGGCTACTGAGCTGGCCCTTCAGCATCCCTGGCTAGCTCAGAGCAGATTCTCCTGCCTGGCTCCCAGAGGTCACAAGAAGGCCAGCAGAGGTGCCAAGCCCGAATGCTACGAGAGGGGACACTCCAAAGACATCCCTTCTCGGTTTTCTTGGGCACTGGCCAGTGACATCCCTGTGGGCCCCACTGCCTCCACTGGTGGTTTGCTAACTATGGTCACAATCTGTATGTCATGAAACCAAATTAGGGAATCTTAGCCAGCATTAAAGAAAAAAAAAAGGAATAGAAAATAGAGTGCATCACACTTAATAAGAACATCATTCATGAAATGTTTTCATCTTAAAAATATAGGGCTGGGCACGGTGGCTCACGCCTATAATCCCAGCACTTTGGGAGGCCGAGGTGGGTGGATCACGATGTCAGGAGTTCAAGACCAGCCTGACTAATATGGTGAAACCCCATCTCTACTAAAAATACAAAAATTAGCTTGGTGTGGTGGCAGGCGCCTGTAATTCCAGCTACTCAGGAGGCTGAGGCAGGAGAATTGCTTGAACCCTGGAGGCGGAGGTTGCAGTGAACTGAGATCACGCCACTGCACTCCAGCCTGGGCAAAAGAGCAAGACTCCATCTTAAAAAAATAAAATAAATAAAAAATAAAAATATATATGTATGTGTGTATTGGGTTGTGATGCAAAATGTACTTTTTGCTAATGTGGGTTCCAATCAAAAGATTTTAAAAACAAAGCTATAAAGTTAAAAAAAAAAAAAAAAGCCTAAATCTGTGCTATCCTATACAGTAGCCACTATCCCCATGTGGCTATTTAAATTTAATTAAAACTTTTTTTTGTTTGTTTTTTGAGAGACAGGGTGTCTATTGCCTAGGCTGGAGCGCAGTGGCGCAATCACAGTTCACTGCATCTTCAACCTCCCAGGCTCAAGTGATCCTCCCACCTCAGCCTCCATAGTAGCTGGAACTATTGGCATACACCACCATGCCTGGCTAATTTTATTTGTTTATTTATTTATTTATTTATTTATTGACTGAGTCTCACTCTGTCACTCAGGCTGGAGTGCAGTGGCACTATCTAGGCTCACTGCAACCTCCGCCTCCCGGGTTCCAGTGATCCTCCTGGAATTACAGGTACCCACCACCATGCACTGCTAATTTTTTTATTTTTAGTAGAGACGGGGTTTCACCATTTTGGCCAGGCTGGTCTTGAACTGCCCTTAAGTGATCCCCCTGCCTCGGCCTCCCAAAGTGCTGGATTACAGGCATGAGCCACCACACCCAGCCTATTTTTACTTTTTATAGACAGTCTCACTTTGTTGCCTAGGCTAGTCTCAAACTCCTGGCCCAAGCAATCCTTCCACCTTGGCCTCCCAAAGTGGTAGGATTACAGGTATGAGGCACTGCACCTGGCTTTAAGTTAATTAAAACTCAGTACGTGTAAAATTCAATTCTGGTTGGCACAATAGCTCATGGTGGCCTGTAATTCCAGTGGTTTGAGAAGCTGATATGGGAGGATTGATTGAGCCTAGGAGTTTGAGATAAGCCTGGACAACATAGTGAGACCCCATCTCTACAAAAAATTTAAAAATTAGACAGGTGTGGTGGTGGGTGCCTGTAGTCTCAGCTACTCAGGAGGCTGAAGTGAGAGGATCACTTGGGCCCCGGAGGTCGAGGTGGCAGTGAGTCATGACTGCACCACTGCATTCCAGCCTGGGTGACAGAATGAGACCCTGTCTCAAAAAATAAAATACAGGCCAAGTCGGTGGCTCATGCCTGTAATCCCAGCACTTTGGGAGGCCAAGATGGGTCGATCATGAGGTCAAGAGATTGAGACCATCCTGCCTAACACATGGTGAAACCCCATCTCTACTAAAAATACAAAAAAATAATCTGGGTATGGTGGCGGGCGCCTGTAGTCCCAGCTACTCGGGAGGCTGAGGCAGAAGAATGGTGTGAATGCAGAAGGCGGAGCTTGCAGTGAGCCGAAATCGCGCCACTGCACTCCAGCCTGGGCAACAGAGCGAGACTCCATCTCAAAATAAATAAATAAATAAATAAATAATAAATAAAATAAAATAAATTCAGGCCAGGTGTGGTGGCTCACGCCCGTAATCCCAGCACTTTGGGAGGCCGAGGCAGGCGGATCACTTGAGGTCAGGAGTTCGAGACCAGCCTGGCCAACGTGGTGAAACCCCATCTCTACTAAAATTACAAAAAATAGCCAGGTGTGGTGGCACGCACCTGTAATCCCAGCTACTCAGGGGGCCGAAGTCAGGAGAATCATTTGAACCTGGGAGGCGGAGGCTGCAGTAAGCCGAGGTCCTGCCACTGCACTCCAACCTGGTCGACAGGGTAAGACTGTCTCTAAAAAATAAAACAAAACAAAACAAAATAAAATAAAATTCAGTTCTGCTGCTGCTTTAGCCAAATTCCAAGTGTACAGTTGCTATATGAAGCTAGTGACAACTGTACTGACCAGCACAGATATGGTACATTCCCATCATCGTCTTGATCAGTGCTGCCTGAGGCTCTAACAGGCAGTGCATTAATGCAGAGGTGCTAAATGAATGACATAATTAGAGTTGGGAAAAACCTCATCCAGACGGAGTCTCACTCTGTCGCCCAGGTGGGAGTGCAGTGGCACAGTCTCAGTTCACTGCAACTGCCGCCTCTCAGGTTCAAGCAATTCTTGTGCCTCAGCCTCCCAAGCAGCAGGACTATAGGCACGCACCACCATGCCTGGCTAATTTTTGTATTTTTAGTAGAGACGGGGTTTCACCATGTTGGCCAGGCTGTTCTCCAACTGACCTTAAATGATCTGCCTGCCTCGGCCTCCTGAAGTGCTGGGATTACAGGCCTGAGCCACTGTGCCTGGCTACTTTTGGTACATTTCTTTATCAACAGTGAAGACACAAAATCTCAGGATAGCTTTCAACTAAACGTGTAACCAGTGAGGAAGGTTAAAGAAGAGGACGGGTGGGCTGGGAGCAGTGGCTCTCGTCTGTAATCCCAGCATTTTGGGAGGCCAAGGTGGGCAGATCATAAGGTCAAGAAATCGAGACCATCCTGGCTAACATGGTGAAACCCCGTCCCTACTAAAAAAAAAAAAAAAAATACAAAAAACTAGCCGGGCGTGGTGGTGGGTGCCTGTAGTCCCAGCTACTCAAAAGGTTGAGGCAGGAGAATGGCGTGAACCTGGGAGGTGGAGCTTGCAGTGAGCTGAGATCACGCCACTGCACTTCAGCCTGGGCGACAGAGGGAGACTCTGCCTCAAAAAAAAAAAAAAAGGGAGGGGTGCTGGGCACGGTGGCTCACCCCTGTAATCCCAGCACTTTGGGAGGCCTAGGCAGGCAGATCACGAGGACAGGAGATTGAGACCATCTTGGCTAACACAGTGGAACCCCATCTCTACTAAAAATACAAAAAAATTAGCTGGGCGTGGTGGCGGGCACCTGTAGTCCCAGCTACTCGGGAGGCTGAGGCAGGAGAATGGCGTGAACCCAGGAGGTGGAGCTTGCAGTGAGCCGAGATCGCGCCATTGCACTCCAGCCTGGGCAACAGAGCGAGACTCTGTCTTAAAAAGAAAAAAAAAAAAGAAGATGGCGGGTGGATGGCCTGCCAGGATTCTGGGCCTCTCTGGGAAGTACACTGGGGTCTCCATGAAAAGCAGAGTCTGGCCAGGTGCAGTGGCTCACACCTGTAATCCCAGCACTCTGGGAGGCCAAGGTGGGTGAATCACAAGGTCAGGAGTTCAAGACCAGCCTGGCCATTATGGTGAAACCCTGTCTCTACTAAAAATACAAAAATTAGTCCGGTGTGGTAGTGGGCTAATGTAGTCCCAGCTACTTGGGAGGCTGAGGCAGGAGAATTACTTGAACTTGGGAGGCGGAGGCTGCAGTGAGCCGAGATCGTGCCACTGCACCCCAGGCTGGGTGATAGAGCAAGACTACGTCTCAAAAAAAAAGCTGAGTCTACATCCCTAAAATAACCCCTGGAGCACCGTCCTCAGAACGCCCCACGTGCACTGGTGGTAAAGGGGCCGGGCCGCTTCAGTGGCCATCATAAACACAGCCAACTCCACTTCAGGTTTCAAAATCCCAGGGCATTGTCCAACCTTGCTTGATTCTCTGTAAGCAGGCAAAGGTTTTGGTAATGTGCCTTCATCAGACTTGTGAGTCCCCTCGGCCTGCTCTCTCTGATCTGGCTCACAAGCTAAACAATCTACTGCTAGTCAAGGTAAACAGAAGAGGGTGGACTTGGCATGGTAACTGCTTGCTATCTTTCCAGAGAGGTGGTGCTTCCGGAAATACTGACTAAGCAAGGGCAGTAAAAGAGAATTCTGTTAGACTCAAGCCAATTAGGTGTTTCCTTGACGCTGGGCAAGATGCCATCAGATAGCCACTGGATTAATTCTCAAATACTGTTATAAAAGACCCATTCTTTGGTAAAGATCAGACCCACCCCTTCCTTTCCAATTTTAACACCCCAGGGGTTTGCCCATGTTCTGGCTAACCCACTGTGATGCTACTGAGATCTTCTCACAAGAGGCCTTCTGTTTCCTGCCATGGCATCTGACTGCATAAAGCGTGGTCCACCAGGTGTGCTAAGCTGATTCTGCTTCTCATCGCATCATTAGTTCACAGGTGATCCATGGAGCAATTACAAACTACAGCTCTCTGACATCGTCTTATCAGCTACTCTAGACGGCATTACCTACCATTATGCCCACACCCAGGACCCATGTCTTTGATTTCTATCACTACCTCACTGCTCTCTTAAAATCCTCCTGAGGCTCCCCTTAGCCCACTCACACCCAATATGGCACTTTGGTTCCAACTCTAGCTGGCCAGGAAACACCCTGCCTACCACTCCACCTCCCTAGAATACTTAAGTTTTCCCCCTTCCGTTCTAGGTCCTAGGAGTATAAAGTAACAGCAGCTCACTACATAATTAGCACAATAAAGTACCTACAAGTTTTAGTTCATCTTTCCCAAGAATTTTCATTTTCATGGAATCCCCAAAAGCAGTGCTTTTCAAACTGCTGATCGAGACCCACATGGGTCTCGAAACCAGTTTAGTGGACTGGGGTAAAAAAAAAAGGATAGAAAAGAGGCCGGGCACGGTGGCTCATGCGTGCAATCCCAGCACTTTGGGTGGCTGAGGCAGGAGGATTACTTGAACCCAGGAGTTCAAGACCAGCCTGGGCAACACGGTGAGACCCCCATCTCTACAAAAAAATAAAAATAAATAGAAAGAGGACAGGATAGAAAACATCAAGTGTTGGCCGGGTGCAGTGGCTCACGCCTGTAATCCCAGCACTTTGGGAGGCCGAGGCGGGTGGATCACGAGGTCAGGAGATCGAGACCATCCTGGCTAACATGGTGAAATCCCATCTCTACTAAACAACAAAAAGTTAGCTGGGCGTGGTAGCAGGCGCCTGTAGTCCCAGCTACTCGGGAGGCTGAGGCAAGAGAATGGCATAAACCCAGGAGGCAGAGCTTGCAGTGAGCCGAGATCTCACCACTGCACTCCAGCCTGGGCAACAGAGCAAGACTCTGTCTCAAAAAGAAAAGAAAAGAAAAAAAAAAGAAAACATCAAGCACATCAAACACAATGTTGTGAAAGTTTAATTTTAGTTACATGAGCCTGCATACTAGATCATGAGTAAAATGCGTTCCTTTTTTGTTATTAAGTGATGCAGGTCTTGCTATGTCACTCAGGCTGGCCTCAAACTCCTGGGCCCAAGGGATCCTCCGGCCTCAGCCTTCCAAGTAGCCGGGATTACAGGCATATACTACCGTACCATCTTAAAATGCATTTCCTAAAAGGGATTATAATCAAAAAGCATTTCAAAGCTACTAGTCTCCACCAGGGCTCCTTGAACTTTAATGAGCTTAGGAATCAGCTGGAGAGCTTGTTTGAAAAATTCAGGTCTTCAGACCTCACTCTTAAATACTCTCTAATTCCCTCCTTCTGAGTCATGCTCCAGAAATCTACTTTTTTTGTTCTGTTTTATTTTGAGACAGGGTTTGATTCCTGTTGCCCAGGCTGGAGTACAGTGGCAAGATCTCAGCTCACTGCAACCTCCGCCACCCAGGCTCAAGCTATTCTCCTGCTTCAGCCTCCCGAGTAGCTGGAATTACATGCACGTGACACCATGCACAGGTACTTTTTGTACTTTTAGTAGGGACGTGGTTTCCCATGTTGGCCAGGCTGGTCTCGAACTCCTGGCCTCGAGTGATCTGCCCGCCTCGGCCTCCCGAAGTGCTGGGATTACACGTATGAGCCACCATGCCTGGCCTGCATTTTTCTTTTTTTTTTTTTTTGAGACAAAGTCTCACTCTTGTCTCCCAGGCTAGAGTGCAATGGCACAATCTTGGCTCACTGCAACCTTCGCCTCCCGGGTTCAAGTGATTCTCCTGTCTCAGCCTCCCAAGTAGCTCAGATTACAGGCACCTGCCACCATGCCTGGCTAATTTTTGTATTTTTAGTAGAGATGGGGTTTTACCATGTTGGCCAGACTGGTCTCGAACTCCTGACCTCGTGATCCACCTGCCTCGGCCTCCCAAAGTGCTGGCATTACAGGTGTGAGCCACTGTGCCCTGCTTTTTTTTTTTTTTTTTTTTTTTTTTAAGCATCCTCTCTATGTAATGCAGAGTATTGTCCTTGGAGAGTGTAGAACCCAACTTATTAAAGCTCCCCCATCATATTTAAGACATTATGGCAAAAAAAAAGTGTGAAAAAGATGTTTAGCAAAGATGGTAATGATTTGCAGTCAAATAGAGTGCCTTAGATCACATGACAAAGGTAACTGACTTCCTGTAAGCCTATCTCAACCCAGCCAGAGAATCCCACCTTGACTCCCC
The DNA here is from genome assembly GCF_024542745.1 of Macaca thibetana thibetana. NCBI lineage: Eukaryota > Metazoa > Chordata > Mammalia > Primates > Cercopithecidae > Macaca > Macaca thibetana. The sequence continues at coordinate 44,086,470 of NC_065581.1, read as the reverse complement.
TGACTCCTGAAGCCATCCCCTTCCTGCCATTCAACTACTTCCTGTCCTTGCAAACTAAACTTAAATGGTTTTCTCTCCTAGGAAAACTTCTTTGTTAACCACAACCATCTGTCCACCTGAAGGACATGGGTGCCTTCAACATCTCTTAATGCCTCCCACTTGCTTTCTGTTTTACCTCAAGTCTGTAAGGCACAGGTCATACTCATGTACCTAATCTCTCCGCTAGATCATAAGTGCCCCAAGGGCAAGATGCCTGTCCATTTTTTTTTTTCTTCTTTGAGATAGGATTGTGCTGTGTTGCCCTGGCTGGAGTGCAGTGCTGTAATCATGGCTCACCGCAGCCTCAACCTCCTGGGCTCCAGTAATTCTTCCTCCTCAGCCTCGAAAGTAGCTGGGACTACAGGCATGCCCCCGTGCCCGGTTAACTTTTTATTTGTTATAGAGACCGGGTCTTGCTATGTTGCCCAGGTTGGTCTCAAACTCCTGAGTTGAAGCAATCCTCCTGCCTTAGCCTCCCACTGCACCTAGCTGATGCCTGTTCTAATTTTGCATTCCCAAGGGCCCTTGGGGCCACACCTGGCTCTGTGAGGATTCACTGGCTCTGTGAGTGTCCTAATTTGTGAGCTCTTCAGTCCTGAAATCTCACTTAGCTGGTGTAGCAAGTCCCATCCTGTGGCTTCTCCTCTACAGCCACTATATAGAGTTCCTGCAGCTTCATGGGGATGGAAATAGGGGTGTGGTGTCAGGAGGCCAGGTCACTTGTCCTGTCTGGGTCTTAGTAAATTCACATGTAATAAGAGGGGGCCAGCCTGAAGGGCACAGAGCTGCTTCCCCAGAGAGACTGGGGGCAGCCAAGGTCCCATTCACCTGACTCATCTGCCAGCCATGCCTTTCTGTTTTGCCCCTAGAGTCTGTGACCTGGGACAGTCTAGCAGGCAAGGAATGGTCCCCTGGGAGAAAGGGCAGAGCCTTCTGCCTACCCTGCCCCGAGCTCTGATTTGGTTTATGAGGTCACTTCACTGCCAGCTTGGAAGCAGACTCTCCAGTCACATGGAAGGAAGTAGATCCATTTCAGAGGGGAGAGGAGGCGGCTGTGGACAAGAAGAACCTGAGGGAAGGAAGAAGGGGCCGGGCCACAGCAAGCCCCAGGCACTGGAAAGGTATGGACTGAGGTGGAAGGGGATAGCAGACAAGTTTTCCCTTCTTCACTATTTCAACCGAGGTCTGCTCCACCACAAGGGCCCCAGCCAGGGCTCTGTGCCCAGAACAATCTTTGCGCAGAAGGCAGGAGGAAAACTAGAAGGAAAGCCTGGGCAGCTACAACCCAAGGGAGAGGGCAAGATGCAAACCACAGACGGGGAAACCCAGGCAGGCAGCCCATTCACAGAAGAGTCTTCTCCACTTAGAGCTGAAGAAACAAGCTCAGGCCCACGCCTAGCCCAGCAGGCCCCTGCACTCGGACTGCTTGCTGCTTCTCCAGCTCAGAGCTCACTGCAGATGGGCAGGCGTCCTGCTCCAATGCAAGCTCCTGCCCAGGGGCAAGGTCCGAGGGTAGCTCTTCTCCGTGAAGCCAGCATGGCAATGCAAAGCCAGTTCCAGGATACATGACCTGGGACAGGTCATACAACCTCGTAAGCCTCAATGTCTTCATCCACAAAATGGGGATAGTAGTATATATTTCAGAGGACTACCATGATAATTACGGTAACACATGTGAAGTTCTTACCATAGGGCCTGGCCCATAGAGAGCCCTCAATAAATGGTGCCTCTGTTGCTCCCTGGGCACCCTCTCCCTCCCTCCTTCACTCCGTCCTCACCTTCTGCTTGGTGCTGAGGGGCTGTGACTTCAATTTTTCATCCTTGCTCTTGGAAATCCTCAGGAACTGCTTGAGGTCTCCCTAAGGGAAAAGCCAGGCATCATGCTCAGGTCAGTGCAGAGCCATTGGCTGTAAAGCCTCAGACAAAGCAGGTGCTCGCAGAATTCCTGCCTGGGGAGGCAGTGAGAAGGCCTAAGCTAGCCTGGGCCCCTTTCCTGGGGAAAGTTCACTGCGAGTACAGAACTTTAAAAACATACAAGAGACGTCTCCTAGAGGCTCTCTCAGTCAGAAAGAGAGGAGAATTGGCATTTTTACCCCAAGGGGAACCTCCAGACAGGTGGGGCAGCAGAGCCCCTATCTTCAGTGAGCCAAGAGGAAAACAGTCCCCTACCCTCTGTCCTCAAATATTCCGGAGAGGAAACCCCTGTCCTCCAGAGCTTTACAATTTAATAGAAACAAACAGAGGAGAACGCCAGCAGCAGAAACATACATCAAGCATTCATAAGTACTTGTTCGTTTGTTTTTAACTTTTTGTAGAGACAGAGTCTTGCTATGTTGACCAGGCTGGTCTCAGACTCCAGTCTCAAGTGATCCTCCTGCCTCAGCTTCCCAAAGTGCTGGGATTACAAGTGTGAACCACTGTGCCCAGTTGCATAAGTACTTGTTAATGGAAAGATTGATAGGACTCCTGCCTGCTCTTGCCCCAGAGCTAGGGATTTGACAAGCAGCAGTTTGAGGACCATGGGGTGAGGGCTGGGACCAGTTGGGGAATGAAGAGGAAGGCACAGCTCTGGGAACGATGCCCTGAGTGGAGAGGAGAAGGCTGGTGGCTGGGGTAACACTCAGGTCACAAGTGGTGCTAGGAAGGAGGGAAGGAAAGTGGGTTCTTATATATTTATTCTCAAGTGGGGACAAGCTTTTGGGGAGGAAAAAATAACAAACCAAAGAAAACAGGAGTCAGAGAAGATGACCTGGAAGGCATCCCTGCAGTTTGACAGTGAGAAGTCCCAGAAGAATTTAGGACCAACCCCTCCCCCAAGATACAGATGGAAAGACTGGGTGCTGATAAAGGGAACGCAGGCATCCAAGAGCGGGAAGGCAGAAGCTGAGCATCGCAAGGTGGGCAAGGTGTAACAGCAGGCAGGTGAGGTCTCGACTGAGACCACACGAGACAAGGTTTTCACGGTGCTCCAGCCCCTGACTCCCACCTTTGTAGGACACTGCCCTCCCTACCCGAGACCCCCGCGTCCCCTGCCAACAGCATACCAGGTCCACATATTCCAGCACCATGTAATGGGGCTCGGCCTCCCGGCAGAGCCCCAGGAGCCGCACCACGTTGGCGTGGTTCAGCTTCCCAAACATCTCCAACTCCCTCCGGAAGTCCAGCTGCTGCTGCTCGTCCTTGCTCTGCAGGCTCTTCACAAGTACCAGGGTCTCCGCCACTCCCTCCTCCAAGCCCTGAGCCTTTGCCAGGAACACCTCCCCAAACTCACTCTTTCCTGTGGGTACAGTCTGAGTCAGCCAACCACCTTCACCCAGGCAGAGGCAGCTCCTGACCTGGGGGAGGGGCCTAGCCTCTACTACAGTGGGGACTCACCCACCTGGGCTGGGCATGAGACCCGGTTCCGGTTCCGCTGTGACCCCCTCCCTCCTTAGGCTTCAGTGTCTCCAGCAGCAAAATAAAAGGGTTGGACTAATATTCAGCATTTTCCAAAGGGTGACTCGCATGAGAATTTTTGGTGGCTCACGGTAAACATGTCTTAACGTATGCTAGGAAAAAACTATGACAAACCCATGATTTCTCATATTTTTTCCTACAATAAAGGTAACTTAGCTTTTCTGTTGTTGTCTGTTTTTTTAAAGAATCAATTTAAATAAAACATCAAGTAAATAATACTACAGGTAGTACACAGGAATGACAAAATCTGTACAAAGGCAGTGAATAACAGGCTCTGGGGCCACACTGGGCTAGATCTCTACCTACACTTCCGTCCATCTCTAACATTCTAGGTTTCAGGGATTTCGGAACACTAGCCTGTACCCAGCCTCAAGACACAGCGGGTGACTTGCAGTTAGGCAGGGGCAGCTGTAGTCAAGGCGACATACCCAGCGTGGTGATAGGCTGCAGGCTGGACCGTGGGAAGTGCATCTTATCACTTGTGCTGTGGCGTTTGTTGGTGGCCGCGGGGCCGGAGCCCAAGCTGGTCAAGGCCACTTCCTCTTGGATCTCTGCTGAGGGCTGCCCGTTCTGCAAAGGCCCGCCTGGGAAGAAGGAGGACAGGAGCGTCACGATGAGACCTGACACTCTGGCCACCACGGGGATTTCTGTTCTGTCCCCTGGTCTTCCACTCTTGACAACTTGGGTCCAATCACAATACTCCACATGAAGGGGCAAGCCCAAATGATAAAATGATGGGGCTGGGGCTGGGTGGGGGAAGTATGGGCATCCCCTAGGGTATGACCCCTTAGTGATGCAGCTGATTACAACCTCTGAGATGAAGCCAACTGCAGACGTCTAATCTGAATCACTGGTCCCTGAATACCATAGCTACACATAAGGATTGTTGCTTTCATGGGGCCTCCTATTGGGCAAAGTCCTAAACAGGCACAAAGGGAAAATCACAATAATGGAGACCCAACCCCTGTTCCTGAACACCTGAGCTGATAGGAGACCCAGTAATGACCTCAGGGAGCTCCCAGTCCAGGGAAGTGGGGATAGGAGAAGGGAAGTAAACGGAAAGCCTGCCCTTGGGGGAACTCTTAGACTCATGGGGGGAAACAAGACGTGCAACAGCAACATGTATACGTATACTAATGATATCTGTGGTTTCCTGCTGGGAGTAGGAAACAGCAGGGAATCATAGGAAGCTGGTCCCAGGGGCTCCAATGAAGAAGTCTCAAGCCAGGTTGCTCAGAAGCCGAGGCCCTGGGAATCAGCCAACTCCAGGCTTCCCACTAGGGGTGTGGCAGCCCCAGCTCCAAGATCCAGCAACAGCCACTCGGTTTCCTGAGGGCTGGCGCTCTCCCCTCCGTGGCCGCGGGAGGGCGCTCAGCTCCTACACACGGGTACCACCTCCCCCTCCAGGGCCCCTCACCGTTGAGGCATTCCATCTCTGGCTCCTCGCCCTCGGGCTGCTTCTGCAGCCGCTTGGCTTTGCAGCGCTTCTTGCAGTAGAACATGAGACCCAGCACGGCGATGATGTAGGCCACAGCGGCACCCACCGACAGCCCAATGGTCTGGATCATCTTGTAGGGGGGAGGGCTGCCAGGGCCCTCCGACTCCTCCGGCACAGGCTTGTCTGAGAGACACACAGATGGGTCTGGGCAGGCGCTGCTAAGCAAAACAAGCCCTGCTTCTCCACTAACTCCTCCCAACCCCATCAACGGGACAACTTAACAGATGGCCCGGGAGGGTCACCACCTTCACTGGCTTTAACAAGGGCCAGCAGATCCTCATGCCCCACTGAGGTCAAAGGAAGACTCTGAAGGAGATGAGGCCAGGGTTCCCAAGCTGGCTCTGCATCGCAAGTCAAGGCGGGCGACACAGATACGCACACCTGTCAGGGAGCCACCACAAACCCACGCTATTTGTTAAGAAGCTTCCCGGCTGGGCGCGGTGGCTCAAGCCTGTAATCCCAGCACTTTGGGAGGCCGAGGTGGGTGGATCACCAGGTCAGGAGATCGAGACCATCCTGGCTAACACGGTGAAACCCCGTCTCTACTAAAACATACAAAAAATTAGCCGGGCATGGTGGCGGGCGCCTGTAGTCCCAGCTACTCAGGAGGCTGAGGCGGGAGAATGACGTGAACCCGGGAGGCGGAGCTTGCAGTGAGCTGAGATCACGCCACTGCACTCCAGCCTGGGCAACACAGTGAGACTCTGTCTCAAAAAAAAAAAAAAAAAAAAAAAAGAAGCTTCCCAAGGGACTTGATAATGTAAGCCAGGCCCCGAGAGCAACATTTGGGAGTTTCAGGTTTAGAATTCCAGGCACTGCCTGGCACAGAGCAGGTTTTTCAATGAACAGATCTGTAGAAGGGATCTGCTGGTCTAGAGACCTTTCAATGGCCCCCACCGAGGGGTCTCAAGAGGCGTTGGGGGAATGAAGGGAGAGAGACCATGCAGGATCCCCCCACTGCCACACACACCCCAGTGGCTCCCACCAAGGGGCCTCCTCACTTCATTTTCATCCATTTAAACTTTCGCATTATACTTTGTCTAGAAAAATAATGCTGCCAAACCAAGAAAGTTTGAGAGCTTCTCATTTAAACCACCTTCACCTGTGGATGTAGAAACAAGTCCCCAGAGGAGAAATAAGTCTCCCAGGGGCACAGAGTTAAGTACAGGGCCTTTTACTGGACCCATCATTCTCTCTGGGCCTCCTGGAGAAAAGAACCTTGTCCTACTGCATTCTGACCTGGTCCTGCTCCCCAGCCACCCAGAGGTATGTGTGGCTGCTGCAGGAACCTGGGAGGCAGCACTGTAGGAAGAGAACACCCTCCCCTGCAACACACACACACACCCACCGACCATGGGATGTTAAATAAACGACAGCCCGGCTCTGAGCAAGGACTCTAAGACTGTGCAGTGGCATGGTGAGACAGCCGAATCCCCTCCTCTGCCACAAAAATGGCTTCTGTGTCATGTTCTGTACACAGGGGCTGACTGAGTACAAGGTGACAAATGTCTGGGTCTACCACTTCCTGTGCAGGACACCCCTCCCCAGCCCATACCCACGACATAGAGGGGGGCCTCCGTGTGCTTGATGTTGCAGCTGTTGCCTGCAATGCAGGTGTAGCGGCCTGAGTCCTCAGGGGCCACGTCGTGGATCACCAGGGAGCCATTCTGGAAGATGTGCATCCTGCCAGGGGAGAAGCCACAGCGCTGGCCAGCTCGCAGGGAGTGGGCACTGCAGGAGAGGAGGGGTGGGTATGGGAGGGAGGCAGCCCTACCTGGGTCCCAGCTTGGTGGGGTCCAGGATGCGGTCCTTGCCCTTCCACTGAATCAGTGGCTTAGGGTCCCCCTGGGCCTCACACTGCAGCAGGGCTGTGTGGCCCTGGTACACAGTCGTGCGCTCTGGCTCTACTTTGAAGGTGATAAAAACTGGAAGGAAAGAGACCAGCGAGGGGCAGGGAGGAGTGAGCCAAGGGGCTGGCAGGGTACATGGTGCTACCCTAAAGAGCCCTCCCAGCTGAAGGGCCCTGCCACGGTCGCACCTGCCACAGTGAGCTGGACATGGGCACGAATCTGGCCCTGTGGCCCATTGGAGGCAATGCAAGTGTAGTTGCCAGCGTCATCTCGAGTCACCCGGGCAAAATGTAGGGTCCCAGCGTTGTCTGTCACCCACTCTGGAAGGCTGCTCCCATCTGCAGGAGTAACAAAGGGAAATTATGGAAAGGATCAGGGTTACACAGATGGCTGACAATGCCTCAGTCCCTCACCTCGACTCCAAAACACAGGCAAAGTCCAAACTCCTCAGCCAGGTGTTAGAAGCCCCCCGTTATTTACCCCTCTTCCAATTCTTCAGTCTCACCTCTTCCTCCTATTGCCCTGTGTGACATTTCACTTCTGCCAAACCAGACTCCGTCTGGGCCCAGATTGGCCCTGTCCCTACCCCGCTGCCTGTCACTTCTCCCTCCTAGAGCCCATTCCCGCTCTTTGCCATCCCAGGCTGTAGATGCATTTTGAGCCTCACCTCTCCCAGAAAGTTCCCCCAGACCTGAGCAGAGGGAGCCTACTTCCTCCTCAAAATCTACAACTCTACTCTCTCACTCTAGGTGGAAATGTCAAAATTGGTCCAACCTTTTAAAAAACAATTTGCCAACTCACATCAAGGGCTATAAAAATGTTCATACCCCCTTTCATGCGTAATTATTCCAATTCTGGGAATCTTTCCCAAAGGAAATAAACCTAAATCCAGAAAACTTTGGCTTAAAGATGTTTATTGCAGCCTGGGCGCGGTGGCTCAAGCCTGTAATCCCAGCACTTTGGGAGGCCGAGACGGGCGGATCACGAAGTCAGGAGATCGAGACCATCCTGGCTAACATGGTGAAACCCCGTCTCTACTAAAAAAATACAAAAAAACTAGCCGGGCGAGGTGGCGGGCGCCTGTAGTCCCAGCTACTCGGGAGGCTGAGGCAGGAGAATGGTGTGAACCCAGGAGGCGGAGCTTGCAGTGAGCTGAGATCCAGCCACTGCACTCCAGCCTGGGTGACAGAGTGAGACTCCATCTCAACCAAAAAAAAAAAAAAAAAAAAGATGTTTATTGCAGAAATGAAAAAAATGGGGGTGGGTGGCTGGGAGGTTAACAACCCAAATCTCCAACATTTAAGGAACAGTTAAGTAAATTACAGTGAATCTAATCATTGAAATATTATTAGGATCATCAAAACAAATATTCATGAAGAGTATATAAAGATGTGCGGAAATGCTTGACAATGGTAAGTAAAAGAGGGTATAAAATTACAGTTATAAAAAAACATAAAAATAAACGCTTTTAAAAATATTTTTTAAAACTACGTAGTTATCTGTATTGTCTACTTCTACAATAAGCATGTCTACAGGCATGCACCACCATGCCTGGCTAATTTTTTAATTTTTTGTAGAGACAGGGTCTCCCTATATTGCCCAGGTTGGTCTTGAACTCCTGGGCTCAAGCAATCCTCCCACCTCAGCCTCCCAAAGTGCTAGGATTACAGGTGTGAGCTACCACACTTGGCCAATCATGTAAATTTAATAACTGAAACTATATATACAATAAAACTGCTAGGTAAAAAAAGAAAAACATACACACAGAAAAAGAAGACATATACCCAAAGACGATAAATGGCAGGACTGTGCATTTTTTCCACCAACTAATATATATTTTTTTCTTTTTTTTTGAGACCGAGTCTTGCTCTGTCGCCCAGGCTGGACTACAGTGGCACAATCTTGGCTCATTGCAACCTCCACATCCTAGGTTCAAAGAATTCTCCTGTCTCAGCCTCCCGAGTAGCTGGGACTACAGGCACATGCCACCACCCTTGGCTAAATTTTTTTTTTTTTTTTTTTTTTTTGAGACAGAGTCTTGCTCTGTCGCCCAGGCTAGAGTGCAGTGGCGCGATCTCGGCTCACCGCAAGCTCCGCCTCCCGGGTTCACGCCATTCTCCTGCCTCAGCCTCCCAAGTAGCTGGGACTACAGGCGCCCGCCACCACGTCCGGCTAATTTTTTGTATTTTTAATAGAGACGAGGTTTCACTGTGTTTGCCAGGATGGTCTCCATCTCCTGACCTCGTGATCCGCCCACCTCGGCCTCCCAAAGTGCTGGGATTACAGGCTTGAGCCACCGCGCCCAGCCTCTCCCAGTATTTTCTAAAGGAGCCCATGTAATTTTTCTTTTTTTGAGTCAGAGTCTCACTCTGTCACCCAGACTCTAGTGCAATGGCATGATCTCGGCCCACTGCAGCCTCTGCCTGCTTCAGCCTCCTGAGTAGCTGGGATTGCAAGCATGTGCCACCACACCTGGCTAACTTCTGCATTTTTAGTAAAGATGCGGTTTCACCATGTTTGAAACCAGTTTGAGGCTGACCTCAAACTCCTGGCCTCAAGTGAGCCACCCACCTCGGCTTCCCAAAGTGTTGGGATTACAGGCGTGAGCCACTGTGCTCGGCCTCCATGTAATTTTTATGTTGGAAAAGATAAACGATTTTGGAAAGGGAGAAGGGAAGACTTTATAGCATTGTCTGGACCAATCCAATCACTTGTTGCCTTGAGTCGTCTTCCATGTTGTCCAAGGCTGTAATCTGACCTCTTCTGTGTCTGGCTTTTTCCTTCCTAACTCAACTATACATCAGCCCTGCATTGCTTGTCTAGTCTCCACATTTCTGGGCACGGTGCGGGGCCCTCAGGTATGCATCTGATCAGTGGACTGCCCTGCCTGCCCCCACCCTATGCTGGCACTATACCCACCTGCCCGTTCCCACTTAATAGTGGGCTTCTCTCGGCCTGTGGCTGAGCAGGGCACCGTGGCCTCCTTGTCAAACTCCATGCACTGCTGCGGCTGGGGTGGTGGTGTGAACTTGAGCTTTTCTGTTTCAGCAGAGGGTGGGTGGAAAGAGGAGGAATTGGGGCCGCTGGAGAGGCTGTGGCCAGGCCTGCTGCTCCCTCCCCTTTCCTCTCCTGCCTAGCCGGGAAGGGTGCTCCCCCAAGACATGCTGGCTCACCCAGCACTTGGACACGGGCTTGCGCCTCGATGCTGCCAGCTGGGGTGCTGCTCACACAACGGTACCATGTCCCATCGTACACCTCCACGTTGTTGATGCGCAAGGTCCCATTCTTGAAGACCTCGAACCGTGAGTCCTGCAGCACAGGTGAGAGGCCTCAGAGCCTGAACCCACATCCACCTCTCCCTAGAGGCTGCCTCCAGGGAAAGAGTGCTATGGAGGTGAGCACAGAAGAGGGCAGGTGGAGGGAAGGCCCCGCCCATCCAATAGTAACATTCTTCTTTCTCACCTCTGAGATGAGCATCTGGTTTCTGTACCAGACAACTGTGGGTTTTGGTGTGGCCTGGGTCAGGCAATGCAAGTAGCCAGGTTTGCCCTCCTCCAGCTGGCTGTCTTGGGGCTTCTTCAGCCAAGTGGGCACAGCTAGACGGACAAGAAGGAAACAGTGAAGGCTGCTTCACAGGTCTCCAAAACCAAAGGACCCAACTCCAAGAAATTCTACTACCATTCTAGGCCCTGAGTTCAGAAGCCCCATGCTACTCAGATGGCAGGAGTTTCCCTTTAAGGAAGACCCAGGTGCCAGCACCTTGTTTTTGTTTTTGTTTTTTTCTTTTAAGACAAGTTCTCACTCTGTCACCCAGACTGGAGTACAGTGACACAGTTATGGCTCACTACAGTCTCGAACTCATAAGCTCAAGTGATTTTCCCACCTCAGCCTCCCAAATAGCTGGGACCACAGGTATGCACCACAATACTTGGCTAATTTTTGTATTTTTTGTAGTGATGAGGTCTTGCTATGTTGCCCAGGCTGGTCTCAAACTCCTGGTCTCAAGCAGTCCTCCCTCCTTGGCCTCCCAAAGTGCTAAGATTATAGGTGTGAGCCACCACGTCTGGCCACCAACGTCTTTTGAACATTATCTTAGTTAATTGTCACATTAATTAACTTAGTTAACATTATCTTAGTTATAAATCCCCATGGTAGGCAGGGAACGGTGGCTCACACCTGTAATCCCAGCACTTTGTAATCCCAGGCCGAGGCGGGAGGGTTGCTATAAGACACTGCACTCTAGCCTGGGCAACAGAGTGAGACCCCCATCTCTAAAAAAACAAAAAAAAAACCCCAAGATATGTATTCCAACACCCATTTTACAGCTAAGAAAACAGATGTTCAAAGAAGTAATAGTGGCTGGGTACAGTGGCTCACGCCTGTAATTCCAGCACTTTGGGAGGCCAAAGCGGGCAGATCATTTGAGGTCAGGAGTTCAAAACCAGCCTGAACAACATAGTGAACTGAGATCACGCCACTGCACTCCAGTCTGGGCAGAAGAGTGAGACTCCGTCTCAAATTAAAAAAAAAAAAAAAAAAGAAGTAGCAGTAATGGTGATGTGCTAATACCCAATAGTGATAGAATTTAAAATTCTCGTCTATGTGACTCCAAAATTCATATTCTTCCTTTTTTTTTTTTTTTGAGACAGTCTCGCTCTGTCACCCAGGCTGGAGTGCAGTGGCACGATCTTGGCTCACTGCAAACTCCGCCTCCCGGGTTCACGCCATTCTCCTGCCTCAGCCTCCCAAGTAGCTGGGACTACAGGAGCCTACCACCACACCCGGCTAATTTTTTGTATTTTTATAGACGGGGTTTCACCGTGTTAGCCAGGATGGTCTCCGTCTCCTGACCTCGCGATCCACCTATCTCGGCCTCCCAAAGTGCTGGGATTACAGGCATGAGCCACCACGCCTGGCCCCTTGTTCTTCTTATTACACCATAAAATGCCAAGGCGCAGTCCTCAGAAATCTGTTCTGTTTTAGTCACATTCACTCATCCAGTCCACAACCTTCAATACAATATGAATGGTTGGTTCCCAAAACTACATCCTGATTCCTGTAAATCCAATTGCCTACTGGCATTTCCAACTGGATATCCAACAGGCATCTCAAACTTTATGTGCGCTAAAGGGAGCACCTGACTTCCCCCAAAACCTGCTCACTCATTTTCCCTATCTCAGTCAATAGAACTATCCAGTCAATTAAGAAAGCCAAAAAGCTAGCCTTGTCTTCTCTCTATACCCCACCCCCATCACACTCATTCTACACAAACCCTATCTACTGGGGCTCCTAAATATATCCTGAATTTGACCACCTCACCCCCACCACTACTGCCTCTGTTCAAGCTCCTTTCAGTATCTCCCCTAGACTATTACAGTCATCTACTAATGGGTCTCCTTGTTTATACTCTTGGTCCTAACATTCTAGTCTCAAAACAGCCAGAGTGATCTTCTGAAAAATCAGTCTTCCACTCAAAACCCTGCAAGGTCTTCCCATTCAATGTGGTGTGGTAGGCTGTTTGCAATGATAGTTATAAACAATTCTCCCATCCATTTCATCTCTTTGCAATGTGATGTTGACACTTTCCCATCAAGAGGTGGAGTTTATTTATTTGTGTGTGTGTGAGACAAGGTCTCACCCATTACCCAGGCTGGAGTGCGGTCATGCCATTATGGCTCAATGTGGCCTCAGCCTCCCAGGTTCCAGCAACCCTCTCACCTCAGCCTCCCAAGTGGCTAGGACCACTGGTGTGTACCACCATGCCCAGCTAATTTTTTTTTTTAGTAGAGACAGGGTCTGGCCATGTTGCCCAGGCTGGTCTCAAACTCCTAGGCTCAAGCAATCCTTCCATCTTCACCTCCTAAAGTACTGGGATTGCAGCGTGAACCACTGCACTAGGTCATAGTATATTTTTCTAGTCCCTGGAATCTGGGTGACTTGTGACTCCCCTTGTCCAACAGAACACAGTGGTAGTGTTGCAGCTTCCACTTTTGCCCTCTCGGAACCCAGCCACCAGGTGAGGAAGCCTGGGCTAGCCTACAGGAGATGCCATGTGGAGGAGAACTAAGGCACCCTGGTCAATACCCCCTGTCAACTGCCAGACAGGTGAGTGAGGCCACCAGGGACCAGCCAGCTCACCACAAACATGTGTACACCCAGCTGATAGCACACCAGGTGGACGAGTAGGCCCACCTGAACCTGTCCACAGAATCATAAGCATGTCAATGGCTGTTGTTTGTTGTTTCAAGTCACTATGGTTTTGGTTTTGTTTGAGACAGAGTCTCGCTCTGTCGCCCAGGCTGGAGTGCAGTGGTGCGATCTCGGCTCACTACAACCTCCATCACCTGGGTTCAAGCGATTCTCCTGCCTCAGTCTCCCAAGTAGCTGGGATTACAGGCATGTGCCACCACGCCTGGCTAATTGTTGTGGGGTTTTTTATTTCTTTTTTTTTTTTTTTTTTTTTTTTTTTTTTTTTTGAGACGGAGTCTCGCTCTGTCGCCCAGGCTGGAGTGCAGTGGCCGGATCTCAGCTCACTCAAGCTCCGCCTCCCGGGTTTACGCCATTCTCCTGCCTCAGCCTCCCGAGTAGCTGGGACTACAGGCGCCCGCCACCTCGCCCGGCTAGTTTTTTGTATTTTTTTTAGTAGAGACGAGGTTTCACCGTGTTAACCAGGATGGTCTCGATCTTCTGACCTCGTGATCCGCCCGTCTCGGCCTCCCAAAGTGCTGGGATTACAGGCTTGAGCCACCGTGCCCGGCCTTTTATTTCTTATTTTATTTTGAGACAGAGTCTCGCTCTGTCGCCCAGGCTGGAGTGCAGTGGCGCGATCTCGGCTCACTGCAACCTCCACCTCCACCACGTCCGCCTAATTTTTGTATTTTTAGTAGAGATGGGTTTTCATCATGTTGCTCAGGCTGGTCTCAAATTCCTGACCTTGTGATCCACCCGCCCTGGCCTCCCAAAGTGCTGGGAATACAAGGCGTGAGCCACTGCGCCCAACCATTTTTGTATTTTTAGTAGAGATGGGGTCTCACCATGTTGGCCAGGCTGGTCTCAAACTCCTGACCTCAAGTAACCTACCCACCTTGGCCTCCCAAAGTGCCACCACATTTTGAAGTGGTTTGCTATGTAGCAATGGATAACTGATGCCGAAGCCAAAGTCCTTACTAGGTTTTTACAAGACCTAGGTAATCCAGTTTCCACCTCTCAGGCAACTTCAACCCCTCTCACCATCGTTTATTCAACTCAAGCCACACAGGCGACTACTGTTCTTCCAACATACAAGGCCATCTCCATCTCAGGGCCTATCACATGGCTGGCTCCCTTCTTAATTTAAATACCAGCTCAAATGCACCTTTTACACAAGTCTTCCTTAAACTCCCTCTGGCCCTGCCCTTTCTCTATCACTTGCCCTATTTTATTTTTCTCCCTTGTTCTGCTGGCAGCTAAAATTATATTTGTTCATTTGATCGTTTTTCTTACTGGCTTTGTCACCCCTACCAGAATATGAACTCCACAAGGAGAGGGGCTTCTGCCTGCTTTGTTCACAGTTGCATTCAGTACTAGGAACAGATCTAGCACAAGGAAAGTGCTCGACAAATCTCTATTGACTGACTGCATTCCCAGAGTTCTCCATCCTCTGGGCTCTACCCTCTAACACCCAGCACCTGATCTGGCCCTGTTTGCATCACACACTCTCAAATGCCACAGGCCTCCTTCTCAGAGCATAGCAAGGGACACTGGTGTGGCTCAGTAAGTGCCAGCTTCAGTTAGCATCTGTGGAATGACTGATTAAAGCCGGTAGTTCCCAATCTTGAGCACACATGAAGTATCACCCAGAGCACTTGTTAAATACACACCTGCCTGGGTCCCACCCCTAGAGTCTGGGTTGGGAGCTGTGGAGTGGGGCCCTGAATTCTGCATGTTTTTCTTTTTTTTCAAGGCTCCAGCAATGTCCTAGACATTTTTTTGGAGACAGTCTTGCTGTCATCCAGACTCCAGTACAGTACTGTGATCATAGCTTACTGGAATCTCCAACTCCCGAGCTCATCCTCCAGCCTCAGCCTCCCACATAGTTGGGACTATAGGTGTGTACCATCATACCTAGCTAAGTTTTTAAATTTCTGTAGACACAAGGTCTCACTATCTTGTCCAGCCTGGTCTCAAACTTCTGGGCTCAAGAGATCTTCCCATCTCAGCCTCCCAAAGCCTGGGATTATAGGTGTGAACCACTGCACCTGGCCTGCATTTTAAAAAGTATCCCTAACGAGGCCAGGCGCAGCAGCTCACGCCTGTAATCCCAGCACTTTGGGAGGCCAAGGCAGGTGGATCACTTGAGGTCAGGAGTTTGAGACCAGCCTGGCCAACATGGCAAAACACTGCCTCTACTAAAAATACAAAAATTAGCCAGGTGTGGTGGCACACACCTTTAAACCCAGCTACTTGGGAGGCTGAGGCATGAGAATCGCTTGAACCTGGGAGGCAGAGGTTGCAGTGAGCCAAGATCACGCCACTACATTCCAGCCTGGAGGACAGAGCGAGCGAGACTCCCTCCCAAATAAGAAAATAAAAAAAAAGAAAAAGTATCCCTAATGAAAGCAGGTGATTCTCAGACCTCAACTGGAGGAAGGCTTGACTGTGCATCTTGCCTTTGCACCTGCACTGTGAGTGTCCTGAGCACCTGTTACACGTGTGCTGTGATTCCCACCCAAATCACTGCCTGAGCGTGGGCGCATGTCTTCTAAGATTTCAGTATCCTAATGGGAACACTAGCATCATAACTTCACATTTACAAAGCCACTTTCATATTCAAATCTTTTTGCAAAGTTACCCACTCAGAAAGATAATAGTAATATAAAGGTAAGTGGAAGAAGCAGATTGTAAAATAGTTTGTACGTATGTCTGTCTCTGTGTGCATATTGTAATTTTTATTGTGTATCCTTTTAAACTACCACAAAAGGTTTGGAACAAGGCGTGGCATAAATAAATAAGTAAACAAATCCCTATGCCTGTAGCAAGGATATAAGGGGTTTTTTTTGTTTGTTTTGTTTTGAGATGGAATCTCACTCTGTCGCCCAGGCCAGAGTGCAGTGGCGCGATCTCGGCTCACTGCAACCTCTGCCTTCTGGGTCCAAGTGATTCTCCCCCCTCAGCCTCCTGAGTAGCTGGGATTACAGGCACGCACCACCACGCCCGGCTAATTTTTGTAATTTTAGTAGAGATGGGGTTTCACCATGTTGGTCAGGCTGGTCTCAAACTCCCGACCTTGTGATCCACCCACCTCGGCCTCCCAAAGTGCTGGGATTACAAGCATGAGCCACCACGCCCAGCCAGATATAAATGGTTTATCATGTGTACTTTCATTCATATTTCTTGCTTTTCTCCCCCTTTTTTTCATAAGTAATATGTTTAATAAAGAAATTTGGAAAGCATAACAAACTAAAACAAATTTTAAATCACCTATAACTTTGTCCAACATTACCTCCCAAAAAAGAAAAAGAAAAATCATTTTCATCTACTTCATTTGGCCTTTTCAACCACCTTGTGGGGTAGGTAGATTACTGGCTCCATTTTATGGATGAGGAGACTGAACCCAAGTAAGGTGGGTGATTTGCTACCATCGTCATTCTGTGCGTTGGGAGCATAGTGGGACCCAGGTCTCTAGACTCCTAGTCCATTGCTCTTTCCTCTGCACCCAGAGGACCGTTTTCCTGTGAGGACTGTCACTATTTCCTCCGGGGCACCCACCCTAACCCCTGTGCCTGGCTCTCTACTGTCTACTCCGACTCCCAGTAGTGAACTGATTTCCAAGCCTGCAGGGCCCAGAACTGAGAGGGCCTCAGGTGAGCACCAGGGAAGCCTCTGTCCATCACACCCAGACCTGCGTTCCCCTCCACCTCTCCTTGACCTTCAGAGCAAAGGTGCTCACTGGCCACAGTGATGTTGACGTCCTGTCTCCGCTGACCAGCCAGGTTGGCCGCGTGGCAGGTGTAGACACCAGCATCACTTTCAGCAATACTGGCCAACACCAGTTCGTGGCCCTTCTGGTACACCCTGCCATGGGTGGGCAGTCGGACTCCTGCGTGCTCCCACCACACACTGGGCTCTGGCAGACCCTTGGGGGGAAGGCAGGTAACACGCTCCTCGCTGCCCGCTGTAAACACCCGTGGCTCAAATAGTGGCATGTCTTCAATCTCTGCAAGGATGTAAGTGGGAGGAATGGCCCGATTACTGTGAGTCTCAGGGTACATGATGTTCTCCCACAGCAAGCCTAGGCCCTTTTCCAGCCAAACCCTCCCCTGAAGCCCTCTGCATCTCCTCCTACCCCCAGCATCCGCTTCTTCCCCTGCCCTCCAAGCTGCTGAGTAAAAACAGGAGCCTAAATCTCTATGTGCCAAAAATGTTAAAGGCAGTCCCCACGTCAGCACCCCAGACCCAGAGACTCACCTGCTAGATGAAGTGTGGCCTCCAGGATGACAGGTGGGCCCCTCTGCCCCTGGCCGATGCAGCGGTAGACCCCTGCATTGCGTGGCCGGACCTGGGTCAGCAGCAGAGACCCGTTGGCAAATACTGTGGCTCTGCGAAGGTGTGGGGGGCTGCAGAGGGGAGAGTGCAATTTGGAGAAAGTGGCCAATAGGCCTACTTCTGGAAAGGAATGCAAGGGAACCCCTTTCCTACAAAAGTCGGAAATGTAGTAAGGAATCGACCAGGAACAGGGCAGAGAGAAGGAAGCTGATACTCCACACTGGTGTGTGTGCCTGCATACACTTGCTCAGGTGTATGTGCAGGTGTGTGTTCCAACTACAAGAGATCAGATCGGGAAGCAATGAGGCAAATGACAATGCAGGTGAGAGACACAGTGATATGGTTTGGCTGTGTCCCCACTCAAATCTCATCTTAAATTGTAGCTCCCATAATTCCCATGTGTTGTGGGAGGGACCCAGTGGGAGGTAATTGAATCATGGGAGTAAGTCTTTCCCATGCTGTTCTCATGATAGTGAGTAAGTCTCATGAGATCTGATGGTTTTAAAAAGAGGCGTTCCCCTGCACAAGCTCTCTCTCCTTTGCCTGCTGCCATCCATGTAAGACGTGACTTGGTCTTCCTTGCCTTCTGCCAAGATTGTGAGGCTTGCCCAGCCATGTGGAACTGCAAGTCCAATTAAACCTCTTTCTTTTGTAAATTGCCCAGTCTTGGGTATGTCTTTATCAGCAGCATTAAAATGGTCTAATACACAGAGTAACCACCATGTGCAACTGTCAAGACAGGGGAGCCACCATCCCGCAGGGCCACACTGATAGGGCACCCAGCTCCAGAGTCAGATACCCCTCAGCCATACCAGGCAGGCTACTGATGATGTCCTCAGGGCTGAAGCCAAGTGGCATCCAAGTCCTTAGCCTAGGAAGTCACACCCCCAAGGACCATGGTCATGCCCGATACTACAAAGGTGTTCTATGCTCTCCTAGGGTCCAGGCAAGAACAGAAGTCCCTGCAGTGGGGCTGGAACCTTCTAGAGGTGTTTGCTTCCTCCAAAAAGTGTGTGTGTGTGTGTGTTTGTGTGTGTGTGTGTGTGTGTGATGTCTTTGCCACACTGGATCATGCTATCTAGATTGTGACCACCTGATTACCAGGTCTCCTGTATCTCTCTCATCCCTGGGGTCTCTACCCTTCCATCCCAGACGACCCATGTGGGCAGTGGGGAGAGAGAAGTAGAACCACCACTAGCTCAGAGGGCCTTTGTGCAAACTGGAAAACAGCTCTTCCTAGAGACTCTTCCCTGTGTTAGACTCATCTTATAAAAGCAAAACATTCAACTGTGTCTGTTGGAAATTTGAAATAATACATGTACAAATCTGTGATGTCTGTGATACGAACCGCACCCCCTTCTAGAGAACGCATGTGTGTGGCACATGATACTGGAGCGCTCCCAGCCAGATGCCTTACCGACTGCGGTTAGTGATGGGAGTCTCATCCTCAAAGAGCCACTGCAGGTTCGGGGGTGGCTGGGCTGAGAACTGGCAATGGAACATGGCTTCCTCATTCCTCGCTACTATCACGTCCTGGGGTGCCAGCACCACCCTGGCAAAGCTTTCATCTGGAGAGGGAAAGATGGGGGAGCAGGCAGGCTGGGTGGTGAGGCCCTCCTGTACTCACCTCATCCCTTCCGCCCCCACCCCAGGCTCACCAGCAATGCTCAGGGTGAAGTTCTGGCTGCTGCAGGCCTGGCCAAAAGCATTGTGGGCGCAGCAGGAATAGAGCCCACTATGCTCAGGACCAGCTGGCCGGAGCGTCAGGTTCCGCTCCTTGCTGCTGACTGTGTTGTTGCTCTGACCATCAGAAAGGGGGGTCCCATCTCGGAACCATTGGTAGGTGGGCCTGCAGGGCAGACACAGTCAGCAGTGGCGGGGAGGGGTACTCAGTGGCCAGTGGAGAGGATACAGAATCAGAGAGTCAGGGCTAGACCTTTCAGTTTATACATGGAGAAATGGGGACTGGGGAGGGAAAGGGACTTGCATAAGGGCACACGGTAATTCTGATTCAGGGACAGAATCAAGTTGAGATTAGATCTCTCAGCTCTACACACAATGTGGCCCACTCTTCAGGTCACCAGGGGCCAGTATAGGGCAACATCTCGGGGGAGGCGGGGTGAAGAACACTGTGGTGATGGAAGGAGTGGTCACAGAATGGAGCGAGGTAACATCTGCATAGAGTCCAGGATTTGGGGAGACATCCCTGTCCGGAATAACCCTCTCCCATCCCCACTTCCTTGACTCCTTACCGAGGGTGCCCATCAATGTGACAACGAAGTGTGACCTGGGTCTGTGGCTGGATCTCAGCTTCTGAGGCTGGATGCTTCAGGACCACAGGACCTGCCTCAATCCCTGTAGCAGAGGCCATGGCTGCAGTGAGGGGCAGAGCAGGGCAAGGGCGGGAAGGCAGAGGGCAAGGAGGACAAGCAGGAAGCTGTGGAACCTCGAGGCTCTGTGCCAACAGACACAAGGAAGCCCTGGAGGCTGAGGCTGAGGCTACAGGTACCAGATACTAAGTGCCTGCCTGGTCCCTGGCAGATCAAGTCTGACACTTGGCCAAGGGCTCAGCCACCCTTTCCATTTGCACAAGCATGCAGCAGATAAATGGGCCCCAGACTTGAAGGAAAAAATTCTTGGAAAAATGTAACTTTTAATTCCCTCTTATCCACATGAGCAAAAAGGGCTGATGATAAATGCATTCTGCCTGCCCCATTTAACTGGAAATGGGAGAACTTGAGGCAAGGGAGGGGTCCCCCAGGCTTCAGTCATTGAGGGTCTGACAAGGGGACTGGGCACAGCCCCCCTGGCTCTCACATTTGATGTTGAAGGAGGCATTGGCACTGCGGGCTTCTTCTCCAGTGACATCATCCCGAGCCACACACTGGAAGGTGCCAGAGTCCTGCAGCCGGTCCACAGCTGCAAAGCTCAGGCTACTGCCCTGGGTGAAACGCCGTTCTGTGTCCTGGACAGGTGCCCCATCGAGCAGCCAGTACACATGTACCAGGCCCGGAGCCTCAACCTCACAGCGAAGCAGCGCCCGGCGCCCCTGCAGTGCATCCTGGGAGGACGGCTGCTTGATGAAGACGATGGCTGCCTGGGTACCTGTAAATGCAGACAGAGGAGAGGCAGGGTCAGGGGGAGCTAGCCTCTGTCCTAACACAGGCCACCCTGTGCATCCAATAAGGATGGAAGAGGCATCCAATAAGTGCAGGTGTGAAGGATCATGATGCCACAATTGCAAGAGTCCCTTGAAAAACTTTTCTTTTTCTTTTCGAAATTTCTTTCTCTTTTTTCGCTCTTGTCACCCAGGCTGGAATGTGGTGGGGCGATCTCAGCTCACTGCAACCTCCACCTCCTGGGTTCAAGTGATTCTTCTGCCTCAGTCTCCCGGGTAGCTGGGATTACAGGCATGAGCCACCATACCCAGCTAATTGTTGTATTTTTAGTAAAGACAGGGTTTCGCCATGTTGGCCAGGCTGGTCTCGAACCCCTCACCTGAGGTGATCTGCCCGCCTCAGCTTCCCAAAGTGCTAGGATTACCGGCGTGAGCCACAGTAGCCTCTCCTCAAAAGGTCTCAAGACCAGAGAGGCACACAGAACACAGCTACAGTCACATAAATGCCAAATGAATGGGGTGGGCAGGCAGTAGTGACTCTGGAGCACGAAGGAAGAAAGGATCCCCGAGGGCTGGCTGCACAGGGAGGCTTCCCAGCAAAAGAGAGCCTGGGCCTGCAGGGTCAGAACACAGGAGGTTTTGATGCCAGGCTGAGGAGCCAGGGACATTGCAGGTCACTTTCCCCTAATCCAGAATCAGGAGGTTTAGTAAAGTTAAATCATGACCCAAACAGCACCCTGGAAAGATGGCTTCATTCACGCCCCTCGACAGTGCCAGCATCAGAGGTGGCCACAGACAGGATGCTTTGAATCTCACCCACAAATGCTCTGCAGCCCAACGTTCCCCAGATGCTTCTTTGAAAAAACCCACCCCATCACTGGAGAAGCCAGTATTCTCTAGAAACCTGGGCTGCTGCCAAAGACAAGCCATCCTGTGTCCTGTTCTTTTTTTTTTTTTTGAGACCAAGTCTCGCTCTGTCAGCCAGGTTGGAGTGCAGTGGCGAGATCTTGGCTCACTGCAAGCTCCGCCTCCCGGGTTCACGCCATTCTCCTGCCTCAGCCTCCCGAGTAGCGGGGACTGCAGGCACCCGCCACTACGGCTAATTTTTTGTATTTTTAGTAGAGACGGGGTTTCACCGTGTTAGCCAGGATGGTCTCAATCTCCTGACCTCGTGATCCGCCCGCCTTGGCCTCCCAAAGGGCTGGGATTACAGGTGTGAGCCACCGCACCCGGCCCCATGTCTTGTTCTTTATCCCTAAGAATCCATCTGTGGGCAAGGTCAGCTTCTCTGTGGTTCCAGAGTTCCACTTGAAGCCATTCCCCTTCCTGTACCATTATAGTTCAGCTCTGGCCACGGGGTCCCTGCAACCAAAGGTGGAACCGCAGTCAGTGGGAACAAAGGAAAGAGGAAGAAGCCTACACTGCATGGCAGATGGGTTTAGGGAGGCGGAGGGCAGAGCCAGGCAGGTGGGTGGCATGGTTACAGCGGCGGCAGGAGCAACACACTGGGCTTTGTTCTTAGCCCGCGTGGGCGCCTTGCAGAGGCCTGGAGCCACTGGGCCTTGAACACAGAAGAGGACTCCCCGATCCCCCACCCCAGAAGAAGAAACGGGCCACCTGGAACTGCTACACGAAGCAGCAGGCTCTGCCTTGAGCCAAACTGGCTGGGCGAGTGCAGAAAGGTACTAACGGGGTCTTCTCTATCCCTTCCCAAACCACTGGAAACTAATCCAAGTCCCCGGAGATGGGGTTCTGTTCTTTACGGCATGAGAATCAGTCTCCTCATAAAGTCAGTGTCAAGACAATTCCAGGATCCCCCATCCTGGGTCCAGATGAGGGGCTGCCCCTGGTGTTGGTCCATCTCCCAACGAGCTCATAGGTGCCAGCCCGCATCTCCTGACACAAAACCCAGTCACAGAGCTGGAAGCAGCTCAGAGCAGCCAACTCTGTGCTCTTCCCAGCTCCACCCAGAGACTCAGAAACAACCCTCAAAGCATCTGATCCTACAATGAGGAGTCACATTCCCCACTGCCAGGTAGTGAAGTGGACACACCTCTTGCAGACAATGCCAGGCACAAAGGCACCCAGCAAGCACTGCCTGAACTGAAGTGACCTCGAAGGAAGCGTGGGGCAAGAACTGATACACAGAATACTTCTGGAGCACCTCTCATGACGCAGATGAGCGGAATCAGACTGAGTCCCCAGTGGGCTTCTGCAAATGTGACTCACCAAAATCCTAGGACCTTTTTTTTTTTTTTTTTTTGAGACGGAGTCTTACTTACTCTGCCACCCAGGCTGGAGTGCAGTGGTGCAATCTTGGCTCACTGCAACCTCCACCTCCCGGATTTAGCGATTCTCATGCCTTAGCCTCCCGAGTAGCTGGGATTACAGGTACGCGCCACCACGCCTGGCTAATTTTTGTATTTTTTGTGGAGACAGGGTTTCACCATGTTGGCCAGGCTAGTCTTGAACTCCTGACCTCAAGTGATCCACCCACCTTGGCCTCCTAAAGTGCTGGGATTACAGACATGAGTCACGGCGCCCTGCCCAAAATCCTAGGACCTTTGACCCAGAACTCCAGGAGCCTTGTCAAAGACCAAAGAGAGATCATCTGCCCTCGAAGTGTGGGCAAGCCCCCACCTTCCCCGCTCTTTTTCTGCAGACATGGTGGGGAGCCAGGAGTCTCACCCACATGCAGGAGCAGTTAAGGGGCTGGAATCAGACAGGCGGAGCTGAGATCCTGACCTGTTACATTCAGTGTGTCTGACCTTGAACAAGTAACATAGACTGTGTCTCAGCTTCCTCTGCCTCTCTCACAAGGCTGTCATGAGTTGTAAACCTGGAAACACATGAAGTGCCTTGCAGAGGGTGCACCTTCAGTAAATGGCAGCTACTGTTAATATTCTTATGATCACCCTTCCTGCTCAAGGACTCAACTTCTAAGACTAGAAAGCTCTCCATTTGCCAAGTGCCAGGACCACTCCCAGACCCTGGAGGGGGAGGAACCACCACAGCAGAGAAGTCTAAAGGGAATAAGCAGGTGGTGGGTGGGACAGAGGGGAAGGGGACCTGGGTTTGCAGGAACCACAGACCACCTGCCACAGAAACCCAAGCTGGGAAGAGAGACAGCGTGACTCAGAGACCCCAGCTCAGCCTTGGCCACCCCCAGCTCAGCCTCTAGCACCCACTCCTGGGGCTGGGACTGGGCTGCTCCATAGCTGTGGTGAGAGATGCTGCATTCCCAGACTGCCACTCAGAGCCCCCTGCGCCCCAACGACTGGGCCTGGGAAACATCAAAGCCGGCCCCGAGGGGGCCTCTGTCCTGACGTCAGCTCACAGCAGGTCCTGGTTAGTGCTTGGCTGGGATAGACTTTAGATGTTTCTTTTTTCTTTTCTTTTTTTTGGGGGGGGGGGTGGAGAAGGACAGAGTTTTCATTCTTGTTGCCCAGGCTGGAGTACAATGGCATGATCTCAGCTCATGGCAACCTCTGCTTCCCGGGTTCAAGCGATTCTCCTGCCTCAGCCTCCCAACTAGCTGGGATTACAGGCATGCGCCACCACGCCCAGCTAATTTTGTATTTTTAGTAGAGACTGGGTTTCTCCATGTTGGTCAGGCTGGTCTCCAACTCCCAACCTCAGGTGATCCGCCCACCTCGGCCTCCCAAAGTGCTAGGATTACAGGTGTGAGCCACCCCGCCCGGTAGATGTTTCAAAAGGCAGAAAATGCAGCTCCCAGGCCTGCTCGAAGCCCCTGGCCCCTGCTATAAGCACCTCAACCATGAGGCTCCTTATTCAGGTTAGCCCAGTGCTGTGGCACCCATGTTTGCTCAGAAGACAGTCTGTGGTGTGCCCAGCCTGGCCATCTGCCCAGCCTGCAGGAGGGGACATTGGTCTGCTGTTTGTTGTTGGGCTATTTTTGAGATAGGGTCTCACTCTGTTGCCCAGGCTGGTGCACAGTGGTGCAATCACGGCTGACTGCAGCCTTGACCTACAGGGCTCAAGCGATCCTCCCACCTCAGCCTCCCAGGTAGCTGGGACCCCAGGTGTGCACCACCATGCCTGGCTAGTTTTTTATAGACACAGGGTTTTGCCATGCTGCCCAGGCTGGTCTTGAACTCCTTAGCTCAAGCGATCCTCCCACCTCGGCCTCCAAAGTGCTGGGCTTACAGGCATGAGCCACACTGTGCCCGGCTTTGGTCCGCTGTTTTGTTTTGGGTAAGCAGACAAAGGAGCCCTGGCAGAAAGGTCAGACTCCAAGAAAGGAGCTGGGACGTAAGGGACTCTACTTTTGCTTTGTCAGAAGCTTTGCTGATAACAAAAAATGGAGGACAGCAATGACAGAGAAGGCAGGCGTTTCGGGATGGAGGAGGTGGTACCTGCCTCAAGGTGATGTAGTCACCAGCACATTCCTGTCCCCTTCCTCTGACCTGAGTATGCCCCAAGAACTGTGGTCTGGGAAAGGTCCTGGGCTTCCCAAGGTTGCCTCCTCTTTCGTCATCAGGCCATGCTACGCAACCCCCTCCACTGCACACAAGCCCCCATGGAGATGCAGGCCACGTGACCCCGGAGGCAGCCAGCTCCATGTGCAACTTTGCTGCTGACTAGCAACGCTACCTTACTGTGGCCTCTGCATGCTTCTTCTTTGCCGTGAAATGAGGACAGTGGCCCCACCATCCCGCCTAAGTGAGGGCTAACGGGTTCACATTCGCAAAGCCCACACATGGCACAAAACACAGAGGGTGCTGCTTCCCCGGTAGGATCCTGCCGCACCGGGCTCAGCAGGCAAGAAGCCCTCAGCAACGACAGGCAGGCAGGGCCATCTGCCGACACCAGGAGCCGACCCCAACAAAGCCGGAGCTGCAAACACCCAATAAGGACATCTTCCAAGCCATTTCCTTGGCTCCCTAACAGCCATCTATATGCAGACACTCACTTTGCCTGCGTCTCCTGCGCCTGCCCTCCACCCCCACCCCCGCCAGCATCTGGTCTGGTGCCCACCCTCCGTGCTGCTCTCTGGGCTCGGGCCCAGCCGGCCCATGTGTGTCTATGTGTGCGTGTATACACATACATATGTGTAAACACAATTGTTACACAGAGCAGAGAGCAGCAGGAAGTTTTTCCTAAGCACTCCCACTCTAAGTAATTTTGGCTGCTTCAATCCAAGGATCCATCTGGGCCACTCAACTCCCCATCTCTCAGGAGCTAGAACTCCTGGTTTAGGAAAAACACCCCCAGGACCTATATAGGCCCCAGAATCTGCCACACATCACTGTTCGATTCTGTCAATCAACTTCTCTCTCTCATTAAAGAAAATGCCATCTGGCCGGGCGCGGTGACTCACACCTGCAATCCCAGCACTTTGGGAGGCCAAGGAGGGCGGGTCACGAGATCAGGAGTTTGAGCTTGGCCAACATGGTGAAAGAAAATGCCATCCTTCAGATGTCTCAGGGCAAGGGTGAGATAGAAGGACTGGTTGAGTGAGGAGCTTGATGCTACCAGCCCAGAAGTCCTCCAGGAGTGTGCTCCACAGAGGCATGGGGATTTTGCATGGTGGAGCATGACTCTGAGTAATTGCAGGATCTCCCACACCCAAAGTCAACCAGCCATACACATGCCTCTGTCTCTTCCACACCAGCACCACACTAAAGACTCAGTCCTTTGGCCGGGTGCGGTGGCTCACGCCTATAATCCCAACATTTTGGGAGGCCAAGGCAGGTGGATCACCCAAGGTCAGGAGTTCGAGACCAGCCTGGCCAACATGGTGAAACCTCATCTCTACTAAAAATTAGCTGGGCATGGTGACGCATGCCTGTAATCCCAGCTACTTGGGAGGCTGAGGCAGGAGAATCGCTTGAACCAGGGAGACAGAGGTTGCAGTGAGCTGAGATCACGCCACTGCACTCCAGCCTGGGTGACAGAGCAAGATCCATCTCAAAAAAAAAAGACTCAGTCCCTGGCTCCACAGCCCAGGTCCCTGTAGGGGATATCCTGACTGCCAGATGGCCCCTAGAGTCCAGGCCAAGGTGGGTGGCTCCTGTAGGGCATACATAGACCCCCAAGGGAGACGTTTGCCAGCTTCCCAGTGTAGGGAGACGGCGCCAGGCCACGGGCCAGAAGAAGCAGCCCTCAACCTGAGAAGCATAAATGTTTCAGGGGAAGAGCAGCCCCAGGTCTCCCTGACCCACAGAGGACAAACTTCCTCTCACATCCCCACCACTTGGAAACTCTGAAGGCCAAGCCAGAGGGCCCAGGGTGCCTCCCCAACCCCAAAATAGCCTACCTAGTGCACCTCATACCTTGAAGATCTGACTGATACTCTTGACAGCTCTTGAGCCACCCCAAAGGTGTGTGGCCCAGAGACATTTTTTTCTTTTTGAAATAGGGTCTCACTCTGTCACCCCACACTGAAATGCAGTGGTGCAATCACGGCTCACTGCAGCCTCAACTTCCCAGGCCCAGGCAATTCTCCCGCCTCAGCTCCTGAGCAGCTGGGGCCACAGGCATGTGCCACCACGCCCAGCTAATTTTCAAATTTCTTTTGCAGAATTGGGGTCCCCCTAGGTTGCCCAGGATGGTACTGAACTCCTGGGCTGAAGTGATCCTCCTGCCTCAGCCTCCCAAAGTGCTGGGATTACAGGTATGAGCTGCCACCACCACGCCTGGCCACATTTGTAATGTTTTGAAGAACAGTCTCAATCACTGCAGGAATAAGTCACTTGAATGAACAGTAAGTCCAGTCATCTCCCTTTCACTCACACTGGCAGAAACACAAAATGTTGCAGGGGTATTTGTGACTCTGAGGATTTAGAATGTCTCCCCCGACTACTACCAGTACACTGTATGCAGTTTCAGTGCAAGCAACCCAGACTGTCTGATGGTGGGCCCAGAGCATAAGGGTTCAGAGGTCACTGAAGATGGACAAGCTGACTCCAAGACCCAGTGAGCTGCAGAGCACAAAATTCTGCTCCACTTCTGTCTTCCCAGGGTCTATAAAAGTCCCCAGGTTCACCAACAGCAGCCCTCCAAAATCCATCCCGGCCCTTGCCCTAAGCAGGGCAAGAGGGAGCAGAGCCAGGGACCCTGCTGAGTTTTCCTATCCTGGGACTTAATATCAGTATCTGGAGAGGTTCCCACATCCAGATTAGAGAAACAGAACAGGATCACCAAGGACTGGGGCAGAGACAATTTAGCCGGCTCTTAGATCTCGGGTGAAAACCGAAACTCAGACTTGCCTGTCCCACTCCCAGGAGGCCCTGGAGGGGGCAGATTAACCTCTGACAGCAGGAGTAAGGCCTTGGGTCCGGCATCATGTGGTATCCAAGCATGGAGAGACAAAAATGCCAGCCAGCTGACTCAGGCACAGCGCCTGTAATCCCAGCAACTTGGGAGGATGGGGCAAGAGGATCCCTTGAGGCCAGGAGTTCGGCCTGAGCAACGTAGTCAAAAAAAAAAAAAAAAAAGCCAGAAACGTGGCACATGGCATAAGGTGCTCCCCAGCCAGGGGTCACCATCAGCCCCTGGCCCCCGCCTGTTTTCTTCTGGGGCTGGAAGGGTTGTACCCAGTACATGCCTCTTGCCCTTAGTGACCCTTAAATGGCTGTGGAGTCTCTTAGGAAGTAGCAATGAATGAAAAACGCAGCTGGAGTGAGGTGGAGTGATGAGATGAAAGGAACATAAGTTAGGGAAACCTGGGTTCTGGTTTGATACAGTCACTAATCAGGGTGACCCTGGCCAATCGCCACTTCCTCCCAGGCAATCATATCTGTAAAATTACAGAAATGAGAGCATGCAACTGAACAGTCACCAAGACCTAACACTGGACTGGCTGCAATGAATCGCAGAGGTAGTTACAGAAACGGGGGCCCATTCCCCAGAATCTCCCCCACCCACCATCCGCACAGCCAAGCCCCACAGCCCACTTAGTAAACGCAGCACCAGGCCTGGGAGGGATTAAGAGTGACCTAACAAACAGCAGGTGTGTGGGATCTGAGGCACCTGGGGGCTGCAAACAGGGATTCAGCATCATTCTGATGAGCTGCTCTGTTCCTCGGCTCAACCCTGCGCAGCCTCCCCAGGAGACCTGCCTTTGCCATCTCCTTCCTTGGCCACACACTTGCACTGAAATCTCATTGCCTGGGATACCCTGACACTCTTGCCTCTGCTGTGACTGAGAGCTTTATCCCCCAGGCTAGTAAGCTGGAGGGAAGGGTAGACATTTGTGCCCAGTGTGAGACATCTGTGACCCTCTGGTGCCTGGGACATGCAGTAAATACCCTGAGAGCATGTGTGGGGGAATGAAGTCACTCAAATGTTCATCTGACCTGAAATATTGTCCTACATCTACATTTATCCATCTTGGCCAACTTAATTTTACTCTCTGAGTCTCAGTTTTTTCACTTGGAAAATGGTAGCCTTGAAACCAATTTTAGTAACACTTTATCAGCCTACAGTCCCTCCCTATGATATTTAAATGAAATTCACATTAAGTACAGACGCACAAAAGTCTGCCTATTTTTCAAGAAAGTTAAAAACCCCAGAAATTCTAAGGAACTGTGGAACCCAGGATTCAAAAGCCCTTCGACTAAGGAGACCCCTTCCAAAGGTGAATGCAGGGAGGAGGACCTGGAACAGAATTGCCAAGGGGAACCACAAGTTCTCAGCACCTTCCATGCCTGGGAACGGATCTGGCCCCAAATCCATTCTTGGCCCCAAGAGGAGAGAGACAGACAGCAGCCAGCTGTCTCCTGAAGATGCCAGTGAGGAGCCTGCAGAAATAATATACATCCCAGGAAAGGCAACAGGGCTGCTGGAACAGGAGACTGGGAAAAATGCCATGAGCTCAGCCTCAGGAAGACCTCTGTGGTGCCCAGCCAGTGCTCCCAGTGATGCAAAAGGACAAGGAGTCCAGCCCCTGATCACCCAGGGAAGATGGGAAGAGATTTGCTGTGGGCTCCACAGCCATTCATTGGAGGGGTTCAGACCCAGAGCACTCCCAGGTCTCTGACTCCCAGGGGTTCCAATGTGCAGGATCCCTCAGAGTCCACCATGGAGAACGGTGCCAGGGTGGAGCCTGGGAGCCAGCTTCCCAGGGTCCTTCCCACAGAGGCAGGGGGTGAACTAGACAGGCCAGGACCACTACCTTGGACTGGTTGTGGCCTTAGTTTAATTATTAATTTTCAAAACAGGCTCAGAAAACTCTGATAAATTCCAATTTACGATCCTTTTTCACCCATCTCTGTCTCCCGCCTGGGAGACCAATAATCCAGGCTGAGAAGCACAGCCTGCAGACCTGGCCAGAGTGGCCATAGCACTTCACCCCAAATTCCTGGTGGTGGGGAGGATGCCCTTTACACCCTGCCTGCACCCAACCCTGCCTCATCCACCCTACCTTTGGGGATAGGTGGCCTCAATCCCATACAGTAAGGAAAATCTTCTCTGGCTTCTAAGAAGTTAAAATAGCCTCGTTGTGGTGGCTCATACCTGTAATCTCAACACTTTGGGAAGCCGAGAGAGAAGGATCGCTTGAGCATCCTTGAGTGATTCTCACACAAATTCCTTGAGTGACATAAGGAATTTAAATAGCCTCATGTCACTAGGACTGTCATATTGGACAGAGCAGGTTTAAGGAATATTTTAACTTCTCTCTCTCTCTCTCTCTCTATATATATATATATATATATATTTTTTTTTTTTTTTTTTTTTTTTTTTTTTTGAGACAGGGTCTTGCTCTGTCACCCAGGCTGCAGTGACGTGATCTTGGCTCACTGCAACCTCCACCTCCCGGGTTCCAGCCATCCTCTCACTTCTGCCTCCCAAGTAGCTGGGACGACAGGTGGGTGCCACCACATTTGGCTTATTTTTTATAGAGATGGGGTTTCATCATGTTGCCCAGGCTGGTCTCGAACTCCCGACCTCAGGTGATTCACCCACCTCGGCCTCCCAAAGTACTGGGATTACAGGCATGAGCCAATGTGCCTAGCCTAAATTTAATTTAAATGAAATAAAATTGAAAATTCATTTCCTCGGTAACACTAGCCACACGTCCAGTGCTCACGGGCCATAGGTGGCTGGTGACTGCTGTACTGAATCACAGAGAGAAACAGTTCCATCCTCAAAAAAAAAAAAAAAAAAAAAAAAGATCCATCTGACCACCTGCTTCTGGCTGCGTGGTTCCTCTGACTGCCCACTTCTTGCCAGAGCCTGTGTGCAGACACACTGCCTTTTTCTTCTTCTTTTTTTAATTGATAGGATTCTGACTGAGAGAGGACACATTTCTTCCTTTTCTTTTCTTTTTTCTTTTTTTTTTTTTTTGACGGAGTTTTGCTCTTGTTGCCCAGGCTGGAGTGCAATGGCATGATCTTGGCTCACTGCAACCTCCACCTCCCAGGTTCAAGCAACTCTCCTGCCTCAGCCTCCTCAGTAGCTGGGATTACAGGCGCCCACCACCACGCCTGGCTAATTTTTTGTATTTTTAGTAGAGACGGGGTTTCACCATGTTGGCTGGTCTCAAACTCCTGACCTCAGGTGATCTGCCTCCCACCTGGTGAAGAGACTGGGACTGACGTGAACCACCACGCCTGGCCTAGAGGACACATTTCTGATCCAGAGAACCCTCAACACCATCAGCCTCATTTTACAGACAAGGAAACCAGAGTCAAGGATGCCCCAGTAAATGGCAGGCTCAGAAGCCGCCCCTGGATCTGTCTGACTCCCAAGCCTGACTTCTTTCTGTGATGCCGCACTGGCTGCTTCTCATTTCACTCACTAATTCCCTGTTACCCGCATTCCCTCCACAACCAATCTATTGTGTTTCACATGAGTCCTTTTGTTTGCATGTGCTCTTGTAAAATGCAATTGGTGTTCCACTGGCAGGTATTTCTTACTCATGTCAACAGTCCTGCAAGATCTCTTACCTGCTCCCTACTCATTGTTCATACTCAGCACTATGTTTTGAGGACCCTTCTCTGTGGCCTTCTCCTACATCCTGCTCTTCTCCCCAATAGATTCACATATTGGGCTTTTCTGGGGGAGACGCAAATGAATGCTCTTTTAAACAGGTGGCTGAACAGAGCTGTCCACAGTTGAAGTCTAGGGCAGGTGCAGTGGCTCACGCCTGACAGTAATCCCAGCACTTTGGGAGGCCAAAGTGGGCAGATCACCTCAGTTCAGGAGTTTGAGACCAGCCTGGACAACATGGTGAAACCCTGTCTCTACTAAAAATACAAAAATTAGCCAGGTGTAGTGTCGGGCACTTATAATCCCAGCTACTCAGGAGGCTGAGGCACGAGAATCGCTTGAACCCGGGAGGCGAAGGTTGCAGTGAGCCAAGGTCGCACCACTGCACTCCAGCCTGGGCGATACCACGAGGCTGAGTCTCAAAAAATAAATAAATACATAATTACAGACAAATAAAAACATAGTTGAAGTCTACAGCTTCTCCTCTGCATGCCCCAGCACCCAGCCCTGGCCTCTATCACCTACTCACCCTCATCTGTTTCCACTACTCCTCTGGGTATCCTCAGAACCTGGTCACATGCACATGTATCCATATGCACGCACACGCACACACACACACACACACACACACACACACAACCAGCTTTTCCTGGCCTTCTTCCTCCTCCACTCAAGCCCAGAAAGTGACTAGAGGCTGGACCTCGGCTGGTTTCAAAGGGATAAGAGAAAGAATCAGTCTCATACTTTTATATTTAGAAGCGTTCTGCAAACCACTTCCCGGAGCAGACAAGAGTGGGGAATGTGAGGAAATCACTTTGCTATGTTGTGATGTGGAAAGCACGAGCCGCCCAGGGCCTGTGGCAGCGGGCTGCGGGGACATGAGGCAATGTTAGCACATGTGCAGGAGGCGAACATGCCCCTGGGCAGCCTGGCCATCCCTTCTCACAGCTGGCCAGCTGGCCGGGAGCAGAGCCACAGACCCTCTCTCAAAGACCCCTCCTGCTACCCTTCCTTTGGGGAACACAGTGTCTCCACCTGTCTGGGCAACAGCTGTTTCTGGAAACCAACTCTTCTTTCTGGGGAGGGGTCTTACAAGGGGGTTGCTCCACTCAGGCCTATAAGAGTAGACTTTAGGCCCAACCTGGGACACAAAGAGAAGGTTCCAGACTGAGGGAGGGGGCTGGAGGGTGCTTAGAAGAGCCACGAGCTTGGAGGGGCAAGGGAACACTCATGGACCCAGGTCCATGGGAGAGGGGCATGGAGCGGGATTTTGCACAGGGCCCACTGCCCCCTTCATTTTTTTTTTTTTTTTTTTGAGATGGAGTATCTCTCTGTCACCCAGGTTGGAGTGCAGTGACACAATCTTGGCTCACCGCAACCTCTGCCTCCTGGGCTCAAGCAGTTCTCCCATCTCAGCCTCCCAAGTAGCTGACAACGGCCACGGCGCCCAGCTAATTTTTGTATTTTTAGTACAAACAGGGTTTTTCCATGTTGGCTGTGGCTGGTCTTGAACTTCTGACCTCAAGCAATCCGCCCATCTTGGCCTCCCAAAGTGCTGGGATTATAGGTGTGAGCCACCACACCCGGCCCCCACTGCCCCTTTCTGAACGCAGACCTGCTCCTGCCATCAAAAGCTCTCCTCACAGCCATCTCTGTGGCTGGGAAAATGTTGAGATAACAATGCACCAGAGACGAGGGGAAGAGATCTTGCAGGAGCCATCAGCTGCAACCAAGGTTGTTGCTCAAATATTACTCACAGGTAGTGGAGCCAGCCCAGTGTTATTAGGTGAGCCCTGGGGGTGTCGGGGGATGGGGACAGGCCACCTGCTCGGTTACAGTCAAACCATCAGATCTTCCCAGATACTTCCTAGACTCCTTACAAACTCCATTTTACTGCTTAAAATATAAGCTTCCTAATAAGTTTATATTTTAAATATTAATACATATTTTAATGCATTAATCTTATTTAATTTCTTAACTATATTACTAATGATTGGTCCTTTATTTTTAAGGAAAATAACCAAAAAAGACTCATACTTTTTAAAAAATCACCTGTTTAGAAAAA
Organism: Macaca thibetana thibetana; assembly: GCF_024542745.1. Taxonomy (NCBI): domain Eukaryota; kingdom Metazoa; phylum Chordata; class Mammalia; order Primates; family Cercopithecidae; genus Macaca; species Macaca thibetana. Next base: position 44,052,964 of record NC_065581.1, on the reverse strand, counting down.
GTATTCTGGCTAAAGACATAAATATTTTAATCTTCTAATTAATAACAGTAGATGAAAAAAATACAAACTGATGAATAAAGGACAGAAGCAACTCCTTGTAAAGTGTTTTTGTTTTGTTTTGTTTTGTTTTGAGACAAAGTCTAGCTCTTGTTGCCCAGGCTGGAGTGCAATGGCGAGATCTCGGCTCACTGCAACCTCCGCCTCCCAGGTTCGAGTGATACTCCTGCCTCAGCCTCCTGAGTAGCTGGGATTACAGGTGCGCACCACCACGCCCTGCTAATTTTTTTGTATTTTTAGTAGAGACAAGGTTTCACCATGTTGGTCAGGCTGGTCTCGAACTCCTGACCTCAGGCAATCTGCCTGCCTAGGCCTCCCAAATAAGTTATTTTTAAAAGCACCAAAATCTTGCAACTCATCACCAGATGCCAAAAGCCTAAGGACAACCCACTTCAAGGGGAAACATAAAGCATAAAGCATACACGGACGGCTGAGAAAAGGGCTCCTAGGGGTGGCTGATGCAATCACTGAACTGAATAGCCAAAAAAATGACAAAAAACCTCAAGTTTATTTCATGCTTACTCCCTTGATCTTTCCGTCAAGGTCCGGAAGGCACTGAGATCTGGCTTCACTCAAGTCAAGAACTGGCTGTGCCCCTATTCTAGGGAGTGCCTCTTACGGACCTCCAAAGTCACACAGACAGAGACAGAGACAGACAGGAGAGAGACAGAGGGAGAAAGAGAGAGACACAGGGAGATGAGATAAGGGAACAGAAGAAATTGAGAGAGACAGAGAAGGGGAGACTGACAGAGAGAGAGAGAGAGAGACAGACAATGTGAGACCCAGGCCCTGGCAGACAGATGGAGGTGGTGAGAGATCAACATGCAGAGACACAGACAGAAACTGAGAGACAGAGATCAAGTAACATAGAATCATAGAGAGACAGAGACAAAGAGACAAGAAATAGCACGCACATGTGACATACGCGCATGCGTGCATGCACGGGGCTCCCCATGCCTGCAGGGCAGGCCTCAGCCCCACATTTACCCCAGCTGCCCCTGGCAGGTCTGTTCTGTTTCCAGTAGCAGGGGCCCTGCCCACCCCCTCCCACCACCCTCCCCAGCAGCCGCAGGGACTCCAGACTGAGTCCCCGGCCACAGGCCTCAGGGCTGCCCAGGGTAACACTAGATCCTGAAGGTTACAGCTTGTCTGTTGGTAGAAGGTGGGAGGGAGTGAAAGAGAGGGGTGGAGGCTCTATATATACACCAGATTCAGACCCTTTATAATGGAGAGCCCTCAAATTAGAGGCTCCTGGTAAATAATTCACCAGGAAGAGTACAGTACCTTCCCTGGGCTCATCCATTATTCATCAATAAATGCACCGTACTGTTACACTTCCTGACATCTAAAATGGTCTGAGCCATTAGGCCAGGAATGAGACAACAGCAGAGCAGTTTCCATCCAACTTTTCCAGAACCCCTGACCCAGCAGTCCTCCCGTTTTTGGAGCTTAAGTTGCTGCTCCTTAAGCAAGGGCAAAGCACTCAGCTTCCAGAAAGGGCCAGGCCTCTCTGACTGTGAGATCTCAAAGGCAGGCACATACCCAGCTCCAAGAGGGCCCCTCTGGCCCTCCCTAGGGCCAGAAAGAAACAACTGTGCCCAGAAAAGTCTTAGGTAAAACCTTGTGTTCACCAGACCCCAGAGGGAAAAGGGAAAAGAAAAACACTTTCTTTTTTTGAGCTGGAGTACCACTCTGTCACCCAGGCTGGAGTGCAGAGGTGTGATCTTGGCTCACTGCAACCTCCACCTCCTGGGCTCAAGTGATTCTCCTGCCTCACGCTCCCCAGTAGCTGGGACTACAGGCAAGCGCCACCACACCTGGCTAATTTTTGTATTTTTAGTAAAGATGGGGTTTCACCATGTTGGTTAGGCTCGAACTCAAACTCCTGGCCTCAAGCGATCCATTCGCCTCAGCCTCCCAAAGTGCTGGGATTACAGGTGTGAGCCACCACACCCGGCACAGGAAAATACCTTGTTTGTATCTGTCTAAGGGCAATACTGTTCTGAAGAGTATCAAAGAGCACTTTGGGAGGCTGAGATGGGAGGAGCTCAGGAATTCAAGACCAGTCTAAGCAGCATTAGCAAAACCCTGCCTCTAAAAAAAAAAAAAAAAAAAAAAAAACCAACTAGCTGTGTGCAGTGGCACATGCCCATAGTCCCAGCTACCGGGGAGGCTGAGGTGAGAGGATCACATAGGCCCAGGAATTCAAGATTACAGTGAGCTATGATTGTGCCACTGACTGAGACCCCATTCTTAAAAAAAAAAAAAAAAAAAAAAAAAAGGCTCAAAGATTTTGACTTTGATGCCAGCCACCAAAGGCAGAAAGATCTGCATCCTAGACTTGGCTCTGAGCAAGTCATCTTGTTGTCTAGGCCTTGGTTTTCCCGATTCTAAAATGGGGCCAGGTGCGGTGGCTCACACCTGTAATCCCAGCACTTTGGGAGGCTGAGGTGGGGAGATAACCTGAGGTCAGGCGTTCGAGACCAGCCTGGCCAACATGGTAAAACCCCATCTCTACTAAAATTACAAAAATTAGCCAGGTGTGGTAGTAAGGGAACAGAAGAAATTGAGAGAGAGAGAGAGAGAGAGAAGGGGAGAGTGACAAAGAGAGAGAAGCGGAGAGTGACAGAGAGAGAGAGATAGACAATGTGAGACCCAGGCCCTGGCAGACAGATGGAGGAGGTAAGAGATCAACATGCAGAGACACAGACAAAGAGACACTCCCAAGTAGTCCCAGCCACTTGGGAGGCTGAGGCAGGAGAATCACTTGAACCTGGGAGGCGGAGGTTGCAGTGAGCCGAGATCACGCCACTGTACTCCAGCCTGGGTGACAGAGGGAAACTATGTCTCTAAATAAATAAATAAATAAATAAATAAAACTGGCTAGCAGCAACACCTGCTGTCTATCCTGCAGGGCCTCCACAAGGATGAAATGCCTCTGGAAAGTTTACAAAATATGTAACTGTAAGGCACTGGCATACAGTGTAGATGCAGGGTGGAGATGAGGTTAAAAGTTCAGAGACTGGAGTCTGACTACCTATATTCACTCCCTCACTTACCAAGAGTATGACCTTGGACAAGCTGTTTATCCCTTCCATGCCTTCATTTATGTATCTATAAAATGGTGCTAATAGGCCAGGCACAGTGGCTCACGCCTGCAATCCCAGCACTTTGGGAGGCCAAGGTGAGATGACTGCTTGAGCTCAGAAGTTCAAGACCAGGCTGAGCAACACAGTAAGACCTCATCTCTACTGAAAAGTTTAAAAAAAAAAAGAATTAGCTGGGCATGGTGGTATGCACCTGTGGTCCCAGCTACTCAGGAGGCTGAGCTGGGAGGATCACTTGAGACCAGGAGATCAGATTGAGGCTGCAGTGGGCAATGATCGTGCCACTGCATCCCAGCCTGTGTGACAGAGCAAGACCCGTCTCAAAAGAAATAAAATGAAAGATGCTAACAACAGTACTGGCCTCATAGGCTTGTTGCAAAAAGAAAATTCACATGGTAACAGAGGTAGCAGGTCTGAAACAGAAAATTAGCTGAGCATGGTGGTGCGCGCCTGTAATCCCAGCTACTCAGGAGACTGAGGCAGGAGAATCACTTGAACCCAGGAGACGGAGGTTGCAGTGAGCCAAAATCAAGCCACTGCACTCCAGCCTGGGCGATACAGCAAGACTCTGTCTCAAAAAAAAAAAAAGAAAGAAAGAAAAGAAAATACTCCAATGCACTAGTAATCTAAGAAATGTAAATTAGAACAAGTTCTTCTACCCATCAAATGAAGGCCAAGATTTTAAAAATAACACTCAACGCTGGTGAGCATATGGAGAAAATAGTCCTTCTACTTTGCTGGAGGGAATATAAATTATAATAATTCCCTTCTGGAAAATGGTTTGGTAATATTGTACTAATGTTCCAAAAAATGTATGTCCTTTCTCCTTGCAGAATTGGCTGATTCCAGTTTTGGGACAGGAAATGCACAAGAGAAGCCTAGAACTCCATCTTATCATACAAGGAAACAAGCAAAGACTAGCAGGTCTCATCAAAAGGTCCAAGGGGAAAAAAAAAGATTCAAGGCCTGCTGGGTATGGTGCCATGCTCCTGTAGTCCCAGCTACTTGAATGGTTCAGGTGGGAGGACTGCTTGAGCCCAGGAGTTCAAGTTCGGCTTGGGGAACATAGCAAGACCCTATCTCTTTAAAAAAATAAAATAAAGGCCGGGCGCGGTGGCTCAAGCCTGTAATCCCAGCACTTTGGGAGGCCGAGACGGGCGGATCATGAGGTCAGGAGATCGAGACTATCCTGGCTAACAAGGTGAAACCCCATCTCTACTAAAAATACAAAAAATTAGCCGGGCATGGTGGCAGGCGCCTGTAGTCCCAGCTACTCGGGAGGCTGAGGCAGGAGAATGGCGTGAACCCGGGAGCTGGAGCTTGCAGTGAGCTGAGATCACGCCACTGCACTCCAGCCTGGGCCACAGAGCCAGACTCCGTCTCAAAAAATAAAATAAAATAAAAATAAAATAAAATAAAATAAAATAAATAAAAAGGTTCAGGCTCAGCTTAAAGAGGCTCCCATCAACCAATGATAGGACCACTTAAGCATCTGTAAGAGTAAGAACCACATGGACTAAAACACATCAAATAGGTTTAAAATCCATAAGTGCACAATGATGCTTAACACAAAACACCCAAAGTCTCTCACTGGCCACCTTTGAAGAATGTTAGAAAACCAATTCATTATTTTGAAAACAGGTACAGAATCAAGCATTTATTCTTCCCTTTCTTGAACAGCTATATCTCTGGGTAACCAAACAATTAATGAGGAGAGATTTGTGTTTATAGAAGTTTCGAGCTAATAAACAGAATACCATCATTTAACAACTCCCTAATGAAATAATGGATCTAGCAATGATAAGTGATGGCTTCTCATTCCAAAGAGACAACCAGATATTGTATCTACTGAGGGAAATACACATGAAGGGGGAAAAAAAAAAATCAAATCTGAACTTGATGAAGCCTCTACATCTAATCCATTATTGGAAAGTTTAACAAGTCTGGGCACAGTGGCTCATGCCTAGAATCCCAGCACTTTGGGAGGCCAAGGCAGGCGGATCACCTGAGGTCAGGAGTTTGTGACCGGCCTGGCCAGCATGGGGAAACCCCGTCTCTACTAAAGATACAAAAATTAGCCTGGCATGGTGGCAGACACCTGTAGTCCCAGCTACTCAGGAGGCTGAGGCAGAAGAATCACTTGAACCTGGGAGGTGGAGGTTGCAGTGAGTCGAGATTGTGCCACTGCATTCCAGCCTAGGCAACAAGAGCGAGACTCTGTCTCAAAAAAAAAAAAAAAAAAAAAAAGGCCGGGCGCGGTGGCTCAAGCCTGTAATCCCAGCACTTTGGGAGGCCGAGACGGGCGGATCACTAGGTCAGGAGATTGAGACCATCCTGGCTAACACGGTGAAACCCCATCTCTACTAAAAAATACAAAAAACTAGCCGGGCGAGCTGGCCGGCGCCTGTAGTCCCAGCTACTCAGGAGGCTGAGACAGGGGAATGGCATAAACCCGGGAGGCGGAGCTTGCAGTGAGCTGAGTTCCGGCCACTGCACCCCAGCCTGGGCTACAGAGCGAGACTCCGTCTCAAAAAAAAAAAAAAAAAAAAGTTCAAGCAGCTTTCTAGAACAAATTTGGAAAACAAGACACAAGTTAGATAACAATGTGCCACCAACTGAAATAATAATCGTGAACACGCATTCTCCATATCTTCTATTACTACCGTAAATAACTGTTAAAACCCTAATACTGCTATTTAACATTTCATGTGCTTACAACTGTGTCTTCACCACTAGATTCTAAGCTTCCTGAGGACAGGTGCAGCTCTCACACTTGGTCTCCTCCATGGCAGGTGCCTTGCCCATGAGAGGTGCTCAGGAAATACTGGTTGATTTGTGGTGGTTTTACTAAGCCAGATAATTTGGTAGCATTATCCCAACATGATGTGGAACCAGCCGAGGGTCAAAGCCCAATATGGGATCCTGGTAGGCAATTATATTAATTATCATTATTAATTCAACAATCATTTACTTAGAGCCTACCATGTGCCAAATACTTCATAAGACACTGGGGACAGAGAGAGAAACATACAATTACTGCCTTTAAGTGTCTCAGTTTAGTGGGAGAGTCAGGCAAGTAAACATATAATTAAAGTAATAGCTACCACTTACTGACCACTTACTATCACTGTTCCAAACACTTAACCATATTAACTTCTTAGAATGCTAATGCCCATCTGGTGGGGTAGGTACTATGCTCCCCATTATGCAGATGAGGAAATGGAGGCAAAGAAAGGTAAAGCAATTTGCTAAACATCACATAGCTGATGAGTAACAAATGCAGGCTTCAAATCTCAGGTCCTCTGGCCTGAAGAAAGTCTATCTAACCCCTAGGCTTTACAATAATGTATTATCACACAGGATGATGGGTGGGTGCAAAGGACACAAAAGAGAAGCATCCAAGTCAGAGTCAGGGGATTAAAAAGTTAGGGAGGCCGGGCAAGGTGGCTCACACCTGTAATCCCAGCACTTTGGGAGGTCGAGGACGGCAGATCACCTTGAGGTCAGGAGTTTGAGACCAGTCTGGCCCACATGATAAAACCCGCCTCTACTAAAAATACGTAAATTAGCCAGGCATGGCGGTGCACACCTATAGTCCCAGCTACTCAGGAGGGTGAGACAGGAGAATTGCTTGGGAAACCTGGGAGGTGGAGGTTGCAGTGAGCTGAGATCACGCCACTGCACTCCAGCCTGGGCGACAGAGCAAGACTCTGTCTCAAAAAAAAGTCAGGGAAGAGGCTGGGCATGGTGGCTCACAACTGTAATCCCAGCACTTTGGGAGGCCAAGGTGGGGAGATCACTTGAGGTCAGGAGTTCAAGACCAGCCTGGCCAACATGGTGAAATCCCATCTGTACTAAAATTACAAAAAATTAGCCGGGCGCCACACCTGTAATCCCAGTTACTCGGGAGGCCGCGGTGGCCATGGGTCGAGATCACACCACTGCACTCCAGCCTGGGTGACAGAGCAAGACTCCATCTCAAAAAATAAAAATAAAAAAAATTAAAAATAAGTCAGGGAGGAATCTTGGAAGGGTTTTCAACATAAGGTTGTATGAAGGAAAGGGGCGGGTGTGATGGCTCATGCCTCCTATAATCTCAGCACTTTGAGCACTTTGGGAGGCCGAGGCAGAGAGATCACTTGAGGCCAGGAGTTCAAGACCAGCCTGGGCAACACAGTAACACTCCATTATCTAGGCATGGTGGTGCAAGCCTGTAGTCCCAGCCACCTGGGAGGCTGAGGCAGGAGGATCCCTTGAGCCCAGGAGGTCAAGGCTGCAGTGAGCTGTGATTGTGCCAGGGCACTCCAGGCTAGGTAATCGGGCGAGACCCTACCTCAAAAAACAAACATACAAACAAACAAAAAAGGGAATAGGACTTGGCAAATAGAGCAAGTCAGAAGCACAAAGACCAGGCATGATCAGAAAACTCTGAGTAATTCAGGATGCTCAGAATTAAGAGGAGGAGGAGAAGGAAGTACAGCAAGAGGCCATTAGACCACCACTTTGGGGCAAGGAGGCAAAGGAGGTGAAATATAAACCCACCCTGCTCAGGCTGTCCCCCAACAAAAAAAAATCACAACCACAATGAGTCCCTGTTTCCAAGGAGGTGGTTGCTAGGGTAGGAAATGGACTGAAGAAGCTCTTTGTCATGGAGAGAATGGCAGGCACAGTCACAGAACTCATGGCTATGGGATAATGCCATACCTGCTCTATTAGTTTCCCAGGGCTGCCATAACAAATTACCGCAACTGGGTGGCTTAAAATAACAGAAATTTATCCTCTCACAGCTCTGGAGGCCAAAGTGCAAAATCAAAGTGTTGGTGAGGTCGGCTCCTTCTGGAGGGCACACGCTTCTGTCCTTGTTCCTGGTGGCTGCCAGCAATCCCTGGTGCTCCTTGGCTTGTAGCCGCATCACTCCAACCTCAGCCTTCGCCATCACAAGCTGTCTTCCTGTAGCGTACCTCTGTCTCTAGGCCTCTTCTCTTCATTGGGCGCCACCAGTCATATAGGATTCGTCATTCACCTTAATGAATTGATCTTACCTTGGTTTTATCTACAAAGACCCTAATTCCAAATAAAGTCATATTCACAGGTACTGAGGCTTAGGACTTCAACATATATTTTGGGAGGGCACAATTCACCCTCTAATATCTGATATTCTGCAAGTTGCTTTCTTTCTTTTTTTTTTTTTTTTGCTATACAGTTAACCACAGATATCTTTCCATGTCTGTTCATATAATTCTACCTCATTCACTTCAACCACTGTGTATTATTTCACTGTATCAATTACCCATAATCTATTCATCCAATACCCTAGTAATGGGCATTCAGATGGTTTTCCTTTTTTTTTTTTTTTTTTTACCATTACAAAGAATATTCTTTCTTTTTTTTTTTTTTTTATTTTTGAGACAGAGTCTTGCTCTGTAGCCCAGGCTGGAGTGCAGGGGCCGGATCTCAGCTCACTGCAAGCTCCGCCTCCCGGTTTCATGCCATTCTCTGGCCTCAGCTTCCCGAGTAGCTGGGACTACAGGCGCTGCCACATCGCCCGGCTATTTTTTGTATTTCTTAGTAGAGACGGGGTTTCACCGTGTTAGCCAGGATGGTCTCGATCTCCTGACCTCGTGATCCGCCCATCTCGGCCTCCCAAAGTGCTGGGATTACAGGCTTGAGCCACCGCGCCCAGCCTACAAAGAATATTCTTATTCTCTGTACAGGCATCTATGCACACTGATAATGAGAGGGTTTCTATAGGATGACTTCCAAAGAGAATGGGAACAAAGAGAATATAATTTCAAGTTTTTCATAAATGACATCCAGCATTATCTCCAGAGAAGTTTAAAAAAAAAAAAACATAGGCCAGGCGCGGTGGCTCACGCCTGTAATCCCAGCACTTTGGGAGGCTGAAGCGGGTGGATCATGGGGTCAGGAGATCAAGACCATCCTGGCTAACACAGTGAAACCCCGTCTCTACTAAAAACACAAAAAATTAGCCGTGCGTGGTGGCGCCTGTAGTCCTAGCTACTTGGGAGGCTAAGGCAGGAAAATCGCTTGAACTTGGGAGGCGGAGGTTGCAGTGAGCCGAGATCGCACCACTGCACTCCAGCCTGGGCGACAGAGCGAGTCTCAAAAAAAAAAAAAAAAAAAAAGACAAGTGACAAATTGTTCTTCAGAAAAGTCGTGCAGGTTGGGTGTGGTAGCTCACACCTGTAATCCCAGCACTTTGGGAGGCCGTGACGGGCAGATCACGAGATCAGGAGTTCAAGACCAGCCTGGCCAATATGGCGAAATCCCCTCTCTACTAAAAATACAAAAATTAGCCAGGTGTGGTGGCGGGTGCCTGTAATCCCAGCGACTTGGGAGGCTACAGCAGGAAAATCACTTGAATCTGAGAGGCGGAAGTTGCAGTGAGCCGAGACCGCACCACTGCACTTCAGCCTTGGCGACAGAGTGAGACTCCCTCTAAAAAAAAAACGTTCACTTTGGGAGGCTGAGGCAGGCTGATCATGAGATCAGGAGATGGAGACCATCCTGGCTAACACGGTGAAGCCCGTTCTCTACTAAAAATACAAAAATTAGCTGGGCGTGGTAGCAAGTGCCTGTAATCTCAGCTACTGGAGAGGCTGAGGCAGGAGAGTGGTGTGAACCCAGGAGGCGGAGCTTGCAGTGAGCGGAGATCACGCCACTGCAGCACTCCAGCCTGGGTGACAGAGCAAGTCTCTGTCTAAAAAAAAAAAAAAGTTGTCCTAATTTATGCTTTCTTAACCAACACTGTTGCTTAATATCTTTGTCAACCTGAGAGACATAAAATAATACTTTGTGGCTGGGCATGGAGGCTGACACCTGTAATCCCGGCACTTTAGGAGGCTGAGGTGGGCAGATCACTTCAGGTCAGGAGTTCAAGACCAGCCTGGGCCAACATGATGAAGTCCCATCTCTACTAAAAACACAAAAATTAGCCAGGCGTGGTGGCATGTGCCTGTAATCCCAGCTTCCCGGGAGGCTGAGGCAGGAGAATTACTCCCTCCCGGGAGGCAGAGGTTACAATGGGCCCAGCTCATGCCACTGTACTCCAGCCTGGGTGACAGAGCAAGACTCCATCTCATAAATAAATAAATAAATAATAATAAAAAAGTTTGTTTTAACTAGCATTGTTTCTCCTTAAGAAGATAAAGCAATTTTTCATTTTTAACTGGTTAAATTTCTTCCCCACCCCCAACCAAGATTTCAATTTAAATTGGTACTTGGGGAACACAGAATATGAGATATTTTATTGTCCTAAATTTCTTATTGTCCATTTTATGTTCAACTTTGTTGCCTTATTTTCCTTATTTACTGTTACCTTATTATTATTTTGTAATTATTAAGATCAGAAATATAAGATCTGATTTTCTGGATTACATGTAGCACTCACCCTCCCTCCTCCAGAATGGTCATTAAATTACGGAATGACTTATATGTGCCAGGCACTGCTCTAAGTACTAAGAATACAGCAGTGAACAAGACAGTGAAGGTTCCTGTTCCTAATCGCTACTTCACCGAAGAAGAAAAAGTGTTTGCACATGATATGAGAAAACAGATAGGAGTGAGAATTTTCACCCCTGGGTGCAGACTTGCCTCAAAATTAATTTAAATACTGTCCTATTTTGATCCATTTGAGAGCCTTCTAGGGAAAATCTACTCTGTTCTCCAGGTGTTCTAGAAGGATTCACCGAAGGAATAGTGAAGGTGGGAGCAGAATAGTGAAGTGGTTAGTGAAGGTAGAAGCTGAAATAGCTGCCAGACAGCTGTGCCCCTTCCCTGGAGGGAAGAGTCATGCCCCCAGGCACCCAGTGCCTTCAAAGGTTAAGGCTGTGAGTTCAGAGAACAAAGGAAGTTTTAAGGAAGAACAACTCCACCCCAGTCCAGGTAAAGGGGGACGTAACTGAAGCACCACTCCCAGCCTCACTCCACCTCCTTCCATCAGCCCCAAGGAGGGGGACGTCTGATTGGACATATTTGACTCCGACCCTTCCTCCTTTCACTTGGGAGTAGGGCGTCTGCTCCACCTGCAGGAAGCACACATTTTTTATAGGTAGCTACACACACACACACACACACACACACACACACACACACACACACACCCACACCTGTTAATACTCCAGAACTGCTATGACAAGGGAGTAAGTCTGCCTAATTCAAGGATGAATAAGACATTTATCCACTTCAGATTAAAGCCTTGTTGCTTGCTCATCCAACCCCTGGTCTGTCTGTCTGCTTTTCTCCCTCCCTTTCACCTCCTTTGACTGGTTTTAAACTCAGAAGGCAGAAGGGTATTTACTGATGCTGTCAATACAGTTTCCATTATAATGGTTTATGCCTGAGAATTTTTGTTTTTATTTTTATTGATTCTGTGAATGGATAAATGTTCCGTTGTATTTTCTTTTTTTTTTTTTTTTTTTTTTTTTCTGACACAGAGTCTCGCTCTGTAGCCCAGGCTGGAGTGCAGTGGCCGGATCTCAGCTCACTGCAAGCTCCGCCTCCCGGGTTTACGCCATTCTCCTGCCTCAGCCTCCCAAGTAGCTGGGACTACAGGCGCCCGCCACCTCGCCCGGCTAGTTTTTTGTATTTTTTAGTAGAGACGGGGTTTCACCGTGTTAGCCAGGATGGTCTCGATCTCCTGACCTCGTGATCCACCCGTCTCGGCCTCCCAAAGTGCTGGGATTACAGGCTTGAGCCACCGCTCCCGGCCTTCCTGTTGTATTTTCTAAATGGTTACTTGCTGATAAGTAGCAAACCTTCTGGGTTTTGTGTAGGTTTTGTATTTGCCCAAATGACTCAGTTCTCTCACTGATTGTAGTAGTTTTTCAGTTGATAATTGGGTTTCCCATGTAAAAAAGGTACCTCTGCAAAAACATTAACTTTATTTAGACTTATAGTCTTTTTTTTCCTGTGAGTGACAGGGTCTTGCTCAGTTGTCCAGGCTGCAATCCTCCCACCTCAGCCTCCCAACTAGCTGGGACTATGGGTGCATGCCACCTGGCTATATTCTTTCTTATAGCATTATTTCAGCTAAAAGAATAATAAATAGTAGTGACTTTATTATTTTAATTTAGTTACTTCTTTAATGCAAATAGCATTGCATTTCATTTTTAAGTATAAGGATGGCTATGTTTTTTTTTTTTAATCAGAAACGGACGTTAATTTATATCTAGTGTCATTTTTGCCTCTATTGAGAGAATTGTGTGACACCTCTGAGGTTTTTTTTTTTTTTGGTAGGGGTAGGAGGAACAACGTCTTGCTCTGTTGCCCAGGCTGGAATGCAGTGGTGGGATCTCAACTCACTGCAACCTCCACTTCCTGGGTTTAAGCAATTCTCCTGCCTCAGCCTCCCAAGTAGCCGGAATTACAGGGACCCGCCAACACAACCGGCTTTTTTTTTTTTTTTTTTGAGACAGAGTCTTGCTCTTTCACCCAGGCTGGAGTGCAGTGGCACGGTCTTGGCTCACTGCAACCTCCATCTCCTGGGTTCAAGCAATTCTCCTGTCTGAGCCTCCCAAGTAGCTGGGACTACAGGCACCTGCCACCACACCCAGCTAATTTTTGTATTTTCAGTAGAGACGGGCTTTCACCATATTGGTCAGGCTGGTCTCAAACTCCTGACTTCAGGTGATCCGCCCACCTCAGCCTCCCAAAATGCTGGGATTACTGAGCCACCTCACCTGGCCAAGAGATGCTCCCCAGAATGGCTCGAACCACCCACCTCCAGAGTTGGAGGCAAGCACACCAATCAATCCACGACATGGAGGGTCGAGTGGTGCTCTGTATTTTTTTTAGTAGAAACAGGGTCTCACGATGTTGGCTGGGCTGGTTCTCAAACTCCTGACCTCAGATGATCTGCCCACCTCGGCCTCCCAAAGTGCTGGGATTACAGGCATTAACCACCATGCCCAGCCACCTCTGATATCTTATGTTGATGAATTATAAAGGGTAAGCCATCCATGCATTTTTGGGAATACATCCTTTACTTCTTTATGGTACATTATCCTTTATCATAGTGTTAGATTTAATTTTCGAGTATTCTATATTAGACTTTTACACCAACGTTTCTAAGTAGTGTGGTTTTCTTTTCTGCACTGTCAGCATTTGAGAACAAGGCTATATCAACTTTGTGACACACACAGGCTGTTGTCCATCTGTTCCTTGGCTCTGTGACAGTCTCTACAAAGCATTTACAGGCTCTACTTCTTCAACATTTTTCAAAATTTCCCCTCAAAACTATTTGATACAATTATCTTTCAGTCATTTTTAACAGTTACTGGTCTATCCAGTCATTCAATTTTTTTTTTTCACATCTGCTTAGTTTTTTATTTAGTTAAGTATTAAGGACCAGTTAATCAACTCATTAGATTGGTCAGGGCAAGACACTTGAACTATGCAGCAGGATTTAAAAAGCAGTTGGTTTTTGGTAGTTCTCTGGTAACCACACAAACACATACACACAAATTTGTAGACTACTCTGAATATTGGATTTCCCCCGTGATCTTGTATAATAATGTGCTGTTCACAATCTGCAGTATTTTGGAAAGTATATAAATTGGACACGGCCAAATTAAAGATATTTCATAAACGCCTATAAAGTATTTGGGAACTTCAGCTGTATTCCCCAAAAAATCAGTTTTAAACTATAAAGAACAAAAATGCATATAAAATCAAAACAGATTTAACAGACGTCTTTGAAAAAAATCAAATTATAATTCAATTTTCTACTTTTTCAAATATGACTAAGAAAAAGAGTCACAAGTAGTAATGTCTACCATCTTTTAAAAAATCCTCTAATAATTTTTTTTGAGACTGAGTCTCGCTCTGTCGCCCAGGCTGGGAGTGCGGTGGCGCGATCTGGGCTCGCTGCAAGCTCCGCCTCCCGGGTTCACGCCATTCTCCTGCCTCAGCCTCCCGAGTAGGTGGGACTACAGGCGCCCGCCACCACGCCCGGCTAATTTTTCGTATTTTTAGTAGAGACGAGGTTTCACCGTGTTAACCAGGACAGTCTTGATCTCCTGACCTCGTGATCCGCCTGCCTCGGCCTCCCAAAGTGCTGGGATTACAGGCATGAGCCACTGCGCCTGGCCCAACCAACCAGATTCTTTAATAAATTTCAGTCATTATATTTCCCTGGCACAGATTTATTAGCATAGCACCAAACATGGTAACCCCTGATAAATATTAAAATATTTTCCTATCACAATGGTCACAATTCTAACTATTAGTAAACACTTTCTTAAATGGTAGCCCTCTCTGTTAAATGGTAAGCTCTCTGGGGACAGTGAACTTGTCCTTCCCGTTTCCCACTCTATCTATATCCCTAGTACCTACTGGGTACCTAGAATGTACTCAAGAAATAGCTGTGGGCCAGGAGCAGTGGCTCATGGCTGTAATCCCATCACTTTGTGCAGACTGCTTGAGTTCAGGAGTTTGAGACTAGCCTGGGCAACACGGCAATACCCTGACTCTATAAAAATTTTTTTTTAATTAGCCAGGCATGGTAGTGTGTGTTTGTAGTCCCAGCTACTCAGGGGGCTGAGGTGGGAGGACTGCTTGAGTCTGGGAAGTCGAGGCTGCAACGAGCCATGATTGCACCACTGCACTCCAGCCTGGGTGACAGAGTGAGATACTATCTCAAAAAAAAAAAAAAAAAAAAAAGGAAAAATAGTTGTGAAGCTATGAATGAAATTAAAGCTTCTTTTTTTTCTTTGTTTTGCCTATTGTCCTTTTATTTTTCCACATTAGAAATGCCAAAGTCATGTCTTTTTTTTTTTTCTAAGTACTGGATCCTAAATGACTTATCTATTTTATATTTTTAATTTCAAATTTATTAACTTCAAAGTTATATTCAAAAGAAAATTAATAATCAAATTATTTCCTAAAAACAAGACTGAAATAAATGAAAATAAATTAATCCATTGGCCTAAAGTTAGAAAAAATAAAACAAACTTTGCCATTATTATAGGTTTGTATCATGTAAAGAACATGAAACTTTCTTATTCAATCTAAACTCCATTTCAGTTGGAGGCTTATTCCACTGAAATTTATCATCATGACTGATATATCTGTCTTTGCTTTTATCTGTTTCACATTTTAATACTACAATGCTGCTTCTTTTGTTGTAAATATGATTTCATTTAGTTTCTTCACCTCTTATGATCTGCAAAGATTATTTCTTGCTTTTTAATTCTAGTAGCATACCATTTACTACTTTTAAAAATATTGACTTGGCAGGACGCAGTGGCTCACTCCTGTAATCCTAACACTTTGGGAGGCTGAGGCGGCTGGATCACCTGAGGTCAGGAGTTCGAGACCAGCCTGGACAACATGGCAAAACCCTATCTCTGCTAAAAAATGCAAAAATTAGCCAGGCGTGGTGGTAGGCGCCTGTAATCCCAGCCACTTGGGAGGCTGAGGCAGGAGAATTGCTTGAACCCAGGAGAAGGAGGTTGCAGTGAGCTGAAATTGCACCACTACACTCCAGCTTGGGTGACAGAGTGAGACTCTGTCTCAAAAAAAAAAAGTTTGCTTCTTTTTTCCAGCAGCATTCCAAGAGAGAAATGACAGGATGTGAACTAAGCCCAGGAGTAGGAGACTAAAGGAGAGGGAATGGATTTGAGAGCAGTGAAGGGCATACTAATCAATGGAGAAGAGGAATAAACAAATCTAGGCAGCAAGTAGTGCCTTAAGGGTCCCCAAGTCCATGTTGAGGAGGAGTTGGGGGCTCATGCTGAGTGTCTCTCAAGTTCACCTCCCAGAACAGCAACCCTTGCAACACACACCTCACTAGACCCTCACCATAACCCATGAGGCAGATATTACCATTTCCATTCTACAGATGAAGAAACAGAGCTCAGAAAAGTTCAACTGAATTCTGGTCTCTGGAATCCAAAAACGTCTTGAGCTACCACTGGGCAGCTGAGGCAGGGTTAGGCTGCGTGGGAAAACTGAGGACAAGACTTTGACCCACTGGATCAACCTTATCATCAAGTTGCAGGCCACAAAAAGAACATACCTGATAAAATAGAAAATAATATAGCAGATAATTCAGCGCTAACTGGTGAACAGAGAACAGACACAGTCTCAAAGATCAGGGATAAAATCTCCAGTGGGGAAGCTTGGTCTGGTGCTTTGTATCCGTTTCCATCGGTCCTTACAGCCGCTCGTCAGACCCCAGCAGCAAAGATGGTGAAGCAGATAGAGAGCAAGGCTGCTTTTCAGGAAGCCCTGAACACCGCAGGTGATAAACTTGTAGTAGTTGACTTCTCAGCCACGTGGTGTGGGCCTTGCAAAATGATCAAGCCTTTCTTTCATTCCCTCTCTGAAAAGTATTCCAACATGGTATTCCTTGAAGTAGATGTGGATGACTGTCAGGATGTTGCTTCAGAGTGTGAAGTCAAATGCATGCCAACATTCCAGTTTTTTAAGAAGGGACAAAAGGTGGGTGAATTTTCTGGAGCCAATAAGGAAAAGCTTGACGCCACCATTAATTAATTAGTCTAATCATGTTTTCTGAAAACATAACAAGCCATTGACTATTTAAAACTTGTAATTTTTTTAATTTACAAAAATATAAAATATGAAGACATAAACCCAGTTGCCATCTGTGTGACAATAAAACATTAATTCTAACGCTTTAAAAAAAAAAATCTCCAGTGGGCACTGGGCTCCCACACTGCCAGTTACCTGAACAACCCTGGGTTATCTGGCCATCTCGGCATAATTAGTAATCATGGAGGTGGGGATGTTTGGATGACAAATTATCTGATCATCCCAGCAACGCCCCGCATTTGAACCATGTTTACCAATTTTTATAGATTATTCTGTGTGAATTTCACAGGCCCACTGCAGAACAGTGATTCAGAAACTTTTTTGGTCATAAACCTGTTAAGAACCTGATGAAAGCTATAATCTCCCTCTCCACAAAAATAACAAATACAAAATCGTGTATGTAATTTTGACACGTTCATATCCTTTGACAGAGCAACTCCACTTCCAGGAATTTGCCCTACAGATATACAAGCACAAGGGCAAAGACAGATACAAGGATATTTGTGGTGGTATTGTTTAAAATAGGAAACCCTCCGAAACAAACCTGAAGTCCACCAGTAGGGCACTGGTGAAATAAACCAGGGAAGTGGGGGCAGGATGGGGTGAGGGAGTATAGACAGCACTGGCTTCAGGCTTAGCTTCCCCTTAAAAGATGCAGGGGCCTTCCTGCCCCCCTACCCAACCTGGTGCCCCCAACTCAGCAAGGTCCCTGGAGAGGAAGAAATGCAAGCAAGCGCACAGGAGGAGGCTAAATAATGAATTGTAAGTGTGTGTTTTCTTTGGCCAGGGCAGTCTGGCCAAGCTCTGGGGGCTGCTGGGCAAACATTTTTCATATTTTAGTAGCTGGCCTATGCCCAAAGCAGTCAAAAGTTAAGCAAGCTTTGAATGAGCCGCTCCCTTGCTCTCCAAGGTCCCAAGAATTCTTTTTTTTTTTTTTTTTTTTTTTTTGAGACGGAGTCTCCCTCTGTCACCCAGGCTGGAGTGCTGTGGCCGGATCTCAGCTCACTGCAAGCTCCGCCTCCCGGGTTCCCGCCATTCTCCTGCCTCAGCCTCCCGAGTAGCCGGGACTACAGGCACCCGCCACCTCGCCCGGCTAGTTTTTTTTTTTTGTATTTTTTAGTAGAGACGGGGTTTCACCGTGTTAGCCAGGATGGTCTCGATCTCCTGACCTCGTGATCCGCCCGTCTCGGCCTCCCAAAGTGCTGGGATTACAGGCTTGAGCCACCGCGCCCGGCGGTCCCAAGAATTCTTAATGAGGTTCTAAGGCAGTGGCCTCCAGGCCTCCAGCAAACTGGTCATGTTGCCTTAAATATCACTTACCCTTCACTACTTTTAATGAATGCAAATGATTCAGCAACAAAACACTTAGCCTGAAGCGAAATCTGTCTTTGTGCAGCCGGTTTCACCAGCTTGCTGACAGCCCAGCTCAGGCAGGGCCCTACCGGACAGGCAGGCAGGCTGGCCCAGCGGAGCCGCAGGTGCCCAGGCTAGCCCAGGCAGACCCCTGCACACCCAGGGCAGCAGCAGCAAAAGTCAGGAAGTGCAGAGCACAAGGGAAGATCTCCATCCCACCCACCACCCCAGCGACCAGGTGCAGACCTTCACAATTCCACCTCTTTATGACTCTGGCTCCAGGGCAGAGGAAAGTGTGAGCAGGAAAAACAAAAGGTATTTATTTGATCTAAGGAATGGGGCTTGGTCCCAGGCACCTCAAAGGCTTGTCCCGTCACCACCCACCCCCACCTCCCCTTCACCTGAGGCCAGGTTCCAGAGGAACTCAGAAAGAGAACCCGCAAAGCTCGCAAAGCTCGCTTGGATCCCGGCCCTCCTTCACCAACTGCAAGGAAGTGACAAAAACAGAGACAGTGTAAAGAACCCAATTTACACCCTGTTTTCGAAGCTCTCTTTTGGCAGCAAAAACTGAAAGCAATTTTTCAGGAGTCTGAGAGCAACTTTTAACTAATTTCTTTCCAACCTGAGGCTCAGGGGGATTTCTTGCCCTGTCAGCCTGATCAACACCTCTCCCCGGGGCTGACATAGCAGCCCTGGCCCAGAACAGGCAGCTGTTAATTCAGCTGCCACGTCTTCACCAGCTGCTGGCGGGAGACCCACAGAGGTCCATGCAGGCTCTCTCTAGGCTTTCTTGGTCGTGGATGCAAATATGGAATCAGAGGGCATTAGACCCAAACTAGGCAACTGGCTAAACTCAGGACTACTGAGAGCCCACACATATCTGCCTAGCTGCCTTAGACATAAAAAGGGCTTTGAAATATTTGTTGACTTGGTTTAAAAAGGGGCTGACTTGGCCCCTTTCAACCCTCACAGGACAGAGAAGACAAGATCAGTCTCCCCAACAGAAAAAAGTTTCTCATTGTATCTTAGAGGGCCTCCAAAAATAAGTTATATTGCATCAAAAATGCCCTTAGCTGTACATCCGTCTTTCAGAAAAAGAGCACTGCAATTTTCTTAAAACAATCAGGAAGAACATTTCAATGCTGTTCTTCCCCATCAGTTAAGGCACACCATCTATTATATAATACCTTATTATTCAAAACACTCTCATAGAAAGCCAACCGAAGCAGAAAAGAGCATTCCTTAATCGAGGGGCTAAGTCTCCTAGCCCCTGGGACTCTTAAGTTCTTGCCTTCCATTAATTGGCCCCTTTCCTTCCTGGGCCTCAGTGACCACGCAGGAAGAATGCTTTCCAAAACCCCTATGTGGTAAAGTGCTTAAGGCTACAGAAGTGAACAGGTAGAAGGCTTGACACACACATCTACACAGCAATCTACTGGTTTTTGTTTTGTTTTGTTGTTTTTTTAAGACAGAGTTTTATTCTTGTTGCCCTGGCTGGAGTGTAATGGCACAATCTTGGCTCACCGCAACGTCCACCTCCCAGGTTCAAGCGATTCTCCTGCCTTAGCCTCTCGAGTAGCTGGGATTACAGGCATCCACCACTACAACTGGCTAATTTTTTTTTTTTTAAGTAGAGACTGGGTTTCTCCATGTTGGTCAGACTGGTCTGGAACTCCCAACCTTAGGTGATCCCGCCTGCCTTGGCCTCCCAAAGTGCTGGGACTACAGGCATGAGCCACCATGGCCTGGCCAGCAATCTATTTTAAAAAAACAATTTTGCTTTTGATATTCATACAAAAGGGACACATCTTTCTCTTTTCATCCACCATATAAACCCCATAACCAATCCACCCCACCATCAAATGAACCAGAACTCAACCAAAGAATTCCTTGGCCTTTGGGAAGTTACAATGTGCCTGAAGGGGGAAAGGTGGTGAAGCAGGAGAACAGGGCCTGCAGGAAGCGAACCTAAGGCAGTTTCACACCTATGTCCTCCAACTAAATTGAAATGAAAGCCCTGACTTTGCAGGCCTAAGTAACAAAAAGAGCAGAGGCTACTATTCGCTTTGAACCTTTCTGCCAGGCAGATGGGAAATTGGCTGTCTGCAGCCAATCATACTGAGTGCAGATCCTGTCTTCATTTGCAACTTTGTAACTTCACTCCAGCCTCAGAATGGTTGCTATCCACAACCAATCAGACTGACATGCTGGCCCAGTCTTCCTTTGCATAGAAATGTAACTTTGTAACTTCACCCTAGCCACTGACTGGTTGCTTTTTCCAACCAATCAGATGTTTGCACAGGGGCATGACCTTTGCATGAAGTGGCCAGTAGGAAACTTTTAGGGGGTATTTGGGTCCAGGAAGATTCTGCATCCCAGCCCTTAAGCCGCTGCTTGAGTCTGTTCCCACACTGTGGAGTGTACTTTCATTTTCAATATATCTCTGCTTTCCTTCTTCTGTTGCTTCATTCTTTCTTTGCTTTGCTGGGGGTTTTGTCCAATTCTTTGTTCAAAACACCAAGAACATGGACACTTGCAGTCACGACCCTCTACCAGTGACAGTGTCATTCAGTAATGCTTGGGTAGCACAAAGTAGAATGGATGGCAACCAGTTGTCTCCACAAAGTCAGAATCAGCCTCACACAAGTGTGCTGCTGGGGAAGAAAACGCTACCATCTCCTGTCCGTCTCCTGCCTGCCTGAGCCAGGTCTCCATCCTCTGAGCTCCTGACATTAACTGTGTGCCTCTCTTTGGTCTTCTCTGTACCCTTGTCTTGTTAATCACTCTCTTCAGATTCTGTCTTGATTCACCTACCAGCAATCCATTCCTGGAGTAAACCTCCAGTGTCCCCCAGCTCAGTCTTTCAAGTTGGAGACTGAATTAGCCAGGCGTGGTGGTGGGCGCCTGTAATCCCAGCTACTCTAGAGACTGAGGCAGGAGAATCGCTTGAACCCGGGAGGTGGAGGTTGCAGTGAGCCGAGATTGCGCCATTGCACTCCAGCCTGGGCAACAAGAATGAAACTCCGTCTCAAAAAAAAAAAAAAAAAAAAAAAGGAGAACCTGTCATCAGAGAGTCACTGTATTCTTTCCATAAAAGACAGACTGTGTGCCTTCTGAGGGATACCTACCTCCTCTTGTAAACATCTCTTGCCTTATGAAGGCTTAAAGTCACCAGCCACCCGCCACCAACATACACACATGCACGCAGTACTTAACATGATGCTTTATGCCTCAAGCATCATTTGTAATTTACATGCCAGACTAAAAGGAAAACGGGTTTTATTGAAAGTTACTGGTAGATGGGAAGCAAAACTAGGCCTGTAAATTACAGTTATAACCATCACAGATAAGCATCACAGTTATAACCATCACAGATAACCATCACAGCTATAGCCATCACAGATAATCATCACAGTTATAACCTCCACAGATAACCATCACAGGTATAACCTCCACAGATAACCATCACAGTTATAGTCATCTTTTACTGAGCATTCGCAAGATCACAGACTAAGTCCTTCACATATACTGAATTTAGAAGATGCTCCATTATTTATTCGCACCAAGAGGACAAAGTGGTACTAGTTGAACTAAGACATAATGTTATATACAGTAGTCCCCCCAATCCTGGGGGGGATATGTTCTATGATCCCCCAGTGGATGTCTGAAACCTTAGATAGTAACAACCCCCAAATGGTATGTTTTTTGCCTATATATACATACCTACAGTAAAATTTCATTTATACATTAAGCACCTGACATCTGTAATCCCAGCACTTTGGGAGGCTGAGGTAGTAGCAGTATTGCTTGAGTCTAGGAGTTCAAGATCAGCCTGGGCAACAGAGCAAGATCTTATCTCTACAAAAATTTAGCTGGGCGTGATGGCACACACCTGCAGTCCCAGCTACTTGGGAGGCTGAGGTGGGAGGATCGCTTAAGCCAAGGAGGTCTTGAGGCTGCAGTGAGCCATGACTGCACTACTGCGTTCCAGCCTGGGCAACAGAGCAAGACCATATCTCCAAAGATTAATAAATAAATTAGGCACATTAGGCTGGGCACGGTGGCTCACGCCTTAAATCCCAGCATTTTAGGAGGCCAAGGTGGGTGGATCACGAGGTCAGGAGTTCAAGACCAGCCTGACCAACATGGTGAAACCCCATCACTACTAAAACTACAAAAATTAGCTGGGCATGGTGACACGCGCCTGTAATACCAGCTACTCAGGGGGCTGAGGCAGGAGAATCACTTGAACCCGAGAGGTGGAGGTTGGAGTGAGCTGAGATCGCACCACTGCACTCCAGCCTGGGCCACAGAGCAGGACTCTATCTCAAAAATAAAATAAATTTAAAAAAGAGTCACTTGAACACAAGCACTCTGATACCCTGACATTCGATAAACTGGACAAAGGGATGATTCACGTCCTGGGCGGGATGGAGTGGGATATCGAGAGATTTTATCATGCTACTCCGAATGGCATAAAACTTAAAACTTGTAAGCTGTTTACTTCTGGAATTTTCCATTTAATATATTTTGACCATGGGTAGCTGAAACCACGGATCAGGGGTGACTAATGTAATTAATTATAAGTTACATCCCAATTTCAAAGATGTGCAAATGTGAAAAGAAAAAACATCTAAGAGTTAATGAAATGCAGTACCATCTCACTCAACTCTTGCAAGAACTCTAATGAGACTGGTATTATTATCCCTATCTTACAAAAGAGGAAACTGGGCCAGGCACGGTGGCTCACGCCTGTAATCCCAGCACTTTGGGAGGCTGAGGCGGGCAGATCATGAGGTCAGGAGATCTAGACCATCCTGGCTAACACGGTGAAACCCTGTCTCTATAAAAATATAAAAAATTAGCCAGGCATGGTGGCGGGCGCCTGTAGTCCCAGCTACTCAGGAGGCTGAGGCAGGAGAATGGCGTGAACCTGGGAGGCAGAGGTTGCAGTGAGCCGAGATCACGCAACTGCACTGCACTCCAGCCTGGGCAATGAGCGAGACTCCGTCTCAAAAAAAAAAAAAAAAAAAGAGGAAACCGGCTGGGCACGGTGGCTCACGCCTGTAATCCCAACACTTTGAGAGGCCGAGGCAGGCTGATCACCTGAAGTCGGAAGTTTGAGACCAGCCTGGCCAACATGGTGAAACCCCGTTTCTACTAAAACAAAATATACAAAAATTTATATTTTTTTATATAAATATAAAGGCATAGTGGCATGGGTCTGTAGTTCTAGCTAGTTGGGAAGATGAGCCAGGAGGGTTGCTTGAACCCGGGAGGCAGAGATTGCAGTGAACCAAGATCGCGTCACTTCACTCCAGCTTGGGCGACAGAGTGAGACTCTATCTCCAAAAAAAAAAAAAAAGAGGAAGAAACCGAGGCTCAGAGAAATGAAGTAAACTAAGGTCTCTCAGCCAGTAAGTTGTGGAGCCAGAAGTCAGTTCCTGAACAGATTTCTGAATTTCCCTGGGAAGCAGGGAGCAAAGAGGAGGCAGCCAGGCTTCAGACGGATCCTTCTTGGTTACGCTGACCCATCAGAGGCAAATAACCCTGACTTGGCTGATCCCTAAAATCAGGGTCTTTCTTCAAGTGCACCTTCACAGATCCTACTTCCAGAAACAACAACAAAAAGAAAACAGGTTTCCCTAGCTCCTTCCTTGCAAAACTGGCTGGAAGTGAGGGGGGAACCTCTCAGCCAACTTGTTATATATAAAGCACATTTAACGAGCCTTTCAAGTCCTGGGAGTAGGAGAAGGAAGGGTTCATTGGAAATCTGATACTTTGGCAACCAAGCGGGAGGGACAAGGCCCTGAGCATCAGACCCTGAGGATAAACACCATCCCAAACCCCTTTGTCTGCCAGAAGGAGATACTTCCTGGGGGAGCAGGAGGCGGCAATGCTTTTTATGACAAAGCCCACCTAACAACAACCTCCACCGGAGACCTGGCTAGGGTCTTTGTACAACCCACCTAACCATAAACCCTCTATCTTTTCCCAAACCTGCTGGGGTCCCTCTCTCCACAAATACCTGTGACCATCATAAATGCCCTTAAACAGCCCCAGTTTACTGCCCAGCCTGCCTGCTGCTAAATGAGGGCATTTGTTTCAAATTTGCAAATACCGACAGCGGTGGAAACCTAAGTCCACCCCTAAAATGAAATGTTCTGCATTCCTCCAGGCCTGAAGCACCATGCTTCAAAAGCTGCAAGAGGCCCCAGCTGTTTACTCACTGGTGGGGTTATTGGGAGAGGTATTTTCCTGCTCCCTGAGGAGGCTCCTTTGATCCAGGCAAAGTGGGAAGGGGCAGAGAGGGGTGCCACCCACACCAAGGCTAGGCTGGGCCCATGCTCTCCTACCCCTTTCTGGGTCACCAGCAGCAGCTATGCAGCGCCTAGAAAAGGGACTTTCTTGGAAAGGCCCAAGTAGAGACTAAAATTGCTGTCTGGAGACAGAGCAAGTTGGCTTGGTGGCTTCCGCAGGATCTCTCAAGCCATGTTCAAAGGCCCTTCAGACAAAGGTAGAGGGTAAGGAAAGGCACAGGAGGCTGCACAGCCGCTGAGAGCACCCCAGCCTCTTACACAGGCAGAAACAAAGGACAAGGTCCCCACCCTGTTCTTCCCAGTTTACCGCACAGCTCAGGACACTCCATCAAAACAGGGTGCAGGTGTTTACTAAATAACAGCCTTTTGTTCTAAGAAGTTTTGCTAAAGGGGAGGGGGGATAGGCAAGAAAGAGAGAGAGCCCTTCTTGCAGGTCTCCAGGGCTGTTCCAGGACCCAGCCTAGCCCCCTCCCCTCAGTACTCCTCCTATAAGAGGCCTGGATCCCTGGGGTAGAGGAGGAGCTCAGATCATGGGCAGAAAAGCTGCTGTGTAGCTGGGCATTTTTTTAATTGGTCAGTTTAACAACTGGTTTAATCTGCTAAAGGAACTAAACTGATAGAATGCTTTGTTCTTTGTGCTGGAACTATAAGAGATCGACAGCATTTCCTTTTTTCTTCCCCCTGAGGTTGTAGGACAATGTTTTCTTTGTGATTTGTTTTGTTTTTCAGGTAGCTGAAAATTAGGTTTGGATCTCAAATGCCATCCTAGCACTCTCTAAGGATCTGTTGGCCTGACGGAGCCTTCTCCCTCTTCTTCTAGGTGGGAAACAGCCCAGCTTTGTAAACAGATGAGCTACAATGGAATCATATCACCTTTGCATCCTCCCTTTGCATCCTCCCGTGATCCTCCCGTGATAGAACGTAGGTTCCCACACTGGAGTCTGAGAACCTCAGAAGCAGAACAACAAACTCAGCAGAATCACCAAGAGCGGTCAACAGTTCAGCCAAAGAGAGATACACCTGGCACAAGAAAAGTGGCATCTCCCAGAATGTCAAGGTCATGATCCAACCTCGCCTGAACACTCCTGAGGGTTAAAAGACTTGACTCCAAAGTCAGAAATTAAAGGGAAATCTACATCATTAGGCCCCTACTATGGGGCAGGGCCTGGAGCACCAAGCGTGGGCACATCTACCTACGCAAAAGTAGTATGAGGTGGCAAACTCTATTAACCACTATGGGGATGACTCTATTACCTCCTACATGGTCTCCACCACAGCACTGCTCAGCGTACAACTCCCAGCAGGAAGCAATGATCTGGAATGCACCTACAAGCCAGGGCCTGCAACTGCCTGTGACCTTCCAGCAGCACCAGGAGGAGGAGGCTAAGGATTCATGGGTTCATGAGAAAAGCTCAAGCCATTGGGATTTAGGCACAGTGCCCTAGCCTTTTAGACTATATATAGTTTCACCATAACTCTTTTTATTTATTTATTTTTTTGAGATGGCATCTCACTCTCACCCAGGTTGGAATGCAGTAGCATGATCTCAGCTCACTGCAACCTCTGCCTCCCAGGCTCAAGCCATTCTCCTG
The DNA here is from genome assembly GCF_024542745.1 of Macaca thibetana thibetana. Taxonomy (NCBI): domain Eukaryota; kingdom Metazoa; phylum Chordata; class Mammalia; order Primates; family Cercopithecidae; genus Macaca; species Macaca thibetana. The sequence continues at coordinate 44,026,960 of NC_065581.1, read as the reverse complement.
CCTCAGCCTCCCGAGTAGCTGGGATTACAGGCATGCACCACCACAGCCGGCTAATTTTGTGTTTTTAGTGGAGATGGGGTTTCATCACGTTGGTCAGGCTGATCTGGAACTCCTGATCTCATGATCCACCTGCCTTGGCCTACCAAAGTGCTGGGATTACAGGTGTGAACCACCACACTAGCTTCAGCCCTGTTCCTCACCAGCTCTGCCGTGCTGGGCAGATTGTGCTTTTGTGCCTCAGTTTCTTTCCCTGTCAAATACTCTCTCTCCTATATCTTTGCAGCACCCTTTGCACCCAGAGAATTATACCCTAATACCCACATCACCAGTTGGTCAAGTCTAAACACATCTGTGCCCACGCACTAGAGACTCCAGAATAAAAAGCAGCCCTTAGATTAAAGTGCTCTCCCTAAACCCAGGGTAAGGAGAGCCTGTAAGGTGTAGCAGAAATAGGGCTGGAGGTGCCACACTGAGTGAGCCTCAGCAAGGGCCCTCCAAGGTCTTCTGTTCTGAAATTGAAGCCTGGAGAGGAGGATGGGACTTGCCCATGGTCACACAAGCAGTTTCAGGCAAACGTGGAAGGAGAGTCTATGTCTTCCAACACTGAGCCTAGTGCTCCTCCTGGTGCCTCCTCAGGTTCAAGAGGTATGAACAGCACCAGGACACCCAGCGCTGGAGCTTAGCAAGACCCAAGACCCGCCTTTGGGACTGAGGTCCTATCACTTCTCTTGCAGGAATTCCTCTAAATCAGGAATGCCCACACAACTTTACCTGGAGACCCTAGTGTCCCCAGGGAGAGAGGAAACAGGAGAAAGGAAAACTGAAAGCTCCTTAATAAAATGTGAAATAAACTCTGCAGCCCACTCTTCCCAAGGACTCAGCCAGCCTTCCACACCAATTATCACGTAAGGCTAGCAGCCTGTATCGGCAAGACAGCAACATCCTCTCACAGAGAAAAGGGCCCAGAAATAGGCCAAGACTTCAGCAGCCACAGATACACAATGCGCAGTGGGTACAGTAACGGGGCCGCACGCTCATGGGCTTCTCCTATCGTATGTTACAGGCAGGATTGCCCCATCCCACCACCATCGGAGGCAGAACAGTAGTGAAGAGGGCTCACTTGAAACACATTAGAACAGAGGCATCAAAATCATCTTGGTCCATCGGCTGGGAAACAAAGAGCCACTAGTTGCAAGGCCTTCATGCCAATGGAACAGCCACCTTTGACTGTACAGGTTGTGCACTGCTCAAGATGTCTGACCAAAGAACCAACACTGAAATACTGCCTGAACCCTGGTGCAGGACTGCATCTACCTGGAGGAAGGGGTATTTTTTTTTCTTTTTTTTTTTTCTTTGAGATAGGGTCTCGCTCAGTTGCCCAGGCTAGAGTGCAGTGGTGCAATCACATCACAGCTTACCCACTTCAGCTCTGACGTCCCAGGCTCAAGCAATCCTCCCGCCACAGCCTTTGAGTAGCTGAGACTACAGGCATGCACCACCACGCCCAGCTAGTTTTTTTTTGTATTTTTTGTAAAGACAGGGTTTCGTCTTGTTGCCTAGGCTGGTCTCAAACTCCTGAGCTCAAGTGATCCACTTGCCTCTGCCTCCCAAAGTGCTGGGATCACAGGCGCGCCCACGACTCCCAGTGCGCCCACGATTCCCAGTGCACCCACGACTGGGAGTACTTATTTGTAATGTGCACAAAGGTACCGTACGAACTAGCTGCTGGGACACCTCAGCAGTCCCAAAGGCACACAAACGTTCTCCTCATTGCCCCGCCACCACCCCAAGGAGGAGACAAAAAAAAAAAAAGAAGCCAGAGTGTCTCCTGGAGGGGAGGCTGTGCACGAGGGGAGCCCACTGCCCTTGGCCACACAGAACCTCAGGAACCTCCCCACAGCATAGACAGAAGTTCCCACAAATTACACAGAGTCGCTGACTGGGGAAACCCCCACAGCCATCCAGTGATTATAGAAACCCCTCCCTTGGGTATCATAAAAGTCTGCCTAGGCTGCATGACGCACAATTCACTACCCATTCCCTGAGAACCTCAGCATGCCGGGAGAGACAGTGGCCCTTAAGCAGCACCAACCCACCCCTTGGGAGAATCTGCTATTGAGACAGACAGAGGGAGAATTCCCACCAGGAAAATGTGGCTGTGTGTGGCTCCCATATTTCTGGGTTGCTGTTGGAATACTGAGACCCATTTAGAAAACCTGTGCTTTTGAATGAGGAAGCCAGTCTTTTTTTTTTCTTTTTCTTTTTTCTTTTTTTTTTTTTTTTTTTTTGAGACAGAGTTTCGCTCTTGTTGCCCAGGCTGGAGTGCAATGGCGCAATCTCAGCTCACCACAACCTCGGCCTCCCAGGTTTGAGTCATTCTCCTGCCTCGGCCTCCCAAGTAGCTGGGATTACAGGCATGCCCGGCAAATTTTGTATTTTTAGTAGAGACAGGATTTCTCCATTTTGGTCAGGATGGTCTTGAACTCCCGACCTTAGGTGATTCGCATGCCTCAGCTTCCCAAAGTGCTGGGATTATAGGCATGAGCCACTGCATCTGGCCCAAATGAGAAAACCATTTCCAAGGCTGCTAGTCAAGAGGCACTTTGTTGAGCCTTCGGCAAACCATTCTAGAGTCAGAGGGCTGGAGAGAAAGGCTGACACCTCTGGCCGGGCACAGTGGCTTATGCCTGTAATCCCAGCACTTTGGGAGGGCAAGGCAGGCGGATCACAAGGTCAGAAGTTCAAGACCAGCCTGACCAATATGGTGAAACTCTGTCTCTACTGAGAATACAAAAATTAGCCGGATATGGTGGCGGGCGCCTGTAATCCCAGCTACTTAGGAGGCTGAGGCAGGAGAATGGCGTGAACCCAGGAGGCGGAGGTTGCGGTGAGCCAAGATCACACCACTGCATTCCAGCCTGGGTGACAGAGAGAAAGAGGGGAGGGGGGGAGGGGAGGGGAGGGGAGGGGAGGGGAGGGGAGGGGGGGGAGGGGAGGGGAGGGGAGGGGAGGAGGGGAGAAGAAAAGAAAAAAGAAAAAAGGCTGACCCCTCAAAAGGAAACAGCTGGCCAGGACAGTCTCTGGGAAGAACCCTCAGGGCTAGCCAGAGGGGCTGCTTCCCAGGGGTCACCCATTTCCACGGCTGAAGAGCATTATATCACAACTTCACAGGGGCCAGCAAGGCAGGCAAAAGCATCACTTGCATTGTGCTGATGAGGAAACTGAGGCTCGGAAAGGTTAACTAACCAGCTCAGGGTCATGTGGGTATGCAGCAATTGATCCGGGACCAGAATACAGAAAAACTGGTGTCACGGGTCTATAGATGTCTCTTCTCTTACTTCATCGCTTATGGCTGCTGTGTGATAGGAGAACAGAACCACCCAGGTTTTCAGAATCCTGGTCTGATGACTTCACATCATTCTGAGGCCATCACTGACTACATCTATTCAGCAAGGTCGGGTCCTCTCCCTCTCTAAAGCCCTCCCACCCCCATTTGCTCCTACATCTCAGACTTACCATCCCACACATTCTGGAATGTACTTCTATTCTACTTAGCACTTTACCAAATGGTGTCTTTCATACTTCATCTGATTTATGTTTCTCCATCTTGTCTTCCTCCTGCGTCCCATGGCTCCTCAGACAGCTTCACCCATAGAAGACACTCAAGCACTTTGAATGAACTCCCTCCTAAGCTCCCCACTATTAATACCGCCCTTTTTCTCAACACCACACCTCCACTTCAGACTGACAAATTCTCCTTATGGCTACTCAGTGGTTCTCACACTTAAGCGTAGGTAAGAATCTCCAGGAAGCTCTATAAATGCAGTTTCCAGGCTGGGCATGGTGGCTTACACCTGTAATCCCAACACTTTGGCAGGCAGAGGCAGGAGGATTGCTTGAGCCCAGGAGTTCAACAGCCTGGGCAACACAGCAAGACCTCGTCTCTACTAAAAATAAAAAATAAATGTAAAAAACTAGCCAGGTACGGTGGCATGCACCTGTGATCCCAGCTACTTGGGAGGCAGAGGTGGGAGAATCACTTGAGCCCAACAGGACAAGGCTGCAGTGAGCTGTGATTGCACCACTGCAATCCAACCTGGGTGACAGAGTGAGACCCTGTCTCAAAAATAAATGAATAAAAATTAAAATGCAGTTTCCTTTAGAAATCTGACCTATGTAACTGGATTGGCTATTCAAAAACAACATAATCTAACAAAAAAATAAAATGCATTTTCTGGCCTCTCCCTCAATAATTCTGATGGGCAGGTCTGCAGTAAGGCCCAGGAAACTAAAATTTTCTTCAGTACTTTGGTGACCTGCCCTCTCACTATACTCTCCACTCTACGTCTTTGAGAAACACGTATCTATACCTTCCTAATATGTGACTTACAATCCCTACCCCACGACTCGGAACCTTGTCTTCAGAAATTATATACACACCCAAACCTGTGAGTGCATATCCCACTTATCAAGGCTTACACTTGTAACAGGGGCTTGGGATCTGCAGGACACCTGGTGGATGACGTTCTAGTCACCTGAGCATTCACTCAACACATACCCCAGTTAATGCACACAGCAGATGAGAGTTTAGCAATGTCAAACCAAGTGGCGAGAGGGGAAAGGCGCCTGTGTGCGTGTCAGCCCTTCGAACCAAGCTTCCTCCCTGCCCCACTGCTGTTTGTGTAACATTACTGGGAGGGAAACGGCCTAAATGCAGAGAAGAAAAGAGGATGGAAAAAGTGACATACTACAGAGGGCTTCCTCAAACCGCTGATTAGCTGTGGCAGCTCTCGGGCCAGCTCCACCAAAGTGCCAGGGGGCTCAGTAGTGAACTCAGAGAATTCCAACATAGGACTCTAACCAGCTACAATGGCAGTACTTTCACACCCTCAGAAAAAGGACCAGGCAGATGGGGGCCAGAGCAGGAATCGAGGGGAGGAGCAGGCGGCAGCTCCAGGGCAAGGTGAGGGCCAGCGCCAGCAACTGTGGCCCTGAGTCTGTAACCCCACCATGTGGCTCTGGCCAGGGGTAGTGCCCAGGCACAGCGGCAGAGAGGCATCTACTGAGGTTAGGGAGAGCAGGAGGTTGAGGGACGCAGGCCAAGGACACCCGACCCTGTTTAATGACCCTTTCTTCCATCAGGAAAACACCAAAGACTGAATCCTTGGCCCCAAACTGCTCTTGGCTCCAATATTAGAGTCTAACCGGCCAACCTCTGTCCCAGACGAGTCTCACAGAAGCTGCATTGGCTTAAACACAGACTCACACAAACCCCCTCACTCCAGAATATGAAATGCTCCAAAGACTAACAACACTACAACTGTCAAAGCCCAGCGGAGACATGCCTCCCTTTATGAACCAAATGTATTCCTGAAAAGTTGTCTGTCAACCAAATTTCTGCCTAACAAATCCAGTTTCTCCACTGACTTTCGTTATAAAATCAGTCGTATTTTCCTCTAGGAAAAGCTGAGGTTTTGAGAGGAGCTAAACATCAGGCTGAATATTGCAGACTTTTTTTTTTTTTTTTTGAGATGGAGTCTCGCTGTGTCGCCCAGGCTGGGGTGCAGTGGCGCGATCTCGGCTCACTTCAAGCTCTGCCTCCTGGGTTCACGCCATTCTCCTGCCTCAGCCTCCGAGTAGCTGGGACTACAGGCGCCCGCCACTACGCCCGGCTAGTTTTTTGTATTTTTAGTAGAGACGGGGTTTCACCATGTTAGCCAGGGATGGTCTCGATCTCCTGACCTCGTGATCCGCCCGCCTCGGCCTCCCAAAGTGCTGGGATTACAGGCTTGAGCCACCGCGCCCGGCCATATTGCAGACTTTCTAGAGTCACACATTTAATGGAGAAATTTCTTGACAAAGTCTAATTCAAGTTAAACCCAAAGGAGGTAATTTTTAAGCATGCACATCACCCCAAGGAGTGTTCACATGAAGTAAGTTATTTAAAGCAAATCTTCAAATACTGTGCAGGATCTCAGCTCCCAATTTATACTGTTGCAACAAAAGCTATGTGCCTTGAGATTCTGTATAAAGAAGGAAGCCTAGGCCAGGACTTCTGGAACTCTGGGGTACACAGTCACCTGAGGATCTTGTTAAAATGCAGATTGCGGCAGGGTATGGTGGCTCACGCCTATAATCCCAGTAATCTCAGCACTTTGGGAGGCCGAGGTGGGCGGATCACAAGGTCAGGAGTTCGACACTAGCCTGACCAACATGGTGAAACCGTGTCTCCACTAAAAATACAAAAAAAAAAAAAAAAAATAGCCGGGCGTGGTGGTGTGTGCCTGTAATCCCAGCTACTCAGGAGGCTGAGGCAGGAGAATCGCTTGAACCCGGGAGGCAGAGGTTGCAGGGAGCCAAGATCGTGCCACTGCACTCCAGCCTGGGCAACAGAATGAGAACGAGAGTCCACCTCAAAAAAAAAAAAAAAAAAAAAAACTGCAGATTGCGATTCTGATTCATGCTCTCAGGAATGCTGATGCCATGTTGCCATGCGGCCCTGGGTCTTACTTCAAGTAGCGCAGTTATAGATACTCTAGGCCCCTACACAGTTCTCTGAGGAAGCAACTTTAGCACCAGTTTTTAAGCTGCAATCAGCTTCATATGTAGCGGTGCTTGCCCACGCACAGAACTTGCAGAAAGCTAGAAGCCCCACCACATCAAAACTCAGAAAAGCCACCACCAAAACCAGTCAGCCCAGGATCAGGGAAGGAAGATCTGATCCTTAATTTGGTCACCGTAGAGAAGGCACAAGGAGGAACAGGCAACCCCAACCCAAAGAAGCTGGGGAGGGTGCAAAAGACTCCCAATGCCTAGGATACAAGGGGTTATTTAACCCCACCCTTGATCATTCTGCCCTGCACCCAAATGGTTCATTCACTTTTGAAATAAACCTACATGAGGACCTGTTATATCGGCTGGGTGCAGTGGCTCACGCCTGTAATCCCAGCACTTTGGGAGGCCAAGGTGGGCGGATCACCTGAGGTCAGGAGTTTGAGACCAACTTGGCCAACATAGTGAAACTCTGTCTCTACTAAAAATACAAAAATTAGCTGGGTGCAGCGGCGCATGCCTGTAATCCCAGGTACTCAAGAGGCTGAGGTAGAAGAATCACTTGAACCTGGGAGGGAGAGGTTGCAGTGAACCAAGACTGAGTCAATGCACTACAGCCTGGGAGACACAGGAAAACTCCATCTCAAAAAAAAAAAAAAAAAAAAAAAAAAAAAAAAAACCCTACATAAAAACCTGTTATAAATAAGTACTGTACTAAACTCTATGGGGGAGCCCTTCAGTAAATTAAAACAAAACCCATCAGGAGCAAAAATATGGATGGTGTCGCAAGAATGACAGTCCAGAAGTTCTACAGGTGTCTACTTTCTGGCAGGAGAGATAGGACAGCTTCATGGAAGAAGAGGCAGTGGGGCTGGGCAACAGAGAGACAGGAGAAGGCAATGTACACCCGGGGACTGGCCCAAAGGAAAGAAAGGTCGGAGAAAACCAGATATGTGTTAGGAGATGGCAAATAGTCCAGCTGGACTGGAATGGAGGGTTCCAGTAGGTAAAACGTCCATTGTTGGGAATGACTGTAAAGCTGAAAGAATCTTTGAAGCACACCACAGAGGAAAGACCAAGAAAGGGGTGTGTGTGTGTGTGTGTGTATACTTTTTTTTTTTTTTTTTGAGATGGAGTCTAGCTCTGTCGCCCAAGCTGGAGTGCAGTGGCACAATCTCGGCTCACTGCAACCTCCGCCTCCCGGGTTCACACCATTCTCCTGCCTCAGCCTCCCAAGTAGATGGGATTCGAGGTGTGTGCCACCATACTCAGCTAATTTTTGTATTTTTAGTAGAGATGGGGTTTTACCATGTTGACCAGGCTGGTCTTGAACTCCTGACCTCAGGTTATCCGCCTACCTTGGCCTCCCAAAGTGCTGCGATTACAGACGTGAGCCACTGCACCCAGCCTACTTCATTCTATTTAATCCTCAGCACAACTCTAGGAAGCCCTTTATAGAAGAGGTTGAGAAGCTAAAAGGTTTGTCCAGGGCTACAGGGCCTGCCAATGAGTCTGAGTTGCTGCTTTGCCAGATACACTCCTTATCCCTGGGCTCCACATCCCTCAACAGAGGATCAAAAACATTGGGGGAAGATAAAAATTAAAAACAATACAACAATTAAAAAGAATACAAATTAAAAATACAACAGTTATTTACATAGCATCTCCACTGTAATAGGTACTACACGTAATTTACAGAATTTTTTTTTTTTTTTTTTTTGAGACAGAGTCTTATTCTCTCCTCCAGGCTGGAGTGCAGTGGTGCGATCTCCGCTCACTGCAAGCTCCGCCTCCCAGGTTCACGCCATTCTCCTGCCTCAGCCTCCCGAGCAGCTAGGACTACAGGCGCCCGCCACCACACCTGGCTAATTTTTTGTATTTTTAGTAGAGAAGGGGTTTCACCGTGTTAGCCAGGATGGTCTCGATCTCCTGACCTCGTGATCTGCCCGCCTCGGCCTCCCAAAGTGCTGGGATTACAGGCGTAAGCCACCGCGCCTGGCCGCACCCTTGGATTTTGTCATTCTCAGGGAGTCCTATTCCAATTCCCTGCAGATGCCAAGGAAGGACCATACTTTATATCCATTGCTTGAGCTCTGTCCACCACTCAATGCTGCTCTGAACACCAGGAGTTTATCATCTGACAAGTGACATGAAGAGCACCCTCGCCCTGCCACCATACTTCCCAACAGCTGAGAAAAGCCATCTCTAATAAAAGCAACTCCTAGGCCTGAATTACAGGCTGCAGAGCCTTGAGGAATCTGCAGACAGCCTATCCCAGAACATGACGACTCAATTTCCCCAAAGAAACAAGAGCCTGGAGGAAAGAAACCAGGGAGGGGGAGGGGAATCGGGATGAGGAAGTGACCACATCTGACTGTCCAAGAGGTTGGGGTTGAGAATCCCAAGTTTCAAACATTAAGCCTCCTCCTCCTCCTCTTCCTCTACCTCCTCCTCCTCCTCCTCCATATCTATTACAACAGCATCTTAAAGTGCAGAAAGTAACTCAGCCATTTATGGCATAATTACCCAGACTTTAAAATGGTCTAATCCACAAACCTAGCCAGCCTAGGTTCCTTACTCCAGCCTTATTAACAGTGGGATCTCACTACAACTCCAGTTAATTACACAAACAATGAGATGGAAAAATCTACTGTGATCTATTAAAAAAAATCGTTGCCCCCTGAAATCATGCGTCTGGGGGTGGGTTGAGTCCCAGGATTTCACTAGAAGACAACAGGCACCTCGGCCTCTGCTGAAATTGTTTACAGCACATGGACAGGTTCCACAACAAGGCACATTTGGTGGAACTGATTTAAGGCTCTCATTAAAATGTTTCTTTGTTGAGCACAAGACATCCCCCCACCCCTAAGGAGACTACAGACCTCCTGCCCTAAGCCCTCACTCAGCCTGCCCTAACTTCCCCCAACAGGATCCCCCCCCTCCACACGCACACACTAAACACTAGTCACCAGATTAAGTCAATTAACATCAGAGTCATTTTCTCATGAAAGGAATTTAGGAATTTAGCATTTGTTGAGCAAGAGCCCCATCTTCACCAGAAACTCCCCTTGACTCCAGAACTCTGAACAGCAGCAGTGAAGGCAGCCTCACTGGGCAGACCCACACACCAAAACCCAACCAGAAGAGCCAGGAGGCCTGTGAGCTCGGGCTGCTCGCCCAGATGGCTGGGCCCCCATCCTGGCTGTGCAAAAAAGTTCCATACTTCCTCTGGGAGCAGATGTGGATTCTGCCACGAGCAATAACCACCAAACACATCACAAGAAACACGGGGCAACTCCAAACACCTCCTCCAAATCCCTGGAGCTTACTCTCTTTCCTGGGTTACATTTACCTCTCGTTTTACAACTGGGCGCAGGGAAGATGTTGATTCCACCAGCACCAAAACCCCTCCACAGCTGGCAGGCCAGAAAGGTATTAGAAAGGCAGTTCCCTACCCATGCTGTTCCCATTGCCACCTTCAAAGGAGGTGGGAAGTGATCACCTAGGACAGGTCTTCTGGACAGAGCTCCCCAAGAGAAAGCTGCTTCGAGGACCACCAAAGAGTGTTTTGGAGGCTGGGGGGCTTTATTTTCAGTCCGGGCTGTTTGGGATGGGCGGGTGGCTTGATGCTTTCCTGTAAGGCACTTCGACACCTCAGTGGTGACTCTTAGGTGTGACCAAGCCAGGAAATAAAAGCTGCGGGAGTTGGGGGGGAGGGCGGTGCTGTCTGCCTGGTGATGAGGGCCACACCCGCGTTAAAATACTAAGGCCCCCCAAGAAAAACCTGAATGAGTTCTTTTTGCTTTTCTGTCCTTAGAAAGATTTCCTTTCCTCTGTGAGGACAGCCAGGATGGAAATCCAGGAAGGAGCAGAACAAACCCCGTCCGTACCTTTGCAGCCAGGCCATGCCCGATTTTGGCAGCGGCCTTCACACATTAGTCACCGCGACAGCCTGGGACCCTCGGATCCCCGGATTCGGCCCTGGCACGGAGAGGGCGCAGGGATCCAGACCAGTAACTAGAAGCCATGGGGCGGCCCCTAATTCTTCCCTTCTTCCGCCCTCACCCGCAGGGCCATCTGGGGTCCCGGCTTTGCCCAGGAACTTGGAGGAGGGAAGCCGGGAGCGTCGGGTCAGCGTAGGTAACAAAGCTCCGCGCTTTGCGCGCCGCAGGTCTGTCCGGCATCGGGCCCCAAACCGGCCACTCTTACCTGGGCTGACCCTGCCGGGTGGGGTGGGGGGCTCCCTTTTCCCCTTCGCACCCCCCACGGGGGGTGCGGGTGGTCTTTTCTCCCCCGACAAGAAACTCCCCATCTGGGCCCGAGAGCCGGCAACTCTCGGCAGTTCTCGAGCAAACTCTCGGCTCAGACCACAAAAACTCAGTGAGGCTGGAAATGCGTCCCCGCGGCGCGGGTGGGAGGGGGACCTGACCGAGTCCCTGGAGGCTTCGTCAGCCTCCCGGCCCCTGGGTTCCTTGCGCCCTTCCGCCGCGAGCCTGCACCCCCAGCGAGCCTCTCCACCACTCCAGGGCCGCTCCAGCCGCCCAAACCCACCTCCCCAGGTGCAGCTTTTTGCCCACGGGCACTCCCGCGCTTCCCAAGCTCTGCGCCCTCAGCTCTCGGGGACTCACCGCCCAGCAGCGGCAGCAGCAGGACGCTGAGCAGAGGCAACCGGCGGGGTCTGGCCAGGGATCCCCGTGTAGCTCCCATCGCGGCCGGCTCGGGAAAAGGAGCTGAGGGCGCACAGCGGGTGCGCAGACTGCGCTCCGCGGCGGGCACAGAAGACAGAGCGCACCGGAGCGCGGGCGCCGCAGCAGCAGCCGCAGCCGGAGCCCGACCCCGAGGCGTCCCGAGCCGGAGCCGCGCGCGCCCGGTACCTCGGAGTCCTCGCGCGCCGCCGCCGCTGCCGCCGCCAAGCCCCGCCCCACGACGCCCCCTCCCCTCCGGCCCCCGCACGGCGCCCCGCCCCCTCGACGCCCCCTCCTCGCCGAGACGGGGAGGAGCTCAGTAGGGGGAGGGGTCTGGAGAGGGATGGAGAACAGAGAGAGCAAGGCTCAGGAGAGCGCAGGGGACCTGAGAGGGGTAGGGGAGTATTTGCTGTACCTACCACTGACTCTGCAGGGATCCGGGAGAACCTAAGTGACTTGTGAGATGCCGTGGACCCTGGGGAGAATGGCCCATTCTGTGCATACCTGGAGGCTCTGGCCAACAGTTCCCCCAGAATTCTCCAAGTGGGGGCAGCGGAAGAGGTGGGCGCCACCCACTCTTCAGCAACCCAAAATCTTACAGGCAGACCCAGAACAGCACGGTGTCCTTAATGTCCCCCAGCAGAGTAACCTGAAGATGCTGTGTAGCCCGGAGAGGGGCTGAAGGGTGCATGACTGGGGTCTGGTTTGGCTCTAGACCAATCTGAACCCAAAGGTAGAAACACGCTGGGTTCTGAAAGCCAGGCTGAAGGCTGCTAAACTGACAAATTCATCCCAAGTCCATCTCCAGGCAGTCTGGGCTGTGTCAGGGTATGGCCAAGTCTCCAGCTGTGGGGAGGCCCAGCACAACCCTTGTTCCAGGCACCCCCCACCCCCCGCGCCACCACCCCCACATTCTTTCTTTGTTGTGAAAGCAGCAAGGGGTGTAGGAGGCGGGTCAGGAGGAGTCAAGCTTTAGAAGATGGGCCCCAGCTGCTGCTCAGGCCTCCAAGATATGCTGAGAGGGGATGGATAGTGCCTTGTCTCCCCTCTGGCTCCGGAGGGCCCCCCAGGCCTGCTTAGTCCTCCCTTCCCCCAAGCAGCTGGGAGAACGAATGGCAGCCACAGAGGGCCTCACAGCCAGGAGAAGTGGCGCCAGGACTCCAGGGTCCTGCCACATGGCCACCACATGTCCCTGACAACCCAGTCCACAGCACCTTTTCCTTGGGTTGTGGGCCTCCTTCTTCCCCATCCCCCAGATGCCTTCCTACAGGCCCTGCTGGAGATGATACAAACAAGGGGAGGAAGAGAAGAGAGATCCAAGAATCAACACTCCTCCTGCTGCCCCATCCATCACTGCACCTCACCCTCTGTGAAGGGCCCCAACACAAGCCCTGCTTCATACCCTCTTCAATCAGGACTCAAGTCGCAGAAAGGTTACCTGATTCTTTTATTTAAGAAAAGTGAAATACATGGACCTGAAGTGAGACAGCAGAGGGAGGGAATAAGAGCGGCCAAGGCAAGGCAGCTTGGCTGGCCAGCCCTCAACCCTCTGACTGAAAAGCCAGCAGCAGGCTGCATCTCTGAGGGCCATACCTGCTTTGTACCCACCTTGGGGGCCTCAGAGCTAGCTACTCTAGAGGACCACAGGGTGCGGAGAGGGTGTCCTGAGGGTCCTTCCTAAGAGGGATTCCTGAGGAGGGAGCTGAAACCCTAAGGGCAGCAGCAATCTTCTGGTTAAACTGCTCCCCTTCACTGTCCCACCTAGGGGTGGGGAAGAGCCAGGAGCAATGGGGAATGCTGTGAGGGCTATAGGGGTAGGGGGACCCAGCAGACCTGGGGACTGGGTTGAATGTCAGCTGCTTGAAGAGAGATCCATGGAGCTGGCACTGAGGCCCCGGGAGACCTGAAACAGACAACACTACCTCATCAGCTCAGGGACCTCAGCCTCCCAAAGACTGTCTCCTGGAGTCCATCCATCCAATGGCCACAGTGTATCTCTGGACCTAGGATCACATCCATCTCTGGACCAGTCTATCTCTGGACCTGGGACTTTGTTTAGCCTCTGCTAGGGTTTTCCAGAAGGCCACAATCTGGTGGAGAAGCTCTCTGGAAGAACCACATGAATACTGGCATATACTCTGAGTGTGTTCATATAAGAAGTCATTTGCCATTAAAATATCATTACTGTTTTCTCAGATGGGGATTATTTAATGCTTTTCTTTTTCCATTCTCATCTACTATGAAGGTAGCTGCAGGATGAAAAAATGAGTATCTCCAAATAATTCTTAAATTATTCATAATTCCAAAGTACCAGTTTAAAGAATATTCCTATTTCCCTCCTTATTAACTTATTTGCTACTATGTCTGGCCTGAAACTGTCCCTTGGTGGTCATCACTCACCACAAGCTATCTGCCTGATTCCTTAATAACTGCAATCCCCTGGCTCATCATTATCCCAGATGACTCCTCTCCCCACTTCCCTTACTCCACTGGGCTTGCTCACTGGCTGTTCTTTTTTCATCACCCACCAATATGCTCACAAGCACTGCTCTCACCTGGAGGGGTGCTGCACTAGGTTGGTTCAGATAGTTCAAGGAGGCTGCTCGCTTCATGTTGCTGCTGCAATGGAAAATGGAAGAAATGAGGCCTCCTCTCTTCCTCCTGAGTGGCCTTAAAGCTGTGGGCCTCTTGAGCACTGCCACACAAAATCAAATCACTGCCTCCCCTCTATCCCCTCCCCCAACTTTTCTTATCTGCCTCAGGAACCAGTATCTCAGCTACCTTCATCCCCCAAGTTGGGGCACCCATTCCACCCAAACTCTCTCTCCATGGCTGTCCCATTGACTTCCTCCCTGTTTCTCTCCAAGATACCTCTCCAGAGATCAGGGGCCAAGAGGAGTTGGAGGCAAGGGCTTACTTTACTTGCCTGCTTTACCATATCTTTTTTTTTTCTTTTCTTTTTTTTGAGACAGAGTTTCACTTTTGTCGCCTGGGATGGAGTACAATGGCATGATCTCAGCTCACTGCAACCGCCACCTCCCAGGTTCCAGCAATTGTTCTGCCTCAGCCTCCCAAGTAGCTGAGATTACAGGCACCCACCAGCACGCCCGGCTAATTTTTGTATTTTTAGGAGAGATGAGGTTTCACCTTGTTGGCCAGGCTGGTCTCGAACTCCTGACCTCCGGTGATCCACCCGCCTCGGCCTCCCAAAGTGCTGGGATTACAGGCTTGAGCCACAGCACCCAGCCACTTTACCATATCTTGACTTCCATGTGTACCTGGAAGGCCGAGGCTCAGTCCCCTGGAGCTTCCTCACCAGGATTTCACTGCTTCTGCGGAGCACATCCCGGATCTTGCCCAGAGAGCCACTCCTCTGCAGGATCCCACTGCCATCCTGGCAGAAAGGGGTGAGCTATGAAAGCTACAGGGATCCCACACAGATGGGTTTCTGAGTCTAGTCCCAGCATTTATTCTGCACACATCCCCCACCCCCAAGGCCCAGTGACTGAAAATAAAAGTCGGGTCAAAAGCTTGCTCCCAGAGATACCCCTGAAGGGATACACTACCTAGACTGGGACAGCATAGCCAAGAGCCTCTCACCACCACCAGCAGGAGTGGGCAGGAGAGATGAAAAGGCAGTGATCAGACTTACCCCGGACCATTCCACAGCCACAGAAGCATCTTCACCTCCCTCGAATTTCACACTGTCCCCAGGGCCCTCCTGGGACGTCCTTCTACCATCACTCTCCCCAAGCAGCTCTGCCACCTTGGTCTGACTGATAGGGTCAGTGCCCTGGAAGGAAAAGGAAGGACCTGGGACTTCCCACTCCTTAACTCCTCAGGATGGGGCTTTCAAATTTTTTTCACCATCAGCCACTGCAAGGAAAACATTTTTCCTTGTGATGTCTCAGTATATGCCTACTGGAACAATACTCACCTTTTCTATTTGCAATGCATTGCTATATATAGATCTGTATATATTTTTAGCCCCATAGCCCACACTGAATTGATTTCACAACCTACTATTGAGACCCACAATCTGAGAAATTCTTGACTTAGGCTCTCCCCCACCTCACTCCTCTCACCCACACCACCCAGGCCCCTCCTTATGAAAGGGCAGGGTTTCTCCTTCATATCCCCATTTAGTGAATCTTGAAATTAGAGTCCTGACCACAAAGTGCAGGTAGGGGGTAAGAACATGCTTAAAAACAACCACAATCACAACACTGCCTCACTTTCCTCTCCCTCCTGGCCTCATCAGCCTTTCCGCTTATTCTTAGGAGACTCCCAAGAAACCTCAGCAGTCTCTCATCCCCAGGGCCCTTCCCTCAAGGACCTCCTTCCCCTCTGGGCTTCTGACCTGTCTCCGGGACCGATGGGCACATTCCTCCAGGGTCTCAGCAGCCTCCAGCTTTCCCTGACGCCTATACAGAGCTCCCAGGTTTCTCAGAGTAGTGTTCACGGTGGGGCTGTGGTGAGAAACAGACCAGAGAAGGAAGAGAGAATGGGTTCAGAAAAGAAAACATTTGTCTTCCAAGCAAGACAAGAGGAAAAAAAAAATAAGAAAATAGGAGAGGGAACAGAGCTAAAGCTCAGGGAAAGTCTACGGGAGGAAGGGAAAAGGTCTGGGAGGCCGGGAGCCTGGATGGAGGGCATCAGAGGCCAAGCTGGCTTTTCACTGGCAGCTCACCTGCTCACTTTGCAGGCCTTGTACCAGCCTCCATACTCAGCATAGGGTGTGCCACCCTCATGGTGCCGGCTCTGCAGGACAGAGAGAGGCCAGAGAGAAGGGCAGGGAGAGCCAAAGATAAGAATACAGAGATGCTGGGATGCACGGTGGCATGGGGCTAGGGTGCAGGCTGGGCTGGGGAGGACACCATGCATCTGGGGCTGGTGCTGGGGTGGGAAGTGTGAGTTGGGCTAATGGAAGGAGTAAGACAGAGACCCTGGTAGCCTTGAGCTCCCCAGGCTGGCCCCCCTTCCCCCCACTCACTTTGCTCATTTCCTCCCGCTCCTCTGCATGCATCCAGATGGGCTTGTGGTCATCTGGGGGTGATACACGGGGTGGGGAGGTTAGAGATCGGAGCTAGACAGTGTCGGAGAGCCAGGACCCAGAGGCTGACAGGCTGGACTGAAGGGGTCTGGCTCCCCCTGGGAACCACTGTGGCCTAACCCCCGACCTTTGGTCTGCATTTCTTTTCTTTCCCAGAGCCCCTTCCCCAAGCCCTCACCACTCACCATCCACAGACCCAAACTCCTGCACATGGGCACGGGTCAGGATCTCTTTGTATAGTGTCTCAGCCTCAGCATATTTGCCCTGTTTCAGGTAACAGGAAGCCTAGAAGACAGAAAGGCAAAAATACAGGAACAAAACATGGAGGGAGGCAAGGTCTTCTTTTTTTTTTTTCTTTTTTTCTTTTTTTTTTCCAGACAACGTCTTCACCAGGCTCAGGGAGTTCCACTTCTCGGTGTCTCTGTGACTTTCCCCAGAGATCTTTCTCACACCTCCTTCTCCAGGTGCAGGGTCAAGGGTATTCCCAGCCCACTCTCAAGAAGCTGTGGAGCTTCTATAACCAGAACGAAGCAGATCCTTCATCCGCAAAGGCAGCCCCAGAAATGGGCACAAACTTGAGAGCAGTGTGCCAGATTGTGATGCTTCCTAACTCTAGGACCCAGGTGGCCTCTCCTTCCCGTTCATTCCACCTACTTTGTCCCCTCCTCCCATACCAGGTTGTTCTTGGTCCGGGCTACATTAGGGTTGTCTGGCCCCAGCTGCCCCTCGTAGATGGCCAGTGCTCGCTGGTAGTAGCGTTCCACCGCCTCATACTTGCCCTGGTTTTGGCACAAGAGGGCCAGGTTGTTCAGCTGCTTTGCCACATCTGGGTGATTAGTGCCCAGGACCTGAAAGAGAACAAAGGAGTGGATAAATGGCTATGATTACATGTGTGTGCACAAGCACACGTGTCTGCTTGCATGTAGGCACACACATGTGGAAAGCAGAGGAACGGGAATGAAGGAAGAGAGAACAAGGCAGAGATGGGGGTGAGAAAAAAAAAAGTGAAAGAGGAGTGTTAGACCAGAGAAGCCATGTAGAGAAGGGTAACAGCAACAAGGGAAGAAGGGAGAGAGGGTATGGGTACCTTTTCTCGAATCTCCAGTGCCCGCTGGCACAGAGGCTCTGCCTCCTTGTATTTGCCCCTTTTGCCATAGAGCACAGCCAAATTGTTGAGTGTGGCAGCCACCTATGAAGACAGGCCGGTCCCCATCAGACATTTGGGTTGCAAATGACCTATGGGAATCTGAGGTTCCCCACCTCCCAGCAGGGCCCCACAATCACTGCACAACTCTAAGAGACAAAGACTCTACTACCCTGGAGCCAGGGGCTGAAGGGAGGGGAAACCGCTGAACAGGATGGCTCTGAGGCTAAGGGATAGTATCGCCCTCTAGGGGATTTTAAGAAATTTCTGGAGGTGGTTTTTTTTTTGTTGTTTTTTTTCCTTTTTTTTAGTTGCCATGATGATTACCTTTGAGGAGGCAAGAACGCTATAGATGTTCTGCATGTGTGAGACAGCTCTGCCAACTTTTGAATGTCCTGCCGGACATCCAAACACTAAATGTAAGCATTGATATTTGATGGGATATCAAGACAGGAGGATGATTTCTGAGATACATCATCCCTGCCTATCATATGTCATACCATAGGGAATTATTTTCACACAGATCACGTTCAAAAATAACTTTTTGGCCGGACGCAGCGGCTCATGCCTGTAATCTCAGCACTTTGGGAGGCAGAGGAGGGCAGATCACCTGAGGTCAGGAGTTCAAGACCAGCCTGACCAACATGGAGAAACCCTCTCTCTACTAAAAATACAAAATTAGCCAGGCGTGGTAGCACATATCTGTAATCCCAGCTACTTGGGAGGCTGAGGCAGGAGAATTGCTTGAACCCGGGAGGTAGAGGTTGTAGTAAGCCAAGATCATGCCATGTTGCACCCTAACCTGGCAACAAGAGTGAAATTCCATCTCAACAAAAAATAAATAACTTTTCAGCTGGGTGCGGTGGCTCACACCTGTAATCCCAGAACTTTGGAAGGCCGAGGTAGGTGGATCACTTGAGGTCAGGAGTTCACGAGCAGCCTGGCCAACATGGTGAAAACCCATCTCTACTAAAATACAAAAATTACAGTAGCATGCACCTGTAATCCTAGCTACTTGGGAGGCTAAGGCAGGAGGATCACTTGAGCCTGGGAGGCAGAGGTTGCAGTGAACCGAGATTGTACCACTGCACTCTAGGCTGGGTGATACCATGAGACTCTGTCTCAAAAAACAAAACAAAAAAAACTTTTCATTTTTCATTTTCTGTACATTGACAACTCTATCATTTGCTTTGGTGTGATATCCCTACCGTTTTTTTTTCTTTCTTTTTTATTTTTTTGGAGACAGAGTCTTGCTCTGTCGCCCAGGCTGGAGTGCAGTGGTGCAATCTCGGCTCACTGCAAGCTCCGCCTCCCGGGTTCACGCCATTCTCTTGCCTCAGCCTCCCGAGTGGTTGGGACTACAGGCACACGCCGCCACATCTGGCTAATTTTTTGCATTTTTGGTAGAGACAGGGTTTCACCATGTTAGCTAGGATGGTCTCGATCTCCTGACCCTGTGATCCGCCCAACTCGGCCTCCCAAAGTGCTGGGATTATAGGCATGAGCCACTGCGCCCGGCCGATATCCCTACTTAAGGTTGTTTCTCTCTTTATTTATTTGTACTTATTTATTTATTTATTTTGAGAGAAAGTCTCGCCCCATCACCCAGGCTGAAGTGCAGTGGCATGATCTTGGCTCACTGCAACCTCAGCCTCCTAGGTTCAAGCAATTCTCCTGTCTCAGCCTCCCGAGTAGCTGGGACTACAGGTGCATGCTGCCACACCTGGCTAATTTTTGTATTATTAGTAGAGAAAGGGTTTCACCTTGTTGGTCAGGCTGGTTTCAAACTCCTGACCTCAGGTGATCCGACCACCTTGGTCTCCCAAAGTGCCGGAATTACAGGAGTGAGCCACAGCACTGGGCCGCTTTTTATTTTGTTGAGATGGAGTCTTGCTGTGTTGCGCAGGCTGGAGTGCAATGGTGTGATCTTGGCTCACTGTAACCTCCACCCCCCAGATTCAAATGATTCTCCTGCCTCAGCCTCCAAATAGTTGGGATTACAGGCATATGCCACCATGCCCGGCTAATTTTATATATATATTTTTAGTAGAGATGGGGTTTCACCATGTTGGCCAGGCTGGTCTGAAACTCCTGACCTCAGGTGATCCACCTGCCTTGGCCTCCCAAAGTGCTGGAATTACAGGCACGAGCCACTGTGCCCAGTCTCTTTCTCTTACACACAAATAAATCTGGTCTGTCATTTCTTTTTTTTGAGACAGAGTTTCACTCTTGTTGCCCAGGCTGGAGTGCAGTGGCATGATCTCAATCTCGATCTCCCCTCACTGCAACCTCCGCCTTCTGGTTTCAAGAGATTCTCCTGCCTCAGCCTCCCGAGTAGCTGGGATTACAAGCGCCCGCCACCACGCCCAGCTAATTTTTGTATTTTTAGTAGACACGGGGTTTCACAATGTCAGGATGGTCTTGAACTCCTGACCTCGTGATTTGCCTGTCTTGGCCTCCCAAAGTGCTGGGATTACAGGCGTGAGCCACCGTGCCCAACCCTTGTGATTTCTTGTAATACTGTACTTTAATAAAGTGTCCACCTATATTTTCAGTGTTTTTTTTAAAGAGACAGGTGCTCACTCTGCTATACAGACTGGAGTGCAGTGGCATGATCATAGCTCACTGTAACCTCAAACTCCTGAACTCAAGCGATCCTTCCACCCTAGACTCCCAAGTAGCTGGGACTACAGGTGCACGCCACGGTGCCCAGTAAATTTTTAAATTTTTGTAGAGACAGGGCCTCGCTATGTTGCCCAGGTTAGTCTCCCACACTTGGCCTCAAGTGATCTCCTGCCTTGGCCTCCCAAAGTGCTGGGATCACATGCATGACATGAGCCACTGAACCCAGCCGCTGTCTCATTTTTCTAGTACTTCTCGTATGGAATGGCTTACTGGTCTTCTAAATCCAGAATCATTCATTATATATCAGACCACTTTGCAATTTTTTTTTTTTTTTTTTTTTTTTGAGATGGGGTCTCGCCCCGTTGCCCAGGCTGGAGTGCAATGGCGAGATCTCAGCTCACTGCAACCTTCACCTCCTGGGTGATTCTCCTGCCTCAGCCACCCAAGTAGCTGTGATTACAGGCATGTGGCACCACACCCGACTAATTTTTGTACTTTTAGTAGAGACTGGGTTTCACCATGTTGGTCAGGCAGGTCTCAAACTCCTGACCCTGTGATCTACCTGCCTCAGCCTCCCAAAGTGTTGGGATTACAGGCGTGAGCCACTGCGCCCAGGCCACTTTGCTATTTCTTTTAACAAAGTTGTACTCAATACAGTTACTGTTGTTTTGTATTTTTATCTTATTATATTACATTGTATATATTGTTCTTATAAATTACTTTTTTTCTTTTATATTTACTAAAGTAGCATATTAACTTTTTTAGAAATCATATATGGATTTACCTATGACTTATCTATGAATTAAGTTCAAGCAAAATACTCGTTATAAAAAGGAGTCACTGAGTCTCAGAGAATTAAGCACTAGGATCACTGGACAGTGCCTGGAAGAAAGGACTTCTTACTCCTCCTTTCTCAGCACCCTTAGTGAGTGGACTGAGGGCAGCAGATGGATGAGCTAAGAGAGGCCAAAACAGCAATGGTATGGGGTGTGGGGTGTGGAGTGTGGGGCAGGGAGGGCAAGGAATACTGACAGCAGGATGATCAGGGCCCAGGGTGCTCTCCCGGATGCTGAGGGCATCATTCAGCAGGTGGGCAGCTTCCTTATACTTATTCTGGTCCCTGGAAGAAGACAAAAGTGACAGGAGTTACCCTGAACTCTGCCTGCAAGCCTTCTTCTTCCCTCTTTCCCTTTGGGAGGACTGAGTACATTTAAGGACTGGGGACCTCCATGAGGAGACAGGAAGCCTGGTGTGGACAGTAAGGGGGCTTCACTGACATACCAGAATGCAGGGCACTGCCATCGCAAGAGGAGGCCACAAGTTATAGGAAGTGAGAGGACAGGGGGAAGAGAGGGAGAGAGCACGCCCCAAAAGAGATTAGAGGAACAGTGATCCCAAAGAATGAGCAAATGCTTAGGTATGGGAAAAGTGAGAGTTCTGGCACATTAAGAAGCACCCGAGTGGGGTGTATCTGGGAGGCCCAACAGGCAGGACAGGTACCCTGTAAAGAGGAAAAATGAAAGCCAAAGGAGGACCAAGGTGGGAATGTAGGGGAAGATCTGGGCACTGGAGGAGGGAAGTCCTCACCGATACACCAAAGCAAGGATGTTGAGCATGGTGGCAACATCAGGGTGGCCACGGCCTGATGTGCGCTCCAGGTCCTCCAGTGCCTGCTTACAGAGTGGCACGGCCACCTCATAGCGACCTTGGGCTGCGTACTGGATCACCAGGTTGTGCAACGTCCGCAACCTTGCTGGGATCTCATATCCACCCTGCTGAGCTGCTGCAGTACCTTGACCACGGGACACTAAACCATCACAGAAAATAAACAAAGGACTCTTCCTCTCTCCTTTGCTGTCTGCCCTTCCGTTCCCCATTGCACGTCTTGTTCCATACCTATGCCTGCCCCAACATGGGCTCTCAATATTAGACCTGCCTCAAGCACTATTCTTTTATTCACTCCCTTGACCTGTGCCCATCACAACCTCAGTTATTCACCCAGTAATTCATTCATTCAACAAACATTTATTTAATAAATATGAACCAAGGGATGTCCCAGGAGTACAAAGGTAAGAAAGACCTGGTTCTGGCCAGGTGCAGTGGCTCACGCCTGTAATCCCAGCACTTTGGGAGGCCGAGGCAGGTGGATCATGAGGTCAGGAGTTCGAGACCAGCCTGGCCAATATGGTGAAACCCTGTCTCTACTAAAAATACAAAAATTAGCCGGGTGTGGTGGTGGACACCTGTAGTTTCAGCTACTCGGGAGGCTGAGGCAGGAGAATCACTTGAATCCAGGAGGCGGAGGTTGTAGTGAGCCGAGATTGGCCCACTGCACTCTAGCCTGCGAGACAGATTGAGACTGTCTCAAAAAAAAAAAAAAAAAAAAAAAAAAAAAAAAAAAAAAAAAACCTGGTTCTTTCCCTTGAGGGGCTCATGGTCTCCCCATCTCAGGTTTATTCTCCCACTAGACTGTGAACTCCTTACTGGTGAGACCTATGCCATTTCCATCTCAGTACTCCTAGTGCCTAGCACAGTACCTGGCACATACTCAGTGTTTAATACATGTTTGTGGCCGGGCGCGGTGGCTCACGCCTGTAATCCCAGCACTTTGGGAGGCCGAGGCGGGCGGATCACAAGGTCAGGAGATCGAGACCACGGTGAAACCCCGTCTCTACTAAAAATACAAAAAATTAGCCGGGCGCGGTGGCGGGCGCCTGTAGTCCCAGCTACTCAGGAGGCTGAGGCAGGAGAATGGCGGGAACCCAGGAGGCGGAGCTTGCAGTGAGCCGAGATCGCGCCACTGCACTCCAGCCTGGGCGACAGAGCGAGACTCCGTCTCAAAAAAACAAAACAAAACAAAACAAACAAAAAAAAATACGTTTGTTCAGTGGAGAGGCTGAGGAAATCGAAGTACTAGCCCAGCCCCTGCCCTGTCTCCAGAAAAAGTGGATAACCTATTTCCAGATGGTGAGTGTCCTGTGTACAGGGTGGGCCACAGCTAGGGCCAGCCTCCTGCTGCCCCTTTTCACCATCCCATTCCCGAGGCAGACTCACAGCCATTGCTGGGGTCCTCTTCCTCCTCATTAGGGAAGAGGTCATCCAGGGAATCCTTGGTGGCATCGCCTTCTTTCTCCTCCTGGAAGGGAAGAAGCAACATTAAGGGCCAAGATATCCCTACCTAGTAGCCTCCTCAGTGACCCCTCTAAGCCATGAAATCACAGACAGATGGGGCATAGGAGAAGACTGTTGTTCCTGTCTCTGCCCTGGAAAGGCTAGCAACTGGCCCAACCAAGCCCAGGCCTCTGGTTTGTAACAGCCAGAGATGCTTTGGACAAAACTTCCCCCTCCTTCTCATACAGAAAGTTTCCTTCCTGGCCGGGTGTGGTGGCTAACGTCTGTAATTCCAACACTTTGGGAGGCCGAGGTGGGCGGATCACCTGAGGTCAGGAGTTCAAGACCATCCTGACCAACATGGAGAAACCCCATCTCTACTAAAAATACAAAATTAGCCAGGCGTGGTAGCGCATGTCTGTAATCCTAGCTACTCGTGAGGCTGAGGCAGGAGAATCGCTTGCACCTGGGAGGCAGAGGTTGCGGTGAGCTGAGATCGCGCCATTGCACTCCAGCCTGGGCAACAAGAGCGAAACTCCGTCTCAAAACAAAAAAAAAAAAGAAAAAAAAAATTAAAAAAAGTTTCCTTTCTAACCACCCTCAATCTCTCCTTAACTCTTGTAATTATGGCCCTATGCTGATCTCTGTGTGTTTATGTTGATTATATGTCTGTCCTGTCTCTCCTGAGGGAAGGGAGTATGTCCGATCTTATTGACATGTACCCAAAAAGTGTCTAGCTCAGCCTGGTGCCCATCATCTGCACAGCTCATTCTGGACTTATTGCATAACCCTCCCTCACCGTCTAACCTATTCTGCACCAGGAAAATCTGCTGTTCCCCATCAGGAACTGCAGCCTCATCCAAACACCAACCTTCCTACCCAGCTTCACCAATGTGTCCTGTGCAATCCATCTACTCACTTTCCCTGAGAGAGACCAGCTTTTCCAGGCTGTAAGTCTTATCCATGACACCCTGCACTCCAGTCTAAAAAGCTCCTTCCTCTTCCTCATCATGAAATTTCAAAATCCATCTCGAATGGGATGGATCCTAACCCACTGAAATGGGAAATCCAACCTATATCCTACCCATCCCTGTACCCTGCTTCCTCAATTTTTTTGTTAGTTTTTTGAGACAGAGTCTCTGGTCTGGCAACAGCCCAGGCTAGAATGCAGTGGTACAATCACAGCTCACTGCAGCTTCTACCTCCTGGGCTCAAGCGATCCTCCCACCTCAGCCTCCCGAATAGCTGACACTACAGGTGCACACAACCACATCAGGCTAATTTTTTAAATTTTTGTGGAGACGGGGTCTCACTATGTTGCCCAGGCTCCCTGCTTCCTCCATGAATTCTTCTTAGACCATTCCAGCTCTCAGAGACATATCTCCGTGAAATTCTTCCCACACTGACTGAACCACTCATCCAGCACTGAGCACTTGCTGCTTTGTATTTTGTCACATATGTGTTCTCATGGATAAGACTTGTTCCCTACAGATACATCTGAAGAAAACACACTCTCAGCCAGGCACGGTGACTCACACCTGTAATCCCAGCATTTTGGGAGGCTGAGGCAGGCAGATCACTTGAGGCTAGGAGAATGAGACCAGCCTGGCCAACATGGCAAAACTCTCCGTCTCTACTAAAAATACAAAAATTAGCTGGGTGTGGTGGCAGATGCCTGTAATCCTAGCTGCTTGGCTGGCTAAGGCACGAGAATTGCTTAACGCCAGAGGCGGAGGTTGCAGTGAGCTGAGATGGCATCACTGCACTCTGTTGAATGAGGGTTAAATATCACACATTTTGGGTCAGGCATGGTAGTTCACACCTGTAATCCCAGCACTTTGGGAGGCCCAGGCGGGCAGATAACCAGAGGTCAGGAGTTCAAAACCAGCCTGGCCAACATGGTGAAACCCTATCTCTAGTAAAACTACAAAAATTAGCCAGGTGTGGTGGCAGGCGCCTGCAATTCCAGCTGCTTGGGAGGCTGAAGCAGGAGAATTGCTTGCACCTGAGAGGCAGCGGCTGCCATGACCCAAGATTGCACCATTGCACTCCAGCCTAGGCAACAAGTATGAAACTCCGTCTCAAAAAAAAAAAAAATTCACACATTTTGAAAGCAAATTTTAGGAGGGTCATGCTCAACTGGGCTATGCTTTCCCTAATTGTAGCACGCAGGATTCTGGATTGGAATTGTCCAGGTGTTTGTCTATCTATTTGTCAAGCTTGTAATTGTGAGAGCAGGAACTGTGTGTGCCCCACTCACCAGTGCAGTGCACAACGCCTGGTACATAGGAGGCATCTCATTACATGTTGACTGAATTAGCTGAATATAGTTTTTCCCCTTGCTGTCACCAGGAGCTGGTGTCAGGGCTGAAAAAGGAATTCTTTCAGGTAAGAGCAGTTTGGGTAGAGCTAATGGACCCTGAGGATGATGGGGCAATTTCCCCCATGTCTGTGGTAACTCCTGGCTGCCCACCCCTTAGCCAGTCTCGCCTGCGAACACTCACTGTGGTGTGTCCATCCTCATCATACTGTCGCAGCTGCCCCAGGAACTCCAGGTGCTTCTTTTCCTCCTCCAGCTGAGCCACAGCCTGTTCACTGCGCTGTAGCCGCTGCTGGGTGCCAGCCAGCTCGTCCCGCAGCCACTGGTTCTCCTGGCATAGCCGCCGCACCTGAGCCCGCAGCTTCTGTTTCTCCGACTCCACTGTGCTCAGGTGGCTGGCTAGAGCCAGCATCACCTAGATGGGCATATCCCCTGAGCTCCAGATTCTGGGTGGGAGTATTCAGGAACAGGTGGAAGGGGAGCCTACTGGGACGTAGCAAGACTGGCAGGTGCACAAAGGAGCCAGAAGGTGGGGGTGTAGCAGTGGCACTACCTTCAAAACATCCTGAATCCAATTTCCCACCACCTCCACTGCCGTCACCCTGGGCCAAGCCACTATCAATTCCTACCCAAATTACTACAATAACTCCTCACTGGCCTCCTTGTTGCTGCCCTTGTTCTCCTACTGTCTATTCGTAACCCAGCAACCAGATGATGCCAAGTTAGACCACATCACTCCTCTTCTAAAAACATTCCAATAGTTTCCATCTCACTCAAAGTAAAATCAGGGTCAGGCACAGTGGCTCACGCCTGTAATCCCAGCATTTTGGGAGGCCAAGGCGGGTAGATCATGAGGTCAGGAGTTCAAAACCAGCCTGGCCAACATGGTGAAACACCATCTCTACTAAAAATACAAAAATTAGCCGGGTGTGGTGGTGCGCGCCTGTAGTCCCAGCTACTCAGGAGGCTGAGGCAGGAGAATCGCTTGAACCTGGCAGACAGAGGTTGCAGTGAGCCAGGATGGTGCCACTACATTCCAGCCTGGGTAACAGTGCAAGACTCCATCTCAAAAAAAAAAGTAAAATAAAAGTCCTCGGGATGGCCTACAAGTTCCACTTGATCCATCTCCCTCCCCTCATTCACTCTACTGCAGCCATACTGGCCCCTTGCTGTTCACTGACCTCACCAGGCAGACTTCCGTTCAGAGTCTCTGCACTTGCTGCTCTCTCTGATTAGGACGCCCTTCCCCTGTTTAATAGGCATGACTCATTCCCCTCACCTTCACATCTTTGCCAAAATGTCACCTTTTCAAAAAAGGGTGACCTTTTTTGACCACCCTATCTAAAATTATACCCTCTCTCCACAGTCCCTAGTTTCCTTCCCTGCTTTATTTTGGTCCTTTTATCCTTAGCAATTATCATTCTGGCATACCAAATCATTATTTATTTAGGTATTGTCTGTCTTCCCCAGCTAGAAGGTAAGCTCCAAGATGGCAAAGATTTTTACAATTTTGTTCAATGATGTATTTCTTCAGTGACCAAAAGCATTCTGGCACATAGTAGTGACTTAATACATATTTAATGAATGGATGCAACGTCTAGAGTGAGGTGATCCCAAGCAACCCCAAACCTTCAATCAGGTACCTGTTCCTCCATCCACCCTGGACCACTTGGCACCACCTTTGCCCTCTCACCTGGGCCTCACTCAGCCCGAGCTCAATGTTTTCCATAGAACGGCGAAGCTGCCGGGCCTTCTCATGCACCAGCCCTTCCTCATGGCCTCCCTGCTGCAGACACTCAATGGTCTGGGACAGGCTTTGCAGCACGGCCTGGTGTTCACTGTGCAGGGCCTCTAGCCCTTGGCTGACCAGCCGTGTGCTCCCCAGGATCTCCTCTTGGCTGAGCCGGTGGCCTGCAGGCTCATCCCGCTGCCCCAACACCAGGCCTGACATCCTGGCCTGGGGGACCTTGCCCGGTCTAGGGAGAAACAACAGAGTTCGGCTGGCGTAAAGATGAGACAGAGAAGCTGATAACTTTCTCAGAGGGTGGTGGGAATCCAAGTGAAGGGACAAAAGTAAGAGTGACCCTGTGGCTTAGTTGGAGAGAGAGAGTGACCAGCAGGCAGGGAGCCCAGATCACTAAACTCAAAGTTAAGGTTGTGGGCAAAGTGAGAGGGAGATGAACTGACTTAAATAAAGAAAGACTATAGTAGGAGCAAAGGTGCTTAGAACTAGCAGAAGGATTCAGGACTTAGGAAGAGAACAGAAAAGCAGTTAGAGCCTGAGTTAGGAAAAGTTATCCAGGGATGAGAGACAGCACTATGGAGATCACAGAGGATCTGAGGGAGAGCTTCAAAGGGCACAGGGCTAAAGTGGGATTATGCAGAAAATAATGCAAGGATCTAGAAAAAAGAGAAGGAATCTCTGCAAAGTTAAATCAGGGAAGAAAGGGAAAAGAAGAAAACAGGAGCCTTCCTTGCAGGATCCACATTAGAGGGTCCCAGAAAGCTCAAGGTCTTCAGGCTGCATCACCTGCAGAACTAAGCCCAGCACCTCCAAACCTGGTCAGTCCTACATCTTTTCCTACTTACTTTCAACCCATACTTCCCACCCCCCAGGACCCAGACTGTGTTCCCGCTTCCTCAGAAGGGTCTTGTTTCTCATCTTTGAAGTCTTCTTACCTGTGTACAGAGCAGAGGCCCTGGCTGTGGCACTCAGGCCGGAGCCCGGAAGAAATGTTCAGCAGCCAGAGAATCAGAAGGATCTGCCCTGCCCAAAGTCCAGAAGTCCAGCGTTCCCACCCCTTCTCTCACCACTTCACAGCTACCCAGAGGACCTGGCACAGAGCCCCACCCAGGACAAACAGCCTCCCTCCCTCACTCCCTCTGCCTACAGGTCTTTAAAGACGCCCAATTCCCTTCTTCTTCCCCAAGCCAGCCTCCCTCATCGCCGGCCTGGGGAGCTACTGTCTCCCAGGAATATGAGAGAGAGAGACTTAATCAGAGACCTACAGCAAGAGGCATGTCTGGGAAAGGGGAGGGAGGAACACCTGGTCACTCCACACCCAGTCACTTCAATGGCTTTGTCTCTGTCACGGTCACCTACAAACAGGCTCTGAGAGGTATCACCGTAGGGTGCCCCCCTAATGCCCGATGATGCAGGGAAGAATGGGAGGTCTGCTGAACGGCTGCCGGGTCACAAGGAGGGTCTCCCCGGCCTGGAAACGCAGTAGAGGAGTGCCTCGGGCTGTCGACCTGCCCTGGGGCCCAGGGTTGGGAGAATGAGATGGGCGGGGGCGGTAGGGGGGAGGTGTGGATGGACGACCGAGGTCCGCAGCTCCAGCGAGGACCTGGAGGCCTAACGACCCCGAGGTCACTGAATCAGTTGGTGGCGCAGGGGGCGGGGCAGGCCGGCTATCTGTCTGTCTGGACGCCGAGGGGCGGGGAAGAATCGCGAAGGGCGGAGTTTTTGAGCCTGGAGTTTTGTAAGATTGGTTGGAGGGAGTTTGTTTATCTTTCTGGGAGTGCGAGAATAAGAGATGGCAGAGACCTTAACCTTCAGCCTCAGAGGTACCCTCAAAGACTCACCTGCAATCTGCCGGTCTGGCTGCCGCTCTTGCCGGTACTGCCCCTTTAAATCCATGATGGCTGCCGCTCGAGGCAATTGTTTTGACGGGTCTGGGGCGGGGCCTGTTTCCTAGTCACGGGACATTAGAGCTGCCCGCGGATTGGCTCTCACCGCGTTCAGGTAGGAAAGGAGGTGTGTATCCTGCTTGGGCTCCAGTTTTCTGCCCGCCTCCGTTTACGTTTTGCGGAGCGACGGCGCCGGACAGCAACGTCATCTAGGAGCGCCGAGCAGCTTGGCTAAAAGTAAGGGTGGCGTGCTGAGCCCTGGATAGCCGGATGGCCCTGTGGGCACTGACCCGCGCTCTGCGCTCTCTGAGCCTGGCGCCCCCGACCGTCGCCACCCCTGCCCCGAGTCTGTTCCCCGCCGCCCAGGTAATCCATCTTACCCGGGAAGAAGGCTGCTTCCCTTCGGGCTACCGGAGATGGGGTCTGCGGGGATGCGAGGCGGGGGTTGCAAGTCTGGTCAGGAGTCACGCAGGTCCATGACCATGGATAAGGCACACTCAGCCTCAGCTTTTTCCTCCACAAGTGTTGCTATCTCATAGGGCGAAATTCTTCAGACGAGATACTTAAGGTGAAAGTGCTTTACAGATCACCGGTTATACAGGTTTCGGTAATAACTAACGTTTATCGAGTGCCTATGATAAGCCAGGTATAGGTAATAGATGTTTCAAATAAATGAACTCCTTTCAAATACTCTATAAGGCAGTTACTATTCCCATTTTGTAGATGAGGAAAATGATAAGGAGTCCAAGGTCACACACACAACTATCAGAGCTAAGCAGTCTGTCTTTCAGAGCCAGTGCTCTTAACCACTATGATACGATACCTACAAGGATGAGTTACTGCTGATATTAGAGAATGCAGGGCAAGATACAAAGAACAGTGGCCTCAGGGGAAGGTATCCTGAGGTCCTAGTGGGTGGGTGACTGGTGAGTCACGCAAAAGAGAAGTAAGTCTTGCTCCTCTGGAGCTCTCAAGCTGCTTATGGTAGAGTTTGACAGATGTATGTTTAAAATTCAAATCCAAATCAACCTACTCTGAAATGCTGGGAATACAGCAAGGAACAAGAGTGAAATGACCCCTCCCCTCCATTCGTATGTGAATAATTCCCAGCAACATAATGCAGAGGGCAAAAGGAATTGGCACTGATGGTGATACATGGATGTATGGAAGTTACCAGCTATGGAGAAGGGAATTGTTTAGGTAAAAACAGATTCCTGGAGATGGAGAGTTCTAGGCCAAATTTGGAAGGAGATGATCATGGGGAGAACATTATTGGGCAAGCTGTGAAGGGTGGAGTTTTTGGATAGCTGGTTTGGGATACATCCAGGAGGAAGTGGGCTGCAAGCTAAAATTGATCAGTGCCCTCCGACTTGGTTCTCTGATGCTTTGCCTTCAACTAGCTTTCAAATGAAAGAGATGTCTTTTTATCCCCAGATGATGAACAATGCCCTCCTCCAACAGCCCTCTGCCTTGATGTTGCTCCCCTGCCGCCCAATCCTTACTTCTGTGGCCCTTAATGCCAACTTTGTGTCCTGGAAGAGTCGTACCAAGTACACCATTGCACCGGTGAAGATGAGGAAGTCTGGGGGCCGAGACCACACAGGTGGGAGCAAGGACAAGGGGATTTAAGCAATCAAAGGGAAAAACATGTTAAGACCCTAGATCTGTATATTGACACACTTGTACCTTGTAAGGCAGAGGAATGTAATTAAAAAGCACTTATTTGGCTCCTTTTGCATGTAGTATGTGCACAGGAACCAGAGAGTAGAATACAAAGCAAAAGGTAATTGGTCTGTACTTCTAAAGATATTTTGGGTAATTGAAGAAAATGGGCCATACACAGGATGTGCCATGACATTTTCCTTCACACCCTTCGAAAATTTATAACAGACTGGGTAAGGTTGCTCATGCCTGTAATCCCAGCACTTAGGGAGGCTGAGGTGGGCAGATCACCTGAGATCACAAGTTTGAGACCAGGCTGGCCAACATGGCAAAACCTTGTCTCTACTAAAACTATAAAAATTGGCCAGGTGCAGTGGCTCACACCTATAATCCCAACACTTTGAGAGTCCAAGGCAGGCAGATCACTTGAGGCCAGAAATTCAAGACCAGCCCGACCAACATGGTGAAACCCCATCTCTACTAAAAATATAAAAATTAGCCAGGTGTAGTGGTGCAGTCCTGTAATCCCAGCTACTTAGGAAGCTGAGGCATGAGAATCACTTGAGCCTGGGAGGTGGAGCCTGCAGTGAGCCAGGATCGCGCCATTGCACTCTAGCCTGGGCAGCAGAGCAAGACTCTGACTGAAAAAAAAAAAGATTAACCAGGTGTGGTGGCAGGCATCTGTAATCCCAGCTACGCAGGAGGCTGAGGCAGGAGAATCACTTGAACCCAGGAGGTGGAGGTTGCAGTGAGCCGAGATCACGCCATTGTATTCCAGCCTGGGTAACAGAGCAAGACTCGTCTCAAAAAATGTGTATATTTATAACAGGCTGGGTGTGGTTGCTCCTGCCTTTAATCCCAACACTTTAGAAGGCCAAGGCGGGAGGATCACTTGAGGTCAGGATCCAACCTGGGCAACAGAGTGATACCCTGTCACATGCACAAAAAATAACAGTTGAAATTATTTGAGTATGATTTACATGACTCTAGTAAAGTTATTGATTTCAGTAATTTGAAAATATTTTATCTGGAAGTTTTATACAATTTCAGTAATGTTTTTTCACTTAGCTTCATGTTGGTGTTGACCCTCCTTACTCCAGTGTGCTGTGCAAATTTTGATCATTCTCTGTAAGCAGTGCTCTCTGGCAGAGAATGGGCCAGGTCCCAGTGCTGGAAACTGAACTACTCTCACCTGAATCATATCCCCCAACTGTCCTAAACCACAGGCCGAATCCGGGTGCATGGTATTGGTGGGGGCCACAAGCAGCGTTATCGCATGATTGATTTTCTGCGTTTCCGGCCTGAGGAGACCAAGTCAGGACCCTTTGAGGAGAAGGTTATCCAAGTCCGCTATGATCCCTGTAGGCAAGTTTGGGATGTGGGATGATGATGGAATGGTCTGAATAACTGCATAGCTTCTCAGGAGATGTAGGGCTGCCTGGATGGTCTGCTTACCTGTCCCTCACCCTGATCAGGTCAGCAGACATAGCTCTGGTTGCTGGGGGCAGCCGGAAACGCTGGATCATCGCCACAGAAAACATGCAGGCTGGAGATACAGTCTTGAACTCTAACCACATAGGCAGAATGGCAGGTGAGAGATGGCTACCAGATGTGTGGGCTGGAGGCAGCAAAGGTTCTAGAGCTAATGAAATCCTGTCTTTTAGTTGCTGCTCGGGAAGGGGATGCGCATCCTCTTGGGGCTTTGCCTGTGGGGACCCTCATCAACAACGTGGAAAGTGAGCCAGGCCGGGGTGCCCAATATATCCGAGCTGCAGGTATGGGGAAAGGAGTTGCCTGGGTCCTATAGTTTGGAAAGGCAAGGAGAGTCTGAACCCATGGTTCCACATCTGGTACTGGCAGAGAAAATTAAGGAAAAAACAAGAAACATGAGGATGAAGATATGCATGTGTTTTGACCTAAAATGTAGCATGCATCCTTCTTTGTGTATCTGTTCCTAAAGAGCAAAGCAAGGGCAGCATGTGGGATGTGGCCCCTGTGTAAATTCCTCTGCACCCCCCCGTTTTGTGGAGGGTGGCAGATCAGCTTCTTTCCCCAGGGACGTGTGGTGTGCTACTGCGGAAGGTGAATGGCACAGCCATTATCCAGCTGCCATCTAAGAGGCAGATGCAGGTGTGTATGGGTATGGCTGGGAGGGGTCAGCAAAGGAGGAATTTTTGGAATATAACTTTCCTGTCTGGGGTAGGTAGGTCCCAGGTGTTTTATGATGCAAGGAACTGCCTTGAGCTAAGGCTGTCCTTTTCTGCCACATGACTTAGGTGTGCTTTGTCGGATTGGCACCATAAGTAATTTTTTTTTTTTCGAGACAGAGTCTTGCTCTGTCGCCCAGGCTGGAGTGCAGTGGCAAGATCTTGGCTTACTGCAACCTCCACCTCCCAGGTTCAAGCAGTTCTCCTGCCTCAGCCTCCTGAGTAGCTGGGATTGCAGGCATGCACCACCACAGCTGGCTAATTTTTGTGTTTTAGTAGAGATAGGGTTTCACCACGTTGGCCAGGCTGGTCTCGAACTCCTTACCTCGTAATCCGCCCGCCTTGGCCTCCCAAAGTGCTGAGATTACAGGAGTGAGCCACTGTGCCCGACCCTAATTTTTTTTGAGACAGGGTCTCTATTGCTTGAGTGCAGTGGCACAGTCAGCTCACTGCAGCCTCAAACTCCTGGGTTCAAGCAATTCTGCCTCAGCCCCCCAAGTAGCTGGGACTACAGGCGCACGCCACTATACCAGGCTAATTTTCGTATTTTTGTAGAGGCAAGGTATCACCATGTTGGCCAGGCTGGTCTCAAACTCCTGAGCTCAAGCGATCTGCCTGCCTAGGCTTCCGAAGTGCTGGAATTACAGGTGTGACCCACTGCACCTGGCCCTGGCTAATATTTTTTATTTTTGTAGAGATGGGGTCTCATTATGTTGCCCAGGCTGGTCTCGAACTTCTGAGCTCAAGTGATCCTCCAGCCCCGGCCTCCCAAAGTGCTGGGATTACCGGCCTGAGTCTTGCGCCCAGCTCTTTGTTTTCAACTACCTAGTTCCTACTGTAGGACCTTCACTTAGCTTCAACCATCTTGTGCTTTTCCTTTTTCCTCTCTCCTCTCCTTGAGTCTAAGAAGCCCCCCAAGGGTTTTGCTGTCAACACTGTCAAGCTCTTTCCCCCACATTGTATAGAATCTCCATCTGTTTTCTCTGTCAGGTGCTGGAAACGTGCATAGCAACAGTAGGCCGAGTATCCAACGTTGATCATAACAAACGGGTCATTGGCAAGGCAGGTCGCAACCGCTGGCTGGGCAAGAGGCCTAACAGTGGGCGATGGCACCGCAAGGGAGGCTGGGCTGGCCGAAAGATTCGGCCACTACCCCCTATGAAGAGTTACGTGAAGCTGCCTTCTGCTGCTGCCCAAAGCTGATATCCCTGTACTCTAATAAAATGCCTCCCCCTCCTGTAATCTGTTTGGTTTTTTGCGGGAGGGGATGGTACAGACTGAACGTGGGGAAAAGAAGTAAAAAGTGTGGGAGGAAAAGAAAGTACAGGACACTGGGTCTGTCCCCACCCCAATTCCCTTACAGGTAATGGAGCCGGGGGTGGAAATAAATGACGTCCAAGGCCTTTTCCAGTTGTGACTGGGAAACAGGGTGGGCACTTCCGCAGGAGGGAGGACAAAAGGAAGAGGAAAGGGCGGCGCAGAGGAGGAGGTGCTGCGTCGCCAAGGTGGCATCCGCGGCTCCTCCCCGGCCCTTTCCCAGGGCCCCTAGCCTTCCGCTGGGTCCGGCGGAAATGAGCCGTGGCTTTTGGCTGGTGGAGACGCTGGCAGGGACCAGGCTCCACCCTGCCCCAGTGGCTGCCGACCCAGGCGGCTGCCGCTCTGTTCCGCAGAGGCACGCCCCTTCCTGTCTCTCCGTCTCGACCCCCTCGCGGGGCCCAGGTGGAGCCCGAGTCGCCGCCAGCATCTGCCGCGTCCCTTGCTCTGTGAAGGACAGGCCTCGCGCCAGGACCCCGGTGGACTTCTGAGGTGGCCAGAGCCCCGCCGCGGCCCCTTGCTCCTCTCCTGCCCACTTGCCCATCGAGCCTTGCGCTCACCCAACCTCGGTTCCCCATCCTACCGGGCCTCGGGGTTCTAGTTTATGGGGCCTAATCCCCCCTCCCCCACTTTACCGCGCGCCCCTGGCTTCTCGGGTCTCCAACCTCGGTCCCCCAAGCCTCGCGCCCCTCACCTACCTTGTCTGTGCACCCTGCCCTGGGTCTCGCGGCGCCCCCACCAGCCCTTTTGTTCCAGTTGCTCCAGTCGCTCCAGTCAGAGGCGCCTCCAACCCACCAGTGCCTCCTCCCAGTCCATCGCGCCTTGCCCTCCCACTCCACCACCAGTTCTCAGGTCTCTTAACTCTGCGATCTCGGGACTCTTAACTTGGGTCTCACGCTCCCATGCTCCAATCCTTAGAGACAGCACCCCTTTCCACACACACTCACGATCTCCCTCCCAAATATACCCCTCTGGGCTTCACATATCCCCAGGGTAGCTGCCTGTTTCAAGGCCTTGGGATTCACTTGTAACTCCAAGGCTGCCCTGCCTGCCCCCACTAGTCTGCCCACTGTTCCAAACCAACCCACTCCAGGCCTCAGGGTCTTGGGGACCTTCCTTTTAGCCCCCAAATTTTGTGTTATTTCACAACAAAACACCCCAGTGTTCTCTGCTTAGGCCTGCCCCGACTCAGCATGCAGCATGCAACTCCTGGGCCTGGCTTTACCCCACCCCGCCTGACAGCTGTTGCCATTTGCTTCCCCACCTCCTGGATGTCTTTGATTTTCTGACCTCTCCTTACTCTAGCTTGTCTGTTCTCTTTTCCTTGTGTGCTCCAGGTGCCAGGATGGTGGGGGAACTCCGCTACAGGGAATTCAGGGTGCCCCTGGGGCCTGGCTTACATGCCTATCCTGATGAGCTGATCCGCCAGCGAGTGGGCCATGATGGGCATCCTGAGTACCAGATCCGTTGGCTCATCCTGCGGCGTGGCGATGAGGGTGACGGGGGCTCTGGCCAAGTGGACTGCAAGGCTGAGCACATCCTGCTGTGGATGTCCAAGGATGAGATCTATGCCAACTGCCACAAGATGCTGGGCGAGGATGGCCAGGTCATCGGGCCCTCCCAGGAGTCTGCAGGGGAGGTTGGGGCCCTGGACAAATCTGTGCTGGAGGAGATGGAAACCGATGTGAAGTCCCTCATTCAGAGAGCCCTTCGGCAACTGGAGGAGTGTGTGGGCACCATCCCTCCTGCTCCTCTACTTCACACTGTCCACGTGCTCAGCGCCTATGCCAGCATCGAGCCCCTCACTGGGGTATTCAAGGACCCAAGAGTCCTGGACTTGCTCATGCACATGTTGAGTAGTCCCGATTATCAGATTCGCTGGAGCGCAGGCCGGATGATACAAGCCCTGTCCTCCCATGATGCTGGTGAGGGGCAGTGTGGGGAGGAAGGGAAAGCAGAAGGGCTGGGTCGGCTCAGGGACTCACAGGACACTGTGGCAGGAGCCTCTGATCTCATCAGTACGTAAATGATTCTGTTGCCCTTCTCTTAGAGTTGGAAGAAAAGGAGGTGGGAATGGGAGTGAGGGTGGGGGTTATCTGCCAAAAGAGGAAAGACTATCTTCAATAACCTCATATTAATTAGTTGCTTTTTATGCAAAGGAAGAATTTACAGTTTAGACTATTGTAGATGGTGTTTATGTGCGTGTGTGTATGTATATAAGTTGTCAAATTTTAGCTCTTGAAGCAAATCAGTTCTTTCCCATTGTGTGGTGGCAAAAGGATTGGATTGAAAGAATAGAGGGTCTAAGATTTCTAGGAAGGGTGAGATTAGGGAGAAGTTACTAATTGGGATATGGGTTACAGGGACCCGGACTCAAATCCTTCTGTCACTGAGCCAACAAGAAGCCATTGAGAAACACCTGGATTTTGACAGCCGCTGTGCTCTGCTAGCACTGTTTGCACAGGCCACGCTCTCTGAACATCCCATGTCTTTCGAGGGCATTCAGCTACCACAGGTAACCTTTGGGGGTATAAGGTAGGGGGAGCTTGTGAACAAGATCTAGGGACCAGGCCTTTGCACCTATCTACAGAGGATGGTATGGAGAGAGGGTCTTAAACTGGGACAAGGTGGATGTAGGCCAAAGGTTGTATCCCACAGGTCCCAGGAAGGGTGCTCTTCTCCCTCGTGAAGCGGTATTTGCATGTCACCTCGCTCCTGGATCAGCTGAACAACAGTGCTGCAGAGCCAGGAGCCCAGAACACTTCTGCTCCTGAGGAGTTGAGTGGGAAGAGGGGTCAACTGGAGCTGGAGTTCAGTATGGCCATGGGCACCCTGATCTCGGAGCTGGTGCAAGCCATGCGCTGGGACCAGGCCACAGACAGACCAAGGAGCTCAGCACGGTTCCCCGGTTCCATCTTCCAGCCTCAGCTGGCAGATGTGAGCCCAGGGTTCCCCACTGCCCAGGCTCAGCCCTCCTTCAGGAGGTCAAGACGTTTTCGCCCTCGTTCTGAGTTCGCAAGCGGCAATACCTATGCCTTGTATGTGCGGGACACACTGCAGCCGGGGATGCGAGTGCGGATGCTGGATGATTATGAGGAGATCAGTGCCGGGGATGAGGGCGAGTTTCGGCAGAGCAACAGCGGCGTGCCTCCTGTGCAGGTGAGTGGCATATGGTGGTGGGACACTGTTAGGGGTCTATTTGGGGTGGGGCAGAGTTGGGGCTTCCATACAGAGGGGCTCCAGCAGGCCACCCAAAGAGAAAGCTTTCTATAAGATTGGGATGGTGAAAAAGAGTCAGTAGTTGAGAGGCGGGCCATTCTGAGAGCTGGAAAAATCTGGGTTTAGGAGGCTGTGAAGTCAAGAAGACTCACACAGGAAGAAACTGATATAGCCAGACTCCTCCAAAGGTCAGGGTCAGGGAGATGGAGTGGTAGAGGCCAGAAGGAAGTGTGGGGGCATAAGCCGTGAAAGATAGGGTGAGAGGAAAGACAGGCCCATCCCCCAAAGGAGAGGGCATCCTTTGTGTGTGTGTGTGTGTGTGTGTGTGTGTGTGTGTGTGTGTGTGTGTGTGTGTATTCTCCATATGCTGCTGTTTTGTTATATGAAGGTTTTTCTAAAACCTGGCCAGGTGGTCACCCTGAGGGCTGTAAGTCCTCAGTACTAGGCCACAGCCAGTCATTAGTGAGTCCTCCCTTCCCCTTCCCTCTCTTTCTTTCCCTATCCTCCAGGTATTGTGGGAGTTAACAGGCCGCACCTATTGGGTGCACTGGCACATGCTGGAGATCTTGGGCTTTGAGGAAGACATTGAGGACATGGTTGAGGCTGATGAGTACCAAGGGGCGGTGGCCAGTAGAGTCCTGGGTAGAGGTGAGCTCAGGGAGTAAGCAAGGGTCAGCTCTGAGCAGAGTAACGGTGGTCCTGCTCAGTTGCTAGTGACATCCCTGTGCCCCTCGGCCCATTTCCACAGCCCTGCCCGCCTGGCGCTGGAGGCCCATGACGGAACTCTATGCTGTGCCTTATGTGCTGCCTGAGGATGAGGACACTGAGGAGTGTGAACACCTGACCCTGGCTGAGTGGTGGGAACTCCTCTTCTTCATCAAGAAGCTGGATGGACCTGACCATCAGGAGGTTCTCCAGATCCTCCAGGAGAACCTAGATGGGGAGGTAGAGCCAGCCTGGAGGCACTCAGAGGTTGGAGGGCTCTATTGCAAGGGCTGGACTGTATAGAGCATTTGAAAGGCTCAGGATGAAAAGTGGAGGTCAGAGAGTGGAAGGGGCTGCAGAGGAGGGGTCTGGAATTTTCAGAGGTGGGAGAGGCTGGTGAGCTGTTTGGGAGGAGCCAGCTGCCAGCTGAGAAGATCAGGATGGAGGGTATGTGTGCAGAGAGAGCCCCACCTCTACCAAGCGCTCCCTGGGTCCTCTGTGCCGGCAGGGCTGTCTGCAATGAGAGCTTCTCCTTGATGGCAGATTCTGGATAATGAGATCCTAGCTGAACTGGCCGTGCCCATAGAATTGGCCCAGGACTTGCTGCTGACTCTGCCACAGCGACTCAATGACAGTGCCCTCAGGGACCTGATCAACTGCCATGTCTACAAGAAGTATGGGCCTGAAGCCCTAGCAGGGCACTCAGCCTACCCATCCCTTCTAGAAGCCCAACAAGATGTCCTCCTGCAAGCTCAGGCCCAGGTTAAGGACTCAGAAGATGCAGCCAAAGTGGAAGGTGGGTGCCAGACACAGCAGCTGAGCCGACACACCTTCAGGGCATTAGCACAGGAGAGATGTCTGTGCTGATTTTTATGCAATCCTTTCTGGAAGTGATGCCACCTTAGAATCTGCAACTTAGAGAGAAGCAACAAATGGAGAAGCGGGCACTGTGTTCCCTCAAAGAATGAAGGAGGATGTAAAGTTAGAAAATTGCAAGATAATTTTGAAGACTTATAAAAGCCCCCACATTTAGTTTTTTTTCTTGTAGAGAAATATACTCCATGCTTTGAAATAAAGGGAAGTGCTCTCCTGTTTGCAGATGAAGCTACTTTGCTACTTTAAGAATATAAAGGCCAGGTGCGGTGGCTCATACCTGTAATCCCAGGTCTTTGGGAGGCCTAGGCGGGCGGATCATGGGGTCAGGAGATTGAGATCATCCTGCCTAGCATGGTGAAATCTCGTCTCTACTAAAAATACAAAAAAAAATTAGCCGGGCGTGGTGGTGGGCGCCTGTAGTCCCAGCTACTTGGTAGGTTGAGGCAGGAGAATGGTGTGAACCCAGGAGGCGGAGGTTGCAGTGAGCCGAGACGGCACCACTGCACTCCAGCCTGGGCGACAGAGCGAGACTCCATCTCAAAATAAATAAATAAATAAATAAATAATAAAATTTGTCATAAAGCTGTCTTACAAGGACATTAAGAGATTAGATCCCCAAACCTAACTTTTGCGGGGGGCGGGGGGGGTTAAAAAATTTAAAACATTTTTTAGGAGAAATTAGAGAAAAAGATTGAGAGTTATGAATCTATTTCTGAGCCTTCACATTACTAACAATGGCCAATTCCTGTGACTCTCCTCTTCCTGTAGCAAAAGAACCCCCATCTCAGAGTCCCAACACTCCCCTGCAGCATCTCGTGGAGGATTATGGTCCAGCTGGGAAAATCCTCCTGGATCTAGAGCAAGCCCTCAGCTCGGAGGGGACGCAGGAGAACAAGGTCAAGCCACTCCTGCTGCAGCTGCAGCGGCAGCCCCAGCCCTTCCTGGCACTGATGCAGAGCCTGGACACTCCAGAGACTAACAGGGCCCTGCACCTGACTGTGCTGAGGTAAGAGCGTGGTGACAGGTGGGATCTCTGAGGGCAAAGGGGGTCTATGAGGCTGGCTGCACATTTCTCTGCCCCCAGAATCCTGAAGCAGCTGGTAGACTTCCCTGAGGCACTGCTGCTCCCCTGGCACGAGGCCGTGGATGCCTGCATGGCCTGCCTGCGGTCCCCAAACACTGATCGAGAGGTACCCCTGCCTTGCTCTGGGGAGAGGCTGGGGGAGAGGATAAAGGCAGCCACTGGCAAGGCACACCCACTGGGCAAGGCTCTGGAGGGTGTGATAGAGCCTTTGGGCTCTTAGTTTGAGTTTTGCTTTTAAAATTGAATTTTATTTTTTTTAAATAGGTAATACATTCACATGGTTCACAAATCAAAACGCTCTAACAAGGTATACACTGAGAATTCTTGCTCTCACCCAAATCCCTGTTCTCCCAGTGTCCCCCACACACCCCTTACTGGTAATTACTTGTATTAATTTATGTATCATTCCCATGTTCCCTTATGCAAATATAAGCAAACCCAAATGTGTGATCTTGCCACTCTCTTTTTTACACAAAAGGATATGGAGATATTATTACATAGAACATTAAGAGCTTCAGTAGCTCCATTTTTGGCTGGTCCTGTGGGAGAAAGGGGGATGAAGGATGCAGAGGGCCCATCACATACCAGAGTCCCCTGCAAACGCTACAGAGAAGTCCTGGGCACAGAAGGCTTCAGAAGGGCTCAGAGAACTAGGGTCATGGTGACAGTAGGTGTTTGCAGTGTGGCTGTATTTTTGGCTGTTATGTAGAATTTACTTTCTAAGGCAGGCTCATTGGGTATACGCACAAACCCAGTCCCTGTCAGTCCCTTCCCAGCCATCCAGGTGTCTGTGCCTGAACATCTCAAAATACAGCCCTACAACTGTTTTTTGGGACAGTGGGGCCTGGATGAAAGAACCCAGGGATGCTCTCTGCAGTTTTTGTCAATATAATCAGCAGCCTAGAACCCTAGAGTAGCAGGGCATCTTGTGCCCTTTTCCATTTTGGTTTGTCTTCAGTTCTCTAACCACCTGGCTCTTGTGTCTCCCCATCCCTGTCTTTTCATTTCCTCACTGCCTTGCTCACTGTAGCACCCCCAGCACCCAGTACACAGTGGGTACCTGCTACTGCAGATGCCCTTGCAGCCCTCGCCCTGTCTTCATTCATCTCCTCCTTTATGTCCCCACCCAGGTGCTCCAGGAACTGATTTTCTTCCTGCACCGCCTGACCTCAGTGAGCAGGGACTATGCCGTGGTGCTGAATCAGCTGGGAGCAAGAGACGCCATCTCCAAGGCCCTGGAAAAGCACCTGGGAAAGCTGGAGCTGGCTCAGGAGCTGCGGGACATGGTGTTCAAGTGTGAGAAGCATGCCCACCTCTACCGCAAACTCATCACCAACATCCTGGGAGGCTGCATCC
This sequence comes from Macaca thibetana thibetana, assembly GCF_024542745.1. Classification (NCBI taxonomy): domain Eukaryota; kingdom Metazoa; phylum Chordata; class Mammalia; order Primates; family Cercopithecidae; genus Macaca; species Macaca thibetana. The sequence continues at coordinate 43,985,417 of NC_065581.1, read as the reverse complement.
AGGTCAGGAGGAAGGGGAGCTTGTGGGCTCAGAGCAGCATCAGAATATGAAACCCAAGCAGTGGCGGGTAAGGGCTGTGTTCCCATGGCTGGGAACAACAGGTGACTCTAGTGACCCTGGGACATTTGTTTCCCTGCCCCTCTTCCCTGTCTGGGCCTGCTCTGCTGGTGCTGTAGAGGAAGTCCCACTGCTGCTTGGTCTCTCCTTCATCCATGTTTCCATGTGTCTCTCCGTGTTCCTCCTGCCCCCGTGCCCCTTCTCTCTGATGTTCTGGCCGCAGATGGTGCTGGGCCAGATTGAAGACCACAGACGAACCCACCGGTCCATCAACATCCCTTTCTTTGATGTGTTCCTCAGATACTTATGCCAGGGTTCGTGCCTGTTGCCCTGTTGCTCTACCTCTCCATACCTATGTTTGTTTCCCCTTTACACCCTACCTGGCTGTGACCACCACCCATTCCCACTTACCCCCAGGCTCCAGTGTGGAAGTGAAGGAGGACAAGTGCTGGGAGAAGGTGGAGGTGTCCTCCAACCCACACCGGGCCAGCAAGCTGACGGACCACAACCCCAAGACCTACTGGGAGTCCAACGGCAGCGCCGGCTCCCACTACATCACCCTGCACATGCACCAGGGCGTCCTCATCAGGTAACGCTCCCACGCATGTGCTTTGCCACACACCTACGCTTTCCTGTGACGCCCCTGTGTTTGTTTTGGGGGATGCACCACCCCCCTGGACTTGGCCATGGGCCCTGTCTGCAAGTTCCAAATGGTTTTTCCTCCCCACTCCCAGGCAACTGACTCTGCTTGTGGCTAGCGAGGACTCAAGCTACATGCCGGCCCGAGTGGTGGTGTGTGGGGGTGATAGCGCTAGCTCTCTTCACACGGAACTCAACTCGGTAGGGCCCCAGGGCCATTAGCCATTACCCCACCCCTCACAGGATCTGCCCTCCTGCTTCGATCTGGCCCTATCCTACTTTTTTCTACTCCCACCTGTCTTGAGCCCCACAGAAAGTAGTGTCCTTTATCCCTGTGCTTGTGCCACCAGGCCCCAAACAGTGAGGGTGGACAATGAGGATAGCTTTCTCAGGACCCTACACATCCCAGGGCTGGGGAAGGGAAGGAAACAAGTGAGGAGACTGGAGCCTAGAGCCAACTTGGCTCAGCACTCCCATCTGCACGTGTAGAGGTGACAGCCTTCTCTGCCCCCCTACCAGGTGAATGTGATGCCCTCTGCCAGCCGGGTGATCCTCCTGGAGAACCTGACCCGCTTCTGGCCCATCATCCAGATCCGCATAAAGCGCTGCCAGCAGGTGGGGCTAGGGATGTGGGGTGTGGCCCTGGGTAGGGGGCTCTGAATCCCATAAACGGGCAGATCTTGAGCCAGAGGACCAGCCTGGGTCTCAAGCAGCTCCAGGTGTGAGGCTCGAGGGCGTAGCTGACCCCAGCCCATCCCAAGGAGCGTGTGGGGCGAGTGAAGATAGTCCTGTGTGTGTTTCAGGGTGGCATTGATACGCGCATTCGGGGGTTAGAGATCCTAGGCCCCAAGCCCACGTTCTGGCCAGTGTTCCGGGAGCAACTCTGTCGTCACACACGCCTCTTCTACATGGTTCGGGCGCAGGCCTGGAGCCAGGACATGGCAGAGGACCGCAGGAGCCTCCTGCACCTGAGTTCTAGGTGTGTGAGAGTGTGCGTGTATGCCTGTGTCTGTGGGAAAGGTAAGGCTATTGCAAATAGCTGGCAGGCAGGGGTCCATTTAAGCCATGAGATGGAGGTTTAATATGCGTGGGGAGGGGGCTGGAGTGTTCTGAGCTGTGGGAGGGGAAGAAAGGATAAAGAGAAGAAATTTCTCCAGTGGGCTGGGAATAGGATATACTAGTTAGCACAGGGCAGTTTTGAAGTACCAGGGGGGCCTTCAGTTTGGGTGCTGGAGGTTAACTGGCAGTCTTAGGCAGGGTGGACACTGAGATAACACATACCTCAAGCCTCTGACACCTTCCTCCTCCATTCTCACCCCCAGACTGAACGGGGCCCTGCGCCAGGAGCAGAATTTTGCTGACCGCTTCCTCCCTGACGACGAGGCTGCCCAAGCTCTGGGCAAGACCTGCTGGGAGGCCCTGGTCAGCCCCGTGGTGCAGAACATCACCTCCCCTGGTAACCATCCTGACACCTGGACCCATTACTATCTCAGGGCTTGGCTCCACTAATTAGCTCCTTCTTGCTCTACCCTAGAACCACCTGGATTATGTTCTGGCCCTTTTGGCACCTGCATTTGTAATCCCAGTGCCGTCTTCTCATAGCCCAGGGGCTGCCCCCTTTCCTATGTCTCTCAAGTATCAGCTGACACCATAAGTGCAGAAGGTACCTTGTTACCCACTCCCTTATCATTCTTTTCATATCTTTTTTTTTTGAGACAGAGTTTCGCTCTTGTTACCCAGGCTAGAGTGCAATGGCGCGATCTCAGCTCACCGCAACCTCTGCCTCCCGGGTTCAAGCAATTCTCTTGCCTCAGCCTCCTGAGTAGCTGGGATTACAGGCATGTGCCACCATGCCTGGCTTATTTTATTTTATTTTATTTTATTTTATTTTATTTTTTTGAGACAGTGTTTCGCTCTTATTGCCTAGGCTGGAGTGCAATGGCGCAATCTCAGCTCACTGCAACCTCCTCCTCCAGGGTTAAGCAGTTCTCCTGCATCAGCCTCCCAAATAGCTGGGATTACAGGCATGGGCCACCATGCCCGGCTAATTTTGGATTTTTAGTAGAGATGGGGTTTCTCCATGTTGGTCAGGCTGGTCTTGAACCCCCAACCTCAGGTGATCCACCTGCCTCAGTCTCACAAAGTGCTAGGATTACAGGCGTGAGCCACCGCGCCCGACCCACACCTAGCTGATTTTATATTTTTTAGTAGAGATGGAGTTTCTCCATGTTGTGAGGCTGATCTTGGGAACTCCTGACCTCAGGTGATCCGCCCACCTCAGCCTCCCAAAGTGCTGGGATTATAGGCATGTGCCACCGTGCCTGGCCTTTTCTATTTTTTTTTAATGTTTATTATTTTTATTTTTTATTATTATTTTTTTGAGATGGAGTCTCACTCTATCGCCCAGGCTGGAGTGCAGTGGTGTGATCTCGGCTCACTGCAAACTCCTCCTCCCAGGTTCATGCCATTCTCTGGCCTCAGCCTCCCAAGTAGCTGGGATTACAGGCACCCGCCACCACGTCTGGCTTATTTTTGTATTTTTAGTAGAGACGGGGTTTCACCGTGTTAGCCAGGATGGTCTCAATCTCCCGACCTTGTGATCTGCCCACGTCGGCCTCCCAAAGTGCTGGGATTACAGGCGTAAGCCACTGTGCCCAGCCTGTTTATTTATTATTTTTAAAGATGACCAGGCCGGGCTCAAACTCCTCTCATTTCAACCTCCCAAAGTGCTGGGGAGGTTGAAGCGCTCCTCTCATTTCAACCTTCCAAAGTGCTGGGATTATAGGCATAAACCACCCTACCTGGCCCCTCCCTTGTATCATTTCGTCCAGTTGCTCTATCTCCACACTCCTGTTCAGCCCAACCTCTCCCACTTCCCTGCAGACATGGCTGTGCCTTGGTTTGTTTTTCTCACCCTCTAGATGAGGATGGCGTTAGCCCCCTGGGTTGGCTGCTGGAGCAGTACCTGGAGTGTCAGGAAGCTGTCTTCAACCCCCAGAGCCGCGGCCCAGCTTTCTTCTCGCGGGTGCGCCGTCTCACTCACCTGCTGGTGCATGTCGAACCCTGCGAGGCACCCCCTCCTGTGGCGGCCACTCCTCGGCCCAGTGAGTAGTGGGGATTCAGGTGGGGAGCTTCTAGTCAGGAGCATTTTCCTGGGCCCCACGTGTACACCATAGACTTCTGTCCATCCCCATCCTTCCCCTCCTGTTGGCTCAGCCTGTTCATCTTCCAGGTTTGTGTCACCTCCATCCATGAACATCACTTTGGGTGGCAGCATGTCAGGAAAGGCCTCAGGGCACCCCCTTGGATAGCGACTGGAGTGGAGGGGCTGCCCACTCCTTGCCTCTGCCACTTTCTTGATCTCCACAGAGGGCAGAAACAGAAGCCACGACTGGAGCTCCTTGGCTACCCGGGGCCTTCCAAGCAGCATCATGAGAAACCTGACGCGCTGTTGGCAAGCCGTGGTGGAGAAGCAGGTGGGCAGGAGTGGGCCTGGGGGAGAGAGGGGACACCAAAATGGTGGCATGTTGGGTTGTGTCTTCATGCTCCTGCCCCTTCCTTCCAGGTGAACAATTTTCTGACCTCATCCTGGCGGGATGATGACTTTGTGCCACGCTACTGTGAGCAATTTAATATTCTGCAGAACTCGAGCTCTGAACTGTTTGGGCCGCGGGCAGCCTTCTTGCTAGCGCTGCAGAATGGCTGTGCGGGAGCCTTGCTGAAGCTCCCTTTTCTCAAAGCTGCCCATGTAAGCCTCCACCCTTGCTGCATCCTTGGGTCTCTTCCTACAAACTCTTCCTTCCTCGCCTCCTCCAAATGACCCACCCTTCCATTCCCATTCTATGATGAACATATGTTAGTATATAGCCATGTTATAAGAAGCTTAAAAAATTGGCTGGGTGTAGTGGCTCACGCCTGTAATCCCAGCACTTTGGGAGGCCAAGGTGGGTGGATCACAAGGTCAGGAGATCGAGACCCTCCTGGCTAACATGGTGAAACCCTGTCTCTACTAAAAATATAAAAAATCAGCTGGGTGTGGTGGCACACACCTGAAGTCCCAGCTACTCAGGAGGGCAAGACAGGAGAATCGCTTGAACCTGGGAGGCGGAGGTTGCAGTGAGCCAAGATCACGCCACTGCACTCCAGCTTGGGTGACAGAATAAGACTCGGTCTCAAAAAAAAAAAGAAGTTTAAAAAATAAATAGTGGCCAGGTGTGGTGGCTCACGCTTGTAATCCCAGCACTTTGGGAGGCTGAGGCAGGCAGATCACCTGAGGTCAGGAGTTTGAGGCCAGCCTGGCCAACATGACCAAACCCTATCTCTACTAAAATTACAAAAATTAGCCAGGCATGGTGGCATATGCCTGTAGTCCCAGCTACTTGGGAGGCTGAGGCAGGAGAATTGTTTGAACCCAGGAGGTGGAGGTTGCAGTTAGCCGAGATTGCACCACTGCACTCCAGCCTGGGTGACAGAGCTAGACTCATCTCAAAAACAAAACAAAAAAACCACAATTGATGAACTAAAATGCAAGCAGCACCCTGGAAAGCAGGGTAAAGAGCAGCAGGAGCATGAGGCTCCTTGTGTAGCCTCCAGTCCTAGTTTATCAGTAACTAGGCTCAATCTTGGCTCAGCACAACCTCCACCTCCCGGGTTCAAGCAATTCTTCTGCCTCAGCCTCCCAAGTAGCTGGGATTATAGGCACAGGCCACCACAAAAATTAGCCTGGCCAATTTTTGTATTTTTAATAGAGACAAGAGTTTCACCACGTTGGTCAGGCTGGTCTCGAACTCCTGACCTCGTGATCTACCCACCTCGGCTTCCCAAAGTGCTAGGATTACAGGCATGAGCCACCACTCCTTTCCCTTCCCCTTTCCTTCCTTCTTTTTCTCTCTCTCCTTTTTTTTTTTTTTTTTTTTTTCTCTCCCTCTCTTTTTCTTTCTTTCTTTCCTTCTTTCTTGACAGGGTCTTACTCTCTCCCAGACTGGGGTGCAGTGGTGCAGTCACAGCTCACTGCAGCTTCAACTTCTTGGGCTCAGGTGGTCCTCTCAGCCTCCTGGGTAGCTAGGACCATAGGCATGTGCCACCATGCCCAGCTAATTTTTTTCGTATTTTTAGTAGAGATGGGGTTTTGCCATGTTGCCCAGGCTGGTCTCCAACTCCTGGGCTCAAGCCATCTGCCTGTCTCGGCCTCCCAAAGTGCTGGAATTACAGGCGTGAAGTGCGCCTGGCCTTATTTTCTCATTTTGAATGATTATTATTAGTTTGAATTTTTAGACACAATGAAAAGACACTTTCCATAATTGTTAATATTGCTAATTTGTACAATGGTTAATGATCGTATATAATAGTTGTATGAAAGCACCAACCACCTTAGGAAGCTGCCAGCATTCATATCTACTTTCCAGACCCTCGTCCCTCCTCCCCACTCACCTGCTCTGCTTGCTTGTTCATGGCTTTCCTGTGCTCTGCCATTGCTCAGGTGAGTGAGCAGTTCGCCCGGCACATTGACCAGCAGATCCAGGGCAGCCGGATTGGTGGAGCCCAGGAAATGGAGAGGCTGGCACAGCTGCAGCAGTGCCTGCAAGCTGTCCTGATTTTCTCCGGCCTGGAGATAGCCACCACCTTTGAGCATTATTACCAGTGAGTGTGGACCTAAGGAGCGGGAGCTGGCGGGAGGCAGGATGATGGTGGAAGAGCCAGCTCATGGGCCTGGAAGTCTGGGATAGAGCCAGGCTGGAGCCTTGGAGTGGGAGGCTGGGCCACACTGGTGCCCACACTGAGGCTTGGCCCGGGCTGCATGCACTGTAGGCACTACATGGCGGACCGTCTCCTGGGCGTGGTCTCGAGCTGGCTGGAGGGGGCCGTGCTGGAGCAGATTGGTCCCTGCTTCCCCAACCGCCTCCCCCAGCAGATGTTGCAGAGCCTGAGCACCTCTAAGGAGCTACAGCGCCAGTTCCACGTCTACCAGCTCCAGCGGCTGGATCAGGAACTCCTAAAGCTGGAGGATACGGAGAAGAAAATACAGGTGAGTGCCTTGGAAGGGATGAGCAAATGAGAAGGTAGGGGGAAGATGGGCATGAAGCAGACTGGAGGAGGCCATGGCATCTGGGAACCCTGTGCTCCTTCAGGTGGGCCATAGGGACAGTGGCAAGGAGTATAAGAGCGAGAAGGAAGAGGGAGCTGGGGCAGCAGCAGCGGTGGATGTGACAGAGGGAGAGGAGGAAGAGGAGGAGAATGAGGACCTCTACTATGAAGGGGCAATGCCAGAAGTGTCTGTGCTCGTCCTGTCCCGACACTGCTGGCCTGTTGCCTCAATCTGCCACACACTGAACCCCAGAACCTGCCTGCCCTCCTACCTGAGGGGCACTTTGAACAGATACTCCAACTTCTACAACAAGAGTGAGTAGCCAGGCAGAGGGGACTGGGGAGAGGGTGGGCTGCTAGGAAAGGACCTGGGGTTGGGGGCAGACCCTGATGTTGGGAGGCTTGATGTGAAAAGAGATGGTCTGTAGCTGGGCACAGGGCTCACGCCTGTAATCCCAACACTTTGGGAGGCCGAGGTGGGTGGATCACTTGAGGTCAGGAGTTCGAGACCAGCCTAGCCAACATGGTGAAACCTCGTCTCTACTAAAAATACAAAAATTAGCTGAGTGTGGTGGTGCATGCCTGTAGTCCCAGCTACTCGGGAGGCTGAGGCAGGAGAATCACTTCAACCCACAAGCGGAGGTTGCAGTGAGCCAAGATCGTGCCACTACACTCTAGCCTGGGTGACAGTGAGACTCCATCTCAAAAAAAAAAAAAAAAAGAGTTGGTCTTTTAATTTAAATTTTTAATTTTTGTTTTTATAGATTCAGGGAGAGAGAGTCTTTAGGGATAAGAATTCCCTAGGCCATGGGAAAAATAGTGGTTTTGAGAAGAAAGGGCAGGAGCTTGGTGGCTGAGGGTGGCAGGTGCTGTCAGATACCTGATCCCCAGATCATTGTCTTTTCTGTTTTAAAATAAGACCTGGGAATCTCTTTGTGGGTGACAGGGAGGATGGAGGCAGGAGGCACCTGAGGCCACCAGGAAGGAGTGTCTGGCTCCTTCCTGGTCAGTCACCTGTCATCCTAAACTACCCACTGGGGCTGATCCCTGAGCTGGCAGCAACACAGGAGGGGGAAGAGGCTCAGACCTGTGGTCAGGGAGCCCCCTAATAGGGGAGACATTGTTTCCTGTCACAATATTCCAGCTTGATAAGAGCCCCAGTCCTTCCTCCCTTCATGGTTTTGTCTCCCTAAAAACACACGGGGCAATCCTCGAAGGCACTGATGAGAACCTGCCTGGCACCAGGCTAGGCATAGGATAGCTCCCAGATACCTGAGGCTCGCCATGGAGGCAGGCCCAGAGAAGGCCGAGATCTGGAAGCTCAGACCAGGAGCTCCAGTGTCCATAAATGCTGGGGTCACACGCCCTGTAGAGATCAACAGAGCTTGACCAGCATGCACCCTCCCTCCAACACCAACTCCCTCCTTTCCCCTGCTCTTTGTCTCCCTCCCCCTTCCTGGTACCTCACCAGGTCAGAGCCATCCTGCCCTCGAGCAAGGCTCACAGAGGCGACTGCAGTGGACGTGGCTGGGCTGGGCTGAGCTGCAGTTTGGGAACCAGACCCTGCATGTGTCCACCGTGCAGATGTGGCTACTGCTATATCTCAACGACCTGAAGGTGGTCCAGCCCTGCTGTACCTCTCTCCTGTCTCCCACTTTGTCCCGTGCCTCTCTTCCTGAAACCTTGACTCCCTCTGCTTCTTCCCTCTATCCTCTTCTCTCCACTCCTTGGGGAGGCCCTGAATGTCTCCCATCTGTTCTCTGAAGGCGGTCTCTGTGGAGAGTCTGCTGGCGCTCTCAGGGCTCTCCGAAGACATGCTTAATGAGGCGATTGGGCCCCTCACCTCTTCAAGAGGCCCCCTGGACCTTCATGAGCAAAAGGATATACCAGGAGGTATGCACTTAGGGCCAGAGGGGCCTCTGCTCTGAGGCAGGGCCGGGCTTCTCATGGGCTCTCCACTGAGTGAGTGATCGGTGTTTATTTCAGGGGTCCTCAAGATTCGAGATGGCAGCAAGGAACCCAGGTCGAGATGGGACATTGTGCGGCTCATCCCACCTCAGACATACCTGCAAGCTGAGGGTGAAGAGGGCCGGAACTTGGAGAAGAGACGGAATCTTCTGAACTGCCTCATCGTCCGAATCCTCAAGGCCCATGGGGATGAGGGGCTGCACATTGACCAGCTTGTCTTTCTGGTAGGCAGGGGTGGGCACAGTGGGTGATGGATCTTTGCTGGGGTTGGGGGAGCAGTCTACAGAACAAGGTGGGTCCACGTGTGGTGAAGCACGTGGTTCACTATGTAGCCTGTAGGAGTGTGAGGCGTGAAGTCAGGATGTACCTGGTGTCCTTGGGGCATCCTGTCCTAGCAGCCTGTGGTTGGAGTGGAAGCTCAAGCAAGGAGGGGTCAGCTGCCTCTAACCTACCACTTGTCCCTTCCTCCCTGACACCAGGTGCTGGAGGCTTGGCAGAAGGGCCCATGTCCTCCCAGGGGTTTGGTCAGCAGCCTTGGTAGGGGGTCTGCCTGCAGCAGCACTGACGTCCTCTCCTGCATCCTGCACCTCCTGGGCAAGGGCACGCTGAGACGCCATGATGACCGGCCGCAGGTGCTGTCCTATGCAGTCCCTGTGACTGTCATGGAGCCTCACACCGAGTCCCTGAACCCAGGCTCCTCAGGCCCCAACCCACCCCTCACCTTCCATACCCTGCAGATTCGCTCCCGGGGTGTGCCCTATGCCTCCTGCACTGCCACCCAGAGCTTCTCTACCTTCCGGTAGCCCTGGACTTGGGGTCAGGGGAAGATAGAGCTGGAGCTTTTACAGAAATAAAACCTGAGAGTTTGATTATATGATGTGTGTTTGGCAACTGCTAGAGATTTGAGCTGGGAGGTGGCGGGGGCTTTCCCGGCTGGTGAGGAAGGAGCCTTTGGCACTGAGTCTGTTGCATGATATGCCAAGGGTCTTGTTAGGGTGAGGATGGTAGACTGGGAGAAAGGCAGAGGGAGTCAGGTACGATTTAGCACCCCCTCTAGGCAGAGAGATTGAGGGGACTAGGCAGGATGATGGCACTCAGCCCCTTCTCAGAGGGTGTGTGGTCAGAAGTGCTTTCATCTGGCAGGCTGGAGATCCAAGCCCAACTTGGCCACTCACCAGATGGTTTGTAACTTGGGCAGATTATCGAGCAGTTCTCCTCGTTTGTGGAACTGGCCCAGTCACTGTAGGACTCCGACAAGTAACAGGTATGGAAGTATTTGACATGGTGAATAAAGGCATTGCCAGTGAGTCCCTATTTTGGCTACTACTCCCAGCAGTGAATGTGGTTCCTTGGTGCCTTCCCTAAGTAAGACTGACATGATGAAGGTGAGGTCAGTGACCCCTGTGGCCGCTGCAGGCACCCAGCAACCTGAATGTGTATTCCATCTGATGGCGTAGGCTCAGAAAGTTCTAGCACAGTTCTTACTTTCACAAGCTCCTCCGTTTTGCCCCTTTCTTCCACTCCTTTGCCTCCACCCCTTCTCTGTCCCTGCAGAGATGCACACGCTGTCATCAAACTCCTACCCCTTGATTCTCAAAATGAGGGATTTGGAAGAACAAGAAAAAAAAAGAAAGAAAGAAAAACTCCTACCCCTGCGGGCACGGCGCTATATGCACCTTTAGTCCCAGCTACTCGGGAGGCTGAGGTAGGAGGATCGCTTGAGCCCAGGAGTTCTGCGCTGCAGTGTGCTCTGCCATTCGGGTATCTGCACCAAGTTCAGCAACAATATGGTGAACTCCCAGGAGCAGGGGACCAGGTTGCCTAAGAAGAGGTGAACTGGCAGCCAGGCATGGTGGCTCACGTCTATAATCCCAGCACTTTGGGAGGCTGAGATGGGCGGATCACGAGGTCAAGAAATTGAGGCCATCCTGGCCAACATGGTGAAACCTCATCTCTACTAAAAATACAAAAATTAGCTGGGCATGGTGGCGCGCGCCTGTAGTCCCAGCTACTTGGGAGGCTGAGGCAGGAGAATCACTTGAACCCGGGAGGCAGAGGTTGCAGTGAGCTGAGATTGCTCCACTGCACTCCAGCCTGGCAACAGAGCGAGACTCTGTCCCCAAAAAAAAAAAAAGAAGAAGAAAAATAAGAAGGGGTGAACTGGCCAAGGTCAGAGAGAGCAGCTCAAAATGCTGATTGATCAGTAGTGGGATTGTGCCTGCGAATACCCACTGCACTCCTGCCTAGGCAACAGAGACCCTGTCTCTATTTTAGAAAAGGCAAAAACTCCTACCCCTAACTACCCCCATAGGTGAGCCTCTATCCTGCCACTGTTGGGGAGGTTTGCTTGTGCTACTATGATTGGCTTCATTGGCACCACCCCTGCTGAAGCAGGGCAGCTCAGGTCAGGCCAGGGGATCCCGTGCCAAAGGTGCAGCTCTGTGTCTTGGCAGGACTACTGGGGAGGAGGAAAGGAGGGATGACCCAGGCATCCCAAGGCTTGTAGCCCAGAGGTGACAGAAAAAGCTATGGAAGGAGGGGGAAGGGGGATGAGAGTCAGGTGGTAAAGGAGGGCACAGAAGCCAGACAGAACTGAGTGCCACCAGGACTGAGATCTGAAGTCTAGGGGGAAAAAAGGCCATGGCTTGTGGGAGTCAGGCTGCTCAGGATGAAGCCATAATACAGAGGGCAGAGGGGCCCCCTAGTGCTTGCTTTGCAGTATTGTTCCCATGGTGTTGGTGGCTCTCACAGCAGGGGCCAGCCTGCTGAGCGACAGCTGCCCTTTGGGGCAGAGTCCAGACAGGCAGCAGCAGCAGGCTGGGCCACAGTGGGCCCAGGAACACTGGGGTTGCTGCAGCTTGTCACTTAGTGCCTCTTCACCTTGGTACCAGAGATTATAGCCTTTTATTGGCCCAGGCCCAGTATTCTTGAGCTCGCTCTCAAGTGCCAGAGCTTTTTGCCCTTCTCTGGACTTTCCTGCTTTTTATGAGCTTATCCTTCTCCACCAGAAATTCAAAGAAGCTTCCTGCTGTGGGGTCCAGTAGTCAGGCCAGCATGCAGTGCATGCAGGGGCAGATGATAGAACTTACTTGCACTATAGCCCCGTTCTGCTACTGTCCCGAGGCCTCCTCCCTGGGCTGAGCTGCAGGCTATGCCTTGAACTTACTGCCCTCATCAGCCCCTGGGCATCCTACTCAGTCACCTTGCCGGTCTCCCATGGGGTGCCTTCCTGCTCATCTGCAATGGAAAAAGTCTCCAGCAATTCTTTTTTTTTTTTTTGACAGCGTCTTGCTCTGTCACCCAGGCTGGAGGAGTGCAGTGGCACGACCTCGGCTCACTGCAACCTCTGCCTCCCAGGTTCAAGCTATTCTCCTGCCTCGGCCTCCCTAGTAGCTGGGATTACAGGCGCCTGCCACCACACCCAGCTAATTTTTGTATTTTTAGTAGAGACAGGGTTTTACCATATTGGTCAGGCTGGTCTCAAACTCCTGACCTCAGGTGATCCAGCCACCCTGGCCTCCCAAAGTGCTGGCATTACAGACATGAGCCACTGCACCCGGCCTCTTTTTTTTTTTTTTCCCCCAGATGGAGTTTCACTCTTGTTGCCCAGGCTGGAGTGCAATGGCATGACCTCGGCTCACTACAACCTCTACCTCTGGGGTTCAAGCAATTCTCCTGCCTCAGCCTCCCGAGTAGCTGGGATTACAGGCATGTGCTACCACGCACGGCTAATTTTGTATTTTTAGTAGAGACGGGGTTTCTCCGTGTTGGTCAGGCTGGTTTCGAACTCCCGACCTCAGGTGATCCACCCACCTCGGCCTCCCAAAGTGCTGGGATTACAGGCGTGAGCCACCACAGTCGGCCTATAGCAATTCTTAAGGGAAGAACACACCAGCTTTGGCCTTGAAACCCTGCATGTCGCCATCTGCAGTGCAGTTCCTGTGTTGCTCTCCTCAGCACACATCTCACCCCACCCCAAGACTCAGAACTCCTTGATTTGCCCAAATCCAGGTGAGAAGCTTTGACTTCAGGCACAGTCCAGCCTTCTGTCACCAGCACCAGGAAGGATGTGAACCTTTCTCTCCCTCAGAGCCATCCATTCTAGAGGGCAGACAGTTGGCCTCATTTCTAAGATAACTTAGGGGACAGAAGTTGATTACCCTGAGCCCATTGTGAGGCCACCCTCACAGCCGTGACTCCTTATATTTCTACAGCTGGGTTAGGACCTTGGCTGGTCAAGACTAAGTAGTCAGCCCCAACCTCCCCAAAAACAAAATCAAGCAAAGACCACATACAGATTCCATTTATATGAAATGTCCCAAATAGGCAAATCTATAAAGACAGAAAGTAGATGAGTGGCTGAGGAGATTGAGGATGACTGCTAAAGGATATATGGGTTTTTTTTTGGGGGGTGTCAAAAATGTTCCAAAATTGTGGTAATAGTTGCACAATTCTGTAAATATACTAAAAAACACTGTATACTTTAAATGGGTAAACTGTATAGTTAAGTGAACTATATCTCAATAAAACTATTACCAAAAACAAAAACCAAAAACCAACAGCTAAAGCTCAGAGCTTTCCAGTATCTCCCCTTGGTCCTTGTTGAAGGGGAAAAGCAGCAGTTTGAAGGCTTAGGGTAGCCAACACTGACTGCCTTTTAGTGGACATTCACATTTTATAACCACATCATCTGAGCCCATTTCCCATGCTTGGGAAACTCCCCACGACAAATCTACACAGAAGATAGGGCCCACCTCCTACCCTATAAAAGACCAGATCCTAGTATTCCCAGTGCTGTAAAGCCATATGACCAAGACTTAGCTAATCAGAGTGAAGCGAGAGAGAAAGTAGAGAACATATTTTGGCTATGTGACACCTTCACATCAACACCGTGATTCTGATAGGCTTTATCAGCCAGAATCCATTCTTTGACTTTAAAGTAGGATTGACATATGTGACAATAGGGACCCTGCAGCACTGGGTCCCTCACTTCCCCCTGTCCCAGTAGCTACATCCCTAGGGTTACAATCACCAGGAGAGCAGATTCTCCTTCATCTCCCATTATGTGGCAGCTTCCGTTTCTATCACCAGAACTACATCTTCCCCATCCCAGAAGCATCAAGCAATAGATGTCCTAACTTCTGATTCTACTTCTATTCCTTTTCATTAGAGCTACCTTTTTTTTTTTTTTTTTTTTGAGATGGAGTCTCGCTCTGCTGCCCAGACTGGAGTGCAGTGGCGCGATCTCGGCTCACTGCAGCCTCCACCTCCTAGGTTCAAGCAATTCTCCTGCCTCAAACTCCTGAGTAGCTAGGACTACAGGCGCACGCCACCATGCCCGGCTAATTTTTTGTATTTTTAGTACAGATGGGGTTTCACCGTGTTAGCCAAGATGATCTTGATCTCCTGACCTTGTGATCCGCCCTCCTCGGCCTCCCAAATTGCTGGGATTACACATGGGAGCCACCGTGCCTGGCCCAAGAGCTGCCTTCTTTTAGATACAGGATCTCACTGTGTTACCTAGGCTGCAGTGCAGTAACTGTTCACAAGCGCAATCACTGCATACTACAGCTTTGAACTCCTAGCCTCAAGGGATTGTCCCACCTCAGTCTCCTAACTGGGGGCATAGAGCTTTTAAGATAGGCGTTATTTAAGAAAGGGTCTCACTCTGTCGCCCAGGTTGGAGTGCAGTGGCACAATCATGGCTCACTGCAGCCTTGACCTCCCAGGCTCAAGTGATCCTCCTGCCTCAGCCGCCTGAGTATTCTTTGTAGCGATGGGGTTTCACCATGTTGCCCAGGCTGGATAGACTTTCAAATGTTCCATAGCTTATGATTTATCTAGCCTTAAAAAAGAAAAAAAAAATCTTGTCCGGGTGCAGTGGCTCACACCTGTAAACCTATCACTTTGGGATGCCTAGGCGGGTGGATTACTTGAGGTCAGGAGTTTTGAGACCAGCCTGCCCAACACAGTGAAACCCCTTCCCTACAAAAATACAAAAATTAGCCAGGTGTGGTGGCATACACCTGAAATCCCAGCTGCTCAGGGAGTTGAGGCAGAATAGCTTGAACCTGGGAGGCGGAGGTTGCAGTGAGCCAAGATCATGCCACTGCACTCCAGCCTGGGCGAGAGGGAGACCCTGTCTCAAAAAAATTCTAGAAAATGTCCAGCCTCTTTGAAATATTCTTTCCTGAAATTGATTGTGTCAAATCTCATGTTTGTTTTATCTTCCATTTTGTTATGTTGCTCTGTCACCCAGGCTGGAGTGCAGTGATGCCACCACAGCTCACTGCAACCTCCAGTTCTTGGGCTCAAGCAATCCTCCAGCCTCAGCCTCCAGAGGAGCTAGGACTATAGGCGTGTGTCACATGTCTGATTTTTAATTTTTTTTGTAGAGACAAAGTCACCTTATGTTGCCCAGGCTGGTCCCCAACTGCAGACCTCAAGGGATCCTCCCTATGCCTCCCAAAAAGCTGGGATTACAGGTGTCAGCAACTGCGCCGAGCCTCTTCCATGTTTTTTTTTTTTTTTTTTTTTTTTTTTTTTTTGGAGACGGAGTCTCACTCTGTCGCCCAGGCTGGAGTGCAGTGGCCGGATCTCAGCTCACTGCAAGCTTCGCCTCCCGGGTTCACGCCATTCTCCTGCCTCAGCCTCCCGAGTAGCTGGGACTACAGGCGTCCGCCACATCGCCCGGCTAGTTTTTTGTATTTTTTAGTAGAGACGGGTTTCACCATGTTAGCCAGGATGGTCTCGATCTCCTGACCTCGTGATCCACCCGTCTCGGCCTCCCAAAGTGCTGGGATTACAGGCTTGAGCCACCGCGCCCGGCCTCTCTTCCATGTTTTTTAACCTCTTTTCCTTAGTTTCCATTTCTCTATTTGTCATTGCTCCCTCTGTGTAACTTCAGACCTATTTCCAGTTCATTCTCCCTTTAGGGAGAAGTCTAATCTGCTGCTTAACCATAAAGTTTCTAACTTCCCGTAGTGTACCTTTCTTCTTTTTTTTTTTTTTTTGAGGCGGAGTTTCACTCTTGTTGCCCAGGCTGGAGTGCAGTGGTGCGATCTCGGTTCACCGCAACCTCCACCTCCTGGGTTCAAGCAATTCTCCTGTCTCAGCCTCCCGAGTAGCTGGGATTACAGGCATGCGCCACCACGCCCGGCTAATTGTTTGTATTTTTAGTAGAGATGAGGTTTCACCATGCTGGCCAGGCTGGTCTTGGACTCCTGACCTCAGGTGATCCACCTGCCTCAGCCTCCCAAAGTGCTGGGATTACAGGCGTGAGCCACCGTGCCCGGCCCTACTTTTCATTTTTAAAAGGCTTTAAGTTTTTTTTTTTTTTTTTGAGATGGAATCTCGCTCTGTCGCCCAGGCCGCAGTGCAGTGGCACTATCTTGGCTCACTGCAAGCTCTGCCTCCCAGGTTCACACCATTCTCCCACCTCAGCCTCCTGAGTAGCTGGGACTACAGGCACTCGCCACCACACCTGGCTAATTTTTTGTATTTTTAGTAGAGACGGGGTTTCACTATGTTAGCCAGGATGGTCTCCATCTCCTGACCTCGTGATCTGCCCGCTTCAGCCTCCCAAAGTGCTGGGATTACAGGCGTGAGCCACCGCACCCAGCCTTAAGTTTTACTTTTTAATCACACCAGTTTAGTACCTTTTGACATTAATTTGTCACACTTTTTCTTTAAACATGACATTTTTTATTTTTTATTTTATATTTCTCACATTTTAATTTTTGCCAGTTTGATCCTGTTGCCCTTTGTTCCTAATGACTCTTGCTCATGGTGGTTTCTTTCCTTGTGTGCTTTAACTGTAAGCTCATATTCCTTGAAATTTTAACTGAAAGAATTCCTTGAGGCCTGGGTTTAAAGAACAATCCTCAAGAAAGGATTACATTTGCTTCTGCCAGGTCCCTGGAGACACTATCTACTTGAGACTTTTTTTTTGGGGGGGGGGGGGTTCATTTTTTTTGCCCAGGCTGGAGTGTAGTGGCACGATCTTGGCTCACTGCAACCTCTGCCTCCCAGGTTCAAGTGATTCTCCTGCCTCAGCCTCCGGAGTAGCTGGGATTACAGGCGCATACCACCAGGGAGGCTGAGGCACAACAATCACTTGAACCTGGGAGGTGGAGGTTGCAGTAAGCCAAGATTGCACCACTGTACTCTAGCCTGGGTGACAGAGCAGACTCTGTTTCGGGGGGGAAAAAAACACACACAAAAAGGCCACAAAAAAACAATAAAAAGATAAGTAAAGAGAATGTTTATGAAGTGGCTCCTACATAATGTCCCAGCCCTGGGAGTCATGAACTGACTCCATGGTCTTCACTGACCCCTCTTCTTCGGTATCAGAATCCCTGGTTTAAGGCAAGGATGAGAAAAGAACACAAGGACACAATGAACCAGATCCAAGCTGAGGCTGTGTGGCATGACAGAAGGCTGAACAATTCTTCTTGTGTAGCCCTAGGGATAGTCCAAGAGCCCTCTAGTCTTCTCTGAGGCAATGAGATTCAAGGGCAGCTATGATCCCTGCCCTTGAATGGAAACCAGCCACGGCCAAATCTGTCCTCACAGATTCATGTCTCCCTGGGGCAGTGGCAGAGCAGAGGATAGTTCCTTCTTACTCTTTGCTCAAAGGGAGATGCCTCCTGTCCTTGCCTGCATTTCGTCGCCTCTTTCGACTCAAGAAGTTCTCCAATTTCTTGCTGCGTTTCAGCTCCTTGAACTTCTCAGCTAGTGCCAACTGGCGCTGCTCAGCTAAATGACAGGCAGAATGAAAGGTGGTGAGCAAACAAGGAAGCCCCTATTCTTTCCCAAACCAGGTCAGTAACTCCAAGCCATTATGCTGGGATACATGAGTTCTTTAAAGCTCACTGGTGCCCCTTTATCTTTTTTTTGAGACGGAGTCCTGCTCTGTCACCCAGGCTGGAGTGCAGTGACACAATCTCAGCTCACTGCAACCTCCGTCTTCTGGGTTCAAGTGATTCTCCTGCCTCAGCCTCCGGAGTAGCTGGGATTACAGGCATGCACCACCACATCCGGCTGATTTTTTTGCATTTTTAGTAGACACAGAGTTACGCCATGTTGGCCAGGCTGGTCTTGAACTCCTGACCTTAGGTGATCCGCCCTCCTTAGCCTCCCAAAGTGCTGGGATTACAGGC
The DNA here is from genome assembly GCF_024542745.1 of Macaca thibetana thibetana. Lineage (NCBI taxonomy): Eukaryota > Metazoa > Chordata > Mammalia > Primates > Cercopithecidae > Macaca > Macaca thibetana. The sequence goes on along the minus strand of NC_065581.1, from coordinate 43,967,508 downwards.
GTGAGCCACTGTGCCTGGCCAACGGGTGACTTTTTTTTTTTTTGAGACAGAGTCTTGCTCTGTTGCCCAGGCTAGAGTGCTGTGGCACGATTTCAGCTCACTGCAACCTCCGCCTCCCAGGTTCAAGCGATTCTCCGGCCTCAGCCTCCTGAGTAGCTAGGATTACAGACGCACAGCACCACACCTAGCTAGTTTTTGTATTTTTAGTAGAGACGGGGTTTCACCATGTTTGCCAGGCTGGTCTTGAACTCCTGACTTTGTGATCCGCCCTCCTCGGCCTCCCAAAGCGCTGGGATTACAGGCGTGAGGCACTGCGCCTGGCCCAACTGGTGACTTTTATTTTATTTATATATTATTTATTATTATTTTTTTTTGAGACAGAGTCTCACTCTGTCGCCTAGGCTGGAGTGCAGTAGTGCGATCTCGGCTCACTGCAAGCTCCACCTCCCGGGTTCACGCCATTCTCCTGCCTCAGCCTGCCGAGTAGGTGGGACTACAGGCACCCGCCACCACACCCGGCTAATTTTTTGTATTTTTTAGTAGAGACAGGGTTTCACCATGTTAGCCAGGATGGTCTCAATCTCCTGACCTCGTGATCTGCCCACCTCGGCCTCCCAAAGTGCTGGGATCACAGGCGTGAGTCACTGCGCCCGGCCGACTTTTATTTTTTTTATTATTATTATTATTTTTTTGTGAGACGGAGTCTCGCCCTGTTGCCCAGGCTGGAGTACAATGGTGCAATCTAGGCTCTGCAACTTCCGCCTCCCAGGCTCAAGTGATTCTCCTGCCTCAGCCTCCTGAGTAGCTGGATTATAGGTGCGTGCCACCACGCCCAGCTAATTTTTTTGTATCTTTAGTAGAGATGGGGTTTCACCATGTTGGCCCCCAGGCTGGTCTCAAACTCCTGACCTCATGACCCACTCACATTGGCCTCCCAAAGTGCTGGGATTATAGGTGTGAGCCACTGTGCCCAGCCCAACTGATGACTTTTTATATGATCTCAGTCCTACTCAATTCAACCAACTATGAATACCTATGTGCCTGGCCCGTGTGTGTGTGTATGTGTGTGTGTGTAGTGTAGACCAAGAGATAAAACTGACTCTGTGTGTATGTGTCTGGTGTAGACCAAGAGATAAAACTGATTGTGTGTGTGTAAACCAAAAGATAAAACTGTGTGTGTGTGCGCGCGCGCATGTAGTGTAGACTGAGAGATAAAATTCACTGTGTGGCGGGGGGGGGGTTGGGAAGTGGGGAGTGTAGACCAAGAGATAAAGGTGACAATCCCTGCCATGATCTAATTAGGGATACAAGACCGGTTACAAACAACAACTCCCTACTATTTCTACTTTCCTCCAAGTTACCATGGGATCCAGCCTTCATGCCTTCCTTAAAGGGGCTCAGGGACACCCCAACACAGGACTCTACCACCATGGGCCCCACACCCCTGTCCCTGTTAGCAACAGTTGTGCCCAACTCACATTTCTTCAGGAAGTATGGCCGATGGCCCTGCTGGGCCTGAGCCCGACGTTCTTGCTTCAGGGCCAGGTGCAGCTCTTGCTGTTGCTTTCGCTCCTGCTGTGCCATTTCTTGCTGCTCCTAAGGAGCAAAGATGAGATGTGTGAATAGGGGGGACTGTGAATATCTCCCCACCTTTAATTGCTTTCATTACCCGCCACAATTATTACCCACTCACCATTCGCTGAAGCAGTTGCTGCAGTTTCTCATGCTCCTTTCCTGAACGGTGCTTCTTCAACTGTTTTTTCACAAGCTCCACATTGGAAAATGAATATCATGGTTAGCATTCTGCAAATGTTAGCTGAAATTTTAGGTAAAGCATTATCCTAAGAAGTTCACATATATGTGTGTGTGTATATATATATATAAAAAAATATGTATATATATACACACATATTTTTTTTTTTTTGAGACGGAGTCTTGCTTTGTCACCAGGCTGCAGTGCAGTGGTGCGATCTCGGCTCACTGCAACCTCCGCCTCCTGGGTTCAAGCAATTCCCCTGCCTCAGCCTCTCGAGTAGCTAGGACTACAGGCGCACGCCACCACGCCCAGCTAATTTTTTTTTGTATTTTAGTAGAGATTAAATATCACCTTGTTGGCCAGGATAGTCTCGATCTCCTCCTTTTGTATTTTAGTAGAGACTACTTTCACCATGTTGGCCAGGATGGTCTCAATCTCCTGACCTCGTGATTCGCCTGCCTCAGCCTCCCAAAGTGCTGAGATTACAGGCATGAGCCACCGCACCCGGCCAGAAGTTCACATATATTAACCTGATAACACCAAGACAGTAACTATTTGTTTGTCTGTTTCTTTGTTTGTTTGGAGACAGTCTTGCCCTGTCACCCAGGTTGGAGTGCAGTGGCATGATCTTGCCTCATTGCAACCTCTGTCTCCAGGGCACAAGCAATTCTCATGCCTCAGCCTCTCGAGTAGCTGGGACTATAGGCATGCAACACCACACTTGGCTAATTTTTGTATTTTTACTAGAGACGGGGTTTCACCATGTTGGCCAGGCTGGTCTTGAACTGCTGGCCTCAAATGATCTGCTCACCTCAGTCTCCCCAAGTGCTGGGATTACAGGCTGAGCCACCACACCTGGCCTCCGAGATAGTAATTATTTTATTTTTTATGATTAGAAAACTAAAGCATAGAGAGATTAAGTAACATGTCAATAGTCACACAGCTGGTAAACTTATGAGCCAGGATTTGAATATGAACTGAATTGGAGAAAGTTAAATCTGCCCTCCACTATACTTCCCGCTCCCCCTGCCCAACTGTCTAACCCGTGCCCTCGTTTTCCACCCCACAAAATTCCCCAGAAACCAGTCTCAAGCTGTGTACCTCTTTCTCTTTTGCTCGGATGTCATTCAAGAATTGATATGTTTTGTCAAACACCTCAGGATTATATTCCCCTGACAGATCATCAAAGCGAGGGTCCCGGGCTACCTTTGGAGAGAACAGAGAGAATATAATACACAACTGTTCAATATCCTTTCACTGAGAAAAAGTGCTTCCTGTCTCTTCCTCACCTTTTTTTTTTTTGTTTTTTGAGATGCTGTTGCCCAGGCTGGAGTGCAGTGGCGCGATCTCAGCTCACTGCAAGCTCTGCCTCCTGTGTTCACGCCATTCTCCTGCCTCGGCCTCCCGACTAACGGCAACTACAGGCACCCGCCACCACGCCCGGCTAGGTTTTTTATATTTTTAGTAGAGACAAGGGTTTCATCGTGTTAGCTAGGATGGTCTTGATCTCCTGACCTCATGATCTGCCCACCTCAGCCTCCCAAAGTGCTGGGATTACAGGCATGAGCCAACGCGCCTGGCCTCTTTTTTTCTTATTTTTATTTTTGAGACAGAGTCTCACTCTGTCCCCCAGGGTTTAGGGCAGTGGCATGATCCTGGCTCACTGCAACCTCCACCTCCCAGGTTCAAGCGATTCTTGTGCCTCAACTTTCCAAGCAGCTGAGACTACAGGCGCACACCATCATGCCCAGCTAATTTTTGTATTTTTAGTAGAGATGGGGTTTGACCATGTTGGTCATGCTGGTCTTGGAACTCCTGACCTTGTGATCTGCCCACCTTGGCCTCCCAAAGTGCTGGGATTACAGGCATGAGCCACCGTGCCTGGCCTTCTTCCTTACCTTTTTACTGATGGGAACAACCTGACGTAAAAATGGTACTCGGATCTTGGCTGACATTTCCAGAGGCCTATGGAGAAATTAAAGGCCAAGTCAAAAGGACTCCAGTGTTGGTCAAAGGCTTCCCACTTGTCACCCAAGACAACATACACCTATTCAAGGTCCCAGTTATCTTCCAACTTCTAGGGCAAGCCTTGCTTACCTGTGCTTATCTGCAACACATGCATTTTGGATAGGTGGTCTAGAACCTTGTTTCTTAGGGCTGTTTCCAGCTACCAATTGTTTGTACGTCTTAGTCCCCACTTGGCTCTGCAATTCCAACAGTTCCTCAAATGACATGTTAGATGTGCCTGTGGAAGTGGGGAGGGACATACAACTCAGCTCAGCATGTCCCACTGCAGAAAAGACATCTTCCCATCCCCATTCCTTAGCTAGCTAATCCTTTCTAATACCCCATCAGACCAATCATTATTACAAGTCCTAGGCAGTAGAGGCTGTAATAGTGTTAAACTGACACCTAACTCTCCAACTTTTTCAGCAACTTGGGGCCTCATCTTGCTAAGGAAGGTGTATATGTAAGGTCAAAGGTGGACCAACCATAGTCCCTTCTTTTTCCACTCTTTTACCCATTCACGGGTTTCTCCAGAAGAGCCTCTGCCTCCCTTGCTCAGTTACCATTGCCAGTGTCCTAGTCCATACGCTCAGCATCTCTCACCTCAATCAGTGCTCTAGCCTCCTAGTCTCCCAACCCACCAGTCTTACTCCTCTCAAAGCTATGCGCCCCAATTCAGCCTGAGAGAGGCATTGAAAATAAAATCAGGTCTTATCACTCCCACACATAAACTTCAGATCATGTTACTCCTATAGGCAAAAGTCCCCAATGGCTTCCATTTTGCTCACAGTAAAAGCCATGTGCCTTAATAATGGCCTGGAAGCCCCCAAGTGACCTGGCCCCTGTCATGTCTCTAAATTCATCTACTCATCTCCTTCTCACTCCTCTCAACGTGTCTCCTAGCAGTGTGTTCCCACCTCAGTTCCTCTGCACATGTTGCTCTGCTTGGTATACTTCCCCCAGAAGCTGTACATAGGTACAGCTCCTCCCTCAGCTCCTTCAAGCCTTTATTCAAATCACCTTCCCAAAGAGGTCTTCTCTAAGTTATTTAAAACTGCAACCCCTTGCCCAGGTGTGGTGGCTCACGCCTGTAATCCCCGCACTCTGGGAGGCCAAGGCGGATCAATCACCTGAGGTCAGGAGTTCAAGACCAGCCTGGCCAACATGGTGAAACCCCGTCTCTACAAAAATACAAAAATTAGCCGGGCATGATGGCAGGTGCCTATAATCCCAGCTACTTGGGAGGCTGAGGCAGGAGAAGAGCTTGAACCTGGGAGGTGGAGGGTACAGTGAGCCAATATCATGTCACTGCACTCCAGCCTGGGCAAGAGTGAGACTCTATCTTGGAAAAAAAAAATTGCAACCTCTCCTCAGCTTTATTTTTTCTCCATATCCTCTATCACCTTAAAAAAATTGAGCTATAATTCATATTCCACAAAATCTAGTTCTTTAAAGTCTACAATTCAGTGTTTTATTGCCTTTTAATGTAATAATTTATTTGTCTGCCTCAAATGTTATTTATTTATTTTGAGCCGGAGTCTCACTCTGTCACCAGGCTGGAGTGCAGTGGCGCTATCTCAACTCACTGCAACCTCCACCTCCCAGGTTCAAGCGATTCTTCTGCCTCAACCTCCTAAGAAGCTGGGACTAAGGTGCGCCACAAAGCCCAGCTGATTATTGTATTTTTAATAGAGACAGGTTTCACCATGTTGGCCCAGATGGTCTCGGTCTTCTGACCTTGTGATCCACCCACCTCGGCCTCCCACAGTGCTGGGATTACAGGCATGAGCCAGGCCCAGACTTAAATTTTATTTATTTTGAAAAAAGGTCTTGCTCTGTTGCCCAGGCTGAAGTGCAGTGGCCTAATCATTGCTCATTGCAGCCTCGACCTCCTGGGCTCAAACTATTCTCATGCCTTAGCCTCCTCAGTGGCTAGGAATACAGACGTGGGCCACCACCCTGGCTACATTTTTTTATTTTTAGTAGAAAAGGGGGGGTCTCATTATGTTGCCCAGGCTGGTCTTGAACTCCTGGGCTCAAGCGATCCTCTTGCTTCAGTCTCCCCTGGTGCTGGGATTACAGGTGTGATCGTCCACCACACCCGGCCAGGACAGGAGTGTTTGACTACTTCATTCACAACTGTATCTCCAGCAGCTAGAACTGTGCCTTAACAAAAAGCCTGCAGCATTTGCTGGGCACAGTAGCTCATGTCTGTAATCCTTGGGAGGCTGAGGGGGGTGGATCACTTGATCCGGGGAATTGGAGACCAGCCCTAGCACCTGGTAACATGGTGAGACCTTGTCTCTACATTAAATAAATAAATAAAACCATCCATCCAGGTGTGGTGACGCGCCTGTAGTCCCAGCTACTCGGGAGGCTGAGGTAGGAGGATCTCTTGGGCCCGGGAGTTCGAGGCCGCAGTGAGCCGTCATGGTGCAACTACACTCCAGCCTGGGCGACAGGGCAAGACTTTGTCGCAAAAAAATAAAAAATATAAAAAATTTAAAAAACAAAGTCTACGGAATCTGCTGAATTCTGACCTACTAAGCCTTCAGCTGCCATCCATGCCTTTTCCTGCCTCCATACTATTGCACATACGTTCCCCATTGCCGAAAACTCTCATCCTGCCGTGAAGAAACTTCTCAGGATGTCCTAATCCCGGAAGCAATTCCTCTCACCCCCACTTTCCATTGCACCAGGGGCGCCCCTAGCGTAGCGTCGGCCTCTCAGAGAACTTGGCAGTCTTACTGGCACGGTCTCTGCAGGCTCGGGGCCCCGCCTGGGAATCCCCTTCTCCTCCCCAGCCCGCCCCGCCCCGCCCCGCCCCGTGCCCTCACCCCTCAATAGGTCGCGGGCCGCGGCCCCAGGCTCCAGGCCCTCGCCGTCCTCCTCGCGGTCCCGGGCCCCGCGGGGACGTCGAGCCCCGGCGCCGGGCTCGGCGCGGCGGTTAGCTCCCGGCATCAGCGTGCAGTAGCGCTCGGAAGACAAAAGGCGCCGCTTCCGCCCACGGCAGCCTCCGCCCCCCCCGCCCCGCCTCTTCCGGCGTTCCCAGTGACGACTGGGCAGAAAATAGACTGCGCGGCCGGCGGCCAGGTAGCCGGCCCAAAGGATAGCCCACTCTGGAGAGATTGTCGCAACCTTCTGCCCGAGTCGCAGGGCGTTGGGTTCCACGCCCGAGAAGCTTGGGCCAGGCCTGGGTGGCATTTGGTTTCCTAATACCCTTGGCTGAGAAGCCAGAACCTCAGGGTGCTTGTCCTCAATACCCTGCCCCCACTGCAAATTCCAGCCCTCTCCACCATATTCCACAAAAACACACGACACGTTTGGAGGTTTTAATTAATTTTTATAAAATCTGAGCTGGCTGAGCTTCAGGGTACAGCGACAGCTCAAGGAAGGATGGGATTATCTGCTGGTCCCCGCCTCCCCAAGACGGGGAGAAGGAGGTCTCATGCCAACAGCTGCAACTCCTTTCAGCTCCCAGTCAAGGCTCAAGGCTCAAGCAGAGGGACGGGATAGGCAAAGGGGGAGGGGGAAGCTCCTGAGGCTCAGACACTGCTTGCTTCTCCCTTCTCCCCATTCCCTTCCCTTCCCAACAGAACCTGGCTGGCCCTGGGCAGAGCTGAGGCCCAGGAGCAGCTGAAAGGAGGTGGATGGGGACAGAGCACCAAGGGGAAGGGGCCCTCGGCCCAAGGGGGGAGGAACCTGGCCCCCACCCCGCTACAGCTCCCCACTGAATTCACAGCACAGAGAACACCTCTCGCCCAACAACTCCACATGGAGGTATACCAAGTCCAGGGGTCAAAGGCGCAGGTGGGTGACAGATGGGCAGGGGCAGTGAAGGTGACAGCAGGCTCAGGAGGGGAGGTGGCAGAAACTTCCTCCTACCCATGGGAGGAGACGATGGGGCGACTTATATTGCTGTTGGTGGTCATGGCATTCAGCTCCCACCTGGAAGGCCAACAATAACAGACAGAAAGAAGAGGGGCCCTCAGCCCAAGCCCAGGGATGCTTGAACCAAGCTATAAACACACCAGTCCCTCCAACTTCCTAAAGCTCAACCACCCACAGCCACCTCTTACTTAACAGCCCTATTAGGTTTAACAATCAGAACCCACCCACCACCAAATCCAACACCACCCACTCCTCTACCTCCAAGCTCATATGGATTTCCGGTTTATGTTTATATATATATACATGTATATTCTAGTGTCCAGGCACCTGAGATCTGTGTAAACATGTCAGTCAACAACCCAACCTGCCTTTCCTGCTTTGCTTAGAGCCAACCAGACAGCCCCTCCACCTTACTCTCACCAGGAATGCCTCACCCCCACCAGGAATACCCATTTTTGCTCTCAACTCCCATCCTTTTAAGGCTCTGACTCAGCACTCCTATCCTTCCTGAGGCCTTCCCCACCCATTAGACCATGTTATTATTATTATTTATTTTATTTTTTTTGAGAGTCTCATTTTGTCACCCAGGCTGGAGTACAGTGGTGCAGTGGCACAATCTCGACTCACTGCAACCCCCGCCTCCCGGGTTCAAGCAGTTCTCTTGCCTCAACCTCCCAAGTAGGTGGGACTACTGGTGGCTGCCACCACACCCAGCTAATTTTTGTATTTTTAGTAGAGACAGGGCTTCACCATGTTGGCCAGGCTGGTCTCGAACTCCTGACCTCAAGTGATTCGCCCACCTCAACCTCCCAAAGTGATGGGATTACAGGTGTGAGGCTGGATGCCCAGCCAGCAAGAGTTAAACTGAACTGATACAAAGAGAGGAAGTATCTCAGAATGACCCAGACAGGAAAAATTATATACAAAGTAACATCTGGTGGTTAATTTGAACCTGAAAAATTATACATAAAGTAACATCTGGTGGTTAATTGGAACCTAAGAATTAAATTCAAAGGGAAGCAGCCAGATCTTCTGGAACCAATGTGATCCAGAGGCTCCTAAACTTGTCTTTACTTTGCAGCTAGGTTCTAAGATTTAATCAGTTCTCAGCATGTTCACAAAAATAACTGTATAAGCTTAGGTCTCAGAAAGTGACGCTGCTGAGCTGGATTTTTTTTTCATATAATTTATTCTGCTGACAGTTTTATATGATGGCTGTCAATTCACCTCCTTCCATCTCATTTCGCACAAGTACATTACATCTCCAGCAGAACAATAATGTCTGTCTCCTCCATACTGAGACCAAGCTAATCAGGTCACACCTGTGCTGCTCACTCACGCTCACCCAATCCCTCCCTTCCAGCCACTCACTGTACCTGATGTCATGAGGCAAACAGGACTGGTCTAGGTTATATTGAATCACGGCCAGTTTGCACAGAGTCTTCAGACTAGGGCCTTTAAGGGAGAAGTTATGGAAAAGAGATGGTCAAAGGTGAGGAAAGGGTCCAGTCCTGGATATCACCACCCAAAGACAGGGACCTTGATGGCAGAAGCAATTCAGGAATAAGTAACTATACTTACTAAAGTCCAAAATGTGTAAGTCAGAATGATCTATGAGGTCAAATTCATCTCCCAGGCCTTCCTCAGGAGATGGACTGTCAGGATCAAAAGAGAGATGAAAGTAGGACAAAAACTACCCATGAGACCCCCTTTTCAAATACCTCCCACTCTCCCATTGGTCACTTCCCTGAGCCCTTCCCTCTCTCTTTCTAACCTGGTACCCCCAAAGAGGACAATCTTGTCACCAACAATACAGCAGCACTGGCGCCGGCGGGGACATGGCCCCTTCCCCTTCGGTTCAATCTTTTTCCAGGTAAAGGACACTGAAGAGAAATTTATATGGAAGTTCAATACCTGCCTAGTCCAGGTATCTTCCCCACCCCCATCCCTCACCTCCTCAGGATTATTTTCTTTTCCTCCCACCTCAATTGCTCCTTGTTCCTGCCCTAAACGCAGTGCTCTTTACCAGGATTAAACTTCCAGAGGTCATGGAAGTGCCGGTTCAGCCTTGCATTATAGCCACCAAAGATGTACAGCTCCCCATTGTAGCCAACTGGAAGGAGAGAGAAAACATCAAGAGTGTGAAGAGGGCAGGAAGGGAACTCCACATGGAAGTAACAAACACTCACAGGCCGAGTGGCTCCGGCGCCCCTCAGGCAGCACTGGAGTCGGGGGACAGTCCAGCCAAGCCTCAGTTCTGGTGTCAAAGACTCGAATGCGGTTGCAGTAAATCTCATTGTTGGAATGGAATGGCCCAAAGCGGTCGGCACGGCCCCCAAAGACGTACATGTGACTTCCCAGCATTGTGGCTGAGTGGAAGTCCCTCCAGCGTGCAGGGTTGCCCTGGGCAGAGGCAGAGAGATGGTGGAGGGGTCAGAACAAAGGCTGGAAGAGGATCTGCTCTGACTGAGCTTCCTATCATTTCTTCAACGGAGGGTGGGGATTTGGGAGAAAAAAGAAAGAGCAGACCTTTGTACAGATAAGAGTCCATGTCATGGTGCTGGTATCTAGCTTGTGAATGTCATTGGAAAAGCAGTCCGCCTGAGTAGGAAGAGAAAAGGAGGAAGAAAAGAGGGAGCCAACAGTCACTCTCTGACCCTCCATCCCTCCCCTCAAAACATGCAAACAAGCCAAAGCCTCCCATTTCACCATCCAAAATTGCCCTTCCCCTCTTTCTCAGTCCCACCCTAAACCTCTTAGTTTATTCCCAGACCTACCTGCTGCTCGTAGCCCCCGAAAATGTACATGATCTTGCCTAGGACACAGGCCGAATGTCCATCCCGGGCCCCAGGAACTGTCCCTGACACTCGGGGTGTGAACCACTTGTGAGTATCTGAAGGAGATGAGAAAATGGCTCAACTAAGCACCCTCTACAACACTCCCTCCTGAGCTCTGGGGTACTCTACTCCCCAAGACCCCAACCCAAACCTTTCTCAGGCAACTGAGGCAACATCTAGAAGGACATAGCCTCTCTGAGATCCATACTCACTGACGTCAAAGGCATACAGCACATTGCAGGCCCCTTCGGTGTCATTCCGCCCGCCCCAAAGGAGGACCGTGTCGTCAATGAGGACGGTTGAGTGTCCATAGCGCATGTAGGGTACGACAGGAGCTTGCCCACGGATGGCAGACTTCACCGGGGGCAGCTTTGTCCAACGCAAGGACACTGTGGACACACCTCTGCTCAGCCCTGGGAACTTCCCTCCAGGCTGTCCACCTTTCCCAAACCAGATGTTCGTCCCCAATCCCCTTGGTCCCAGAGACCACAGCCAAACCTCATCAGCAGCCCGTTTCCCACCCTGATGTGGGGACTCAGGGACAGCCCCAGCACTGGCTTACCTGCATTGAAAATGTGCACATCTATCTGACGCAGCGTCTCATAGTCTTCACCAGAGCAGTAACCCCCGAAGGAGTATACCCGATGCCCGACAGCCACTGCAGCATGGTTCACCCTGCGGGGCCCGCCCTCCAGGTGCACTGTCCACCGTAACATCCCCTGGACCACTGGTTACAGCAACATGCCCCCCCGGCACGGCCTGCTGCCTCTGCTACCTGCACACAAATTGGGGCCACAGGATCCTCAGGCAAGGCTTCTGCCCAGCTCACTGTGACTCTGCCCAGAACCAGCCTTTGCCTCCAAGTGTCACCCTGGTGGCCCTCCCACACTACCCCTCCACAGGGACACTAGTCACAGCTCAGGTGGCTGGCCCTGCCCCAAGGGAGCTGCCGAGGTCAGGGAGCTAGCCCTGGCCCAGTGTTCTCCAACAGTGAAGGGTGGGGCCACCCCCACTTGATTGCCAGCTCAGAATCTGCTGATTATGGTCACCACCTACTCGTGGAGGCTCCACTCTGTCCCTGGCTTGGCACAAACTTGAAGCCCCTTCCCAAATGGTATATTCTCTTGTCTCTGCTCTGCTTACTGCCACCTCTCTAAGAATCTGTGTTCTTTAAGGTGGGGAAAGGGATCTCAAAATACTCACAGCTATTAATAGCCCAGCCAGCCTCAGACAGTCCATCGAAAGCTGGCATGAGTGCCTCAAAGCAGAAAAGCTTTCAGGCTTTTAGAGTAGAACAATCCCCCTACCCAGGATAGGGCGGGACTGATCCAGGAAGGGACCTCCATGTTACCTTGGTTGGTTAGCCCCTCACAGAGAGCTCGTCAAGCTGAGTTGTTGTCATTGGGGTCACCCAGGGCCCCCCACAGGCACAAGGAGTTCCTTTGACAGCTGTGCCTGGTATGCTGCCAGGACTTAAGCCAGAAAGGTATGTGTATGCTTAGGCTTGGGGGATGGGGATAGAGGGAAGGGTTTTCTCCTCCTGCCACTTCCCCATCCCTGCTACTGTGGTAGAACAAGCCATTTCCAGTAGAAAAGAGGGAACAAGGTCTTCCACAACTTGGGCTCCTGAAAGGCGGATAGAGGTGGGAGTGTGCAATGGAAAGGGGAAGGGGCTGGGCACGGTGGCTCACGCCTGTAATCCCAGCACCTTGAGAGGCCGAGGCAGGTGGATCACGAGGTCAAGAGATGGAGACCGGCCGGGCGCGGTGGCTCAAGCCTGTAATCCCAGCACTTTGGGAGGCCGAGACGGGCGGATCACGAGGTCAGGAGATCGAGACCATCCTGGCTAACACGGTGAAACCCCGTCTCTACTAAAAAATACAAAAAACTAGCCGGGCGAGGTGGCTGGCACCTGTAGTCCCAGCTACTCGGGAGGCTGAGGCAGGAGAATAGCGTAAACCCGGGAGGCGGAGCTTGCAGTGAGCTGAGATCCGGCCACTGCACTCCAGTCTGGGCGACAGAGCGAGACTCCTTCTCAAAAAAAAAAAAAAAAAAAAAAAAAAAAGAGATGGAGACCATCCTGGCCAACATGGTGAAACCCGGCTCTACTAAAAATACAAAAATTAGTTGGGCATGGTGGCGTGCGCCTGTAGTCCCAGCTACTCAGGAGGCTGAGGCAGAATTGCTTGAACTTGGGAGGCGAAGGTTGGAGTGAGCCCAGATCGCACCACTGCACTCCAGCCTGGCGACAGAGCGAGATTCTGTCTCAAAAAAAAAAAAAAAAAAAAAAGAAAAAGGGGAAGGGAGGCAAAAAATGCCCTTGGGCAGCACAAGAGAAAGATCGAGCTTGAGAGGTCATGGTCTTTTTTTTTTTTTTTTTTTTTTTTTTTTGAGATGAAGTATCACTCTTGTCCCCAGGCTGGAGTGCAATGGTGCAGTCTTGACTCACTGCAACCTCCACCTCCCGAGTTCAAGGGATTCTCCTGCCTCAGTCTCCTGAGTAGCTGGGATTACAGGTGACTGCCACCACACCCGGCTAATTTTTGTATTTTTAGTAGAGACAGGGTTTCATCATGTTGGCCAGGCTGGTCTCAAACTCCTGACCTCAGGTGATCCGCCTGCCTTGGTCTTCCAAACTGCTGGGATTACAGGCGTGAGCCACCGCACCCAGCCGGTCACGGTCTCTTAAACACAACCAGTCAACCTAGTGGCAGGTACACCTGGGTACATCTGAGGTTTTTTTCAGGCAAATCCTTGCAAGTGACAATGCTTTTGCTGGCAGGCATCTCCTGAGTTTGGGTGGATCATCATCTGCTCCCTGTTTAAGAAGCCCTGGCAGAGGAAAGGGCCAGGCAAAACCTCAGGCACAAAAACAGCTCTAATAAGGGAGGCCCCTTGCAGGAAAGAGACATGGCTTTCAGCTGGCTTGCTAGTCCCACCCACCCAACCTCCCCCAACTCCACACCCCAAGCTTTAAATAGCCATGGGGCCCATCCTGAAATAGCCCCAGCAGGAAGCTACTCTCACTTCATTACTCCCGGTCTCCAAAATATCTTGGGTCTGGGCTTGTGGAAATTGTTAAGAGATCGATGCGCTTAAGAATGGAAGTCTTCCATCCTTCCTTATATCCTCTATTCTTCCCTTCAGATATGTCAAGGTAAAGTAAAATATGCACAGGAGAAGAGATAAGCAATTCCAGCCAAAGGTGGGGAAAAAAATTTTAGTTTCTCTGCCATAAGAACAACTCAAATTCAAGGAGAACAAGCCCCCAGGCTCTCAGGGGCTCCTCTTATCCCTGGGTCTCCCCAATCCTCCATCACCACCAAGCATTTTCAAGCTTCTTCTATTCCCTTAATGTATCTACCCGCCTGTCTCTTGCATTTTTTATTCCCCATTTCTCGCCCTTCTCGATCTCGTGAGAGCTTTGCAGTTTTCTCATTTTTCCTTCTCCTACCATTCCAAGCTCCACCCAACAGCCCTCCATTTTCCCACCTCCACTAAGGAAAGAAAAATTAACATGCCCTGACCACGGATATCCCTCCCTGCATATGACTCTATCCCTGTCTTCTTCCAGACATTCCGGCCTCCTCTAGCCCACCACGCCAGTCACCCCTCCCCTTCCACTACGCTCAACTTCCCTGTTTTCATAGCCCAGTCTTCCTTCCCATTTCCTTCATTGCTTCCTCCAGACACCAGGTCTCTCCTACCCATCTCCTGGCCATCCTCCCCTAGACTCGCTTTCCCCATTAACACTCTCCTTTCCCATCATCCCCCTAGCTCCCTCCCCACCCCCACCTCATCACTCTCAGGCCCCTCCCCCGCCACTCCAGCTCTAGACAGCGCGTCCTCAGCCCCCTAATTCTTCCTTGCCCTTCCACCCATCCCAGGCTACCTGCCAGGCCGAGCCGGGGCGGGGCCGCGGGTCCTCGCGCTGCCTGCAGCCTAGAACCCGTTGCGCGCCAACCGACGCCTTAGTCCCCAACGAGATAAACACAGCCAAGCTCGATTCTTCCGGCGGGCAGCTGTGCGCGCACGTGCAGTCGTAGCTAAGTCCCCGAGGCATTCCGGGACTTGTAGTCCACACGTTTCCTGAGAGACGAGAGGGCTCTGGAGTGGGCAGGGGCGCAGGAGAGATTCTGCGCATGTGCAAATATGTGTCAAGACCGAGGAGGCCACTGGGTAATGCAGTCTTTTGTTTTCTGGGCTGGGCATGACGGAGGCGGGGCAAGGGGGGGGAACTCCTCGTCCTCGCCAGTGTCAATCATGGGCATGGGGCGGGGCTGGAGGACTAGGCACCTCTGCACGTCCTGCCCCGCCGGAAGTGGAGGCCACGGGCTCTGAGCGGGTGAGGCGCGCGGAAACACCGGCGATGGGATTCGGATGGGGGCGGGTGGGGGACGCCGCAGCTGGGGCCATTTGAGGGGAGCCCATGGGGCCTGAAGGGCATCTGTCAGGCGGTACAGAGGGGGACTTCTAGGAGAGGGGAGAAGGGGGCGGGTACGCCCTGTTTAGGGGGACTCTGATGACCCAGAGTTCCCAAGTCGCGGGGGAGGCGTGGCGGGGGAGCCGGGATTTTGGAAGGGGTGTCTTTTAGGAGGTGGCAGGGCCTCCGGTTGGGCGTTTAATTAGGAAGTGGCGGAGCAAGGCGGATGGGGCCTGGTTCAAGATAAGAGCCCCGACTAAGGGGGAGGAACGAGAGGCTGGAAGCGGGGCGGAGGGGTGGAGGATGCAGGAGCCTCGGGGAGGAGCTGGTTATTTTGCACACAGGAGACCACAAAGAGATGATGAGAGGATGAACATGGGCCTGGTTTCATCCAATCCTTGTCCTATCGCCTCCCTGTTCTTGCAGCCCCTGCCCGGATGGCAACAGTAGTTCTAGGGGGAGACACCATGGGCCCTGAGCGTATCTTCCCCAATCAGACTGAGGAACTGGGACCACATCAGGGCCCTTCAGAAGGCACTGGGGATTGGAGCAGTGAGGAGCCTGAGGAAGAGCAGGAGGAAACGGGGTCGGGCCCAGCTGGCTACTCCTACCAGCCCCTGAACCAAGATCCTGAACAAGAGGAGGTGGAACTGGCACCAGTGGGGGATGGAGATGTAGTTGCTGACATCCAGGATCGAATCCAGGTAGGGTGGAGGAGGGATGGTTCCTCAACAGGTGAAGCTGGGCTCCCTGAAAGCCTGGACCCAAACAGTCTTCTCTGGCTCTGCAGGCCCTGGGGCTTCATTTGCCAGACCCACCATTAGAGAGTGAAGATGAAGATGAGGAGGGAGCTACAGCGTTGAACAACCACAGCTCTATTCCCATGGACCCAGGTAAAAGATCATTCTTTCATTCTGGAATAATTACTAAGGAAATGAACTGGCATGAGTCAGTAGAAGGAAGTTTAAGAGGAAGACCCTATCCTAAAAAGATAGTTTGTAAACTAAGATTTTGTAGACTTCAGAGTCCAAGTGAAATGCTCTTCTGCTATCTTTGGGGATGGGCAGGCTTGCCTTGAAGTAACAAGATGGATTTGGTGACCCTACCAGCCCAAGGGCTCTGGGTTGATTCAGGGATTGGGGAGGGGAGCTGGTCCCATTATTTCTATACCTGAGTGGCCTCTGGCTCTGATTTCAGAACATGTAGAGCTGGTGAAAAGGACGATGGCTGGAGTAAGCCTGCCTGCGCCAGGGGTTCCTGCCTGGGCTCGGGAGATATCGGATGCCCAGTGGGAAGATGTGGTACAGAAAGCCCTCCAAGCCCGGCAGGCATCCCCTGCTTGGAAGTGACCACAGTGAGAGCTGCTTTATCTTCCTACATTCCAGGCCAGAACCAGCACAGGACTGAACACATCCCTGGTTGTAACGTCCATTTCCATCTTCCCCATCTCCCTTTCCACATCAAGGCACATCAGACTTCTCAGAGACCCACTTTATTCAGTTCTGTACATATGGGGACATCGGCCCAAGCCCAACCCACCTTAGCATGTATCACTCTGTGGAGAATAAAGCACCCTATGTACACAGCCAAAAGCCGCACTGCCTGCGCCCCTGGAACCTGGGTCCAGCCCTCCTCAGCCCCTGGCCCCTCCAAGGTACCTACAAGGGACAAGAGAAGGCCTGCCCAGCATAGCACAAACAAGGAAATAAATAGGTGTTGGCAGGAGCCATGCTTGGGGCACCGCTCCCTGCTTCCTTCTTTATAGTTTTGGGAACCAACAGCACAGAAAAGCAGTCAGCCCCAGGTGGTCCCTTCCATGTCTGTGACCCCAGGGCTGCTGCTCACCAAAGACAGGGCATGGGGTAGGGTGTTTGTTCATCCCTCCCCAGCCACACTTGGTCCATCTGGGCCCTATATTCATCAGTTATTGTCCACAGCCTATGCTTTTCTCCTTTTGACCTCCCTTGGTCAGGCATGGGGTAAGAAAAAATAGTACAACCCTATCTGCCAGCACACGGCTGCGGCTGGGGGGCCTGTTTGTGCTGCAGGGGGTTGGCTTCCCTCCAGCTACTCCAGGGGCCAATGGGGCTTGACATAACTTTGGTGAGAATAATCTCTGCTGTTCCCTACATGCCTCTGCAGGGGAGAGAGAGGAGGGGAGACACCTGGCGTTCAAATGAGGATGAAGGGAAGAATAGAGGAGCATATGTATTCCTGTGTGTACTTCTCAGAGCAGCCTCAGGTAGCTGTGGGTGAGGAGCAGGTAGGGGACAGGCATCCCCAGGTTGTCTGAGCCCTAAGCATCTTAGTGCTCAGCCTGTACTAGCCACAGGGAGGCATGAACACCTTTTGGGGAGAAGAGGGACCACTCTGTGGGTGTCCCTGCTTCAAGTGCCCGCATCCCCCTCCCTGGAGTAGCTAGAGAGGCGCTGCCTTCCCCCAAGTCAGCCAGTAGGGAGCAGAGTGTGGAGGGCCGGGGCAGTGTCCCAGGGCTGAGTGGGCTGTGGCCCTGTGGTAGGAATGTGAGGGGTCAGAGAGCCTCCTGGCTGGCAGTTAGAAACTCTTCCGCCCGCTTGTGCGCTTCCAGTGCCTTGATGGTGTACACGTCCTGGGGCAGCTCCGACTTCCTCCGCAGCAGCACTTTCTCCTTCTTGATGTCTTTTAGCATCTGTGTGTGAATAGGGACAAGGAGAGGAACGGTGACCAATTCCCAGTGAATTCTGTTGTTTCCTCCCCTTATTCTTTGGCTGTGCTGTTTCCGTCTCCTCTCCCTTCCAGAACTATTATTTCTGCTCCACCCCGCTACATTGCCCTCCCACCTGCACAGCCTCAGTCTCCACAGTCCTCTTCAGAAGCTGGATGTCCTCAGCTGTGGGGGTCTCTGTCTCCATCGAATACACAGGGGGCAGTGGTGGAGGAGCTCGGAACATGGGATACTGAGTGAGAGGAGACATGGACAAGTGGTGAGAGCCACTTCAGAGGCTTGGAGGCCTGTGTGCCCCATATTCCTCCCCTAACAAACTCCCCCCAGCTCAAGATGGGCTGGCCCCTCGGTTCACAGCAGTGGCAGGAAAACCTCACCTGGGGATTAAGCCGGGCCAGCTCCTCAATTTTTTGCCACATCTCTTCCCTTTCCTTCATTCGGAACCGGCCCCTGAGGAGCAAAAGTAGGATTGGGTTTGGGCTTGAGAGAAACACAGTGAGCTGGTGGTAGAAGATGAAAGTCTCCCGGGGAGAGAGATACTCACTTCTGCTTCTCTGCCTTGTATTGTTGTGTGCAGTCATCAAACAGCTTCTGATTCATTTCCATAAACAGCTTCAGGGCATTGTAGATCAGTCCATGGATTGTCCTACCACCAGGAAGAAAGATGAGTATGAGGCCAGAGCCTGCCCTTAGTGCGAGGAACTCAATTTGTTCTCTCACAGGGGTATCTCTGCTAAGAGCTTTGTCATTTACTATGTCCAGTTCACAAACCTCTATGCAGTATCAGAAGAGAGCTCTGGCCAAATCACCTGGTTTGAGACTGGCATTTCATGGTCTTCACAAATATTGGTCCACGTGTCCATCCTTCCCTTACCCCATGCTCTTCACCCCATCCTTCCCTCACCCCTGCCTACCTCCCATCCTTTCCCACTCTATAACCCATACTAATGGCCTCCCAGCAGCATGATGGGCATGTAGATGCAGCATGACGGACTGCATCTGCACCACAGTGTGCTTGCTTTTAGCAGAAAAGTCTTTTCAAAACCCTGAGAGAGAGTTTCTTTTTTTTTTTTTTTTTTTTTTATGACGGAGTCTCACTCTGTTGCCCAGGCTGGAGTGCAATGGCATGATCTTGGCTCACTGCAACCTCCACCTCCCAGGTTCAAGTGATTCTCTTGCCTCAGTCTCCCAAGTAACTAGGACTACAGGCATCTGCCACTACGTCCAGCTAATTTTTGTATTTTTAGTAGAGATGGGAGTTTCACTATGTTGGGCAGGCTGGTCTCAAACTCCTGACCTCGTGATCCACCCGCCTCGCCAGCCTCCCAAAGTGCTGGGATTACAGGCGTGAGCCACCGTGCCTGGCCTAAAACCCTGGGATTCTTTACACAGACTCTCAAAGAGGGTCACATCAGCTTCTCACTGCATAGAATTACATCTCCAAAGCTGTGATAGGACTGCAGAATAGCTGACCCCAAGGAGTGGTATAACACAGGCCGCTGCCCTGCTGTTTGGTATCACAGAGATCTTGGTACGCAGGCTTTTTTTGCTCCAGTCAGCCCCTCAAGGTCCTATCAATATGTAGGGGACATCAGCCCCACTTGCTGGGTGACCAGGTGAGACCCCTGGCTCTTTAGTTCTTCCATACCCTCAAAGTTTCCCAAACTGGATCCCCACCACCCAGCCCCACCCCAGCGCCTTACTTGTTCCAGTGGCTCTTGGAGTTCCTGTAGAGTGCAGGGAACATGATGGGGAGGACTCGGGCAGCATTGTCACTTATCAGGCTCATGATGTACTCATTGTTCCAGTAATAGAGAGCACGCTCTGCCACCTGGTGGAAAGAGGCGGACTCGGTGGGTGCTGCCCATTTCACTCAAGACCTTCTCAGTTTCTGGCAGGGGTTGGGATGTGCTGGGTTGGAGTCTCACCTGGAAATGGGGGCTAGAGACACACTTGGCCAGCTGGCGGAAGAGGGGTTCCATCACTTTGCTGAACTCGGAAGGTTCAATGACGTCCAGAATCTCCTCCAGCTCATTCAAGAACATCACCTCCTTGGGGCTGTGGGTCTTAGGCCAAAACTTGAGAAGTCCCACAATTACCTGGGAGACAAGGAGGGCATGGGGATGAAAATTCTTTGCACCTGCCTAGGTCTCCAGAAAGTTTTCCTACCTGCTCTCTCCCCCACCCTGGTGGGCACAGTTTGGGTAATCTCAGCCAGCTGCCCGTTTCTTTGCCTTAGATCGGTTTCCTAGGTGTATATAGGTTTCGCTTCCCCTTCAGAGAGGAAACCATGTTACCAGTCAGGTCACAGCCCTCCTGAGCACCCCCTTATGGCACCCCCAGTAGGTACAGACTGGCAAGTGATGCTGACAACAGTAAGAGGTGGGCCTTGGGGCCTGGAAGGGGAATTACCGGCTCAGTCAGACTGCTCTCCTTCTCCAGGAATTGTACCACACAGTATGCCAGCTGCAAAAGTGTGAGGTAGAAAGGAGGTGAGGTGTAGGTCCTAGAAGTTCTCAGAGAAGTCAGTGATAGAAGCAAGATCCCAGAAGGGAAGGGGAGGTGGAGGGAAGGAATTATCCCCCCTGCTCCCTATGCTTCCCCTATCCCAGCTGGAACACCTTCCTGCCCACTGTTTTCTCTGCTGCCTGAGTTGGACATTATCAAGAGGAAGGCAGCTCACCTGAGGGTGGTAGACACTCAGGGACTTGACCTTGTGAAGGGGAAGCAGGACACGGATGAGGAACATCTTGTGCTCTTCTTTAAGGGGCAGGGCAAAGCCATTGATGATGCTAGGAATTAAGGGACATTTGTTAGGACCAAAGGGTCAGATCCAAGTTCAGTGCACCAATCCTCCCAACCTTTTTCAGGCATCTGTGCCCCCACCCAGCCTCTTACCTGCCCAGGATCTCCAGGAGCTCAGCAATCCCGTTGTGATGCTCCGTCTCATAGATGAACCTGAGGGAAGAAAAATGGCTCTTGACAACCCCTGATGTCCCTCCAGCATTCTGTACAGTCCCCCCACCTCCCTGCTCCCACCCCACCTCAGTAGCAGAATGCTTTGCTCCTAAGCCTGGGCTCCTGGCCTCACCTGTAGAAGATGTGGTTGATCTGCCTACGGATATAAGCCCGGAGCCCCAAAAACTTGCCATAGATGCGGTGCAAAATGGTCTTGAGGAAGTCCCGCTCTCGAGGATCCTCACTGTCAAATAGGTCTAGGAGCTAGGGGCATGAGGGAGGGAAAGCAGCCAGTGAGGCAGCAGCCAGGGAAGGTGGGGCCCCGGTGACATAGGTCCTGCCAGGGGAAGTGCAGAGGTCCCCTGGAATGGGGGCCAGCAAGTCTTAGAAAGCAGAGTGATTCTATTGTATTGCTGATTCTATTGTATTTGTACTGAGACGTCCAAAGTGATGCCTTCGTATTGACTGGAGAGAGGTACTCTGTTGCTTTTGTTTCCTACCATTATGCTGTTAGTTTCTTAAGGCCAGAGTAGGGTTTTTTGTTTGTTTCTTTGTTTGTTTGTTTTTTAACCCTTTATAGCCTCCTCATACCAGACATGGATGAAACCCAATATATTCAGCATAAGGGGGAAGAGCCACTGGGAGACAGATGAGTGGGGCATGGAATGGAAAGAGAAGGCAAGGACAGGAACTCAGGGACTCACAGCAAGTACAAACTTCTGGTCGATGTACTTCTTGGCTATGTTTGGCTGGAAATCAGGAGACTCAAGGAAACGTAAGAAGAACTCATACACGAGCTATAGGGGAAAAGGCACACCACTAAGGGGATGTTCCCAAGGACTTGCAGGCCTCTACTGCCCCACTCCCTGCAGCCAGGGCCAACCTGCCCCCCTTGCCCTGGTACCTGGAGATGTGGCCAAGCAGCTTCCAGGGTGGGCTCATCTTCTTCTGGGTCAAACTCAGCCCCTGTGGGATTCGATGAAGGTGGCAGCGTCCGGAAGAGGTTCACTGAAAACTGAGGGGTAGGGTCAGTTAGAGCTCCACCTGGGCTTCTCCAGAGCCCCCCGCCAGTTCCCCCTGTGTCCTTTCCCTGTGCCCACCATGGTGACAGCCTCAGGGTAAATGGCCTCAGTGACAACATCACGGCTATGGGTGATGTACTCCACCATCTCGTTGAGTCCTGCCCGCTTCACCTCCTTGAATTTGAGGTCACTGAGTGGGTCTGACACGAAGTCAAAGAGGACACAGCACTGGCGTAGCTTCTGGATAAACAGCTCCTCCCGCTCCTGGGTTGGCGAATCTGTGGGGGCCCCAGCAGTCAGGTTCTCCTCTGTAGTCCTTCACTGCAATGCCCTGCTTGCCTTCAAGGGCTTTCCCTTAACCCACCCTGCCACCATCCTGCTCCCTGGCACCCCCTTCCCACATTCTCTGGAACTCCCTTCCCCCCCAAATACCCCAAAACTTCCATTCCACCAACTCCCAATGCCCCCTAGACCTGGTACAACAACCCCTGTGACCAGTTGCGAAGTACCTTTCAGGGCAGGAAGCTTCTGCAGCTCTCGATTCTTGCTGAGGTTGAAGCGGGAGGAGCTTTGCCGTCGCTCCTTCTTGACAATCTGGGGCCCCCCTGAGTACTTGATTTTGCTGAGCTGCGTGGGGGGCGGCGTGCTATTGCTGGGACGCTTGTTGGACGATGGTGGCTGAGACTGGGCTTGGGGCTGGGGCTGAGGCTGGGGCTGCGGCTGGGCCTGGTCAAACAAGTCACCTGTTGAAATCTACTTCCCAAGATATGCCTCCCACCCTGGGCCTAGCCATCCCCCAGTCCATTTATGCCTGCACAGGCCTGGGCAGTGAGCAGCTGTCTCCTGTCCTGAAGGAGCTAAGGCCAGGGTTACAGAGATAACTGTGCTGTAGCCCTGGCAGGGAGCAGTCAAGAAGTCACATCTCCCAAAGAGATGCCCACTGCCTGTGCATCAAGAGCCTTCAAAATGTTCATTCCAGTTCATGAACAGGTAAAGCTAACTGATGGATTGATGGTGACAGAAGTCAGAAAAGTGATTATGTTGCCAGGGGAAACGGGGTGAGTATTGCTAAGAAGACACATGAGGAATAAGAAGAGACATGAGGAGCCTTCTGAGTAATGTAAACATCCTGCATCTTGACTGGACCTGCAAAGTGGTGCATGGCAGATACATACCTAAAATTTATTGAGCAGTATACTTAAGATCCTTTACTGAATGTGTGACAGTCTTCAATCACAGGTGCGGTGGCTCAAACCTGTAATCCCAGCACTTTGGGAGGCCAAGGCGGGTGGATCACCTGAGGTCAGGAGTTCAAGACCAGCCTGGCCAACATGTTGAAACCCCGTCTCTACTAAAAATACAAAAATTAGCGGGGCGTGGTGGCAGGCGCCTGTAATCCCAGCTACTCGGGAGGCTGAGGCAGGAGAATCGCTTGAACCCAGGAGGTGGAGGTTGTAGTGAGCTGAGATCATGCCATTGCACTCCAGGCTGGGTGACAAGAGCGAGACTTCGTCTCAAAAAAACAAAAAAAAACAAAAAAAAAAAAGTAAAAGAAAGGCCAGGCATGGTGGCTCACGCCTGTAATCCCAACACTTTGGGAAGCCAAGGCAGGAGGATCACTTGAAGCCAGAAGTTTGAAACCAGCCTGAGCAACATAGCAAGACCCCATCTCTATAAAAAATGTTTTTAAATTAGCCAGGTGTGGTGGCACATGCCTGCAGTTCCAGCCACTCAAGGTTGGAGGATCCCTTTTGCCCCCAGGAGTTCAAGTCTGCTGTGAGCTATGATCGCACCAACTGCACTCCAGCCTGAACAACAAAACAACACCCTGTCTCTAAAAATAAAAATTTTCAAATTTAAACAGGTAAAAGAAAGAAATTCATTCCCATGTCTTAGTACTTTACTATTAGAAATTTAGCTTAATAAAAATCATAAATTAAAAAAAAAAAGCTTTGGAGGAGGCAGAAGGAGCCAGGCCAAAAAAAAAAAAAAAAAAAAAAAGGCCGGGCGCGGTGGCTCAAGCCTGTAATCCCAGCACTTTGGGAGGCCGAGACGGGCGGATCACGAGGTCAGGAGATCGAGACCATCCTGGCTAACACGGTGAAACCCCGTCTCTACTAAAAAAAAAAATACAAAAAACTAGCCGGACGAGGTGGCGGGCGCCTGTAGTCCCAGCTACTCGGGAGGTTGAGGCAGGAGAATGGCGTAAACCCGGGAGGCGGAGCTTGCAGTGAGCTGAGATCTGGCCACTGCACCCCAGCCTGGGCGACAAAGCGAGACTCTGTCTCAACAAAAAAAAAAAAAAAAAAAAAAAAAGCTTTGTGCACAAATACTTTTAACAGCCTCATTTATAACAGAAAATGAACAAATGTAATATCAGGAGTTAATATTATATTTATGAAAACTATGGGCCAGGTGCAGTGGCTTACGCCTGTAATCCCAGCACTTTGGGTGGCCAAGGTGGGTGTATCACTTGAGGTCAGGAGTTCCAGACCAGCCAGGCCAACAAGGTGAAACCCTATCTCTTACTAAAAATACAAAATTAGCCGGGTGTGGTGGCGGGTGCCTGTAATCCCAGCTACTCGGGAGGCTGAGACAGGAGAATTGCTTGAACCTGGCGGGTGGAGGTTGCAGTGAGCCAAGATTGCGCCATTTCACTCCAGCCTGGGTGACACAGTGAGTGAGACTCTGTCTCCAAAAAAAAAAAAAAAAAAAAGAAGAAAGAAAAGAAAAAACTATGTAATACATAGTTTCATTATAAAAAATATTTTCATATTCACAGTAATTTGCCCAAAATGGTGGTATTTTTGGAGGAAGGGAAATGTCTGCAGAAAGGCATAAGAATGATGAGGACTTATTTTCCATGGTAGAAAGTCAATAGATAATGTCTAAATCTCAAAAAAAAAAAGTAGGAAAATAATCTAATGTGAAAATCTAAAGGAATCTAAAGTAGGAAAATAATGTAATGTGAAAATCTAAAGGAATCTAATGAGGAAAGAGCTAAGAGTTGCATTCCAACCCCAATAGTAGTACTATCTGACTTTCTGAACAATGTATGTGTTCTCATACTTATAAAATTTGGAAATAAAACAAAAGGTCTAAAACTACACAATGACAGAAAATTGCTTCCTATGCTAACTTAAATAACGACAGTACGAGGCCGGGCGCGGTGGCTAACGCCTGTAATCCCAGCACTTTGGGAGGCCAAGGCAGGTGGATTGCCTGACCTCAGGAGTTTGAGACCAGCCTGGGCAACACAGTGAAACCCCATCTCTATTAAAGTACAAAAAATTAGGCGGGCGTGGCGGTGGGTGCCTGTAGACCCAGCTTAAGCCTGAGGCAAGAGAATTGCTTGAACCCAGGAGGCGGATGTTGCAGTGAGCTGAGCTCACGCCACTGCACTCCAGCTCCAGCCTGGGTGACAGAGCGAGACTCTGTCTTCAAAAAATAAATACATAGGCCAGGTGCAGTGGCTCACGCCTGTAATCCCAGCACTTTGGGAGGCTGAGGCGGGCAGATCACCAGGTCAGGAGATCGAGACCATCCTGGCTAACATGGTGAAAGCCTGTCTCTACTAAAAATACAAAAAATTAGCCGGGCGTGGTGGCGGGCGCCTGTAGTCCCAGCTACTCGGGAGGCTGAGGCAGGAGAGTGGCATGAACCTCAGAGGCGGAGCTTGCAGTGAGCCGAGATCACGCCACTGCACTCCAGCCTGGGAGACAGCGAGACTCCGTATCAAAAAATAAATAAATAAATACATCAAAAAATAAATACAGTACAAAACTAGATACGCAAAATGAGCTCACATTAAAACACATGCACAGAACCAAAAACGAGGTTCAGAAAAGGTAAGAACAAGCCCAAGTCCACCACTGTGTTAATGACTATCTCCTGTAGTAGAATTAGATTACTTCTGCATTTCTAAATTTTCTACAAGTTGACACTGCTTTTTTTCTGCCTTACTTCCATTGTGTACTATGATACTGCTTTTATAATGGGAGAAATGCAGCTAATTTTTAAAAGCTATCCTTTTTATTTTATGTATTTATTTATTTTTGAGATGGAGTCTCGCTCTGTCATCCAGGCTGGAGTGCAATGGCACAATGTTGGCTCACTGCAACCTGCACCTCCAAGGTTCACGTGATTATCCTGTCTTAGTCTCCCGAGTAGCTGGGATTATAGGCACCCGCAACCATGCCAACTACTTTTTGTATTTTTTGTAGAGATGGGGTTTCTCCATGTTGGCCAGGCTGGTCTTGAATTCCTGACCTCAACTAATCCACCTGCCTTGGCCTCCCAAAGTGTTGGGATTACAGGCGTGAGCCACCATGCCTAGCCTAAAAGCTATCCCTTTTTAAAGGTACAGCTCCCAGACACAGGTGTTACAGCCCCATGAAGTCCATTTTCAGAATTCTAAACATAGGTATTTGCAGGGCTGTCTGCCCACAGGTACTCCTGGACTGTCCAGGCAGCCCCCTGTTGGGAGAGGAGAGAAGCTAAGCCACAGGACAGCCCTTGCCCCCAACCAGAGACTACAATAGGACCAGGCAGAGGCCATGTCCAGCTGCGTGCCTTCACCATAGGGGGGAAAGGTGACCTCTTGGCCTAATAGAAGAACTTGAAATCCTCTGGGATGGGGGAGGAGAGGAAGACAGAAATGTTATTAACTGCATCCTCTGAATTTTTTATAAAAACAATGATATGGACGTGTCACCTATCTAGGGATGAGAGAACAGGAGAGGAGCACTGGGTCCAGCCTGTGGGTCCCGTGTGTTGGACATGGCAAGGCATCTGGAGTCTTCGGTCTCCCTTTCTACATATGGCAGATGAGTCACACCTTAGGGTGGGGGAGAGTGGTAGTAGGAGAAAAGCAGGTTGGGGGCCAGCACTTGGTGTGTATCCAGACTCTCCCCTGCTTCGGGCCTTCATTTCCCTGCCTTAAGAACAACTAGGCCGGGCGCGGTGGCTCACATCTGTAATCCCAGCATTTGAGAGGCAGAGGCGGGCGGAATACGAGGTCAGGAGTTTGAGATCAGCCTGGCCAACATGATGAAACCCTGTCTCTACTAAAGATACAAAAAATTAGCTGGGCGTGGTGGCACATGCCTGTAATCTCAGCTACTCGGGAGGCTGGGGCAGGAGAATCGCTTGAACTCAGGAGGCAGAGGATGCAGTGAGTTGAGATCACACCATTGCACCCCAGCCTGGGTGACAGGGTGAGACTCTGAATAAAAAAAAAACAACAAAAAAAAAACCAAACCCTTATCTGTGGAGGTTGGTGCTCAATAACAGCTTGGGCCAGACTGCCTGCCTGGGTTCAATCCTCACTCTGCCACTTATTAGCTGAGTAATATCCAGAAAGCCTGTGCCTCAGTTTTCTCATCTATAAAATGGGATGACAACCGTACCTACCTTATAGCACTATAGTAAGGATAGAGATGGAACAGTTCCTGGCACTGAAGAAGCACTTTTTTTTTTTTTTTTTTTTTTTTTGAGACAGAGTCTGGCTCAACATGTTGCCCAGGCTAGAGAGTGCAATGGCACAATCTCGGCTCACTGCAACCTCTGCCTCCCGGGTTCAAGCAATTATCCTGCCTCAGCCTCTGGAGTAGCTGGGATTACAGGCGCACGCCACCACGCCCGGCTAATTTTTTTTCGTATTTTTAGTAGAGACGGAGTTTCACCATGTTAACGAGGCTGATCTCGATCTCCTGACCTCGTGATCTGCCCTCCTCGGCCTCCCAAAGTGCTGGGATTACAGGTGTGAGCCACCGTGCCCGGCCCTAAAGAAGTATTTTATAAGAGGTACCTTCTACTACCACCACTACTATTACTATTGTTTCCCATACCCAGGTTTTAGGAATGCAGCCTGGACTCTCCTTCCTATGCTAGCACAACTCAAATGTTCCGTTGAGTCCATTATCCTCCTTGTTTAAAAATGGGGAACCCCGGCTGGGCACAGTGGCTCAAGCTTGCAATCCCAGCACTTTGTGAGGCTAAAGCAGGCGGATCACCTGAGGTTGGGAGTTCAAGACCAGCCTGACCAACATGCAGAAACCCCATCTCAACTAAAAATACAAAGTTAGCCGGGTGAGGTGGTGCATGCCTGTAATCCCAGCTACTCAGGAGGCTGAGGCAGGAGAATTGCTTGATCTTAGCAGTGAGCCAAGATCGCGCCATTACACTCCACCCTGGGTAACAAGAGTGAAATTCTGTCTCAAAAAAAAAAAGAAAAGAAAGAAAATGGGGGACCTAGAAAATCACTGCATCTTCCAAGACTCCGTTTAAGTCCCACCTTCTTCCAAAAAGTCTTCTCAGATCTTTCCAGCCCTTGGGTATCATCCCCTCCTTTTGATACCACTTGTCTGTTCCATTGGCTCTGTGACTGCTCACCCCCTAGTGACACATCTTAGTCTCTTCATATGTCATTCCCCTAACTAGATGGCAAGTCCTTTGAAAGCCAGGACCCTGTTTGTACACCTGTGGGTGCCCCCAGCACTGACACCTAATAGGAATTGAATGAAGGTTTGGTTGGTTGGTTGACCAGGAGCCAAAGCTTTCAGTTCCTGCCCAGGCTCCTCCCCACAGGCTCTTCCTCTCCTGCCCCAACTCAGGAATCCTCAGAACAGGGTGCTATACAGCATTAGGAGCAGAGTCTGGAGGGAGAAACATTAGTGATACTAGGGTGAGGGGCTCAGTGCCAACCTGACGACAAGACTCCATCCTTCCAGGTAAGATGCAGACACCCTGCACTTCCACAAACCTCACACTGAGGAGGCAGCTAGAGAGAGGCATTCTTCCCAGAAAGGGAAAAGGAAGGCCTCAATTTTTTCTGCTAACAAGAAGGTGGCTCATGTCTGTAATCCTAGCACTTTGGGAGGCCAAGGCAGGTGGATCACTTGAGGTCAGGAGTTCAAGACCAGCCTGACCAACATGGTGAAACTCTGACTCTACTAAAAATGCAAAAAAACAATTAGCCGGGTGTGGTGGTGCACACCTGTAACCCCAGCTACTCAGGAGCCTGAGATGGGAGAATTGCTTGAACCCGGGAGGCAGAGGATGCAGTGAGCCAAAATCACACTACTGCACTGCAGCCTGGGATTCAGAGCAAAACCCTATGTCAAAAAAAAAAAAAAAAAAGAGGTGGCCAGACGCGGTGGCTCACACCTATAATCCCAGCACTTTGGGAGGCCAAGGTGGCTAGATCACGAGGTCAGGAGTTTGAGACCAGCCTGGCCAACATGGTGAAACCCCATCTCTACTAAAAATACAAAAATTAGCTGGGTGCGGTAGCAGGCACCCGTAATCCCAGCTATTCAGGAGGCTGAGGCAGGAGAATCATTTGAACCTGGGAGGCGGAGGTTGCAGTGAGCCGAGATCACGCCACTGCACTCTACCCTGGGCGACAGAGCAAGACTCCATCTCAAAAAAAAAAGAGGTGGCAGGACTAGATCAGTGGTTTCCCAACCATTATTCCGGTAAAGGTTAGAGAGAACAGAGGGTTTTATGCCCCACCAATGGCCGGGCATGGTGGCTCATGCCTGCAATCCCAGCTCTTTGGGAGGCTGAGGCGGGCAGATCACCTGAGGTCAGGAGACCAGCCTGGCCAACATGGCAAAACCCTATCTCTACTAAAAATACAAAAAATTAGCCAGGCATGATGGTGGGGGCCTGTAATCCCAGCTACTCAGGAGGCTGAGGTGGGAGAATCACTTGAACCTGGGAGACAGAGATTGCAGTGAGCTGAGATCGCACCACTGCAGTCCAGCCTGGGCAACAGAATAAGACTCCATCTCAGAAACAAAACAAAACAAAACAAAACAAACAAAACAAAACCCACCCAATGAGCTGATATCTAAGGTCTTTTCTATACTAGTATTGCATTATTGAAGGCTGGAGTGGCTGGAGAGCAGCTGGAGAGCAGCTGGAGAGCAGCTGAGTGGGCTTACTCTGCCCTGCCCCCTACCCCACTGAGCTGCCCTGGTTTATGAGGACCATTGGCTCCCAAGATCCAGACACAAGAAGCATCTGAGAGACAGCTGCTCCTGCCAGCAAAGCCCCTGGCTGCCAAGCCCCGATGAGGTAACCGCTGTCTATTCACCCTTCACTAGGAAACATGCATGTCAGAGGGAGGTGGGCGATATGTCACCTACTCATGGGCATTCAACCATTTCTCCTAGAAGCTCCAGCCTCTAACTTCTCCGTTCACCTGGGTTGGAGGTAGAAGGCAAGTGGGTCTCCTGAGAAGCTTCTGCAGCCATCAAAGCAGGGGTGGACACTGACCAAAGGCAACTTGGCCAATCTATCCTCCACTCGCTACTTTGTCCTGCCCAGTTTCACTTGTGGGACTCTTTATTTTATTTTACTTTATTTTATTTTATTTTATTTTATTTTATTTTGAGAAAGGGTCTCGCTCTGTCACCCAGGCTGGAATGCAGTGGTGCGATCTCGGCTCACTGCAACCTCCGCCTCCCAGGCTCAAACAATTCACCTGCCTGGGCCTCCTGAGTAGCTGGAATTACAGGCGTGCACCACCATGCCTGGCTAATTTTTGTATTTTCAGTAGAGACAGGGTTTCACCATGTTGGCCAGGCTGGTCTCGAACTCCTGACCTCAAGTGATCTGCCTACCTCAGCCTCCCAAAGTGCTGGGATTACAGGCGTGAACCACTGTGCCTGGCCTTATTTTTTGTAGTTTTTGTAGAGACTGGGTTTCACCACGTTGCCCAGGCTGGTCTCAAACTCTGGAGCTCAAGCAATCCACCTACCTCAGCCTCCCAAAGTGCTGGGATTACAGGTGTGAGCCACCATATCTGGCCCTCACTTCTGTGACTCCATAGAGGCCATCTCTTCTGCCTGAAGTACTACTGCTTTCACTTCCAAACTCTCAACAGGATCCATACTCCAAGAAGTCTTCCTAGATTCAGGCCTCCAGCAATCAAGTGGCACTGTGAATTTCCACACCACACTCATACTCAGAAAATTCCAACTAAACGTGCCTACTCCGAACCTATCCTGGTCCAGCCTATTCTGAACACAGCTGCCATTAATAATTTAAACCCAGGCTGGGCACAGTGGCTCAAGTCTGTAATCCCCCCCAAAAAAAAATCTCAAAAAAAAAAAAATTTAAACCCAAATATTCAAATATAAATAAAGAGACAGGGGCCCGGCATGGTGGCTCACGTCTGTAATCCCAGCACTTTGGGAGGCCAAGGCAGCAGATCACTTGAGGCCAGTTCAAGACCAGCCTGGCCAATATGGCGAAACCCCATCAGTACTAAAAATACAAAGGTTGGCTGGGCATGGTGGCTCACCCTTATAATCCCAGCAGTTTGGGAGGCTGAGGCGAGCGGATCACTGGAGGTCAAGAGTTGGAGACCAGCCTAGCCAACATGGTGAAACCCTGTCTCTACTAAAAGTACAAAAATTAGCCGAGCATGGTGGTGGGCGCCTGTAATCTCAGCTACTTGGGAGGTTGAGGCAGGAGAATTGCTTGAACCTGGGAGGTGGATATTGCAGTGAGCCGAGATCACGCCATTATACTCCAGCCTGGGCGACAAGAGCAGAACTCCATCTCAAAAAATAAAATAAAAATAAAAATAATAACGGCCGGGCATGGTGGCCCACACCTATAATCCCAGCACTTTGGGAGGCTGAGACGGGCAGATCACCTGAGATCAGGAGTTCAAGATGAGCCTGACCAACATGGAGAAACCCCATCTCTACTAAAAATACAAAATTAGCCAGACGTGGTGGTGCATGCCTGTAATACCAGCTACTCAGGAGGCTGAGGAAGGAAAATCACTTCAACCCAGGAGGCGGAGGTTGCAGTGAGCTGAGGTCACGCCATTGCATTCCAGCCTGGGCAACAACAGTGAAACTCCGTCTCAAAAAATAAATAAACAAAAATAAAATAAATAAAAATACAAAATTTAGCCGAGCATGGTGGTGGGCGCCTGTAATCCCAGCTACTCAGGAGGCTGAGACACAAAAATCACTTGAACCCAGGAGGCAGAGGTTGCAGTGAGCCGAGACACTCCAGCCTGGGCAACAAAGCAAGAGTCTGTCTCAAAAATAAATAAATAAATAAATAAATAAATAAATAAATAAATAAAGAGATAGAAATATAATTTAAGCACTATAGAAAGTATTTAATATAAGAGAAAGATGAAACATACAATTAACAGAAAAACTGCAAAGATTAAATGTTATATTTCTTTTGCATAATGAATTAACTGGCCTAATAAATGAAGATCATTTTAGTTTAAAATCCCAAAAATCACAGAGGCCTTCTCTCCAGTGATGACGTCTAGAGCTCCATCTAGTGTTGCTTAATTCTTTCCTTCCTTCAATTATTAACTGAACATCATGCTAAGCATTAAAGATTAAACGTTTATATGCAAATTCTATACCATAAAAAAAAATTTTAAAGGTGACTAAAACATGGCCCTTGCCATCAAAGAGCTCACAGTCCACTAGGCAGGACAGACACAAATGCAGCTAACTGAACAAAGAAAATGCAAGAACAGAGAGGGCTGAGCTGCAAACTCTGCCTGGAAGAATTAGGGAAGATATCCCTGAAGAGGTGGCTTTTGATTTGGTTTTTATTATTTTTTTCTTTTTTGGCTCTTAAAAAATAAACATGAGTTTAAATGGCCAGGTACAGTGGCTCGTGCCTGTAATCCCAGCACTTTGGGAGGCCGAGGCAGGCAGATCATGAGGTCAAGTGATGGAGACTATCCTGGCCAACATGGTGAAACCTCATCTCTACTAAAAAAAAAAAAAAAATAGAAAACTTAGGAGGGCATGGTGGTGCATGCCTGTAGTCCCAGCTACTTGGGAGGCTGAGGCAGGAGAATCGCTTGAACCTGGGAGGCGGGGGTTGCAGTGAGCCGAGATCACGCCACTGCACTCCAGCCTAGGCAACAGAGTGAGACTCCATCTCAAAAAAAAAGGAAAGAATAAACATGAGTTTAATAGGCAAAAAAAGACACAGGCGAAATAAAGCAGTCCAGACCAGTGAAACTGCATCTGTGAGCATCCTGAGTCATATAAAGGGGTTGTCATATCAGAAGACAGGAAGTTGGGCAGGGCACAGTAGCTCACACCTGTAATCCCAGCACTTTCAGAGGCCAAGGCAGGAGGATTGTTTCAGTCCAGGAATTCAAGACCAGCCTTGGCAACACAGTAAGAACCTATCTCTACAAAAAATACAAAACTTAGCTGAGCACAGTGGCTCGTGCCTGCAGTCCCAGCTACTCAGGAGGCTGAGGTGAAAAGACCCCTTGAGCCCAAGAGGTTGAGGCTGCAGTGAGCCATGACTGTACCACTGTACTCCAGCCTGGGGAACACAGTGAGATCCTATCTCCAAAATAAATAAATAAATAAATAAATAAAAATATGGGAAGTTCGGTGGGACACAAAGCCAGGACTAACGCTAGAAGAAGAGTGGGGCCAGCTCAGAGGGGTTGAGGGTGCCATGCTAGTGAGTTTGGATTTTAACTTGTAAGCAGTGAGATGCCAAAACAGGTTTTTAAGTAGAGGACTGATAAGACCAAGAAGGTTTTTAGAGTAACAACTCTGGCCTCAGAGAGGACAGGCTGAAGTGGGGGAAAATTTATTCCTCCCTCTGTCCCTACTCCAGACTCAGGACAGGGCTCAGCACGTACAGGAGTCTATGACACTAAATTTTTATTTTTATTTTTTTGAGATGGAGTTTTGCTCTTGTTGCCCAGGCTAGAGTGCAATGGCGTGATCTTGGCTCACCGCAACCTCCATCTCCCGGGTTCAAGCGATTCTCATGCCTCAGCCTCCCCAGTAGCTGAGATTACAGGCTGGAATTACAGGTGTGCACCACCATGCCTGGCTAATTTTTGTATTATTAGTAGAGATGGGGTTTCGCCATGTTGGCCAGGCTGGTCTCGAACTCCCAACCTCAGGTGATCCACCTGCCTCAGCCTCCCAAAGTGCTGGGATTACAGGCATGAGGACATTGAATTTTTTTCTCCAAGGACAGATCAGGAAAGACCCTTACCTGCAGAGGCAGGTCAACAGTGTCTGATCTGATATCCCGAGGCTCCTTTCCATTCTAGGATTTATTTCTAGAATCTTAGAGCTAGCAGTATCACTTCATTAAAGACCACAAGAGACTCCAGAGTCACACAGACCTAGGTTGAATTCCAGCTCTGCCTTACTGCCTTACTGGCTGAATAAAGCTACTTAACATTTCCTTTTTTTTTTTTTTTGAGACAGAGTCTTGCTCTCTCCCCCAAGCTGGAGTGCAGCGGCACAATCTCGGCTCACTGCAACCTCCACCTCCCAGGTTCAAGCAATTCTCCTGCCTCAGCCTCCTGAGTAGCTGGACCACGCCTGGCTAATTTTTGTATTTTGAGTAGAGACAGCGTTTCACCATGTTGGCCAGGCTAGTCTCCAACTCCTGACCTCAGGTGATCCGTCCTCCTCGGCCTCCCAAAGTGCTGGAATTACAGGCATGAGCCACTATGCCCAGTTAATATTTCTAAGCCTCAATTTCATCTATGAAATGGGAATAATAATAATAAAGGGATCTCAGGGGAGTATTGTGAAGGTTAAATGAGACAATGCATGCAAAGTTCTTAGCACGGTGCCTGGTACATAGTATTGCACAGTATTCTGTCCCTTGCCCCCTTCCCCCACCAAATTCATGTCCACCTAGAATCTGTGAATGTGACCTTACTTGGAAACAGGGTCTTTGCAGATGTAATCAAGTTAAAATGAGATCATACTAGATTGGGGTGAAACCTAAGTCCAATATGACTGGTGTCCTTACAAGAGGAAAATTTGGACAGAGACAGAGACACATGGAGGAGAATGCTGTGTGAACACAGAGGCGAGATTAAAGTGATGCATCTACAAGGAATGCCAAAGATGGTCAAAAGCCACCGGAATCTAGGAGAGAGATGTGGAACGGATTCTTCCTTAGAACCTCTGAAGGACATGGCCCTGCCGACACTAATTTTACAACTTTTGGCCTCCAGAGCTGAGAGAGAATATATTTCTGTTTTTTTGTTTGTTTTTTGAGACGGAGTTTCACTCTTGTCGCCAAGGCTGGAGTGCAATGGCACGATCTCCATTCACTGCAGCCTCCGCCTCCTGGGTTCAAGCAATTCTCCAGCCTCAGCTTCCCCAGTAGTTGGGATAACAGGTGTGCCACCATCACGCCCAGCTAATTTTTTTTTTTTTTTTTTTTTTGAGACAGAGTTTTGTTCTTGTTGCCCACTCTGGAGTGCAATGGTGCGACATCGGCTTACTGCATCCTCTGGCTCCTGGGTTCAAGTGATTCTCCTGCCTCAGCCTCCTGAGTAGCTGAGATTACTATGTTGGTCAGGCTGGTCTCGAACTCCTGACCTCAGGTGATCCACCCGCCTCAGCCTCCCAAAGTGCTGGGATTACAGGTGTGAGCCATTGGACCTGGCCTATTTCTATTGTTTTAAGCCACCCAATTTGTAGTAATTTGTTTTGTTTTGTTTTGTTTTCTTGAGACAGGGTCTCATTCTGTCACCCAGGCTGGAGTGCAGGGTGCTACGATCATTGCCCACTGCAGCCTTGAACTCCTGGACTCAAGCGATCCTCCACCTCAGCCTCCTGTGTGGCTGGAAGTACAAGTGCACATACCCCCATACCCGGCTAATTTTTTATTTTTTATTTTTTTGTAGAGACAAGGTCTCTGTATGTTGCCTAGGCTGGTGTCAAACTGCTGCCCTCAAGCAATTCTCCCACCTCAGCTTCCCAAAGCATTAGGATTACAGGTGTGAGCCAGTGTGCCTGGCTTATTTGTAGTAGTTTATTATGGCTGCCCTAGGAAACTAACACAAAGTAACTGCTCTATAAAATACACATTAACTGCTATAACTATTAGATCAATTAGAAAGGCTCTGGCAAATGCCTGACAGAGCAAAACTAGCTAGAAGAACCCAAACTTTCAGACAAGAAAAGGGCAAGGGAAAGACTGTGCCAAACAGCTTTGGAAGACCACAGCCTCACATCCTAGCTCGAACTTTTCCAGCATACCCCTGCCATCCCAGACATGAGTACATGTCTAGAAAATCATGGATAATTCTTGCTGCCATCTCATATCTGTGAACCCTGAGCAGCGTTTCATCAAACAGCCCAAGGTGAACTCAACACCCTCCTTTCCCAGATTGCCTGAAATAGACCCATTGTCTTGGGCATATTTGTTTAAAAGGCAGTGAATAAATCATAGCAGCTGATCTCAGCATACTCCTTAACCTGTTCAGGCTTCATTTTCCCATCTATGAACTGATAATGTCAGACCCTAAGGTCCTTTCCAGCTCTAATTTGAAATTGGTGCATCTGTTCATTCACTCGTTCACTCATTCACTCACTAATGCATTCAAATGCTAGGTGCTTCTGCTGTGTCAGGCCCTTCAAGGGTGAATGAGAGCCTCATGGAGCTCCTGTGCTAGCTAACACAAGAGACAGCTGATAAAACAATGAATTCACAAGGAATTACTTCATTACAGTCGTGTTTAGGTGCTACCGGCGCTACCAGGCACTGAGGGCCAAAAGAGTAACTAACAGGAGCCCTCGCAAGGGATAGGGGTGGGTGGTCAAAAAAGGCTGCTTTAAGGAAACAACATCCCATCTAAGAACTAAAGAAGTAGGAGCTAGTTAGGCAAAAGATGGGAACTCCCCATTAAATTGTCCTTCTTCTCCCAGGATTTTCATGACTTAGAAAATCCTGTTTCTTGCTGCTCTCAATGTCAAGTTACCAGCTTCCAACCACCTTCCCTGTGGGTCCCACAAATGTCATCATTCCTGAAAGGGATATTGAGCCCAGAATGTGTCTTCCCAGAAGCATTTACTATGAACCAATTGCACAAGTACACAGAGATAGGAAAGAAGCAATGCAGAATAACATAGCTCCTTCCCTTGGAGTTCACAGTCTGAGAGACACAGATGGGAACAAATGGTCACAGAGCTGAGTGATAAGGATTATTAAAGAGACATTTAGAATACTGCATAAGGGCCGGGCACAATGGCTCACACCTGTAATCCCAGTACTTTGGGAGGCTGAGGCAGGTGGATCACCTGAGGTCAGGAGTTCAAGACCAGCCTGGCCAACATGGTGAAACCCCGTCTCTACTAAAAATATAAAAAATTAGCCAGGCATTGTGGCACATGACTGTAATCCCAGCTACTCAGGAGGCTGAGGCAGGAGAATTGCTTGAACCTGGGAGGTGGAGGTTGCAGCGAGCCGAGATCGTACCATTGCACTCCAGCCTGGGCAACAAGAGAGAGACTCCATCTCAAAAAAAAAAAAAAAAAGTAGAATACTACATAAGTGCAGAAGAAAGAATAATTCCTCTTCTGTGGTCCTCAACTTCCATGTCTATAAAATGGGGAAAACCTACTCTGCTTCTGATTACTTAAATGAGGCCTAAAATGAGGTGTGAAAACTGCTTGTGCCTCTCTAGAGGTGACCTATCAGCAGAAGTACTGAGAAACATCTAAACGCATAGTTAACCCCAAACATATGCTCATCAATCTCTTCTCCCAAAAAACCGTAAGACCTGTCCATAACTAGAGAGCTGTGTTTCCAGTTCTCCTCCATCCCTCTGAACAGTTTAGAGCAGGAGGGAGAAAGCAGAGAAAGCATCGATCACCAGTTTCCAGGTAGGATGTGGTGGATGCTCGCTGTATATGTTCACAAGATCATTCACCATCCAAAGCATCCCATTGTGCACGCTCGCAAACTTTCATGGATATACTGTATACTTCCTTAAGTCTCTCTCTCTTCTGGTGCTCTCTCGGCTTGCTGTTTATTGCTTTATAGCCCGAGATTGCTAAGCTGCGCTGACCTCTGCTCAGGACTGTCTTTTAGTCATGCTCACATTCAATTGTGACCAAGGGCAGTGGGCCCAGCTGGGCCCAACTCAGGGACACCAGCCCCTCCCAATCTCCTGCCCCACCCAGAGTCATGCTGAAGTCACTTGTTACCCCATCAAGTGTCTGTGGACTTTTCCCCTTCTGCCCAGGATTCCAGAACCTCCAGCTTTTTGCCCCAAGAAAAAGGAATTCTCAACATTCCAAGTTGGTAAGCAGAGAAACAACTTTCATAGGAATCTCTGGGGAGTCTGAAGAACTAGAGAATGTATTTGGTCTATACCAACCAAAGGGAAATCCTGCCTGAGCGCAGTCTGGATGGGCTGTCCAGGTTCCTCCCAGGATATGGAAGCCTTCCCTTCCGCCTCACCCCTGGGATGCCCTACCCCACTAGCCATCATGGAGTTGCGGGTGGCACCTACATCATATTTTTTTTTTTTTTTTTTTTTTTTTTTTTTTTGAGACGGAGTCTCGCTCTGTCGCCCAGGCTGGAGTACAGTGGCCGGATCTCAGCTCACCGCAAGCCCCACCTCCCGGGTTTACGCCATTCTCCTGCCTCAGCCTCCCGAGTAGCTGGGACTACAGGGGCCCGCCACCTCGCCCGGCTAGTTTTTTGTATTTGTTAGTAGAGACGGGGTTTCACCGTGTTAGCCAGGATGGTCTCGATCTCCTGACCTCGTGATCCGCCCGTCTCCGCCTCCCAAAGTGCTGGGATTACAGGCTTGAGCCACCGCGCCCGGCCGGCACCTACATCATATCTAAGGCTACGCCTACATTCATTACCTCCTCAGTGTTCTCGCCTCCACCATCCTTGCCCGAGCTGGTAGGCTTGGCTGTGCACTTGGCAACCTTGGGGGGCTCCTGAAAGGAGAAGATGAAGGTAGAGTTAGCAGATGCCAGGGAAAGGGAGAGGTCTTATCTGGCTCCCTTAGATCTTGTTGCAAATATCCTCTGTCCAGGTTCAATTAGAACCTACCTTGTGCCAAGCTGGGGTAGGTGGAGGGATCTACACAGAAGGAGATTCAGCCCCTCCAAGAGTTTAAAATCTGGTTAGGAAGTTACCCCAAACACACACTAATTCAGCATGAGAGTGCTCCTTCATCTTTCACCTCATTAGGCTGGTGCAGAGGTTGGGTCTGGGAGGGCCTTTGCTCAGGTCAGAACCAGAGTGAGGAGCCTTAAGGAAAAAGCATCAGGGAACAGTTGCTCACTGGCTTCTGGCTAACATGGTCAAAGGGGTGCCGGAGGCTTTCATGCTGGAGTGCAGGGAGTCACCACTCTCCCCTCACAGCTACCTGGAAAGACTGGGAGGCAATTTTTGGATGTCACAGATAGCGCACAGACAACAGGGTGCTACTCGGCATTTAATCAGTAAGGTCCAGGAATGCTAACAGGTACAGAACTGTCCCACCCAAAATGCCAAGAGCACCTCAGTTGACAAGCACTGAGACAGGGATGGGGGTAAAACCTGAACTGTTACAAAGAGTGAGCACTAGTCTGAAGTCTCCTTTGGGAACCTGGCAGCTGGCTCAGAGCCCTGGCCTGCCCAGCATCTCTTCCTATGCTTCGAGCCAAAAAAAGCAACTGCACAGGGACAGGATGGGGAAAATGTGAAAAAGACTTGGGGATTTAGGTCTGGCTGCAAGCTCAACACAAATCATCCATGTGCAGCTCACGTGACCTTCCATCCTGTTAACAGACCTGTGCAAACTGCTTGGCACTGACAGGGCTATCCTGGAGGATCTGGTTCAGTCATGAGCATCAGGCTTGGGAGGGGCCATGACAAATCCTAGTTTTTCTTAGAGGGAAATGCAACCCATACTGGGAGTGGATTCAAAGGCATGTCCCAAGACCAACAGCTGCAGGAACTGGGATAGTTAACAATGGAAGGGAGGAGTCATGAGGGATGGAGAAGCAAGATGGATCTTAAACAAATGAAGGGCTGCCTTGGATGCAACTT
The DNA here is from genome assembly GCF_024542745.1 of Macaca thibetana thibetana. Taxonomy (NCBI): domain Eukaryota; kingdom Metazoa; phylum Chordata; class Mammalia; order Primates; family Cercopithecidae; genus Macaca; species Macaca thibetana. Next base: position 43,928,066 of record NC_065581.1, on the reverse strand, counting down.
GTCCATATGGACCAGAGGCATGAGAGCAAAGGGCTGAAGTTGCAAGTCGGGCTGAAGCTCCAAACAAGAATTTTATCATGGAGCAATGGCACTAAAACTGGCCACCTAGTGAAGCCAAAAGCTCCCTAACCCCTGAGAACATTCAAGCAGGGGCTGGGTGACCTCCTGTAAGGCATGTTGCAAAAGAAATTCAAGCCTTTAATGAGGACTGGAGGATCTTGGAAATTACTTCCAGCTCTGAGATTGTGCAATTCAATAGCAGCCAAGCCCCTTCAGTGAGAAGTGTTAAATCAAGTTATTGTGACTATGGGGGCAAAAGGATTTCAGGGAGAAGAGAGCTCTGTGTGGGCTGGAGTAGGGGGAAGGCTTCTTGGAGGCGGGGAGGAAGAAAGGTGTGGTGTAGAGCAGCTCGATGCAGTAGGGGGAAGGGGTTCCTTCTCTGGGCTGAGCACGCTCCTGCTGTATACTAACCCTGCTGGCCACACTGACCCTTGACAGTGGCTGAGAGCATGGGGTGGAGAGAAATAGGCTGGGGGCAGGGTGCAGGCAGGACACAACATTGAGGTGTCTGCACACACCCCAGACATGAACCCCTTGGACAAAGCTGACCCATCTTCATACATCTCTGATCTCTCTATTAGATCATAAGCTGCTTATTCTTTTGTGTACCCCTCCACCCACCCTACAGCACTCAGCATGATGCCTCAGACATATCTTTCAAAGAATGCGCCTAAGAGAGATCCAGCTGCCTTAGTGTGTGGGTGTGAGTGGGCGTGGAGAAACCAGGCCCACCACCCTTGCTCCCTGGCTCCTGCAGAACAGGTGCAGCACACATACTTCAGCCCAGCTCAGCCATCAAGTGCTGTGTAGAACAGAGGTTAAAAGAACATGTTTGGGGCCGGGTGCGGTGGCTCAAGCCTGTAATCCCAGCACTTTGGGAGGCCGAGGCGGGCGGATCACAAGGTCAGGAGATCGAGACCACAGTGAAACCCCGTCTCTACTAAAAATACAAAAAATTAGCCGGGCGCGGTGGCGGGCGCCTGTAGTCCTAGCTACTCAGGAGGCTGAGGCAGGAGAATGGCGTGAACCCAGGAGGCGGAGCTTGCAGTGAGCCGAGATCGCGCCACTGCACTCCAGCCTGGGCAACAGCGTGAGACTCCGTCTCAAAAAAAAAAAAAAAAAAAGAACATGTTTGGGCCGGGCACAGTGGCTCACGCCTGTAATCCCAGCACTTTGACAGGCCGAGGTGGGTGGATCACGAGGTCAGGAGTTCAAGACCACCCTGGCCAAGATGGCAAAACCCCGTCTCTACTAAAAATACAAAAAAAATTAGCCAGGCATGGTGGCAGGTGCCTGTAATCTCAGCTGCTTGGGAGGCTGAGGCAGAGAATTGCTTGAACCCAGGAGGCGGAGGGTGCAGTGAGCCGAGACTGCACCACTGCACTCCAGCCTGGGCAACAGAGTGAGACTCTGTCTCAAAAAAAAAAAAAAAAAAAAGGCCGGGCACGGTGGCTCACGCCTGTAATCCCAGCACTTTGGGAGGCCGAGGCAGGCAGATCACAAGGTGAGGAATTCAAGACCAGCCTGACTAACATGGTGAAACCCTGTCTCTACTAAAAATAAAAAAAATTAGCCGGGCGTGGTGGCAGGTACCTGTAGTCCTAGCTACTCAGGAGGCTGAGGCAGGAGAATGGCGTGAACCCGGGAGGTGGAGCTTGCAGTGAGCCGAGATCGTGCCACTGCACTCCAGCCTGGGCAACAGAGCGAGACTCCGTCTCAAAAAAAAAAAACACGAACATGTTTGGACCCAGCCCTGTGTTTTGGGCCCAACTCTTACTAGCTATATAATCATAGACAAGTTAACTAGACTCTCTAAGCCTCATCTCAGAGAGTTTCCTCATCTATTAGATGATGACAATATTAGTACCCTCTTCCCTCAGCACAGTGTTAAGGCACATGAAAACCGTAGTGCTGGTCAATGTTATTACTATTACTATTAACAAGAAAAAAGTCGGAGGGGGCAGGGGCACCCTACTCAGGAAAATAAAAGAGGTAAGTCCCAGAGGAGAACATGAAGGAAGGGGAGAGAGGCGAATCCCTCCAAGAGATTATCTTAGCACCTATCCACTAAGCACCTACTTACTGTGTGAAAAGGAGTTGCCAAACAAAATGAAACTTAGTTATTATCTCAAGGAGGAAGAAAAGGCTTGTCCACAATTAATTCCCATCCAAGGCCAAACACAAAAGGACCATAAGTGGCCTACTAAGTGCTCTGCAAATCCAGAAAAGAAAGGAGAGTTCACTCCTGACTGAGGGCTCAGAAACGCTTTAGAGAGGAAACTGTAAAAGATGGCCAGGAGAGAGGAGACAGGTCACAGAAGAGCATTAAAGATCCTCCACCCACAGGCATCCAGGCAAACCTCAGTCACACTGTCAACCCCCCTCAGAGCCTGCCAACCCCCCTCAGAGCCTGCCAACCATTGAAGAAGGCCAAATGCAGCTGAAAATCAAGAGCAGAAAAACCTTATAGGGAGGTGAGAGTTATGCCTGGCTCCACGCACCCCAATCCTTCCAACACCTTTTCCCAACCAAACGCTTACACCCATGGTCCTAGCAAGTCTCACTGGGAATTTGTCGTCTGCTTCACAGACTAGTAGGCTATTGCTTTCTGGGGATGGGACAGTATCTAGTCCAACAGATTAAAAATTACAAATGGGTGGGGACCTCACCAGCTTTCCCCGAATTCCATTTCCCTTAGCCCCTGGTGTGGTTGATTTCTGTGTGCATTGTCTACAACTGAGCTACCCAAACCACCTCCACATGCCCACTCCCCAAGGACAGGGCCTGGGTGGGGCACACAACCCTGTCCAGCTCACTACCCCCAGAAGGCTCACCATGTAGTACACCATCACCAACCCTGTACGTAGAACCTCAGGCCCTAAAAGGTTAAGGGGACAACCCAGAATCAGAGCTGCCTGGCAAATACAGAACAACCCCAGGAGAAAAAGTATGATTGAAAAGGTCAGAGATGGCAGCCCAGTAACCCAGCCAATCAGAGGGCAAATGAAAGCAATATACCTCTGGGGTCATCAAGCAGGTGGCCAGAACACCAGGCCAGAGCCAGCCCCCACCAAAAAGGGCCAGCCCCAGGAGAGGAGAAGCTGGGGGAGGCTGGAACTGGTATCCTAGCATCCTTTGTGTGAGTCTGTACCTCAAAGGAACCACACCTCTGAGTCAGACCTCAGCAACAGCAGGAAACAGAGGGTAGAAAAAGGCACGGATGAGGAACAGAGGAAGGCGGTACCAAGGTAGAAGAAGAAGGTGAAAGAAAGCAACATTTAAGAACTGGCCTGTGGGTTCACACCTGTAATCCCAGCACTTTGGCAGGCCGAGGCGGGCAGATCCCCTGAGGTCAGGAGTTCAAGACCAGCCTGACCAACATGGAGAAGCCCCATCTCTACTAAAAATACAAAATTAGCTGGGTGTGGTGGTGCATGCCTGTAATTCCAGCTACTTGGGAGGCTGAGGCAGGAGAATCCCTTGAAGCTGGGAGGCAGAGGTTGTGGTGAGCCGAGAGCGCACCATTGCACTCCAGCCTGGGCAACAAAAGCGAAATTCCATCTCAAAAAAAAAAGAAAGAAAGAAAGAAAGAAATGGCCTGTGTCAGGACATCATGACAAAGACATAGGTGTTCAGGGGTGGCTGGCCTGCAGGCTAAGAAGAAACAATAATCTGACAGTGAGCGCAAATTCCCAATTTGAAGATGGTGTAGCTCAGGAAAGGCAGAAATTCAGCACCGGTGCAAAAAGAAAAAAAAAAAAAAAAAAAAGGAAAAATGCAAAGGTTATCCTAGGATTAGGAATAAGGATGTGGAGCCTTCTCAGATTTGGAAAGGTGACTAGTTTAGGATGCACCTGGGAGCCAGTTAGGAGGGCTTTGATACAAAAGAGGCCTTTAAGTCAGGAGACCTGATATTGCAGCTGGGCCTCCAGAAGTCTGTGTGACCTTGGACAAGTCCCTTGCCCTGTCGGGGCCTCAGTCTCCTCATCTGTACCATTAGGGATTGCACTGCATGCGCTCAGAGGTCCCTTACAGCACCGTCGTTGTAAGGTTCCATCAACAGAAGGGCTCAGTCCTGCTTACAAGTTTGTGTGTGAAGGAAGAACTAGAGGGAGGGGCCTAGGCCAGATTTGGGTGGAGGAGAGAGAAAGCAGCGCTGTTCTAGGTCAGGGGCTTGGCATGGAAAGAGAAGGGGCCGTAGGGGACTGTGGGGCGGCTGTCCCAGGCGGGTAGGAAGAGGAAAGGGGCTGCTCAGGGCGGGGGGAGGGGGCAATTCTGGAGGAACGTGCAGTTTCAGATGAGGGGCTGCCCAAACCGATGGGACATCGGGGCCAGGGGTGATGGGGGGACAGAAAAAGCAGGACAGTGACCTGGGAATGGGGCAGATCTGGAAGAAGGAGGTTACCCTGGGCCGGGGGTAAGAGAAGGGAAGAAGGGAGGGAGGTGTATGTGGGGGGAGTCTCTCCGGGCAAGGTGGGGGAGCTGTCCTAGCTGCGGCACAAGCTGGGGGTGCTGCCAGTCGCGGGGGCGTAGGGCTGGCCCCAGGAGTCCTGCGGGGGCCGGACGGGAGGGTCAGTCTGGGGCTGTCCCGGGCCTGGCTCCGGCCCCTCCCAGAGCTCCGCGCAGGCTCCAAGGCGGCGGTGCGGGAAAAAGGGCCACGCTCACCTTCTCCTTTTTCAGTTTATAGGGCATCTCGGCCCGTCCGGACCCGGCCCGTCTCCTGCGGCCCCGCTCCGGCTCCGGCTTTGCTCGGCCGCACTCGGCCCGCTCGGCGTCTCTTCGCCACCGCCTGCGCGCAGCGCCCGGGTCGAGCGGTGCCTGCGCCTCCAATTGGCCCGAACTCCTACAAAACTGCCTGACAACCAGGCGCCGCCTCCTCGGATTGGTCATTGGAGCCAAGCTGCTTCCTTTTTTTCTTATTGGAAAGAAATAGTACAAACCGCCAGGGTTCGGCTTCCAGAATTGGCTGAAGTGGGTGGTCCCGCCCTAAAGTGGGTCGAGCTTAGCGAAGGAGGCGGGGATAAGGGAAACCCAAGCTTGGCTAGGACTGCTGCACTCCAGCGTCTGCTGTGCGTCGGCCTCGGCCATTCTTCGCGCCGCTTGGAGCCCTGCTCTTTCCTTCTAAAGGGGCTCTCACACTTTGCCTACTATGCTACCCTGTATAGTCGGAATTGGAGGAAGGAAGCCCTAATACGGAGGGCACCTTTCTTCACTGGGGTAAAGTAACGCTAATTGCGGATGCAAAATTGATGGAGGGAGCTCCCAAGGACCTTCCAAGACACCCGCCTCCCTAGACAGGAGTTGCAGAGGAGCAAAGGGGAAGCCTGGCAGGGCTAGGACCTGGTCGAAATGAGATAAGAATCCTTGGCTTGGTGTAACTTTAGGAAGAGGGTGCCCGTTCCTACTGCAAGTGTACTGGGATTGGGGAACAACTAGATTTCAGCAGTTGGGAACACAGTGGAAAAGCAACTTCATTGTTGAGTGTCTCAGGAAATCCATCCCTTGCTTGCCACCCTGCTCGAGTCAATGTTCTAATGGATAAGACTCAGTTCATGCCCACAAAGAGTTCGCAGTCTGGTGGATCACAGACGTGTATAAACAAAGGATTAAGAGAGAATGTAAGCCAGGCAGGCACGGTGTCTCACGCCTGTAATCCCAACACTTTGGGAGGCTGAGGCAGGTGGATCACCTGAGGTCAGAGGTTCGAGACCAGCCTGGCCAACATGGCGAAACCCCGTGTCTATTAAAAATACAAAAATTAGCTGGGTGTGGTGGTGCACGCCTGTAATCCCAGCTACTTGGGAGGCTGAGGCAGGAGAATCACTTGAACCCGGGAGACAGAGGTTGCAGTGAGCCGAGATCACAACACTGCACTCCAGCCTGGGCGACAGAGCAAGACTGTCTCAAAACAACAACAATGACGACAAAAAGAATAAGCCTGTGGCCAAGTGCGGTGACTCACACCTGTAATCCCAGCACTTTGGGAGGCCGAGGTGGGCAGATCACGAGGTCAGGAGTTTGAGACCAGCCTGACCAACATAGTGAAACCCCATTTCTAGTAAAAATACAAAAATTAGGCAGGGTGCGGTGGCTCACGCCTGTAATCCCAGCACGTTGGGAGGCCAAGGTGGGCAGATCACGAGGTCAAGAAATCGAGGCCATCCCAGCCAACATGGTGAAACCTCGTCTCTATGAAAAATACAAAAATTAGCTGGGCATGGTGGTGCGCGTGGTGCGCGCCTGTAGTCCCAGCTACTCGGGAGGCTGAGGCAGGAGAATCGCTTGAACCCGGTGAGTGGAGGTTGCAGTGAGCCAAGATCGTGCCGCTGCACTCCATCCTGGCGACAGAACGAGACTCCATCTCCAAAAAAAAGAGAAGAATAAACCTGTGATGCAAAGGCATAAGAATGATACAATGGGCCAGGCGCGGTGGCTCACGGCTGTAATCCAAGCACTTTGGGAGGCCGAGACGGGCGGATCACGAGGTCAGGAGATCGAGGCCACCCTGGCTAACATGCTGAAACCCCGTCTCTACTAAAAATACAAAAATTAGCCGGGCGTGGTGGCGGGCGCCTGTTGTCCCAGCTATATGGGACGCTGAGGCAGGAGAATGGCGTGAACCTGGGAGGCGGAGCTTGCAGTGAGTGGAGATTGTGCCACTGCACTCCAGCCTGGGCACAGAGCGAGACTCCATCTCAAAAAAAAAAAAGAATGATACAATGGACTTTGCGGACTCAGAGGGAAAAGATGGGAGGGGAATGAGGGATAAAAGACTACACATTGGGGCCAGGTGCGATGGCTCACGCCTGTAATCCCAGAACTTTGGGAGGCTGAGACAGGCAGGTCACATGAGGTCAGGAGTTCGAGACCAGCCTGACCAACATGGCGAAACTTCATCTCTACTAAAAATACAAATTAGCTGGGCGTGGTGGCACATCCCTGTAATCTCAGCTACTTGGGAGGCTGAGGCAGGAGAATCACTTGAATCTGGAAGGCAGAGGTTGCAGTGAGCCAAGATCATGCCGTTGCACTCCAGCCTGGACGACAAGAATAAAATTCCATCTCAAAAAAAAAATACTACACATCGGGTACAGTGTACACTGCTTGGGAGATGGCTGCATCAAAATCTCATAAATCACTACTAAAGAATTTATTCATGTACAAAAAATAAATTTTTAAAATTCTATATAAAATAAAATATAATACTTTTTTTTAAAAAAAAAAAAAGACCAGGCGCGGTGGCTCATGCCTGTAATCCCAGCACTTTGGGAGACTGAGGTGGGCGGATCATCTGAGGTCAGGAGTTCAGGACCAGCCTGGCCAACATGGCAAAACCCCATCTCTACAAAAATACAAAAATTAGCCGGGCATGATGGTGGGTGCCTGTAATCCCAGCTACTCGGGAGGTTGAGGCAGGATAATCGATTGAACCCGGGAGGTAGATTTTGCAGTGAGCCAAGATCGCACCATTGCATTCCAGCCTGGGCGACAGAGCAAGACTCCATCTAAAAAAAAAAAAAAAAAACACCTGTGTCCCTTACCCAGGAGAGCAATGTTACAAGACAGTGGCCATGGGGATGGAGAAGAGAGGATGGAGCATGAAAATGTGTAGAATTAACAGGATATGGTGATTCATTGGATTGTGTGGGGGGGGATGGTAACGGAAAGGGAGGAGTTGAGGATGATTTCTGGAAGTAGTCAGAGTTGTAGGAGGAAAACTGGTGTCATAGTGGCAAAGGAAATAAAACACAATTGGTCAGTAATGTCAGAGAAAGATGGAACAGCATCACCTTGATTCTGCAATTAGAAGATTATGGGTGATTTTTTCAGAGAGTAGAAGAACGTTTTTAGTGAGTGGAAGAGTAAGCATGGCGAGGAAGTGAAGATGGCAAATGTAGGGTCCTGGCGATCTTACAGAAATAGTATTTGGCTTTCAGTGACTAATGACGATTTCAGGGTAACACACAGTGGACTACATGCCAGCTGTTATCTGCTGGGAGAAAAGCTTGGGAGGAAAGGACATTTATTTGTGGACAGGTATTTGTGTCTGTATGAGTGCTGATCCAGGCAAGATAACTGATGTTTTTACCCATCTCCAAGGCCTCAAGGAGCATGATAGTCCTGAGGCCTAGAGCTTGCCTGCTACTGTGTAAAGCAGGCATATCCTCTTTAGGCACATGCACCATCTATCCAGCCCTTGGTTCCTCTGGGAGGTAGGGGACCAAGCCACATATAGTAGCACTACAAAATGGGAGCTTTCATCCATGTGAATCTAGGTACCTAGAATATTCTTTATTTAGTTTTTCTTTTCTTTTAATGTTATATCTTTTAAGAGACAAGGTCTTGCTCTGTCACCCACTTGAAGTGCAGAGGCACAATCATAGCCTTGAATTCCTGGGTTCAAGTGATCCTCTGCCTCAGCCTTCCAATAGCTGGGATTATAGACACAAGCCATGGTTCCTGGTTAGTACATTCTTGCATGCTATTTTATTTATTTATTTTTATTATTTATTTTTTTGAGATGGAGTCTCGCTCTGTCACCAGGCTGGAGTACAGTAGTGCAATCTCGACTCACTACAACCTCTGCCTCCCAGGTTCAAGCAATTCTCCTGCCTCAGCCTCTTGAGTAGCTGGGACTACAGGCATGCGCCACCACACCCAGCTAATTTTTCTATTTCCAGTAGGGATGGGGTTTCACCATGTTGGCCAGGATGGTCTCAATCTCTTGACCTTGTGATCTGCCCACCTCGGCCTCCCAAAGTGCTAGCATTACAGGTTTGAGCCACCACACCCAACCTCTTGCATGCTATTTTATAGATGTGAGGCTGAACAATTTCATGTTTAGGACTGGAGGTACCTCCAGGAACTATAATTAAGCATTTAAAAAACATTTTCTTGGTTGGGCACAGTGGCTCACGCCTGTAATCCCAGCACTTTGGGAGGCTGAGGTGGGTGGATCGTGAGGTCAGGAGATCAAGACCATCCTGGCTAACATGGTGAAACCCTGTCTCCACTAAAAATATGAAAAATTAGCTGGGTGTAGTGGCAGGCTCCTGTAATCCCAGCTACTCGGGAGGCTGAGGCAGGAGACTCTCTTGAACCTGGGAGACTGAGGTTGCAGTGAGCCGAGATCGCACCACTGCACTCCACCGTGGACTCAAAATATATATAAATATAGATATATATACAAATAGATAGATATATATACATATAGATAAATATATATATATATTTTTTTCTTGTCTCTCTGGGGATACAAATACCTTAGAACAGAACCAGGAGCAGTGGTGCAAGCTTGCAGTCCCAGCTACTTGGGAGGCTGAGGCAGGAGGATTGCTTGAGGGAAAGAAGGAAGGGAGGAAGGGAGGAAGGGAGGGAGGAAGGAAGGAAGGAAGGAAGGAAGGAGAGAGAGAAAGAAAAAGAAAGAAGGAAAAGAAAGAAAAAGAAAAGAAAGAAAGAAAGAAAAAGAAAGAGAAATAAAAAGAAAGAAAGACCTTAAAACATGTACATTTCTGCTGGGCGTGGTGGCTCACACCTGTAATCCCAGCACTTCGGGAGGCCAAGGTGGGCGGATCACGAGGTCAGGAGATCGAGACCATCCTGGCTAACATGGTGAAACCCTGTCTCTACTAAAAATACAAAAAATTAGCCAGGCGTGGTGACAGGCATCTGTAGTCCCAGCTACTCGGGAGGTTGAGGCAGGAGAATGGTGTGAACCCAGGAGGCAGTGGAGGTTGCAGTGAGCCGAGATCACGCCACTGCACTCCAGACTGGGCAACAGAGCAAGAATCCATCTCAAAAAAAAAAAAAGAGAGAATGAAAGTACACTCCACAGTATGGGAGTGAGCATGAGCATAGGGGCTCAAAGGCCCTGTTACAGAATTTTTGTGAGTTTAAATACCCTCTACTTGGGGAACACCCTATGTAAATGAAGAGGATGAAGTAAAGTTACAATTATCAAGTTATTAACAATGTATGCCCTAGGGAGAGGGTATTTCCTGTTACAGCTGAAGTGTGAATTGGCCTTATGTTCCCTGCCTCCAGACCCTATTTTCCTGCCTCATCTGCCCCCTGAGATGTGATCTCCATCAATCTTTATGGGAGGCAGAGGGACACATGATCTTTTTTCTGTAACTGCTTCATGCTGGCTTGGGGGACGGTCCCTACCTATTGGGGATCATGGAACTCTCACCCTGCTCTGTCTAGTGGAGGCAGGGTAACTTTTTTTTTTTTTTTTTTTTTTTTTTTTTTTGAGACGGAGTCTCGCTCTGTCGCCCAGGCTGGAGTGCAGTGGCCAGATCTCAGCTCACTGCAAGCTCCGCCTCCCGGGTTCACGCCATTCTCCTGCCTCAGCCTCCCGAGTAGCTGGGACTACAGGCGCCCGCCACCTCGCCCGGCTAGTTTTTTTTTTGTATTTTTTTTAGTAGAGACGGGGTTTCACCGTGTTAGCCAGGATGGTCTCGATCTCCTGACCTCGTGATCCACCCGTCTCGGCCTCCCAAAGTGCTGGGATTACAGGCTTGAGCCACCGCGCCCAGCCATCAGGCAGGGTAGCTTTTTGATGGCCGGGGGTGGTGTCTTCACTTGGAACTGGCTGGAACCTTTGTTGCATGATCAGCTGAAGCCTGATGGTCTCTAGGCAAGAGGAAATGAATTTGGTTAAAACATTTAATGGGAACTGCAGGGGGTGGATACCTATGCTGTTAGAAATGTTTGTTATATCAACCAGGCACAGTGGCTCATGCCTATAATCCCAGCACTTTGGGAGGCCGAGGCAGGCAGATCACAAGGTCAGGAGATTGAGACCATCCTGGCTAACACGATGAAACCCTGTCTTTACTAAAAATACAAAAAATTAGCCAGGCGTGGTGGCAGGCGCCTGTAGTCCCAGCTACTCAGGAGGCTGAGGCAGGAGAACAGCGTGAACCTGGGGGCCAGAGGTTGCAGTGAGCCAAGATCGTGCCACTGCACTCTAAAAAAAAAATTTTTTTTTTGAGACGGACTCTCACTCTGTTGCCCAGGCTGGAGTGCAGTGGTGTGATCTCAGCTCACTGCAAGCTCCACCTCCCGGGTTCACACCATTCTCCTGCCTCAGCCTCCCAAGTAGCTGGGACTACAGGCACACACCACCACGCCCAGCTAATTTTTGTACTTTTAGTGGAGATGAGGTTTCACCATGTTGGACAGGCTGGTCTCAAACTCCTGGCCTCAAGCTGTCCGCCCACCTTGGCCTCCCAAAGTTCTGGGATTACAGCCATGAGCCACTTCACCCAGCCCCTTATAATATGCAAATCTAATAGTTTTCATATATTTGGCTTTCAAATTTTCAGGAATGTATAATGTACAAAACAGAAGACTGCCTCAAGAAGAGAGAGAAAGAAAGCTGAGCAGTAGCTGAAAGAGAATGTAAGGTCTAGAAAATGGAAATTGCCACCATCCAATTCATTTATTGTAAGTGAAAATAATTGTTAATTATTGGAAATATAGTGGGACATGATGGCTTATGCCTGTAATCCCAGCACTTTGGGAGGCTGAGGCCTGAGGATCTCCTCAGACCAGGAGTTCAAGACCAGCCTGGGCAACACAGAGAAACTGTCTCTACAAAAAATAAAAAATTAGTCCAGGCGCAGTGGCTCATGCCTGTAATCCCAACACTTTGGGAGACCTAAGCAGGTGGCTCACTTGAAGCCAGGAGTTCGAGACCAGCCTGACCAACATGGTGAAACCCCATCTCTACTGAAAATACAAAATTAGCTGGGTGTAGTGGCTCACACCTGTAATCTCAGCTACTTGGGAGGCTGGGGCAGGGGATTCTTTGAACCTGGGAAGCTAAGATTGCAGTGAGCTGAGATCGTGCCATTGCATTCTGGCCTGGGCAACAAGACCAAAACTCCGTCTCAAAAAAAAAAGAAAAAAAAGAAAACAAATTAACTGGGCATGGCGGCGTGTGCCTGTGGTCCCAGCTACAGCTACTGGGGAGGCTGAGGTGGGAGATCACTTGAGCCTGGGACGGTGGAGGCTGCAATGAACAGTGATCGTGCCACTGCACTCCAACCTGGGTGACAGAGTAGGACCCTGTCTCCATAAAAAAGGAAATGTGGCCTACCACTAGCTGAGTGTCTTGTACAGAAGAATGGAGGTGAAGAGAAGGATGGAATCTATATAACAGAACAGGCAGGAAGTCGACTGTTGGTGCCGTGCTGACAGAAGCTTAACTCCTTTCCTTCTGCCTGCTCTGCTGCCTGCCCCGCTCTACGATAGAAAGTGAATGGGTTTCCAATCTGCAAGGATTTGGGAGGTGAAGAAAGGAAGCTGCTTTGTCTTCAAGTTTGGTGGGAGTGAAACAAAAAGGACAACGAACAGGGCAAGAAGTCCTGGAACATGGGTTTTGTGCCAGATGTGCTGGAACATGTGTGGTGGCACCAAGCACTCCAGGGCTATATGAATCACATCTAGTAATTCACTCAGCAGCCACTATACACCTATAAACAGGTGTGAGACAGTTTTCTAATCCTGCTACTCCCTCCTGCAACCTTTTCTGCAACCCTCAAACCTCAGTGCTCACAGTTCCACAGGGGAAGCTGCAGGAGTTCCGCAGAGGGGCGGACTCCTTCTGAAATATTTCACCTAGAGCTCCCAGCACTAGGCCCAGTCATCCCGAGCATGCTGACTGTTCATTTATCAGTCAATAAACTGTTAGGTTCATGCTACGAGGAAAGATAGTTAAGATAGTTACATTACTTCCGTAGAAGGCAAAGATAAATTCCTTAAGCACAGGTTCAAAGGGCGCATGCGTAAATGCTACGCAACAGCAGTGATGAACGTTACTGCCATCGAGGTACAACGCAGACCAATCCGCCTCGGGGCGCAGCTTACCCTCTCAGAACAAGCTGGCTGCACCCGACGCCCCTCCCCTTTTCCTCCGCCCTCCCCTGACGGAAGCGGAAGCGGCGCTCGCGCACACTAGTGGTCTAGCTCGCTGGCTCCGGAAACCGCGCTCTTTCACCCTCCTCGTTGGTCTCCTGTCACCATGGCGCTGGCTGTCTTGCGGGTCCTGGAGCCCTTTCCGACCGAGACACCCCCGTTGGCAGTGCTGCTGCCGCCCGGGGGCCCGTGGCCGGCGGCGGGGCTGGGCCTGGTGCTGGCCCTGAGGCCTGCAGGGGAGAGCCCGGCAGGGCCGGCGCTGCTGGTGGCAGCCCTGGAGGGGCCGGGCGCCGGCACCGAAGAGCAGGGTCCCGGGCCCCCGCAGCTCCTGGTTAGCCGCGCGCTGCTGCGGCTCCTGGCACTGGGCTCCGGGGCCTGGGTGCGGGCGCGGCCGGTGCGGCGGCCCCCGGCGCTAGGCTGGGCACTGCTTGGCACCTCACTGGGGCCTGGGCTCGGACCACGAGTCGGGCCGCTGCTGGTGAGGCGCGGAGAGACCCTCCCAGTGCCCGGACCGCGGGTGCTGGAGACGCGGCCGGCGTTGCAAGGGCTGCTAGGCCCAGGGACTCGGCTGGCTGTGACTGAGCTCCGCGGGCGGGCCAGACTGTGCCCAGAGTCTGGGGACAGCAGTCGGCCCCCACCCCCGCCCGTGGTGTCCTCCTTTGCGGTTTCTGGCACAGTCCGGCGACTCCAGGGAGTTCTGGGAGGGACTGGAGATTCACTAGGGGTGAGCCGGAGCTGTCTCCGTGGCCTTGGCCTCTTCCAGGGCGAATGGGTGTGGGTGGCCCGGGCCGGAGAGTCATCGAACACTTCACGGCCGCATTTGGCCAGGGTGCAGGTCCTAGAACCTCGCTGGGACCTCTCTGATAGACTGGGACCCGGCTCTGGGCAGCTGGGAGAGCCCCTCGCTGACGGACTGGCGCTCGTCCCTGCCACTTTGGCTTTTAATCTTGGCTGTGACCCCCTGGAAGTGGGAGAGCTCAGAATTCAGGTAGGATAAAGGACTGAGGTCAAGAGTGCTTCCTCTCCCTTATACCCTCTTCTGTGTCTTAGGTGAATTGGAAGACTAGAGCCGTAGCATTTAGGACTCGTGCTCCATATTATCCCGGACTTTGAACATAATGTTTCTAGCCATGCGCGGTGGCTCACGCCTGTAATCCCAGCACTTTGGAAGGCCGAGGCCAGCGGATCACTTGAGGTCAGGAGTTCGAGACCAGCCTGACCAACATGGAGAAACCCTGTCTCTATAAAAAATATATAATTAGCCGGGCGTGGTGGCGCATGCGTCTAATCCCAGCTACTCGGGAGGCTGAGGCAGGAGAATCACTTGAACCCGGGAGGCAGAGCTTGCGGTGAGCCGAGATCGCACCATTGCACTCCAGCCTGGGCAATAAGAGTGAAACTCCGTCTCAAAAATAATAATAATAATAATGTTTCTTAGCCTCATTTATCTATTTTCTTTTTCTTTCTTTCTTTTCTTTCTTTTTTTTGAGATGGAGTCTTGCTCTGTCACCCAGGCTGGAGTGCAGTGACGTGATCTCGGCTCACTGCAACCTCCGCCTCCCGGGTTCAAGCGATTCTCCTGCCTCAGCCTCCCGAGTAGCTGGGACTACTGGCTCGCGCCACGACGCCGGCTAATTTTTGTAAGTTTTAGTAGAGACGGGGTTTCACCGTATTGGTCAGGCTGGTCTGGAACTCCTGACCTCAGGTGATCCACTCAAAAGTGTTGGGATTACAGGTGTGAGCCACCGCACCAGGCCTGTTTATGCATTTTCTTTTTTTTTTTTTTTTTTTGAGACGGAGTCTCGCTCTGTCGCCCAGGCTGGAGTGCAGTGGCGCAATCTCGGCTCACTGCAAGCTCCGCCTCCCGGGTTCACGCCATTCTCCTGCCTCAGCCTCCCGAGTAGCTGGGACTACAGGCGCCCGCCCCTGCGCCCGGCTAATTTTTTCTATTTTTAGTAGAGACGGGGTTTCACCATGGTCTCGATCTCCTGACCTTGTGATCCGCCCACCTCGGCCTCCCAAAGTGCTGGGATTACAGGCGTGAGCCACCACGCCCGGCCTATGCATTTTCTATAATCAAAATATCATAAGCCTCCATAATGTAGTGGGGCATACGAAAGGCTTTCATTCATTCAGGTGAAAGGTGAGGTTTGGGTGTGGTGGTGCATGCCTGTAATCCCAGCTACTTGGGAGGCTGAGGCAGGAGAATTGTTTGAATCTGGGAGGCGGAGGTTGCAGTGAGCCCAGATCACACCACTGCACTCCAGCCTGGACGACAGAGCGAAAATTCTGCATCAAAATTTTTTAAAAAGTGAGGTTTCAGGTGTGTATGTTAATCTACTCAATCTTACTAGTTTATTGAATTGCTACAATGTATTAGGTATTGTGCTTTATAATATGGAGAATGATGTCTCTGCTTTTGCTCATGCTTATCCTTGACTTCAAATTGTTTCCTATTATTCCAGCCTCATCTGTTAAAATCCTACCCTTCTTTCCCTCAAGAGCCATCTGAAGATGACACCTTTGTCACAAAGCCTTTCATGATCTCACAGTCACAAATTTAGCACTTCCTCCTATAGCATTTTCTATCTTTTTTATGGCATTTATTTTATTCTATCTTGTTATGATTACATAATCTGTCTAATCCCCAATTATATATTGTAAATACCTTGAAGGAAAGGAGTCTTTATTATCTTTGGTGCCTGGTATTTAATTTTAATATTTTATTAAATACATCCAAGGGAAGTTTTTGGTTTCTGCCTTTACTTCAGGAAGAAAGTTGTAGAACAGATAATAGTTGTTCCATTTTCATAGGTTACTGAGTAAGGAGGCACCAGTTCACCATAACAGACATAAGAGTGACAAAAAAATAAACCTTCATTGTGTGAAAAAAAAAGAAGGCCAGGCACAGTGGCTCATGCCTGTAATCCTAGCACTTTGGGAGGCTGAGCCAGGCAGATCACTTGAGGTCAGGAGTTCCAGACCAGCCTGGCCAACATGGTGAAACCTTGTCTCTACTAAAAATACAAAAATCAGCCCAGTATGGTGGTGCACACCAGTAAACCCAACTACTGGGGAGGCTGAAACAGGAGAATTGCTTGAACCTGGGAGGTGGCGGCTGCAGTGAACCCAGATCACACCACTGCACTCCATCCTGGGTGACAGAGCAAGACTCTGTCTCAAAAAAAGAAAAAAAGTTGAGTTTAGGGGGACAAATACAGTAGTGTTCAATTAAGGACCTAGATATATGGTTTAGATGGTGCTGTCCAATATGGAAGCCACCAGCCACTTTGTGGCTTTTTAAATTTAAATTAGCTAAAACTAAATAAAGTAAGCTTGGCCAACATGGCGAAACCCTATCTCTATTTAAAAAAATACAAAAATCCCAGCACTTTGGGAGGCCGAGGAGGGTAGATCACAAGGTCAGGAGATCGAGACCATCCTGGCTAACACGGTGAAACCCCGTCTCTACTAAAAACACAAAAAAAAAATTAGCCGAGTGTGGTGGCACATGCCTGTAGTCCCAGCTACTCGGGAGGCTGAGGCAGGAGAATCCCTTGAACCCGGGAGGTGGAGGTTGCAGTGAGCCGAGATCGTGCCGCTGCACTCCAGCCTGGATAACAAGCGAGACTCCGTTTCAAAAAACAAAAAAACCCCACAAAATTTAGCCCGGCATGGTGGTATGCACGCCTATAGTCCCAGCTACTCAGGAGGCTGAGGCACAAGGAGAATCATTTGAACCCAGGAGGCAGAGGTTGCAGTGAGCCAAGACTGTGCCACTGCACTTCATCATGGGCAACAAAGCAAAAGTCTCAAAAAAAGAGAAAAAACAAAACTAAAATCCAGTTTTTTAGTTGCTTTAGCTACATTTCTTTGTTTTTGTTTGTTTGTTTTGTTTTGTTTTATCTTTTTAGCCACATTTCAAGTGCTCAATAGCACATGCAGATATAGACCATTCCATTGTAGAGAGTTCTACTGGGCAATACTAGAGCAGCCAGTTAATACTATGGGATGTCAGGTAGAGATATAAGATACATGTGAAAGGGAGTGGATGTAGGTTTCCTCCTGAATGGAGGAAAAACTACTGGAGTACTCAAGAGTAGAGCTCATTGAACCAACCAACCACTGAACCAACACTTTCAGCTTTTCCCACAGCCTGAATTCAGAGGTTCCCCACTAATGACCACTTAATGTTAATCCCAGTGGGTGCCTGATGTCACTCATAGGTCTTGTGGGAATAAATGTCTTTACCATTTCACAGGCTCTGGGCCAAGTTAAAGGTGTCACAGAAAGGTTATCTTGACCGAGAAAATTTTTTGGAGCCAGAGTGGGGATAGGAGGTGACATTCTCTTTCTGGTACCCATTAGAGGGAGAGGTTTTCAGGTCTGCTACCTCAGGTGCCACCTTCCACAAGCCTTGTGGTTATGGGAAAGACAGGATGGAAATAGACATGTTGGCTGCTAAGAGACAGGTTAGAGCCTGCCTCCTTAGGAGAAGGTTATAATGTGGCGGTTATTTCTCTAATAGAGGTATTTGGAAGGCTCCATCGCCCCTGAAGACAAAGGAAGCTGCTCATTGCTGCCTGGGCCTCCATTTGCCAGAGAGTTATACATCGAAATTGTGTCTTCTCCCCACTACAGCACTAATGGAAATTATGACGGTGTTCTTTACCGGCACTTTCAGATACCCAGGTTAGCTACCTAACCCTTTAAGGAGGATAGCATCTCACCCTCATCACATTCCTCCTATCCCATGCCTTAGAATCAGGTACCCCAGAGGCCCTGGTTAAAAGAAGCCACATTTGTGGCCGGGCACTATGGCTTACGCCTGTAATCCCGGCACTTTGGGAGGCCAAGGCGGGCAGATCATGAGGTCAGGAGACTGAGACCATCCTGGGGTTTAGTAGAGACCAAACCCCATCTCTACTAAAAATACAAAACTAAAATTAGCGGGGCATGGTGGCGGGCGCCTGTAGTCCCAGCTACTCAGGAGGCTGAGGCAGGAGAATGGCGTGAACCCAGTAGGCAGAGCTTGCGGTGAGCCGAGATCGCGCCACTGCACTCCAGCCTGGGTAACAGAGTGAGACTCCATCTCAAAAAAAAAAAAAAAGAAGCCACATTTTAGACAGATTGTGGTAGGTGCCTCTTGGTATATCAGGGAGACCACAGAAGAGAAATCTGAACCATGAGGTTAATTTGGACATTCCAAACAGAGACACCTTTGATCAAAGAGGGCTCCAAAAGAGCCAGGATCCTGCTCTGCCTCTCATCTGTCTCTGATCCCCCTTTCTAGTCTCTCCACCATTTCCCCTAGCTCATCCTAAGTCTGACTTGTTCCTTGGAGAACTGCGTGGGATCTCTGGGTGGGCAGTAGATCTCTGGGTGGAAGTAGTCTGCATGTTGGGGGTGGGCTTGTGGTAATGAACACATGCTCATTACTCCCATTGTGACCTGACCAGGGCCACTGCTGTGTTGCAGGGTAGTCCAGGAAGGGGATGTTCTGTGTGTGCCAACAATTGGGCAAGTAGAGATCCTGGAAGGAAGTCCAGAGAAACTGCCCAGGTATGCAGCTGCCTTCTGTCCTATAGCTGGGATTTGTAACCTGGTTGCATGGGTTCTACAGTCCCTTCCCTGCAAATCATGTGTAATTTGTGCCCAAGAGGATTTTGTTGTCATGTACTGTGTGTATGTGTGTGTGTGTGTAACAGGATCTTGCTCTGTCACCCAGGCTGGAGTTTAGTGGTACAAACACAGCTCACTGCAGCCTCTACCTCCATGGCTCAAGTGATTCTCCCACCTCAGCACTGCCCCTGCCATAGTAGCTGGGACTACAGGTTCGCATTATCACGACCAGCTATTGGTTTTTGTATTTTTAGTAGAGATAGGGTTTTGCCATGTTGCCCAGGCTGGTCTCGCACTCTTGAGCTCGAGTGATCTGCCTGCCTTGGCCTCCCAAAGTGCTGAGATTACAGTTGTGCGCAACTCACCCCAAGTCTGTGTACATTTTTTTGGAGAGAAAATTCACCAGTCCTTCAGTTCCCAAACAAGTGTATGACTGAAGAAAGGTTAAGAACCGGTCAGGCATGGTGGCGCATACTTGTAATCCCAGCTACTCGGGAGGCTGGGCAATATAGCTAGACACTGTCTCAAAAAACAACCAAACAAAAAGAACCCTCACTGCTGGCTTTGGGAGGTGTTTATCCTCAAACTGACTGGTGACCCTATGTAAAGCAAAGCACTAAGAAGAGTTTAGGCCAGGCGTGGTGGCTCACACCTGTAATCCCAGCACTTTGGGATGCTGAGGTGGGCAGATCACTTGAGGTCAGGAGTTCAAGACCAGCCTGGCCAACATGGTGAAACCCTGTCCCTACTAAAAATACAAAAATTAGCTGGGTGTGATGGTGGACATCTGTAATCCCGGCTACTCAGGAGGCTGAGGCGGGAGAATCACTTGAACCTGGGAGGCGGAGGTTGCAGTGAGCCCAGATCGCGTCACTGAACTCCAGCCTGGGTAACACAGCAAGACCATCTTATTTATTTATTTATTTATTTATTTATTTATTTATTTATTTATTTTAAAGAAGAATTTAATGGCCTAGACCAAGAAGGGATTCCTTCCTTTCCATTCTCAGCCTTGGTGTTGTTTGGACCAAGACTTGGGCCATACCATCCATATCTCAACATAAGGATATACAGGCTCTGATTTCTGCCTTAACTATGGAGTGTGCACAAGCTACTTCTCAATCCTATCTCTGAAAACGGGAAAGAGGGATTTCTATTGTTTTTGAGAGGGCTACCCTTTCCTATCAACAGAGAATGAGAAATAGAGCATAACCGAGCCAAGAACCCAGAATAAGGAATCCAGCTTTTCTCCTGCTGTTGACTCTGACCACAGAGGTTCCATGTAAAATGTTGAGGCAAAGAATTGAGACACTGCTTTAGCCTTATGCATAGGGAGGAAAATGTGTAGCCCTGTATCCCAGCATTCCCTGTATCCTGAACTCATTTCCTGTAGCAATTTACTAGAAGGAGAGCACAACTGATAGATGCACTAACCCATGCATAACAGCCTTCATGTCCAAGGTCTGTGGCATAGCCAGCCTGGGTCCGCTGCCAGGAGAGAGAGTCCTTGTCTGGAGTGCCTGATTCATCCCTGGTCAATATCCAGTGCTTGGTTCTGGCCACTGCTCAGTACCCCCAATCTCAGGGTGGTGGTGCCCAGTGTAACCCCATTTAGGTTCCATGTCACCTCTTCAAGGTTTTCCAGATTAAGTACACAATGAGTCTGGTGGAAAATGCCAGGCTGGCACTTAGCAGTCACTTCCCACCTCTATCTCCTGTCTTAAATTTAGCAAACGTCTTTGAGCTAGCTTTCAGTAGGAAAACTACAGAATGCCCACTCTTTGTACTTTCAAAGGAAAATAGACACTAGAACCTCATGAGACAGGCTGGCAAGCCAGTTCTCTATTGTCTCAACTCTGTAGAACCCTGCTTTCCTCCTGAGTGCTGAGCACATAGTTCTTTCCCCCGCAAGGAAAGCAAGGAAACCAATGGGTCCAAGGACAGATGCAGGTGAGCATTTTAAGCTGCACTGGGCTTGAGAAGGGAAGCCCTGCAGAAGTTCCTGTGAGCCCTGTAAAGGAATTCCACTGTTGGTGGTGTAGCCTCTCCATCCTGTCCCTGGTGCTCCACTTCCCCAAACCAGGCTGCATGGGAGCCAGCTCCACTATCACCTATCTGGCTGGCTGGAGCACAGCCCAGTGTTCCTTAGCAGTGTCCACATAGGTCCAGAGCTCTGGCCTTTCTATTCACTGAGGTGGTCCAACCACCCTCCACTGAGGAAGGTAGTGTCTCCCTACGCCACAGTGCTGTCCCCCATCTCATTCCTATGCAGGGCTTCCATGTTGAGTCATACTATGACTCAGCTGTTGAACTTGATCGAGATCCTAGGTTAGAGGCCCACTGTCATCTATTTATAATTAATTATAGGCAGATTCAGGCTTCCTGATGTTCTAGGTTTACTATAGTACTTAGAAGAGTTTCATAATACTAACCTGGTATGCTTCCCTCTCCACCTTGCTGTACTCTCACACCCCTTTGCTGCTAGAGAGAGCAGCTTGGAGACTGTGGGGCAGTGTGAGCAGAGGAATTTGCAGCCTGATTGGATCTTAAAGAGGACTAGGTTATAGCCTGGCTCTGTCGTTGCCTTGCTGCCCGAGGATTAAAGAGGGAAGTAGTTCATCATTTCTTTATCTGGAAAATTGGGTTAGTAGCTATTCCTGCTACCCATCCTCTTCCCTGTTAGTAGGTTGAATAACCCTAACTCACTATGATACTCGCCAACGACTGCACAGCCCTGGTTTTGCATCAGAATTGCTGGGGAAGCTTTCAAAAAATACAGGTGCCTAAGCCCCACCCCAGATCTATTGGAACAGAATCAGGGTGAGGCTAGAGCCTGTGCTTTTTTTCTTCACAAAGGAAGGAGAAAGGTTAATTTTAAAAACAGATAAAATTCACACACCGTAATACCATGCTTTTAAAGTATATAATTCTTTTTTTTTTTTTTTTTTTTTTTTTTTTTTTTTTTTTGAGACGGAGTCTCGCTCTGTCACCCAGGCTGGAGTGCGGTGGCCAGATCTCTGCTCACTGCAAGCTCCGCCTCCCGGGTTTACGCCATTCTCCTGCCTCAGCCTCCCGAGTAGCTGGGACTACAGGCGCTCGCCACCTCGCCCGGCTAGTTTTTTGTACTTTTTTTTAGTAGAGACGGGGTTTCACCCTGTTAGCCAGGATGGTCTCGATCTCCTGACCTCGTGATCCGCCCGTCTCGGCCTCCCAAAGTGCTGGGATTACAGGCTTGAGCCACCGCGCCCGGCCTAATTCAATTTTTTAATTCATAACGTTGTACAACCAACAAACATCACTGTTTAATTCCAGAACATTTTCAACACCTTAAAAAGAAACTCTGCACCCATTACCAGTCATTCCCTATAGCTTCCTTCCTAGCCAATGGCAACTGCTGTTCTACTGAATGGAATCACATAATATGTGAGAAATATTTAGTTTTTAAAGTTACACAGATAATTCTAGTGTGCAGCCAGAATACAGAACCGTTATTCATCAGATGGCATTATTAAGGACTCTACCTGCAATGACATTTTGTGGATTATTGAATAAGAGCCAAGGGACCCTTCCCCCTGGGGTTTTTGGGGCCTGGGTGGCTGTGTATTTGAGGGAGAGACTGAAGCCAGTGGAAATAATCAGATGATCCACTGCTTAGTGCAGCAGCGGCTTCTCCCATTGGTGTGGGTGGGTAGGCCACATGGCTGGAGAAACACACCCCCTCAGAGCTCTCATGGCTGTCATGGGGGATGCAGAGGGACAGGCATAGCTCTTGCCCTCAAGGTGTGTATGGTCTGTCAGGAAGAGGAGAAAGTCCATCTGCATTCCTTTTCCCCACCATGACTCGGGACACGCACTTGTGGTGCTCTTGTTTGTCCTCTGTGATTGAGAAACCTTGTCCTTGAGGAGGGGGCTTTTTTGGACTCTGCGTCTGGGGTTCATTGGGCCTTTTTCCTGCAGGTGGCGGGAAATGTTTTTTAAAGTGAAGAAAACAGCTGGGGAAGCTCCAGATGGGCCAGCCAGCGCCTACTTGGCCGACACCACCCATACCTCCTTGTACATGGTGAGGCCCCGGGGATGGGTGTAGACCAGCACAGGGGGTAGAAACAATTTTTAGAAATGAAAGCTTTTTCCTACCTTTCACAGGTGGGTTCTACCCTGAGCCCTGTTCCATGGCTTCCTTCAGAGAAATCCACTCTCTGGAGCAGTTTGTCTCCTCCAGGCTTGGAGGCCTTGGTGTCTGAACTCTGTGCTGTCCTGAAGCCTCGCCTCCAGCCAGGGTGAGTGAGGTCATCACCCCAGGGTGTGAGAAAAGCCTGGCTAGAACATCCCTGGAGGAGCAGCAGCCAAATGGGTAGTTCCTAATGAACTGGACAGAGTGGGATTGGGAGGACCTTCCTCAAACCAGGATGTCCAGACCAGGCCACCAGCCCACTCCTTTCTGTAAGCCAATTCCCACACTCCTTTCCTGGGATAACCTCTGTCCTCCAGGACTGGCTCTGGAGGAAGAATCTCCAGCAGGGGCATCTGTTTCTGAAACTGCCTTTCCCCTTGGGGAGCTCACTAGCAATCCTGGACTTTACTGCCCTGGCCCTGAAGGACACAACTCCCCATATCAGTGGCCCAGGCGTGGACGCAGACCCCCCCACCCCCGCCAATGCCTGAAGGACACAACTCCCCATATCAGTGGCCCAGGTGTGGACGCAGACCGCCCCCCCCCGCCAATGCCTAAAGGACACAACTCCCCATATCAGTGGCCCAGGTGTGGACGCAGACCCCCAACTGCCGCCAGTGCCACCACAATGCCTCTCAATACCATTCAGACCAGTCATAACAGTTGAGGTTTTATTGGCAGCACAGCAATGCCAAAGGGAATTAATTAGTCTTTGGCTGTTGGATATGCTGGATGCCTCGGCCAGAGCACCATAGGTGATGTGGGAGACACAGCCTCATTACATGGCAACAGCCCTGGCCTGGGGTAGGCGAGGCTCAAGGAGAGAAAAACAGGGTATCTGCTTTATAGATTCAAGGGACCCTGTGTTACTGGGGACTCTAAAGTTTGGGCAAAATGAAGGAGATGAATGTTCTCTGGTTGCAGGGGTGCCCTGCTGACAGGAACTAGCAGTGTCCTTCTACGGGGGCCCCCGGGCTGTGGGAAGACCACAGTAGTTGCTGCTGCCTGTAGTCAACTTGGGCTCCATTTACTGAAGGTGAGGGTCTCTGGAGAGTAGAATCCCAACTACTTCCCCTCCCTAGCTCATGTTCTCCCTCTCTGCTGCTTCCTCTCCCCTCCCTCCTCTGTCTACTCACAGACCCTAACACTTCAGCCCAGTGGGTCAGGCATAGTCCCATGATGCTCAGCTGCGGAGAGGTACTTTCAAGAAGAAGGGGGTTGCAAGATAGTGGTGGACAGTCCAGGGAATGGGATAGGGTAAAAAAGACGTAGGACTTGGCCAGAGTATCTTCCCCATCCCTGCCCTCCAGAGAAAAAGATGGCTCACATCTTCCGACTCCTCCTCCCCTTATTCTCCTGCCTTTGTCATGCTTGCCCCTTGCTCACAGACCCATTGGGATCCCCTTCTCAGGTGCCCTGCTCCAGCCTCTGCGCAGACAGTAGTGGGGCTGTGGAGACAAAACTGCAGGCCATCTTCTCCCGGGCCCGCCGCTGCCGGCCTGCAGTGCTGTTGCTCACAGCCGTGGACCTTCTGGGCCGGGACCGTGATGGGCTGGGTGAGGATGCCCGTGTGGTGGCTGCGCTGCGTCACCTCCTCCTTGATGAGGACCCCCTCAACAGGTATTTATACAGAGCTGGGCCTGTCAAAACGAGGAGGCCGGCCAGACGTGGTGGCTCACGCCTGTAATCCCAGCACTTTGGGAGGCCAAGGTGGGTGGATCACCTGAGGTCAGAAGTTCAAGACCAACCTGGCCAACATGATGAAACCCCGTCTCTACTAAAAACACAAAAATTAAGTCAGGTGCGGTGGCTCACGCCTGTAATCCCAGCACTTTGGGAGGCCAAGGCAGGCGGTCAGGAGATCAAGACCAGCCTGGCTAACATGGTGAAACCCCATCTCTACTAAAAATACAAAAAAAAAACTTAGCCGGGCGTGACGGCGGGCGCCTGTAGTCCCAGCTACTGGGAGGCTGAGGCAGGAGAATGGCGTGAACCTGGGAGGCGGAGCTTGCAGTGAGCCGAGATTGCGCCACTGCACTTCAGCCTGGGCAACGGAGTGAGACTCCTTCATACACACACACACAAAATACAAAAATTAGCAGGGCGTGGTGGCAGGCGCCTATAATCCAAGCTACTTGGGAGACTGAGGCAGGGGAATCGCTTGAGCCCAGGAGGTGGAGGTTGCAGTGAGCCAAAATCGCATCATTGCACTCCAGCCTGGGCGACAAGAGCAAGACTCAGTCTTAAAAAAAAAAAAGAAAAACAAAAACGCGGGCAGGGGGAACAGCCCTCCTACTTTTCAGCCTTTCATTCCTCCCTTCTCTCACCCCTCAGTGACTTCTCAGTCATCTACCACCCATTTGGCTGCCCGCTAGACAGCCCTGAGCTCAGTGTCTTAGAGGGATCCAGAGGGAGGAGTCTGTGGTCTAGCATTTATTGGGGAACAGTTGGTTAAAGAAAAAGCCTCTGCCCTCAATGTGATGGGGAAACACAGTTCCCCCATCTAGGAACTGGGTTAGGTGCTCATCTCCCTACCCCATCCTAGCACCCACCTCACTTCCCTGCCGCTCTATGCTGACTTTGGGACAAGGCAGTCCACAGGAGCTGTCAACCACATTCTTACCCCCAGTGCCCACTCCTCTGTCTGCAGCTGCCCTCCCCTCATGGTTGTGGCCACCACAAGCCGGGCCCAAGACTTGCCTGCTGATGTGCAGACAGCATTTCCTCATGAGCTGGAGGTGCCTGCTCTATCAGAGGGGCAGCGGCTCAGCATCCTGCGGGCCCTCACTGCCCACCTTCCCCTGGGCCAGGAGGTGAACTTGGCACAGCTAGCACGGCGGTGTGCAGTGAGTATCAAGGCAGAGTACTGGCCCTCCCTAGGAGGTCCCTGGCTTTTGTTACAAGAAATCAGTTCTGTTGCCTTGTGAGTGAGAATAGAAAACCCAGGCTGGGCGCCGTGGCTCACGCCTGTAATCCTAGCACTGGGGGAGGCCGAGGTGGGCGGATCACCTGAGGTTGGGAGTTCGAGACCAGCCTGGCCAACATGGAGAAACCCCGTCTCTACTAAAAATACAAAATTAGCCAGGAGTGGTGGCGCATGCCTATCCCAGCTACTTGGGAGACTGAGACGGGAGAATCACTTGAACCCAGGTGGAGGTTGCGGTGAGCCAAGATCTCGCCACTGCACTCCAGCCTGAGCAACAAGAGCAAAACTCCATCTCAAAAAAAAAAAAAAAAAAAAACAAAAACCTAAGGCATCAACAGAGGGCCTCTGCTCCAACTGCTCCTACTGGGGGATGGTCCCTGAAGGTTCCTACCTACTGTGCCCTGCTCATGTGGCCTTTCCTGTGGTTCCCTAGGGCTTTGTGGTAGGGGATCTCTATGCTCTTCTGACCCACAGCAGCCGGGCAGCCTGCACCAGGATCAAGAACTTAGGGTAAGAGGAGTTGGGCCCAGGAAAGGCAGAAAGAGGAAATGGATGTAGATGGGTGGGTGGTGAGGAAGGGAATGGGATGTTGGTGGGGAGGAGGCCTCCCTGTGTTCTTCTTTGCAGTTTGGCAGGTGGCTTGACTGAGGAGGATGAGGGGGAGCTGTGTGCTGCTGGCTTTCCCCTCCTGGCTGAGGACTTTGGGCAGGCACTGGAGCTACAACAGACAGCTCACTCCCAGGCTGTTGGAGCCCCCAAGGTGGAGACCAAGTCCTTGGAGGTGGGACAGGAGCCCCTCCAAGAGCATATCCCAACCACGTACTTTCCATCTCCTAGATCCCCTCAGTGTCCTGGCATGATGTAGGTGGGCTGCAGGAGGTGAAGAAGGAGATCCTGGAGACCATTCAGCTCCCCCTGGAGCACCCTGAGCTACTGAGCCTGGGCCTAAGACGCTCAGGCCTTCTGCTCCATGGGCCCCCTGGCACCGGCAAGACCCTCCTGGCCAAGGCAGTAGCCACTGAGTGCAGCCTTACCTTCCTCAGGTGGCCAGGGGGCCTGGAAGGGATGGCGGGTGGATCAGGGGCTGCAGCATGCTGGGGAGCAGGAGGGGCTGCCCGAGAGGTCAGTTGTGTGTATGTGCATCTGACGGGTCTCACCTTCTTACATCCTCTCACTCAGCGTGAAGGGGCCAGAGCTCATTAACATGTATGTGGGCCAAAGTGAGGAGAACGTGCGGGAAGGTGAGTGAGCAGGGAGGAGCAGGGCTTCCCATGCTTCCCAAATCCTGATGGCCCCCAAGCCACCCCCACTGCCAGGCTACTCATGGTCATTCCTAGTCCTCCTTTCCACAAGTCACGTTCCTGCCCAGCTGGGTCTAGTACCTGGGGTGCCAGTGCTATATTGTCAGACCCCAGTTTCCCTCCCTGCTCTCGCCTAACTTCAACCCCCTGCAAGTCGAGCTTCACCCTCCTGTGGGCCCCAATCTCTCTTCAGTGTTTGCCAGGGCCAGGGCTGCAGCTCCATGCATTATCTTCTTTGATGAACTGGACTCTTTGGCCCCAAGCCGGGGGCGAAGTGGAGATTCTGGAGGAGTGATGGACAGGTGTTGGTCTGAGTGGGAATGGAGGCTGGGGGGTCCAGGGTGGGAAGGATATGAGAAAGCTCACAGCAGTCTTCAAGAGTCCAGAGATAGACGTTCCTGCTGTTTCAGTTCTGAGGTAATATAATGGAAGCTGAAAGGGGCCATGAAATTGGGCAGGGGCCACTGAGGAGAATGGGGGCCTACCTGGAGGGGCACACTGGGCACAGCTGAGTAGAGGGCCCTGATGAGACTGCCTGTAAGGAGAGGTACCACAGGCAGGGGCAGAGTCTAAGGGGGACACCAAGGACTCTTGCCCTTGCTCCCTTCACTCCAGGGTGGTGTCTCAGCTCCTTGCCGAGCTGGATGGGCTGCACAGCACTCAGGATGTGTTTGTGATCGGAGCCACCAACAGACCAGATCTCCTGGACCCTGCCCTTCTGCGGCCTGGCAGGTGGTCCCCTTGTACTGCTTACCTCCACCTTCATTCTGTGCCTCCACCCCTCATGGCTGGGCTCCCTGAAACTTATACCTGCCTATCTCCCTAAAGATTTGACAAGCTGGTGTTTGTGGGGGCAAACGAGGACCGGGCCTCCCAGCTACGTGTTCTGAGTGCCATCACACGCAAGTATGCCCTGTTAAAAGAAGACTGCCAAGGGCTTGCGCCTTGGGATGCTTAAGGGATGCATGCAACATGCAGAATGAGCTGGTCAGCACTGGCTTTTGAGGGAGGAGGTGATGCCAACTCTGTTTCTTCCCATATCCCACAACAGATTCAAGCTAGAGCCATCTGTGAGCCTGGTAAACGTGCTAGATTGCTGCCCTCCCCAGCTGACAGGTGCGGACCTCTACTCTCTCTGCTCTGATGCCATGACAGCTGCCCTCAAACGCAGGGTTCATGACCTGGAGGAAGGTGAGCCACTTGCCGGCCTGAGAGGTCAACCAGAAAGCCATTGGGGAGCTGGGTGCACTTGAGTCCCAGCTACTTGAGAAGCTGAGGTAGGAGGATCGCTTGAGCCCAGGAGTTTGAGGCCAGCCTGGACAACACAGAGAGACCTCATCTCAAAAAAAAAAAAAAAAAAAAAAATGTTTAAGGAAAAGAAGACGAGTGGGAGACAAACCTAGTCCTGGATTTCAGAGGGAAGATCACTGACATCTAGGAGACCCTGAGCAGGAAGGCACCATCCCAGGGCTCTCCCCTGCCTGGGCATAGACCACAGCCTCTGTTCCCTAGCCGGGATGGGGAATCTGGCCTCACCTCCCACCTTGTCATCTCCAGGGCTGGAGCCAGGGAGCTCAGCACTGATGCTCACCATGGAGGACCTGCTGCAGGCTGCCGCCCGGCTGCAACCATCAGTCAGTGAACAGGAGCTGCTCCGGTACCAGCGCATCCAGCACAAGTTTGCTGCCTGCTAGGAGCCCCCCAGGGCCTGGGACCCCACTCAGCATGGCTGCAGGTACCTCGATAGCCCACAGAGAGATCTGGGAGGGAAGGGCTCCTCCTCAGGCTGCTGCCAACCCACCTGGAGGCCACCTCCCTCCAGGAGATCCCGGGGTGCAAAGTGGCATTGGGACAGCAGCAAGAGCTCAAGAGATATCTCCTGCCTACTTGCCCCTCCTTCCAGGCTGGCTTTAAGAGGAAGGCCCATCTGCTCAGGAGGAGGGCCAGGTCCTTGGGTTCTGGGGATTGGGCCCTAAGAGGGCTAGTTCTGTGGCTGAAAATAAAACGTGTCCCTCACCCTACTGGTGTTGTGGCATGAAAGGTTGGAGTGGGAAAGAGCAGGGTTATGGGAGGAGTAAGCCCTGGGGGCGGGCGGGGGGCTGGGCATCGTGGGAGTCTGATCCTTCTGACATAAACACAAGGCATGCAGGAACTGAAAAAGGCACAGACTATATTGTTTACCCTTCCATCTGCGGAACCCACATCCCTGCACCCCAGCTGTAGTCTGCTCTAGAGGCTGGCCCTGGTGTGGGGCTGCTGGTCCCGATCTTCAAGACAGAGCCTAGCAGTGCCTGGGTGGAGGCTTGTGGGAGCTGAGGCCACACTCAGTCTGTCCTCTTGAGCACGTGGATGAAGTAGCAGGGAACATAGGCTTGGCCTGGCTTGTAAGGCTTGAAGTCGCCCAGGACGCTGTGCTGGCACTTGCCCCCGAAGGCTGCTTGGAGCAACTCCGTGAAGGATGCCAGACAGTGTGGGTAGTAGGAGAGCCGGAACTTACTGTAACAGAGCCCCCAGCAACCATGAGGACTGGTGACCTCAGCTTCCCCAACTACTGCCTCACCCCCACTGAGCCAAGTGGTACCTCAAGCCAGGAGAGCCATCCTGGCCAGCCCCCGGCACCTGCACTGTATAGTCCAGGGTCACCATGTGGGCCTTGTTGTTCACTATCAGCACTGATGTTGTGATGTCCTTGGTCAAGTCACTCTGT
The DNA here is from genome assembly GCF_024542745.1 of Macaca thibetana thibetana. Classification (NCBI taxonomy): domain Eukaryota; kingdom Metazoa; phylum Chordata; class Mammalia; order Primates; family Cercopithecidae; genus Macaca; species Macaca thibetana. The sequence continues at coordinate 43,898,355 of NC_065581.1, read as the reverse complement.
AGGTGGTGGGGCAGGCTGCGTTAGCCTCTGTAACCTACCTTGGGGCCACTGGACCCTCCCTCCACCCCACCCCCACCCCCAATCCCAGAGGGCCCCACCTTATAGTAGATATTCTTCCCTGGGGGTGCACAGCCTGTGCTGAGGATGTGGTCGTAGTTGCGGTGATCAATGACCAGCAGGCCCCCTGCTCGCACCATGCTTGCAATGTTTTTCAGCGCCAGCCGGTGCTCACTCTGGTCCCCTGAGCGCCAGGCAGGGGCAGAAAGGCTCCATCTGCTCAGGGCCCCCAGCACCAGTCTCCCTCCCATCTCTCCCCTCCCCAGGGGTACCAGAGCCAAATCAGAGAGAGGCAGAGAGTCTGCTTTGCAGAGCAGGTGCCCAGAGGTCTGTGGAAGGGGGTACAGCTCAAGGCGGGGGCCATGCCCAAGGCCACACCCTCTCTCACCTTTGCAGTCTGGCAAGTGAGCGAAACTGTTTCCAAGGCAGATGACAGCATCAAAGCCACCCTCTGCTGACTGGGGCACATCTTTGTCCAGAGTCATCCAGTTGGCTTCTTCAATGACTGGGGGCCAGGAAGGGAAAGAGGAATCAGGGAGGCACCATGGTACCAGTAGCAGCCACCTCCACCAAGTGCAGTCCTGCCTGGGATTCTTCTTAAGACACAAAAACTCCCCGTTCGGTTAGGGGGAGGAACCCTGGTTCGGAAGGAGGGCTCTGTGCTTATGGGCTTTTCTTTGAGGGGAGGGACAAGATGCCATAAACACAGTTAAAACCAGCTCTTCACACCCAGTGTCTCATTCTGGAGCTTAAGCCTTGCTTTTCAGAGAAATTACAGTAATTTTGCTGTCTCCCCGAGGAAATTTTGCTGTCTCCCCGAGGAAAACACAACACTCCACCCCCACCCCCACTTAAAGGAGCCCCAGGCAGAATGAACAGTGTTCCTGGTGACTGGGCTGGGGGGGCCTGGCTAGACCTGCATACCCCACTTGTCGAAGGCGGGCTCGTGCCGCCGGTTCCAGCGCTCCTTAAGCGCATACTTCAGCATCTTGTCACTGGCATCCACACTCGTCACGCTGAAGCCCTCTTCCACCAGCATAATGGAGTCCACCCTGGGCAGGGCCAGTGGAGAGAGACAGAGAGGGGCAGTCAGGGGAGCCTGGGAGGGCCAGGAGACCCTGTGCTGGACACTTTTGTCTCCACTTCTCAGAGTCCATTCCTCTGCCTCCTCTCCCCAGGCCCTCTCCACTGACCTCACAAATCTATTTCCTATCACCACGAGGCAACTTTTTTTTTTTTTTAAGGCGCCTCTTCAGAGCTAGGCACTCTACAAATATGCAGTAATTCTCATGGCAATCCTGAGAGGTAAATAGTGTTATTCCCATTTGAGAGACAGACAAGCTGAGGCTCCTCTAAGTTAAAATAGGTGTGCACAAGAGGCAGCAGAACATGGTGGTTTAGAGCACAGGACAGACCTTAACCAACCCGGGCCTGTTAGCTCCTCTTCACTGGATGTTGTATGAGGGACTTTTACTTTGCTGAGCCCTTACTTCCCCAGTAGTAAATGAGAGAGTATCACTGCTTAACCTCATGGGGCTTTGTGAGGGTTTGAAAAACTGATGTATCAAAAGCTCCTGGCACTGGCTTGACAGATGCAAATGTTGAGCAATGTTAACTGTTAACACTGCCCAAGGCCGTCACAGGAGGAATATTTGGAGTCTGTCCGTGGCCCTGGCTCCACAGCCTTAAGGACGCTCACTTTTCTGCCCACACCCTCACTCACACTCAGTCTCCCTTCTCAGTGGCCTCTCCCTGAGCACCCCTGCCCCAACCCTTGGCCTCAGGGGGCACTCGCAGTGCCTGTTCTGCCGGGCAGGTACCTGCTCCTGGCCCTGGTGTCCCACCCATTCCAGACTGGCAAAGGCCGCCCCGACGTGCCGGTCCTGTGGTTCTGCGGCCGCGAGGTACAGGCTGAGCCGGACTCCGATCTCATGCAACGCCCCCGGCCCCCTCCTGGGCTTACCCGGTGCCACAAGCCACGTCGAGCACCCGCTGGCAGCCGTGCTGTCGCAGCAGCCCAAGCAGCCATGCCTTGTACTCGGCGGTGCGGCTGCGGGTGTTCCCAATGTACAGCTGCCACACGCGCGCCGCCTCCCCGTCCGCGTACTGGTCCGGGAGCCCTTCGGCTGCCACCCCCAGGGAGCGGGTCCGGTACACGCTGTCCACCATCCTGCGCCGCGCCTGACTTCGCAGTCACTCGCTCCGCACTTATAGCACAGGCACTTCAGGCAGCCGACCGCCCCACCCGGCCAATGGCAGGTAAGCGCGCGGACACGCCCCTGCTGGGCTTTGCGCCGGACGCCCGAGGCTGTACAGCTGCGGGGAGGGCACTGCCTTGCAATCCTGGGCTAGGTCCTTTTAGCCAGCCTGCGGACCCAGCCCTCTGTGCAATCCCACGGCAGGAGAGGACCCTCGGAATCCTCTGCCCACTTAACCTGGGTCTCCAGGAGAAGGCGAGAGGGGCCAGGAGAGGAGGGAGCAATGAGATTGCCACTCCATCCCCCCCTCCCAAGTTGGAAAGAGAGGAAGTAAAACCTCAGATCCACAGAGCTGAGCGCCAGGCGGGCAGGACTGGACCGTTCCCAGCGAAGGAAGGCATCAGCAGATCTAAACAAAGAATGTGCAGCCAAAGTGTGTGGGGCTAGCCAGCCGATGCAGGGAAGACAGGGGGAGTCTCTGGAGGTAAAGCTGGTCTGTCCACCCAAGCCCGGGGCGGAGCCGGGGCTGGAAGAATGCTCCCCGCCCACCTGGAGGCCAATGTGCCTCTGTTTTGTAGGTGACCATCAGGCTTTTCCCTGAGCTTCCTAAGGTGTAAGTTGGGCCTTCTTTCCAATTTCTGGATCACTGAGAACCCTTCTAAAGACCCTCTGCTGGCCGGGCGCGGTGGCTCACCCCTGTAATCCCAGCGCTTTGGGAGGCCAAGGTGGGTGGATCACCTGAGGTCAGCAGTTCGAGACCGTCCTGGCTAACACGATGAAACCCCGTCTCTGCTAAAAATACAAAAAAATTAGCCGGGCCATGGTGGCACGCGCCTGTAGTCCCAGCTACTCAGGAGGCTGAGCCAGGAGAATCGCTTGAACCCGGGAAGGCAGAGGTTGCAGTGAGCCGAGGGCACCACTGCACTCCAGCCTGGTGACAGAGCAAGACTCCCTCTCAAAAAAAAAAAAAAAAAAGGCCGGGTGCGGTGGCTCAAGCCTGTAATCCCAGCACTTTGGGAGGCCGAGACGGGCGGATCACGAGGTCAGGAGATCGAGACCATCCTGGCGAACACAGTGAAACCCCGTCTCTACTAAAAAAATACAAAAAACTAGCCGGACGAGGTGGCGGGCGCCTGTAGTCCCAGCTACTTGGGAGGCTGAGGCAGGAGAATGGCGTAAACCCGGGAGGCGGAGCTTGCAGTGAGCTGAGATCCAGGCACAGCACTCCAGCCTGGGTGACAGAGCAAGACTCCGTCTCAACAACAACAAAAAAAAACCCTCTGCTTTCACATGAGGCAGGAAAATAGCGTCTGGAGGCAGGGAACATAAGGCCAATTCACACTTCAGTTATAATGGGAAATATCCTCTCCATAGGTGTACACCCACCATTAATAACTTTGTAATTGTAACTTTACTTCATCCTCTTCATTTACATAGGGCATACCCCAAGAGGAGGGTATTTAAACTCACAAAAACTCTGTAACACAGCCTTCGAGCCCCTATGCTCATGATCGCTTGCTGTTGAGTGTACTTTCATTTTCAATGAAATCCTTCATTCTTTTCTTGCTTTGTTTGTGCATTTTGTCCAATTGTTTGTTCAAGATGCCAAGAACCTGGACACCCTCCATCATTAACATATTCTGGCGAGCCAGCCAGGGGAAAGAGGTAAGCCCAAAAGTTTGGGATTCATTTTTCTCCCTTTCCTTTCTGCTCAATTACAGGGGCGCTCTCACACTTTCTTTCTTTCTCTCTCTCTCTCTCTCTCCTCCTTCATTTCCAACTTGGGACCCTTGGTGGGCAGCGCCTAAACATGGAAGCAACTGTAGGTTTTTTTTTTTTTTTTTTTTTTTTTTGAGATGGAGTCTCGCCCTGTCACCAGGCTGGAGTGCTGTGGCACAATCTCGGCTCACTGCAACCTCTGCCTCCCGGATTCCAGCGATTCTCCTGCCTCAGCATCCTGAGTAGCTGGGACTACAGGTGCATGCCATCACGCCTGGCTAATTTTTGTATTTTTAGTAGAGATGGGGTTTCACCATGATGGTCAGGACAGTCTCGAACTGCTAACCTGGTGATCCGCCCGCCTCAGCCTCCCAAAGTGCTGGGATGACAGGTGTGAGCCACCACGCCTGGCCTGCAACTGCAGGTTTCTGGCCATGGCCAGTGAAACTAGGGGTTTCCATGTGGAGAAGCCTAACTGCCACTGCCCGGTTCGCTTAAGGAATCTGGGTCTTTTTCATTTTTTTTCCTCTCTTTTTCAGTCTTACAGCAGCTATTTTCTAGTAGCACCTTGGAAATTGAGGGCAATTGGCTGGGGTCACTCTCCGGTATTGCCTGAAGGCCTGGGAACAAATGGGAATAATCGCCCTGCCCTGAAGGGGTAAGGACTTTTTTTTTTTTTTTTTTAAATTATTTCCACACTTGGTACCTGATTCCTACCTGCAGTGCAGGTCGGAGCAAACTCACACCTGTTTCAGGGGATTTAAACCTTCTTTTCTTATGATAAATTCTTCCCTTACATACTCTACTGGCTAAGGAACAAAAAGGCCCACCCACATCCAGCTCTTACTACACTTCATGGCTATTCTTATAAAGTTCATAGCAGGCTCTGGAGGGAACGCATGCAAAGTGGCACCAGTGCCCACCTAAGTAACACCAGAGACACCTAGAACTCTAACATTGGACCCCCCAGGAGGACACTCTGTTGGTCCTGCTCCGTGGGACCTCAAACTGCCAAAGGGGATGCCCTTGGCAGGGGTTTTGAGGTCTAGTGTTAAACCCTCCTTAGAATTTTCTCTCACAGTTGCTATGCTGCTTGGCCCCCGAATTGTTTAGAATCTAAAGTTTATTGTCTAATGGGAAAGTGGGATGGTGTTGCATGCATCCAGGCTTTTATGCTACTGTTCTAAGCAGATGGCCTCGTTAACGGGTGATGCTCTCCTTTGGTACTGTTTGACCCCAGTGCTCCTTGGAGCCTGGGGAGGTTTAGCCTTTAAAAATCAAACTGTCCAGCACTTTGGGAGGCCAAGAAGGGTGGATCATGAGGTCAGGAGTTCAAGACCAGACTGGCCAAGATGCTGAAACCCTGTCTCTACTAAAAATACAAAAATTAGCCAGGCATGATGGCACGCGCCTGTAATCCCAGCTACTCGGGAGGCTGAGTCAGGAGAATCGCTTGAACCTGGGTGGTAGAGGTTGCAGTGAGCCAAGATCATGCCACTGCCCTCCAGCTTGGGTGACACAGCAAGACTCTGTCTCAAAAAATAATAATAATAATAAAAATAAAATCAAACTGCTTTGGCCAGGCACAGTGGCTCACACCTGTAATCCCAACACTGGGAGGTTGGGGCGGGCAGATCACCTGAGGTCAGGAGTTCAAGACCAGCCTGACCATCATAGAGAAACCCTGTCTCTACTAAAAATACAAAATTAATAAATTTTAATAATAAATTAATAAAAATAATAAAACTCTAATTAATTAATTAATTAATTTAATTAAATAAAAATAAAACTGCCATGAAGACTGCTTTACCTGAAATTTTGGTTCACAGCCTTCCCTTGGATTATCCATTAGGGCAAAGTAAAACCGTCAAGCTTGTACTGCCATCTCATGGCTAACGTTCCAGATCTTCGTTTATGTGTGTGTATACGTGTCTAGATGTATTTACTTATATATACACTTACTGTTATATGTTGTGTCTACCAAATTGACTTATAAGTAAAAGAGGGCTTGGCCAGACGTGGTGGCTCACACCTGTAATCCCAGCACTTTGGGAGGCTGAGGCGGGAGGCTCATGAGCTCAGGAGTTCCAGACCAGCCTGATCAACATGGCGAAACCCTGTCTCTACTAAAAATACAAAAATTAGCCAGGCATGGTGGTGGGCCCCTGTAATCCCAACTACCCGGGAGGCTGAGGCAGGAGAATCGCTTGAACTCAGGAGGCAGATGTTGCAGTGAGCTGAGGTCGCGCCATTACACGCCAGCCTGGGTGAGAGAGCAAGACTCCTGTCTCAAAAAAAAAAAAAAAAAAAAAAAAGGCGGACTCATAAATTAAGTAAATATGTCTAAATAATTTTCAAGTTCACTTAAGTATAACTTTACTAAACTAGCCAGCTTTAAAATTATTGGGGGAATAAAAATTAAAAGGCCTTCAGATTTGTCACCATAGGTTTTGTCTAAATTTTATGTTTGTCCTTGCTAGATATTTTTTTTTTTTTTGAGATGGAGTCTCACTCTGTCACCCAGGCTGGAGTGCAGTGGCTGGATCTCAGCTCACTGCAAGCTCCGCCTCCCGGGTTCATGCCACAGGCACCCGCCACCACGCCCGGCTAATTTTTTTTGTATTTTAGTAGAGACGGGGTTTCATCGTGTTAGCCAGGATGGTCTCGATCTCCTGACCTCATGATCTGCCCGTCTTGGCCTCCCAAAGTGCTGGGATTACAGGCTTGAGCCACCGCGCCCAGCCTGTCCTTGCTAGATATTTTAAAATGTCAGTGTTAATTCAAGTTGAGAGCCTGGAGTTGCCTGCCTCCATTGAGATAAATGCATATCTGATTGCTTCCTCTGGAGAGACTAATCAGAAACTCAAAAGAATGCAAATGTTTGTCTCCCACCTGTGATATGAAAGCTCCCAAGCCTCCTCACCTCCAGTTGTCCCACCTTTCTGGACCAAACCAATGTTTGTTTTACATACGGTTTAGTTTTTGTTTTTTGAGATGAAGTCTCCCTCTGTCACCCAGGCTGGAGTGAGTGGTGCCATCTCAGCTCACTGCAACCTCCGCCTCCTGGGTTCAAGTTGTTAGAAATGCTTGTTCCCCGGAGGCCGGGCGCAGTGACTCATGCCTGTAATCCCAGCACTTTGGGAGGCTGAGGCAGGCAATCACCGGAAGTCAGGAGTTCCAGACCAGCCTGACCAACATGGAGAAACCCTGTCTCTACTAAAAATGCAAAAAATTACCTGGGCATGGTGGCGCCTACGTGTAATCCTAGCTACTCAGGAGGCTGAGGCAAGAGAATCGCTGAACCCGGGAGGCAGAGGTTGCGGTGAACCGAGATCGCGCCATTGCACTCCAGCCTGGGCAACAAGAATGAAACTCCATCTCAAAAAAAAAAAAAGTTGGACGGGCGGGGTGGCTCACGCCTGTGATCCCAACACTTTGGGAGGCTGAGGCAGGCGGATCACGAAGTCAGGAGATTGAGACCATCCTGGCTAACAGGGTGAAACCCCATCTCTACTAAAAAAAAAAAAAAAAAAAATTAGCCGGTGGGTGGTGCGTGCCTGTTATCACAGCTACTGGGGAGGCTGAGGCAGGAGAATGGCACGAACTCAGGAGGCGGAGCTTGCAGTGAGCCGGGATCACACCACTGCACTTCAGCCTGGGTAACAGAGCGAGACTCTGTCTCAAAAAATAAATTAATTTAAAAAAAATAAAAAAAGAAATGCTTGTTCCCCAGTGCCGTAAAGAAATAGCACTTGAACTTAAATTTAATTCCCTCAACAAGGCCATTTTTACTTTCTGCAGAAAGGGTACCCTCGCCATCAGTTCTGCCATGAGAGTACACCAAACAAAGGAGACAGGGTCATTTATACCTGATGCGTCCACCTTACTGCGGTGTCCGGTTTCCATTGGCTGGAATGGGACCTCACATTCTGTATTTGTCCCTATTGGCTAGCAACTTAGAACTTTTTTTAAAGATGCAAAGGCAGAGGAGAACAAAGGAAGGAGGATGTAACTTGTGGAATGCTGAGAAAGGTAAAAACACCTTCATATAAGAAAGAGAAACAGGCCAGGCGCGGTGGCTCAAGCCTGTAATCCCAGCACTTTGGGAGGCCGAGACGGGCGGATCACGAGGTCAGGAGATCGAGACCATCCTGGCTAACACGGTGAAACCCCGTCTCTACTAAAAAATACAAAAAACTAGCCGGGCGAGGTGGCGGGCGCCTGTAGTCCCAGCTACTCGGGAGGCTGAGGCAGGAGAATGGTCTAAACCCCGGAGGCGGAGCTTGCAGTGAGCTGAGATCCGGCCACTGCACCCCAGCCTGGGCGACAGAGCAAGACTCTGTCTCAAAAAAAAAAAAAAAAAAAAAAAAAAAAAAAAGAGAAACAGGCTATGACCTAATGCTTGCTTGTACCAGTATAAGCATGCCAGGGCAAATATTTAGGCTGAATTGTGGGAGCTAAGAACATAAAGTACATTGATTTATTTATTACAGCTAGCAGATATTTAAGAATGTTATGGCCAGGCGCGGTGGCTCAAGCCTGTAATCCCAGCACTTTGGGAGGCCGAGATGGGCGGATCACGAGGTCAGGAGATCGAGACCATCCTGGCTAACATGGTGAAACCCCGTCTCTACTAAAAAAATACAAAAAAAAAAACTAGCCAGGCGTGGTGGCGGGCGCCTGTAGTCCCAGCTACTCGGGAGGCTGAGGCAGGAGAATGGTGTAAACCCAGGAGGCGGAGCTTGCAGTGAGCTGAGATCCGGCCACTGCACTCCAGCCTGGGCGACAGAGCGAGACTCCGTCTCAAAAAAAAAAAAAAAAAAAAAAAAAAGAATGTTACTACAGGTCTTTGAATAAATTTTGCTTCTAAGAGAAGTTACTATTTATTCCTAATTAGATGGGGAGGAAAGTCTTTGAAGAGGAACCTCTACTTTTTACAATAGCGATTCTCCTGCCTCAGCCTCCCAAGTATACGGGTGCTCGCCACCACACCTGACTAATTTTTATATTTTTAGTAGAGACGGGGTTTCACCATGTTGGCCAAGCTGGTGTCTAACTCCAGACTTCAGATGATCCGCTCACCTCAGCCTTCCAGAGTGCTGGGATCACAGGTGTGAGCTACCGCGCCTGGCCGAGGATGGCATCTTTGATGTGAATAAGCTTTTCCCAAATGCACAGATTAAGACTTCTACTGTCATAAAACTCTTATCTTTCAATATTTTTTCTTGTTTATGCCTCTGAACAATAAAAGTGGAAAAGGCATCTGTTATGTGCACTAATGGGGTGTACTTTTATTTGTGAAGGAGTTTGGAGACAACTTTATAGATGGATAACCTTATACTTTAATAGATAAAAAATGAAGGCCCAGTATAGGTAAAAAACTTTAGTGAGGCCGGGCATGAGCATGGTGGCTCACACCTGTAATCCCAGCACTTTGGGAGGCCGAGGCAAGCGGATCACCTGAGGTCAGGAGGTTGAGACCAGCTGGCCAACGTGGTGAAACCCCATCTCTACTAAACTAAATAACTAACTAAATAAATAATTAATTAATTAAAAAGTAGCTGGGCGTGGTGGCGCGCCTGTAATCCCAGTTACTCGGGAGGCTGAGGCATGAGAATCGCTTGAACCCGGGAGGCAGAGGTTGCAGTGAGCCAAGATCGTGCCACTGCACACTCCAGCCCATGCCACAGAGCAAGACTTGGTCTCAAAAAAAAAAGTATTCCTCATGATGGTTTCTATAGTAAATTCTACTGTAAAGGCTACAAGTTACACAATAGACTTTAAATTCTCTTGTGAAAGTTATGATAGAATTGGCTAAACAGAGAAGTATCTGTGCAGCTGCTGGCACTTGTGGCCTATGGAGAAATACATCACCTGAAGATTATAGAAATTCAGTGGTACGGAATTAACAGAGCGACTGATTAGTCAAGTGAGTAAACTTTTTTTTTTAAGACAGTGTTTCGGCCGGGCGCGGTGGCTCAAGCCTGTAATCCCAGCACTTTGGGAGGCCGAGACGGGCGGATCACAAGGTCAGGAGATCGAGACCAGCCTGGCTAATACGGTGAAACCCCGTCTCTACTAAAAAATACAAAAAACTAGCCGGGTGAGGTGGCGGGCGCCTGTAGTCCCAGCTACTCGGGAGGCTGAGGCAGGAGAATGGCGTAGACCCGGGAGGCGGAGCTTGCAGTGAGCTGAGATACGGCCACTGCACTCCAGCCTGGGCGACAGAGCGAGACTCCGTCTCAAAAAAAAAAAAAAAAAAAGACAGTGTTTTGCTCTTGTTCCCCAGGCTGGAGTGCAATGGCACCATCTCGGCTCACCGCAACCTCTGCCTCCCGGGTTCAAGCAATTCTCCTGCCTTAGCCTCCCGAGTAGCTGGGACTACACGCATGCACCACCACGCCTGGCTAATTTTGCACTTTTAGTAGACCAACATTCTCCATGTTGGTCAGGCTGGTCTTGAACTCCCAACCTCAGGTAATCTGCCCGCCTTGGCCTCCCAAACTTCTGAGATTACAGGTGTGAGCCACCGCGCCTGGCCATGAGTAAACGCTTTATCTAGCTCATTCTTTGATCTATGTGATTTTAGGTGGTTTGGTTTATGGGGAACCCGGGTAAGGAGCATACTCCAAACTCTTGGCATCATCCTCCCAATAGTCAGAATAATAGTCTCCCTGGTGTGCTGTATTCTCTCAAATGTTTTAAATGCTTGCATGCAGCCATCTCTAGAATGTCAAATGGTCTTTCTTCAACTGGAATAACAGGAGCTAAAAAAATGTGCGCAACCATGATGACATCGTAACCTATAATTGATGTGCTGAGATCGGAAACCCAAAATGATGGTAACTGAGAGTGGCGCTAAGGCCCTAAGTTTTGGTCACACTCTCACCTAAATGACAGCCTAACCAAAAAGGGGGAATTTTTTAAACAAAATTATGGGCCGGGCGCGGTGGCTCAAGCCTGTAATCCCAGCACTTTGGGAGGCCGAGGCGGGCGGATCACGAGGTCAGGAGATCGAGACCATCCTGGCTAACACGGTGAAACCCCGTCTCTACTAAAAATACAAAAAGAAATTAGCCGGGCGTGGTGGCGGGCGCCTGTAGTCCCAGCTACTCCGGAGGCTGAGGCAGGAGAATGGCGTGAACCCGGGAGGTGGAGCTTGCAGTGAGCCGAGATCGCGCCACTGCACTCCAGTCTGGGCGACAGAGCGAGACTCCGTCTCAAAAAAAAAAAAAAAAAAAAATTATGGGAGGCCATTGTTTTGGACTAGGCTCATGCACTAGGCCCCAACAAACCAAACCAAAATGGAGTCGCTCATGCTAGGACTTTAAGGAAACACATAGATTCTAAAACAGACCAGGTTTAGTTTTTTCTCTCCTGCAAATCTCTATGACAAACATTTCTTTCTTTTTTTTTTTTTTTTTCTGAGATGAGTCTCACTCCCTCGCCCCCAAGGCTGGAGTGCAGTGGTGCAATCTCAGCTCACTGCAACCTCCACCTCCCAGGTTGGAGCAATTCTTCTGCCTCAGCCTCCTGAGTAGCTGGGATTCCAGGTGTGCACCACCACGCCCCGCTAATTTTTTTGTATTTAGTAGAGACAGGGTTTCACCATGTTGGCTGGGCTGATCTTGAACTCCTGACCTCGTGATCCACCTGCCTCGGCCTCCCTAAGTGCTGGGATTACAGGTATGAGCCACTGCGCCTGGTCAATATAACAAATATTTCTAACAGCATAGGTATCCACCCCCTGCAGCTCCCATTAAATGTTTTAACCAAATTCATTTCCTCTTGCCTAGAGACCATCAGGCTTCAGCTGATCATGCAACAAAGGTTCCAGCCAGTTCCAAGTGAAGACACCACCCCCGGCCCTCAAAAAGCTACCCTGCTTCCACTAGACAGAGCAGGGTGAGAGTTCCATGATCCCCAATAGGTAGGGACCGTCCCCAAAGCCAGCATGAAGCAGTTACAGAAAAAAGACCATGTGTCCCTCTGTCTCCCATAAAGACTGATGGAGATCACATCTCAGGGGGCAGATGAGGCAGGAAAATAGGGTCTGGAGGCAGGGAACATAAGGCCAATTCACACTTCAGCTGTAACAGGAAATATCCTCTCCCTAGGGCATACATTGTTAATAACTTGATAATTGTAACTTTAAAACTTCATCCTCTTCATTTACATAGGGTGTTCCCCAAGTAGAGGGCATTTAAACTCACAAAAATTCTGTAACAGGGCCTTTGAGCCCCTTTGCTCATGCTCACTCCCATACTGTGGAGTGTACTTTCACTGTCTTTTTTTTTTTCTTTTTTTTGAGATGGAGTCTCGCTCTGTCGCCCAGGCTGGAGTGCAGTGGCGCGATCCTGGTTCACTGCAACCTCCACCTCCTGGGTTCACGCCATTCTCCTGCCTCAGTCTCCCGAGTAGCTGGAACTACAGGCACCTGCCACCATGCCTAACTAATTTTTTGTATTTTTAGTAGAGACGGCATTTCACCGTATCAGCTAGGATGGTCTGGATCTCCTGACCTCGTGATCCGCCTGCCTCAGCCTCCCAAAGTGCTGGGATCACAGGCGTGAGCCATCACACCCGACTCATTTTCAATAAAACCCTTCATTCCTTCCTTGATTTGTTTATTTTGTCCAATTGTTTGTTCAAGATGCTAAGAACCTGGACACCTTCCACTGTTAACACACGGACAAAGTCCGGGGCCGGGAATGGGGGTGCTTGGTGTCCTTGCTATTCTTTTTTCTTTCTTTCTTTCTTTTTTTTTTGAGATGGAGTTTTGCTCTTGTTGCTCAGGCTGGAGTGCAATGGCACAATCTTGGCTTACTGCAAACTCCACCTCCCGGGTTCAAGCGATTCTCCTGCCTCAGCCTCCCGAGTAGCTGGGATTATAGGCATGCACCACCATGCCCAGCTAATTTTTTTTTTTTAAATCTTTTTACCAGCTAATTTTTTTGTATCTGTAGGATCAGAGTGAGCCCAGGGTTTCACCTTGGGGTTTCACCATGTTGGTCAGGCTGGTCTCGAACTCCCGACCTCAGGTGATCTGCCCACCTTGACCTCCCAAAGTGCTGGGATTACAGGCGTAAGCCATCACACCCAGCCGTGTCCTTGCTATTCTGTGGCTCACCATCATCATAAATTCATTGTTTGGTTTGGTTAGTATATGTTCACCAGAGGAGACAGTTTCCCCTCCCAGATTTCTCTCCCAAAGATAAGACTCTGGACAGAAAGTGGATTCAGGTAGATGTCACCCAACCTCTCCGTACCCTGCCCATCTTTGTTCTGGCTTCAGAAAGTGAATTAGGGAATTTAGAACAAAGGAGCCTCCTCTCCACTAACCCTTTTATTGTCTATAGAATCTCAGAGCTGGAGGAACCCCAAAGATGTGTAATCATTCTTAACTGTTTATTTTTAGCACACAGACTGCCTTGAATGGGGCTGTCCATGCCCAAGTAATGAAACCTTGGGCTCACTCTGATCCTACAGATGCATCTTTGGCAACAGGTTTAGAAAGCCTGGATTGGGGCCGGGCATGGTGGCTCATGCCTGTAATCCCAGCATTTTGGGAGGCTAAGGCAACGGATCACCTGAGGTCAGGGGTTCGAGACCAGCCTGGCCAACATGGCAAAACATCATCTCTACTAAAAAATACAAAAATTAGCTGGGCGTGGTAGCAGATGCCTGTAATCCTAGCTATTCAGAAGGCTAAGGCAGGGAGAATTGCTTGAACCTGGGAAGCAGAGGGTGCAGTGAGCTGAGATTGTGCCACTGCACTCCAGCCTAGGTGACAGAGTGAGACTTTGTCTCAAAAAAAAAAAAAAAAAAAAAGGCCGGGCGCGGTGGCTCAAGCCTGTAATCCCAGCACTTTGGGAGGCCGAGACGGGCGGATCACGAGGTCAGGAGATCGAGACCATCCTGGCTAACACGGTGAAACCACGTCTCTACTAAAAAGTACAAAAAACTAGCCGGGCGAGGTGGCAAGTGCCTGTAGTCCCAGCTATTCGGGAGGCTGAGGCAGGAGAATGGCGTAAACCCGGGAGGCGGAGCTTGCAGTGAGCTGAGATCCGGCCACTGCACTCCAGCCTGGGCAACAGAGTGAGACTCCATCTCAAAAAAATAATAATAATAAATAAATAAATAATAAAAAATAATAGTAATAATTTAAAAAGCCTGAATTGGAGAATTACAAGTAAACCCACTCTTTATTTTACAGAATATTCTGGGGAAAATTCACTCCACTACCCTTAGATTTTTTTTTTTTTTTTAATCTCATGTTAAATTATCTTGTCTGGGCGTGGTGGCTCATACCTGTAATCCCAGCACTTTGGGAGGCCGAGGGGTGCAGATCACTTGAGATCAGGAGTTCCAGACCACCCTGGCCAACATGGCAAAGCCCCATCTCTACTAAAAATACAAAAAAAATTAGCCAGGCATGGTGGCATGTGCCTATAGTTCCAGCTACTTGTGGGGGTGAGACACGAGAATCGCTTGAACTGAGGCAGCAGAGATTGCAGTGAGCCGAGATCAAGCCACTGCCCTGCAGCCTGGGCGACAGAGTGAGATTCCATCAAGTGATTCTCCTGCCTCAGCCTCCTAAGTAGCTAGGATTACAGGCACACACCAACACACCCAGCTAATTTTTTTTGTATTTTTAGTAGAGATGGGGTTTCACCATGTTGGCCAAGCTGGTCTCCAACTCCTGACCTCATGATCTGCCTGCCTTGGCTTCCCAAAGTGCTAGGATTACAGATTTGAGCCACCTCGCCCGGCCTTAAAAATGCATTCTTGGTCTGGTGTGGTGGCTCACACCTGTAATCCCAGCACTTTTGGGGGCCGAGGCGGCGGATCACTTGAGGTGAGGAGTTGGAGACCAGCCTGGCCAACATGGTGAAACCCTGTCTCTACTGAAAAGACAAAAATTAGCTGGGCATGGTGGCAGGCGCCTGTAATCCCAGCTACTTGGGAGGCTGAGGCAAGAGAATTGCTTGAACCCAGGAGGCAGAGGTTGCAGTGAACCAAGATTTTGCCATTGCACTCCAGCCTGGATGACTGAGGGAGACTCTGTCTCAAAAAAAAAAAAAAAAAGAAAAAAAAAAGGCGGGGTGCGGTGGCTCACGCCTGTAATCCCAGCACTTTGGGAGGCCGAGGTGGGTGGATCATGAGGTCAGGAGTTCGAGACCAGCCTGACCAACATGGTGAAACCCCATCTCTACTTAAAAACAAAAATTAGCCAGGTGTGATGGCATGTGCCTGTAATCCCAGCTACTCAGGAGACTGAGGCAGGAAAACTGCTTGAACCTGGGAGGCAGAGGTTGCAGTGAGCCAAGATCATGCCACTGCACTCCAGCCTGGATAAGAGAGTGAGACTTTGTCTGTCTCAAAAAAAAAAAAAAAAAAAAAAAAAAAAAAAAGAAAAGAAAGAAAGAAAAAAAGTCTGGAGAATGAAGAGTGATATTAAATTGGAATAATAACCAAGATGATATGGGAATAATTTCTTTGTCACTGTCTACAAATGAATTGGCTATATATACAATATTTGAAACGTTAAGTGGCTTATGTCAATTTATTATTTTCCCCTTTATTATTACTTTCTTTTCCATTTGTTTTGTGTGGGAAAGGAATGCTGAAGGAGGTAATAGGGTCACTCTTGGCCGGGCGCGGTGGCTCAAGCCTGTAATCCCAGCACTTTGGAAGGCCGAGACGGGAGGATCACGAGGTCAGGAGATCGAGACCATCCTGGCGAACACGGTGAAACCCCGTCTCTACTAAAAAAAATACAAAAAACTAGCCGGGCGAGGTGGCGGGCGCCTGTAGTCCCAGCTACACAGGAGGCTGAGGCAGGAGAATGGCGTAAACCCGGGAGGCGGAGCTTGCAGTGAGCTGAGATCCGGCCACTGCGCTCCAGCCCCGGCGACAGAGCGAGACTCCGTCTCAAAAAAAAAAAAAAAAATAGGGTCACTCTTTTTTGAATTTAAATTTTTTTTTTTTTTAAACAAGGTCTTGCTTTGTCACCTAGGATGGAACACAGTGGTGTGATCATAGCTCACTGCAGCCTTGAACTTGCAGGCTCAAGCAATCTTCCCACCTCAGCCTCCTGAGTAGCTGCCATTATGGGGGTGCGCCACCATACCTGGCTTTTTTTTTTTTTTGGTAGAGATGGGGTCTCACTATGTCGCCCAGGCTTGTTTCAAACTCCTGGACTCAGCGATCCTCTTGCCTCAGCCTCCCAAAGTGCCTGGATTACAGGCATAAACCACCTCCCCTGGCCCGTTTGAACTCTTGTTTACACATTATTCATTGATATTTCAGTAGGTAGAATATTGTATCTAATTATATCTATTGTATCTTCTTTAATTATTGCCAAAATGTACCAAATAATTGCAATCCTTCATCTATAAAGTGTCCATGTCCTGACCACTAAAATATATTAAAACTCCTTTTTATTTTACTTAATTCGTCTCCATAAATTTTATTTTATTTTTGTAGTGACATAATCTCACTTTGTTATCCAGGCTGGTCTCAAACTCCTGGGCTCAAGCAATCCACCTGCCTCAGTTTCCCAAAGTGCTGGGATTACAGGCATGACCACCATGCCTGGCCATCTCTCTGTAAATTGTAGATGACCCAAATCTGAGGCCCTGGACCACGGAAAAGATCACAGAATAGAAATCAATTTACTGTTTGACTTCATTGAAAATAAGAATAGGTCCAGCCTGGCCAACATGGTGAAATCCTGTCTGTACTAAAAATACAAAAATTAGCCGGGTGTGGTGGTGCACACCTGGAATCTCAGCTACTCGGGAAGCTGAGGCAGGAGAATCACTTGAACCTGGGAGGTAGAGGTTGCAGTTAGCTGAGATCACGCCACTGCACTTCCCTGGGCGACAGAGTGAGACTCAGTCTCAAAAAAAAAAAAAAAAGAAAAAAGAAAAGAAGAACATTTAAAATACGGACACATTATTTGGAATTGGCTGAAAAGACTAAATTCTTCATTCCCAAACGTATGACATGTTTGCAAAAAGACTTCATCTTGGGAATGTGGCTATAACTGGACTAATTCCAAGTCCTACTTGAGGACACATTAAAATCCTGCAATTGTGAACTATGTAGATACAATAACTGCAAATGGGAGACATCCTGGTTGTTTTGATGTTTTTTTTTAAGACAGAGTCTCACTGTGTTGCCCAGGCTGGAGTGCAGTGGTGCGTTCTCGGCTCACTGCAAGCTCCGCCTCCCAGGTTCATGCGATTCTCCTGCCTCAGCCTCCCGAGTAGCTGGGACTACAGATGCCCGCCACCATGCCCAGCTAACTTTTTGTATTTTTAGTAGAGACAGGATTTCACTGTGTTAGCCAGGATGGTCTCAATCTCCTGATCACGAGGTCAGGAGTTCAAGACCAGCCTGGTTGATATGGTGAAATTCCATCTCTACTGAAAAATACAAAAATTAGCCAGGCATGGTGGTGTGTGCCCATAGGTCCCAGCTACTCAGGAGGTGGAGGTTGCAGAGAGCTGAGATCGTGCCACTACACTGTAGCCTAAGTGACAAGAGTGAGACTCCATTTCAAAAAAAAAAAAAAAAAGGCAGTTTTACGGAGTGCTAACCTCCAGTAAGATCTCTTCAGTACACACAGATCGGTTCACTGAGCTATTATCATTCAACATAAAAATGATATGCTATTTCAGGCCCTGATAACAGGCTAAGCATTGTTTATTGAAACAGGTGATGTAGCACACACCATCACATCTAAAACACCAAGACTGGGCTGGTGAGTCCAGGTGACCCTTGAACAACTTGGGGGTTAGAGGCCCCAACTCCCCACACAGTTGGAAATCCATGTGTAACTTTTTTTTTTTTTTTGAGACCGGGTCTTGCTCTGCTACTCAGGCTAGAGGTGCAATGGCATGATCTCAGCTCACTGAAACCTCCACCTCCTGTGCTCAAGTGATCCTCCCACCTCAACCTCCCAAGTAGCTGAGACCATAGGAATGCACCACTGTGCCTGGCTAATTTTTCTATTTTTTTGTAGAGATGGGGTTTTGCCATGTTGCCCAGGCTGGTCTCAAACTCCTGAGTTCGAGAGATCTGCATGCCTCAGCCTTTCAAAATGCTGGGATTACAGGCATGACCCACTGTGCCCGGCCCCGATATATAACTTTTGACTCCCCAAAAATTCAATTACTAAGAACCTACCATGGACCAGAACCCTTACCTATAACATAAAATCGATAATACATCTCTTTTTTTTGAGAGACAGACCAAGTCTCACTCTGTTGCCCAGGCTGGAGTGCAGTGGCGTGATCTTGGCTTACTGCAGCCTCTGCCTCCCGGGTTCAAGCAATTCTCCTGCCTCAGCCTCCCAAGTAGCTGGGATTACAGGTGTGCATCACCACATAGGCTAATTTTTGTATTTTCAGTAGAGACGGGGTTTCACCATGTTGGCCAGGCTGGTCTTGAACTCCTGACCTCAGGTGATCTGCCCGCCTCAGCCTCCCAAAGTACTGGGATTACAGGGGTGAGCTACTGCGCCCGGCCAGTAACACATACCTTGTACGCGTATTATATAGTGTAATCTTACATTAAAGCTATAGAGGCCGGGTGCGGTGGCGCATGCCTGTAATCCCAGCACTTTGGGAGGCTAAGGCAGGTGGATCATGAGGTCAGATTGAGACCATCCTGGCTAACACAGTGAAACCCCGTCTCTATTAAAAAATACAAAAAACTAGCCAGGCGAGGTGGCGGGCGCCTGTAGTCCCAGGTACTCGGGAGGCTGAGGCAGGAGAATGGCATAAACCCGGGAGGCAGAGCTTGCAGTGAGCTGCGATCCGGCCACTGCAGTCCAGCCTGGGAGAGCGAGACTCTGTCTCAAAAAAGAAAAAAAAAAATGCGCTTTTCTTTCAAGATCAAAAAATAAGGGGAATTTTGTTCATACTTGGAACTATAGTGATGTAGAGCTGCAGTCAACATCTGGACAGCATAAGTCTCCACACTAGAGGGGAGTGTGGGGCTCTCATTCACAGGACAAACCTCATGGTTTGCAGATTTATGAGATAATTTTCTGGCAGGCATTCAGTCAAGTGTCTTATTCTAACAAATGTAATTAAAACAATTTTCTCTGTTTTTTTTTTTTTTGTAGACGGAGTCTTACTGTCACCTAGGCTGGAATGCAGTGGCAGGAGGTTCAAGCAATTCCCCTGCCTCAGCCTCCCAAGTAGCTGGGATTACGGATGCATGCCACCACACCAGGCTAATTTTTGTATTTTAGTAGAGATGGGGGTTTTACCAAGTTGGCCAGGTTGGTCTCGAACTCCTGACCTCGGGTGATCCACCCACCTCAACCTCTCAAAGAGATGGGATTACAAGTGTGAGCTCCCACACCCGGCAAAACAATTTTCTGACAGATAGAAGTTGAAGTTGTGAAGAGCATCTTTTCCTAACTTGCATAAAGAAAGATCTATGGAAATGCCACCTAGCAGTCTCTAAGTAAGGAGAGGACCCTGCCTCCTAGGACCTGCCCTTTCAAATGAATACGGAAGCCCTGATGCAGCACTCCTGAGATTTTACTGAGCCTGTTTTTTTTTTCCAGAGTTTTGCCTGTTGCCCAGGTTGGAGTGCAATGGCGTGATCTCGGTTCACTGCAACCTCCGCCTCCCAGGTTCGAGTCATTCTTCTGCCTCAGTCTCCTGAGTAGTTGGGATTACAGGCATGCGCCACCATGCCCAGCTAATTTTTTGTAACTTTAGAGATGGGGTTTTACCATATTGGCCAGGCTGGTCTCGAACTCCTGATCTCGTGATCCACCAGCCTTGGGCTCCCAAAGGGCTGGGATTACAGGCGTGAACTGCCACGCTCGGTCATCTGTGGTTCTTTTAATCATTGAACTGGAAAAAACTGGCCTTGTGGTCTGTCCATCAGTCCTCGTGGTTCTAGTTGATGGAAGTCTCCAACAGAGATGGAGCCATTCTGCTGTTTATGTTTCTGAGGACAAGACCTTGACCCAATGTAAATTCATTGAAGTCTTTCCCCCTCTTAGGACAACACCCTGGGTTTATCTTGGTGAAGTGAGTTCTAGCTGCCTGTTCTTAAGGACAGTGAGAGATGTTTGCTAAGCATGCAGACTCCCAGTTCTCACAGCAAGTCTGAGGTAGGCCGAGACATCTGTATGTTTAGCAAGTGTTCTAGGCGACTATCATGTCCAGGTGAGTTGAGTTCAGAATTGTGTTCTAATGAGGCTTCTGATAGGACTGAAATCAGGTTAACTTGAGCGCAGGCAGTACCCTTACCTGATTATACCTGTGCCCTATACATTTATACAAATAGAAAATTTTTAAAAACAGAGGTTCTTTTTACAATTTCACACTTTATTACAGGCAGGTTTTTTGTTTCGTTTTGTTTCTTGAGACAGGGTCTCAGTCTGTTACCCAGGCTGGAGTGCAGTGATGTGATCAGTGTATATCCACACTTAAGGGGAATGCGAATGGGAGACATCTGGTTGTTTTGGTGTTTTATTCGCTTTTTAGAGATGAGGGTCTGTGTTGCTCAGGCTGGACTGGAACTCCTGGACTCAAGTGATCTTCTCAAGCCACCTCCCAAGTAGCTGGGACTACAGGCATGCACTGCACATGGCTTGTGTTTTGATTCAGAACAGGTAGAAATTCATCTGTATGAATTTCTGGATATCAGGTAAATTAATTTCTACCTGTTCTGAATCAAAACAAAAACAAGCCATGGATGGGAAGGGGTATAGGAAAGTGGGAGGCAACACCCAAGTTCGAAAAGGCTTGTGTGGTGGGGAGAAAAGCCACACGCCTGTAATTCCAAAACCTTGGGAGGCTGAAGTGGGAGGGCTGTTTGAGCCCAGGAGTGTGAGACCAGCCTGGGCAACATAGCAAAACCCCATCTCTACAAAAAAGAAAAAGAAAACGAAACAAAAAAACAGAAAAATAGTCTGGGCATGGTGGCTCATGCCTGTAATCCCAGCACTTTGGGAGGCCAAGGCAGGTGGATCACCTGAGATCAGGAGTTTCAGACCAGCCTAACAAATATGGTGAAACCCTCTCTCTACTAAATATACAAAAATTAGCCAGGCGTGGTGGCATACACCTGTAGTCCCAGCTACTTGGGAGGCTGAGACAGAATTACTTGAACCCGGGAGGTGGAGGTTGCAGTGAGCCAAGATTGCGCCACTGCACTCCAGTCTGGGTGACAGAGTGAGACTCCATCTCAAAGAAATAAAAAGAAAAAAACCCAGAAAAACTTAGCTGCACATGGCAGCATGCGCCTCTGTACCTGTAGTCCCAGCTAGTTGGGAGGCTGAAGTGAGAGGATCACTTGAATCTGGGAGGTTGAAGTTGCATTGAGTCATGATCACGCCACAACATTCCAGCCTGGGCAACAGAGGGTGACCCTGTCTCAAAAGAAGAAGAAGAAGAAAAAAAAAAAGCTGGGCGTGGTGGCTCACGCCTGTAATCCTAGCACTTTGGGAGGCTGAGGCGGGCGGATCCCAAGGTCAGGGGATCGAAACCATCCTGACTAACACGGTGAAACCCCATCTGTACTTAAAAAAAAAAAAAAAGCCGGGCGCGGTGGCTCACGCCTGTAATCCCAGCACTTTGGGAGGCCGAGGCGGGCGGATCACAAGGTCAGGAGATCGAGACCACGGTGAAACCCCGTCTCTACTAAAAATACAAAAAATTAGCCGGGTGCGGTTGTGGGCGCCTGTAGTCCCAGCTACTCCGGAGGCTGAGGCAGGAGAATGGCGGGAACCCGGGAGGCGGAGCTTGCAGTGAGCCGAGATCGCGCCACTGCACTCCAGCCTGGGCGACAGAGCGAGACTCCGTCTCAAAAAAAAAAAAAAAAAAAAAAAAAAAAAAAAAAAAAAGTATCCAGGTGTGGTGGCAGGCACCGGTAGTCCCAGCTACTCGGGAGGCTGAGGCAGGAGAATGGCGTGAACCTGGGAGGCGGAGCTTACAGTGAGCCGAGATTGGGCCACTGCACTCCAGCCTGGGCGACAGAGCAGACTCAGACTCCAAAAAAAAAAAAAAAAAAAAAAAAAAAAAAGACAGAAAGAAAAAACCCCAGAAAGTCAGGTTTCCTGCATTCTGCCTTTCTAGGCAGGGCCAGAATAAGCTGCTGCCGGGTGGGCTAGGTGAAGAGCTAGTGAGTGTGCAACAAGCCCGGCCCTTGGGAGGCAGAGAAGGGACTCATCACACAGTTACCACAGGTCAAGGAGCAAAGCAGTGACAATACTGTCTGCCCTCAAGTTTGGGCCAGGGATTGGGCCACCGGGCCAACACCTCAGTAAAGTTTTTTTTTTTTTTTTTTTTTGAGATGGAGTGTCCCTCTGTTACCCAGGCTGGAGTGCAGTGGTGTGATCTTGGCTCACTGCAACCTCCACCTCCCGGGTTCAAGCAATTCTCCTGTCTCAGCCACCCAAGTAGCTGGTATTACAGGCATGCACTACCATGCCCAGGTAATTTTGTATTTTTAGTAGAGACAGGATTTCTCGATATTAGTCAGGCTGGTCTCGAACTCCTGACCTCAGGTGATCCGCCCACCTTGGCCTCCCAAAGTGCTGGGATTATAGCCGTGAGCCACTGCACCTGGCTTGGGGGTTAGATCTTTACCTTGTCCTTTTTTTTTTTGAGACGGAGTCTCGCTCTGTCACCCAGGCTGGAGTGCAGTGGCCGGATCTCAGCTCACTGCAAACTCCGCCTCCCGGGTTTACGCCATTCTCCTGCCTCAGCCTCCCGAATAGCTGGGACTACAGGCGCCCGCCACCTCACCCGGCTAGTTTTTTGTATTCTTTAGTAGAGACGGGGTTTCACCGTGTTAGCCAGGATGGTCTCGATCTCCTGACCTCGTGATCCGCCCGTCTCGGCCTCCCAAAGTGCTGGGATTACAGGCTTGAGCCACCGCGCCCGGCCCAAATTTTAAAAATTATTGGCTGGGTACAGTGGTTCATACTTGTAATCCTAGCACTTTGGGAGGCCAAGGTGGGTGGATCATTTGAGGTGAGGAGTTCAAGATCAGCCTGGCCAGTATGGTGAAACCCTGTCTCTGTTAAAAATACAAAAATTAGCCAGGCATGCTTGTGTGCGCCTGTAATCCCAGCTACTTGGGAAGCTGAGGCAGGAGAATCACTTGAACCCGGGTGGGAGAGGTTGCAGTGAGCCAAGATTGTGCCAGTGCACTCCAGCCTGGGTGATGGAGTGAGACTCTGTCGCAAACAAAAAAAAAAGTATTTAAATAATTTTTTCTTTTTTAGACATAGTCTCGCTATGTTGCCTTGGTTAGTCTTGAACTCCTGGGTTCAAGCGATCCTCCAGCCTTTGTCTCCCAAAGTGCTGGGATTACGGGTGTAAGCCTCCACACCTGGTATACAAAAAATAAAATTTTAAAATTAGCCAGGTACAGGGATGCATACCTATGGTCCCAACTATTCAGGAGGATCACTTGAGCCTGGGAGGTTGAGGTTGCAGTGAGTCATGATCACGCCACTGCACTCCAGCCTAGGCGACAAAGGGAGACCCTGTTCCAAAAAAGAAAGGTGGGGGGAAGGGCCAGGCATAGTAGTTCATGCCTGTAATCCCAGCACTTTGGGAGGTCAAGGAGGGTGGATCACTTGAGGTCAGGAGTTAGAGACCAGCCTGGCCAACATGGCGAAACCCCGTCTCTACTGAAAATACAAAAATTAGCTGAGTGTGGTGGTGGGCACCTGTAATTCCAGCTACTTGGGAGGCTGAAGCAGAGAATCACTTGAACCCAAGCAGAGGTTGCAGTGAGCCAAGATTGTGATATTGCACTCCAGCCTGGGCAACAGAGTGAGACTCTGTCTCAAAATAAAAGACCCAAAACAAAACAAGACAAAAATCAATGAAGCTCTGGGTACAGAAGTCAGGCCCCTAAGTGCTGTTAGTGATAGAATGGGGGAATCAGAGACTGGCCACCAAATCCTAGACAGTTCAGGGGGCAGCAAACAGATCCCTGCTGTGGGTGCCAGCCCTCCCACCTCACCCCCAGCCATCTTCTATGCTCAAAGTCCAGGACAAGACCTGCATCTAGAACGGAATCTCACTGCTCACCAGCCCCTTTATCAAGGGGAACATCAGTCCTGGAGACACGGAGGTGCAAGCTGAAACAAGACAGTATCATTTTCTCAGGACCTGGCATCATCCTCAATAGCCAAAGGAGAGACAGATTCCATTCTGTTCCACTCTATGGCCTTGGCTGCCCTAACCTGATGGAGGGGGAGAGGCTGGGACCAGGCAATGAGGGGGCCCCTCACTCCCAGTTTGGCCCCCAAAGCCGCTGCACTGGACACAGGGAGGCTTCAGCAGTGTATCCTTCCTACCCACTGGGCCCGGCCAGGAAGTGTGAGGTAGAGTTGCAGTGTGGGTGCTCACAGGACATCTGGTCCGAGCACAGCGACTTGCTGTCATGCTTTCCTTCCAAGAAGCCACAGCTGCTTCCTATTTGCCTTTTAAGAATCTTGGCGGTGGTTAGGCCAGGTGCAGTGGCTCCCACCTGTAATCCCAACACTTTGGGAAGCCGAGGTGGGTGGATCACAAGGTCAGGAGTTCAAGACTATCCTGGCCAAGATGGTGACACCCCATCTCTACTAAAAATACAAAAAAATTAGCCTGGATGGTGGCAGGCGCCTGTAATCCCAGCTACTTGGGAGGCTAAGGCAAAAAATTGCTTGAACCCAGGAGGCCGACACTGAAGTGAGCCAAGATCGCACCACTGCACTCCAGCCTGGGCAACGGAGTGAGATTCCGTCTCAAAAAAAAAAAAAAAAAAAAAAAAAAAGAATCTTGGTGGTGGTGACAGGTTAAGGCCAAGAAACCAAACCAGTTCGATATGACTCACACTGTCAGTGCCAGGGGTTGGGGGAAGAGGCCCTGGCAGCTGTGACAAGTGGAAGTACCATGGATTTTCAATCTGAACACCAGTGTCTACGACCCAGCTATACCACTCCTTGACAGCAGGACCTTGACTCCAAGCATATCACTTGATTCTAGCCTGTTTTCTCCTCTACACAATGAGGCTAACAGCACACCTCACAAGAGTGTGGTAAAAGTTAAAGCACTGTGAATACATACAATTGTCATCAATACTGTACCAACTGCCCTGATCCCTGCCTTCAGGACAAACTGGGAGGTGCCTGAGCTTCCCACCCCTTCTCCCTAGAGGCCAGCCTCCCTGCTCCTCCCCCAGCCCTGAGGAACATGGTGTGACCAGGTGGTGTTGGGAGCCTGGTGTCCTCTCAATTGCACTCCAGGTACGACAGCTAGGAACATCAGAGTGATCAAGTGTGGTCATCAGAGAACAAGGTTCAAAACCAACAGGCAGGGCCAGGTGGAAGCCAGAGCAGGGGTGGGAGCTGGCCGGGCAAACACTGCACTTTACACAACAAATGGGAGGCCTTGGGAAGAGGAGCAGCAGGACAGAGGGAGGGAAAAAGGGCAGCCAGGCGCCCAGGACACAAGGGAGCAGCGTAAGGTCAGTGCACTGCCCCGGGCCTCATCCCATGCCCATGCCTCCCCTCACCCCAAGACAACCCTGGGCCTTCCCCACACGTGCTGCTCCCGAGAGTGGGTGGGTTTAGCCTCCCACTCCTCAGCCCGACGGGCTGGAAGTCAAGGGGCAGGAAAGAACACGAGGCTCCGGGGCACCTCCAAGGGCTGTAGAGGACTCAGAAATCAGAACCAGAACATTTTTACTCTTTGGGCCCTGGGGAGGGCCAGGCAGAGTGCAAGGTGTCCACAGGAGGGATGAGCAGAGAACAGCCATGGGGGGCTGCAGTCTCAGTTCCCTGTGGGGGAGGATTGAGGTGAGGTGAGCTTGGGCTCTGGAAGGGCTCCAGTCCTGGTGCCCGGTTCTGACACCTGCCCCTCCTGAGTTCACACTGGAGTCCTTGCAGTCCTAAAACCACAAGGCCTGCCTGAACCCCGGGTCAGGAGAGAAACATCTGGGGAGGGGAAAGGCCGGCATAGGCTACCCATGGCAGCTCTTGAGTTCTTCCTGGGGCTTGTGTCTTTCCTTGGAAGACGACGGCACAGCCAAGGCAAGGAGGGCCTGAAGCCTGTGGGGCCATCCTGGCCTGCCAGAGCCATGCCCCCGACTCCTCAGCTTCAAAATCAGAGGTCTCAGCACAGAGGACGCTGGGTGGGCTCAGAGCTCATCAGGGGGGCTGTGTGTTAGAGGGGATGCCTTCTGGATGCCCTCATCCTCCTCGGGGCTGGGGTCTCCCTCAAGGCCACCCAGCTCCTTCCTTTGTTTGCTGCTGCTACTCCTGCCGCCTGCTGCCTTGGCCCTGCTGCTCTTCTTCTTGGACTTCTTCCCTCCCAGGGAAGCTGTGTCTCCCTTCTTGCCGGACCACTGCTCTGCCAGGCAACCTAGGGTGTGGAGGAGAGAGACCCTCAACAGAAGTGCCTCAGGGCTGGGGTGCTGGGTGAGGAGCAACGAGCAGGGAGCCGTAGTAGCAACTGGGACTGTGCTTGACATCAGCCTCCCTGCCTCCTGCCTCTCGCTGTGGCCACCAGGCCCCTCTGGGGGCATCTGACTTGTCTGCTCATCATTCTGCACCGGGTTTCAGTGACTCTTACTTCCACCATGTCTTGCCAAGCAAGCCTTCCGAGGGCAGAGATCCTACAATGCCCTCTGGTGCCCTCTGTTTCTCCTCCTACCCACCACCCCTGAGGGAGAGCAAACAAATCATCCAGAGCAAACTTCCTTTCCCAAACTCACTGGTGTCTTTTCCCTTCAGCACGTGGTTGGCGCAGAGGAATTCAGTCAGGTCTTCCTCCTGGTGGTTCCTGTACCAGTCCTCGATCACCTCCTCAAACTCTTCCACCAGCACGTCGCACTGTTAATCATAACACCTCACGTTGGCAAAGCCCCAGCACCTTACTCACTCCTAGAGGAGCTCAGCTAAGCCTTGCAACCCACTGCAAGGTAGGCAGTGGCAGTGGTTCACCTAAGGAAACTGAGGCTAGAGAGGTGAAATGACCTGACCAAAGCCACCCTGGCCTGGGTGGCCCTCCTCAGAGCAGACCCAATCCCCACCGGCCCCTCACTGGGCACAGCAACCCTTCCAAGGGCTGAAGGGCCTGTACCTGCTTCTTGAGGTCAGCCACCTCTGCAGAAGTCTCGTTCCACAGCTCATAGGGGATGTCCATCACCACCTTGACCCCTTTGTGTACCAGGTTGTGTAATGTCTCAAAGGTCTCTGACATGCCCTGGAAGAAGCGACCAGACATGGGAGGCAGAGCTCCCTTCTCTCCCTCCTACCCTCCTCTCCCAGTGGTGCCTATGAACTCAGCTGTAAGACCAATGCCCAATGCCCTCTAAGGATCCTCATCCTTTTTTTTTTTTTTTGAGAAGGAGTCTCACTCTGTCACCCAGGTTGGAGTGTCTCAGCTCACTGCAACCTCTGCCTCCCAGGTTCAAGTGATTTTCCTGCCTCAGCCTCCACGCCTCCATGCCCAGCTAATTTTTGTAGAGATGGGGTTTTGTCATGTTGGTCTCGAACTCCTGGCCTCAAGTGTTCCACTCGCCTCAGCCTCCCAAAGTGCTGGGATCACAGATGTGAGCCACTGCACCCGGCCTCATCCTTGACCTGACCTTCCTCTCCCCTTTTAGGCCTGCTTCCCACAACCCCTGCACATATACCCCTTGACCTGCCTCTGGACACCTCATCCTTTCTTTTTTTTTTTTTGAGATGGAGTCTCGCTTTGTTGCCCAGGCTGGAGTGCAGTGGCCGGATCTCAGCTCACTGCAAGCTCCGCCTCCCGGGTTTACGCCATTCTCCTGCCTCAGCCTCCCGAGTAGCTGGGACTACAGGCGCCCACCACCTCGCCCGGCTAGTTTTTTGTATTTTTAGTAGAGACGGGGTTTCACCATATTAGCCAGGATGGTCTCGATCTCCTGACCTCGTGATCCGCCCGTCTCGGCCTCCCAAAGTGCTGGGATTACAGGCTTGAGCCACCGCGCCCGGCCGACACCTCATCCTTTCAAAGAGACCTGTGGCTGCCCTCAGGCCTTTTGGCTTTATGCATGCTTTTCCAGGAAATAGGTTTGTCTTAGCTCTTTCCCCTCACTATGGCTGGACACACTCCCATAGATCCAGACCTGCTGTTCCATTCTTCCTGGGTTGTGCCTTTTCTCAATGGGAAAAAGGCACAGCCAAGGCAGGTAGACCTTTATTCTGTGAAAACTATCTCTGTTAGCTACCTAGGTCTTATCCAAAAATAAAACATACTATCCATTTCCTCTTTTTTCCCAGAGATAACTCATACAAATGCCAACATCTAAATATATCCTCCCCCCAGCCCCTTTTTACACAAGCAGTGGTATAGCATACATACTATTTTGCACTTGCCCTTTTTACTTATACCTTGAAGGGCTGGGCGCGGTGACTCACGCCTGTAATCCCAGCACTTTGAGAGGCCAAGGTGGGCTGATCACCTGAGGTCAAGGGTTTGAGACCTGCCTGGCCAGCATGGTGAAACCCCGTCTCTACTAAAAATACAAAAATTAGCTGGGCGTGGTGGTGGGTGCCTGCAATCCCAACTACTCAGGAGGCTGCGGTGGGAGAATCGCTTGAATCTGGAAGGTGGAGGCTGCAATGAGCTGAGATCCTGCACTCCAGCTTGGGCAACAGAGTGAGACTGTCTGCAAAACAAATAAAAACCTTGAAGATCCATTTAATTCAGTTCCTAAAGAGCCTCCCCATTCTTTGTTTCCAGCCGCATACTAGTCCACCAAACGGCCGGATCAACGTATTTAATCCTCTATTGGTGGAGTTAGATTGTTTCTCACTTTTTTTTTGGCTATGAAAAATAATACTTAAACACTTTTTATTAAAGCAAACACAGATTTATTACTGAGTAGACTGCAAAATTCATACAAATTTCTGCTGCTTGAGACTATACCCTTAGGTATCCCAGAAGTTTATGAATGGTATCCTTTGCTAGGAGGAAACTTAGGTAGAAAAATGTGGGTGGCAACTATCTTACCCTGTGCCAGGCACTGAAGATGTAGAGAGGAAGCAGTATGGGCCTTGTTGTAAGCAGCTCATTCTCCAGAGAGAGAAGCACTCATGCACATACTGAGTACATGGGATGTCACACAGGCACCCCAGTGGGGTTGTGGGAGGTGCTGTGTGGGCCCAGAGATGGGACTGGGCAGTCACTCACCCCAGGTGTCCTCTGATATTTCACCTAAACCCCCACCTTTCTGCACATCCTGGATCTTGCTGAGTTCTCCCTCTCTAGTGTCTTTAGGTTCCCATGGGGGCAGCAACTGTGGAGCATTTCTGCCTGTGTCTGAGATTGAAGCAGGACCCTCATGGACAGGCCTAGATCCTCATGCATGTGCCTGAAAAGTCAGGCCACTCAGGAGTGGAGGAGGGCAAACGGCAATCAAAGAATGGGAAGAGGCAAGGAGGGAAGCTCCCGGTGGTGATCTTCAAATCACACACCAGCAGACACACTAAGATACATGCAGCCTGTCCCCAGAGCAGAGGAAGGACAATCCTAAATCCAACCTTGGCAAATCGGTTGCTGCCGGTCCTCTCCTTGTGCAGGCTATAATCCAGGAGCCTCTTGCAAATGGTCTCAGTGACTTCGATTAACCGCAAGTCCCTGCCAAGATAGCAGGACGAGAGGAACTGAGTTCCCCTCCTAGCCCCAGTGGGTTAGTGGTCTGTCCCTCCAGCCCTGTGCCCCAACACCTGCACATCTCACCAACGGGAAGTGAGTCAGAGCTGGAAGGAAGATAGGTCATCTGGTCTGGGGGATCTGAAATGCTGGAACACAGACCAGAGAGACAAAATTTTAACAGCTCTAAGGGAAGGAATTTTTTATAAAGCTAAATGATTCAGTATTTAGATTTTCTGATAAAGCAAAATATATTAAATTTTGATGGTAAAATATTCTCTTTGAAGGGATGATCACAGCTGACAGAATTGGGTTTTTAAAAAATATATTTATACTTGGCAAAAAAAAAAAAATGTTGGTAATCCCATTACTAACGTTTTTTAAAAATTGCACTGTGGCCGGGTGTGGTGGCTAACACCTGTAATCCCAGCACTTTGGGAGGCCAAGGCAGGCAGATCATCTGAGGTCGAGTTCGAGACCAGCCTGACCAACATGGTGAAACTCCATCTTTACTAAAAAAATACAGAAAATTAGCTGGGTGTGGTGGCACATGCCTGTAATCCCAGCTACCTGGGAGGCTGAGGCAGGAAAATCTCTTGAACCTGGGAGGCAGAGGTTGCGGTGAGCCAAGATCATGCCATTGCACTCCAGCCTGGGCAACAAGAGTGAAACTCCATCTCAAAAAAAAACTTGAAATGGTCTGTGAAATCCAAGCGTCTGAGAATCAATGATATAGTCCAACCGTCTTGCTTTTAGAGATGAGAAATCTGCTGAAGTATAAAGAAGTTAAGAGATTTATGCAGGTCATCCAATTAGTTGGGGACAAAACCAGTGGGCAAACTCAGGTCTTGGTTAAAACTGATGCCCTTGTAGGGGGTTTGCCTAGTTAGGAGAAGGGAACTCCAAGCCCCTGAAGCCTCCAGCAGCAATGCAGGCCAGGCCAGTGAGTCCCCATTCACTTACGACTTGGTGTATTTGACTCCAGAGGCCTTCTGGTCCAGGATGCCATAGCCCGTGCCAATCACCTCCTTCGTCTTGCCGGTTTCCTCAAAGGCTGACTTCAGCTCCACAGCAACATATTTACACACTGGGGGAGGGAGGTAGCACAGCCCACTGAGTGCACATGAGTCTAACAGGAGGCCAGCTCCCAGCAAAACAGATCCAGGTGGGCATCCTTTCCTAGACTGGAGGACCAAAATCAACACTCAAGGCAGGGAAGGAGTTAGAACCTGTGGAGGCTAAAGCAACTCCATCTTGGATGCTAATATGCCACATTGACTTCTGATTAACCCCAGTTCTAGGAATGCCTCTAGGATTTCTATTTTATCTACTGTTTCTTGTGTAAGAGCATGTACTTACTGCAAATCCTGCCCTTAAGCAATTGTTCTTCGTATCCCTTTTTTTTCAAGATGGAATTTTGCTCTTGTTGCCCAGGCTAGAGTACAATGGTGACATCTCAGCTCCTGGGTTCAAGCGATTCTCCTGCCTCAGCCTCCCAAGTAGCTGGGATTACAGGCATGCACCATCACGCCCGGCTAATTTTGTACTTTTAGTAGAGACAGGGTTTCATCTTGTTGGGTAGACTGGTCTCGAACTCCTGACCTCAAGCGATCCACCCACCTCGGCCTTGCAAAGTGCTGGGATTACAGGCATGAGCCACCATGCCAGGGCCTATCATTTTACTTTCTAAAATTGCATACATACAGAAAAGCTGAAAGAATACAATGAATACCTTCCACTTGTATTCAACAGTTGTTAATAGTTTGCCACATTCTGTCTCCAATATATAATATCTCAACAATATATATATTATTTTTGCTACATCATCTTGAGAGTAAATGGCAAACATGACCTTTTGCCATAAATATATCATCATGTATCTCCTGAAAGCAAGGACCTTCTCCTACATAACCAAAGAACAATTATGACACTTGGAAAATTAACAATTCCAACGTCACCCAGTAGTTCATATTCAGATTTCCTTAATTGTCCCCAAAACGTCTTTTATAGTTGTTATATTACTTGATTTCATATGTGTTCCAACGTCAGCTCTCTATTTCTACCAAGTTAATTTGCTCCATGCCCTCCAGGGAGCTCTTGTTCCTACTGTCTCCGCACATTTATTTCCTCATTTCCTCTTACCCTTCCTCAAATAGGTATTAGGCAACTCCTATGTGTCAGCCTGGGGATACAGAGATGAAAACAAGGTCCCCTCCCTTCCAGATACTCAGTCTAATGGAGCAGATAAAGGTGTAGACAAATAACTACCACTGTGTAAGGAGTGCTACAATGCTACCACCGAGGGTGTGAAGTGCCTGAAGCCCTAGGAAAATACTTAATGCCTTCTAAGGGCTTCTCTGCCCATCCTGCCCACCTCACATTATAAGCCTCTCCCCCAGGAAGCCATTCTGCACTAATGCCAATTGCTCTAGATTTCACTCTGGGCCTCTGCAGGATCCATCCCTAAGGACCCTTGGTCATTTCATGTGTCTCTCCACAAAGACCACAAGGGTCCCCAAAATGTGCATTATTAGATTTTTTTCTGTATTTCCTTAGCCTGTGACTTGATATCTCTTGGATGCTTGATAAATCTTGTTGATAGAGACCGTCTTCTGATGCCCCTGAATGGAATACCAGTCTGCAGGCTAAATGCCATCAGTAGTTTTAACACTGACAGCACAGTCTGGTAGAATACCAATTCTGGTAGAATACCACAAAAATAAATACATCCCCTGGAGGCCTGCTTGGTGAAATTCATTGATGGCTTGGAGAATTTGCAACACATAAAAATTCCAAGTAATAAGCTGGTGATCTTCAAATCTGCAATGAATTGGGGATGTCCCACCTCCCCAGCTCTCCATCCAGGACCGTCTGGGCTCCCTCCCCTCTTCTGTCCCGTACTCTGTACAGGCGCATCATTTTTCTGGCACCACTTGTCCCTCCTCCCACGCCCTCCCCAGGAGTGGGGAAAGGGGAGGTTTGGAACATCCTTTCTCTCTTATACCCATCAAACACAACTTTGCTTTCCAGCTCTCCCAAACATTACCTCTTTAAGACCTCCTCTGGGGATCCCACCCAGAACCAGACTCGGAGGAGACTCATGGCACAGACCCCAGACCCTCACTGACATCCACCCACTCTTTTTTTCTGGGCAGGTTCTCCTTCCTCTGTGCCGGGGCCTGTTCCACTCAGGCTACTGAGCCAGGAGGCAGGCTTGGTGGGCTAGACACAGTCAGCATTTAATAACAAAGGTGTAATAATAATAAATACAAACAAATACAATATTAAGATGAACCTAATGGTTGGAGTTTGCCAAACCATCCTGTGACTGCAAATCCCTTTTCAATTAATCTTCACCAGTTACTAAATGAGGTTAGGCTAGAATGATCTCTAAGATCCTGGGCATCTCTATGCTTCTGTGAGTACGTGAATGTTGCCTAAGGAGAATAAATGTGAGCTTCTTAGATTATCAGAATAATAAGAGGGACAGCATGAGCTCTTTGATATCAGAAGAAGATAGAATACAGACCGGGTGTGGTGGCTCACGCCTGTAATCCCAGCACTTTGGAAGGTTGAGGCAGGAGGATCACCTGAGGTCAGGAGTTCAAGATCAACCTCGCCAACATGGTGAAATCCCATCTCCACAAAAATACAAAAATTATCCGGGCATGGCCGGGTGCGGTGGCTCACACCTGTAATCCCAGCACTTTGGGAGGCCGAGACGGGCAGATCACAAGGTC
Organism: Macaca thibetana thibetana; assembly: GCF_024542745.1. Taxonomy (NCBI): domain Eukaryota; kingdom Metazoa; phylum Chordata; class Mammalia; order Primates; family Cercopithecidae; genus Macaca; species Macaca thibetana. Next base: position 43,864,974 of record NC_065581.1, on the reverse strand, counting down.
AGGAGATCGAGACCATCCTGGCTAACATGGTGAAACCCCATCTCTACTAAAAATACAAAAAAATTAGCCGGGCGTGGTGGTGGGTGCCTGTAGTCCCAGCTACTGTAGTCCCAGCTGAGGCAGGAGAATAGCCTGAACTCAGGAGGAGGAGCTTGCAGTGAGCCGACCACTGCACTCCAGCCTGGGCGACAGAGCGAGACTCTTTTCATTGCACTTCAGCCTGGGCGACAGAGGGAGACTCCGTCTCAAAAAAAAAAAAAAAAAAAAAAAAAAAATTACCCGGGCATGATGGCAGGTGCCTGTAATCCCAGCTACTCGGGAGATTGAGGGAGGAGAATCGCTTGAATCCTGGAGGCAAAGGTTGCAGTGAGCCTAGGTTGCACCACTGCACTCCAGCTTGGGCAACAGAGCAAGACTCCGTCTCAAGAAGAAGAAGAAGAAGAAGAAGAAGAAGACGACGACGACAGAAAACAAAGAAAAGAGGAAGTGAAACCCTGAAAAGCTATCAGCAGGGCTGGACGCAGTGGCTGAAGCCTGTAATTCCAGCATTTTGGGAAGCTGAGGTGGGTGGATTACCCGAGGTCAGGAATTCAAGACCAGCCTGGCCAACATGGTGAAAACCCGTCTCTACTAAAAATAGCTGGGAGTGGTAGCACACACCTGTAGTCCCACCTACTCGGGAGGCTGAGGTAGAAGAATCCTTGAACCCAGAGACAGAGGTTGCAGTGAGCCAAGGTGCACCACTGCACTCCAGACTGGGCGACAGAGCAAGACCCCATCTCAAAAAAAAAAAAAAAAAAAAAAAGGCCAGGCGCAGTGGCTCATGCCTGTAATCCCAGCACTTTGGAGCCGAAGTGGGCGGATCACGAGGTCAGGAGATCGAGACCATCCTGGCTAACATGGTGAAACCCTGTGTCTACCCAAAAAAAAAAAAAAAAAAAAAAAATTAGCCGGGCATTGTGGCAGGTGCCTGTAGTCCCAGCTACTCGGCAGGAGAATGGAGTGAACCCAGGAGGCGGAGGTTGCAGTGAGTTGAGATCGCATCACTGCACTCCAGCCTGGGCGACAGATCGAGACTCCCTCTCAAAAAACAAAAAACGAAAAAGGCCGGGTACGTTGGCTAATGCCTGTAATCCCAAAACTTTGGGAGGCCGAGGCGGGCGGATCACCGGAGGATCTGGTGAGCCGAGATAGCGCCATTGCACCCCAGCCTGGGCAACAAGAGCGAAACTCATCCCCCCCCACACACACACACAAAAAAGGTTATCAGGACTAGAGGAAGAGTGAAAGGGCGGCTGGAAGCAGAAGCTCACGCCTGTAAGCCCAGCACTTTGGGAGCCCAAGGCGGGCTGATCACTTGAGGTCAGGAGTTCGAGACCAGCCAATATGGTGAAACCCCATCTCTACTAAAAATACAAAAATTAGCTGCGCATGGTGGCATGCGCCTGTAATCCCAGCTACTCAGGAGGCTGAGACAGGAAAATCGTTTGAACCTGGGAGGCAGAGGTTGCAGTGAGCAGAGATCACACTACTGCATTCCAGCCTGGGTAACAGAGCGATACGTCGTCTCAAGAAAAAAAAAAAAAAAGAAAGAAAAAAAGAAAAGAAAGGGGGAAGGCACAGGCTTGAACTCATACTTGGTGCCCCACCAGTGAAGTCGGCTTATCTCTAAAGCATCGCCTTTTAATCTCTCTAATGGAAGGATTATGTGTCCCAAACTTACCCCAAACCCACTTTCCAGTGTTTAGGGAACATCTGGCCTGATGTAGGCTTTCAATTCAGATGAGAGGTTCACAGCCAACTTTCTGGGGGCCCTAGGGTTACGGGGCTGGGAAGGCAGGCATGACTGTAAGGTCTGAGGAGAAAACTGATGGACGGAGGGGAGGAAAAAGAAATAGATCCTTTATAGCTGGCTTGCTGGTAGCTCCCTCTCTGTAGTTCCTCAACGCCTACGTCCTTGGGACTCACCTTTTCTCCATACTCCTAAAATCTTCTTTCAAGTTCCCCATAGGCTCTACTGTTCCCCCAAAGGACCCCTCAGACCCAGATCCTCCTCCTCACATCCCCACAGTACTCCACTTAATCTTCTGTATTCTCAAAACATTAATTGAGTGCCTACCGGATACTGTGTGAATGCGTATCTAAGACAAAGTCCCTGCCTTCGAGGAGCTGTTAGTGGGTGCAACAGACAACTACACAGATTGGGTTACAGTGAGGTCACAAACGGGAAAGTCTTAGGTTCTTTTCCCCCAAGACGAGTCATCTGGAGCTTTTCAGTTCCTCAAACTCGTTCTTGGCTTCTCAGCCGGCAGGCCTCCGCCTCTGTAGTTTCCTCTGAGTGAGCCCCTCTCTTTCCACTTCTCTTCACCCGGCTAACTCCTAATGCCTCTTCGTGCTTCCTGTATGAAGCCCTCTCTGACTCCCCTCTGCACACAGTCTTCGCCCACCCCATCCCCCACTCCAGGCTAGACCAGATGCTCCTCGCCCGGCCCCTAAAAGGAAGCTCTGTACCTCCCCTATCATGGCATCTCCTACTCTGAACTATCATTGCTTGCTTCCACCAATGTGTGAACTCCAGGGGTACCAGAACCAGACCTCCAGTCCGCCGCAGCATTCCAGCGCACTGTACGTTCAGAGACGCTGCAGAGCTCGGAACCTTGCAGCCCCCGACGCTGCTCCGCAAAGGATGTCCCTGGAGCCCTCCCCTCCGGCAGGATACGCCCCACGGGCCCCGCCTCCTCACCTTCGCATTTGCTGGGCAGGCGAACCCAGTCGTTCTCCTCAGCTCCGGCCTGGCTCGGGCCCAGCTCCGGGGCAGGCAGCAGCAGAAGCAGCAGCAGCAAGGGAAGAAGCAGAAGACAGCGCGACGCGGGCTCAGGCAACAATTCCATGGCCCAGCCGGGCCCGACCCGAACGGACCGGGCGGCACCTCCTCCCGCGGCGCGCGCGGAGCAGCTTCCCCGCGCCGCTTCCGGGGCTGCACACGTGCCTCCGCGTAACCACGACAACAGCCAGCCTCCCGCCCGCCCTCCTCTCGCCGCCGCAGCCCGCCTTCAAAGCAGACCAAAGCTCGCGGACGGCGCAGCCAATAGACTTTCTGGGGTTTGCCCCCTAACGAATGGGAGGACTACCTTTTTACGGCCTTGGCCAGTAAGAGAGCAGATGGTGCCCTCAGAGACCTATGGCAACGTCCTTTCCCACCCCCTAACGGAGGCTCTGGGAGAGGATGCAGGACCAGGACCCGGGGAGAAGAAGCCTGTGTCTGGGCCTGAGTGGGACGCATTCAGGCGCGCAGGTGCTGGAAGATGTGTGGAAGGCCGGCTTCGCGGCTTTCTCCGCCTCTTCGAACGTCACTTCCCTCCTGGGTTCTTAATGCCGCAAGTCCTTACTGAACACCTGTTTTTAAATGTTATTATTATTGGTGTTGTGGTTGTTATAGCCAGACACTCTTGTAGGCGCTTAGGGTGCGAGCAGGACGACTCAGACTGTCCCCAGCCTTCAAGATTTGTCCTAGTGAGAACTAGAACAAATGACTTCCTCTCTGAGCCTGTTTCTATTTGTATGACAAAGTGATTCTCCTAGCTGCTGTGTGAGCTTGCCTGTTGTTGGGAAGCTCAAATAGGTTAATAGAATTACAACTTACCGAGCAGACTGTAAAAAGTTCAGGCATTAATTTGCTTTTTGTATGTAATCCCAGCCCCTTTTACTGCCCTATTATTTATTTCTTGATTCTGCCCTCTCAGAAGGCAGGAATTTGGCCGATTAACGATTGTCTCTCCCTTCCGCTTCCTCAGCAACAACAGGGTGCCTGGCACAAGGAGATACTCGGTAAATCTCCCATCGGCTGTGTCATTAAGAGGAACACTTAATGGCTCACGCCTGTAATTCTAGCACTTTGGAAGGCCCAGGCGGGAGGATCACTTGAGCCCAGGAGTTAGAGACCAGTCTGGGCAACAGGGTGAGACCCTGTCTCAAAAAAGAAGAAGAAGGAAAAAAAAAAGCCCAGGTGCCCTGGCTTACGTCTGTAATCCCAGCACTTTGGGAGGCCAAAATGGGAGAACTGCTTGAGGCCTGGAGTTCGAGACCAGCCTGGTCAACACAGCAAGACCCCATCGCAAAAATAAATAAATCAACCAAAATAAAAAATAAAGAGGAGGCCGGGCTCGGTGGCTCATGCCTATAATTACAGTACTTTGGGAGGCCAAGGCAGGCGGATCACGAGGTCAGGAGTTCAAGACCACCCTGGCCAAGATGCTGAAACCCCCTCCCTACTAAAGATACAAAAAATTAGCCGGGCGTGGTGGCGCCAGGCTATAATCCCAGCTACTCGGGAGGCGGAGGCAAAAGAATTACTTGAACCTGGGAGGCGGAGGTTGCAGTGAGCCAAGATCACGCCATTGTACTCCAGCCTGGGCGACAGGGTGAGACTCTGTCTCAAAAATAATAAAGGCCGGGCACGGTGGTTCATGTCTGTAATCCCAGCACTTTGGGAGGCCAAGGCAGGTGGATCGCAAGGTCAAGAATTGGAGACCAGCCTGGCCTATATGGTGAAACCCCCTCTCTACTAAAAATACAAAAAAATTAGCTGTGTTGGTGGGCGCCTGTAGTCCCAGTTACTTGGGAGGCTGAGGTGGGAGAATCGCTTGAACCCTGGAGGTGGAGGTTGCAGTGAACTGAGATTGCGCCACTGCACTCCAGTCCAGTGACAGAGCGAGACTCCATCTCAAAAAATAAAAATAAAAATAGGCCAGGCGCGGTGGCTCACGCCTGTAATCCCAGCACTTGGGAGGCCAAGGCGGGCGGATCATGAGGTGAGATCAAGACCATCCTGGCTAACACGGTGAAACCCCGTCTCTACTAAACAAAATACAAAAATTAGGCGGGCGTGGTGGTGGGCGCCTGTAGTCCCAGCTACTCAGGAAGCTGAGGCAGGAGAATGGTGTGAACCCGAGAAGCGGAGCTTGTAGTGAGCTGATATCGTGCCACTGTACTCCAGCCTGGGCTACAGAGCGAGACTCCGTCTCAAAACAAACAAACAAAAAATAAATAAAAATAAAGAGGAGCACTCTTGGTTTTGAGGTCTTCTTCAGGCTGCCCCTGAACTCAGTGTCCTTGTAGAGACCAAAGTTGCTTCTCTGGGAAGTTGTCTGCAAATCGGCCATAAAACCCTGTTCCCTGATACCTTCTTGTTTCCTTCCTAGATGTTGGATATTTATGCTAGTTTATGAAGACTTCAGAGCACTGAGGCCCAGGCCTTGACACTTTCTGACCTCAGTTTCTTGTCCAAAACAACTGTGTTGGTAACAAGGCACTTTGGATAGGCGGGGGCTGTGGCATGTGGCATTCCGCAGTGTACAAGATCAGGACACCGTCCTGAGGTCCTCCATGTTTTCTAGGCTTGATAAGACTTAGGTAGGCTCAAGCTGGGCACGGTAGCTCACACTCGTAACCCCAGCACTTCAGGAGGCTGAGGCAGGCAAATCACTTGAGGTCAGAAGTTCAAGACCAGGCCGGGCGCGGTGGCTCAAGCCTGTAATCCCAGCACTTTGGGAGGCCGAGACGGGCGGATCACGAGGTCAGGAGATCGAGACCATCCTGGCTAACCCGGTGAAACCCCGTCTCTACTAAAAAATACAAAAAACCAGCCGGGCGAGGTGGCGGGCGCCTGTAGTCCCAGCTACTTGGGAGGCTGAGGCAGGAGAATGGCGTAAACCCGGGAGGCGGAGCTTGTAGTGAGCTGAGATCTGGCCACTGCACTCCAGCCTGGGCGACAGAGCGAGACTCCGTCTCAAAAAAAAAAAAAAAAAAAAAAAAAAAAGAAGTTCAAGACCAGCCTGGCCAACATGATGAAACCCTGTCTCTGCCAAAAAATACAAAAATGAGCCAGGCATGGTGGCACGTGCCTGTAGTCCCAGCTACTCAAGAGGCTGAGGTGGGAGAATTGCTGGAATCTGGGAGGCAGAGATTGCAGTGAGTCGAGATTGCACCACTGCACTCCAGCCTGAGGAACAGAGTTAGACCCTGTCTCAAAAAATAAAAAATAAAATAATAAACTTGGATAGGCTCAGAGCTTGGCCATGGCCCTTAATTCACCTCAGCTCAGAAGCCCTCCTGGGAAATAAGATTAAGCCAGCCTGACAGTGGAGATTGAGAGGCCTGGGCTCAGCATCTGGCCGGATAGCTGGGAAGGGATAGTGGCCAGAGAAAGTCTGAGGTTTGGCCCCTGCCCACCCCTCCTTGGCCCCTGCCCACCCCCTCTCTCAGTCTTTGTGTCAGGGAAGGAACATGCCTTGTGGGGATGGTGGACAGATTCATCCCTAGAAGCTGTGGGACCCTCCCACCCCCAGCCACCACCACCCAAGAATCCCCAAAGCAAGTGGGAGAATCTCCTTTCAGGCTGGTGAGAGATGAGCAGTGGAGGAGGCAGTGAGAGTTTTTATGGAACAGTAGCTGAGAGAGCACAGAGGCTCAGGGAAGCTGAGGGTGTCCTTGAAACCATGTGTTGGGGTGCTGGGGCATAGTTCCCCATCCCCTCCCTGGGGGAAGGAAGACTAAGGTTGATCCAGCAGACTATCCTATGGGGCCCAAGGGACAGGTGGATTTACATGAGAGCACCCAGAGTCTCTTGGAGTGATTGATTACTAGCGGAGAACCCTTGGGAAAGGCTAGATTTGCAGCCAGCACTGGGCAAGCAGGGGACACACACGTTATGCTCTACTGTGGAAGCCTCATACTCGATCAATGTAAGAATCTTCTTTAGGAAACAACCAAACCGAAAAAGCCAAGCCTCTTTAGTACCTGGCTCAGGATTGATGCTCAAAGAATATTTGTCAAATGAATAATGACTCTTAATTGATTAATAAACTTTAAGTTTGGAATTAATACCTCATACTCTTGGCATTGAAAACGATCCTGTTCCCCGGAAACCCTGGCCCTGTTCACCTCTGTCGAGTCTGTACAAGAGTTCACATCGACCCAGCATCCACCTTCCTGGGTTCCTGGGCTCTCTGCCCTGATCTCTCACAGAGGTTGGGCCAGGGTAAGGAGAAGAGGGGGCCTCCCCACTTGCTGTGGGGCGAGGAGACAGCCGTGGGACAGCTGCCTTCCCAACCACCAGCCCCACTCTGTAGTTCCCAAGTTCTGTCTCAGGAAGCCCTCTTCCTCAAGGGAACCTTCCTGGATTTCTCCTACTTCTAACTCTGCCAAATTCCCTCCTCCCAGGATAGACATGAATTCAAACATTTCTCATTTGCTATGTCATTTAAGTTCTTTTTTAATGTTCTCAGTCATCTGCTCCCTAAATACCCCCGTAACTGGGTGGATCACCATTCTGGGGGGTGGAGGGGTGGCCTGGGGGAGGTAGAGCCGTGCCCTCAGGCAGCTCCAGCCTGCAGAGGAGGAGGCAGGTCACATGCAAAAAATGCTCCAAGACTCGAGGAGGGAATCCTGAGGTCAGATCTTGAGCACCAGGCCTGTGCTGGGCAGGTGGGGTATCTGCTGAGGTAAGACCCCTCCTCCCAGACTGGGCTCCCAGGCTTCCGACCCGGAGGGGTGTCACTCCAGCCATGGTCCCGAGGCTGGGGCCTGGGTGAACTGGTGGCCTCTCGTCCCCCAGTCTCCGTGGCCAGGTACAGTCGGTGGGAGCCGAGGGCTCGCAGGCGGGTGGCAGCTGCGGGGGAAGGCAGTGGGCCCTCGGGGTGGCGCAGGCGGCTGCAGGTCAGGAGCAGGTCAAACAGCAGCAGCTTGAAGAGCAGCAGCCGCAGCACCCCCAGCCACAGGACCCCGCCCGGCATCCCTGCGAGGAGGAAACGCTCAGGAGCCCGCAGGAGCCCGCAGCCCCCCACCCCAGGAGAGAACGTCCATGGAGGAGAGGGCCTTGTCCTCTGCCCTTGCCATTGCCCGTCCCCTTGACCCCCTCCTCCAGGGAAAGTCCATCCCGGTGTCTAGCCTCCGTTCTTACTGGTAATAATAAATACCTTCCTTGCCTTCATTTTATTTTATTCCCCAACAATCATGGGGGTAAGGGTGGGGGCCAGGCAGAACTTAGCATCTGACGCAGAGAGTAACTAGCTCAAAATTCTTTTTTTTTTTTTTTTTTTTGAGATGGAGTCTCACTCTGTCACCCAGGCTGGAGTGCAGTGGCCCGATCTCAGCTCACTGCAACCTCCACCTCTTGGGTTCAAGTGATTCTCCTACCTCAGCCTCCCGAGTAGCTGGGACTACAGGCATGTGCTACCACGCTCGGCTAATTTTTGTATTTTTAGTAGAGACAGGGTTTCATCATGTTGGCCAGGCTGGTCTCGAGCTCCTGACCTCGTCATCCACCTACCTCGGCCTCCCAAAGTGCTGGGATTACAGGTGTGAGCCACTGTGCCCAGCTTCAAAATTCTCTATTTGGTCAGGAAGCAGAGTTGGACCACAGCCCAACTTCATGACTGTCCATCCAGTGCTCTTTCCATCACCCCAGACAGCCTCCCATTTACACAGCCTGTAATGCTGAGACCCCCTGCCTGGGCTGCCCAAGGAGGACTCCAAAGACCCCTCTATTAGCTGTCACCTGTGCTTCTCAACTAATGTCCAAGAATTAGGCTAAGGTCAAAGGATTCACCCCCATCTTATCCTAGGTAGACTGAGGCCCATGCTAGCCAGTGCCCCAACCTAGCATGACAGCCTCTACATGGGATACCTACTGACCTCCCGTGTAAGACCCATTAGGCCAGAGCTGAATGCCCCACCCCCCAGGCCCAAGGTCCTGGTCCCAGCCTTTTATTCCCCACCCCTTGCCCAGAGTACTCACCCCTGAGAGGCTCCCAGGGGCAGGTCCTGGCTGTAGAAGCCTCTCCTGTTGTCCAAGGAGAAGGGAGTGAGTCTTTGGGGATGGGCCATGCACTCTGGAGGCCATCCCCAGTGCTATGCCCAGGCCCTGGCACAGCATGGGTGTCAAGGCATTGGGGTAAATGGACAAGTGAGCCAGCAGCAGAAACCCTGAGCCCATTTGCTGCAAGTCCTCTGAGGGCCCAAACATCCCTCACTTTGCACTGTTCCCTGTTCTGTGCCCTGGGGAGGCTGGGGTGCCCAGCACTCTCAGATAAGGAACTGACCGTCTTCATGGCATTCTTTGAAAGTCAGGGCACTTAGTTAACAAACATTCCCATTTGGAAGACGACAAAACTGAGATAATCCCCAGAGAGGAAGTAAGTCATCTGGTCAGTGATAATAATTGCTGACTGTTTCAAAATACAATGGAGGGGGAAACAAAAATCACTGGCTTTAGACATGTTACTTAGCCTCCCCATGCCTGTAAAATTAAGGGAATTATATGATCTGTCTCATAAATGTGAAGTGTATAGGACACTGCCTAGAACAGAGTCAACGCTCAATAACTGGTAGTGATTTGTTAATTAGTTTGGTCCTTACAGGGTATCATGTACACAGGGTGATATATCTATGTGTGTATAATGAATCCTAGGTAGAAGGAGGCATTTTTATCTTTGGAAGCCGTGCTGCAGAGCCTGGATTTCAAACAGATATTGCAGTTGCAAATCCCAGAATTAATGGCCCTGAGGCCACTCTCCCCTGAGCCCAAGTGTCACCTCACGCGGAGGCTCTGCACTTGGACACCCTTCATGCCTTTGCAGCCTGGAGCCTGCCCTCCCTCCAACCATATCCTAGTGTGTGGAAGGGGACAGGGAGCATCCGCAAGGGCCCAGGCTCCATCCCCACCTGACAGCTGCAGGGGCTGTGTACTCCTGCTGTGGCCCTCAGCCCCAGGCCCAGTGTGGCAGACCAAAGGCTCCCAGGATGCCAGCTCCTCAGAGGGCAGGGAGAGATGGGCCAAGCTGGTCCAGGTGCCATCCGTTGCTGGGGAAGGGCCATAGGTGAAGGCATCCAGTGCACTACCGTTGCCGGCTGAGAACCAGATGGGGCTGTCAAAGCCAGGGGGTGCAACATCAAGGACCAGGCAGACCACCACCATCTGCTGTTTTCCATCCGCCAGTAGCGTGATTGGTGGGGCCAGAGAAGGAAAGGGTGTGCCACCCACACCTGCAAGAGAGCATGCACCTGTGGGTGCTAGACCAGCTTGTGGCTTCCCAGGCCAGCATTGTGTTGTAGACTAGAGTTCTACATTTCTGTCTTTCCATCCATCCATCCATCCATCCATCCATCCATCCATCCATCCATCCATCCATCCACCATCCATCTACCTGTCCTAGCCACTCATCCATTCCTCCCTCCTTGCATTTTCCCATCAAGCCACCCTTCCTTCCCTCCATCTGCCCATCCTTTCATTCACTCACCTATTTATCTATCCTTTCTTCTATCAGCCATCTATCCTCCATGTATTCCTTCCTTCTTTTTTTTTTTTTTTTTTTTTTTTTTTTGAGACAGAGTTTCACTCTGTTGCCCAGGCTAGAGTGCAGTGGCATGATCTTGGCTCACTGCAAGCTCTGCATCCGGGGTTTATGCCATTCTCCTGCCTCAGTCTCCTGAGCAGCTGGGACTATAGGCGCCCGCCACTGCGCCCGCCTGGCTAATTTTTTGTTTTGTTTTGTTTTTAGTAGAGACAGGGTTTCACCGTGTTAACCAGGATGGTCTCGATCTCCTGACCTCGTGATCCACCTGCCTCAGCCTCCCAAAGTGCTGGGATTACAGGAGTGAGCCACTGCGCCCAGCCACCTCCATCTATTCTTTCTACCTTTCATCTATGTATCTGTCTATCCATTCAGCCACCTCTTCTTCCATCCACTTGTCTATGACATCCGAGCCCCATTCTGTGCCAGGAACTAGAGATATAACATTGGGTAAGTCATCATTCCTGCTCTCAAGGAACTCAGTTCCATGGGAAAGACAGTAAATGTGCAAACAAATACTTGTTTGTGGTGGCAGCTGTGGCAGCCTCTGGTGAGGAAGGGAAGGAAACAGGACCTGGAATGAGATTAGAAGGGGCCTCAAATATATCTGTAACTTTTTGTTTTTTTTTTTTTTTTTTTTTTTTTTTTTAAGACGGAGTCTCGCTCTGTCGCCCGGGCTGGAGTGCAGTGGCGCGATCTCGGCTCACTGCAAGCTCCGCCTCCCGGGTTCACGCCATTCTCCTGCCTCAGCCTCCCGAGTAGCTGGGACTACAGGCGCCTGCCGCCTCGCCCGGCTAATTTTTTGCATTTTTAGTAGAGACGGGGTTTCACCGTGTTAGCCAGGATGGTCTCGATCTCCTGACCTCGTGATCCGCCCGTCTCGGCCTCCCAAAGTGCTGGGATTACAGGCGTGAGCCACCGCGCCCGGCCTTGTTTCTTTTTTTTAAAAGTCTGATTTAAACATGGCAAAATGTTAAACATTTGTTAATCTAGGTGGAGTGTGCGTGGGTGTTTTTTCTTTTATTCTCAGCCTTTTTCTGTAGCCTGTAGTTCTTTTGTTTGTTTGTTTGTTTTTTGAGACGGAGTCTCGCTCTGCCTCCCAGGCTGGAGTGCAGTGGCACAATCTCGGCTCACTGCAACCTCCACCTCCTGGGTTCAAGCTATTCTTCTGCCTCAGCCTCCCAAGGTCCCACGACACCACCCTGGCTAATTTTTATTTTTATGTTTTTAGTAGAGACTGGGTTTCTCCATGTTGGTCAGGCTGGTCTCGGACTCCTGACCTCAGGTGATCCGCCCGCCTCGACCTCCCAAAGTGCTAGGATTACAGGCATGAGGCACCACATCCAGCCTTTTTAAAAAATAATAATAATAATTAAAAAAAAGCTTTGTTGGCTAGGCACGGTGGCTCAAGCCTGTAATCCTAGCACTTTGGGAGGCCGAGGCGGGCAGATCACAAGGTCAGGAGATCGAGACAATCCTGGCCAACATGGTGAAACTCCATTTCTACTAAAAATACAAAATTAGCTGGGTGTGGTGGCGCATGCCTGTAATCTCAGCTACTCGGGAGGCTGAGGCAGGAGAATCACTTGAACCAGGGAAGCGGAAGTTGTAGTGAGCCTAGATTGCGCCACTGAACTCCAGCCTGGCAACAGAGCAAGACTCTGTCTCAAAAAAAAAAAAAAAAAAAAAAAAAAAGCTTTGTTGGCTGGGTGCGGTGGCTCACACCTGTAATCCTAGCACTTTGGGAGGCTGAGGCAGGCCGATCACCTAAGGTTAGGAGTTCGAGACCAGCCTGGCCAACATGGTGGAACCCCATCTCTACCAAAAATACAAAAATTAGTCGGGTGTGGTGGTGTGCACCCGTAGTCCCAGCTACTTGGGAGGCTGAGGCAGGAGAGTTGCTTAAACCCAGGAGGCAGAGGTTGTAGTGAGCCGAGATCATCCCACTGCACTCCAGCCTGGGCAACAGCACAAGATTCAGTCTCAAAAAAAAAAAAAAAAAAAAAAAAAAGGGTGGGTGTGGTGGCTCACACTTGTAATCCCAGCACTTTGGGGGGCTGAGGCGGGTGGATCACCTGAGGTCAGGAGTTTGAGAACACCCTGGTCAACATGGTGAAACCCCATCTCTACTAAAAATACAAAAACATTAGCTGCATGTGGTGGCACATGCCTGTAGTCCCAACTACTCTGGAGGCTGAGTCACAAGAATTGCTTGAACCCGGGCAAAGGTTGCAGTGAGCTGAGATCATGTCACTGCACTCCAGCCTGGGTGACAGAGTGAAAAAAAAAAAAAAAAAAAAAAGCTTTGTTTAGGTATAGTCCACATACCAGACAATTGACCCATTTGAAGTATACGTGTATTGTTTCATAATCTTAAGAACTAAGTCATATGGGTACTACAAACATTTTTCCTATATTTTCCAAAATAATCCCTATTTCCCACAATCTTTTATTATTATTATTATTATTATTATTATTATTATTATTTTGAGACAGGGTTTAGCTCTGTCATCCAGGCTGGACTGCAGTGGTGTGGTAACAGTTCACTGGAGCCTTGGCCTCCTGGCCTCCCAAGTAGCTGGGACTACAGGCACGTGCCACAACACCCGGCTAATTTTTAAATTACTTGTAGAGACATGGGTCTCCCTTTGTTGCCCGGGCTGGTCTCAAACTCCTAGGCTCAAGCTGTCCTCCCGCCTCGGGCTTCCAAAGTGCTGGGATTACGGACATGAGTCACTAGGCCCAGGCTGCAATCTTATTCTTTTCAGCAAAGATGGCTCATTTAATATGTAACAGAATTTTATTTATTATTATTATTATTATTTGAGATGGAGTCGCACTGTCTTACCCAGGCTGGAGTGCAGTATCACAATCTCAGCTCACTGCAATCTCCACTTCTGGGGTTCAAGAAATTCTCCTGCTTCAGCCTCCCAAGTAACTTGGATTATGGGTGTGCACCACCAGGTCTGGCTGGTTTTTTTTGTGTTTTTTGTAGAGACAAGGTTTCACCATGTTAGCCAGGCTGGTCTCCAACTACTGACCTCAAATGATCCTCCCACCTCAGCCTCCCAAAGTGCTGGGATTACAGACATGAGCCACCGCGCCTGGCCCAGAATGTTATTTTTGAACACTGCAATTTTTTTTTCTTTTTTTTTGAGACAGAGTCTCTCCCTGTCGCCTAGGCCAGAGTGCAATGGCATGATCATGGCTCACTGAGGCTTCGACCTCCCAGGTTCAGGTGATCCTCCCACCTCAGCCTTCCCAGTAGCAGGGACTACAGGCAGGTGCCACCATACCTGACTAATTTATTTTTTATTTTTTGTAGAAATAGGGTTTCACTATGTTGTCCTAGCTGGTCTTGAACTTCAGGGCACAAGAGATCCTCACGCCTGGGCCTCCCAAAGTGCTGGGATTATAGGCATGAGCCACCTTGCCCAGCCTGGAGTTTTTTGTGAATAGGCTATACCTATTTCTTAGGTATAGCCAGACTTAAGAAATGTCCCAGAGTGCAGGGAAGGAGGCCAGAGAATCTTGTGAGGATGTAGGGGTAAAGGGTACTCAGGAAAGATTTCTTAGAAGCCAAATAATTAGCCTAGGCCAGTCATGGTGGCTCACACCTTTATTCTCAGCACTTTGGGAGGCTGAGGCGGGCGGATCACAAGGTCAGGAGATCGAGACCATCCCGGCTAACATGGTGAAACCCTGTCTCTACTAAAATACAAAAAATTAGCCAGGTGTGGTGGCACGCGCCTGTAATCCCAGCTACTCAGGAGGCTGAGGCAGGAGAATTGCTTGAACCTGGGAGGCAGAGGTTGCAGGAGGCTGAGGCAGGAGAATTGCTTGAACCCGGGAGGCACAGGTTGCAGTGAGCCGAGATCATGCCACTGCACTCCAGCCTGGCGACAGAGCAAGACTCTGTCTCAAAAAATTAAAAAAAAAAAAAAATAGGCCAGCTGATCATGAGGTCAGGAGATCGAGACCATCCTGGCTAACACAGTGAAACCCCGTCTCTACTAAAAATACAAAAAATTAGCCGGGCGTGGTGGCAGGCGCCTGTAGTCCCAGCTACTTGGGAGACTGAGGCAGGAGAACAGCGTGAACCCGGGAGGCAGAGCTTGCAGTGAGCCAAGATCGTACCACTGCACTCCAGCCTGGGCGACAGTGTGAGACTCCGTCTCAAAAAAAAAAAAAAAAAAAAAAAAAAAAAAATTATCCTACTAACACATAAATGGTAAGTTGTCCAGTCAGGATTTGAACTCAGATCTCTGTGACTCCAAATCCCATAAACCATCTCACCTTGCAGGGTGACTAAGATTTTGCCATGTGACACAGTGGATTGTCTAGGACATAGCTTCAGACAGAGCTAAGCGTGACTCCTGACTCATTCACTTAATTTTCTGAGTCTTCTTATTATTATTATATTATTATTATTATTTTTTGAGATGGAGTCTCACTCTGTTGCCTAGGCTGGAGTGCAGTGGCATGATCTCGGCTCACTGCAACCTCCCCTTCTGGGTTCAACCGATTCTCCTGTCTCAGCCTTCTGAGTAGCTGGGACTACAGGCACGTGCTACCATGCCCAGCTAATTTTTTGTATTTTTTTTTTTTTTGAGACAGAGTTTCACTCTCGTTGCCCAGGCTGGAATGCAATGGCATGGCAAACGTGGCTCGCTGCAACCTCCAGCTCCCGGATACAAGTGATTCTCCTGCCTCAGCCTCCTGAGTAGCTGGGATTACAGGCGCCCCTCACCGTGCCCGGCTAATTTTTTGTATTTTTAGTAGAGATGGAGTTTCACCATGTTGGCCAGGCTGGTCTTTAACTCCTGACCTTAGGCTATCCACTCGCCTCAGCCTCCCAAAGTGCTGGGATTACAGGCATGAGTCATTGAGCCCAGCCAATTTTTTGTATTTTTAGTAGAGAGGGTTTTCACTGTGTTAGCCAGGATGGTCTTGATCTCCTGACCTCGTGATCCACCCGCCTTGGCCTCCCAAAGTGCTGGGATTACAGGACTTGTAAAGGTCGGCCACCATGCCTGACCTTTTTTTGTATTTATTTTTTATTTTTATTTTTTGAGATGGAGCCCCACTCTGTCGCCCAGGCTGGAGTGCAGTGGCGGGATCTCAGCTCACTGAAACCTCCGCCCGCTGGGGTTCAAGTGATTCTCCTGGGTAGCTGGGATTACAGGTGCCTACCACCACGCCTGGCTATTTTTTGTATTTTTAGTAGAGATGGGGTTTCACCATCTTGGACAGGCTGGTCTTGAACTCCTGACCTCGTGATCCACCTGCCTCAGTCTCCCAAAGTGCTAGGATTGCAGGCGTGAGCCACTGCACCCAGTCTTTTCTTTTATCTTTCTTTCTTTCTTTCTTTCTTTCTTTCTTTCTTTCTTTCTTTCTTTCTTTCTTTCTTTCTTTCTTTCTTTCTTTCTTTCTTTCTTTCTTTCTTTCTTTTTTTTTTTTTTTTGAGACTGATTCTGTTTCTGTCACCTAGCCTGGAGTGCAGTGGCGGGATCTTGGCTCAGTGCAACCTCCTCCTCCCGGGTTCAAGCATTTCTCCTGCTTCAGCCTCCTGAGTAGCTGGATTACAGGCATCTGCCACCATGCCCGGCTAATTTTTGTATTTTTAGTAGAGATGGGGTTTCACCATGTTAGCCAGGCTTGTCTCAAACTCCTGACCTCAAGTGATCTGCCCGCCTTGGCCTCCCAAATTGCTGGGATTACAGGTGTAAGCCACTGTGCCCAGCCAATTTTCTGAGTCTTTGTTTGTTTTGTTTTGTTTTCATTATTTATTTATTTATTTATTTAGGTTGAAGGAAGAATATTTTTTCTGAGTCCCAGTGGTCTCATCAATATAATGGCGTTAGGTCGGGCTTAGTGGCTCATGCCTGTAATCCCAGCACTTTGGGAGGCTGAGTCAGGTGAATCACTTGAAGTCTGGAGTTCGGGACCAGCCTGGCCAACATGGTGAACCCCTGTCTCCACTAAAAATACAAAAATTAGCTGGGCATGGTGGCGGGTGACTGTAATCCCAGCTACTTGGGAAGTTGAGGCAGGAGAACCGCTGGAACCTGGGAGGCAGAGGATGCAGTGAGTTGAGATCGTGCCACTGCACTCCAGTATGGGCAACAGAGTGAACTCTTGTCTTTAAAAAAAAAAAAAAGCAAATAATAATAATAATATAATGGGCTGGGCACAGTGGCTCACGCCTGCAATCCCAGCACTTTGGGAGGCCGAGGTGGGCAGATCATGAGGTCAGGATTTCGAGACCAGCCTGGCCAACATAGTGAAACCCCGTCTCTACTAAAAATACAAAAAATTAGCTAGGTGTGGTGGTGGGCACCTGTAATCCCAGCTACTCGGGAGGCTGAGACAGGATAATCATTTGAACCTGGGAGGCAGAAGTTGCCGTGAGCCAAGATCGCACCATTGCACTCCAGCCTGGGCAACAGTGTGAGCCTCTGTCTCAAAAAAAAAAAAAAAAAAACCTCCAGAGCCTTTTCAGTTACATAGATAGAGACATTCCCCAAGTTGAGTTCGTCTTCCATTTCTTCCATGAAGCCTCCCAGGATTGTTCCTGCTTACCCTGGTTACTTCCTTCCCGAGCTCAGGCCTCCTGCCATGGGCGCCCTGTGTTCCACATAGGTGTGGTTTATCTCCCTAATGAAGGAGTGCCTGTGAGATACTTGGGGCCAGCTTTAGATCAAGGAGACCCTCCCGACTCAAAAATCAGGGACCTTCCCCTACCACACATGCATACATGCACATGCTTCTAGATGAAGCTGGAATTTTCCCCTCAAGACATGAGTCCTTTGGCTCCAGCCTTGATCCTGGGAGGGTGGGGGTAAATACCCTGGGAAGAGGCCTTGGGACCTACCCTGAGCCCATTGGTAAGGGCAAGCTGGGAGTGAACCTGAGACACCCTGAGTCCTATTGAACTAGGGCAGGTACCCTGAGGGCAAGAAGGACAGGACAGTACCTCATACTCTTACCCATATCCCATCATTGCATATCACATCACACACCCTGGCTACCCTAACCCCACCTTCTATGGATGCCCATCCAGTTTGTTCTCATTTCTCTATACCTCTAAGAGGTGCAGCCTCCCTACCAACACTGTGGGCTCCAGGGCAGGAGGACGTGGGAGCCCCAGAGCAAGGTGACTGGGAAGAAGAGTACAATGGGAAGAGTACAGTGGGTGAGACCCTCCCCAGAGGTCCCTAAATGGCTCTTGTCCTGCCTCCCTGCAGCCCATCAATACCCAGGGAGGTCCAGAGTGAGGGAATGGGCTTGGGCAGACTGAGGAGGAACAGAGAGGAATGCAAAGAGGGGGCTCACCTGTGGGTAGGGTTGGACACCCAAGGGCCAGGAGAAATAGCAGCCATGTCCCGGCCATGGCCCACTCGGAAGGAGGCAGGACCCAGCTGCAGACCTGAGTTGTGGCTGGGGGAGGAGGCACCCACAAGACTGCCTTCTAGGCCACAGGCCCAGCTGCACCTCAGCTGCTCCACCACGAGCCGTTTCCCCTGGTGATGGGCCCCTCCTCCTGCCCTGGCCCCCCAAACCCAATCCTGTCTCATGGGCCAGGGAGCACAGGGTGCCTCTCCCACACCAGGAGATGGACACCTGCACTTCCTCTGAAGAGAGAGCACTTCAGTCTGCAAAGCCCTGCTTCAGGGCAGCTACCATCCATAGGACACAGAGTACCAGGTGGCTTGACAGGGTTGACATACAGCCCTTCACTTGATCCACTCAACCACTGTGAGATACATTTCACAAGTGAGGCAACTGAGGCTTACAGAGAGTGAGGGACCCGCCCAGGGCCACACAGCTGACAGGTACCAGAGCCAGGGCTTGAACTGTTTTTAGATGGTTGGCTTTATTATAGGCAAAAAGATGCCCAGGGCCGGGTACGGTGGCTCACGCCTGTAATCCCAGCACTTTGGGAGGCTGAGGCGGGTGGATCATGAGGTCAGGAGATCGAGACCATCCTGGCTAACATGGTGAAACCCCGTCTCTACTAAAAATACAAAAAAAATTAGCCAGGCGTGGTGGGGGGCACCTGTAGTCCCAGGTACTTGGGAGGCTGAGGCAGGAGAATGGCGTGAACCTGGGAGGCAGAGCTTGCAGTGAGCCGAGATCACACCACTGCACTCCAGCCTGGGCGACAGAGCGAGACTCCGTCTCAAAAAAAAAAAAAAAAAAGATGCCCAGTAAACTTTTTGCCATGTTGTTACAACCCTCCTTTTTATTTATTTATTTATTTATTTATTTTTAGAGATGGGGTTCTTTCTTTGTTGCCCAGGCTAGAATGCAGCAGTACAATCATAGCTCACTGCAGTCTTGAACTCCTGGGCTCAAGTGATCCTCCTTCGTTAGCCTCCTGAGTAGCTAAGACCACAGGCATGCGCTACCACACCCAGCCAATTTATTTTTATTTTTATTTTTTGTAGAGATGGAGTCTTGCTTTGTTGCCTATGTTTGTTTCGTACTCCTGGGCTCAAGCGATTCTCCTGCTCTGGCCTCCCAAAGTGCTGGGATTATGGGTGTGAGCCACATGCCTGGCATTGATTATACGATTTTAACTTTTTTTTTTTTTTTTTTTTTTTTAAGAGACAGGCTCTTGCTCTGTCACCCAGGCTGGAGTGCAGTGAGGCAGTCATAGCTCACTTACAGTGTTGAATTCCTGGGCTCAAGCAATCCTCCCACCTCAGCCTTTTGGATTTTTTTGGAGACAGTCTGGCTCTATCACCGAGGCCGGAGTACAGTGGCATGATCTCACCTCAGTGCAACCTCCGCCTCCCAGTACCAAGTAATCCTCTGGCTTCACCCTCCCAAGTAGCTGGGACCACTGGTACGTGCCACCACACCCAGCTAAATTTTTGTATTTTTTGTAGAGACTGGGTTTTGCCATATTGCCAGTCTGGTCTCGAACTCTGGAGCTCAAGTGATCCACCCTTCAAAGTTCTGGCATTACAGGCATCAGCCACTGTGCTCAGTCTGCTTTTTTGTTTTTTCTCAGACATTCTGTTACAGCAGCCATTCCTTTATTGTTAGACATTTGGGTTTCCAGTTTGGGGCAATGGCCATCTTTGTTCATAAAAGATTTTCCAAATTTACTTTTTTTTTTTTTTTTGAGATGGAGTATCGCTCTGTCACCAGGCTGGAGTGCAGTGGTGCAATCTCGGCTCACCGCAACCTCTGCCTCCTGAGTTCAAGCAATTTTCCTGCCTCAGCCTCCTGAGTAGCTAGGACTACAGTCGTGCACTACCACCCCCAGCTGATTTTTGTATTTTTAGTAGAGATGGGCCAGGATGGTCTCGATCTCTTGACCTCTCGATCTGCTCGCCTTGGCCTCCTAAAGTACTGGGATTACAGGGGTGAATCACCGCGCCCGGCTACAGGGTCTTGCTCTGTCACCCAGACTGGAGTGCTGTGGTACAATCATGGCTCACTGCAACCTCTACCTCCCTGGCTCAAGTGATCCTCCTGCCTCACCCCCAAATTAACCTCTCCAGTAGCTAAGACCACAGGCATGAACCACCACCTGGCTAATTTTTTGTATTTTTTATAGAGATGGGATTTTACCATGTTGCCCAGGCTGGTCTAGAACTCCTGAGCTCAAATGATCTGCCTGCCTTGACCTCCCAAAGTGCTGGGATCAGACTTGAGCCACCGCACCCAGCACCCCCAGTTTACATTTATTTCCTTAAAATTGTTGGCTAAAGGCCTCTGTAGTTTTGTTTGTGGTTTGTTGTTCAACTATTAAAAAATTATTTTTTTCTGGCTGGGCATGGTGGCTCACACCTGTAATCCCAGCACTTTGGGAGGCTGAGGTGGGTGGATCATGAGGTCAGGAATTCGAGACCAGCCTGACCAACATGGAGAAACCCCGTCTCTACTAAAAAATACAAAAATTAGCCAGGCATGGTGGTGCGCACCTGTAATCCCAGCTACTCAGGAGGCTGAGGCAGGAGAATCACTTAAACCCGTGAGGCAGAGGTTGCAGTAAGCCGAGATGGTGCCATTGCACTACAGTCAGGGTGAAAGAGCGAGACTCTGGCTCAAAAAGAAAAAAAAAAAGAGACAAGATTTTGCTATTTTGCCTGGACTGGGGTGCAGTGTCTATTCACAGATGTGATTATCAAACTCATGGCCTCACACTACAGAGTAGCTGGGACTACAGGGGCATGTTTCTGTACCTGGCCATCCTAACCATTTGTAAGTATACATTTCGGTGGACATTCATACTGCTGTGCAACCATCACCATCATCTATCTCTAGAATTCATCTTGCAGAAATGAAAGTCTGTACCCTAGCAACCACCATTCCCATTCTACTTTCTTTTTCTTTTCTTTTTTTTTTTTTTTTTTTTGAGACTGAGTCTTGCTCTGTCGCCCAGGCTGGAGTGCAATGGCGTGATCTCGGCTCACTGCAACCTCTACCTCCCAGGTTCAAGTGATTCTTGTGCCTCAGCCTCCTGAGTAGCTGGGATTACAGGCACCTGCCACCATGCCCGGCTAGTTTTTGTATTTTTAGTAGAGACAGGGTTTCACCATGTTGGCTAGGCTGGTCTTGAACTCTGAACTCAAGTGATCCACCCACCTCGGCCTCCCAAAGTGCTGGGATTACAGGTGTGAGCCACTGTGCCTGGCCACCAACATTCTACTTTCTATAAATGAATTTGACTACTTCATTCAAGTAGAATCATACAGTATTTGTTTTTTGTGACTGGTTCATTTCACTTCGCACATGTCCTCAAGTTTCATCCATGTTGAAGCACGTGTCAGAATTTTCTTCCTTTTTAAAGCTGAATATCTCATTGTATGTATATAGCACATTCTGCTTATCCATTAATCTGTGGATGGACATTGGGCTGCTTCCACATTTTAGCTATCACGAACATGACTTAATGATAAATAAAGGGGTATTGACCTCAAAGGAAGAGGTTGAAGCACAAAATATAATTTAAAGAGTTTACTTGATGACGCCTGTAATCCCAGCATTTTGGGAGGCCAGGACTTCATAATGATATCCATTATGAATATGGATATCTCTTTGAGACTTTCTTTTCTTTTTTCTTTTTTTTGAGACGGAGTTTCGTTCTTGTTGCCCAGGCTAGAGTGCAACGGCGCAATCTTGGCTCATCACAACCTGGGCCTCACGCGTTCAAGAGATTCTCCTGCCTCAGCCTCCCAAGTAGCTGGGATTACAGTCACCGCCACCACGCCCAGCTAATTTTGTATTTTTAGTAGAGATGGGGTTTCTCCATGTTGGTCAGGCTGGTCTCAAACTCCCGACCGCAGGTGATCCGCCCGCCTCGGCCTCCCAAAGTGCTGGGATTACAGGCGTGAGGCACCGCGCCTGGCCTTGAAATTTCTTTAGTCTACTGCCAGCCTCACCCGATTTCCGTCTGGATAGCTATTTTAATAATCCTGTGGATGGCGCTCTCCTGACGGTCCTGAGGGAACACTCTGCAGTCAGGGTTGCGCTCCCGGCCCTTAGCTTTCCCAGGGCTGCCTGGAGGCCGCAGGCCCCGCGCGTTCCCAGGCACAGCCCGCGCCCAGGTGCGCGCCGTCGCGGTGGGTTCCCCCCGGGAGGGGGAGGGAGCGGGACAGGTGTCCCTAACGACTTTCCCACCCTCCAGCCCGGGGAGGAGCTGGCCCGGGCTCCGTTACCACATTACAGATGGGGAAAGAGCTCTCCTCCCTGTTTCGGATTTCAGGATATTCCCAAGAACCGGAAGGAGGAAGACCCCCTCCTCCCCGCCCCCGCGCCAGCAGCCTCCATCTGCAGTAGCTGACCCTTCCCCGTATCCGCACCAGCTCCCGCGGGACTCAGGCGTCCCTGGCCACCGCAGCCTGGAAGCATTCCTTGCCTGCCCCTCACATGGGTCTCCTCTTTCTGGGATCCCCGAGTCTCCCTCGGACCCCATAGTCTTGCTGGCCCTGAAGACGCCTTGCCCTGGGCGGACTGCCTTTTAACTGGACTTGGGTGAACCTACCATTTGCTGGCCAGGACTTGTTCCCAGATGTCTAATTTAATCCTCACAACCACCCCACCAGGTGTTATCGCCTAAGGAAACGGGCCCAGAAAAACTAAGTTGCAACGCCGAAGATACCCTAGCAGGCCAGTGGTGGAGCCGGCTGGAGCCGGCAGTTTAGCAGAGGGATGTGTTTACAGGACTGTCTCTTCCCAAGGCTGCCGGGACAGAGAAATGAAATAGGGGCTCCCACCTGCGTGCCTGGCGCATAGCAGGTGCTCGCTGTAAGTGATACCTCCCCTCCGTTTTTTCTTACGTGCGGGTGGAAAACCGAGGGCCCATGGAAAGCTGAGATGAGCCACATAGGATGTGAAAAATAAAATTAAGAAAAAGTAGGCCGGGCGCAGTGGCTCACGCCTGTAATCCCAGTACTTTGGTAGGCCGCGGCGGGCGGATCACCTGAGGTTAGGAATTCGAGACCAGCCTGGCCAACATGGAGAAACCCCGTCTCTACTAAAAATACAGAATTAGCCGAGTGCAGTGGCGCGCGCCGGTAGTCCCAGCTACTCGGGAGACTGAGGCAGGAGAATCGCTTGAACCCGGGAGGTGGAGGTTGCAGTGAGCCGAGATCACGCATTGCATTCCAGTCTGGGCAACAAGAGCGAAACTCTGCCTCCAAAAAAAAAAGGTCTCCTTCAGGAATACTGACAGGGGCACACCTATTTCATTTATCAAATGAAAACCTACAGTGTTATTTATAACAAAAAAATAAAAATCACCTAAATGTTCAATGATAAGGAAATAGCTAAATAAAATATGGTGGATTTGCATGATGAAATAGTATACAAGCCTAAAATGTTCATTCATTATTTCATTCAGAACCATTTACTAGTCTCTGACTTTTTTTTTTTTTTTTTTTTTTTTTTTTTTTTTTGAGACGAAGTCTTGGTCTGTTACCCAGGCTGGAGTGCAGTGGCACAATCTCAGCTCACTGCAACCTCCACCTCCCTGGTTCAAGCGATTCTCCTGCCTCAGCCTCCGGAGTAGCTGGGATTACAGGTGCCTACGACCACGCCCGGCTAGTTTTTGTATTTTTAGTAGAGATAGGGTTTCACCATGTTGGTCAGGCTGGTCTCGAACTCCTGACCACATGATCCGCCCATCTCGACCTCCCTAAATGCTGGGATTACAGGTGTGAGGCACCGCGCTCAGCCAATCTCTGCTTTATGCCAGGAATTGGGGCTGGGGATAATCGGACAAAAGGAGATGCTCTCAGCAGTCAAGAGGGAAGAGACAGGGAGGGGACCTGGAGTGTTAACAAATACTGTGACTAAGCACCACACACACACACACACACACACACACACACACACACACACACACACACAACCAAGCATAAGTGCAGAGGTAGAGGGAGGTCCTTGGGGAGGGGCTGTTTCTTGTAGAGCGGGTGGGAATCAGAACAAGTGCTTTAAAAGTTTATACTTGGGGGCCGGGCGTGGTGGCTAACATCTGTAATCCTAGCACTTTGGGAGGCGGGCGGATCACGAGGTCAGCAGATCGAGACCATCCTGGCTAAAACGGTGAAACCCCATTTCTACTAAAAATAGTGGGTGTGGTGGCTAGTGGGCGTGGTGGCACGTCCCTTCCCAGCTACTCAGGAGCCTGAGGCAGGAGAATCTCTTGAACCCAGGAGGCGAAGGTTGCAGTGAGCTGAGATCGGGCCACTGCACTGCAGCCTAGGTGACAGAGCGAGACTCCGTCCCCCCACCAAAAAAAAAAGTTTATACTTGAGGTTTGACGCAGTGGCTAACGCCTGTAATCCCAGCACTTTGGACTTTGAGAGGTTAAGGTGGGAGGTTAAGGATTGGTTGAACTCAGGAGTTCAAGACCAGCTTGGGCAACATAGCAAGACCTCTCCACCATTCTATCCAGCCAGCTGCTTCTGGTCCACGGGGTACATGGTAAAGCCAGTAAATTCCTTGAGTGTGAGCTCATTTGTACATTTCCTTGGCTGTAACACGTATTGCCCTGGTTAGAGGCTATATTATGTTGAATGCCATGCTGATGGATATGGCATTCAGTAAGTCCATGAGTGGTGGTGCTGATGGAAGCACTGTAGGTGGAGAAAGCACATACATGAAATATGTGCCTATCCTCATGAAGATAAAATACAGCCCCTTCATGATGGGAGAACCCAGTCAAACCAATCTACAATGAAGTGAGAATAGTGCCCAATCAGGGCTCAGCAGTGGGCTGTGAGGAGGGTCGACACTCAGCACTGGCCACAGCCAGATCAGCCTCAGAGAGAAGACTCTGTTACTGAGCCCAGGCATAGCTTCCATCCCTGTCACCATGGCCACTTTATATCTTTGCACAAGCCCGGGGCGGGGGGTGGGGCGCAGCTGGGAAAGCAGCTGACCATCGTCCACTGGACTGTCATCTTGTCCACCTGGTGATCATTTCGTCCCTTTGCCTTATTGTGGGCTATTGTATCCACCTTGCCTTTGTTAAGTACGCAACTCCATTTGGCCTTTGTACCACCAAGATTATTCTCACTGAGATCGGGGAATCCAGTTCCACTGATCCATCCAGCCCACCCCACTAGCTCTCTAGTCAAGAGAGGACAGTCATCAGAGCAAGTCAAGGATGCTGGTGGCCCTCACCAATGCATTTCTTAATGCTTTCATAAAGGGAGTGTTTTCCATACCCCCCTAACATATGTGGTAGCAGGGGCTAAGAAGGTTGCTCATCACAGATCCAGTCCAGCATTCCCATCTCCCGGGGATTTCTGATTCCTTCTTCTACAGTATGCCAGGGAAGTTCTGGCATTTCATATTTATTAACTGTAGGCTACTACTTAATCCAGACTTTAATTAGCCAATCTAGCTGACTATTAATTCTCCTCCCAGGTGCTCAGGCCAACACAGTAAATCCCAAATCCTGGATAAGCATCCACGGCAACGAGTTTGGCCAAACTAAGGCTTCCATCCCCCAACTTTGGTCTAGCTCCCTCAGCACGCACTCCCACACATGCTCCTGCAGCTTCTGCCAAGACAAACTGGCTAGGCCTGTAACCTTGTGCTTCTCCATGGGCTGTGCTGGGACCTAACGTGAAGGGCCTGGGGCCAAAGAGGGATGGGGGCAGGGAGGGTTCTGAGGCTGATGTTTTGGGAAGAGGGAGCAGTATTAGAGGGCCTTATCTCCACAGACATGAGAATTTCAAGGGAATTTGGGGGTTCAAAGTTCTCAGTCTTGTTCATGTTTGCCTAAATGTCTCCATCTCATCTCAGGCTCCCAGCCCGTTCCCAGCAATGCCCTTATCTTAGCATAAGAGACCTGGAGGGCTGAGCATTTACTTAGCACTGAATCTTGGTAACCTTTACAATGACATCCTGGTCCTGTCCTTAGTCACATGTGCCTGTGCCTGGAGGAGATGAGGGACTCCTTCAAGTTGCCGTCAAGGGATTCTGGGTTTTTGTTTGTTTGTTTGTTTTCTGAGAGAGAGTCTAGCTCTGTCACCCAGGCTGGAGTGCAGTGGTGCCATCTCAGCTCACCTCAACCTCTGCCTCCTGGGTTCAAGTGATTCTCCTGCCTTAGCCTCCTGAGTAGCTAGGAATAGAGGTGCTCGCCACCACGCCCGGCTAATTTTGTATTTTTAGTACAGACAGAGTTTCACCATGTTGGCCAGGTTGGTCTCGAACTCCTGACCTCAGATGATCCACCTGCCTCAGCCTCCCAAAGTGCTGGGATTACAGGCATGAACCACCACGCCACCTAATTTCTGTATTTTTAGTAGAGATGGGGTTTTACCATGTTGGCCAGTCTGGTCTCAAACTCCTGACTTCATGTTATCCACCTGCCTCAGCCTCCCAGAGTGCTAGGATTACAGGCATGAGCCACCACACTTGGCTGTGTCTGTCTGTCTATCTACCATCTCTCTCTCTCTCTCTCTCTCTCTCTCTCTATCATCTATCTAACTATATCTGTTGAGACAGGGTCTCACTCCCATTGCCCAGATTGGAGTGCAGTGGCACGATCCCGGCACACTGCAGCCTTGACCTTCCAGGCTAAATTGATCCTCCCACTTCAACCTCTCAAGTAGCCGAGACTACAGGTGTGTATCACCATGTCCAGCTAATTTTTTGTAATTTTAGTAAAGATGGGGTTTTGCTGTGTTGCCCAGGCTGGTCTCAAACTCCTGGTCTCAAGTGATCTGCCTGCCTTGATCTTTCAAAGTTCTGTGATTATAGTCATGAGCCACTGCACCCAACCGAGAGAGAGAGAGAGAGAGAGAGAGAGAGAGAGATTTATATATATTTATGTATATTTATTTAAGTATAAATATATAAATATATAATATATAAATATATAATATATAACATATAAATATATAATATATATTATATATAAATATAAATTATATATAAAATATCTAAATAATGGATGAAAGACGTCGGATGAATTATAAATGAGCTTAGGGATGTTTGGAACCTATCTCTAGCTTAGAGGTTGATACCTGGCCTTGCTATCCCCTGCTGAAATAACCTCTTGGCCTCCGGTGTCCTGGTTGACTCAAGGAGAGGCTCTAGATTTACCTGAATGGGAAATACCATTGCCTCTGTCTATTTATTCAATTTTCCTTATTTTCTGTCCCTGCCTTCTGCATGCACATCTATGGCAGTGCACAAGCTTAGATGGCTGCCCACAGGGCAGAGGCCTCTGGGCCCCATCAAGGGGAGGCAGCCTGGTTTAGTGGAAGAGCATTGGGTTAGGGTCAGGAGGCCTAGTTTCCAAACCCAGCTGTTACTTCCTTTCATGGACTTGGTTAACTGTCTAAGGGGTTTGGACTCAGTGATGTTTGAGGTCCTTCTTGTCAATCCCTAATTCCTAACTTGTCCTGATCATTTTATGGGGTTGTGCTGTGGACAAAATGAAAGAATGTGAGAGAAGAGTAAGAATGACACTGAGATGATCCCCCACTTCCCAACCACATGCACATCATCCTCCCTAATTCTGAGGACGTTTGACTTTTACTGTGGCTGGGAGAACACCCAAGGCTGTTTTGACATCATAGACATGCTTTCATCTTGCACTTGGCTGGCAGGAAAGGAGGCAATGGTATAGCAGGAAATCAGAGTCCCCCCAGCAAGGATCCTGGGAGTGGAACCAGGACGAAGGACATCTGGGAAAGAAAGTGAACCTGGTGAGTTAGGAAGAAATCCTTAGGGCAAGAACTGAAGGAGTCTGGCCGGGAACTGACCTAGGCCACAGACAGGATAAGTTCTTCTTTCATATAGTATTCTGTTAAATACCAACTGGTGTACTGTGGTTCAATTCTGGCCCTCACCATCCAGAGCTAGTGCAGACCCCGCAAGTTAAAATGCACAATCCCCAAGAAGACTGCCTTTACTTCAGAGGTCAGCTGCAAGGTCAGGGGGATCCTCAGGTCACCCACACTTCTGACTGACTGGCTACAAATTTGAGGGTTTCTCATGATCCCCCTCAGATTCGATAAGTCACTACAACAACCACAGAACTCAGGAAAGTGCTATTCTTATGATTACAGTTTTATTATGGAGGATGCAGATCAGCACAACCAGCCAGAGAGACACACAGGGCAAGTCTGAGAGGGTTCTGAATGCAGAGCTACCATGCTCTCTCCCTGTGGAATCAGGGAGGTTATGTCGTCCTTTGCCCTCTGATACTCCGTATGTTCATCAACCAGGGCACTCCAGAGTTTTGTATCCAGAAGGTTTTTTGTTGTTGCTTGTATTTTTTTTTTTTTTCTTTTTGAGATGGAGTCTTGCTCTGTTACCCAGGCTAGAGTGGTGCGATTTTGGCTCACTGCAACCTCCACCTCCCGGGTTCAAGCGATTCTCCTGCCTCAGCCTCCCAAGCAGCTGGGATTACAGGTGCGTGCCACCACACCCAGCTAATTTTTGTATTTTTAGTAGAGACAGGGTTTCACATTGGCCAGGATGGTCTCCATCTCTTGACCTCATGATCCGCCCACTTCAGCCTTGCTTCCCAAAGTGCTGGGATGACAGGCGTGAGCCACCATGCCCAGCCTGTTAGTTTGTTTTTGAGACAGGGTGTGACTGTGTTGTCCAGGCTGGAGTGCAGTGGCATGATACGGCTCACTGTAGCTTTTATCTCTCAGGCTCAAGTGATCCTCCCACCTCAGCCTCCCATGTAGCTGGGACTGCAGGCGCATGTCACCACACCCGGCTAATTTTATTCTTTTTAGTAGAAACGGGATCTCGCTCTCTTGTTCAGGTTGGAGACTCAAGCTCCTGGGCTCAAGCAATCCTCCTGCCTTGGCCTCCCAAAGTGCTGGCAGTACAGGCATGAGGTACCACTCCCAGCCTGTATCCAGAGTGTTTTTTTTTTTTTTTAAATCAGAGTTCCATTACATAGGCACAATTGATTACATCACTGGCTGGAGATTCAGTTCCATCTCCCCTCCCTGAACCTCAAGTGGATTGAATCCCCAATCTCTAATCACAGAGTTGGTTTTTCTGATATGGTCAGCTGCTATCCTGAAACTGCTTAGGGGCCACCATGAGTCACCTAATTAGCATAAACTATCTGGGCCATAAATATCACTCTTAATACTTGAGAAATTCTAAGGATTGAGTCTCTCTCCCGAGCACCAGGGACAAAGGCCAAATTCTTTTTTTTTTGAGACGGAGTCTTGCTCTTGTCCCCCAGGCTGGAATGCAGTGGTATGATCTCAGCTCACTGCAACCTCTGCCTCCTGGTTTCAAGCGATTCTCCTGTCTCAGCCTCCCGAGTAGCTGAGATTACAGGTGCTTGCCACCATGCCTTGCTAATTTTTTTTTTGTTTTGAGACAGAGTCTCGCTCTGTCACCCAGGCTGGAGTCCAGTGGTGTGATCTCCACTCACTGCAAGCTCTGCCTCCCAGGTTCACGCCATTCTCCTGCCTCAGCCTCCCGAATAGCTGTGACTACAGGTGCCTGTCACCATGCCCGGCTAATTTTTTCTTATTTTTTAATAGAGATGGGGTTTCACCATGTTAGCCAGGATTGTCTCGATCTCCTGACCTTGTGATCCACCCACTTCAGCCTACCAGAGTGCTGGGATTACAGGCCTGAGCCACTGCGCCCGGCCAATTTTTGTATTTTTAGTGGAGATGGAGTTTCTCCATGTTGGTCAGTCTGGTCTCAAACTCCTGATCTCAGGTGAACTGCCCGCCTCAGCCTCCCAAAGTGCTGGAATTACAGGCGTGAGCCACTGCACCTGGCCTAGGCCAAATTTGTAGGGAAAAGAGAGAGAGATCAGACTGTTACTGTGTCTTTGTAGAAAAGGAAGACATAAGAAATTCCATTTTGATCTGTACCCTGAACAATTGTTTTGCCTTGAGATGCTGTTAATCTGTAAGTTTAGCCCCAACCTTGTGCTCACAGAAACATGCGTTGTATGGAATCAAGGTTTAAGGGATCTAGGGCTGTGCAGGATGTGCCTTGTTAACAATATGTTTGCAGGCAGTATGCTTGGTAAAAGTCATCGCCATTCTCCATTCTCGATTAACCGGGAGCACAATGCACTGTGGAAAGCCACAGGGACCTCTGCCCAGGAAAGCCGGGTATTGGCCAAGGTTTCTCACCACTGAGCCAGCCTGAGATATGGCCTCGTGGGACGGGAAAGACCTGACTGTCCCCCAGCCTGACACCCATGAAGGGTCTGTGCTGAGGAGGATTAGTAAAAGAGGAAGCCCTCTTGCGGCTAAGAGGAAGGCTTCTATCTCCTGCATGCCCCTGGGAATGCTCGGTATAAAACCCGATTGTACATTCATTCTATTCTGAGATAGGAGAAGACAGCCCTGTGACTGGAGGCAAGATATGCTGGGAGCAATGCTGCTCTGTTATTCTTTACTACACTGAGATGTTTGGGTGGAGAGAAGCATAAATCTGGCCTATGTGCACATCCAGGCATAGTAGCTTCCCTTGAACTTATTTGTGACACAGATTCCTTTGCTCATGTGTTTTCTTTTTTTTTTTCTTTTTTTTTGAGACGGAGTCTTGCTCCGTCGCCCAGGCTGGAGTGCAGTGGCCGGATCTCGGCTCACTGCAAGCTCCGCCTCCCGGGTTCACGCCATTCTCCTGCCTCAGCCTCCCGTGTAGCTGGGACTACAGGCGCCCGCCACCTCGCCCAGCTAGTTTTTTGTATTTTTTAGTAGAGACGGGGTTTCACCGTGTTAGCCAGGATGGTCTCGATCTCTTGACCTTGTGATCCACCCGTCTCAGCCTCCCAAAGTGCTGGGATTACAGGCTTGAGCCACCGCGCTCGGCGCTCATGTGTTTTCTTGCTGACCTGCTCCCCACTATCACCCTGTTCTCCTGCTGCATTCCCCTTGCTGAGATAGTGAAAATAATAATCAATAAATACTGATGGAACTCAGAGACCAGGGCCAGTGCAGGTCCTCCGTATGCTGAGTGCCGGTCTCCTGGCCCCACTGTTCTTTCTCTACACTTTGTCTCTGTGCCTTATGTCTTTTCTCAGTCTCTCATCCTACCTGATGAGAAGTACCCACAGGTGTGGAGGGGCAGGCCCCCCCCCCTTCACCTGCCGCACAACGTGGGTGCCTTTCTCTAAGGTGAAGGTACGCTAAGAACGTGAGCATTGAGGATGAGTCCATGAGAGATTCCTGAGTACGTCCCCGGTCAGCCTTGCGGTAAGCTTTTGCGCTCAGCCTTGCGGTAAGCTTTTGCGCTCTTACCTCAGCTTCATTAAAATTATTTTAAGAAGAGGGGGAGCCGGGCGCGGTGGCTCAAGCCTGTAATCCCAGCACTTTGGGAGGCCGAGACGGGCGGATCACGAGGCCAGGAGATCGAGACCATCCTGGCTAACACAGTGAAACTCCTTCTCTACTAAAAAATACAAAAAACTAGCCGGGCGAGGTGGCGGGCGCCTGTAGTCCCAGCTACTCAGGAGGCTGAGGCAGGAGAATGGCGCAAACCCGGGAGGCGGAGCTTGCAGTGAGCTGAGATCCGGCCACTGCACTTCAGCCTGGGTGACAGAGCGAGACTCCGTCTCAAAAAAAAAAAAAAAAAAAAAAAAAAAAAAGAAGAGGGGGAGTTAGAGCTTCTACAGAAAATCTAATTATGCTATTTCAAACAATAGAAGAATTTTGCCCCTGGTTTCCAGAACAGGGAACTTTAGATCTAAAAGATTGGGAAAAAATTGGCAAAGAATTAAAACAAGCAAATAGGGAAGGTAAAATCATCCCACTTACAGTATAGAATGATTGGGCCATTATTAAAGCAACTTTAGAACCATTTCAAACAGAAGAAGATAGCGTTTCAGTTTCTGCTGCCCCTGAAGGCTGTGTAAAAGATTGTGAAGAAGAGGCAGGGACAGAGTTCAGGAAAGGAACGGAAAGTTCACATTGTAAATATGTAGCAGAATCTGTAATGGCTCAGTCAACTCAAAATGTTGACTACAATCAATTACAGGAGGTAATATATCCTGAGTCATCAAAACTGGGGGAAGGAGGTTCAGAATTACTGGGGCCATCAGAGCCTAAAGCATGATGGCCATCAACTCCTCCTCCTGGGTTCAGATACCTGTAACATTACAACCTCAAAGGCAAGTTAGACAAGTACAAACCCCAAGAGAATATCAAGTAGAAAAGGATAGAGTTTCTATCCCAGCAATGCCAATTCAGATGCAGTATCCACAATATCAGCCGGTAGAAAATACGACTCGACCGCCCATAGTTTATAAATACGGGCCGCTAGCGGAGCGTATCCGCCGCCTCCAGAGGTTCAAAGCGGTGTGTCCTGTGCCAAATAGCAGGGCACCGTACCAGCAACTCATGGCGGTGGTGTTTAATCCTACACCACCACCTAGTGGACAAGGTAGTACACTGCATGAAAGCATTGATAAAGCCAGAAAACAGGAGATCTTGAGGCATGGGAGTTCCGGGTACTTTTACAACCGATACCGGCCAGGAAAGGGACTCAAGCCGGAGCGTCTGTCTGAACTGAGGCTAGATATGAATCTTTTACCATGAAAATGTTAAAAGATATGAAGCAAGGAGTTAAACAACTCCCCTTATATGAGACCCAACTCCCCTTATATGAGAACATTATTAGATTCCATTGTTCATGGAAATAGACTTATTCCTTATGACTGGAAAATTTTCGCTAAATCTTCCCTTTCACCCTCTCAGTTTCTACAGTTTAAAACCTGGTGGATTGATGGAGTACAAGAACAGGTACGAAAAATTAGGCTACTAATCCCACTGTTAATATAGATGGAGACCAATTGCTAGGAACAGGTCCGAATTGGAGCACCATTATCCAACAAACAGCAATGTAGAATGAGGCTATTGAACAACTAAGGGCTATTTGCCTCAGGGCCTGGGAAAAAATTCAGGACCCAGGAACCCCCTGCCCTTCTTTTAATTCAATTACACAAGGCTCTAAAGAGCCATATCCAGACTTTGTGGCAAGGTTGCAAGATGCTGCTCAAAAATCTATTTTTTTTTTTTTTTTTTTTTTGAGACGGAGTCTCGCTCTGCCACCCAGGCTGGAGTGCAGTGGCCGGATCTCAGCTCACTGCAAGCTCCGCCTCCCGGGTTCACGCCATTCTCCTGCCTCAGCCTCCCGAGTAGCTGGGACTACAGGCGCCCGCCACCTCGCCCGGCTAGTTTTTTGTATTTTTTAGTAGAGACAGGGTTTCACCGTGTCAGCCAGGATGGTCTCGATCTCCTGACCTCGTGATCCGCCCGTCTCGGCCTCCCAAAGTGCTGGGATTACAGGCTTGAGCCACCGCGCCCGGCTCAAAAATCTATTACAGATGATAACACCCGAAAAGTTTTTGTAGAATTAATGGCTTATCAAAATGCAAATCCAGAATGTCAATCGGCCATGAAGTCATTAAAAAGAAAAGTTCCGGAGGCCGAGACGGGCGGATCACGAGGTCAGGAGATCGAGACCATCCTGGCTAACACGGTGAAACCCCGTCTCTACTAAAAAATACAAAAAACTAGCCGGGCGAAGTGGCGGGCGCCTGTAGTCCCAGCTACTTGGGAGGCTGAGGCAGGAGAATGGCGTGTACCCGGGAGGCGGAGCTTGCAGTGAGCTGAGATCCGGCCACTGCACTCCAGCCTGGGCGACAGAGCATGACTCCGTCTCAAAAAAAAAAAAAAAAAAAAAAAAAAAAAGAAAAGAAAAGTTCCAGCAGAAGTTGATGAAATTACAGAATAGGTGAAGGCTTGTGATGGGATTGGAGGAGCTATGCATAAAGGCAATGCTAATGGCTCAAGCAATGATGGGAGTCACTTTAGGAGGACAAGTTAGAACATTTGGGAAAAAATGTTATAATTGTAGCCAAATCGGTCATCTGAAAAGGAGTTGCCCAGTCTTAAGTAAACAGAATATAATAAATCAAGCTATTACGGCAAAAAATAAAGAGCCACCTGACCTGTGTCCAAAATGTGGAAAAGGAAAACATTGGGCTAATCAATGTCATTCTAAATTTGATAAAGATGGGCAACCATTGTTGGGGAAATGGAAAGAGGAGCCAGCTTCAGGCCCCGCAACAAACTGGGGCATTCCCAATTCAGCCGTTTGTTCCTCAGGGTTTTCAGGGACCACAACCCCCGCAGCAAATACCACCACATCAGGGAGTCAGCCAATTACAACAATACAACAGCTGTCCACCGCCACAGCAGGCAGCGCAGCAGCAGATTTATGTTCCACTCAAATGGTTTCTTTACTCCCTGGAGAGCCCCTGCAAAAGATTCCTACAGGGGTATATGACCCGCTGCCAGAAGGGATGGTAGGCCTTATTTTAGGGAGATCAAGTCTAAATTTGAAGGGAGTCCAAATTCATACTGGGGTAATTGATTCAGATTATAAAGGGGAAATTCAGTTAGTGATCAGCTCCACTGGTCCCTGGAGCACCAATCCAGGTGATAGAATTGCTCGATTACTGCTTTTGCCTTATATTAAAATTGGGAAAAACAAAACGGAAAGAACAAGAGGGTTTGGAAATACCAACCCTGCTGGAAAAGCTGCTTATTGGGCTAGTCAGGTCTCAGAGAACAGACCTGTGTGTACAGTCACTATTCAGGGAAAGCAGTTTGAAGGGTTAGTGGATACTGGGGCTGATGTTGCTATCATCGCCTTAAATCAATGGCCAAAAAATTGGCCTAAACAATAGCCTGTTACAGGACTCGTCGGTGTAGGCACTGCCTCAGAAGTGTATCAAAGTGCCACGATTTTACATTGTCTAGGACCTGATAATCAAGAAAGTACAGTTCAACCTATGATCACTTCTATTCCAATTAATTTATGGGGCTGAGACTTGTTACAACAATGGCATGCAGAGATTACTATTCCAGCCTCCCTATACAGCCCCACGAGTCAAAAAATCATGAGTAAAATGGGATATCTCCCTGAAAAGGGACTAGGAAAGAATGAAGATGGCATTAAAGTCCCAATTGAGGCTGAAAAAAATCAAAAAAGAAAAGGAGTACGGTATCCTTTTTAGGAGCGGCCACTGTAGAGCCTCCAAAACCCATTCCATTAACTTGGAAAACAAAAAAACCTGTATGGGTAAATCAGTGGCTGCTACCATAACAAAAGCTGGAGGCTTTACACTTATTAGCAAAGGAACAATTAGAAAAGGGACATATTGAGCCTTCATTTTCACCTTGGAATTCTCCTGTGTTTGGAATTCAGAAAAAATCCGGCAGATGGCGCATGCTAAACGACTTATAGAGTCGTTAATGCCATAATTCAACCCTTGGGGGCTGTCCAACCCGAGTTACCCTCTCTGGCCATGATCCCCAAAGATTGGCCTTTAATTATAATTGATCTGAAGGATTGCTTTTTTACCATTCCTCTGGCAAAACAGGATTTTGAAAAATTTGCTTTTACTATACCAGCCATAAATAATAAAGAACCAGCCACCAGGTTTCAGTGGAAAGTGTCGCCTCAGGGAAAGATCAATAGTCCAACTACTTGTCAGACTTTTGTAGCTCAAGCTCTTCAACCAGTTAGAGACACATTTTTTCAGACTGTGATATCATTCATTATATTGATGATATTTTGTGTGCTGCAGAAACGAGAGACAAATTAATCGACTGTTACACATTTCTGCAGACAGAGGTTGCAAACGCAGGACTGACAATAGCATCTGATAAGATTCAAACCTCTACTTTCCATTGGAAATGCAGGTAGAGGAAAGGAAAATTAAACCACAAAAAATAGAAATAAGAAAAGACACATTAAAAACATTAAATGACTTTCAAAAATTGCTAGGAGATATTGATTGGATTCAGCCAACTCCAGGCATCTCTACTTATGCCATGTCAAATTTGTTCTCTATCTTAAGAGGGGATCCAGAATTGAACAGTAAAAGAACATTAACTCCAGAGGCAACTAAAGAAATTGAATTAGTTGAAGAATAAAATTCGGTCAGCACAAGTAAATAGAATAGATCACTTAGCCCCACCCCAACTTTTGATTTTTGCTACTGCACATTCTCCAACAGGCATTATTGTTCAAAACACAGATCTTGTGGAGTGGTCCTTCCTTCCTCATAGTACGATTAAGACTTTTACATTGTACTTGGAGCAAATGGCTACATTAATTGGTCAGGCAAGATTACGAATAATAAAACTGTGTGGAAGTGACCCAGATAAAATCATTGTTCCTTTAAACAAGGAACAGGTTAGACAAGTCTTTATCAATTCTGGTGCAGGACAGATTGGTCTTGCTGATTTTGTGGAAATTATTGACAATCATTAACCAAAACCAAAAATCTTCCAGTTTTTAAAATTGACTACTTGGATTTTACCTAAAATTACCATAAACCTTTAGAAAATGCTCTGACAGTGTTTACTGATGGTTCCAGCAGTGGAAAAGGGCTTACACCAGGCCAAAAGAACGAGTCATTGAAACTTAATATCACTTTGCTCTAAGAGCAGAGTTGGTTGTTGTCATTACAGTGTTACAAGATTTTAATCAGCCTGTTAACATTGTATCAGATTCTGCAGATGTAGTACAGGCTACAAAGGATGTTGAGACAGCCCTAATCAAATATGGTATAGATGATCAGTTAAACCAGCTGTTTAATTTGTTACAACTAACTGTAAGAAAAAGAAATTTCCCATTTTATATTACTCATATTCGAGCACATACTAATTTACCAGGGCCTTTAATTAAAACAAATGAACAAGCTGACTTGCTAGTATCATCTGCATTCATGGAAGCACCAGAACTTCATGCCTTGACTCATGTAAATGCAATAGGACTAAAAAATAAATTTGGTATTATATGGAAACAGGCAAAAAATATTGTACAACATTGCACTCAGTGTCAAGTCCTACACCTGCCCACTCAGGAGGCAGGAGTTAATCCCAGAGGTGTATGTCCTAATGCGTTATGGCAAATGGATGTCATACATGTGCCTTCATTTGGAAAATTGTCATTTGTCCATGTGACAGTTGATACTTATTCACATTTTGTATGGGCAACCTGCCAGACAGGAGAAGGTACTTCACATGCTAAAAGACATTTATTATCTTGTTTTGCTGTCATGGGAGTTCCAAAAACAATTAAAATGGATAATGGGCCAGGATACTATAGTAAAACATTTCAAAAATTCTTAAATCAATGGAAAATTACACATATAACAGGAATCCCCTACAATTCCCAAGGACAGGCCGTAATTGAAAAAACTAATAGAACATTCAAAGCTCAATTGGTTAAACAAAAAAAGGAAAAAGACAGTAAGGAGTATAACACTCCCCAGATGCAACTTAATCTAGCATTTTAGACTTTAAATTTTTTAAACATTTATAGAAATCAGACTATTACTTCTGCAGAACAACATTTTAGTGGTAAAAGAACAGCCCACAAGAAGGAAAACTGATTTGGTGGAAAGATAACAAAAATAAGACATGGGAAATAGGGAAGGTGATAACATGGGAGAGAGGCTTTGCTTGTGTTTCACCAGGAGAAAATCAGCTTCCTGTTAGGATACCCACTAGACATTTAAAGTTCTACAATGAACCCGTTGGAGATGCGAAGGAAAGCGCCTCCGCGGAGACAGAAAACGTGCAATGGAGCATCATCGACTCTCCAGGTAAACAAAATGGTGATATCAGAAGAACAGATGAAGTTGCCATCCACCAAGGAAGCGGAGCTGCCGACTTGGGCCCAGTTAAAGAAGCTGACACAGTTAGCTAAAAAAAGCCTAAAGAACACAAGGGTAACACGAATTTCAGAGAATATGCTGCTTGCAGCTTTGATGATTGTATCAACGGTGGTAAGTCTCCCCATGTCTGCAGGAGCAGCTGCAACTAATTATACTTACTGGGCTTATGTGCCTTTCCTGCCCTTAATTCAGTTAGTCACATGGATGGATAATTCTATTGAAGTGTGTGTTAATAATAGTGCATGGGTACCAGGCCCCACAGATGATCGCTGCCCTGCCCAACCTAAAGAACAAGGAATGATGATAAATGTTCCCATTGGGTATCATTATCCTACTATTTGCCTAGGGAAGGCACCAGGATGTTTAATGTCTACAACCCAAAATTGGTTGGTAGAAGTACCTACTATCAGTGCCACCAGTAGATTTACTTATCACATGGTAAGGGGACTGTCACTAGGGTCACAGATAAATAATTTATAGGACCCTTCTTATCAAAGATCATTAAAATCTAGGCCTAAGGGGAAGCCTTGCCCCAAGGAAATTCCCAAAGAATCAAAAAGCCCAGAAGCCTTAGTTTGGGAAGAATGTGTGGCTGATACTGCAGTGGTATTAGAAAACAATGAATTTGGAACTATTATAGACTGGGCCTCTCGAGGCCAATTATATTATCATTGTACGGGCCAGACTCACTCATGTTCACAGGCCCCATCCATCTGGCTCATTAATCTGGCCTATGATAATGATTTAATTGAAAGGCTGGATCAGGTTTATAGAAGGTTAGAATCACCCTATCCATGGAAATGGGGTGAAAAGGGAATTTCATCACTTTGACCAAAGTTAGTTAGTCCCGTTACTGGTCCTAAACATCCAAAAATTATGGAAGCTTACTGTGGCCTCGCACCACATTAGAATTTGGTCTGGAAATCAAGCTATAGAAATAAGAAATCATAAGCCATATTATACTATCAACCTAAATTCCAATCTGACAATTCCTTTACAAAGTTGTGTAAAACCCCCTTATATGCTAGTTGTAGAAAACATAGTTATTAAACCAGATTCCCAAACTATAACCTGTGAAAATTGTTGATTGTTTACTTGCATTGATTCGATTTTTAATTGGCAGCACCGTATTCTGTGAGTGAGGGCAAGAGAGGGCGTGTGGATCCCTGTGTCCTTGGACTGACCGTGGGAGGCTTCGCCATCCATCCACATTTTAACGGAAGTATTAAAAGGAATTCTAACTAGATCCAAAAGATTCATTTTTACTTTGATTGCAGGGATTATGGGCCTTATTGCAGTCACAGCTACTGCTGCGGCTGCTGGAATTACTTTGCACTCCTCTGTTCAAACTGCAGAATATGTAAAGAATTCTTCAAAATTGTGGAATTCTCAGACCTAAATAAATCAAAAATTGGCAAACCAAATTAATGATCTTAGACGAACCGTCATTTGGATGGGAAATAGGCTCATGAGCTTGGGATATCTTTTTCAGTTACAGTGTGACTGGAATATGTCAGATTTTTGTATTACACCTCGAGCCTATAATGAGTCTGAGCATCACTGGGACATGGTTAGATACCAGCTACAAGGAAGAGAAGATAATCTTACTTTAGGTATTTCAAAATTAAAATAACAAATTTTTGAGGCATCGAAAGCCAATTTAAATTTGGTGCCAGGAACTGAGGCAATCGTGAAAGCTACTGATGGCCTCATAAATCTTAACCCCATCACTTGGGTAAAAACCATCAGAAGTTCCACTATTGTAAATTTCATATTAATGCTTGCATGCCTGTCTGTCTGTTGTTAGTCTACAGGTATAGCCAGCAGCTCAGAAGAGACAGCGACCAGCAAGAATGGGCCATAATGACGATGGTGGGTTTTGTCAAAAAGAAAAGGGGGATATATAGGGAAAATAAAGAGAGATCAGACTGTTACTGTGTCTTTGTAGAAAAGGAAGACATAAGAAATTCCATTTTGATCTGTACCCTGAACAATTGTTTCGCCTTGAGATGCTGTTAATCTGTAAGTTTAGCCCCAACCTTGTGCTCACAGAAACATGCGTTGTATGGAATCAAGGTTTAAGGGATCTAGGGCTGTGCAGGATGTGCCTTGTTAACAATATGTTTGCAGGCAGTATGCTTGGTAAAAGTCATTGCCATTCTCCATTCTCGATTAACCGGGAGCACAATGCACTGCGGAAAGCCACAGGGACCTCTGCCCAGGAAAGCCGGGTATTGTCCAAGGTTTCTCACCACTGAGCCAGCCTGAGATATGGCCTCGTGGGACGGGAAAGACCTGACCGTCCCCCAGCCTGACACCCGTGAAGGGTCTGTGCTGAGGAGGATTAGTAAAAGGAAGGCCTCTTGTGGTTGAGATAAGAGGAAGGCTTCTATCTCCTGCATGCCCCTGGGAACGGAATGTTTCGGTATAAAACCCGATTGTACATTCATTCTATTCTGAGATAGGAGAAAACCGCCCTGTGGCTAGAGGCAAGATATGCTGGGAGCAATGCTGCTCTGTTATTCTTTACTACACTGAGATGTTTGGGTGGAGAGAAGCATAAATCTGGCCTATGTGTACATCCAGGCATAGTAGCTTCCCTTGAACTTATTTGTGACACAGATTCCTTTGCTCACGCGTTTTCTTGCTGACCTTCTCCCCACTATCACCCTGTTCTCTTGCTGCATTCCCCTTGCTGAGACAGTAAAAATAATAATCAATAAATACTGATGGAACTCAGAGACCAGGGCCGGTGCCGGTCCTCCGTATGCTGAGTGCCGGTCTCCTGGGCCCACTGTTCTTTCTCTATACTTTGTCTCTGTGCCTTCTTTCTTTCCTCAGTCTCTCGTCCCACCTGACGAGAAATACCCACAGGTGTGGAGGGGCAGGCCACCCCTTCAAAATTCTTTATTATACAACACTCAATACGGTCAGTTTCCTCCAGGCTGGCTTCTCAAGCTCTTACCAAGTGCTCCCAACCCCAACTTTTTTTTTTTTTTTTTTTTTGACAGAGTCTCTGTTGCCCAGGCTAGAGTGCAGTGGAACAATCTTGGCTCACTGCAGACTCGACCTCTTGGGCTCAAGTGATCCTCCAGCCTCAGCTTTCTGAGTAGCTGGAACTACAGGTGTGTGCCACCACATCCAGCTAATTTTTGTGTTTTGGAGGTCTCACTATGTTGCCCAGGTTGGTCTTGAAGTCCTGGGTTCAAGTGATCCTCCTGCCTTGGCCTCTCCCAAAGTTCTGGGATTATAGGCATGAACCACTGCACCCGGCCTACCCCAACTTTTTATTTTAACAAGTTTCAAACCCTCATGTGGATTCACTAATTCTTAGCAATTCTGCCACATTTGCTTTCTCTCTGTCATCATGATGCTTCACCTCTAAATACTTCAAAATGTATCTCCTATGAACAAGGTAATTCCCGCACATAACCACAATTATCACACTTGATAAATTTAACACTGATATATCGCTATCATCTAATATATGGATCATATTCAAATTTCCCCAAGGGTAAAATGTCCTTTAGAGCTGATCTCCCCTACACAATCTTGCATCTAATCCAGGATCACTCATTGTATTTATTTATTTATATTTTATTTTTGGAGACACAGTTTCACTCTGTCTCCCAGTCTGAAGTGCTGGCAATCACAGCTCACTGCATCCTCCACCTCCCCAGGTTCAAGCGATTCTTCAACTACTGCCTCTGGAATAGCTGGCACTACAGGTGTCCACCACCATGCTCGGGTATTTGTGTGTGTGTGTGTGTGTGTGTGTGTGTGTATTTTTAGTAGAGATGGGGTTTTGCTATATTGCCCAGGCTGGTCTTGAATTCCTGAGCTCAAGCAATCTGCCCACCTCAGCCTCCCAAAGTGCTAGGACTAAAGGCATGAGCCATTGTATCTGGCCTGTATTTATTTTTTATGTCTCCTTTAATCTGGGGTAGTTCTTAGCTTTTTCTTTATCTTTTTTTTTTTAATTTTAATTTTTTTTTTTTGAGACGGAGTCTCGCTCTGTTGCCCGGGCTGGGGTGCAGTGGCGTGATCTTGGCTCACTGCAAGCTCCACCTCCCGGGTTCACACCATTCTCCTGGCTCAGCCTCCCGAGTAGCTGGTACTAAAGGCGCCTGCCACCACATCCGGCTAATTTTTTGTATTTTCAGTGGAGATGGGGTTTCACTGTGTTGGTCAGGATGGTCTTGATCTCCCGACCTTGTGATCCACCTGCCTCCCAAAGTGCTGGGATTACAGGCGTGAGCCACCACGCCTGACCATTAAGCTTTGATTCTTTGATTAAGGTGATGTTCACCAGATCAGTCTAGCTTTTGACACTTTTTTTTTTTTTTGAGACGGAGTCTTGCTTTGTCGCTGAGGGTAGAGTGCAGTGGCGTAAATCTCAGCTCACTGCAACCTCTGCCTTCCGGGTTCAAGCGATTCTCCTGCCTCAGCCTCCTGAGTAGCTGGGATTACAGGTGTGTGCCACCATGCCCAGCTAATGTTTGTATTTTTAGTAGAAACGGGGTTGCACCATGTTGGTCAGGCTGGTCTTGAACTCCTGACCTCGAGATCCACCTGCCTTGGCCCCCCAAAGTGCTGGGATTACAGGTGTGAGCCACCGTGCCCGGCCACTTTTGATAATTTAAAAACCTGACTTTCCGAGCAGTCAGAGAAGCTGTAGCACATCTGACCTGCCTTCACCTTCTATCTTCTCTGGGACCACCAAGAATTGAAGGATGGCAGGATGTGTGAAGAGGGTGGTGAGGCTCTGGCTGGGTGCGGTGGCTCACACCTGTAATCCCAGCACTTTGGAAGGCTGAGGTGGGTGGATCACTTGAGGTCAGGAGTTCGAGACCAGCCTAGCCAAGATGGCGAAACCCTGTCTCTACTAAAACCACAAAAATTGGCCGGGCGCGGTGGCTCAAGCCTGTAATCCCAGCACTTTGGGAGGCCAAGACGGGCGGATCACGAGGTCAGGAGATCGAGACCATCCTGGCTAACACGGTGAAACCCCGTCTCTACTAAAAAAAATACAAAAAACTAGCCGAGCGAGGTGGCGGGCGCCTGTAGTCCCAGCTACTCGGGAGGCTGAGGCAGGAGAATGGTCTAAACCTGGGAGGCGGAGCTTGCAGTGAGCTGAGATCCGGCCACTGCACCCCAGCCTGGGCGACAGAGCAAGACTCTGTCTCAAAAAAAAAAAAACAAAAAAAACCCAAAAAAACCCACAAAAATTAGCTGGGCTTGGTGGCATATACCTGTACCCCCAACTACTAGGGAGGCTGAGGCACTAGGGACCCTGAGGATTGCTTGAACCCAGGAGGAGGAGGTTGCAGTGCACTGAGATCTCACCGCTGCACTCCGGCCTGGGCAACAGACCGTGAGACTCCGTCTAAAACAACACAACACAATACAAAACAAAACAATAATAATAACTAAGAGAGTGGCGTGGCTTGGTGGTGGTGTCACTCCTGAGGCCCCTGGGAACAACTCTGCAGTTAGGCTTTGTCCCGTGCTGTGGAGCCTAGGATGGGGATTGTCCTCCGCCATGCCTTGTATCGGAATCCTTGCATGTGCTCCCGTGGTTATGCATGAAAATGGGCATGTGCGCGGTGCCAATGCATGTATGGGTCTTTTTGCCCGCAGCAGCGCGTCCGCAGGCATGTTCTGTCCTATGCTAGCCTTCAAGTTTTGGCGCGTCCGTCCCTTCTTCTTTGGCGGGTACGGTGGGCACTGTGGTTTGGCTAAATCGTGGACGCTTCTAAAGCGTTTCT
Source organism: Macaca thibetana thibetana (assembly GCF_024542745.1). Taxonomy (NCBI): domain Eukaryota; kingdom Metazoa; phylum Chordata; class Mammalia; order Primates; family Cercopithecidae; genus Macaca; species Macaca thibetana. The sequence goes on along the minus strand of NC_065581.1, from coordinate 43,821,676 downwards.
GCAGGGCGCTTGTCAGAGTTCTCAAATGCTCCCCGAGTTCTGGGCCGGCTTGGTACGGTCTACAGCCTCCCTTTCCTTCCCCCGTCCCCCGGTGGTGGTTGCATCCATTCCGCCCGGAAGTGCTCGCTTCCCCGAACTGCAGGCGGGTCAGGCTTCGCGACCCGACATGACATGGAGCGTCCTCGCAGTCCCCGCTGCTCGGCCCCGGCTTCGGTTACCCTGGCGCAGCTCCTGCAGCTGGTCCAGCAGGGCCGGGAGCTCCCGGGTCTGGAGAGACTCCACATCGCGGCGATACACGGCGAACCCACAGTGTCCCGGCTCCCGCGGAGGCCCAAGCCCTGGGAGGCCGCGGCACTGGCTGAGTCCCTTCCTCCTCCGACCCACAGGACAGGAACGGCCCCGGCGGAGCCTGGCTTGGCTGAGGCAGCGACTGCACCTTCATGACACACAGCGGGCTCCTGAGGTTCCAGGTCCTTTGCGGCGGCGATCTGGAGGGCGTGGCTACAGGACCCCGTATGCCATTCAGTTACTCATCTTTTATGCTTTGGTCCTGACCTGTCTCAACTGGACTTGCTCCTGCAGCCACTATGGGGGTTTTGCATTTGCATTTCTGGACCGTGATAGTTAAGAAAAATCCTGTTTCAGTCCTTATATGTAATAAAATATGTAACAAAAGGTTTTATGATTAATTTGGCCCCACAATGATTTTGAAGATACGTTAAAGGAAAGCCCAAAGCATTTTAAAAAGCCAACCAAGAAAGACTAAAATCGTGGCTCTTGGAATCAGCTGGATCAGGCAAGGGGCTAGAGACTTAGAGCATTGGAAAGGCTCCCACAGCCACCCTGAAATCAGTCCTTTTATGTTAAACAGGCTACCTGGCTCAGTGCACCTACTTAGTCAACACTAGATTTTACTTTCTCTATAAAAGCTAGAACATACCTAGTATGTGCTGACATGAACATACCCTAACCCACAGATGATGTAACAGGTCTACCTTTTCTCAGAAATAAGGATTGTCTCACAACTTGTTCAACGAATTAGTTATGTCATGGTACATATATAGAAGTGCACAATTTTTGTAACATCTTTTATTTGTATACAATTATAAATTAAAAACTTGTTTTATCAGAATTTTTTTTTAAAATTTATTTTTAGTCAACTTACTCCCTTTTATTTACCAGCAGTTTGCTCTGACAGAGTAAATTACAAACTCTTGTTTTGCTTAATCCTTTTAGCCATCATGTCAGGCACACAGGTTGGAGGGTATTAGCTCCCATTTTACGGACAGAGTGGAAACACTGTACTCATATTTAGTGTAAGACAGAGCTGGGATACAAGCCTTGGGATTCCATAGTCACAACTGCTTTTTTCCATAACTTTGTAATACATCATTTTAAAGTAATCCGATTTCACAATGTTTTACAGTATAAGAGTAACATCTACAGCATCTCTTCTTGACAGGTTACCTCTGGAGAGAACCAATCTAGTTACCTCATACGCTGGTACTTTTTTTTTCTGAGACAGAGTTTTGCTTTTGTTGCCTAGGTTAGAGCGCAATGGCCTGATCCTGGCTCACTGCAACCTCCGCCTCCCTGGGTGCAAGCAATTCTCCTGCCTCAGCCTCCCAAGTAGCTGGGATTACAAGCACGTGCCACCTCACCCAGCTAATTTTGTATTTTTAGTACAGACAGAGTTTCTCCATATTCGTCAGGCTGGTCTCAAACTCCTGATCTCGGGTGATCCGCCTGCTTCATCCTCCCAAAGTACTGGGATTATAGGCGTGAGCCACCACGCCCAGCCTAAGCTGGCACGTTTTAAGGCAGTTACACCTCTAACTTGATTTCCCAGCTATGCTTGAGGGTCCCAGGAGCCAAAATTGCAGCCAAACTGGTCTGAAAGGACCAGGGAACAGAATGGTCAAACATGTTTCCAAGTTCAACCTAGGCCTGGCACATCCTTGCCAATTGCTCAGATGGCAAGTGAGGGGCAACTAAGTGAAGGGAGTAGCAGGAAGACCCACTTGGGGTGGACACTAATGAAAAACACAATCAGTATCAGATCCACTGTTTGCAGGATTAAAATCCCCAGATGCCCAGTTACTGGTCTACTATCTACTATGTCACTACCAGCAGTACAAAAGGCAATACTTCTGAAGACTAGAATATACAAGGAAAAAATTAAGCTGCCTGCCTGTCTGGGGCCTACCGAGCCAAACAGTGCTAATTTCATCCATGCCAAACAAAATTGTTCATTCCTTCCTGATTTGGGTTTGAAGAAAGTGTGCTGATCATCAGAGAAACCAGGTAATTCTATCCTGAAGCCCAGGGGAAGAAATGGTGGGGATTTCTGAGTTAGAGATGGTGCAGGGGGTAACACTATGCCACCATGAAGGGAAAAGTCTATCTTGGTAAACTTTGTTCTTCCATAGGACATGGAACCAGAGTAGCAAGATCAGGGCCTGCATGACCGATCCCGATTAAGAGCAGGACTTCCTCGCATAAAGTACACAAGGGCCGGGCGCGGTTGCTCACTCCTGTAACCCCAGCACTTTGGGAGGCCCAGGCTTGTGGATCACTTGAGGTCAGGAGACTAGCCTGGTCAACTGGTGCAACTCTGTCTCCCTCTCTACTAAAAATACAAAAATTAGCCGGCCATGGTGGTACATGCATGTAATCCCAGCTGATCGAGGGGCTGAGGCAGAATCACTTGAACCCAGGAGGTGGAGGCTGCAATGAGCCAAGATCACGCCACGGCACTCCAGCCTGGGCAACAGAGTGAGACTGTCTCAAAACAGAGAAAAACAAAACCCATAAGGTGCACAGCTATCTGAGAAGGGTCGAAACACCCTAGAACTGCAAGCAAAATTTTGAGTGTAAACATGTTTTCCTGGCGAAGGGATCCTCATTCTCAAATCCTGAGCTTTTAGGAAAAAGTACTAAGCCAGTTTCAGGTTAGGATACAAAAGCCTCCAGATACACTTAGAGCCAGTCAAGTTTGAGAGCTCTCAAAGCCATCACTGAAAAGTTGGAACATAGACTCACAGCAGAGACAAGTGAACATTTATTTGTATGCCTTTCTTCCTATGTGTATTTCAAGTCTTTTTCAAAACAAGGCCCTAGGACTCTCCAGATTCAATTACGTCCTTGGGCTTGGTCAACTGCTGCAGGAGTCTTAGGGAGCCTTGTACAAATGCTAGAGTGACTCATTTACCAACATTAAACCCTAAGATAGATGCAACAAAGTAGGACTCCTTCCTCCACGGAATGTGCTGATTTCAGACGATGCAGTACCCAATGTAGAAAACACTGGAATTTTTCTTTGGAACTGGAGTGTGATGAGAGATGCTTGCCATGAACATAAGCTATTGTCTTTTCTTTTCTTTGAGACAGAGTTTCGCTTGTTGCCCAGGCTAGAGTGCAAGGGCATGATCTTGGCTCACCGCAACCTCCGCCTGGCAAGTCTCCTGCCTCAGCCTCCCGAGTAGCTGGGATTACAGGCATATGCCACTATGCCCGGCTAATTTTTGTATTTTTACTAGAGACGGCATTTCTCCATGTTGGTCGGGCTGGTCTCGAACCCCCAACCTCAGGTGATCTGCCCGCTTCAGCCTCCCAAAGTGTTGGGATTACAGGCGTGAGCCATCACGCCTGGCCAGCTACTGTCTTTTCTTTGACCCTTCCTTTCCAGTTTTTGAAGATAAAGCAGGAAATAATCTTCTCTGAAGATACTTGATAAAAATTCCCAAAACAATTAAACACATGCTTCCACTTCATTGATAAAAATTTACCGCAGTTTGACACCTAAAAGCAATAACAACAGCAATAAAAAGTAATTTCAGAGTTAAGATTTCTTCAGCAAAACAGATGATTCACATCTTCAAGTCCTTTTTGAAATCAGTTATTATTATTGGTCTTTCCCCATTTCCATCTAAATGACCGCAGCAGTACAGTTTTTTTTTTTTTTTTTTTTTTTTTGAGACAGAGTCTTGCTCTGTCGCCCACGCTGGAGTGCAGTGGTGTGATCCTGGCTCACTGCAATCTCTGCCTCCTAGGTTCAAGTGATTCTCCTGCCTCAGCCTCCTGAGTAGCTGAGACTACAGGCATGTGCCACCACACCCACCTAATTTTTGTATTTTTAGTAGAGACAGGGTTTCACCATGTTGGCCAGGATGGTCTCAATCTCCTGACCTCATGGTCTGCCTGCCTTGGCCTCCCGAAGTGCTGGGATTACAAGCATGAGCACCGCGCCCGGCCAGCAATAGTTTTTAGTTACTCGACATCTTTAAGCCTATAACTCAGGCTATGCATAGCTCCATGCCTAATCAGGCATTCATTGATCCCAGCAGGTCTCTATCTATTTGTACCAGCCTCCTTTCTCCTTCCAATCTCAAGGTTACTCTTAAATACTAGTAAATGCAAAAAGAATTTGTAAAGTGGCAAGGCATGGCCCATCGAAAGTCAACCAAAGGGCAATTTTCAGCCCTGCCTCACCTGGGTCTAGTTCAGCTGGCGGATGAGCTGATTGATGCGTTCACCCCGATAGCCAGGTGTGCCCATCTCCTTGAGGAAGCCCACTCTATTTTTGGTAGCATGTCGGGCCACTGAGAGGTGGAAAGGGCGCAAGAACCATGAGATCTCCTGGAAATGCTTCCCTGGGAAGGCAATTTCATGAATGAGGTCTTCCAAGCAAATGACGCCAAACTTCCCTAAGAAACACAAAAGCACAGATTCCTTTATCAACATGTATCCAGCATATACTAAGCTGGGCACTCTGGCAGACTCTTGGGACCCCAAGAACACAACCTGAATCTCACAAAGCTTCAAAGACCCTGGCTTTCTGCCCCAGATGACCCTAAGCTGTAGCACTCACCCAGGTGCTCCTCAATCACTGTGTTGTCTGTCAGAGGGATGGTCTTATTCTTGACCTTGGCTTGTCCACGTTTCAAAATGAGTTCTCGGACAGACTTCAGATTTGGAAATCTATGTGGGAAAATAAAGCACAGTTTTCACCAGCACCTGGCACACTACATACCAGTCCTGCAGCCTGGCTGAGGAGAGGTTGGAGAGATTCTCCCACACACCCACTTCTCCCAACGAGCAAGTGTTCTGCAATCACATTCCAGCTGAAATGCTTGGAAATATTCCTAATAAAGAACCGAAGTGATCCCACTTACATAATTAGAAATTTAAATTTATGGATATAAATGTTCACCAGGGAAAATATCACCAACAAAAACAAAACAGAAACAATGTCCTAGCTTAGCTCAGGGGCTAGGACTCTGGCCTTAGGTGACCCTCTAACTCAAAACAGTGCAAGAGTTGGAGATGAAATCCCAAGTTTTTGTTGGGTTTCAATGTTTGAGGAATACTACTCTTTTTTTTTTTTTTTTTGAGACGGAGTCTTGCTCAGTCGCCCAGGCTGGAGGGTAGTGGTGCAATCTCGGTTCACTGTAAGCTCCACCTCCCGGGTTCACACCATTCTCCTGCCTCAGCCTCCTGAGTAGCTGGGACTACAGGCGCCCGCCACCATGCCTGGCTAATTTTTTTTGTATTTTTAGTAGAGACGGGGTTTCACCATGTTAGCCAGGATGGTCTCGATCTCCTGACCTCGTGATCCACTGCGCCCGGCCTTTTTTTTTTTTGAGATGGAGTCTTGCTCTGTCGCCGTGCTGGATTGCAGTGGCGCAATCTCTCTCAGCTCACTGCAACCTCCGCCTCCTGGCTTCAAGCAATTCCCCTGCCTCAGTCTCCCGAGTAGCTGGGACTACAGGCACACACCACCAGGCCTGGCTAATTTTTTTTTGTATTTATTAGTAGAGACAGGGGTTTCACCATGTTGGCCAGGATGGTCTCAATCTCCTGACCTTGTGATCCACCCGCCTCAGCCTCCCAAAGTGCTGGGATTACAGGCACGAGCCACCATGGCCAGCCAGGAATACTACTCTTATACAAGCACTGCCTTTAGCTCTGCTTTAAGACTTCCAAGAACTGATCTCTCCTTGACCCAGCCTTAGCCTACGACGGCACCAGCCCTACCATGGTACTCTTAAGACCCCTACCTACCCCATGTCCCATGGTTGTTACAGCTACCCACTGATTTCAGGCTGGCTGAGGTCACAGCAAAATGTCCCTTCTACAGCAACATGAGCCCTGGAGAGCAATACCCGGTGCAGCCTGACACACTCAAATAGAAATCTAATGTGAATTCACATGGAAAACCTCACTCACCCCCAGGTCACATAAGGTTCCACTATACGCAGCATTTTTAGGTTCTGGGGGGTGACTTTTACAAAGACACCACTAAAAATTTTCTTTAGGCGAAGTCTTGCAATGGTTCTCTGCACCAATAAACTCACGCCATCAATCCTGAAATGAACAGCAACAGAAGTCAGACAGACTCCCTCCAGTTTATGTCAGTCCAGCAAGCACAACATGCGAGGTCACTACACTGGGTAATCTGGAGTAAGACACAGAGACTGTGCCTTAAAGAGCTCAGTTTAGTGGGAGGGAGTTATGAAAACCAATCCTTTCATGATGTGGAGCAATGCCTGGAATGCTATGGAAACACAGAGACAGTCCCTGAACTTGTGTGTGTTTCAGGGGCTGAGGGAGTGGTGGTATGCAGGTCTACGCATGTCCAGCTAAGGAAGCTGGATATGCTTTTACGGGCAGTAAAAGCTACTGAAGATTTTAAGTAGAAGAGACAAGACCAGATTTCTTTCTGACAATCACCAAGGGCAGTGTATGGGATAGATCACAGTATGACACTAGAGGCAAGGAAATCCAGGAGGAAGGTTAATACAATAGTTTAGGAAAAATACGAGCAGTGGTAGAAGGCTACAAAGGACAGAGCTCATAAAAATATGCAAAAGTCACAGGTTTCTGGTTTGGGTGATTGGGTAGGGGAAAGAGCAAGTAGAGTTGCACATGAGGTGGGCAGGGGGTTGCGAAAATTCCACTAACTGAGGAAAAATGTCTCCCCTTCACTGAATATGTTTCATCCACTCAGCCTTGTTTCAGTTCCTAGAATGATGCCTTGCTTTCCCCACCTCAGGACTTCAGCACATATGCCTGGAAAGTCTCCCAACACTGGTGAACGCCTTTCACATCTTTCAGGTCTCAGGTAGAAGTTCCTGCTTTAGAGAGGGTGTCCTCAACCCCTTCTCCCTAGTGAGCACTTATTTTCAAGTCTATCTGTCTAAGGTCTTCCAAATATTGCAGACTAAATTGTGCTCTACCCTGACATCCTAGCATGACTTGGCTGAGTGGCTTGGGGCTTATCATCTCCCTAGAAAGGGGTCTAAAGCTTAAGCAACGGTTTGCCCCAGCCTCATGCAATTAGAAAGACACCAGTTCCTTACCTTTCGATGCGTACAACAAAGGCCAAGGAATGTTTGTCTGGCAATTCCAAGGCATGAGGTTTCACTTCTAGTCGTCTGAGACGCACCTTGTCACGTTTCTGCCGCCAGGAATCATGTAGGAATGATTCCAGTCGCTTAAACCTGAGCCCTTTTCCTTTCCTCTGCTACAGAGAAGACAGACCATCATTATCATCTTGTGCCTCCATACATTTTTACTTTTAGAACAGTAATTCATGAGTGACAACTGATAGAGCTTATTTCCCCGTGTTCTACAATGCAGAGCAAAGCAATATTCTCTATTTTCTTTTTTTTTTTTTTTTTTTTTTTTTGAGACGGAGTCTCGCTCTGCCGCCCAGGTTGGAGTGCAGTGGCCGGATCTCAGCTCACTGCAAGCTCCGCCTCCCAGGTTTATGCCATTCTCCTGCCTCAGCCTCCCGAGTAGCTGGGACTACAGGCACCGCCACCTCGCCCGGCTAGTTTTTTGTATTTTTTAGTAGAGACGGGGTTTCACCGTGTTAGCCAGGATGGTCTCGATCTCCGGAGCTCGTGATCCGCCCGTCTCGGCCTCCCAAAGTGCTGGGATTACAGGCTTGAGCCACCGCGCCCGGCCTCTCTATTTTCATATAAGGGAAAAATGAGAAACCAAAGTAAAGGTGGAGTTGAGTAAACTTGGGAATTACTGGGAAAAATAATTAACAAACAAAAAATTAGTTTGCATGATATTAATCAATGCTTACTAACAAGCTTCCTTAAACTCAATGCCAGCATTTGCCTGCAGGTGTTAAATATTTGCTAAAGGAAGACATACACCATATACACTTGGTGCTCTGCATCTGTGATTCAACCAACCCCAGATGGAAAATACTTCTGAGGAGCACATACACAGTGGCTCACCTGTAGTCCCAGCTACTCAGGAGACTGAGGCAGGAGGTTCTCTTGAACCCAGGAATTCAAGGCTGCAATGAGCTATGATCCTGCCACTGCACTTAGTCTGGGTAACAGAATACCTCACTCCTCTTTTTTTTTTTTTGAGATGGAGTCTCGCTCTGTCACCCAGGCTGGAGTGCAGTGATGCGATCTCAGCTCACTGCAACCTCTGCCTCCTGGGTTCAAGCAATTTTCCTGCCTCAGCCTCCCAGGTAGCTGGGATTACAGGTATGTGCCACCACACCTGGCTAATTTTTATATTTTTAGTAGAGATAGGGTCACCTTGTTGGCCAGGTTGGTCTTGAACTCCTGACTTCAGGTGATCCACCTGCCTCAGTCTCCCAAAGTGCTGGGATAACAAGAGTGACCCACCATACCCGGCCAAAGACCCCACTTTTTTTTTTTTTTTTGAGACAGGGTCTCGCTCTGTCACTCAGGCTGGAGTGCAGTGGCACAATCTTGGCTCACTGCAACCTCCGCCTCCTGGGTTCAAGCGATTCTTCTGCCTCGCTTCCTGAGTAGCTAGGATTACAGGCACATGCCACAGTGCCAGTCTAATGTTTTGTATTTGTAGTAGAGATGTGGTTTCACCATGTTGGCCAGGCTGGTCTCGAACTCCTGACCTCAAGTAATCCACCTGCCTCGGCCTCCCAAAGTATTGGGATTACAGGCATGAGCCACTGCGCCCCGCTGACTTCTTAAAAAAAAAAAAAAAGAAAAAAAAAAAAGAAAAAACATTCAGGGGAAAAAAATGAAAAAAAAAAAAAAAAAAAACAGTAAAAAGTAATACAAATTTTAAAAATACATTATGTACACTGTATTAGCTATCAGTAACCCAGGCCAGGCAGGATGGCTCAGGTCTATAATCCCAGCACTTTGAGAGGCCAGTGGGTGGATCACTTGAGGCCAGGAGTTTGAGACCAGCATGGCCAACATGTTAAAACATCTCTACTAAAAATACAAAAATTAGCCGGTGGCCATGTGGGGTGGCTGATGCCAGTAATCACAGCACTTTGGGAGGCCGAGGTGGGTAGATCACTTGAGTCCATGAGTTCCAGACCAGCCTGGTCAACATGGTGAAACCTCGTCTCTACTAAAAATACAAAAATTAGCAGGGCATGGTGGCACATCCTTGTAATCCCAGCTACTTGGGAGGCTGGCGCAGGAGAATCGCTTGAACCCGGGAGGTGGAGGTTGTGGTGAGCCGAGATCACACCACTGTACTCCAGCCTGGGAGACAGGTGAGACTCTGTCTCAAAAACAAAACAAAATTAAATTAAATTAAATTAAAAAAAAAAAAATTAGCCGAGTGTGGTGGCTAATTTAGCTAAAATTAGTCACATGCCTGTAATCCTAGCTACTTGGTTGACTGAGGCAGGAGAATTGCTTGAGCCCAGTAGGCAGAGGTTGCAGTGAGTCGAGACTGTGTCACTGCACTCCAGAACACAGTGAGACTCTTGCCTCAAAAAAAAAAAAAAAAAAAAAAAAAAAAAAGCTATTAAGTAATCCAGAGAGAATTTAAATTACATAGGCGGAAGGAGTACAGATTATATGCAAATACTACAACCATTTTATATAAGGGACTTCAGCAGTCTCAGATTTAGGCATCTGTGGGAGTCCTGGAACCAACCCCCTAAGGACACTGAGAGACAACTATACCTGGTTTGTCAAACTGTTGCGGGGAGCTCGTAAATACCAAATGTAGTCCAACACATGCTGGATAAAAATCACCTAATACAAATTCTAATTACTTTATCTTGGTTCCCCACCATTACCTCCTTCTTTGCCAAAAGTGCCTGCTTTGCCTGGGTGGCTTTGAGGGCTTGATAAGCCTTCCTCTTTTTCAGCAGATTTTCTGGAACCAAAGGGATTTTTCTTTGCCTGATGCAGAAAATTGAGATCAGAGATAACATTTAGAAAACGAACACTTGGCTGGGCGCGGTGGCTCAAGCCTATAACCCCAGCATTCTGGGGGGCCGAGGTGGGTGGGGGGGGGATCACCTGAGGTCAGGAGTTCGAGACCAGCCTGACCAACATGGTGAAACCCCCGTTTCTACCAAAAATAAAAAATCAGCTTGGCGGGGTGGCGCACGCCTGTAATCTCAGCTACTCCGGAGGCTATAGCAGGAGAATCGCTTGAATCCGGGAGGCGGAGGTTGCAGTGAGCCGAGATTGCGACACTGCACTCCAGCCTGGGCGACATAGCAAGACTCCGTCTCAAAACAAAACAAAAAAAAACAACAACAAAGAAAACGAACATTCAATGGATTTCCAAACCAAGTCAATATCCTGGGCTTCAGGGAACATTACTGTTTTCAAGTGTCTGAAGAAAGATTCCCCTGAAACCTGCGGTTTCTGACTCCAGGCCTCCAAATGTACCCCTAATATTCACTCATCCCCAATGCCTCGAAAAGTAATGAACCCTTTAGCCTCTGCATTCCTGTAAGTTAACAGGATTTTCGCTGCCACAGCTCTTCATAGGCACTAGCAGCGACGAATCTAGTAAAACCCCATGGGGTTGGGGTGGGTGCAGACCTATCTGCAGGGTTAATACTTGTCAGGCTGGGTGAATTCAACTGTGGCACTCCAGCCCGCTGCCTGAAGTCAATCCTCGCCTCTCTAGATAACCCGAAATTGACCGCGGTCCCCTCCCTCCTCCGCCACAGCGCTACGGCTCCTCATCCCCACCCTTTGTAAACTGTGGCTTTGTCTATTCCTAGAGCCCACAAGAATCCTCCACCGAGGCATAAACACCGTGGATGGCACCAGATACTCAACACCCAATTCCAGATATTCAAAGCCCCACTCACTCTTGCTCCGCCATCTTTCTAGTGGTGCAGCTACTGATCATGCGCAACCCCAACACATGGGGAAGACAGCACTCGCTGTTTCCTTGACCATAGAGATGTCTGTTCTAACTCACGCTGGAGGACCCAGACAGTCAGCGTTCACTTAGCCGCAGTGAGCCGCTGAGGTCATGCTAACCCCGATTCCTGCCAAAAGTTGCAGCGCTTCCAGGGTTTTTAGAGCCTGTATCATTTTCAAAACCCAGCCCTTTTTTTTTTGTAAGTTACAGTTTCATCACAAGCAGCTTGGCTGTGGACAATAAAGTGCTTCCCAGAATGCACCTGTGGCGTCCGCTCTAGCGAAGGCGCCGCACTTCCGGCGCGGCTCTGTGCGTCTCTGAGGAGGAAGACAGACAAATTGCGCGAAACCTTTTCGTTCTGTGGAAAAATTTGGAGGCTATGGTTTTGGCTCTCACATGTAGGTGCAAGTGTTTGTTGAGGACTTAAGAGTGGTAAAACCAGTAGCTGCGATTCCGTCAGCTTGGCTCCGTCGATGGATCCTTGAAGACGTTATTTAACCCGTCTGTACTGCGGCTTCATTACCCATAAAATGGGTATACAGTAATAATAGGTCTACCTAATGGCGTTACGAGGATTACAGGAGATTATATAAAGCGTAAAGCGTTTAGCAGTGTCTGTCAGCACTATGTTTGTTACTATTACTGCTGGACCGAAAACTACAACTTGCTTCCTTGCCATCTAAAACCGTTATACAGACCGGGCGCGGTGGCTCACACCTGTAATCCCAGCACTTTAGGAGGCCAAGGCGGGAGGATCACCTTAGGTCAGGAGTTCGAGACCAGCCTGGCCAACATGGCGACAGAGCAAGACTCCGTCTCAAAAAAAAAAAAAAAGGAATGAAAATAAAACCCTTATACAGCTGTCATCACCTGGAATATGCGTTCTTCCCTCCCGGTCTATATAAAATCCTGAAAAAGTAGGCCGGAGCCGGTGGCTTTCACCTGTAATCCCAGCACTTTGGGAGGCCGAAGCAGGTGGATCACTTGAGGTCAGGAGTTGGAGACCAGCCTGGCCAAGATGGTGAAACCCCGTCTCTACTAAAAATACAAAAAATTAGCTGGGCGTGGTGGCTCGCGCCTAAAGTCCCGGGAGGCGGAGGCTGCATGAGCCCAGTTTGTGCCACTGCACTCCAGCCTGGGCGACAGAGCGAGAGTGTCTCAAAAAAATTAAAAAAATATTTTTTTTAAATTAAAAATCCTGAAAACAACACAAGTCTTATCTCTGCAAACCTCCAGAGCAGCGCTTCTCAAGCATTAATAGTGAATAGGAGTCATCTGAAGATTTTACTAAAATACAGATTTTTATTCAGGAAGCCGGGTGGGGAGTTGATACTCTGCATTTTTTTTTTTTTTTTTTTTTTTTTTTGAGATGGAGTCTTGCTTTGTCCCCCAGGCTGGAGTGCAGTGGCATGATCTCGGCTCTCTGCAAGCTCTGTGTCCCGGGTTCACGCCATTCTCCTGCCTCAGCCTCCCGAGCAGCTGGGACTACAGGCGCCCACCACCATACCTGGCTAATTTTTTGAATTTTTCGTAGAGACGGGGTTTCACCGTGTTAGCCAGGATGGTCTCGATCTCCTGACCTTGTGATCCGCCCGCCTCGGCCTCTCAAAGTGCTGGGATTACAGGCGTGAGCAACCGCGCCCGGCCAATATTCTGCATTTTTAACAGGCTTCAGAATGACACTGGTGCTACTGGTCTATGGGCTGACTAGTAAGACTCTAGTGTCTGGTTTCCCTCAGGACATTATTATATATTTAATATTTCTTCCACACGATACTAGGAGGGCAGGAACCATGACTGCTTGCTCATCACTGATCCTAAGGGTCTAGCACCAATTTCTCGATTTTGGCACTATTGATACTGATACTGGTGGCAGCTAAAGGCCTCGTGTTGCCATGTAACTAGTCCAACCGGAAAGACTGCCATGGGCACAGGTCACTTTCTGATGAATAAGTGTCAGGACAACCCAGTATTCAGGGTCACACACTGAAAGAGGGAGGCTCATTCTCTTTCAGCACCTCACCGTGTGTCTTTGTAAAGAGGCAAAATACAAGGGTCATCAAAGTGTAAGACATTCACTAAATAGTAAACAAAAAAGCAAAAAGTTAAATGTTTTGTGATTTTTCCTCTCTATGGATAAAAGGTAGAGTCTGTGGTATCAATAATATTAAAGGGAGGAGGAATTTTAGGGTTAACAATACTCCAGCCGGGCCCCGATGGCTCACACCTGTAATCCCAGCACTTTGGGAGGCTGAGGCGGGCAGATCACTTGAGCTCAGGAGTTCAAGACCACCCTCAGCAACATGGCAAAACCCTGTCTCTACTAAAAATATAAAAATTAGCCGAGCATGGTGGCATATGCCTGTAGTCCCAGCTACTTGGGAGGCTGAGGCACGATAATTGCTTGAACCTGGGAAGCAGAGGTTGCAGTGAGCCGAGATTATGCCACTGTACTCCAGCCTGGGCAACAGAGCCAGAATCTGTCTCAAAACAACCCCCAAAAAACCAGTACTGCAAGGCTGAATGGGATCGAGGCCAGGATTCAGGAAATGGTTTTCTACTGCCAGCAGATGGTGCTAGGAGAATACTTATTCTCAGCGCCAACGCCATTACTCCACCAGACTGACACAGGGAGAAAGAAAAGAGCCCCACTCTTAAACAATTATTCATTAACTGAATATGTGTTTACTGAGCATTGAGCATGTGTCCTAGATCTTTTTTTCAAAGTGAGGTTACTGAGGTCGGGTGTGGTGGCTCATGCCTGTAATCCCAGCACTTTGAGAGGCTGAGGCAGGCAGATCACCTGAGGCCAGAAGTTCAAAACCAGTCTGACCATCATGGTGAAACCCCATCTCTACTAAAAATACAAAAATTAGCTGGGTGTGATGGTGCATACCTGTAATCCCAGCTACTTGGGAGGCTGAGGCACAAGAATTGCTGCACTCCAGCCTGGGTGACAGAGTGAGACCCTGTCTCAAAAAAAAAAAAAAAAAAAATTCCAATCCTCTTGTGAACTTATCTCTTCTTCATCATGTACAGTTGGGCGGCTGTTGGGAGGATACCAAATCCGAACGTTTCCCTCTAATACTTAAAGTAGTCTTTGGAAGATCTTTTCAATTCTTTTAATCACCCTATTGGGAGTGGGTATGAGATGCTAAATTTCTCTGTGATTTTGAATTTTGAGCAGAGTGATGATGGCACAAAGTATGAGATTTGAGACAAGACTTTTTTTTTTTTTTTGAGACAAAGTCTTGCTCTGTCGCCCAGGCTGGAGTGCAATGGTATAATCTTGGCTTACTGCAACCTCTGCCTCTCGGGTTCAAGCAATTCTCGTGCCTCAGCCTCCCAAGTAGCTGGGACTACAGGCATGTGCCACCACACCTGGCTAATTTTTGTATTTTTAGTAAAGACGGGTTTCACCATATTGGCCAGACTGGTCTTGAACTCCTGACCTCAAGTGATCTGCCCACCTTGGCCTCCCAAAGTGCTGGGATTACAGGTATGAGCCACTGCACCCAGTTGGGGGCAAAACTTAAGGATTTCCACCTAAGAAGACCTCCTAGAGTTTCTTTGTCTCTATTCTTCTCAAGCCTGGTGGGTTCTTCAATGTTTTCTTTAATTCTTATTCTCCTTACAAAATCCCTTTATGTTGGTTAACTAGAATAATTTTCTGTTGTTTACAACCAAATAATCCTGATTGTAATACTCCCAAACATTTGGGATACAGAATAGGGTGTAAAAAATGTTCCCAGATTTTGTGTGTGTGTGTGTGTGTGTGTGTGTGTGTGTGTGTGTTTGAGTTTTTGAGATGGAATCTCACTCTGTCGCCAGGCTGGAGTAGAGTAGTACTATCTCGGCCTACTGCAACCTCTGCCACCCGGGTTCAAGCAATTCTCTGGACTCAGCCTCTGAAGTAGTAGCTGGGACTACAGGTGCACATCACTATGCCCGGCTAATTTTTGTATTTTTAGTAGAGATGGGGTTTCACCATGTTGGCCAGGATGGTCTCAATTTCTCGACCTCGTGATCCGCCTGCCTTGGCCTCCCAAAGGGCTGGGATTACAGGCATGAGCCACCGTGCCCAATCCCCAGATTGTTTTTTTTTCTTTTTCTTTTTCTTTTTCTTTTTCTTTTTTTTTTAGAGTCTCGCTCTGTCGTCCAGGCTGGAGTGCAGTGGCACGATCTCGGCTCACTGCAACCTCTGCCTCCTGGGTTCAAGCCATTCTCCTGCCTTAGCCTCCCGAGTAGCTGGGATTACAGGTGCCCGCTACCACGCCTGGGTAATTTTTGTATTTTTAGTAGAGACAGGGTTTCACCATGTTGGCCAGGCTGGTCTCGAAGTCCTGACCTCAGGTGTTCACCTGCCTCAGCCTCCCAAAGTGCTGGTATTACAAGCGTGAGCCACAGCGCCCGGCCAATTATAGGTATATTTGTATGTAACAATTTTGGAAGCATATATGAAAAAGTGCTGATGGTGGTCTTTTTGGGAAATGGTAGTAGGGTCTGGAATCGGAGGAAAACTTCTACTTTGTGATATGCCCTTTGTTTACCACGTAGGAATTAGTTTAAGAAAAAGCTCTGAGCCAGGTTGGTGGCTGACGTCTGCAATCCCAGCACTTTGGGAGGCCCAGTTGGGCAGATCACTTGAGCTCACAAATTTGAGACCTGCCTGGGCAACATGGTGAAACCACGTCTCTACAACAAATATAAAAATTAGGCTGGGTGTGGTGACTCACACCTGTAATCACAGCACTTTGGGAGGCCGAGGCAGGTGGATCACTTGAGACCAGGAATTTGAGACCAGCCTGAGCAACATGGCAAAACCCTGTTTCTACTAAAAATACAAAAAATTAGCCGAGCGTGGTGGTGCACACCTGTAGTCTCAGCTACTTGAGAGGCTGAGATGGGAGGATCGTTTTAGCCTGGAAGGGCAAGGCTGTAGTGAGCCAGATCTTGTCATTGCACTCCAACCTGGGCAACTGGAGTGAGACCCTGTCTCAGTAGTTAGATAGGTAGATAAATAGACAGATAGACAGACAGACATGGCCAGGCAAGGTGACTCACACCTGTAATGCCAGCACTTTGGGAGGCCGAGGTGGGTGGATCACTTAAGTTCAGGAGTTTGAGACAAGCCTGGCCAACATGATGAAATCTCATATCTGCTAAAAAAATACAAAAATTATTTGGGTGTGGTGGTGGGTGCCTGTAATCCCAGCTACTCAGGAGGCTGAGGCAGGAGAATTGCTTGAACCTGGGAGATGGAGGTTCCAGTGAGTCGAGATTGCACCACTGCACTCCAGCCTGGGTGACAGAGTGACTCCATCTCAGGAAAAAAAAAAAAAAAAAAAATCTTGGCCCGGCATGGTGGCTCACGCCTATAATCCCAGCACTTTGGGAAGCCAAGGCGGGCAGATCATGAGGTCAGGAGATCAAGACCATCCTGGCTAACATGGTGAAACCCCGTCTCTACTAAAAATACAAAAAATTAGCCAGTCATGGTGGCATGTGCCTGGAGTCCCAGCTACTCCGGAGGCTAAGGCAGGAGAACTGCTTGAATCTGGGAGGCAGAGGTTTCAGTAAGCCAAGATCACACCACTGCACTCCAGCCTGGGCGACAGAGAGAGACTCCGTCTCAAGAAAGAAAAAAAAGGCTGGGCGCGGTGGCTCACACCTGTAATCCCACACTTTGGGAGGCCAAAGCGTGCGGATCACGAGCTCAGGAGTCCGAGACCAGCCTGGCCAAAATGGTGAAACCCCGTTTCTACTAAAAATACAACAGTTAGCTGGGCATGGTGGCACATGCCTGTAATCACAGCTACTTGGGAGGCTGAGGCAGGAGAATCGCTTGAACCTGGGGAGGTGGAGGTTGCAGTGAACCGAGATCGCACCATTGCACTCCAGCCTGGGCGACAGAGTGAAACTCCGTCTCAGAAAAAAAAAAGAAAAAAGAAAAAAGAAAAAAAATCTATATCTATATATAAATTAGATGGGCATGGTGGTGTGTACCTGTCGTCATGCTACTTGGGAGGCTGAGATGGGAGGATGGGTTGAGGCTGGGAGGTGGAGGTTACAGTGAACAGAGATCGCACCACTGCACTCCAGCCTGAGTGACAGAGCCAGAACTTGTTTCAGAAAAAAATAAAATAAAATAAAATAGAAAGTAAAAAAATAAAAAAAAAGATCTGTAAGTAATTGGATTTTTGTGGTTCTCTCTGAATTGGTACCAGAATCTCTTTCCTAACATGTCTGTGCATAATTTATTTCAGTATTCTCTGCACTTCTGGATTATTTGGAATCCTACTTTTACTTAAGGGAAAGCTGCCACACCCAACACACCCTAAGGGGAACTCTATCGGCAATTTCCCATCTGCTCCATCCTCTTTCTTGGATTAAGACACTGTTTGCAGTCAGCTTCATTGTGCTTCAAGCTTTGCTTTGAGAGTGACAAGGAGTTATCGGGAACCAGGTAGGAAAGAGGTTAGTCTGAGAGCAGTGGATGAACCTGGAGTTAAGGCAGACCACGTGAACAACAGCTTTTGATCCTGATGAAAAACAGGCATAAGGAAGCAAAAGTGGGAAGGAAAGGGAGAGAACAGGTGAGGGGCAGCAGCCTCAAGCTTGAGGATCGACAAGAAAGCTGGGGTAGGAAGGTGAAAGTATGTAGCAGGTAAGACAAAAGCAAAACAGACAAACCCAAACTTCTGAATTATTTAGGGATAATGGAATATGGCTCTTTTTACTTTTTTTTTTTTTTTTTTTGAAATGGAGTTTTGCTCTTGTTGCCTAAGCTGGAGTGCAATGGCATGATATTGGTTTACCACAACCTCCGCCTCCTGGGTTCAAGCGATTCTCCTGCCTCAGCCTCCCAAGTAGCTGAGATTACAGGCATGTGCCACCACGCTCGGCTAATTTTGTATTTTTAGTAGAGATGGGGTTTCTCCATGTTGGTCAGGCTGGTCTCGAACTCCCAACCTTAGGTGATCTGCCTGCCTTGGCCTCCCAAAGTACTGGGATTACAAGTGTGAGCCACCGCACCCGGTCTCTTTTTCTGGTTTTTTTTTTTTTTTTTTTTTTGAGATGGAGTCTTGCTCTGTCAGCCAGGCTGGAGTGCAGTGGCACAATTTTGGCTCACTACAGCCTCCACCTTCCAGGTTCAAGTGGTTCTCCTGTCTCAGCCTCCCGAGTAGCTGGGACTACAGGCATGTGCCATCATGCCCAGATAATTTTTTGTATTTTTAGTAAGACAGGGTTTCGCCATGTTCAGCAGGCTGGTCTTGAACTCCTGACCTCAGGTGATCTGCCCGCCTCAGCTTCCCAAACTGCTGGGATTACAGGCGTGAGCCACTGTGCCCGGCCCCGCTCTTTTAACTGTCTGCATGTCTTCAGTAACACTTTTTTTTTTTTTTTTTTTTGAGAGAGTCTTGCTCTGTCACTCAGGCTGGAGTGCAGTGGCACGATCTTGGCTCACTGCAATCTCCATCTCCCAGGTTCAAGCAATAGTCCAGCCTCAGCCTCCTGATTAGCTGGGATTACAGGCACCCACCAACATGCCTGGATAATTTTTTTTTTTTTTTTTTTTTTTTGCAGAGACAGGGTTTCACCTTGTTTGCCAGGGTTGTCTCTAACTCCTGACCTCAGGTGATCCGCCCGCCTCTCAGCATCCCTAAGTGCTGGGATTACAGGTGTGAGCCACCGTGCCCGCCCTTAGTAACAAAACATTTTACACCCTAAGAAGTAGAGGGCCGAGACCAGTCTTCCTAGTTGATGGGCAAGGACACGGTGACTGAGAGTTAAGTTGTATGAAGATACATAATTATGTGATAGATGAGGTACCAGAACCCATTTCCACATTCTGCTGCCAAAGGCACTTTCTGCCCACCCAGTTGCACTGCTTTCCTTGACTGTCATAGAAGTAATTTTTTCCCAAGGATCTTCTTGCCTTTGCAATTGGTTTCAAAGGTCAGACTCCAGCACATACCCAAGAGTAATACAGATTAGAGTTTCTTTTTTTTTGAGATGGAGTCTCGCTCTGTCGCCCAGGCTGGAGTGCAGTGATGTGGTCTTGGCTCACTGCAACCTCCGCCTTTCTGGTTCAAGCAGTTCTCCTGTCTCAGCCTCCTGAGTAGCTGGGACTACAGGTGCACCACGCCTGGCTAATTTTTGTAATTTTAGTAGAGACAGGGTTTCACCATATTGGTCAGGCTGGTCTCAAACTCCTGACCTCAGGTAATCCACCTGCCTCAGCCTTCCAACGTGCTGGGGCTACAGGCGTGAGCCACCACACACGGCCTGGGTTTCTTATAAAGGTCTTTTACCTGCAGCAGTGTAGACAGGCAATTCCTATTACAGAATCCACTTTATACTACGTATGTGCTCCTGCTATTTGTGAATATACTGAAACAGATTTCTCTATATAATTAACAATTTAATTACAAAAGTCTTGGCGCGGTGGCTGACGCCTGTAATCTCAGCAGTTTGGGAAGCCAAGGCAGCCTGATCACCTGAGGTTGGGAGTTCGAGACCAGCCTGACCAACATGGAGAAACCCCATCTCTATTATAAATACAAAATTAGCGGGCATGATGGCAGGCGCCTGTAATTCCAGCTACTCGGGAGGTTGAAGCAGGAGAATCGCTTGAACCTGGGATGCAGAGGTTGCGATGAGTCGAGATCACGCCATTGCACTGCACACAGCCTGGGCAACAAGAGGGAAACTCTATCTCGGAAAAAATAAAAATAAAAAATTAAAGTCTTTTATCTCTGTTACTACAGAAAGTATCATATTTTTTTTCTCAAGTATAACTCAGGAAAATACTAAGAACCAGGGCATGGAAATGTAAATTACAGCTCTCTGTGCAATTTATCGTGGCGGTCCAGAAGAATTTTATTTTTTGAGACAGGGTCTTGTTCTGTGACCCAGGCTGGAGTCCAGTGGCATGATCATGGCTCACTGCAGCCTTGAACTTGGCTCAAGCAATCCTCTGGCCTCAGCCTCCTGGCCTACACGCATATGCCACCATGCCTGGCTAATTTTTATTTTTTCTGCAGATAGGTCTCACTGTGTTGCCCAGGCTTCTCTTGAACTCCTGGCCTCAAGCACTCCTCCTGCCTCAGACTCCCAAAGCGTTGGGATTACAGGCATGAGCCACATGCCCAGCCCAGAAACATTATAGCATCCCATTTTCTTCTCTCCTGCACTCCAGTCAGTTCCCAAATGTAATGTATATTTGTGTGTTGCTCCCCCTGTATACTGTGAGCCCCTTGAAAGCAGAAAGCATGCCTGAATTATCTGTATATCCCAATGTCTAGCACAGTGTCTGCCAACAGTCAACTGCTCAAGTAATATTGTTGGTTAGTGATTATCATTTTCAGCTGGATACCCAACAGGTCCTCCTCTGTCTTGGAGAGCACACACAAGGCTGCAAGCAGGGCATGACCCTGAATCCCAGGGCCTAGCCCTTTCAGAACAGCACAGCTAGAGCCCTGCCTGAGCAATGCTGTTCCAGTTCCCCCACACTGTAAAGGTTTCTTTATTTTCCCTTACCTTTCCCCCAGTAATTAACTTGGAACTTTCTCTGCATCAGGAAGTGCTAGGGCCCCTTTCCTAGAATGTGTCCTCCCATACACACAGCTGTGGGCTTTAACCATCCTAAGAGAAGATGCCTGTTTTTCCTCCAGGTATGCCTCCAGGGAATAGAGACAGATCCTAACCTAGCAACCAGATGATCCTTCCTTCCCTTTTTTTTTTTTTGATGGAGTTTCGCTCTTGTTGCCCAGGATGGAGTGCAATGGCGCGATCTTGGCTCACCACAACCCCTGCCTCTCCCCGGGTTCAAGTGATTCCCCTGCCTCAGCCTCCCGAATAGCTGGGATTACAGCCATGCGCCACCACGCCCGGCTAATTTTGAATTTTTAGTAGAGACGGGGTTTCTCCATGTTGGTCAGGCTGGTGTCAAACTCCCAACCTCAGGTGATACACCCACCTTGGCCTCCCAAAGTGCTGGCATTAGAGCCACCGCACCCGGCTGATCCTTCCTTTTAACTCTTCAATCCTGGGGCACTCCCATTGTAAATGGCCTGAAGAGGGACAAAAATGTCATTCTGGACACACATTTATCCTTAGCAAGAAGAGAAGCTTGACATCAGGGTGACACTGTACATGACATCAGTAGATAGATCCCTTCATATCATTCTGTTAGGTATTTGAGAATGACTTTCTTTGTTGCCTTTTAAAAATCTTTTTAGAGAATGACTTTCTATTTATGTACTGATTACTGCTGAATCTTCATTTCCTACTGCTGTTAGGGCACAGGGGAGAATCTAATTAAACCATAAATGAGTACAAGTGTAGATTCTAGGCCCTAAAGAACAATTTGTTCCCAGAAATACATTTCATCTCTAGAAGCTTCCCTAACAATTTGGGTGGAAAAACACTTGTGAGGGCAGGAATTCAAAAGGGCCTCATGGGGCTGATTTTACACATAAGGTTATAGAGTTATTTTATTTATTACTATTATTATTTTTGAGTCAGAGTCTCACTCTGTCACCCAGGCTAGAGTGCAGTGGTGCGATCTCGGCTCACTGCAAGTTCCGCCTCCCGGGTTCTCGCCATTCTCCTGCATCAGCCTCCCGAGTAGCTGGGACTACAGGCGCCCGCCACCACACCTGGCTAATTTTTTGTATTTTTAGTAGAGACCGGATTTCACCGTGTTAGCCAGGATGGTCTTGATCTCCTGACTTCGTGATCCACACGCCTCGGCCTCCCAAAGTGCTGGGATTACAGGCGTGAGCCACCGTGCCCAGCCAGAGTTATTTTTTAATACAAAATTTGGTCAAATATGTTGAATCCAAAGAGAAACATGTTAATTCTGGACTATGTCTTATGTGAAATCTTTTATCACTTAGCTTTCTCCTTGTCCTTGCAGAAACAAAATAAACACAACAACTGAAGAAAATCTCCTGCAGAGTGAGGCTCACTTACCTGACTTTTCACATGACCCCCACTTTTCCTTCCATAGCTAAGGATCTATGTGACAGGATAGGGATGGAGGCCAAAGGTGTACAGGACCAAACCTCCTCACTGACCAGCTTCATTAATTTGTAACTGTTTGGAAAGACCAAACAATTAAAATCCTATCCCTTCCCTAACTGGGGTAAATTGATTTTGGTAATGGTAAATCTATTAAAATAGAATTCCCATTGAACACTTACCCTTCTCCTCTGAGAAAAGCAGCCATTCCTATTTGCAAAATCAAGACAATCACAGTTGCACATTTTCCCAAATCTTTGGCTGTATTGCAATGGTTGTTTCATTTTGTAATCTCCAACTAAACATTTCCTAACCATGGATTAACAATATAGTTACTGACTGGTTTCTTTTAACAGTATTTATCCAACATAACAAAATAAACTGCAATTTGTTATACTTTTTTTTTTTTTACAAAACATTTTATAAATATTTTTACAAAATGTATACAAAGCAATTTCAAGTGAGACATACTATACAAATGAAGGTATTTAAGCAAATAAAGCCCACACCACACTGACAGCGAGTGACGCGTCCTCTTTAAGTCAAGTCAGTCTGTAAGGCCTCCCTAATCTAACAGAATCTACTAAATCCTTCAGAGCTAAAATATTTCTTTTTCGTAATTGCCAGATTAAAATTTTGCTTCATCTTTAGGAAGTACTTAAGGACACAGAAAATCAAATGCTTAATAACAAATTCACACTTTTCCACGACAACAACAGAAAAAAAAAAAAAGAAAAATGATTTTTGTGACTGAGTACAAATAGTTCTAAAACTTAACTTTGACTAATGAACCTGAAAAACTGAATGCTGGCCATCTGAGGCTGAGCTCTCCTACCCTGCACCAGAGGGGGCTCGACATGCGAGTTATGACCCATGTGCGTAGAACCTAATCACAGGAGTAAAATACATGTCATAATCTTCATTTGTCATTATCTAGAATCCTTCCTCTGTAAAAAGTAAACTTACATACAATGACACAAACATTTACAAGTTTCATTTTGGTAAATTAGGCTCTCCATTTGCTAGACAAGTGTTAGGGCTTAAAAACCCTTTAAAATGGTATATAGAAAAGCTAGGATTGGGACAGCAGGGCAGGATAGGGAAGAAAGAGAGGTGACAAATGTACATGAAGCTTATCTTGTCTCTTGAGAATTCCACTGATTTGCAGTAATTAATATAACTCACTAGCAGCCCACATGAAGGCTTCCAGGGATAAAGTCCCGCAATGAGAAGAATTTGATTAGGAGGGATCATCTTGCTAGGAATTAGGGGAGCATGAGCCCTAAGGGAAGAAAAGCCTATGAAATCATGGAGTTCAGGGCAGGGTGTTACCCCAGGGCTACCCAAACAGAAAGTACCAACTGGCAAAACCAACTTACCTAATATGTTACAATACAGGAAAAAGGGGAAATCTGCAACTTGGACATTGGCACAAATAAGGAAAAAATGGTAACCCTAAAATGGCCCAGATTTTCCAATTTGTATTGGCTAGGGCATGTGGCTGGGGTGAAGGTACGTTGCTATTATGAAGATTGGCCATCTCACAGGGTTTTTTGTGTGTAGTGGGACACAGGGGCACCGGGGGTATAGGTCTTCTGTTGCTGTGTTTTCTAATCAGAAGCCTTCCTTTCCATAACAGGCCAATCCGGAAAAGAAATGCCCAACATGATGACAATGGGGGTCATCCCCATGCTGGCGACAGCCAGAAGCAGATTCTAGCAACACACTAAAGTGAAGACCAGAGGCTGCACCTCCAGAGCCAGGGAGATAAACAGAATAAATGAGAGAGTATGCACACTAAGAAGGAGAGTGAGTGTGCACACACTGTAACAAAAATGACCTCTGGATCCGAGCAGCTCAGATACACGCACATGTGTGTATGTGTGGGAGAAGAGTGCATACAAATACTATCATGTAGCTTTCCCAATGAGAGGAGATAAGTGATGGTTACAATGACATTGAGAATAAAGGTAACAACAGAAATGGGATAACCTGGGGCAGGTATACGAGAAAGGAAAACGGAGAACACTCCCTGACAAGAAATAAAATAAATAAAGCAATAAGCCATGCTCACTAATATGAACACAGGCCAAACAGAAATCGTGACAGGGCATATCCTTTGGCTCTCAAATGGGAATCCCATGTCTCAGATCTTTCCTTTCAGTGGTGGGCTAGCTGGTTACCTTTGGTTTGTCTGTGTTTTGGTAATGAATTGCTGCCAGGGGTGACCACTGTTCTCAGACAAGAAGCATAAACAAGGCCAAAGTCTCCTTAAAGTTTAAACTGAAAAATTACAACATAATTTTCAAATGAAAGTGCTTTTGATGCTTGGTATTTGTTGTGGGAGAGGGTGCAAAGAGAGGTTAAATGAAACAAAATCCAGCAACAAACAAAAACGTACATCATATGTTGACTATATCCAATTATAAAATGCAAAACTTGTTTTTTCTCAATAGTTAACATATATATGCTTTTACATATATACATATTAATATTATAACCTTCATGGCTCTATCCCGGCCTCCCCTGTACACTGTGCCTCTTAACTGGTTTCCATTTTCCTTTATTTAGCCTGGTGAAATTATTTCAAATTTTGCTGCTGTAACTAAGAACAGAACATTCCCTAGATGAA
Source organism: Macaca thibetana thibetana (assembly GCF_024542745.1). NCBI lineage: Eukaryota > Metazoa > Chordata > Mammalia > Primates > Cercopithecidae > Macaca > Macaca thibetana. The sequence continues at coordinate 43,796,862 of NC_065581.1, read as the reverse complement.
ATTCAACATGGATGTGCCTAAAAGCATGAGGTTTTGTCCCAGAAGCATCAGAAAAGCACTTGAACCATCAACAGGGAAGCACTGCAATGCCCTGCGTATGTGCTACTGGCTTTTCCACCAGGGCTCCGGTCCCTGGCAGCACAGCCAGCAATTTACTGCTCAAGGATGGCTGAGGGGGAAGAAGCATGTGGTCTTCCCCTCAACAACAACAAAACACACACACACACAAACCCAAAATAATAATAATAATAAAAATCCCCAAAACTAACTTTGGAGATGCAGTGGGATATTCTTTAAAAAGTAGCTTCTATCTGTCTCGTTTGATTTTAGTAAGTCTGTTCTTTTCAAATGACTTATGATTGTCAAAATTTTACCAAGGGCCAAGTATACTGTGGTCTCATTGAGTTATGGTGTTTTTAAAAAACAAAACAAATAAACAAAATGACTATAAGCACTTTCATAACACTTGAAATGAGTGGGGCCTATCAGACTGCTTTCTAACAAGGATTAATTTTACTAAAGGATCTCCCTGTAATCACGACAAGTATTGCTCTTAAACAAAGAACAGGATTGAGATTAGAAAGTATAACCTGTGATGAAAGATCAAGCAGGCTGGAGACAGGAGACCATTTCCATTTGCTTTTGCCAGGAAAGAATGTAACTGGTCCGGGGCCGGGGGGGTCTTGGGTGGGGTAAGGGGAGGACTGCTGCTATTAACACTCTAAGATACTATTTACAGCTGCTTCTAAAATGGAGTCAGTTTCTACAACACCTTCACTGTGGTCCGGGATGAACTTTTCCAGGCAGTTTTCCTGTGAAGCCATAGGAGAAAAGTTGGGGAAATCTAACTCAACAGAGCCGCTAACCGTGGGGTCACTCTGGGGCTGCCGTCCTGCCTTTTTGAGTTCCAAGATGTTCTTAAATGTGGTTTCCAAGCTCTTCGTCAGCTGGAGATCTGGCTGGGGCTCGCCTGACCCTTTCATGATGTCTGTGTGTAAAACTTCATTCTTTGGAGAATTCCTCAGACTTTTGTCCTGGAAGGAATTGTTACATGTCATCTCCAAGTGCGAATCTGCTAGGATGCTTGAGAGTTTGCTCTCAGTACCGTGATCTGATCTGGATGAGGTTTTCCGGTGCCCTTCAGGGCCGGGAGAGCACTCACTGGCCTTCAGAGGCTCTCTCCGGCTGGCCTTCTCTTCAGACGTGCTCTGGTACTGAACTAAGCCCACTTTGTCAAATTTCAGTGCTCTGCCAAGGCATTCTGTTTTTTTAGAAATGTTTCCTTCTGCAGAGACCACGATGTGATTAGGCACTAGATGAAACTGGTCATGATTCATGGATTCTGTCACACTGGTTTTGGCTCGGTCTCTGCCTTGGGCCTTGGCTGGCGGATGTGGAGAGCTGCTTGCTTTACTGCCATGCTGGTCACTCCGGCCAAACTGTGTCTCATGAGCAGCTTTATCAAGTTTGAAGGAACAACAGAAATCAGCCTGAAAACCCTCTGGAAATGGGAACAAAAAGATAATTAGTGAGTGATTGGGAGAGTACAGACTATACAGCAGACCTTCAGTGGGTCAGGTGCTGAGGGCAAAGCCAGCCCCACTCACAGAATCCATCTGCTTCACATACAGGAACATGCAGAAGCAGGACCCTGATCCTGAGAGGGCATCCTGTAAAGGCAGCCAAGGCTGTGGAGCCCCAGCTTCCAGATGGGGAGCTTAAACCTCTTGAAAAGGTAGATGCTTGATGACAAATTGGAAAATGTGATGGGCAAAAAGCCTCACTCAGTCCTGATCTCTAAGTATTATTTTATTTATTTTTTTTTTGAGATGGAGTCTTGCTCTGTTGCCCAGACTGGAGTGCAGTGGTACGATCTTGGCTCACCGCAACCTTTGCCTCCTGGGTTCAAACAATTCTCCTGCCTCAGCCTCCCGAGTAGCTGGGATTACAGGCACCCACCACCATGCGCAGCTAATTTTGGCTTTTTTTTTTTTTTTTGAGATGGAGTTTTGCTCTTATTGCCCAGGCTGGAGTGCAGTGGCGTGATCTCGGCTCACTGCAACCTCTGCCTCCTGGGTTCAAGTGATTCTCCTGCCTCAGCTTCCCGAGTAGCTGGGATTACAGGCGTCTTGCTACCACAACGGACTAATATTTTTTGTATTTTATTAGAGGCATGGTTTCACCATGTTGGTCAGGATGGTCTCGAACTCCTGACCTCAGGTGATCCACCTGCCTCGGCCTCCCAGAGTGCTAGGATTACAGGCGTGAGCCACCGCACCTGGCCTAATTTTGGTATTTTTAGTAAAGATGGGATTTCACCATGTTGGTCAGGCTGGTCTTGAACTCCTGACCTCAGGTGATCCGCCCGCCTTGGTCTCCCAAAGTGATAGGGTTATAGGTGTGAGCCACCGCACCTGGCCTCTAAGTATTATTTTAAATTAGTTTTCAGCTAATGACCTCCTTGAAACCTCCTGAAAACAGAAATTAGGTCCTGGTATCAGCCTGGTTTCCTCCTTAGAGCAGAAGGGCCTGGAATGGGGCTTTGCAGGGAAGGGGGATAGACACCAGGAAACAGAAAACCTATCTGTCTTACATACTTTCCGGGTGAAGACAGCTACTTGTCTTTGGGTGAAAGCACTTCAATCCCTTTAGACACATAGGAGAAACCTGGCATCACTTTGCCAAGACCACAAAATGAATAGCCAACACTCATCCAAAATGATATGGAAGGACAATGGGTATGCAGGAGCTGCATCTGTGAGTGAGCACTGAACTGCACCAGGCTTGAGGAGCCAGAGGATGGCAAAAGAAATGTCCGTGAGGATTTAGAACATTGAGGGTCCAGATGGAGGTAGGCAGACTGCTGTTATGCAAGAGTGGAAAAAGTGTTAACGCTGGAAATCATCGAAGTGAAATAGAGCTTTGATGACATCTACAAAACAACAAAGAGTATGTATAGTGTGAACATGAATTTGTTCACCAAATTCTAAAATGTGAGTTTTAGGGAATGTAGACTTGAAATCTGAAAAGATTATTCCATCCAACAAACATTGGCTGTGCAGGCCAAAGAGGAGAAGGAAGTAGCTGGGATTACAGGTGTGAGCCACCGTGCCCAGCTCTCCCCAGAATTCACGTTCTACCTTCAAGTTTCTTACTCAAAGTTCACACAGACTCCCAAAGGCCCCATGGTCCCTGAACCATGGCAGGAGCTGTCCGCTACTTTCACTGCAATGTTTCTTACCAGGGTCTACAAGCGCCAGGCGCTTGTCTCGGGATAGGGAAGCTCTTTCCTCCTGGTTGAACATCCTATCGATCATCACCATCTCAGCAGAGGGATTGATTCGCTGAAAGAGAGAGAGGCCAGTCATTTCATAGATCAGTTTAAAAAAATTGTTGTTTTTGGAAAAAATAACTTACACATTGGTACAAAATTCAAAAGATGCTACAGGGCATGTGAAAAGTGAGCCTCCCTTCTTTGCCTCTTCCTGGTGTGCACCCACTACCACCCAGTGCCTCTCCCTGGAGGCAGCTGCCTGCCTAGTAGTTTTCAGTACTCTTCTGGAGATATTTCTGACACACATAAGAATATATATGTACTATATATATGTGCGTGTGTATATATATAAAGAAATATGCTTCTTTATTTTTGTACCCAAATAGTAGCAACTATATATACTGTTCTGTATTTTTTTCTCCTCTATTTAATAATATATCTTAGAAATCTTTTCGAACCCTTGACTGCAGGTGATCCATCCGCCTTGGCCTCCTAAAGTGCTGGGATTACAGGCATAAGCCACCGCACCTGGCTGAGAACAATTATTACAGACTTTGGCGGCATTATTTTATTTTATTTATTTATTTTTAGACAGTTTCGCTCTGTCACCCAGCCTGGAGTGCAGTGGTGCAATCTCGGCTCTCTGCAACCTCCACCTCCCAGGTTCGACCGATTCTCCTGTCCCAGCCTCTGCAGTAGGTGGCATTACAGGCATGCGCCACCACGCCTGGCTAATTTTTGTATTTTTACTAGAGACAGGGTTTTGCCACGTTGGCCAGGCTGGTCTCGAACTCCTGACCTCAGGTGATCCAGCCACCTCAGCCTCCCAAAGTGCTGGGATTATAGGCGTGAGCCACTGTGCCTGGTCTGGTGGCATAGTTTTAAGTAAATATATTTACTTAAATATATATATATATTTATTTATTTAAGTAAATACAGACACACAGATACACATTTACTCTATGTTGTATATGTGTATAATATAGCTCAACCAATCTCCCAAGGTACATTTTCAAAGTTGATATCAAATTGAAAATGAGTTATAAGAGACCATGATAGGCTAAAGCCTATTTGATTTTAGAACTGCTTCTCAAATCTCAGATTTGGTCTTTCTATCATTTCCTGAGGTATCTTATTCTTACTCCTTTCTCTATTTAACTGGCACTTCAGATGAATTGCAGTTTCTATCTGGGATGATGAAAATGTTCTGCAATTAGATAATGGTGATGACTATGTGACCTTGTAAATGTACTAAAAACCATCAAGTTGTACACTTCATTTATTTATTTATTCATTTTTGAGATGAGTCTCACTGTCACCAGGCTGGAGTGCAGTGGTGCAATCTCGACTCACTGCAACTCTGAACACTGAAATGTTTGTCTTTTCAGTAGTGACGGGTTTCACCATGTTGGCCAGGCTGGTCTCCAACTCCTGACCTCAGGTGATCCATTATTTATTATTATTATTATTATTATTATTTTGAGACAGAGTTTCACTCTTGTTGCCCAGACTGGAGCGCAATGGCATGATCGTGGCTCACCACAATCTCTGCCTTCCGGATTCAAGTGATTCTTCCACCTCAGCTTCCTGAGTAGCTGGGATTACAGGCATGCGCCACCACGCCTGGCTCTTTTTGTATTTTTAGTAGAGATGAGGTTTCTCCATGTTGGTCAGGCTGGTCTTGAACTCCCAACCTTAGGTGATCCACCCGCCTTGGCCTCCCAAAGTGCTGGGATTACAGGCATGAACCACCGTGCCTGGCCTAAGTTGTACACTTTAAATGTAAATTTTATGGTATGTCAATGATCTCTCAATTAAAAACAAAACTAATTTTGACATTTGTCACCAGCTTATCTGTTCAGATGTGTCTCCAGTCCTTTCCCCACATCTCTGGGTTGGTGAAAGGCGGTAGATGGCATCAGAGTGTGGACCAGGGGTCAGATGATCCTGGCCTGTATCCAAGCTCTGCTAATGACTGCAAACTTCTTAGCCATCTGTACTCGAGCAAGTTACTTAACCAAAGCCCTGGTTTCCTTATCTGTTAAACAAGAGAATAGTACTGACCCACCAAGTAAAGTACAGCAAATGTTCACTGCTGTTTTTGTAGTAGCAGCTAAGTGTAAGTTTTTCTACAGTGTGAACTATCTGTGTCTTTTACATTATGTTCTATAATCCCTTGAACTTTTTATCTCTGATTTAGTGGCTGGTGACCTGTAAAAAACAAATATCAGTAGCATGACTTTTACCATGGCATCTTCTAGGAGCAGGCATCTGTATTTGTTAAGCATAGCTTGGGTCCTTTTTAGGAGCTGAGTGGCAACTGTTTCAAATTCATTGTCCACTTTAAAAAAAGAGAGACAAAGAAATAGTAAGAGACTGTAAATCACTGACTAGGTCTTCTGTTTCTTAAGACTGAAATTCATTGCTCTTCCATTATTCAAACATGGCTTATCTGGGGCAATTTTCTCTTCTTAGATGAGCTGTTCCCTGGCTAAGCATCATCCTTCTACACTGCTTTGCCTCACTGTCCACTGATCATGGAAACTCATTTTATTACTAGCTTTTTTAACTTTAGGAAACCAAAAACATAATTACTTTGATATCACCTATAAAATAAAACCATATAACAGACTCGCAATAAATATCAATGAGTAGAGAATGATCTACTAGTTTAGATGACCTAAGCCTAATGGTATGAAAAACTAAAATAGCTGAAACAATGAAGTCCAACTGTCTGGACTAGGCAAACCTAAACTGTTGTGGTCATGTGGCTCTATTCTCTGTCTGTTGGTCTCCAAAGATTTGAACACCTTCTAATTCATTCTTCTTCTCAGTCTTCACACCCCTGTGGGTTTTTTTTTTGAAGGAGTCTTGCTCTGTTGCTCAGGCTGGAGTGCAATGGCGCAATCTTGGCTCACTGCAACCTTCGCCTCCCGGGTTCAGGTGATTCTCCTGCCTCAGCCTCCCGATAGCTGGGATTACATGCACGTGCCACCATGTCTGGCTAATTTTGTATTTTTAATAGAGACAGGGTTTCTCCATGTTGGTCAGGCTGGTCTAGAACTCCTGACCTCAAGTGATCCACCCACCTCAGCCTCCCAAAGTGCTGGGATTACAGGTGTGAGACACCGCGGCCGGCATTTTCTTTTTTTTGAGACAGAGTATTGCTCTGTTACCCAGGTTGGAGTGCAGTGGTGCGATCTCCACTCACTGCAACCTCTGCCTTCCAGGTTCAAATGATTCTTCTGCCTCAGCCTCCCAAGTAGCTGGGACTGAAGGCGTGTGCCACTACGCCCAGCTAATTTTTATATTTTTAGTAGAGACAGGGTTTCACCATGTTGGCCAGGCTGGTCTTGAACTCCTGACCTCAGGTATCGGCCTGCCTCGGCCTCCCAAAGTGCTGGGATTACAGATGTGAGCCACCATGCTCAGCCCTTATCTCTCACATTTTTGTCAGTTTCTTGATATGTGGCTAATGCTCTGGACTCATTTTGGAACCTCAGGGAATGCTTTTGGGAACTCAAGTGTCTAATTCATAAAACTACTAGAAACAGTTTGGCCAGGCACGGTGGCTCATGCCTGTAATCCCAGCACTTCCGGAGGCCGAGGTGGGCCGATCACCTGAGGTCAGGAGTTCAAGACCAGCCTGGCCAACATGGTGAAACTCCATCTCTACTAAAAAATACAAAACTTAGCCAGCTGTGATGATGGGTGCCTATAATCTCAGCCACTTGGGAGGCTGAGGCAGGGAGAATCGCTTGAACCTGGGAGGCAGAGGTTGCAGTGAGTTGATGTGCCACTGCACTCCAACCTGGATGACAGAGCGAGACTCCACCTCAAAAAAAAAAAAAAAAAAAAAAAAAAAACCTTCAGGGTATGCATACTGCCTAAAGGCAAGGACTATGCGAAACCACTGTGTAGAGTGTCTAGTGCAAAGCCATCCCATCTGGAGCCAGCAGTCCATACAAAGCTTGGATTTACTGCCCCTAATTTGTCAATAAAATACTCTGACATTAGGGTAGCCGCCTAACAATTTTTTTTTTTTTAAAGAGACAGTGTCTCCCTATGTTGCCCAGGCAGGAGTGCAATGGCTATTTACAGGTGTGATCATAGCACACTATAGTCTCAAACTCCTGGGCTCAGGTGATCTTCTTGCTTTAGCCTTCTGAGTAGCTGGGACTACAGGTGTGTGCCCCTATACTTGGCTTCCCTTCAAAAAATATTGAGAAGTGTAAGTCACGACCTTAAACAGGGACTGGGAAACTGAGTAAATAGGGAACAAGTTTGGTCTGTGATTAACAACAATCACCTGCCTACCATCTGGGGGTGACATAGCTCTTGCTCTTCTGGGGGGTGTCCATGGGAGGGTTTCCCGGTATCAGAGTAGTGCCTTAGGGTTCCAGCCTGCTTACCTTTTCTCAAGTCTTCTTCAGTGGGCATGGAGCCCTGGCACACGTGGTAGGAGAGCAGTCTCTGCACCGCATCACTTAGTGATCGGAAGTGGCTTTTGTCCGGTGTCACAGTGTGGGCTTGGTCCCTCTGCAACTGCTGGAGAATGCTTTACAAGGGAAATGGCCAATGTCAACGTAGAGTCATGTTAGGAAATTAAATCTAGTCATATTTATTTGTACACAAATAAAATAAGATATATAGGAATAGTACGGCAGTTTTTTCTTCAGTTTTATATTTTTTATACCACAGTGCGTTTATAGCTTAGTTTAACTAGCTCCACAGAGGACTCAGACTATGACTCTGACCTCGAAAGCACAGGTTCCCACCAATCATTTATGTGTTGGCATCCCCATAAACCTTGGCAGTGCCCGACCAGTGACCAACTAAACTCATGCTAACATTTCTGTTCTAAACATGGGAGTTTAACAAACCATGCTTTTCCTCAGAGATTCTTTGTCTCTGAAAAGACAAAGAACTATTATCCTTAAGAAGAGCTAACAGTAGGCTGAAACTACATTCAATATATTTGAAATGTGTATACTACATTTCAATATATTTGTAAGTCCTAATGAAAATAAAGTATAGGCCAGGCGCGGTGGCTCACACCTGTAATCCTAGCACTTTGGGAGGCTGAGGTAGGTGGAGCACCTGAGGTCAGGAGTTCAAGACCAGCCTGGCCAATATGGTGAAACTCTGTCTCTACAAAAATACAAAAATTAGCCAGGCATGATGGCGGGTGCCTATAATCCCAGCTACTCTGGAGGCTGAGGCAGGAGAATCACTTGAGCCCAGGAGGTGGAGGCTGTAGTGAGCCGAGATCATGCCACTGCACTCCAGCCTGGGTGACAGAGCAAGAATCTGTCTCAAAAAAAAAAAAAAAAAAAAAAAAGAAAGAAAAGAAAAGAAAAGAAAGTATAGAAAAAGATTTTCAAAGTGTGTGTATATATATATATATATATTTTTTTTTTTTTTTTTTTTTGAGACAGGGTCTTGCTGTGTCGCCCAGGCTGGAGTACAGTGGCACAATCTCCAATTCACTGCAACTTCCACCTCAGGACTCAAGTTATCCTCCCACCTCAGCCTCCCAAGTAGCTGGGACTATAGGCCCGTACCACCACGCCTAGCTAATTTTTGTATTTTTTGTAGAGACAGGGTCTCGCCATGTTGCCCGGGCTGGTCTCAAACTGCTGGGTGCAAGCGATCCTCCTGCCTTAGACTCCCAAAGTGCTGAGATTACAGGAGTGAGCCACCATGCCCTACCTCAAAGTACATTTTTAAAAAGGCTAATATGCTCATTATTATAACCTGATTTCTATAGTATATTTATTGAAGGCTAGGGACCCAAAGAAATGTTCAAAATTGATTTGTTATTTCCAAAAGTAACTCACAAAGCTCCTTTAGTTAGCTGTTTTGCAGCAGGCCTTTTTTGTCCTCCTGAATGACTATCCACCTAAAGACAAAACATACCTCTTATTATTCCTTTTATAGGAAAAAGAATACAGTTATACACAAAGTTCACTACATTTCACATATTTTCAACTACCTATCAAGAACATAGTCTAAGACTATAGAATGTGCCCTGCTGGAAAAAAAAAAAAAAAAAAACCAGTACACAGAGTCCATGAAGCAAAGTTATACTGTGTTAAGATTGCAGAAAGCTGCATAATCAGTTCCCGAGGACTTAGTTTGCACTTTAAAGCCTGAATCTCTAACTCCTCTCTAAATGCATCATCATCATCATCATCATCATCATCATCATCATCATCATTTTTTTCACAGCGTCCTGCTCTGTCATCCAGGCTAGAGTGTGGTGGTATAATCTCAGCTCACTGCAACCTCTGCTTCCCAGGCTCAAGTGATCCTCCCACCTCAGCCTCCCAAGTAGCTGGGAGTACAGGTATGCACCACCATGCCTGTTAATTTTTTGGTATTTTTTGTAGAGACAGAGTTTTGCCATATTTCCCAGGCTTGTCTTGAACTCCTGGGCTCAAGTCATCACGCCTGCTCACAGGTGTGAGCCACTGCACCGACCCATGGTTATAGTTTTGAAATTCCACAGACATCTGAAAAGTCAGTAGATACTATCTAATCCATCTTCTCAGTGGTAAGTACGGGGTGCACACACTTTTAAGCTCCTGTTATATATAGTCCAGGTGTGTGATCTAATGAGGCATTTTTTACATCACGTTAAGGAAACAAATATGCCTTATCTCAGAACCTTAGAACTGAACAGATCCTTCACGGTGTATTCCAGGCAGTCCCACACTGTAGCAAGGTTCATTCAACTACTAATTGGTAGGTCTGATGGAGAAGAAACTGTCTTAGTAAGCTGAAAACAAGAAATGTTTCCTTCCTTTTTAGACTACTAATTTGAAATCTTTTAGGTTTAAAAGCCAAAGTTGAAGTTATCAAATGTGCCCTGAAAATATGTACATCTATCATGTATCAAAAAACAAACCAAACAAAAAAAACTAGGCCAGGCGTGGTTGCTTAAGCCTGTAATTCTTAATTCTAGCACTTTGGGAGGCTGAGGTGGGAGAATCGCTTGAGCCCAGGAGTTTGAGACCAGCCTGGCCAACATGGCAAAACCTTTTCTCTACAAAAAATATAAAAATATTAGCCAGGCGTGGTGGTGCATGCCTGTAGTCCCAGCTACTCAGGAGGCGGAGGTAGGAGGATCACACGAGCCCAGGTGATCGAGGCTTCAGTGAGCTGTGATCACACCACTGCACTCCAGTCTGGGTGACAGGGCGAGACCCCACCTCAAAACAAAACAAAATAAAACAAAACAGAAAAACTAAAAAAAAAAAAAACCCAACTGGACTAGGCAGGGCACAGTGGCTCACACCTATAATCCCAAGTACTTTGGGAGGCCAAGGCAGGTGGATGGCTTGGGCCCAGGAGTTCAAGACAGGTGTGAGCAACATGGCAAAATCCTGTCTCTACAAAAAACACAAAAAAGTAGCTGGGTATTGTCCTAGCTACCCAGAAGACTGAGGCAGGAGGATCACCTGAGCCTGGGAGGTCAAGGCTGCAGTGAGCTGTGATCGCACCAGTGCGTGTCAGCCTGGGTGACAGGTGAGACCCTGTCTCAAACGAAAACCAAAAAGTTGGACTTTAAAAAGTGTCAAAGTTGTGCCGGGCGCGGTGGCTCAAGCCTGTAATCCCAGCACTTTGGGAGGCCGAGACGGGCGGATCATGAGGTCAGGAGATCGAGACCATCCTGGCTAACACGGTGAAACCCCGTCTCTACTAAAAAAATACAAAAAACTAGCCGGGCGAGGTGGTGGGCGCCTGTAGTCCCAGCTACTCGGGAGGCTGAGGCAGAAGAATGGCGGGAACCCGGGAGGCGGAGCTTGCAGTGAGCTGAGATTCGGCCACTGCACTCCAGCCTGCGCGACAGAGCGAGACTCCGTCTCAAAAAAAAAAAAAAAAAAAAAAGTGTCAAAGTTGGGTCAAAAGACTGTAGGGATGGCCTAATTCCTATACGCCTGGTTACTACTACAGGAAAAAAAAAAAAAATCCCTCAGCATAACTAAGAAGAACAGATCCACTTTGATACAATGGTGAACGATATTGCCCAGTAATAAATGACATTTTTTGAGTGCCTAGTACGTACTAGCTGCTGGTATATTACTAATTCATGAGGAAATGATGGATTAATGAAGCACTGTAAACATGTCAGAAATAGAATAGACATTCATCTCCGAAACAGAAACATAAGGCCCAGCCCACCAGGAAGCTCTTCAACGACCACCCTGTTGTGGGCACACAGGGGACTGGGTGGGCTGTGCACACAAAGCTAGCCAGCAACCACAAAGATGACACGACTACATTTCCATTCAATTATGCCAAACATTAGGAAGAGGCTATGCCAATAGTTTTCTACCTGCACAGCTGGATGGCCAGGAGATGATCCAACTACTTTTTCCTGCTGTGGTTGTGCGGTTCCTAAGGACGCAGATATAACTTTGCTTCCAGAATCCTGCCCTATTAGAATTAATACATAAGACAGTGTTCAAAAGAAATAGTAAATTGGGTCCATCATATAACCCTAGAGCCCAAGGGGTACAGACTGTTGAGCATTCTGCAACAGGTTTCTTTATCATGGCTGCTTGCTGTGAAGAAGGAGGGCAGGGTAGTGCATTTACTTACAAGCTCTAAAGGAAGAGGTTATTAAAGCCTATTTAAGTAATAAATAAGTAAAGAGTAATAAATAGAAGCTCTAAATGCTATAGTTTCAAATTAGTTATAGTCTGAAACACAGGCCTCAAGCCAGTATCTGTCAGCACTACAGAATCCCAAAATACAATTTAAGGAAAGGGAGGCCCAAAGAGCCAATGAGGCAATTGACTGGGAATATTCAAGCTTTTTCTCTTTCTTTTTTTTTTTTTTTTTTTTTTAAAGTACTAATCGGATGTTCAAAGTCTTAGAACTGCAGATGTTCAAAACCTTAAGAAAACAGAAGACACAGTCCATAATATTTTCAGTCTGGGTGGAGAATTCCAAACATGTATATAGAGAGCAACATGGGGATAATTACAAAGTCACAAGTACTATAAAACACCTTTTTTTTTTTTTTTGAGACAAGATCTCGTTCTGTCGCCCAGGCTGGAGTGCAGTGGCACGATCACAGCTCACTGCAGCCTCGACCTCCCAGGCTCAGATGATCCTCCTGCCTCAGCCTCCTGGGTAGCTAGGACAATGCCCAGCTAGTAGAGATGGGGTTTCACCATGTTGGCCAGGCTGGTCTTGAATTCCTGACCTCATGATCTGCCTGCCTCGGCCTCCCAAAGTGCTGGGATTACGGGTGTGAGCCACTGTGCCTGGCCTGAATTCATTATTTCTAAGAAGCATTTTTTTTTTCCCCACATAATTTAATGTGTCATAATTTAGAGATAAGTGCTTTTTTTTTCTTTTTGGTAGTATGAAAAATGACAGTACATCTTACCATTGATGCTATCTTAGTGGGGTTTTTTTTTTTTTTTTGAGACGGAGTCTGGCTCTGTTGCCCAGGCTGGAGTGCAGTGGTGCGATCTCGGCTCACTGCAAGCTCCACCTACCGGGTTCACGCCATTCTCCTGCCTCAGCCTTCTGAGTAGCTGGGACTACAGGCGCCTGCCACCACGCCCGGCTAATTTTGTTTTGTATTTTTTAGTAGAGACAGGGTTTCACTGTGTTAGCCAGGATGGCCTCGATCTCCTGACCTCGTGATCCGCCCGCCTCGGCCTCCCAAAGTGCTGGGATTACAGGCGTGAGCCACTGCGCCCGGCGGATTTTTTTTTTTTTTTTTTTGAGATGGAGTTTCGCTCTGTCACCCAGGCTGGAGTGCAGTGGTGCGATCTTGGCTCACTGTAAGCTCTGCCTCCTGGGTTCAAGCGATTCTCCTGCCTCAGCCTCCTGAGTAGCTGGGATTACGGGTGTGTGCCACCATGCCTGGCTAAATTTTGTGTTTTTAGTAGAGATGGGGTTTCACCATGTTGGTCAGGCTGGTCTTGAACTCCTGATCTCAGGTGATCCACTCTCCTTGGCCTCCCAAAGTGCTGGGATTACAGGCATGAGACATGGTGCTTGGCCTGATGCTATCTTAGAGTTGATGCAACACAGTATATTATTTGGGCAGAAAGGATACAGAAAGAAAGGAATAATCAGAGTGGAGGCGAGATTAAGCCAGAAAGCTTTCATGCAGAATGAGGGAGAAGAGTGAGAAGAGCATCCGTGGGTGTTGGGAGGACGGACAAACTGAGGAAGCTCCTGACCTGGCAGTGCGGTGCTCAAGAGCCCAGGGATCTGTGCTTGCCTCAGGCCGTCTGTGGTCTTGGGAGCAGAAATGGGGGAAGTCTGATTCAGACATTTTTTCTGAGCCTGTGAAACATGACCAAGATGAAAACATTAATTTCATTTCTAAAGCTTTAACAGATTATTTTAAATATCAACCAAGCCTCTTCATGCCTCCCTGGTACTTTCAGGTTAGATTATAAACAAAACAAAAATTTAAAAATTGTATTTTCTTATCCCATCAGGGGAATTGCAAAGTACGTCCTTTAACAATCTGCAGGCACACTGAATTTTCCTGATGCCATTCAGTAGGGATGCTGACTTGACACCAGGTTATTTTCTTGCTTCCGGGACTGCTATGTTTGTGGTGCTCAGACAAAAAGGCTGCAGGTGGGAATTTCTACCCCTGGTAATCTTTTTTTTTTTTTTTGAGACGGAGTCTTTGCTCTGTCGCCCAGGCTGGAGTGCAGTGGCGCCAACGCGGCTCACTACAAGCTCCGCCTCCTGGGTTTACGCCATTCTCCTGCCTCAGCCTCCCAAGTAGCTGGGACTACAGGCGCCTGCCACCTCGCCTGGCTGGTGTTTTGTACTTTTAGTAGAGACGGGGTTTCACCGTGTCAGCCAGGATGGTTTCGATCTCCTGACCTTGTGATCCGCCCGTCTCGGCCTCCCAAAGTGCTGGGATTACAGGCGTGAGCCACTGCGCCTGGCCTACCCCCGGTAATCTTATATCCCGCCTGCTAGGATTATGATCCTGACTATCAGCTCCTATGTGGGATCTGCACAGACTCCAAGCACCTGGTCAGGGACCAAGGGCCAACCCCCAATTTTTTGTCACCACTCATTGTTTTGCTGTGTAGATGATGTAAAGTACATTTCCTCACTACCATCTGGTATGTCTCTAGTTTGTGTTGTGTCAACATTAGGTAGCATGCAACTGAGAAATGAAAATCAATTTAATATTAGCCTGAGCAAAATATAATTAGAAAAATTAATCCAATGTTTAAATTGTTGTGTGCTTCTTTTCTATAAATCGGGAAGATGAAATGGATAATGTTTAAGAATTAAGTTCCTTTTAGCTCTTAAAAAAGAAAAACTATTATGTTATCTCTATAACATATTGTTTTTTTTTTTTTTTTTTTTTTTTTGCCATAGGGTCTCACCATGTTACCAAGGCTGGTCTCAAACTCCTGGGCTCAAGTGATCATTCCACCCAAGCCTCCCAAGTAGCTGGGATTGTAGGCATGCACCACCGTGCCCAGCCTCTATAATACATTTTAAGTAGAAAGATAAAGGGCTTTTATTTGTTTATTTATTTTGAGATGGAGTCTCACTCTGTCACCCAGGCTGGAGTGCAGTGGCATGATCTCGACTCACTGCAACCTCCGTCTCCTAGGTTCAAGCGATTCTCCTGCCTCAGCCTCCTGAGTAGCTGGGATTACAGGTGCGTGCCACCATGTCTGGCTAATTTTTCCAATTTTAGTAGAGATGGAGTTTCACCATAGTGGCTAGGCTGGTCTCCTGACCTCAAGTGATCCGTTCACCCTGGCTTCCCAAAGTGCTGGGATTATAGGTGTGAGCCACCACGCCCAGCCAATAAAGGGCTTTTAAATTACCCTCATTTTTTTTTTTTTTTCTTTTTAAGAGGGAATCTTATTCTGTCGCCAGGCTGTAGTGCAGTGGTGCGATCTCGGCTCACTGCAACCTCCGCCTCCCGAGTTCAAGTGATTCTCCCGCCTCAGCCTCCTGAGTAGTGCGCCACCACACCTGGCTATTTTTTGTATTTTTAGTAGTAGTTTTAGAAACGGGGTTTAGTAGTATTTTTAGAAATGGGGTTTCACCATGTTGGTCAGGATGGTCTCGAACTCCTGACCTTGTTATCCGCCTGCCTCACCCTCCCAAAGTGCTGGGATTACAGACATGAGCCACCATACCCTGCCTACCTTCAGTTTTTAATCCTCTGTGCCATTACTACTTCAAAGTGCAGTAACTTTTCAGAGTTTTTTTTCTTCAGTTTTCTTTTTTTTTTTTTTTGAGATGGAGTCTCGCTCTGTTGCCCAGGCTGGAGTGCAGTGGCCGGATCTCTGCTCACTGCAAGCTCCACCTCCTGGGTTTACGCCATTCTCCTGCCTCAGCCTCCCGAGTAGCTGGGACTACAGGTGCCCGCCACCTCGCCCGGCTAGTTTTTTGTATTTTTTTAGTAGAGACAGGGTTTCACCGTGTTAGCCAGGATGGTCTCGATCTCCTGACCTCGTGATCCGCCCATCTCGGCCTCCCAAAGTGCTGGGATTACAGGCTTGAGCCACTGTGCCTGGCTTTTTAAAAAATTATTTTTATTTTTTAAAAGATGGAGTCTTGCTCTGTTACCCAGGCTAGACTGCAGTGGCGCAATCTCGGCTCACTGCAACCTCCACTACCCAGGTTCAAGTGATTCTCCTGCCTCAGTCTCCCGGGTGGCTGGGATTACAGGCGCCCACCACCACACCCGGCTAATTTTTGTACTTTTAGTAGAGACGGGGTTTCACTGTGTTGGCCAAGCTGGTCTCCAAGTCCTGACCTGAGGTGATCTGCCCACCTCAGTCTCCCAAAGTGTTGGGATTACAGGCGTGAGCCACTGCACCTGCCCTCTTCAGTTTTATATTATTTATACTATCAGTGGATTTAGAGTTTAGTCTAACCATCTGCACAGTCACAGACTTAACCATCACAGACTTAACTATGACCTTGGCCTTAGCAAAATGTTCCCACCAACCATTCACATGTAAGTGCTCACACAGACCTTGGCAATGCCTGACCAACTGACAAACTAAGCTTATTTATTTATTTATTTATTTATTGAGACAGGGTCTCACTCTGTGCCACCTAGGCTGGAGTGCACTGGTGCGATCTTGGCTCACTGCAACCTCTGCCTCCCAGGTTCAAGCGATTCTCTTGCTTCAGCCTCCCGAATAGCTGGGACTACAGGTCTGACCATGCCTGGCTAATTTTTGTATTTTTTGGTAGAGACAAGACTTAACCATGTTGCCCAGGCTGGTCCTGAACTCCTGACCTCAAGTGATCCACCTGCCTTGGCCTCCCAAAGTGCTGGGAATATAGGCGTGAGCCACTGCATCCAGCCCGACAAACTAATGTTAACATTTCTGTTCTAGGCCAGGCACAGTGGCTCACGCCTGTAATCCCAGCACTTTGGTAGGCTGAGGTGGGCAGATCACAAGGTCAGGAGATCGAGACCATCCTGGCTCACATGGTGAAACCCCGTCTCTACTAAAAATACAAAAAATTAGCCGGGCGCGGTCGCGGGTGCCTGTAGTCCCAGCTACTTGGGAGGCTGAGGCAGGAGAATGGCGTGAACCCAGGAGGCGGAGCTTGCAGTGAGCCGAGATGGTGCCACTGCACTCCAGCCTGGGCAACAGAGCAAGATTCTGTCTCAAAAAAAAAAAAAAAAAGATTCTGTTCTAAACAATTAATTATTTGTTTCTCTTTTGTAATATAAAAATGAAAAGGAGGCCAGATGTGGTGACTCATGCCTGTAATCCTGACACTTTAGGAGGCTGAGGTGGGAGGATCACTTGAGCCCAGGAAATTGAGATCAGTCTGGGCAACATAGGGAGACCTCATCTCTACAAAATTAGAAACTTAGCTGGACGTGGTGGCACATGCCTGTGGTCTCAGCTACTTGTGGGGGCTGATGTGGGACGATGGCTTGAGCCCAGGAGGTTGAGGCTGAAGTGCAGTGATGAAGCCACTGTACTCCAGCCCAGGTGACAGAAGGTTATTAAAGAGGTGGACATGGTCACCTTTTTCATTCTTCCACTAGCAGGGAAGGGCGAACCTAAACTATTCCAGGTAGACAGGCAATGAATTATTAGGAAGAAACCCACGAGGGGAAGGGTCAATGTGAAAATCTTCCAGTTTTACAGCATGTCCCCTACAAGGTGACCTCATGATGTCCTACTGTAGTATGGGAAGTCCCCCATATGGTGGGGAACTTCCCATACTACAGTAGGCTTGAGCCACGAAGCCCAGCTGTGAGTACCAGCTTTATAATTAATTGTTTTGTCATTGTTGTTTGTTTTGAGACAGGGTCTCACTCTATGGCAATCCCGGGTCACTGCAACCTCTGCATCCTGGGCTCAAGGGATCCTCCCACCTCAGTCCGAGTAGCTGGGACTACAGGTGCATGCCACCAAGCCTGGCTAGTTTTTGTGTTTTTTTAGAGATGGGGTTTTACCATGTTGCCCAGGCTGATCTCAAACTCCTGAGCTCAAGCGATCCACCTGCCTCGGCCTCCTAAAGTGCTGGGGTTATAGGCGTGAGCCACTGTGCCCGGCTAAGGTTCAAGCAATTTTCTGCTTCAGCCTCCCAAGTAGCTGGGATTACAGGTGCCCGCCACCACACCTGGCTAATTTTTGTATTTTTAGTAGAGACAGGGTTTCACCACGTTGGTCAGGATGGTCTCGAACTCCTGACCTCGTGATCCACCTGCATCGGCCTCCCAGAGTGCTGGGATTACAGGTGTGAGTCACCATGCCTGGCCAATGCCTGGCTAATTTTTTTTTTTTTTTTTTTTTTTTTTTGAGACAGAGTCTCGCTGTGTCTCCCAGGCTGGAGTGCAGTGGCGTGATCTCGGCTCACTGCAAGCTCCGCCTCCCGGGTTCACGCCATTCTCCGGCCTCAGCCTCCCAAGTAGCTGAGACTACAGGCGCCCGCCACCACGCCCGGCTAGTTTTTTGTATTTTTAGTAGAGACGGGGTTTCACCATGTTAGCCAGGATAGTCTCGATCTCCTGACCTCGTGATCCACCTGCCTCGGCCTCCCAAAGTGCTGGGATTACAGGCTTGAGCCACCGCGCCCGGCCTAATTTTTAAATTTTTTGTAGAGACGAGGTCTTCCTATGTTGCCCAGGCTGGTCTCGAACTCCTGGGCTCAAGAGATCCTACTACCTCGGCCTCCCAAAGTGCTGGGATTACAGGCCTGAGCCACCATGTGTGGCCAAAAATCAATTATTTTAATGTATCACATCAATAAGCTAAAGAAGAAAAATCCCATGATAATATCAACAGATGCAGAAAAAGTATTTGACAAAAAGCAACACCCAGGCCGGGCGCGGTGGCTCAAGCCTGTAATCCCAGCACTTTGGGAGGCCGAGACGGGCGGATCACGAGGTCAGAAGATCGAGACCATCCTGGTTAACACGGTGAAACCTCGTCTCTACTAAAAAAAATACAAAAAACTAGCCGGGCGAGGTGGCGGGCGCCTGTAGTCCCAGCTACTCGGGAGGCTGAGGCAGGAGAATGGCGTAAACCCGGGAGGCGGAGCTTGCAGTGAGCTGAGATCCGGCCACTGCACTCCAGCCTGGGCGACAGAGCGAGACTCCGTCTCAAAAAAAAAAAAAAAAAAAAAAAAAAAGCAACACCCATTCATGAAAAAAACTCTCAGCAAACTAGAAGGGGAACTTTCTCAATGTGATAAACATCTACAAAGAACCTACAGCGAATTCATGCTTTTTAAAAAGGTTTTGAGAGGTTTATTCATTGTTTTTTCTTTTCCCCGAGACAGGGTATCTGTTGCCATGGCTGCAGTGTAGTGATGCAATCTTAGCTCACTGCAACCTCTGCCTCCCAGGCTCAAGTGATTCTCCCACCTCAGCCTTCTGAGTAGCTGGGACTATAGGTATGTGCCACTGTAGCTGGCTAATTTTTCTATTTTCAGTAGGGATGGATTTTCACCACGTTGGCCAGTCTGGTCTGAAGTGATCCGCCCACCTCAGCCCCTCTAAGTGCTGAGATTAAATGCATAAGCCACCAAGTGTAATTCATATTTAATGCCAAAAACTTAAAGCTTTACTGCTAAGATCAATAATAAGGCAAGGATGACCCTCTTTTCACAGGTTTTCAACATGTTATTGAAAAATGTAGCTAATGCAATAAGATAGAAAAGACAATATACAACATGGTGTTACTTCCCAGAGGGCAGATAAGAGCTAAAGTCCAGGGAAGAAGCACCCGCTACACACCCTCTAAAAGTGCCAAGCCTAATAGTAAAGCAGGTTGTCTACTTAGAGGGGTGCGTTTTTATACTTTGGCCCTGAGGGGCACTTTTTCCTAATTTGTACAAAGGCTCCAGATTGAGCAGCAGAGGCCCTGGAAGACTACTTCCTTGTGCCGCCCAGAAGACTACCCCTCCAGTCATGGTTTACTCAACCACAAGTGGCCTAATCAGACTCTCTGGAGAATCTGGAATGGGGGTAAGGGATGGATATCAAGAGGTAGCGGTTCTCAAATTCAGGTTGCGTCAAGATCACCTGGAGAATTTCTTGGTTCCATCCACAAAGATCAATTCAGAAATCTAATGTGGGGCTTAGGAATCTATAACTTTTTATTTTATTTGTTTATTCATTTTTTATTTTAGATTTTTGAGCTGGAGTCTTGCTCTGTCGCCAAGGCTGGAGTGCAATGGCACAATCTAGGCTCATTGCTAACCTCCGCCTCCCGGGTTCAAGCGATTCTCCTGCCTCAGCCTCCTGCGTAGCTGGGATTACAGCCACCACGTCCGGCTAATTTTTGTATTTTTAGTAGAGACGGGGTTTCACCATGTTGGTCAGGCTGGTCTCGACCTTCTGACCTCATGATCTGCCTGCCTTGGCCTCTGAAAGTGCTGGGATTACAAGTGTGAACCACGACGCCTGGCTAGGAATCTATAACCTTTTTTTCTGAGGCAGAGTCTCACTCTGTTGCCCAGGCTGGAGTGCAGTGACACAATCTTGGCTCACTTGTGCAAGCTCCGCCTCCCGGGTTCACGCCATTATCCTGCCTCAGCCTTCCAAGTAGCTGGGACTACAGGTGCCTGCCACCACGCCTGGCTAATTTTTTTTTTTTTTTGTATTTTTAGTAGAGGCAGGGTTTCACCGTGTTAGCCAGGATGGTCTCCATCTCCTGACCTCGTGATCCGCCCACCTTGGCCTCCCAAAGTGCTGGGATTACAGGCGTGAGCCACCACGCCCGGCCAGGAATCTATAATTTTTTAAAGCTTTCCATTTGATTCTGATGTATTAAGTACTGGAAACCAGTGCACTTGCCAGTGGCTGTTAAATGCTTGGTTTGGAATAATGTAAAGATAGCCTGGGGCAATCATTTTAGTCCAGGAGAACAAAGAGAAAGAACAATGAAGTAGAGATAAGAGGCCATGCTGTTGGGCCAGCACCGTGGTTCACGCCTGTAATCCCAACACTTTGGGAGGCCGAAGCTGGTGGATCACAAGGTCAGGAGTTCAAGCAGCCTGACCAACATGGTGAAATCCCGTCTCTACTAAAAATACAAAAAAATTAGCCAGGCGTGGTGGTGTGCACCCGTAATCCCAGCTACTCAGGAGGCTGTGCAGGAGAATCGCTTGAATCTGGGAGTTGGAGGTTGCAGTGAGCCGAGATTGCACCATTGCACTCCAGCCTGGGTGACGACTGAAACTCCATTTCAAAACAAAAACAAAAAAACACCCAAAAACCAAAAAACAGAGAAGACAGCCGAAGGATACCAAACAGTCTTTATCCTCAAGTTTACCATCCAAGAAACACACAGGCTCACAGAAACATGATAGATCAGTGTGTTATAATTGTGGTGCCCAGACTCAACAGGAATCCAACCCCACACCTGTCCGGTAATCCTTTTTTTCCCTTAGTCAGCTCTTTTGAATGCTATTTCATTATAAGCAAACCTATACGCTAGATGAGAACTTTCTGCCGCGAAAGCTACAGTCTT
The DNA here is from genome assembly GCF_024542745.1 of Macaca thibetana thibetana. Lineage (NCBI taxonomy): Eukaryota > Metazoa > Chordata > Mammalia > Primates > Cercopithecidae > Macaca > Macaca thibetana. Next base: position 43,775,604 of record NC_065581.1, on the reverse strand, counting down.
ACCCTTTCCCACCTTCTCTTGTTACAATAGAAGAGGTGTCCCTCCTCTGTCTACAAAGAATCCTAGCAGTGCTCTAGAATGAATGTCTTTCTCTTATCAGCTGTGAAAAAAGCTCATCTTTCACTACAAAAATAATTCCCTTAATCCCACACATCCTCATAGCTATTGCTCTTCAGTTATCTTCATTTATCTGACAGCTGTCTATGCTCATGAGCACACCTCCGGCTCTCTCCTCAGTCTGTTGCAATCTGGCTTCTGCACCTACCGTTCCACAGAAACAAGTCATACCAACCAGCAGCCTCCCAGTTGTTAAATCTATCAGAACGCCCACTCCTTCCCTTCCTTCTCAGTGTGCATCACTCTGTGGATCTTCTTTCCTGCCTGCAACATCCTCTTTTCTTAGCTTAAATGTTGAGGTGCTGTGGGGTTCTCTTCTGGCTATTTTCTTCTCTATTTTATATGCTCTCTTTGGTCTATTTCCTCCACTCCCATTGCTTCAGTTGAAATTTATATGCTGGCCGGGTGCGGTCGCTCACGCCTGTAATCCCAGCACTTTGGGAGGCTGAGGCGGGTGGATCACAAGGTCAGGAGTTCGAGACCAGTGTGACCAACATGATGAAACCCCGTCTCTACTAAAAATACAAAAAAAAAAAAAAAAAAATTAGCCGGGTGTGGTGACGCGTGCCTGTAATCCCAGCTACTCAGGAGGCTGAGGCAGGAGAATCGCTTGAACCAGGCAGGAGGAGGTTGCAGTGAGCCGAGATCGTGCTACTGCACTCCAGCCTGGGCGACAGACTGAGACTCAGTCTCTTTTTTTTTTGAGACGGAGTCTCGCTCTGTCGCCCAGGCTGGAGTGCAGTGGCCGGATCTCAGCTCACTGCAAGCTCCGCCTCTGGGGTTCACGCCATTCTCCTGCCTCAGCCTCCCGCGTAGCTGGGACTACAGGCGCCCGCCACATCTCCCGGCTAGTTTTTTGTATTTTTTTTTAGTAGAGAGGGGGTTTCACCGTGTTAGCCAGGATGGTCTCAATCTCCTGACCTCGTGATCCGCCCGTCTCGGCCTCCCAAAGTGCTGGGATTACAGGCTTGAGCCACCGCGCCCGGCCTGAGACTCAGTCTCAAAAAAAAAAAAAAAAGAAAAAGAAAAAGAAATTTATATGCTGATCAATCCCAATCCCATTTCAGCTCATATTTCAGTGTTAAGCTTCAGTATATACAGCCGTGTATCATATAATTTAGTTGTCCTACAGGTACCTCACACTAGACAAACATACCCTAAACTAAACTCAGTAACTTCCCTTCAAATCCAAATCTCTCCCCATTTCTCCAACTCAGTGAACCTGTGTGTCATTGTCAGAAATCTGTAAGTCTTCCTTATTCTTCCACTCTGCCCAACCAATCACAAGTTCTATGTAACCTAGTTGTCTCAGATCCATTCATGTCTCGCCATCTTTCCTACACTGCTAGTGTAGGTCTACTTCATGCTTAGATTACAACACTGGCTCTTAACATGGCATCCAAGACCTGCATGCTTTGTGCTCACCTTTCCTACCAAACACCTTAGTTGCCTCACCTGAACGTGTTTTCCTTTCCCCACAGCACCATGGTCTCTTTTCTCTCTAGGCTCTGAACTTGCTGTTTCTATTTCACGGACCATTCTTCACCCAGATCCTCTCTGCCTGGGTAACTCTCAGAGAACACCACCTCAAGGAAACCTTCCCTGACCACCCCAACTGGGTTAGAGGCTCCTTTTCGGAGTCCACACTCTGGACTACTCCTAGCAGCACACTTAAAATACTGTGTTGCACGTCTGTAATCCCAGCACTTCGGGAGGCCGAGGCGGGCAAATCATAAGGTGAGGAATTCAAGACCAGCCTGGCTCACACGGTGAAACCCCATCTCTACTAAAAATACAAAAAATTAGCCGGTCGTGGTGGCGGGCGCCTGTAGTCCCAGCTATTCCGGAGGCTGAGGCAGGAGAATGGCGTGAACCCGGGAGGCGGAGCTTGCAGTGAGCCAAGATTGCGCCACTGCACTCCAGCCTGGGTGACAGAGTGAGACTCCACTAAAAAAAACAAAACCAGGCCGGGCGCGGTGGCTCAAGCCTGTAATCCCAGCACTCTGGGAGGCCGAGACGGGCGGATCACGAGGTCAGGAGATCAAGACCGTCCTGGCTAATACGGTGAAACCCCGTCTCTACTAAAAAAAAAATACAAAAAACTAGCCGGGCGAGGTGGCGGGCGCCTGTAGTCCCAGCTACTCGGGAGGCTGAGGCAGGAGAATGGCGTAAACCCGGGAGGCGGAGCTTGCAGTGAGCTGAGATCCGGCCACTGCACTCCAACCCGGGCGACAGAGCGAGACTCCATCTCAAAAAAAAAAAAAAAAAAAAAAAAACCCAAAACCAAAAACGTAACTGTGTTGTGACTGTTGGCCTAACTATCTGTCTGGGATACACTGTTATATATCTGGGGCTGGCATGTGGTAGGTACTCAAATACTGTTGGGTGAATGAATCAATGAAGAAAACATTTAACAAAGTGGTTATGTACCTAGTGGGGTGTGCAAATAAAAAGTATAATAGGCAGGAAGAGATCAGTGAAGGGACTGAAAAACCTTCATTTTTTCTTTTTTTTTTTTTTTTTTTTTGAGACGGAGTCTCGCTCTGCCGCCCAGGCTGGAGTGCAGTGGCCCGATCTCAGCTCACTGCAAGCTCCGCCTCCCGGGTTTATGCCATTCTCCTGCCTCAGCCTCCTGAGTAGCTGGGACTACAGGCGCCCGCCACCTCGCCCGGCTAGTTTTTTGTATTTTTTAGTAGAGACAGGGTTTCACCGTGTTAGCCAGGATGGTCTCGATCTCCTGACCTCGTGATCCGCCCGTCTCGGCCTCCCAAAGTGCTGGGATTACAGGATTGAGCCACCGCGCCCGGCCAAAACCTTCATTTTTTCTAGGGGCTTTGGGTGGGGCCCTGAAGGAGGGGAAGAATTTAAACAGGGAAGGAAAGGACATTCAATGTATACCCATCAATAAAGGCCTGAACACACAATGAGTCTGGCCTATTCATGGGAAAAACAGGGACCAGCCTGGTGGAAGTTGAGGGTTTCTAACTAGAGAACCTTGACTGCCAGGTCGGAGATTTGTGCTTTCTCCAGTGGAAATGAGAAGCTCCCTGATGATTTGGTTCAAATATTTCAGGAGAATTAATGCGGAAATCTGCCTTCTTTTTTTTTTTTTTGAGACGGAGTCTCGCTCTGTCACCCAGGCTGGAGTGCGGTGGCCGGATCTCTGCTCACTGCAAGCTCCGCCTCCCGTGTTTACGCCATTCTCCTGGCTCAGCCTCCCGAGTAGCTGGGACTACAGGCGCTCGCCACCTCGCCCGGCTAGTTTTTTGTACTTTTTAGTAGAGACGGGACGGGGTTTTACCGTGTCAGCCAGGATGGTCTCGATCTCCTGACCTCGTGATCCGCCCGTCTCGGCCTCCCAAAGTGCTGGGATTACAGGCTTGAGCCACCGCGCCCGGCCGCAAATCTGCCTTCTTTAGGAAGAGGACGAAGGCAGATTGATCACCTAGACAATTGTTGCAGCTGTCTAATTAGGAGGCGTTAGGGTTGCAATGGGCTTTGGAAATCAGGTAGCATAATGCTTCTCTATCCTGGCTGCACTTTAAAATCACCTGGGGAGCTTTTGAAAAATGCTGATGCCGGCCGGGCGCGGTGGCTCAAGCCTGTAATCCCAGCACTCTGGGAGGCCGAGGCAGGCGGATCACGAGGTCAGGAGATCGAGACCATCCTGGCTAACACGGTGAAACCCCGTCTCTACTAAAAAAATACAAAAAACTAGCCGGGCGATGTGGTGGGCGCCTGTAGTCCCAGCTATTCGGGAGCCTGAGGCAGGAGAATGGCGTAAACCCGGGAGGCGGAGCTTGCAGTGAGCTGAGATCCGGCCACTGCACTCCAGCCCGGGCGACAGAGCGAGACTCCGTCTCAAAAAAAAAAAAAAAAAAAAAAAAAAAAAAAGAAAAATGCTGATGCCTAAAGCCCTTTCTCCAGACTATTTAAGTCAGAATTTATGTGGGTGAGGCTCAGGCATCCATAGTTTTAAAAAGCTCCCCAGGTAATTCTATTGCACAGCTAGAGTTCCTCATTTTAGAAAAGACAAAACTAGGGCTCAGATAGTTTAAGATACAAGCTTAGCTCAGAAACCACTTGCTGGCAGGGTGGGACCTATGACTGAGCTGGGACTGCTGATTCACCTCCTGTTTTTCTGTCATATTCTAGTCTCTCTTAAAGTCTACCTTAAGGTATGGATGTAGAAAAGGAGAAAAATGGGAAGCAGTGTGGTATAGATAACTAACAGGTAAAGTTCGCCTTTATGAGCAATTTGTCCAAGGTCTGAACCCCCATCTTCTCTGCTGTAACATGGGAACAATAATGCTACATGTAGCTCCAACATAATTAGAAATAGTGTGTGGAGCCCCAGCACTGTCCTTGTTGTTAATAATATGATTAGTATTTTCATTGTTATTAGAGAGAATGGATAGGACACATTTTCAAATAATTTATTGGATTTGGTAATTCATTAAAGGAAGAAGAAAACAAGAACATCTAGTTTTAAGTCCAGATGTCTGAAAATACAATGGTTCCACATAAGGTAGGCAGGCTGAGCTACAGGGGGGATAGGGAAGTAGGGAGGGGCAGAGCGGGACTAGAAACTTCAGTAAAAATTCAGAGTGATTGGCAGGGCGGCGTGGCTCACGCCTGTAATCCCAGCATTTTGGGAGGGTGAGATGGGAGGATCACAAGGTCAGGAGTTCAAGACCAGCCTGGCCAATATGGTGAAACCCCGTTGCTACTAAAAAATACAAAAATTAGCCTGTGGTCCCAGCTACTCAGGAGGCTGAGGCAGGAGAATTGCTTGAACCCAGGAGGCAGAGGTTGCAGTGAGCCAAGATAGTGCCACTACACTCCAGCCTGGCGACAAAGTGAGACTCCGTCTCAAAAAAAAAAAAAAAAAAAAAAAAAATTCAGAATGATCATTCAGGCACTCTCACATCCAAAGCATGGTAGCTACTATAGGTGATAAGGGCTCAGCTGCTCTCAATTTTTTTTTTTTTTTTTTTTTTGAGACGGAGTCTTGCTCTGTCACCCATGGAGTGCATGGCCATTCAGGCACTCTCACATCCAAAGCATGGTAGCTACTATAGGTGATAAGGGCTCAGCTGCTCTCAATCCGCCCGTCTCGGCCTTTTTTTTTTTTTTTTTTTTTTTAAAAGATGGAGTCTTGCTCTTTCCCCTAGGCTGGAGTGCAGTGGTGCAATCTCGGCCCACTGCAACTTCTGCCTCGTGGGTTCAAGCTATCTTGTGCCTCAGCCTCCCGAGTAGCTGGTATTATACAGGCATGCCCCACCATACCTGGCTAATTTTTGTATTTTTAGTAGAGATGAGGTTTCACCATGCTAGCCAGGCTGGTCTTGAACTCCTGACCTCAAGTGATCCGCCTGCCTCGGCCTCCCAAAGTGCTGGGATTACAAGTATGAGCCACTGTGCCCTGCCTGCTCTTAATAAATTTTGAACCTACGAAATCCTTTAGTGATCCAAAGAGATTTGGGGCTAGGTGCGGTCTCTACTAAAAATACAAAAATTAGCCAGACATGGTGGTGGGTGCCTGAAATCCCAGCTACTAGGGGGTGCTGAGGCAGGAGAATCACTTGAACTGGGAGGTGGAGGTTGAACTGAGATTGCACCACTGCATGCCAGCCTGGGCGCCAAAGCAAGACTCCATCTCAAAAAACAAAAACAAAACAAAAATAAAGAGATTTGTCTGACTGTTGTGGCTCGTGCCTGTAATCCCACCTATTTGGAAGGCTGAGGTGGAAGGATCACTTGAGCCCAGGAGTTCATATTGGACAACAAAGCAAGACCCCATCTCTAATAAATAAATGATGGAGAGATTTGGACCTATACTAATTTGTTTACTTTTGTTTGATAGATTATTTTAAATTGTCTCCTTAGTAACTGACTTTTGAATTTTAATCCATTTACAAGAAAGTGTAAATCCTGTAAATTACTCTCTGCACAAAGAGACTTAGTTCACAGGCTCCTTCGAGAATGGCGGATTCCAGGTTTGAGGCAAGGTAATCTAAGGCAGTCCTACAGTGTCTTGTGACACAAAGCAAGGAAGTGTTCAGAGGAGGTGAAAACATGTCAAAAGTATAGGAGCCAGCTCAAACAGGCTTCTATTGATCAAATTTGGGATAATTAAAGCATCAAAAAGAATGAGGAATGCAATAAATTACAATATATTAAATACAGAAAGAATACACTAAATACAGAAAGAATACATGATCTCTTAGAGATAAGTGCTAAAATATGACAGATGAACTGATATGATGGGTGAGCTTCAAAATCATACCAGGCAGGTGCAAAGGCAGTGGGGGTGTGGATGAAACAAGAGCAGCCATGAGTGGTAAATACTCAAGCTGAGGGAGCATGGGGGCTTGTGACAGTGCTTTGTCTACTTTGTGTTTAAAATTCCTCATAATAAAAAGTTCTAAAAAACAAACATAAAAAATCCTGGGCCAGGCCTGGTAGGTCACATCTATAATCCCAGCACTTTAGGAGGCTGAGGTGGGAAGATCGCTTGACGCCAGGAGTTAGAGCCAGCCTGGGTAACATAGCAAGACCCTGACTCTATTTTTTAAAATAATAATAATAATTTAAAAAATTCTAACAACAACGGTAATGATCCCTATGAGTTCACAGTGCTACTCAAAAAAAATGGGAAGGAGAGGAAGAAAAAGCTCTTTTTTTTTTTGAGACAGGGTCTTACTCTGTTGCCCAGGCTGGAGTGCTGGAGTGTAGTGGCATGATCTCGGCTCACTGTAACCTCCGCCTCCTAAGTTCAAGTGATTCTCCTGCCTCAGCCTCCCGAGCAGCTGGGACTACAGGCACATACCACCACATCTGGCTGATTTTTGTAGTTTTAGTAGAGACGGGGTTTTGCCATGTTGACCAGGCTGGTCTTGAACTCCTGACCTCAGGTAATCCGTTATTTATTTATTTTTTTGAGACACAGTCTCGCTCTGTCACCCAGGCTGGAGTGCAGTGGCGCAATCTCAGCTCACTGCAACCTCTGCCTCCCAGGTTCAAGTGATTCTCTTGCCTCAGCCTCCCAAGTAGCTGGGATTAGAGGTATGTGCCACCACACCCAGATAATTTTTGTATTTTTAGTAGAGATGGGGTTTCGCCATGTTGGCCTGGCAGGTCTCAAACTCCTGACCTCAAGTGATCTGCCTGCCTCTGCCTCCCAAAGTGCAGGGATTACAGATGTGAGCCACTGTGCCTGGCCAAAAAAGCTCTTCTTTCTGGAAAAATCCCAGGCAATAAATATAGATAGGATACTACAATTATAAAATCATCATTTTGTGACTATCAATATAATATTCAGGTGAGGGGCATCAAAGGGTGAGAGGCTGAGAAACAGAATAGTCACATGGTCTCAAAGCACTATCCTGGAGATCATTTCCTCTTAAGAAGGGAACAAGACACCTTTGAGACCCTTGTGGAGAAATGTGGGAGAAGCCACTTAACCAAGTGCCCACACTCAGCATCACCACGAATGCGACAAACCAACATGTGTCTTGCCCAAACCATTTAGCCTGATGAAGTCGAGTCATGAGAAAACGTAATTCCAGTCTGACAAGTCCAGTCAGACAAGGCCACTCTAGAAGATAACTGAACAGGGGCCGCACGGTGGCTCACGCCTGTAATCCCAGCACTTTGGGAGGCCAAGGCGGGCGGATCACGAGGTCAGGAGACCATCCTGGCTAACACGGTGAAACCCTGTCTCTATTAAAAATACAAAAAATTAGCCGGGCATGGTGGCGGGCGCCTGTAGTCCCAGCTACTTGGGAGACTGAGGCAAGAGAATGGCGTGAACCCGGGAGGCGGAGCTTGCAGTGAGCTGAGATCGCGCCACTGCACTCCAGCTTGGGTGACAGAGCAAGACTCCGTCTCAAAAAAAAAAAAAAAAAAAAAAAAAAAAAAAGACAACTGATCAGGACTGTTACAGACTAAAGAGATGTGATAACTACATGAAATCAGTGCTCTCTGGATTCTAAAGTGAAAAACTGTTTTTGTAAAGGGTGTTACTGGGCCAAATGGAAGAAATTTGATATAATTGTATTAAAAGGTCCTTGTTCCTAGGAGACATCTGCTGAAGTATTTAGGGATTAAAAAGTTGTGACGTTTGCAGAGTACCTTCAAATGGTTAAGAGAAAAAAGTATATAAATAAAGTATAAATGTGTGTGTGTACATACACATAGAGAGAGACTACAGACATTTAGCACCAATAAAGCAAATACTGCAAAACAGAAATGACTGGTGATACCATGTGAATGTATTCACTGTACTCTTCCAACTTGTCCATGGGTTTGAAAGTTTTCCCAATACAAAGTGAGCAAGGAACTTAAGCTCACACCATAAAAGCTGGTTTCACTGGTTGCCTGATGGCAAGTCGGTGGCTGGGGAACGAGACTAGGAGGGAAACTCTTCATTGTAGTATACATCTTTCTGTACCATTTGAGTTTTCTTTCTGTTTTGAGATGGAGTCTTGCTCTGTCACCCAGGCTGGATTGCAGCGGTGTAGTCTTGGCTCACTGCAACCTCCGCTTCCCAGGTTCAAGCAATTCTCCTGTCTCAACCTCCAGAGTAGTTGGGACTACAGGTGCCTGCCACCACATCCGGCTAATTTTTGGATATTTAGTAGAGAGAGGGTTTCACCTTGTTGGTCAGGCTGGTCTTGAACTCCTGACCTCAGGTGATCTACCTGCTTTGGCCTCCCAAAGTGCTGGGATTACAGACGTGAGCCACCATGCCCGGCCCCATTTGATTTTTTGAACCAAGTTAATGTATTATCTATATTAAAAACAATATTATATTTATGTTTATATTTAAAAACATAGTTATCTCTAACATTAACCATTTATAGTATCAAAACCCGCTGAATTACATTTCCACAAACATACAAACACCAAAAGCCTTTGGTAATTATATTTCTGTTTGTTACAACATTCTATAAAGTAATTTATATAGAAATATGACACAGAAAAACTGGGTGTGGTGGCTTACACCTGTAACCCTAGCACTTTGGAAGGCTGAGGTGGGCAGATCACCTGAAGTCAGGAGTTTGAGATCAGCCTGGCCAACATGGTGAAACTCTGTCTCTACTAAAAATACAAAAAAATTAGCCAGGCATGGTGGCACACACCTGTAGTCCCAGCTACTTGTGAGGCTGAGGCAGGAGAATTGCTTGAACCCAGGAGGCAGAGCCTTCAGTGAGGCGAGATAGTGTCACTGCACTCTAGCCTGGGTGACAGAGCTAGACTCCATCTCAAAAAAAAAAAAAAAAAAAAAGAGAAAAAGAAAAGAAATATTACATAGAAACTACACAGAGGACCGGGCACAGTGTCTCATGCCTGTAATCCCAGCACTCTGGGAGGCCGAGGTGGGTGGATCACTAGGTCAGGAGTTCGAGACCAGCCTGACCAACATGGTGAAACCCTGTCTCTACTAAAAATACAAAAATTAGCTGGGTGTGGTGGTGCATGCTTGTAATCTCAGCTACTCAGGAGCCTGAGGCAAGAGAACTGCTTGAACCTGGGAGGCGGAGGTTGCAGTGAGCCGAGATTGCAGCACTGCACTCCAGCCTGGGCAACAGAGTGAGACTCCATCTCAAAAAAAAAGAAAAAAGAAACTACACAGAAACACAGAAAGAAAAGAATTTCTGTGTTTCTGGGTGTCCCGGGAATTTAAATGGTAGGTGACCTAAATACTACTATTTCAACTAATTCTGTACCCAAGGCTATGTTCCTTAATTTTAATAAACCTGGGGTTTCACTTGTTCCTGAAAACTTATAAGCAGAAACACACTTGAACACTTGAAATAGTGCAACTGACCTAGTTCCCAATGCTTTTTGGCATAAAAAGTCAGCTGCTTTGAAGCTGCTAGTGTAGGCTTCTTTTTACCTTTGAATAACTGAAACTTTTGGGAGTCAGAGAGAAAGAGGTGTTTTTCTCCCCCTGCCTTTGAAGCATTATTTATTATATAGTAAAGAAGAAAAGGAAATGACCATGCTATGGATGATTGCTTAATTAATTATAATAAACATAAAGCTGATCAATACATACAAATATAAAATGATCCTCAAGTTCTATCATGAAGTGAAAACGTCTATGGCGTGTTGCAGATAAGTATGTGTATGCACTGTGTGTGCTTGTCTATGTAGAGGATAGCTCTGGGGGAATACAAAGAACCTACAAACAGTGAGCCTTCTGGAAGGAAACTGGAGGCTGGGGAAAGACTTGCTTTTCACTCTAAACTACTTTGGAACTGTTTTACATTCTTACTAATTAATTGCACGTTTTTTGTTTCTTTATGTTTGTTTGTTTGTTTGTTTTCTGAGACGGGGTCTCGCTCTGTCACCCAGGCTGTAGTGCAGTGGTACAATCACCCTCACTGCAGCCTTGACCTTCCCGGTCTCAGATGGTCCACCTCAGCCTCCCAAGTAGCTGGGACTACAGGCGCACACTACCACGCCCACCTAATTTTTGTATTTTTTGTAGAGACAGTGTTTCACCATGTTACCTAGGCTGGTCTGGAGCTCCTGAGCTCATGCAATCTGCCCCCCTCGCTTGCTGGGAAGTGCTGGGATTACAGGCATGAGCCACTGCAACCAGCCCCAAGTAACTTTTTTTTTTTTTTTTTTTTTTGAGACGGAGTGTCACTCTGTCGCCTGGGCTGGAGTGCAGTGGCCGCATCTCAGCTCACTGCAAGCTCCGCCTCCCGGGTTTACGCCATTCTCCTGCCTCAGCCTCCCAAGTAACTGGGACTACAGGCGCCCGCCACCTCGCCCGGCTAGTGTTTTGTATTTTTTAGTAGAGACGGGGTTTCACCGGGTTAGCCAGGATGGTCTCGATCTCCTGACCTCGTGATCCGCCCGTCTCGGCCTCCCAAAGTGCTGGGATTACAGGCTTGAGCCACCGCGCCCGGCCAAGTAACTTTTGAACACAGTATGTTGACTGTAAACACTTAGGCTAAAGACAGAACTGTAAATCAATAGTAAAGTGTAATTAATAGGTTTTTTATTTTTTACAATGGTGAAAAACATGGATTAGCAATTCTAAGACTATTTTCTGTATATTCTAGGATTGAACAAATAAGTAAACACGGTGGGGCTGGCTTTCTCACTGTTAGAAAAAGGAGTTACAGGCCAGGTGTAGTGGCTCACGCCTGTAATCCCAGCACTTTGGGAGGTTGAGGCGGGTGGATCACCAGAGGTCAGGAGTTTGAGACCAGCCTTGTCAACATGGTAAAACCCTGTCACTACTAAAAATATAAAAATTAGCCAGTTGTGGTGGCGCATGCCTGTAATTCCAGCTGCCTGGGAGGCTGAGGCAGGAGAATCGCTTGAACCCGGGAGGCGGAGGTTGCAGTGAGCAGAGATTGCGCCATTGCACTCCAACCTGGGCGATAGAGTGAGACTTTGACTCCAAAAAAAAAAAAAGGGGTCAGGGGAAAGGGAGTTACAAACATGGAAAAGAAACTTGGATGAATTCTGTAGTCATGGATTAGAATTGGAACTATCGGCCGGGCACGGTGGCTCAAGCCTGTAATCCCAGCACTTTGGGAGGCCGAGACGGGCGGATCACAAGGTCAGGAGATCGAGACCATCCTGGCTAACACGGTGAAACCCTGTCTCTACTAAAAAAAATACAAAAAACTAGCCGGGCGAGGTGACAGGCGCCTGTAGTCCCAGCTACTCGGGAGGCTGAGGCAGGAGAATGGCGTGAACCCGGGAGGCGGAGCTTGCAGTGAGCTGAGATCCGGCCACTGCACTCCAGCCTGGGTGGCAGAGCGAGACTCCGTCTCAAAAAAAAAAAAAAAAAAAAAAAAAAAAGAATTGGAACTATCAATATGAACCCACAGCTTTTAATATAGATTCACAGAAATGTAAATAGCTATAGGTGTTGGGTGTATAAACATACATATTTCCCAACTGAAATGACCTTTGTAGCAATGAACACACACAATGCTCAGATCTTGGTTTCTAAATATTGTTCTCCACTAGAAGGAACAAACCTTCTTAAAAAATAGTTGATGCTAGGGCAGGAGCAGGGAACTTAAAAGATAAACACAGAACATTTGTTTTGCCAGAAATTGAAGGAAGTGCCCAAAAAATGATGGAAACATGTCAGAAGGATGAGCAGCCAATTTGGAGGGGCACCCACTTGCCAACTGTGGGTAGACTTGAGCATTAAAATACATTATTATAACAGTTTATAACCCACTAATTATAATAATAATCTAAGAATTCACACATAAAGAAAAAGGAAAGGGAAGAAAAGGAAAAGCTGTTCCTTAAATTAGAATGCCAACAGTAAGTATAGAACAAATGAAGGAATCAGAAAGTCTCTATTTGGAGGCCATCATAGTAATAGCTCTGTAGTAACTGATTCAATCAGGAATCATCAATGGAAACTTAAATTATCATGTGAAAGTTTGATGAGAAACTGGATGCCTACAGAGTTTCAAATTATCTTCTGTAAGATTCTAATTAAGGACAAAAGGAAAAACAGTGGAGAAACCTGAAAGACACCATGTTAAGCAAGTGTTCAAGGTGAAATCACCAGTAATGGGACAAATCCACATCCTGAGCACTGAGGACACTTCACTTCTGTGGCAATCCTGTTAAAAATGTACTGAATCTAATCATGAGGAAGCATCAGAGAAACCCAAATTGAGAGACATTATAGAAAATAATTGGTTTGGCTGGGCGCGGTGGGTCATGCCTATAATCCCAGCACTCCAGGAGGCCGAGTCAGGCAGATCACCTGAGGATGGGAGTTTGAGACCAGCCTGGCCAACATGGAGAAACCACATCTCTACTAAAAATACAAAATTAGCCAGGCCTGGTGGCGCACGCCTGTAATCCCAGCTACTTGGGAGGCTGCGGCAGGAGAATCGCTTGAACCTGCAAGGCAGAGGTTGTGATGAGCTGAGATTGCACCATTGCACTCCAGCCTGGGCAACAAGAGCAAAACTCTGTCTCAAAATAATAATAATAACAATAACAATAATAATAATAATATTTGGTTTGCACTCTTCAAAAATATTAATAGCATGAAAGACAAAGAACGACTGAGGAACTGTTGCAGATTTTAAAATCTGACAGTGAAATGAGAGAGCGATTCTGGGTGGATCCTGGACCATAAAAACCAAAACAAATTGGGAAGCTGAGGCGGGCAGATCACCTGAGGTCAGGAGTTTGAGACCAGCCTGGCCAATATGGAGAAACCCTGTCTATACTAAAAATACAAAAATTAGCAGGGTTGGGTGGCAGGCAGCTGTAATCCCAGTTACTCGGGAGGCTGAGGCAGGAGAATTGCTTGAACCCAGGAGGTGGTGGTTGCAGTGAGCCAAGATGGTACCACTGCACTCTAGCCTGGGCGACAGAATGAGACTCTGTCTCGAAAACAAACAAACAAAAACAAAACAAAACAAAGCTGCATGCAGGGGCGAGCCTGTAGTTCCAGTTACTCAGGAGGCTGAGGTGGGAAGATTGCTTGAGTTCTAGAGTCTAGCTTGGGCCAGGCGCAGTGGCTCACTCCTGTAATCCCAGCACTTTGGGAGGCCGAGGTGGGCGGATCATGAGGTCAGGACATCGAGACCATCCTGGTTAACACGGTGAAACCCTGTCTCTACTAAAAATACGAAAAATTAGCCGGGCGTGGTGGCGAGCGCCTGTAGTCCCAGCTACTTGGGAGGCTGAGGCAGAAGAATGATGTGAACCCGGGAGGTGGAGCTTGCAGTGAGCTGAGATTGCGTCACTGCACTCCAGCCTGGTAGACAGAGTGAGATTCTGTCTCAAAAAAAAAAAAAAAAAAGAGAGTCTAGCCTGGGTAACATAGCAAGATCCCATCTCTAAAGAAAAAACACTAAAACACCAAAACCCAAACCAAATAATTTGTTTTCTCTTGTGCTCTCAGGGACATTACTGGGAGAACTGACTAAATCTGAGTAAGGTCTGCAGATTAGTTATAGTATTTTAATAATGCTGATTTCTTAATTTTGATTACTGTACTGTGGTTATGTAGAAGAATGCCCCTGCTTTTACAAATACACATTGAGGTAATTAGGAGTCAAGTAGCATCAGCATCTGGTCTGTAATTTACTCTGAAAAGTGTGTGTGTCTGTGTGTCTTTGTGTCTGTGTGTTTGTGTATGAGAGAGAGAGAGAGAAACAAAGGGAGAGAAAAGATTTGGGGAATCTTGGTGAAGGGTTTGTGAGAATTCTTTGTAGTAATCTTGTAACTTTAATTTTTCTGTAAGTCTGATATTATTTCAAATACACACACATACACCCCTTTGATATCTTTGATACCAAAACAAATAAACTGAACATCCTTAATCATAAGTAATTTTTGTTTCCTTAGGATTCTTAGTGAAATTAGTAAGTCAAAGGTATATGGTTTAAAAAATTAATATATATTATATATATAAATACATATGTGTATATATTACATATATATATATATAATCTTTGAGATGGAGTCTCATTCAGTCTGTTGCCCAGGCAGGAGTGCAGTGGCATGATCTTGGCTCACTGCAACCTCCACCTCCTAGGTCCAAGTGATTCTCCTGCCTCAGCCTCCTAAGTAGCTGGGACTACAGGTGTGTGCCACCACACCCAGCTAATTTTTGTATTTTTAGTAGAGACAGGGTTTCACCATGTTGGTCAGGATGGTCTTGAACTCCTAACCTCAAGTGATCTGCCCACCTCGGCCTCCCAAAGTGCTGAGATTACAGGCATGAACCACAGCTCCTGGCTGATATATATATTTAAAAGATTGATATTGGCTGAGCACAGTGGCAAATGCCTATAATCCCAACACTTTGGGAGGTCAAGGCGGGCAGATCGCTGGAGCCCAGGAGTTCGAGACCAGCCTGGGCAACATGGTGAAACCCTGCCTATAAAAAAAATACAAAAATAGTTGGGCATGGTGGCTTGCTGTGTTCCCAGCTACTTGGGAGGCTGAGGCGGAGGGAACGCTTGAGCCTGGGAGGCAGAGGCTGCAGTGAGCTGAGATTTCGCCACTGCATGCTAGCCTGGGCAACAGAGTGAGACTGTCTCAAAAAAAAAAAAAAAAAAGATTTTGAAATATGTTGATATATACAAACAGAAGTTTTTGAATCCTTCTGAATGTGGATGAGGACAAAGGCAGGGGAAACGCAGGACTGAGGGGTGGAAGGTAGGGTATGGCATGGGTCCTCCCAGATGAGAAGAAGAGGAGCTGGAACTATGAAGCATGCTCAGAATGAGTGGGAACCAAAAGATGGAGCCGTCGAAGTATCAGTAGATGACAGTGAAGGACTAAAGCTCATGACCACTTGAGATTCTTTTCAGAAACATAATCCTTATGTGGTTTACCAATTGCCCACAGTAATTAACCTGCATAATAGTATAGTAAGAGCAGGCTCAGGTCAGGTACTTGGTCAAATGAGAGTGCCTCGATTTCTCCCTTTATGTGCTTCCCTCTGCTGCAGGCCAGTTACCCACTTTACCCAGGGAAAGGCTCACTCTGAGTCCCTGAGCCTTTCCTGTTGGCAACCAAGAAGCAGCTACCACATCTTCAACAAGTCCATAGTCACATGTCCTAGTAGCCTGCTATACAATGTAAATAAATAATCTAAAATAAGCTTTCATTTTAAATGCCCATAATGAATTTAATTAAGTATAAATACAGGCTTCTATTGAGTATTTGCTATTTGCCAGGGTCTATGTCTAAGTGCTTTGTTTAGATTATCTCATTTCACCCTCCTGATAACTCCATGGGATGGCAGTATCATTATCCCCATTTCACTGTTGGAGACAATTAAGTCTAGAGCAGTAAGTTAACTTTTTCCATGTCATAAAGCTTAGATTCAAACTCAAGAGTCTAACTCCAGAGTCTCCACTCTACAATGGATTAAAACACTTAAGAAGAAAAAAGGTCGGGTGTGGTGGCCTGTAATCCCAGCACTTCGGGATGCAAAGGCCAGGGGATTTCTTGAGCCCAGGAGTTTAAGACCAGCCTGGACAACATGGCAAAACCCCAAATCTACAAAACATACAAAAAACTAGTTAGGTGTGCTGGTATGTGCTTGTAGTCCCAGCTACCTGGGAGGCTGAGATGGGAAGATCATCTGAGTCTAGATGGTTGAGGCTGCAGTGAGCCATGACTGTGCCACTGCCCTCCAGCCTAGGCGACAGAGTGAGACCCCCTACCCCCGTCCCCTGGCAAAAAAGAAAATCAAGAAAAAAGATAACCAGTCATAAGTGTAAAAAAAAATTTTTTTTTTTTTTTGAGACTCACTCTATCACCCAGTGCAGTGGTACAATCATGGCTCACTGCAGCCTCAACCTCCTGTGCTCAAGCTATTCTTCTGCCTCAGCCTCCAGAGTAGCTGGGACTACAGGTGTGCACCACCACACTCAGCTAATTTTTAAATTTTTGGTATAGGCAGGGTCTCACTATGTTGCCCAGGCTGGCCTTGAACTATTGGGTTCAAGTAATCCTCCAGCCTCGGTCTCCCAAACTGTTGGGATTACAGGCATGAGCCACTACACCTGGCCTAAAATTTTTAAGAAATTGGGAGTCTAGGATGAAAATTATATTCTAGTAAATACACATCTCATTTTTCCACTCTATAATCAGCCAAATATTTATTTGGGAAAGGGCATTACCTGGCAGAAGAATTGTTGCTGGGTTCCTGCTCCAGGTGTGTTACTGAAGGTGCTGGTACACTTGGAAGAAGAAACTGGAAGACGATGAGACACACTGACTGGTACTGGAGTCCTGTTCGGCTGCGTCAGCTGATCTCCCGTAAAGTTTGATCCTGATGAACCAGACTGAACTGCAGACCCAAGGCTAGGATGGGCAGTGCTGGCTGAGCTGACAGCAGGGAACCGACTAGGTCCTGACATGCTTGTCACCGAGGGCATGGTGGTGAAGCCAGGTCTTCCTTGGGAAACGCTGCTCTGCCCAGGTGACAGGTGTAATACGGTTGGGGATGCCTGCTGCAAGGGCATCTGTCCACCCACAAGCTGAGGAGAGGCATGATTGGCTATCACTGGACTTCCAGAGGCAGCAAATGTCTGCCCAGACACTAAGTGGACGGCAGTATTCTGGTTGTTAAGCATCTGTCCAGAATATGGTTGGTTGGTCCTGAGCATGGTGGAAGAGTTTCTGTTCAACATGACATGCTCTGAGGCCACTTGGCCAGAAATGAGCTGAGAGGGTTGAGTCTGAAGAAGTTGCCCATTTATAGTCTGGACGTGGTGTACCGAGTTGGAACTGACAGAAAGGCTTGTAGGTATGAGGAACTGACTTTGGGGTGCGTGAGGCTGGCCCATGGGGGAATGAATAACAATACTGCCCCCAGCGCTGCTCACTGCCTGTGAGGTGACTGGCTTTCTTGTGTTCTGTTGGTTTACAATGTTCACAGACATGTGTGGACCAACTACTGAGCCCTGGGGTGAGCTTGCAGAAGCAAAAGAGATCCCTTGTTGTACGTGGTGCTGCTGAATTCCCAAATTGTTCACATTGTATGTATTTTGCTGACCCATCTGGATAGGCTTTGGCTGTATATTAATTGGGACTTTATTTGAATTTGGTGCAAGACCCCTTTGTATGATGATGTTATGCACAGGTAAAGATGTTTGAAAATTTGTGCTGTTAAATGGAACAGTAACAGGCTGTGCTACTGGACTGGAACTAGAGTTCCCAAACAAGGAGTTGCCATTAGGAGTCTGTCTATGAACCAGGAGCCCTCCACTCACATTTGATGGGGCTTGCTGCCCGCTGCCCTTTAATATGATTTGAGATCCATCTAGGTTATTAATAGTCATCATGGAAGGATGATTACCAAATGACCCAATTAATTGTATTTGACCAGAACCACTAATCTGACTGCTATTAGACAAATGCTGGCTGGGAACACTGATCCCCACATGTTGCATAAAGCCATGTTGTACACCCACTGTATTGCTTGCAAACGATGCTCCAACAGGCACATGCGTCACCCCTATAGGCTGCAGCGTCTGACCTGAGTAATTAGAAACATTAGAAGCCTGAGTAAAGGATGCTGATGAAGAAGGATGAAGCTGAGCTTGTGCAAACTGTTGGCTTGAACCTATACTGGCATCCAAATATGCCTCTTCTGCCAATGTCTGTTCAGTGATATTGGCCTCTTGCAAGGATTTCTGAAGAATGTCGAAAGGTTGGTCCTCAGTGAGATCAGGAAGAGGAGAAGACTCGAGTTCATCTTCAAGGAACTGGAGGCTACTTGAAAGTGGCAGTCCATCACTGGGCCCTTCTCCAAGCTGGTTGCTTACACCTTTGAGGGATGACTTAGGATCAGCATTCTAAAAAAATAAACAGTATGTTACATGGCATATGTAACCTTTGAAAAGGATGTATAAAAATTAATCTTACTTTTGAACATGAATAAAGCACAACAGCCTGCTTTTCAGGCACAACTCTCTAAACTGCTCACCTTATTCTGATATTTTATTTCCATAGTAATGATGCTTGATGTTATGTTTATAAGCATATTCATCCATCATGCTGGTAAATTATTTTATAGAGAACAGATAGATAATGCAAACATACTGAGGACTACTTAGAGCTTAGCTTCATTTTTTTGAGATACTGCCACAGACTTTATTTACTTATTAGTTTATTTTTTGATCTGGGGTCTCGTTCTTTTGACCAGGCTGGAGTGCAGTGGCCCAATAATAACTCGCTACTGCTGTGAACTCCTGGGTTCATGAGATCCTCCCACCTCGGCCTCCTGAGTAGCTGGGACTACAGGTGTGCCCCACCATACCCAGCTATATTTTTTTGTTTTTTGTTTTTAGAGATGGGGTTTCACCATCTTGCCCAGGCTGGTCTTGAACTCCTGCATGCAAGTAATCCTCCTGCTTCAGCCTCCCAAAGTGCTGGGATTACAGGCGTGAGGCACCATATCCGGCCTCAGAGCATTTTCCATATTTCTACTACACCGACATGATGCAAAAAAAGTTGCCAATACATACATATTGAATGAAGCAATTTGAAAAGATAGAATTAATACTCACATGGAAGTAGGAGAGTTGCTAAATAAAAATCATGAATGTTGAGGGATAGGCTAAATAACTACTTTATGGGCTTAGTGGCATCATATGTAGTGATTATTTATTCAAAATGAATGTCAGAAATGCTACTGATTCACAAGCCTTACAGGAGATCAGTGTTGTGACAGATATATCTTGCATGATATGATCTTATGTACCTTACACACACGCGACCATTAAAAAGAACTGTCCATCCCAAGGACTTTCCGAACACCATTCCATTTTATAGGTGAAGAAAATACAGGTCCTGATGATAGTAAGTTAATATTTACTAAGCACCATACCAAGTGATTTCAACAGTCTAGTCAACTAATCTTAACCACCCTCTCAGGTAATTCTATTGTTATTCTGGTTTCGTAAATGAGGAAACTGGCCAGGCGCGGTGGCTCACACCTGTTAATCCCAGCACTTTGGGAGGCCGAGGTGGGTGGATCACCTGAGGTTGGGAGTTCGAGACCAGCCTGACCAACATGGAGAAACCCTGTCTCTACTAAAAATACAAAATTAGCTGGGCATGGTGGCGCATGCCTGTAATCCCAGCTACTCAGGAGGCTGAGAGAGGAGAATCGCTTGAACCTGGGAGGCGGAGGTTGTGGTGAGCCAAGATTGTGCCATTGCACTCCAGCCTGCGCAACAAGAGCGAAACTTTGTCTCAAAAAAAAAAAAAAAAAAAAGAAAAGAGGAAATTGACCCTCACAGAGATTTAGTGATATATCTAAGGTTACTCGGCTAATAAGTGGTAGGGCAAGGATTCAGCCTTGGGCAGTTCAACTTCTGACTACCATCCACAGCAGAACAAAGCAACTATAAAGAGTAAGGGAACCTAAGGCTCAAACACAGTAATCTCAATATAGTCTCCAGGCAGGACACCCCAATCCCCCAGGTCAGGTTTCCTGCCTAGATGCTTCTAGAGGTTAAGAACATGGAGGTTGGGCACAGTAGCTCACGCCTGTAATCTGAGCACTTTGGGAGGCTGAGGCGGGTGGATCACTTGAAGTCCGGAGTTCAAGACCAGCCTGGCCAACTGGGTGAAACCCCGTCTCTACTAAAAATAGGAGGTGGAGGTTGCAGTGAGCCGAGATTACACCACCGCACTTCAGCCTGGGCAACAGAGCGAGACTCTGTCTCAAAAACAAAAGAACATGAGTTCCAGAGCCTGGCGGCCTGGGTTAGAATCCTAGCTCTGCAACTCATGGCTTTGTACTATTTGGCGAAGTAACTTAACCTTTCTGTGCTTTACTTTCCTCATCTCTAAAATATGTATCTTTTTTTTTTTCCCCCGAGACAGAGTCTTACTGTGTCACCCATGCTGGAGTGCAGTGGTCCGATCTCAGCTCACTGCAACTTCCGCCTCCCAGGTTCAAGCAATTCTGTCTGCCTCAGTCTCCCAAGTAGCTGGGATTACAGGTGCCCACGACCACACCCATTTAATTTTTGTATTTTTTAGTAGAGACAGGGTTTCGCCATGTAGGCCAGGCTGGTCTTGAACTCCTAACCTTAGGTGATCCACCCACCTCGGCCTCTCAAAGTGTTGGGATTACAGGTGTGAGCCACCGTGCCTGGCCAAAATATGTATCTTAATAGAACCGCTTCATGGAATCATTGTGAAGATTAAATGAGGTTAATACATGTTTTGGGTTTTTTTTTTTTTTTTTTTGAGAAGGAGTCTTGCTCGATGTCGCCCGGGCTGGAGTTCAGTGGCTGCCATCTTGGCTCACTGCAAGCTCTGCCTCCCGGGTTCATGCCATTCTCCTGCCTCAGCCTCCCGAGTAGCTGGGACTACAGGTGCCCGCCACCACGCCCAGCTAATTTTTTGTATTTTTAGTAGAGACGGGGTTTCATTGTGTTAGTCAGGATGGTCTTGATCTCCTGACCTCATGATCCGCCTGCCTCGGCCTCCCAAAGTGCTAGGATTACAGGCGTGAGCCACCGCGCCCGGCGGGTTTCTTTTTTTTTTGAGATAGGGTCTCACTCTGTCGCCTAGGCTGGAGTGCAATGGCACAATCTTGGCTCACTGCAGCCTCCAACTGCTGGGCTCAAGGGATCCTGCCTCAGCAGGACTGGGACTACAGGCATGCACCACCATGCTCATCTATTTTTTTTTTTTTTTTTTTTTTTTTGAGACCGAGTCTTGCTCTGTTGCCTGGGCTGGAGTGTGCAGTAGTGTGATCTCGGCTTACTGCAAGCTCTGCATCCCGGGTTCACGCCATTCTACTGGCTCAGCCTCCCAAGTAGCTGGAACTACAGGCGTCTGCCACTAATTTTTTTGTATTTTTAGTAGAGACGGGGTTTCACCATGTTGCCAGGATGGTCTCAATCTCCTGACCTCATGATCTGCCCACTTCAGCCTCCCAAAGTGCTGGGATTATAGGCGTGAGCCACTGCGCCCAGCCAATGTTTTTTTTTTTTTTTTTTTTTTTTTTGAGATGGAGTCTTGCACTGTCGCCCTGGCTGGAGTGCAGCGGTGTGATCTTGGCTCACTGCAACCTCCGCCTCTGGAGGTTCAAGCAATTATCCTGCCTCAGCCTCCTGAGAAGATTAAATTACAGGCACACACCACCACACCCGTCTAATTTTTTGTATTTTTAGTAGAGATGGGGTTTCACCATGTTGGCCAGGCTGGTCTCGAACTCCTGATGTCGTGATCTGCCCGCTTCGGCATCCCAAAGTGTTGGGATTACAGGCGTGAGCCACCGTGCCTGGCCACTGGTCTAATTTTTAAATTTTTTGTAGAGATGGGGTCTCACTATGTTGGTTGGTCTCAAAGTCCTGAGGTCAAGTAATTCTCCTGTCTTGGCCTCCTAAAATGGTGGGATTACAGGCATGGGCCACCACGTCTGCCTGAGGTTAATATATGTTAAGCTCTTAATGCCAAGCACATACTAAATGCTCAAGTGTTACTTATTATCTTTTTTTTTCTCATTTAAGATGAAAACAACTTATAAGTAACTATGAATTAAGAGTAATTTCCTCAAAGATTATTATGTAACAAGGTTCAAAACATTCTAATATGACCTTCTCAGGTTGTAACATTTCTGAGTCATTTTAGAAAGAATGTTGAGGCCAGGTGCAGTGGCTCACGCTTGTATTGGGGTGGGGATCACTTGAGGTCAGGAATTCAAGACCATCATGGCCAACATAGAGAAACGCCATCTCTACTAAAAATACAAAAATTAGCTGGTGTGGTGGTGGGCATCTGTAACCCCAGCTACTAGGGAGGCTGAGGCAGGAGAATCGCTTGAACCCAGGAGGCAGAGGCTGCAGTAAGCCGAGATTGTGCCACTGCACTCCAGCCTAGGCAAGAGAGCAAGATTCCATCTCAAAAAAAGAAAGTTGAAAGCTTAGAAAAATGGCAAAGTGGGCCAGGCGCGGTGGCTCAAGTCTGTAATCCCAGCACTTTGGGAGTCCGAGACAGGTGGATCACGAGGTCAGGAGATCGAGACTATCCTGGCTAACATGGTGAAACCCCATCTCTACTAAAAAAAATACAAAAAAATTAGCCGGGCGAGGTGGCAGGCGCCTGTAGTCCCAGCTACTCTGGAGGCTGAGGCAGGAGAATGGCGTAAACCCGGGAGGCGGAGCTTGCAGTGAGCCGAGATCACGCCACTGCACTCCAGCCTGGGCGAAAAAATGGCAAAGTGGATATATAGCTTGCCTTTTTATTACTTAAAAGACAACCTCATATAGCTTGTCTTTTTATTGTTTATTATTTACTTTATTTGTATTTATTTATTTATTTATTTTTGAGACAGAGTCTTGCTATGTGGCCAGGCTTGAGTGTAATGGCACAATCTCGGCTCACTGCAACCTCTGACTCCCTGGTTCAAGCAATTCTCCTGCCTCAGCCTCCTGAGTAGCTGGGATTACAGGCATGTGCCACCACGCCCAATTTTGTGTTTTTAGTAGAGACGGGGTTTCACTGTGTTGGCCAGGATGGTCTCAATCTCCCGACCTCATGATCTGCCTGCCTCAGCCTCCCAAAGTGCTGGAATTACAGGAGTGAGCCACCGTGCCCGGCGTATTATTTTATGTTATTTATTTATTTTTTTGAGATGGAGTCTCACTCTGTTGCCCAGGCTGGAGTGCAGTGGCACGATCTTGGCTCACTGCAAGCTCCATCTCCCAGGTTCACGCCATTCTCCTGCCTCAGCCTCCCAAGTAGCTGGGACTATAGGAGCCCGCTACCACGCCCAGCTAATTTTTTATATTTTTAGTAGAGATGGGGTTTCACCATGTTAGCCAGGATGGTCTCGATCTCCTGACCTTGTGATCTGCTGGCCTCGTCCTCCCAAAGTGCTGGGATTACAGGAGTCAGCCACTGCGCCCGGCCTATTTATTTATTTATTTGAGACGGAGTTTTGCTCTGTTGCCCAGGCTGGAGTGCAACGGCGCGATCTCGGCTCACTGCATCCTTCGCCTTCTGGGTTTAAGCAATTCTCTGCCTCAGTCTCCCGAGTAGCTGGGATTACAGGCACCCACCACCATGCCTGGCTAGTTTTTTTTGTATTTTTAGTAGAGATGTGGTTTCACCATCTTGGCCAGGCTGATCTTGAACTCCTGACCTCGTGATCCACCTGCCTTGGCATCCCAAAGTGTTGGGATTACAGGTGTAAGCCACTGCACCTGGCCTATTTTATTTTTTAAAAATAAGAGACAGGGTCTTGCTATGTTGTCTAGGCTGGTCTTGAACTCCTGAGCTCAAATGATTCTCCCACCTTGGCCTCCCAAAGTGCTGAGAATACAGGTGTGAGCTACTGCACCTGGCCATATAGCTTGTCTTAATTTACTATGTTAAAAGTAGAAAATGTCTACATAATTCAATAGATTTTCTTCCTATATAAATTACAACAGGCTGGGCGCAGTGGCTCACACCTGTAATTCCAACATTTTGGGAGGCCAAGGTAGGTGGATTGCTTGAGCCTGAGAGCTCAAGACCAGCTGGGCTAACATGGCGAAACTCTGTCTCTATTAAAAATACAAAAATCAGCCCGTCTGGTGGCACGCGCCTGTAGTCGCAGCTATTTGGGAGGCTGAGGTGGGATGATTGCTTCAGCCTGGGAGGTTGAGGCTGAGGTGAGCTGTGATCGCACCACTGCACTCCAGCCTGGGTGACAGAGTGAGGCCCCATCTCAAAATAAATAAATAAAATAAAATAAATTACAACAGACAAGGTAAGGATTCTCACGATACAAAGGCAGTTAAAGGCTCAATTCACAAGGCATCAATGAGATAGAAACCATTTAATCACTGCATTTAGTTTCCAATACTCACACTAGAGTTGGCGAAAATTGAATTTGAATTGGCTGCAGAATATCCTGCATTAGTCAAGTCATCATTGCTCTGCAAAGATACAAATTCAATAGGTGGTTACTACTTTAACTGTAAAGCAGAAACAAAATAGATGTCTGTGGCGTGCTACGCATTACTTACAGATTTATTACTAGGTCCATGTAGAAAATAGTTCAATGCTTGTGGGTCTCTAGAAAAGAGAGGAAAAAAAAGAGATAAAACAACAAACAAATACACTACCTATATTTAGAACTATTTTTTACTAGAGTAGAAAGAAAATGATTACCTGAGTAAAATCCTCTCCCTATTTTAAAACAATTAGTAGTTTTTAAAATTTTTATCTTGTTTTTCTTTTGATATTGTGCCATTTCCTATTATTATTCACTTTTCCCTCCTGGGATTTATTAGGATATAAATTTAACAAATAATTACTTGCTGGGCGCAGTGGCTCATGCCTGTAATCCCAGCACTTTGGAAGGCTGAGGCAGCAGGATCACTTGAGTCTAGGAGTTGGAGACCAGCCTATACAACATGGCAAAACCCTGTCTCTACAAAAAAAAAAAAATACAAAAAATACAAAAAATTAGCCAGGCATGGTGGTGCGTGCCTGTAGTCCCAGATACTTGGCAGGCTGAGGTGGGAGGATCGTGTGGGCCTGGGAGGTAGAGGCTACAGTGAGCTGAGACTGTGCTGCTGCACTTCAGCCTGGGTGACAGAGTGAGACCCTGTCTCAAAAGGAAAAATAAAAGAAGAATTACTGAATTACAGCCCCTATGTTAATCAAGTCCTTTGTTTCTCTACTAAACCTATGATTATTATTTAATTTTTATTTAAAATACCTACCAGGTGTTAATACGCTATTAGGTTGTTTTAGTGTTCAGCAAATCTCACACATTTGATTTACCCGGGTTTCGGAATAAGCATCTTACCCAATAAGATCAAGGAGACACGAGTCATCATCATCATCCATGACAACTACAAAGAAAAGGGAGAGGAAAACAGGTTTCAGTAAAGCAGATTAAAGGCAGTAGTATCAATGCAATATAAACATATGCCTTACACTTTTCTGGATAAATAACTGTAATTCATGTGAGTTTTCCTCGGCTTATTATTAATGTAATTTTTGAGAGATAAAATATTCAATTTAAACTTTTTAATGGAAACAAACCCTTAACTTGTAAGTCGAAAAAGAATCTAGACAAATCAAAGATAGTTGGCAGCAACTTCCTTCACATGCAGATTCCCCCAAGGGGCTATAAACCATGAATAGTAACTTCTTCAATATGTACAATAAACAAGGGGAGAAATAATATTTATGTTTTAGAAAAGATCTCATAGACATAGAGGTCTTTTAATTTTGTGACTCAATGTCCCTAAACATGGTGAACAATCTACATTTTTTGCCATATTCTGGCTGTCTTTAGGAAGATAGGAAAATAGTTCTTCCTGCATTTAGAGAGAGAAGAGGGGCACCCTAGCCGCAGGCAGTCTCTGCAGGCTCTGGCCCGCAGGTCCTGCGTTCTCCCTCTGCAGCACCACCACCCCTGTTCAACTCCAAACAATCTACATCCTAACACTAGAATCCTTAAAGTAGAGAATCTCAACCAAAAAAGTTCACCCCAGCTCCAGGCCCTCAGATCCCTCTCTCCCCAGCCAGCGACAGCGTCAAGCTTAGCCAGTGAAATGACTATGCTTCAGCTGAACAACAACAACTGCACAGATTCCAAAAGCAGCTCTCCCCACAGACTGGGAAACTTACACTAGCGATCCGACACCTGGCAACACCGCTTCACACCCATTTTGAGCCATGCGTGGAATAATTTACATCACGGAATGCCAGGGCCAAGAGTTCTGGAGCAGTTGGAAAGGGCAGTTGTGAACAGCAGTTGGACGGAGGAATGAAATCCTGAAGAGATGCCCAGAAGAGGGACACGCCCGAAGAAGGCAGAAAGGACAGTCTCTACTAAATGTTTTTCCTCTGTTAAAACTGCATCTCTTCTCCAATTCCCTCAGACTTCCCACTCTAACAGTCACAAGGCCAAACTA
The DNA here is from genome assembly GCF_024542745.1 of Macaca thibetana thibetana. Taxonomy (NCBI): domain Eukaryota; kingdom Metazoa; phylum Chordata; class Mammalia; order Primates; family Cercopithecidae; genus Macaca; species Macaca thibetana. The sequence goes on along the minus strand of NC_065581.1, from coordinate 43,749,061 downwards.
ATATAAAATGTACTCCTGCTACACAGAAGGTAACTTGCTTTCCTCAGGAAGAGTCTGGAAGCGGTAAGTACCCCCACTGGGATCTGCCAGGGATCTTCCCCTTGGCGGGTGAATTCGTCCAGCTGCTGAATGATCTGGGAGATTACAAACCCTGTAGAATCCAATGGAGAGGAGAAATGGTGGTTGAGAAAGGAGGAAGAAGAAGTGGGAAAAGATACCAAAAGGTGACTCCCAAGGCTGAAACTGACAAGGGCAGCTGGCTAAGTGAAACCTGCTTTTTAGAACTCAGACTTGGAGTTACTCACGGGCACACTGGCATGACTATACTACCGTAACGTGACTGTGGAAGGAGTGAAGATGGGACAGAAAGAAAAGCAGGAAAATGATCATCACATAGATACAGAGAAATCTGTGTGAAGGTCTTCCCTTAAATCCTGACGACATTTAGTGAGATAAAATTGTATTAACCATGGCTCATCAGCAAACCATAGGCTTGTCTCTCAGGCATCACAATCATATGGAATAAATTAGCCAATTATGACATACATTAAGCCTATAAAGGAGATACTACTTTTTTTAACATGACCACTTAAATTGAATTCCCCTGTATCCTTTGTGAATTCATTTTTTTTAAGTGTCTGTCTCTGGAACAAACTAATTAATAAAAATGTAAGTGAAAAATAGTCTATACCAAAGAAAAACACTTCCCCGACTCTCCCAGCTTCCCTCCTTACTTGACACACTTGCCTAATTCCTCTACTCAATAAGGTGCCCTAAGGGTTAAACAGCCCTGAGGCAGGAAGTCACCACCAGTCACTCCACTGAGGTGTTACTACCACCAGCACTTGCAAGTACAGAGAACATCTGCTACCCGTAAGTTCAGAATGACAAACTACTCCTTGAGTAGTGCAAACAGAACAATTTTATAATATTGAATGAGATTAAAAGCCATTGTGCAATCTTCTCTACCAAACAAAACAGGGGGTCAAACATTTGGCTTGAAAGAAGGCTCCCTGGGGATATCTACCCCCTATCAGCAGCATCAGGAACTGCCAGACAGGCCTTCTCCTCTGGTCCCAGTAGGTACAACTCTAGGAGCCTTTACAGTCGGGGCACCCTGAGAATTCTACTTTTTAAAGGGCCACACTCTTTTCTCACCTTAAAATGGTTTCAAATTAAAAGAGATGACCCCTTAGTCCTGTATTCTCTAGCTTCAAATAATGCCAAAATGTAGTCATAATATAGCCTAAACCAGGGGTTCCTTTCACCAGATGACCTACGGTCCATCAAAATAAATTTACCAAAGCAAAATTGTAAAACTTGACTATGATTTTAAAATGAGAAGATAGGCCAGGCACGGTGGCACATGCCTGTAATCCCAGCATTTTGGGAGGCCGAGGTGAGTGGATCACTTGAGGTCAGGAGTTCGAGACCAGCCTGGCCAACATGGTGAAACCCATCTCTACTAAAAATACAAAAAATTAGCCAGGTGTGGTGGCACATGCCTGTAGTCTCAGCTACTCGGGAGGCTGAGGCAGCAAAATTGCTTGAACCTGGGAGGCAGAGGTTGCAGTGAGCCGAGATCACGCCACTGCACTCCAGCCTGGGTGACAGAGCGAGATTTTGTCTCAAAAAATAAAATTAAAAAGAAAAATAAATAAAATGAGAAGATAATCTGAAGATCAGTCACTAAGACCCAGAAGTGAAGAATTTTGTTTTCTCTGGAAAGATTCTCCCTTTAATTCTGGACTCCTGTTGAGGCTCTTTTCTCATTCAAGTAACATCCCTAGATGGGTGGCTGACCCCAGGTAGATTTTATGAGGCTAAGGGGAAATCCCTGTATGAGTGGTTGGAAACTATTTCTGGGCCCAAGAGACGTGGGCAAGACGTCGTCCCCTCTGTAAATAGCAGCACTAGCACTCGGCAGTAGGATTTGTCGTGGAGAGAAGGGGGCTGTAGGCACCCCAAGAGTTCAGAAATCACTGCCCTGAGCACCTGACTACCTCTCTTAAAAAATTAAAGCTAATATTTAAAATTGTTCTGAATTGCACCAACAAACATCTTAAATAATAGCTTTTAATCAAGAGGACACAGTGTAAAAATGACATTTCAAAGCGGTGGGGAAAAGTTGTTAACCATATGGGGAAAATAAGGTAGATTCACACCTCTTATCTTACACAAAATAAATTCTAGATGGATCTAGGCGTTACATGGTGGAGGGAGGAAGAAACTTAAAGTACTAGAATAACAAATGGGAGAATTTTTTTTTAAACAATGTTGGAGTGAGGAAAGTCTAAGGACTAAGACACACAAGTCATAAAAGACTGACAAAGTCAACATAAAATACAAAGCTTCTGCATGATAAAAGAAAAACACATCATAAGCAAAGTCAAAGACTAAAACAAAAATAACTGGGAAAAATACCTCCAATTCATACCACAGAGTGCTTTTCTCCCTAATACATAAAGAGCTCCTATAAATAAGGAAAATTTTTTATCAGGGCTTTTCTCCTTAATACATAAAGAGCTCCTATAGATAAGGAAAATTGTTTATCAGGGCTTTTCTCCCTAATACATAAAAAGCTATTCTAAATAAGGAAATTTTTTTTTATCAGGATCCTTCCGGAATATCAAAGATTTAATCAGTTTATGAGCAATCAATTCACAACAAAGGAAATACAAGTAGCTCCTAAACATATAAAATAATCAACCTTACTTACAATAAGAGAAATATAAATTAATATTGTAGTGAGATACTACATGTCCTGTCAGATTGGCAATGATAAAAAAGTTGGATGAAGAATTATGCTAGCAGGGAGTGGGGAAATAGGAACGTCTATACACTGACAGGATACGGACTCATATAACCTCTAGTGAGGGCAATTCAGCAATGTCTTCCAAAATCTTAAGTGAATAAATCAGCTTACCAAGCAAATCCATTTCCAGGTATTTGTACTGCAGATACTCTTTTTTTTTCACTCACTTTTTTTTTTTTTTTAAAGAGATGGGGTCTCTCTATGTTGGCCAGGCTGGACTTGAACTTCTGGGCTCAAGAGATCCTTAACCCCCTAAGTAGCTGGGCCTACAGGTATGTGCCACCATAACCAGCTGTCATTTGGATATTCTTTCACATGTGCCAAATGACATGTGTATAAGAATATCCAGGGCAGTATTATTATTATTTTAGTATTATTGGTTTTAACAAAGGACTGCAAAACCTTAGATGTCATGGGTATGGGGTTTCCTTCTGGGGCAATAAACACGTTCTTGAACCTGCTTGGCAATGTAGTGAGACCTCATCTCTATAAAACATTTAAAAATTAGTTGAGTGTGGTGGTGCACACCTGTAGTTCCAGCTACTCGGGAGGCTGAGATGGGAAGATTGTTTGCTTTAGCCTAGGAGGTCAAGGCTGCAGTGAGCTATGATTACATCACTGCACTCCAGCCAAAGTGACAGAGCCAGACTCTGTCTCTAAAAAAAAAAAAAAGTTATTGAATTAAACTACTGAGTTATATTCTTTAAAAAGGTGAATTTTATGGTATGTAAACTATACCTTAATTTTAAAAACTCTCTTAAAAACCCTAAATGTCCATGATTAAATGTCCTGATTAATTATGGTTTACCTACATAGTGGAATACTCTGCAGTCATTAAAACTAATGAGGCAGTTTTAATCATACTGACTTGGAAGGATATATGGTCAATGAAAAAAGAAAGGTGCAGATTAGTATGTACATTATGTTCCCAGATGTGTGTGTGGGAAAATACACACATGATGTGTGTGTGTGTGTAAATGTATAGACCCTAAAATGAAGCACAAGTAACCAGTAACACTAGTTACTTCTGGGAAGAAAACAGGGTGACTGGGGAACAGAGGAAGATACACTCTTTATTTATATGTCCTTTTGTACCTTTGAAATTTGTGCCACATGCATGTAAGATCTAATAAAAAAATAAATACAATTAATAAAACAAGGAGAAGAAGGAGACAAAATGGTCCTTGAAGTACAAGAACCTCAAGTCAGTTTAGCCAGGTGTGGTGGCGCTTGCCTTTAGTCCCAGCTACTTGGTAGGCTGAGGTCAGAGGATGACTTGAGCCCAGGACATGAAGGTTGCAGTTGAGTCGTGATCTTGCCACTGCACTCCAGCCCGGGCAAAAGTACCAAACCTATCTCAAAAATAAAATAAAATTTAAAAAGAACCTCACGTGAGGCTCACTTTCCTTAAGTATACCAAATATACCAAATACTCAGAACTTTTTTTGTTTTAAAGAGACAGGGTTTCATTATGTTGCCCAGCCTGGTCTTGAATTCTTGGGCCCAAGCAATCCTCCCCTTTCAGTCTTCTGAGAAGCTAGGATTACAGGTACATGCTACAGTGCCCAGCTAATACTTAGAACTTTTTTTTTTTTTTTTTTTTTTTTTAATTTTGTAGAGACGAGGTCTCACTGTGTTGCCCATGCTGGTCTTGAACTGCTGCACTTAAGCGATCCTCCACCTAGGTCTCCCAAAGTGCTGGGATTACAATTACCATGCCCAGCCCATAGAGTATTTTAAAACAGCTTACTGACCTGGAGAGTAAGCTACATCAGCTGTCTTAAAAGAAATGCTGTATCCTTTTTTTTTTTTTTTTTGAGAGGGAGTTTCTCTCTTGTTGCCCAGGCTAGAGTGCAACAAGATCTCTCATGGTGCGATCTCAGCTCACCGCAATCTCTGCCTCCCAGGTTCAAGTGATTGTCCTGCCTCAGCTTCCCGAGATGGGATTACAGGCCCGTGCCACCATGCCTGGCTAATTTAATATTTTTAGTAGAGACAGGCTTTCTCCATGTTGGTCAGGCTGGTCTCGAACTCCCGACCTCAGTTGATACGCCCACCTTGGGCTCCCAAAGTGCTGGGATTACAGGCATAAGCCACCACGCCTGGCCAAGAAATACTATATCTTAAAAACAGTCTGAATTTAATTAAGCTCACAGCAAAACTTCAAAGACATCCGAGGCAGAGATATAACAGACTATCATTTTTTTTTCACACAGAGGGAGAAAATCTAAGCTCTCATTAAGAAACATATTGGTTGCAAGAACAGGTATTTCAGGAAAGCTAGTGCGGCAAATCAGTTTTGCCTATTTAAGATATTCTGGGCTGGGCATGGTGGCTCACGCCTGTAATCCCAACACTTTGGGAGGCCAAGGCAGGCAGATCACCTGAGGTCAGGAGTTCGAGACCAGCCTGGCCAACATGGTGAAACCCCATCGCTACTAAAAATACAAAAAATTAGCTGGACGTGGTGGTGGATGCCTGTAATCCCAGCTACTCGGGAGGCTGAGGCAGGAGAACTGCTAGAACCCAGGAGACGGGGGTTGCAGTGAGCCAAGATCACCCCACTGCACTCTAGTCTGGGCGACAGAGCGAGACTCCATCTAAAAAAAAAAAGATATTCTGGCCAGCAATGGAAGAAAACCAAAACTGACCCTTAAGAGCCATGAAACAGCCTGGCCAACATGGTGAAACCCTGTCTCTACTGAAAATACAAAAAAATGAGCTGGGCGTGGTGGCATGTGCCTGTAATCCCAGCTACTATAGGGGCTGAGGCATGAGAATCTCTTGAACCCAGGAGGCAGAGGTTGCAGTGAGCCGAAATCGCACCACTGCACTCCAGCCTGGGTGATAGAGTGAGACCCTGTCTCAAAAAAAAAAAAAAGAAAACAGGATTTCAAAGACTGCAGAAACTGAAATTTGGTATGTGGCCACTATTACAAATATTTTTGTTTCCTCCCTTATCTGCTTCTCTGTTCTTTTTCTTCATTCAAAAATATAGCCTAGTGGCTGAGGCAGGTGGATCACGTGAGATCAGGAGTTCAAGACCAGCCTGGCCAACAGGGTGAAACCCCGCTCTACCAAAAATACAAAAATTAGCTGGGCATGGTGGCAGTCGCCTGTAATCCCAGTTACTCGGGAGGCTGAGACAGGAAGGAGAATTGCTTGAACCTGGGAGGCAGAGGCTGTAGTGAGCCAAGATCGCACCACTGCACTCCAACCTGGGTAACAGACTGAGACTTCATCTTAAAAAAAAAAAAAAAAAAAAATAGGCTGGGCGCAGTGGCTGAGGCCTGTAATCCCGGCACTTTGGGAGGCCTAGATGGGCGGATCACGAGGTCAGGAGATCAAGACCATCCTGGCTAACACGGTGAAACCCCATCTCTATTAAAAATTACAAAAAACTAGCCGGGCGAGGTGGTGGGCGCCTGTAGTCCCAGCTACTCGGGAGGCTGAGGCAGGAGAATGGCGTAAACCCGGAAGGCGGAGCTTGCAGTGAGCTGAGATCCGGCCACTGCACTCCAGCCTGGGTGACAGAGTGAGACTCCGTCTCAAAAATATATATATATATATATATATATATATATATATATGTGTGTGTGTGTGTGTGTGTATATAATTTATATATATGTGTGTATATATAATTTATATATACACGTATTCATATGTGTGTGTGTATATATATGTATATAGCCTAGTGAAGATGGCTTGAACTCAGGAGGTTGAGACTACAGTGAGCCTAGATTGCACCACTGCACTCCAGCCTGGGTGACAAAGTGAGACCCTGTCTCAAAAAAAAAACCAAAAACCAAAAAAACCACCAAGAGCCAATACAAGATACCTTACCAAAAACTGCTGACATTTGCTTTACTTGTAGTAAGTTGCTATAACATGAGTCATAACTTACCAATAATTTACAAACAAATTTACCTCTAAAAGGTGCTGAGGTTAGCAAATTATTGACAGACTTTAAGCAGACATGAACTAAGGAATAGTTGCAGTCTTCAAAATCACATTTTTACCTCCTGACCTATTGAAGGTAAAATGAACTGCAGTCACTTTATTTTTACTGACATATTTACTACTTCCAGTGTTCTTCCTTCTCTTAAGTAAATCCAGATTTCCATCTGGTATCATTTTCCTTCTCCTGAAAGGAATCCTTTAGTATTTTTTGTAGTGCAGGTCTTTGCTGATGAATTCTTTCAGTTTTGATATATCTTTAAAGAGTGTGAGATGGGCATGGTGGCTCACACCTGTTATCCCAGCACTTTGGGAGGCCGAAGTGGGCGGATTGCTTGAGTCCAGGAGTTTGAGACCCTCCTGGGCAATACGGAAAAACCCCGTCTCTATAAAAAGTAAAAAAATTAGCTGGGCATGGTGATGCGCACCTGTAATCCCAGCTACTCAGGAGGCTGAGGTGGGAGGACCACCTGAGCCTCGGCAGGTTGAGGCTGCAGTGAGCCATGTTTGTGTGACTGCATTCCAGCCTGGGAGACAGCAGAGATTCTATCCCCCACCCCCTAAAAAAGTGTTTCTCTTTCCTTCATTTTTGAAATATATTTTCACTGGGCATATTAAGATTGACAGGGTTTTCTTTTCCTTTCAGTTCTTTAAAGATATTGATACACTGGCCAGGCGCGGTGGCTCACGCCTGTAATCCCAGCACTTTGGGAGGCCAAGAGGAGGGGATCACAAGGTCAGGAGATTGAGACCATCCTGGCTAGCATAGTGAAACCCCGTCTCTACTAAAAATACAAAAAAAAAAAAAAAAAATATATATATATATATATACTGATGTACTGTTTCTCATTTGCATTATTTCCAAAGAAAAGTCTGCCATCATTTTTTTTTTTTTTTTTTTTTTTTTTTTGAGACGGAGTCTCGCTCTGCCGCCCAGGCTGGAGTGCAGTGGCCGGATCTCAGCTCACTGCAGGCTCCGCCTCCCGGGTTCACGCCATTCTCCTGCCTCAGCCTCCCCAGTAGCTGGGACTACAGGCGCCCGCCACCTCGCCCGGCTAGTTTTTTTTTTTTGTATTTTTTAGTAGAGACGGGGTTTCACCGTGTCAGCCAGGATGGTCTCGATCTCCTGACCTCGTGATCCGCCCGCCTCGGCCTCCCAAAGTGCTGGGATTACAGGCTTGAGCCACCGCGCCCGGCCGTCTGCCATCATTTTTACCTTTCTTTTTTTCATAATGTGTCATTTTTTCCTCTGGACACTTTAAATATTTTTCTCTTTACCACTAGTTTTAAGCAATCTGATTACGAAAAGCCTTGGTGTAGTTCTCTTCATGCCTCCTGTGGTTAGGGTTCACTAAGCTTCTAGAATCTGTAGGTTTATAGTTTCCCTCCAATTTAGAAAATTTTAGAAATTTAGAAAAATTTCAGCCATTAATTTTTTCAAATATTTTATGCCCCTCCCTCTCCTTTGGGGACTATAATTACAGTTATATTATTAGACTATTTCAAGTGTCCCACAGCTCAATGATGCTGTATTTTCTTTCAGTCTTTTATTTTTTTAATTTAATTTATTAATTTGAGACAGGTTTTTGCTCTGCTGCCCAAGCTGGGACCACAGGCACCTGCCATCATGCCCAGCTAATTTCTGTATTTTTTGTAGAGACAGGGTTTTACCATGTAGTCTAGGAGGCTGGTCCTGAACTCCTGGGCTCATGCGATCCTCCTGCCTTGGCCTCCTAAAGTGTTGGGATTACAGGTGTGAGCCACCATGCCTGAACTTTTTTAGTATTTTAATCTCTCTGGCTTTCATTTAGGATAGCTTCTATTCATATGACTTCAAACTCATAAATATTTTCTTCTGCAGTCTCTAATCTTCTGTTAATCCCATCCAGTAAACTTTTATTTTAAAACACTGTAGTTTTCATCTCCAGAAGTTCAATTGGGTCTTTTTAATATACTCCATGTCATTATTATTAAAAAAATTTTTTTTGCTTTGTTGTCTTGGCCCAAGATGAGATTCCATGCCATTATTTGTTTAATCTTTTCACTATTTTCTTGAACTTATGTAAGATAGTAACAACTTAAATAAATTTTTTTGAAGAGGCAGGGTCTCACTGTGTTGCCCAGGGTGGTCTTGAACCCTTAGTCTCAAGTGATCTTCCTGCCTCAGCCTCCCAGTGATGGGATTACAAGCATGAGCTCCACAGCGGGCTAATTTTTGTATTTTTTGTATTTTTTGTAGATACCGGGTTTCACCATGTTGCCCAGGCTGGTCTCATACTCCTGGCCTCAAGCAATCCACCTGTCTCCACCACACAAAGTGTTAAGATTACAGGTATAAGCCACCTCATCTGGCCAACAGTTTCTTTACAAAATGTCTGATCCTTTTAAGGTTTGCTTTTAAGCTTTGTCAATCTTTAGTCTAGAAGTCATTTTGCCCTATATTGAGGCAATAAATACCTCATTTGATATTCTATGAATTACAAGGAGTTTTGCACTCTTGCAGATGGGAACACAAACTATTCTCTGCCCTATGTGAGCTCCAAATAGGGTTCCTTCCCAGAACTTAGGTAGTTTCCTCAAATACATCAGTTATCAGCTAAAAACTTGAGAAAGACCCTGCAGATCTCCAGATAGTGAAGTGTAGTGCTGCCTCTCTCTGGTACCCTGCCCTGTGAAGGTAGGCTTTTTTTTTTTTTTTTTTTTTTTTTTGAGATGCAATCTCGCTCTGTTGGGAGGCTGGAGTGCAGTGGCGTAATCTCGGCTCGCTGCAACCTCCGCCTCCCGGGTTCAAGTGATTCTCCTGCCTCAGCCTCGGGAGTAGCTGGGATTACAGGCACATGCCACCACGCCCAGCTAATTTTTGTATTTTTAGTAGGGACGGGGTTTCACCACGTTGGCCAGGATGGTCTCGATCTCTTGACCCCGTGACCAATTGGCCTTGGCCTCCCAAAGTGCTGGGATTACAGGCGTAAACCACCGTGTCTGGCCGAAATTAGGCCATTTTAACCTCTCAGAGACATCAACTCAACTCAGGAAGATTATCAGCCTTCCTGTGGGTTCCTCCTCCCCTAATGAAACACTCTTGACAGTAAGCTGGGTCAGTTACAGGGCTCATCTCATTTGTTTTGTCCTCTCAGGAGTCACTGTCCTGTGCTGCCTGATATCTAATATCTAAAAAACCATTATTTCATTATATTGTGTCTGACTTTTGTCAATCTTTAGTCTAGAAGTCATTTTGCCCTATATTGAGGCAATAAATACCTCATTTGATATTCTATGAATTACAAGGAGTTTTGCACTCTTGCAGATGGGAACACAAACTATTTACACAGGAAGTTAAATCCAGTCTCGGTTACTCAATTTTGGCCCCATAGTCATTTGTAAGGTCTTGAACCAAATCTCTCGAAGGGGTTATATGAGTTCATCAGCAGAGATTATAGGATCAGAGTATTCAGAAAGAGGGAGGATAGGAGAAATGAAGAAGGAAGGAAGACAGATAATTAAATTGTTTACACAGTTTTCTCCTGTGCCTCCTTTAGTTTTCTACCCTTGAAGAACAGCTTAGGGAATGAGAAAGGCTCCTTCTTTAATTCCTATCTTTAATAAAACTATTCAATGGGTGTAAAGAATATTCATTTAACAAACATTAGCGCCAGGTACTATGCTAGGGAGTGGGAATACAAAATAGTATGACATAAATGTAATAAATGTAAAAATCCTTCACATTTTGTAGAACAGAAGAAGCAAGGCTGAAAAGTGAACTACTGTGTTTGAGCAAACAATTTTCCAATGGGTGTCACCATCAAAAAGTTATGCCATGAATAGCCAGTTATGCAGGGCAAATAACTATTCATGTTGATAAGGATATAAAGTATTCTCATCTTATTCTTTTTACTATATTGTAATTGTACTGTGCTGTTAAATTTTGTAATTGCAAGAGTTCACCTTCTGGCATGGTTCCCGTTTTGAAGGAACTCACTTTCTTTTGGAAGACAGACATGCAACAATTCATTACCATTGCAATGTGAGAAGTGCTACAATTTTTGGCAGGAGTTCCCAAGCTTCTTCAGGTGAAATCGCTGGGCTTTTTGTGAAATAATATGACGTTTTGCTAGAAGAAAACATGACAATATTTTCACAATTATATCCATTTGGGGAGAAAAGAAGCTGTCAAACTCAGCATGATTGGCTTTAAGTTTTTTAGTTATTATTCAACCAAGGATTTCTTCATTTATTTTGTCACTAGCTAGGGCCTTCTAAAAGCAAGGAGGAGTGGGTGGAAAAGAGTAAGGCAAATTGTTACAAGAAAAACTTAGAAATTTAAAAATTCTGCCGGGTGCGGTAGCTCACGCCTGTAATCCCACCACTTTGGGATGCTGAGGTGGGTGGATCACCTAAGGTCAGGAGTTCGAGACAAGTCTGGCCAACATGGTGAAACCCCATCTGTACTAAAAATACAGAACTCAGCCAGGTGTGGTGGCATGTGCCTGTAATCTCAGCTACTTGGGAGGGTGAGGCAGGAGAACTGCTTGAACATGGGAGGCAGAGGTTGCAGTGAGGTAAGATTATGCCACTGCACTCCAGCCTGGGCAACAGAGCAAGATTCTATCTCAAAAAATAAATAAATAAAAATAATAAAAATTCCCAGCTGGGCATGGTGGCTTATGTCTATAACTCCAGCACTTTGGGAGGCTGAGACAGGTGGATCAGTTGAGCTCAGGAGTTCGAGACCAGCCTGGGCAACATGGCAAAAATCCTATCTCTACAAAAACTACAAAAAGCTGGGTATGGTGCCTTGGGCCTGTGGTCCCAGCTACTCTGGAGGCTGAGGCAGGAGAATTGCTTGAATCCAGGAGGCGAGGAGGCTTGAATCCGAATTGCTTGAACCTCGGAAGCAGAGGTTGCAGTGAGCCAAGATTGTGCCACTGCACTCCAGCCTGGGTGACAAGAGCAAAACTCTGTCTCAAAAAATAAATAAATAAATACATAAATAAATAAAAAATAAAAAATTCCCGGATGGGCGCAGTGGCTCATGCCTACAATCCGAGCACTTTGGGAGGCCGAGGCAGGTGGATCACAAGGTCAGGAGATCGAGACCATCCTGGCTAACACAGTGAAACCCCGTCTCTACTAAAAATACCAAAAATTAGCCGGGTGCGGTGGCCGGCGCCTGTAGTCCCAGCTACTTGGGAGGCTGAGGCAGGAGAACGGCATGAACCCAAGAGGTGGAGCTTGCAGTGAGTGGAGATCTCACCACTGCGCTCCAGTCTGGGCGAAAGAGTGAGATTCTGTCTCAAAAAAAAAAAAAAAATCCCAAAGTTGGAAAAGGCGATATTTAACATAAGTGATAAACCTGGTTCATTTCATGAAATGAAGAATTTGAAGGTCTTTAAATTGCTTTAATTCCTACTTGAGGTAGGAATGAGGTGGGGCAGAAATAAGCCTAACAGCAGACATAAAGAAGAATGAGTTCGTATCTTTTGCAGGGACATGAATGAAGCTGGAAACCATCATTCTCAGCAAACTAACACAGGAACAGAAAACCAAATACTGCATGTTCTCACTTATAAGTGGGAGTTGAACAATGAGAACATAAGGGCACAAGGAGAGGAATAACACACATCAGGGCCTGTTGGGGTGGGAGGGTGGGGGCTAGGGGAGGCCAGAACTTAAAAGTATTAAAAAAAAAAAAAAGAAAGAAATAAGCCTAACGTATTAAGCAATCCAGTTGGCAAAAATAATGTGCTATAACATGGGGGAAAGAGTGACCAACCATGAAGGGGGCTGGGGAGAATTTCTGGCAAGGCTTTACAGAGGCTGGGGACACAGGGCAAGGACACTGAATTTGGAAGTCACAGGGCTTGTTTTGGATACTGACATTGACTAATCATGTGACGACGAAGAAGCTCCAACCTCTGGGTCCCATTTCCCATTTGTTAATGAACTTAATAGACCACATCAGTGAGTTTTTAAAACTTGGGACCCAATATTCTTTAAGGTATCCAGGAGCTTCTTAGAGGCTTAAAATAGCTGGTGGTGGTGGAGGCACTCTTGACACTCCCACCTCTCCCCACACACACCCTTCAGCTGAGTAGCTCAACTCTTACTCAACTGCAAGAAAAAAGTTTGAAAATCATTTAACTTAGCCAGCTCCCAAACTCCCAGAACTCTATGACTTGTCATCTATTAAAAAGGAATGACCATCAGCAATGGTGAATCTGGCAATGTAAACAGGAATCCGTGAAAATCAAGACATCCATGATTATTTTAGCAAGCAAGACAATAGCTATACATATAGGGCCCATTTCATTAAGGTAAACTCTAACAGCTGGGCACAGTGGCTCACGCCTGTAATCCCAGCATTTTGGGAGGCTGAGGTGGGCGGATCACCTGAGGTCGGGAGTTCAAGACCAGCCTGACCAACATGGAGAAACCCCGTCTCTACTAAAAATACAAAGTTAGTCGGGCACGGTGGTGCATGCCTGTAATCCCAGCTACTCAGGAGGCTGAGGCAGGAGAATCGCTTGAACCTGGGAGGTGGAGGTTGCAGTGAGCCAAGATTGCACCATTGCACTCCAGCCTGGGCAACAAGAGCGAAACTCCATCTAAAAAAAAAAAAAAAGATATTATAGTACTACCCTCAAAAACAGGAGTCTCATCTTATTTGTCTTTACATCCCCAGCAAATAGCACATAAGTGGGTATAATAAATATGGAATAAATACCCAGGATTTAAATATAAGGCAGCTGTATTTATTCACTTTTCCTTGAAAACTTCAGTTTTCCAAGCTCCCAAAGACCTTGCCTAATTAAAAGCTCATATAATTCCATAATTCTAGGTTAATCCTGACACATTTACAATTTCACAGAGTCCATCAGCATTGAAATTCTATAATCCCTGATGAATTATAAATATATCATTCTGTTAAATTTTTTTCAGTTATACAGGTGCGCACTACCACACTCGGGTAATTTTTGTTTTTTTTTTTTTTTTTTTGAGACGGAGTCTTGCTCTTTTGCCAGACTGGAGTGCAGTGGTGTGATCTCGGCTCACTGCAACCTCCGCCTCCCAGGTTCAAGTGATTCTCCTGCCTCAGCCTACCAAGTAGCTGGGACTACAAGCGTGCGCCACCACGCCCAGCAAATTTTTGTACTTTTAGAGATGGGATTTCACCATGTTGGCCAGGTTGGTCTCGATCACTTGACCTCAGGGATCACATTTTTTAAAAAAAAGAATGAGTATCTTTTAGAAATCCATACTGAAATAGGCATGAATGAAAAAAAAAATGACATCTGAGATTTGCTTCAAAACAATATGAAGGCCAGGTGTGGTGGCTCACACCTGTAATCCCAGCACTTTGGGAGGCCGAGATGGGCGGATCATGAGGTCAGGAGATCGAGACCATCCTGGCTAACATGGTGAAACCCCGTCTCTACTAAAAATACAAAAAATTATCTGGGCGTGGTGGCCGATGCCTGTAGTCCCAGCAACTCGGGAAGCTGACGCAGGAGAATGGGGTGAACCTGGGAGGTGGAGCTTGCAGTGAGCCCAGATTGTGCCACTGCACTCCAGCCTGGGCGACAGAGTGAGACTCCATCTCAAAATAAATAAATAAATAAATAAATAATAATAATATGAGGCCGGGCACGGTGGCTCACACCTGTAATCCCAGCACTTTGGGAGGCCGAGGTGGGCGGATCACGAGGTCAGGAGATCCAGACCATCCTGGCGAACACAGTGAAACCCCGCCTCTACTAAAAATACAAAAAAAAAATTAGCCGGGCGCGGTGGCGGGCACCTGTAGTCCCAGCTACTCAGGAGGCTGAGGCAGGAGAATGGCGTGAACCCGGGAGGCGGAGGTTGCAGTGAGCTGAGATCGCGCCACTGCACTCCAGCCTGGGCGACAGAGCGAGACTCCGTCTCAAAAAAAAAAAATAATAATAATAATATGAACTGGAGTTGGTTATTAAAAACATGAATGGCTGGACATGGTGGCTTATGCCTGTAAGCCCAGCACTTTGGGCAGCCGAGGCGGGTGGATCACTTGAGGTCAGGAGTTCAAGAGCAGTCTGGCCAACATGGCAAAACCCTGTCTCTACTAAAAATACAAAAATTAGCCAGGCCTGGTGATGGGTACCTTTAATCCCAGCTACTCGGGAGGCTGAGGCAGAACTGCTTGAACCTGGGAGGCAGAGGTTGCAGTGAGCCAAGATCATGCTATTGCACTCCAGCCTGAGTGACAAGAGCAAAACTCTGTCTCAAAAAACAAACAAAACATGAAAAAGCACAGTGGCTCATGCTTGTAATCCCAGCACTTTGGGAGGTCAAGTGGGCGGATCGCTTGAGTTCAGGAGTTTGAGACCAGCCTAGGCAACATAGCAAAACCCTGTCTCTACTAAAAAATATAAAAATTAGCTGGGCATGGTGGCACATGCCTGTAGTCCCAGCTACTTGAGAGGCTAATGCGGGAGGATCAACAGAGTCCGGGAAGTGGAGGTTGCAGTGAACCCAGATGGCGCCATTGCACTCCAGCCTGGCCAACAGTGTAAGACCCCTGTCTCAAAAAAAAAAAAAAAAAAAAAAAAAAAAAAATTAGCCAGGTATGGTGGCACATGCCTGTGGTCCCAGTTACTGGGGAGGCTGAGGTGAGAGGATTTCTTGAGCCCAGAAGGTCAAAGCTGCAGTGAGCTATCGTTGCACCACTGCCCTCAGCAACAGAGTAAGACTCTGTTTCAAGAAAACAAAAACCATGGACTCCTGTCCTCCGCTACCCCAACCCTGGAGATTCTGATTCACCTGGAATCTGTGGTTACTAGTTGCCCTCGGGAAAATTTCAAGCAAATTGGGGAACCTGTTCCAGGTCTGAGTGGAGTCAGGTGGGACCTGCAAACAAGGGCCTCAGGCTGACTCAGAAACACAAACTGAGGCTCCAACTCTCCAAACTTAAGGGGAGAATCCTGTTTCTTGGCAACCTGACTGAAGGAAAGATGCTGTGGGCAAAATCTTATTTGGGAATGCATCACCCTAAGCCACATTCAGTATCAATCCTTTTTTACTCCTTCCCACCAAATAATTCCTCTACTTCTTCCTTCTCCTCTTTAGCACATTGACTCATATTTACATTAGAAAGTCAGCTCCATCAGGGCAGAGGTTTGTGTCTGTTCACCAATGACCCTTGGCACCCAGAATAGCCCCTGGCACATAATAGGAACTCAGCAAACATTTTAAAAAATGAACTTATCACCCTTTCTAATGTGTTGGTCACAGGATGGCAAACCTGCAACAGAACCAGGCACACAGGGAGAGTGTGTTTAGTCACTTTTTCTTGAAAACTTCAGTTTTTCAAGAAAGCATATTTTTCTTACTTTGGAGACCAGGTTATTCCTATAGGAGAACAATCTAAAGTGGAAAACAAAGAACTTTATTTAAGCTGACAACATACAATAGGGCTAAAGTTATTTTCCACTACTCCCTTACCGTCTATTCTAGCCCACTGCCACTCTCCTAGCCTCCAAACACAATGATGTACTTTCCCAGCATCTGTCCTTGTCCAGGTGACAAATTTCCTTACCTGAAATGCTCTTCTTCCTCTCCCATGTCTACTGAAAATACAACCATTATTCAAAATTAGTTTGGATCTGATCTCTGTGAATCCGTCTCTGACAACCTCAGCCTGTCTTCATAATTCTCTGCCCAGAATTCTGACAGCAGCAACACTGATCAGACACTGCTCTGTGTGATAATCTTCATTATGCTTATCTTCTGTTCCCAATTAAAGCAGCGCAGGCTGGGCATAGTGGCTCCCGCCTGTAATCCCAGCACTCTGGGAGGCCAAGGCAGGAGGATCGCTTGAAGCCAGAAGTTCAAGACCAGACTAGGCTACACAGTTAGACCTAATTTTTTTAAAAAAAGCAGAGCCCAAATATAAATGAATACACAACCATAACGTGCTATGAGAGTGCTGATGAGACAGCATTTAATTCTCCCATCCCAAAGGCAGGCAACTTTTAGGCTGTATGGTTTTTTGCCATCGGAGAGCTGAATATACTGGCCCATTACAATAGGCACTAGCTAGCCTATCTCTACCCATCCCACTTGTCCCTGTAAGAAACCCTTAGTTCTTTGCTTCCTTGACCACCTGATGTCCCCAAAACTTATCAGTTTTTCAATTATTTGACTTTGCATATTCCTTTTACTTTGAAGACATTCCTACCCACCTCCAAGCAGTCAACTGACAATGCCTACTTATCCTGAAGGTCTTGAGTAAAATGATACTGCCTTTCTTTAGTTTTATTTAAATCCTGAAGCAAAATTCATTATTCACTTATTCATATCCCCTAGAGGACATCTGACATCTTACCAGCACCTGACACATGTATGACAATACGGCCATGTGCCCCATAACAACTTTTCATATACAGTGGACCACATACATGATTATGGTCCCATAAGAGTATAATACTGGCTGGGCGCAGTGGCTCACGCCTGTAATCTCAGCACTTTGGGAGGCCGAGATGGGCAGATCATCTGAGGTCAGGAGTTTGAGACCAGCCTGACCAACGTGGAGAAACCCTGTCTCTACTAAAAACACAGAATTAGTCAGGCCTGGCACATGCCTGTAATCCCAGCTACTTGGGAGGCTGAGGCAGGAGAATCGTTTGAACCCAGGAGGCAGAGGTTACAGTGAGCAGAGATCGTGCCATTGCACTCCAGCCTGGGCAACAAGAGCGAAATTCCGTCTCAAAAAAACAAAAAACAAACAAACTATATATATATATGTGTATATGTATGTGTATATATGTGTATATATAGTATGTGTATATATATGTGTGTATATATATATAATATTGTTAGTGTACCTTTTCTGTGTGTGAATAGGATTAGACACACTAATGCTTACCATTGTGTTATGGTTGCCTACAGTATTCAGTATAGTAACATGCTGCACAGTCTTGTGCCTGGGAACAATAGGCTATACCATACAGCTTGGGTCTGCAGTAGGCTAGATCATCTAGGTTTGTGTAAGAGTACTCTGATGTTCACAAGATAATGAAATTGCTAGGGCATTTCTTAGAACGTATCCTCATCCTTAAGCAACACATGAGTATACTTGGTTTTTCTGGCTTTCCCGTTGGCTTACAAGTTCCATGAAAACTGGATGAGTTTCCTTTCATCTCTGTGTTAGCAGAGGGTAGGGCAATGCCTGATACATATATGCCTAATAACCGTTTACCCTATGCAATTACTTTCGTAAGATTCTGGTTTCCAAAGGACATTTTTAGGGGTAATGTCAGTTACTAATTTACTTTCCAAGAATATGCACCGAGGCTATATGTGAGCACTTTTTCACGATGGTACAGCACAGACTCTGGGATGCAGGCCTGGTCCTCCATGGTCCAGGATCCACTGGCTAATGTTGGACCCTTATCATCCAGCCAGGCATCTATCAAGCCAGTGTAAAAAAAGTGAGGAATCAACTGATCCCCACATCTTCTCCAAATCAGACCATTTACTTCTCTCAGGTGTAAGCAAATACAAGTTTTAAAGATCCACAGAATAAAAGATTGTGTGTCCTTCCAAGATAATCCACTTAATATTTAACAAACCTCCTTACAAAGGGATTTATGTGCTGAACATAAATATAAAATAGTTATTTGAAGTCTCCAAACATTTAGCACAGTAATTTATTATATTAATAATAGTTGTGTTCATCAAAAGACTCGGAAGTAAATATCTAAGTTGAAGACATTTACTAAGTTGAAGGCATAGTCAGGTATGGGTTTAAGGTCTACTGAGTATACTAACACTAGACCTTAAAGAAAAGACAACTCTACAATATGTTAAAAACCAGATGCTGTGACAAAAATGCTTTTATACTTCTTTACTGTGTTTTCTAAGAGAGTGTGAGGGCATTTTGATAACTATGGAAAACCATACACAGGAAATGATTGAGAAATGAGGGGCTGGGCATGGTGGCTCACACCTGTAATCTCAGCACTTTGGGAGCTGAGGAGGGAGGACTGTTTATGTGCATGAGTTCAAGACCAGCCTGGACAACATAAGTGAGACCTCATCTCTATTAAAAACAAAAAAAACTAAAAGCTAAAAGAGCCAAAAGTAAGTCTTACTTATATATTCTCAATAAAGACAAACTATCTGAATATTAAATAGAAACTGCTCTGATACTTATCTATTTCTAGTTTTATTCAGAAAAATATTTATGCATATATGTGTGTGTGTTTTTTGTTTTTTTTTTCTGAGATAAGGTCTTGCTCTGTTGCCCAGGCTGGATTACAATGGCATGAACGTGGCTCAAAGTGATTCTCCTACCTCAGCCTCCCAAGTAGCTGAAAACAAAGGTGCATGCCACTGTACTAATTTTTAAAAAATTCATACAGAAGGGATTGCTCACCATGTTGCCCAGGCTGGTCTCAAACTCCTGGCCTCAAGGAATCCTCCTGCCTTGGCCTCCCAAAGTGCTGAGATTACAGGTGTGAGTCACCATGCCCAGCATGATGATATATTTTATTAAACAAAATGGAGATTTATCTAAGTCATTTATGTTTTTCCTAAAGCAAAGGGAATTTATTTTAGGGAATACTTTTTTATTTTTTGTTTTGAGACGGAGTCTCACTCTGTCACCCAGGCTAGAGTGCAGTGGCGTGATCTTGGCTCGCTGCAATCTTGGCCTCCCAGGTTCAAGCAGATTCTCCTACCTCAGCC
Organism: Macaca thibetana thibetana; assembly: GCF_024542745.1. Taxonomy (NCBI): domain Eukaryota; kingdom Metazoa; phylum Chordata; class Mammalia; order Primates; family Cercopithecidae; genus Macaca; species Macaca thibetana. Next base: position 43,729,566 of record NC_065581.1, on the reverse strand, counting down.
TCCTGAGTAGCTGGGATTATAGGTGTGCGCCACCGCGTCTGGATAATTTTTGTATGTTTAGTAGAGACAGGGTTTCACCATGTTGGCCAGGCTGGTATCGAACTCCTGACCTCAAGTAATCTGCCTGCCTTGGCTTCCCAAAGTGCTGGGATTAAGGCATGAGCCACCATGCCTGACCTATTTTAGAGAACATTTTAAATGAAATAAAAGCAATAATACTACGAATATGATTTTTTCCACTTTTACAGACTATGGACATTTTTGTACAATGCCAGTCATAAATAGTAAAAAAGACGGGACTCTGCTGTTTGCATTCCTAGCCCACAGTCAAAACATTCACTAAAATACAGTATGGTAAAAATTGAGCTATTAAAGTCAAAACTGCTTAATAGTAGGACACCATTTCTTGGTGTCATTTAAATATATTCTGGTCCCTATGTATGGAACTGCTTTAAAAAATTCAAAATGTCAGTAATTATAAACAAAATGTAGATTTCTCTCTCTCTCTCTCTCTTTTTTTTTTCTTTTAAGAGTCTTGCTCTGCTGGCCAGGCTGGAGTGGAGTGGCTCGATCTCGGCTCACCGCAGCCTCCACCTCCAGGTTTCAGCAATTCCCCTGCTTTAGCCTCCCAAGTAGCTGGGATTACAGGCACCCACCACCATGCCTGGCTAATTTTGTATTTTTAGTAGAGACAGGGTTTCACCATGTTGGCCAGGCTGGTCTTGAACTCCTGACCTCAGGTGATCTGCCCATCTGGGCCTCCCAAAGTACTGGGATTACAGGCGTTAGTCACTGTGCCCGGCTGTATATTTCTTTTATTAAGCATCAGCATTAGCAATCTGATTAAAGTTATTATGAAAACTCTTGACTCTCTTTACTCTCTGTCAATGAGTAACATTCAAAATATTTTGGTTTTATGGCATGTTCCAAGAAAAATAAGCCCTATGAAAATAATAATGTTAACAAACAAAATTCCATTTTACAAAGTCAACGTTACCATGGAAGATACACTGAAGATTCCCTTTTATAAAGATAGACTCAAACAGAAAATGTGTGGACATAGCCAGATGTGCTGGTGGGCGCTTGTAGTCCCAGCTACTCAGGAGGCTGAGACACGAGAATCCCTTGAACCCAGGAGGCGGAGGTTGCAGTGAGCTGAGATCACACCACTGCACTCCAGCCTGGGCGATGAAGCGAGACCCTGTCTCAAAAAAAAAGAAAAGAAAAAAGAAAAAAATGTGTGGACAAAATCAGTTTCCTAACAAGGAGAAAACAAGTGTGCTTTTATTTAAGCTTAAAAATGATTTAAGTCCGGGCACAGTGGCTGAGGCTTATAATCCCAGCACTTTGGGAGGCCGAAGTGGGCAGATCACTTGAGGTCAGGAGTTGGAGACCAGCCTGGCCAACATGGCAAAACCCCATCTCTACTAAAAATAAAAAAAATCACTTTGGGAGGCCGAGGCGGACAGATCACAAGGTCAGGAGTTGGAGACCAGCCTGGCCAACATAGTGAAACCCTATCTCTACTAAAAATACAAAAATTAGCTGGGCGTGGTGGCAGGCACCTGTAATCCCAGCTACTTGGAAGGCTGAGGCAGGAGAATCACTTGAAGCTGGAAGGCAGAAGTTGCAGTGAGCCGAGATTGTGCCATTGCACTCCAGCCAGGGCAACAGAGTGAGACTGTGTCTTAAAAAAAAAAAAACAAAACAAAAACCCCAAAATTACCTGAGTGTGGTAGTGCACGCCTGTAATTCCAGCTACTTGGGAAGCTGAGGCAGGAGAATTGCTTGAACCCGGGGGGCGGAGGTTGCAGTCAGCCAAGATCGGGCCACTGCACTCCAGCTTGGGAGACAGAGCAAGATTCTGTCTCAAATAAATAAATAAATAAATATTTAAGAAAGAATATGGACAAATATATTTATAGCATATTATTCCAAGCAAGGTTTTACAATGAGTTTCTACAAACAGTTTAAAGATACTGATTTAATGTCATCTTTTTAAACTCTCTTTAAGAGACATAAACTTCTGTCTACTGAAATCTTTAATAAATCCTAAGAAACGCCATGTGAACTGGAATTTGTATTGTAATTATTTGTATCAAGAGACCATGAGATACATAGTTTCAGTTGGAGAAGATGAAAAACTTCTGGACAAGAATGGTGGTGATGGGCCGGGAGCGGTGGCTCATGCCTGCAATCCCAGTGCTTTGGGAGGCCAAGGCTCGAGGATCACAAGGTCGAGAGATTGAGACCATCCTGGCTAACATGGTGAAATCCCATCTCTACTAAAAATACAAAAAATTAGCCAGGCATGGTGGCGCGTGCCTGTAGTCCCAGCTACTGAGAAGGAGACTGAGGCAGGAGACTCCCTTGAACCCAGGAGGTGGAGGTTGCAGTAGGCTGAGATCACACCACTGAATTTTAGCCTGGACGACAGAGCAAGTGTCCATCTCAGAAAAAAAAAAAAAGGCCGGGCGCGGTGGCTCACGCCTGTAATCCCAGCACTTTGGGAGGCCGAGGCGGGCGGATCACAAGGTCAGGAGATCGAGACCATCCTGGCTAACACTGTGAAACCCCGTCTCTACTAAAAATGCAAAAAAATTAGCCGGGCGAGGCGGCGGGCGCCTGTAGTCCCAGCTACTCGGGAGGCTGAGGCAGGAGAATGGCGTGAACCCGGGAGGCGGAGCTTGCAGTGAGCCGAGATCGCGCCACTGCACTCCAGCCTGGGCGACTAAGCGAGACTCTGTCCCAAAAAAAAAAAAAAAAAAAAAAAAAAAAAAGATTTAGTGGTGAATCTAATAACTACCCTCATTTGGAAGACAGTAATATTTCAAGATATTTGCTAATATAATGTGATATAAAAATATTTCAGCCAGGTATGGTGGCTCCTGCCTATAATCCCAGCACTTTGGGAGGCCAAGGCAGGAGGTTCATTTGAGCTCAGGAGTACAAGTCCAGCCTGGGCAATATAGTGAGACTTTGTCTCTAATATATATTTCTACTGGGTAAAAAATTTCCAGGCACTTTTTTTTTTTTTTTGACCAATAATGATTACTATTTATCATTGTTCTTTAATCATTTTTAAAATTATACTTTAAGTTCTAGGGTACATGTGTACAACGTACAGGTTACATATATATACATGTGCCATGTTGATGTGCTGCATCCATTAACTCGTCATTTACATTAGGTATATCTCCTAATGCTATCCCTCTCCCTCCCCCCACCCCACGACAGGCCCCAGTGTGTGATGTTCCCCTTCTCCAGGCACTGTTAATACAGTCAAGCCCTCCATATTCATGGGTTCCGCACCCCCAGATTCAAACGACCACAGATTGAAAATATTTGGGAAAAATAAAACAAAAAATGACAATATAACATCAAAAAATAATACACATTTTAAAATGATATAGTCTAACAATGATTACATAGCATTTACATTGTATTAAATATTGTAAGTATTCTAGAAATGACTGGCTACTGTGGGCATGCTGCCTATGGGGTAGCTATGCTCTGCAAGGAGCAGTAATAAAAAATAAAAATTAAAACAAATCTAGAGATGATTTAAAGTATATGGAAGGATCTGTGTAGGTTATATGCAAACACTACACAATTTGTTTTCTAATTTTATTTATTTATTTAGAGACAGTGCCCAGGCTGGAGTGCAGTGACTTGATCTCAACTGACTACAACCTCCACCTCCAGGGTTTGAGCGATTCTCCTGTCTCGGTCTCCCGAGTAGCTGGGACTACAGGTGCCTGCCACTACCCCCAGCTAATTTTGTATTTTTTGTAGAGACAAGGTTTCATCACGTTGGCCAAGCTGGTCTCAAACTCCTTGCCTCAAGTGATCTGCCTGCTTTGGGCTACCAAAATACTGGGATTACAGGTGTGAGCCACCATGCCCGGCCCACCTTTTTTTTTTCTAATTAAAAAAATTTGTTTTCTTTTTCTGGTTTATGTGACTCTTTTTTAGATTTACTTTAATTTTAGATTCAGAGGGTACATGTGCATATTTTTTACATGGGCATATTGCATACTGGTGGCGACTGGGCTTTTAGTGTACCCATTACCCAAATAGTGAACACTGTACCCAATAGGTAATTGTCAACCCTCACTCCGCTCCCTCCCTACCCCCTTTTGAAGTCCCTAGTGTCTATTATTTCCATCTTTATGTCCATGTGTACTGTTGTTTAGCCCCTACTTATAAATGAGAACGTGTGGCATTTGATTTTCTGTTTCTGAGTTAGTTCACTTAGGATAATGACCTCTGCCTCCATCCATGTTTCTGCAAAGGGCATGATATCATTCTTTTCCATAGCTGGGTCCACCATTTTATTTATTTATTTTTGAGACAGAGTCTCACTTTGTCACCAAGGCTGGAGTGCAATCGTGGCTCACTGAAACCTCTGCCTCCCAGGCTTAAGTGATTCTCCTGCCTCAGCCTCTGGAACAGCTGGGATTACAGGTGCGTGCCACCATGCTCGGCTAATTTTTGCAATTTTTGTAGAGACAGGGTTTCACCATGTTGGCCAGGCTGGTCTCACACTTGACCTCCTCAGGTGATCCACCTGCTTTGGTGTCCCAAAGTGCTGGGATTACAGGTATGAATCACTGCACCGGGCCTGTAACAATTTAATAATAAAAAAAGCAGTGATAGCTGAGACCCAAATGGGTTGACATTATGTTAATGCTTCATATGCATGATCTCACTTAGTCCTTTCAAACTCCCTCTGAAAGGTAAGTCCTCTCTCCAGAGGAAGAAACTGAGGCACACTCCCTCAGGGAAGTTACTCACTCAAGGCAGTACCTACAGCAAGATGCTAGAACTCACATCGGTCTCGTTCCAAAGCTGTTACTTTTTTTTCCTTTTTAAGTCAAATCACTCCTTGCTTGAAAACCTTTAGGATTTTTTAACATATAAGAGAAAATTAAAATACTTTGGCCTTACATTTAGTGCATTTCACAAGCTGATCACAAGGTCCCTTCCCAGCCTTCCCTTTTCTCTCTCTTTTTAAACTTCTCAATTCATCCAAAGAAGTCTCCTTACTGTCTGCCTCTCTTATAAAATCCCAACCTAACTTTGTTCTTTTCCACGTAAGTTCCTCTGCTTATGTATCTTTTCCTGGTCAACAAAATCTTCCTTTTCCTTTAGGCTCCAGTTCAAATTCCATTTCTTACATGTAACCCTTGATAGTTCATCTTTTTTTTTTTGAGATGGAGTTTCGCTCTTGTTGCCCAGGCTGGTGTGCAATGGCACGATCTCAGCTCACCGCAAGCTCTGCCTCCTGGATTCAAGCGATTCCCCTGCCTCAGCCTCCCGAGTAGCTGGGATTACAGGCACATGCCACCACACCTGGCTAATTTTGTACTTTTAGTAGAGATGGGGTTTCTCCATGTTGGTCAGGCTGGTCTCAAACTCCTGACCTCAGGTGATCCACCCGCCTTGGCCTCCCAAAATGCCGGGATTCAGGCATGAGCACCGCACCTGACTGACAGCTCATTCTCTTTTACCCACATCGCATCTGTCCGGAAATCCCACTGGCTATACCTTCAAAATACATCCAGAATCCAATCACGTACCACCTCCACTACCATCTCTCTGGTCCAAGCCATCATCATCTCCCACCAGCTGTCTCTGCTTTTGCTCTTTTATACTCTAGAATCTATTCTCAACCCAAATTCCAGAAGTGACCCTTTTAAAACAGATATCAAAACTCTCCAATGAACCTTCACTTCCTGTCATGTAAAAACCAAAATTCTTTTATGTGCTAGACTGTGAACACCCATAATGTCCTACACGACTGCTCTGCTCCTCAACCTCTCTGATCCCTTTTGATTCTTGCCCTTGCTACCTTGCCACACCCAGAACTCAAAATGCATACTCATGTCTTAGGCCCTTTGCAGTGGCTGCTGTCTGCCTGGAATGCCCTTCCTCCAGATATCCTCAGGCTTAAGACTTTTTCAAGACTCTGCTCAAAGACAATCATGACCTTCCAGACAATCTTCCCACACCCCAGCACTCCCTATCTTCCTATATGTTTACCCCATAACATACTACAGAGTCTGCTTAGGTTTATTGTCTGTCTTTCCCAAGAGAACAGGGCTTTGATCTTTTGCTCACTGCAGCATCCTGGGAGCCTAGAATGGCACCTGGCACACATTATGTGCTCAACGTTTGCTGAATGGATAAATGAATAGATGCTGTCACAACACCTCAGTCAAAGGTTCTCTCTCCTTTTCTCTTGCTTATACTAATCATTTGGCACTTACCATACACTGTTGTGTAGTTTTCTGTGTGTACATATGATCCACCTGCCTAGATTATGTGTTCCTGTGCCCTCCAAATGCTCTGCACAAATTTAGCATTTAATAAATATTTGCTGATGAAATATCACTGCACTGCCTTTTTATTTCAGAGTAGATAGTGATGGTAATAATTTTCAAAACAAGACATTCCTCTTAGAAAAGAAACATTCTAGAAAGCAATATGATGTAAGAAAAAAATATTTAATTTGAAAAGTTAATCTTAAAAAGAATGGAACATATCTTAAAGGTGCATATACATTATACAAAATCCACATCATGCTCTGAAAATATTTATTCTGTGACTTTCACAGCCTCTTATGTCCTAAAGATATGCTTGAGAGTCAAGCTCAAGGTAATTTTTGATAGTAAGGTAATTTGAGACATAGAACATATATTAAATAATAATTATATGTTGGGAATTGAGGTAATATATGACAGAAATAAAACAATGTGAAATAGGTCACATTATATATATATATATATATATCTCTATGTATTTTATTTTTATTTTTTGAGACAGAGTCTTGCCCTCTGTTGCCCAGGCAGTGGCATGATGTTGGCTCACTGCAACCTCCACCTCCCAGGTTCAAGCAATTCTTGTGCCTCAGCCTCCTGAGTAGCTGGGATTGCGGGCGTGCACCATCATGCCTGGCTAATTTTTATATTTTTAGTAGAGATGGGATCTTGCCATGTTGGCCAGGCTGCTCTTGAATTCCTGACCTCAGGTGATCCACCAGCCTCGGCCTCCCAAAGTGCTGGGATTACAGGTGTGAGCCACCGCTCCTAGTCTTGTCACGTTTTAAAATCTAATAGCAAAAAGTTTTGGAAAACAAGTTAGACAACTTTCTAACAACAGATGTAGATCTTTTCAGTTACCTTGACTGTAGTTCATGCATAATTCTCTTTGTGAGTGTTGGTGGGGAGATCAGTAAATAGACTCTTGCATGACTTATGGTTTCTTTTTTTTGTTTGTTTTTGAGACGGAGTTTTGCTCTTGTTGCCCGGGATGGATTGCAATGGCGTGATCTTGGCTCATTGCAACCTCCGCCTCCCAGGTTCAAGCAATGCTCCTGCCTCAGCCTCCTGAGTAGCTGCAATTACAGGTGCCGGCCATCACGCCGGGCAATTTTTTTTTTTTTTTTTTTTTTTTTGTATTTTTAGTAGAGATGGGTTTCACCATGTTGGCCAGGCTGGTCTCAAAGTCCTGGCCTCAAGTGATCCGTCCGCCTCAGCATCCCAAACTGCTGGGATTACAGGTGGGAGCCATGATGCCCGGCCACTTATAGTAAGTTCTTAATTGATATGTCTAGCTTAACCTTAAAACTTGACAATACAAATGAAAAAAGAACATAAAATATTAGTGCTCATAAAATATATAAAATAGAGTCAGGCATGGTGGAGTACACCTGTAGTCTCAACTACTTGGCAGGGGAAGCAGGAGGATCACTTGACTCCAGGAGTTCAAGGTCACAGGTACACGGCCAAACACACACACACACACACACACACACACACACACACACAAAGTGAAAAGGGGTTGACTTTCACAGATTTCTCCGTCCTAAAACTCTCACAGATCTGGAGAATTACAATTCTAATGGGAAATAAGAATAAACCAACCTGGCCGGCCATGGTGGCTCATGCCTGTAATCCCAGTACTCTGGGAGGCCCAGGCTGGTGGATCACTTGAGGTTAGGAGTTGGAAACCAGCCTGGCCAACACAGTGAAACCCCATCTCTACTAAAAATACAAAAATTAGCGGCTGGGCGCGGTGGCTCACGCTTGTAATCCCAGCACTTTGGGAGGCCGAGGCGGGCAGATCACAAGGTCAGGAGATCGAGATCATCCTAGGTAACACAGTGAAACCCTGTCTCTACTTTAAAAAAAAAAAAAAAATTAGCCGGGCATGGTGGCAGGTGCCTGTAGTCTCCACTACTTGGGAGGCTGTGGCAGAAGAATGGCGTGAACCTGGGAGGTGGAGCTTGCAGTGAGCTGAGTTCACGCCATTGCACTCCAGCCTAGGCAACAGAGCGAGACTCCGTCTCAAAAAAAAAAAAAAAAAAATAGCTGGGCATGGTGGCATGTGCCTATAAATCTTAGCTACTGGGGAGGCTGAGGCATGAGACTCACTTGAACCTGGGAGGTGGAGTTTGCAGTCAGCTGAGATTGTGCCACTGCACTCCAGCCTGGGCAACGGAGTGAGATTCCATCTCAAAAAATAAATAAAAGAAATAAACCAACCAGCCAATTTCTTTCTCTCCTTTTTTTTTGTGACAAGAGTTTCTCTCGTCACCCAGGCTGGAGTGCAGTGGCGCGATTTCAGCTCACTACAACCTCCGCCTCCCAGATTCAAAGCAATTCTTGTGCCTCAGCCTCCAGAATGGCTGGGATCACAAGCACCCGCCACCACGCCTGGCTAATTTTTATATTTTTAGTAGAGATGGGGTTTCTTCATGTTGGCCAGTCTGGTCTCAAACTCCTGACCTCAAGTGATTCACCCACTTCGGCCTCCCAAAGTGCTGGGATTACAGGCATGAGCCACCGCATCCAGCATCAATTTCTAAATATACTTATTTGCACTTCTAAAAAGTCTCAGGGTTAAATTAAATCTAGGCCAAGCGGAGTGGCTTATACCTGTAATCCCAACACTGTGGGAGGCTGAGGCAAGAGGACTGCTTGAAGCCAGGATTTTGAGACCAGCTTGGGCAACATAGCGAGAACTCATATCTACATTAAAAAAAAAAAAAAATTAGCTGGGTATGGTGGTGCACGCACATAATCCCAGCTACTCAACAGAGGCTGAGGTGAGAGGGCTGCTTGAGCCTGCGAGATGGAGGCTATAGCTATGATCATGCCATGGGACTCCAACCCTGGGTGATCAAGATACTGTCTTGGAAAAAAACCAAAAATGTTTGTAAGAAAAAGCTTCTTATTAAGAAAAGAAAAATGTTTCATAAACTTAATGTAGCCTAAGTGTATGGTGTCTATAAAGTTCATAGTAGTGTACAGTAATGTCCTAGGCCTTCACATTCATTCACCACTCACTGACTCACCCAGACCAACTTCCAGTCCTCCAAGCTTCATTCATGGTAACTGCCCTATGCAGGTACACCATTTTTTCTTTTGTGTCATATTTTCACTGTACCCTATGTTTAGATATGTCGAGATACACAAATACAGTCACCTATAGTATCCAGGTACAGTAACATGCTGTACAGATTTACAGTACAGGAGGAACAGGCTATATCATATGGCCTAGGTGTGTGGTAGGTTATACCATCTTGGTTTGCGTAACAGCACTCTATGGTGTTTGTACACAATGAAATCACCTAACGATGCATTCAGCAGAACCAATCCCTGTCATTAAATGGCGCATGACTGTATTTATTAAAAACCTATCAGAGGCCAGGTGCAGTGCCTCATACCTGTAGTCCTAGCACTTTGGGAGGCCGAGGTGAGAAGATCGCTTGAGCCCAGGAGTTTGAGACACGCCTGTGCAACAAACATAGTGAGCTCCCATCTCAAAAAACAAAAACAAAAACAAAACCTGTCAAGGTCTCAAACAAGGTGAAGGTTTAACAAATATTATTTCTCTTCCCCCTCATTTTCTTCCTTGTGAAAATGTTTCCACTTCAGGCCAGGACACAAAGTTCAATTCCTAATGAAACAAAGTGTCCTGGATTTGGGTTCAACTGAAATAAACCATTTCTAGAAAGGCAGTATCTGTCATATCTTATTCTCTCACATTCTCAGACTCAGGGCTTTAATTTTAAGTAATGTTAAGTGTTTAATGTGTTTGCAAGATAGAGAGCAAAAGAACCCACAAAAACAGAACATGTTTGGTTTCACAACTTTATTACAAATAAATTTGTAAGTAAATCATAACTTTATAGGTTAAAGTTGATCGGGATTAAGGAGAACCTGGGTATAAGATCTGATAACAGCGAGGTCTCAGGATCTTTTCCTGAGTGGGAGTACACACGAGGTAGGGAAAACAACAAACCAGAACAAAGCTGCTGCTCCTAGGTCCTCTTTCTTCCATCTTCCCACACAGCATTCTGATAGTCCCTGAGCTCTCCTCAACTGCACTACAAAAGGGCAGGCTACCCCCAGCACAGCCAAGTCCTGGGCTCTCTTTGCTAGCAGCCAGGCACCATGTTAGTGATTTCCACCTTAGGGCTTTCCTTTTAAAGTCCACACCCCACATGCCTTTTCAGTCAGCTCTCTCACCTCTCCATACTCATTTCACTCTTCCCCAACTCCCCCAGCCCACCTTCTGCCAGCTCCTTCACTCACTGTATTTTCCACTTCTACTATACAGAACATTATTCATCAAGCAAGAGCCATGCCATGCAGAAACGCATCTGGTATGCTACGTAAATCATGCTGTTTCACCCGTTTTCCCCATAGTGGATACATTCCAGATTTGCTCCTCTCACCTTTAACTCAAAGCTATCTTTCTCAGTGAAGAATGTAGACAGCTATTTTGAATTCCATCATCTACTCCATTCTTATTTTCTCTAATCTCACTTTACGGTTATGGTTTAGCCTATTTGGGGAGCAAAGAAAACTCATGAAAAAGGGAATGACAGCAGATTCAAAGAGGAAAGAATGGGGAAAAGAAGGTGGGGGGGTGCTACATACTTCATTTGACATTGTTTAAGTAAAAAATGATTTTCTTGGCAGGATGCTGTGGCTCATGCTTGTAATCCCAGCACTTTGGGAGGGCAAGGTGGGAAGGCTGCTTGAGCCCAGGAGTTTGAGGCCAGCCTGGGTAACAAAGAGAGACCCCTGTCTCTACCAAAAAAAAAAAAAAAATTTTTTTTCTTTAATTATCTGGGCATGGTGTTGCGTTCCTATAGTCCCAGCTACCTGGGAGGCTGAGGTGGGGGGATCCCTTGAGTCCAGGAGGTTCAGGCTGCAGTGAGCTACGACTGTACCACTGCACTCCAGCCTGGGTAACAGAGTGAGAGACCCTGTCTCAAAAACAAACAAAAAACGGAACTCAATGCTTATTTCTCTCCTCTCCTGTTCTGTAATCAGATTTTTTTTCTCATCACTTGCACAGATCAGAACGTCAAATGCTATAACCCACCACACATTCAATGGTCTTGATTCTTTTTCTCACAGATCCCTCTAATACTATGAGGCATTGCCGATCTCTACAGAACACTGCTTTCCTTTTGATTCCCATCATTCTACTCTACCTAGGTTCTGCAAATACTGAGTCAGCAAATGTTTACTGAGTGCTCAACTTGTTTTGAATGCTGTGATAAAGGCTTAGAACAAAACAGTAAACATGGGAGCAAATAATGTAATATTCTCAGGTCCTATTCTAGAATCTCTACGTCTATAGGTGACTTATGCACCCTCAAGTTTGGTACCATGATAAGAAGACATACTTTCTTTTTAGTTTCAGTAATCTGAGATTTCATTTCCAAAGCAATTTTCTTCCATATGCAAATAACACCTCTATCTGCCACAAATATTTAAGTGTTCTTTTTTTTTTTTTTTTTTTTCTTTTTGAGACAGTCTAGCTCTGTCACCCAGGCTGAAGTACAGTGGGGAGATCTCAGCTCACTGCAATGTCTGCCTTCCAGGTTCAAGCAGTTCTCATGCCTCAGCCTCCTGAGTAGCTGGGATTACAGGTGTGTGCCACCATGCCTGGCTATTTTTTTTGTATTTTTAGTAGATATAGGTTTTGCCATGTTGGCCAGGCTGGTTTCGAACTCCTGGCCTCAAGTGATTTGCCTGCCTCGGCCTCCCAAAGTGCAATTTTAACCATTTTTTTTTTCCAGGATTGGGAAAACCCTTTATTTCTCTATAGAATTACTGAATTTTAACTATTCAAAAGTGTTCGGTTGAGTGGCAATACATACATTCACATTGTTGTGAAATCAAGAGCCCTATCCAGCTTTAGAAATTTTTCATCTTCCCAAAATGAAACTCTGTACCCATTAACTCACTTTAAGCCAGTAATGATTTTCATGGCCTCCACACCGATTCTTCTCCTGCTTTCCTACTTGGCTAACATTTCAAGGCTCATCATCAAAATCACCCCCTTGCAACTACTCTCAAGCCTCTGGCACTGCTTCTCCTCCGTCAAACCTGCAGGGCAAAACACGAATTTTGGGTGAACTGATCACCTGCCTGCTCTTTGCTGCAGTCATAACAGCTGAATGTTGCTAGGAGAAAAATCACACAACTAGCTCAGCTGACTGGTTTCCCCTTAAATTCATGGCCCCAAGCCATGGTGAGGATTCAACAATGCCCAGCATTGAAACGACCTTGTTTCCCAGTTACTCAGTTCCTTGTCCTGTTGCTCAAGGTGAAGTGTCCATCTCTCCTGAAATCATCCACTAATCCACTACCCCTTCTTCGTTTAAGTTGCTGGCCTTGCGAAGAGACCAAGACTACCAAGACACTGTGTGGAACCCTGTCTCTACTAAAAATACAAAATTAGCCAGGTGTGGTGGTGCATACCTGTAATCCTAGCTACTTGGGAGGCTGAGGCAGAATTGCTTGAACCCGAGGTGAAGGTTGCAGTGAGCCAAGATTGCACCACTGCACTCCAGCCTGGGCAACAAGAGTAAAACTCCGTCTCCAAAAAAAAAAAAAAAAAAAAAGAATGCTGCTCCACTGGTAGTCTTCTGGATTAGTCTCACCTTCTCTATTAAATATTCTCATTAGCCTATCTAGTTCCCACTGTTTAAAAGAAAGGCCCTCTTCTTTACATAGGGAGACTCTGTCTCTACAAAAAAAAAATTTTTTTTTCATTAGTTGGGTTATGGTGGTGCACACCTGTGGTCCCAGCTACTCAGAAGAGGCTGAGGTAGGAGGATCACTTGATCCCAGGAGGCTGAGGCTGTGGTGAGCCATAATTTGCACCATTGCACTCCAACCTGGATGACTGACACCTTGTCTAAAAAAAAAAAAAAAAAAAAGCCCTCTTCTTTGACCCCATCTCCCTCTGAAGCCACTAAACTGTTTCTCTCCACTTTACAGCAGCAAAATTTCCCTAACTGTCGATATTCACCTCCCTTCCTACTCTCTCTTCAAAGCATTCCAATGTGGCTTGGACCACTTGTCAAAACAATCACCATCATGTTGTCAAATCCGAATAAACATTTCTCTATTCTCATTGTGTAACTTCTCAGCAGCATTTGACAGAGGTGACCATTCCCTCTTTCTTGAAAATAAAACACTCTCCCACTTTAATGGCTGAAACTTCTCAGTCTCCTTTGCCCAAGCTTTAGCCATTGTTAGTGTTTTAGGGTTTTTTTTCCCCCACAGAGCTGGCTGTGTGGGAGACCAGAGTTTTATTAGTCAAATTAGTCTCCTACGGCTTGATCTTAAGGCCACAATCTCAATCAGTTCCATGACATGCCATCTGTACACTAGTGACTCCCAAAACTCATGTGCAGTCTAGATCACTCCCCTCAGCTCGACTTAAATATTCATTGCCTACTTAACTCTCCACTTGGATGTCTCCCAAGTATTTCAAACATACAACAGGTTCCACACAGAACTCTTGCTACCCACCCCTCCCCACCTGTTCCTCCTCCAGTCTTCTCCAACCAGCAAATGGTACCATCAGCAGCCCAAGGCTGGGGCGTGCAACCTGAAGGCACTCTTGATTCCTCCCTCTCCCTCCACAGCCAACCTATTAAGCAAATCCTTCTGATTCCATCTCCAAAATATATATGTGAAAGCTGCTGTCTACTCTGCTGTATCTCATTGCCACTTTACTTGCCCGAGATACTACTGATCTTGGGCTGACTACTACAATACCCTCCTAACTTCCCTGTTTCCTCTCTTCCTCTAAATAGTTATTTTTAAAAAAAATTATCACTGCCCAAATTAAAACCCCTCATTGCCATTAGAATAAAATCCAAAAATCCCCCTATGATGTAACACAAGAAGACCTATAGAATTTCTCCATCTCCATCTCATGCCTACCCTATTCTTAATTTCTCCCCTTGCTCAGAGGAGCCTTCTCTCCATTCTAACACCCAGCCTTCCAGTTCTTTGAACTTGTTCCCATGTCTGGAATGTCTCCCCAGCTTTTCACATGGCTAGCACAAGTTCATGTTTCAAGTCTCAGCTCAAATATCACCTCTACAAAGAGACTTTCCTTGACCCTTACTACACAAAATGGTCATTCCCAACATACTCTTTTAGCTCCACCAGCCACTTATATTTTTTCTTAATCTGTCATTATCGTGATTTTAACTATTTTCTGTCCTTCACCACTATACTGTAAATTCCGTGAGTGCAGAGATCTTGAATTCCAATAAAGGTTAAAGAAGCTACTGTTTCCCTCTAAGCAGGTTTATTTTAGATTTCCCCCTCATTTCTTTTCTTTTTTTTTTTTTTTTTTGAGACGGAGTCTCGCTCTGTAGCCCAGGCTGGAGTGCAGTGGGCGGATCTCAGCTCACTGCAAGCTCCGCCTCCCGGGTTCACGCCATTCTCCGGCCTCAGCCTCCCGAGTAGCTGGGACTACAGGCGCTGCCACCTCGCCCGGCTATTTTTTGGATTTCTTAGTAGAGACGGGGTTTCACCGTGTTAGCCAGGATGGTCTCGATCTCCTGACCTCGTGATCCGCCCATCTCGGCCTCCCAAAGTGCTGGGATTAGAGGCTTGAGCCACCGCGCCCGGCCTAGATTTCCCCCTCATTTCAAGCTTTACTGGATTTTAGTCTAGTCAAAGATTATAATTACTTTGGCATTTACCATAAAAAACAAGGCGAGAAAAACCAGAAGTGACTTCCCTTCAAAAACTGTAAGTCACTCCACCCACCTAGTGGTCTAGACTGGACAGACTGCACAGAGGTATTCAACAGATGCTCCTTACAAAAATTTTCCAATGTGGACATATTCAAAGATGGTATTAATTCTGACATCTGCATCAAAAATCTAAGTTTTAAACTACTCTTCCTAGCAATCACTAAACACAACGATCTGAGAAGAATCAACAAGGGAAAGCACAAAATAAGTAAAATACATGATCCTTAATCCAGAGAAGTTAATGATTTCATCACTGACTTAGTTCTCTTTCTCATTTTAGTAAGGTCATCTATTCATCACCTGCTCTAGATGCTTCTTCCTGACCCATTTTTTGTCACCAGGCTGGAGTGCAGTGGTGCGATCTCAGCTCTCTGCAACCTCCCAGGTTCAAACCATTCTCCTGTCTCAACCTCCTGAGTAGCTGGGATTACAGACATGTGCCACCACGCCAGGCTAATTTTTGTATTTTTAGTAGAGAGAGGGTTTCACCATGTTGGTCAGGCTGGCCTCAAACTCCTGACCCTGTGATCCGCCCACCTCAGCCTCCCAAAGTGATGGGATTACAGGTGTGAGCCACCGTGCCTGGCCCTGACCTGTGTTTTTATACATATTCTGCTATTAGGTTCCACATAACTTGACCATCCTACTTCCCAAAACCAGAAGGTATGTCCACAATTCAAAATTCAGGAAACAATCTTTTAAGGATTTATCTTCAGGTCTTTATATCAGGGTCTTTTCTACCCTATTCTTAATTTCTGGATCAATCCTGGATTCTTTTTTTTTGAGATTGTTGTTTCATTCTTGTTTCCCAGACTGGGAGTGCAATGGCACGGTCTTGGGTCACTGCAACCTCTGCCTCCCCAGTTCAAGTGATTCTCTTGCCTCAGCCTCCCAAGTAGCTGTGATTACAGGCACCTGCCACCACACCCGGCTAACTTTTTTGTATTTTTGGTAGAGATGGGGTTTCACCATGTTGGACAGGCTGGTCTCTAACTCCTGACCTCAGGTAATCCGCCCACCTCGGCTTCCCGAAGTGCTGGGATTACAGGCATGAGCCACCGTGCCCTGCCTCAATGCTGTTTGTTACACAGCTGTCTTGACTAAACTAGATGGCCTGGCTAGACCTAGAAGCCTGTATGTTGTGTAACTTCCCAACAGAATGAGACAATATACTTTTAAAAATGTACTGAGATTTTAAGGTCTTAAGATACCTAAACCTTTTTCTCTGAGGAAATAATTTCGATTATTTGATAAATGGCAGCTAGAATGGGAAAAATAAAAATGAGACTAATGTGAGCAAAAAACTGCTGAAACTCAAAATTATATGGACCTCGGCCGGGCGCGGTGGCCCAAGCCTGTAATCCCAGCACTTTGGGAGGCTGAGACGGGCGGATCATGAGGTCAGGAGATCGAGACCATCCTGGCTAACACGGTGAAACCCCATCTCTACTAAAAAAAATACAAAAAATTAGCCGTACGTGGTGGCGGGCGCCTGTAGTCCCAGCTACTCCGGAGGCTGAGGCAGGGGAATGGCGTGAACCCGGGAGGCGGAGCTTGCAGTGAGCCGAGATCGCGCCACTACACTCCAGCCTGGGCGACAGAGCGAGACTCCTTCTCAAAAAAAAAATTATATGGACCTCAATTCTCATGTTCCAATTCAAAAAAGCCAGCAGAACAGTGCATAGCATAGTATAAGAAAGTCCAAATGTGTATCTGTATCACACTGGAATCACCTGGAAAGTTTTGGAATGAATACTAGATCTTTGGGTATAGCGGGTGCAAGGTGGGCCAGAATGTCAACACTGAACATCAAGAAGTTGGAGCGCCTGACACATAATTAAAGGACCCCACTGGCCCTAGCAAATGATGGTGGAAGAGGTGATGTTACAAATCTCTATTTAAAAACATCTCCCAAGTTAATTCTGATGCTCAGATTTGGAAACCACAGGTGTAGGGGGAAAAACACAGCTTTCGTGATCCAATGGCAACTTTACTAAAAACTGCAAGACCTCGAACAATTACTATACTTCTGTGAACGTTAGTTCACTCCCCGGTAGACAGATCATAAAATCACTATTTCAGGGCTGATATAATAGAAATTACACAAAGCATCAAGCACAGTTTCTGGCATACAGATGTTCAATGAGATAGGTCTTATTAAATGGTCTAAAACATCCACTATGTATATTTATAAACACAAGGACACACCTACTGGCACCACTGTGTTATTTTTCTATACTAGAAATTAACTACTTACTTTCCATGTCTGCGGGCTTCTAGAGAAATCAGAGCTTTACAAATCTTCCCCCTCCTCTTTTCAGTAACAATGTAAACGTTAAACCCCTCCCCCATCTCTAACACAGATACTTACTACCAACAGATACTTACATGGATGCTTTTAGGAAAATAATGCAGTTTTGCTTTTTAGAAGAGTTTCAGAGTGTGTTAAAGCATATTTAACTTTTCAGATCAGCGTTCTAAGAAACTTTTAATTCACTGCCATTTGAAGTAATATGAAAGCCAACAAGAAGTTTCAGAAAACTGGAACCCATCACCTTCTCAATCTGACTAGTAAAAGTCTCCTCATTGTTGTTTTAGAGTAAAACTAAGAAACGAAGCGTAGGGTACCCACAAGAGAACCATGTTACGGGAAGGCAGACAGACAATGTCCTGGACTCTTTTTAGTTTTGTAACCTGGTTGGACTCTACTTCCAATAACTGGAGAATGAAGAAAAAGCCTCAATGCCCTGCCCCCAAGCCGGGCCAGAGAAGACAAAGGCGTCCACTCTCAGATGGCAGGAGAGAAACGGCAGAAGCGCCTCACCTCCAATTTTGACTGGGAGGAGTGGGGGTGCGGGGTCAGGGAGGGAACCCATCAGCCGCGAGGCTCGACGCCCAGTCCCCTTCTTCCATCACAAGTGGGGAGGAGGAAGAAGCTGACCCCAGCCCTTCCCGCTCCGAGCCGGCGGCCTCGTCTTTTGGGTCTGGGGCCGTGGGGAAGGAGAAGGCCGCGCGACCCCAGTCCCATCTCCAGAATTCAGCACCCTGCTCTCGGCTCCCGCTGGCCCCGGGCCTCGCGGCGCCCTGGTCAGCGACATGTCCTCGGAGGGCGCCGCCCGCGCCGCGAGAAAGATGGCGCCCGCCGAGCAACTGCGCCACCAGCCCTGGCGACAGGCCAGGCCCAGCGCCATCTTAGCGCCTTCCAACCGCACCCCCCACCCAAGATCCCGCATTCGGGGCGACTCGGGGGGCGCGAATAGCATCAGGCCCGCGCGCACTCGGCCAAAAAAGCGCCGTCCCAGCCACACAGCTCTGCTGGCCGGCGCGGCGGACAACACGGGCCTCGTAGGAAACGCCCGGCTGGGCCGCGAGTCCTCCGCCCGGCCGTGGGGACTCCGCCGGACCCGGCCGCGGATCCTCCGCGTGGCTGGGGGCTCGGCCGGATCCGACCGCGGATCCTCTGCGGTGCTTCAGAAGGCAGCGAGGCGGCTGGGAAAGGGCAGTCCCGCGGCAGGTGCGCGCCGCCGCCGCGGGCTCGGAGCGGGAGCGGGAGCGGGGCCAGGGCGACTCGCCGGCCCGGAGCTCTCCCCGCCGCAGCCCGGACCTGCTTTCCTCGCCGCGGCCGCCCGCAGATGCGGCGGGAAGGACGACGCCAGGATGAAAAATAAACCCCGTCTCCGCCGCCTCCCTCCCCACCCTTTCCCCTCCCCCTCCCCAGACGCGGGGTCCATTTTGCCGAGAAGAAAGAAAATGTGATTCACACCCTAGAGCTTCCGAGAGAGAAAAGAAACGAGGGGGGGAAAACAGAGGGGAGGAGATTGGAAAAGCTTATTTTTCTTCCTCGCCCGCCGTCACTCCAGGCCCTCCCTGCCCCCTGCTCGCGGCCCCGCCGCGCCGTCTTCCCCTCGCCGAGCCCTGCTCCCTCCTTCCCGGCTCCCGGCGGCTCCGGGGGGCGGAAAACACACTCACACTCGCGCACACAACTAATTTTAAACCGGCTCAATCAATGAGTCATTAAAAGGCTTCCCTCCCCTCCCCTCCCCACCACCAACCGCCACGCCACCCCCTTCCCGGGCTCTCCCTCTCCCCGCTCCAGAAATTTGCATCCGCGGAAAAGAGAAAAAAAAAAAAGGAAAAAGAAAGGCGCCGGGCCCCCACCTCGCCGAGGCGCCCCCGGCCCGGCCTCGCCGCCCCCTGCCCGCCTGCGCCCCCGCCCGAGACACTGAACTTGGTCTTCCCGGGGCCCCGGCAGCGCTGGGAAAGGCATAAACACTCGATTCCCCTTTTCTCCGTGTCCATTAAACATCCACCCACCACCACCATCACCCACCCACAAACCCACCCCCCCCCAAAAAAAAAAAAAACACAGCCTTAGCCAATAGCTCTCTGGGCTGAAACCTAATATCCTGGTTTTGGCAACTCGGTGTTTAATTTGCTCCTCTTTCTTTTCTGTCTGGAGACAGATCTCCAGCCCCCCCTCCCTCGCTTTTCCCCTCCCCGAAGGAAAGAGGCAGAGGAAGGAGGTTGTGTGTTTTTTTTTTCTCCTTGAAATTTTTATCACAAAATTATAATACACTCAAAGGGAAACTCACCGTCATGAAAAAGCAGTGCCTTGTCAACGGGGTTTCTGCGCCATCGCAACAGGGGCGGCGGCGGCGGCGGCGGGCGCGGGGCGCGGGGCGCGAGCGCGGGAGCTCCCGGCCGAGCGGCGCCGGCCACACGCGCTCCGCTCTCTCTCTCGCTCACCCCCGCGCCGGGCGGCGGGCGCCCGCTCCCCGCGCCCGCCCGGCCTTCATGCTCTGCGCCCGGGCAAACCGCTCGCCTGCTCCTCTACCTCCAAACTTCGGTTCTCGCCTGGCAAAAAATGTGGAGATTAGGATTTTTTTAATTAAAATTTTTTTTTTTTTTTTTTTTTTTTTGGTAAATCAAGCTCCAAGGATGTTCATTCCTGTTTCCTTTGGGATTCTTTTTAACTTCAGAAATGTACTGGTTTATTCAAGAAAGTTTTATTTGGCTTTAAAAAAAAATTATTAAGATCCACGAGGTGCGTGCTAATTCTCTTGCAGGCTCTCTCTCTACACACACACACACACACACACACACACACACACACACACACACACAGTTTTAGCTTGACACGCCAAAGGGGAAGATTAAAGACAAAAAAAAAAACCTACAAGATTTGTTTAGAACTCTAATTAGAGCAAGCCTCAGTAAATACGTTTTGCATATGCTTTTTAAAAACCAAAACCACTTTTAACTTAGTTATTAGGCAAATAACTGGTTCGTCCTAACTTTTAAATGTACTAAGCTTTCCTTTGCAACACTCTTTCTCCATTCCAAAATTCGTGAAACCTTACCTGTGAAGCCCATATGTGAACATTAAAAAGGAAAACAAAAAACTTTAGTGACCAAAAGGAAGGTGAGGCAGAGTAAATCACTCTCAAAACATTCTACTGCCTTCTCTTTATGTAGATACCTTTTATCTCCATATTTGCGGAATTTTCATTACATAATCCCCTCATTCTTAAAAGAGAGCTAGTCAATCTTTTAACATTCTTTGGTCCAAGTATAACTACCACCCATTTTTTAATCTGAAATCTCAAATTGTTGAAACTTCTCTGTATCCAAAGCATTTAAATTATGTGGCCCAGGGCGGGCGCGGTGGCTCACACCTGTAATTCCAACACTTTGGGAGGCCGAGGCGGGTGGATCACCTGAGGTCAGCAGTTCGAGACCAGTCTGGACAACATAGTGAAACCCTGTCTCTATTAAAAATACAAAAATTAGCTGGGCGTGGTGGTGGGCTCCTGTAATCCCAGCTACTCGGGAGGCTGAGGCAGGAGAATCGCTTGAATCTGGGAGACAAAAGTTGCAGTGAGCCGAGATCGGGCATTGCACTCTAGCCTGGGCGACGGAGCAAGACTCAAAACAAACAAAACAAAACAAAACAACACAACAATATTATGTGGCCTGGAGTGAGAGCAGGTGCCTTTGTAGTCTAGGTTAACTACAAATGCCCACAAAATATACTGGGGGTTTTGTTGTTGTCTTTTATTTTAAATAAACATCAAGGATAGGTAAAAGGTGAATTGTACAGAATGTAATTCAGGTTTTAAAAAATACATATTAAGCCTCAGAAATGTTATAAATTGTTTTAAAATCATTTGTAATACATATAGCAATAGGATCCTGCTGATAAACAGAATGCTCAGCTGCTCTGCCTATGGAGTAGCTGTTCTCAAACGGCTCAAACCCATCTCTCCCAGATATTTGGTGACTTCTCAATAAAACTCTCCCTAGATTAAAATTATTTAAGTGAAATTATTGTATGGTTTCTATATCCCCTCAGCATTAATAAAAACATAATGGTAGTACACCTTTCTTGCACATATAAGGATACTGTAACTAGACTATGTTGCATAAATTAAATCTGTTGAGGCTGGCATACAATGTTGTCATAGTCAATACAGAAGATCTTTTTAGTTAGGGTACAGTTGTTCAAGCCTATAATCCTAGCACTTTGGGAGGCTGAGGGAGGAGGATCATTTGAGGTTAGAAGTTTGAGACCAGTTTGGACAACACGGCGTGAGATCCCATCTCTAAAAAAAAAATTAAAAATTAGCCAGGTATGTGTGGCACATGCCTGTAGTTCCAGCTACTGGGGAGGCTGAGGCAGGAGGGCTGCTTGAGCCCACAAGTTGGAGGTTGCAGCGAGCTATGGGTAGTTTGACAGAGTGAGACCCTGTCTCTAAAAAATAATAAAAAAGATCTGGCTGGGTGCAGTGGCTCACGCCTGTAATCCCTTTGGAAGGCCGAGATGGGAAGATTGCTTAAGGCCAGGAGTTCACGAGCAGCCTGGCCAACATGACAAAACCCCATCTCTACCAAAAATACAAAAATTAGCCAGGCATGGTGGCATGCGCCTATAGTCCCAGCTACTAGAGAGAGGCTAAGGCACAAGAATCACTTGAGATTGCGCAAGAGAGCAAGACTCTGTCTCAAAAAACAAAGAAAAACACCATATCTTGTTCTGGTACTGCCATTCTATCATTCATAATGTATGCTTTATATTTAAATGTGCCTTAAAAATACATTCAGTGATTTAGTATCACACAGTATCATCGAGGTGTTTTCTCAGATATTTTGCTTCAAATGCATCCAAGGGCTTCTTGGAACAGTAATCTTTGCATAAATTAGCATATTTCTCTACACTTGATGGTTGGACCAACCAGTTTTCTAATTGGCTTGGAAAATTTTTTAAACATGTTTTAAGGTGCCTTTGGATTGGCTGGGATGTAATTATAATACCCATTCTAAGAATTACATTTCAAGAGTCCATATATTATGCATTGCAATTAGGACCCACCAAGCAAGTTTTACAGCTGTTGCTCCACAGCTCCAATGATATATGTGTGTGTGTGTGTGTTTTTTTTTTTTTTTTTTCTTGAGACAGATCTCCCTCTGTCACCCAGGCTGAAGTGGAGAGGCATGATCATATCTCACTACAGCCTGGAACTCCTGGGCTCCAGGAATTCTCTAGCCTCAGCCTTCCTAGTAGCTGGGAATATAGGTGAACACCAGCACACTCAGCCAATTTTTTAGTTTTTTAGAGACAGGGGTCCAGCCTGACCAACATGGTGAAACACCATCTCTACCAAAAATACAAAAAAAAAAAAAATTAGCCAGGCGTGGTGACAGGTGCATGTAATCCCAACTACTCAGGAGGCTGAGGCAGGAGAATTGCTTGAACCCAGGAGGTGGAGGCTGCAGTGAGTTGAGATTGCGCCATTGCACTCCAGCCTGGGCGACAGAGTGAGACTCCATCCCCACCTCACCCCGCAAAAAACAAGAGACAGGGTCTTGCTTTGTTGCCACGGTGGGTTTTGAACTCCTGGGTTAAGTGATCCTTCCGCCTCAGCCTCTCAAACTGCTGGCATTACAGTTGTAAGCCACGGTGCTGGGCCCTCCAGTGAAATAGTAATGGATTTCAGAAAGCTGTCCTCTCAAGTCAGCCACAATTGCAAGGAAACTGAAATCTGACTTTAAAAATGACCTAACAAAGCTGAATTTATATACTCATAAAGAGCTTAGGGCATTGCAGGCTTTTTAAAGATAATATCCAAATACAAGAACATCAACATTTATTGAAGGTCTTCTAAGTGCCACCAGGCATTATGCTAGATGCTTATACACATTATCATATGAACTTTCACTCAAACCCGAAGAATAAGGTTTAATTATCTGGATTTTGTAAATGAGGTTCCCAATAGGATAGTTTCAGCAATTTGCCTGGGGACATCAGTCTAATAAGGGCAGACAGGAGAACCAAGTCTGGCTGACCCCAAAACTCACCCTCTGTCAGGCCTGAAAAGGATCTTGGGAACAAGCAGTCTTTGCTGTTTCAATGTTAACATTAGAGTTTAGTGGTGTGGTACAGAGGGGACAGCTGTCTAATTAGTGAAGACCTACTTTGAGAATGCCAGTTGTCCAACCTAATTTTAAATCTGGTGGAGGAGTTTACAAAATACTGGGACACAGTAGGAGAATTTCAGATTCTCCAGGTACAACCAAAATTGTAATTATTTAATAATATGGCAAAACAAAAACAACTTTTTCCCCAGATTATTATAAAACTTCATTTAAATGAGGGATATGCTTTGTATATTAAAATTTAGAATTATAGTTTATATAGACAGGATTTTGGTAGCTGAATGTAAGATTAGAAAACTTTTTAAGAGGAAAGTTCTTCAAATGGCTTTACTATATGCAAATAGCTTTAATTGTATTCTCTACAGTTTAATTATGTACAATAAACTGGCCATTCCTATGATTCCCATCTGTGTATGTGACTTAGAAAGAAAGGCAACTGGACAGAAAAAGAAAGGAGGATGTAAATATAATTAAAATGTTCTAACACATGCTTGGACCGCCACATAAACAGGCCCAGTGTCCACATAACAATGAAAAGTGAAAGTGTTCTTTTTTTTTCCCTCCAAATGTTTCCCTTGGTTGGTTAAACATTCTCAGAAGTGGAGAATGAAAATGCTGGAGATTGAGCAGTGATACGCATGACCAGATGTATCCAGATCACAGAAATACCAACACATACCAGAAGAGTAAGTGTCCTATAGAGTGTTTGCAAAACAAAATTTTTTAAATTATCGGTGTGCATACATAAGGTATATATCTTTACTTGTACCTATAGAAGTACTTATATTCTGAGGTTTAAGTGTACTGGCTCTGTATTTAGACTGACCTGGGTTCAAATTCTAATTTTGTCACTTACCAGGTGTGTGGCTTTGGGCAAGTCATTTCACCACTCAAGGCTTCGACTTCCTCATCTATAAAATGGGATGATTATAGTTCCCACCTCTAAGAGTTATTTTAAGGGTTCAGGAACTAGTGTAAAATGTTTAGCATGGTGCCTGAAACATAATGAGAGTTCAATACATTCAACTGTACTGCCTTATTTTAGTTATGTGTCAGGTTAAGCCCTGTGAGATCTTCCCATGTGAATATTCAATGGCAATCTCCTATGATTCAACCTGGTATGTTTCCCTTATGTTCCCTCCTGGATAGGGAGCTCCTCAAGGATGCCAGACCATCATCTCCATCCTTAAATTCTCTAAGAGTCTAGCAGAGTTATTTTGTATATAGTTTGGTCACAATCAGTATTTTTGCAATAAAGGCAAAACAGCCCAGTCCACAAGATCTACAAGAAATTAGCATATCTCTATGTAGCGACCCATATATTAAGGGGGTAAAATAACCCCCCTTAAACCATGTAAAACCATTGCCCAGCTGATTACAGGCAGTACTATATAGACTAATGGTTTAGAGTTCTCTCCAGTTTTATCACTGCCATTTTTCAGCCATGTGATTTTGGCCTAGTTTAAAAATTTCTCTCACCTAAGTTTCCTCATCTGTAAAATGGAGATAGTAATAACTATATCTCAGGTTGGTTGGAGGACAGTTCAATAATATTAAGTATATAAAACCTTTGCTTTGGGCAGCTATGGTGGCTTATGCCTATAATCCCAACACTTTGGGAGGCTGAGGCAGGAGAGTCACTTGAGCCCAGGAGTTTGAGACCAGCCTGCGCAACATGGTCAGATCTCATTTTTACAAAAAATACAAAAATTAGCTGGGCATGGTGGCATGCGCCTGTGGTCCCAGCTACTTGGGAGGCTGAGGTCGGAGGATCACTTGAGTCTGGGAGGTTGAGTCTGTAGTGAGCCATGATCAAGCCACTGCACTCCAGCCTGGGCGACAGAGCAAGACCCCGTCTCAAAAATTAAAAAAATAAAAATAAAGGCTGGGCTCAGTGGCTCATGCCTGTAATCCCAGCACTTTGGGACGCCAAGGCGGGTGGATCACAAGGTCAGGAGTTCGAGACCAACCTGGCCAAGACACTAGCCTGGCCAATATGGTGAAACCCCATCTCTACTAAAAATACAAAAATTAGCCAGGCGTGGTGGTGGATGCCTATAATCCCAGCTACTTGGGAGGCTAAGCTGGAAGAATTGCTTGAACCCAGGAAGCGGAGGTTGCAGTGAGCTGAGATTGCACCATTGCACTCCAGCCTGGGTGACAGAGCAAGACTCTGATTCAGGATAAATAAATAAATAAATAATAAAATAAAATAAAATAAAAAACCTTTGCTTCAGTGTCCCATATATAGTATTGAATAATAGTTGCCATTATTATTGTGGTTGTTGTTATTATTAAAAGTACCATGGAATTATTTTCAAAACAATGATAAGCAATTTATTGGAGTGATTACAAATGTTTTCAGTACCTTGCCTACATTATTTTATTCAATATATGAATTTAAACACTTCACATCATCCTTGTAGAAGACTAAAGCTATTTGTCTCTATATTACATGACATGTTTCAAGCTGGTTATTTTCCTTGACAGACTTAAAAAACAAATCTGAACTACAAGCTTTCAGTACAAGGATAAGGAATTAATACAATATAGCAGAGCTGTTTTTAAAAAAAAAAAAAAAGCATTCAGCACTCCCACTGGCCTTCCTGTCTTACCCATGTAGACTGTTTCCCCACACAGTATGTTGGGGGGGAGGACAGCCATCAGGTTAGGGGGGCACCACATGCTGCTGGCAGGCATGCCGCAGGATGTGCCATTCACTGGTTCCCATGTCCCCCTGGTATTCTATCAGAACTCTTTAACTCTCCTAAATAGAGCATTCCTTCTATTCCACCATGCCCAGGGGGATGGGGGAGTGGAGAGGAAGTGGAATGGAGGTCACATAATCAGGCTTTAAGGTGCTACTACAAAGCACACTTGGAGCTTGGTGAGAAAGCCAGTCTCTAAGATAGAACACCCATGTAAAGGGACTTGCCCAATAAATGTCAGTGTGCTTTCTGAAAATGAAACTACTAAGAGGTAAAACATCTGAAGGAGCCACTCTGGCCGGGCGGTGGCTCACGCCTGTAATCCCAGCACTTCGGGAGGCTGAGGTGGGCAGGTCACCTGAGGTCAGGAGTTCAAGACCAACCTGGCCAACATGGTGAAACCCCGTCTCTACCAAAAATACAAAAATTAGCTGGGCGTGATGGCGAGTGTCTGTAATCCCAGCTACTCAGGAGGCTGAGGCAGGAAAATCGCTTGAACCCAGGAGGCGGAGGTTGCAGTTAGCAGAGATTGTGCCACTGCACTCCAGCCTGGGCAACAAGAGCAAAACTCTGTCTAAAAAAAAAGAAAAGAAAAGAAAAGAAAAAATTAAAAAAAAAAACCACTCTAAAAAAGATGACTCGTAAATATGAGTGGAAATAAGTATGTACTAACCAGGCACAAGGAAATAAGTATGTACTAACCAGGCACCAAGAAATATCCTTGACAATAAAGAAAAAAAAAAAAAACTATGGGAGTGGAGACAATGGGAGTGGAGACACTGTGTGACTCCAACAAGTATTCTTATCACTAAAGAGCCACATTCTTACTTGAGCACTTTTAGAGCCTGATGAAATACCCTTAGACCATATAATTCTTTCTTTCCTAAATCTTCCAATTACTAGTTCCATTTCCCAGGGTCCTAATACTGTAAAAATGACACCCTGAGCAAAGGTACAAGTATTCTTATACTCCAAATGTTTATATATCTCTCTTACTACAAATCATACCAATCAACTACTAGTTAGGTGTATTTATCAATCCTTGTGAGTCAGGTTGAGTCAGGTCTAAGACAATAAGGAAGATGTTCAGAGATTGGGCGGTCAGAGCAAAGGGCACTGATGCTCTGAAGGTATGTTTTGCACGCAGCCTGGTGAAAATGTGATGCGTTACTCCTGTCCCACCACATGCAAGCACCAAAACTCAAGTAATCATCTTCCCTTCTGAATCTGCTCTTCCTCTCTAGTCTCTATGCATGCTTGCAACACCCACCTTTCACTTAGACCAACCCCTGGATATTTTTCAATTGTCTATGATTCCTCCTCATTCTCCCTCAAACCATGGAGCTATTGGAGCTCAGAAAAATGATAGCCTGAAAGATGGCACTCTGACATGCTGAACTAAAGAAGCGGCCTGAAGGCCTCTCTGACCTCTCCTCCTCCAAACCCCCATCTTTCAGTCTTCCGTCTCTCTCAAAGCACAGGACGTTCTCTGAAGTTCCCTTAACTACTGGACCCCAAAAGAGAAACATAATTGCCTTAGGTCTCCTCCCTGAAATCTCATTATTTGTCACAGAAAAGAAGACTGAGAAATGCAATCACATCTGGACAGGTTTTTTCACAAGATAATGTCTGCCTCTCACTCAAATTACAAAACAATCATTTACAAAATAATTTCTGTCCCCTGGACCATTTATTCTTCTTAAAAATCATTTGGTACACTTCAAAATTGCTCTGATCGCTTAAGCCCAGGAGGTCGAAGCTGCAGTAGGCCATGATCCCCAAAAAAGGGCTGGCCAGCTGGGCATGGTGGCTCACGCCTGTAATCCCAGCACTTTTGGGAAGCCGAGGCGAGTGGATCACCTAAGGTCAGGAGTTCGAGACCAGCCTGGCCAACATGGCGAAACCTCGTCCCTACTAAAAATACAAAAATTAGCTGGGCGTGGCAGTGGGCGCCTGTAATCCCAGCTATTCAGGAGGCTGAGGCAGGAGAATCACTTGAACTCAGAAGGCAGAAGTTGCAGTGAGCCGAGATCGTGCCAGTGCACTCCAGCCTGGGCAACAGAGCAAGACTCTGTCTCACAAAAAAAAGGCCGGCCAAGGTGGGTCCTGCCTATAATCCCAGCACTTTAGGAGGCCTAGGCTAGAGAATTGCTTGAGCTCAGGAGTTTGAGACCAGTCTGGGCAACATGGCAATGCTTTGTATCTTTTTAAATTTTTTTAAAATTGCGTCCAGGCGCAGTGGCTCATGACTGCAATCCCAGCACTTTGGGAGGCTGAGGTGGGTGGATCACCTGAGGTCAGGAGTTCAAGACCAGCCTGGCCAACATGGTGAAACCCCGTCTCTACAAAAATACAAAAATTAGCTGGGCATGATGGTGGAGAATGCCTGTAATCTCAGCTACTCAGGAGGCTGAGGCAGAAGAATCGCTTGAACCCAGGAGGCAGAGGTTGCAGTGAGCCGAGATCGTGCCATTATACTCCAGCCTGGGTGACAGAACAAGACTCCGTCTCAAAAAAAAAAAAAAAAAAAAATTGCTCCACTCCCCATCTCCCCTTCCCTTATGAAGAAGGGTACTTAGGCACCTGGACCTCACTGGGTTATTTGGTAATCATTCTCTTGCTATTTCCCCATGCTATGCATGTTAAATATTAAATAAATTTTTATGTCTTTTCTCCTCTTAATCTGTCTACTGCCAGTTCATTTTCAACAAACTTTCACGGGGTGGAGGGGAAGCTTTCCCTTGGTCCCTACAAAACACGCCTCCAAAATCTCCCTTGAATACCATCCTCCCTTGATGGTAATTCTTTGTCAATTACCATCACCCGAATTCAGGTCCTCCTATTGCTTCCCATCAATCTCCTATCCAAACTGCTACAAAGATCATCTTTCTAGATTCTAGAGCTGGTTGTGTCACACCTCCATCAGCACCTCACTGTCCAGGGATGCTTATTGCAAGTACAGATTCCCAAACCCAAATCCATAACCAGAGAATGGGAATTTCTGAGGCAAGCTGAGAAGTGGAATATATACTTTCAAGTGGCTCGGTAATTGGCTCCACCTGCCTCTCCAGGCATATCTCGAGTCAGTCCTCTCCTAGTAACCTATGGTCCCTTTACAGAGAATACCCTGCCCCTGAACAAACATATCCAGATTTGGACATATCCTTTCCCCTCTGCCTAGAATTCCCTTTTCCTGTGGCACAAGTCCACCATTCTTCAAGGCCCAGCTCCAATGCCACCTCCTCTGGGAAGCCTTCTTCCGTCACCTACCTCAGTGGCTTTCAAACATCTTTGCTTAAGACTCAATCCCGGCCGGGCACGGTGGCTCAAGCCTGTAATCCCAGCACTTTGGGAGGCCGAGACGGGCGGATCACGAGGTCAGGAGTTCGAGACCATCCTGGCTAACACGGTGAAACCCCGTCTCTACTAAAAAATACAAAAAACTAGCCGGGCGAGGTGGCGGGCGCCTGTAGTCCCGGCTACTCGGGAGGCTGAGGCAGGAGAATGGCGTAAAAACCCGGGAGGCAGAGCTTGCAGTGAGCTGAGATCCGGCCACTGCACTCCAGCCTGGGCGACACAGCGAGACTCCGTCTCAAAAAAAAAAAAAAAAAAAAAAAAAAAAAGACTCAATCCCAAGAAATATATTTCACGTTGTAATTCAGCAGATATATAATTGAAACAAAGGTTTTGGAAAAAAATATCTAGACTTACTATGGAGGATGCATCTTGATGTATTTCATTCTATACTGTATTTTTTCAAATGCTGTTAGGCACTTGGTAAAAGGATTTCATGACCTTCAAATGGAGGTGACCCCATTTGAAAAACATTGCTTAAAATGAGTGAGTCCCTTCTCTATGCACTCGATACACACCTCTATTACCCATTGACCACTTTACAATAATGATCTGTTTACAGTCTACCTTCACCCTCCTCCTCTCTTTCCCAGATAGGCACATACCAAAACGAAATCGGCATATCTTGTGACAGTTCCACAGCTGTTGACACATGCAGAAATGCCAATATTGGAGAAGAAATACTTTTATTTTTATTTATTTTTTTTTTTGAGACGGAGTCTTGCTCTGTCGCCCAGGCTGGAGTGCAGTGACGAGATCTTGGCTCACTGCAAACCCCGCCTCCCGGGTTCACGCCATTCTCCTGCCTCAGCCTCCCGAGTCACCGGGACTCCGGGACTACAGGCGCCCCCCCACCACGCCCAGCTAATTTTTTTTTGTATTTTTAGTAGAGACGGGGTTTCACCGTGGTCTCGATCTCCTGACCTCGTGATCTGCCCGCCTCGGCCCCCCAAAGTGCTGGGATTACAGGCATGAGCCACCGCGCCTGGCTGAAGAAATACTTTAATTGCTTTTGCTCGTGTCTAATTTTTTTTTCTTTTCTGTTACAATTGACAGCATAGTCTATTGGAGACTATGCTATTGGAGACAGCCTCCCAAGAGGCTGAGCCTGGGAATTATATTAGCTTCAACCCTTCAGTTAACAGCAATTTTTAAAAACAGCCATTGTATCTCAGTACAATTTAACCAAGGTGTAAATTATTCTCTCCCTCAAAAATAAAAACCACATACACGCAAAACCATCAGAAAATATTTTGTCAGGTTGCTAGCCAAGAGAGTGCAAATGTGGGCAAACAAATCTCTTACTTAGATACTTGCAAGCAAATAGCCAAAAACCTCAAAACCCTCCTTCCCTACCACTTCAGACAGGAACCCTCCCCCGCCACCCCGCCACCCCCGCCACCCCCGCAGGGGTGGGGATGCAGATATAGAGGCCTTTCTATGCAGCCTGAAGCTCAATTTCTCACTAGGCTGTCCCTAACAACACAAACAAATGAGAAAAGTAGAAAAAACAAAAAGAAACCAGAGCAGCTAAAATGCACCATGTAATGAAGCAGGCCGCAAGTTCCGGTGCGAATTGTACCTGTGACGGACGCGCGGGCTCAGCGGCGGCCCGCAGGGGGAGGGGTCCTCTTTCTGCAGCACGTGGCGCTAACGACAGGAAACCTGCCTGCAACACCCGCCAACCCTGTACACCGCTCATTTGCAGCATCGTCATTTGTGTGATGCTAATTTGCTCCATGTCCTTGTAAACGTTCTTACAGAGATAAATGAAAATCTATTACAGGCTTGGGGTGGCCCTGGGCAGGCTAGGAGAGGAGGGACCCAGCAGTCCCCAGGTGTCAGTGAAAAGCTCTGGGGAGTCGGAGGACAGAGTAGGCAATCCTGTTCAAAGAGAGGGGAGGGCCGGGCGCGGTGGCTCACGCCTGTAATCCCAGCACTTTGTAAGGCTGAGGCAGGCGGATCACTTGAGGTCAGGAGTTCGTGGCCAACGTGGTGAAACGCCGTCTCTACTAAAAATACAAAAATTAGCCGGGCGTGGGGGCGGGCCCCTGTAATCCTAGCTACTCAGCAAGGCTGTGGCAAGAGAATCACTTGAACTTGGGAGGTGGAGGCTGCAGTGAGTGGAGATCGCGCCACTGCAATCCAGACTGAAAAAAACAAAAACACTGACTGGGTGGGGTGGCTCATGCCTGTAACCCCAACACTTTGGGAGACTGAGGCGGGTGGATCACCTGAGGTCAGGAGTTCGAGACCAGCCTGGCCAACATGGTGAAACCCCCGTCTCTACCAAACATACAAAAAATTAGCTGGGCATGGTGGTGGGTGCCTGTAATCCCAGCTACTCCGGAGGCTGAGGGAGGAGAATCGCTTGAACTTGGGAGGCAGAGGTTGCAGTGAGCTGAGACTGTGCCATTGCACTCCAGTCTGGGCAATATGAGCAAGACTCCATCTCAAAAATAATAATGATACAATAATAAAATAATAATACAAAAATTAGCCAGGCGTGGTGGCACACGCCTGTAATCCCAGCTACTCAGGAGGCTGAGGCGTGAGAATCGCTTGAACCCGGGAGGCGAAGGTTGCAGTGAGCCAAGATCACACTTCTGCACTCCAGCCTGGGTGGATGTCAGAGCAATACCCTGTCTTAAAAAACAAAACAAAACAAAACAAAAAACTAAGACAGGGAAGAACAGGAGATACTTTAAAGCTGGGTTTTAAAGGATGAGTAAGAGTTCTCCAAATCACATGGGAAAAGGCAGAAGAGAGCTCTTTGTAGAGGAACCTAAGAGAGTGTATGTGGCGAAGTCCTTAAATATAAATGAGGGAGATGGGCAGATGATGAGGGGCTTTGCAGATCATGGAAGGAGTGTGGATGATCCATAGGCTGCTGCTTTCCACACTGTAGGTCACAATGCAGTAGGCTGTGCAATTCATGAGACTGTGACCGGCTTTTATAAAAAATGAAACAGCCTAGATCAGAAGATACCAGAATACATACAAGCAGTAAGGGTGTAAACTTGGGAAATCTGTTTCAGTTATAAATGTGTCTGTGTATGTATGCACTGGTTTGTAATATAAGTGTATTTCTTACTGTGGTGGTGATCTTTAAATTTTTGAACAAAAAACATTCTAGACAAAGAGGACACAATAAGAGAATGCTATGAAGAGATTTGAATTCCATGAGGATAAATGTGGTAGCAGTATGGAAGGTCGGTGGGCAGAGGTGAGGGCTCCGAGCACACATGGTATTGTGTTTGTGTGAGGCTTCTCCAGCCCAGACAGTGAGCTTGATGCTCTAGGGCAGGGACTTGGTGTCATGTAGCTCCCAGTCCCAGCACGTGGCACACAGTAGGCACTAAAGAAATGTTTCTTGACCAGATATGGTAACTAACTTCCAAGATGGCCTCCAGCAAGCCTCACCTCCTGGTATTCTCACCCTTGTGCATCCTCCCTCCCACTGTGTACCAGGGTTGGTCTGGGTGACCAATAGGGCAGAAGCTTCCCATCCTGGGTGCTCTCTGGATCACTCACTGTGGGAGAAGCTGGCTGCCATGTCATGAGGACACTCAGACAGCCTATGGAGAGACCCACGTGGTGAGGAACTGAGGTCTCCAGCCAACAGCTAATAGCTTAGGCATCCTGCTGACCGCCAGACAGCCCCACCGGTAAGCTTGGAAACATCATCCCCAGCCTACCCTTCCCAGGACTGCAGGCCCAGGGGCCAGCTTCACTATAAACTCATGAGAGACCCTGAGACAAAAACACTCAACTAAGCTATTCTTGCATTCCTGACCCACAGAACTGTGATGTAATAAATGCTTGCTGTTTTAAGCTGCTACATTTTAGGGTGTCTTGTTATATAGCAATAGACAACCAATACACTGGGTTAACATGAAGTCTAGAAACATTTAAAATATATTAGAGTTACCCATTCTTTACTACCATTTTGCTTTTTCTCAAAGCATCTGTCACATCACATCTTTAGCTTGCTTAGAGAAAGACATGTGACCCAACCTGGACCATTGGGATCCTCTCTTCTGGGTATTAGCACTTGGGACACAGAGACTGGGTCAGCTGTGAGGAGCAGACTACAAGGCTAGAAAGCCTAGGGGGCGAGGCCAGCATTTTGGGGAAGTGGTAATGGGGCCCATGTAAGTGCATGGACTCAGAAGGACCAGTGATTGGGGTAGAGGGGAAGAAAGCAGATTCTCACTGGGCATGGAGGGGAGAAGGGAGGAGAAAGTGCCTGATGATATCTGAGCCCCTGAGGCCTGGCTGGCTTTCTAGCTTTGGAGTTGGACTATTTCCTTTCCTTACAATTCATTCCTCATTCTACCTGCTCATCTGAGCAAGCTCACTTTCTTGCAAACCAAAGATCCTGGAATATGCTGGCCAGCTTCTGTCCAGTGCTGGCCAGAGGAGCAGCTCCTCCTCTTGTGGCACGCCAGGTGTCTCTCCAGAGAGAACAACAACCCACCAGAGACTAAGCTTTAGTATTATTGCTATGTAAAAACTGCTATCGATGGGGTAAAAGGTCCTCTCAGACCATCCAACTCCTTTTGTCTTAACTTCACTTTCAGCCAGTAATCTTTTGATTATTAATGGACTTCACTTTTAAAAGTAGTGTTCCGGCCAGCTGACCTAATCATTCCAGTGGTTGGTAAGTTCATGCCCATTATAAATTCACAGATTGGCTTTCGAGGACGAATCATTCTTAAGTAACCTCCATTTCATTTCCACTGCTCTCAGTCAAGCCCTGTCATTTATCCAATGAACCATTACAATAGCCTCCCAAAGGCACTTCCCTTACTCCAATCCATTCTCTTCACCTTCTTCTAAAACACAAATCTGATGCCTTACTCCCTGCTCTAAACCATCTGACAGGTCCCCAAGCACCCTCAGAATGACTGGCATCTCCAGCCCCATCTTCCACCACGCCTCCTCCATGCTGCTCCAGACCACTATCCACTGTTGCCATGTGGCGTTACTCCCAAGTTTCTCAATTGGTGTCCACCCAGCCCTGCCTGTATTCTTCCTGTTGCCTGGTGTTCCTTTCCCATGGACACCTCCCCTGCCTTCCCACTTTTCCTACCCTCGTCTTTCCTCCTTGATAACACATAGTATGGTCAGCTTGACTAATAATTACTTGTCCTCATGTCTGTCCCTGGATTGCAAGCCTCAAGGAGATGAGGACTACACTTTTTTCATTTTTATACTTCCCCTCACCCCAGGGCCAACTACAGTAGCTTGCATCAATATGTTAAGCTAACATTTCTTGAATCTTTACCGTATCAAGCCACCTGGCTGGTGTTGCAGGTAGCAGATACTCAACAAACACCCACTGAATTGATTAAAGTCAGTCAGGGTGGCATGGACAAGTGTTTCCTGGACCTACTGATGTTCAGATGAGATGCCCCCCTGCAAAACACATCTGTTTGCAGAGCTGAGAGAGCAGAGTTAGACTCATGATGGCATCCATGGTGAGGTGATAAATGAATCTCAGCCTAACCTTTTACAAAAAAAACTTTTACATGAGGCATAATTTCTCATTTAAAATTACATGACATTAATTAATAATTAAATGACATAAATAGAAAACAAAAACAAAAAGTATTGGAATTAATAAGCAAACAGACAAATCCACATACATACAATATAGTTTTTCCTCTTTTTAAACAATTAATTAAATAGACATTCCTCTCTCCTCTTTTATTTCCCTTTCTTTCTTTGAGACCGAGTCTTAACTCTGTTGCCAAGGCTAGAGTGCAGTGGCATAATCTTGGCTCACTACAACCTCTGCCTCCCAGGTTCAATCAATTCTTCTGTTTCAGACTCTCGAGTAGCTCGGATTACTGGTGCTCACCATCACACCCAGCTAATTTTTGCATTTTTAGTAGAGATGGGGTTTCACCATGTTGGCCAGGCTGATCTCGAACTGCTAACCTCAAGTAATCCACCTGCCTCAGCCTCCCAAAGTGCTGAGATTACAGGCGTGACCCGCCGTGCCAGGCCTCTTTCTCTGTCTTTCTACAATTCCAATTATGACTCACAAGCACATCACAGGATGCTACGTTTAGGTGAACAAATATTAGAGATTGGCATGGGAGTGGATTCCCCAGTTAGCCAGTTTGCATGTTTCAGAGCTAAGGCATGTGGGTCAATCCGCAGGTGATTTTATTGTAGTTCTTTCAAAAGAGTCAGCATGTACGTATGAAGGTAGAAGCAGAATCTGATCCTGATTTGCCCACTGACGATCCTTGTCCTGCCTCCAAGTCTTCATCTTTCTCTCTTACCCCAAAGATTTGTGGAAAATCCCCAGCTCTGGGCAAACTTGAGACCGATGACACAATCCTAAAGAGCTTGACTACTCAGATAATTTCAGAGAACTTTACAAAGTCACTCCTAAAGCAATTGATGAAAAAGTACTGGAAGGCTGGGCATGGTGGCTCACATCTGTATTCCCAGCACTTTGGGAAGCCGAGGTGGGTGGATAGCTTGAGCCCAGAAGTTCAAGACCAGCCTGGGTGAAATCCTGTCTCTACCAGAAATACAAAAATTAGCCAGTCTCGGCCGGGCGCGGTGGCTCAAGCCTGTAATCCCAGCACTTTGGGAGGCCGAGACGGGCGGATCACGAGCTCAGGAGATCGAGACCATCCTGGCTGACACGGTGAAACCCTGTCTCTACTAAAAAATACAAAAAACTAGCCAGGCGAGGTGGCGGGCGCCTGTAGTCCCAGCTACTCGGGAGGCTGAGGCAGGAGAATGGCGTGAACCCAGGAGGCAGAGCTTGCAGTGAGCTGAGATCCGGCCACTGCACTCCAGCCTGGGTGGCAGAGCGAGACTCCGTCTCAAAAAAAAAAAAAAAAAAAAAAAAAAAAAAAAAATTAGCCAGTCTCATAACTTGGTCTCAAAAGAAATAAATAGAAAACAAAAACAAAAAGCACTGGAATTAGTAAGCAAACAAACAAATCCCCACACATATAATATAGTTTCTCCTTTTTTTAAACAAACGATTTCTACACACTAAGTTTCTATCTTCCACAGGCTATATAATAAATCATTATATATTGCCTCAAATCAATGCTCACATCTACAGGTTCTTAAAAAAGGCAGCAAAGAATATTGCCTTGATCTCTGACAGCCTGTAGAGCTACCAACAAGAGAGCACCAGGAATCGCCCACTTGTATGATACAGGAAGTCCTGTAGTGGCTCTGACTTTCTGGGGAAATCACACCTTTATCAAGAGCCTATCTTCTTTGGCTTATGTTTGCATCACACGTTTCACTCAAGCTTCACCTTTCACTTCATCATCATTCTTCAGATGAAAAGAGTTTTTATTACCTGAAGGGAATTACGCTGTGAAGACAAAGAACAGAAAAAAATAGCATGCCATGTTTAAACGCAGACATGGAGCAGGGGGCGTGGCTTGCTCACTAGCTCAGTGACTGTCTCCCTCCCTACAAGCCTCCTAGGATGTACTTGAATTTGTGCCTCATCAAATTTCAAATGACTACATGTTATGGACCACTGGGATCTCTCCCAGAGAGAACTCGCAATTGTCAGAACTACAAATCCCTTGTAACATAGCCCTGTTACACATTCACATTCCTAAATGTTTCCTGCCTTTGTTCCATCCTCCAAATCCGCATCTTTCACTGTTTAGCAATAATAATGCAACTTTGTAATAATTACTTTGTAAAAGCAAACTTTCATTATTATTACCAACTACAGAAGGGAAAAGTCTCCGCAGCACAAATAGGTGCTGGGTGACAGAGCGAGACTCCATCTCAAAAAAAAAAAAAAAAAAACTATAAAAAGAAATACATCCTATCTCTCAAGTCATGTGTGTGTATATATAGAATATATTTACATAATATAAATCTATATATGCAACACAAAACTTTTTTTTTTTTTTTTAAAGACAGAGTCTCACTCTGTTGCCCAGGTGCGATCATGGCTCACTGCAGCCTCGACTTCCCAGGCTCAGGTGATCCTCCAACCTCAGCCTCTGGAATAGCTGGGACTACAGGTATGTGCCACCACACCTGGCTAATTTTTTTTATTTTTGTGGAGATGAGGTTATGCCATGTTGCTTAGGCTGGTCTTGAACTCCTAGGCTCAAACAATCCTCCCACCCACCTCCGCCTCCTAAAGTGCTAGGATTACAAGTGTGGGTCACTGTACCTGGCAGACTTTTTTTTTTTTTTTTTTTGAGACAAAGTCTTGCTCTGTTGCCCAAGCTGGAGTGCAGTGGCGCAATCTTGGCTCACTGCAACCTCTGCCTCCCTGTTTCAAGTGATTCTCCTGCCTCAATCTCCCGAGTAGCTGGAACTATAGGCATGTGCCACCACACCGGGCTAATTTTTGTATTTTTAGTAGAGATGGGGTTTTCACCATGTTGGCCAGGCTGGTCTTGAACTCCTGACCTCAGGTGATCTGCCTGCCTCAGCCTCCCAAAGTGCTGGGATTACAGGTGTGAGCCACTGCCCAGCCTTGGCAGATATTTAATATGCTATTTTCTTTTGTCTTTTTTTTTTTCAAATGCACTAAATAGATTTCATGATCTCACTGGCTTGTACCTGCATTTTGTAAACACTTGTTTTTCTGTTTTTTTGTTTTTGTTTTTGTTTTTTGAGACAGAGTCTCACTCTGTTGCTCAGCCTGGAGTGCAGTGGTGTGATCTTGGCTCATTGCAACCTCCACCTCCTGGGTTTGAGTGATTCTCTTGCCTTAGCCGCCCAAGTACCTGGGATTACAGGCATGTGCCACCATACCCAGCTAATTTTTGTATTTTTAGTAGAGATGCGGTTTCACCGTATCAGTCAGGCTGGTCTGGAACTCCTGACCTCAAGTGATCCGCTTGCCTTAGCCTCCCAAAGTGCTGGGATTACAGGTGTGAGCCACCACACCCAGCTGAAAACACTGGTTTGTAGTATTTCAAAGAAAAGCGGCACATTGTAGCAAACAATAAAATCCTACCTAAAGAAGATAACCTTAAAAATTCTAGGCAGGGCCGGGCGCGGTGGCTCAAGCCTGTAATCCCAGCACTTTGGGAGGCCGAGACGGGCGGATCACAAGCTCAGGAGATCGAGACCATCCTGGCTAACCCGGTGAAACCCCGTCTCTACTAAAAAATACAAAAAAACTAGCCGGGCGAGGTGGCGGGCGCCTGTAGTCCCAGCTACTTGGGAGGCTGAGGCAGGAGAAAGGCGTAAACCCGGGAGGCGGAGCTTGCAGTGAGCTGAGATCCGGCCACTGCACTCCAGCCCGGGCGACAGAGCGAGACTCCGTCTCAAAAAAAAAAAAAAAAATTCTAGGCAGAAGAATACTTTTTTGCTTCTTATTTAACTTTCTTTTTTTTTTTTTTTTTTTTTTTTTTTTTGAGACGGAGTCTCGCTGTGTCACCCAGGCTGGAGTGCAGTGGCGCGATCTCGGCTCACTGCAAGCCCCGCCTCCCGGGTTTACGCCATTCTCCTGCCTCAGCCTCCAAGTAGCTGGGACTACAGGCGCCCGCCACCACGCCCGGCTAGTTTTTTGTATTTTTAGTAGAGACGGGGTTTCACCATGTTAGCCAGGATGGTCTCGATCTCCTGACCTCGTGATCCACCCGCCTCGGTCTCCCAAAGTGCTGGGATTACAGGGTTGAGCCACCGCGCCCGGCCAAAAGAAATACTTTTAAAAAAAGTTTTTAAAACTCATTCAAAAATTACAATGTATCTTTATCTTTTCCTTTCATTGCAAGCCAGTTAAATTTTGACCTGGCATTAAAGACCCTCAGGGTTTGCCCAGCTCTGTCTTTCTAGGATTCTTTGGGGCTGTTTTTTTGTTTTGTTTTTCTTCCCAGCATTATTTACATGTAAATTTTGCCCAACTATTCCTCAGCATTGCAGAAAGGCCAGAGACCCATTCATAAGGGAATCAATAAAGGGCCCCTTTCCAAGAAAGTCATAGAGTACAAAGCAAATTTGGCTCCACCACTGACCTTGAGGACTGAGAACTGCAAAAGAACAAAAGTATAAAAGGTTGTGGTGACCGCAAGGCAGAAGGACCTGGCATTTTTGAGGAGCTACTGTAGGCATGGCCCAATACTTGGTACTTTTTCATACTGTAAGCACTTTATTTAACACTACAATAATCCTGAAATAAGTATGTATTTCTTTTTTTTTTTTTTTTTTTTTTTTTTTTTTTTGAGACAAGGTCACCCAGGATGGAGTGCAGTGGTGCCATCATGACTCGCTGAAGCCTCAACCTCCTGGGCTCAAGTAATCCATCTTAGCCTCCTGTGTAGCTAGGACTACAGGTCGGTGCCACCATGTCTCACTATTTGTTTGGTATTTTTTTATAGAGATGACAGGGTCTCACCATGTTGTCCAGGCTGGTCTTGAACTCTTGGGCTCAAGTGATCCCCCTGCCTCAGCCTCCCAAAGTTCTGGGACTACAAGTATGAGCCACTGTACCCAGCCAAGAAGTAAATATTTCTTTCTTTTTAAAAATTATCTCGCTGGGCGCGGTGGCTCAAGCCTGTAATCCCAGCACTTTGGGAGGCCGAGACGGGCGGATCACGAGCTCAGGAGATCGAGACCATCCTGGCTAACACGGTGAAACCCCGTCTCTACTAAAAAATACAAAAACCTAGCCAGGCGAGGTGGCGGGCGCCTATAGTCCCAGCTACTCAGGAGGCTGAGGCAGGAGAATGGCGTGAACCCGGGAGGCAGAGCTTGCAGTGAGCTGAGATCTGGCCACTGCACTCCAGGCTGGGCGACAAAGCAAGACTCTGTCTCAACAAAAAAAAAAAAAAAAAATTATCTCATGCAACAGATGAAAGAAGTATGTATTTCTTTATCTGCACTTTGTAGTTGAAAGAAACTAAGCTCAGAGAGGTTAAATATCATGTCCAATGTCACACAGCTAGTATTGCACAACTAATTAGAATTTATTTATTTATTTATTGCACTCCAGCTCTGTTGCCTAGGCTGGAGTGCAGTGGTACAACCTCAGCTCACTGCAACCTCCGCCTCCCAAGTTCAAGTGATCCTCTCGCCTCCAACTCCCAAGTAGCTGGGCTTACAGGTGCGTGCCACCACGCCCAGATAATTTTTCTATTTTTAGTAGAGATGGGGTTTCACCATGTTGGCCAGGCTGGTCTCGAATCCCTGGCCTCAGGTGATCCGCCAGCCTCAGCCTCCCAAAGTACTGGGATTACAGGCCTGAGCCACCGCGCCCTATCAACTAATCAGAATTTAAACTCAGATCTGTTCACTTATTAGCACCACTGCATCTCACTGATAAGAAAAGACATGAGAGAACAGGTGCAGAAAAGTTTTAAGAGATTTAAGTGCCTTTTTTAAAAATTTGAGACAGAGTCTCGCTCTATCACCCAGGCTGAAATGCAGTGGCATGATCTCTGCTCACTGCAACCTCCACCTCCCAGGTTCAAGCAATTCTCGTGCCTCAGCCTTCCAAGTAGCTGGGATTACAGGCACCGGCCACCACACCCAGCTAATTTTTGTATTTTTGGTAGAGATTGGGTTTCACTATGTTGGCCAGGCTGGTCTCCAACTCCTGGCGTCAAGTGATCCACCTGCCTCTACCTCCCAAATCGCTGTGATTACAGATGGGAGCCCCGAGCCTTGTCTTACGTACCTTTTGACAAGAAAGTAATTTAAAATTAGTCAGACACAGTGGCTCATGCCTGTAATCCCAGCTTTTCGGGAGGCTGAGATGAGCAGGTTGCTTAAGCCCAGGAGTTCGAGACCAGCCTGGGCAACATAGCAAGACCTTGCCTCTAATAATAATAATAATAATAATAATAATAATAATAATGTTGAAACCACATTCAAAAGTCAATTTATATAGCTGACAATATATTACTCTATCTTTTTTTTTGAGACGGAGTCTGCTCTGTTGTCCAGGCTAGAGTGCAGTGGCGCTATCTCGGCTCACTGCAAGCTCCGCCTCCTGGGTTCAAACCATTCTCCTGCCTCAGCCTCCTGAGTAGCTGGGACAACAGGTGCCTGCCACCACGTCCGGCTAATTTTTTCTATTTTTGGTAGAGACGGGGTTTCACCATGTTAGCCAGGATGGTCTCGATCTCCTGACCTCGTGATCCACCCGCCTCGGCTTCCCAAAGTGCTGGGATTACAGGCGTGAGCCACTGCACCCGGCCATTATTTTATCTTAGAGTCAACAGCTAAGGCACCTACCTCTTTAGGACTCTTTCCTGATCAGCTCAGCAAATATCCCCTGCCCCTGGACTCTTTCTGTCCCTTACCCTAGAAATGAGAACAGGTCCCCTGACCCACTTTTTTTTTTTTTTAAGTAGAGATGGGGTTTCGCCATGTTGGTCAGGCTGGTCTAGAACTCCTGACCTCAGGTGATCTGCCCACCTCGGCCTCCCAATTTTTTTTTTTTTTTTTTTGAGATGGAGTTTTGCTCTTGTTGCCCAGGCTGGAGTGCAAATAGCGCAATCTCAGCTAACTGCAAACTCCACCTCCCAGGTTCAAGTGATTCTCCGGCCTCAGCCTCCCAAGTAGCTGGGATTACGGCATGTACCACCACGCCCGGCTAATTTTGTATTTTATTTTATTTTATTTTTGAGATGGAGTCTCACTCTGTCAGCAGGCTGGAGTGCAGTGGCACAATCTCAGCTCACTGTAACTTCTACTTCCTGGGTTCAAGCGATTCTCCTCCCTCAGCCTCCTGGGTAGCTGGGACTACAGGCGTGTACCACCATGCCCAGCTAATTTTTGTATTTTTAGTAGAGACAGGGTTTCACCATGTTGGCCAGAATGGTCTTGATCTCCTGATGTCATGATCCGCCCACCTTGGCCTCCCAAACTGCTGGGATTACAGGCTTGAGCTACCGTGCCTAGCCTTGATTTTGTATTTTTAGGCTGGTCTCGAACTCCCAACCTCAGATGATCCACCCACCTCGGCCTCCCAAATTGCTGGGATTACAGGCATGAGCCACTGTGCCCAGCCCCCCGACCCACTTCTAATCACAGTCCTAGGAGAAGGTTGAGCTCTTCATCCATAAATCATCTATTTTTTTTTTTTTTTTCAGGACAGAGTTTCATTCCTGTTGTCCAGGCTGGAGTGTAATGGCACAATCTCGGCTCACCACAACCTCTGCCTCCCGGGTTCAAGTGATTCTCTTGCCTCAGCCTCCTGAGTAGCTGGGATTACAGGTGTGCAGCATCATGCCTGGCTAATTTTTGCATTTTTAGTACAGACAGGGTTTCACCATGTTAGCCAGGCTGGTCTCTAACTCCTGACCTCAGGTGATCCACCCGCCCCGGCCTCCCAAAGTGCTGGGATTACAGGGGTGAGCCACCACACCTGGCCATAAATCATCTCTTTAACAAGCACTTACTGTGTCCCTCCTGTGTCCCACGTGCTGTGTGAGGGACATGCATGGAATAAAACATCCCTGCTTGGAGAAGCTCAAGCTGCAGAAGATATACCTGTAAACAGATACTGACTTCACACACTGATAGTCATCTAACCAGAATCAACAGAGGGCAAAACCTAGATAGGTTTCTCAGAAGAGGAGGAATTTATAAAACAGATCTTGTAGGAGGCAAGTGCCTTGTTATGCAGAGAAGATGAGGCATAGGATCACAGAGGAACCAGGGAGCAAGCAGCATGTGTAAAGGGACCTACCAGCCCTCTCCAAACCTTCTTCTCCAGGTTCACTCTGTCAGGCACCAAGATCACCACAGACCCAGCTCCACAAACTGGAACCTTCTACAACTCTTGCTTCCAGTTAATCACTGGAGTCTGTCTAGTCTCCTTCGAAATCTCTCAGACACTCCCCCTTCTTTCCTCTATCCTTACTCCCATCACCGCAGCCCAATGCCATTTCTCTCTGGCTCCTGCAACGGCCTCCAAACTAACATCTGTTTATTTTTGTTCCATGTAAATCCACTTCACACAGAGCATCCAGACTGATCCTTTGTTAAAGGGGAAGAAAAGGAAAAACAATGTGATGCTCTCATCATCCTGCTTAAGCCCTTTGGCAGCTCCAGTGCCTTCAAGATTAAGCTGAAACTTCCTAACAGGATTTACAAAGCCCTTGGTGGGCTGGCCCCTGCTCACCTCTCTAACCTCATCTCTGATCTCCACTTCCAGCTTTGATGTGCTTCAGTTCCTGACACAGTGGCTTATAACCCTGGTTGCCCATAAGAACCACCCGGGGAGCTTTAAGAAATACTGATACCGGCCGGGCGTGGTCAAGCCAGTAATCCCAGCACTTTGGGAGGCCGAGACGGCGGATCATGAGCTCAGGAGATCGAGACCATCCTGGCTAACACGGTGAAACCCCGTCTCTACTAAAAATACAAAAAAATAAGCTGGGCGAGGTGGCGGGCGCCTGTAGTCCCAGCTGCTCGGGAGGCTGAGGCAGGAGAATTGCGCGAACCCGGGAGGCGGAGCTTGCAGTGAGTGGAGATCTGGCCACTGCACTCCAGCCTGGGCGACAGAGCGAGACTCCGTCTCAAAAAAAAAAAAAAACAAAAACAAGAAATACTGATACCAAGGCCCCACTCCGAGAGATTCAGATTTACTCAAAGGGCACTAGGATGCTGTAAAGCCTCCATGAGATACCAATTTGCAGCCAGGGTTGAGAACATTACTTTAGCCAGACATGTCTCTGTCTCATGTCCAGGTTTGTTGCACATGACCTGTCTGTTCCTAGAAGCACTG
This sequence comes from Macaca thibetana thibetana, assembly GCF_024542745.1. Classification (NCBI taxonomy): domain Eukaryota; kingdom Metazoa; phylum Chordata; class Mammalia; order Primates; family Cercopithecidae; genus Macaca; species Macaca thibetana. The sequence goes on along the minus strand of NC_065581.1, from coordinate 43,685,270 downwards.
GAGCTCTCCTAGTTTCTGGGCCATAAAGGCAGAGACTTTTTGGTCTCTCTTGTTCACTGCTGTAGTCCCAACACCTAGAAAAGTGCCTAGAACATAGTGAGTACTCCATAAATATCTGCAGAAAGAAAGAATGAACACGTGATTCTGCTTTCACCCTTCACCTGGATAGACGCCACTCAATTCTTTTTTTTTTTTTGGACCGCACTCAGTCATGAGGACCCAGCTTAGATTTCCCAAAAGATACTCCTGATTCTCCTTGTCTGAGATAGGTTACTCTGCATAATTTCAGCACTCAAGATTTCCATTCTAGTGTAAATCACACCACATTGTAATTATCTGTATCTCTTAGCTTCTGAGGTCTGAGGGAGTCCCGTCTGTGTGTTCACCAATATACCTGCACCATCTGGCAAAGTGCCTTAAAAAGTGCAGCACGAATACATGGAAGTGAACAGACACGGTGTGCTGGGTGACAGCCGACCTTGGTGTGGCTGGAGTAGGGCGCTGGTGGGACATGAGGCTGGTGAGGTACACCATGGACCAGATGGAAGAGGCCCAGCATTCACACTAAGGAGTCTGAACAGTATGAGACAATAGAGAGCCAGCAGAGGTTTTAAGTGATGCAATTGGCTTGCATTTTAGGGCAATAACTGGCTGCCGTATAGAGAACTGGAGAATTCAGGGAAGCCCAAGGGTAACGAGACCAGATGGGAAACTATAACAACAGCCCCGGGAGGAGAAGATGAGAAAGGAGTCAAACCTGAAGAGAGGGAGCCAGACCAGAGAGACAGAGATCAGAGAGCATTAACAGTATTTGTCAACTGGGTAGACCAGTGAGAGAGGAGGTGGTGCTGTGGTTGACTCTGATCCCCCATTTGGAAGACTATGGATGTGGTGTCATGAGCATGATCAGATGCGGTCTCATGATTACACAGGCAGTGTCAGAAGCTTGAACTCAGGAGCCAGACTGCCTCCATTCAAATCTTAGCTCTAGTTGCTTCTTGGCCTTTTGGCTAAGATCAAGTACAAATCTTAGCTCTACAACTTAGCTAGCTCTCAGGCCTGGAGAAGTCGGCCTCACTTCAGGTCTTCATCTGTTAAATGAGAATAATAATAGTATCTACATCACAGGGATGTTGTGAAGATTCAATGAGGTAGCACGTAAATAGCCATTTCCTGGCATATAGCAAATGGCACATAAGAGTTAACAGGCTGGGCGCGGTGGCTCATGCCTGTAATCCCAGCACTTTGGGAGGCTGAGGCGGGCAGATCACTTGAGGCCAGGACTTCGAGACCTGTCTGGTCAACATGGCAAAACCCCATCTCCACTAAAAATACAAAACTTAGCCGGGCATGGTGGCCAGAACCTGTAATCCCAGCACTTTGGGAGGCCGAGGCGGGTGGATCACAAGGTCAGGAGATAGAGACCATCCTGGCTAACAGTGAAAACCCATCTCTACTAAAAATACAAAAAAAATTAGCCGGGCATTGTGGCGGGCGCCTATAGTCCCAGCTACTCAGGAGGCTGAGGCAGGAGAATGGGGTGAACCCGGGAGGTGGAGTTTGCAGTGAGCCGAGATCGTGCCACTGCACTCCAGCCTGGGTGACAGTGAGACTCCATCTGAAAAAAAAGAGTTAAAAAAACTATATAGAGCATGGTAGATTCTCTGCACAAAGATGGCTGCCAACAGTTCTTTCTATCCCTCTAAGTGACTCTTGCTCGATCCATTAAAAAGAACAGTCCGTTTTTCCTTCCCTTGAATCTGGGCTGGCTTTGTGATATACTCTGACTATATGAATGCAATGTAAGTGTCACTGTACCAATTCCAGCCAAAGCCATAGGAGGCCTGGTGGCAACTGTTTTTGCCCCCTTGGAAACCACCCACTGTGAAAAGAAGCTTGAGGCCGGGCACGGTGGCTCACGCCTGTAATCCCATCACTTTGGGAGGCCAAGGCGAGTGGATCACAAGGTCAGGAGATTGAGACCATCCTGGCTAACACGGTGAAATCCCGTCCCTACTAAAAATACAAAAAATTAACTGGGAATGGTGGTGGGCACCTGTAGTCCCAGCTACTCGGGAGACGGAGGCAGAAGAATGGCGTGAACCCGGGAGGCGGAGCTTGCAGTGAGCCGAGATCACGCCACTGCACTCCAGCCTGGGTGACAGAGCGAGACTCCGTCTCAAAAAAAACCCAAAAAAACAAAAAACTAAATAACAAGAGCTCAAAGAGGGAGGGAGAGAGGGAGAGAGTGGGAGGGAGGGGGAGAGAGAGAGAGTGCGCCGAGAGCGCAAGCACATGCACATGGGGAGAAAAAGCCAGGTGCCCCAGCCCACAACCAGCACCAAGGCCCCCAATGTGTGAGTGAAGCCATTTTGGAGGCTCCAGTCCCAGCTGAACCCACAGAATTGTGAGAAATTATTGCTGTGTTAAGCCAGTAAGCAGTTAAGTTTTGGGGTGATTTGTTACCCAACAATTGGTAAATGAGACTTAATGTATAGAAAAAAAAAGATCACTGGGGCAGTAAGAACTTCATTTTGGGCCATCCTAAACATGAGGTGTTTGGGATAGTGGACAGTTACATGGAAACATCTAGAAAGCAGTTGGAAGATCAGGTCTGGGCCCAAGAGAGAGGCAGAGGGAGAAGCTGGGGATTTGAGAGTCAATCAGCACATGAACAGGACTTGGCACCCTGGGAGAAGGTAAGCTTGCCAAAGGAGGTGAGAGGAACAAGAAAAGAAATAGAATTCTGGCCTCATTTACATTTAAGGGATGGACAGAGAGAAGTTTATCAGGAATGAAGAAAGAACCAGGGAGATAAACTCCTGCTGTGAGAAGAAGGGGTAATCAAATACTTAGGGCTACAAAGAGCAATGCATTTGAAAATTAGGAAGCAATGGGAATAGGGCAATTTCCGTTTCAAATACAATGGCGGGGCAGAAGTGGCTAAGGAGGGAATGAGATTGAGAAACTGGACACAGCAAATGTAGACTATTGTTTTAAAAGTCTATTGTTAGGGGAAGAAAGTTAGAGCATCACTTGGGTGGATGATAAGACAAAAGGTAAATTGTTTTAAGTTGAGGAAACTTGCTTGCTGAGAGGAGATGCCAAAGAAGAGAGAGATTAAAAATCTTGAAGAAAGAGGTGACTGGGCCGGGTGCGGTGTCTCAGGCTTGTAATCCTAACACTTTGGGAGGCCAAGACGGGTGGATTGCCTGAGCTCAGGAGTTTGAGATCAGCCTGGGCAACACAGTGAAACCCCATCTCTACTAAAATACAAAAAAAAAAATTAGCCAAGTGTCGCGGCGTGCGCCTGTAATCCCAGCTACTTGGGAGGCTGAGGCAGGAGAATCGCTTGAACCCAGGAGGCAGAGGTTGCAGTGAGCTGAGATCGCGCCATTGCACTTCAGACTAGGTGACAGAGCAAGACTCCATCTCAAAAAAAAAAAAAAAAAAAAAGGAAGAAGTGAGTGGTGGCTCAAGGTCCCAGGCAATGGAAGGGAGAGGGCAGAGAACCCTGGTGGGAGCTTTCCCCTGAGTGAGAAGGAGAGAGACAAAGAGGTGTGTCTTCACAGATAAGTTAAAAGTGAGAGGGGAGGGCATGTGGAGGTACTATCTGGCCACCTCTTTTCTGTGAAGAGTACGTAAGGTCATCTGCTGACAGGCAGTGAGGGTCTTGGGGAGAATGGTGTTCATTCCTGAAGAGTTTTATAGGCAATGCATGAGGGGCTACAGGAGTCAAGACCAGACGCTTCAGAGACACCACCTTCCAGGGATACCCCACCTGCTGAGGAGGCTCTTCACATCAGCTTTTCTCCTCTGACCTGCCCCAAATCCCACTGTCTTCTCTCGAGCTTGTCTCCTGCTCAGATTGCCCCACCTGGGAAGCTCTCATTCATTCCCAACTTCATTCTCCAAGTATTGCTCAACATCCACACCATACCCAGCCCCATTTCTCTGGGCAACATACTCTCCCTCTTCCCCCAGGGCTCTCAAACTTTCTGCACACTTTTCAGACCCCCTACCTCCACCCTTTTCTCCTCATACTCAGCATGAGACCTCACTGTCTGAGAATGCAGAAACCATCAGAGTCATCTACCAACTACCACACATTTTCCTGCAGCTATACTCCCCTTTTCCCTTTCTATAAAGAAATGCTGTTGCGGCATTTTAAAATTGCAGTTTAACTTAGGGAGGTCTTGCTCAGCTGTGGTTTTGCTTTTGTTTAGAGACAGGGCCTCGTTCTGTTGCCCAGGCTGAAGTGCAGTGGCATGATCATGGCACACTGCAGCCTCAACTCCTGGGCTCAAGTGAGTTTCTTACCTCAGCCTCCTGAGTAGCTGCAACTATAGGTGCATGCCACCATGCCCAGACAATTTTTTAAAACATTTTCTGGCCGGGTGCGGTGGCTCAAGCCTGTAATCCCAGCACTTTGGGAGGCCGAGACGGGCGGATCACGAGGTCAGGAGATCGAGACCATCCTGGCTAACATGGTGAAACCCCGTCTCTACTAAAAAATACAAAACACTAGCCAGGCGAGGTGGCGGGCGCCTGTAGTCCGAGCTACTCGGGAGGCTGAGGCAGGAGAATGGCGTAAACCCGGGAGGCGGAGCTTGCAGTGAGCTGAGATCCAGCCACTGCACTCCAGCCTGGGTGACAGAGCGAGACTCCGTCTAAAAAAAAAAAAAAAAAAACCAAAAAAAAACCCATTTTCTGTAGAGACAGGGTCTCACTATGTTGCCCAGGCTGGTCTCAAACTCTTAGCCTCAAGCAATGCTCCTGCCCCAGCCTTCCAAAGTGCTGGGATTATAGGCATGAGATGCCATGCCCAGCCTTGATCAGCACATTTTAAATGCAATAAATAGAATAGAAAATAGGGTCCACTGCACATAGTAAGAGTATTTATTGTTTCTTAAAACGTCTGTTTCAATTTTGACACATCTGTTACTAAGAGTTGATGTCAAAAAGTTTGTGTATGGCCGGGCGCGGTGGCTCATGCCTGTAATCCCAGCATTTTGGGAGGCCGAGACGGGTGGATCACAAGGTCAGGAGGCCCAGACTATCCTGGCTAACACGGTGAAACCCCATCTCTATTAAAAATAAAAAAAAATTAGCCAGGCGTGGTGGCGGGCACCTGTAGTCCCAGTTACTCAGGAGGCTAAGGCAGGAGAATGGCGTGAACTCGGGAGGCAGAGATTGCAGTGAGCCCAGATTGTGCCACTGCACTCCAGCCTGGGTGACAGAGCAAGACTCTGTCTCAAAAAAAAAAAAAAAACCCAAAAAATTCAAGCAGGGCCAGGTGTAGTGGCTCATGCCTGTCATCCCAGCACTTTGGGAAGCTGAGGCGGGCAGATCACCTAAGGTCAGGAGTTCAAGACCAGCCTGGCCAACATGGTGAAACTCCATCTCTACTAAAAATACAAAAATTAGCTGGGTGTGGTGGCGCACACCTGTAATCCCAGCTACTCAGGAGGCTGAGGAAGGAGCATCACTTGAACCCGGGAGGCAGGGGTTGCACTGAGCCAAGGTCACGGCACTGCACTCCAACCTTGGTGACAGAGTGAGACCCCGTCTCAAAAAAACCAAAAAAGTTCAAACAACAGTGCAAGAGAGAGGGTGTCCCTCCTCCTATCTATAGCTACTCCATGAATCTGTGTTTTAGATGCCATTTCCTCTAGCTTTTTCAGGATCCTTATGTGCTTTATGTCTTCTCTCTTGTTAATTCCTACTCATGCTTTCCTGGTCAGTTTAACCCCCTCCGAAGCTTTCCATGACCATCCCAACAAGGCCAACCCCCACAACTAGTGGGCTCCTTGTACCTCTTTCTTTTATAGCAACGACTGGCCAAGTGTAGTAGCTCATGCCTGTAATCACAGCACTTTGGGAGGCTAAAGCAGGAGGATCCCTTGAAGCTAAGAGTTCAAGACCAGACTGGGCAACACAGCAAGACCCTGTCTCTACAAAAAAATTTAAAAATTAGGCCAGGCATGGTGGCTCATGCCTGTAATCCCAGTACCTTGGGAGGCTGAGGTGGGTGGATCCCCTGAGGTCAGGAGTTGGAGACCAGCCTGGCCAACATGGTGAAACCAGTCTCTACTAAAAATACAAAAAGTTAGCCAGGCATGGTAGCAAGCGCCTGTAGTCCCAGCTACTCGGGAGGCTGAGGTAGGAGAATCGCTTGAACTTGGGAGGCGGGGTTGTGGTGAGCCAAGATCCTGCCACTGCACTCCAACCTGGGCAACAAGGGCAAAACTCCGTCTCAAAAAAAAAAAAAAAAAAAAAAAAAAGAAAAGAAAAGAAAGAAAGAAAGAAAAGAAAAAAAAAAGGGTCCTTTTATTTGCCTGGGTGTGGCTGGCATCTTCCACCAAAGCAGGGTCTCTGATAAACTCCAGAGAACACCAAAGGGCCTATTCCTTTATTGTTTAACCATACCTAAAGACTGTTTTACTTTGCTTAAATGCTTTCACTACTTACTTCTTGAGGCACATAACTACATTCATGAGATTCCCTTTGTAACATTAAAAGATCAAATAAATACAACAGACATTTAAAATTTCACAAATACTATACAGGGATGCAACCAGCAAAATCCAGACTGTGGGAAACTCTACTGAACAAATGACCAAGCTGCTTCAACAAAACAATTTAGAGAAAAAGGAACCCACACAGTGAAAGTGATTTAAGGCTCTCTACCCAGGACACGGGTCCTCCCACGCCTGAGGCTAATGCTGCCAGGACCTTAGGGTGTGGTGGGGATGGGGGACTTGGCTGACCATGTCTTTCAAATAAAGCTGTCTAACTCAGAAAAAAAGTGATTTAAGGGACACAATAACTAAATGCAGTGTATGGAACTTGTTTGGATCCTTATTCAAACAAAATAACTTTAAAAAAAGGAAATTGGGCCCATTGCAGTGGCTCAAGCCTGTAATCCCAGCACTCTGGGAGGCCGAGACTGGCAGATCACGAGGTCAGGAGCTTGAGACCATCCTGGCTAACATGGTGAAACCCTGTCTCTACTAAAAAAAAAAAAAAAAAAAAAAAAAAAAATACAAAAAACTAGCCAGGCGAGGTGGCGGGCGCCTGTAGTCCCAGCTACTCGGAGGCTGAGGTAGGAGAATGGCATGAACCTGGGAGGCGGAGCTTGCAGTGAGCTGAGATCCGGCCACTGCACTCCAGCCTGGGCCACCGAGCGAGACTCCATCTCAAAAAAAAAAAAAAGGAAATTGGGCAAGGGGAGGGAGAGCATTAGGACAAATACCTAAGGCATATGGGGCTTAAAACCTAGATGACAGCAAACCACCATGGCACATGTATACCTATGTAACAAACCTGCACATTCTGCACATGTATCCCAGAACTTAATTAAAAAAAAAAAAAAAAAAAAAAGAGGCCAGGCGCGGTGGCTCACGCCTGTAATCCCAGCACTTTGGGAGGCCGATGCGGGTGGACCAAAAGGTCAGGAGTTCAAGACCAGCCTGGCCAACATGGTGAAACCCCAGCTGTACTAAAAATACAAAAAATTAGCCAGGCATGGTGGCAGGCACCTTAATCCCAGCTACTCGGGAGACTGAGGCACGAGAATCGCTTGAACCCAGGAGGCGGAGGTTGCAGTAAGCTGAGATCACGCCATTGCACTCCAGCCTGGGTAACAGAGCAAGACTTCGTCTTGAGAAGGAAAAAAAAAAAAGTAAATTATGGGATAATCAGAGAGATGTGAATATAGACTGGCAATCTGATATTAAGAAAATATTTTCTATGCTTTTTTGGAGTGTGGTAATGGCAATGTGGCTGTCTTAAAAGGGAAGTGGCCAGGCGTCGAGGCTCACACCTGTAGTCCCAGCACTTCTAGGGACCAAGGTGGGCAGATCACTTGAGCCCAGGAGTTCAAGAGCAGCCTGGGCAACACGGCAAAACCCTGTCTTTACAAAAGAAATACAAAAATTAGCTGGGAGTGGTGGTGCACACCTGTAGTCCCGGCTACTCAGGAGGCTAAGGTGGGAGGATCACTGCAGCCTGGGAGGTCAAGACTACAGTGAGCCATAATTGCACCACTGCACTTCGGCCCAGGTGACAAAGTGAGACCCTGTTTCAATTTAAAAAATAAGAAAAGGGCCTAGGCACGGTGGCTCACGCCTGTAATCCCAGCACCTTGGAAGGCAGAGGCGGGCAGATCATGAGGTCAGGAGTTTGAGACCAGCCTGGCCAACATAGTGAAACCCCATCTCTACTAAAAGTATTAAAAAAAAAAATTAGCCAGGCGTGGTGGTGGCTGCCTGAGGCGGGAGAATTGCTTGAACCTGGGAGGCAGAGGTTGCAGTGAGCTGAGATTGTGCCACTGCACTCTGGCCTGGGCGATAGAGCAAGACTCTGTCTCAAAAAAAAAAAAAAAAGGGAACTCCCAATCTTTTAAAGGTATATAGTGAAATATTTATAGACAATAAAATATGAAATAATATCTGGGATCTGCCAAAAAATAATCAGGGTGAGAGGTGGGGAAGTGACTAGGGTTTTACAGGAAACAAGATTGTCAGTTGGTAACTGTTTTTTAAAAAGTTATTATTTTTATTGATATATAATAATTGTACATATTTATGAGGTACATGTGATATTTTGATACATGCATACAATATGTAATGGTCAAATTAGAATAATTGGGATATCTATTACTTCAAACATTTATCACTTCGTGTTGGGAACATTTCAAATTCTTTCTTCTAGCTATTTTAAAATATACATCATTGTTAAATTAGGCTACTGTGCTATCTGACACGAGAACTTATTCCCTCTATCTAACTTGTACCTTTGTGCCCTTTAACCAATCTCACTTCATCTCCCGCCACTTCCCAGCCTCTGGTAACTATCATTCTACACTCCATCTCCATATGATCAACTTTTTCAGTTCCCATATACAAGTGAGAACATGTGATATTTTTCTTTCTGTTCCTGGCTTATTTACTTAACATCAGTTGGCAGTTGTTGAAGCTGGGTGATAGGTATATGGGTCCTTGGAACACTCTTCTAATACTCTCTCCATGTTATGTATGTTGGAAATTTTCAAAAAATTAAAGGGGGGATCTAAATCTAACAAATAGAACCATAAAGTATCTAAATTGTTGTTAAATAAACAGTAAAGTCCATAACACGTTAGAATTCTTTCATTTTTCAAGATGTCTACAAGAGTAGTACCTTGATTCACAAGCCCTTTGAGATATCATTGAAAGTAGGATGCAGAACTCAGAGCTGCTTGCCTTTTGCTACATTTCCCCTGTAATGCATTCCCCACTCTCCTTCCATCAAAACAGGCACTTACCTCTGACAAGCTGGGATCTATTTCAAAGATGCATGCTGAATCCACTGCCCTCAAATGGCAGAGAGAGGATGCAAATACAGCCAGGCAATACCAGCCATTTCGCAGCCTTCCTACTGTGTTTGAGCTTAGAAACAGTTTTATCTCCATTTCTTGACCACATGCCACACAGCCTGCAGCTGTGCAGGGGGCTGTAAAGAACTGTCAAGCCAGTGCTTCACAATGACCATATCACCTACTGACCCCTTTCCACTCCTCCTCACATCAGTCTTTGAAACTGCCCCTAACACACTGGGTCAACTGGGTGACCTGTCAAGCTCTGTTTTTAACTGTTTCCTTTTCTTAAAAGTTCGAACTAACCAACTTCAAGTATTTAGACACTTCCCAAGTCTACTGGATTGTAGCAAAACCTGTCCATTTGGTGGACAGAAATGAAGTTCTTGAAAGGGTTTAATAACATTCAATTCCACTTGGGATACAGCCAACAGTTACAACACCCATAGATTCACTGTGCCTAATACAGAAATGTTATCTCACTCCAGCTGCAACCTCCAAGTCCAATAAACCTTCTTTAGCTACAAACGTTCTTAATTTGAGTGAGACAGGTTCAACCTGAAAAACTTAAAAGGTCAGATTGTTTTTTTCTAGAAAAATAAATCTTCTCTAAATCTTCTTTGCTTGAGTCAACATTTCATAAAATAAAGCAGCTATTGCAATTCTCCAGGACTTGGACAAGACAACTAGCTATATTTCATCCACCAGCTTTCAGACCCACAGTTTTATGAAATAAACCTGCTTTTCTGAAAAAAAAAAAAAAAAAAGAAGGCCAGGCACAATGGCTCACGCCTGTAATCCCAGCACTATGGGAGGCCGAGGCGGGCGCATCACCTGAGGTCGGGAGTTCGAGACCAGCCTGATCAACATGGAGAAACCCCGTCTCTACTAAAAATACAAAGCTAGCCGGGCCCGGTGGCGCATGCCTGTAATCCCAGCTACTCAGGAGGCTGAGGCAGGAGAATCGCTTGAACCCGGGAAGCGGATTGCGGTGAGCCGAGATTGCGCCACTGCACTCCAGCCTCGGCAACAAGAGCATAACTCCGTCTCAAAAAAAAAAAAAAAAGAAAAAACAGAAGCCTCACCTAGTCTGCCCGTAAAACAAGACTAGTGAAAACGATGACTACGCACAAGGGTAAGCACCATTGTGTTTCGACACCCCCTTTTCCATCGGATGCACGCAGGCACGCGGACACACAAACCCTGCCCCCGCGCCCCGCCTGCGCGCGGAATCTGCCACACGGTATGAACTGTGCTCTCAGCGGAGAAATACTCTGCTCGGCCAAGAAATTTATGTGTGTTTTGTTTTAAGTGGGAAGGAAAGGAAGAGAGTGGGGCGTGAAAATGGGAGATGTTTTAATTCAGATTTAATTCAAAGGCTCTCGTTTCCTCCCATCTTTTTCTGCATCAAAATGCAGGTAGATCGGTGAAATTTCAAGTTTCTTGGGCCGTTAAATACCCCAATTTAAACGATGGAGGCTGGGAACTGGGGATATAAGGAGGAAACCCAGGGTTGGAAAGGCGGGCAGGGTTAAGGAGGTCCGGGAGCTCCGCAGGGCTGAGGAAACCTGCGAGGCTGCCGCGCCCGGGCAGCGGCTGCGTCTCGGGTTCTTGCCCTGCCCGCTGCCTCGGGTTTTTGCCAGTGACTGCGCCGTCTTGGCTGCCCACCCACACCTCGGGTTGGTCCCGACTTTAGGCTAGGCCATTCACTTCCGGTGACAAATCCCTCCCACCACCCCTAGAAATAATGTACCGCTTCGCCCACCGCTTTCCTAAGACCGACCGCCCCAGACAGCCACAGAGCCCGAGGCTAGGGTCTCACCCCAGCGCGGCCGGCGACGCCCAGCTGCGGAGGGAGTGGCCGGGACGGAGCTCGGGGAGGGCAGGGAAGAAAGAAGGGGGTGTGGATCTCACCTTCCCCCGCCCCCACCCCTTCGACTGCAGCAATTGGCCAAAAAAATAGTAATCCTTTTTTAGACTCCCCCAGGGCCCCTCGAACCCAGTTGCAGTGAGGAACTCAGTCTCTCCCATCGTAGTGCCCCTCGCCTTCTCCCGCCCCTGTAACTGCCTCCGGGGGTTCAGGAGCCCCCAGGCCGCGCCGAACTGCAGTGGATGGGGGGAGGGGGGCGAGAAGGATGAGGGCTACGGGGCGGCAGAAATAGGTTGGGGGAAGGGGTGGTGGAAGGGAAAAGAAAAAACCGGAGGCATGCAAGCGGCTCCCTAGCCAGCTGTTCCAGCTGCTGCTTCCTCCGGCGCGGGCCGGGCGGTGCAATATTCCCCCCCCCTCCATCTTTCTCACCACTACCTGTCCCCCCAACCCATCACACGCACTCATCCCTCCCATCCACACCCCTAGTAGCGGATCTCCGGCCTGTAAGGGGGTAGTAGGGAGGAGCTGGGGGGAGGGGGAGGCCTGCGAGTTTCTAACCTTGTTCTTATAAACAAACCCACATGTGCAGCTGCCGCTGCTGCAACTCACCCCACAATCCCGGATATAAGTCCTGCCCCTTTAAGAGGAAAAAAAGATTCCCCCGCCTGCCTCCCACCCCACCCATCCACAAGAACCTTTGTCTTCCCACCCCCATAGTCAGTAGGCCCCGCCCCGTCTCTCCACCCCCTCCGACGCAGAAGAACCAATAGGCGAAGAAAATAAGGCCGGGGGTCTGACATCATCGTGTTAGGCCAATCACCGGAGGCGTTGGTGGGAGGCCTCACAGAGACCACACCCGGAGGAAGGAAGACGAGAGAGGAAGCTTGAAGTCAACATGGAGTCAGTCAGTTGCTCTACTGCTGCTGTCAGGACTGGGGACATGGAGTCCCAGCGGGACCTGAGCCTGGTGCCTGAGCGGCTTCAGAGACGCGAACAAGAGCGGCAGCTGGAAGTGGAAAGGCGGAAACAAAAGCGGCAGAACCAGGAGGCAGAGAAAGAGAACAGCCACTTTTTCGCCGCCACCTTTGCTCGGGAGCGAGCGGCCGTGGAAGAGCTTCTGGAGCGCGCGGAGTCGGTCGAGGGGCTGGAGGAGGCAGCCTCTCGGCTCCAGGGGCTACAGAAACTTCTCAACGACTCGGTTTTTTTCCTAGCCGCTTACGACCTGCGGCAGGGACAACAGGCGCTGGCGCGGCTGCAGGCGGCCCTGGACGAGCGGCGCCGGGAGCTGCAGCCCAAGAAGCGTTTCGCTTTCAAGACCCGGAGAAAGGATGCTGCTTCGTCTACCAAAGTAGACGCGGCTCCTGGCATCCCCCCGGCAGTTGAAAGCTTACGGGACTCCCCGCTGCCCAAGAAGGCGGAAGGAGACCTCGGCTCCAGCTGGGTGTGCGGATTCTCCAACCTGGAGTCCCAAGTCTTGGAGAAGAGAGCCAGTGAGTTGCACCAGCGCGACGTCCTTTTGACCGAACTGAGCAACTGCACAGTCAAACTGTATGGAAATCCCAACACCCTGCGGCTAACCAGAACCCACAACTGCAAGCTGCTCTGCGGTCCGGTGTCCACCTCTGTTTTCCTGGAGGACTGCAGTGACTGCGTGCTGGCAGTGGCCTGCCAACAGCTCCGCATACACAGTACGAAAGACACTCGCATCTTTCTGCAGGTGACCAGCAGGGCCATCGTGGAGGACTGCAGTGGGATCCAGTTCGCCCCTTACACCTGGAGCTACCCGGAGATCGACAAGGACTTCGAGAGCTCTGGTTTAGATAGGAGCAAAAATAACTGGAACGATGTTGACGATTTTAACTGGTTGGCCCGGGATATGGCCTCCCCAAACTGGAGTATTCTTCCTGAAGAGGAGCGAAATATCCAGTGGGACTAAGCAGTTGTCACTCTGTTCTTCACTCCTACCAAATACTTTCCATGTTGGACTTTCCCCCTTATTGGGTCTCGAAGTTTACTTATTGTCACACTGTATGTTTTCAGCATTTTAAGGCTTGAGATTGTAATGGGCTCCTACTTGTGATTTCCATTAAATTCGTAACAGGCGTGAGCCACCACGCCAAGGCTTTATTTATTTATTTTTATCACAATAGTTGAGGCAATAAGGGGGAAGGAGGGTGATTATGTTGCTTTGTAATGGTTTGTGATATTTGAAACATCGCGGTGCATAATAAAGTAGGTCTTCGATGAATACATGGGTTTGTTTTGTGTGTGTGTGTGTGTGTGTGTGTGTGTGTGTGTTTTTAGAGATGGGCTCTCCTTATGTTGTCCAGGCTGGTCTCGAACTCCTGACCTCAAGCGATTCTGCTGCTTCGGCCTCCCAAAGCACTCGGATTATAGACGGGAACCAACAGTGCCCAGGTATAAATACATGTTTAATAAATTCCAGGGCTGAGCCCAGGGACTCACCCCTGCAATCCCAGCACTTTGGGAGGCTGAGGTGGGTGGATCACTTGAGGTCAAGAGTTGGAGACCAGGTGCCAGGTGAAACGCCATCTCTACTAAAAACACAAAAATTAGCTGGGCTTGATAGTTCACACCTGTAGTCCCAGCTACTCAGGATAATTGCTTGAACCTGGGAGGCAGAGGTTGCAGTGAGCCAAGATCACACCACTGCACTCCAGCCTGGGTGACAGAGCCAGATTCTGTCTCAAAACAACAACAAAATAGGTAATTCCTTTGTCCCTAGCCATTCAGTTCCTTTGGAGAGTCATCACTCTTTTTTTTTTTTTGAGACGAAGTTTCACTCTTGTTGCCTAGGCTGGAGTGCAATGGCGTGATCTCAGCTCACTGCAACCTCAGCCTCCCTGGTTCAAGTGATTCTCCTGCCTCAACCTCCCGAGTAGCTGGGACTACAGGTGCACGCCATCACCCCCAGCTAATTTGTGTGTTTTTTGTAGAGAGGGCTTTGCCATGTTGCCCAGGCTGGTCTCAAACTCCTGAGCTCAAGCAATCTGTCCCCCTTGGTCTTCCAAGTGCTGGGTGGCGGTGCGTGTTTGTAATCCCAGCTACTCGGGATGCTGAGGCATGAGAATCCTTTGAACTTGGCAAGAGGAGGTAGCAGTGAGCCATTATTGTGCCACTGCATTTCCAGAGCAAGACCCTGTATCAAAAAAAAAAAGGAGGTGGTGTCAGGCGTGGTGGCTCATTCCTGTAATCCCAGCACTTTGGGAGGCCGAGGCAGGCAGCTCACCTGAGGTCAGGAGTTCGAGACCAGCCTGGCCAACAGGGGGAAACCTCGTCACTACTAAAAATACAAAAATTAGCTGGGCATGGTGGCACATGCTTGTAATCTCAGCTACTGGGGAGACTGAGGCAGGAGAATCTCTTGAGCCTGGGAGGCAGAGGTTACAAGGTTACAGTGTGCTGAGATCGTGCCACTGCACTTCAGCCTGGGCGACAAGAGCAAAACTCCATCTCAGAAAAAAAAAAAAAAAGGAAATTTTTGGGTCTTTGCCAGTTTGATGGTTAAAAAATGTTACTTTCCTCTACTAGTAATGGTAATCATCTCCTAACTCATCTCCACATCTCCAATTGCTAAACTATTCTGCATACAGCTACTAAATTAGTTTTCTTAAAGTATGTCACTCCTGATCTAAAACCTTCTGAGATTCTTATTATCTGATAGGCTTCCTGGCCTGGAAGACAAGCCCCTCCACCATCTGTTTCAGCCTACTGTTCTTACATGATGTTTTACTGTTTCATCACACACACTTCATGCACCAGCTAGTCTGAACTAATAATACCCATTAATCAAACACACTGTATCAATCAGGGCTCTGGCAGGAAACAGATGGTATGCTCAAAATGGATACTTTGAGAAGAGCTTAATACAGGAGCTATTTACAAAGCTGTGGGCAGAGTATAGGAAAAGCAATTAGAGATGGTACACTATCTGTTACCATCCTTAAGGCTGAAGAGACAAAAATGTTACCAGAATGCAGAGAGAGAGTTACCCAGCTACCCAACAGGAGTTTCAGTCCTCAGTGGAGGGATTCTGCCAATCCGTGGTGACCTGGCAGGGAGAGAGCCATGGGAATTAAACAATGTCATTCTCTTTTACTGGTGCCTCCCATTGGAGCCCATCTGGAAATTTCAGGGCAAAGAAATCTGCTGCTGCAGTCCATATGAGTCAGCTCCCAGGATGTAGAACAGGGTGGAGAAAAATGAAGAATAGATCTGGAGGAGGAAATAGAAGATACTAAGTGCAGGCCAGCTCTGTGGCTGACGCCTGTAATCCCAGCACTTCGGGATGGCCTTGGGATTTGCATTGGGAGGCCAAGGCGGGTGGATCACCTGAAGTCAGGAGTTCGAGACCAGCCTGGCCAATTTGGTGAAATCCTATTTCTACTAAAAATACAAAAATTAGCTGGGCATGGTGTCAGGCGCCTGTAATCCCAGCTACGTGGGAGGCTGAGGCAAAAGAATTGCTTGAATGCGGGAGGCAGAGGGTGTAGAGAGTCGAGATCGTACCACTGTACTCCAGCCTGAGTGCCAGAGCAAAACTCCATCTCAAAAAAAAAAAATTTCAGTGCAAATAGTTTTTGCCGTATTTCCTGGCCTTTTCTCAAGCAGTGCCCACACAGATTGGGTCCGCATGCACTTGCCAAAATTTCATACGAGACAAATGTCACTTCCTCTGAGAATCTGTGATTTTCCTTAGTCTCTTTGAAAATGAGGCATGGGCCAGGCTTGGTAGTTCATGCCTGTAATCTCAGCATTTTGGGAGGCCTTGGTGGGAAGATCACTTGAGCCTGGGAGTTCAAGACCAGCCTGGGTTCAAGATAGAGCAAGACTTTGTCTGTACAAAAAATACAAAAATTAGCTAGGCATGGTGGCACATGCCTGTGGTCCCAGCTACTCAGGAGGCTGAGGCAAGATGATTGCTTGAACCTAGAGGTCAAGGCTACAGTGAACTGTGATTGTGCCACTGCACTCCACCTTGGGCGACAGAGTGAGAACTTGTCTCAAAAAAAAATGAGGAGTCTGGGTGCGGTGGCTCACGCCTGTAATCTCAACACTTTGGGAGGCTAGGGTGGGCAGATCACTTGAGGTCAGGAGTTCGAGACCAGCCTGGCCAACATGGTGAAACCCAGTCTCTAAAAATAGAAAAATTAGCTGGGTGTGGTGGTGTGCACCTGTTATCCCAGCTACTCGGGAGGCTGAGGCCCGAGAATCACTTGAACCCAAGAGGCAGAGAATGCAGTAAGCCTAGATTGCGCCACTGCACTCTAGCCTAAGTGACAAAGCAAGATTCTATCTCAAAAAAAAAAAAAAAAAAAAGAAAAAGTTTAAAGAGAGACCAAGGAACAACCACTATGAGGACCAGAGGAAACGTCTGGCCAATCGAAAAGTACTAAAGACTTACATAAAAGTTAGGTGTAATATTTGAGGAGGGGAAATGAAGGAGGGGGGAATAACCGCCTTTTCCCCGGCTTTGGTTATTGAAATTCTCCGGGGAGGGCCATTCAAGCACATCTCATCAGATACGGTAATTTCCAAGAAAGATGATTAGAAAGTTCGATGACTCAACGTCCTTGAGCAGAGGAATGCTTATGGACATTAACAAGAACATTCCATAGAAGTTGCAGTTTAATAAACCTTGGCAAATCCAGCTCATGCACAAATTTCCCCCAAGGAGCATTGACAGTTTAGCTTTTTTGTTGTTGTTGCTTATTACGACAGGGTCTCACTCTGTTGTCTAGGCTGCAGTGCAGTGGTGCAATCATGGCTCACTGCAGCCTTAACCTCCCAGGCTCAAGTAATTATCCTACCTTACCCTCCTGAGTAGCCACCACACTCGGCTAGTTTTTTTACTTTTTTTTGGAGAGTTGGGGTGTCACCATGTTGCCTAGGCTGGTCTTGAATTCTTAGGCTCAAGGATCCTTCCATCTTGGCCTCCCAAAGTGTTGAGGTTACAAGTAAGAATAAGCCAATTTTACTTTTTGACTGGGTACATGTTTAGTTTATGTTTGTGATTTATTTGTATTTTATTTTATTTTAATTTCTCTCTCTTTTTTTTTTTTTTTTTGAGACGGAGTCTCTCCCTGTTGCCCAGGCTGGAGAGCGGTGGCGTGATCTTGGCTCACTGCAACCTCCCCCTCCTGGTTTCAAGCAATTCTCCTGCCTCAGCCTCTGGAGTAACTGGGATTACAGGTGCGTGCTACCATGCCCAGCTAATTTTTATTTATTTATTTATTTATTTATTTATTTAGAGACAGAGTCTCACTCTGTCACCCAGACTGGATGGAGTGCAGTGGTGCGATCTTGGCTCACTGCAAGCTCCGCCTCCCGGGTTCATGCCATTCTCCTGCCTCAGCCTCCTGAGTAGCTGGGAGGGACTACAGGCACCCGCCAACACACCCGGCTAATTTTTTCTATTTTTAGTAGAGACAGGGTTTCACTGTGTTAGCCAGGATGGTCTTGATCTCCTGACTTCGTGATCTGCCCACCTTGGCCTCCCAAAGTGCGGGGATTACAGGCATAAGCCACCGTGCCCAGCCCACGCCCAGATAATTTTTGTATTTTCAGTAGAGACGGGGTTTCACCATTTTGTCCAGGCTGGTCTCTAACTCCTGACCTCAGGTGATCCACCTACCTCTGCCTCCCAAAGTGCTGGGATTACAGGCATAAGCCACCATGCCTGGCTGATTTTAGTTTCTCTTAATCTTCAATTTTGGTATGGTTATGGCATGAAGTGTGTTTCCTGACATGGAAACCCAGACTATAACATTGCATCTCTGGAAACTATGGGCTAGACTTGACTTGGGTTCAACTGTGACTGATGTTAAAGAACCAACTGACTTCTTCAGTCCAGTAACAGCTGTAAGACTGGGATATTGGGGCCAGGCGTGGTGGCTCATGCCTGTAATCTCAGCACTTTGGGAGGCTGAGGTGGGAGGATCAACTGAGGTAAGGAGTTCGAGACCAGCCTGGCCAACATGGTGAAACCCCGTCTCTACTAAACATAGAGAAATTAGCTGGGTGTGGTGCATGCCTGTAATCCTGGCTACTCAGGAGGCTGTGGCAGCAGAATCATGTGAACATGGGAGGCAGATGTTGTAGTGAGCTGAGATCGCGCCACTGCACTCCAGCATGGGTGACAGAGCAAGACTCTGTCTCAAGGGAAAAAAAAAAGACAAAAAAAGACTAGGATACGTCCCCAGGGGCCTTAATAAAAAGTACTGGATGGGCAGTAGCTCACCCCTGTAATGCCAGCACTTTGGGAGACTGAGGTAGGAGGATCACTTGAGCCCAGGAGTTAGAGACCAGCCTGGGCAACATGAGACCCTGTCTCCAACACAAAATTTAAAAATTAGCCAGGCATGGTGGCGCATATCTGTGGTCCCAGCTACTCAGGGGGCTGAAGTAGGAGGATTTTTTTTTTTTTTTTTTTTTTTTTTTTGAGGCGGAGTCTCACTCTGTCGCCCAGGCTGGAGTGCAGTGGCCGGATCTCAGCTCACTGCAGGCTCTGCCTCTTGGGTTTACACCATTCTCCTGCCTCAGCCTCCCGAGTAGCTGGGACTACAGGCACCCGCCACCTTGTCCAGATAGTTTTTTGTATATATATATATATATTTTTTTTTTTTTTATTTTTTTTTGAGACAGAGTTTCACTCTTATTACCCAGGCTGGGGTGCAATGGCACCATCTCAGCTCACTGCAACCTCCGCCTCCCGGGTTCAAGCGATTCTCCTGCCTCAGCCTCCCAAGTATCTGGGATTACAGGCATGTGCCATCACCCCCAGCTAATTTTGTATAGATGGGGTTTCACTATGTTGGTCAGGCTGGTCTCAAACTCCTGACATCAGGTGATCTACCCACCTCGGCCTCCCAAAGTGCTGGGATTACAGGCGTGAGCCACTGCACCCAGCCTCTAACTAATTTTTTGTATCCATTAACCATCCCCACTTGCCCCAGCCCCCAGCCCCCACTACCCTTCCCAGCCTATGGTAACCATCCTTCTACTGTCTATTTCCATGGGTTCAACTGTTTTAATTTTTAACTCCCACAAATAAATGAGAACATTTGAAGTTTGTCTTTCTGTGCTTGGCTTATTTCACTTAGCATAAAGACCTCCAGTTCCATCCATTTGTTGCAAATGACAGGATCCTGTTCTTTTTATGGCTGAATAGTAAGTACTCCATTGTGTATATGTACCACATTTTCTTTATCCATTCATCTGTCAATGGACATTTATGTTGCTTCCAAATTCTGGCTATTTGGAACAGTGCTGCAACAAACATGAAAGTGCAGATATCTCTTTGATGTACTGATTTCCTTTCTTTTGGGTCTATACCTAGGAGTGGGATTGCTGGATCATATGGTAGTTCTAGTTTTAGTGTTTTGAGGAACCTCCTAACTGTTCTCCATAGTGGTTGTACTAATTTACATTCCCACCAACAGTGTACGAGGGTTCCCTTTTCTCCGCATCCTCACCAGCATTTGCTATTGCCAGTCTTTTGGATAAAAGCCATTTTGACTGGGTGAAGATGATATCTCATTGTAGTTTTGATTTGCCTTTCTGTGATGATCAGTGATGTGATGATCAGCACCTTTTCATATGCTGTTTGCAATTTGTATGTCTTCTTTTGAGAAATGTCTATTTAGACTTTTTGCCCATTTGAAAACTAGATTATTATATTTTTTCCTATAGAGTTATTTGAGTTCCTTATATATTTTGGTTATTAATCTCTTGTCAGATGGGTAGTTTGCAAATATTTTCTCCCATTCTGTGGGTTGTCACTTCACTTTGTTGTTTCCTTTACTGTGCAGAAGTTCGTTAACTTGACATGATCCCATTTGTCCTTTTTATTTTTTAATTTTTATTTTGTTTTTTGGAGACAGAGTCTTGCTCTTTTGCCCAGGCTGGAGTGCAATGGTGCTATCTTGGCTCACTGCAGCCTCTGCCTCTTGGGCTCAAGTGATTCTTGTGCCTCAGCCTCCTGAGTAGCTGGGACTGAAGGCATGTGCCACCATGCCTGGCTATTTTTTTTTTTTTTTTGAGACAGAGTCTCACTTGGTGGTCCAGGCTGGAGTGCAGTGGTGCAATCTTGGCTCTCCGCAACCTCCACCTCCCTGGTTCAAGTGATTCTCCTGCCTCGGCCTCCCGAGTAGCTGGGATTACAGGCACTCACCACAGCGCCCGACCAATTTTTGTATTTTTAATAGAGACAGGGTTTTGCCATGTTGGCCAGGCTGGTCTTGAACTCCTGACGTCAGCCGATTGGCTTGCCTCGGCCTCCCAAAGTGCTGGGATTACAGGCATGAGCGACTGCACCCAGTTACCATTTGTTCATTTTTGTTGTGGTTGCCTGTGCTCAAGATATCTTTGCTGAAGTGAGAGGATTGCTTGAGCCTAGGAGTTGAAGGCTGCAGTGAGCCCTGATCACGTCACTGCACTCCAGCTTGGGCAACAGAGTGAGACCCTGTCCTAAAAAATAGATAAATGAAAATGAAAATAAATTTGTATAAAGTGCTGCTTTTGTGATTTCTCGATCAGAAAGTTTCTTCTAATAGCACTTTTTTTTTTTTTTTTTTTTTTTTTTTTTTTTTTTTAGATAGGATCTTGCTCTGTTGCCTAGGCCTGCGTGCAGTGGCAGGATCAGGGCTCACTGCAGCCTCAACTTCCCAGGCTCAAGTTATCCTCCCACCTCAGCCTCTGGAGTAGCTGGGACTACAGGTGTGAGCCACCTCACCCGGCTAAGTTTTCGTATTTTTTCTTGTAACAGGGTTTTGCCACTTTGCCCAGGTTGGTATAAAACTCCTGGGCTCAAGGGATCCGCCCACCTTGGCCTCCCAAAGTGTTGGGATTACAGGCGTGAGCCACTGCGCCGGCCGCACTTTCTATGTTTTAAGGAATAGTAGTGTAATAGAGGGTGCTGCTTGACCATCCACATGGCTTGAACTTTCCGCTGTGCCCAGCACCATAGTATTAAGTGTCTGACAGTTGTGATTCCTCTTGTGGAAAGCCTTGCTGCTGTCCTTTTGTAATAGGCCAGGATAGCTGGGGACTTATCCTGGGAACAGCTCTCAGATGAATGACTCTCCAGTGTTAGTGAATAAATAGCTCAGCTCCCTCACCCGAGACAGGATAATTCTGAGATGTGTTTCCCCCCAGGGCTTTCCTTCTCCACGGTGGAAGCTGGTGTAATAGCACAGTCTTGTGGGCTGCCTTTCCTTCCTGTACCGCTTTGCCACCTCTCCATGGGTGTTATCTGAATCTCTCCAATTAACTACTTTTTTTTTTTTTGAGACGGAGTCTCGCTCTGTTGCCCAGGCTGGAGTGCAGTGGCACGATCTCTGCTCACTGCAAGCTCTGCCTCCCGGGTTCACGCCATTCTCCTGCCTCAGCCTCCCGAGTAGCTGGGACTACAGACGTCTGCCACCTCGCCCGGCTAATTTTTTGTATTTTCAGTAGTGACGGGGTTTCACCATGTTAGCCAGGATGGTCTTCATCTCCTGACCTCATGATCCGCCTGCCTCGGCCCCCCAAAGTGCTGGGATTACAGGTGTGAACCACCGTGCCCGGCCAATTAACTACTTTTACTCCCAGTTTAGGGTAGCGTTTTTAGTGTTTCTCGACCTTTTTTTTTTTTTTTTTTTTTTGAGACGGAGTCTCGCTCTGTCGCCCAGGCTGGAGTGCAGTGGCCGGATCTCGGCTCACTGCAAGCTCCGCCTCCCGGGTTCACGCCATTCTCCTGCCTCAGCCTCCCGTGTAGCTGGGACTACAGGCGCCTGCCACCTCGCCCGGCTAGTTTTTTGTATTTTTTAGTAGAGACGGGGTTTCACCGTGTTAGCCAGGATGGTCTTGCTCCTGACCTCGTGATCCGCCCATCTCGGCCTCCCAAAGTGCTGGGATTACAGGCTTGAGCCACCGCGCCCGGCCTTTTTTTTTTTTTTTCTTCATTATCACCCCCATAAAGACCCTTTTTAGATATTTATTTATTTATTTATTTATTTATTTATTTTTGAGACAGGGTCTCACTCTGTCACTCAGGCCGGAGTTCAGTGGCGTGATCACGGCTCACTGCAATCTCTGCTTCCCAGGTTCAAGGGATCTTCCTACCTCAGCCTCCCAAGTAGCTGGGACTACAGGCATGTGCTACCATATCCCCAGCTAAATTTTTTTGTATTTTTGATAGAGATGGAATTTCACCATATTGTCCAGGCTGGTCTTGAACTCCTGTCCTGAAGTGATCCCCCCGCTCTGGCCTCCCAAAGTGCTGGGATTACAGGTATGAGTCATGGTTCTTGGCCAGATCTTTTTGTTTTGAAAAGATAGGGGCCACACAGATTTCACATTGGGACTTCTTTTTCCTAGTTATGCCCCTGGGGAGAGGAATAGGAAATGAAGAAAGTTATGGAACATTGAAAGTAGATGGTAGCAGAGGCTCGGCATGGTGGCTCATGCCTGTAATCCCAGCACTTTGGGAGGCTGAGGTGGGTGATCATCTGAGGTCAGGAGTTTGAGACCAGCCTGGCCAACACAGTAAAACCCCATCTCTACTAAAAATACAAAAAATTAGTCAGGCATGGTGTGCACACCTGTAGTCCCAGATACTAGAGAGGTTGAGGCACAAGAATTGCTTGCACCTGGGAGGCAGAGGCTGCGGTGAGCCAAGATTGTATTACTTTACTCCAGCCTAGGCAACAGAGTGAGACTCTGTCTCAAAAAATAAAAATAAAATAAATAAAGTAGATAAGGGCCAGGCGTGGTGGCTCATGCCTGTAATTCCAGCACTTTGGGAGGCCGAGGTGGGTGGATCACCTGAGGTTAGGAGTTTGAGACCAGCCTGACCAACATGGAGAAACCCCGTCTCTACTAAAAGTACAAAAATTAGCCAGGTGCGGTGGCAGGTGCCTGTAGTCTGTGAGTCCCAGTTACTTGCGAGGCTGAAGCAGGAGAATCACTTGAACCTGGGAGGCAGAGGTTGCAGTGAGCCAAGATCACACTACTGCACTCTAGCCTGGGTGACAAGAGCAAAACTCTGTCTCAAAAAAAAAAAAAAAAAAAAAAAAGAAGTTGACAGTAAAGAGTACTGGGTTCCTTAAACAGCTATCTCACTGAAAACAACTGTGAATGCTAGATAAAATATATCAAAATACTTGTAAAAAGACATCATGGAGCTGCAAAGAGAGTAAAGAATATGTGGATGTGGGCAGAGAATTACCCAAGTGCCAAGGCAAGAGACTGAAGGCACAAACTGTTTCAGTATAATAAAAAAAAAATAGTTAAAATAAAAATAGTCATAAGACAAGTTAGACATAGAGAATGATCATGGACATTATCAATCATTAGTATAAACATTATTAATCATTAGCTTTTAATATTACTCTTTGTCGTATTACTAATATAACCAAAAAATAACTGGCGGGTATAGGGTCAGGTGCTGAAGGGACATTGTAAGAAGTAACCAAGAAGGCAAAAGGTGAGTCCTCTGTTAGGCCCACATAAGGTCCGCTTGAGGGCTCCTTGGTCAAGCGGTAACACCAGTGCCTGGGAAGGCACCCTTTACTTAGCAGACCGTGAAAGGGAGTCTCCCTTTCCTTGGAGGAGTCAGGGAACACTCTGCTCCACCAGCTTCTTGTGGGAGGCTGGATATTATCCAGGCTTGCTCACAGTCATCCAGAGGCTTAAACCCCTCCCCGTGATGCTGTGCTTCAGTGGTCATGCTGCTTGTCCACTTTCATGTTCCTCCCGTACTCCTGGTTCCTCTTTAAAGTTCTTCAAAGATAGCGGTAGAAAAAATAGTGAAAGTCTTAAAGTCTTTGATCTTTCTGATAAGTGCCTAGAAGAAAACACTGATGTATGCTGCCTTCCCCCTCTGCTTCAGCAACCTATAAGGGAAGGGCCCCCAGTCCTATAATCACGTGACTTACTTGACATCAATCACTTGGACGACTCACCCTCCTTAACCTGCCCCCTTGTCTTGTATACAATAAATAACGGCGCACCCAGTCATTCGAGGCCGCTACCGGTCTCCACGTCTTGGTGGTAGTGGTCCCCCGGGCCCAGCTGTTTTCTCTTCATCTCTTTGTCTTGTGTCTTTATTTCTTACAATCTGTCGTCTCCGCACACAGAGAAAACACCCGCTAAGCCCCATAGGGCTGGATCCTACATGTGGAGATCAAAAAAAAATTTTTTTTTTTTTTTTTTGAGACGGAGTCTCACTCTGTTACCCAGGCTGGAGTGTAGTGGCATGATCTCAGCTCACTGCAACCTCTACCTCCCGGGTTCAAGCGATTCTCCTGTCTCAGCCTCTGGAGTAACTGGGACTACAGGCATGCGCCATCACGCTTGGCTAATTTTGTATTTTTAGTAGGGACAGGGTTTCACCATGTTGGTCAGGCTGGTCTCAAACTCCTGACCTCAGGTGATCCACTTGCCTCGACCCCCCCAAGTGCTGGGATTA
Organism: Macaca thibetana thibetana; assembly: GCF_024542745.1. Taxonomy (NCBI): domain Eukaryota; kingdom Metazoa; phylum Chordata; class Mammalia; order Primates; family Cercopithecidae; genus Macaca; species Macaca thibetana. Next base: position 43,660,571 of record NC_065581.1, on the reverse strand, counting down.
CAGGCGTGAGCCACCACACCTGGTGGAGATCATAATTAATCCAGAGATGTGAGCTAATTCTTTTTTTTTTTTTTTTTTTTGAGGCAGAGTTTTGCTCTTGTTGCCTAGGCTAGAGTGCAGTGGCGTGATCTTGGTTCTCTGCAACCTCTGCCTCCCAGGTTCAAGTGATTCTCCTGCCTCAGCCTCCCGAATAGCTGGGATTACAGGCATGCGCCACTGGGCCCAACTAATTTTGTATTTTTAGTAGAGATGGGGTTTCTCCATGTTAGTCAGCCTGGTCTCGAACTCCTGACCTCAGGTGATCCACCCGCCTCAGCCTCCTACAGTGCCCATCTTCAGTGTAAGAGTATGCTGTGGTCTGAATGTCTGCGCTCCTTGCTGTGATGTTATGATATTTGTTGGTTTTCATCCACGTTCCTGGGTCATAATTCCCACAGCCCTTGTTCTGGTGTTTCGTTATAATGTTGGGTGTGTTGGGCCTCAGGGGCAAGTCTCTGACCTTCTCCTGCCCACCTTCCACTCGAATGTTTCCCCACCTCTCTGACTGCGGGTCCTAAGACCTTCCCAAGAGAGGATCCTGCCCTGTACTGGGGGGAAGGAATACTGTTGTCATGAAGCTTCCAGAAAAACCCCAAAAAGGCCCAGCAGCCCTGGAGTCAAAGCTGGTTCCTGGCCCAGTCCCTTCCTGAAGCAGCCTGCCTCCCCTTTCCTTTCAACATGACAGATGCTGCTGTGTCCTTCGCCAAGGACTTCCTGGCAGGTGGAGTGGCCCCACCCATCTCCAAGACAGCGGTAGCGCCCATCGAGCAGGTCAAGCTGCTGCTGCAGGTGCAGCATGCCAGCAAGCAGATCACTGCAGATAAGCAATACAGGGGCATTATAGACTGCGTGATCCGTATTCCCAAGGAGCAGGGAGTCCTATCCTTCTGGCATGGTAACCTGTCCAATGTCATCAGATACTTCCCCACCCAGGTTTTCAATTTCACCTTGAAAGATAAATACAAGCAGATCTTCCTGAGTGGTGTGGACAAGAGGACCCAGTTATGGGGCTACTTTGCAGGGAATCTGGCATCAGGTGGTGCCGCTGGGGCCACATCCTTGTGTTTTGTGTACCCTCTTAATTTTGCCCGTACCCGTCTAGCAGCCGATGTGGTTTAGTAAAGCTGGAGCTGAGGCCGAGCAGTGACTCACACCTGTAATCCCAGCACTTTGAGAGGCTGAGGTGGGCGGATCACCTGAAGTCAGGAGTTTGAGACCAGCCTGGCCAACATGGAGAAACCCCATCTCTACCAAAAATACAAAATTAGCCGGGAGTGGTGGTGCATGCCTGTAATCCCAGCTACTCAGGAGGCTGAAGCAAGAGAATCGCTTGAACCTGGGAGGTGGAGGTTACAGTGAGCTGAGATCGCACCACTGCATTCCAGCCTGGGCAACAGAGCAAGACTGTCTCCCGAAAAAAAAAAAAAAAAAAAAAAAAAAAAAAAAAGCTGGAACTGAAAGGGAATCTGAAGCCTCGGTGACTGCCTGGTTAAGTTCTACAAATCTGATGGGATTAAGGGCCTTTACCAAGGCTTTAACGTGTCTGTGCAGGGGATTATCATCTACCGAGCTGCCTACTTCGGTATCTATGACACTGCAAAGGGAATATTTCCAGATCCCAAGAACACTCACATTGTCGTCAGCTGGATGATCGCACAGACTGTCACTGCCATTGCTGGGTTGACTTTCTATCCATTTGACGCCGTTCGCTGCCGCGTGATGATGCATCACGGCGCAAAGGAACTGACGTCATGTATACAGGCACGCTTGACTGCTGGAGGAAGATTGCTCGTGATGAAGGAGGCAAAGCATTTTTCAAGGGTGTATGGTCTAATGCTCTCAGAGGCATGGGTGGTGCTTTTGTGCTTGTCTTGTATGATGAAATCAAAAAGAATACATAAATTATTTCCTAGGATTTTTCCCCCTGTGAACAGGCATGTTGTGTTATATAACTTATGTTGGGCATTCTTGACAGACTCCTGGCTGTCAATTTATCAGTGGCAACTGTTTACTGGTTGAAAATGGGAAGAAATAATATTCATCTGACCAGTCTTCTCTCTCTCTCTCTCTTTTTTTTTTTTTTGAGACAGAGTCTCATTCTGTCACCCAGGCTAGAGTACAGTGGCATAATCACGGCTCACTGCAACCTCTGCCTTCCAGGTTCAAGCGATTCTCCTGCCTCAGCCTCCTGAGTAGCTGGGATTACAGGCGCACGCCACCATACCTGGCTAATTTTTGTATTTTTAGTAGAGACAGGGTTTCACAATGTTGATCAGGCTGGTTCCGAACTCCTGACCTCGTGATCTGCCCACCTTGGCCTCCCAAAGTGCTGGGATTACAGGCATGAGCCACTGCGCCTGGCTTCAGTTTTCTCTTAAAGCCATTTCCATGATGATGATGATGGGACTCAATTATATTTTTTATTTCAGTCACTCTTGATGAATAACAAATTTGGAGAAACAAAAATGTCTTTAAAAAAAAACACAAAAGCCTGGGTGCAGTGGCTCACGCCTGTAATCCCAGCACTTTGGGAGGCCGAGGTGGGCGGATCACGAGGTCAGGAGATCGAGACCATCCTGGCTAACATGGTGAAACCCCATCTTTACTAAAAATACAAAAAATTAGCGGGGCGAGGTGGCGGGCACCTGTAGTCCCAGCTACTCGGGAGGCTGAGGCAGGAGAATGGTGTGAACCTGGGGGGCGGAGCCTGCAGTGAGCCGAGATCGCGCCACTGCACTCCAGCCCGGGTGACAGAGCGAGACTCCATCTCAAAAAACAAACAAACCAAAAAACAAAACCAAAAATAAAAACAACAACAACAAAAAAACCCCACAAAAAACAGAAAACCCAAAAAGACAGGGTTCAGTGAGCTTCAGGGTAGCTGAACACGTGGAGGTTTCTGGAAAGTACCTCACCCAGGGAGCGCCTGGAAGCTCCACACCCCTTCTCCCATGCCTTTTTATATGTACCTTTTTATTGTGCCTTTTTATATGTACCCTTTGCAATAGCCTTTTATTTTTTTATTCATTTTTTTATGGGGGTGGAGGGGACAGGGTCTTGCTCCGTCACCCAGGCTGGAGTGCAATGGTGTAATCTCAGCTCAGTGTAACCTCTGTCTCCTGAGTTCAAGTGATTCTCCTGCCTCAGACTCCAGAGTAGCTGGGATTACAGGCACCCACCACTATGACCAGCTTTTCTTTTTCTTTTTTTTTGAGTTGGACTCTTGCTCTGTCACCCAGGCTGAAGTGCAGTGGCATGATCTCGGCTCACTGCAACCTCTGCGTCCCAGCTTCAAGGTATTCTCCTGCCTCAGCCTCCCGCGTAGCTGGGATTACAGGCATGCACCACCATGCCCAGCTAATTTTGTATTTTTAGTAGAGACAGAGTTTCTCTATGTTGGTCAGGCTGGTCTCGAATTCTAGACCTCAGGTGATCTGCCCGGCTCAGCCTCCCAAAGTGCTGGGATTACAGGCGTGAGCCACTGTGCCTGACCTAATTTTTTTATTTTTAATAGAGATGGGGTTTTGCCATGTTGGCCAGGCTGGTCTCAAACTCCTGACCTCAAGAGATCCGCATCCCTCAGCCTCCCAAAGGGCTGGGATTACAGGTGTGAGCCACTGCGCCCAGATTTCTTCTGTTATTTCTTTTTTTTTTTTTTTTTTTTTTTTTTTTTTTTTTTTTTTTGAGACGGAGTCTCGCTCTGCCGCCCAGGCTGGAGTGCAGTGGCCGGATCTCAGCTCACTGCAAGCTCCGCCTCCCGGGTTCACGCCATTCTCCTGCCTCAGCCTCCCGAGTAGTTGGGACTACAGGCGCCCACCACCGCGCCCGGCTAGTTTTTTGTATTTTTTAGTAGAGACGGGGTTTCACCGTGTTAGCCAGGATGGTCTCGATCTCCTGACCTCGTGATCCGCCCGTCTCGGCCTCCCAAAGTGCTGGGATTACAGGCTTGAGCCACCGCGCCCGGCCTTAATTTTTTTAAATAGAGAAGAGGTCTCAGGCCGGGCGCGGTGGCTCACGCCTGTAATCCCAGCACTTTGGGAGGCTGAGGCAGGCGGATCACAAGGTTAGGAGATTGAGACCATCCTGGCTAACACGGTGAAACCCCATCTCTACTAAAAAAACAAAAAATTAGCCAGGCATGGTGGCAGGCCCCTGTAGTCCCAGCTACTCAGGAGGCTGAGGCAGGAGAATGGCATGAACCCGGGAGGCGGAGCTTGCAGTAAGCCGAGATCGCACCACTGCACTCTAGCCTGGGTGACAGAGCGAGACTCCATCTCAAAAAAAAAAAAAAACAAAAACTGTAATTCTCAATCGATGGTGATTTTACCCTGCTGGTGATATTTAGCAACGTCTGGGGACATTTTTGGTTGTCACAATTAGGGAATGGTGGTGGATACTACTGACAAGTAGTGACTAGAATGCACCAGACAGCCTCACATAGCAAAGAATTTTGTGGCCCAAATGAAGAGCCAGTTTATATACAGAGACATGATTATCAGACTGACAGCTGACTTTTTTCTTTCTTTCTTTATTGTTATTATTTTCTTTTATTTTTTGAGATGGATTTTTGCTCTTATTGCCCAGGCAACAAGAGGTTGCAGGTTGCTCACTGCAACCTCTGCCTCCCAGGTTCAAGCCATTCTCCTGCCTCAACCTCCCGAGAAGCTGGCATTACAGATGTGCACCACCATGCCAGCTAACTTTTGTATTTTTAGTAGAGACAGGGTTTTACCATGTTGGCCAGGCTGGTCTTACACTCCTGACCTCAGGTGATCCACCTCCCTGGGCCTCCCAATGTGCTGGGATTACAGATGTGAGCCACTGTGTACTACCTGACTTCTTAATGATGACAATGGGAACTGGAAAACAATGGAATAGTGGTCTCAGCTAGGTGTGGTGGCTCACACTGTAATCCCAGCACCTTGGGAGGCTGAGGTGTTGGAGCACTTGAGGTCAGGAGTTCAAGACCAGCCTGGACAACACTGTGAAACCCTGTCTCTACTAAAAACACAAAAATTAGCTGAGTATGGTGGCATGCACCTGTAATACCAGCTACTCGGGAGGCTGAGGCAGGAGAATTGCTTGAGCCTGAAAGGCAGAGGTTGTAGTGAGCCTAGATTTCTTTCATTTTTTTTTTCTTGAGACGGAGTCTCACTCTGTCGCCCAGGCTGGAGTGCAGCAGCATGATCTTGGCTCACTACAACCTCTGCCTCCCAGGTTCAAGTGATTCTCCTGCCTCAGCCTCCGGAGTAGCCGGGATTACAGGTGCCTGCCACCATGCCCAGCTGCCCAGCTAACTTTTGCGTGTTTTTTTTTTTCCGAGACGGAGCCTTGCTCTGTTGCCCAGGCTGGAGTGCAGTGGTGCAGTCTCGGCTCACTGCAAGCTCTGCCTCCCGGGTTCATGCCATTCTCCTGCCTCAGCCTCCCGAGTAGCTGGGACTACAGGCACCTGCCACCATGCCTGGCTAATTTTTTGTATTTTCAGTAGAGACGGGGTTTCACCGTGTTAGCCAGGATGGTCTTGATCTCTTGATCTTGTGATCCGCCCGCCTCGGGCTCCCAAAGTGCTGGGATTACAGGCGTGAGCCACCACGCCTGGCCAACTTTTGTATTTTAATAGAGACGGGGTTTCACTACTTTGGCCAGGCTGGTCTCGAACTTCTGACCTCCTGATCCACCTGCCTCGGCCTCCCAAAGTGCTGGGATTACAGGTGTAAGCCACCGCGCCCGGCCCATAAAACCATAACAGTTTTTACACTAATACTGAAAACATTCTAAAGGACAAACTTCAGAAAAAGGGAAAATAACCCTTGGGAAGGAGACACACAGGAAAAAATAGTGAGCAGGGACATTGATAAACATGTAGCACGTTTAAACAAATGTTGACTTATAAAAAAAAAATGACATTTATGGTTTGGCACGGAGGCTCACACCTAGAATCTGAGCACATTTGTGAGGTCGAGGCCAGCAGATCACCTGAGGCCAGGAGTTCAAGACCAGCCTAGCCAACATGGGAAAACCCAGCCTCTACTAAAAATATAAAAATTAGCCAGCGTGGTGGTCCATGACTGTAATTCCAGCTACTTGGGAGGCTGAGGCAGGAGAATTGCTTGAATTCTGGAGGTGGAGGTTGCAGTGAGCCAAGATCATGCCACTGCACTGTAGCCTGGGTAACAGAGTGAGACTGTCTCCAAAAAAAAAAAAAAAAAAAGAAACATTCGAACAACACAGTGACACATTTTAAAAAGAGCACTGGCCTTGGGCAATGGCTCATGCCTGTAATCCCAGTGCTTTGGGAGGCCGAAGCAGGCGGATAACCTGAGGTCAGGAGTTTGAGACCAGCCTGGCCAAGATAGTGAAACCCCATCTCCAGTAAAAATACAAAAATTAGCTGGGCACCATGGCAGGCGCCTGTAATCCCAGCTACTCAGAAGGCTGGGCAGATAATCGCTTGAACCTGGGTGGCAGAGGTTGTAGTGAGCCGAGCATGCCACTGCACTGTAGCCTGGGTGACAGGGTGAGACTATCTCCAAAAAAAAAAAAAAAAAAAGAGCTTTGCACCCAATTGGTATATGAGACACATTTTTTTCCCAAACACTTGTGGAATATTGACCACAGGACAATTGGCCACAAACTAGGTCACAGAGCAAGTCTCAGATTTTTTTTTTTCTAGGTTTGGTATTGTACATGTTATGTTCTCTCACTACAGTGCAACTTTTTTATATTTATTTTTTTATTTCTTTATTTTTATTTTGTTTTTATAGAAACAGGGTCTCACTGTGTTGCTCAGGCTGGTCTCAAACTCCTTAGAGTTATACCCTAGAGAAAATTCTGCACAATGGCAGATATCCACAAATGTGGTGGTGGTGGTTGTTGTTGTTGTTTTGAGACGGGGTCTCACTCTGTCATTCAGGCTTGAGTGCAGTGGCTCAATCACTGCTCACAGCAGCCTCAATCTCCCAGACTCAAGTGATCCTCATACCTCAGTCATGAGTAGCCGGGACCGCAGGTGCATACCACCACGCACAGCTAATTTTTGTATTTTTTGTACAGACATGGTTTCACTATGTTGCCCAGGCTGGTCTTCAACTCCTGGGCTCAAATGATCCTGCGTTGGCCTCCCAAATTGCTACGATTACAGTTGTGAGCCACTGTGTCCAGCCAGAAATGTTGAACGAGCTCTATGCTTTAAAGTAAAACTCTAAAAATCACCTATGTATCTCCTGGCAGAAGAATGTATACTATGTGGTATGTTCTATATATGACAATGAACTATAGCTACATGCAACATGTGTGTCTCTTAAAACATGTTGACTGAAAATAGAGCAGATCCCTGAAGACCATCTACACAGTATCATACAATTGTAAATCTCAAAAACATCAAAAATTTGTTTGTAGGGAAGCACTTAATGATTTTTATGTGAAAAAGAAAAAGCTGGCTGGGTGCAGCGGCTCATGCCTGTAATCCCAACACTTTGGGAGGCTGAGGCGGGCAGGTCACCTGATGTCAGGTGTTCAAGACCAGCCTGGCCAACATGGTGAAACCCTGTCTCTGCTAAAAAATTAGCTGGGCATGGTGGCGGACACCTGTAGTCCCAGCTACTCGGGAGGTTGAGGCAGGAGAATCGCTTGAACCTGGGAGGTGGAGGTTGTGGTGAGCCAAGATTGCACCATTGCACTCCAGCCTGGGCAACAAGAGCCAAACTCTGTCTCAAAAAAAAAAAAAAAAAAAAAAAAAAAAAAAGAAAAGAAAACGAAAAAGCTAAGGTGTTCAGATTAATGGTGACCTCTTGAGTGGGAGGGAGAGTGCATTAGTTAGCTGTGGCTGCTATGACAGAATACCATAGACTGAGCAGCTTGAGCACCAGGCATTTATTTTCTCACAGTTCTGGAGGCTGAAGTCCAAGAGGAAGGTGCCAGCAGGGTTGGTTTCTGTCAAGGCCTCTCTCCCTGGCTTGCAGATGGGTCTTCTCATGGTGTCCTCACATGGCCTTTCCTCAGTACTGGCTTGGGGAAAGCTCTGGTCTCTTTCTTTCCTTTTATTTTTATTTTTATTTTGAGACAGGGTCTCGCTCTGTCACTGAGGCTGGAGTGCAGTGGCAAAGTCTCAGCTAACTGCAACCTCCACCTCCTAGGCTCAAGCGATCCTTCCACCTCAGCTTCCCAAGTACAGGCATTTGCCACCATGCCTGTTTAATTTTTGTACTTTTTGTAGAGATGGGGTTTTGCCATGTTGCCCAGGATGGTCTCAAATGTCTGACCTCAAGTGATCTCCCCGATCTTGGCCTCCCAAAGTGCTGGGATTACAGGCGTAAGTCACTGCACGTGGCCCCTTTTCTCTCTTTTTTTTCTTTTCTTTTCTTTCTCTTTCTCTTTCCTTCCTTCCTCCCTCCCTCCCTCCCTCCACTCCTTCCTTCCTTCCCTTTCTTTCTTCCTCCCTCCCTTCCGTCATCCCCGCTGCCGCCGCCGCCTCCTCCTCCTCCTCCTCCTCCTCCTCCTCCTCCTCCTCCTCCTCCTCCTCCTCCTCCTCCTCCTCCTCCTCCTCCTCCTCCTCCTCCTCCTCCTCCTCTTCTTCTTCTTCTTCTTCTTCTTCTTCTTCTTCTTCTTCTTCTTCTTCTTCTTCTTCTTCTTCTTCTTCTTCTCTCTTTCTTTTTTTTGTTTTGAGACAGAGTCTTGCTCTGTCACCCCAGGCTGGAGTGCAGTGGCACGATTTTGGCTCATTGCAACCTCCACCTCCCGGGTTCAAGTGATTCTCCTGTCTCAGCCTCCTCAGTAGCTGGGACTACGGGCGTGAGCCACCATGCCTGGCTAATTTTTTTGTATTTTTAGTAGAGACAGGGTTTCACCATATTGGCCAGGATGGTCTTGAACTCCCGACCTCAAGTGATCTGCCCGCCTCTGCCTCCCAAGGTGCTGGGATTACAGGTGTGAGTCATCGTGCCCAGCCTCTCTTTCTTTCTCCCCTCCCTCCCCTCCCTCCCTCCCTCCCTTCCTTCCTTCCTTCCTTCCTTCCTTCCTTCCTTCCTTCCTTCCCCTCTTTCTTTCCAGGTTGGGGTGCAGTGGCCTGATCAGGGCTCACTGCAACCTCCACCTCCCGGATTCAAGCAATTCTTGTGCTTCAGCCTCCCGAGTAGCTGGAGTAGCCTGCTACCACACAGGCTAAGTTTTGTAATTTTTGTAGAGACGAGGTTTCACCATGTTGGCCAGGCTGGTCTCAAACTCCTGACCTCATGCGATCTGCCCACCTCAGCCTCCCAAAGTGCTGGGATTACAGGAGTGCCGGGCCACCATGCCTGGCCAAGAAAAACGGTATAATGTCGTTATTATAACAGCATTAATGGTTATTTCTCCCCGCCCCCCGCCCCAAACTCGAGAACTTTATAGGACAGAGCTGTGCGCAGGGCCAAGGGCCTGGCAGCCAGGGTGGCTCCATCCTGGAAGTCTCAGCAACAGGAACCCACAAGGCCACACTCTAGCTAAGGTTATAGATAGCTGGGAGACCAGGGCCTCTCTGCAGACGCGGGAACAGGCCAGATCTTCATAAACAGATATCCAGTAAAGAGAAATGACAACTCTAAGTCACCTGCATACACAGAGCACTCTAGCGGGTGGGGCGCTGGGGGCCTGGAGGGGCGATGAGTGGGCCCAGATGTCCACGGCACGGGGCGGGCGGAGGCAAGGCCGGGGCAACAGACAACGGGCACTAGGACACTGCGAATGTACAAGATCAACTACTGGGGGCCGCGGCCCTGTGCGTGTGCGGCAGGCTCTTCGTTTTGGAATGAGGAGGGGTGGTCTTTACATCTTATTCTGTGGCTGGTGGGCTCGGAGAGGGGCTACTCTGTGGAGTGGATGAGGGCAACGATGAGACCATAGAGGCCGAGTACCTCGGCGAAGATGAGGGTCAGGATCATGCCCATGAATAATCGGGGCTGCTGGGCCGTGGCTCGTACACCGGCGTTCCGCACAATACCGACGGCAAAGCCGGCTGCCAGGCCGCTCGGGCCCACCCTCAGGCCGGCGCTTAGCTGGAGGGAGCTCCTGTAGAGGCTGATGTCGTCATTCAGGGAGCTGGCGATGAGGACTGCCACCACCAGGCCATAGATGGCAATGATGCCAGCCATGACCACTGGGACGATGGACTTCATGATCAGCTCCGGCCGCATGACGGACATGGCCGCGATGCCGGCGCGGCTCTTGACCGTGCCATAGGCAGCGCGCGGGGCGCTGCAGACCATGGCGGCCGAGGCGCCCATGACGGCGAAAAACGAAGCATACTCAGGGCGGTTATTGGACTCAGACATTGTCTGCGGGTGGGGAGGGGGCGAGCTCTGCGGACCGAGGCGGAGGCGGGGGCTAGGACTGACCGGGCGCTAAGGCTAGCACGTGGGCGGCGGCGAAGGCGATCAGCATTAATGGTATTTCTAAAGAAGAAAAGTGAACCATCCTTAATTCCGCTAATCTCTTCTATTATCTCTATAATAGATGTCTCGCATCTAGACTCATATCCGTTGGTCCGGAAGCAGGAAGGAGCCCTCCCTTCTCTGACAGATAAATTACTGCTTCCTTTGCAGTCCACTTTTCTCTGCTTGTTCATCGCCATAGCTTGCTTGGATTCGTACTTGAAAGGTTTGGCCAGGGACATTTCTGATGTGTCTGTTCTTTTTCTGTTACTTTTCTGGGTAATTTAACATGCTGGGGATGCGAGCACGTTAAATTTCCATCCATTGAAACCATTCTATTTCTGGCCACCAGGGGGCATCCACAGACTTGCTATTGGGCTCAGCGCCGCCCTCGTATTTACAACCTCAAGGTCATTTCAGGAGAAAGAGGTGCCTGACTAATCGGGTTATCCTTGTAGAGCTATTTTAAAATTTTTGTTTCTGGTTTCTACATTAAATCTTTCTTTCTCTTCTTCCCTCTGATTTTCTCTTGTCTGCACGTGTGCTTCTAAGAGGCTGGCTATGATAGCAGTCACAGTCATCTACATCCTATTTACTGCAGGACAATCGTCTTCCGAATTTTTTTTTCCGTAGAAGGTATTAGTCCTGTGGTTGTCTGAACACCCCCTTTTGGAAAAAGCAAAACAAAACGAAACAACTTCAAATATGGCAGCAATTCTTTTCAATGTCCTTGATGATAAAGAGTTGAAATCCTTTGATAATCCAAAGCTATTAGAAGCCAACATTGGCTGTTAGAAGAGTGATCACTTTGGGTAATATTGTTTTTGACCCAAAATGCTGTGTGACAATAGTATAACAAGAATGTTTCCCCATATGGCTCAGGACCTGGCTTTGGAAGTCACTCCCAATTGGAGTCCAGACTTGGGCTGAGCAATGGAATAAGTGCTTTGTTTTCCAAGGTGACTGTTGGATGGGAAAACTCACGTCTCATTGCTTAGTTCTCACAGCTCCTCTGCCTGTGGAGAATACTCCTCTGATTTACATAGTGATTTGGAGACTTTGAAGAGGAGTGTGTGGGTGGTGAGTCTGGTGTAGGGGAATCAGTGCACATAAGGGAAGAAAAGAGATTCTGGATTAGAGATTTGACCCACTTGCCACCAAGCGCTCATAGGCCTCATATTCTAATCATGAAACCCTTTTTGGTATTAGGTGGACAGGAATTTGATGACAAGATTGGTTTGTTCTCTCTCTTTTTTTTTTTTTTGAGATGGAGTCTTGCTCTGTCACCCAGGCTGGAGTACAGTGGTGTGATCTCAGCTCACTGCAACCTCTGCCTCCTGGGTTCAAGCAGCTCTCATGCCTCAGCCAGCCTCTGGGAGTATAGTTGGGATTACAGGTGCCTGCCACTGTGCCCAGCTATTTTTTTTTTTTTTTTTTTTTGTATTTTTAGTAGAAATGGGGTTTTACCATGTTGGCCAGGCTTGTCTTGAACTCCTGACCTCAAGTGGTCCACTTGCCTTGGCCTCTCAAAGTGCTGGGATTACAGGCATGAGCCACTGCACGTGGCCTTGGTTTGTTCTTAAAAGCCCTTATACTTATGCACAGGCTGTTCTGAGAAGTGAGATTATTGGGTCTTTGGGAATTTTAATGCATTTTAAATTTTAGGGTGGGTGAGGTGGCTCACACCTGTAATCCCAGCAGTTTGGGAGGTTGAGGCAGAAGGATTGCTTGAGCCCAGGAGTTTGAGATCAACCTGGGCAACACAGCAAGACTCCATCTCTAAATTTTTTTTTTTTTAAATTATAATAGGTATAGCTAACTTGCCCTTCCAAAGGGCTGTGAAACTTTACACTCTAAAGAAAACAAACAACATTATTAAAAAGTGAGCATGCTGGGCATTGTGGCAGGTACCTGTAATCCCAGCTACTCAGGAGGCTGAGGTGGGAGGATTGCTTGAGTATAGTAGTTTGAGACCAGCCTAGACAACATAGATAGACCCTGACTCAAAAAAAATAGAAGCAGGCAAAAGTGCTGAATAGACATTTCACCAAAGAAGATAGGTAGATGGTAAATAAGCACATGACACATGGCAAGATCAATGTCATTAGGGAACTGCAAATTCAAACAAGATACGGTGACACAACTATTACAGTGGCTAAAATCCAAAACACTGGCAATATCAAATACTGGCAAGGACATGGAGTAAAAATTGCTGGTAGGAATGCAAAATTGTACAGCCACTTTGCAAGACTGTTTGGCAGTTTCTTACAAAGTTAAACATAGTCTTACTATATAATCTAGCCATTGTGCTCCTAGATATTTACCCAGATGAGTGGAAAACTTTTCACCAAAAACCTGCACATGGATGTTTATAGCAGTTTTATTCATAATTGTCAAAAATTGGAAGCAACCAGGATATTATTTGATAGGTGAATGGATAAACCGTGGTACATCCATGTGATGAAACATTATTCAGTGATAAGAAGAAATGAGCTATTAAGCCATGAAAAGATACAGAGAATCATTAATCACATATATTGCTAAGGGAAATAAGTCAGTCTGAAAAGGCTACATATTGTATGATTCCAACTGTATGATATTCTAGATAAGGCAAAACTATGGAAACAGTGGTCGCCCAGGCTGAGGAGTGAGGGAAGGAGGAATGAATAGGTGGAACACAGCAGGTTATTAGAGCAGTGAAACTATTCTGTATGATACAGTAATGATGAATATATGACATTATGCATTTGGCAAAAGTGATAAAATTATATGCACAAAGACTGAACCTTAATGTAAACTATAGACTTCAGTTAATAATAGTGCATCAATATTGGTTCATTAATTGTAACAAATGTACCACATTAATGCAAGATATTAATTATAGGAGAAACTGGTTGGGGAGATGGGGAGTAATGGGAACTCCCTGTATTTTCTGTTCAATTGTTTTTGTAAACCTAAAACTACTCTAAAAAATAGTCCATTAATTAATAATAATAATAAATTTATGGATTCACCAAGAGTGTACATTTCTACTTCCACTCTCTGTGTTGATGTATGGTGACAGAATTTTGACATATGTTCAATCTGATGGATCAAGTTTGGTCTTTTTTTTTTGAGACGTCATTTCACTCTTGTCACCCATGCTGGAGTGCAATGGTACAATCTTGGCTCACTGCAACCTCCCTTCCCAGGTTCAAGTGATTCTCCTCCCTCAGCCTCACAAGTAACTGGGATTACCGATGCCTATCACCATGCCCAGCCATTTTTTGCATTTTTAGTAGAGACGGGGTTTCACCATGTTGGCCAGGCTGGTCTTGAACCCCTGACCTCAAGTGATCTACTCACCTTGGCCTCCCAAACTGCTGGGATTACAGGTGTGAGCCATCGTGCCCGGCCAATTTTGGTCTTTTACTATTGTTTGGATTTGCGTTTTTCTGCTTATTACTCAAGTTGAGATCTTTTCCAGATTATTGGACTTTTCAAGTTTCCTTATGAATTGTCTCTTCCTGGGTTTTGCCTATTTTTCCAGTTGATTGTTGATCTTTTGATTGTGAATTTTTGTTTATTGTGAATTTGTGGGACTTAAAACATTTTTGCATATTAATTCTTTTTTTTTAGACAGAGTCTCACTGTAGCCCAGGCTGGAGCACAATGGGGTGATGTCAGTTCACTGCAACCTGCACCTCCTGGGTTCAAGCGGTCCACCTGCCTTGGCCTCCCAAAGTACTGGGATTACAGGCATGAGCCACCATGCCTGGCCATTATATATTACTTTTTAATTTTACAAGTTGCAAATGTTTTCTCACAATCTGTCACTTTCTTTCTTTCCTTCCTTCTTCTCTTTCTTTTCTTTTCTTTTTTTTTTTTTAATTTGAGACAGGGCCTAACTCTGTCACCCAGGCTGGAGTGCAGTGGCATGATCACGGCTCACTACAGCCTTGACCTCCCCAGGCTCAGGTGATCTTGCCACCTCAGCCTCCAGAGTAGCCGGGAGAACTACAGGTGCGTGCCATCATGCCCAACTAATTTTTTTTTTTTTTTTTTTTTTTGTGTGTGTGTGGAGACAGGGTCTTCCTATGTAGCCCAGGCTGGTCTTGAACTCCTGGGCTCAAGCAATCCACCCAACTTGGCCTCCCAAAGTGCTGGGATTATAGGTGTGAGCCACTGTGCTTGGCCCTGTCATTTCTTTTTTCAAAGAGGATAACAATTTATTTGACCTACAGAAAGTTTTAAATGTTGAAGGAGATTGGCCTGGAAATGTGCTTTTGGGGAGCAACATGGTCTGAGCCAGACCTCCAGATACAGCCCATTCTTTTGGCCATTCTTGCCCTTTGCTCCTGATTCTCCAAGCTGTACCCAGAGCTCTCTGGTCCAGCATGTACCTGGAGGCTGCTTTTGACCATGTTTTGAGAGTGGCATGGCTTTATCTAATGGGATGAACCTGGCTAAAGAGATTAGCAAAACGTCTTGTGGATCCCACTTTTAATCTGCAGCATTCAGGCTGCCCCTTCTTGGCTGGGAAGGGCACTGAAGAAACAACGCCCAGGACCAGGACTAGCCCCTGCTCAAGCTGAGATTCTGAGACCCCTGCCACCACTACTGCATTTGCAGGGATCCCAGGCTAGGAGGGCTCGACATGGGCAGCCCCCAGGGCAGCTCCCTACAGCTTGGGCCATCTGCACTTTTCCCAAGGCCCTAAGTCATCCGCCTCTGGGCTCGTTAAGGTTCGGGGTGGGAGCTGTGCCGCAGGAAGCAACCCGGACTACACTCCGCAAGCATGGCGCTACTGAAAGTCAAGTTTGACCAGAAGAAGCGGGTCAAGTTGGCCCAAGGGCTCTGGCTCATGAACTGGTTCTCTGTGTTGGCTGGTATCATCATCTTCAGCCTAGGACTGTTCCTGAAGATTGAACTCCGAAAGAGGAGCGACGTGATGAATAATTCCGAGAGCCATTTTGTGCCCAACTCATTGATAGGGATGGGGGTGCTATCCTGTGTCTTCAACTCTCTGGCTGGGAAGATCTGCTACGATGCCCTGGACCCGGCCAAGTACGCCAGATGGAAGCCCTGGCTGAAGCCATACCTGGCTATCTGTGTCCTCTTCAACATCGTCCTCTTCCTCGTGGCTCTCTGCTGCTTTCTGCTGCGGGGCTCGCTGGAGAACACCCTGGGCCAAGGGCTCAAGAACGGTATGAAGTACTACCGGGACACAGACACCCCTGGCAGGTGTTTCATGAAGAAGACCATCGACATGCTGCAGATCGAGTTCAAATGCTGCGGCAACAACGGTTTTCGGGACTGGTTTGAGATTCAGTGGATCAGCAATCGCTACCTGGACTTTTCCTCCAAAGAAGTCAAAGAGTGAGTGGCTTCCAGTCCTGGGGTCAGAGCTATTAATATATCGGGGACACTGAGGCTCAGGCCTCTGACCAGTCCCTCTCCCCACACCCAGTGCCTTTTCCTCTCCATTGGGTGCACACCTTATTGCTGCGTATGTGAGGGTGTATCAGGTTGAACCATATGAAACTGCTAATATTCTACCTCTTTGACCCATAAAAAAATGGCAACTTCATATGGTTCAACCTAATGTTGGCTAAGGTGGGAAGAAGGTGTCAATTTATATAAGCTGTTTGGATAGGAGCTCCTTGGGAGGAAGAGCCAGGCAGGAATGTGTGTCCGCTTTATACAGAGGGATGGAGGTCATTCATCGATCACAAATACTGAGGTGCTATTTGGCTATTTGTCTCATTCATTCAAAGTAGCTGGATTCAATCCCAGAAGTTCAAATTTCCTATTTAGGGCCGGGCACGGTGGCTCACACCTGTAATCCCAGCACTTTGGGAGGCTGAGATGGGCTGATCATGAGGTCAGGAGATTGAGACCATCCTGGCTAACACGGTGAAACCCTGTCTCTACTAAAAATACAAAAAAATTAGCTGTGCGTGGTGGCGGGCGCCTGTAGTCCCAGCTACTCAGGAGGCTGAGGCAGGAGAATGGTGTGAACCCGGGAGGCGGAGCTTGCAGTGAGCCGAGATCGTGCCACTGCACTCCAGCCTGGGTGACAGAGCGAGAACCTGTTTCAAATAAATAAATAAATAAAAATAATTTTAAAAAGTAAAACAATTTCCTACTTAGTTCTCTTGTTTTCCAACCTTTCAACCCTGAGCATCCATTCCCAAGACGTTTGTCTGGATATGTTGGAAAGAGCAAGGGAAGGGAAAGTCACGAGATCTAGGCTGAAGTTTTGACTCTGTTGTTCAAGGTCTTGTGACCTTGGGCAGGTCACTAGTCACTCTGCGCTGTGGTTTGCCTATCTTTTAAATGAAGGCACTGGAATAGAATAGGTAATTTTGGAAGTCACCTCCTAGCCCTGGCTGGCACCTGGCATGCAGCAGGTACTCATCAAATGCCTGCTGGTGTTTACTTAGTAGGTCATGATAGTGCAACGTGATAAAACATTTCTAAAGTATTCTTGGCATATGTAAAAGTAAAATGCTGCGATGGGCTGTGGGAGGTGCTGGTGAAAGAGGGACTCTCAACTTCTGTGTCGGAGGGAACAGCCTGTGTGCTGGCTCCAGTGGGCTGCTCTTCTCAACACGCCCACCAACCTGGTGCTTGAGTGACTTTTCGGGGAAAGGGCAGCCTGCCTTGAGGCAGCCGCTCTCCCTCACCTCTTCTTTCTGTCCGACTCGACCCTACCTGGCTGAGGTTAGGGGTTCAGTTATTCCTAGGGGTGGTTTTTTTTTCTTCTGAGTAAGGCTGGTAAGTCCAAAGGGAACTTGAACTCAGGGCATTGGTACCAGCAGCAGGACATGTCTGAAGCCCAAAACAACATTAATGACGCCCAAATGGCTAGCTTAGCTGCCCTGCAGATGGAAGGGACGTCACAGTGAAGGTCACTTCTCGGGATTTTATTTTCTTGTGGATGGAGATTACTGCTGCAAATCCCCAGTCAGGAGAGGATTGTAAAGGGCTGTGCCCTTCCCAGGTGACAGGTCTGCAGGGGCAGCACAAGATGCCACGATTTATATAAATCTCCCGAGGAGAGTGTGAAGCCAGGGGCACAAGCAGAATTCCTGGGGAGTGGGAGAGGCCGGTGGTAGAACCAGCCTCTGTGAGCATATGAGAAGGGGCTTTTCATCTTTTCCTCCATCATTTCCCTTGATTGTCTCCTGCATAGAGTCAGTTCTTGGATAGATGTATTCAAATCTCTCGGTAACTCCAAGTCCCCTTTTGTATCAGAGTGAAGGAATGATCTAGGTCACTCCACTCTCAATGGTCAATGGATTCAAAAATTTCAGGCAAATATTTAGCCGAATCAAAACTCCTTCAATGTCCCATACTAACTTGTTGGTGGGAAATTTTCCAAACTCTATTGACTTGGGAAAAATTCTTCTATTACACGCACAAAAAATGCAGCAGTAATATTAAGAGAAACCAAAATAGGAAAACAAATTCAAGCTAGCTTCTCACCCATAACTTGATTAATGCCTTTAATTTTTCTACATTTCAGTCTAGTATTGTTCACATTTACATAGTCATACAGTGTCATCATAGTATAAAGACAATTTAAGGCCGGGTGTGGTAGCTCACGCCTGTAATCCCAGCACTTTGGGAGGCGGAGGCAGGCGGATCACCTGAGGTCGGGAGTTCGAGACCAGCCTGACCAACATGGAGAAACCCCGTCTCTATTAAAAATACAAAATTAGCCAGGCATAGTGGCTCATGCCTGTAATCCCAGCTACTCAGGAGGCTGAGGCGGGAGAATTGCTTGAACCCAGGAGGCGGAGGTTGCGATGAGCTGAGATCTCGCCATTGTACTCTAGCCTGGGCAACAAGAGGGAAACTCCGACTCAAAAACAAAACAAAACAAACAAACAAAAAACCACACACACACACAATTTAGTGTTCCATTTTGTAATCTGATAGTGTAACATTTGCATAATGTCCAAAATGATCATGTTTAATGGTTGCATAAGAAGTCCACTGAAGCCGGGTGCAGTGATTCACACCTGTAATCCCAACACTTTAGGAGGCCGAGGTGGGTAGATCACGAGGTCAGGAGTTCGAGACCAGCCTAACCAACATAGTGAAAACCCATCTCTACTAAAACTACAGAAAATTAGCTGGGCGAGGTGGCATATACCTGTAATCTCAGCTACTCAGGAGGCTGAGGCAGGAGAATCACTTGAATCAGGGAGGTGGAGGTTGCAGTGAGCCGAGATCACGCAACTGCACTCCAGCCCGAGAGACAGTGTGAGACTCAGTCTCAAAGAAGAAGAAGAAGAAGAAGAAGAAAAAAAAGAAGTCCACTGAATGAATGTACATGCTTAGGCAAGCATTCAAATTTTTATTTACCTCTATTATAAGTAACACTGGAATGGGCATCTTTGAGCCTTTTACTTCTCTCTGTCTCTGTCTTTTATTTCCCTTAGGCTAAATTTCCAGGAAAAAATGGACGTTTGGCTTTAACTTTCCACAAAGTTGGTCTTAAGACACAATTAGGGCTGGGATCAGTGGCTCATGTCTGTAATCCCAGCTCTTTGGGAGGCCAAGGTGGGAGGATCACTTGAGCTCAGGAGTTCGAGACCAGCCTGGGCAATATGATGAAACCTTGACTCTAAAAAAACAAAACAAAACAAAACAAAAACATAAAAAAATTAGCCAGGAGTGGTGGCTTGCACCTGTGGTCCTAGCTACTCAGGAGGCTGAGGCAGGAGGCTCATTTGAGCCCAGGAGGCAGAGGTTGTAGTGAGCTGAGATCATGCCACTGCACTTCAGCCTAGGTGACAGAGTAAGACCCTATCTCAGAAAAAAATAAAATAAAATAAAATAAATGAATAAATAAAGAATTAGCATACAGGTTTCTTAGAACTGAAATGCTGCCGGGCGCGGTGGCTCACGCCTGTAATCCCAGCACTTTGGGAGGCCGAGACGGGCGGATCACGAGGTCAGGAGATCGAGACCATCCTGGCTAACACGGTGAAACCCCGTCTCTACTAAAAAATACAAAAAACTAGCCGGGCGAGGTGGTGGGCGCCTATAGTCCCAGCTACTCGGGAGGCTGAGGCAGGAGAATGGCGTGAACCCGGGAGGCGGAGCTTGCAGTGAGCTGAGATCCGGCCACCGCACTCCAGCCTGGGTGACAGAGCGAGACTCCGTCTCAAAAAAAAAAAAAAAAAAAAAAAAAAAAAGAACTGAAATGCTTTTCTCCTTTTCAAAACCTCCGGTGACCTCATACCTCAGTGGGCTGCCTGTTCTTCCAAGGGTATAGCCTGATAGGGCCACCTTTGCCGAGAGAGGATCACATTATCATTTCCCACAGACTTTTCTTTTTATTTAATTAATTAATTAATAGTTATTTTGAGGCAGGGTCTCACTCTATTGCCCAGGCTGGAGTGCAGTGGCACAATCTTGGCTCACTGCAACTATCACCTCCTGAGTTCAAGCTATTCTCGTGCCTCAGCTTTCCAAGCAGCTGAGATTATAGGTGTGTGTGGCACCACACTGGGCTAATTTTTTTTTTTTTTTTTTTTTGAGACAGGGTCTCACTTTTTTGAGATGGTCTCACTATCCAGGCTCACTACAACTCCCACTTCTCAGGCTTAGGTGATTCTCCCATCTCAGTCTCCTGGGACTACAGGTGCGAGCCACCACATATGGCTTATTTTCTGTATTTTCAGTAGAGACAGGGTTTCGCTATGTTGCCCCCAGGTTGGTCTTGAACTCCTGAGCTCAGATCATCCACCTGCCTCGACCTCCCAAAGTGCTGGGATTACAGGCATGAGTTACCTTGTCCAGCCTCCAGCTAATTTTTCTATTTTTAGTAGAGATGGGGTTTCATCACGTTGGCCAAGCTGGTCTTAAACTTCTGGGCTCAAGTGATGCTCCTGCCTCAGCCTCCCAAAGTGCTGGGATTCCAAACATGAGCCACCGCACCCAGTCCCACAGACTTTCACATGAATCATCACTGAACAAGGCCCACAAGGGAAGTGAGGCTCCTGGGGTTATGTTCAGAAAGCTGCTCAGAGCTGGGTTTGCCTGAGGGGCAGTGCCTGAGAGCACAGCTCTTGTCTAAAGTTGGTAGAAGGAATGAAAGAAGGACTGAATGAGAGACTGTGGAATGGCACCTACTCCCACCTCCAAGGAAAACTAAAACATTTTTCTGTTCACGTTTTCACGGCTTCATTTTGGAAGGTTTAGTAAGTTTTTTTTTTTTTTTTTGAGACGGAGTCTCGCTGTGTCTCCCAGGCTGGAGTGCAGTGGCGTGATCTCGGCTCACTGCAAGCTCCGCCTCCCGGGTTCACGCCATTCTCCCGCCTCAGCCTCCCAAGTAGCTGAGACTACAGGCGCCCGCCACCTCGCCCGGCTAGTTTTTTGTATTTTTAGTAGAGACGGGGTTTCACCATGTTAGCCAGGATAGTCTCGATCTCCTGACCTCGTGATCCACCTGCCTCGGCCTCCCAAAGTGCTGGGATTACAGGCTTGAGCCACCGAGGTTTAGTAAGTTTACATGACAAAGCTAGCTCTCCAAAACCCATCCATGAAAAATGTAAGTTACATATATATATATATTTTGAGATCACAAGCACTGAGAAATGGTAAGCATTTACCTTCTGGATTATCTCGGCACACCCCCGGGGCTAGGATTCTGATGGCAAAGACGTGAGGCCGGCAAAAGGGCAGGGAGAGGGAGGTTATCATCCAACAAGATCCTTCTCTTTTTTTATTTGTTGCCCAGGCTGGAGTGCAATGGTGCGATCTCAGCTCACTGCATCCTTGCCTCCCTGGTTCAATTGATTCTCCTGTCTCAGCCTCCCAAGTAGCTGGGATTACATGTGCCCGCCACCAGGTCCAGCTAATTTTTTTTGTATTTTTAGTAGAGACTGGGTTTCACCATGTTGGCCAGGCTGGTCTCGACCTCCTAACCTCAAGTGATACACCCTCTTTGGCCTCCCAAAGTGCTGGGATTACAGGCGTGAGCCACTGCTCCTGGCCACCAAGATCTTTTTAAAAGAAATTTTTGGCCAGGTGCAGGCTCATGCTTGTAATCCTAGCACTTTGGGAGGCTGAGACAGGAGCATCCCTTGAGGCCAGGAGTACAAGACCAGCCTGGGCAACATAATAAGACTTCACTTCTACAAAAAACAAACAAAAAAAGGCCTGGTGAGGTGGTTCGCGCTTGTAATCCTAGCACTTTGGGAGGCCGAGGCGGGTGGATCACTTGAGGTCAGAAGTTTGAGAACAGCCTGACCAACTTGGTGAAACTCTGTCTCTACTAAAAATACAAAATTAGCCGGGTGCGGTGGCTCACGCCTGTAATCCCAGCACTTTGGAAGGCTGAGGCGGGTTGATCATGAGCAGGAGATCAAGACCATCCTGGCTAACAAGGTGAAACCCCGTCTGTACTAAAAATGCAAAAAAAATTAGCCGGACGTGGTGGCGGGCCCCTGTAGTCCCAGCTACTCAGGAGGCTGAGGCAGGAGAATGGCATGAACCCAGGAGGCGGAGTTTGCTGTGAGCCGAGATCGCGCCACAGCACTCCAGCCTGGGCAGAGCAAGACTCCGTCTCAAAAAAAAAAAAAAAAGAAAAAAAAAAAAAAAGAAAAAATTAACCAGGTTCAGTGGCACATGCCTGTAATCCCAGCTACTTGGGAGGCGGAGGCAGAATTGCTTGAATCTGGGAGGCGGAGACTGCAGTGAGCTGAGATGGTGCCATTCTACTCCAGCCTGGGCAACAAGGGCGAAACTCCATCTCAAAAAAAGAAAAAACACCAACCAAACAAAAACAAACAAAACAAAACAAAAAAGAGCTAGGGCACAGTGGCATGCACCTGTGGTCCCTGCTACTTGGAAGGCCGAGGTGGGAGAATCACTTGAGCCTGGGAGTTCGAGGTTGCAGTGAGCCAAGATTGCGCCACTGCACTCCAGCCTGGGTGACAGAGTGAGACCCTGCCTTAAGAAAAAGAAAAAAAATTATTTTCTTAAAAAAAAAAAAGAGAGATGAGGTCTCACTCTGTTGCTCAGGCTGGTCTTGAACTCCTGGTTTCAAGCAAGCATCCCACCTCAGCCTCCAGAGTACCTGGGATTATAGGCACCCACCACCATGCCAGGCAGAATTCTCCTTTTTTTTGTTTCTCCTCTCCCCATCAAATTTGGATGAGCCAACAAAGAGTTTGGGGTGAGCCTCTTTCTCCTGCTTGACCTGAGGACTGTGGGGAAGCAATCCCAGGAGAAGTGAGCTGGTCTGAGCACGGATAGCCTGGAGAAAATGCACAGGGATCCTCCGCTGACACAGACGGGGCATGGGCAGTGTGTGGTGCCACGATTTCCAGGCATTTCTGCAGGCTCTGTCCCTGGAATAACTTTCCATTCTGTGCAGTGGGCACTTCACTAGACTGGGCTAGAGAAGGTTGAGGTCTTCACCTTCTGGCATCTTCAGTCCAGCTCCTGAGAGGAGGAGCTGGGTGCCTGCATTCTGGCCTCCCCCGTTGTGCCCCACCTTGGGGCCCCCAGGAACCTGAGGATAGAGTGCATAGCCTCAGTAAGCATGGAGGGGTGGGCAGGTTTGGGAGATTTCTCAGAGGAATCTTTAAGATCCAGGCTGGCTCCTGAAGGTTCCTGATCTAATGAATAAGATCAGGTAGAAACAATTCCATATTTTTATGGGAATTTACAAGAGTTTTGTTTGTTTGTTTGTTTTGTTTTTTGAAATGGAGTCTCACTCTATCACCCAGGCTGTGGTGCAGTGGCACGATCTCAGCTTGCTGCAACCTCCGCCTCCTGGGTTCAAGAGATTGTCCTGCCTCAGCCTCCTGAGTAGCTGGGATTACAGGCACATGCCACCACACCTGGCTAATTTTTGTATTTTTAGTAGAGACAAGGTTTCACCATGTTGGT
Source organism: Macaca thibetana thibetana (assembly GCF_024542745.1). Lineage (NCBI taxonomy): Eukaryota > Metazoa > Chordata > Mammalia > Primates > Cercopithecidae > Macaca > Macaca thibetana. Next base: position 43,637,232 of record NC_065581.1, on the reverse strand, counting down.
CAGGCTGGTCTGGAACTCCTGACCTCAAGTGATCCGCCTGCCTCAGTCTCCCAAATTGCTGGAATTACAGGTGTGAGCCACGGCACCTGGCCTTACAAGAGTTTTGGCTGCTCTGTCTCAGGGGAGTAGCCCAGTGACTGCACCCCATCCCCAGCCTGCCTATGACCATGTTGCCAAGTCATTTGGGAGAGAAAAAAGACCCAAATTTATCCTGCACAAAACCCCTCCTGGGAAGTTTTTGTCTTAATTTTTTTAGTTTTTGTTTGTTTGTTTGTTTGTTTGTTTGAGACAATCTTGCCCTGTTGCTCAGGCTGGAGTGCAGTGGCACCATCTTGGCTCACTGCAACCTCTGCCTCCCGGGTACAACCGATTTACCTGCCTCAACCTCCTGAGTAACTGGGATTACAGACGTGTGCTACCACGCCCGGTTAATTTTTGTATTTTTAGTAGAGACAGGGGTTTCACCATGTTGCCCAGGCTGGTCTTGAACTCCTGACCTCAAGTGATCTACCCGCCTCAGCCTCCCAAAGTGCTGGGATTACAGGAGTGAGACACTGTGCCCAGCTGGTATTATTATCTCCATTTTACATATGAGAAATCTGAGGCCCAGGAGGTTAAGGGACGTGCCTAAGATCACACAATAGGAAGTGGGGGAGGCAAAAAACAAAACAAAACAAAACAAAACAAAAATCAGTTTCGGCCACTTGTGGTGGCTCACACCTGTAATCCCAGCACTTTGGGAGGCTGAGGCGGATGGATCACTTGAGCCCAGGAGTTCGAGACCAGCCTGGGCAACGTGGTCAAACCCCATCCCTACAAAAAATACAAAAATTAATTAGGTGTGGTGGTGTGTGCCTATAGTCTCAGCTACTCGGGAGGCTGAGGTGGGAGGATCACCTGAGCCGAAGCAATTGAGGCTGCAGTGAGCTGTGATTGCACCACTGTACTCCCGCCTGGGCAACAGAGTGAGACCCTGTCTCAAACAAAAAGAAAAAACAGCTTTATTGAGATATAATTCACATACCAAACAATGTACCCATTAAAAGTATGCAATTCAATGGTTTTTAGTATATTCACAGAGTTGGACAACCAACATTACAATCAATTTTAGAACATTTTCATCACTTCTAAGGGAAACCTTGCATTGTTTAGCTTTACTCCCTAGCCTCCCCTCCCCCTAGCCCTAAGTAACCACTCGTTTACTTTCTATATCTATAGATTTCCCTGTTCTGGACATTTCATATGAATGAGTCATATAACATTTGTCCTTTTGTGTCTGCCTTCTTTCACTTAGCATAGTGTTTTCAAAGTTCATCCACGTTGTAGCATATATCAGAACTTCATTCCTTTTTATGGTGAAATAATATTCCATTATACAGCGTGCCAGATTTTAATTCTGCTCCTTTCACCCTACTCTGCTGTTTCCCAGTGATGTTAAAGTACCTCTTGTATACCTTCGGCATTAAATGAATGTTTGTTCACTGAGTGACAGAAGCCTCAAATTATCCAGGCTGCTTGGGGTAGGGGAAGTCTTGCTTTTCTCCCTCTTCTCCCTGTCTTTCTCTTTTTTTTATTTTATTTTATTTTTATTTTTATTTTTTATTGAGATGGAGTCTTGCTCAGTCACCCAGGCTGGAGTGCAATGCGCGATCTCGGCTCACTGAAACCTTCGCCTCCCGGGTTCAAGTGCTTCTCCTGCCTCAGTCTCCTGAGTACCTGGGATTACAGGCATCCACCATCATGCCCAGCTAATTTTTGTAATTTTGTAGAGATGGGATTTCTCCACGTTGGCCAGGCTGGTCTCAAACTCCTGACCTCAGGTGATCTGCCTGCCTCGGCCTCCCAGAGCGCTGAGATTACAGGTGTGAGCCACCGCTCCCAACCTTTCCCTGTCTTTTTGCTCTCCATTTCCTCTCCCAGAAGGACAGGGAAAGGAGTGGACAGAGATGATGCAGGGTTGGAAAACATGAATGGATTAGGTTCGGATTCCAGTGCTTCTGTGCCAACATCTTAAATAATCACGAGGTGGCCCCACAGAAACTAGGAACACCATCCTGGGCTCTGCAGGGCCTGTGGTAAATGGGGTTGTCACTGGGCTTCAACCTCCCACATCTCATCTCGCTCCCCTGGCCTGGTGGTCCTGGGTGGGCCAGGAAGAGGGGGACACACTTTCTGCTACACTTGGAGGAGGCTCTCAGAGGGAGGAGCCAAATCCAGAAATGCTATCTCCCTCATTGACTCTCTCTTTTCAGAGCAAGGTGTCAGTGAAAGAGATGTATAGTTCTCTCTCTCTCTCTCTTTTTTTTTTTTTTTTTGAGATGGACTTTCACTCTATTGTCCAGGCTGGAGTGCAGTGGCACCATGTCGGCTCACTGCAACCTCTGTCTCCTGGGTTCAAGCAATTCTCCTGCCTTAGCCTCCCGAGTAGCTGAAATTACAGGCGCCCAGCACCACACCTGGCTAATTTTTATATTTTTAGTAAAGACAGGGTTTTACCATGTTGGCCAGGCTGGTCTCGAACTCCCGACCTCAGGTGATCCACCCGCCTTGGCCTCCCAAAGTGCTGGGATTACAGGTGAGAGCCACCGTGCCAGGCCTGTAGTTCTCAACTGATGCTCTTTTATCTTGTTTTATTGCATTTTCAACTTCTATTATAGAAAAAAACTCAAGCTTTTACAAAATTAAAGAGTTCAGTATAATTAATTCCCATGTAGCCATCACCTAGCCAGGTGTGGTGGCAACACACCTGTAACTCCAGCTACTTGGAAGCTGAGGTGGGAGGATCACTTGAGCCCAAGGTCTCTTAGAAAAAGGGAAAAACAGATTGGGCGCATTGGCTCATGCCTGTAATCCCAGCACTTTGGGAGGCCGAGGCGGGCAGATCATGAGCTCAGGAGATTGAGACCATCCTGGCTAACACGGTGAAACTCTGTCTCTACTAAAAATACAAAAAAAATTAGCTGGGCGTGGTGGCGGGCACCTGTCGTCCCAGCTACTTGGGAGGCTGAGGCAGGAGAATGATGTGAACCCGGGAGGTGGAGCTTGCAGTGAGCCGAGATCGTGCCACTGTACTCCAGCCTGGGCGACACAGCAAGACTCCATCTCAAACAAACAAACAAACAAACAAACAACAACAACAACAAAAAACCCCCAAAAGGGAAAAACAGACTTGGCACAGTGGCTCACGCCTGTAATCCCAGCACTTTGTGAGGCTGATGGGGGTGGATCACCTGAGGTCAGGAGTTCAAGACCAGCCAGGCCAACATGGTGAAACCCTGTCTCTACTAAAAATACAAAAAAAAAAAAAAAAAAAAAAAAAAAAAAATTAGCTGGGCATGGGCGTCGTGGCGAGTGCCTGTAATCCCAGCTACTTCGGAGGCTGAGGCAGAAGAATCACTTGAACCTGGGAGGCAGAGGTTGCAGTGAGCCGAGATTGCACCATTGCACTCCAGCCTGGGCAACAACAGAGAAATTCTGTCTCAAACAAAAACAAAAACTAAAAACCCAAAGACAAGAAGCCATCACCTAGGAACAAATATCAACATTTTGCCTGTTTCATATATACTACCCTCCCCCAAACACGTTCTCCCCTTCTGAATATCCTAAAGCAAATCCTGGACATACTTTCCTTTTACCTATAAATACTTTAATAGGCATCTCCAACAGACAAAGAGGCTTTATTTGTTTTTTGCCCTTTTGTTTCTGCTGAACATAAGCACAAGACCAGTCACAGTCAACAGAATTAATGGCAATATCAACCAATACCCAGTCTATGTTCAGTTTTCCCTGATAGTCTCGGAATGCTTTTTACAGTTGGTCAATTTAGGATCCAAACCAAGTTTATGCTTTGCATTTGGTTGTTTGGTTTCCCATCTGTTTTACTAAGAAACTGGCCCCTTTTTCATGCCATGTATGTAAGAGAAACTGGGATTCTCCTGCAGAATCCCCCATAGTTTGGAAATGGGCAATTGCAGTCAAGTGGTGTTGTTTAACTTGTTCTTCTGTTCCCTGTATTTCCTCATAAACCAGTAGTCTGGGTCTAGGTGTGGTTGGATCAGGCTCAGCTGTGGCAAGAACATTTCCTACATTGCCGCTCTGTGCATCTTACCGGAGCACATGAGGAAGAACATGAGGTCTTCAGTCAGTTTACAACACTTCTTTTAAAGGTCGCAGGATGAGCAGAGCTGTAGTATCTTGGGGTGAGAGGTAGAGCATGAGGGAGCTCAGACATTTTGGAACCAGGGACTACCAGCCAGGAAGGCCTAGCCAGGGGTCCCCAGTCTGAGGGAGAAGCTGGCACCAAGCTTTCGCTGTTCACCATTCTTCCCAGGGAACCCACAGACTACATACAGGTACCTGCTTGCTCTTCTTAAACAATTCGTAGACATCTCGGGAAGAAGATTAGAACCTGGCTAGATTGGGTGTCTCCCCTCTCAGACGGGAACTCTTTGAAGGCAGAGCTGTGTTTCCCCTTCAAATTGGGGCTTCCTGAGGGCTGGGCTGTGTCTCCCCTCAGACCAGGGCTCCCTGAGGATGGGACTGTGTCTCCCTCAGACCAGGGCTCCCTGAGGATGGGGCTGTGTCTCCCCTCAGACTGGGGCTCCCTGAGGATGGGGCTGTGTCTCCCTCAGACTGGGGGTGCTCCCTGAGGATGGGGCTGTGTCTCCCCTCAGACTGGGGCTCCCTGAGGATGGGGCTGTGTCTCCCTCAGACTGGGGGTGCTCCCTGAGGATGGGGCTGTGTCTCCCCTCAGACTGGGGGTGCTCCCTGAGGATGGGGCTGTGTCTCCTCTCAGACCGGGGCTCCCTGGGGATGGGGCTGCGTTTCCCTCAAACTGGGGTTCCCTGAAGACAGGGCTGTGTCTCCCCTCAAACTGGGGCTCCCTGAGGACGGGGCTGCATTTCCCCCTCAGACAGGGGCTCCTTGAGGATGGGGTTGCGTCTCCCCTCAGACGGGGGCTCCCTGAGGACGGAGCTGTGTCTTCCTCAGACTGGGGCTCCCTGAGGACGGGGCTGTGTCTCCCACAGACTGGGGGTCTCTGAAGACAGGACTGTGTCTCCCACAGACTGGGGCTGTCTGAGGACGGGGCTGTGTCTTCTCCTCATGTCACCCCTCACTGTCTGTACTACCTTACGCCCAGTGACTTACTGTCTTAGTTCACTGGGAGCTGCTGTAACAGAATACTTGAGTCTGGAAAGCTGATAAAAAGCGAGATTTATTTCTTACTGTTCTGGAGACTGGGAAGTCCAAGGTGGTGGGGCCGCATCTGCTGAGGGGCCTGAATTCATCCTTTTCCTCAGGAACCCACTCCTGTGATAATGGCATTAATCTGCTCATGAGGACAGAGCCCTCGTAATCCAGTCACCTCTCAAAGGTCCCATCTCTCGCCACTGTCATGCTGGGCCTCACGTTTCCAACACAGGAACTTTGGGGGACACATTCAAACCACAGCACTACCCAAAAAAGCCATCTTCAAAGCATACTAAACACATAGTGTGTACCCAATGCTCTACGCATGTGGTCCCATTTAATGTCCACCATCCCGTCAAGTGTTTAAAATCTCATTTCTTAGATGAGAAAACTCAGTCTCAGAGAGATTAGGCCAGTTCTCAAGGTCTCACAGGTGTCCCTCAGCCAGCGTCCTGCTTGGGGTGACCCCCTGTCAGGTATACCCCTGCCCATTGTCCTATGACTGGCCTTACTGATTTGATTCACTTACTAAATTATGTTGGTTTTTCCAGAAAAACTCAGACATGATCATTTTCCCAGGCTCTATGTGCCTTACTTATGGGAGAGTGGCCTAGAACATAGGCCTTATTTTATTCAAGACCCTTTCAAACCCTAGTGACTCCTCCCCTACTGCAGAGTGAAATTCATAGCCTGGGAAACACGCTGTGATATAAATAGCCGGCTCACCACTAAGGCGCTCTCCTCTGCCTGGCTTTGTCTTAAGAGGGTGAGAGGAGCCTTAATCTGTGGTTGGAATGAGGGCAAGCACTGAGTAAACAAGACGATGTTTGGAGTGGGGGAGGGATAGCTCCAGAAGTGAGAGACCCCAAGGGTTCCCAGGCTGGTGACCCAGGCAAGTCCCAGCGTTCACCAAGCTCGGCCTTTTCCCCCAGGCTGACCTGTGTTGCCCCTGGGAAGTTCCCAGTGTGAGGGAGACGCAGCCCTGTCTTCAGGAAGCCCCAGTCTGAGGGGACATGCAGCCCTATCTTCAGGGGTCCCCAGTCTGAAGGGAGACACAGCCCGTCCTCAGGGAGCCCTCAGGGAAGCCGGAGGCCCAAGCCAAAGGCCCTTCCCACACTGCTCCAGCTTGTCTTCCCACCCCTGCCCCAATTCTGTCACCCACAGCCCGGTGCCCCCCAGCGAGGGGCTGCAGAGGGACAGCTGAGCAAGACACAGTTTCTGCCTTCCCCACGCACGTGGCTGGAGTGGGGCTTTGAGCGGTGGGCAGGCAGTGCCAGCCGGCAGGTGCTCCGTGTTGGGACCACTACGGAGGGTACCCCACACGATCCTGCCCTCAAGGAGCCGACAGCTTCTTCACCACAGCTGGTAGAACCTGCACTGCCAACTCCCCAGTGAGGGCTCTCCCGTGATATGATATCGCGTGGCGGGCTCTGTTCTTACAACCTGATGTCAGCTCCCAGGTACTCAGAGCTCGGCCCCTGGTGGCTCTTGCTTGGCCAGCTGCCCGGTGAGGTGGTTTTGCTCACAGCGCATGGCTACTATGTATTAATACCAGCACTCTTCAAGCACTCTTACATGTATCACTTCATGCAATCCTCGTGTCAACTTTGTTTTAAATATAAGGAAGTAGAGGCAGGGAGAGGTTAAGGAACTTGTCCAGAGGGATGGAGCTGGCATGCGGGCAAGCCAGGAGTAAACCCAGGCTGTCCTGCTCTTATCACCAACCTGTGCTCTCCATGCCACCCAGGGCCATCTGGTCTCTGGGCAGTGTGTTCTGCCCATGAAGTAGAGGGCAGGGATTACAGGGCGCGTGGAAACATGTTTACCATGACCCAGGCCACCTCATGCAGCCCTCCTAGAAAGTCTTAATCATAATAGACGGAAATCAACACGCTTCATGGAAATGGAACGCCTGTGGTCCTTGAGCACACCAAAAGATGCTCAGCTTCACTCGTAATGAGAAAAATGGAAATGAAAACAACCCCGAGATACTGTTTTCTAAAGATCAGGTTGGCAAAGATCAAAAGTCTGATCTGTGTGGATGCGGCTGTGGAGGACGGGTTCTCCTAAGCTTGGCTGGTTGGGTTTGTGAACCGCCCCCTCCCCGCTCAGCCCCCCGCAGGACAGACCAGTGGAGAAATATGGCAGGTATCTGGCAAGATCACCCTTTGATGCCAGGATCCATCTTCCAGGAATTTACCTGCTCCGTATAGTCACAATATGCAAAATGACTGATTTCCATGTTTGTATTAATGAGAGACTGGGAAAACTGAAACTTCCATCAGTATGGAACTGGCTAGGACCCATGTGCCATCCACACAATGGGAATACCATGCAGCTCTTAAAAAAAAAGAAAAAAAAATCCAAGACACTCCACTGACAGATATGAAAATATCTCAGCTGGGCGTGGTGGCTCACACCTGTAATCCCAGCACTTTGGGAGGCTGAGGCAGGCGGATCACTTGAGGTCAGGAGTTCCAGATCAGCCTGGCCAACATGACAAAACCCCGTCTCTACTGAAAATACAAAAGTTAGCTGGGTGTGGTGGTGCACCACTGCACTCCAGCCTGGGTGACAGAGTGAGACTTCATCGCCCACCCCTGCCAAAAAAAAAAAAAAAAAAAAAAGATCTCCAAGATATTGCTAAGGGAAAAAAGAAAGGTTCAAGACAGTATGTATATAATGTTCTCATTTGCAGTAATAAAAAGAGAACAGGAAAAATGAAAACATGTTTGCTTGTCCATGCATGGAGCCTCTCTCTGGTGGAGCTGGCCACAGCGGTCAGGACCTGGAGGCTGAGAGATGAGGAGTGGGAGGAATTTTGTATTAAAGAGATTTTATTTAGAAGCGAAACATGGACATCTTTTAAGAGATTCGTGACCATTTCAATGAACATTGTTTAAAATAATCTCTATTGGAAACAATTATGCTCTCTATTATGTTCTAAAAGTCTATTATGTAACACATTGTTCACCTGCAACTTTTTTTTCTTTTCTTTTCTTTTTTTTTTTTTTTTTGAGACAGAGTCTCACTCTATCGCCCAGGCTGGACTACAGTGGTGTGATCTTGGCTCACTGCAACCTCTGCATCTCGGGCTCAAGTGATTCTCGTGCCTCAGCCTCCCGAGTAGCTGGGACTACAGGCATGCACCAAAACGCCTGGCAAATTTTTTTGTATTTTTATTAATTGTAGAAATGAGGTTTCACCATGTTGCCCAGGCTGGTCTCGAACTCTTGACCTCGGGTCATCTAATCACCTGGGCCTCCCAAAGTGCTGAGATTACAGGTGTGAGCTACTGCACCTGGCCTACGCGCAACTTTTTGTTTTCTTTTTTTTTTTTTTTTTGAGACGGGGTCTCACTCTGTCGCCCCAGCTGGAGTGCAGTGGTGTGATCTCGGCTCACTGCAACCTCTGCCTCCCGGGTTCAAGTGATTCTCCTGCTTCAGCCTCCTGAGTAGCTGGGACTACAGGCGCGTGCCACCACGCCCAACTAATTTTTGTATTTTTAGTAGAGACGGGGTTTCACCATATTGACCAGGATGGTCTCGATCTCTTGACCGAGAGACAGTCTCGGTCTCTTGATCTTGATCTCTTGGTCTCGTGATCTGCCCACCTCCGCCTCCCAAAGTGCTGGGATTACAGGCGTGCCCACAACTTTTTATTTAGATGACAAGCACACAGTCAAGTGCACAAATCTTTTTTTTTTTTTTAAGAGACAGTCTTGTTCTGTTGCCCAGGCTGAGTGCAGTGCAGTGGTGTGATCATAGCTCACTGCTGCCTTGAACTCCTGGGCTCCAGCGATCCTCCTGCCTTGGCCTCACAAAGTGCTGGGATTACAGACTTGAGCCACCATGCCCAGCCAAATGCACGAATCCCAAGTGTGCAGCTCAATGAGTTTTGACACATGAAACACCTGGGTAATCACACCCAGGTCAGGTAGAACATACCCAGCCTGTCTGAGGGGAAGGGGAGACTTTTCACTGTAAAGATCCCTTTTGAATTCTGAACCTGTGTGAATGTATAGTAAGCTCTAAATAAATATACAAACAAATTTAGAAGTGCAGAAGATATGCTGGGAGCCCCGCCCATCAGCCTGGAGAACCTGCTTGCAGTTGTGTCCCTTAGGTGAGTCAGGAGCTCCCCCCTGGCTGGGGGTGGAGTCCTCTGAGGGCAAGGACTGTGCCTGCCTCGGGTCTCCATCCCCTGCCTTTGCACAGGCCCTAGGCCTGAGCAGGCCTTCTGGAAACACCTGGCTGGAAAGGGCCTTGGCCACCAGTGACCTGTAAGGGGGAGATGAGGTTGGTGAGGGAGCTGGGGCGTCACCAGTGGCAGCCAGATGCTTGTCCATCAACAGCTCCTGTCCTGCTGCTCCTCCTCCCCTCCAGGCATGGCCCCAAGAAAGGGCCTGGCAGCACAGAGTGGTTGGGTGAATTTCTGTATTCCCTATTGACTTGAGTCTTGGATTACCATCTGCCTCAACCCTCTAGACCATAAGGTCGAGGAAGGCAGGGGCATTTATTCATTGCTTTGTCTTCAGTGCCTAGAACAGTGGCTGGCATGTAGCAGGTGCACAGCAAATATATACCAAGCGTGTGAGTGAATGACTATTCCAAGCTTCCAGAGGCAGGGGATGGGAGGAAGTGGCCCCTGGTGAGAAGCCCAGGAAGCCCATCTCCAGTTGTCTCTTTCCCTTCCAGTCGAATCAAGAGCAACGTGGATGGGCGGTACCTGGTAGATGGCGTCCCCTTCAGCTGCTGCAATCCTAGCTCGCCACGGCCCTGCATCCAGTATCAGATCACCAACAACTCAGCACACTACAGTTACGACCACCAGACGGAGGAGCTCAACCTGTGGGTGCGTGGCTGCAGGGCTGCCCTGCTCAGCTACTACAGCAGCCTCATGAACTCCATGGGGGTCGTCACACTCCTCATTTGGCTCTTCGAGGTAGGCCCTGGGCCAGCTGGGGGTGGGGGTAGGGAGAGCCTCTGGCCCCTTCCGGTCTAATGGGGGCGGAGCCAGGCCTGGAGAGAGCATGCCTCCCTCCTTGGAAACAGCCTTCAGTGAGGTTGTGAGTCAGATCAGCCTGGGCTTGAACCCCACCCAGTGCCTCCACCTTTTGTATTTATTTATTCATTTATTTAGTTTTTGGTTTCTTTCCCACCACTTAAATTTTTTTTTTTTTTTGAGACTGAGTCTCTCTCTGTTGCCCAGGCTGGAGTGCAGTGGCATGATCTTGGCTCACTGCAACCTCCCCCTCTTGGGATCAAGTGATTCTCCTGCCTCAGCCTCCCCATAGCTGGGACTAAAGGCATGTGCCACCACGCCCGGCTAATTTTTTGTATTTTTAGTAGAGACGGGGTTTCACCGTGTTAGCCAGGATGGTCTCGATCTCCTGACCTCGTGATCCTCCCGCCTTGGCCTCCCAAAGTGCTGGGATTACAGGCGTTAGCACCGCACACAACTGACACTTTTTTTTTTTTTAAATTTAAGGTGAGATTTATAAAAGGTAAACAATTTGGTGTCATCTAGTTGATTTACAATGTTGTGCAACCACCTCTACCTAGTTCCAAAAGATTTCCATCAGCCCCCAAGAAAATCTCACACTCATGAAGCAGTCACCACCTCCCAACCTGCCCCCAACCCCTGACAACTATTCTCTGGATTTATGTATTTTGGACATTTCATATAAATATACCCATATTACGTTTGGCTTCTTTTAGTTAGCATGCTTTGGAGGTTCATCCTGTGTCCCCACTTTTTGGTACTGAGGTCTTAGTAATGCATTTAACCTCTCTGTTATATGGGGTGACAGCACTTAGCTTTGGGGACTATTGGGAGGCAACATGAACAGCATATGCAGGTGTTCAGGAAATGGGTACTGTTTGGATTTGGGCTTCTTGAGATGCTGGCCCCCATTTACCTGTTAGTCTAATAATGTGTGGGTTCATCTTATCCGCAACGCTCAGTTCCTCTGTAAACTATAGGGCTTGCAATGTAAGCAAATCCTCAGTGAGTGTGCTGAATTTACTCCTTGGTAAAAGAGATATTCATTTTTAATTTTTATTATTTTAAATTGTTTATTTTTTTTTTTAGAGACAAGAAGAAAAATTCACTGTGTCGCCCAGGCTGGAGTGCAGGGGCATGATTGTAGCTCACTGCAGCCTCAAACTCCTGGGCTCAGGGCTCTTCCCACCTCAGCCTTCTGAGTAGCTGGGACTATAGGCACACGCAGAGTAGCTGCAAGCGGGTGCCCTGAGTCACACTCCATAGAGTCTTTTGTAGAAATTGGGTCTTGCTCTGTTGCCCAGGCTGCTCTCTAACTCCTGGTTTCAAGCAATCCTCCTGCCTTGGTCCCCTAAAGTGCTGGGATTACAGGTGGGTGCCACTGCACCTGGCTGAGAGATCTTTCTTTCGAGACAAAGTCTTGCTTTGTCGCCCAGGCTGGAGTGCACTGGCATGATGTCAGCTCACTGCAAGCTCCACCTCGTTCAAGTGATTCTCCTGTCTCAGCCTCCCAAGTAGCTGTGATTACAGGCGTGCACCACCATGCCCAGCCAGTTTTTGTATTTTTAGTAGAGATGGGGTTTTGCCATGTTGGCCAAGCTGGTCTTGAACTCCTGACCTCAAGTAATCCACCAGCCTTGGCCTCAGCCTCCCAAAGTGGTGGGATTACAGGCGTGAGCCACCATGTGTGGTCAGAGATATTTCTTAAACATGTACCTGTATGCCAGGCACTGCTCTAGGAGTTGAATGAGAGACTGTTAGTAAATGAGGTGGCACGGTGACTCAGGGTACGTGCTTTTAGCTACCTTGAGAGCAGAAAATCCAAACTTCAAAATCCCAATGTACAAAGCCAGGAACTTTTGGTGAGGAAGCTTTTTCCATTGAGGAGATTCCCAAAGATTCCTTTAAATGAGTCACCTTGCCTGTGCACCTAATGCCAGCTGGCAACATGGGGTAACCACCTATCTACAACAGTAACAAAAAAAAAACAAAAACAAAAATTAGCCAGGTATGGTAGCAGGCCCCTGTAATCTCAGCTATTCAAGAGGCCGAGGCACGAGAATTCCTTGAACACGGGAGACAGAGTTTGCAATGAGCTGAGACCATGCCACTGCACTCCAGCCTGGGTGACAGGGCGAGACTCGTCTCAAAAAAAAAAAAAAAAAAAAAAAAAGTACCACACAGCAGATGCAGAAAAGAGGTGACCTCTTAATTCCACCCAAAGAAGTTACTGAACCACACAATATGTGCCAAGCGACAGAGTGTAGAGGGGCACCGAGGTGAAGGAACCCAGGATTAATGCACCTGGGATGGGGGCGACCCGAGGGGGTGGGGAGGGAGGATGAGCTGCAGGGGAGCTCACCAAGGGCTGAAGATGAATTAACAGATGAACATGGAGTGGAACAAGGTTCTAGGCAGAACATAGCAGATGGTAAAGACCTAGAGAGGAGAGAGTATGGGGCATGGGCGAACCCAAAGCAGCCCAGGGTGGCTGGAAAGGGAGGAAGAGAGGGGTCTGAGATGAGGCTGGAAGAGTCAGGTGTGTTGAGCACTGAGGGCAGGGCAGCGTGGGGCAGGCTGTCACCAATCCACATTCCACAGTGCTCAGGTTGAGTCCTCTCTGGGACCCTCATTTTGAGGCTCCTGTGGTTTCCGAATGATCCAGCTCCCAGTGATTCTCCCAGATTGTCTCTAAATCTCTTCTCCCGCCATCAGGTGACCATTACAATTGGGCTGCGCTATCTGCAGACGTCACTGGACCGTGTGTCCAACCCCGAGGAACCTGAGAGCGAGAGCGAGGGCTGGCTGCTGGAGAAGAGCGTGCCAGAGACCTGGAAGGCCTTTCTGGAGAGCGTGAAGAAGCTGGGCAAGGGCAACCAGGTGGAAGCCGAGGGCGCAGACGCAGGCCAGGCCCCAGAGGCTGGCTGAGGGCCCTGGGGCCCCTCCCTTCCCGAACACTGAGAAATAGTGGACTCAAGAAACGCGGATCTCCCCCTCGTCCAACTCTGAAAGTCTGAATCTCCCAAGGAGGGCACCATCTCACAGAGACTCTCCCTGATGGTGGAATTTAAGTTTAGGGTCCCTAAAAGCATTTGACACACAGTTGTTGAATGACTGACCCAAAATGTGAATGAGTGAGCTCCCTTCAGGCCCGCTGCCCTAGGATATGCCCTCCTGGTGACTCAGGGGCTCTCTCAGATGGCTATTTAGTCCTACCCTACAGTCACTGGCTGTATCCAAGGGCTGCTCCCCTTTTAGAATTTACCTCTTATGAGCTCCATGTTGCTTCACTCTATATCCAAAGTGTCACTTGGTGCATAAGTACAGAAGTCTGAAAAATGGCCATGTTGTCTTTTTTTTTTTTTTTTCAATGCCAAGATTGACAGGTTGGCCATTTGCTTAATGCCAGAAGTTGGGGGAAAGTTACACTTTTCTAAGAATAATGGACTCTTAAGGCATTGAGGGCTCTAAACAGGATTCTTTAATCATGACGCAAGAGAATTTCAAGGCAGGAGATTATTTCCCCTACCAAAAACACAGTGAAAGGCCTGCTTTTGTGTCCCATTCACATGCCCTCGGTCACTGAGTCTGGAGTGAACCATGGGTTGAGGAAGTCAGGCTGCTGGCGTGTCCCAGCACCACACCACCCCTAGGGTGCCGGGTGATCTCGTGTGGCTCATCTGTGGAAGCACTGGGGTGGGCTGCTGCCCTGCTGTGGAAGAGGAGCAACAATCAGACATGAGTCCACCCTTTGGAGACCAGGCCTCAGTTCTTGGTGGGCCCAGGGACACCCACACAGGTGGCCATCACAGCCCTATGGACAACACTAATTGTCCACAGCAAAGGGCAAGGAATTCTCTGGGAGCTTCTTCTGTTTCTTCCCTCCCAGATACCCATCTTGAAAAACACTATTTCTGGAATGCTTCTGCATCTAAGGAGATTCTTTGAGATAGCCCATCTTCCTGAGCTAGCAAATACATGAGTTTTCACTTTCTTTAGGAAAGAGAAACTTTCAGGGGAAGGAATGATTTTGCTGACTTCCCAGACCCTGGTGACCAGACCAAGGCGGGGCCCAGCATAATTCCGCCAGTTGGATGAATATTCAAGAGAGCTCATTCCTACCTGGCTGGAGACCACAGCCAGAAGGCAAAAACCAGAAAGGGAACAGTAGATAATTTACCTCTGCTTCTGACCGATGGTGTTTGGGAATAGGTTACTTTGGACTGAGTTTGGGTTCTTTGCTGTCCTAAGAACTTCAGTGTAGAGAAAATAAGACTTCTGGTGCTGCCTGGGGTATGTTCTGGGCTTAATTCCCCCAAGCAGAAGACCAGATCCAAGATGTCTGGACACCCTGTCAGACGTTGGTCCCAAGTTTAATTAGATTTCTGAGTCTCATTGAGGCCAAGGAATGATCCCTACTGAAAAAATGCTGAGCCAGACATCTTTGGCAAAGGTCCCTGAGCTCTCGCCGTCTCTCAAGAGTGCTGAGAACCATGGTGAAAATGCTGCTCTAGGCCCACAAGTGTAACTATGCTGTTAACAGCTGTCAACAGATATTAAAATTCATACTGTATGAAAATCACTTCTGTTAAATGACTAAGCCCATTCAACATGTATCGCAGAATCCCCTACTACAGCTAGTATTTGCCAAAAAGGAAAAGAAACCCACCCTAAAAGGAAGCATTGGTAACAATCATTGTTAGAAACATGGCCTGTGTATCACATCACTCCATCTGGCCATCTCTTACCTGTAACAACAGCGACTATTATAGCAGTGACTATTATTATATCCAAATAATCTCAGCATTTGCTAGAGTTTGAACCAGAGCTGAATACATGGAATTTTAATGTAGTAATTTAGGCAAAACTCCAAGCCATTTTTTCTTCTCCTCTGGCCAAAACATTATTTCCTCAAACAGGGAAATATCCCTACGGGGCCAGGTTATAGGGGCAAATGTGAACAACCTGAGCATCTGAAGGTTGTTGAGAGGCCCAAGAGTGCATTGACCCTACAATATATCTCATTCATTGGTTCGGAGCAGGCTTAGAGTTAACTGCATTTTAACAGGTCTTCTCAGGTAGCCGGTAGTTGCTAGAGAAACCTGGACCATCCCTTTTGGTCACCTACCAGTGCCCAGGAAGTCTCTACTATCAGGTTTTTGCTTGTGTGTAACTTCAGTCTTTCGTTGGGCTGGTGTAAATCCTGTTCTCCTGAGCGACCCAGGCAGCTTTTTTTTTTTTTTTCCTTCCAAATATGGAGTTTTGCTCTTGTTGCCCAGGCTGGACTGCAATGGCATGATCTCAGCTCACTGCAACCTCTGCCTCCTGGGTTCAAGTGATTCTCCTGCCTCAGCCTTCCTACTAGCTGGGATTACAGCATTGGCCACCACACCCCGCTAATTTTTATATTTTTAGTAGAGATGGGGTTTTGCCATGTTGTCCAGGCTGGTCTCGAACTCCTGTCCTTAGGTGATCTGCCTGCCTTGGCCTCCCAAAGTGCTGGGATTACAGGAGTGAGCCACTGCACCTGGCCCAGCCAGCTTTTAAAGTTCTGCCAGCATAGCCCTGGGACAGGGGTGAGGGGTAAAGACAGAGCCTTAGGACTTTCATTTTTAAAATGCTCACTCCATAGTGAAGAAACAGGTGATGACTATCCTGAATATTTGGGAAGCTGTGTCCTGGAATTTTTGGCCTCAGTTCCAGAACCCACAACTTCTTTACAACATGCTTCAAGCCCAGGACTGAGCTGCCAGTAAATAAACCCCTAGTAACCTTAATATGGGTTAATAAGATTAGGTGCCCGCTCTGCACGCTCCCCTGCCCCTCCTCGTCCGGGCACCTGTTATGCTAAGCCAGCATGTTTGCAGCTTAGCCAGGGGCAATCGTGGACCAAGAAAGGGATTTTCATCCACTACTGGCTAAAAAGATGGCTCTCAATGACAGCGCAGGCAGGCAGGCAGCAGCACTGTGTTAGGAAGAGAAAAGTGTCTGTCGAATACTATGAAAGTCCAGGGAAGAGAGAGGTGCCTTCCCAGGTCACAATGGATAGATTGGCTGGAAGGGAGAAAAACATGTCAGACCTTAACTCCTGACAGCATTTTATCCTGTCCATCACAGAGGAGTGTAAACAGCAAAGTTAGAGATTAGAGAATGCTGAGCTCTCAGGATGGCGTCAAAAGGAGGATTAAGATGTAAGTGACAACTTCTAGCTATTTACCTGAGGGAAGTGAAAATTCAGGTTTGTACAAAAACCTATCCATGAATGTTTGCAGCAATCACCAAAACAATCATCCAAACTCACCCAAATGCCCTTCATCTGGCAACTGCCCAGAAGTCTACAACGGAATGCTACTCAGCAATCCAAAGGAACAACAGGGAGGACCCAGATGCATTCTTCTTTAGTGAGAAGCCAGACTCAAAATGATACATACGATACAATTCCATTTATATAACATTCAGGAAGAGGCAAAACAAAGGGAGAGAAAAGCACTGGTAGCTGGAAGCCAGGATGAGGCAAGAAGCTGACTACAAAGGGGACTTTTGGGGATGACAGAATTGTTCTATTTCTTGATTGTGGTTGTTAAACTGTATGCATTTGTTAAAATGTATAAAACTGTACACTAAAAAGTTAATCTGTTTGTAAAATATACCTCAATAAATGTGACTTAAAAAACAAGAGCAGGAACAGGCCAGACACAGTGGTTCACACCTATAATCCTAGCATTTTGGGAGGCTGAGGCTTGAGAATCATTTGAACCCAAGGGTTCAAGACCAGCCTGGGCAACACAGCGTGACCATATCTACAAAAAAAAAAAAAAAAAAAAAAAAAAAAACAAAAACAAAAAGCAAAAAACAAACAAAAAACACAGAAATTAGCCAGGCGTGGTGGCATGTGCCTATAGTACCAGCTACTGGGGAGGCTGAGGTGGGAGGATTGCTCAAGCCCAGAAGGATGAGGCTGCAATGAACCAAGGCTGTGCCACTGCACTCCAGCCTGGGGGCCAGAGCAAGACCCTGTCTCTCAAAAAAAACCAAACCAAACCACCACCACCAAAACCAAGAGTAGGAAGAGAGGGAGGAACGAGTCAGAAGGGGCTTCATGAGTTCCTGGAACTAAAGACAAAGAGTAGTGAAGGCAGTAGGCTGGGAGCAGCGTTAATGACCAGGAGGCAGGGTGAGTGCAATGGAAACCTTGCTGTTTTAGTTTGATGCTCTCAAGAGGATTTCAAAAAAACAGAATTCTCATGGACAATGACTCCCCTAGGAAGACAGTGTAGCTGCCTTCCTATCTCTCTCTCAAAAGCAGGAAGTGGGGAGTATGTAAGGACAAGGACCTTGAGATCACCAGGTGAGGATGAACAGGAGTTTAAACCCAGACACAGGTCTTGGAGTGCCCTGTTTCCCAGTGATTTGAGCTCCGAAATGGTCCAGAAAGGTCACACGCTGTCATGGCTAATGAATATGAAATTAATCAGCTGAAATGATGATCACACTTTATCTGGGAAGGTCAAGATAGTTTGGCTAATGGCCATAATTGACACTAATAATATAAGCTTCTTAAATTTAAAGCTAACACAGATATCCCACTATATTTGTAGCAAGGTGACACGGGGCACACTGCTGTGGCAGGTAAGTGTGTAAAACGAAACAAAGATATATGCTAACGAAAAGTAATGCCAACACCTAAAGCATTTATTTGGATATCTTTAAACTTTTTACATATGATACATTCCAAATTTTACAAGTTGTCCACAGATATTAAAGTTATAGCCAATTTAATAAACAGATATGATTTTCCCTGATACGGAAAGCATGTTATATAAACATTTCTACAGTAAACATAAAACATGCAGAACAAATCATAAAACTAACATGATTTGTAAGGTAGGAAAGACAACTACCTCAACACCAGAAAATAAAAAGGTGTGTATGTTGCAATTTCATGTAAATTCATCTTCTCCCAGGCTCAGTGATATTCTCAGAGAATGGAATCCAGAGACACCCTTTGCTATCTCCAGGCTCCTAGGAAGTCGGGCCGGAAAGCTGAGTATTGTTTTGATTTGGTGAAAATGTTTATAATTCGCTTGTAGAGAGAGAAACCTGGTCTTATTATTTTAAATTTTAGCTTGGTGAACATACGAAAAAAAGCCAAAAGAAGCTTACCTTAAAAGCTAAAGAAACTGGATGTGACAGAGGCCAAAATAAACACGAATTATGCCACCTTTAGCCCAACCAACCAGATCTTATGAAGGCCAGAAAAAGGGGGAGAGAGCTGGATTCAAATGTGAATTTTCTTCCTGTTGGTTCTCCTCTCAGCTGGGTGAGTCAGTCCCAAGCAAGAATGGTGATGGGTCATCCTCCTCTCAAGAGGGGGCGGTTCTTTCACACACTACCTTGGAGAGGAATGTGGCTTCTATATCCTCACTTATTTTAGCCTCAGGTCCGGATTTCTGACCTTCTTCCTGCTATATTGTGGAACAGTGCCTAGTTGACTGGTAGCTGAGTGGAACAAAACTTGTAATCCAAAGAAAACTGATTGAAAGGGTCACTTGCATTGGTTAAAAAAATCCAAGAGCCTCTTATTATTCACTTGTTCCTTAGCCCCACCTTAGACAGGCTCAGAATTTATTCCTCTACTAAGTCTTCAGTCACTCTCTGCATGTATTCAAGCTCTCAGCAATCATACATCAAACAATAGTAGTTGTGTGGTACATCATAATTATAAGCCATTTTGTAAGTGGCTCTTGTTCTAGGAAGGCACCTCAGTAAGAACAATCTTCAAAAAGAATAAAAAGCCTGGGTGCCAGACCATCCCAGGAATGCACTAAGTGAGCCAGCAAGGAAGCAGCAGCTTGTCTGTTCCAGGAAATGCTGGCTGGGTGGGAGTGGGTTCTCACCTTCTTTAGTGTTTGACTTTAGATGATATACTCTGCCAATTTAGCCTTAGAAATAACAAGAGAATATTACTGTCTGAAACATTAGGATATTCTAAAAGAATACAGATAAGAAAATTAGAATACTCTTTTAGAATACCTACTATTTTAAACTTAACCTTGGTGAACATCTGAAAAAAAGCCAAAAGAAGCTTACCTTAAAAGCTAAAGAAACTGGATGTGACAGAGGCCAAAATAAACATCAATTATGTCAGCCACAGCCCAAACAACCAGATCTTATGAATGAAGGCTTCTCATCTGGATATTAGGATATTCTCAAAGAATATCCTAAATTTTTAATCCATACTCTTTTAGAATATCCTAATTTTTCTTCCTAATTCTAAAAGAATATCCTAATTTTTAAGATCACCCTAAGTTTTTGGAAAGCCCTTTAAGTGAGTTTTCTCAAAGCCAAAAGTCTTGCCATAAAAAAAAAAAAAGAAAAAAAAAAAAAACCCTCCAACAGCCCTGAAAAACCAGCCAGCACAGTAGCAAGCCACCTTCTCCCCACGGGCTTCTTCCGCATGCGTGTCCCCCAGCTCTCTCCTAGTCAACGGAGAGAAGGGAACACTGCCTTCACAATCAACCACTCTGCTCCTAGGAGTAGGTCCTGTCAGCGGAGGGGACACCAACCCAGTCCCAGTGTTGGGCCACTCAGTGAAACCAGGAAGTATGACCCAACAGACCACAGAGACTTTGTTTCCTGTCTCCGTTGAATCAGCTTCAGACCCACAGTTCACTATCATCAATAACGTGAAATATCACATAATGGCTGGGACTATGCAGTCAGACCCCCACAAAGGGGCTGGGATCCAATCTAGGAAAAGAAGCTCCTTGCTCGATCTTAAAACCCAAGACGTTATATTTGAGGGGCACAGCAAACAGTGCAAGAAAATCTGCTGATGGAAGATGATTTTCATCAGTCCTCAGAACCAGAAACTATAAAACTGGGAAGGAAAGTTTAAATAAAGAATTTATTTCCAAATTCAGCAGAACTTCTTTCTTTCTTAAAAAGCCAACTGGGCTAAAAAAATCCAAGTTTCTGTTTTTTGGTGGTGCAATAATTATAAATGTTGCCAGTCAATGCCAACCAGTGTCTGATTGGCTTCCTGTGCATGTCCAATTTCCTCTGTGACACTGTGTTGGTGCCAGAGCTTCTGAATCTTCTTGAATCGCTCTTTGCATAAATGTAAAGGATTTCCCCGTCTAGAAAGAGAAGACACATGTCACTCAGAATGTGTTCTGTTTATTCCATTATAACCCAACCCTTCCTGACTTAGGCTAGGTTACAAGTTATTGGTTTTAGACTCCCTGCAACATTTCTGTGTGGCAGCTGACTGTGGCTATTAACAAAAATACTAGCTCTGTTTGCCAAGAGCAGGTAAAAGGGAATAAATGCTGAAAGAGGAGGGAAAGATACACAAACCACACTTACTCAGAATGAGGTGAGGGAATAGAGGTTGCGGGGGATCAGGAGGGTCTGGGTTGAGAGGCTAAAACTACCAATTCATTGTCCATTTTGTTGGTAACACGTAAAAAGGAAAGGGGGCAGAGGAGAGGGTGAAAGAATTATACGAGTAAAAATGTTCCTCATAGATTTTACTAAGAGCGCGAAGATAAGAAAAGAAAAGAAAAGAGAAAAGAAAAGAAACGTTCCCCAGATGCAATCTTTCAGCCACACTCTCAGTGAAGCAATCAACTGAGAGTAACTTCCAGGTCCAATTTAAACACAAGTGCAAGCTTTGGTGGGTTCCTGCCTGGGACCAGTGCCCTGAGCCAGGTACCTCTGCTCCTGTTTCTGAGCACAGCCATCCTCTCACTCACTAACCAGACTCTCCTCCTCTAACAGCCCATGCTGAGAACAGTAGGGGACACCATCACTGGGTGGCACATGGGCAGAGCCTTGCAGTCCAGCGCCTGGGGCAGCTCATCTACTTACCTTGCTTGGGTTTCTAGGCCTTCAACATCTGCTACGCAAGGCTGGACAGGCATATCTATGGAGGTTAAAACTTCTATCTCCTTTAGACAAAAGAGATGGTCTAAAAGAAGTTCTTTAGTAGTGCTTGGGAGAAGGGAATTGTTAGCTTACAATACACTAAAGCTACCAGAGTAGAAGTAACTTAGCCTCAAATATTGTTATGTTGTTCTATGTTTTAAATCTTTGTCCCCAAGATTTTAGTATAATAAGCACATTTGTTAGCAATTAAGATTTTCTCAAACACTAGGCCTCCTCTATACAAGGCCACACAAGTCAGAGTGGGCCATCCCTGGAGTGCTCTGGGCTGGGATGCCATATGGCAGTTCAAACAGTTCTTTGGAGTGATAAATGGAATAAAGCTGTACTCTGTCCTATTCTCTTCCCTTACCTATCCTGATGTTCCTCATGGCATTCTGAAGGCTGGGAAAAGACCACCACACCAGGCTGCCAGGGCACCCTTGCTGGAAGACTCCACTGATAACACAGCCACCTCTTCCAGAACCACCTCAGCCCTCCACCCTCAGGACGTCAACACATCCTGAAGGGTGCTGCGGGCCCTGAGTCAGCTGACTAGGATGGGTTCTTACCTGAGTCCCTGGTCGGTCTC
Organism: Macaca thibetana thibetana; assembly: GCF_024542745.1. Lineage (NCBI taxonomy): Eukaryota > Metazoa > Chordata > Mammalia > Primates > Cercopithecidae > Macaca > Macaca thibetana. Next base: position 43,615,520 of record NC_065581.1, on the reverse strand, counting down.
CCCATAGTCATCAAGGTAAGGAGGAGAATAAAAACAGCCTTTGGTTTTCCCGGCTAAAAATAGCACCTGACATTCCCGTACTCTGTAGAGAGATCATCCAAACGTTATACATTTATACATTAGTAACCAACGTTTGTATTCAGTTCTAAATAGAATGAAATCTTATAGTACTGCTATTTAAACCACTATTATGAGGAAGTTATCCATTAAAAAATGTGCACAAACTAGGAAATAGGTTGAATCGAGACAAATTTGTGGCCCCTGATTCCTTTGAGAGATTTGCATTTTTCTGGCATTAACAGTTCAGTGCAATTAAACATATTTATTGAGGACCCAATATGTATACGAAATTGTCAAGGTCCTGGGGGGATGACTAAGCTGCGGATACAACCTAAGCTCCAGAGGAGCCCACACTCATGTCACACCTCTGCTTCAAACCCTGGAATGGCTTCCACCTCGCCCAGAGATGTCACCAGCACACAGCAGGCCCTGGATTCTCTCACTTGTGCACAGCACTCCAGTGACACGAGCCTCCTTGCCTTGAGCAGGCAGGCATATTTCTACCCCAGGAACTGTGCAGAATGTTCTGAGTAGAATGTTCTCCCGCTTCTTTAGGGCTTTACTCAGAAGTCATGTTCTTAGGAAGCCTTCCCTGATCTACTAAAATTAAATCTCAAATTTAGCTCCACAGCTGCCATTTCATATTCCCCTCCCTGCTTTATTTTTTCTCCTTAGCATGTGTCACTATCTAAATTCTTGTCAGTCTTGCTTGTCCTCTCTCTCATTAGAAAACGAGCTCCATCCATGAGGGCAGAGATCTTTGCACTGCGGACTATTGCATTCTCAATGCCTAGTACATAGTAGTCACTAATCACAAGCTGGCATGTAGAGTTGTGATAATATGTACGAATGGAGGTAAAATCCAAAAGCCATGAGGACATGAGGACACAACAGAAAGTAATTCTGACTGGATTTGTACACAAAATCAGAGGTTTCATGTTAGTGGGAGACGTGAAGAAAGTAGTACAGAACTGTCGCCTATGGTTGGGGGAAGAGGAGTGGGAATGGTGACAATAAAAGAACCAACACAGAGTTGGCATGGGCCAAATGTGAGATGTGAGGAGACAAGGAGCTCCATGTTTCTGGAATGAATCAAACACAGAACAGTGCTCTCAAAATTCCTGGCAATGCAATAGCTTCCTGTGACACCCTAACAGTCAGATACTGAGGCAGATCCAAAGCCAAAAAGCCCCTGCAGGTCCTTACCTCAGGAAGATGCCCACTCCAGAGCCACAGGAGTAGGTGTGAGCTGTGCAGGCTCCTACATCCTCCCCTTCCAGCTCAGTCTGGCAGCAGTAACTCTGGGAGCACAGCAGAGATCCACACACAAGGCACAGAGTTGGGGCTCTGCTCTTATCACCACCTGATTTGGGGCACCTCCAAGGGATAAAAAACCCACAAGTCATTGATCTAAAGAGTGGCTAAAAAGCTAGTGAAGAAAACACCAGCCCAGAAAAGAATTCTGCAATATCAAGTAAAGCCAAAGCAGCGTATATCCTACAGTCTATGCAAATTTATTCCTAGAATCAGGAATAGGAAACACCTTGCACATATATACAGAGACCATGTACTGGAAACACTCAAAAGAATCAATAACTGGAGAAAAAAATAAATAAAATCATCAATAGAAGAAAAAGATAAATGGTGCCACTGCCATATAATAAAATACTGTAGAGCAGTGAAAAATCAATAAAGTTATACATGTCAATGCAGATAAATCTTAGAAACAATGCTGAATGAATGCAAAATCAGCTGGGTGCAGTGGCTCACGCCTGTAACCCCAGCACTTTGGGAGGCAAAGGTGGGTGGATCAACTGAGGTCACAAGTTTGAGACCAGCCTGACCAAGATGGTGAAACTCCGTCTCTACTAAAAATACAAAAATTAGCCAGGCATGGTGGCGTGCACCTGTAGTCCTAACTACTTGGGAGGCTGAGACAGGAGAATCACTTGAACCTGGGAGGTGAAGGTTGCTGTGAGCCAAGATCACAGCACTGTACTCCAGCCTGGGCAACAGAGTGACACTCTGTCTCAAAAAAAAAAAAAAGTAAAAAATAAAAACATGCAAAATAACAATATATGCTGTTTAGGAACATAAACCTATTATGGTTAATGTATAGGAATAGAATGCTTAATATTCCATTTAGAATAGTAGGTATCTTCAGAGGGAGGAGGAAGAGGCAACAGAGAAGAGACAGCTGGGGAGCTTCAACTGTCTAGGTAATGTTTAAGCTCTTACATTATTATATTCTTCTTTTCTTTTTGAGACAAGGTCTCGCTGTCACCCAGGCTAGAGTGCAGTGGCACGATCATGACTAACCGCAGCCTCCAACTCCTGGGCTCAAGTGATACTCCCACCTCAGCCTCCCCTATTATTCTTTATGCTGCTTGTATGTTAAATATTTGATACTATATTAAAAATTACTGCTGGGCATAGTGGCTCACGCCTGTAATTCCAGCACTTTGGGAGGCCGAGGTGATACTAAAAATACAAAAAAAATTAGCTGGGCCTTGTGGAACGTGCCTGTAATCCCAGTTACTCAGGAGGCTGAGGTACGAGAATCACTAGAATCTGGGAGGCGGAGGTTGCAGTGAGCCAAGGTGGCACCACTGCACTCCATCCTGGGTGATAGAGTGAGGCTTGGTCTCAAAAAAAAAAAAAAAAAAAAAAAAAAATTACTAAGGGCTGTTATTACTTTAGGTGTAATTATTAAACATTCATGAATCGAACTTGCTCCTCCTACTCCCATTCCATGTCTTATTCTGAAACACAGTGAAATGATGCTTTTATAAGTTACGTAGTATAGAGTACTACAGATGTTATTCTTTTTTTTGAGACAGAGTTTTGCTTTTGTCACCCAGGCTGGAGTGCAATTGCTCGATCTTGGCTCACTACAACCTCCGCCTCCCGGGTTCAAGTGATTCTCCTGCCTCAGCCTCCCGAGTAGCTGCGATTACAGGTGCCTGCCACCACGCCCAGATAATTCTGTATTTTTAGTAGAGACAGGGTTTCACCAAGTTGGCCAGGCTGGATCTTCTGACCTCAGGTGATCCACCCACCTCGGCCTCCCAAAGTGCTCAGATTACAGGTGTGAGCCACTGAGCCTGGTCAAGTTTCTTCTTTTTTCCCTTTTTTCTCTCCCTCCTCTCATAAAGTACTAAAATATGATTTCTCTACCCAAACAAAACAAAGAACAACAACAAAATCCTTCAAATTCTTTGTAGAGAGGTGTTTCCAGTGGCAGGGATGTTCAATGCTAACAGCAAAACTTACGAGAAATTGGATGCTTGATTAATGAGGCTGCTGTAATCCTCTGGAAGGTTTATTAATTTGTTAGATTCTCTTGGATATCTGGAAAAAAAGGGAAAAATTAAAAAAATGCTCCATTAATTTAGGTCATATTATACTACGAGGCACTTCCATGTGCACATACCTGCCTAGCCCGGGTAACACGGTGTGGCCTTTCACTACTTTACCTATTGCCAAGACAAGAAATGGAGTTAAACGGAAGGGGGGATTATTTTAGACAGTAGTTCTTAATCGTATCAAAATCACTTGGGGGAATTTTGAGGCGATAGACATGCTAGGGCTTTAACTTTAGAGAAATTAGATTCAGTAGGTAGTGGCCTGAGTATTTTTTCAAGTTCCCAAGGTTATTCTGATGTATACTTCTGGTTGAGGATTACTGTTCCATTTATTAAGAGTTTTCTGACATCAGGGTGCAATCACATGAAATTGGATATTCAACCATTTTTGACTTATAAACGGACATTTCATGTGGTCCAACCTAATAAAATTGGAGTGTTATTTCCGGATGTGTAAAAGCAAACAAACAGGACAGATAATCTCTAGTCTTCTGACTTTTATGGACAGTGTATTTACCAGAACTAAGAGATATAGGTTGAGTATCCCTTATCTGAGATGCTTGGGACCAGAAGTGCTTTGGGTTTTGAATTTCTTTAGAGTTTGGAATATTTGTATTACTTCTGTTTGGATTCTGTAGTAAAGCATGCTCTACCAGATCATAACAAATGCATCTCAACTGTTAATCCAAGTTGACTATCTCTAATGTTAAAACCTGAAATCTGAAATGCTCCGTAATTTGAAACTTTGTGAGTGCCAACATGATGCTTAAAAGGAATGCTCATAGGGACATTCCAAAGTTCAGATTTCTGGATTAGAGATGTGCAACCTGTACAATAACAGTTGAGACACATCTTGTTAGGATCTGGTAGAGCACACTTTACTACAGAATCAGAATAGAATTAATGTAAAAAGAAATGAAGGAAAAATAATGATAAGAAATGACTGGCCATGATTTGACTGATAGTTATTGAAGGTGAATGACAAGTATGTGGAGCCTCATTATTTTGCTCTTCACACTTCTGAAGAGTTTTCCCATAATGAAAGACAGAAAAAAATAGAGCTAAGAAAAACCTAGGAGATGTGTTATATTTTTTAAAGCAAATATATATATATAATATACATAACTTTGTTATTTGCTAAAATATAATAACTTTGTTATTTGCTTTCTCTGCCAAGAATGTAGTATATTTATGTTCATAATTCTGACTTTGATAGACTCTTCTCATTAGATTAAGAAGAAAATATGAAGGCAACATATCTCAACCTTTTGGAACCACTGAAGGCGTGAGAAGTCAGTTTCTGAAGGAATACAGCACTTATATCCTGATTCCACCCTTTCTCCCACCCCAATCAAGTTTTTGAGGATCTTTAACTCACCTTATAGCATCTCTTTCACCTTCTAGATATCTTTTAACTTCACTGTTATGGCACCAACTTTAATATAAACAGAGGGGGAAAAAACACAAAACACGTTTACTTTTAAAGGGTTAAAACCAGAATTTTTTCCCCTCCATAGCCAATAAGAGGAAAATAATATTTTTGACCTAACATACTTACTTCATCAAAAGAAATCTGAAGAAATACTATTTTGCCTATAACTTTTAAAATCAGGAAAATATTCTCTAAAAGCAAGAATGCTTAAATATATTAAGATTTGTGGCTATAAACATCATTATCTTACTAATTTGGATACTCTAGAAAAACTAGTCAATATTAATCTATATTAATGCCAAGCTAACATTATCTAGAGCTAGAACACTCATATTAAAAATAAAACTTTTTTTTTTTTGCCAGGCGCGGTGGCTCACATCTGTAATCCTACCACTTTGGGAGGCCGAGACGGGCGGATCACGAGGTCAGGAGATCGAGACCATCCTGGCTAACACAGTGAAACCCCGTCTCTACTAAAAATACAAAAAATTAGCCGGGTGTGGTGGCGGGCGCCTGTAGTCCCAGCTACTCGGGCGCCTGTAGTCCCAGCTACTCGGAAGGCTGAGGCAGGAGAATGGCGTGAACCTGGGAGGCGGAGCTTGCAGTGAGCCGAGATTGCACCACTGCACTCCAGCCTGGGCAACAGAATGAGACTCCGTCTCAAAAAAATAAAAACAAAAATAAAAAAAAGAACAAAAATAAAAAAAACTTTTTTTGGCCAGGTGCTCATGCCTGTAATCCCTGCACTTTGGGAGGCTGAGGCGGGAAGAGTACTTGAGCCCAGGAGTTCGAGACCAGCCTAGGCAATATGGCAAAAGCCCTTCTCTACTAAAAATACAAAAATTAGCTGGGTGTGGTGGCACGTGCCTATAGTCCCAGCTACTTGGGAAGCTGAGGCGGGAGGATTGCTTGAGCCCAGGAGGATAAGCTGTGACTGTGCCAGTGCACTCAAGCCTGGATGACAGAGTGAAACTTTTTTTTTTTTTTTTTTTGAGACGGAGTCTCGCTCTGTCACCCAGGCTGGAGTACAGTGGCCGGATCTCAGCTCACTGCAAGCTCCGCCTCCCGGGTTCCCACCATTCTCCTGCCTCAGCTTCCCGAGTAGCTGGGACTACAGGGGCCCGCCACCTCGCCTGGCTAGTTTTTTGTATTTTTCAGTAGAGACGGGGTTTCACCGTGTTAGCCAGGATGGTCTTGATCTCCTGACCTCGTGATCCGCCCGTCTCGGCCTCCCAAAGTGCTGGGATTACAGGCTTGAGCCACCGCACCCAGCCGACAGAGTGAAACTTTAAAAAATAAAATTGTTTTTTCTTTTTCAGTGTGGTAAAATATATACAACATAAAAATGACCACGTTAACCACTTCAAAGTCTAATGTTCTGTAGCATTAAGTACATTCATATTGTTGTGCAACCAGCACCACCATCCATCTCCAGAACGTTTTCATCTTTCCCAACTGAAACTCTGTAATCATTAAATGCAAAATTCCTTCTCCCAGCCCCTGGCAACCACCATTCTACTTTCTGTTTCTATGAATTTGACTACTCTAGGTACCTCAGTGAAGTGGAATCATACAGTATTTATCCTTTTGTGACTGGCTTATTTCACTTAGCACACGTCCTCAAGGTTCATCCATGTTGTAGCATGTGTGAGAATTTCCTTTACTTTTCTTTATGAGACACAGTCTTGCTCTGTTGCTCAGGCTGGAGTGCAGTGGCGTAATCTTAGTCTCACTGGAACCTGCACCTCCCAGGTTCCAGGGATTCTCCTGCCTCAGCCTCCCGAGTAGCTGGGACTATGGATGTGCGCCACCACACCTGGCCTACTTTTAAGACTGAATAATAGTCCAGTGTGTGTGTGCGCACACATTTTGTGCATCTATTCACCTGCTGGACTTCTGGGTTGCTTCCATCTTTTGGCTATCGTGAATAACGCTGCTATAAATGTGGGTGTATAATATTGATCTGAGTTCCTGCTTCCCGTTATTTTGTAATCTGTACCTAGAAGTGGAATTGCCGGATCACAAGGTAACTTTATGTTTATCTTTTTGAGGAACTGTCATGCTGTTTTCTGTAGTGGCGCTAGCATTTTCTATATCCCATGCACGAGGATACCAGTATACCAGTTTTTCCACATCCTTGTAAACATTTGTAATTTTCTTCTTTTAAAAAAAATAATGGCCTACCTAATGGGTGTGAAGTGGTATCTTAGTGTGATTTCCCCAGTGACTACTGATGTTGAGCATCTTTTCTTTTGCTTTTTTGGTTATTTGTCTTCTTTGGAGAAACGCCTATTCAAGTCCTTTGCCTATTTTTAAATTGGGTTTTGTTGTTGTTAAGTTGTAGGAATTCTGGATATATATAGTCTGGAATTTTTCTTTTGATACAGGGTCTTGATGTGTCATCCAGGCTGTAGTGCAGTGGCATGCAGCTCACTGCAGCCTCGACCTCCAGGGCTCAAATGATCCTCCCACTTCAGCCTCCTGATAGGTGCATGTCACCATGCCTGATTGATTTTTAAATTTTTTGTAGAGATGGGGTTTTGCCATGTTCCCCAGGCTGGTCTTGAACTCCTGGGCTCAAGTGATCCTCCCACTTCTGCCTCCCAAAGTGCTGGGATTACACAGGTGAGCCACTGTGCCTGGCCTATTCTGGATGTTAATCCCTCATCAGATATGTGGTTTGCAAATATTTTCCCCCATTTTGTGGACAGAACAGCAATGTATTTAATTCAGTTACTAACTTGACATGATTGTCAAGCCAATTTCTCTAGACTTCACTTTTCTCAAATATAAAGTTCAGAGTATTGGACTAGATAGCCTTAAGAGTTCTTTTGGCTTTAAAAATCTATGAAAAGCTGAGTGTGATGGCATGTGCCTGTAGTCCCAGCTACTCAGGAGGCTGCGGTGGGAGGAATGTCTCAGCCCAGGAGTTCAAGAGCAGTCTGGAAAAAATGGCAAAACCCCATCTCTTAAAAACAAACACAAAAACAAAAAAACCTATGGAAGAGAGTCCTTAACAAGTAAGTTCATGTAAAGAAATCAACATTTCTACCACTATTCCCCTTCCATGCAAATTTGTTTATGCTATTCACTAGCTTGGCAAAAAGTTGACCGAAAAGCCAGATCCTTACCTAAAAGGCCTACTCATAGGCCAGGTGCGGTGGCTCACACCTGTAATCCCAGCATTTTGCAAGGCTGAGGTGGGTGAATCATTTGAGGTCAGGAGTTCGAGACTAGCCTGACTAGCATGGTGGTCAAAAAAACTAGCCGGGCGTGGTGGTGTATGCCTGTAATTCCAGCTACTTGGGAGGCTGAGGCAGGAGAATTCCCCTGAACCTGGGGAGTGGAGGTTGCAGTGAGCCAAGATCACGCCACTGCACTCCAGCCTGGGCAAAAAAGCAAGACTCTGTCTCAAAAAATTAAAAAAAAAAAAAAAAAAAAAAAAAAAGGCCTACTCATTAGTTTGATTTATTTGTGTTGAATTCTACCAGGGTCATTATTTAAGAATTTTGCTACATATGTGATACCTAAAGTTTGGTTCCATAGAACTATTTAATACAACGAAGAAAAATATATAATCATTACCTTTCAATCAGTGAATTCATTATCTCACTATTTTCTTGAAAAAGGCAAATGAGGTTGTTTGGTAGGGAAAGATAGTTACATAAATGTTCAAAATGGCTTGTTCCAGGAACTGCAAACGAAGAACAAGAAAAGAGTGCATATAACAACTAAGGGCATATTCCGCATGAGAGTTAAGCAATAGCAGGGCTTAAAAAAAGGATGAAAGAGTTCCAATTTGCCAGGTATGTAACTTGTAGGAAGTTAACAGAATGGCACGTGGAAGGAATCCATGGAAAATGACGCAATGCATTGAGAGCAGTCAGGCGACTCCTACATCAAACTGGTCCCAATGTCCTGGTGTCTCAGCTTTATCATTTGCAAAATGGTGTGCCTGCACAATCTACTGCACAGGGTTATTGTGAACATTAAATGATAAAAATAATGTATGGGTGCTCTGGAAAAGGATCAACCAATACAGAAATACAAGCTGGTTTTACCATGAGACATGGATTTAAATACCAACTCTAATCATCACTGCAAATAATCTGGAAGATTAAATTCTTTTATATGGTTCCTAAACAACTAGCTGAATGGAAAAATGCCAGTTGACAACTTTCAGAGAGTAGCACTGCATGCAGGTATTCTATGGCCAGTGCCAGGCACTGTGATGATACACAGATATAGTCAAGTCCACCTTCATACTACTTTTATGGAATGAATCAAAACAGAACATGGAAAACAACTATGAAAGAGCAAATGAATTCCCACATTAAAATCAGATTTATGTGCAATTATGGGTATTCTAAATTTTAACGCCATGCATGTTTCAAGTTAAAAATCACATGTAATTGTCAGTTTTCACCTTTTCAAATCTGAGGAACCTTGTTTATAAATAATACATAACTGAACATTTTAACATCTGAAAGCAAAACTACGATCTTTACGGGAGAAGTGCTTTGCAGGTGTAAAAACATTTACATAGGAGTTTAACAGTCACTGAGATCCAAATAAATGGAGACATATGCATAAACATACATGTTAGGCTATAAATGTGTACATCACCATAGTCAATTAGCTATGCTTTGAACTTTTAGTCAATTTTCATTTTTGCAAGTGATCTTTATATGTGCCAGAGTAAAGGATTACAAACTCTCCCTACGTTTTGAAAGAAAGTGTAAATTACCTTGAATGTCGGGTGGGGAAGGAACTCCATTTAAGTAATGAAAAAATAAAGCAGAACACTTCAGGAAAGGCGTGACTCCAGCTCTGACGCTCCTCCACAGATGCCAGCCGGATGGCATTTCTTTCAAGGCACTAAAAAAGAAAAAAAAGATGATTGGGAAATCTACTAAGAAAAGGTCACTGTACTTATAGCACAGTGTGAAAACAAACTTGACTGTCATTTGGAACTGATGGCATGTATGCTTAAAAGGAGTGAGTTAACAGGCAAGTGGGTGTGTGTTATTATAGGACGCTAGGTGTAAGTGGTGACATAGTCTCCAATGCTGTTATTAAAATTTATAAAAATAATATAGTGACATAAAGAGAAAATGTGGAAAATGAAAAGTCCAGGCTGGACTCAAACTATTGGGCTCCAGCAATCCTCCCACCTCAGCCTCCCGAGCAGCTGGGACTACAGGCACATGCCACTGCACCCAGCTCCTAGGAGTCATATTTTAAATAGATTTATAATATTTTGGAACACATTCACCACTATATCCAACTATTCCCCCTGCAAACACTTAGATTGCTTTCAATTCTTTGCTAATGTAAATAATATCACATATACATCTTTTTCTTTTTGAGACAGGGTCTCACTCTGTTGTCCAGTCTGGAGTGCAGTGGTGTGATGGTTCACTGCAGCCTTCACCTCCCCGGCTGATATGACTACCTCAACCTCCTGAGAAGATGGGACCACAGGCACATGCCACCATGCCTGGCTAATTTTTGTACTTTTTTGGTAGAGACAGGGTTTTACCATGTTGGCCAGGCTGGTCTCGAACACCTGGGTTCAAGTAATCTGCCAGCCTCATTCTCCCAAAGTGCTGGGGTTACACGGGTGAGCCACCGTGCCTGACTGGAGTTTCCATCTTTATATGCCTATACGTTTTTTTCTGTATGTTGAATTATTTTGTTATTGTAGGTTCTCAGAAATGGGATAATTTATTCAAAAGCAGACATTTTTATAGGTTCTTGACTTTACAGATTCTTGACATATATACTGTTGAAGGCTAAGCAAACTACTGAATTGCTGTTTGTAGCAAATCATGACTCTTAACCATACATGAAATTCTAATAATTTCATTTTATTCCTGCCACTACTGAATATTACCTTAAAAATAAATTATGCCGGCCGGGCGCGGTGGCTCAAGCCTGTAATCCCAGCACTTTGGGAGGCCGAGACGGGTGGATCACGAAGTCAGGAGATCGAGACCATCCTGGCTAACACGGTGAAACCCCGTCTCTACTAAGAAATACAAAAAATTAGCCAGGCGAGGTGGCAGGCGCCTGTAGTCCCAGCTACTCGGGAGGCTGAGGCAGGAGAATGGCGTGAACCCGGGAGGCGGAGCTTGCAGTGAGCTGAGATCTGGCCACTGCACTCCAGCCTGGGCTACAGAGCGAGACTCCGTCTCAAAAAAAAAAAAAAAAAAAAAAAAAAAATTATGCCAATTTAACTTGCAGTTTTAAATTCCCATTCTGAATGAGACAACATAAGTTTTAGAATATCAACTTTCCAAAGTACATTTGATCTGTCCTCTAGCCTGTGCCAGATCCTCTGAGCAAATGAAGGGTTCCACAGCCAAATAAATGTGGGAAGCTCTTCATATTATCACCTTTCTGCCAGATTTCCAATTATGTTAGTATATGAATAGCTCAGAAAAGCCCTGCAGATCACTCCACATCTTCTTTTAAAAACATGTCAACAGACAACAATTTCCCCTAATTAACAAACGAATTCCTTTCTCATGCTATCATCATCTAGCAATATTTAGGGAAATGCGTTATCATGCAGAGATAACTAGCTCACCTTCCCGTATACTGGTGAAGTGTTTTATACAAAGCAAGAACTGCTGATTCTTCTTCACAAGTGGGATTTTCTTGATCCATGCCATTCTCTTCTGAAAGATAAGGAAATACTAGTACTCTGTATTTTTCAATTAAGTGTTACCAAAAGGACTGAAGACATTAAACATGCAAATATATTCATAAACTCACATATAACATGAAATATTCTTAGAAAACATGCAAAATTTTAATCCCTCAAGTGGGAGCACAGTATTGATCTCCATCAAACCAAACAGCCAGCTGGCACGTTTTAAGTAACATCAAATAAATATAGTCTTAAAAGTGTATGAAAAACAAGAATTTTGAATGCAAAACATAATTTAATGATGAATTCATGTGGGCAGTAGCAAACATGTAAGTTAAAACAAAATTGGCATTCTAAAACATAAGATTCTAAAAGATTTAATTACTATCCTACACAAATATTACTCAATGTATGAAATTAAAACTAGAAAGATTCATATTACTAGGAAATTTTAAGAGAAAGAAATGTTTCAAAACTTTTCATATGAGGATACACAGAAAAAAATAGCCTAATTCAGGTATTATTCTCATCCAAATACCTTTTCCTCTAATGCTTTTTTTTTAAACTCAGAAAACTCAAGTATTTCCTTCAAGAAGCTGACAAAAAGGCAAGAGTTACCTGTACATGAGGTAAGTAAGATCTGTATGATGTGTGCCATAGTAACCAGATGGAAAATGTGAAGGTCTCCAGTGCCAAGGCTGATCCCTGAAAAATCCTGACACTGCAACGCAGGGAATGCAAGCACCAAGCCCACCTAGGCACCAAACACAGGACATCAGACAGATCGCCTTTCCTTTCACAGCTAAGCACATTTCCATCTTCTTACTTTTACTTTTATTTTGATTTATTATTATTATTTTTTTGAGACAGAGTCTCACTCTGTTGCCCAGACTGGAGTGCAGTGGCGCAACCTTGGTTCACTGCAATTTCCACCTCCTGGGTTCAAGCGATTCTCCTGTCTCAATCTCCTGAGTAGCTGGGATTACAGGTGTGCAACATCATGCCTGACTTTTTGTATTTTTAGTAGAGACGAGGTTTTGCCACGTTGGCCAGGCTGGTCTCAAACTCCTGACCTCAGGTGATCTGCCTGCCTAGGCCTCCCGAAGTGCTGGGACTATAGGCGTGAGCCACCGCACCCGGTCACATTTCCATTTTCTTACTGTGATCCCTCCTGAGTTCAGCTCCTCCCTTTAAGAAATCTTTGTTCCTAAAGAAAGGGTATGCATGTTAGAAAATCCAATACGACTGGCTACATGAAATGCCGTAAGAGTTACAGGACTCGATGGGCACTATGATTTCATTAATCCAGTGGGTCTCCTATACATAGCTTATTGTTAACAAAAACAATATCTGAACTCTTTCCAGGGAGTAGGCAGTTGAAAAAATATGGGTTTTGGATCCATAAATATCTAGATATGAATCCTACCTCCTCCTCTTATGAGCTTTTTTACACAAATTAACATCTCTGATCAGGCCTCAGTTTCCCTATTGGTAAACTAGAGACAGTATGTTACATGTACGTGGTAGAGATGTGTGAATGTATGTAAACGCTGGCAAGTACACAAATGCTAGCTCTGTCGGCCTACTGCTGTCTGCATGGCATTCTAAGTGGTGGTGGTTTTAGTTGCAGCAATGAGAACAGTAATAGCCAGAATTTATTAGGAATATATTGCTCTAAGTGCTTTACATGGATTGAGTTCTGACACAGTCATATAAAGTAGGTACTAATCAACTTAAAGGTGCAGAATCTGAGGTCTAGAGAATAAGGGGACAGCACTTGGGGCTGCTGGATGTGGTAGTACACTCTGTATCCTGTGTAAGGGAACCTAGTTGAGGTAGGGCTGAAATTTGACTAACCACTATTTGGATAGCTGTGTGTCTTAGCACCAGGATGTACCAGCTCAGAGGACATACCTTTCCCTGAATTATAAGGGGCTCTCTGCTGCTAAGTAGTGTGACCACACTGCCAGAATTTTGAAAATGTACAAAAGCACTGTATCGGGCAGCAGCAGTGCTTCTGTTGCTGGTTTTTTTTTTGATGGGGTCTTGCTCTGTCATCCAGGATAGAGTGCAGTGGTGCAATCTTGGCTCACTGCAATGTCCACCTCCTGGGTTCAAGTGATTCTCCTGTCTCACCCTCCTGAGTAGCTGGGATTACAGGCGTGTGACACCGTGCCCAGCTAATTTTTTGTACTTTCTGTAGAGATAGGGTTTCACCATGTCGGCAAGGTTGCTCTCAAACTCCTGACCTCAAGTGATCTGGGGTGAGCCTTGCAAAGTGCTGGGATTACAGGCATGAGCCACCACCACCTGACCAGTTGCTGGTGTTTTTATCTCTTTACAGATTAAAAGCACAGAGAGGTTAAAATACTGACCTCAGCCACAAAGCAAAATAAGAGTCAGAGGATGTCTTGAAAACAAGGTCAAGTCTCTCAACTAGGTTCCTAAATATTTTCTTTTTGAGGTTTGTCATAAAAGAATTATACTCAGAAAGGGTAAGGAAATCATATAACTCCTTCCTGTCTGCCACTACACTGCTCACCAAACAAGGTAAAGTTACATAGTATGACATAGAAGTCCAAACTACAAAATACCCACCAATAAATGAAACATGTCAATATCTAATATGCATGGAAGTTCTTCATGGCTGTCATTAGGCACCAATGCTAGAGATTTAAAGAAAAATACATTAGGATATTTCATATGCCAAAATATGTTAAAATGTTTATAATCTGCTTTAAATTTATCTTCTTGTGAGATACATGAGAATTTATAAGCTACAGCTTATATATAAGACAACCAGTACTACTAAATATTTAATTCATTATTGAAAGAAGCTGTACCGTTAAAAACAAAATTTCAGAGGATGAGAAATTACCATAACATGTTATAAATGTATTAATACTCACATGCAAAAAGTTTACAAAAATGTCCTTGCACCACTGAAAGTGATGCCACTGTCCAGTGTGCTGCGGCAAATCTCGTCAATGACCTAAGACAGTCATCCTAAAATAAAGAAACCAGTACAATTAACCAAAAAACCAAAAGGCAAAGCAGTTCTCTTTCAGGAATGCTAGTTCAGAGCACAGCTGGATGCACAATGAAACTGCTCTAGATGGTATGGAACTAAATCTACGACATCTCCATGACATGCCTCTAACACAGGATAAATGGAGTAGGAAATGTCTAAGTGTAATGCTGAATAAACGAAATCTATCCCTTTGCCACCATGTTGCTGGTTTTCTCTGGAAAAGAAAAGAATATAGAATATATGCATCAGACCGAAAGCAAGGGACACTCCCAAGATGCGGATGCAGGCCGGGAGCAGTGGCTCACGCCTGTAATCCCAACACTTTGGGAGGCCGAGATGGGCAGATCACCTGAGGTCAGGAGCTCGAGACCAGCCTGTCCAACATGGAGAAACCCTGTCTCTACTAAAAATAAATTAGTCAGGCATGGTGGCGCCTGTAGTCTCAGTTATTCAAGAGGTTGAGGTAGGAGAATCGCTTGAACCCTGGAGGGAGAGGTTGCAGTGAGCTGAGATCACACCACTGCGCTCCAGCCTGGAAAACAGAGCAAGATTCCATCTCAAAAAACAAATAAACAAGCTAAGATGCGGATGCAGTATTTCTATGTTTATTCTAGAGAGATACTCTAAAACATGTATTTCTTATGTTTATCCTAAAGAGATACTCTAAAATGTGGATACTCTTTCTTAAAACGTAGAGTACCCTAAAGAGATACTCCAAATATTGGGGAAACTGTCCAAGAAGATGGTGGCACAAATGAGGGTGCCCGCAGCTATTAGAAACTGTTATGAGGACTAAATAAGCAGTAATAAGAAAACTCTTGATTTAAAGAATACCACAGCAACAAAGCTACATATGAGTACCAATTGAAATCAAGAATAAACATGCTAATGAAAAAAGATGGAATGTGATAAGTAGATGACTTTATTCTTCCTGCTTGTTTTTTCATTTTCCAAATTTTCTGTAATGTTTGGTTCAATAAATATTGAGGTCCTACTATATACATTAGGTCCTGGTTCTGAAGATCTTCAAATAAAACCCATTCTCCCTCTCCTGCTCTCAAAGAGCTTAAAGCCCTGGGGGTAGGAAAGGAAGAAAGTCGGGAAGGAGACAGGCATCACAGATGAGAGATCTCTAACTCACAGTACAGGGCTCAGAGGGCTTTCTAAAGGAAGGGAAAGCTTGAACAGCATCTGAAAGAGTAGCAGTCTGCTTAGGGTACTCTAGGCAGAGGAAATGGAATGTGCAAAGGCATGGGGACTAGCACTGAGGAACTGGCAGTGATTCTACAAATCTGGACAACAGGGCTGGGAACTGGCAGGAGGTGATAATGGAGAAACAGGTTAAGTTTGTAAGTGTATGAGGAATATGATCAGGATTGCTTTTGAGGAGCCCCTCTGATAATGTATTAGAGAAGGGTGAGATTCGGGGTAAAAACTGCTACAATAATCTAGGCAAGAAATGATGTGGGGCTGAACCAAACAAGTAGCAGAAGGCATGGTGAGAATTTGTCAGACTCTGCTGGCCAAGTGAATGGGAATGCCCAGGCTAAATAATGTATCTAGGCCAGGAACAGTGGGTCATGCCTGTAATCCCAGCATTTTGGGAGGCTGAGATGGGCAGATCACCTGAGATCAGGAGTTTGAGACCAGCCTGGCCAACATGGTAAAACTCCATCTCTACTAAAAATACAAAAATTAGCTGGGCGTGGTGGCGTGCACCTGTAATCCCAGCTACTCGGGAGGCTGAGACAGGAGAGTTGTTTGAACCTAGGAGGCAGAGGTTGCAGTGAGCCACGATCGTGCCATTGCACTCCAGTCTGAGTGACAGGGCAAGACTCCATATCAAAAAAAACAAAAACAAAACCAAAAACAAAACACTTCAATTTTCTGGTTTCTCCTGGATGAATAGTGGTGAAATTAACTAAAAGAGGGACTATAGGAAGAAAAATTAATTTGGATTGTTGAATTTTAGATACCTGTAGGAGATCCAGGTGAAAAAATAAAGCAGGCAGAGAAAACCTAGGCCTAAGATAAAGATCTGGGTTGGAGATACACAGGTGGGGATCATTTGGATATAACTGAAATCAGAGGCATAGATGGGGCTGATCAGGGAAGAGTATTAGATGGCAGAACTCTGGAGGTTTAAAAATGACAACTGCAGGATGGAGGAGGGAGAGGAGGCTGAGAGGCAACAGCCACAGATGTAGAAAGAAAGCCAGGAGTGTCACAGAAATTAAGAGAAAAAATGAGTTTCAGAACGAAGAAGGAATGGAGAGAAATAAAAAGTTTCAGAACGAGCAATTAAGTAGAGGTTTCAAAGAAAAGGGCTAAAAAATGCCCACACAAAATGATAATTAGGAGATCATTTGGTGAACTTGGAAAAAGATATTTCATGGAAGTGATAAAGTGTTAGAAGTGGAGCCCAATTGCAGGAGTTGAAATATGAATGGTTAGCAAGAAAGTGGAGCTAGAATATACATTCTTCTTCTTCTTTTTTTTTTTTTAAGATAGGATCTTGCTCTGTTGCATAGGCTAGAGTACAGGGGCACGATCATGGCTCACTGCAGCCTCGACCTCCCCAGCTCCAGCGATCTTCCCAACTCAGCCTCCTAAGTAGTTGGGACCACATGAACATGCTACGCCACCACTCCTCGCCAATTTTAAAATTTGTGTAGAGATCAGGTCTCACTATATTGCCCAGGCTGCAATATTCTTTTTTTTTGAGATGGAGCTTCACTTTTATTGCTCAGGCTGGAATGCAATGGCGCAATCTCAGCTCACTGCAACCGCCGCCTCCCAGGTTCAAGCGATTCTCCTGCCTCAGTCTCCTGAGTAGCTGGGACTACAGGCATGCACCACCACACCTGGCTAATTTTGTATTTTTAGAAGAGACGAGGTTTCTCCACGTTGGTCAGGCTGGTCTCAAACTCCCGACCTCAGGTGATCCTCCCACCTTGGCCTCCCAAAGTGCTGAGATTACAGGCACGAGCCACCGCACCTGGCCTCCTGAAGTTTATTTAAAAGATTAAACCACAACCGTTACTTCTTTAATATCCTTACAGAAAGTGGGTTTTTACTACGAAAGAAGTGAATGTAGTAAGTAACTACTGCAGATCCGTAAGATTAAAAGAAGCAGAACCACCTAATTTCCATGCCCCCCTTTTATGAACTGAATAAACTGAGAACTTACCAGTCTGCAAGGTAAAGGACCAAACAATGGTTTATCTTCATCACTCAAAATTCTTTCTACAGATTAAAGATGGTTAAAATGGTAAATGTTATGTTATGAATATTTTAATACAATTTTTTAAAAAAGGTTAAAAAACCCCCAATTCTACAGAAAGTACAATATTGTCAAGTTTCAGAATCTTCAAAGTCATTTCACAAGAATTACATTTGGTTACAAAGTAAAAATGAACAGCACATTCCTTCAACTGACAAGAAGCTATAATCACCACCAAGAGTTCTCTTGTTGCTGTGGTTAATTTATGAACTATCAATCTAGTATTTTGTCAGTACACTACATTTCTTGCTTCTAAGTCTTTTTATTATTTCTTCACGTTGTTACCCACTTTAAACATTTCATTTAAAAAACAAGATTCTACACCTAATTCATATCAACAAATGCTTGTGATGTACAGAGAAACAGCCGTCAGTCCCTCACCTATGCTTTGGATGGTGTATGCACAGCTACCCCAACACATTATGGGAACACGAGGATCCTCTTCATTGGGATGAACCTTTAGTCCCACCTTGTAGGTAGCAGTTCCAAATGTCGTTAGCATTTCTTTTATGCTCTCGGAATAAGGGTTCCTGAAGTAAACATGTATAAAATTAGCTCAGAGTCATATACCAAGAAATGTCATAGAAAATGTGCACATATCAAATGGTTCAGTTTCTTAACAGCTCTTTGCTACATTGAAATTGAACCACTTCACATATATCCAGAGATAATTGTATGCAAAGTGATCAGAGATAATGCAAACTGCCCCTGCTCAAGAGGAGTTACTCTTTGATTTAGCAGGGGTGAGGCACAGGGCTGAAAACAGGGTGCTGGGCAAAAGCCTACATACTACACAGTGAGATCCTTGACCCTGTTTCCCATCCTGAGAACAGCAGCAATGTATACGCACTGCCACAGAGATTAGTTTTTCCAGTGAACAATCCTCAGGGGAAAGTTGTTTTTACACACTGACATTTGGGGGTCACCAAGTAAAAGACTGGAGGTGTCCTGATCACCTAACTGTGAGGCTTACAAGTCAGCAAGCTCCACCTGTCCACCAGGTATCCTTATGCTTAGTTATCCAAGGACTAATAAACATTTAAGGAAAGCATCAAAGAGATAAACCAAAACAAAGAAGCGGAGAAACAGAACTCAGGGAAAACAGAGACAACATCGAAAGCAAAAAACTTTTAAGAAAATTAGGGTATCAGTTCAATAGGGGCAACAGTGAGCTAACAGATCTACCTCAAAGAACAAAATCCAAATTATTTAAGAAATGACATAAAAAATTCTCAGAAATGAAGGACATGAATGTTCAGATTCAATAGGTTTATTGAATGCCTAGCAAAATGAATAAAAAGAGTCATATACCAAGAAATATCATAAAAAATTTCAGAACACTGAAGAGATAAAGAGAATATCTTACAGTTTTCAGAAGTAACAGAGTTACAAGCCCGGGTGCGGTGGCTCACACATGCCTAGCATTTCGGGAGGCCAAGATGGGTGAATCACTTGAGGTCAGGAGTTTGAGACCAGCCTGGCCAACATGGTGAAACCCTGTCTTTACTAAAAATACAAAAAATGAGTGGGGCATGGTGGCACGTGCCTGTAGTCCCAGCTACTTGGGAGGCTGAGGCACGAGAATCCCTTGAACCTGGGTGGCAGAGGTTGCAGTGAGCTGAGATTGTGCCACTGCACTCCATCCTGGGTGACAAGAACGATACTCTGTCTCAAAAAAAGAAAAAAAAAAAAGAAGTAATAGAGTTATAAAGGAACCAGGCTTGGTGGCTCACACCTGTAATCCCAACTACTCAGGAGGCTGAGGTGGAAGGATCACCTGAGCCCAGGAGTTCAAGGCCAACCTGGACAACATAGAACTCGTCTCTAAAAAAGTTAAAAAAAAAAAAAAAAAAAAAAGTGGCTGGGTGCAGTGGCTGACACCTGTAATTGCAGCACTTTGGGAGGCTGAGGGGGGCAGATCATCTGAGGTCAGGAGTTTGAGACCAGTCTGGCCAGCATGGTGTGAAACCCCGTTTCTACTAAAAATACAAAAATTAGGCAGGTGGCCAGGTACGGTGGCTCACTCCTGTAATCGCAGCACTTTGGGAGGCTGAGGTGGGCGGATCACGAGGTCAGCAGATCGAGACCACCCTGGCTAACATGGTGAAACCCTGTCTCCACTAAAAATACAAAAAATTAGCCAGGCGTGGCGGTGGGTGCCTGTAGTCCCAGCTACTACGGAGGCTGAGGCAGGAGAATGGTGTGAACCCAGGAGGCGGAGGTTGCAGTGAGCCGAGATCACGCCACTGCACTCTAATCAGGGCGACAGAGTGAGACTCTGTCTCAAAAAAAAAAAAAAAAAAAAAAAAAAAAATTAGCCAGGTGTGGCGGCTCACGTCTGTAATCCCAGCTACTCGGGAGGCTGAGACAGGAGACTCGCTTGAACCCAGAATACAGAGGTTACAGTGAACTGAGATTGTGCCACTGCACTCCAGCCTGGGTGACAGAGTGAGAAACTGTCTCAAAAAAAACAAAAACGAAAACAAAAGTTTACAAAGGAACAGGAATTAGAATGGGATTAATTTCTCAATGCATATAGAATTTAGTAAAATAATGCCTTCAAAATCTAGATGAAAAGTTACTTCTAACCTAGAATTCTATACCCAAACTATCAATTGAGCATATGAATAAAATAAACATTTTCAAACATGAAAATATACCATCCAGGTATCCTTTCTTAGGAATCTGCAAAAAGAGCAAGTACTTAAGAAAGAGGAAGATACTCAATCCAGAAAATAAGAGGAGCAGGACCCAAGAGAAGTGACAGCTGTGCCCCCTCCCGCCTGCAGGAGAACAGAGGCTGTGTGGGGGAAGGAGGACCCAGCAACAGAAGACCATCTGACAGATCTGAGCACTTAGAATTAAGTTGTTAGGAGGCTGGGTGTGGTGGCTCACGCCTGTAATCCCACCACTTCCGGAGGCCGAGGCGGGTGGATCACCTGAGGTCAGTTAGACCTGACCTGGGCAACATGGAGAAACTCCGTCTCTACTAAAAATACAAAAATCAGTCTGGCGTGGTAGCTCATGCCTGTAATCCCAGCTACTTGGGAGGTTGAGGCAGGACAATTGTTTGAACCCAGGAGGGGAGGCTGCAGGGAGCTGAGATCATGCCACTGCGCTCCAGCCTGGGTGACAGAGTGAGACTCTGTCTCAAAAAAAAAAAAAAAAAGAAAGAAAAAAAGAAAAGTTGTTAGACATTGGACAGATCTACTGCACCATTCAGGAAAAAAAAAAAGAAAAAAGAAAAAAAGAAATACATACATAGAAAACAAATACATGAAAAAGACAAGGTAATTATTAACTATAAGACAAAACTGTACGAGAAAGGAAATATAATTCTAATATGCAACTTGTATCAGCAGAAACACAGTTATTATAATGTAAAAACTGACAACTAGATTTAACCAAAAATTGTGGAATAATTTACTAGTCAACAGTGAAGATACTGTCTAATTAGAAATATGGAAGTAAATACTAGAAGTGACAAATAAAATGACAGGACTGGTGGAGTGTGGCAGACAGAAGATTGAAGTTTTTTTCTTCCTTTTTCTTTTTTTTTGAGATGGAGTCTCAGTCTGTCACCCAGGCTGGAGTGCAGTGGCGCAATCTCGGCTCATTGCAACCTCTGACTCCCAAGTTCAAGCGACTCTCCTGCCTCAGCCTCCCAAGTAGCTGGGATTACAAGCGTGCACCACCACGCCTGGCTAATTTTTGTATTTTTAGTAGAGACAGGGTTTCACCATGTTGGCTAGACTGGTCTTGAATTCCTGACCTCAAGTGATCTGCCCGCCTTGGCCTCCCAAAGTGCTGGGATTATAGGTGTGATGTTTTTTCTATTCAAGTCTTCTAGGTCTGTATTTATTGAGTTACTTGGTACGTGCCAGGCACAGCTTTCAGGTAGCTCTATGTACATTATGTCACTTTATCCTAATAAGAACTATGAATTATCCTCACTTAACAGATGAGGGAACTGAGGTACAGCGAGGTCAAGCAATTTGCTCAAAGTTGCACAGCTAAAAAGTGGTGGTGCTGGGAACTGAATCAACCAGTCTAGCTCCAGAATCTATGCTATACCTTGTAACTAACTGGCTATAGGGTAAAGTAGGGTGGAAAATATTCTGGTTTTAATCCTGGGTTGCCAAAAGCTTGGTTAGGTCATTCATAGAAATTCTGAAGTCAGACAGAAGTGCGGGATCCTTCGGGGAAGCTTAGCAGTTTGTGTTTAGAATTACTGATTAGATGTCGTCAAGGAGAGCCAGGTAAAGAAAGGGGTATGGAGGGGGTCAGCAATGCTGACTAGGAGAGGGTGGTGAGAATTAACCACGCCACATCATTCTTAGATTTTTTTAATGTACTGCAATAAATACAATCATGTAATGCTTAAAAGTTTTTTTGTTGTTTTGAGACAGGGTCTCACTCTGTCACCCAGACTGGAGTGCAGTGGCACAATGAAGGCTCACTGCAGCCTCTACCTCCTGGGCTCACACCTCCTGCCTCAGCCTCTGCTTAAACTTTAGAACTAAAGATCAGTATCCTATAACATTTTGCTCCCTTGCTTGCCAAATCATATTCCTCCTAACTGCTGATTTAATCATCATTTCAAATGGGTCAAATTTTAAAGGAGTAAAATAATATACTCACTTAGGATGAAAATCAGGCCTGAACCCTTCAGGGAGCTGTAACTCATCCATATTTTCTGAATTCTTTGTAGACCCATTATCTATGGAAACAGGCATTTTATACCATTATTCAATACATGACAATATTCCTAAAAGTATAGCCATATAGGTCAAAGAAATTAAAAACAACAGGAAAAAAATTCCCTAATAAAAACTGGCATAACAACCATATGAAGCATGAAAACACTATTGCTCTAGTTGACCAAGGCCCTTTCTTATCTATGCTTTTCCTTACACTACAGCCACTAAAATGAAAACAAGAGTAGCTATTCTGTTTCTATGAAAACCAATGATATAAATTCTGTTCATACTATGTTCCCACAAGGTCATAAGTGCAGTGCATGGTCTATGAAACTTGGGAAGCCTTTGGTAATGCCAACAGTAAGGTGAGTTAGCCCACCAAGAACTGAAGCTAGCTCTGCAACACTCAGTTACATCTCCCCCACCTCCAGAAGCTCTTCAATAAAATGGGGGAATAAGTGAGAAGTGTTTGTTATAAACTTCACATGAGCTTGTGTGTTTAAGGAATTAGGAGTAATGCAGTA
Organism: Macaca thibetana thibetana; assembly: GCF_024542745.1. Lineage (NCBI taxonomy): Eukaryota > Metazoa > Chordata > Mammalia > Primates > Cercopithecidae > Macaca > Macaca thibetana. The sequence goes on along the minus strand of NC_065581.1, from coordinate 43,592,470 downwards.
AAGTCAAATTTAGTTTATTAAGACAATGAAAATTAGAATGAGTCAAAATTTTAAGTGGGAGGTTTCACTTTTAAACAATTTCTTCTGGAAATACATTTTCTGATGACCTCGGACTTTAGGGAAAAATGAAAACAGGTTACCGGAACTTACTAGGAGTACTTTCTTCTTTCCTAAGAAACTGTAATGCTTTTATTTGCTGAGATATTGTTCTAATCCACTGAGTCAGATTTGGTTGGTCTGAAAAATTTAACCTGCTAGAAAAGATTATAGAGAGTATTTAGTGTTTTATTATTGTTCCTTAAGATACAAAAGACTCCTTAAATGATCACAGGCATATTTTAGACACACTCCAAATATTAAAAACAAAAAAGATAAGGGAAAATTCGTTGCATTAAAAAAATTAGGATATTGGCCAATGGAAATGAATATATTATTTGTCAATATGATGGTAATAACACTGTGTATTAAAAATCTCACTCTTCAGTACTGGAATTTGCTAGAATTTCTTAAGTATCATAATCACCATCACTATTAATATCTACCAAGTGCTTATTATGTTACAAGCATTTAGTGAAGCATTTTACTGTAAATATCTTATGGTATTAGACTTAATCCTCAAAATATCCCTATATTTTGTTTCAGGTTGTAGTATTATTGCATAGGTTGTATCCCTATATTGTATTATTTGTATAGGTTGTATTACTACATTTTGTAATAGGTTTTATTATTATCCCCATTTTACAGATGAGGAAACTGAGGTTTAGAGCTATGTAACTTGACTAAGGCCGAATAAGGGACAAAGCTAGCATTCAAATTTGGCTCTGTAAGATTCCAAAGCCTGTGTATTTTTATGATTATATTCGAATATGACTAAACCATAATTGAATCTCATGGGCAAAACCCAAAAAGTGGACCAATAAAGTGACAGGTGAAATCCAACAAGAGTGATTTCTTCTTATACACAGTTAATCCTCAATCTAACAATAATTAATTTCTTTATCAGTTCAAATGCAGATAAGTACCATGATATTCTTCTATAATTAAAAAGCATGAGCTTACACCCAAATCTACTAATATTTTAAGAACATTTTGTGGTAGCATAGACTAAGACACCAAAGTTTGAACTCCTAAAACTGACAAGAAAAAACTGACTTTGCTTTGAACTGAATCCAAGTAACACAGAAATGGATCATTTATACTCACATAACTTAATATTTGTGCATGCAAGGTAGGCAGCATAATTCTACATTGAGAAATGAAGTTCAGATTTGAATAGCAGACATTATCAAATTCATGCTTGAAATGAGTATGTCCAATACTCATAACTAAAAGCATCCAAAAAATTATGAAGTTACAGAAATTTTCCATTTTCTTTATTTTTTTTCGTCTGCTAGACAAATTCTAAAAGAGCTAAAAATATGGAACACTTCACAAATTTGTGTGTCATCCTTGTGAAAGAGCCATGCTAATCTTCTCTTTATCGTTCCAATTTTAGCGTATGTGCTACTGAAGCAAGCACTTATTTTATTTTTGAGACTGGGTTCTGCTCTGTCACTCAGGCTGAAGTGCAACGGCATGATCAAAGCTCACTGCAGCCTTGACCCAAGCGAGCCTCCCACCTGAGTCTCCCAAGTAGCTGGGACTATAGGCATATGCCACTACATCCAGCTAACTTTTTATTTTTTGTACAGACAGGGTCTCATTATGTTGCCAAGGATGGTCTTGAACTCCTGGGCTCAAATGATCCTCCCACCTTGGCCTCCCAGAGTGCTAGGATTATAGATGTGAGCCACAATGCCCAGCTGAGATTTTTCCATTTAAAATATAGCAATAGATTTTCACTTTTTTGCCTGGTTCTTGAAACTATGAATGGCTAGTACATTGCAAAAAGTTTTATACGATTTTCAGACTGTCCTATAAAGTCAGTTTGAGTTGTTCCATCTCCCCCTACCAGTTTACTGAGCATCTCTTGAAAAGTGCATGGAAGATATTAAAAGTAGGGTCCTTAGAAATAAACCAGATACTTGGTTTTCATAAATACACAGGAATTTTATAGCTTAGAAACTTAAATTTTCACCTGCTCCTCTCTAAAAACTAAAATGATATTCCACAGGTCTGCTAGAAGAAAATGACCAGAGTTTGGAAAGTATCTGGAAAACACTATGCAACTGCCTACGTTAAGTCTTCCTCCCTGATTTATTATTTCATTATCTTCAAAGCAAACTACGGCTTTGTTATGAGTTGTCATGAGCCAAAACTTACTTGTTAAAAATATTTCTTGGAGGAAGCAGAAGAGGAATAACAGTATTACTCAAGCATTCACAAAGGGGGCAAAGGAATTCTCCATTTTCTACATCATAGCTTGTATGTAAGCGTAATCTCTGTTGCCTTCGCTGTTCTTTAGCTTGAACGGAATCAAAATACCTTTACAATTAGAGAACATGAGGTATCAAAACAATGGTAATTTATATAAATGACAGCCACAAGCTTCAACATTTTAAATAATTTGTTTCCACAAATAGTTCAAAAATGAAAAATCTTAAACTAAATTATTTTTAACATGATTTTTGAGTGATTTTAAAAATCCAAATGGATTAAAGGTTCTAAAACAGGAAAATAAAAAAAAAGGCTGCCATGTAAAAAAGCATTTACAAAGCAGCAACAAAAATTTCTTGGTGCCACTGTTCTCTTGCCACTTCCCCAAGGCTGGTGGCTATTTGTTTGTTTTTTTGAGATGGAGTGTCGCTCTGTCACCCAGGTGGGAGTGCAGTTGCACGATCTTGGTGCACGGCAACCTCCACTTCCCACATTCAAGCAATTCTCCTGTCTCAGCCTCCCAAGTAGCTGGGACTACAACGTGGTGGCTAGTTGTTAGGGGTAGTTCATAATAACTGGGTGAACATAGTTCTAGAATAATATTGATTTGTTGGTTTTGCAGAAGCATAGAAAACACCAAGGTAGAACAAATTCAGGACATCTCATCTTATCACAGGGAGCCAGTAAAATTTTGGGAAGTAACAAAGCAAATATTAACATCTATGGAATCAAGAGTTGTCCACCCTGGACCCAAAGAAAGACAACATTACCCTTCTAGGGTTTATCCTACTGTAAAAACCCTTTTCTTCATCCACAGACTGACACAGATCCACTTCCTTCTTTGGAAGATAAAGAAGAGACTTGGATATAAAGCTAAATTAAAAAATATATCTGACATACTTTACATCTATGACAAGGCAAATAACTTTTGTTATTAGGCAAAAATATAGATTTTTTTTCTTCAACATTTTTAGTTCTTTTCCTTTTTTCTAGAATAAAATTTCCTCTACGCTAAAAATTTTAAGCCCTTAAACTTCTCTTGAAAATATTAAGCATATACATTACCTTTGCCAACAATGGGCATGCATAATGTGCCCACAGCTACTAGTGTGTGTTCCACAAGACAGATCAGGGTGCATGAATAATGGATCATATTTTTCTGCATTACAAAACAAAAACGAAAACAAAAAAGTGAAGCATTTAATTTTCCTATAACAAATGTGCAACTTTAAATTGTAAAATCTTTGATAAAGACTTGTAAATTTGAAATGAAATGCTAGTTTATTCCTTTTGAGATACCAATAATTTATGCAAGACTTTGGATTATTCAGAAAGTAGGACTCTAATTTTCACCATCCACAGCAAATTAATTAAACATTCTCAAATTGTAAACTGAAATTAGAACGATGAATTTAAATATATCCAATCTTTTGAACATTTCACACTTTCAGGGTACTGAGGTATTCCAATTCCTCCCATTGTACCCTGAACTCCGGGTAAAAGAGCTACTCTCTTCCCTGGGCTGCCTTACGTGCGTTCAGGACAGCTGGGTTACAATGATCGCTAATAAAAAATGTTTTGGCAGTAATGGGGCGCCCCCTAGAGGACAGACTGCTTAACGACATTCATACAGCAAATAATCACATCAGAGCCGAAGTGACAACAAAAAATCTAAGCATAGACCAGATCAGATGGGGGAAAACAAAAGTAATTCAGAGTCTTCTGTCCTGGTGTCCTGGTGCTAATTTTTATATTCAAATGGGATGAAAAATCAAGAAAAACAAGATGGATGTCTGGCTTCTTTTGGAATTTTTTGAATTCTTTATATAAATTAGTATAATCTTAGAAATTTCCTAACACTCTAGAAAGAATTATTTTTAATTTGCTTTAATAGTTTTAATTTGCTTTAACACTAGAACAGTGCAAATGTCAAAGCATTAAGAAAATCCACTTATAGCCAGCTAATGCTTTTTCTTCAAGAAGTAACAAATTAAATAAAATTAACAACTCTGTCTTTGGCCTGGAATGAAATTTATAAAGCACCAAGTTTAAATGGCTATTTCTTTTTTTTTTTTGGCAGAGTCTCGCTCTGTCGCCCAGGCTGGAGTGCAGTGGTGCCATCTTGGCTCACTGCAAGCTCCTCCTCCCGGGTTCACGCCATTCTCCTGCCTCAGCCTCCCGAGTAGCTGGGACTACAGGTGCCTGCCACCATGCCCGGCTAATTTTTTTTCATATTTTTTAGTAGAGATGGGGTTTCACTATGTTAGCCAGGATGGTCTTGACCTCCTGACCTTGTGATCTGCCCGCCTCAGCCTCCCAGAGTGCTGGGATTACAGGCGTGAGCCACTGCACCTGGCCTTTTAAAAAAAAAAAAAAAAAAAAAAAAAAGACAGGGTCTTGCTCCGTCGCCCAGGCTGGAGGGCAGTGGTGCAATCTCAGCTCACTGCAACCTCCACCTCCTAGGTTCAAGCAATTCTCGAGCCTCAGCCTCTTGAGTAGCTGGGACTACAGGTGCGCGCCACCACATTCAGCTAATATTTTTGTACTATTAGTAGAGACGGGGTTTCACCATGTTGGCCAGGCTGGTCTCGAACTCCTGACCTCAGATGATCCACCTGCCTTGGCCTCCCAAAGTGCTGGGATTACAGGCATGAGCCACCATGCCCAGCCCAAATGACCATTTTTAAAGATGAAGCAGACCAATCTTTAGTAAATAGGATACAAAGACTTTCTTTAAAGAGAGAAGGCAACTCTAAAAGTGGCTCTCAAACCTCCTTTCACACTGCAGTGTGAAAGGCATGGGCTAAAGAAGTGCTCTGGGAATTTCCAAGACACAGTTCCTACTCTCAAGAAGTTTACTGTGTATCACTCAAGCATATGCACACAGAGCACAACCTACAAGCAGAGAAATAAATGTGTCAGTGGACAAAATCATGTACAGACTGGATCTCCCTGCTTTACTTCCTCAGTTGCTGAAAGAGGGCCCTCAACTGTCCTGCACAGTAATCTGTATCTCAAGAATCTGCTTTCTGGGGAACCCGATCTGTGGTGGTATCACTATTCTAAGTCAGAATTTGGCTCAAGGATTGCCTCTTACATAGGTAACTCTCTATCACTGTTCTCAGGAGATTCCACTCAGGCTCTATCAATAAGACAAAGCAATTATTATTTCAGTGTGTCAACAAATGACCAAGGCTTTGCAAGTGTACTGAAGCATGGGAAAGACTGTGAAATGCCAAAGTATGTAATGTTACATCACAAAGAAAAGCTTTACTTTGAATCCCTGCTATTTATCAGCTATATGATTCAGATGTAACTTTCTGGAGTGGTTCCACATCTGCCAAGTGGGGAATTCCTGCCTAAGTTACCTGCCAAAGATACCATCCAAGTCTATGGAGTCATTCTTAGATTTAAAAAATCTCAATGTATCATCAACCACATTAACTGGTAGTTGTTATTAATCGGGAAGATGAGGATCTAGCTATGACTTACCTGGATCTTGAATAAATTTACTTCTGTTTTTTGATAATACAGTTGATCTCTGAACAAATGCTGCCAAGACCATTGCCCTGCTTTCCACTTTAACTTCTTGCTCCTCTTGACACAATATACATGTAACGAATTGTCTTTGTTCAGGAACCTGAGTTTGTGTGGGGCCCAGCGCTGTAAGTGTCATATCTGAAACCACAGGGCTGCAATACAAAGGTTATGAATATAATTAACGATCCCAAAAACTTTCTACATAATCATAAAATAGCAGACTACAGGTAAGTATGTGTGCATATACATATATATCTATATATTTTTTAAATTTTATTTTTTTCTTTTTGAGACGGAGTCTCGCTCTGTCGCCCAGGCTGGAGTGCAATGGTGTGATATCGGCTCACTGCAAGCTCCGCCTCCCGGGTTCACGCCATTCTCTTGCCTCAGCCTCCGGAGTAGCTGGGACTACAGGTGCCCGCCACCATGCCCAGCTAATTTTTTGTATTTTTTAGTAGAGACAGGGTTTCACTGTGTCAGCCAGGATGGTCTTGATCTCCTGACCTCGTGATCCGCCTGCCTCGGCCTCCCAGAGTGCTGGGATTACAGGCGTGAGCCACCGTGCCCGGCCCACTTTTATTATTTATTTATTTATTTTTTTGAGATGGAGTCTTGCTCTGTTGCTTAGGCAGGAGTGCAGTGGCATGATCTCAGCTCACTGCAACCTCCACCTCCCAGGTTCAAGTGATTCTCCTGCCTCAGCCTACTGACTAGCTGAGATTATAGGTGCACACCACCACGCCCGGCTAATTTTTTTTTTTTTGTATTTTTAGTAAAGACAGGGTTTCACCATGTTGGTCAGGCTGGTCTCGAACTCCTGACCTTGTGATCTGCCCGCCTCGGCCTCCCAAAGTGCTGGGATTACAGGTGTGAACCACCGTGTCTGGCCAGGCATGTATATATTTAACACATGGTTTTGATAACTTGGATTGTCAAGTCTTTGGTATGTATCAAAACCATCTCCTTTAATTCTCACAGCAATCTAATCTGCAACACAGATGTCACACACTCTAGATAACTGAGTGTAGTGTACTCATTCTTTCATGAATGTCCAAGATCTTCTGCAGAAAATACCCTACTATATTACCATATCTATATTCAGAGATTTCTAAGATTAAATCTTCTAAATGGAGGTCACAAAATTTACCTATGAATTCTAATAAATTACTTTAGGTTTAAAAATATACTTACAAGGAAAAAAAGCAACACTGCCCCTAGTTGGGAACAACTGGTCAACAAATTAATTTTTTTTAATACCTATTATCAAGAACAGCAGAGGTTGAGGCATCCAGTTCTAATGTCTGCTGAAAGAGTTCTTTGTTTTCATCAATAAAATGCCGCTGCATTTCAGACATCTGAGCCATGATCTTTTCTCTGCGCAGTCTGGCAATCTCTGCTTTTCTCTTCCTCTCAGCTTTGTCTTTGTCCCTTGAACTCTGAAATTATGCTCCATTCAATTAGACCATTAGATGCTAAAACACACATTTTTTTCCAAAGCAGAAATATCTTTATTGTAAATACCAATTAAAAACTATTCTACAATCTCACTTATTTAAACAAGAGAAAAGACTCTTAAGTTGACCTAACATGTTTTAAAGGAAAAAAGCAGACAAAAAATTGCTACAACAAATAGAGATAAATAGTGGCATATTTGTTGGAATTTCAATGTTGTAACTGGCAACTTACTGTAGATAAATTTAATTTGTTCATACTGAACTTGTTATAATTTTTTAGCATTATCACACTTTACTGTTTATACCTCTTCCATTATGGTTCCTTCTGTCTCTGTCACGGGACTGGTAGGTGAACTCTCCCTCATCTTTTTAACAGCATTAAAAGTCTACAAAAAAAAAAAGTATCAGTATCCTGTATGAAATATCATCACAATGTACACGTAACAAATATTTAATATTTCTCACAAAAAGCAGAAGAATGTAGGAAATTTTACCTTCAATATCCACCGAATCATGTCTTTGTGGACTTCTAGGTAGGGAGCATTTTGTAGTGTTTCCAGCATAGCTAGTATGCTAGGAGAGTTTTTTGGCGCTTCACCAGGTTCTGTGTCAGAAAAATAAAAGGCACAATAACAACAGCTAACACTTCATAGTACTTATTCCTATGCACAGGAACATAAATGCAGTTGCTTATAACACCTATTGCCCATAATTTGATTATGACTCTACCAAAGAAATTTTCAATACTTCTTGAGAATGTGACATATGTGCCTTTTACAAACAAGCTGCCAACAACTAGAATTCTTTAAGCATTCAAAAGTGACTTTTAATAGCAAACGTATTTGCTAAAATGTATTTTAGCAAAATTATATATAAATTCAGCTAAAAATAACTGGTGTACTTGAGATTTTACAGGTCTAAAAATAAACTAGCATTAAGAGGTGCACATATGTACAAATACGTTTATTTGCTCTGACCATTGCCTTTAATAAAAACTAGATTCAGAATAAAATGAATTTCTTCCCCTAGGAATTCACTGTTTATTTGAATATAAGAGTTAAGTCCATATTTTCTATTAGTCTGCAGTCAGAAATGTTCAATTATCGATTTTCTTGATTTTGGTGCTGCCATTCTGGAAAAATGTGCCTTTTTCCTAAGAGGGAAGAGATTGACCTTTGTGATCTTTAATATTCTATCACATCTAAAACTCTGTGGCGTGCATTAGGGATGTGACTCTAGATAAGGGAGAGGTTTCTTTGCAAATAAATCGTGTGTCTTAATTATGTAAAATGTCTAAAGACAAATTAAGAGTAATGTTGAGGGAAAATGATGATCGTTTAATAAAAAGGAAAGAGAAAGTAAGAGAGAACCTAATATATATATATACATTTTTGAGACAGAGTCTTACTCTGTTGCCCAGGCTGGAGTGCAGTGGTGTGATCTCAGCCCACTGCGACCTCCACATCCTGGGTTCAAGCGATTCTCCTGCCTCAGTCTCCCGAGTAGCTGGGATTACAGGTGCCCACCACCATGCCCGGATAATTTTTGTATTTTTGGTAGAGACAGGTTTCGTCATGTTGGCCAGGTTGGTCTCGAACTCCTGACCTCAGGTGATTCACCCACCTCGGTCTCCCAAAGTGCTGGGATTACAAGCATGAGCCATCGTGCCTGGCCAAGAACCTAATATTTTATAGTGATGAGTGAATGAAATTAGGGAGTATTCTGTGTGGTTATCCTAAAATAAACACACCAGAAACAAAGAAAGCAAAAACCACAGTATTAATCCATAGAAACAATATGGTAGAGAAAAGGAATAGGTAAAAACTGGCATCCATGAATAAAGTGTTCAGTGGGGAAAGGTGGTTTCTCCTCTTTCTCTCATTTACTTGGATGAGAGCAAAAAGGAAAACTAGAGATCTAGAAGCAAACAAAATTACTCCTCCCTGTCCCCTGGTAGCGTAATTCTCACAGTTATCATTTAGGAAGAAATGGCACTGACATTTACAGAAATAATCCTTTTTAATCAAAGCATTTATAAACTCCTATCATAGCACCATAAATTCATTTAAAAACACCTCAGCAAATAGCTGACTACCGGTCTGTGGCAGGGAAAGTATAAGATGAGCTTGGGCATCTTTTGGGCCAGAAAGTGAGGTGGTACTTTCTGGCCCAAATGGGGCTGGGTGAAAAGGACACAGAAACTGACTAAATAAACTCCCACTGATCAAAGTGGGCATGATTTGAGCATCAAAAGGAATAATCATTATAAGTGACTATAAAACACTGAATAAGTAAAATGAATAATATTTTAAAAAACTCTAAACAAAAAACATTCAAAGTTGCCATAATTGCAGGTAACTATCAGGCCAATGGCTGATTATGAAAATTAGTAAATGAAAAGCTTTTCTTTGAGACGTGAAATATTATGTCTACAACAAAAGGTTCAAGAAAGTACGTAAATATAAAAGCAAATATAGCAAACTACTAAATCTAGGTAGTAGGTATATGAATGTTTACTGGACAATTCTTTCCACTTGTCTATATGTTTGAAATCTTCAAAATAAAAAGCTAGAAAAACTCCCTGGCCTTCTTTCAAAAAGTCACATTTCTTTATATGAAATGACAATCTAATCCCCTATAATTTTTATTTGTTTTCAGTACTATAGAATCTTATGTCAACCACAGCTGACTGTAACTTTGAACTTAGCCCTAGATATTTTTATAAAAATATAACAGGGTTTAATATAGTACCTTTACTACACAGATGAGTACATATAGCCTCAAACATTTAGATTAAATGTTACCCTTTTAGAATCCATATGACCAAATAAGAGAGGTTATTAAGTGATTTCTTAAAATCATTTATATCGAGTTAGTTTAGTAAAAAGATATATACATACTTGATATCTTCTGAGTGAAGGTAAATGTTACTACATGCTCTTCTGTGACATTCTCTAAATGTTGTTTTTCTTCTTGTAGTGCCATTCCAATTAAATGTAACACCTTGAATAAATGTTTTGTAACTTTTAGTAACAATTAAAAAAACCAAGCACATATTTTAATAAGAAATAGCAAAAAAGAATTATTGAAAAAGATAAATCAAACTATTAAGTACTAAATGCAATTAAAAACAATTTGAAGTACTATTTTTTTTTTTTTTTTTTGAGATGGAGTTTTGCTCTGTCAACCCAGGCTCACTGCAACCTCTGCCTCCTGGGTTCAAGCGATTCTCCTCCCTCAGCCTCCCCAGTAGCTGGGATTACAAGCGTGTGCCACCATGCCCAGCTAATTTTTGTACTTTTAGTACAGATGGGGTTTCACCATGTTGGCCAGGCTGGTCTCGAACTCCTGACCTCAAGTGATCCACCCATCGTGGCCTCCCAAAGTGCTGGGATTAAAGGTGTGAGCCACCATGCCTGGCCTTGAAGTACTAATTTTTATTAAATGAAAAGACTGAGGTTCATTTTCTATTAAACAATAATTGGCAAGAAAAACAAAATTTTCTACTTCAATGAGGAAGAAATTTCAATCGCAAATTCTTAGGGTAAGCTAAAATTACCACCACCTGTGACCAGCAATTCACATAATATGTAAGTTTTATTCTATACCTATACTACAGACTTAAAAGAACCACTTCCAAGAATCAGTGGTCAAGTAAGTACAAAGCTAAAAGTATCCCCTATGTAATTATTCAGTCTATGACACTACATAGTTTAATTTCTCTAAGGACTAAATCTTCATCATCTGAGAAAGACAAACTTTTTATCTCTAATGCCTTATCATTTATAAACTTTAGAGTCCTTCAATGTATCTCACAAAATATTCTCCATCAGACTTCTAAGAGAGTGTATTAACCTATTTGTTTTTTTACTGCTATTACCCCATGCCCAAGTTTTTCTGTGTTTTTTGAGACAGAGTTTCCCTTGTTGCCCAGGATGGAGTGCAGTGGCACAATATCGGCTCACTGCAACCTCCGCCTCCCAGTTTCAAGGGATTCTCCTGAGTCCTCCTGAGTAGCTGGGATTACAGGCATGTGCCATGATGATTGGCTAATTTTTGTATTTTTAGTAGAGACGAGGTTTCACCATGTTGTACAGGCTGGTCTTGAACTCCCAACCCCAAGTGATCCACCTGCCTCGGCCTCCCAAAGTGTTAGGATTATAGGGGTGAGCCACTGCGCCGGGCCCACACCCCAGTTTTTAAAGGAGATATGTGTGTGATGTCTCTGTATCTTTCCCTCCACAAGGGAAGACTGTGGTTGTCAGAGACTTGGAAGAACTAGGTGACATAAAGCAAATGTACACGTAAGGTAAATATTGTTCACACCTCTCTTCTCCATTATTTCCCACAAATCTTTTGTTCATGTAATGCTGACAGTACACGACAGCTAGTACAGCTGTACTAGTAATGAGCTAGTATACCACAGCTCCATGCTTTTACACTTTAAATAGGCTTATAAATAGGAGGGCATTATAAGAATACACACATCTTAGCCAGTGAGACAAAAAGAAAGAATGATAGCTACTAAGCCTTCTGAGGAAGGCTCCAAAATTTGAATTCGAATCCTGGTTTTACTGCTTTCAAGCTATTAATATAAACCCTCAGGGAATGTTTCTGAGCCCATGTCATCATCTTTAACACTGGAAAAAAAGTTTCCCTCTAGAGTTCTGAGGATTACAAATGCTGTATGCAGAGTGCTTAGCATGGCCGGGCATGGTGGCTCACGTCTGTAACCCTAGCACTTTGGGAGGCCGAGGTGAGTGGATCACCTGATGTTGGGAGTTCGAGACTAGCTTGGCCAACATGGTGAAACCCTGTCTCTACTAAAAATACAAAAAATTAGCTGGGTGTGGTGACAGGCACCTGTAATCCCAACTACTCAGGAGGCTGAGGCAGGAGAATTGATTGAACCCCGGAGGCAGAGGTTGCAGTGAGCCAAGATCACGCCATTGTACTCCAGCCTGGGTGACAAGAGCAAAACAGTCTGCAAAAAAAAAAAAAAAAAAAAAAAAAAAAAAGTGCTTAGCATGGAATAAGGCATAAAGTAGACATTCTATTTAATGAATAATTGTTATATCACTTAGTAGAGTTATATGGGAAGTAAATGGAACCTCACTGAAACTTGGCTTCCTCATCTAACGATGAGAAGAAAGTTATATCTATTCATGGGGTGTTGTGTGAATTCAATGAGATAATGTAAAAATGACTTACATTAAAACTATAAAGTAAAATACAAACAAGGGGCCGGGCATGGTGGCTCACGCATGTAATCCCAATACTTCGGGAGGTCGAGGGGGGAAGATTGCTTGAGTCTAGGAGTTCAAGACCAGCCTGGGGAACATGGCAAAACTTTGTCTCTACCAAAAATACAAAAATTAGCCAAGTGTTGTGATGCATGCCTGTAATCCCAGCTACTTGGGATACTGAGGTGGAGGGATCGCTTGAACCCAGGAGGCAGAGGTAGCAGTGAGCCAAGATCGCATCACTGCACTCCAGCTTCCTGGGTGACAGAGCCAGATCCTGTCTCAAAAACACAAAAACAAAAATAACACAAAAAAGGTTCCAGACTTGCCACGTAACTAGCTAAAGGACCGTAAGTCTATGAGTGCCAGTTTCTTCAACTACAAAATAAGGATATGGATGATTCAAAAAAAAATTTTTGTTTTGGAAAATAATTAGATTAGAAACATATATAAAAGATAACACATTACATCAATATCAGAGCACTACATATATAAAGACCAGGACCAATCAAGGAGAGAATGACTGCCCAGTGGGACTGAGGTAATAACAACCATGTGGTATAAAAAATCTGTCTGGCACTTGTTTTCACTGTCAGACACAAAAGCAGTAACAATATATTCAAGTTAGGAAAACACAGTATGTTTCGGCCTCATTTTCCTCTGTATAGATACAGACAAGAATATTTTGCTTGTACTATAAAATACTAAAATATAAATAATAAATGTCTTCAAACCTACCCTTTGCAGCATGGACTCTGACCAGGCATATCCATTATGTTCCACAGCCCATTGCAGAATTGTTCCCATGATGCACAGCATGACATCTGACTGCAAAATGTTAACCAGGCTTGCAAACAGAGGGCAGAATGGAGGCAACACCGGAGGTGGGAGTGCTGAAAATACAGTTGTTATTACTATCGGTTTCTTTTACAGAACATGCTTTAGAAACTATCCCTTTGTTACTTTTGATAGTTTTAACTCAAAAATATTCATTAACGCACACCTTAAAGCTATTATTTTACGTTCTCAAGGTCAAATCTGTAAAATGAGCCACATAAGTAGCAGCAGTACAAAAGAAAGTCTGTCTTTTCCCCTAGGAAGGTTTTAAGATCTGAGATAAAATCAAACCAGAGGAGACTTAGTACAAACTATTTCTCTGTTAGCATATTTATTATTCCTTTGAATAGGAGGTTGTTCACTAGGAAAGCTTACATTTAAATATTCATTCCACCAAGGACAATCATCATAGTTAATAGAAAACAATGTTTAACATGTAAAAAAGGGGCATTTTTGGAAAGATTAAAAATACCTGTATCTTCTCTATTTTGTCTTTTCATTTTCCGTTGAGCTTCTTCTGCCTAATAAAAGATAAAGTTATTTGGGCAGGGAATTAGTAATATAAAACATATCCAAAACTAGTGACATAAGTCCATCTTTGTTGTATTATTTTCTTTTTTTTCTTTGAGAGTCTCGCTGTGTCACCCAGGCTGCAGTGCAGTGGCATGATCTCGGCTCACTGAAATCTCCGACTCCCAGGTTCAAGAGATTCTCCTGCCTCAGCCTCCCAAGTAACTGGGACTACAGGTGCCCACCACCACACCTGGCTAATTTTTATATTTTTAGTAGAGACGGGGTTCCACTATGTTGGTCAGGCTGGTCTTGAACTCTTGACCTTGTGATCTGCCCACCTTGGCCTCCCAAAGTGCTGGGATTACAGGTGTGAGCCACTGCGCCTGGCCCTTTTTTTTTTTTTTTTTTTTGAGACTTAGTCTCACTCTGTTACCCAGGCTGAAGTACAGTGGCATGATCTCAGCTCACTGCAACCTCCACCTTCCGGTTCAAGCAATTCTCCCTGCCTCAGCCTCCATAGAAGTTGAGATTTTCAGGCACCCGCCACCAAGTCCGGCTAATTTTTGTATTTTTAGTAGAGACAGGGTTTTGCCATGTTGGCCAGGCTGGTCTTGAACTATTGACCTCAGGTGATCCACCCGTCTTGCCCTCCCAAAGTGCAGGGATTACAGGTGTGAGCCACTGTGTCTGGCCAAGGATGAAAATCTAAAATCAGAGAATAACACAACTGAGGCCGGGGTGCGGCAGCTCACACCTGTAATTCCAGCTACTCGGGAGGCTGGGGCAGGATAATTGCTAGAACCTGGGAGGCAGAGGCTGTAGTGAGCCGAGGTCTGCACTCCAGCCTGAGTAATAGAGTGAGACCCTATCTCAAAAAAAAAAAAAAAAATTCTATCCTTAGTGTTCTAGTCCTCCCCCAAACTGATACATTAAGGTTATTATTTTTTTTTTTTAACTAAAAGAATCCCCAAATGAGTTATCTATTACTTCCAATTAGAAGAGAAACACGTACAACCCCAAACCAAAAAAACTTATTTAAGTTTGAACTCCATGACTTCATCAAAAACTAAATAAAAGCTTTATGTTTAAGTTTTGTTTAATGCTGTTATGCTGTTTATTGAAAAATCACGTTAAGAGAAGATTGCTAAAAGGCAGATTTTTTTGTTTTTTTTTTTTCTGAGATAGGGTCTCACTCCCATCGCCCAAGTTGGAATGCAGTGGTGCAATCATAGCTCACTGCAGCCTTGACCTCCTGGGATCAAGTGATCCTCCTATCTCAGCCTCCCGAGTAGCTGGGACGAGAGGTGCATGACACCATGCCTGGCTAATTTTTGTATTTTTAGTAGACGTGGGGTTTCACCATGTTGGCCAGGCTGATCTTGAACTCTTGAGCTCAAGCGATCTGCCTGCCTCAGTCTCCCAAAGTGCTAGGATTACATACCCCGCCAAAAAGGCAAAATTTAATTACCTAGGAATGATTAGAAAAGCTTCATGAATCTCTATGAAAAAGCATGTTAAATAATACCAATTCTGAAATGTGCATAAAATGGATTAACTGATTATAATACAGGTTGAAAATTTGTTTTAAAAAACTATACCCATATATGTATAGGTATGTATTATATAGATCTTATATACGTATGCACAAAATGCTAGGGGGAAGCTCCAAAATGTTAGGTGAGGGTATTTTAAGTAATTTCTACTTTCTTCTTTATATATTTTCCAAATTCCCTATAATAAAAATGTATCATTTTTCAAGCTGCAAAAGCAATAAAAAGTTGTTTAGGAAAAAATAATTCAAGCCAGACACAGTGGTGCATGCCTGTAATCTCATCTACTCAAGAGGCTGAGGTGGGAGGATTGCTTGAGCCCAGCAGTTTGAGGTTGCAATGCTCTATAATGGCATTGTGAACTAAAACCTAGCCTAGGCAACATGGTGAAACCCCATCTCTTAAGAAAAACAATGCAACCCTTCCCTGCTACATTTAAAATTTTCCCAATTACCTTGGACTGTTCTGCCCTTGAAAAGTGATAGAAATACAAGTTGAACTCTTTGGCACATTCTGGTTTCAGTTCATACATGCCTCGTCCTGTTAATCCAGGTTTCCTATGAAAGAAAGGACCTTAGAATATTATTACCAAAGCCATACACTAATTTATGAGATAGTCTTGGATATTAGAACAAGAAAGCAGAGCTCTCATATACTGCTGGTGGGTGTTAAGCTACAACTATTTTCAGTGGTTGATTTGGCAATCTAAATCCAAGTTCTTACATGCATCCGTTTTATTTAGCACATCCACTTGGAATTTATCCTAACTAGACAAGAGAACCTAATGGACACTGCAGTGGCAACAATTAAAAAGTCTAACAACGGGAAATAAGTAACAAATTACAACATCTCCAAACAACTGAACACCATTAACAGTGATGATAATTTCTCTATTTTCACATGTAAAGACCTCTGTGTTAAGTTTTATTAAGCGGAAAAAAGCAGGTACACTATTGGGGTTTAGAGAACTTTCCTAAGCAAGTTATAAAACCCAGAAGCCAGATATGAGACAGAGTTTTAAAAACAGAAATGACATGAAGTTAAAAAACAAGGGACAGACTGGAAGAAAGTACTGTGATGTGTTAAACAAGAATTGATATTTCTAATATATTATAAAAACACTTTTGGAACAAGAAGATAGGGACAAACAACCATAAAGAAAAATGCATTAAAGTATGAAAAAACAAATGGCCAATAAACACATGAAAAGATGCTCAACTTCCCTGTTATTACAGTAATGCAAATTAAAATAAGGTACTAAAAGACTGCTCATACTAAAGTGTTGACAAAGTTGCAGGGCACTCTTCATACACTGCTAGTCAGAGTATAAATTGATGACTTTTCTTGGGAAGGCAATTAGGAGGTATGTATCAAAATGTAATACAAGCTTTCATTTTGATCTAGCTAATCCTCAAATACTTTCACAGTCAAAGATACACTTGTTAATGCTGTATGTACAAGGATGTTCAATATTTGTTTATAAGAGAAAATCTGGAAGTTATGTATTACACTTACAGGGAAGAGGTTAGATACATTACAGTACATGACTACAGGGATGTGAAAAAGGTCCTGGCGCCCTACAGGGACGTAAAAAAGGGCCTGGAGCCATAGCTCAGGTCAGTAATCTCAGCACTTTGGGAGGTCAAGGCGGGCTCGATCATCTGAAGTCAGGAGTTTGAGACCAGCCTGGTCAACACAGCGAAACTCCATGTTTACTAAAAATACAAAAATTTGTGGTGGGGTGCCTGTAATCCCAGCTACTTGGGAGGCTGAGGCAGAAGAACTGCCTGGACCCAGGAGGCAGAGGTTGCAGTGGGCCAAGATCATGCCACTGCACTTGAGTCTCACTTTGTCGCCCAGGCTGAAGAGAAAAAGGATGAAGTATGCCTATATGTACTGACAAAGTGTATTACGTAAAAACTAAAAAAACCCAATAAAAACAACAAAACCCCTACAAAGACACAAATACATGGAAACATTCCATTATTTAATTTTAAAAAAGGTTATAGAATAGTAAATATAAAGTGAAACCATTTTTTGTTATGTATTCCAAGTACACAAAAAAAATTTAGAAAGATATATATCCAAACATAATAGAAATCATCTGAGTGGTTGGATTACAGGTAATATTTTTTCTTTGTATTTTTCCATATTTTTTCTAAAAGCAAGTATTGTCTTTATAACCAACAAAAAATAAAGACACTATCTTCAAAAATTTATAGTGGGTTAAAAAAAATGAAAACATTGTCATTGGGATAGGAAGTAAAGAAAAAACAGGCTTAAGAAACTGCCTCAGTATCTTTAAGGGTATAAACCAGTTTATTGACTGGGGAAGACGGTGGACACTGGAGAAAGTGGCATTGAGAGGCTATCCCACAATTTAGGCGGCACATTCAAATAAAAACAAAGAAAGCAGTTTTAAGAAACTACAATGAATTTACTTAGATCACTGCTGAGGTTAATTTTTACTATTTGAAACCATCAGCTATGAATACCTATTCTGAATAGGATGAAAACCCTCACAATGTCACTTTATGTTGCTGAGTACCAGGTGAGATCAGAAAAGTGAAATGTCAGTGAGAGATCTAATTCAGAGCTATAATCTGAAAATGTCTATCACTCTCTGAAAGCTGCAACTTCATTCTCAGTTACATCAAAGAAAACACTCTAAGAAAAATGAATGTACTGGAAAAGTAAAAAAGAATGTGAAATAATAGGAAGTAAACTCACTTGAAATGGGCAACTGCTTCGATTACACTCTCCATGCCAGTCTCCTTGTTCTCCTAAAGGTACAGGACACAAGTGTGTTTCATGTTAATAATAACTACTAGCACTCTGAGCATTGCGTTTTATCTCACTGACCCTCATAAGAACCTAAGGTAGATACACCTTATCTCCATTTTCACAGATGAGGATTCCATAGCAAACACAATGATTTATACAAAACTAGACACACTTACTTGGTAAGCTGATGTTCATTCAAATTGATATATTATTTTTAAATACATAAAATAGATAAAACTTTATGATTTTAAAAAAGTCACTACCATATGGAATCAAGGTAAGAGCTTTCTAAACTAACTAATTGAAAGCACAAATTATATAAAACATTTTTAAAAATTTATGTAAAATACTTCTGGTATTTCATAAAACAGTTGCACTAATTTCTTGTCTATTTTCAGTACAACAGCACTTCCCAAATCATATCTCATTCACGACAAGATAGTAATAGGAGTTCTGTGAATAAATAATTCTTTAAAATGTTTGGGAAATACAGTTACAATCACTTTATTTTTTATTTTTTTTGAGATGGAGTCTTGCATTGTTACCCAGGCTGGAGTGCAATGGTGTGATCTTGGCTCACTGCAACCTCTGCCTTCCAGGTTCAAGCAATTCTCCTGCCTCAGCCTACGAAGTAGCTGGGATTACAGGAGCCTGCCACCACACCTGGCTAATTTTTTTATTTTTATTTTTTTTAGTAGCGATGGGGTTTCACTATGTTGGCCAGGCTGGTCTCGAACTCCTGACTTTGTGATCTGCCCACCTTGGTCTCCCAAAGTGTTGGGATTACAGGTGTGAGCCACTGTGCCCAGTCGACAATCACCTTATATAAGGCTTAAACCACTTTAAAAATGCTTTTTTAAAATTTTATTGTTCCTTAAAGTTTAGGCTAAATTATAACTGCTTCCTAACTGAACAACTTGGGATTCACTTCCTGCATTAAAGCGGTACAAGTAATTTTTATCTTGACTAGCTATTTAGTGACATTAAGAAATTATTCATCATTCGGCCAGGTGTGGTGGCATGTGCCTGTAATCCTAGCTGCCTGGGAGACTGAGGCATGAGAATCGCTTAAGTCGGGAGGCAGGGGTTGTAGTAAGCCCAGATCGTGCCATTGCACTCCAGCCTGGGCGACAGAGCCAGACTCTGTCTCTCTCTCTCTCTCTATATATTTATTTAGAGAGAGAGATACATCAATTATTGTTTTTAAAAGTGTGATAATATAAAGATAGGGTTTTTAAAAGAGTCCTCATTTTCTAGATCAGAGTTTTTCAACCTCAGCATGACTGACATTCAGATCAGGTATGTTGTGGGGGTTGCCCTGGGTATTGCAGGATGTTTAGCAGTATCCCTGGCATCTACCCACTAGATACCAGTAGCACCCCACACCCCATCCTGAGTAGTGACATTCAGAGATGTCCCCTGGGGGGCAAAATTGTCCTCAGTTGAGGAATCACTGTTTTAGATACATATAGTCCTATTTATAGATGAAATGGTAAATCCAGTATTCTCTAGGAAATAATACAGTGGGGCACAGAGGTTAGTGGTTGGGGTACAGATGAAAACAGACTGGCCTCTGTTGAAGCTGGTGATGGGGTTGTTAAACTATGTTTTTTAATATCTATAGATGTTTGAAATATTTATAATACAAAGTTTAAAAGTATTACTGTGCAACAAAGATAAGACAGGTTGAAATCTCAGAAAAATAAATGTCAAGGTTGAAAGTTTCGATCTATGTTTCAAATTAGGGCAAACATTTTGAAAAGCCTCAATGAAAATAAAGTCCCTTCTCAATTATAAGGGTTGAGTTTCTGAAAAGCCCCATGGCTGAAGTATAGGTTGCTGGGGAACTTATCACCCCTGGAAGGAAAAACAGTTACAATTTTACCTATGAATGTCCTTGTCACTATTATTTTACATTCACTAAAATGAAACAAGGGCTCATCATTAAGAAGACTCTCTGGAGGCCAAAAAGGAAAAAGCTTAGGAAAACATTATTTATTCTACTCAACATAGGTGAGTAGGTACTTCTGACTCCCTTCCTCAATACACTAGGTTATAAAGCATTATCCATACCCATAGCAACTTTGTACTAAAGACCCTATAATGACCTCTTTCTATGGGGTACAAACATTAGTTCTGAGGTTTGGGCTTACTTTTTGTTTAGTGCCCTTATCTTCTTCAAGGCTTTATTGGAAAAGAAAAGGTTCTAATACTATTCTGCTTTTTTTTTTTTTTTTTTTTTTTTGAGTCAGAGTCTCGCTGTCACCCAGGCTGGAGTGCAGTGGCGCCATCTTGGCTCACTGCAAGCTCTGCCTCCCAGGTTCATGCCATTCTCCTGCCTCAACCTCCTGAGTAGCTGGGACTACAGGCGTCCGCCACCACGCCCGGCTAATTTTTTTGTATTTTTAGTAGAGACGGGGTTTCACTGTGTTAGCCAGGATGGTCCCTATCTCCTGACCTCATGATCCACCCACCTTGGCCTCCCAAAGTGCTGGGATTACAGGCGTGAGCCACTGCGCCTGGCCTACTATTCTGTTTTCTACTCCTATGCTCTTTTTCTAATTATTTATAATAAGAGTGACTGGAATTATACACATCCCATGATAGTAGATTTTACAATTGTGAGAAAGGTATATAGAAGTAAATCTATAGCTTCTAGACTGAGAGGGAAAAGTTTCTACAGTTTTCTTTTTAGAAATGTAGGTACTTACATCTTCGGGTAAAGACTTTACCAATTCACTATGAGCCATAGGCTTGATACTCAACTGATGGATAATCTCTCGCTTGATTTCATCTGTAGCATTTACCTGTCCAACTCCAGGACTAAATCTCTCTCCTGTCAAAAAAGAAAAAGTATATATACATACATTTAACATAATCACAATACTTTTGTGATATATACTTACAATTCATGCAGTATGTTATATTTCTCTAAGTCTGTCTGAGCAATGGGAAAGTAAGGACTCTTCTGGCAATAAGCCAGGGAGAGAGCAGCTCCCGACCATGCTTCTGTGTCTCAGACCCAACACGTGAGGGCAGGCTTTAGGCAGTGGAGAGAGCTCTTGTTGCCGAAGAATGGGATCAGAAATGTGAGAAGGGATTAAATGTGGTCAAGGAAACTGCATTTACCCCGTTCTCCTTGTGGGAGCAAGGAGGGAGAGCCTTCCTTTCCCCTTCTATCTAGTAGCAAATAAAATATCAACTTTGGAGACCTTCTTCATTGGTATAATTTCCTGACAGTAGCCAGGATTCTCTGCTCTGTGGACTACGGTGGGTCTAAAACAGTAGTAAAGGACTGAAAATATAGGTAATAAGGAAAGAAATCCACATCTATTAGCCATAGGTCTCCTTTAGCTTGGAATTATTGTATCTGAAGTCAAGAAGATACTTTTGTACCACAAACCCATGGAGAGAAACATAGTTAAGATATAAATCAAGAGTAAATAAGATCTTAAATATCCTATTCCTTGCTTGCTAAATTCTCCTGTCCCCCAATTCCCCTGCCACCACCCTGCAACATACAGTCTTCCAGTTTATTCTGCTTCGGTAGTTGTATTTTCTCCTTCTTCCAAAGCACCAAAGTGCTGTAACTCTCAATATTACAGTAACCAGAGGGGAGAAAAAGAGAAATATTCCAATTCTCTTCCCCTAAGACTGAGTATCCTCTCAAAACAAGGGAAACACAGGCCAGAAACTCCAAACTATTTGCTACTATAAACGTCAATGTAATTTATTAAATGCCTCAATTTAAACTTACCAACAAGCATTATAATGAGGTATAGCATTTCTTCTATTAGAGTATTGTTCTGCTGAACAACATCCTATAACGAGTGAGGGAAGATAAAGTTCAGAGATAAGAATAGGCATATTGTATAATCTCAAAGGATTAACATATCCAAAAAGGAGGAAAGATGCTTCTTTAGCAATGTGTTGTGGTTTCATAAAACATGTTCTTACCTTATGGGTAATCTCAGAACTAAATCTTTTTCCATAGTCTGGAGTACTGAAAATCTGATAAAGTTCAAAGCGGCTGAGCATGATCATCAGGAAATGATTTGGATCCATCATGGAGACACCTGTCTTTTTTTTTTTTTAACGTTTGAGATAAAGGAAAAGAGGAAGGTCAAAGGGGCCACTATTGAAACAATTAGAGATAGTTTGGCTTGCACAAGAGAAAGCAGTTTACCAATTCTAAAAGGTTTACCAATCCCAATAAAAGATGAAAACTCATTTAACCTCAATCCCTACTTGTGGTAGCAGACAAGTGTGGAAAGGAATCTAAATTGGTAAAACAAAATACAAGCACACAAGCCCCAAACCTAAGTCCATCCAGCACAGTAATACAGACTATGAGTTCTCTTTCCTTCTAATGCTTTGAAATAATTGTATTCCTATGAATTCAGTGCCAAAATTTTATTTTGGCGTTCACTGATCACTGTTTGAACTCGGAAATGTGGCAGATTAATTAACCTTCTAGTATTTTAAAAATATCGATCATATTAAATTATCAAGATCTCCTAACCTATTTTTTTCTGGTAAGCATTATACTAACTGAAGTGACAGCTTTTAAATATTAGTTTCAATTGTCTTTTAATTCCATTTGTATAAATTATAAATCAACCTAGATTTTGTTCTGAACTAATACTTTTTTGAAATACACATTTTTTTTACTTTATTTATGAAGTCTCACTCTGTCACCCAGGTTGGAGTTCAGCAGAGTGATCTCAGCTCATTGCAACCTCCACCTCCCAGGTTTAAGTGATTCTCCTGCCTCGGCCTCCTAAGTAGCTGGGACTACAGGCGCATGACACCGCGCCAGGCTAATTTTTGTAATTTTAGTAGAGACAGGGTTTCGCCATGTTGGCCAGGCTGGACTCAAACTCCTGACCTCAGGTGATCCACCCACCTCAGCCTCCCAAAAGGCTGGGATTACAGGTGTGAGCCTCCGCGCCCGGCCAGCTTTATTTTTCTATAGTGACTAAATCCATTCAGCAGTAACAGAGAACAACTACTATGTGACAAGCACTATGCAAGGCCAAAGGGACAAAAAAAGAAACAAGACATAACTGCCATGGTTTGGTGGGGTGGGGGTAGGATGCTGAAGAGTAAACAGTAATCACAATCCAGGTTGTGAGTGCTATGGCAGGGTTAAATACCATGCTAGGGTCCTCACGAAAGGGACATGTAGCCAAGTTTTAGTGTGTCAGGGAAGGCTTCCTGGAGCAAGTAATGCTAAAGTAAACACAAAGACAAGCAGGAAAATAAGTTAGCTAGGTAAATGGAAAAGGAAGGGGTGAGTAACTTAGGGAGGAAAAGAAATATGCAGAGTTTAAGATGTATGAGAATATGGCAAATTCAGGGAACTTCAATATACTTTAAGTATCGCAGTCCTTGAAAATTAGTTTAAGGGGTTTAAACTAAGAGGTTTAACATTAGTTAAAGAACCAGAGGACAAGGAAGAAAGGATGGCTTTCAGGTAAATGACTTTAGCAACTAGGTAGACTGTGGAACAATTCACCAAGGTAGGGAACTGAAGACAGGAAGAAGGTATGGAGGAAATATGAGGAGTTATTTTGAACACATTTAATCTGAAGTGTGTCTAGGGAATACAGATGGAAATGATCTAAACGCTGTTAGCCATGTGAGTTTGGAGGTTAGGAGACAGGGCTAGACCGGAGTTATAGATTTGGGAGTGATCACAAGTGACTCAATTCTATGGAAATAACAAGAAGCAAAGATTCCCCACAACCTTTAAGTTCAATGCTTTTAATTCATTACCTGAAGCATTACTATATCCTTGTCAAACATCTCACGTCTGCATTTCACATTATGGTAGTAATAAATCTAAAAAAATAAGTAATTATATTGAGTAAATAGTTTTTATTGGTTCAGGCTCGCTCTCTCTCCCAATCCTTTCCCAAAAGCACAAGTTTGTACAAGAATGTGTGCATGTGTGTGATGTGGTTTTTCTAACAACTATCTTAGTATAGATTAATTAGTTACAGATTTTCACATTACAGTGGTCTTGATATGGTTCACATTTTGCAGCTAACTTGCTGGGTCTCCGAATAAAGTAAAAGGTTGTGGTCTCAGGAAGGTTAGGAGCTACCAAAAACAGGAGGAAAAAAAAATCTGTTTACAGCTATACCACCCCAAATGCGCCAGATCTTGTCTGATCTTGGGGAAAAAAAAAAAAAAATTCATTCCAAGCCTATGTGAGGTCTATAAAAAGTAAAACCTCAACTTTACAGCTATATTAAAAGGACTTTATCTTTTAATTCAATTTAATTTAAATAGATAAAATCTGGATTTTTGTTTTTTAATATCCAACTTTGTTCTAAAAAATTATTTCAAGTAAAAATTATCACCACTGTTGTTCATTTCTACTTTTTATATTATTTCTTGACAAACTATGAATAAAAGTTTTAAGAAACTTTTGTTTTATCATTAAATCTTTTCAAACAATTTTAATATAGATCCTCAGCTTTCACTAAGTCCACTGAAAATTACAACCTTCATAGAAGCCAAGAATGGAATGAAAATTCTTCATAGAATTAGAACACTGACCTGGTTTACTAGAGAGAACCCATTTCTTCTCCACATTCCAGCATGTACTTGGGCACATAAAACGAGACATCTAAGAGGGTGTTCTATCAACATGGGTGGGCTAAGCTCACTCTATATATACAAAGAATAAACAGAAAACAAAAAAACCACACACAGAAAATCAGTTCTAGAAAGAAGTTTGGTCGATAGGGATCAACACTTTTATAAAACACAATATAAATTATTATTATTATCATTTTGGGACAGAGTCTTACTGTCACCCAGGGGGTAGTGCAGTGGTGCGATCTCCGTCTCCCAGGTTTAAGAGATTCTCCTGCCTCAGGCTCCCGAGTAGCTGGGATTACAGGCATGAGCCAACATGCCTGGCCAATTTTTGTATTTTTAGTAGAGATGGGGACTTGCCATGTTGGCTAGGTTGGTCTTGAACTCCTGACCTCAGGTGATCCACCCACCTCAGCCTCCCAAAATGCTGTGATCACAGGTGTGGACCACTGTGCCCAGCCTTATTTATTTTAATTAAGACATGTTTGTGTGATGGTTAGTTTTATGTATCAATTTAGCAAGGCTATGGTATCCCATTTATGGTCAACACCAATCTAATGTTGCTATGAAGGTATTTTTTACACATGATTAACATTTAAATCATAGACTGGCTGGGCATGGTGGCTCATGCCTGTAATCCCAGCACTTCGGGAGGCTGAGGCAGGTGGATCACCTGAGATCAGGAGTTCGAAACCAGCCCAGGCAACATGGTGAAACCCTGTCTCTACTAAAAATACAAAAATTAGCTGGGAGTGGTGGCAGGTGCCTGTATTCCCAGCTTCTCGGGAGGCTGAGGCAGAAGAATCCCTTGAACCAAGGAGGCAGAGGTTGCAGTGAGCCGAGATCACGCCACTGCATTCCAGCCTGGGTGACAGAGTGAGACTCTGTCTAAAACAAAAACAAAAACAAAAAAAAACAAAAAAACAAATCATAGACTCTGAGTAAAGCAGATTACCCTCCAAACATGGGTGGGCTTCATCAATTCAGTTGAAGGCCTTGAGAAAAGACTGATATCCCCCACGGAAGAAGGAATTCTGCCTTTATAACAGCCACTGTATTCTAGAATGCAACATCAACTCTTCCCTGGGTCTCTCCAGTCTGCCAGTCTGCTAGGCTCCCTTGCAGATTTCAGACTTGCCAGATTTCAGCCCCCATAATTTCATGAGCCAGTTCCTTACAACAAATCTCTCTCTCTCTGTGTGTGTGTGTGTATGTATGTATGTATATGCGCGCGCGCGCACACACACACACATAAATATCTTACTGGTTCTGTTCGTCTGGAGAACCCAAACTAAAAATGTGTTTCAAAGTGATTTCAAATACAAGGAACATAATAAATAGGTATTCACTTTTAAATGTTAGCACCACTTACTAGAGGTAGGAGCTCTGGAAATTTATATGCCACTTCACTTTTGCTTAATAATACATGTAAACCTGTATGAAAGAAACAAAAAACAGTATTTCTATCAGTAAAAATCATTTAGGAAAAATACCCTAAATATTCACTCAACTTTACATCTGACTTCTTTTCTCTTTACGAACCTATCAAATTACCAATTAAGATATAAAATGAACATATTCATAAGAGGCTTATTATTATTATTGCTTTTTTGAGATGGAGTCTCGCTCTGTCGCCCAGCTGGAGTGCAGTGGCACGATCTCGGCTCATTGCAAGCTCCGCCTCTCGGATTCACACCATTCTCCTGCCTCAGCCTCCTGAGGAGCTGGGACCACAGGCGCCCACCACCACGCCCGGCTAATAGAGGCTTTTTAATGCTTCTCGTGAATCTGTTATCAAAGGCACACTTAGAACTAGTCTTAGTTGTATGTACTAATATACACTGATGACATTTTAAAAGCTATTAAAACAATTTATACATATGTTACGCCAGCTTTAAGAGTTGTATTTCACTGGGCCATGGAGTTTAGCAGTTAGGCTAAGGTTTATCAAATATAAGAAAATGAATACCATCACACAACAGCTTTGAATTATTAGTACATTTTTTATTTTTTTTTTTGTAGGTAACTATCAGCATTAGCTTCCTCCCATAAAATTAGATTTTTTTTTTTTTTTTTTTGAGACAGAGTCTCACTCAGATTTTTAAAGGCAGAAGAGATCAGTGGCTCAGTTGGAGACAGGACTCACTACTCACTTTCTTGTTTTTTTTTTTTTTTTTTTTAATCGCATGCGCAGGGCATGCCGCACTGTGCCTGTGTGCTACTTCCCCATGCATGCCTCACTTTCTTGCCTTCTATCCAGTACTCTTCCACAACACCATGCCATTAATTGCTTGTGTTGAGGATCGACAGTTCAGTTGCTCAAAACACTTATAACAAAACTGGGCGTGAACAAGTTATAGAAATAAGACAGATTTCTTCTTACGATCATGATTTCATTCTAGGTAATGGTCTATTGTACCATTTTAATATTCATATGTCTAGGAATAACAACTTTATAAGCCTCACAGTAAGTAATTATCTTAAATTACCATGACTTCAATAATATACCCACGGCAAGGGTCTATCAGTGGGATAATGTGATAAGTCTCGGAACAATGAAAAAAAATGCCTTCAGAATGAAAGAGGAATCATTACTACTGATCCCATGTACATTAAAAGGATAATGAAGGAATATGAACAACTCTAGGCCCACAAATCTGATAACTTAGATGAAATGGATCAATTCCTTGAAAGACACAAACTACCAAAACTCACA
Organism: Macaca thibetana thibetana; assembly: GCF_024542745.1. Classification (NCBI taxonomy): domain Eukaryota; kingdom Metazoa; phylum Chordata; class Mammalia; order Primates; family Cercopithecidae; genus Macaca; species Macaca thibetana. Next base: position 43,564,908 of record NC_065581.1, on the reverse strand, counting down.
CAAGGAGAAACAGATAACCTAAACAGGCCCATATTTATTAAAGAAATTGACTCAATAATTAGTAACCTTCCAAAAACTAAAGCATCAGATGAGATGACTTCACTGGTGAATTCTGTCAAACATTTAAGGAAGAAATGAAACAAATTCTCTATAATCTCCTCCAGAAAAAAACAAACAAGTGCCTTATAAATCAACTACTTGAAATTAAAAGAATTATCACCCCATTATGGCCTTGTTCTTGACCTGTTGCATAAAAGGCTATCAATAAATATATGAAACAGCTCAGAGGGAGAGAAACAAAGAAGAGAAAACGTGGGGTGGCTTCAAGTGATTAGCAGTTGCTTAAATGACAGATAAATTTGAATGTTAATAACACAGACTTTGAAGCTGGATTCAGTGAAATGATAAAACATGTGGTATCTGTAGTTAAGTCTAAAGAAGCACTACGGTATAACAGCTATAAACATGGCCTCTGGTGCCAAACTTCCTCATAATGCCAACTGATTCTTTCTTGTGTGACTTACTAAGCAAGTCACTCTCTATGCCTCTGTCTTCCCATCTGTGAAGCAAGCTTAACAATGATACCTACTTCACAGGACAATGTGATGATTGGATAAGTTAACGATGTAGAAATCATAGAATAACGTCTGGCACAAAGTATTCACAGATATTAACCACAAATAACAATTTAAAAGATAATTTTAGGGTTTTATTTTAGGGGAAACGCTTTACCTGCAAGTAAGCGAGAAACTGGGAGATGAATGCTAACTTTTTCTTGGGAAACACAGTATCTGATAGTTTCCACTGAATGTCCACAAATGCTTAGTGTGATAGGTTGTTCACCATCAGTATAACCACCATGACACTGCATCAGTACGGCGAGACATTTCTTGTAAGCTTCAATTAACACTTTTTCCTAAAAAAGAGGGTTTTTCTGTAAGTTACTCAAAAGGTTGAGTTTCTACAACATTGAATAAGCACCTCAAATTCAATGAGTAAGTACCTCAAATAACAATACGGGCAAAACCAAACTCAATTCTCCCTCCCAAACTTGGTCCCTCTTCCAATGTCCGCCATCTCAGTGAATGATACATTTACCCATATAGTACAGAAATCTAGGAGTTATTCCAGTACCCTTCTTTCCCCTATTCCCCATTGTCCAATCTATTACCAAGCTGGTAACTTCATCTTCTAAGTTTCTCTCAAAACTTGCTACTTTTTTGTATCTCTAGTAACTCTAAGGCACTGCCAAGCATCTCTCCATTAAATTCCTGCTTTGACTCTTGCCCCTTCCGTCCATTCTCCATACAGAGCAATTTTAAAAAAACATGTAAATTGAATCATGTCACTGTATGGGGAATGTTATGATAAAGGAGGCAAGAGTTGAAGCAGGGAATTTAATAGAGAGATGGTAATCTCTAAAGGCTTCCCACTTCAATTCAAATAAAATGCAGGCTGAGTGTGGTGGCTCACGCCTGTAATTCCAAGACTTCGGGAGGCCGAGGCAAGCAGATCGCTTGAGCCCAGGAATTCAAGACCAGCCTGGGCAACATGGCGAAACCATGTCTCTACAAAAAATAGAAAAATTAGCCAGGTGTGGTGGTGAGAGCCTGTTGTCCCAGTTACTCGGGAAGCTGAGGTGGGAGGCTCACCTAAGCCCAGGGAGGTCGAGGCTGCAGTGAGCCAGGATTGCACCACTGCACTCTAGCCTGGGCAACAGAGTGAGCCGTGTCTCAAAAAAAAAAAAAAAAAAAAAAAAAAAAGAATTATATTCAAAACTTCTTTACATGGCCAAGGCCCTGAAAAATCACTCCTGTGCCCAAATCTCGGTTCTCTACTTCTATGCTCCAACCACAGACCTTTCAATAGCTCCTAGGACTACCCTCGTCCCTGTCATCACAGACTATAATGCAGCTGTCTTCTCAATCACGAATATCATTTACTCTTTGTTCCATTAACTTTTACACATTGTTCAGACCTTACAGAAACCTTCCCTAACCTCATAACGTATACAGGCTGTTGTCTAGACTTTATCGCCAAGGAAGGCCAAAATAATTTTAAGACACAGGACAAATGTACCAATAATAAAATTTTATTTTTGAATAAATTTACAAACTACCATTTTTATATTCTCAAAGTCTAGAAGGGATTATGAAAAAAAAACAAAAAACAAAAAACAAAGATAGTTACATTAGGAAGAGACAATTTGGATTATTTCCTTCTCTATTTTTCAAGTTTTTCCTAAGGTTGTAGAATTTTAAAATTTTACTGAGTTTATAGGTGAAGAAGGAAAATACGCTGTTTAATGAACTAAGTATCACCACTATTTTCTCCAGGTCTCCCCAAAATTTACTTAGGATTCTGCTTATTCCTCCCTCTTCCACTTTCCTCCTATCTCCCGCACCTAGAAGAAACTCACATCTGAAGCACACCAGTCCTGCATCATTGAAATGACATGTGTTAATTTCATTTGTAGTGTGAAGGCTGCTTCCCACTCTGGTTCCATTTCAATATGTTGTCCTACTTGACGTGTAATTGGATCCATTCCCTTAAAGGAAGTGAAAAAACTATATATGAATGAAAATTATAGTTGTTCTTTCATATGGAAACCTAAGAAGTAATGTAGAAGAAATATATATTGATTATAAAAACATAGAAGATATAAGTTTTAACAGGAAACTTCAAGTACTATGAAAAGTAATAGCTTTTAAAATTATGTGTTTATATAACATTCTCTAAAATATAAATTAAAAAATCCCAATAAATGCATTATTTCAGAGGTATCTTCCAAGATCTGTTTTAGGCAATAAAATACTTCAATATTTCACTGCAATAATCCTTCCTTTTTAGCTCTATTGTCTACAGAAAAAATTGTTAAAAGAAATGTGACAAGCTTTTAAAATGTTATTGAATTTATAACTATTTTTAATATATTAAAGTTTAAATATTATGTCCTAATATGCAATTAAAAGTTTTCATAGAGCCTGAAAGAAGGCAAAATAAATACCTTTTAATTAAAATTACTGTTCAGAAACTAGCCTAACTATTCTAGTATGTCAGAACTTATTAAATAATAGAGAATACAGAATACTTCAAGTATCAAAAATGACCAAAGTAGCTACTGTTTTTATAGATACATGAAAAACATAGTAGTATTATAATAAATTAAACACCCATGAACTACCATCCAACCTAGGAACTAGAATGGTAAGTCAGGCCAGACATGGTGGCCCAGGCCTGTAATCCCAGCACTTTGGGAGGCCGAGGCGGGTGGATCACTTGAGGTCAGGAATTCAAGACCAGCCTGGCCAACATGGCGAAACCCTGTCTCTACTAACAATACAAAATTAGCCGGGTGTGGTGGCATGCACCTGTAATCCCAGCTACTCAGGAGGCTGAGGCAGAAGAATCACGAGGCAGATGTTGCAGTGAGCCAAGATCCCACCACTGCACTCCCGCCTGGGCGATAGAGCAAGACTACACCTCCAAAATAAATAAAAAAATAAATAAAAATAAATTCAAATAAATAAAAGTAAAAATGATAAGTCAACTTTGGTCATTCCTTTTCTTAAGAAAGCCAGGTGGCTACTAAAGAAATCATAATAGTACTTGCTCAGATTTTTAGAGACGTCACCTATCTTCTTACAGTTATAACTGGTTAAATATACCTGTTCGTTTCTACTTCTAGATTCTGTTTTGTATATAGGGATGTTTCCTAAAAAGAGAATTAAACAGGGGAAAAAGGTCTACACTGTATTATATAAATATCACATGAAGGAGAGAAAAAGAAACATGGAAACATTAAAAAGCAAAACCAAAAATGACTACAGTTTCTCAAATAACCTGACTATACTTCCAAGAAAGCATATTAAAAAAATAAACTTGTAACCTCTAAAGAAAGAACATTAGTGGAAACTAAAGAAATACAAAAGTAGCTGGCGCAGTGGCTCATGCCTGTAATCCCAGCACATTGGGAGGCTGAGGCAGGCGGACCATTTGAGGTCAGGAGTTTGAGATCAGCCTGGACAACAGGGTGAAACCTCGTCTCTACTAAAAATACAAAAAATAGCTGGTCATGGTGGCAGGTGCCTGTAATCCCAGCTACTCAGAAAGCTGAGGTCAGAGAATCACTTGAACCCAGGAGGCGGAGGTTGCAGTGAGTCAAGATTGTGCCATTGTACTCCAGCCTGGGCAACAGAGAAACTCTGTATCAAAAAACAAAACAAAACAAAAAAACTCCCAAAATTGGCCAGGTGCGATGGCTCATGCCTGTAATCCTAGCACTTTGAGAGGTTGAGGTGGGTGGATCACTTGAGGTCAGGAGTTCGAGACCAGCCTGGACAACTTGATGAAACCCCGTCTCTATTAAAAATACAAAAAATTGGCCGGGCGCGGTGGCTCATGTCTGTAATCCCAGCACTTTGGGAGGCCAAGGCAGGTGGATCACGAGGTCAGGAGATCGAGACCATCCTGACTAACACGGTGAAACTCTGTCTCTACTAAAAATTAAAAAAAAAAAATTAGCCGGGCATGGTGGCGGGCGTCTGTGGTCCCAGCTACTCGGGAGGCTGAGGCAGGAGAATGGCGTGAACCGGGGAGGCGGAGTTTGCAGTAAGCCGAGATTGAGCAACTGCACTCCAGCCTGGGTGACAGAGCGAGACTCCGTCAAAAAAAAAAAAAAAAAAAAAAAAAGGAGTCTCAAAACAAACAAACAAACAAAAAAACGAATAAATTAGCTGGGGTGGTGGTGTATACCTGTAATCTCAGCTAATTCAAGAGGCTGAGGCAGGATATTCACTTCAACTCTGGAGGTGGAGATTGCAGTGAGCTGAGGTTGTGCCACTGCACTCCAGTCTGGGTGACAGAGTGAGACTCCATCTCATAAACAAAACAAAACAGAACAACCAACACAGAAAAAACCCAAGAGCAGTAGATGCCAGAATCTTTGCTGGGATCTCCTTTGCTCTATACCTTTCTAAGAATCCCCAATTAAAGAGGAGCTTCCAGGTCCAAACTGCAGCCATCCAAATTGATCTTTTGGAAATGTGCAAAAAATGAAAAGATGCGCAGACAGAAAGCTGTTCATTTCAATGAACAACAACAACAACAAAAACAATGAAGCCGGGCCTGGGCCTGGGCCTGTGCCTGCGCCTCTAGTCCCAAGCAACTCAGGAGGCCGAGGCAGGAGAACTGCCAGAGCCCAGGAGTTCAAAGGTATAGTACACTCTGGTTGTGTCTATGACTAGCCACTATACTCCACCCTGGGCAACACAGGGAGACCCCCATCTTGTAAAAAAATAAAAATAAAAATAAAACAAAAAGAGAAAAAGAAAAAAAAAAAAAAAAGGAAAAAGAAAAGTGTAATAGTTTTTACATACCTGCATACATTTGAGTAATTCCAAAAAGGCATCAAACCCTTCTAGGAACTTCTGCCTCAGCTCATCTGACCATTCAGTTGGTTTGCTAATTAACACATACCTGAACAAGATAAAAGTGACAGTGGCAATTAACATAAACATCGACTTTCTATAAATTGCAACTGGTTTAATAATTAAACGAAAACTTACTTGAGATCTAAAATAAGGCTCTGTACTCTCCTAAATTTGAAGGCTTGTAAAGCAGTGTATCGTTCAAACTGAAATCTGCCATGGGCATCTCGATGTCTCAAATGATCCATAAAAGTCTTAATGATAATGCTCATCAAGTTTTCTTCTGTGATGAGCATTCGAGCCTAAAAACAAAGTTTATCAGAGTGCATGGTAATCAAAAACTAGGTACTAAGAAAACTAAAAAAAGTCACCAACATTGTTTAGCTCCGTCAGTTTAAACCTTTTTTAACACAACTATATATCACAAATGCATTACTGTGTATTTCTAAATAACAATTACTTACTCCAATTGCCACGTGTATGAAGCAACAATTATACCAGATGCCAGAAAGATGTTAGAAGACAGTTCCAAGGCTCATTATTCAAAGATAATTCAGGGTGGGGGCTCTGAATCAGGCTGCAAATTGTCCTTAACTGAGACATTTAGACACCTATAATGGTATGGTATAATTATTCTAGGATCCAGAGGTTTATGCATAGATTCTCTAGAACTCAGTATGAAACAATATTTTCTCTTAATTTCCTTAGTTGAGATTTATTTTTTGTGTCTTTGTGTGTGTGTGTGTGTGTGTATATTTTATTTTGAATAAGAAAATATATGTAAATGATACTAAATGCAACAGGGAAAAGTAAGTCAGTAAGTCTCCTAGCTCCTGAGGTCTTTTTTCTAAAGGCAAACCTGTTAATAGTAGCTCCTTGCATATTCTTGAAGAGATGGTATGGGTATATGTATTTTATGTATATATAATTGCAGAGCTTGTGTTTTTATATATGTATAAAATTATAGAGTATATACTATATAACACACACATAAATAAAATGCATAAATTACATAAAGTGTATATTAAGTATACACAAGTATATATAATTATATCTATCTCTTTCCCACAAAGGATAGCATATTATACTGTTTTGTACATTTTTTACCTACAAATTACATAAATTGTTCATACAAATGTCCGTCATTCTTTTTAACCAGGTCTACTTTTGTATCAGATTTAATTTAGCCAGGCTTTTACTGGTCAGACATTTGGGTTGTTTCTAGTTTTATGCTATTAAAAAAGATGTTGCACCAAATATCCACTGTGTATAGTTGTAGGAATATTTATAGAATAATTTCCTACAAGTGGAAGTAATCGGTTAAGGAGTATGCACATAATAAATTTTAATGATATCACCATTGTTCCCACAAAAAGGCTTAACAATTTCTATTTCTACCTACAATGTGGGCCATCCCTTTCATAACCTCCATAACACAATATAACTTCAAACATTTTGCTCTTTGCCATTTTGATGGTGTTAATCTGCCCTAGTAGAGTCAGAAAGTCTAATGCTACTTTGAATACTTAATTTTTTACTCTGATACAAAAGATCATGGATCCTCCCCCTGACATTTTCCAGCCTCAACAGCTAATCTCCCCTAGGATTCTAGAGTGTTACTGATACTGGGTGACAACTTAAACAGGTCTCACATAAGTCAAGATCAGGTAATTAGCAACAGAAAAAGTTTCATCAAAAAGTAGAATAAGGCCAGGTGCGGTAGCTAACGTCTGTAACATCAGCACTTTGGGAGGCTGAGTCAGGCAGATTATTTGAGCCCAGGAGTTCGAGACCAGCCTGGGCAACACAGTGAAACTCTGTCTCCATAAAAAATAAAACAATTAGCTGGGTGTGGTGGCATGTACCTGTATTCCCAGCTACCCAGGAGGCTGAGGTGGGAAAATCACCGGCGCCTGGGAGGTCAAGGCTGCAGTGAGCCATGATCACGCCACTTCAGCCTGCATGACAGAGTGAGACCCTGTCTCAAAAACAAAAAACAAAAAAATCCCAAATAAGTAGGAACAAAAATGCAGAAGACAGAAGTCTAAGAATATACTAAAACTGTATTCTAATATAGATGTTAAATTCTAAAGTCAGCAGATAAGTAGAAAATCTATACAGTTAAATATACCTTTGAAAACTTCAGGACTTAAAGCAGGCAGTAAAAGGAAGTTTGGTGGAGAGACAACTTAATATTGTTAGAATGTAAACCCCCACCAATCAAGGCACTCGTTAGCATTTTTAGTTTCAGGTGAATGTTAACAGAGATGGTTCACATACTGCACTTTCGGATTGGATTTTAATTCTTTATGGGGTGTCGGAAAAAAAAAAAAGGCTGGGTGCAGTGCTCTATGCCTGTTATCCCAGCAAGCGAGGCCGAGGTGGGTGGATCACCTAAGGTCAGGAGTTCGAGACCAGCTTGGCCAACATGGTGAAACCCTGTCTCTACTAAAAAACACAAAGATTAGCTGGGCATGGTGGTGGGCTCCTGCAATCCCAGCTACTCGGGAGGTTGAGGCAGAACTGCTTGAACCCAGGAGGCAGAGATTGCAGTGAGCCAAGATCATGCCATTGTACTCCAGCCTGGGCGACAGAGCAAGACTCTCTCAGTTAAAATAATAATAATAATAAAATAATAATAGGGTGGTTCATTACTACGACGACGACGACTACTACTACTACTACTAGTACTACTACTACTACTAGGGTGGTTCATTACTAATGTCCCATTAAAACAAGGAAGTAGCTGGTCACAGTGGCTCATGTCTATAGTTCCAGCTACTTGTGAGGTTGAGGTTGAGGACTGCTTGAGCTCAGGATTTCGAGGCCAGCCTGGGCAACAAGCAAGGCCTTGACTCTTAAAAACAAACAAAAACCCAAAAAACCAAACCAAAACAAAAACCAGCGGAGTTATTCAGGCATTTCTACTTCTAAAAGATAACAAAAGAAGTACATTTTTCAAAGTTACAAAGAGAAAAGAAAAATAAAAGACCTTAGGTTCTCAGCTTTATCACCTTATGCTAAGAAATTTTTGCTAACCTTTCAAAGTAATTTTCAACATTAAATACCAAACATTATTTGGTATTTATTCTTGGTATATATTTCTTGTACTTAACACCCTAAAACATTATTATTATTATTTTTTGAGACACAGTTTTGCTTTGTCACCTAGGCTGGAGTGTAGTGGCATAATTTTGGCTCACTGCAACCTCCTCCTCCAGGGTTCAAGTGATCTCCCACCTCAGTCTCCTAAGTAGCTAGGATTACAGGTGTGTGCCACCACGCCTGGCTAATTTTTAATATATATTTAGTAGAGACAGGGTTTCACCAAGTTGTCTAGGCTGGTCTTGAAGTCTTGACCTCAAGTGATCCGCCTGCCTTGGCCTCCAAAAGTGCTGGAATTACAGGTGTGTGCCACCACGCCTGGCCTTTCCTAATGTTTATGCCTACAATTCACTTTGCTTTAAAAAGCATTACCACTATCAGTCAGGCACAGTGGCTCATGCTTGTAATCTGAGCACTTTGGGAGGCTGAGGTGGGTGGATCACCTGAGGTCAGGAGTTCCAGACTAGCCTGACCAACGTCGCGAAATCCCCTCTCTACTAAAAATAAAAAAATTAGCCAGGTGTGGTGGTGGGCACCTATAATCCCAGCTACTCGGGAAGCTGAGGCTGGAGAATTGCTTGAATCCAGGAGGCGGAGGTTGCAGTGAGCCGAGATCGTGCCACTGCACTCCAGCCTGGGTGACAAGAGTGAAATTCTATCTCAAAACAAAAACAAAAACAAAAACAAAATTACGACTTACTTATAGCTTTTATTCATTTTATATGATTCATATTCAATTTTGTATTGCAAGGCTCATGACCCATTTAACAACATATTCAAAATGGGCTAAATTCTCCCATAAGACTCTGAAAAACACAACTGAATAATAATCATCATCTATGCCTATACTTTTAAACTAAACATGCCATAGCATACAGGGATAATGCGGATTGAACACATATTTAATAAATGAGAATAACTATGATACTCTTATCACTTGAATTATAAGCACTGTTTTCTTTTCTTTTTTTTTTTTGAGTCGGAGTCTCACTCTTGTCACTCAGACTAGAGTGCAGTGGCATGATCTTGGCTCACTGCAACCTCCACCTCATGGGTTCAAGCAATTCTCCTGTCTCAGCCACCCACGTAGCTAGGATTACCAGCATCTGCCACCATGCCCAGCTCATTTTTTGTATTTTTAGAAGAGACGAGGTTTCACCATGTTGGCCAGGTTGGTCTCAAACTCCTGACCTCAAGCGATCCTCCCACTTTTGCCTCCCAAAGTCCTGGGATTACAGGCATGAGCCACTGTGCCCAGCCAGTACTAAGTCTTGACCAAATTAAAAATGAAGACTGTGTTAATTGTAAGGTAATTGTGATTCAAAAGATACCGCTGCTATAAAACATTCCACTAATATCTAGGGCAAATTATTTTTAACCAGGAGTGTGCATAATAATTATTAAGAGTTTTTTTTTTTTTTTTAAAGAACTATAAGAGTACTCTTCTGCTTTCAGTCACGATGCAGTAGCTTGAGGCTGACCAACATTTCCACCAAGAACAACTAGAAAAGCTTAATAAAAGTAAAAAAAAAGTTTGAGATCACTAGAGAGCTGCTGAGACAAGGACTCCAGGAGAGAAAACCAGGGAGAAAGGGAACTGTACAAGGAGGCGAGCCAGCATTCTGCAGCTGCTTTTCCCTCAGCATTTGTCTATTCTGGGAGTGGGGTAAGAGGGGATTAAAGATCCCAAGAAAAAACCAAAACTACCTTTGCAAAAACTGTAACAGTGAGAAAATTATGACAATTAAAGAGATCTGACCTAACTGACTTCATCTTGCCTTTAATCTCCAGAACTGCCCTTACTCATTCCTGGGTGCAGCTCAAACTAACTTTGGGAGGAATGTGGTTTACAGTTTAACTTTAAAACAAAGACTTTAAAACAAAGGCTGGGTGTGGTGACTCATGCCTGTAATGCTAGTACTTTGGGAGGATGGGGTGGGAGGATCATTTGAGCCCAGGAGTTCAAGACCAGCCCAGGCAACATAGCAAGACATTGTCTCTACTAAAAATAAAAGATAAAAAACTTAGCCAGGTGTGGTGGCGCACACTTGTAGTCCCAGATACTCAGGAGGCTGAGGCAGGAGGTTGGCTCACACTTGGGCGGTCGAGGCTGCAGTGGGCCACGATTGCACCACCGCACTCTAGTCTGGGCAACAGAGTGAGACCCTGACTCAAAAAACAAAACAAACCAAAAAAAAAAAAACAAAGATGGTAATGGCCTCTCCCTGAAACAAAGTCCCTCTTTGCTTGGGAACCAGACTGTGTTTATAAAACCAACAAATTAGCCACTAGATTAGAAAGTATGGCTCAGAAGTCATGCAGCCAGAGGCCTCAAAATCACTAACCTCCCCCACTTGCTCCTACAGACAACATAACTATTGTAAAACCTAAGATTGGTGTTTGAGGTATTTTTCAGGCCCTGCATTCTGAAGGACCTGCTGGAGACACCCAGACTGGTAAACTGGCTTATCTGGTCTTACGGCCCCCACCTAGGAACTGACTCAGCACAAGTGGACAGTTTCAACTCCCTGTGATTCCACCCTGGACCCAATCAATCAGCATCCCGGATTTCCTAGCCCCGCTGCCCAACAAACCATCTTTAAAAAAAAACCTAGGCTCTAAATTGTTGGAGTGGCTGATTTGAGTAATAATAAAGCTTTAGTCTCCCACTTAGCCAGCTCTCTGTATACTAAACTTTCTCTCATCTTGATGAGGGATGCAATTCCCTCATCTTGATAAATCGGCTCTCTCTGGGCAGCGAGCAAGATAACCCATCGTGTGGTTACAAAATCTGTACAGAACTGTTATTCTTAGGGAGAAAAACTTGCTAAGTCTATAGCCATCCCAGGGTGTTAGAGAGGCCAGAATCCCAGTAAGAAAAAGAGCATGGGGAACTGAGTTCAACGTTCTTCTAGTTTTTCCCTAAAGACATTTACAAAATTCTGAAGTTACATAAGGAAGCAAGATTAGTGTTCAAGTTCCTATAGAGTGAAAGAACTCGAATTCTAGGGAAGAACTCCAGGCTCTCAACTGAGAACCCTTAGGGAGTTATGTGTCAGGGGTGGGGATGAAGTACAGGTAAGACTGAGTCTTGTCAAAACAACCTGGAGACATTTAAATCCTTGACTGGACTAAAGTGATCCACCTCACTCTATCTGCTGAACAGAACTCGAATATTGTGGCAAGCAAGCCACCCAGGTGCTGAGGCAAGAGACTGAGGGCATGAGCTGTTCCAGTATAATAAAATATATAAAATAAGAATAGTTATACTATAATATGATATAGATCATAGATACGATTATATATGAATATTGTTAATCATTAGTTTGTAGCAATTACTCTTTATTCCAGTATTGTAATAATCCTCGCTCTACAACTATAACCTAGGGAAAACCAGGCCATACAGAGGTAGGAGCTGAAGGGACATAGTGAGAAGTGACCAGAAGACAAGAGTGCGAGCCTTCTGTTATGCCCAGACAGGGCCACCAGAGGGTTCCTTGGTCTAGCGGTAACGCCAGCGTCTGGGAAGACGCCCGTTGCCAAGCAGACCATGGTCTAGCGGTAGTGTCAGTGTCAAGGAAAAACACCCGCTACTTAGCAGACCGGGAAAGGGAGTCTCCCTTTCCACGGGGGAGTTTAGAGAAGACTCTACTCCTCCACCTCTTGTGGAGTTATCGGGAGGCCTAACCGTCTCCCCGTGATGCTGTGCTTCAGTGGTCACACTCCTAGTCCGCCTTCGTGTTCCATGCTGTATACCTGGCTCTGCCTTTTAGATAACAGTAGCAAAATTAGTGAAAGTACTAGAAGTCTCTGATGTGCAGAAATAATGGTGTAAGCTGTCTCTCTCTCTCCCTCTCTCTCTGCCTCAGCTGCCAAACAGGGAAGGGCCCCTGTCCAGTGGACACGTGACCCACATGACCTTACCTATCACTGGAGATGACTCACACTCCTTACCCTGCCCCTTTTGCCTTGCATCCAATAAATAACAGCGCAGCCAGGCACTCGGGGTCACAACCGGTCTCTGCGTCTTGGTGGTAGTGGTCCCCCGGGCCCAGCTGTCTTTTCTTTTATCTCTTTGTCTTGTGTCTTTATTTCTACAATCTCTCGTCTCCGCACACAGAGACGACCCACCAACCTGTGGGGCTGATCCCTACAGAATATGCCACCCATAGGATTATTTTGAGCAAAGGCAACTGATGATAGGAGACACAAGAAAAGCTGTAAAAACAGAGCATACATTTCCCTTCTGTAAAGTGTCCTCTCACTTTCCAGGAAGGCAAGGGGCATCCTTTATTACCTAAGTTCATCTGAACTTGCAAAACAAACCTTTCTAAACGACCCTCATTTGCCACATAACAAGATGGTGAGATGCAGTTAAAATTATGCTTACATGGAAACTTAAGCTTTAAATCATCCGAAAAGAAGAAAGGTTCAAAGTAAATGATCTAATAATCTATAAAGAAATTACATTGGTGGTCACGAAAGGAAAGAAACTACATAAGAATGGCAAAATAAATCTAAAGAAAATACGAAAAGGGAAAGAATATAATAAAACAAAGCAAATGTATAAAAGGGGAAAAATAAATCAATGCAACTAAAGGTTGCTTCTTTGAAAAAACTAATAAGCATATACATCTCTAGGCCAGGCATGGTGGCTTACGCCTGTAATCCAGCACTTTGGGAGGCTGAGGTAGGCAGATCACATGAGGCCAGGAGTTCGACACCAGCCTGGTCAAGATGGCAAAACTCCATCTCTACTAAAAATACAAAAATTAGCCCAAAGTGGTGGTGCATGCCTGTAGTCCCAGCTACTTGGGAGGCTGAGGCACCAGAACGGCTTGAACCTGGGAGGTAGAGATTGCAGTGAGCTGAAATCATGCCACTGCACTCCAGCTTGGGTGACAAAGTGAGACCCTGTCTCAAAAAAAACAGTATACATCTCTAGAAAGACTGGTAAGAAAAACAGAAAAATTTAAATTTAAAAAAGGATTACAAAAAATATTACAAGACCTATAGATCTGAAATGTATTAAATGGAAAATAAGATAAATATTAGGTGTCATTTAAATCAATATAAATGGAAATTTAAATGAAATTAGCAAATTCCCAAGAAAAAACGTATGTTATTAGAAGACAAACAAGAAATAGAAAATCTGAATAGTCTTATTAAAATTTTTAACTGGCTATAAAATCATTTCCAGAAAGATATCTTGAGGCCTAAATGGTTACACTGGAGAATTCTTCTAAATATTTAAGTGGGTAAAGTGCCTTTGCAAAATTATGACAGTAAGAGAAATCTGATATAGTTGACTCCATCATGCTTCTAACCTTCAAGCTGTCCTTGGTCATTCTGGGGTGTAGGCCAAACTGACTTTGGGAGAAATTTAATTTGTAGTTTTTTTTTTTTTTTTTTTTTTGAGACGGAGTCTTGCTCTGCCGCCCAGGCTGGAGTGCAGTGGCCGGATCTCAGCTCACTGCAAGCTCCGCCTCCCGGGTTCACGCCATTCTCCTGCCTCAGCCTCCCGAGTAGCTGGGACTACAGGCGCCCGCCACCTCGCCCGGCTAGTTTTTTGTATATTTTAGTAGAGACGGGGTTTCACCATGTTAGCCAGGATGGTCTCGATCTCCTGACCTCGTGATCTGCCCGTCTCGGCCTCCCAAAGTGCTGGGATTACAGGGTTGAGCCACCGCGCCCGGCCTTAATTTGTAGTTTAACCTTAAAGCAAGGAAGATAATAGCCCTTTCCAAAAGGAAACTGCCTTTATAAAACTAATGAAAGTCCACAAGGTTAAGATGATGAAAGGGGCCTGAATTATGCTAAAATGTAAGTTAAATGATAACCAGCAATCACAAGATTTATAACTTCCACAATTACTCCTATAGATAACAACACTATTGTAGAATCTAAGAGTGACCTTTTGGAGATGCCTTTTCAGACTTTTGCATTACTTGTGATCCATGATTCAACCAGTCCTTTGACCCTCAGCCACAAGTGGACTCAGCACACACCCTAATGATGCCCTCCTCAACCAATCAGCATCACCTACTCCCTAGTTTTCTGCTCACCAAATTATACTTGAAAACCCCTAACCTCCAAGCCTTCAGGGGGAGATTTTGAGTAAAAACTCTGTCTCCCAAGTGGTGTGGCCAGCCTCGTGTCAATTAAACTCTCTCTGTATAGCAATGCTGTGGTCTCAGTGAATTGATTTTATCTGTACAGTGGGCAGGAAGAATCTGTTGGGCAATTACAAAAGCAATAAGGAATAAGCGGTTCACACCTGTAATCCCAACACTTTGGGAGGCCAAGGTGGAAGGATCACTTGAGGTCAGGAGTTCAAGACTAGCCTGGGCAACAAAGCAACACCCACCCCCAACTCAACAAACACTAAAAAAAAATTAGCCAGGTGTGGTAGTGCATGCCTGTAGTCCCAGCTACTTGGGAGGCTGAGGCGGATCACTTGCACACCGGAGGTCGAGGCTGCAGTGAGCTGAGATTGCACCACTGCACTCCAGCCTGTGTGCTAGAGCGAGACTTGGTCTCAAAAAACAAAACAAAAACAACAACAACAACAACAACAACAAAAGCAATACCTATCTTACATAAAATTTTCCAGAAAACAGAATATATTTGCCAATTTAATTAATGAGTCCTCTTTAATCTTACTACCAAAACCCCAAAAGGCTGTAACAAGGAAAGAAAATTATCACTTAATCTCTCTCACAAATAACGGTGCACAAATAGAATCAAGCAATATAGAAAAAGGATAACAAACCACAACCAAGTTTGGTTTATTTCCTTAACACAAAAGTAATAAAACATTTGAAAAAAATTAGATAATCTTATTAACAGACAAAAGAGAAAAAAAACCACTTGATCATATCATCCAATGCCGCTCCTGAATTCATGAAAATTAAACACATATTCGTGATTTAACACAAACAAAAACCGGCCGGGTGCAGTGGCTCACGCCTGTAATCCCAGCACTTTGGGAGGCCAAGGTGAGTGGATCACGAGGTCAGGAGTCTGACCTGATCACGAGGTCACCAGCCTGACCAACATGGTGAAACCCCGTCTCTAATAAAAATATAAAAATTAGCTAGGCGTGGTGGTGCGCACCTGTAATCCCAGCTACTCAGGAGGTTGAGGCAGGAGAATCGCTTGAACCCGGAAGGCGGAGGTTGTAGAGAGCTGAGATCACACCACCGCACTCCAGCCTGTGCGACAGAGGGAGGCTCCGTCTCAAAAAAAACCAAAAACCAAAAACCAAACAAAAACCAAGCTGGGCTCAGGGGCACATGCCTGTAGTCCCAGGTACTTGGGAGACTGAGGCGGGAGGATTGCTTGAGACCAGGAATTTGAGGGCAGTCTGGGCAATATGACAAGGCTCCCTCTTTTAAACAACACTACCACCTTAGAGCAAACTAGGAATAGAGAAAATTTCTGTAATCTGATAAAAGAGTATCTACAAACAATCAAACAAAAACCAAGCAAACAAAACTCCAAAGCAAAACATCATACTTTATGGTAAAATAGTAAGTTTTCCCCGAGATCAGATACGAGACAAAGATTTCTGCTTTTATCTACCACTTGTATTTAACACTATAGTTGAGGTCCCAGCCAGTATAATAAAGAAAATGAAGTAAAATATATAAATATTGGAAATAAGAACTAAAATTGCCATTATTCATGGATGACAGGTGATATGATTATGTACACAGAAAAATCCAAAAGAATATACAAACTGGCTAGGCACAGTGGCTCATGCCTGTAATCCTAGCACTTTGGGAGGCTGAGGCGGGTGGATCACCTGAGGTCAGGAGTTCGAGACCAGCCTGACCAACATGTCAAAACCCCGTCTCTACTAAAAATACAAAATTAGCCAGGTGTGGTGGCACATGCCCTGTAATCCCAGTTACTCAGGAGGCTGAGGCAGGAGAATCGCTTGAACCTGGGAGGTGGAGGTTGCAGTGAGCTGAAATCGTACCATTGCACTCTAGCCTGGGCAACAATGACAAAACTCCATTTCAAAACGA
This sequence comes from Macaca thibetana thibetana, assembly GCF_024542745.1. Taxonomy (NCBI): domain Eukaryota; kingdom Metazoa; phylum Chordata; class Mammalia; order Primates; family Cercopithecidae; genus Macaca; species Macaca thibetana. Next base: position 43,548,341 of record NC_065581.1, on the reverse strand, counting down.
CAACAACAACAAAAAAGAATGGCCAAGGCACTCTGGGGAATAAAGCTGGAAGATTTAACTATCAGATACTGAGACTCACAAAACTACTATAATTAAGGCAGTGTAGCAGGGGCACAAAGATAGACAAGACAGACACACACATATAAAGGTCTTGATTTATGACAAAGGTGCTCCTGAAATGCAACAGGTGAAAAAATATCTTCAATAAACACTTCTAGGTTAACTGAATAACTATGTAGGGGGAAAAAAATCAAGACCTTACTTCATACAATACACAAAAATGAATTATAGATGGATTGGGAATTTAAATGGGAAAGGCAAGCCTTTAGAAAACATGGGAGAATATCTTTGTGACCCTGGGATACACAAAGATTGTTTAAACATATACAAAAAGTATGGCCAGGTGTGGTGGATCACCTGAGGTCAGGAGTTTGAGACCAGTCTGGCCAACATAGTGAAACCCCATCTCTACTAAAAATACACACAAAAAAATTAGCCGGCTATGGTCACACATGACTGTAGTCCCAGCTACTCAGGAGGTCAAGGCAGGAGAATCGCTTGAACCCAGGAGGTAGAGGCTGCAGTGAGCAGAGATCACACCACTGCACCACAGCCTGGGTGACAGAGCGAGACTCTGTCTCAAAAAAAAAAAAAAAAAAAAAAAGACAAAATTAGTACATGTTATAATTATGAATTCTGGCTCATTAAGAGACACCTGGCTGGGCGCAGTGGCTCATGCCTGTAATCCTAGCACTTTGAGAGGCTGAGGCAGGTGGATCACTTGAGGCTAGGAGTTCGAGACTAGCCTGGCCAACATAGTGAAATCCCGTCTCTACAATAATTACAAAAACTTAGCTGGGTACGCATGTAGTCTCAGCTATTCGGGAGGCTGAGGTTGCACCGAGCTGAAATCATGCCACTGCACTCCAGCCTGGGGGACAGAGTGAGATTCTGTCTTAAAAAAATAATAATAAATAAATTAAATAAATAAATAAAAGGAGACACTTAATATTCAGGAAGTAAACAAGACAAGACACAGAGTGGAAACAGTATATGTAGTATATATACCCAACAAAGAGTATGGATGCAGAATCTATGAAAAACTCTGACAAATCAGTAAGAAAAAGGCAGACAACTCAATAGATAATCAAAGGACAACTTTAACAAAGATTCACAAAGGAGTATATCCAAATGCCAATAAACATATAAAAAGGAATTCAGCTTCATCATCATCAGAAGAATGCAAATTAAAATCATGAGAAATCACTATGTCCCACTAGAATAGATAAAATCTTAAAAGACTGGTAAAACCAAGTGTTGGTGAGGATGTGGAGCAACTATCACTTTCATACGTTATTAACAGAAGTATGAATTGGTTCAACCATTATGGAAAAGAGTTTGGTAGAACCTATTTAATCTGAATACATATATATCCAGATAGACCAGATAGATATAAGATGGACATATAAAAATCAGTAGTTTTCCTACATACTACCATAGCGTGTTTAAAAATATAAAAAGTTTACTATAGCATCAAAAATACAAAACATATAACCTTAATTTAAAAATGTTAAGACTAGCTGGGTGTGGTGGCATGCATCTGTGGTCTCAGCTACTTGGAAGGCTGAGGCAGGAGAACTGCCTGAGCCCAGGTGGTCAAGGCTGCAGTGAGCTGTGATCGTGCCACCTCACTCCAGCCTGAGTGGCAGATAAAGAACTTTTTTTTTTTTTTGAGATGGAATCTTGCTCTGTCGCCCAGGCTGGAGTGCAGTGGCCGGATCTCAGCTCACTGCAAGCTCTGCCTCCTGGGTTCATGCCATTCTCCTGCCTCAGCCTCCGGAGTAGCTGGGACTACAGGCGCCCGCCACCTTTCTCGGCTAGTTTTTTGTATTTTTTAGTAGAGACGGGGTTTCACCGTTTTAGCCAGGATGGTCTCGATCTCCTGACCTCGTGATCCACCCGTCTCGGCCTCCCAAAGTGCTGGGATTACAGGCTTGAGCCACCGCGCCTGGCCTTATTTCATCTTTTTGAAAAAGGCCTAAGAATAAGCGAAAACATTTTGGAAAATAATAAAGGAGATTTAAGCTATCAAATGAAATGGGATTTAAGATGTCAAAATGGAATATTAAGCTACAAATAATTATTACAACTGTGGTACTGGCATGGAAATGGACAAAAAGATCAATGGAGGAGGGAAGCACAGATACGAAAACACATAGGATCATCTCAGAGGCTTCTGGAACTCAACCCTGACTAAACTAAAAGCATCACTTTCCCTCTTTACAAATGCTAATCATTCAGCAAGTGGCACAACATCTACTCAGCGGCAAGCCAGACGCTTTCGAATCATCCTTATATTCCTCCTTCAAATCCAACATCCAATTCGTCAGCAAGTCTAACAACCCTCAACCCACTTAGCCAGTTCTGTAGATTTCACCACCTAAAAATATCCTTCATGATTCATATTCATTTTCAGCATCCCAGTTCAAGTTACCATCAGTTTTTGCCTGGGTCATTGCGTTAGCATCTAATTAGGTTTCCCACACTCACTTTTATCCCCGTCCAAATTTATTCTCCAAATTACAGACAGCATGATCTTTTAAAATCACAAATGTAATTATGTAAATACCACTTAAAACTCTTTAATGCCTTCTCACGTTAAGACAAAATGCAAAATCCTTAATTTGGCCTATCATAATAGCTCATTAACGGGTAAACAGACTCCAGACAGCTTCCACTGTATTAGAATATATCCTTTAACATATAAGTAATATGGGAAAAAATTCAGTTATTTTTAATATGCCTTATTAATAAAGTAACTATAAAATGCTCTTAAACCTAAACAGTTTCACTCCAGGTTCAAGAATCTTCAAGCGTCCTCGTTTTCCTCTATTTGCCATAGAGGTAATGCTCCCCTACTCCTCCTAGTTTTCTCAATTGCTCGTCCCTTTGCATGGACCTTCCCTCATGCCCTTGCATAAAGGCACCTTTCTTAGAGAAGCCCTGAACTGTGGGAAAAGGTCAGGTCTCTTGTTATTATCTCTCGAACCAACCAAATTTTCATTGTGATTCTGATTAACTATTTATATAACTCTTTCCCACTATGTAAGTTTGATGAGGGAAGGGTCACATTTGTTACTGTTTACTGTTACATTCTCAAAGTCTAGAACTGTGCCCAATAAATAGGTGTTTCTTAAATTTGCTGAACAAATTAAATATGAATTTTAATTATATATATAGAGCTAAAACATAATGATGCCTTCATGGGCAACTCATGAAGCTCAGTAAAAGACCACCCAATCATCATGATTCAATTGCCTTAGCTACATCTCCCCTTTTGGGAGGGAGTTGAGAGGAGGACTTCTCAAATTGTGAGACGGTGTACGACATGCTGTCTAATTCTAATGTCAAGGATAATTTGTGAAATCAATCGGCTTAATGTGAACTAATCAGTTCAAAATATCAGGGAAGTACTATGAGAAATTACAGATTGTTTCCCTCTCCTTTACTCTGAAGAGAAAGTATAAATTAAGTCTAAATGACTTCCCCCGCCCCACCAGATTACTTTGATATTCAAGGTTATATTCTAGTATAAGAATAGTTGAAGGCGTTTGAAGTCTGATTACCCATTAATAAAATACTATTCTTTTCAGGAATATACAGACTTTAGTTCTCTATCATTTTAAGGCTTTACTTCTGTTAATGGAAAACAAGAAAGTTCTTCTAGTCTTTCAGTACTTACAAGTGAAGGAACCGTGAATATCTGAACCGAGAGGTCTGCGACTGAAAACTCTCTGTCGTGGTCATCTGTCACATAATCACTCTGCAAACGCTCATAGTTCTATTAAGAAGGCAAAAAAAGGCAAGGAGTGCCAGCTATCAGTTACAAAGAAAAGGCAAGCACTACTCACCAGAGTAGGTGCGGTGAAGAACTGGACAGACAGAGCAGTCACCGACACTGCTCGCTCGTGATCATCCTCCATAAAATCTCTCTGCAACTGCTGGTAATTCTAAACAACAAGGGGGAGATTCACCTCTAATCCACATTGACCAAATGTTTAAGGATTATAATGAAAAGTCAGTGCTGGAGGAAGTCAAGAAGATAATACTGCTATAAGAACAATAACTGGAATGATTTCTACCAATAGAATCCTGTATAGATATTGATTCACTATGGAATCTGTGGAATCCTGTACAAATACTGATTCTTTCTTCTGGAGCACAATGGCAGTTTACCAGCCCAAGTAGGCAGTAACAGCTACTAAGCTCCCAGGTGTCATTGCATGCCGGTAGAGTTAAACCACAGCAGCATTACACTGTTTCTGATGAAGTCAGACTTTCATTACTTCTGCATCATATCAGAATCATCTGATGACTCTTCCAAAGCATACACGCTTGGGCCCCCATTCTTGGCTGATCTGTTTCAGTAGATTTGAGAATGGAACATAACACATGTATTTTGAAAGAGCTCTCCAAGTGATTCTCATATACTTCCCAATTCAGGTGAATGCAAAAAAATAAGCAGCTAGGTTACGCACATGCTGCTAAAAGGGAGAACTTAATTCAACTATATCAATAACCTAGAGTTTTGAAGAGACCTTGTTTCTTAAAAAAAAAAAAAAAGCAAAATACATGTTTTCTTTAGCACAAAATAGCTGCAATCTATTTATAAAATCAAAGTTTTCTAAATATAATTTTCTAACAAAATATACAGGCTATTTAATTTGGATCATGCCCACCCCCCAAAAAAAAAATCTGTAATTTTTTTAAAGACTAAGACTGCAATGTTAATTTTAAAATGCACAAATATATTTATTAAATCATATCCATATATATGTCATTTAAACTGAGATTAGTTTCCTTATATGAATTTTAATAGAAAATATACCACAATTCACAATGGCATAGGTTTAAACTCTTCATTTATTATTTCATAAAAATTGCATAATAGATGGATACTCATGTTATCACAGGAGGTGATGAACAAGAGGTCTCACTGCTATAATTTTATTCTATTGATAGAGAATGAAAAGATTTATTAAGTTTCTTAGAATTTAATATCAACATATTGACATATTACTATTAGATGTTAATTTTTTGAAGCCTAGATATAATTATGGGCATAGTTATTCTATATATAACTTATTTTGAAAATTGAAAAGCCACTTACTTTTGCAAATCGAACAGCAAACAGTTTCTTGTATTTCAAATCCATAAGCAGACTGCTCATGAACAACTGATGATATACGCTCCTAGCACCTTGTAGAAAAAGATCATGGTATAAGATAAGGACACGCCAAACAATTAGATTTCTCAAGTTTTATGTGATCTACAGTGGGTTTTTTTTTTTTTTTTTTAACTTCTGAGACAGTATCTTGCTGCGTTGCCCAGGCTGGTCTTAAACTCCTGGGCTCACGCGATCCTCCTGCCTCAGCCTCCCGAAGTGCCGGCATTACAAGTGTGAACCGCCATGCCCAGCCAACACAGTTTTTTTTTTTTTTTTTTTTTTTAAAGAGATAGGGTCTTGCTTTGTTGCTCAGGCTGAACTCAAACTCCTAGCTCAAGTGATCCTCTTGCCTCAGCCTCTTGTGTAGCTGGGACTACAGGCACATATCACTGAGAATGGCTTGTAATTTAAGCCTCAAAAACAAAAGTAAGCCATATATGGTGGTATGCACGTGTAGTCCCAGCTACGAGAGAGCCTGAGAAGGGAGAATTGCTTGAGCCCAAGAGTTTGAGGCTGCAGTGATCAATGATCATGCCACTGCACTCCAGCCTGGGCAACAGAGTGAGATCCTGTCCCTTCAAAAAAGGAGCAAATACCTGTTTTCCTTAGCACAAAATATTTGCAATCTGTTTATAAAACCAAATTTTCTAAACATAATTCTGTAACAAAATATAAAGTCCATTAAAGTTGGATTATGGACCCCTCCCCCACCAAATCTATATTTTTCAAAGACTAAGACTGCAATGCTAATTTTAAAAAGTAAAAATACATTTATTAAACATCTTCCCAAATGATAAAGTTTCACATCCCAATTAGTTATATAGGTTCCTCCACACCTTAAAAGTAGTTAAAAGATTCACCTTTCCATAATTTGGAATCACTAAGCATCAGTCTGTCCACTAGAGAAGAGTTTTCACCATCTGGCCCTTCCTGCAAACCAACTTGACATAAAATCCGGCGAAGGCCATCTTTAAATAGAAGGAAAAATAGTAATGAGATAGCAACTTCAAATATTAAAGTGACATTTTAGTAGATGTTCAAATGGATCTGTAGAGTTTTAAGTGTTTTATTAAAGGTCAAATTTATTCAGAAAAAGCAAACATGTTAACAGTTTTATTAATATTTTAACAAAAAGGAAATGAATTTCAAATCTCACATCACACACTACTACTCCTGAATGTCAAAACATATGCTTGTCATAAAGGCAATAATCTCTTGTGCTTTAATGAATTTAATTAAAGAGAAAAACATCCAAAAACCACTTAATATTGTTCTTCAAGCACTAATTAAATCAGATTACAGTAAAAGTGTTATACATTCCATAACTGAAATATAAAACATGCTACCATTTAAAAGGAATGCATGACTTCTGCACTATAATATATACCAGTACATTTTATTAATGTTTCATAAAAAATGCTTCATTCATTAAACAAAAACTTATTGTGGGCTTGCCATGTGAGAGACCCTGGAAAACACATTACTACAACCTTTTAAATGTAAACTTTAGAAATGTTCTTCAAATATTAATATAAGCATTAAAATAACCAAAACTTTAACTTGTTCCATACATACATATATATACACACACACATATATATACACATATATACACACATATGCCTGGGATTACAGGCATGCGCCACCACACCTGACTAAATTTTGTATTTTTAGTATAGACGGGGTTTCACACCATGTTGGACAGGCTGGTCTGAACTCTTGGGCTCAAGTGATCCACTTGCCTTGGCCTCTCAAAGTGCTGGGATTACAGACGTCAGCCACTGCGCCTGGTCCCATACTTTATAATTTAAATCACTGTTTTCATCTTTTTCAAGCATGCAAAATAATAAAAAATTTAAAAATGGAATAACTTTTAATTATAAAAGCTGTCAAACAGAAATCCTTTAAAAGGCTAAAGAGAAGACCTATGTAAGTATTAAATAGGAATATATAAATTATTGATAAATATCTCAAAGAAAATTTTCAGCAGGACATTACTTCCATTATACTCTTCATTAATACTGTAGCACAACACTTAGCATGCAGGTATCCAATGGAAAATACCAAAATAAAGAATATGGGGCTAAGAAAAATAATTGGAAAGATATTTGTTTATTTTCTTTTAAAAAAAATTTTAGATAGAGACTGGGTCTCCCTATATTACCCAGGCTGGTCTATGAACTCCTGGGCTCGAGGGATCCTCCCACCTCAGCCTCCCAGAGAGTTGTGACTAGAGGAGCGGGCCACCGTGCTGGCCTGGAAAGATAACTTATAAATTATCTTTTAAAGTAAACACGTTCTCTTAATCTTCCACACCTCCGTATTTTCAATTCTCAGTTCTGTGTAGTAATGTTCTTTTTTAAAAAAGGATGAGTTTGAGTCCTTTGTAGGGACTTGGATGCAGCTGGAATCCATCATTCTTAGCAAACTATCACAAGAACAGAAAACCAAACACCGCATGTTCTCACTCATAGGTGGGAACTGAACAATGAGATCACTCGGACTCAGGAAGGGGAACATCACACACCGGGGCCTATCATGGAGAGGGGGGAGGGGGGAGGGATTGCATTGGGAGTTATACCTGATGTAAATGAGTTGATGGGTGCAGCACAGCAACATGGCACAAGTATACATAAGTAACAAACCTGCACGTTATGCACATGTACCCTACAACTTAAAGTATAATAATAATAAATAAATTATTAAAAAAAAAAAAAGCCCTTCAAAACAAATGTATTCAAATTTTTCTTTACAGTAAACATCTGAATGTCACTTATCCACAGTCTTGCCTGAAGAACAGCATAACAGCTTATATTGATCTCTGTTTTATGCTTTACTATTACACACCAGGCTTGTATTTTTGGCTGCGGATATGAGGATTCTTAATTCTTACCATTACATAAAGAAAAATGATTGAATTTCTAGACCCTGGAAGTTTTTTTTTTTTTTTTTGAGACAGAGTTTCACTCTTTTTCCCAGGATGGAGTGAAGCGGCGTGATGTTGGCTCACTGCAACCTCTGCTTCCCGGGTTCAAGTGATTCTCCTGCCTCAGCCTCTTGAGTAGCTGGGATTACAGGTGCATGCCACCATGCCCAGCTAACTTTTGTATTTTTAGTAGAGTTTTGCCATGTTGGCCAGGCTGGTCTTGAACTCCTGACCTCAGGTTATCCACCCGCCCTGGCCTCCCAAAGTGCTAGGATTACAGGCATGAGCCATGGCACCCAGTGGAAATTTTTTTTTAAAACACAAATTGGTAACTTCCAATTTGCAAACTTTCAGAGTTGCAAGTTATTGGTAACCAAAAGTTGTAGGAATCAAAACAAAGAAATCAACATTAGTGTTTTATCATTTAAACAGCTAATCACTTAGGTTATTTACAGCAGCATTTTTCCAGCTTACTCAGTAGAAGAGTTCTGCAAAATGCTCCACTAAAAAAAGTTAAAAAAAAAAAAAGTTTGTGAAATGTACATTGCATTGTATTAGCATATTAATGTCCTTTACAATTGTTTAAACCAATGTTTCCTGCGTTTATTTGAATAGAGAATCCTTTGTGTGCATATAAAAAATATCCAGTATGACAAAATTTGTTAAACATAGGATTTTTTCTTGCATAAAGATATTTTGAAATGGTATTTTAAAATGTAAAATTAAAGCAGGAAATTATTCCAGTTGACATTTTTTCCAAAACAGTTTTGCAAGGGTATATGGAGCTCATTTTTAATAGACAATTGGCATGAACTTTTATGAACCTACCTGAATATCCAATAATACTTCCCAGCCAAGACAAAAGTTTCAAACCAAAATTCTGATGTGCGACGATAGACGAATGCATAACTTGAACTTTGAGTGGCTTTGTCTGTCTACTGGTATTTCTCTTAAAAAGAAATGGCAACATTTAAAAATTAACTTAAAAAGCTATTCTATTGGCAGAACAAAGTTATTATTTTTACTTAATATAACCACACCATCATCATCACAGAATTTTTCATGGATGTAAGAAAATCACCATTCTCCTTGCCTTATTTGATTCGGATCCTAATTTTCTAGAGGAAATCTTAGGATTCATACAAAAAAATATGAAGGTTCCGCTAGTTTATGAGTAATCTGAATCTTTTTTTTTTTTTTCCTTTTTTTGAGGCGGAGTCTCGCTCTGTCACCCAGGCTGGAGTGCAGTGGTGCAATCTTGGCTCACCGCAACCTCTGCCTCTTGGGTCCAAGCGATTCTCCTGCCCTCAGCCTCCCAAGCAGCTGGGACTACAGATGTGCGCCATGACACCTGGGTAACTGTTGTATTTTTAGTAGAGACAGGTTTCACTATGTTGGCCAGGCTGGTCTTGATCCCTGACCTCAAGTGATCCACTTGCCTCAGTCTCCTAAAGTGCTGGGATTACAGGTGTGAGCCACTGCACCTGGCCAGTAATCTGAATCTTTAGTCCTATATTTGAAAATCTGCTGTACCAATAATAAATGATTTAAATGTTTTAGCTTGCTTTATGGCTTTAATTTCTTAACGTAATTATGTACTTATTTAAATAATTTATTGCATAGATGTGATGCTATCAACTTTTTTTTTTTTGAGACGGAGTCTCACTCTGTCACCAGGCTGGAGTGCAGTGGTGCGATCTCTGCTCACTGCAATCTCTGCCTCCCAGTTTCAAGCTATTCTTCTGCCTCAGCTTCCTGAGTAGCTGGGACTACAGGTGCGCACCATCATGCCTGGCTAGTTTTTGTATTTTTAGTAGACACAGGGTTTCATCATGTTGGCCAGGATGGTCTCGATCTCTTGACCTCATGATTTGCCTGCCTCAGCCTCCCAAAGTGCTGGGATTACAGGCATGAACCACTGTGCCCAGCCCATGTTATGAACTTTTTTTTTTTTTTTTAATCATAGCTGGGCACGGTAGCTCACATCTGTAATCCCAGCACTTTGGGAGGCTGAGGCAGGCAGATCACCTGAGGTCAGGAGTTTGAGACCAGCCTGACCAACATGGTGAAATCCCGTCTCTACAAAAAATACAAAAATTAGCCGGGTGTGGTGGAACATGCCTGTAATCCCAGCTACTTGGGAGGCTGAGGCAGGAGAATCATTTGAACTTGGGAGGTAAAGCTTGCGGTGAGCCGAGATCGCACCATTGCACTCCAGCCTGGGCAACAAGAGTGAAACTCTGTCTCAAAAAAAAAAAAAAAAAAAAAAAAAAAGGTAAAATACATATAAAACTTTCATCTTAGCCATTTTTATGTGTACAGTTCGGTATTAAGTACATTCATACTGTTGTGAAACTAGTCCCCAGAACTCTTTATCTTGTAAAAGTGAAACTCTACATAATACCTAATAAAGAGCAAGTCCCTGCTACTTTCTTCCCCTAGCACCTAGCAACCACCATTCTGCCTCTTTCTGTGTCTGTGGATATGACAATGCTAGGTAGGTCATATAAGTAGAATCATATGGTATTTATCTTTTTGTTACCAGCTTATTTCACTTAGCATAATGTTCTCAAGATCCAATCATGTTGTAGCATTTATCAGAACTTCCTTCCTTTTTAAGACTAATATACCATTGCATGTATATACCACATTTTGTTTCTCCATTCCTTCATTAGCAGACACTTGGGTTGCTGCTACCTTTTGGCTATTGTGAATTATGGTGCTTGAACAGGGGTGTAAAATATCTCTTTGAAACCTGTTTTCAATTATTTTACAAATATACCCAGAAGCAAAATTGCTGGATCACATGGTAATTCTATTTTTAATGTTTTGAGGAATTGCTGGACTGTTTTCCACAGTGGCTATACCGTTTTACCTTCCTACAAGTAGTGCACAAAGGTTTTAATTTCTCCATATCCTTGCCAACACTTTTTTTCCCTTAGAGACGGAGTTTTGCCATGTTGCCCAGGATGGAGTGCAGAGGCTATTCACAGGTACCATCATCACATACTACAGCCTTGAACTCCTGGGCTCAAGCAATCCTCCTGCCTCAGCCTCCAGAGTAGCTGAGACTACAGGTGCATGCCTATCCTTGTTTATTTATTATTTGACAGAAGCCATCCTAATAGGTGTGAGGTGGTATCTTAGCTGCCTGTATATCTGCTCTGGAGAAATGTCTATTCAAGTCTATCAGCATCTTTTTTTTTTTTTTTTTTAAACAGGGTTTCACTCTGTTGCCCAGGCTGGAATGCAATGGCGTCATAACAGCTCACTGCAGCCTCAACCTCCCGGGCTCAAGCAATCCTCTTACCTTAGCTTCCCAAATAGTTGGGACTACAGGCATGTGCCACCACGCCTGGCTAACTTTTGTTATTTTTATTTATTTTTTTTGTAGAAACGGGATTTTGTCATGTTGCTTAGGCTGGTCTCAAACTCTTGGGCTTAAGCAATCTGCCTGCCTTGGCCTCCCAAAATGCTGGGATTACAGGAGTGAGCCGACGTGCTTGGCCAGCACTTTTTAAAGAATGTGTTTACCCCTTTTTATTTTTGGATCATCCTTTTACTCTCTGTCCATCTGTTCTCTATAACATACATTAACACAGTAAGTTTTTGTATATGTTCTCCATTTACACATATTTAAATACACATATTAAATACATTTCTAAAGATTTGTTAGTTTGACTTATGAAAATCAAATACTACACATGCTTTTGTGCATCTTAGCTTTCATTGATTTTTTTCTGTTAACGACTGCATAATTTTCTGTGGTGTGGACTTATTAAAACATCCTTCAGAGAAGGGTATTCATCTTCTCTGTTTCCAGTCCTCTGTGACTACAAAAAAAGCAGTACTGTACTGAACACACTGTGTACACACTTACTGGTACTTGTATTTCTATGAGATAAATTTCTAGGTGAGGTAAAGCTTTAACATGTTACTAGATCATTTTCCTCAAATGCAGCAACTTATTGTTAAGCATGTATTCCTAGTCTCTGCATCTCTGCAAGATATTTTATCACCCTAACTTCATGTATATTGACCAGCTAGATTTTCTGTTATGATCTGTCTTTTCATATCCTTTGCCCATTTTCTATTTTATTGTTTGTTCCCTACTTGATAATCTGTAAGTACAGTTTCTGATATATTATTAAATTGAATATGCTGAAACATTAAGGAAGAATTTCTTAAATAAGACACAAAACATACAAATTATAAAGAAAAATATATCTTTTGCTACATTAAAATTTAAAGTTTTTGCTCAATGAAAGGCACTGCAACAAACTTAAATGAGTAAGAAAAGGACAATCCAACAGAAAAAATAAGAATATGAATAGGAAATTTGCCAAAAAGAAAACTTAAATGACCAACAGAATAAATACAAGATATTTAAAAATCAAGGAAAATGCAAATTTGACTGATGAAATTTCACACACATCAGATTGGCAATTTTTTTTTTTTTTTTTTTTTTTGCTTAACACAAGACCTTGTTCTGTCACCCAAGCTAGAGTGCACTCGTGTAATCAAAGCTCACTATACCCTTGGACTCCTGGGCTCAGGCAATCCTTCTACCTCAGCCTCCTGAGTAGTTAGGACTACATGTGCGCACCATCATGCCTGGCTAATTTTTCAATTTTTTTTTTTGTAGAGTCAGGGTCTTCCTCTGTTGCCCAGGCTGGTCCCAAACTCTTGGCCTCAAGTGATCCTCTTGTCTCTACTTTCCAAAGTGCTAGGATTACAGGTGTGAGCCACAGTGTCTGGCCCAGATTGGCAAAATTTAAAAATTTGACAGTATATAGTTTTAACAAAGATGTGGAGAAACGGGCGCTCTCATACACTGCTGGTGGGAAAGTATATTGGTACCACAGTTTTGGAGATGAACTAGGCAAAATCTAGTAAAGCTGAGAATGTCCATACCCTAAAAACTCAGAAATTCCATTTCTTGGTATATACTGTAGGGAAACTTTTGCATCTATGCAAAAAGGAGACAAAACAATGCCCATAGCAGGAGTATTTGTCACAGCAAAAAACTGAAAACATCCTAATTGCCTATCAACAGGAGAATAAATTGTGGTATAATCATCATGAAATACTATACAATGTTTAAAAAAATGAATGAACTGCAGCAACGTGTATCAACACAGATAAACCTAAAAACAACACTGAAAAGGCAAGCTGCAGTGTAATACATTCAGTATGTATTTTGTTACATAATGTTTAAAGACCCCCAAATCAATCTATATAATGTTGATGGATATTTAATATATGAAATACAAAGGAATGCACAAGAATGAAAAAAGTAAATTAAGTAATTATTGCTAGGGAAGGAGAAAGGATAATGGGGGAAACCCCTTCTCTACCAAAAATACAAAAAAAAACCCCAAAAAACAAATAGCCAGGAGTGATGGCACATGCCTGTAGTCCCAGCTACTCAGGAGGTTGAGGCACAAGAATTGCTTGAACCCAGGAGGCAGAGGTTGCAGTGAGTGGAGATCATGCCACTAAACTCCAGCCTAGGTGACAGAGAAAGACTCTGTCTCAAACAACAACAACAACAACAACAACAACAACAACAACAACAACAGCAACAAAATGATAATAATACAGGGGCCTCCATACTACTTTATATATTTAAAATTTGAGGCCGGGTGTGGTGGCTTACACCTGTAATCCCAACACTTTGGGAGTCTGAGGCAGGTGGATCACTTGAGCCCAGGAGTTTGAGACCAGCCTGGACAACACGGTGAAACCCCATCTCTACTAGAGATACAAAAATTAGCTGGGTATGGCTATGCGCACCTGTAATCCCAGTTACTCAGAAGGCTGAGGCAGAATCACTTGAACCCAGAAGGCGGAGGAAGTTGCAGTGAGCCGATATTGTACCACTGCACTCCAGCCTGGGCAACAGAGACTCCTCGAGGGGGGGGGGAAAAAAGATAGATACAATTATTTTTTTAAAAGAATATTTACATAAAATTCAGTTACATGGAGTAGTGAAAAATAAATTCTAATTTCTAAAAATAAATCCAAATGTGGAGAATAGTTTGCTTTTAGAAAGATGATACACTAATTGCTATGAGGATATGGAACATATTTTGCCATAAGGTACCAAGAAACAACTTTGCTTGCATTATAATCTTGATGCTTAAGGCCACTTTAATTTCTAAAAAGTAACAGAACATTCTACTGATTAAAAACAAAACAAAAAGCAAAAAACATTCTAAGACTGCTTTGATGGAGAAATGGAATATATCTTATCTAAATACTCATTTCCTGTATCAATCCTACACAGCTTTAAACTAGATAAAATAATGCAATATTTAAGAAACATTATCTTTAAACATTTTTTGGTTAACATTGATCTTCATTCGAGAAAGCAGAAAGACATGTTCATAAATGCTGAAATTTGAAGCTAGTTTTAAACTAATAAAAATAATATAGGCATGTTTTAAAATTACTTACCACAATTACTGATTTTGCTTGCTCACAATACTGGAAGTCTCCATATCGAACAGACCTACGCCCCTGTAAATAAAGATATTTAAAATTAAGCTATAAAAATATTGTATTCAATATTAATAACTTTTAAACCAGTAAACAAACATGTTTAAGCATATAACAACTCTGATCAATTTTCTTTTTTTCTTTTTTTTTTTTTTTTTGAGACGGAGTCTCGCTCTGTCACCCAGGCTGGAGTGCACTGGCCGGATCTCGGCTCACTGCAAGCTCTGCCTCCCGGGTTTACGCCATTCTCCTGCCTCAGCCTCCCGAGTAGCTGGGACTACGGGTGCCTGCCACCTCGCCCGGCTAGTTTTTTGTATTTTTTTTAAGTAGAGACGGGGTTTCACCGTGTTAGCCAGGATGGTCTCGATCTCCTGACCTCGTGATCCGCCCGCCTCGGCCTCCCAAAGTGCTGGGATTACAGGCTTGAGCCACCGTGCCTGGCCTTGATCAATTTTCAATATTTACAATCTTCATACTACTCATTGATAAATAAGTTAAAAGTTTCCTTCAAAGCTATGCTAACTTTTCCAAGCCATTAATATACTTCCTTGAACAAAACATTTATTCTTCTAGACATCTACAATTTCCATTTTCATAACTATATGTCCTCTTAAACTTTCTATCTGGCGATAGTTTATAGTTATACCCAACATACATTTGGGCCAATGTTCAAATGAAATTTTTTTTTTTTTTTTTGAGATGGAGTCTCGCTCTGTCGCCCAGGCTGGAGTGCAATGGTGCAATCTTGGCTCATTGCAACCTCCGCCTCCTAGGTTCAAGCGATTCTCCTGCCTCAGCCTCCTGAGTAGCTGGGATTACAGGCGCATGCCACCACACCTGGCTAATTTTTGTATTTTTAGTAAAGACGGGGTTTCACCATGTTAGTCAGGCTGTTCTCGAACTCCTGACCTTGTGATCTGCCCGTCTCAGCCTCCCAAAGTGCTGGGATTACAGGCATGACAAATGAAATTTTAAGAAAAAAAATTCAATTTATTATCAACATGGTAAATTTACTTACATCTCGATCTACTGTAGTTGCAAAACCAATAGCTTCTTTTTGTGTACAGTTAACAGCTTTCTGAAGAGTATAAATAACTTGTTCATAGGTGTGAACCTCATCATTAAACAGCATGCAATAGTAGGTGTCACTCTTCTCTCTGTGGGATAAAATATTAATGATATATCAACCATCTATTTGCCTATTATCTTGCTCCAGGCTGACTTATTAAGAGACTACTTTGTCCTATGTGATGTGCTAGGTACTGAACACATATCTGTAAAGAATTCACCTGTGGTCCCGTGCTCTATGATACTACAGTCTGGTGGGCAAAATACATATTGCACATATGACTCTGTATAAACAGGTTTTTATCAAGAATAGAAAGTAGAGCAGGGTATAACAGGCCTGGGAGCTCAGAGAACTCTTGGAGAAGTAATCTGAGGACCAAAGTCAGAATTGGCTATCAGCAGCTCTCAACTGGGGGAAATTCCCCTCCATCTCTCATAGTTGACCATTTGGCAACATCTGGAGACAATTCTGGTTGTCAAGACTGGGGCCTGGGGTGCTGCTGGCATCTAGTGGGTAGACGCCAGGGATGTTGCTAAATATCTTGCAATTCACCAGACAGCCCCCATAACAAAAAATTAATCTGGCCCCTAATTCCAATAGTGCCAAGGTTGAGAAACCATGGGCCAGAGGAAGGTGAAAGCAAAGGTGCTAAGGTGGCAAAGGTAAACACTGGGAGATGGAGCACAAGGAAGAAGGGGGAGATTAGTATGACATTAGTCTGGTCTGGAGAAAGAAATCTTGAACAGCTTATAATGGTTTTTTTAGTTTGTTTTGAGATACGGGTCTGTCGCCCAGGCTGGAGTGCAGTGGCACAACACGGCTCACTGTAGCCTCAACGACCCAGGTTCGATGGATCCTCCTGCCTCACGAATAGCTAGGACTACAGGCATATACCACTTTGCCCAGCTAATTTTTTAAGTTTTTGTAGAGACGGGGTCTTACTAGGCTGGTCTCCAACTCCTGGGCTCAAATGATCTACCTGCCTTGGCCTCCCAAAGTGCTAGGATCACAGGCATGAGCCATTGTGCCAAGCCAGCTTATATTTTGATTTTTGCCATTCTAAGGACAATCAAAAATTTGAGATAGGAGATATAATCAGAATCGTCTTAAAGTTCACTTCGGCTGCAGTGTAGAGAATGAATTGTAAGGGGTAAGAATGTACATGGCAGTCCAGTTAGGAGGCCATGCTGTCCCCAAATGAAATTAATTTGGACTAGGATACTACAGTATACTACAGTATACTATACAACAACAATACTATAGTAAAAATCATGAGGTACTAAGTCATTTTCATCATTTCCAAAAAGGTATAGTCAACTCATTTTCTTAGAAAACACTTAACCTACAACTTATCTGAAACACAATTGAGAAAGCAAAAAAAAAAAAAAAAAAAAAAAAAAAGGAGCACCAATGTCCCTCAGATCCTCATTCTAAACTATGACTAATTCCAACAAGCTTGGTCTTACTTCTAAGCAAGAAAGAAGGTTGTTTGAGACAAGCACACTAACAAGAAAAATAAAGCCCTAATCTTAATATATCTGTGGCAGAATCCAGTTCTCTGGTCACAAGTTTGTAACCTCAATAATTTAAGTAAAAATGGCAGATGTACACTAAAAAAGCACAGTGTGGAATAAATTTTATTAAAAGTCAGAATCAAAATGATTAAAATTGAATTTGAGCATTTATTCAAACCAGAAACCTCATTTATATCAAAGAGTTCATTCCCTAATGATATTAACATATAACAAAACAAAAAGTAAAGTTGTAAAGTTAATCTATCATTTTATCATACAATCAAAGAGAAAACTGGTTATGCCTGAAACCAGTCCTAGAGCTATGACAAAGCTTAAATCTGGCTACAAACCAACTAATCAACCAACCAGCCAACCAAACAGGGAGAAACCTTCACCAATTAAATGGATCACATGTTTTAAAACTACAAAATCAAAGTTATTGTTCTGCTAAAAACTCATTATTAAAAAATGACTATGCCCTATACTAGCTGTGTTAAAATTTAGCAGTTAAAATTAAGTTAAAATTTAGCAGTTCTTCATACACAAAGAATAAACAGGTTATACTTACACCATCTCTAAATCTGCTGGCAATTCACTTTCTTTTTCCCAGGTTAATATTTCTACTGCATACCGAAACATAATAGCAAAAATGTTGTAAGTTCTTGCTATCACATCTTCTGATAAATGAACAAGAGGATCCTGAAAGAAACAACAGGAAAAATAAAAAATTAAAAAAGGGCAACCATGTACATTAATTTTCATTCTGCTTCCAACCCTCAAAATAGTATAGTAAAAAGTTAGCTGGTCTTCCAGCTTCAGCTTCTCTTCAGTGAATTTGATCCTATACATTACCACCCTACCAAATACAGCTTCTTAAAAGTTTTAGTTCAGAATAATCCAGTTATTCAATCAATTCAATCAAAATATTCAATGGCACTCAAATGCCTAATGAACACATCTAAACATTTTAGAATGGTATTCCATGACCTCAAAAACCTAACAGCAAACCAATTTTATAGCTTTGTATCTTACTAACCCCCAATTTCTAGAATACACAAAGGACTATTACCTAAGGAAGGACAAGCAATATTGAGTTTTATAGGTATAAAAGAGAGCTTCATTTTGACAGTTTTAAAGGTGAGAACTCATGACTTTCAGAAAACTGCCTGTTGATGTTGTAAGAAGCACTCACTTGTCTACTCTCAGCAGGGTGAGATGTGTATGCATGTTAACAGGGAACTTCATACATTAGATCGAACAGTGAAAGAGTCACTGAATTTCTAGGATAATGTAAAAAAGTATTACTTTAAACATACGCTACGTTTAATCAAGGTAATTTTCAGTCAAGGCTGGCAAAATGTTTTGCACTATCTTTCATCTTCATGCTTTATGTTAAATCTAAACTCTTTAGTTTAATGGCTAAGTAGCATTATTTTCATTTCTCACATTAAAATAGTATGTTCCAACATCATGGGATGGGAATCAGTAGATCCCTGAAAATAAATACACACATATACACACACACACACACACTCTGCATAAAAATAAAACATAGTGGAAAATATGAAATATGTATTTAATATTCATATAAAATAAATAATTACATTTTATAAAGTATATAATACTTGTTTTATAAATATATAATTAAATATATATTTGTATATATTAATGTGAATGTATATATACATACACACAAACACATATCTGTGGAGACAGAACATTTTTGCATACCCACACCAAAGATGAGCCTAATGGAACTGATATAAAACAAATAGAGAAGGCGGAATAAAAGAATGGGAGGCTGGGCACAGTGACTCACACCTGTAATCCCAGCACTTTGGGAGGCTGAGGCGGGTGGTTCACGAGGTCAGGAGATTGAAACCATCCTGGCTGACACAGTGAAACCCCGTCTCTACTAAAAATACAAAAAATTAGCCGGGCGTGGTGGAGGCCGCCTGTAGTCCCTGCTACTTGGGAGGCTGAGGTAGGAGAATGGCGTGAACCTGGGAGGCAGAGCTTGCAGTGAGCCCAGATCACACCACTGCACTCCAGCCTGAGTGACAGAGTGAGACTCTGTCTCAAAAAGAAAAGGGAGAAAAAAAAAAAAAAAAAATGGGCCAGGCACGGTGGCTCATGCCTGTAATCCCAGCACTTTGGGAGGCCAAGGGTGGATCACCTGAGGTCAGGAGTTCAAGACCAGCCTGGCCAAAGTGGTGAAACCTCATCTCTACTAAAAAAACACAAGTTAGTTGAGTGTGGTGGCGGTGCCTGTAATCCCAGCTACTTGGGAGGCTGAGACAGGAGAACTGCTTGAACCCAGGAGGTGGAGGCTGCAGTGAGCCGAGATCATGCCACTGTACTCCAGCCTGGGCAACAGAGCAAAACTCCACCAAAAAAAAAAAAAAGAATGGAGAAAAAAGGACAAAGATGCCTAAAACAGAGAGGTCTAGAACTTGAAGAAGGTAAATTTCCTTTTCTCAGTAAGAAGCAGATTTTTCAAATTTTAATAGCACCTTTTACCTATAACTCCTCTCATACAGGCTGCTTTATATGTCCCATCAAGGTTTGTTTTTTTTTTTTTGAGACAGAGTTTCACTCTTGTTGCCCAGGCTGGAGTGCAATGGCACGATCTCGGCTCACCGCAACCTCTACCTCCCGGGTTCAAGCAATTTTCCTGCCTCAGCCTCCTGAGTAGCTAGGATTACAGGCATGTGCCACCATGCCCGATTAATTTTGTATTTTTGGTAGAGACGGGGTTTCTTCATGTTGGTCAGGCTGGTCTCAAACTCCTGACCTCAGGTGTTCCACCTGCCTTGGCCTCCCAAAGTGCTGCGATTACAGGTGTGAGCCACTGTGCCCAGCCAGGTTTTTTTTTGTTTAGTTTTCTCTGTTAGAAGGTTTATTACTATTCGTTATGAAGTCTTTAGAAATCACTGACATGGTAAAATCACTTGTATACAAAAAGAATCAGAGCTGGTCCCTTCTGGGGTTTCAGACAAGAGTAAGTATTAATAATAATATGAACCTCATACGATACCAAAATAGAAAGTGGAATCAAAATTCAGCTTTCCTGGTGCTACTATCTCACCAAACAGTCATTCCATTTCTTACGGTTATATCCCATAAGACAAGAACATTTAAGGATTGAAGAGTTTGATAAATAGGGTTTTTAAAACTTTAATGGTCTTGGAACAGACACAACCACCAATGCTTGAGAATCCTAACCAATAGTTTCCAAACTCTATTTTACAAAAATCCCAGGGTCTGGTAGAGATGCTTCCTATTTGAATAAAAATGTCAGTTCCAAAATATAGTCTAGGCTGAACATGCTGGCTCATGCCTACAATCCCAGCACTTTGCGAGGCTGAGGTGGGAGGACTCCTGGAGCCCAAGAGTTTGAGACCAGCCTGGGCAATACAGTGACACCTCATCTCTACAAAAAAATTAAAAAATTAGCAGAGAGTAGTGGTGCATGATGGGGAAGCTGAGGTGGGACGACTGCTTGAGCCTGACTGGTAGAGGCTAAAGTGATCTTGACACTGCAACTTGACACTGCAACTTCTCCAACCCTGGGCAACAGAAAAAATACACTCTAAAATGTGTTACATTCCATATTGGAACACCAACTGATAATTTTTTTTTTGCTACATTAACCCAGTTTGAGGCAGGCCTAGACAGATTCTTCTGATATCTCCGTATACACACATTTTAACTTCTAAGAAATGTATCACTCATCATAAAGAATTATTTCTGCAGTGAAGAGATGCTACACCTGTACAAGTCTACTAATGTTATGATGGTAAATTAAATGTCAGGAAAGACTGAGACATTCCTGCTCAAATTGCCCTTTTCATAGCATAAATCAGTTGGAACAATAAATGACATCCTATTGTATTATCTATTATTACTAATAATTTTAGCTCTCTGATTATATTTATGCTACAGAATGTTCATCTGTTGGTGAGTCTACTTTAACTTACTATTCTTTCAAACTGGAAGAATGTAAGGCATGTTGTTAAAAAGGTTGTTAGTGGTTATTTTAGATGGCAGTAGGAATTATGGAGAACTTTATCTTTTATGCAGTATATTCCTATAATATTTGAATTTATAAAATGTAAGCATGTATTACAATAAAGATTTTAACTGTTATCAGATGCAAAGTAGGTATGAATGAGGATTTTCTCCATACTGTCCAACTAAAAATGTAGAAATAAACTAGAGGCTGCAGTCATTAAAACCACCTCACTTATCTCATAAACTGACTTTCTAACAACACACATTTCAATTTACAAAAAATAAATCTATTGTTAATACCACTTCAATGTTCTTTATTACTTTTTAAAATCAGATTTTCATTTAAAAAAACAATTCTGGCTGGGCATGGTGGCTCACACCTGTAATCCAAGCACTTCTGGAGGCTGAGGCAGAATTGCTTGACCCCAGGAGTTCGAGATCAGCCTAGCAGGGTATGGTGGTATGTGTCTGTGGTCGCAGCTACTAGGGAGGCTGATGTGGGAGAAATCGCTTGAGTTCATATGGTCAAGGCTGCAGTGAGCTGTGATTGCACCACTGTACTTCAGCCTGGGAAACAGAGCAAGACCTCATCTCAAAAAAACAAAACAAAAACATAACAAAACAACATAACAAAACAAAACAAAAAAAACAAAACCAAATCCCAAACCACGCAATAATTCCGCCAAAAATGCTTTTTAAAACCAGTATAAGGTACTGTGTTAAGAATATCATTACTGGAGTCTATACTACATGGCTTTAAATCCCAGTCCCATAATTTGCTATGTGGGACACGTTGGTCAAGTTTTATCTTTCTAAACTCAAGTTTCTCTTTTTTTCTTTCCTTTTTTTTTTTTTTTTTTTTTTTTTTTTTTTTAAGAGACAGGGTCTCTCTCATCCAGGCTTATAGCTCATTGCAGCCTCAAACTCCTGGGCTCAAACTGACCCTCCACCTCAGCCTAAAAGTAATTATTTATAAAATATTGGTAACAGCATTATCTATCTTATGAGGCTGTTTTGGGAATTAAATGAGATAAACCAAGTAGTCACCATTAACATATAGTTATTAATTACTGATCTGAATTCAGATAGATGGAAGCAGCATTTGTGAGTGAAATTTCAGATTACAAAAATCTTCACTAAGGTTGTTGTTCAGTTAATATTTCTTATTTAACTAAATCTCATTCCAAATAGGATTTACAGCAATTTAAGAATACATCTACATCCCAGCTACTTAGGAGGCTGAGACAGGATGATTGCTTGAGTTCAGGAGTTGAAGACCAGCCTGGGCAACACAGTAATAAAAACCATGTCTCTAAAAATAAAATAATTTTTTTAAAGAACGCACCTAATAGAGTGGTATATAAAAAAAGATGTAAAAAGCAGATAAAGGAAAATAAAGATAGGAAAATAAAACCGTAGTCAAGGTAACATCTATATATAAGTAGAGATCATATAAATTTCCACACAACTTCTACAGGCAGGCTGTTTCCAACCATTTGGCTCTTTTTCCAGAAGTCTCAACAAAAGGAAACACAATCAGTTATGAGATTCACACCAGGAGAAACATAACATTTCTTAATACAGAGACCTAAGAGAAACTCCTTATGGACTCCTATAAAGACTAACAAAGGAGATACCACATATTATGTGTTGATTCTCAACTGGGAGAGGTACAACTCACCAACCTCCCCACTCACTCCCACACCCAAGGGGCCACTTGAAAACCTAGCTGGGCATTTTTTGTTGTCACTATAGTGGAACATGCTAGTGACATTTAGGGAGTGGGAACTGAGTAGGCGAAACACAACGCTTTCAATAGCCTACACCAGGGTCAACAAACTTTTTCTGTGAAGGAGATAGTATTTTCGTCTTAGCAGGCTATAGAGTCTCTGCTGCAACTACTCAATTTTGTTTGTAATGGGAAAACAGCTACAAATACTACATTAAAATTTAAGCATGACTGTGCTTCAATAACATTTTATTTATGGACACTTAAATTTGGATTTCATCTAATTTTCTCATGTCACAAAATACAATTCTGTTGATTTTCTTCAACTATTTAAAAACAGATACAAGAACAGGTTGCGGACAAGATTTGACCTGTAGGAGTCAGAGCTTGCTGAACCCTGTCCTATCCAATGAAGAACTATCTCACCCCCCAAATGCAAAGAGATGAGAAGACCTGTAGAACTCTTACACAGTACTTGTATATCAGCAGGTTTCCCCCAGCTTTTTCTGAAGATGTAGGCTAAATATACGACAAAAAAATTTTGTTCAATAGTTACTGGGAACAGGTATGCTAAACACAATGCTATCTTAATATCTTATAGTCTTACCCTTGAAGACTTCATTTCTCTTTTTTTGAGATGGAGTTTCGCTCTTGTTGTACAGGCTGGAGTGCAATGGCGCAATCTTGGCTCACCACAACTTCCGCCTCCCAGGTTCAAGCGATTCTCTTGCCTCAGCCTCCCGAATAGCTGGGATTACAGGCATGCACCACCACGCCCAGCTAATTTTGTATTTTTAGTAAAGACGGGGTTTCTCCATGCTGGTCAGGCTGGTCTCGAACTCCTGACCTCAGGTGATCTGCCTGCCTCGCCCTCCCAAAGTGCTGGGATTACGGGTGTGAGCCACCACGCCCGGCTGACTTCATTTCTGTTAACCCTATTTTTTTTTGTTTTTGAGACAGAGTCTCACTCTGTCGCCCAGGCTGGAGTGCAGTGGTGTGATCATGGCTCACTGCATCCTCAACCTCCCCTGGCTCTGGTGATCCTCCCACCTCACCCTCCTGAGTAGCTGGGATTACAGGCACACGCCACCATACTTGGCTAAATTTTGTAATTTTTGTATAGATGGGGATTTGCCGTGTTGCCCAGGCTGGTCTTGAACTCCTGAGCTCAAGTGATCCCATCCACCTCGGCCTCTCATAGGGCTGGAATTACAGCATGAGCCACTGCACCTGGCCTTAAATAAACTCTTAAATATAAATTAAATGGTAGAGTTTGGAAGGCTTTATTCTTTGTCTAGTTCCAGGAGTACACATTCTCCAGGCAGGATTGTATGACTTTTGGGTAGGCAGGGGAGCTTGTTGGCATCTTCTTAAAATTCAGGAAATTAACTGGAGCTTAGTTTGTTGGACAATGTATGAGGATAAAGCCAACAGAGCAAATGTAGGCAGATTCAAAACTTTTTCTTGGAAAATTATTTTAAGTCTACTCTAACACAAGGATAAAAAAGGTAACAGAAGTCCTATTTTTTCCAAATAAATAAATTTTTTCCAAATAAATGATATTTATAGAACATAAAATTAACCATTTTAAAGTGAACAACTCAGTAGTACTTGGTACACTTATTATAATGTGCAACTACTACAATCTAGTTCCAAAACATTTCCATCACTCCAAAGTGAAACCCCTTACCTACCAAGCCATTTCTCTCCATTTTCCTCTTCCCCAGCCCCTGGCAGCTACCAATCTGTTTTTTCTCTCTACAGATTTATCTATTCTGAATATTTCATATAAAAGGAATCATACAATATGTGACCTTTTGAGTCTAGCGTCTTTCACTTAATATGTTTTAGAGGTTCATGCATGTTGTAGCATGTATCAGTACTTCATTCTTTTTCATGGACGAAAAATATTCCACTGTATGTATATTATCATAATTTGTTTATCCATTCATCCAGTGATGGACATTTGGGCTGTTTCTACCTTCTGACCATTGTGAACAACACTGCTACAACATGTGTGTGCATATACTTGCTCAACTTCGATTTTCAGTTCTTTTGGGTATATATCTAGGTGTGAAACTCAGAATCATATGGTAATGTTAAATATTTTGAGGAACAGCCAAACTGTTTTCCACAGCACTGAATCATTTTCTATTTCCACTAGCAATATACAAGGGTTCTAATTCTCTATATCCTTGTCAACACTTGTTATTACTTTTAATAGTCATCCTACTGAGGGCGAAGCAGTATCGCACTGTGGTTTTGATTTTGCATTTCCCTAATGACTAATGATGTTTAGCATCTTTTCATGTGTTTGTTGATTATTCAAATATCTTCTCTGTAAAAATGTCTATTCAAGTCTTTTGCCCATTTTTAAATTGGGTTATCTTTTTACTGTTGAATTGTAAGATATAAACTCTGGATACTAGATCCTTATTGGATATATGGCTTGGATATACATATATACACTTTCTCCCACAGTCCTAAAGTTTTATACCAGTGGTTTTTAACCTTTTTCTAAAGCATAATTCTTTTTTTCAAATATATCTTTATTTGTCCTGTATTTCTACATACAGAACTCCAATCAACTATATAAAAATGGAGCTTCTCCAATAGAAGTAGAAAAATCTGGAATCTTACTATAGCAAATAGTTTTGGAATCTTACTATAGCAAATTACAGAACACTTTCACAAAGCAAATGAAACACAAACAAAACATGTTTTCCATAGCACTGAATGATTTTGTAAACATTTTGATTTGTACATCAAAAACTTTGGTCATTCTGATAAAATATATTTGACCTGTAGGGTATGGGTACCAGGAAAAACTTTTTTTTTTTTAAAGACAGGGTCATGATCTTGGCTTACTGCAACCTCTGCCTCCCATGGCTCAAGCGGATCCCACTTCAGCACCCCCAACCCAAGTGGCCGGGACCACAGGCGCGTGCCACCACACCTAATTTTTGTATTTTTTGTAGGGATGGGGTTTTACCATTTGCCCAGGCTGGTCTCAAACTCCTGGGTTAAAGTGATCCACCCGCTTTGGCTTCC
Organism: Macaca thibetana thibetana; assembly: GCF_024542745.1. Classification (NCBI taxonomy): domain Eukaryota; kingdom Metazoa; phylum Chordata; class Mammalia; order Primates; family Cercopithecidae; genus Macaca; species Macaca thibetana. The sequence goes on along the minus strand of NC_065581.1, from coordinate 43,522,310 downwards.
CAAAGTGTTGGAATTATAGGTGTGAGCCACTCTGCCTGGCCGAGGAAGGACTATTAACGTCCACTTGCCCCAAATCTGTATCAGGCCTACTAACAAGGTAGAAATACTTGGGTGTACCTATTCCCCTGCCATTTAGAAATAATAAAATCTGAAAGAAGGATCTCGAACTACACAACAAATTGTCATAAAATGTAGCAGAAGAGGGACTGCCACAGGTTGGTTAATGGATACAAGAACAAAGCTATACAGGAAGAATGAGTTCTAATGTTTTATAGCACTATAGCATGACTATAATTAACAATTTACTGTATATTTTCAAATAGCTAGAAGAGCGGATGGTGAAAGTTTCCAATACCACATGTTAAATGTTTGAGGTGATGGATATGCTAATTACCCTGATTTGATCATTACACATTGTATATATGTATCAAAATATCACACTGTGCCCCATAAATAACACACTGTATCCCATAAATACATACAATTATTGTCAATTAAAAATAATAAAACATAATCTACTGTAGCATACCATTGAAAGATTTTATCATTGTATAATTATAGTTAAGTGAGTTATTAGAAATATATGGAAAGGTGCTGGAGTTTAAAAAAAGCACAGGAATTTAAGCATTTATTTTGTGGGAGTCTACTATTCCATTAGAAATCCATTTAAGAAAAATAGGCCGGGCGCGGTGGCTCAAGCCTGTAATCCCAGCACTTTGGGAGGCCGAGACGGGCGGATCACAAGGTCAGGAGATCGAGACCATCCTGGCTAACCCGGTGAAACCCCGTCTCTACTAAAAAATACAAAAAACTAGCCAGGCGAGGTGGCGGCGCCTGTAGTCCCAGCTACTCGGGAGGCTGAGGCAGGAGAATGGCGGGAACCCGGGAGGCGGAGCTTGCAGTGAGCTGAGCTGAGATCCGGCCACTGCACTCCAGCCTGGGCGACAGAGCGAGACTCCGTCTCAAAAAAAAAAAAAAAAAAAAAAAAGAAAAGAAAAATAATGCAGGATCAACAATTTGAAAAACATAGTGAGCAGTGGGAATTATTTGTACTGAGCCATCACCACCACACATGGTCCCATCACATAACCAATGATAATGGAAACCAGGAGATGATGATTGGGATTGGCTGTCATGTACGGTAACAGAAAAGAAAGCTATCTGGCTCCAAAAGTCTTCGTAATAATAAAGATATACAAAACTCAACTTAGTTAACTGGTCTACACATATGGGAAAAACAATCCTCTCAATCATAAATTAGTACTCAAATAAACTTCAAGTATGCTTAAAACAAAACCCCAACCAAATAAAAAATCAGAATTAAACGAAATTTCTAGAATTTCAACTGTGTACTATTAGCAACCATAGAGCATCCACAAAATGCAAAGAACTTTCAAAGTAAACTAGTCACTGTCAATAGTGGAAGTACTATTTGCTTATCCATTTCTCACATCATCTAATGACTATTTCTAAAAATATTTCAAACTTGGGTTAAAAACAACTTTGTGAAAATGCTTTTACCTCTTCTTCCTCAATTTCAGAGGTGTTAAGTTCATGTTTTTGACAGTAAGGACCCTCTTTCCAAGCTTCAGTATCACCACAGTCACAGAAACCTCCACCTCCTGATGTTGTCATCTTGGAAAAAAATTGTAAAGTATCTTGTCAATAAATATTTACTGAGGGCTATCAGATAATAAATAAGAATATCAAGTGCTAAAGAAATACCATTGCTTAAGTGTTTAATTTCTTTGGAGGCATAAAATTAGATAAAATGCCAAACCTCTCAATGTTTTAAAGTTTATTTTAAATAAGCTTATAAACTAATCGAAGTGATTTCAAAATAAAATAAGCTACTTTGTAATGTTAGCTACAGATATTTAGAAGAGGATATGTTTGCCTATATGACTTCCTTAATTAGGAAAATCATGAGGATCACAAGGGTTTTCCTGCTGGGTTTTGGTTAAATTGGTATAATGCTGGTATCTACGCTACAGGTTGTGATGCTATAAACACAATAGACTCGGGGGTTATACAGATTCCTATAGCTGTTGTCTCCTAGAGTCTAAGAGTGCTGCATTTGCTTTGGAGAAATTAACCAACAAAGACTATAGAAATAGTTAATTTTTCTTCTCTAATACTCCCTAAATAGCCACTCTTTGAAAGGACAGGTAATAGGGGCTCAGGAAATACAAAAGTAGACTGCCTAATAATAAAAACTCTTTACCACCTGCAAGGTTCAGGAATTATTCACACTTCCTTAAGAAAGGGCAATGATTTGAGAAATCTGGCATCACAGAACCAGAATTAATAATTGGTGGACTAGAAATTCTGCTTTCCTTAAGATAGTATGAGGAAGGGCTTACTAACAGGTATTAGATACAGCAAATTTTAGAATAAGCCCTCTTATATTCTGCCCAAAGTAAGTATTTGTGTTATACATCACAATATAATTAATGTAACCCCATAAATGACAACTATTCCCAGGGAATGCAAAGATATATGCCAAGAAACGTGGGTAGGAGTCATTTGGAAAATGACACGTGCTTGTTCCAGTTACCAAACATAGGCAGAACAGCTTAAAGGAAACTGGGCCTCTTTTACTGATTTATGAGACTGATGAACCGACCAGAATGTAAATAGCCCAATTTTGTAGCTGGTTATTTATTTATTTTTATTTTTTATTTTTGGATGGAGTCTCGCTCTGTTGCCTAGGCTGGAGTGCAGTGGCACGATCTCAGCTCACTGCAATCTCCGCCTCCCAGGTTTAAGCGATTCTCCTGCCTCAGCCTCCCGAGTAGCTGGGATTACAGGCATGCGCCACCATGCCTGGCTAATTTTTGTATTTTTTGTAGAGATGGGGTTTCACCATGTTGGCCAGGATGGTGTTGATCTCCTGACCTCATGATCCGCCCGCCTTGGCCTCCCAAAGTGCTGAGATTATAGGCATAAGCCACCGTGCCCGGCCCTGTAGCTGTTTTAGTTCATTATTATGAACTCTTGGGTACAGTAAATAAAAACAAACAGAAGGAAAAGTTCTGACCCAGGACAGCTCCTGAATTAAGAATAATATTAAAATATTCCTTCTCTACCATTCTATTTTACGATTAGGGTGAAAAGTTCCATCTAGCAGCAGTTCCCTACCCTTTGAATCTCCATGGTCTGTCTTCAATTTCCAATAGAGGAACCAGGACAGGATATGGAATAATCTGTATTTATCTGTGTCCCTGACTTAAAAGCAAACAAACATACCTGATTTTTGAAAAGTACTGACAACATTACAGCAGTGAAAAAATAATAAACTGGTGGGTCTTATGTGCTGGAGTTGGGTCTTCTCCTACATTGTAATAGATACCTCTTTAATAAACATTAAAAAATAGCAAAAACAAACTAGTTGAAAACCAATGCAGAAGAGCTGATATCTCTATTATCTTTTTTAAATCATATGCTCCAAGAAGTGTGGATTCATAATTTGTTTCTACACTGCCATCCTACGTCCAGTGGTATTTAAATAAACACACTGTTTAAACCCCTCCCCCCCCATTTTAGTGTTAAATCTTTGCATTTTGAAAAGAAAGAAAAGATATTTATTATAAAATACAATACTGGGCATGGTTATTATGTGGACATTACTAACCCTATATCGATGATCTCTGTGAATACTTCCCAAAAAGCACTCCATGCACAAAACACAAGTTGGATCAACTGCACAGTCTCTGTAAAGTTAAAGAAAAAAAAAAAATCAGAGTGTCAGAAAATAACTATATATTTCACAACAGAATTATTTCAAATTGGAATCCATCCTAAAAGAATGAAAATAGTGAAGTTTTTTGGTGTTTTAAAAAAGGAAGTATCATTCCCAAAGATCTGTCAGATCTTTTGATCAATGAAAGCAGTTTAAGGAACTGCTTCTCCATAACGGAGGTGTACATATTATTAGAACAGTAAATTTTAATGTAATGGTGTGTTTTCCCATAGATTTGTGGAAATCACATTACACATTAAAACACATAGATGTATATGGAATAGATTCAAAATATTTATGAATTCTTAAGATTCATATATTGGAATTTCAAATAACTTCTTCCAAACAGGTATTTGAGACCAACGGTCTTCAAAGTGATATGTATGCATTCCTAGAAAGGCAAAAATATCAACTGAAATGTAAGAAGACAATATTTGAACTTACATTTCTACTTAAATTTTAACTAAAAAGGGAAATTAAACATTCTATGGGTTCACTGCACAGGATGATATAGGTCTCCTCACATGGCTCCTATTTCTGGTATTCGCACAACACATATGGCCCATGAGCTATCCTGACTGAAGAGTAAGGGTTTCAAAAGGTTGCTTGGGGTGCCCTGAGTTGTTTCATTTGCTTTCTTCATACTACCAGTTAGATACATTTATAGATCATATCTTAAGAGAATCTAGACAATTCCATGAAATGAAATGGGGATTGTAAAATAAGAAATCTATGTCGGTTCCTGCCCCTGGTTCCTAACACCAGGCTCCTAAAACTCTTGTAGATAAGGGTGTTAGCAGATGTGCTAAAATTTAGTCTTTAACCCTAGTTACAGACACAGAAATCCCCTGGGTGACACAAGAGTCTTTTGTTCTTTTTATTGAGCCAGGCTGGAGGGCAGTGGCATGCTCATGGCTCATTGCAGCCTCAACCTCTTGGGCTCAAGCAATCCTCCCACCTCAGCCTCCCTGGTAGCTGGGAGTACAAGTACATGCCACTATGCTGGGCTCATTTCTGTATCTTTTGTAGAGATGGGGTTTTACCATGTTCCCAGATTGGTCTCCAACTCCTGGGCTCAAGCAATCCTTCCTCAACCTCCCAAAGTGCTGAGATTACAAGTATCTGTAATCTCACTGTGCCTGGCCAAATCTTTTGTTCTAAAAGGCTGGGAGCTTCAAGACAGCTTTAGGATGGAAGCTGGTTGCCAAGGGAACCAAGCATATGATTAAAGGGTTGAAACTTTCAGCCCCACCCCCACTTCGGGGGACTGGTGAACTGATCGGCAGTGGCCGATGTAATCAATCACGGTTATGTAATGAAGTTTCCACAAAAATCCAAAAGGATTGGGTTGGAAGAGCTTCCAAATTTCTTTTTTGAGCGGAGTCTCACTGTCACCCAGGTTGGAGTGCAGTGATGTGATCTCAGCTCACTGCAGCCTCCGCCTCCTGTGTTCAAGTAATTCTCCTGCTTCAGTCTCCCGAGTAGCTGGGACTACAGATGTGTGCCACCATGCCCAACTAATTTTTGTGTTTTCAGTATAGATGAGGTTTTGCCATGTTGGCCAGGCTGGTCTCGAACTCCTGGCCTCAAGTGACCTGCCTGCCTCGGCCTCCCAAAGTGCTGGCATTACAGGTATGGGCCACCGTGCCTGGCCTAATTCTCTTTTCTATTCCACTCATCTATGTCTATCCTTATGCCAGTACTATACAGATTAATTTGTAATTGTTCTGCCTGTACTTGAAAGAATACACATTCTCTTGGGGCAGAGTTCTCTAGATATTTGATAGCAAGTTTATTAATTTTATTGTTCAAATCTTAGATCACTCTGCTTTTTAATCTTCTTTATCACTTCCTGTGAGGAAGGTGTTAAAAGTCTTTAACTAGAATTGTTGATTTTTCCATTTCTCCCTGCAGTCCTACTAGTTATCACTTGATATATACCAAAGCTGTATACAGTCTACAGTTAGGTGCATAAACGTTCATTATGGATATTTTTTCTTTACCTACTGTTCTCTTTACCAGCATACAATGTCTATTTGTGTCTTTTATATGAAAACTGCTACTTTAATTTTCTTTTGTATCATATTATTTGCCTGGTATTTTTTTTCTTAACTGTTTCTCTTCCTACTTTCAATGACTTTCTATTTTAGTTTGCCTCTTATAGACAATATTTGCGGATGTTTAAATATCAATCTGAGAGTCACTGTCTTTTTGCTTTCATATAAAGAAAAGTAAAGCTAGAGCCTTGTCCTCATTTAGCCATCATTTAACAGAAAAGACAACTGTGTACAGTTATAGTATTGTTGACTACTGTATTAAAAGTATGTAGGGCCAAAGCCAGTGCATCTAGAGCACTCAAGGATCCCCGAGATCTTAGTAATTTGTCTAAAGTCATCATCTCCAAGCTTTTACAATCATATACCCTTTTATTAAAATGTTTTGAGTATGCAGTATCTATCTCTATGTAAATATATTCATATTACACATATATTATTTTATATAATATTAATACATGTACTAATTAGTTACTCAATTATACTACTGTGTAACTGGAGTCTTAGGAATGGAACAAAGGCAGAAAAAATATTTGAAGAAATAATAACCTAAACTTACCAATTTGGTGGAAGACATCAGCTAAAAACAAACCTCAAGAGAATAAATACAAAAAAGATATTTAGGCCTATCATAGTCAAACTGCTAATATTAAAAAATAACAAGAAAATCTTCAAGGCAGCTAGAAAAAACCAACACATTTCACACAAGGTAACAAAGATATGCGAGTAACAGCTAACATCAACAAAACAACGGAGTTCAGAACACATTGGATCAAGATCTTTAAAATGTTGAAAAGGAAAAAAACCAGAAAACAGTCTATCCAGACTTAAATATTCAGGAAAAATATCCTTCAAAAATGAGTACAAACAATCTGAACAGGCCTATATCTAATAAAGAAATTGAGTCAATAACTACTAACCTTCACAACCAAAAGCACTAGGTTTGCATGGGTTCACTGGTGAATTCTATCAAATGGTTAAGGAAGAAATTACATTAATTCTATGCAATCTCTTCTAGAAGACAGAAGCAGAGGGAATACTTCCTAACTCATTCTATTAGGCCAGTATCGCTCTAATGTCAAAATCAGACACAGACAATTCAAGAAAAATACAGACCAATCTGCTTCATGAAAATAACAAAGTATTAGCAAATTGAATCCAACAATGTATAAAAAGAATTCTACACTATGACCAAGTAGAATTTATCCCATGTATGCTAGGCTGGCTCAACATCTGAAAATATATAAATCTATCACATTAACAGGCTAAAGAAGAAAAATTACACACAGAAAAGCATTTGATAGTCGGTACAGTGGCTCACACCTGTAATCCCAGCACTTCGGGAGGCTGAGGTGAGAGGATCGCTTGAAGCCAGGAGTTAGACCACTTGGGGCAACAAAGTAAGACTCCATCTCTGTAAAAATTTTTTATAAAAATTAGCTGGGTGTGGTGGTGCACCTGTAGTCCCAGCTATGAGGCTGGAGGATCCCAAGTCCAGGCGTTTAAGGCTGCAGTGAGCTATGATCTCACTACTGCACTCCAGCCTGGGCGACTCTAACTCTGTCTTTGGAACAAAAAAAAAAGGATTTGACAAAATGCAATGCCCATTCATAATAAAAACTCTCGGCAGAAGAGGAATATTGAGGAATATTTCTCAACTTGATAAGAAATATCTACAAAAAACCTACAGCTAACATCACTTAATGGCGAGAAATTTATGCTTGTTTATGCTTGTGAGGTGACTTGCGCAGGACCCCTAGACAGCCTCAGTATAGGGCCAGTTACCACAAAGACCACGACCAAGAGGGCTGGAGCTTTCAGACTCACCCACCAAAATCTGGGAAGAGGGGAGGCGTGGGGCTGGAGATTAAGCTCTTTATTACAAAAACTCTTTTTTGTTGTTGTTGTTTTGTTTCTTGGGATAGGGTCTAGCTCTGTCACCCAGGCTGGAGTGCAGTGTGGCCTGATCACAGCTCACTGCAACCTTAAACTCCTGGGTTTGAGCAATCCTCCCACTTCAGCCTCCCGAGTAGCTGGAACTACAGGCTCAAGCCACTATACCTGGCTATTTTTCCTTTGTAGAGACAGCATCTTGGCATATTGCCCAGGCTAGTCTTAAACTTGTAGCTTCAAGTGATTCTCCTACCTCAGTTTTCCAAAGTGCTGGGATTAGAGGCATAAGCCACCATGCCTGGCCCCTATAAAAATTCAACAAGGTTTAATGAACTTCCAAGTTGCTGGAACTTCACCCTGGGACTGAGGTGCTAGGAGGGTGGTATGCCCAGAGAGGGCATGGAAGCTCCTCACCCTTTCTCCCACACCTTGCTCTATTAAGTCTCTTCCATCTGGCTGTTCTTCTGTATCCTTTATATCTGTAAGCTATCCTAGCAACTTAATCCAATCCAAGGAAGAGCTAATGGAGACCCCAATACATAGCCAGTCAATCAGCAGTATAGGTGACCACTAATTGCAACTGGTGTCGAAAGTAGGGGGCAGACTTGTGAAACTGAGCTCTTAGCCTTTGGATTCTGACAACACCAGGTAGACAGAGTCAGAGTTGAACTGAATTAAATCGTGAGATATCCAGCCAGAATTCAGAGTTGGAGAAATCCTTAGAGTAAAAAACCTCACATACCTGGTGTCAGAAGTGTTGCATGAGAATGTAGAGAAAGAGTATGTTTTTCCCAGAATAAAAAAAGGGAGAAAAAATAAGTGCAAAATAAAAACATTTTCAGATGAGATCGGGCACATTCAGGGTGGTATGGCCATAGACAACAAAAACATTTTCAGATAAACATAAACTGAGATAACTAATAATTAGTATCCACAGTAAAAGTCAACAACAATGGTCCATAGCCTCTGGTTCAACCTGCAACATAAGAATGATTTTTACATGTTTAAACAGCTATTTAAAAAAAGAAGGCAGCTGGGCTTGGTGGCTCATGCCTGTAATCCCAGAACTTTGAGAGGCTGAGGCGGGAGGATGGCTTGAGTCCAGGAGTTCGAGACCAGTCCTGGCAAAACGGTGAGACCCCATCTCTACAAAAAATTTAAAAAGTAGCCGGGCATGGCGGCATGCACCTGTATTCTCAGCTACTTGGGAGGCTGAGGTGAGAGGATTGCTTGAACCTGGGAGGTCAAGGCTGTAGTAAGCTGTGGTTATGCCTCTGTATTCCAGCCTGGGAAATGGACAGAGCAAGACCCCATCTCAAAAAAAGAAAGAAAAAAAAATTAAGAAGAATATGCAACAAAGACTGCAAATGTATTTTCTACTTGGATCTTTCCAGAAAAAGCTTCCTAACCTCTAGTCCAGGAAAGAATGAAAATCTCTGGGAACAAGATATATATGGGTTAATATTAATGGTTATACGTATGTTTCCCTGTCTTTCCTTAATGTCTTTGAAAGACTAATGTGTCTTTTAAAAGACAGCAAAATTTGTAACATTGCATTGTAAAGTTTATAACATTTTGGCCATGCACAGTGACTCATGCCTGTAATCCCAGCACTTTGGGAGGCTGAGGCAGGTGGATTACCTGAGGTCAGGAGTTCAAGACCAGCCTGGCCAACATGGTGAAACCATGTCTCTACTAAAATTACAAAAATTAGCCAGGTGTGGTGGTGGACGCCTGTAATCCCAGCTATTCAGGAGGCTGAGGCAGGAGAATTGCTTGAGTCTGGGAGGCGAGGTTGCAGTGAGCCGAGATTGTGCCATTGTACTCCTGCCTGGGTGGCAAAGTGAGACTCTGTCTCCAAAAAAAAAAAAAGTTTATAGGTGCAATATACATGACAACAAGCACAAAGGATGAGAGGAATAAATGTAACTATAAATGCAAGGTTCATTTATTTTACACGAGGTTGTAAAAACAGACTTTGATAAGTTAAAGATGCATATTACAATCCCTAGAATTACCATTTTAAAACATGCGAGAGAACAGCTAAAAAGCCAAAAAAAGAATAAAAACGAAATGCTACAATTTTAATCAGCCCAAAAGGCAGCATACAATTAGGAACAGAGGAACAAAAAAAGACAGAAAACAAATAGCAATGGTAGACCTAAATCAACAAATACATTAATAATTATAAGCATATCAATTACATCAAATAACTGCAAAATATACCTTCTTTTCAAATGCATATGGAATAAGACTGACCATGTTGCCAAACCATAAAACAAGTTTCAAGTTTTGTTTGTTGAGACAAGGTCTGACTGTGTTACCCAGGCTAGAGTACAACGAATGGTACAATCTCAGTTCACTGCGGCCTCTGCCTCCTGGGCTCAACTCAACCTCCCACATAGCTGGGACTACAGGTGTGCTCCACCATGCCCAGCTAATTTCTGTATTTTTTTGGTAGAGATGGGGTTTCGACATGTTGTCCAGGCTGGTCTTGAACTCCTGGGCTCAAGCTACCCACACAATTTAGCCCTCCAAAGTGCCAGAAGTACAAGTGTGAGCCACCTTGCTGGGCCCATAAAACAAGTTTCAATTAAATTCAAAACTGAAACCTTACAGAATGTGTAATTTTGTTAGAAATAAGCTATAGTATGTTATCTAAGAAAGTCTCAAATACATGGAAGTTAAGCAATGCACTTCTAAATAACCCATGGGTCAAAAAATATAAGAATATAATCCATACTAAATAGAAGGAAGAATAATAAGAGTAGAAATTAAAAAAAAATAGATAAAAGACAAAAATAACAAAGCTTAAAACTCATTGTTTGAAAATATTAATTAAATTGATTAAAAAGACAAAATACAAATTACTATTATCAGGAATGGAAGAGACATCATTATAGATACCACAGACATCAAAAGCAAAAGGAAATATGCAAAATTTTATGTCAATTTGACATTATATGAAATATAGTCCTTGAAAAATATATAGTACCAAACTGACAGAAGATGAAATAAAATTATTAAATGCCCTAATAAATATCAAATAAATTGAATTGTTACCAAATACTCCCTTGCAAAAAAACCCTAGGCCTTGATGATTTATTTTACTGGTACATTCTATTAAACATTTAAGAAAGTCATACCAATTTTACATAAATACTTCCAGAAATAAGGAAGAAGAAATATATCCCAATTTGTTTTACAAGGCCAGTATAACCCTGACAACCAAGACCAGACAAACATATAACAAGAGAATGCCAGATTGGTATATTCTATAGAACACAGAGACAAAAATCCTTCACACAACATTAATGAGTTGAATCCAGCAATACACAAAAGTTATAACTGATGATAATAGAGCTGGATTCATCCAGTAATAAAAAAATGTGAAAAATCAAACAATGCAATCAACCAGACTAATGGAATAAAAAAGAAAAACTTAAGATCATCTCAATAGATGCAGTAAAGGTACCTGACAACATGCAATGGTCATTTATGATTTTTTTTAAAAAAAACCTAAGTAAACTAAGAATAGAAGGGAACTTCCTCAATGAGATAAAAGTTACATGAGAAAATTATACTTAACATCATACTTCATAGTGAAAGACTGAATTTCTCCCTAAGATTGGGAACAAGGAAAGAATATCCACTTTCACCAGAGCAATGAAGCACAAGAAAGGCAAAAAGATTAGAAAAGAAAAAGTAAAACTGTCTCCATTCATAGAAAACATATACAGAAAAATCCTAAGAAACGAAAAACAAAACAAAAACACCAGCACTAGTAAGTGAATTTAACAAGGTCACAGGGTAAAAGTTAATATCAGAAACCAGTTGTATTTCTTTATAACGGCAGAAAATAAATGGACGCTGAAATTCAGGAAAAATATCATAAATTACTTAGGAATAAATATAACAAAAGGCATGTACAACTTCTATATACAAAGTATAAGACTTTGCTAAAAGGGATTAAAGAAGACCTTAATAAATGGAGAGAGATAAAATGTTTATGGATTTGGCAAACTCAGTATTGTTAAAATGCCAATTTACTCCAAACTAATCTATAGATTCAGTGCAATCCTAATCTTAATCTTGGCAGTCTTTCTTAAAAACAGAAAGTGACAAACCAATTTTAAAATTTATAAAATGCAAAGGACATGAAATAGACAAAATAAACTTTAAAGGAACAAAAATGGAAGACTTACACTAATCGGTTCAAGACTTATTACAAAGCTGCAATAATCAAAGTAATGTCTTTGACATTAGATATATCAATGGATGAATTAAATTACTGTTCAGAAACAGACCCACACTTTATGGTTAAGTGATTTTTTATAAGATATCAAAGCAATTCGATCAGGCGCAGGTGGCTCATGCCTGTAATCTCAGCGCTTTGGGAGGCCAAGGCGGGCAGATCACCTGAGGTCGGGAGTTCGAGAACAGCCTGACTAAGATGAAGAAGCCCCGTCTCCACTAAAAATACAAAATTAGCCAGGCGTGGTGGCGCATGCCCATAATCCAGCTACTTGCGAGGCTGAGGCAGAAGAACTGCTTGAACCTGGGAGGCGGAGGTTGCGGTAAGCAGAGATAGCGCCACTGCACTCCAGCCTGGGCAACAAGAGCGAAACCCGTATCAGAAAAAACAAAAACAAACAAACAAGCAAACAAAAAGGCAATTCAATGGGGAGAGGAAGAAATGATGCTGGAACAACTAAATATCCATATGTAGAGAAATGAAATTTAACCTCTATCTACCTCAAGCCATATAAAAAATTGACTTTGAGACAGATCATAGGCCCAGACAAAGTCTAAAATCACAAAGTTTACATGAAAAAATTAGAGAGAGGCCGGGCACGGTAGCTCATGCCTGCAAATCCCAGCACTTTGGGAGGCGAAGGTGGGCAGATCATTTGAGGTCAGGAGTTCAAGACCAGCCTGACCAACATGGTGAAAACCTGTCTCTACTAAAAACACAAAAAAATTAGCTGGGCGTGGTGGCGTGTGCCTGTAGTCCCAGCAACTCAGGAGGCTGAGGCAGGAGAACGGCTTGAACCTGGTAGGTGGAGGTTGCAATGAGCCGAGATTGTGCCACTGTACTCCAGCCTAGGTGATAGAGCAAGACTCGCCTCAGGGGAAAAAAAAAAAAAAAAAAAGAAAAAAAAAAAGGCACTGTGGCTCACGCCTATAATCCCAGCACTTTGGAAGGCTTAGGCAGGTGGATCACCTGAGGTTAGGAATTCGAGACCAGCCTGACCAACATGGGGAAACCCCACCTCTGCGAAAAATAGGAAATTAGCTAAGGCTTGGTGGCACATGCCTGTAATCCCAGCTACTTGGGAGGCTGAGGGAGGAGAATCGCTTGAACCCGGGAGGCAGAGGTTGGAGTGCGCCGAGATTGAACCATTGCACTCCAGCCTGAGCAACAGGAGCAAAACTCTGTCTTAAAAAAAAAAAATCACAGAGACTATTTTTGCCATTTGAGAGAAGGCAGAGATTTATTGGACACAGGAACAATAATCATGGAAAATAAAGTGGTAAACTCAACATCAAAATTAAAAACTTCTGTCATCAAAAGCCACCATATAGACAAGTCACAGACTAGGAGAAAATAGTCACAAAATGAGTCTGACGAAGGACTTGTATTCAGAATACATAAAGAACTCCAAAAGTGAATAAAGATAATGAAAAGATAAACAACCCAAAAATGGACAAAAGACCTTAACAATAACTTCACAAGAGAAGCTGGATGAATGGGCAATAAGCACATGGAAAATTGTCCTTAAGGAAAATTCGGGTATCATTATAGATACCCAAAGAGCACTGAACTTTTTTTTTAATTTTAAAAAGAAAAAAAGAACTATAATGAGATATCATTAAATAGAATGGCAAATTAAACAGTCTATGTAGTATACGCTGGCAGATAATTAGAATAGTACGATGCTTTAAACTTAAATTTAAATGAGGTTATTATTTTAAGGACTTTGTATGTTTTCTGTAAGGAATAATACAATAATTGCAATTAAGAAATATTTCATACTGTATTAAACACATTCTTCCTGTTTTGTTAAAAAAAAAAAAAAAAAGTCTGACAACATCACCTATCGGTAAGGATATGAAACAACAGGAACTTTCGTACATTACTAGAGGAGAAGATAAAATCATTTTGGAAAAAAGGTTTAGCAGTTTTTACTAAGTTCAACATATACCTGCCCTTTTACCCAGAAATTCCACTCTTAGGAATTTATCCAAGAAAAATTAAAACATATGTCCATAAAAACACTTGAATAAAAATAGTAATATCCTGAAACCAATGTATTAAGTAAGAGTATTCACTGCATTATTACAGTCTAGAAGGCCTATCTTATGGTGTCTTAATATAAATAACATTTTTTACATTCCTAAAATGTATCATTAAAAGTTGCAGATTTTTAACAGTGCAAGATTTATGTTATTTGGTATATAAAACACATTAAAATGTGGTTAAGTACAGAATAACAATGCCTAATATTTTAATGTGTTGTATATTTAAAAAAGAGAAGGTCATAGAAGTTTTATTCATAATAGCCAAAACTTAGAAAAAACTTGAATGTTCATCCACAGAACAACAGATTGTAAGCAACTGTGGCACATTTATACAATGAAATACACTCAGCAATAAAATGGAACCAACTTCTAATAATCATTACATCATGGATAAATCTGACAGACATTATGCTAAGAAGAAGTCAGGCACAAAAGGACTACAATTTCATTTTTATAAGATCTAGAACCAGGCTGGGCGCGGTAGCTCATAGCTGTAATCACAACACTTTTGGAGGCTTAGGGGAGAGCCTCACTTGATCCCAGGAGTTCAAGATCAGCCTGGGTAGCAAAGTGAGACCTTGTCTCTACAAAAATTTAGCCAGGTTGCCCGGGCGCAATGGCTCATGCCTGTAATCTCAACACTTTGGGAGGCTGAGGTGGTCAGATCATTTGACGCCTGGAGTTTGAGACCAGGTTGGCCAACGTGGCAAAACCCGGTCTCTACTAAAAATACAAAAATTAGCTGGGCATGGTGGTGCATGCCTGTAATCCCAGCTACTCAGAAGGTTGAAGTGGGAGAATTGCTTGACCCAGGAGGCGGAGGTTGCAGTGAGCTGAGATCATGCCACTGCACTCCAGCCTGGGCGACAAAGCAAGACTCCGTCTCAAAAAAAAAAAAATTTGCCAGCACAGTGATCCCAATTACTTGGGAGGCTGAGGCAGGAGGATAGGTTGAATCTGGGAAGTTGAGGCTGCAGTGAGCCATGATTATGCCATTGCACTCCAGCCTGGGCAACAGAGCAAAACCCTGTCAAAAAAAAAAAAAAAAAAAAAAAAAAAAAAAAAAAAATCTAGACCCACCCAAAGTAATCTAAGGTGAAAATATCAACATAGTGGTTACCTAGGGGGCTGGAGCCAATAACAGGGAAATTTCTAGTGAGACAGTAAAGTTCTCTATTTTGACAGTATATAAATTATATAAGGTTAACTGCTGTCAAAAATGTACAATTAAGGCCAGGTGCAGTGGCTCACGCCTGTAATCCCAGCACTTTGGGAGGCTGAGGCCAGCAGATCACGAGGTAAGGAGATCGAGACCATCCTGGTCAACATGGTGAAACTCTGTCTCTACTATAAATACAAAACAAATTAGCCGGGCGTGGTGGCATGCACTTGTAGTCCAAGCTACTCAGGAGGCTGAGGCAGGAGAATCGCTTGAACCCAGCAGGTGGAGGCAGCAGTGAGCCGAGATTGCGCCCCTGCACTCCAGCCTGGGCAACAGCATGAGACTCTGTCTCAAACAAAACAAAACAAAAAAAAGTACAATTAAGATTTGTCTTTTGACATATGTAAATTTTCCCTTAAGAAAAAACACTCAAAACTCACATAGGCACCAAGAGATAAAATTTTAGTAATATAAATTTGAGTTTCCTACCTGAATGGATTACCCCAAAGCCTTCATGGTTCTATTACTTCTTGCCATCTAGGCAAAGGCAGCTAGCTATGTGCCAAGCTGATGATATCCCCATGTACTTCTACATTTCATTCCGCACCAAACTGAATAATCACAAATCTCCCAAAATAAGAACATAAGGCTCATTTTAGACAACTACAGAAATCTAAATTATCTAGAATATATTTACTGCTCACCACCTGTCATTTTCCCAGGTCAGAGACAGCAGTGTAGACAAGGGAAATTCCATTATACTGAAGGCCCCATGATAACATGCAGAATTAAAATTCTACCTCTGGGTATTTACTGAAACATGTACAAAGAGATGTACACAAACATGTGCAGAGTATTCCTTGTAGCATTGTTTGCTACAGAAAAAAACACCTAGAAATCTCCATTTCTAATTTCACTATTAGGTCAATCAAATAAACTATGGCCTGTCCTAACTATGAAAACACAGCAGTTATAAAGAATGAGGTAGACTTATATATATTGACATGAACAGATCTCCAAAACAAACTGTTAAGTGAAAAAATGTAAGCCACAATTATAATATACATAGTGTAATTTCATTCACATGTGTATAATAGACATAGTATAATTTCAGCATGTACCACACATGCTGGCCAGGTACAGTGGTTCACACCTATAATCCCAGCACTTTGGGAGGTCAAGGTGGGAGAATCCCTTGAGTCCAGGAGTTTGAGACCAGCCTGGGCAATATAGGGAAACTCTGTCTCTACAAAAATACAAAAGTTAGCCAAGCATGGCGGCACATGTCTATAGTTCTAGCTACGTGGAAGGAACATTTGGGTCCAGGAGTTGGAGGCTGCAGTGAGTCACGATCACACCACTGTACTCCAGACTGGGCGACAGAGTGCAACTGTCTCAAAAAAAGAAATAACCAATGGTTTTAAAACTAACACAACACTGATTCCAATCTCTGGACTATTCACGTTATAAAGATTTAACTTCATATAGTTTGGATATGTGTCCCCTCTAAATCTCATGTTGAATTGTAATCCCCAATGTTGGAGGTGGGGCCTGGTGGGGAGGTGACTGAATCATGGGAGGGATTTCTCATGAACAGTTTAGCACCGTCCTCTTGGTGCTGTTCTCCCAAGAGTGAGTTTTCGTGAGATCTGGTTGTTTAAAAGTGTGGCACCTCCTCCTCATCTCTTGTTCCTGCTCTCACCATGTGATGTGCCTGCTTCCCTTTCCCCTTCAGCCATGACTGTAAGCTTCCTGAGGTCCTCACCTGAAGCTGAGCAAATGTTTATGCCATGTTTGTACAGCTCTGCAGAACTGTGAGCCAATTAAACCTCTTTTCTTTATAAATTATCCAGCCTCAGGTATTTCTTTATAGCAATGCAAGAACAGTCTTAACACTTAGTTTTAAAATAGAATCCTGCAAGAGATCAAGACTTCAAGTTTGTGTGTGTGTGTGTGGTTTTTTTTTTTTTTTTTTTGAGATGGAGTTTTGCTCATTGCCCAGGCTGGAGTGCAATGGCACGATCTCGGCTCACTGCAACTTCCGCTTTCTGGGTTCAAGCAATTCCCCTGCCTCAGCCTCCTGAGTAGCTAGGATTATAGGCATGAGTTACCATGCCCAGCTAATTTTTGTATTTTTAGTAGAGAAAAGACTTCAAGTTTTCTAAAAAGCAAGAAACTGAAAGAACAACCCCTCTTCATGGAAATACGTAGGTCTTCCATACGAGAGCTTTATTATTTCCAGACAGAAAAGGAACTGGAACTATCTGCACCCCTCTGCTTGAGATATACTCATGGCTCAGTAATTTATACGAAGGACAGCATTCAATTAAAAGAACCTCACACATATCTATAGTTACCTATGTGCTTTCATACACATTACTTCATTTTATCCTAATGACTCAGGGAGGAAAAATAACCCTGAAGAATGTAAAAAAGTCACTGCTAAAGACACTTCTAATGCTCATCCACATCCCAGTTTCATCTATCCCTGTGACTTAGGAGAATTACACTTTCCCGACCTGTTCTGTAGCTGGACAGAGGCATTAGGACTAGTTTTGCCTAATGAGATTTGGGTAAGGTCATAATTTCTGAGACAAAGCATTTATTTACTGAGCATGATCCGCCAGTTCTATTCTGCTCTTGCTGTGGTGAACCTTGAAAGCATTACACTAAGCTTGTGGAAACATAAGATGGTGTGAAAAAACTACCTGGAGCAGAACCCTCTACTTATCACCCCACTCATCTGAATTGGTCACACAGTCTGAGTAATAAATATACCTTGGTACTTAAAGTCTTTGTGATTGTAGTGTTATCATTTTTAGCATAATCTCAAGTGTCATGACCAACAGAATCAGAGCTAAAACATCCCAACAGAAAGAAATGATAAATGTTCAAGGTGATGGATATCCTAGTTACCTTGATTTGATCATTACACCTTATGTGCATGTATCAAAATATTACATATACCCCATAAATACATACAATTATTATATACCAATACAAACCAGCATTAAAGCAAAAAAAAAAAAAAAGGCCTAAGCAAAATTATTTAATAGTTAATAAAGCATCATAAAATACTACCTAGAAACAAAAACACTCCTGATGGTAGCATAAGCCACCCCCGCCCCCAATGCTGACTTCTGGTTATCTATAACATTCATGCAATACGTTTTTAAATGTTAAAAAAGAACGTTCTCAATTTAACTACACTAAAAAAAACAGGGGACAAAATCTCACTTCTCCGTATCTTAAAAGTATTAAGCTAAAAACCTAACTCATGAAAGTATGATTTCATATTCTACTCATGTTTTATTTTTCTTAATGGTTATAAAAAATGTCAAAATATACAATTATAAAAATCAACACTAAGATTTTTGCCCACTAAGATTTTTTACACTCTAAAACCATTTCTATTTAATAATGAATAATGAGATAAGTTTGACCACTCTTTTCCTAATAGAGTACATAAAAAGTAGCTTACTGCCTACGAACACCGAGATGGCTTTTTTCTGACACCATGGAGACTTCAGAAAAATAATTTGTGACCAATACAATTTTAGAAACTATGAACAAATAACTCCCATGGCAAAACTAATCCATGCCCTTCACAAATCCTTTTCCCAAGTACTATATATAAAAGATCCTTTAATAACATTTTTTTTCTCATTAAAGAAACCTTCCACATTATGGATATCAGTCACCTTTATCCTGAAGGGTCTAGTTTAGAAACCTTCCCAGAATTCCAATAACCATATTTCATCTTTCCAAATAACAGACTCCGTGTCATTTTACCAGAGCGCTGGGTTTCATGGAAACACCTACTTTTAAAATGAGATATTCATCCCCAGCACCCAGTATGGCCATTTACTCTGAGTTTACTGTGTGCCAAGTATTGTGTAACGTACTACACACAAAGGATCTCACTTACCTTTCCAACAACAATGTAATGAAGAACCTGGCTGGTCTTTGATCTGGTTCCTGGGAGGTAATCTCTAAATCCCTGGCATTACTCATGTGATTAGAGTGTCTCTGATATTTGTGGGACCCCCTACAAATAATAAAAACTATACATCCTAGAACAAGACTTACTTTGGATGTGCCCTATCAAAACAGGAGGGAGGCCAGGCGCAGTGGCTCATGCCTTTAATCCCAGCACTTTGAGAGGCTGCAGCAGGTGGATCACTTGAGGTCAGGAATTCAAGACCAGCCTGGCCAATGTGGTGAAACCCCATCCCTACTAAAAATAGACAGATTAGCCAGTGTGCGCCTGTAGTCCCACTTACTCAGGAGGCTAAGGCAGGAGAATTGCTTGAACCCGGGAGGCAGAGGTTTCAGTAACCCAAGATCATGCCACTACAACCCAGCCTGGGCTATGGGGTGAGACTCCATCTCAAAAAAAAAAAAAAAGAGGAGGGAAAGGCCACTGTGGCCCAGTACTGAACACAAAATCCAAATGGGTAAAGGGGGACAATTACGTAGAGAATTGGGCAGCAGCAGAATGGCTGTATACAGGAGAATAATTAAATAAGCAAATACTTACAGGAAAATGAGAATCAGGTTTTCTCTTGTCAGAGAAGGAAATTAAAAATATGCAAAGGAAGAAAACTAGAAAGAACCTTAGATGAGAACTGGAGAGATCACCACAGATGTATGGTTTTCAGTATCTATTTCAATACATTTATACAGATAGGTATAAAATACAGCTCCACTGAGACAGCCTGAGAGTTATGACACCAACAGCGACAAGCACACATACCATCTTATTTGTCAACACCATTTTCCACTAAAAAGAACCAGGATCCTTGGCAAAATGGTTGATTTCAGGGTTGGGGCAGGGGAAAACTCAAGATGTGCCTGGGACATCTTGTTGTACCAGGAAGAAAAGGAAAAATAGAAGGGAAAAGGGAAGGGAAAGAAAGGAAAAGGAAAGGAAAAGAAAAAGAGCTCGAAGGATGATAGAGATATGAAAAAGAACAAAGATAGCTCGAAGGGGCTCCTACTGGCCAAATCTAGGACAATTTGAGCATAATAATGAGACCCCACAAATACTGATATAAATAAATTGAAAGTTTGATAATTAAGAGGATACTTAATAGTCTCAAAGTACTTCCCAATAACATACTCATTGATCACATAGGCGAAAAGAGTAGCATTACAGTGGAGAAGTCTTGCAGACATTCCTTTAATCAAGTGATCAATATCACCAGTTATAGAACTAATCAAAATCATATATACCACCTGACAGGGTTAAAACACAGGCATCTGTGGTACTCTCGTCACAGATGGAACTTGAATCTAATTATGAAAACCAGACAAACCCAAACTGAGGGGACATTAACAAAATAACTGGTCTGTAATCTTCAAAAGTGTCAAGATCATGACAGATAAACTGAGGAAACGTTCCAGACTGAAGATTAAAAGATAAGATACACAAATGAATAATTTGGAACTAGATCCTACGAATACAAAGAACATTATTGAACAATGGGGTCTCAATTTCCTATCTGTAAGTCATGAGGTTCAACTAGGTCTACTGCTCCAAACATCAACAGAATATTCAAAGTGGTTTCTGTAACAGCAAACAAAAAACTAGGTCTAACATAATTTTTCAATATATACACTGTTCTCTACTGATATTCTAAATACGCTGATAAAGAAAAACTACCATAGATACCCTGAGGCCTTCACCAAAATTAGCTTATTAAATTTAAATTTTACAGGAAAAAGTTAAATGATGTCTCCATCAACAACACATCTACACAAAAGAATATTATCTAGCTATATAAGCTGATATGGAAAGACGTTAAGCTATTGTTAAATACAGAAGAGAAAACTGAGCTCAGTATATGTAACATATTCCCATCTGTATTTATGTGTGTATGTATGCAGGTTCAAAATTGCTATATATCTTGGCCTATATACACATAGAAAATTTCTGAAAGAGGCCGGGTGCAGTGGCTCACACCTATGATCCAGCACTTTGGGAGGCCAAGGGAGGTGGATCATCTGAGGTCAGGAGTTTGAGACCAGCCTGGCCAACATGGTGAAACCCCGTCTCTACTAAAAATACAAAAATTAGTTGGGCGTCACGGTGGGCGCCTGTAATCCCAGCTAGTCAGGAGGCTGAGGCAGGAGGATCACTTGAACCTGGCAGGTGGAGGTTGCAGTGAGCCAAGATCGCACCATTGCATTCCAGCCTGGGCGACCGGGTGAGGCTCCATCTCAAAAAAAAAAAAAAAATTTCTGAAAGGATATATGAGAAAATGTTAACAATTATGAATTCTGGAAAACAAGATAGTCAAAAAGAGGACAAGGCACTTTATTCTCTATCTTCTACCCTTGTATACTCAATTTTCACCAAGAAATTTAAAAAATAATAGTCTTCCTAATAGCAGTAAGTACGTATAGCACCCAGATCTTGGTTTCTAACTACCATTCCCAAATGAAAGAAAAATCCTTAAAGAAATGGCTGATTCTACATATAGGTCAGAGCAAGTACAAAGTGAGCTGGGAGCATCTTGTTGTGTCAGAAAGGAAAAAAGCACCCACAAACTAAAGAAGGCATGTGAAAAAGACAAAGAAGCTGGAGTGACGGGGCTCTCACTAGCCAAACCTAGGGCAATTTGAACATCAGAATTACTGTTAACTAAAAAATATCAAGAAAAGCAAGAAAGTGATTATTGCAAGAGTCACGATGTCAGTTAATTACGGGGGAAGGAAGAAAGCACACAGTAGGCTTCTAGAATGCTGGTGACAATATTTTTTGATCAAGAATAATTACAAGAATATTTGTTTTAATTATGTATTAAACAGCATGTATTTGTAATACGGATTTTTAAGCAGATACGGTATTTCATAATTTTTAAACAAAAATTTTAAGGTTTCAGGGGAAAAAAAAGAGGTCAAATAAAACAAGAGCCTCCTAGAAAGAAAATTAAAATATTTTACCTGCAAGAGTATGTAGGCTCTCCTACTTTAAAAACACGACCACAAAGATGAGAAGGTTTGTTTGCTTGCTCAAGCTTTGGAAATCCAAATGCAGGATCTTCACCACAAAGGTACCATTCCATTGGTCCCAACAAAACATGCTGTGCCAGCATGTCTTCCTTCTGTGGCAAAGGGTTGGGACCCCTGCAGTAGATTTTGGGTACATAGTGGGCTAAATGCTGGTACACTTCTCTAGTGAGGTCAGTTGCTTGGAGCCATTTCTTTAAAAGAAGAAAAAAGAAGAAGTGGTTTGAAACACCAACAAACTAATTTGAACAAATTCACCCTACTTTCTTTTAAGTACAAAAATAATGGCAAAAGCATGTTAAAATATTTTGTTTACAACACTCACCACCATACATTAGAAATTTAGCCTATTAAAATGCCAAGTATTTTTAAATGCTACTTTTAAGTGTAAGCAAAATTAAAATGAAACTAGCCCCCCTTGTTCCCTGCAAAATGACTCTTGAAGCAACCTTCTCTAGGCAGTACCAGAAAATAATTACAAGAAATCATTATATAAGACATGAACCATTGAGCTCATCTGACATCCTTCCTAATGCTTTGCTCAAATGTCATTCTCATTGTGATACGAATTCTGCCAGTTTGTCCATAGGAAGAGTGTACAGTGAACATGAACAGCCAATATGTACTGTGAACATGAATAGCTAATACACTACATTTCTTAATGATTGATAAACCAGTTTATATACCAGTCTCTTATGAATAAGTCAATCCACAAGAGACTGTTGTACCAACTACGCCTTCTTTCTCTGATCAACCTCCCTCTATAAGGCCTTTTCCATTTGCTCTCCCCACTAAAAACAAATTTTAAAGCATGATCATACTTAGATCTCATAGGCACCAACTTAATAACTGAATGATCTCCCCCGCATCCTCCACCAAAATTTGTTATTTTCCCCATTTCCCTATTTTAGCTTTGCTTCCTTTTCAGATTTTTCGGTGTGGATACCCAGGTTTTGTATTTAAAAAACATACGAAAAGAAGCCAGGTGCAGTGGCTTATGCCAGTAATCCCAGCACTTTGGGAGGTCAAGCCAAACGCATCACCTGAGGTCTGGGGTTCAAGCCCAGTCTGGCCAACACGGTGAAATCCCATCTCTACTAAAAATACAAAAATTAGCCGGGCGTGCTGGCGCATGCCAGTAATCCCAGCTACTCAAAAGGCTGAGGCAGGAGAAATCGCTTAAACCCAGGAGGCAGAGGTTGTAGTGAACCAAGATCCAGCCTGGGCGACAGAGCAAGAGTCTGTCTCAAAGGGAAAAAAAAAGACTCACTTCTGCTAGAATGCAGTTAACTGAACCGTGAACAAAACCACAGATGGAGGGGAGGAGGAAGGGGGAAGTGAGTTGTAAAACTACCTATTGGGTACTATGCGCACTACCTGAGTACAATATACTCATGTAACAAACTTGCACATGTGTTCCTTAAATCTAAAGTAAAAGCTGAAATTTTAAAAAACCTTCAGTGTTTACCTATGGATTATCACCTAAATTCCAGTTACATTTTTATTAAAAAAAAAAAAAAAAGGCCGGGCGCGGTGGCTCACGCCTGTAATCCCAGCACTTTGGGAGGCCGAGGCGGGCGGATCACAAGGTCAGGAGATCGAGAACACGGTGAAACCCCGTCTCTACTAAAAATACAAAAAATTAGCCGGGCGCGGTGGCGGGCGCCTGTAGTCCCAGCTACTCAGGAGGCTGAGGCAGGAGAATGGCGTAAACCCAGGAGGCGGAGCTTGCAGTGAGCCGAGATCGCGCCACTGCACTCCAGCCTGGGCGACAGAGCGAGACTCCGTCTCAAAAAAAAAAAAAAAAAAAAAAAAAAAAAAAGAGTATGTTCAAGTGATATCTAACATTATAAGAAGTCAATATAAGGTCTTCATTTTAGCTATTTTATTTACTTGTATATTCTTCAGACCACTCCTTCTAAAAATAACATACAGAGAGAGATTTTAAATATGCATGAGGTGACGTATATTAACTTTCTAGTCAATTTCATGTTTTCAGAGAACTTTTACTAAATATGTAAAAATTTTGTTCATAAGTTAAGGGACTAGATAGAAGCTTATAACCAAAAACAGTGAGAGTTTTCACACTTAAGGTGAAACTACACTATTTTCCAAACATTACTAACATTGTTGTGTTTACATTATGCAAGTAGGAAAGAGACCAAATTACTTTCAAAACCATAGCATTTCTTCCCTGGTGGTCAAGTGGTTAGGGGACAAAAAAAAAAAGCAGCAGCATTTCTTAGGAGACAATCCTATGGGTTTTAAGTATTCTCTCCCTTCAGAGTGATTCAATCAAAAGTTTATATATACATACACATCCTTAGTAATTATAAAGAGGACAAGTTTAAAAAAAAGAAGAAAAAGCAGAGTCCTCAACAAGCATACTAGAATCTTATTCTTTGAGTTAAAATACATCTTTTTTGGCCTCATTCAAAGCTAAATGTCTCATTTTTCACCTGTTGTCAGCAAACCAAAACAAGAATGAAGGGAGTCAAATTATCCTAAGCAACTTTTTTTGAGTCTGGCGCTATTGCCCAGACTGGAGTGCAGCGGTGCGATCTTAGCTCATTGCAACCTCTGCCTCCCGGGTTCAAGTGATTCTCCTGCCTAAACCTCCTGAGTAGCTGGGATTACAAGCGTGCACCACCACACCCGGCTAATTTTTATATTTTTAGTACAGACAAGGTTTCACCATGTTGGCCAGGCTTGTCTCAAACTCCTGACCTCAGGTGATTCGCCCGCCTCGGCCTCCCAAAGGTGCTGGGATTCAATTTACTCTTTATGAACAAAAAAATTAAGCAATAAGACCAAAATAATTCACCTCCATGATCCTAGAAAGTTAAGTGCTTCAGACTATTTTAATTTACAACATATTGAAAGATTTTACTTAAAAACCAGTTTTTTTCTTATATTTTATGTTCCCACTCCTGTAAAACTTCAGTGTTGCAGAATTTTAATACAAGAATGAAAGATTTCTTTAGAAGGGAAGCTTTCTAAAAAAATTATGTAGTCTAGTGACTGTAACAAGAGAGCAAATTTGTTCACAGATTTCTTCAACAAAAATTCAGACGCTAGTATCAGCATCTGGTTAAGAAAAAAAAAAAAAAAAATCGGCTGGGCCCAGTGGCTCATGCCTGTAATTCCAGCACTTTGGGAGGCCAAGGCGGGTGGCTCATTTGAGTTCAGAGGTTCGAGACCAGCTTGGGCAATATGGCAAAACCCCATCTCTACTAAAAATAAAAGAAAATTAGCTGGGCATGGTGGTGCACGCCGGTAGTCTCAGCTACTCAGGAGGCTGAGGTGGATCACCTGAGCCACAGAGGTTGAGGCTTCAGTGAGGCATGATCATGCCACTGCACTTCAGCCTGGGTGACAGAGTGAGATCCTGTCTCAAAAAACAAACAACAACAACAAAAAACTACTCACTTTACATAAAAATATTAGTAAAACAAGCAAGTATTTCACTCTTTATTACATGTTATTATAAATAACAAGATTTAAAAGTCTGGTTCAAGAAAGGCATGCATATGCTCCCCATTTTTAAAATCTTTACTACTGCTGGGCACGGTGGCTCACGCCTGTAATCCCAGCACTTTGGGAGGTCAAGGTGGGCAGATCACTTGAGGCCAGGAGTTTGAGACCAGCATGGCCAACATGGTGAAACCCCATCTCTACTAAAAATACAAAAATTAACCAAGAGTGGTGGTGTGTGCCTGTAATCCCAGCTACTCGGGAGGTTGAGGCAGAAGAATCGCTTGAACTCAGGAGGCGGAGGTTGCAGTGAGCCTAGATTGCACCACTGCACTCCAGCCTGGATGACAGAGTGAGACTCCGTCTCAAAAATGAAAACTTTACTACCATTATATGAAAAATTCACAATTACCTAAAAGATTTGGGCTCTATTACAGGCACCTTAACCTGATTAAACATATACACTTAATATAAAAAGCAAGAAAAATTTATGACTGTCTTTCAGAAGTAGCTCACATATTTCCCCAAAGAATAAAATCTATAGCTTTTCATATTAGTTCTCACTAACACATGCTAACTGCAACTGTTTCTTCAACATGAAAAATTGAGATTTCCAGTTTGGTTTGCATTTTAATTTGTCTTTATTTCAGACACTTGTAGCTGTCACGCCCATGTGGCACAAGAGAGTAATAAGCATTCACTACCTTATTAGAAGTCCCTCTTAAGGGAAGTAAAGAAACTGTCAACTCATCCCTCTAAAGTAAACATGTTATGACAATGTTTCCAGGAGCTTTCCCTCTATTGAATGCTAAATTTAAGGCTTGGGATAGAGTGTAAGTACAATAAAATAAAAATGAAATGAAAAATGAAAGAATTCCTAGAGGTTAGCCTTTTATTACAGTCTCTATTACTCTATACCCAATTAAAATTGTATCCTTTAACCACTTATGGTTTTGCTTTCAAACAAGGATAAGCAACAAGTAAGTTAATCATGAAACAACTAGTGCTCATAATCATAAAAACACTAGTGCTCAATTGGGAGTTTTGGGGAATATATTGAGAAAAAATTTAAACAAATTATATTAAGAGGCCTACAAATGAAGGAGAGTATTTACAAATAAAAATAGAAATTTAATAGGTCAAAAGACTAATTGAAAATGGGCAAAGAAGACATAAAAATGGCCAATAAGCTCATAAAAAGATGTTCAACATGACTCATGAGGGAAATGCAAATCAAAACCACAATGAGAAGGCACAACACCCAAAAGAATGGCTGTAATCAAAGCACAGGCAAAAACAAGTGTTGACAAGGATGTGGAGAAACTGCAACTCTCATGCACTACTGGTGGGAATGTAAAACAATGCAACGGCTTTGGAAAAATCCGGCAGTTCCTCAAAATAGTTAACATATAACCCACCAATTTCACTTCTAGATATATATATACACACACACGTACATACATATACATATATATATACACACACACACACCCCCAAGAGAAACAAAACCATAGGTCCCCACAAAAATTCGTAAAAGAATGTTCACAGCAACATGATTCATAATACCCAAAAAGCAGAAACAACCCAAATATTCACCAACTGATGAACAAATAAAATATGGTTTACCTACACACAGGAATGTCATTTGGCAATAAAAACAATGAATTACTGACACAGGTTGAGCATCCCTAATTTGAAAATGTGAAATCCAAAATGATCCAAAATCTGAAACTTCATGTACCCACATGATGCTCAAAGGTCACGCTCAAAGAAGTACTCATTGAAACACTTGGATTTCGGAGTAAGGATCCTCAACTGGTATAACTGCAAATATTTTAAAATCCAAAAAAATCCAAAATCCAAAACACTCCTGGTGGCAAGAGTAACGATACTCAACCTGAACATGGTACAACATGGATAAATCTTCAAAACATTATCTTAAGAGAAAGAAGTCAGCCACAAATTACAGTATGTTGAATTCCATTTATACGAAATATCCAGAAAAGGC
Organism: Macaca thibetana thibetana; assembly: GCF_024542745.1. NCBI lineage: Eukaryota > Metazoa > Chordata > Mammalia > Primates > Cercopithecidae > Macaca > Macaca thibetana. The sequence goes on along the minus strand of NC_065581.1, from coordinate 43,494,660 downwards.
AAATCTACGGAGACAAAAATTAGTAGTTGATTAGGCCTCAGGAGTTTAGGTGCAAATGGGAAATGACTGCCAATAGGTACAGGATTTCTTTTTTGGGGTGATAAAAATGTCCTAAAATTGATCATAGTGATGATTGCACAACTCTGAATATACTAAAAAACTACTGAACTGTACATTATGTGAGTTACATCTCAATAAAACGGTTTAAAAAATGTACAGCAAAAAGATAACTAATACAGACCTAACATCTACAAAACTTAACAAATTCCTATTTATTAAAAAATTGTTTTTGGAGACAGGGTCTCTATCACCCAAGATGGAGTACAGAGGCATGATCATAGCTCACTATAACTTTGAACACCTGGGCTCAAGCGATCCTCCCTGCTTAGCCTTCTCAGTAGCTAAGCCACACCCAGCCTTTTTTTTTTTTTTTTTTTTTTTAGTAGAGACAGGATCTAGCTATGTTGCCCAGGCTGGTCTCAAACTCTTAGACTTAAGCAGTCTTCCCACCTCAGCCTCCCAAATAGCTGGGATTACTGGCATGACCCAGTGCTCCCAACCTGTATTTCTTTTATACTCAGGGGAAAAAGACGGGGTCCCACTTTGTCACTCAGGCTGGAGTGCAGTGGCGTGATCTCGGCTCACTGCAACCTCAGCCTCCTGGGTTCAAGCAACTCTCCTGCCTCAGCTTCCCAAATAGCTGGGATTACAGGGGTGCACCACCATGCCTGGCTAATTTTTGTATTTTTAGTAGAGACAGGGTTTCACCATGTTGGCCAGCATAGTCTCTATCTTTTGACCTCATTATCTGCCCGCCTCAGCCTCCCAAAGTGCTGGGATTACAGGCGTGAGCCACCACACCCGGCATGTTTACTTTTAAAGCCACAATCACCTATTGGAATACACTATAACCATATGTAGTATGGAAAGTAAACCGAGTCAAGAAATGTTGGGAAAGTCATACTTATGGAATAAATTCTAACAAGAGAAGAATGAGAAGAGAGGGCCACTGTAATATCCTAAACCTACAAATACTAAAGAGTCAGCTTAGATGCTTTTCTTTGTGAGCCATACTAGCTGGAATGGATGGGATCACAAAAAGTTCTTCCTCCTTATAACAGGAATAAGAAAAGCGATGTGTAAATGAAATGTGGAAAGGATGACACTAGTGCTCGTTAGGTGATTTTTAAATGGAAGTGATCCTAACAAATTACCAATGACAGAGGTCTGAAGCCTACAATCACTGTTTTCTCTACTTGTTTCTCTTCCCTAAAATGTACTTTCAACCTAAGAGAAAACTTTATTAATTTAAATGTGTGATAAAAAGCTGAAGCCTAAGCTGAAAAAAGTTTTAAATCTTAGGTGTTTTAACTTAATACAGACAGTAAAGTCCTCACAAAGTAAGGCAAGATTAAGGTCATATAATTGAAGGAATTATATTTTAATATTCATTTTCAAGGTAGGAGGATCTCTTGAGACTAGGAGGTCAAGGCTGCAGTGAGCTATGATCATGTCACTGTACTCTAGCCTGGGCAACAGTGTAAGACCCCATCTCTTACCAAAAAAAAAAAAAAAGAGTTTGCATCTTCTCTATTTGAGAGAATTGTGTTGGTCTTCAGACTAAACTTAAAAAAAAAATCTTGCTGTTCAGAAGGCATTTAAAAGTAAACAGGGTAGGCTGGGCACGGTGGCTCACACCTGTAATCCCAGCACTTTGCGAGGCCAAGGTGGACAGACCACCTGAGGTCAGGAGCTCGAGACCATCCTGGCCAACATGGGGAAACCCTGTCTCTACTAAAAATACAAAAATTAGTCAGGCGTGGTGGCGCATGCCTGTAATCCCAGCTGTAATTCGGAAGGCTGAGGCAGGAGAATCACTTGAACCCCAGAGGCAGAGGTTGCAGTGAGCCAAGATCGTGCCATTGCACTCCAGCCTGGCAACAGAGCAAGACTCTGTCTCAAAAAAAAGAAAAAAAAAAGCAAACAGGGTAAAATGTAGCTCAGATTGTGATCTTCACAAACTCAAATGAAGTCCAAATTAATAATTTTTTGTTGCACTTCCCTTGATTTTTCCCTACTGCATCTGCCTGAGAATTTCACTGAACAAGAACTAGGAGCACTGGCCTCCAGCACTACTTTTATAACCAGTTTTCTCAGGAGCCTCTACAAATTGGAGAACCTCCTATCACCTGATAGTTTGCACTTTTAGAATGGGATAACGGAATTTGTATCCTCTATCACTGGGCCAAGACACAAAATTCAGTGACAGAAAAAAAACCACAACAGTACTTTGAGGTAAGCAACAGATATCAATTAGAAGAGGCATGGAGAGCAAACAGCTGTCATTACTATTTAACAGTTTACTTGTAACACTACTTTCATTTTCTTTTTTCAAATCTCTGATAAACGAAAGGCAGAAATTCCTTGAGTTGTGTGCAATATTAAGTAGAAAGTAAATGAAAACAGACCTAGGCTAAACAAGTAAGTAGGTTTAAAAAAACACACCCAAGGCAGGGCGCAGTGGCTCACGCCTGTAATCCCAGCACTTTGGGAGGCCCAAGCCGGTGGATCACCTGAGGTCGGTAGTCCGAGACCACCCTGATCAACATGGAGAAACCCCATCTCTACTAAAAATACAAAATTAGTGGGGCGTGGTGGTGCATGCCTATAATCCCAGCTACTCGAGAGGCTGAGGCAGGAGAATCGCTTGAACCGGGGAGACGGAGGTTGCGGTGAGCCGAGATCGGGCCATTGCACTCCACCCTGGGCATCAAAAGCGAAAGTCCGTCTCAAAAACAAAAACAAACAACAACAACAAAACACACCCAAACAAGCAAAGATTCAGCATTTAACAACGTATTTCTTTAAAGTTTTCACCTCTACTCCTGACATTTCTTTCTACCTGGACTTAATGTCCTCATCAATTCACGCAAAATACTCACTGACCAACAGCTCCACAGTGCCCCCAATCCCAAATTTTGTTCGTAGCATTCAGATTGCTGACTTTTACTCACGGGTCACTTCCCTCCTAGTAGCCTTTTTAACTGGAGGTCTTAGAGGTGGGGCCCAAGCTGTCTTGGTCCATTCATAATCATTCTGGGCAATCTCTTCTAATGGGTGGTCCCTGTCCTTATTGGTGAAAGATGCTGTTAAGTTTATTACTCTACAACTCTGCTATTTACACTAGAATATTCATATTACAGTTTTAATGCAATACTGCGTTTGAATGGTTTTACGTTTGGAGCATAACTGCTCCTACTACACTGTGACCAATTCTCACGTTTAGCTTATACAGTATTCGTTGAAAACTGCTCTATCAACGTTATGTAACATTTGTTCTCCATCCAATTACCCCTAACTCCTAGAAAAAATATTTTTAAAATTTCCCAGCCTCCACGACTACTTTCTCATACTCAGTAAACTTTCCACACATGCATCAACGTTGTCAACTAATCAAACCGGTGCAAAAAAAAAAAAAAAAAAAAAAAATAGGGGGCACTGAAAGGGGTAACGAAGGGTAGTGTCGTTTGCCTTCTTGGTGCCTGTGGCAGTCCCAAAAACAAAGTAGGGGCTTGGTTAGGGTGGCATGTTTAGTCGGAGGAGCACACGGCTCCGCTTATCTCAGGAAAAACAATCAACTAGATAAAGTAGGGCGATTATACCAAAAACACAAGAAGCGTCTCCTCTCCTCTTCCAAGAGCTGATACATATAAAGGGCAAAGGCCCATGTGTTGGGAGACTTCATGGGCGGCTAGGAGAAAGGAGGTATGATGGAAGAGCCGTGCGCTCTCCTGGGCAGAAAGGGAAAGTAAACGTAGTTAGTGCACAGCGCAGCTCTGGGAGCTGTTGAAAATGGAAAGAGAGGGGCAGGATCGGTGGCCTCCCCGGGCTGTTACCCCACAAGGCGAGGGCCGGCACAGCTGTTTCCCCAAGTCTGGGTCGGGCTGCTCCAGGGCGTCCAGGAGTCGGTTCCTCCCCGCGGGCGCGGCCTGCGAGGGGCGGACGTACCCGCCCGGGTCCCGGCACTCACCCCCGCAATCTCCTCGGCCGAACATTCCAGCAAACTCCGGTCGATGGCCTGCACCTCTGGCTCCAGCTCCGACGCCATCTTCTCTCCTCCTCCTCCCCTGCGCTACCGCCGCCCGGGGAGCTGCAGCCTCACCTCGGCCCCGGCGGCCTCGACTGCCACCCCTGCCCCAGGCAATCAGTCCCGGAGCCGTCCAAGTGGCTGCAGGTGGAGCAAGAGAGGGAGAGAAGGGTGACGTGAACCGGAAAGGAAGGACAGCGGCCTCCTGCGCTCCCTCCCAAGCTTAGCGCCCAAGAGTCAAGTCACTGGCTCGTCCCTGACCCAGGGAAGGACACAGAAAACCCCAGGCCTGACACTCTGGCTAGCCACTACCGCGTCCGGCACCGGGAAAGGGGCGATAACACCCAGGAGGCGAAGCAGGGCGTTCTGGGTACTGTAGTCGTCCCAGCAAAGCCGGGAGAGAGGTGGCGCCCTGATACGGGGCCCCTCGAATGCATTGTGGGAGTTGTAGTCCATTCCCAAGGGGCGCGGCTTAAATGGCAGATAGGCGGGCGGGGCTTTTCTGCCCAACGAGAATCATGGGAAGAGAGTCGTGGAAAGTAGGGACCCCTGGAAAAAAGCCAAAGAGCAAGACACTGTGGGAACTGTAGTTTTATTCCCCGAATCTCGTTTGTTCATTTTTGTATCCCCAGCTTCAAGAACACTGCCTGGCACGTGGTAGACCCCCAAGGACTTGCCAGTCTGGCATAGGGTAGGCACTCAAATACTTGTCAAAGGAATGAATGAATTACATTCTATTCCTGTGGTTCTATGTCCTGTCATCCATCGAACCCTCATCTTTTATACAAGTAATGGAGGTAAACATTACCCAGCTTTTTGAAGATTTAAAACATGTTTAAAAATTTTTTTCAAACACTTTAGTAATGACCACTTACAAACTTTATCACAAATCTTGCTGCAAAGGAAAAAGAGTCTATTAGGCCAATTCAAAGATTTACTCTTGATAAAGACATTTAATTTCTACAGATAATCAGACCAAGCTTGGTGGCTCATGCCTGTAATCCCAGCACTTTGGGAAGTCGAGGGGGGCAGATTGCTTGAGCCCAGGAGTTTGAGACCAGTTTGGACAACATAGCGAGACTCTCTTGATAAAAATAAAAAAATTAGCCGGGTGTGGTGGCACGCCTGTAGTTCCCAGCTACTCAGAAAGTTGAGGCAGGAGGATTGCTTGAGCCCAGGCAGTTGAGGCCATCGTGAGCTGTGATCGGCCCACTGCACTCCAGCCTGCGTGACACAGCTGAGACCCTGTATCAAAAAAGAAAAAAAAAAAAAAAAAAAAAAGAGGTAAACATTGTTAGACTAGCTATCAAAGAAAACCGTGTTTAGTTAAAGGTAATTAGACTCTTGACTGACAGCTGGGTAACTGGGCTTCTACGAAGTCTTCAATCTCTAGAGTTTGTCAGAAAATCGTTTACACCTTTTGTCAAGTGTGTTAATTTATTCCCAGAAGTAGGTTGTAAATTACATATGGGGGGAAAAGTTCTGAGCCAGACCAGGTTTAGGACATGTTTATGTTTATGTTGTTTTGGGATTTTTTTAAACCAATACTATGATATTAACCAGTTTTTTAAAAAAGGAAATAAGAAATTGTCTGTATCCCTGTAACCTCACAATACAATTAAGCCTTGTTATCACTTTTTAAAAGTAATATATATGTATAACATCAGAAATTCAAACTGAAAAGGAATCTTTTAAAGAAGGGAAATTGAAAACTTCCTATTCCTCTTACCCCAAATCCCTCTCCCCAAAGAAAATCATTTTTAACACTTTCTCATGATTCTGTCCAGAAAAAAGTATGCACATATCTGTACAGATATTTATAATGAGATATCTTGAAATATTCTTCTGTGTATTTTTTTTTCTTTTTTTGCCCAACTTCCTTACACTGATCCACTCAGGACAGAGTCAACCTGGAAGAAAACTGGGATTGTCCCAGCCTAGAAGCAAAAACAACATCTCTTGAGGTGTCCTGACATAGAATTTAAGTCATTAACATAGACAGTAAAGGCAATTTCTGTTCTTAACATAATTTGCTTCCTAAAATTGTTTCAGGTCGAGCATGGTGGCTCACACCTGTAATCCCAAAACTTTGGGAGGCCAAGATTGGAGGATAACTTGAGGCCAGGAGTTTGAGACCAGCCTGGGCAACATAGCAAGACCCCATCTCTACAAAAAAATTTAAAAATCAGCTGAGCATGGTGGCCCATGTCTGTAGTCCTAGCTACTTTGGGAGGCTGAGGCAGGGAGGATCACTTGAGCCTGAGAGCTCAAGCCTGTAGTGAGCTATGATTGTATCACTGAACTCTATCCTGGGTGAAAGAATGAGAGCCTGACTCAAAAAAAAAAAAAAAAAAAAGATTGTTTCCTTTGTGTGTCATAATTATGAATTTGGAGATCATCTTCACTTAGCATTAGTAGCATTAGTGGTGGGACTCTCCATGTATTAATACTTTCAAAATACTTTTTCATTTGCTTCTGCAAGGCCAGACAACCTAGAAAACATCATATACTCAGGACCAGACACTCTAGGACTATCCTATATCTAGGACCAATTTTACATCAGTTTCTAGGCTTAAGATTCCCTAATGGTATTAATTCAGTTGTGTGCCATTTCTCTGTCTATAATTTTTGTTTGTTTTTTCAAGACAGAGTCTCACTTTGTTGCCCAGGCTAGAGTACAATGGTGCGATCTTGACTCATGGCAACCTCTGCCTCCCAGATTCAAGTGATTCTCATACCTCAGCCTCCCAGGTAGCTGGGATTAGATGCGTTGGTGGTATAGTGGTGAGCATAGCTGCCTTCCAAATAGCTGGGATTATAGACATGCGCCATCACGCCTGGCTAATTTTTGTATTTATTTATTTATTTATTTATTTTTGAGACAGAGTCTGGCTCTGTCGCCCAGGCTGGAGTGCAGTGGCCGGATCTCAGCTCACTGCAAGCTCCGCCTCCCAGGTTTATGCCATTCTCCTGCCTCAGCCTCCCGAGTAGCTGGGATTATAGGCGCCCGCCAACTCACCCGGCTAGTTTTTTGTATTTTTTAGTAGAGACGGGATTTCACCGTGTTAGCCAGGATGGTCTCGATCTCCTGACCTTGTGATCCACCTGTCTCAGCCTCCCAAAGTGCTGGGATTACAGGCTTGAGTCACCGCGCCCGGCCGTATTTTTAATAGAGATGGGGTTTCACCATGTTGTTCAGGCTGGTCTTGAACTCCTGACCTCAGGTGTTCCACCCGCCTCAGCCTCCCAAAGTGCTGGGATTACAGGTGTGAACCATGGTGCCCGGCCTGTCTATAAATTTTTAAGGAGAGTTCTTTTTCCTACTCAGAGTCAAGGTAAAGAGCTTCTTTGTCATTTTGGTATGCCAGTTGGTGGGGTTTTTTCTAGTCTACCCTTTCACTGATACTACATTGCTTTCAAAGCCCTGGCTTTATGTAGGGGATCTCAGTTTCAATTCCAATGTTTCTTTGACCCAGGGTCTTGTTTTCTGTTCCCATGGGGGCATTAAAAGCTAAGCCCCAACTTCCAGTTAAATGTGGCAGATTGAATACCTCATGACAGTAAAGGGAGAAACAAAGAAAAGAAGAGAGGATGACAGCACCAAAGTTTGGTGGAAAGCAAGTGGTTGAGAAGTAACTAAGAGAATGCTGTAAACCTCGGCTAGCAGTAGAGACACTAAGAGTCAAGCTAATTAATATGCAGAACCCTGAAAGACTTAAACATTTGAGGCACCATGTAACTCTGAAAGTGGGTGAAGATAATGCCAAAAGCAAGCTTATTGTTTGAAAGTCTGTGTAGCAAGAAGTTATATCTCATTTCCTACTCTGGAAGAAGACTGGAGCTTCATCCTCTCGAGTGACTACACTTGAGGGCCTTTTGACTGGGAGACACCAGACACAGCTGAGGACAGGGATACTGCACTGCATTCAAGAGAGGTAAATCAAAGTCTACATAGTGAACAGTGATAACCTAGCCTGTTTCCCCATTTGGCTCTGAGAACCTTAGTGGCCAGGCTTATACCTCCCAGGCAAGAGTTTGGGAGGGGCTTCTCCAGAGTGGTAGACTATCCCACCACCAAAAAAAATTGTCGAGGTCATGCTTGTAATCCCAGCACTTTGGGAGGCCGAGGCAGGTGGATCGCCTGAGGTCAGGAGTTCAAGACCAGCCTGGCCAACATGATGAAACCCCGTCTCTACTAAAAATACAAAAAAAGCTGGGCATGGTGGTGGGTACCTGTAATCCCAGTTACTTGGGAGGCTGAAGTGCGAGAGTCGCTTGAATCCAGGAGATGGAGGTTGCAGTGAGCCGAGATTGTACCACTACACTCCAGCCTAGGTAACAAGAGTGAAACTTTGTCTCAAAAAAAAAAAAAAAAAAAAAAATCTGTAGAGGATAAGACTCCAATAAAATAAAATGGTATAGTCAGTTCACCCCACCCATGCATGAAACTTCTAATCATATTTTTAGTAAGTCATTCTTAAATATGAATAGACAGGCAGTTGTGTACAGATATTTGAGCAAAGCCTGTGGAAGAGAGACTAAAACAAAAATGACAAAGGAAGAAGTCAGAAAGTTGGAAAGAACTTTTACAAATGTTATTGAAATCACTGGAGGAGATAAGCAAAGATTTTATATCCAAGAAAGAAGTATAGGAGTCTAGGGAAAAGGAGTTTTTTTGTTTGTTTGTTTGTTTTTAGACAAAGTTTTGCTCTGTCACCAAGGAATGTCACTCAAATTTTTTTTTTTTTTTTTTTTTTTTTTGGGGAGACAGTCTCATTCTGTCTCATTCTGTCATACAAACTGGAGTGGGGTGGCATGATCTCAGCTTACTCCAACCTCCACTTCCCAGGTTCAACTGATTCTTCTGTCTCAGCCTCCTGAGTAGCTGGGATTACAGGGAACTGCCACCACACCCAACTAATTAACTAATTTTTTTTTTTTCAATAGAGAGAGGGCTTCACCATATTGGCCAGGCTGGTCTGGAACTCCTGACCTCAAGTCATCCGCTCTCATTGGCCTCCCAAAGTGCTGGGATCACAGGTGTGAGCCACTGCTCTCGGCCATCATTCAGTATTATTTAAATCACCTGAAGCATTGGAAAGAGCCACTGAGCTCATCAATAAGGTTAAATACATTATGATGCAGGCCAGGAACCTGCATCATGTAATCTCAGCACTTTGGGAGGCCAAGGCGGGCAGATAGCCTGAGCTCAGGAGTTTGAGACCAGTCTGTTCAACATGGTGAAACCCTCCTCTACTAAAAATACAAAAATCAGCTAGGCGTGGTGGCAGGCACCTGAATCCCAGCTACTTGGGAGGCTGAGGCAGCAGAATTGCTTGAACCTGGAAGGTGGAGGTTGCAGTGAGTCAAGATCACGCCATTACACTCCAGCCTGGAGGACAAGAGCGAAACTCCGTCTCAAAAAAAAAAAAAAAAAAAAAAAAAAAGAAGCATTATTGCGTTAAAACATCAATGTGAGTTTCTACTTTATTTATTCATTTAACAAGTATTTATGGAGTACTCAATACATTTCAGACATTGTTCTAGGAACATGGATACATATGTGAAAAAAGAGGATCCCTGCCTTCATGGAACTCACATTTTAGCTATTCAGGAAATATGGCAGCACCATTCTCAACACAAATACCTAGAAATATTGGGTGAAAATACAATAAACGTAACCTTAAATGAACATTTTAAAGGATGAGGCATCCAGTGCCATTCTGATTCTGCAGTCTTTGTGTTTCCTCCTGGAAGTTTATAGGATTCTTTCTTTGTTCCTGTTGCTCTAAAATTTCCCAATGACTTGCCATAACGTTATTTCTACTTAAAACCATTGTGCTGGCTATGAAAGGGCTCTTTCCATCTAGAAGCTTATGTCCAGTTCTTGGAAAGTTTTTTGAAATTATTCCTTGATAACTTCTTCCCATTTATTTTATTTGTTCTCTCTGGGACTCCTCTTATTCAGAGTTTTCACAATTTAAATTTCTAAGATAACTTTTTTGTTCTTAAGTGTTCCTTTTGGCCAGGTGCAGTGGCTCACGCCTGTAATCCCAACACTTCAGGAGCCCAAGACAGGACGGTCACTTGAGCCTTACAGTTCGAGACAAGCCTGGGCAATGAAGTGAGACCCTGTCTCTACAAAATATAAAAAAATTAGTCAGTTGTGGTGGTGCACATATGTGGTCCCAGCTGCATGGGAGGCTGAGGAAGGAGGATCACTTGAGTCCAGGAGGTTGAGACTACAGTGAGCCAAGATCATGCCACTGCACTCCAGCCTGAATGACAGAGTGAGACTCTGTCTCAAAAAGAAAAAAAAAATTGAATGAAATTCCTTGTTCATATAGCTTGGCAAAATCTTTTAAAGTATAGCCAAAGGATAAATTCTACAAGGAAATGTGCTAAGTCAAAAGGAATAATGTAAACGATAAAAGGGCAAAAGGTGCAGAGTGAGGCTCAGAGTCTACAGGACTATTAAAAAAGGCCTATTTGGGTACCACTTGTCACTCACAGGCATTCAGGGCCCCCTCTCTGCTTAAGGTTCTCTACTGTGGCCTCTCACTGGACCTAGTTATGACCTCAAACTTCAAATATTTACTCAACCTCCTATTTCTCCCCCTACAAAAGTAACCAATCTATATGCCATTTCCTCAGAGCCCAACCTAATGCCATATTTATTCATCCATCAATCAGCCAAGAAATTAATTGAACAAATATTTTTGCACTCCTGCTAAGTACCAATTACATTTTTGTTTTTGGGATATACATCAATAAACACAACAGGCAAAGCTACTCCTTTCACAGAGCTTACACTTTAGTGGGAGAGACAAGCAATAAAAAAATAAGCTGGGCTGGGTGTGGTGGCTCATGCCTGTGATCCCAGCACTTTGGAAGGCCAAAGTAGGAGGACTGCTTGACCTCAGGAGTTCGAGACCAGCCTTGGCAACATAGCGAAACCTTGTCTCTACAAAAAATGCAAACATTGGCCAGGCGTGGTGGCACACACTTGTAGTCCCAGCTACTCGGGAGGCTGAGGTGGGGGGATTTCTTGAGCCCAGGAGGCAGAGGTTGCAGTGAGTCAGGATCATGCCACTGCACTACAACCTGGGCAACAAAGCAAGACCCTGTCTCAAAAATAAAAAAGTAAGCTAAAGAATATATTACATAATTTTTTGATATTGACAAGAGTTAAAAGGCAATAAATATATAAAAGGTGAAGGTGAAAATGGAGGTAAGGGCATTAGATAGGTTGGTCAGGGAGGTGTGTACGAGAAGTGGGGAGTTGAGCTGAGTACTGAGTGAGAAGAACCCGTCATGTGAAAATCTGAAATGAGAGCATTCCAGGCAAAAAGAAACAGCAATTGCAAAGGCCCTAAGGGTGAAAAGAACTTGACTTGAACCAAGAAGAATAAGATAGCTGCAGTTTTTAGCCAATACGTTTCAGATAAACTAACAGATGCTATGCTCACTAGTAATAGGCATAGGTATATTATTCCTATTCCTTACTAAAATTGTTTCAGATATGTGCCATTATTTTCAGTTAAAACTTCATGAAATAGGCTGGGCGTGGTGGCTCAGGCCTGTAATCCCAGCACTTTGTGAGGCCGAGGCAGGTTCATCACTTGAGGTCAGGAGTTCAAGACCAGCCTGATCAACATGGTGAAACCCTGTCTCTACTAAAAATACAGAAATTAGCCAGGCATGGTGGCGGGCACCTGTAATTCCACTACTCAGGAGGCTGAGGCGGGAGAATCACTTGAACTCAGGAGGCGGAGGTTGCAACGAGCCCAAGATCATGCCACTGCACTCCAGCCTAGGTGACACAGCAAGACTCTGTCTCAGAAACAAAAGCAGAAACAAAAACAACAACAAAAAAAACTTAATGAAACTGAGACTCATAAAGGCAAGGTGACTTGGCCAAAGTCACTGTGGTAGATTGCAGTTTTATGGCCCTAATTAACGACATTCCTGTCTCCACTCCCTTTGCAATGTGACTCAGCCACTCTTTCTATCAAGAAGTGGGAACTGTTTTAACACCCCTTGAATCTGGGCTGGCCTTATGACTTGCTTTAGAGAACAGAATGTGATAGAAATGACAGTATACAGTTCTAAACCTAGATCCCTAAATATGGCCTTGGACGCTTCCACCCTTTCTAGGGCTCCCCTGCTTTCTCCATGTGAACAAGTCCAGGTTAGCCCACTTGGGGATGAGAGATCATTTGGAAGAGAACAGGGGCACCTAGCTGACAGCCAGCCAACTCCCAGAAGCAGGGTCACTTAGTTGACCTGTGGGTAGCTTAAGGTGTTACCAGTGGAGGGTGTCCAGGTTCTTGGTGCTTTGAACAAAGAACTGGACAAAATGCACAAAGCAAGAATGAAGCAACAAAAACAGATTTATTGAGAAAAAACAAAAAAAACAAAAACAACAAAAAACAAAAAACCACACTCCACAGTGTGGGAGCAAGCAGCTGAAGGGCCTGGTTACAGAATTTTCTGGGGTTTAAATACCCTTTGGAGGTTTTCCATTGGTTACTTGGCATACACGCTATGTAAATGCAACCAATCAGAGATTGAAGTGCAGTTGCCAAGTTACACCGTATGCAAATGTCTGATTGGTTGCAAAAAGTGACCAATCAGAGGCTGAAGTTACAAAGTTATACTTCAATGCAAACGAAGACTTGGCCCTTGACAAGCCTGATTGGTTGCAGGAGGAGACTAATCAGAGATACTTTCAGTTTTTCATCTGCCAGGCAGAAAACGGGGCGTGGTAGCGGGGAGGAGAGGCTTGCAAAGGGAGTCATTTATTTTGTCGTTTATTTTGTTACTTGGGTGTGGAAACTTGGGGTTGACCCAGGCTGGAGTGCGGTGGTACGATCTCAGCTCACTGCAACCGAGGTTTTCCTTTAGATTTAGTTCTAGGAAGTCAGTGTGAATCGGCCTTAGGTTCTCTACCGCCAGACCCTATTCTGCCTCAGAGGCATGTGAGGGAAGGGAAACCAGGAGCACTGACCCAAATTGCTGACCTGCAGAATTGTAATCTAAATAAATGCTTGTTCTTTTAAGTCACTAAATTTTGATGTGATTTTGTATGTAACAGCAGCTAATCAATTCAGTTGCATTGTTAGATCAGCAGCAGAACTGGCATTTGAAATCTGGTCTCACCAACTCCAAGGCTCATGTTCTTCCCAAGCCAGGCTGTTCCCCCTATAGGCCTATTTCTAGGCCAATTAATTATTTATTTCCTAATTAAAATAACCTAGCTCGTGTATATTAGGCCAAAACCCAGTCTCCCTTCTCCTGGACTGGTCCTAAACTAATTAGCTGGGCTTCGTTTCCTTTTCTTTTCCCTCCCCTCCCCTCCCCTCCCTTCCTTCTCTTTCTCTCTCTCTCTCTCTTTTCCCATCTTGCTCTGTTGCCCAGGCTAGAGTGCTGTGGTGCAATCTTGGTTCACTGCAACTTCTGCCTCCTGGGTTCAAGCAATTCTTCTGCCTCCAGCCATCTGAGTAGCTAAGATTACAGACACTCGCCACTATACTTGGCTAATTTTTGTATTTTTCTTAGAGACAGGGTTTCATGATGTTGGCCAGGCTGGTCTGGAACTCCTGACCTCAAGCCATCCACTGCCTTGGCCTCCCGAAGTGTTGGGATTAGAGGTGTGAGCCACCAAGCCTGGCCAGGTTTTCTTAAAGGCCATGGGTAAAAGATTGAGAACTTTCTGTCCTGGAATTGTTTCAAAACACTGGACAGAGGTCTTTCTCTTAGGAGGGTCACATCAAGATAGTTGTATCCCCATGGTTAAACTCCATAGACATACACTCTGCTTTTCTTGGGGACAAGGTTACCCACCTCTGTCTTTTATAGGGACATTGGCTTTGGTGACAGCCAATTGCAACTTTTTTCTTCTCACTGGGGGGCATTGAAAGTGGTTTTCCTCTAGTCTCTAGTAGGAATAGTATAAAGCAGCTGGTATACAAAGAGCTCTCAGGCAATAAAAAAGTAAACAAATACTTTATATAAATAAGTATAAACTAAAAAGGTTCTGAAGAACATTTTTTGTTTTCTGTACCTGTTGTCGTTGATATAAATTATCTCCTGGGAATGAAATTTGAATTCTCTGTCAATTGTCTAAATCTCCCATTGTATCGAGACACATCCAGTTGTCTATAAATTTTATCTTGGGCCGGGCGTGTGGCTCAGGCCTGTAATCCCAGCACTCTGGGAGGCCAAGGCCGGAGGATTTCTTGAGCCCCGGAGTTCGAGACCAGCCTGGGCAATATAGTGAGGCCTTGTCTCTACAGAAACCTTAAAAAATTAGCCGAGCATTGTGGTGCACACCTGTGGTCCCAGCTACTCTGGAGGCTTAGGTGGGAGGATCTCTTGAGCTTGGGAGGCGGATGTTGCAAGAGCTGAGATTGCTCCACTGCACTCCAGTCTGAGTGACAAAGCGACACCCTGTCTTTGTCACTCTTTTTAAAATAAGATTAAAAAAACAAAATTTTAAAAATCTTTCTTTCTTTTCTTTTCTTTTCTTTTCTTTGACAGAGTCTTGCTCTGTCACCCAGGCTGTAGTGCAGTGGTGCAATCTCAGCTTACTGCAACCTCTGCCTCCTGGGTTCAAGCAATTCTTGTGCCCCAGCCTCCCCAGTAGCTGGGATTACAGGTGTGAGCCACTATGCCTGGCTTTTTTTTTTTTTTTTCCCCAATCTTGTAGAGATCTCTCCTGGAGTTTTCTGACCTACTCCAAAATGGATTGGTTACCCTGTTGACCTAGTTCCAGAGGTAGATTTCCCATAAAACCAGTAAAGGTTAAGCTTCGGGGCCCTCACTGGCCTCAGCAATGAATTCACATGGTCATAAGTTTCATAAAATTTGCAAAGTAAGATATTTTAACTGTGATTGGCTAAACTGCTGTCTCTTTCCTATCCAGCTTTTCCTCAGTCACATTTCTTCTCACATTGCTGTTTTGGGATCAGACCAATGGGAAATAAATTGGAGATCTATTAGCATGGGTTTAGTTAGATTATTTACGTAGTTCACAGTCACAGCTACATAAAGTTGGGTTATTGTCAGCCATTCCAGTAGGAATTGCCTCCAGAAATATCCCCACCTCTTACTGTCGTAATTCACCCTGGGTGCAAGAGTGAATATGCACTATAAAGGTGCGCCTGTAGTCCCAGCTGCTTGGGAGGCTAAGGTGGGAGGATGGCTTGAGCCCAGCTGAGATTGTGCCACTGCACTTCAGCCTGGGCGATATAGCCAGACCCTGTCTCAACAACAACAACAACAACAAAAATTTTGCTATACTTATTTAATTAATTTATTTATTGAGACAGGGTCTGGCTGTGTTGCCCAGGTGGGAGTGCAATGGCACCATTTCGGCTCACTGCAACCTCCACCTCCTGGGCTCAAGCCATCCTCCTACCTCAGCCTCCCAAGTAGCAGGGACTACAAGTGCATGCCAGCACATCTGGCTAATTTTTGTATTTTTAGTCTCACCATGTTGACCATGCTAGTCTCAAACTCCTGAGCTCAAGTGATCCACCTGCCTTGGCCTTACAGGTGTGAGCCACCATGCCCCGCCAGCAAAACGTTAAGTGTAGAATTTAGGTGACAGGTATATGGTGTTCACTGTAAAGTTTTTTCTTTTTTTCTTTTTTTGAGACGGAGTCTCGCTCTGTGGCCCAGGCTGGAGTGCAGTGGCCGGATCTCAGCTCACTGCAAGCTCCGCCTCCCGGGTTTATGCCATTCTCTTGCCTCAGCTTCCCGAGTAGCTGGGACTACAGGCACCCGCCACCTCGCCTGGCTAGCTTTTTGTATTTTTTAGTAGAGACAGGGTTTCACCGGATTAGCCAGGATGGTCTCGATCTCCTGAGCTCGTGATCCGCCCGTCTTGGCCTCCCAAAGTGCTGGGATTACAGGTTTGAGCCACCGCACCCAGCCTGTAAAGTTCTTTTAACTTTCCTATAGGTTTGAAGGTTTTCATGAAACACTGTTGGAGGAAAAGTATATAGCTGAAAAATAAAGGAAAAAAGTATTATAGACAGGGATCAAGCACTTAATTCATTTAAAAATTCTATCTTTCCACTGGCCGTGGTGGCTCATGCCTGTAATCCCAGAACTTTGGGAGGCCAAATGAGTTCAAGACCAGCCCTGCCAACATGGAGAAACCCCGTCTCTACTAAAAATACAAAAAATTAGCTGGGCGTGTAATCCAGCTACTCAGGAGGCTGAGCTAGGAGAATTGCTTGAACCCAGGAGGCAGAGGTTGCAGTGAGCCGAGATCACACCATTGCACTCTAACCTGGGCAACAAGAGCAAAACTCCATCTCAAAATAAATAAATAAATAAATAAATTCTATCTTTCTAGATTTTGTGATGTCTGTGGTATTTTTGTTAGCTTTTAAAATTTTGTAATTTGTTGCGATTTCTTTTCTCATTGTAAATAAATATACATTTTCATACCTAATTTTGTATTTGCAATTTTGCATTTTACTTTTAAGAAGAGGACCCTCAAATTGTATAAGCTTCAGGCCCCACAAGACCTGGATCCACTCCTGTCTGGTACACAGCTGACATTCTCAAAGCTCTTTTCACTTTTACTTCGGAATTTCCAGTCTCCATATCCTTAAGATGCCCTTCATTCCTCCTGTGTTGAAGCTTTCATTTACTGGATCCTCTGTCTCCTTAGCTTCTTCATTCTTGAATTCATCGTCATTTTGGTGGGTCATATATTCCAATAGCTTCCCAAGAAAGGTTGCATAAGAAGTTCATTTTTGAATTTATTGTAATCATGCAATGATTTTTATTCTATTCTCCCACTTGATTGATAGTTTGCCTGAGTATAGAATTCTAGGTTGAAAATAATTTTCCTCCAGAATTTCGAAGGCATTTCCCAATTGTCTTCTAGCTTCCAGTATTGCTACTGAGAAATCTAAAGACATTCTGATTTCTGATCTTTTATGTATGATCTATTTTTCTGTCTCTGGAAATGTAAAGGATCTTTTTATCCATAGAATTCTGAAATTTCGTGATAATGTGACTTGACGTGAGTTAATTTCCATATTGGTTATGGGTACTAAGTGAGCCCTTTCAATCTGAAAACCTGTGTTTCTAAGATTAGGGAAATTATTTTATTTTATTTTATTTTATTTCATTTTTTGAGACAGAGTCTCGCTCTGTCGCCCAGGCTAGAGTGCAGTGGCGTGATCTCGGCTCACTGCAAGCTCCGCCTCTCGGGTTCACACCATTCTCCGGCCTCAGCCTCCCCAGTAGCTGGGACTACAGGTGCCTGCCACCACACTCGGCTAATTTTTTGTATTTTTAGTGGAGACGGGGTTTCACTGTGTTAACCAGGATGGTCTCGATCTCCTGACCTCATGATCCACCCGCCTCAGCCTCCCAAAGTGCTGGGATTACAGGTGTGAGCCACCATGCCCGACCAGGTTAGGGAAATTTTAAAGAATTTATTTAAAAAAGAATGTTCTCTGTTTTTCTCTTTTCTCTCTTCCTGGAACTCCCAGGCTAGTCTTCCCTTTTCCTTATCTTTTCTCTTCTATTTCTACCTCTTGGTCTCTTTTTTTTTCTGGGAGATATCCTGGACTCTATTGTCAATCCTTTTAATGAGTTTTTCACCTTTTGTTTCCATTCTTAATTTCCAAGGACTCAGTTTTTTTCTTGACTATTTTCTGAAACAACATATTTTTCTTTTTTCTTTCTTTTCTTTTTTTTTTTGAGACGGAGTCTTGCTCTGTCACCCAGGCTGGAGTGCAGTGGCCGGATCTCAGCTCACTGCAAGCTCTGCCTCCCGGATTTACGCCATTCTCCTGCCTCAGCCTCCCAAGTAGCTGGGACTACAGGTGCCCGCCACCTCGCCCGGCTAGTTTTTTGTATTTTTTTAGTAGAGACGGGGTTTCACCGTGTTCGCCAGGATGGTCTCGATCTCCTGACCTCGTGATCCGCCCGTCTCGGCCTCCCAAAGTGCTGGGATTACAGGCTTGAGCCACCGCGCCCGGCCAGAAACAACGTATTTTTCTTATTTTGAGGTTTCAGTATCTTATCTGAGGATTTCAAATATAGGTGTGGAGATTTTTTTGTGTTGTTGTTGTTGAAGTTTTCTTCCCTCCTGTGAAGTTTCTGTTTTATCCAGATTTCTTTTTTTCTGTTAGTTTTGGTCTCTGTCTTTCACATCAGAGACTACAATCTGTTGTTGTTGGTTCACTTTTAAGAATGAGAGACTAACAACCTGATGAAATGCTCTGAAATCATGGGTAGAGCTTATCAATTATGAAATGTTCTGTGGGGTGATCTGTCTGGGATGTTTCATCAGGAAATCTATAGTGCCAATATCTTTTGGTCTTTCCTCTTAGTCTAGTCAGATTTCTCAGAGAAGATACTTGGTCTTTTGCCTGGATGGTAAAATTGTCCTATATTTTCTCACCGTTAGAAAAGTAATCCAATATGGCACCCACTGTCAGAATCTGCAGGAACAGAATTCCTAGGCTCCCAAATTGAGTCAGTTAAACAAACTTACTGTAGACAAGTGATAAATGTGTTCATTTTTTTAAAACTACCGAAGGGCAGTCATGTACTTAAAAACTGATACCCAGTCAAATTTTTTTTTTTTTTTTTTTTTTTTTTGGAGACAGAGTCTTGCACTGTCGCCCAGGCTGGAGTGCAGTGGCGCAATCGCGGCTCACTACAAGCTCCGCCTCCCAGGTTCATGCCATTCTCCTGCCTCAGCCTCCCGAGTAGCCGGGCCTACAGGCGCCCGCCACCACACCTGGCTAATTTTTTGTATTTTTTTTAGTAGAGACTGGGTTTTACCGTGTTAACCAGGATGGTCTTGATCTCCTGACCTCGTGATTCACCTGCCTCGGCCTCCCAAAGTGCTGGGATTACAGGCGTGAGCCACCAAGCCCGGCCCAGTCATTTAGGATTTTTACCCACCAATTTTTATTGGCATTTGTTTCCATCAATTGCTTTTGCCAATGGCTAATAGTTGAACTCTTCCATAGTTGAGTTTACACCTATATGGTCTGCAAATACTATATGATTGAGTGTTAATTAGCATTAATTGAGTGTGGCTATTCTCTACACACATTCCAGTCTGCTCCTTTTGGGTTCAGTCTGTTCACAAGTGCTACATGAGGAGTCTCTTAGAGTTGTAGCTTGTGCTGCTCCCTATTGGAAGGAATAACCCCATGCTTATTGAGGGCTGATCTTTGACTAGGAGGTGCCATTACAAAAAAAACAGGATCAGGCTGGGCATGATGGCTCATGCCTGTAATCCCAGCACTTTGGGAAGCTGAGGCAGGTGGATCACTTGAGGTCAGGAGTTCAAGACCAGTCTGGCCAACATGGTGAAACCTCGTATCTATGGAAAATACACACACACACACAAATTAGATGTGCAGGGCGGAGCGTGCCTGTAATCCCAGCTACTAGGGAGGCCGAGGCAAGAGAATAGCTTGAACCGGGAGGTGGAGATTGCAGTGAGCTGAGATCATGCCACTGCACTCCAGCCTGGGTGACAGAGCAAGACTCCGTCTCAAAACAAAACAAACAAACAAACCACAAAAAAAACCCTGCTCTGATCTGGAAAAAAATAAATTCAATCAAAGATCTCTTAATTGATGGTAGTAAATTTGTGTTTATCGTCATATTCAGTACTTCCCCGGCCTCCCTCCTTTTCCCCTTTATGATTTGATTCCCAGATAGTTTGTTCATAATTTACCATTTAGTTAAAAAGAGTTTTCATTTTTACTTTTCATCTTTCCGGTGAATTGTGAAATTATAAGTTTCTGTCCCAGTTTACTTAGTGAATTTTCATCAGATTGGTCACCATCATCACGTAGAACCAAAAAGGTAGAGGGAAATTTCATTTTAGACTCATATCTTTACTTGTTAGTTTAGACTCAAATGTTTACTTGTTAGTTGTCCCTTTTTCTCCCACTTTTTGTCCCAATCCTTCACTTGTATTTATCAAAGCAAAGTTCAAAATTCCTTATTTGTATTTATCATATCCCTTCATAGGTAGCATCACCAGATATACTTGGGGGTTTGTCAATTTATTGATGGGACTCTCAGCTGTCCCCGTTATTGTTACTCACTCTTTGGTCGGTCACCATAGAGTTGTATGTTGGAAGCAATTAGGAGAGTAAATGCCTTGTGATAGAACTGTAGGCTTCCTCATGCGTGTTCCTGAGTCAGTGAAAATCCTCCGCTACAACGTGAGGAGTCAATGCCTCCATCCTCCTTTACTTGGAGATGGGCAAGTTGGAAGGGCCATTTTATATTCAGATTATACACCCATTCTTGACAAATCAGATGGTAAGAAATCAGGAATGCTGTTTTTCTGTGCAGCTCCTTAATGGTAACTTTTACCGAATTCACCACTAATTGTGACAACATAGTTTTGGTTCTGATGGACTGGGCAGCAGTGAAATATAACCTACCTTTAGGTCGGTGCCTCCAGGCACAGAAGAGGGTAGGGAAAGGCCAAGGCTTGCTCTTTACTCACAGGGCTGCTGTGAGTAGCACGTCTGGGTGGACTGCTAAATACCTTGGGTCCTCCTCGAGGCCAGGGCAGCAACCATTCCTCCACAATCTCTCTGTTCATGTGACCACTTGTCTGCCTCTCTCATCTTATCAGAACCTCTACAGCTTTGTTCCACGGGATTCTTCACTAGGGATCTGATGGCATCCACGTGAGGAACCAGGAGCTTAATTTTGTCAGCCAGTCAATGGAATCTACAGCCGGCAGCCAAGCTAGTGGCCTAAACATAAATCACTGCCTGGAAATTTGAATAAAGGAAAGTCCTCTTTGCCCTCTAGATCCCAGGTTCAAGTCATCGGTACTGCCTTTGGTTCTGGCCACTGGGAAGAAGCCCCTCATTCTCCTCTCCAAGTATCCCCCCCCCAGGCAGGGTGTAAGGGGACCGCCACCGCTGGAGGTTTTAAAAGTGAGGGAGGCAAAGCCACCCACAAACCCGGCGGCAGCTCAGAGTCCACCGTGCTTCTCCGGCACTGATGCCGGGAGCCTGCAGGGGGCGCCCTTGCCCAGGTTGGTCCCCGCAGCACCGGAGGCGGGACCAACTTTCGTGGGGCTGAGCTTTCCGATCCCTGGAGTTCCTCTTCGGCAGTGGAGCTAGCTTTCGTTTGAACGTGACCGATTCCTGTTGTACAGCTTGGGACCCCGAAGTACTTGATGTCCCTTGTTGTCTTAGGTTCCACAAGCAGCTGGTAGCTGACATTCAAAAGGAGCATCCTCAGGACTAGAAGCCACAGGCTAAACCTTTCCCCTCCCTCAGGAATTCCCAGAAGTCTCCAGTCACCAGCAGTTAAGGAGACACACTTCATATTATGATTTGTGATATGGATCCAGAGGAAGGGCGGCGGGCACTGTGGTCTGCAAGACTTCAGAGGCAGTGGCTGGTTTGGACCGCATGCAAATTCTGATGCCCTTCTAATAATCTAATACCCAGATGTGGATCCAAGATGCCCATTAATATCTATGCCTACTTTTTAGTGATAGGGGGCTTGAAAAACAAAAGCCTCTATCTAGTCCAGGATGAATTCCTCTAGCGGGTAGAGGCAGAGCCAAACTGCATCTAGGAGGGCGCCTGAATTTTCTCGTGATTGATGGCACATCCCTTTCAGTCAAAAAAAAAATCAAGGGAAGACAGAGCTTCACCACAGTTGTTTCTGAATTACCCCTAATTAATTTGTCATCATTGTACTAAGGAACGTCAGTATCTGAATTAGGCCACCTATTAAAATCCTGCTTTATCAGATTATGGCACATTGCCAGAGAATGGATATTTCACTATGAGGGGAATTGCTGGCCTCGCCAAATGAAGGCCAGCTAAAAGTAGGGTTGTCAGATTTAGTAAATACGAATAGAGGGCACCCAGTGAAATTCTGATTTTAGAGACATAACAATTTTTTATTTAAGTGTGTTCCAAGTATTGCATGGGATGTACTTATACTAAAAATCAATTTGTTCTTTTTCTGAAATTCAAATTTAAGTGGGCATCCTGTATTTTATTTGGCAACCCTAACCGTAAAAAGAGAATTCAAACAATTTAAAAGACCTTAGAACTTCAGTACCGTTGTACAGAGATAATCACCATTCAGAGTTTTGGGTATGTCTTTCCCTTTTTTGTTTTGTTTTTGAGATGGAGTTTCACTCTAGTTGCCCAGGCTGAAGTGCAATGGCGCGTTCTTGGCTCACTGCAACCTCTGCCTCCTGGGTTCAAGCGATTCTCCTACCTCAGCCTCCCGAGTAACTGAGATTACAGTCATGCGCCACCACGCCCAGCTAATTTTATATTTTTAGTAGAGACACGGTTTCATCATGTTAGCCAGGCTGGTCTCAAACTCCTGACCTTAGGTGATCCACCCACCTCAGCCTTCCAAAGTTCTGGGATTGCAGGCGTGAGCCACTGCACCCGGCTTGGGTATGTCTTTCCATAAACTATTCATGAATATACACAAATATTTATGTATGTTCAAATCCTGGTTCCTCCAATTGCTAGCTGAGTGACCTTGGAAGAGTTACCTAACCTCTCTGGATCTTAGTTTCTTTACCTGTAAAAGGGGGATAATAGTAGTATCTGTCTCATAGAGTGTTAATGGGGGTTAAATGAGTCTGGCATTTAGAAGTCACTGAATGATTGTCTGTTATCAATAATTATTATCAATAATGATAACTAGACTGAGCACGGTGGCTCAAGCCTGTAATCCCAGCACTTTGGGAAGACAAGGCAGACGGATCACTTGAGGTCAGGAGTTCAAGACTAGCTTGGCCAACATGGCGAAACCCCGTCTTGGAAGCTGAGGCATGAGAACCTCTTGAACCCGAGATGCGGAGGTTGCAGTGAGCCAAGATCGCACCACTGCACTCCAGCCTGGGTAACAGAGTGAGACTCTGCCTCAAAACAACAACAAACATACACACGCACACACACACACACACAACATACACAAATAATATCACTAATATATATCATGGCTTAAAAATTTGAAAATGGAGGCATACTCTATGAATTGTTCTATACCTTGCTTTTTTCAAGTTTTATCTTGTTTATTCTTTTTCACAGATACATATGATTACTTTTTTAAAAATTTAGTTCCTATTGATCATTTAGGTTATTTTTAACACTTTTTTGCATGTACTGCTGTGTAAGTACTGTGTGTGCTAACCAATTGCACCACTGGAGCTCCCATTTTCAACACATTTCTATCTGAATATTGCTGCAGTGAACACGCTTGTGGTGAAATGACTGTATGAAAGTGCTTCCTCTGTGTAGTCTGGACAATGAGCCAGCCAGGACTCAGAGCTCCCCCTCCCTCACTTTTTTCCAGTACCCAGGGCTGCAGTTTATCACTGTCAGCAGAGCCAGCACCTCCCTCACCCAGGTGCTGGCAACTGGCATCTCCAGACAACAAGGCAAACAGTGGCAAAGGGCTGAGGCTAGGATGTTTAGGTGCAAAATTTTAGAGGACACCAAAATCTCAGTAATCAAGATAAGTAATATTTTAATGCACTATTAAAAAAATTGATATTAACACAAAATTAATGATGGACAAATAGCAAGCTTTTAAAGATAGGATTAACAACTGTGCCATACAGAGTCATATTGGATTTTACATTCATTTGTATTTTTAAAAAAATATTTCATTGAATTGGGCATGGTGGCTCACACCTGTAATCCCAGCACTTTGGGAGGCTGAGGTGGGAGGATCGCTTGAGGCCAGGAGTTTGAGACAAGCCTGGGCAACAAAGCAAGACACAGTTTCTACAAAAAATTAAAAATTAACCAGGCATAATGGCATGCACCTGTAGTCCCAGCTACTTGAGAGGCTGAGGCAGAAGGATCCCTTCAGTCCAGGAGTTTGAGGTTACAGTGAGCTGATAGTGCCACTGCACTCCAACCTGGATGACAGAGCAAGACCTTGTCTCAAAAACAAACAACCCCCCACTCAAATCCTATTTCATTGAAATATAACATCTTGATTACTGAGGTTTTTAGTGCCACCTTACATTTTGCACTAGGGGAGACTGCCTCATTTGCCTTTTTATAAGTCCAGGCTCTGGCTGGTACCATATCTGGATGGCAGGCACAATGTCCAAGTTTGAACACCATTGATAAAGTGGTTCTAGCCGGGCATGGTGGCTCACGCCTATAATCCCAGCACTTTGGGAGGACAAGGCAGGCAGATTGCCTGAGGCCAGGAGTTCCAGACCAGTCTGGCCAACATGGTAAAATCC
Source organism: Macaca thibetana thibetana (assembly GCF_024542745.1). Taxonomy (NCBI): domain Eukaryota; kingdom Metazoa; phylum Chordata; class Mammalia; order Primates; family Cercopithecidae; genus Macaca; species Macaca thibetana. Next base: position 43,470,301 of record NC_065581.1, on the reverse strand, counting down.
CATCCTACTAAAAATACAAAAATTAGCCCGTTGTGGTGGTGTGCACCTATAATCCCAGCTACTCGGGAGGCTGAGGCACGAGAATTGGTTGAACCTGGGAGGCGGAGGTTGCAGTGAGCCAAGATCATGCCATTGCACTCCAGCCTGGGCCACAGAGCAAGACTCTGTCTCAAAATAAATAAATAAATAAAATTAAATAAATAAGTAAATAAATAAAGTGGTTCTGGTGCTTGCCTTGAAAGAAGGGAGCCCTTCAAAGAATGGGGTTCCTCCCATGAAACACAGCCCCGTATTGCATATACAGTAAGCTACTTGATTCCAGCATACCTGTCCAGTGGTTAATAGGCTGAAGGGAGTCATAGGCCTTCTCCTGTTGACCGTGATCTTTCTCCATTAAAGCCTATTCTTCAATCCACACCACGTGTGTAATAGGGTTCAGGAATTTATTCCTGGGAGTCAATCCTGAAGGGATCTCTCTAACACGACAAACCTTGTATATATGCTTTCGTGAACATACAAATATATATCTGTCGCATAAGTTGCAATAAGTGAAATTCCTGGTCCAAATGATATGTGCATTACAAGTTTGGATAAATATAGCCAATTCCCTCTCCTAAGATAATATATCCGTTTACACTCCCACTAAAAGTATGTGAGTATGACTGTTTCTCCATATTCTTGACAATATTGAAAATTGTGGCACTTTTTAATCTTTGCTCATCTTACAGATGAAATAGTATTTCATTTTTGTTTAATTATTATTTCTTAATTATGAGCAAGGTTAAGCAACTTTTATCTTCCTGTACATTTATAAAGCAATAAATAGCATGCTCTTCTATGAGAAAATTCCCTAGTCTCATTTTTCAAAGTCAACTGTTGGTCTTTTTCTTACCGATTTGCTAATGCTCTTTAGATAAGTTTTTTAAAAATAACTCTCTGGCTATTATATATGTGGTGGATATTATCCCTGATTTGTTTATCTTTTGACTTTTTAATGATTTTTTCCCCTGAAGAAATGCTTTACTTTTTTGTTGTTGTTGTTGAGACGGAGTCTCGCTCTGTCGCCCAGGCTGGAGTGCAGTGGCCGGATCTCAGCTCACTGCAAGCTCCGCCTCCCGGATTTACTCCATTCTCCTGCCTCAGTCTCCCAAGTAGCTGGGACTACAGGCTCGCCCGGCTAGTTTTTTGTATTTTTTTTTAGTAGAGACGGGGTTTCACTGTGTTAGCCAGGATGGTCTCGATCTCCTGACCTCGTGATCCGCCCATCTTGGCCTCCCAAAGTGCTGGGATTACAGGCTTGAGCCACCGCGCCCGGCCTATGCTTTACATTTTTACATTGTCAAAGTTATCAATATTTTCCTTTGTGATACTAAATGTTGTATTTCATATAGAAAGATCTTTCTTACAACAAGTTTATATGCTGTTTACCTTCTAGTACCTTTATGGATTTATTTCCTCTATTTAAATTCATCTGGGATTTGTGTGTGTGTGTGAATAAAGAGTTAGAAAGACTTTTTTCCCTTTGAAATGACTAGCCAACATGATTTATTAAAAACATCTGTTTTTTCCCACTAATTTGAAGTGCAGCTCATATCACACTTTAAATCCTCATTTGTATATGGTACTTTTCCCGAATTCTTTAATCTGTTACAGTAGTCCATATTTCTGAACCAGCACCAAATTGTTACAAATAAGGTAGATTTTTAATGCATTTTAGTATTTAGTATTTGTTTTCCCTGGAGTTAATAATTGTCATTTTTTTTCCTCCATTTCCTCAGTTGTTTTTCTTAATGTCATTATCATTCATTCAACTTCAAACTCTTTGCTAGCTTATAAATCACTTTGCAAGATTGATTATCTTCTCGATGTTATCTCCCTGAAAAAAAATGTGGGCTTGCTGCTCTCCCTGATGGGTGCACATTTTGTATCCCTTTGTCTTCTGTCCTGGTGTCCTGGGATTCCCTTAACCTGTCTCCTGTGATAGAGCTCCAGTTTCCTGGACGTTCTGTCTTCCTTGTTTTGTTTTGTTTACTATCATGTTTGGGTAAAGCATACCCTTCAGTACCTTCATAAGGAAGGGTGCATGGGAGGTAAATTTTCTCACATCTAAAAATGTTTTTATTTTGCTCTCATACTTGAAAAATGGCTGGACAAGGTTTCTCTAGATTGAAAATCATTTTACTCTAGAATTTTGAAGGCATTGTTCTTTTGCTTTCCAGCTTCCTGTTGAGAAGTCAGAAGCCATTTTTGTCCCTCATCTTTTTATGGGTCCTTTGGCTTCCTCTCTAGAAATGTGGAAGATTTTTTTCTTTGTCCCCATTGTGAAATCTGCATGATGTACCTTAGTATAGGTCTATTTTAATTCTTTGTGCTGGATCCTTTTAATTTGGAAACTCATACTATACATTTCTGGGCAATTCCTTTGAACTATTTCTTTAACGGTTTCCTTTCTTTCATGTTCACTGCTTATTCTTTCTGGGACTCCCACTATTTGGGTCGTGTTCCACCTGAACTAGGCTTCTAATTTTCTTATCTTGTCATTCCTATTTTCTACCTCTTTGTGTTTGAAATCTACATACTTAAGAGATTTCCTCAACATCATCTTCCAAACTTTCTGTGTATTAAAAATAATCTCTGCTATCATGTCATTAATTTCCAAGGGCCCTCTCTCATTCTTTTCCCTGTGAATAATTTTTTCTTTGTAGCATTCAATACTTAGTTATGGATATGATATTGCAATTGCTTTTAACTTTTCTAAGGACATAGTGATAGTTAATTTGATGTGTCAACTTGACTGGGCCCATAGGGTACCCAGATATTTGGTTAAACATTATTCTGGGTTATCTGCAGGCAGGGTGGTGAGGGGGTTTCTGGATGAGATTAACATTTGAATCAGTAGACTGAGTAAAACAAATTGCCCTCACTGATGTGAGCAAGCCTGATTCAATCTGTGGTATTCAATTTGAATGGAACAAAAAGGCTGAGCAAGAGAGAATTTGCTTTCTCTACCTTATGGTCTTTGGGCTGGGACATTGGGCTTCTGTCTTTGGACATTGACTGGAACTTACATGATCAGCTCTATTGGTTCTCAGGTTTTCAGACTGCAGATTTGGGGAATTCTCAGCCTCTATAATTGTGTGAGCCAATTCCTTATAATAATCTCCCCTTTATATATCTACATCTATTATTTATTTATTTATTTATTGCTACTAGCAGGATCAACCAGGTAAATATCTATCTATGTATCTATGTATCTATCTATCCACCTATCTATTCATCCATCTACCTTATTGTTCCTGTTTCTCTGGAGAATCCTAATATTTGCATTAATGATAAGATGTTTTGTTTTAGTTTTCTTCTCCTTGTGTAATTGCATAATTCATTTTCTCCAAGTTTCTTTTTTCTATTTGCACATTTTAGTTTCTAGTGATTCATGTTAGTTTTCCTCAGATGCCGCAGGTGATCCTTGGTAGTTTGCTCCTATTTAAGCTGATTGGAAGCTTTGACAGTGCAAGGAAGGATTTATAGAGTGTTCCGGTTGGATGGTTTCATTGGAGGAACTCTTGAGGTCTATACCTTTATGTCTTTACTTGTCAGCTGATCGGATTCCCCAGATGTGTCCTTTCCCAACTCTGTCTGGAAGGGTGCAAGCCAGGCTGCCAATGTTCTAGGAGCAGAGGCGGAAGAAGGCAAGAGTTTCTGCCTCTAGTGCTTATACCTAATCCTGTTTGTTTTCTTTCCTTCCTTCCTTCCTTCCTTCCTTCCTTCCTTCCTTCCTTCCTTCCTTCCTTCCTTCCTTCCTTCCTTCCTTCCTTCCCTCCCTCCCTCCCTTCCTTCCTTCTCTCTCTCTCTCTCTGTCTGTCTCTCTCTCTCTCTCTTTCTTTCTTTCTTCCTCTTTCTTTCTTTCTCATGGAGTCTCTGTTGCCCAGGCTGGAGTGCAGTGGCATGATCTTGGCTCACTGCAACCTCTGCCTCCCAGGTTCAAGTGATTCTTCTGCCTCAGCCTCCTGAGTAGCTGGGATTACAGGCGTGCGCCACCATGCCCGGCTACTTTTTTTGTATTTTTAGTAGAGACGGGGTTTCACCATATTGGTCAGGCTGGTCTTGAACTCCTGACTTCGTGATTTGCCTGCCTCGGCCTCCCAAAGTGCTGGGATTACAGGTGTGAACCACCGCGCCAGGCATCCTGTTTTCTGTGTAGTGTCAAGTGTGCCTAGTGTCCTCCAGACCAGACATCTACCTCAACCTCACCCCCAGTTTACACTTTTTAGGCAATTTACCACCAATCCGTTGCTGTGGGGAGACAGGGAGTTGGGAGAGTATCTAAGGCTCTAATTGCTTTTATTTATTTATTTATTTATTTATTTATTTATTTATTTACACTAGAGAGAGTTTTGCTCTATCACCCAGGCTGGAGTGCAGTGTCACAATCATAACCCACTGTAACCTTGAACTCCTGGGCTCAAGCAATTCTTCCACCTCCTCCTCCCTAGTAGCTAGGACTACAGGTGTGTGCTATTTTTTTTTTTTTTTTTTTTTGTAGAGACAAGGCGGGGGTCTCACTATATTGCCCAGGCTGGTCTTGAATTACTGGCCTCAAGTGATCCTTCCACCTCAGCCTCCCAGAGTGCTGCGATTACGGGTGTAAGCCACTGTACCAGGCCTCTAATTGCTTCTTAAATGGTATTTCCATCAGTTCGCTTTGTTTTATCTCTCTTTCATTTCCAAAGATAAGTGGTTCCATCCATTCCTGAGCCTTTTGGATGATTCTGTAGTGTAAACTGATTTGATTTCTATCTTTCTCCACTGCCACCATAGGATTCTATTTTCTTAGGTCTGAGTCATTTACTTATAGCACAGCTATTCATTTGTATATTTATTTTGCAACTAGATACTGAAGTGCATTTGCTTACTCTTAAGTTTTCAAAGTACACAATACCATAACATCTGCAAATAGTGAAAGTTTTCCTTCCCTTACTAACTTTTATAACTTAATATTCATTTTCCTTCTCAAATTGTATTGGCTTATACCTTCAGTACAACGTGAAATAGTAGTAGTGATATGGGCATCCTTGTCTTTTTCCTGGATTTACTGGGATTCTTTTAGTATTTCACCATTAAGCATGCTGCTGGTTTGGATCTGATTACATACATTTATTTATTGTGTTAAGGAAATATCCTTCTTTTTTTATTAAAAGATTTGTGTCAGAAATAGAATGTATAATTTTTCCAAATACCTTTTGGTCCCCTACAGATTTTTGTTTTTTTGTTTTTTTTGGAAAGTCTTGATCTGTTGCCCAGGCTGGAGTGCGGTGGCATGATCTTGGCTCACTGCAACCTCCACCTCCCAGGTTCAAGCAATTCTCCTGCCTCAGCCTGCCGAGTAGCTGGGATTACAGGTTCTTGCCATCATGCCCAGCTAATTTTTGTGTTTTTAGTGGAGGCGGGGTTTCACCATGTTGGCCAGTCTGGTCTCGAACTCCTGACCTCAGGTAGTCCACCCGCCTTGGCCTCCCAAAGTGCTGGGATTAAAGGCATGAGCCACCGCACCTGACCTTCCCTACAGATTTTTAAAACCCATATTCATGAGAGAAATTTGCCTGCATTTTTCTATTCAATGCTGTATTTTTTAGGTTTTAGTAACAGTGTCATATTGCTTTTGTTAAAAAAAAAATCTAAAAGCTTGCTTTCTCTCTTATACTTTTGAACAGTTTAACAGCATTGGAACTATCTGGTGAGTAATTTAAAAAATTATAGTATCCAGTACCAGAACAGACTGGCCCTGTACCCTCCTTCAAATCAAATTGTAGTTTATAGGGTGATTCCTACTTGTAAGTCAGCTCCGCAAGCTGTGGTCTCAGCAACTACAGAGGTAATATTAAATGAAAAACGCAAAATTTACTTTCGCGAAGCTTCAGGGAGCCGGAAAAGGAGGAGAAGGGAAAGGAAAAGGAGGAGGAGGAAGTTAATTGTGTTGTTTGGACAAGAATTTAGTTCAACAGACTATGTTTTTCTTCAGCCAACCACAAGACAGGCCTGATAAAAAAGGACAAAGTAAAAGGAATTTCTGCTACTTCTTTTTCCGAAGCTCTCGGACTTGGCCTAACAATTCTGTAGTCTCCTCAGAAGCCCTGTAGAAGTTTTCCCAGAGGAAATATGTGAGGCTGTCTCTGGGCCACTGAAACAAGGTCTGGGGTTGCTGCTTGCTGACAAACAGCAAAGTGCTATGTTGGTTTAGTGATTTGCTGATCCCTTTTCTTTGATGAAGGTGGTGTTTGATTCATTGTATCAGCTTGATTTGGCTAACTCATGACCTGGCTTTTCACAGTTTATCTACTACCTGGGGAAACACTGAGGTGGAAGGTTCTAGAAAAAGTTCAGTGTATTATAAATGAGAGACTTCTGATTACGTCTGCAAGTGGAAGTTGCTGCTTCCCAAGGCTTGATTTCACTATCAGACAGTGGCCAAATGGGATGACTCTTACAATTCTCCAAGTGTACAATGAAATGGGGAGGTTTTGAAGATGTCTTCATATTTTAGATGGGCTTGGAGCTTAGACCACCTCCCCACTCCCTTTTAACTGTCATAATTGATGAGGGAGTCAGTATAACTCAAGTGACCAAGAGCATAGACTCTGGATTAGACAGATCTAGTGTGGATCCCATTTCTGCTCTAATTAGCTCTATCAGTTGGTCAAATTAATGAACCTCCCAAAGCCTCAACTTTTCTGAAAAATGAGGACAGTCATCAAACTTACCTCACTCAGAAGGCTGATGTGAACATGAAGTGAGATATTGGGTAAAAGGCTCCTGACAGGATATCAGGCCCATAAGTAAGGACCTATAAGCGATTCTTGTTGTTGTTGTTATTATTATTCTATATGCCTTCTGGGACTGATACTTCTGTCACTACATAAATGAATAAAGTTCCTGCTCATGGAGAGAGACTGGTAAGGGTCAGGCCTGTCTGGGAGTTCAATAGCAGCTGGGAACTTGCCTAAACCAATCCACCCCATGGTTAGCAGGAAGATGCTGATCCCTGACTTTCCTGTTCTTGCTTCCACATCTTTTATCTTAGGGGAAGTGGTAGGAACTTCTTGGATGTGCAAGCTCCGTCCTCTGAAAGTAGACCAGGGTCTTTATTCTGGTTGCGAATGGAGAGTGAACTCCAAGTCAGCAAATCTTGTTGAAACTTCTGATTGGTCATCAACAGATCAAAGGCCTCCTCGGGGGACTCACCTGCTCCCTGCACCATCAAATGTGCTCTGGGCATCATGCCACTTCTCAGCATCTTCTCCTGGACAACGCTGTGCTTTTCAGCTGCTCTGCCCTCTGGCACTAGCCTCTAGTTGGGTTCTCTCTCTGACTGGAATAGCCTGGACTGGTTGTGGATAAAGAAGTCTGCCCCCTCCTTCTCCCTCATTTTGCCCTCTTTGCAATGTCTTTCCTCTCTCTTCCTACCCCAGGGACCCCCTAGTCTTTGCTTTCTTCAGTTACCCTGTGTTTTCCCATCCTCTTCCACACTTCTTCCCATTGTATTCAAATTTTAAATTCTTTATTCATAAAGTTTAATAAATGAATCAAATTACTTAAAGTATGTGCTAAGCTCTTTTGCTTGTAATAAATGACTTTCTTTGGTTTATCTCAAATAATTCTCTTCCCCCAGTGGGAGGGTGGGTTACATAATTATTGTGAAGAACCCACATGGTAATTGGGGGAATCAGGGCACTGTCGGCCCCCAGAGTGGCTGCCCAGCTGGGCCTCATTGCAGCTACAGCACAGCTGGGGAACCAAAAGGGGGGCCCAGGATGCAGAGCTCTGGGGACAGTAACTTATCCCCCTCTCAGCAGGAGATTGTCTACCTTTTGGCATGACGGTGACACAGCCTCCTTCTGCCTCTGATTCTCACACTTTTGTCACTATCAGCTCACTTCTAACCCTTCTTTTCTTTGCCTCTTGGCTTCTGTTCTCTCCAAGCTTCTACTTATCAAGAGTTCTGGTTCTTAATGGCTTCTATTACCTTATGGCACTGCCTGTTCTTTGGTGGATGGGAGTTTTTTACAGTGGAGCCCCTCACAGGCTGCTGCTGGCTGGGCCACTTATTGACTGACCCTGCATTGGTTTTCCACCCCTGATCCATTCACCAGTGGACACAGAAGACCCATGGCTCTGGGCTGAGTATGGTGACTCACCCCTATAATCCCAGCACTTTGGGAGGCCAAGGGGGTTGGATCACCTGAGGTCAGGAGTTCAAGACCAGCCTGGCCAACATGGTGAAACCCCATCTCTACTAAAAATACGAAAAATTAGTCAGACTTGGTGGCTCGTGCCTGTAGTCGCAGCTACTGAGGAGGCTGAGGCAGAAGAATCACATGAATCCGGGAGGCGGAGGTTGCAGTGAGCCGAGATTGTGCCACTGCATTCCAACCTGGGTGACAAGAGTGAAACTCTATCTCAAAAGACGACGACGATGAGGAAGAAGAGGAAGAAGAGGAAGAAGAAGAAGAAGAAGAAGAAGAAGAAGAAGAAGAAGAAGAAGAAGAAGAAGAAGAAGACGACATGTGGCTCTGAACTTGCTCCTCAGCCCAGGGACTGTTGGTGTGCCCAGCACTCTGAGCTTGGCTTTATCCAGGAAACACCATGATCTTCCTACAAGAATTTCAATGATTCCCAATCTAGATGATTGGCAGAATCTCATGGGTAAATATTTAAAAATACAGATTTCTAGAAGCTACTTATCTGTAAAATGATTACAGTGATAACATCTACCTCACAGGATTGGGGTTGCTGATTTTTTTCTCTCTTTTTTCCCCCCCAAAATAATTCTGTTTGCTATGTTTGTAATGATAAACGTTTGAAAATCTAAGTTCCCCCAAAGGGGAACTTAATAGATCAGTGGTTGTCAAGGTCTGAGAAGAGGAAAGAAGGATAGTGTATCCGAATTACCTGGGGACGCCCATGCTTGACCTCTGCAACCAGAATGGAGGGGGGTGCTGAAATTCCCAGCCTCTATACCAGCTGCAAACCCCATCTCCACATCACTGCACTAAGCAACTTACAGTATGTCTTTAAAATAGAATCTCGTGTAGCCAATGCGATTGGTTTTGCAGAAGTCCATTTGTTTAACACGCAAAGAAGGTCATGATGGATCATTGAATTAAAAAAGCAGGTTGTAAAGCAGGATAATAATTGGATCTAATTTTTAGGGGAAAAAAAGTAGGTACACTTATGCATAGCTAAGGGCCTGGAATAGTAAAAGTATGGTTGGCAGACCTGCTACCCCAGCACTACCAGGGAGCTTGATAGAAATGTAGAATCTGGAGCCCCACTCCAGACAACTGACTGAGAATCTGCATTTTGACAAGAGCTCCACGTGATTGGTGTGCACATTAAAGTGTGAGGCTTGCTGCTCTGGAACACTGGTTCTTGTCTTGGGTTCTCATTAGAATTCACCTGGGGAGCATGGAAAAAATAATCCTCATGCCCAGGTGGTACCCAGATCAATTTAATCCTAGTCTCTATGGGTAGAGACTGGCACCATATAGCTTTAAACTCCAGATGATCTTGATGAGCAGCCAGGATGAAAACAGCTGCTGTGAGGATATATCCTAGGTGTGAGACTGATTGTCCTGCAGATGGTGAGAATCTGGTGGTTCTTCTTTCCGCTTTTCTATGTTTTATTATTTTTGTCTAAGAAGCACATATAGTTTTTGTAACGAGAAAGAAATTATTTTTAACTTAAAAACCCTTAATTAATGCAAGGCTTATCTAAGGTTTAGACAGAAGCCTCGAAATGAGGAAGACGTTTTAGAGGAGGATTTGCAATAGAAAGACAAAGGAAGGCCAGGCATGGTGGCTCACTCCTGTAATCCCAGCACTTTGGGAGGCCAAGGTGGGCTGATTTGTTGAGGCCAGGAGTTCGAGACCAGCCTGGGCAACATGGCGAAACCTCATCTCTACAAAAATTAGCCGAGTGTGGTGGCACATGCCTGTAGGCCCAGCTACTTGTGGGGCTGAGGTGGGAGGATCACTTGAGCCTGGGAGGCGGAGGCTGCAGTGAGCTGAGATCGCGCCACTGCACTCTAGGTTGGGCGACAGAGCCAGACCTTACCTCAAAAAAAAAAAAAAAAAAAAAAAAAAAAAAAAAAAAAAAAGAAAGAAAGAAAGAAAAAAGGAAGGGGCAAAAGGCAACATAGGCTAAAACGGTTGAAAGACGCCATTTTAGAGGAAAATTAGGAATCACTCCTCACTCCACCTAACACCTGACCTGGTACATCCCTCACCTGGTACATCCCTCACCTGGTATATCTCCTTCCCTTAAGACAAAAGGAACTGAACATTGCTGAGAGTGTACTAATCACCCAGCACTGTAATAGGTGTTTCTTTTTCTTTTCTTTTCTTTTCTTTTTTTTTTTTTTTTTTTTTTGAGAGAGTCTCTGTTGCCCAGGCTGGAGTGCAGTGGCTCAATCTTGGCTCATTGCAACCTCTGCCTCCTGGGTTCAAGCAATTCTCCTGCCTCAGCCTCCTGAGTAGCTGGGACTGCAAGCGCCCACTGCCATGCCCAGTTAATTTTTGTGTTTTTAGTAGAGACGAGGTTTCACCATGTTGGCTAGGCTGGTCTCAATCTCCTGACTTCAAGTGATCTGCCTGCCTTGGCCTCCCAAAGTGCTGGGACTACAGGCATGAGTCACTGCACCTGGCCTGTAGTAGATGTTTCATGGATCCTTATGAACTGTGAGTGTAAAATATACATCAGATAGCAAAAAGATTTACTATAAAAAAGAAACATAAAATAGCTCATAACGTTTCATATTAAATACACATCAAAATGTATTGTTTTGGATATATTTGGGTTAAATTAAATATATTGTTAAAATGTATTTCACTCGTCTCTACCTTTTTAAATTTGACTCCTAGAAAATTTAAAATTACACCTGTAGCTCACGTTTGTGGTTCATACTTTATTTCTAGACGGTTGGTGGCAACTCGAATAACAGACACATGGGGATTACTTAGGCTGGTTGTTCATTCTTTTTGGACCCCTCCTAAGAGCAGACAAAAAGGTGAGAGAGGAAGTAACTTCTCCCGAGCCTGTCTGATTGAGGATTGGAGGAAAACAGGTTAAAATGAATTTGAGGACATCCCTGACCACTTTCTTTTCTTTAAGTTTTATTTTACTTTTTAACTATTTTTTTTGAGACCGGGTAATGAGACTGCCAAATTATTGTATGTTTTTGTAGAGACGGTGTTTTGCAATGTTGCCCAGGCTGGTCTCAAACTCCTGGCCTCAAGCGATCCACCCGGCCTCGATCCCCCAAAGTGCTGGGATTACAGGCATGAGCCACCGAGCCCGGCCGATGACCATTTTCTTTAGCCTAGTGGTTCTCAGCTTCAGCTGATCATTAGCATCTCCTGGGGAGCTTTTAAAAATCTGATGCTCAGGCACTCTACTGTCCAGTTAAATCAGAATCTCTGGAGAATCTCTGTTTTTCGGGATACTGAGCCTCAGTCTTGCCTGAGCCTCAGTATCCTGAAAAAGATCGAACCACTGCTTTAGCCAATTTGTAATCCTTCCCTGGGAACAAACTATAGGTATCTGGAAAAGAAAGCTAGCAACCTTTGGAAAGCAGTAGCGTATGAAGATTTTGAAGGATATTACTTGGGTCATTATAAATGTTCTTTCAAAAAAAAAAAATTGAGGTTACTTTATTTCCCTTTTGTGAATTAACCCTGAAAGAACAAGGTTAGTGTTCTAACAGGGTTAGCTAACTAATCTTGCAAGTTCACCCTCTTGGCCACTAGGGGGACTGGATAAAACACTTGTGGAAGGACAGGCCTGTGTCCTTGGAGAGATTGCCTCCAGTGGAGGGAAGTTGGCACTGTCATCTTAGTGGACAAAAGACCAGCACATATTGCTGCTTTTTAACTTTTATATGAGTTAAATCCTATAAGCTTCCCCGAAGGACCTGACTTTGCCCCTAGGAGTGAAAATTGATATGATCCTTCTGGAGAAAGCAATGTAATTACAGAAAATATTTATTGAGCGCTCACTCTAGGTTGGACATTGGGCTAAACGCTTCATGAACATTATCTTATTTAATTCCTCACAAAAATCCTATGCAGCAGGTACAATTATCTGTATTTTCAGATGAAAAACAAGGACAACAGCCAGAAGTGGTAGCTCATGACTGTAATCCCAGCACTTTGGGAAGCCAAGGTGAGAGGATTACTTGAGGCCAGGATGTCAAGACCAGCCTGGCCAACATAGAGAGACCCCCATCTCTACAAAAATACAAAAATTTAGCTGGCATGGTTGTGCATGCCTGTAGTCCCAGCTACTCAGGAGGCTGAGGTAGGAGGATCACTTGAGCCTAGGAGGTCAAGGTTGAAGTGAGCCATGATCGTGCCACTGCACTCCAGCCTTGATGATAGATGGAGACCCTGTCTCAAACAAAACAAAACAACAATAACAACAACAAAAAAAACCAAACAAGGGCTGGAAGGATAAAAGAAGAGACCCATGGCTACAGAGCTGGAAAATAAAGCGTTTGAGCCTAGGCAATCGGTCCCCTAGGAACTCGCTCTTAACCTCTAAATAGACTTTGACCTAAGGCTTATAGTTCTTGGACTTTACTCAAGGAAATGATCAGACAACTGCATAATTCAGAACAAAACTGGACCTAGAAAAACCCTATTCTTGTAGGAGACTAGTCAAATAAATTATTATGCAGCCATAAAATGAAATAATATGCAACAGCTAAGAGTACTGATATAGAAGATTTTATTGAAATGGAAAAATCTTCACGAAGTATTAAGTTAAAAAAGCAAGATAGAAAACATATTCAGTATGATATCCAGAAAGCAAAAGTTGGCAGATACGTGTGTGTGGGAAGGAACACTAAAATATTAACAGTGGCTATATTTAAGTGGAATCTCAGAAATTTTAACTTTCATCTTTACATTTGTCTTTATTTGCTAATTTTTCCATAATGTATCTTTTGGGCAGTAATTTTTTAAAAGCAATGCAAACTAAGATATTTCAGGATATGAAAGAACAATGCCTGATTAAAGGAAGTGGAAGGAGTAAATGGGAACTAGTTCTTGAGATTGTCCTGGGCACTAAATTTAGCTCTAAAACTCTGGCAACCAGGGGAAAAAGATAAACATATTGGTTGTACAGTTTTCACATAATTTTATTTAGTGTTTTAGGAGAGGGCGTCCTAGGTGGTTTTCCCCATTTTTAATTGTTCATTCTTGTGAATTTCAGAACGTGGGGCCCTAGATGGTTGTTCCACACATGTCCCAGTTCTGTGTCACCAAGTGCATTTCACTCGATTGAACCTATGTTCAACACTAGAGATAGTGCCACGTGGGGGGCTGAGTGCTAAACCATCTCTTCCTTGCAACAGCACTCTGATTCCTACCTCCTGCTCACCCTCCATCTTGAATTTCATCCCATACAAATCTTTCTGTTGCTTGAGTCTAGTTCAGGCACCTCCATTAGAGTCATCAGTTCAAACCAACCTTCCCCTTTGGTGAGCCTATTGCAACAAGAGTCCTCATAGAACAATTCAATGTGGATGCATTCCCTCATTTCATAAGCAATGTTTCTACTATTAGACTGGAAACACCTCATAAACACAAACCTGTTCTCTCCTATGTATAGAACCCTAGAATCAGCATTTTAGAGTTTCAAGGGGAGACCTGACAGCTGGGGTGATCAGTGCATCCTGGTTTGCCCAGGACTTTCCCACTTTTAGTACTAAAGGTTCCACATCCAGAAAAGCCTCTGAGTCCTGGCAAGATGGCAGGACACTTTATGGGTACTCACTAGTTGTTTCCTGATGGGATTGTTTTATCTGGAAAAATCCCTACTGGGCACATTCCCATTTTTAGCTATGCATTAACAAAATAATAACCCTGTGCATTAACATGACTCTCTCCACTGCTGTGGCTTTTTTTTTTTTTTTTTTGAGAATGAGTTTCACTTTTGTCGCCCAGGCTGGAGTGCAATGGCGTGATCTCGGCTCACTGCAACCTCTGCCTCCCAGGTTCAAGCGATTCTCCCGCCTCAGCCTCTCCAGTAGTTGGAATTATAGGCACCTGCCACTACACCCAGCTAATTTTTGTATTTTTAGTGGAGACGGGGTGTCACCATGTTAGTCAGGCCGGTCACGAACTCCTGACCTCAGGTGATCCCCCAATCTTGGCCTCCCTAAGTGCTGGGATTACAGGTGTGAGCCACCGTGCCCTGACTCACTGCAGTGGTTTTTGTGATCCTCAGGCAAACTCTGAAAGTAGGAAAAGACAGGGAGTATTAGTCTGGTTGAGAACCTAAATTCCGAGAAGATTTTTCTTGGGATGTGACGAAATGATTCTAAAGTTTATCTGCTGGACCACCCACTCAAGAAAAGTGTAAGCAATTTTTGAAAAAGAACAATTGTGAAGGAGGGAAACTCTACTACCAGGGGTTAAAAGTTATTAAACCACAGTAATTAAGCAGTGAGATGTTGGCACAGAATGGATCAATCAATAGAACAAAATGAAAAATCCACAAAGGGAACCCAAAGTATATAAGAAATTTGGTGTAGTATGAATGTGGTTTAGGTCAATCAAGGAAATGTTTATTACGTAAATGACATGGGTGAATTGGCTGATCATTAGAATGCACATAAAATTTCAAATGGCTTACAACTTTTAGTGTAAAACATGAAGCTACAAAAGAACAGGTACCAATGAATGTTTATGTGATCTGGTGAAGAAAATGTTTCTAAATATAACACAAAAGGCAAATGCCATAAGGAAAAAGACATTAAATTTGATTACATGAAAAATCCATTTGTAAAAAGTACAATAGATATGTCAGTGTGGGAAAGACCTTTGCTGAATATATGAAGACAATTTTAAAAACTTCTTATTGGCCAGCTGGGAGTGGTTGCTCACGCCTGTAATCCCAGCACTTTGGGAGGCCAAGGTGGGCAGATCACTTGAGGTCAGGAGTTCGAGATTAGCCTGGTCAACATGGTGAAACCCTGTCTCTACTAAAAACACAAATATTAGCCAGGTGTGGTGGTGGGCGCCTCCAATCCCAGCTACTTGGGAGGCTGAGGCAGAGAATTGCTTGAACCCGAGGCAAAGTTTGCAGTGAGCCAAAATCACACCACTGCACTCCAGCCTGAGTGACAGAACAAGACTCTATCTCAATAAATAAATACATATATACATACATACATAAATAATAAAAATAAATAAATGATAGTATGTTCATGTGCTGCATACCAACATTTGGGTCAATGACAGTCCACATATATAATAACACTGATCCCATAAGAGTATAATACCACATTTTTACTGTACCTTTTCTATGTTTAGATGTTTTTTTTTGTTTTGTTTTTTTTTTTTTTGAGACGGAGTCTCGCTCTGCCGCCCAGGCTGGAGTGCAGTGGCCAGATCTCGGCTCACTGCAAGCTCTGCCTCCCGGGTTCACGCCATTCTCCTGCCTCAGCCTCCTGAGTAGCTGGGACTACAGGCGCCCGCCACCTCGCCCGGCTAGTTTTTTGTATTTTTTAGTAGAGACGGGGTTTCACCGTGTCAGCCAGGATGGTCTCGATCTCCTGACCTCGTGATCCGCCCGTCTCGGCCTCCCAAAGTGCTGGGATTACAGGCTTGAGCCACCGCGCCCGGCCTTATGTTTAGATGTTTTAGGTACACAAATAGCATTGTGTTACAATTGGCTGCGGTATTCAGTAGAGTTACATGCTGTACAGGTTTGTAGTCTGGGAGGAAGAGGCTATATGCCGTATCATATAGCCTAGGTGTGTGGTAGGCTATGCTGTCTAAGTTTGCAGAAGAACACTCTGTGATGTTCACACAATGACAAAACCTCCTAATGACACATTTCTCAGAACATATCCACGTAGCTAAGTGACACATGACTGTATTGTTTCCATAGAACAGAAGGCAATTATAGAATAATACTATGCAGTTGATGTTGTAGAAGAATATTTAATGACATGAAAAATATTCCTAACAATGTATATTGCTAAGTTAAAAAGCATATTACTAAGCAGTTTTCACAGTATGATTCTGTTTGTTTACATACACATACAGCATGAATTGTGCGTTACGAATGATCTTTTTCTTTTTTATTTTTCTTATGCATTTCTACAGTACACATTTACTCATTTTTTAATAATAAAAATTAACAATTACTCCAGCCTGGGCAACATGTCAAAACCCTGTCTCTACAACAAATACAAAAATTAGCAGGGCATGGTGGTAGGGGCCTGTGGTCTCAGCTACTCGGGAAGCTGAGGTGAGAGGATCGCTTGAACGCAGAGGTAGAAGCTGCAGTGAGCTGCAATGGCACCACTGCACTCCAGCCTGGGTGACAGAGTGAGATTCTGTCTCAAAACGAACAAAAAGAAATAACAATTACTATTAATTGCTACTAGGGAGAACTTTCCAAATCTTGATCAATGGTTTTTTTGAGGCTATAGAATTACAGGGATGTTTGTGTCCTATGATATTTACTTCTGTAATGCTTGGATTTTTTAATTGTACTTGATTAATTTTATAGTCAAAAGGAAATAATTTTTAAAAGAAAGAAAAAAACGGGTTAGGGAACAGAGAAATTCATATTCTTTAATGCAACTATTTCGAGTTTAAAAAATTTCCTAACCCTGAATATGAGCAAATATTTATACAGATATTTCTCATCACAGAAGGACTTTATAATAGAAAAACAAGCAAACAAAACAATGTTTGTGATAACAGGCTTATAAATACCACCTAAATGTCTAGCCATAGGGAGCTGGAAAAGGGAATTATAACATGACCATTAGATGGATCCACAGTGGCATAGTGAAGTGAGCATGATTCTAGCCTGCCTGGGTTCAAATCTCAGTTCTGCCACTTACTAGCTGTGTGACCTTGTACAAGTTACTTAACCTCTCTGATTTTCAATTTTCTTGTTGGTAAAATGGGATAATAGTACCTATATAATAAGATGCTTACGAGGATTTTTTTTTTTTTTTTTTTTTTTTTTGGTCATTCAGAGTTTAGGCAGGAAACAGAAGACACTCTCAAACTGGGTAATTCAAAGATAATCTAAAAAAGAGACTCTATTGAGGCAACAGCAGGGTGTGCTAGGGAGCAGCTGAGTAGTTATTAGAACCTGGAGAGAGAGAGGTGTGGAGAGACGTGGAGAGGAGAAGCTGTGGCTTTGAAGAAAGGACACAGCAGCCCTGTGACCCTTTATACATACCTTGACCTTGCTGTCCAGTCTCCTGTCTCCTGAGATACCTGTAATTACAATCCCTGACTGCAATAATGGTGTATGCAAAGAACCCACAAACCTCAGTGGCTACAAACTACAAACATTTGTTTTTCTTACTTCTGAGTTGACTGGGCCTGCTCTGCTTCAGGCTTTGGGTCAGATTCAGGTCTGCTTCATGGGCCTGTCATTTTGGAGAGAGTGACCAAGAGGCCAACCCAAGGAAACTCCCTTCCAGTCCTCTGCTCAGGGTGTCTACAAACATTCCACTGGCCAAAGCATGTCATGTGACTGATCCTAAAATAAATGGAATAGATATTTGTATTCCATATACTTACATGGAAAATCCTAACACCAGGAGAAATTAGAGTTTGGAATGATAATCCAACCTACCACAGCTCTCATTGGGCAAACCTAGGGAAGAGAGATGTCACAGAGTCTGTCGATGCCGTCTATTCAGATCAGCCTCCCAGGGCACACAGCAGGGTGGGAGGGGATAGAGGCATCTGGAGGGGCAAACAAAGATACCTCTGCAGGATCACATGAGTTAATTATTATTATTATTTTAGAGATGAGGTCTCACTCTGTAGCCTAGGCTGGACTGCAGTGGCATGAGCATGGCTCACTGCAGCCTCAATTTCCTGGGCTCAAATGATCCTCCCACCTCAGCCTTTCAAGTAGCTGGACTACAGGCATATGCCACCATGCCTGGCCAATCTTGGTATTTTTTTGTAGAGATAGGGTTTCACCATGCTGCCCTGACTAGTCTTGAACTCCTGGGCTCAAGCAATCCATTCATCTCAGCTTCCCAAAGTGCTGGGATTATAGGGGTGAGCCACTGTGCCTGGCCGAGTTAATATTTTTAATGAGCTTAAAATATTGGCTCACATAAAGATACCATATAAGTGTTTGTTAGATGAAACAATAGGCCAGGCGCAGTGGCTCATGCCTGTAATCTCAACACTTTAGGAGGCCGAGGTGGGTGGATCATTTGAGGCCAGGAATTTGAGACCAGCCTGGCCAACAGGGCGAAACCCCATCTCTACAAAAAAATACAAATACAAGCCGGGCGTGGTGGCATGCACCTGTAGTCCCAGCTACTCAGGAGGCTGAGGCATGAGAATCGCTTGAACCGGGGAGGTAGAGTTTGCAGTGAGCGGAGATGGCACCACTGCGCTGCAGCCTGGGTAACAGAGTGAGACTCTGTTCTCAAAAAACAAAACAAAACAATAAAACATGGTGCTATTGACAATGATATTTTTAAGAATATTTAAGTATTTAAAATATTTATAATGAATTATAAGTGAAAGAGGTTATAAAACAGGTATATATTATAACATCATTTAAACATACTATATACCTAGAAGAAGGACTGAATCTAGCAAAATGTTAATATTATTGTTGGGAGGTAGAGTCATGGGGCATTTTTATTTCTATGTTCTGTGTTCAGAATAAGGCTGTCACATACAGCCTCATAAGTTGTGCACTGCACAACTCCAGGAGGCCCCCTTTGTCCTTCTTCATACTTCCAACTTACATAACCTCCTTAATTGTCCACACCTTCTAGAACACACATGTATTACTCTTGTGTAATCAAGCAGATAAATACAGTTTAAAAAATTGCAACCTTGCCTTTTCTTCCTAACATATTTCAAAGACAAATGAAGTTGACCTAGTTTGTCATTTTTATTAGAGCTGGAGAGAAATTACCTCTGGACTCTAAAATGATAGCTATAAAGGTAAACTCAGCAACTCTTGGGACAATCAAGGAATGTACAGTCTTGACTGCAGAACTGAAAGGTACTGCGTCACGTGCGTAGGATAAGTAAACATATTTGGCCTGAGTAATTTAATCACATTTTTAAAACCCTGAAATGTATTTTATCTACTGAAAAAATTCAGAACTGATGAATCAGAAATGATGAATATAAGCATGAAATGCTCATATTAAATTCACAATGAAGAAGATTTAAAATAAAATGATTTAAATAAAGAGATTTAAAGTAAAATGATTCTCCCCTCATGCACAGGACTAAAGGAGCCTGGTTCTTAATGGCATTCTAGATTAACCCTGGACTTCTCAGCTCCCTACTTCTTACGTGTAAGATAGCAAATATCTTTACTGCTTAGGCCACTGTAATCGGGCACCCTGTTCTTTGCAGTCAAAGCATTATATATGAATCTTTTAAGCCCTCCCTTCCCTAGATAGTGTCAAATACTTCCTCTTCTATGTGCTCACGACCCATTGCACCTCTATTCTGGAATTCAACATGTAGTGTGATATGATTTGGCTCTGTGTCCCCCAACCAGATCACATCTCGAATTGTAATCCCCACGTGTTGAGGGAGGAAGGTGATCGGATCATGGGGGTGGTTTCCCCCATGATGTTCTTGTGATAGTGAGTGAGTTCTCATGAGATCCGATGGTATAATGAGGCAGTTTTTCCTGCTCTTGCTTGCTCTCTCTCCTGCCACCTTGTGAAGAAAGTGCCTTGCTTCCCTTTCCGCTGTGATTGTAGGTTTCCTGAGGCTTCCCCAGCCATGCAGAACTGTGAGTCAATTAAACCTCTTTCCTTTATAAGTTACCCAGTCTCGGATAGTATCTTTATAGCAGTGTGAGAATGGACTAATACATAGTGTAATAGTCATTTACATGACTTGTTTGTGAGATCATCCAACAAATTCATGGATTGTCTTTATTCCTGTAACCTCAGTGTCCTTCTTGGTATCTGACACAGAAACACTTGTTCAATTGGTGTCAATAATTTATATATTCACTGTTGTGGGAGACGTGGAGGGCACTTTTTGAGACTGTAGAGGAGTGGGGGTGCAGCTCATATGCATGCACAGATGAACAGTTTCATAGCCTGGGCAAGGCTGTCGGTAAAGGTTGAGTCAGAAACACCCTAGGGAGCCTGGCGTGGTGGTGCGTGCCTTTAGTCCCAGCTACTCAGCAGGCTGAGGTGGGACGATTCCTTGAGTCCGGGAGTTTAAGAACACTGGGCAAGTGAGATCCAACTCTTTAAAAAAGAAAAAGAAAAAGTAAAAGAAAAAGGAATAGCTTAAGGACCTCTCCCCACAAGCCCCAAGCCTCTGGCAGGGAACTCCAGAAAACTGGTAGACGGAACCGAAAGCGACTCTCGATGCAGGGGGAGGGGCAGTATACAGGAGTGTGTGTCCTTCCCCATTTGGATTCTTAGGATTCTTTTTAGAGATTATTTTTATTTTATATTTTCACATTTTTGGAGTTTAAATGTTGGCTTCATTACAAAGCTGGATTGAAAGTGGTGGTATGGTTGTCGGGTGGGTTTGCCATTACTCTTCTGTTTTGAACTTACCTTCCAAAATGCCATCTTCTACCCCTGCTGGGGGAGAGCCTATCCTCCTTGGCTTAACACATAGCTGGGGGTCAGACCAGGATGCGCCTGCACTCCATAGATTAGGCCGCTAATCGCAATGGCTGGCTGGAGTGAAAGTGAATTCAGAAAGCCAGGCCTGCCTGGGACACAGGAGTTGGGGGATGGGAGGTGGAAAAAAAAGGGGGAGTGGAAACAGGGAGGTGGGCACATGCACAAAGACATGAACTTACACCATATAATCTGCTTTTTTTGTGTGTGTGGGGGGGATGGGGTCTTACTCCACCACCCAGGCTGGAATGCAGTGGCACAATCTTGACTCATTGCAACCTTTGCCTCCCAGGCTCAAGTGATCCTCTGATCTCAGCCTCCCGAGTAGCTGGAATTATAGGTGTGCACTACCATGCTCAGCTAATTTTTTTGTATTTTTGGTAGAGATGGGATTTCACCATGTTGCCTGGGCTGGTCTCAAGCTCCTAAGCTCAAGTAATCTGCCTGCCTTGGCCTCCCAAAGTGCTGGTATTATAGGTGTGAGTCACCGCACCTGGCCTACCCTGAAGTCTTTATGATCCTTCTCACTTTTCTCTCTTGGTTTAGCTCACTGAGAAGTCACAGTTTTTAAATATGCACCCTCCCCCACCCTGCCAATTTTGGTTTGGCTTTTGCTTTCTTACAGTAAAAATAATGCAGCTTCTGAACCAGCCGAGGAATGTGGGCTGTAAAGCATGGGCTGTTTCATTTTGATATCATGATATTTTGATACTTTCTACACAAAGTTGCAGTACAACAGTTGAAATTATCATTGGCAGAAATATGCAGAATTCTCAAGGTTGAAATTTGGGGCCTCAGGTTGCAGTAAAAGTATACAGTCTAGAGTGCTTTTTCCAGAGTTCAGATGTTTCACCGGGCAAGTCTGATAAACTAAATTGATAAAGTGTTAATGGCAGAGAAAAGGTGTGTATGTAAGATCACCCAAACCTCATTTGCTTTATTTATTTTTTTTCAGAGATGGGGTCTCACTATGTTGCCTAGGCTAGAGAGTAGTGGCTATTGACAGGTGCAATTATAGAGCACTACAACTTTGAACTCCTGGACTCAAGTGATCCTCCCACCTCAACCTCCTGAGTAGCTGGGACTTCAGGCGTGTGCCATTGCACCCGGCTTCATTTGGTTTTAAGCAGCTGCTTTCAATGCCTTGCTTCAAAGGAGGTTGTCCTAGAGGTATCTTGAGCCATATGGCAGGTTTTTTCAGAGAGGGGGGCTTTATTTAGCCCCCCTTAATCATGGCATAAAGGATGTTCTTATTTTATTTCCCCAACCCTCCCCACAAGGCTGGTGATTGGAAAGAACATAGTGGAAAAGTGGGGGAACTTTCCAGATCTTATTAAGAAGAAGTAAAACACAGATGGCCCCAGAGCAGGGACCCTTCCAGCCCCACCCCATCACGATGCATTTCACCAGCCCAAGCAGAATCAGGAAGTGAGTGAGTGAGAATACAGAACTCCGTCAATATCACCAGGGCACCACGTCTGGGTTCTGTAGAGTAAATTGACCTGATTGGGCTCCATTCAACCAGTCTATGACTTCAGCCTCTTCCTTCAGCCTCCTCAGCCTAATACAGCCCTGGGCCCAAAAAGCACATGGTCCACCTGCCCAAGGTCCCACTCTACAGCCACCATCCCTACACTGCTAATCCTGCCCAGCCATCAAGCAAATGAATCTCCTGAGGGTTCTCAGGGGACTAAGTGAGAGTGTGGATGACTCAGTGTGACCCCTCCCCACTGTTAGAGAAACAGCTCAAAGCAAATAGTTTGTGATGGTGAGTTAGTAATGTCAGCCTCATTATGGAATATTTTGTGGCAAGTACAGCAGTGAGTAGCATTAGCAAACCTTTAAGACTAATTTTTGTGCCATAAAAGAAAGGGGAAGTTGGAGTCAATAGACTGAGCCTCTGATGATTTATATCTGAGTTTAGACTTGTGTATTTCATTCACTTCTGCAACATTTCTTCTAGTCTATCTGCCTTTGGGGATCTGGTTGAAAGAAGAGTGAGTCATTGTTTGGCCATATCTTCTTTTTAATGTGTTTAATCCCATAATGTAAAAGAGAATTAGGTAAGAGGTTTAAGAGATTAAACAAGATTCATCACTGAATTATTAAAAATTAAACTCTGGCTTAAAACAAGCTAAGAGGAGATGTGAACAACAGTCTTCAGCATTGCAAGAGACACAAAAACTGCTTATTCAGGCATAATAGATGCTATCCACTAGTTTCTTGGTAAAATCAATAACTAACAATAGTAATGTGCTCAAAAGTTATCCTTAATGTTTTTCTGAGACAGTGTGTTGCTGTGACTTAGGCTGGAATGCAGTGGCATGATCATGGCTCACTGCAGCCTCAATCTTCCAGGCTTGAGAGATCCTCCCACCTCAGCCTCCTGCGTAGCTGGGACTACAGGCACGAGCCAATGTGCCCGGCTATTTTTGCTTGTTTGTTTGTTTTCTTTTGTTGCTGTTGATATTGTTGTTTTTGGTATCTAGTCTCCAAAGGTGGCCCTCAAGGATCCATGCCTCCTATGACTCCTGCCCTTCTGTAGTCCCCTCCCACGTGGAATCTAGACTGGCCCAGATTCGCTTGAACCAATAAAACGTGGTAGAAGTGATGCTTAGACCAGTTCCAGGCCAAAGTCTTACAAAAATCTCAGTCTCCCTTTTTGCACTTTTGGGAGCTCTGTGCTGCCATGTATGAAGTCCAACTACTCTGGTTGGGAGGTCATGTGGAAAACAGAGGCCTTGAGACTACGTAGAAATAGAAAAAAATCCTAGCTGCTCAAGCACCCGATCTGAGTCCAGCCTTCCAGCCATCACTGCCAAGGTACCAGACATGTAAGTGAGATAGCTTGGATTTTCCTGTACGGTAGCACTCCCAGGTGACTGCAGCCCCAGCCAACATCACATAGAGTAGAATAACAATCCAGGAGAGCCCAGTCAACCTACAGAATAGCAAGAGAATACAATGGTTCTTGTTTTAAACCCCTAAATTATGGGATGGTTTGTTATACAGTAATAGAAAACCCAAACACTTTTTATATAACAAATCTGATTTTTTTTGAGTAAACAAAGTTAATAAAGTCTAGATTATGTAAAGTAATTTAAAACATTCATTTATTTTGCAGAACACTCAATCAGAAAGAAGCTTCACTGGCTTGGCACAGTGTCTTATGCCTGTAATTCCAGCACTTTGGGAGGCTTGAGGCAGGAGGATTGCTTGAGCCTAGGAGTTCAAGACCCGTTTAGGCAATATAGCAAGATCCAGTCCCTACAAAAAATTTAAAAATTAGCCAGGAGGGCTGGGTGTGGTGGCTAACACCTGGGAGGCCAAGGTGGGTGGATCATGAGATCAAGAGATCAAGACCATCCTGGCCAACATGGTGAAACACCGTCTCTACTAAAAACAAACAAACAAACAAACAAACAAACAAAAAAAACAAAAAAAATTAGCTGGGACTGGTGGTGCGCACCTGTAGTCCCTGTAGTCCCAGCTACTCAGGAGGCTGAGGCAGGAGAATCACTTTAACCTAGGAGGCAGAGGGAGGTGGAGGTTGCAGTGAGGCAACATTGTACCACTGCACTTCAGCCTGATGACACAGTGAGATTCCTTCTCAAAACAAAACAAAACAAAACAAAACAAATTAGCCAGGTGTGGTGGTGCATGCCTGTAGTCCCAGCTATTTGGGAGGCTGAGGTGGGAGGACCACTTAAGTCCTGCAGGTTGAGGCTGCAGTGAGCCATGATTACACCACCGCCTGGGTGACAGAACAAAACCCTGTCTAAAAAAAAAAAAAAAAGAAAAGAAAAGAAAAGAAAGAAAGAAAGAAAGAAAGAAAGAAAGAAAGCCCCATTAAAGCAATATTTAGACCACAATGAAATAGGATAGCTATAATTTAAAAAGACATAATAACAAATGTTGACAAGAATGTGGGGAAATTGGAACTCTGCACTGCTGATGAGAATGTCAAATGGTGCAGCTGCTTTGGAAAACAATCTGGCATTTCCTCAAAGTGTGAAACATAGATTTATCATATGATCCAGCAATTTCACTACTAGCTATATAACCCAAAGAAATGAAAACCAATGTCTCCACAAGAGCTTACTCAGGAATTCTTCATAGCAACACTATTCATAATAGCTGAAAAGTAGGAACAACTCAAATGTCTATCAATTGATGAATGGATAAATAACATGTGGTATTATCTATACAATGGGCTATTATTTGATAAAAAGGAATGAATTACTGATACCTGCTGCAACATGGATGAACCTTGAAAATGTTCAGTGAAAGAAGCCAATCACAAAGATCATAGAGTGTATGATTCCATTTATATGAAATATGCAGAATAGGCAAATCTGTAGAGACACAAAGTAGATTAGTGTTTGCCTAGGGTTGTGGGCAATGAAGAATGATCGCTAATGGGTCTAATGGGTACAAAATTTCTTTCAGGGGTAATGAAAATATTCTAAAATTGATTGTGTTGATGATTTAAAACTCTGTGAATATACTAAAAACATCATATTGTACATTTTAAATGGATAAATTGTATGGTATATGAATTACATCTCAATAAAACTGTTATAAAAAAAGAAGAAATCTTCCATAAGACTGATGTCTATTTTGTTTCACTGCCTTGGGCATGAGAGTCCTGCCTATCATCAGATAGGGCTCAATTAACCTAGATATCTAACTATAACAGTATGTACTTGAATGCACTTTTTTGACAGGGGAGTTTATAGAAACAACATATGAGCTGAAAACTGAATGTCCGTTTATTATACAATTAATACAGTATAATTTTACAGTTGATATCTCATCTTCTCAATAAGGTGATGATCAACACTGAGATTTGGGCTGAATTCTAATATCGTCTGATTGTGAGGTTTTGTTAAGTCACTTCTTGCACCTGCTGTGCTGAGTTCCACATCGCTTCTTGCTGTTTTGTCAGGTCCTTGTACCAAGACTTTTATTTTTATTGCCTGATTATGAACTGATATTAGCTTGTCAGCATGAAGGATGGGAGGAGGGAAGTGTTGCCCCCTCCTCAACTTCCCAGAAAATAAAATAACTATACTTGCAAGAACCATTAAAAGTATCTGAATTCACTGCTTATATAGCAAGAAAACATCAGAGTTACAGTTGCCTGCAACTGCACGATAGCAAAAATTTCATTGTCTAATGGTTACTGTATGGTTGACTTTTATAGTTGTTCTCATGTTTTTGAAACAAATATGTATGCTCTATTTGCTATTGGATTCAGTTGTATACATCTCCATTAATTCAAACTGTTTAACTGCCCATTTAATTCTTCTATAGACTTACTAATGCTTTAGCTACTCACTTAGAATTCACTTATTATTTAGAATGTATAAGTATTTACTTATCGATAATCTAAAAAGTGTCAGGCCCCATGCTGGGCCCTGGAGATTCAATCCTAAACAGGACACATTTCCTGCCCTAAAGTAGCTCATGGTAGATGACAAATGTCTCAGTACATGAGGTTATAGACCTTCAATGCCAATTTGTACTTACTTTGGATTTCTATTTAAAATGTTTAAAAGTATATATTTTATTTAAAATCTCACTTTTTTTGCTATCAAATATTGATAAAGCAGTATTTAAATCTTCCACTATGGTTGTGAAGTTATCAAATTCTCCTATGGATCTGTTAATTTCTGCTTAATACGCTTTGATTTTGAGGCTTTACTGTTAGGTACACAGTTGTTCTAATTCTTATATCTTCCTGATGAGTTCTATTAACTCCTGTAGTGTCTAATCTGCTGTTCAGGCCATACAGTGACATTTTATCTCAGACGTTATGGTTTTCATCTCTAGAGGTTCAATTTGGGCCTTTTTTATGTCTTCCATGTCTCTACTTAACATGCTCAATCTTTCCTCTAGCTTCTCAATCATGTGAAATATACTTACAACAACTTTCAATGTTCTTATTTCCGAATTCTGTCATCTATGCTGTTTCTCAATATGATTTTATTAATTGATTTTTCTCATCATTATGGATCATAATTTCCTACTTCTTTGCATACCTAGTAAGTTTTTATCGGATGTCAGACATTGTGTATTCTACCTTGTTAGATGCTGGATGTTTTCATGTTCTTATAAATGTCTCAAGCTTTGTTCTGGGACAGAGTTAAATTACTCAAAAACAGTTTGATCCTTTCAAGTCTTCTTTTTTTTTTTTTTTTTTTTAAATTTCAATAGGTTTTTGGGGGAACCACGGATGTTTGGTTACATAGATAAGCTCTTTAGTGGTGATTTCTGAGATTTTGGTGCGTCCATCATCTTAGCAGTGTACACTGTACACAATGTGTAGTCTTTTATCCCTCACACCCTCGTTCCCTTCCCCATGGTCCCCAAAGTCCATTGTATTGTTCTTATGCCTTTGCATCCTCACAGCTTAGCTCCCACTTATGAATGATAACATACGATTTCCATTCCTGAGTTACTTCACTTAGAATAATGGTCTGCAACTCCACCCAGGTTGCTGCAAATGCCATTATTTTGTTCCTTTTTATGGTTGAGTAGTATTCCATGGTGTGTGTGTGTGTGTGTATCACATTTTCTTTATCTGCTCGTTGATTGGTGGGCATTTGGGCTGGTTTCATGCTTTTGCAATTGCAAATTGTGCTGCTATAAACATGTGTGTGCAAGTGTCTTTTTCATATAATGATGTATTTTCCTCTGGGTAGATACCCAGTAGTGGAATTTCTGGATCAAAAGGTAGATCTACTTTTAGTACTTTAAGGAATCTCTATACTGTTTTCCATATTGGTTGAACTAGTTTACTTTCCCACCAGCAATGTGAAAGTATTCCCTTTTCATCGCATCCACGCCAACATTTATTATTTTTTAATTTTTTAATTATAGCCATTCTTGTAGGAGTAAGGTGGTATCTCATTGTGGCTTTGATTTGCATTTCCCTGATAATTAGTGATGTTCAGTATTTTTTCATATGTTTGTTGGCCATTTGTACATCTTCTTTTGAGAACTATCAAAAGAAAGACCCATTATGGTAGATGCAATCCTGCACTACCCAAATCTCTCTTCCAGACTAATGGACCTAATCCTCCAGATGCTGGATACTGGGAGCTGGGGCTGCTTCTAGGAAACAATGCTCAAATGTCAGAAATGTCAGTCCTCTCCAGGAATTGCCCTCTGCTGAATAGTGCTGCTTTACTCACAGGGTCACACTGCTTCCTGAGGACAGCCTGCATCCAGTGATTGGTTGATGCAGGATTACAAAGAACCGGTCTTCTCATCCCTATGGTGGACAATTCTAAAGTTTCATCTTAGTCTCAGAGTTCCCTGTGGTAGGATGATCAACTCATCCTAGTTTGCCAGAGACTATCCTGGCTTTAGCACTGAAATTTCCACATCCTACGAAACTTCCAAGTCCTAGGCAAACCAGGTCATTCTTTTCATGAGGTGGCTGAAGTCTTAGTTGAGACTCCATCATAACTCACCCTCTCCCTCTGCCCAGTCCTGCTTCCATCCCCTACACTGGTGCTGATCCCAAGAGCGCTCCCTGATAAGCCTCCTGCATGCTAATCTCTGTCCGAGTCTACTTCCCAGGGAAACCAACCCACCAACCTACAACACTCACGTCTTTTTAAATTTTATTATAGAAAATTTTCAGATGTTTTCCTCTTAAAGATTGCTCTTTTCATATTCCCTCTTCTTTTCTGCAGGGACGCTCACTAAATGCATGTTAAATCTCTTTTTCCTTCATTTCCCTTAATCACTCTTTTTAAAATTTCCGTTGTTCTTCTAACTTTGAATTTACTAATTTTGTCTTCATCTGGGCCTAATTTTCTGTTTAACACATCTATTGGCTTTTACACCTTAATAACTTCCTTCATCTGGCGTTGAATACACCATCATCATCTGGTTTTCTTCCTATATTTCTGGTTGCTCTGTTTCAGTCTCGTTAGCTGGTTCCTCTTCATCTTCCCTACTTCCCAATGATGAAGTCCCCAGGGATCAGTCCTTGGACCGCTTCTCTTTTTTGCAATCTCAACCACTTTCCAGATGAAGTCATGAGTCTTGAGTCTTATGACTTCAAATCCCGCAGATATGCTGATAATTTTCAAATTTATATCTTTAGTTCAGACCTCCCCGCTAAATTCCAGACCCCTATACCTAGCTGACTAGGAGATATCTCCACTTGGAAGTTTAAAAATGGAGCTCCTGATCTTCATTCCCAAACCCTGCCATTTTTCCTATCTCATTTAATGAGATTGAAGGTGGTATTCAGATATTACAGATGTTCAGTTTAAAAATCTTTAATTTCTCTTTGTCTCACACTGTAAATATTGCAAATCTTATGGGTTTTACCTAAAAACAGATCTGGTCCAAGTCACCATCATTTCTTGCCTGGATTATTGCAATAGTCTCCTAGCTGGTCTACCTACACTGTATTCTCAGTATGGCTGCCAGAGTGATGCTGTGAAAGTTACTCAGATCCTTATGTCCCTCTGCTCAGAACCCACCACTGGCTCCCTTGTCATTGGAGTAAAACCAAAGTCTTCAGTGTGGCCTGCAAGCCCCTGCACAATTCAGCCCTCTGTTATGTCATGAACTCATCTCCCATTACTCTCTCTCTTCCCTTTCTCTCTCTTCCCTTTCTCTCTCTCTCTCTCTCTCTCTCTCTCACACACACACACACACACACATACACACACACACACACACACACTCTCTACTTCTATCTACACAGCAAGCAAGGCTCCTTGCTGTAACTTAAAAACACCAGGCATGTTCCCCACTCAGGACCTTTGTTCTGGCTATTTCCTCTGCCTGAAAAGTTCTTCCTCATGCAGCAATTTGACTTGCTCTCTCACTTTTTCAGGAGAGGAATAAAAATCACTTTCTCAGTGAGGCTTTCTCAGACACCCTATCTAAAATTTCAACCGCTCCCTCCCCTCTTTTTTCTTTTCTTTTTCAATTTCTTTTCTTTTTCTTTTTCTTTTTTCTTTTTTTTTTTTTTTTTGAGACAGGGTCTCACTCTGTCACCCCGGCTGGAGTGCAGGGGAACCTGCAGCCTCGACCTCCCAGGCTCAAGCGATCCTCCCACCTCAGCCTCCCCAGTAGCTGAGACTACAGGTGCACATCACCACACGTGGCCTTAACCCCCCTTTTTGATGTTTCACATCCCCCTTCCCTACTTTGTTTTTTTCTGTGTAGCCCTTATCCCTACCTAACATGCTATGCATTATATTTATTATCTGTGTTCTTCATTAAAATGTAAACTCTGCCAGGCATGGTGGCTCATGCCTGTAATCCCAGCACTTTGGGAGGCCAAGGTGGGTGGATTATCTAAGGTCAGGAGTTCGAGACCAGCCTGGACAACATGACGAAACCCCGTCTCTACTAAAAATACAAAAATTAGTCAGGTGTAGTGGCACATGCCTGTAATCCCAGCTACTCGGCAAGCTGAGGCAGGAGAATCGCTTGAACCTGGGAGGCGAAGGTTGCAGTGAGCCGAGACCGTGCCATTGCACTCCAGCCTGGGTGACAGAGCGAGACACTATCTCAAAAAAAAGAAAAAAGAAAAAGTAAACTCTACTAGGACAAGGATTTTTGTCTGGTTTGTTCGCTGCAATATCCTCAGAGCCTCTGTGTGTCTGGCACATTATATGAGCTCAATAAATATTTGATGAATGAATGAATGAATGATTGCCTCTATTTTTCATTTCTGGAAGTTTGATTTGGTTCTTTCTTCAAATTGCCCTACTCTTATTTAATAGTGTCCTATTGCTTTTTAATTTATAGTGATTAATAGCATCGGCTCTGGAACTAAACTGTGTGGGTTCAAATCTCAGCTCTGCCACTCTAATAGCTTGTGGTGACCATGAGCAAATTTCCTAATATCTCATCTGTAAAAGAGAGAAAGCAGTAGTACCTACCTACTTCACAGGGGCTTTGTGAGGACTGAATGAGTTAATATTTTGTGAAGCCCTT
This sequence comes from Macaca thibetana thibetana, assembly GCF_024542745.1. Taxonomy (NCBI): domain Eukaryota; kingdom Metazoa; phylum Chordata; class Mammalia; order Primates; family Cercopithecidae; genus Macaca; species Macaca thibetana. Next base: position 43,439,642 of record NC_065581.1, on the reverse strand, counting down.
AGAACAGTTTTATATGTTTGCCATCATCATTATCACCATCATTTCTTTAATCATTTAAAATCAACTATTATTTATAGCATTCTCGAGATTCTCTATTATTTTGACTTTTGGTAAGTGCCAATTTTTCTGTTTCTTGCATATGCTAACTCTCTACCGATAAAAATCTAATCACCATGGAGCATCAGGAGCCAGTCTGTAGTCTGACTAAATTCGTTATTAACTCAGTCCAGCAAGGGAGGCCACTCCAGGGGAACTGCGGAATGTCGCTCCAAAGAGAGGAAGCTGCTGAAGGATTCTGAAGATTCCAAGGGAAGTAGGCATCAATTCTGGATTGGTTGCTCCTACTCTGGTTGGGGGCAGGGTCGATTAAGAGAAGTGATGATTAACTAGGTATTGGGTGCTCCCATGAGGCAACAGTAGCTCAGCAATTGGGTACCCAGCAATAGGTGGGTATGGCAAAGCTGTCTGGGAGTTTGGTAGGAAAGCAGTCATCACTCAAAGAGGGGGTCTTATGGCATTTTGCAGCTGCCGACTGACTTTGGGGGAAGCAATGTTCCTGTGAACTTTGCAGCTGGCTTTCTTTATGTCTGTCTTCTTTCTGGCCTGAATTGACACAGTTGCTTTTTCTTTTCTTTCTTTTTCCAGTCCAACCTGATTTCCACTCTTTAAATCTTAGACAGGATTTGACTCTCACCAGCATAGCAGGGTATCTGTAATTTTTCATTGTGAACTTGTCTTCAACAGGTTGTTTCTCCCTATGGGAGTCCTTGAAACTCTTGAGTAGTAACATTTTCTCCATGGAGATGACTCACACATTTGCTTCTGTCAGAATGCTGAGTGTGTCAATGGCCCTCACTCCTATGCACATGGCATAGACCCAGGGTTTAGATTTCTCTGGATGACATTTTCCCCCTCATGTTCAGGACCTTAAACAAATGGTGAGATTCCTGGCTGATTCTCAGGGCCCATGTTCAGTTTTTCTATCCCCATTTAAGGGGAAAGAGTGCTACAAGGCCTTATTTATGTATGTATGTATGTATGTATGTATGTATGTATTTATTTATTTATTTATTTTAAGAAAAGGAGTCTCACTATGTTGCCCAGACTGGCCTCAAACTCCTGGGCTCAAGCGGTCCTCCTGCTTCAGCCTCCCAAGTGGCTGGGACTACAGGCGTGTACCACCATCCCAGCTCAAGGCCTTCAATTTTATGCAGGGCTCACTGCCTTCCTCCTGTCCTCTCATGGGTATTAGGCCCTGGCCCTAACTCCAGATCCATATTCTTCTGGGTTACTATGAAATCAGCTCAGTTAGCTGCTCTGCCTTTGATGGCTTTCTTCATTCCTAGCACTTGGAGATTTGGATTATTTTTATTCCACATCTTCTCTGTATTTGTGCTAGAACTGGGCCTACTTCCACAGTAGTTTTGTTGACTCAGTCCTGATGCTAGGACCTCAATGGTGGTTAAAAGCTCAGACTTTGGGGACAGATATGGGTTTAAATCCTGGAGCCCATGGCTATTTTTTCTATGACTTTGGTAAACCCTTTTTTTTTTTTTTTTTTTTTTTTTTTTGAGATGGAGTCTCGCTCTGTTGCCCAGGCTGGGGTGCAGTGGCCGGATCTCAGCTCACTGCAAGCTCCGCCTCCCGGGTTTACGCCATTCTCCTGCCTCAGCCTCCCGAGTAGCTGGGACTACAGGCGCCCGCCACCTCGCCCAGCTAGTTTTTTTGTATTTTTTAGTAGAGACGGGGTTTCACCGTGTTAGCCAGGATGGTCTCCATCTCCTGACCTCATGATCCGCCCGTCTCGGCCTCCCAAAGTGCTGGGATTACAGGCTTGAGCCACCACGCCCGGCCCACTTTGGTAAACTCTTTAAGTGTCCTTCTCTTGTCTGGAAAATGAGAACAATGACATGCCTGTTAAATGAGGTAGTAAATACCAAACACATACATAAGAACTCAGTAGCCAGGAGTGATGGCTCACTCCTATAATCCCAGCACTTTGGGAAGCCGAGGCAGGTGGATCACTTGAGGTCAGGAGTTTAAGACCAGCATGGCCAACATGGCAAAACCCTGTCTCTACTAAAAATACAAAAATTAGCCGGGTATGGTGGCATGTGCCTGTAATCCCAGCTACTCAGGAGGCTGAGGCAGAAGAATTGCTTAAATCCAGGAGGCAGAGGTTGCAGTGAGCTGAGATCGCGCCACTGCACTCCAGCCTGGGGAACAGAGAAAGACTCTGTCTCAAACAAAAACAAAACCAAAACTCAGTAGATACCATTATTAGTATTACTATCAATATAGAAAATTAAAGAAATAAAAAAAGAACAAGAAAGAAAATAGTGTGTGCCACCTGGTGGCAAGACTTACCTCCCAAATCAGGAGGTCTTCCTCTATCCATCTTGGACACATTGTACCTACAAATACAGAATCCTTACCCATTCAGTTGCCCCCCAAAAGCCTTTGATTTCCTCAGGAGGGTTCTGAAAAATGTCTTCCTCTTGTTACTTTACCCAGAACATGGCTTAAGTCTTTGGCTGCTGGAGATGGAAGATCTGCCTTTGAATATGAGAGTTCTGACCAACTACTTCTGTGTTCTGTGTTTTGTGATGTGTTGTGTCAGTGGGTTAGTGTTTTTCTGCTTCCTCTTAAGTAGAATAACTTGAGAATAACTTTCTCTTTGGTAGACTTAAGAGAATAACTTAAGAGAATAACTTAAGAGAACAACTTCCTCTGAAGTAGAATAACTTAAAAGAATAACTTCCTCTTAAGTAGAATAAGTTAAGAGAATAACTTTCTCTTTGGTGACTTCTGAAACAGAACTTCCCCCTCCCCAACACACAGAAGTGTGCATACACAGGCACATAACAACCAGGCAGTACGCCGAGGTCATAACACCTCATTCATAACACCATTAAATTATAATCTAACCATTAAATTATAGTTAAGATGATCATCAGCAGTGCAATGCCATGTGAGCTACACATATTTATTCCCCACATGTCTGATTTTGGAAATCTGACATCTTCTCTAAATAAGTGCACCTTCCTCTCAACGCTCTTTCTCAATAAAGACAAATGTGTCATCGACACACATACTCAGTTTCTATCCCTAAATTTCCCTACCAGGGAAGTCTAATAACTGTTTTATATATCCAAGGATATCTATGTGTCTAGCTATCTCATGCTTCTGGAATTCTAAATTCACATATTATGAAGATTAAATGGAAAAGCATGCATGGATGTATCTAGCCCTCATTTGGTACTCAGTCAGCCCTCAATAAATGTTGGAATTGAACATGTCCCTAGCCTCTACATACTGGTGCTATCTAAGGTAGATTTTTAAAATATGCAAATCATAAATTCTCTAGTACATTTGTTTTCAAAAGTTTCTTATATGTGTGTGTGCATATATGTATATTATATGCATGTGTATGTATACGTTGGCCTGCCAGTCACTGTTTCTGTTTCTCAAATGAGTCAGGATAAGCTCTGGAAAGCCAAGAGTGATTTATATTCTATACTGTGAGTCCTCCCCCACCAGAAGGCCTTACACTTTGCATAGATTCTTCTTATACACATAATGATGTTCAGGGCTGGCTTTGGTGTATCAGAGTGAACCTCAAGGGGCCTGGGGGGAGTTGTGTTGTTCCCCACTCCATGTCAAATATTACAGATAGGCCCACTCAGCTCCATTCCCACTCCCAGAAAAACTTCGAAATGTGTTGTTCTGAGCTATAAGTGGTTGAGAATACCCTCCAATGGGTTATATGTTCCCAAGGTTGATAAACTTTTATAGGATTCCAAGGCAGAAACAAGTGGGGGTAATTTTTCCAGCTAATATGCTTGCTAAATGCTTCAGATAAAAAGAGAAAGGCTATTAATTTCCTAGACTCCTTTAGAGCTGGAGTTCTGAGTCCATCAAGGAAACTCACTTGGGGGTTTGGAAGGCAGAAACAAGGTGGGGGCCACAGGTCTGCTATTCTCTGTCATTCTCCTGGCAGGTACGCATGTGGAGACAGTGGAGTTCTGTGACAGAAGTGGGAAGAGTCCCACTGTCTGGTTCTTAGCTTTGTGGGTGTCAGGAACGATGTGATCCTAGTATTTCCTGATTCTCCAACTTATTGTAGTGACAGAAGCAGCAGCTCCCTCATGGGCCACTTCTGCCATCTTGTTCTGGGGAGTCATTCTTGGAAGGTCACCCTAGGGCTCTTCCTACAGCACCTAAAACATTTTTTTAAGTACATAATTCTCTTGTCAAGGGATCATTTGGTTAAATTAGCCCTAGTGGTTTCTGCAACTGAACCCTGATGGATAGACCCTAGAAACACCCCTTCCTCTCACATCTCCATGCTCTCTCAACCCAGGCTGGTGACTGTAATGCTAGCTGGAAAATTCTGCCTTTGAATCCTGTAGATGCTTATCAACATTGGGAACATATAACCCAGTGCAGGACATGCTCAACCACTTATAGATCTGACAATATACTTAGAAGTTTTCGGCCGGGCACGGTGGCTCACGCCTGTAATCCCAGCACTTTGGGAGGCCGAGGCGGGCGGATCACAAGGTCAGGAGATCAAGACCGCGGTGAAACCCCGTCTCTACTAAAAATACAAAAAATTAGCCAGTCGCTGTAGTGGGCGCCTGTAGTCCCAGCTACTCAGGAGGCTGAGGCAGGATAATGGCGTGAACCCGGGAGGTGAAGCTGGCAGTGAGCCGAGATCGCGCCACTGCACTCCAGCCTGGGGGACACAGTGAGACTCCGTCTCAAAAAAAAAAAAAAGGAAGTTTTCTCCTGGTAAAAAGCTTTGACTGCGTGGAAAAAAATAAAGAAACAAAAAAGGCTACGGGTGTAGTGGGCACCTTTTTAGAGGAGTTGCCACCGCAGGAGAGAACCAGGTACTGAGCCGGAAGATAAATGTTGCTACCTCTATGCTTTTACCCCACACCTTCCCCTGATGACGATGGCGTTTGGTTTTAGAGCAGAGTGGCACCATCAGGGAAACCAAGTAACCGGGAAAGTGGATGGAAAAGTCACTCATCCCAACCATCCTCCTTGCCTGAATCTGCAGCCATGATGCAAATTTTCCAAAATGCTCTGTTTAGCAAGAGTTGGCTGGAAGTTCTAAAGAAAAAAAAAACCCTAATAATATTTTTGTTCTCATCCTAAGTGTTCTTGCAGGGGAAGTATTTTTTTTAAATTTAAAAATAAAATGTAGTTATTTTTATTTAAGACAATTCCCCATCTTGAACACATTTACATTTTTTTCTTTCCCCATTTACAGCCTATTTCCTGAAAAATGTTGAGAAGATTTAAGTGTCTAATATTTTCCAAGGCCATCTCATGATTCATCAGTTTATTGTTTGTTAAGTATCAGACTCAAGAAACTGACTTAGATGGGAATGTTGATCTGGATTTTCTCCTCTGATTTACTTCACAGATGACGGGAGAATGAATTAAAAGATTAAAAAGTCAACATTTTGCTGAGTCCTTTGAATAACAAAGAGGTCCTGTAAGAACCAAATGAAGCTAAATAGGCAATCTTTGTCCTATGATACAGCATCAAATATTAATAGAATTTGTGACGGGAGGGAGAGGGCGGGCTCGGTAGCTCCTGCTTGTAATCCCAGCACTTTGGGAGGCCAAGGTGGATGGATCACCTGACGTTGGGAGTTCACGACCAGCCTGACCAACATGGAAAAACCCTGTCTCTACTAAAAATACAATATTGGCAGGGCGTGGTGGGGCATGCCTGTAATCGCAGCTACTTGGGAGGCTGAGGCAGGAGAATCGCTTGAACCCAGGAGGCAGAGGCCGCGGTGAACTGAGATCGAGCCATTGTACTCCAGCCTGGGCAATAAGAGTGAAACTCCATCTCAAAAAAGAAAAAAAAAAAGGATTTGTGACCAAAAGGGCCTTGGACCTGTCACCTAATTTCACAGAAGAAGAAACTGAGCCCTAAAGAAGGGAAATGACTAACTCAGGATCGCCAGTGACCAGTGGCAGAGCTGGGAGTAGAATTCAGATCTCCTGAGATTCACCCTCTGGTGCTTTCTCTCCTGTCTTGCTTATTTTCATATGTACCCTTTTTTATCACACTTCCCTTTCCTGCTTCCCAGGCTTTTGATCACACTTCTACTTTCCTGCTTTTCAGCCTGAGTATGTCTACTTATGAGAAATACAGAGATCATTTAAGGAACTGCGAATTTCCTTCTCGCTTCGAGCTCCATCGAAGTCAGGACTCCCATTCACATGGGACAGATGAGAAAGAAAAAAGTTCAGAGGGGAGTTTCACCTGCCAGAGTCCACACAGCTACGGTTAGACCTCAGACCTCCTGAAGCCGACGTCCGTCCCTACACATTAAAATAGGTGGGCTGGTACATTACATGAATGTACTGTTCTTTTGTTTAAAGAAGTGTATGGGAATCAGAATTTGGTCTAATTAAAGGCCATTGGGGGTGGATTAATGAAGTACAAAAAGGGCCTCATTAAAAGAAGCTGTCCTCTAAAAGGCAAGCCAATGGCAGTTACCTTTCCAAAGTGAACATTAGAAAGTGGTTCCTGTGTAATTTTCCAATCATTTAACTTAAAGATTCCTATCTATAGATACATGAGGGTCTGCATGTACTTTTGTGATGGCCTGAACCAAGGTTGACTTGAGCAAAAAGCTGCTCAAGGCCAGTGATCATGGTTTAAATTATGAAAGTAATATAAGCACATTACAGATCTTTGGAAAGTTCAGGAAGGAAAAATATGTACCCATGGTTCTACCATCCAGCATGGTATTGTTAATTATTTTGTACATTCCCTTTCCGTCTTTTTACCAGAAGTATCTTTACATAGTTTTAAATGGTCTTCCTCTAATTTTCATAGCATACTATGACCTTGTATTCCCTGTGACATTAGATCATAAACATTTTTCTCATACATTTTGTCTTCATGAGCATCACATCTAATGGCTGCAAAAAGGTCCATTTCATGGGGGTCCCATAAGGTGCTCATGATTTTCTAGAGGATTCATGAACATCATTCCAGGGGAGTCATATTGTCAAAGACAACAATGGCATTTGTTTTAATTTTGAAAAGTAAAAAGTAGCTCAGTTTTTTATTTAAAACATTGCCCCTTTAAAGCTGAGCAGCGTGAGAGCCTCTGGGTGTGTGTCACGTGGATACACACAGGGTTAGTGGAGATAATAAGCCAGTTCGTCAGTCCATATCTCGCTCAGCACAACACACTGGGGACTAACACCTAAGAAGTCTATTGGACAGTTATAAATTCCACATGGATGCATGCTATAACATGGATGAACCTTAAAAACATTATGCTGGCCGGGCGCAGTGGCTCATGCCTGTAATCCCAGCACTTTGGGAGGCTGAGGCAGGCGGATCACCTAAGGTCAGGAGTTTGAGACCAGCTTGGCCAACATGGTGAAACCCTATCTCTACAAAAAATACAAAAATTGGCCAGGCATAGTGGCGGGTGCCTGTAATCCCAGCTACTCGGGAGGCTGACGCAGAATTGCTTGAACTCGGGAGGTGGAGGTTGCAGTGAGCTGAGATTGTACCACTGCACTCCAGCCTGGATGACAGAGTGAGACTCTGTCTCAAAAAAGAAAAGAAAAGAAAAGAAAAGAAATTTAGGGGACACATTCAAACTATAGCAAGGAACAATTCGTTTACTGGGAATAATGATTATCCATACCCCAATTCCATTTCCAAATGTACTTGTAGAAAATTGTTTGCAAATGACAGCCTGAAATCTCTCTCATCTCTTTGTTTTGAAACAAAGTATAAAATGTCCAAAAATAAAACAGTTGAGATCCAAAGTTTGTGATTCATAAGGTCAATGATTGGGTTTTCATGCTAATATGTGAGATGTGACTCCTTCAAACTTCTTTGTTATGACATCAGCCACATTACTCATCTGACGTGAAAAGAAATTTTTAATTAAAAAAGTTGATATTTTAAGCTAAAATGCAAAAATTCTAAACATTAGGCAATTACAATATCTTTTGTCCATTTAACTGCCATAGCATGTAGTTAATTTTATTTTATTTTATTTTATTTTTTGAGACAGAGTCTTACTTTGTAGCCCAGGCTGTAGTGCAGTGGTTTGATCTTGGCTCACTGCAACCTCTGCCTCCTGAGTTCAAGTGATTCTTATGCCTCAGCCTCCCGAGAAGCTGGGGTTACAAGCGTGTGCCACTATGCCCAGCTAATTTTTGTATTTTTAGTAGAGACGAGATTTCACCATTTTAGCCAGGCTGGTCTTGAACTCCTGACCTCAGGAGATCCACCCACCTTAGCCTCCCAAAGTGTTGGGATTACAGGCATGAACCACTGGGCCCAGCTGCATGTAGTTACTTTTAATCTATACTGAATATAGGCTTGGTCCCTAAACTGACCATAATAATTTCATTTCAAAATGTAAATCACAAACTATATTTTGTCTTACATTATTGATTTAAAGTATGTGTCACATGTTAAACAGAAAGTTGAATTTTGTCTTAATAACATGAATATTATTGAAGATTACATTAAATTAATATTTTTTGTAGAATTGTAATACTTTTTAAACATACAAAATTTCACAAAAAATTATAAAACATATATCAATGAGCTAATATTTATAATATTCTAAATATTTTTGAAGTGCCTGTAACAATGCCTAGAACAGTGCCTGGTATATAATAAGCATTACGTGTGTCTGTTAAATAAAAAGAAAATGAAATTACAAAATATTTTAAAATACTGTAAGTTTTATAAGTATATTTATATACATGAATTGATAAAGAACATTTGCACAGTAAAAAAATATACATTGGAAGATGCAGATTAATGTAATCATTCCCCCATTTTTGGCTATTCAGGTTACTGTCAGTGTTTTTTAAAGGATTACTATGATGAACATTTTTCAAGCATAAAGAAGTTTCAGTAGTTTATGTTATTTTCTCAAAGTATCTTCACAGAATAGAGTAGCCAGTGCAAAAGTTGTGATGACACGTATTACTTTCTATATGTGTCATAGTTGCTAATATTATCTTAGTGGCACTTAGCATAAGGAAAATACGATGCCCCAACTCTGAGTCAGGCTCTGTTGCAAGAGGTTTGCCAAACTTATTGCTATGGTTGGAATATTTATTTCCTTCAAAACTTATGTTGGAATTTAATCTCCAACATGGTAATATTAAGGAGGGGGTCTTTAAGAGGTGACTGGGTTATGAGGTCTCTGCTCTCATGAAGGGGTTAGTTGATCAGGGGGTTAATGGATTAGTGGGCTATCCTGGGAGTAGGACTGGTGGTTTTATTAGAATAGGAAGAGAGACCTGAACTAGCATCCTCAGCCCCCTCGCCACGTGATGCCCTATGCCACCTTGGGGCTCTGCATAGTCCTCACCAGCAAGAAGGCCCTCACCAGATGTGGCCCCTTGACCCTGGACTTCTCAGCCTCCATGACTATAAGAAATAATTGTTTTTTTCTTTATAAATTACCCAGATTCAGGTATTCTATAAGCAACAGAAAACAGGCTGGGCGCAGAAGCTCAAGCCTATAATTCCAGCCCTTTGGGAGGCCAAGGTGGGCGGATCACCTGTGGCTGGGAGTTTGAGACCAGCCTGGCAAAACAACCTCCTTACCAAAAATGCAAAAATTAGCTGGGCATGGTGGCACATGCCTGTAATCCCAGATACTCAGGTGACTGAGCCATGAGAATTGCTTGAACCCAGAAGGGGGAAGTTGCAGTGAGCTGAGATGGCATTACTGCACTCTAGTCTGCCTGACAGAGCAAGACAAGAAAAAAAAAAAAGGCAATAGAAAATGGACGAAGGCACTTATCTTTATGGATCTTCACGATAATTCTGTTGGGTAAGAGGTAGTATCATCATTCCTATTTTCTAGATGAATCGACTGAGACTCAAAGAGTGGAATCACAATGACCTGATATCTAGGAGGGAGCACTGAGTTTCAACTGCAAGTGCGCCAAGTAGGAAAGACCGTCTTGTGGTAAATTTCTTTCTCTTGGCTAAAAGCAGGGGGTGATATGGGGTCAGTTTGTTATTGTCACCTATAAGAGAGATGGAAAAGGCTCCTACATTATCATGAACTTGAGAATCTTACAGTTAAAAATTGGAAAGATGAAAAATGGGTGGAGAGTGGGACAGGAGTGATTGGTAAGGTTACTTGACGTATCAGTTCCCTAGGGCATCCATCACAAAGTACCACAAACTGGGACGCTTAAACAATAGATATTCATTCTCTTATAGTTTTGAAGGCTAGAAGTCCAAAATCAAGGTGTCAGCAGGCAACTGATCTCTCTGAAGGCTCTAGTTTCAGGTGGTTACTGTCAGTCTCTGGCATGGCTTGGCTTGTGCACCCATCACTCTAATCTCTGTCTTCACATGGTCTTCTCCCCACTGGGAAGACAGAGATAGCGATTTGGACACAGACACCAAGTCTCTGTGTAAAGACAATATTTCCAAATAAGACTCTGGGTGAACATGAATTGTGCAGGGTTACTATTTAACCCAGTACTGTACACTTGGGTAGGAGAAGCCTGATACTTCTGCCCCTTCCCACTTTCTACTTTGTGTATGCAGTGGTTAGCAGAGGTATCTCTGCTCTCAGAAGTGAGGGGAAATCCTTATGTCCCTAGGCAATGTCTTAGTAGGCTGCTGACACCCAGGAGAAACAGTCTCTTCAGACTCAGAAGGCTACATCTAGGCCCATCCCCATCATCTTCCTCCACAGTTGCTGGAAGAAGGTTGCAATAAACAGCTCCCCTAGTTGGGGCAACAGAGAATCTCAAAGGAAAAGATGTGCACAGAGCCAAGAATTACTAACGCATCGTAAAAGAGAAGCACGAAATGAAACAAATGACTATAATATCTGAGAAACAAATACTAGAACTCGCAGAAGGTGATTTTAAGAGAAGTATAATGAACCTTTCATCACAGGGATAAAAGACAATTGAATCCATAAGACAAGAAGGAAATTATGAAAAAGAATCAAATAGGGATCTTGGAAGTGAAAAGTATTCAGAAGAGAGGGAAATGGTAGAATGAATACGGATGAAGAGCTGTATATTGAGCTAGAAACAATAGCTGAGGGATTATCCCAGAATGTAGTATAAGAAGACAGAGAAAAATTATGAAAGAAATGTTTAGAAACATGGAGGGTAGAACCAAAGCTCCCAAATCTATCAATTCACATTCCAGAAGAAAATAAAAAATTGAAAATATGAGAGAGAGGAAAAATTAAAAACATATTAAAAGAAAAATTTCCAGAGTTGAATAAAAGCACAAATCTTCCAGTTGAAAACTGAGTAGGATGAATAGAAATGACTACACTTAGATACAAATAGTGAAATTTTAGAACAAGTGTAAGGAGAAATTCTAAAAGCATCCAAAGATTTTTAAAAATTTTTCTGCAAAGACTAATATCAGAATTCTCAGTAAAAATGCATTGCATACAAGAAGGCAATATAAATACATCTTCAACATTTTGAGAGAACATGGTTACAAACCTAGAATTCTATATCCAGCTAAACTATTAAGTGTAAATGCAAAAAAAAAAATACATTTATAAATATTCAAGGATTTGGAAAATTTACCATCCACAATGAATTAAGAGAGAATGAACTTAACCAGAAAACAAAAACAGAACAAAACAAACAAACAAAAAAAGAAATATATGAAGCAGTATCTTATTGAAGAAATCAGTAAAATTTATTGTAAAACTCATATAAGTTAGGATAACCACTAGAAGAAGTGACAGGTGCAAGTTTTAAATTTTGAGAAGGACAAAATAAGACAAAGAAAACTCACTGATTTTGCAAAAGGCAAAAGGAAATAAAAAAAAAATCCAGGAGAAGTAGAAAAGACAAATAAAATGAGAGGAATAGTTCAGATGTCTCAATATCACATTAAATATGATTGGGTTAAGCCCATGGATAAAAGGAGAATTTTAGATTGGATGTTTGAAAACCATTATAAGAGACGCATCTAAAACAAAATCATCTGAGAAGTTTGAAAATAAAGTGATGGAAAAGGATATTCCAATGAAAAAATGTGTGATTATATTTAAATCAGATAAAACGGAATTCAAGGAAGGTTTAGAAAGTGGATCTACCTAGCAGTAGTCAGCACCCCTGGTAACTAGATAGTAGTTTCTAAACATCATTTCACACATACACACGAAATCAATGTTCACTTGAAAAAAGGCTGATTCCAGGTCTGGGACAAGAAATATACAAGATGAGCCTAGACCAACATGTCATATCTTAAGCAAGAAAGCTGAAGACTACAGAGAGAGTGTCAAAATTGCTTAGGAAACAACTTGAAGAGGCTTTTACTGGCTAAAGATGCAACAATCATGCATTAATAAAAACGATAATTACAATGATTAAAACACTTCAAATATACTTAAGTTTATGAATATGGAAATGAAATAATTTTTTTTAAAAAACCCTTATTGGCCACTTTCTATAAAAAAAAAAAAAAACAGGGAACAGAGGAACATGTTAAACACTATCACAGAAAGATAATCAGCAAAATCCAGACTGTAGGAAATTCTACAGAACAAATGATCCAAAAAATATATTCCAAGCAAAAAAGAAAGTGTGTATTTGTGTGTGGTCGGAGGGATTACAGATTACGAGTTACCTAAAAAACATCACTCGATTGCATGTAAGAATCTTAACTGAATCTTTTTTTTAACATAAACTCAAGATTTTATTGTCTTCATAATAAAACAAAAGATGACACTCAGAACTATATCACTTGACCCCCTTCTCTTCTTATCTCCTCCCAGTTCAAAATGCTTGCATCTCTTAATAGCCAGCATTCTCTTAGATCTGCAGTTGGGCTCAATGCACTCAAGTCTTAGCACAGTCTTCTTTGTAGTTTTAGCCTTTTCCTGGAAAATCCGCTTAGTCTGTCCACCATAGCCACTATGCTTCCCATCAAGGCCCTTTTCCCTGGGCATATAGAGAATCCTTGCCCTTCTCGTACTGTGTCACTTTGTGGGGTTGGTACTTGCCATACTTCTTACAGAAAGTCCACTGAGTTTTAGGAACATTCATAATGTTTGCAGGATCATTATTGGCATGGAAAACTGAATGTTGATAAAAACAAACACATTGGCCCTCAAGGTGGCTCATGCCTGTAATCCCAACACTATGGGAGGCCGAGGATCACTTGAGCCCAGGAGTTCAAGACTAGTCTGGGCAAAATAGTAAGACCCAGTCTCTAAGAAAATAAATAATAATAATAATAATAAACAAAAAGAAAGTTTATATAATTCGCTACATGCACAAATTAAAGCATCTGATTATATCAATAAATGCTAAAAAAATTGAAAAATTTAACACCTGTTAAGATTTTCAAAAGACTTGCAGTAGCTTGCTATAGAAGGGAAATTTTCTATCTTAGTTAAAGGGACTACCAAAAACCTATGACTATCACCATACTTTGTGGTGAATTTAGAGGTAATCCTATTACCTCAGGAATGGGACAAGGATGCTTGCTTTCATGCTGCTATACAACACCAAACTGGATGATCTAGTCAATGCAATTAAAACAAGAAAAATAAATAAGAAACCTATAAATGATATTTTCATCTACAAATAACAGAAAAAACAATTTGAAATAGTTTATACAAAAAATACATTTTATTATCTCACATAATAAATTCTGGCTCTCTTCTTCCTTCTCTAGCCCTGTGAAGATGTGCCTTGCTTCCCTTTTACCTTCCACCATGATTTGACTTTGGTCTACCTGAACAGTAATGTGCACTTGCTGTAAGTGGTAGAGCCCATCTACATTAGGCTGACGATTTATTGTTGAAGTAAAAAAAAACGGGTGAGGGAAGATGGCGGATAGGAGACAGGGCTGATGTGCAGCTCCCATTTGTATGGACAGAACAGTGTGTGGAGACTCATGTCATGGACTTTTGCTCCAAGAACCATCACAAGAGTGTACTAGGAAAACTGAAAGAAATCACAGATCCTTTGAAAGCAGCAGCAGGCTGCTGCAAATTCCATGAGACAGGCCAAAAGCTCTGGTGCTCTCTGGCTGGAGGTCAACCAGCTCAGGACCTTACAGCAATTCATGACAGAACAACCCTGCTGAAGTGGGGGACTTCAGTACTCCACTGACAGCAAAGACAGGTAATCAAGACAGGAAGTCAACAAAGGACCAATGGACTTAAATTATACCTTAGAACAAGTGAACTTAACAGATATTTACAGAACATTCTACCCAACAACTGCAGAATATATGTTCTTTTCATCAGCACATGGGACATTCTCCATGATAGACAATATGATAGGCCACAAAACAAGTCTCAATAAATTTAAGAAGATTTAAATTATATCAAGTACCCTCTCAGAACACAGTAGAATAAATTTGGAAATTAACTCCAAAAGGAACCCTCAAAACTATACTAATACACGGAAACGAAATAATCTGCTCCTGAATGATCTTTGGGTCAATAATGAAATCAAGATGGAAATTTAAAAATTCTTTGAACTGAAAGATAATAGTGATACAACTTTATTAAAACATCTGGGACACAGCAAAAGTGGTGCTAAGAGGCAAGTTCATAGCACTAAATGCTTACATCAAAAAGTCTGAAAGAGCACAAATAGACAATCTAAGGTCAGACCTCAAGGAACTAGAGAAACAATAACAAACCAAACCCAAACCCAGTAGAATAAAATAAATAACAAAGATCAGAGCAGAACTAAATGAAATTGAAACAAAATAAATACAAAAGATAAACAAAAAGCTGGTTCTTTGAAAAGATCAAAAAATTGATAGGGCATTAGTGAGATTAACCAAGAAAAGTGGACAAGATCCAAATAAGCTCAGTTAGAAACAAAACAAGAGATATTACAACCAATACCACAGAAATAAAAAAGATCATTCAAGGCTGCTATGAACACCTTTATGCACACAAACTGGAAAATTTAGTGAAGATGGATAAATTTCTGTAAATATACAACCCTCCTGGATTAAATCAGGAAGAAATAGAAACAGAAATAGAACAGACCAATAACAAGCAGCGAGACTGAAACAGTAATTTAAAAATTTCCAACAACAACAACAAAAGGCCAGGTCCTGATGGATTCACAGCTGAATTCTATCAGGCATTCAAGGAAGAATTGGTACCAATCTTACTGAAACTATTCCAAAAGACATAGAAACAGGGAATCCTCCCTAAATCATTCTATGAAACCAGTATCACCTTAATACCAAAAGTGGGAAAGGACATAATAAAAAAAGAAAACCACAGACCAATATCCCTAATGAACACAGATGCAAACATCCTAAAAAAATACTAGCTAACCAAATCCAACAGCATATCAAAAAGATAACATACCATGATCAAGTGGGTTTCATACTAGGGATGCAGGGATGATTTAACATATGCAAGTTAATAAGTGTGATGCATCATATAAACAGAATTAAAAGCAAAAGCCATATGATCATCTCAAGAGATGCAGAAAAAGCATTTGACAAAATCCAGCATGCCTTTCTCATTAAAACCCTCAGCAAATTTGGCATACAAGGAATATACCTCAAAGTAATAAAAGCTGTCTGTGACAAACCCACAGTCAACATTATACTGAATGGGGAAAAGTTGAAAGCATTCCCCCTGAGAATTGAAATGAGACAAGGATGCCCACTTTCACCACTTCTATTCAACAGAATACTAGAAGTCCTAGCCAGAGCAATCAGACAAGAGAAATAAAGGGCATCCAAATCAGTAAAGGGGAAGTCAAACTATCACTGTTTGCTGATGATATGATTGTATACCTAGAAAACCCTAAAGATTCATCAAAAAATATATATATATATATATTTCTGAGCCATAGAAAGGAATGAAATAATGGCATTCACAGCAACCTGTGTGGAGTTGGAGACCATCATTCTAAGTGAAATAACTCGGGAATGAAAAACCAAACATCACATGTTCTCACTTATAAGTGGGGGCTAAGCTATGAGGAACACAAAGGCATGAGACTGATATAATGGACTTTGGGGATTCGGGGGGAAGTGTGGGAGGGGGATGAGGGGTAAAAAACTACATATGGGGTACAGTATATACTGCTCAGGTGATGGGTGCACCAAAATCTCAGTAATTACTACTGCAGAACTTTTCCATACAACCAAACACCACCTGTTCCCTCAAAACTACTGAAATAAAATAAAATAAAATAAAATAAAATAAAATAAAATAAAATAAAAACACAAAGAAATCCTGAGGTACGGAGTGTCCAGAGTTGGTTAATTCAGAGGTTTACTGACATAATTAAAGACCCAAGGCCGGGTGCGGTGGCTCATGCCTGTAATCCCAGCGCTTTGAGAGGCCGAGGTGGGTGTATCACGAGGTCAGGAGTTTGAGACCAGCCTGGCCAACATGGTGAAACTCTATCTCTACTAAAAATACAAAAATAGGCTAGGTGTGGTGGCACGCTAGTCCCAGGGCTGAGGAGGCTGAGGCACGAGAACCGCTTGAACCCGGGAGGCAGAGCTTGCAGTGAGCCGAGATCACTGTCGCCTGGGCAACAGAGAGAGACAGTCTCAAAAAAAAAAAAAAAAAAAAAAAAAAAAAAAAAGAAGACCTAGGGCCTTTCTATTTTTACCTGTACTATTACAGGAATGTGAGGTTTGTGGCTCTCCAGCTTGCCCCTCCCAAGGAAACAAGATGGCTCCCACAGTTCCAGACATCCTATATAAGCATGTCAAGCGGAAGTGATGTCAACTTCTGTTTGTCTCTTTTCAAGAGTGAGGAAATATTTCCCAGAGGTCCCCGGGATACTTTGTCACATCTCATTAGTCAGACCTAGGTCACACACGCATTCTAGAACTACGGAATGGAGTTCCCAGTCGGCCCAGGATGGACATTTTGTGGAGGAAAGAAAAAAAATCTAGGGGACTAGACCTCTGATCTTTTCGTGTGTTTGTTACTGCAACATAACCTAGCCTATCCTAATTTAACAAAACCTAAAGTAAGGCCATAGCTGGGTGTGGTGGCACACAACTGTAATTCCAGCTACTGGGGAGGCTGAGGGAGGAGAATCACTTGAACCCAGGAGGTAGTAGAGGTTGCAGTGGGCCAAGATCACACCACTGCACTCCAGCCTGAGCAACAGGAGCAAAGCTCCATCTCAAAAATAAATAAATTAAATAAATAAATAAAATTAGGCCAGATGCAGTGTGACTCACTCCTGTAATCCCAGCACATTGGGAGTTTGAGGCCTGAGGATCACTTAAGCCCAGGAGTTGGAGACCAGCCTGGGCAAAATAGCCGAGATCCTATCTCTTAACAAATTTATTTTTTTTTAATTAGCACACCTGTAGTCCCAGCTACTTGGGGGGCTGAGGTGGGAGGATCCATTGAGCCGGAGAGGGAGGTTGAGGCCACGGTGAGTTATGGTCCTGCCATTGCACTCCAGTCTGGGTGACAGAGTGAGAGTCTGTCAGAAAAAAAAAAGAAGAAGAAAAAAAGAATATATCTTATTTTACCCTCTTGCTTACATAAAAGGTAGAAGATTATGTTACTATTCTGTACCTTCCTTTTGTTTCTTAAAATAGATCCTTTAGCTCTTCATATCGGTACAAAAAGGCTTCCTAATTCTCTCTCTTTCTCTGTCTTCATCCCACTCAGTGGCCAAGGCGTCTTAATTTTTTTGCTTTGTTTTACAGCTGTATTGTGTTCCATTATATGAATATAGCATAGTTTATTTAACCATTCCCTTATTGATGGGCACTTTGGTTGTTTCCAATCTTTTTCTATTACAATGATGCAATGATGAATTACCCTGTGCATACATCATTTTGTCAGTGTGCAGGGGAATATATAAAATCTCCAGAAGTGAATATGCCAGATCAAAGGGTAAATGCATTGAAGATTACAGAAATATTAAATTGCCTTGTATTATGGTTATACCATCTTTCAGTCCCACTGGCAATGTATGAGATTACCTTATTCTTCATATATTATTTCCCATTATTATTCCCCACATATTCTGTTAACTATTCTAAAGCTGTTCAACTTTTGGATTTTTTTCTGATTTAATCACTTTCTCAGTTTAGCTTTAATTTGCATTTTTTATTATGAGTGAAGTTCACTTTCTTTTTATATGCATACAAGCCATTTGTATATCTTTTTCTGTGAACTTTTTGTTCACATACTTTGCTCATTTTTCTTTAAAAAATTATGGATCTTAATTATTCTTTTCATATTGATTTACTGTAATTATATATTTAGATAATTAGCCCTTTGTCTATGGTGTAAATTGCAAATATATTTGCCCATTTTGTCTTTGTCTTTCAGTATTGCTTATGGCATATCTTCCCATGCACTTATATGATTTTTGATTTAGAGATGGGGGCTCACTTTTTCACCCAGGCTGGAGTGCATTGGTGCTACCATACCTGTGGTCTCCAACTCCTGGGCTCAAGGGATCCTTCGGCCTCAGCCTGGGATGACAGGCGTGCACCACCCCTCCCAGCTAATTTTTTATTTTTTGTGGAGACAGAGTCTCTATAGGCTGGTCTTGAACTCCTGGCCTCAAGCAACCCTTTCTCATCAGCCTCCCAAAGTGTTGGGATTACAGGTATCAGTACCATACTGGCCAAAATTTTTTTTATATAGTAGAAATTTTATATAGTAGAAATTACTTTTTTGCATGCATCTTTTGTATTTTGAATCACAGTTCATAAAGAAATTCACGTTTTCTTATAGCTTCATGGCTTTTTTAAAAAATTAAGATTAAAAAAATTGATTTGCCTTTATTCTGATACATGATGAGAGGTGTAGATTCAATTTTATTTTTTCCAGGTGGCTATCCAGTTGTCAGACACCATTTATTTGAAACTCATTCTTGCCACTTTGTTTTGAGTTGCCTCCTTTTTGCACATCAAATTTCTGTAATGTATTTTTGGAGATGGAGTCTCACTCTGTCACCCAGGCTGGAGTGCAGTGGCATGATCTCGGCTCACTGAAAACTCCGCCTCTCAGGTTCAAGCAATTCTCCTGCCTCAGCCTCCCACGTAGCTGGGACTACAGGTGCACACCACCACAGCTAGCTAATTTTTGTATTTTTAGCAGAGACAGCGTTTCACCATGTTGACCAGGTTGGTCTCGAACTCCTGACCTTGTGATCTGCAGCCCCCGCCGGCCTCCCAAAGTGCTGACATTACAGGGGTGAGCCACTGCACCTGGCCTCCTCTTTTAGCCCATCTAGTCATGCAGTGTTATCATATTAATACTTTTTAAATTGGTGGAAACTTATAGCATGTTTCAATATCTGATTGAGATAGTTCCACCACATTGTTCTTCATTTTCAGGGATTTTCTTCTTACTCTTGCTTTTTGTTGTTGTTGTTTTGCATGAATTTAGAAACAACTTATCTATTTCCAGGAAAAATAAAACCATTGGTAACTTTATTAAGATAAAGTTAGCCCCAATGAGGTGGTACATGCCTGTAATCCTAGCACTTTGGGAGACTGAGACAGGAGGATAACTTAAGCCCAGGAGTTCAAAAGACCAACAACATGGTGAGACCCATCTCAATAACAAATACAAAAAATTAGCCAGGCATGGTGGCCCAAGCCTGTAGTCCCAGCTACTTGGGAGGCTGAGGTGGGAGGATCACCTAAACCTGGGGAATTCAAGGCTGCAGTGAGCTGAGATCGCCCCACTGCACTTCAGCCTGGGCAATAGAATGAGACCCTGTCTAAAGCGGGGGAAAAAAAGATGAAGTTAAATTTATAAACTGATTCAAAGAGAAGAGACTTTGTGATGTTGAATTTTTTTTAATTAAAAAAAACAAAAAAGAGAGTTTCACCATGTTGGCCAGGCTGGTCTCAAACTTCTGACCTCCATGATCCACCTGCCTCAGCCTTTCAAAGTGCTGGGATCACAGGCGTGAGTCACCACACCCAGCCAAATGTTTCTTTAACCAAAGAATAGGCGTATCTTTCCATTTCTTCAGTTCTACTTTTGTGTCCCATAGTAGTATTTTGGAATTTTCCTCATAAAGATGTTATATATTTCTTGTTAAGCTTATTCTTAAATAGTTTACCTCTTTCTTCTCATTTTTGCTGTTGGAGACACAAGCTTCTTTTCCACTTGTTATTTATTTATTTTTTAAGAGAAGGGGGTTCTCACTATGTTACCTCGGCTGGTCTTGAACTCCTGGGCTCAAGTGATCTTCCCACCTCAGCCTTTTGAGTAGCTGGGATTACGGGCACACACCACTATGCTTAGACACTTTACTATTTAATTGGTGTTGATTTATGTAAGAGAGTTATTTGTTGCTATGTATTAATGTTATACCCTGTAATTTAATACAGGGGTCCAAACCCAGGGCCACTGACCCCATCTGGGTCTGTTAGGAACCAGGCTGCATAGCAGGAGGTGAACCGCCAGTGATTGAAGCTGAGCTCTACTTCCTGTCAAATCAGTGGAGGCATTAAATTCTCAAAGGAGCGCAAACCCTACTGTGAACTGCACAGTTGAGGGATCTAGGTTGCGTGCTCCTTATGAAAATCTAACACCTGATGATCTTTCACTGTCTCCCACCACCCCCAGATAGGACTGTCTAGTTGAAGGAAAACAAGCTCAGGGCTCCCACTGATTCTACATTATGGTGAATATATAATAATAATAGAAACAAGGTGCCCAATAGATGTAATGTGCTTGGATCATCCTGAAACCATCTCCCTCAACCCCAGTCCATGGAAAAACTGTCTTCCATGAAACAAGTCGCTGTTGCCAAAAAGGCTGGGGATTGCTGATTTACTGAGTTCTCTTGTTACTTATAGTATTTTTTCAGTTGGTTCTCTCAAATATAAATCAGATCTTTTGAAATTAGTGACAATTTTACCATCTTTTCTACAATTCTTATACTTTTTCTTGCATAGTTGTATCTGTTAATATCTTCAGAACAATATTAAATATTAATGTTGATAGTGGGCATCTTTGTCTTGTTTCTCACTTTGCTTGAATGCTTCCAGTGTAGTCCATTAAGATTGGTTCTGATCTCTGGACTAATAAATAGGTGTTAGGGAAAGTATCATTTATTTATTTTTCAGGAGTGTTTTTAAAATCAAGAAGGAGTGTTTACTTTTTCCCAAATTCATATTAGTATCAGTTGAGCTCATATATATTTTTTCTCCTCAGATATATTAATATAGATAGACTCTTAATATTAAACCAACTTTTTATTCATGTAATAAATGACCCTTGGTTAGTATTTTAACTGTGCTATAGATTTTGCTTGTTACAACTTTATTTGGTGTTTTTGCATTGACATTTATAAGTGAGATTGATCTGTAGTTTTCTTTCTTTGTAAAATCTTTGTCAGGTTTTGGTATCAATGTTATATTTACTCTAGAATAGTTTAAAAATGAAGTATCAAATCGAGGTTTTTCAGAAATCATGAGTTGGGTGAATTTAAGTCACAAACAATGTGAAGGGTGGCTTGCAGTTCTACATTCTTAGAGGATATTTTATTTCCCCTCCTACCCACCATGAAGGTTGAAGTGGCAAGTTTTCTTACGGTATGTTTCTGCAGGCTGGATTGTTCAAACTTGTTTCTTGGTATTTTAGCTTTGTTCATGGGTCTCCTACCCATCTCCCACATCTTGGAAGGACTTCTGTGCTCTAGACTTCATGAGAGCATAAAAATGGAAACTTACGATCATAAAATATGACTATAAAAGCACCTGCCATTCCACTTGGCTTTCTCCTTTCACTCATCTGACTTCCATAACTTTTTGGGACTTTCTGACCAACTTGCTTAAAAAAGATCATTTTTAAAATTGAAAACAAATCTATTTTGTCTATTATTTTTACTTGTTTTGCATAAGAAGGCTGTACAGGGCTACTGGTCTACTATACTGCTAGGAACAAATATCAGGACTTATCATATCAAATATAAAAATATTTTATAATGCTAAAATGATTAAAGCTGTGGTTTTGGTATAGAGACAGTTTAATGGGGTAAAATGGAGACTATAGAAATAGATCTGTCTATATATGAGAACCAGTATAATATTAGCGTACAATATTAGCATAATCTCAAATTCAATTGTATTGGAAGAATTACTATTTACTAATAAATATAGTTAGTATTAATTAATTAGTTAAATATTTAGTATTATACATTTGTTAATAAACACTATACCATTAGGCAAAACAAAGCTACATCTGTGTCATATATCATCCTCAAAATTAAATTAAAT
Source organism: Macaca thibetana thibetana (assembly GCF_024542745.1). Taxonomy (NCBI): domain Eukaryota; kingdom Metazoa; phylum Chordata; class Mammalia; order Primates; family Cercopithecidae; genus Macaca; species Macaca thibetana. Next base: position 43,417,387 of record NC_065581.1, on the reverse strand, counting down.
TCCAGATGGATTAAAGGGATAAACTTAAAAAAAAAACCCAGAACTACAAAATAATTCAATGAAAATACAGACAAAATATTTATAACCACTGAGAAGGACAGAGCCACTAAAGCAAGGGCACACACACACATGCACACACACACACACGCACATAATTGTATAGGAAAATTTAAGCAAATATTTATAACCCTTGGGGTAGGAAAGATTCTCTAAAGACAAACACCTCAACATACAAAAAGCTTTACAAGAAAGATACATTTGATGACTTAAAAACCTTATTCTTGTAAAACACACTAAAACTAAAAAGAAAGAAAAAGCAAGAGGCTAGAAGAAAAGATTTACATCATATTTGTAGTAATGAAACATTAATTTCACAAATATGTAAGACAATCAATGAGAAAAAACTCCATATCAAAATTTTCAAAGGCTATAAAGAGGCAAAACAAAAAGCCAATAAAGATATTAAATGATACTCACCTTTTACAGTTAATCAGGGACATGCAAATCTTAATAACAATGATATACTATTTCTTAATTGTGATGTAGACAAGAATTTTACGTTGATTGTATCAAATGCAGGCAAACGTGTAGAAAGTTGATATCCCATGTTTAATCGTTGGAAATTTAAATTGATATAACCTTTTAAAAAGATAATTTAGTGATATCAAAAATTTTAAAAATGCATAGCTTTTATGTAAGAATGCGACTGGCATAATATATATTAGAAGAATGTATATGCTCACATGATAGAGATCTGTAATAATAGTAAAAATTTAGGAAAAAACTCCCCATCAATCGAGAAATGGCTAAATTATCCATGGGTTATACATGTACACAAAGAGACATGTACAATACTGTTCATTGCATCACTGTTTGTAATGACAAGTAGTAAAAGGCAACCTAAATAACCATCATGGAGGAATGAATAGATAAAATGTGATCTAGTCATTTGATTGATTACTACACAGAAATTAAAAGGAATAAACTAGACATAATTATCACATAGATGAATCTCAAACATAATTTGCATGAAGTTGTAGATACATATGGTATGACACCATTTTTGTAAAACTTTTAAGCTCACAAAATAATGCTGTACGTTATGTAAGAAAAATGTGGCATGTGGGTTGAAAAGATACAAATTAAACATATGGGAGGAGTGGGGGTAATGGAACAAAAACCCAAACTGGCTATAACTGAGGAGTATGAATAATTAAATCATATCAATCCATTCATATAACTGAGGTCTAACACAACTAGAAAAACAAAAACAAACAAATGGACAAAACTGTGATGTAACCATATCAAGTACTTAGGAAAGAGTTAAAAGATGTGGAAAGAACTCCAAGGCATATTGTTAAGTGAAAAAGCAAGTCAAAGAACAATATGTACAATGTGTAACATTTATGTAAAACAAAACCACAAAATAAAACTATATATTTACACACACCATACAACCAAATGCATATAAAAAGTTTTAGAGAAGATAACGACGTAACAAATATAAATAGTGATATAGGAAATTTTCTTACATTGTTTATAAACATTTATAAATAGTGTGGAATAAAAATAAAGGCAGACAGAAATTCCAGGAAAGGCTGGTGCGGTGGCTCACGCCTGTAATCTCAGCACTTTGGGAGGCCTAGGAGGGCGGATCATGAGGTCAGGAGTTCGAGATCAGCCTGACTAATATGATGAAATGCCTTCTCTACTAAAAATACAAAAATTAGCCGGTCGTGGTGGCGTGTGCCTGTAATCCCAGCTACTCAAGAGGCTGAGGCAGGAGAATCGCTTGGACCCGGGAGTTGGAGGTTGCAGTGAGCCGAGACCACGCCACTGCACTGCAGCCTGGGTGACAGAGACAGACACTCCATCTCAAAAACAAACAAACAAAAAGAAATCCCAGGAAAACAGAAAGAAGTAAGAAATGAAATGTAACTCTTATGATCATTGCTTCTGCAATAAACAATATTTATATAGTGTTATGAACTGAATGTTTGTGTCTACCCCAACCCCTTGCCAAATTCACCTGTTGAAGTCCTAACTCCCAATGTAATGGCCTTAGGAGGTGGAGTCTTTGGGAGGTAATTAGGTTTGGACGACATCATGAGAGCGGAGCACCCATGATGGCTTATAAGAAGAGAAAGAGACACCAGAGATTTCTTTCTCTGCCATATGAGGATACAGCAAGAAGACAGCCATCTGTGAGCCAGGAAGATGACTCTCAGTGAGAACCAAATCTGCTGGCACCTCAATCTTGGACTTCTCAAATTCCTGTTGTTTAAGTCACCTCATCTATAGTATTTTGTTATAGGAGCCTGAGGTGACCAAGACACATAGTCACAATAATATCTGTACATTATTTTTTAGTTGTTTATAACCAACCTATAGACAAAGCATGGAAAATGTAGTTAATAGACAAAGCTTAGAAAATGTAGTTATATTATAAAAATTATTAACCTTGATAATGTGAATGACAAAAGGTGCAAATGACAAAAGGTGTAAAATTGCTGAGTGGACTGGTTGGGGAGCTCTTATCTTCATTTTATAAAAAGCATTAAAAGATTGTTGATGAAACAAAAAATAAAGGTATTAGGATGTTATTTATAGTATAAAGGCAACCAACAGAGAAGCTAAAAGGGGCAGTACAGGAAGTATTGAAAAATGAGCTGAAAACATCTATTGTATGACAGATTAAATAGATAATGCCTAAAATTATAAGGAAATGTATTGGCTCTTATCACTAAATTTCCAGAGGTAGGGCAGGTTTAAGAGTGATCCAATCCAGTGTCTTTTTTTTTTTTTTTTTTTTGAGACGGAGTCTCACTCTGTCGCCCAGGCTGGAGTGCAGTGGTGCGATCTCGGCTCACTGCAAGCTCTGCCCTCCGGGTTCACGTCATTCTCCTGCCTCAGCCTCCCAAGTAGCTGGGACTACAGGTGCCCGCCACCACACCCGGCTAATTTTTTTGTATTTTTAGTAGAGATGGGGTTTCACCATGTTAGCCAGGATGGTCTCGATCTCCTGACCTCGTGATCTGCCCGCCTCGGCCTCCCAAAGTGCTGGGATTACAGACGTGAGCCACTGCGTCCAGCCCCCAGTCCAGTGTCTTGAGCTCTGTTTCACTAAACTTCTCTTGGTCCTGGATTTATTTATGGGTTGGCTTCATTCTCAGGTTGACATCAAGATGGCTTAAATTCTAGGTTTTTCTGTATTTCCAAATCCTGGAAAAACTGATTTCCAGTTCAGAAGGAAAATAAAATTTCCTCTTTCCCTCTCCCACTTACGATCCTTCTTATATTTTTATATCCTGACTGAAAATTAACCTATTCCCAGGATCATTGCTGGTGGGAACATCTATTCTTCATAGGAAGGAAAAACCTGGACCACTTTTATGTAGGCAGGCCATCACAATGGGCTCAGGAAGTAGCTATAAGTCCCTCTGGGAGTGGTCCACCCTGCCTATTGCTCCCAACCTCCAGTAAGTGTTATTGTTATTAAAGTTACACCTCAGTTTCAATGCTGCTGGGAGAAAACAGGAAAGAACTGGGGGCCTAGGCATGGGGCAAAGAGTTGGAAAAGTGTCTTAAACCTGAGCAGAGGTGGTTAGCCATCAGCAGAAGGGAGTTATGTCTAGGAGAATGGTGAGCAACGAGGAGTTTCTCAAACACTTTCCCTGAATGTGAAGCAGAGCGTTATGTGGTCATTTACAGTAAGTAATGTGCTAGGGGCTTGAGCCATAATTATTTGGGTATAACTGTTTGGGTATAAAAAGGAAGAATGACCTAATTTTACATATGGGTTTTATATAGATTGGATCTCAACCCAATAGCTCATCAATCTTTTGTTCCTTTTGGGAATATTTTCCTAGGAAATATGTTCCTTTATTACTTAAAAAAAAAGTCACTTCCCTCTATATGTGAGTTAGGAGAGAATCCATGACCTGATGAGTGGAGAGAAGGTATCCTATCTAAGACATACACACCTTCTTTCTCACTTGGCATTGATCTGATTTTTTTAAAACTCTCTCATTTGTATGTCCTGTATGTAGGTGGGCCTATTTATGTTCAATAAAAAATTATAGCAAGTTAAGGCCGGGCACAGTGGCTTGAGCCTATAATCCTAGCATTTTGGGAGGCTGAGGCCGGTGAATCCTTTGAGTCCAGAAGTTCATGAACAGCCTGGACAAGATGGCGAGACCTTGCCTCTACATAAAATACAAAAACTAGTTGGGCATGGTGGCACATGTCTATAGTCTCAGCTACTGGGGCAGCTAAGGTGGGAGGATTACTTAAGGCAGTAAGATTGAGGCTACAGTGATCTATGGTTGTACCACTGCACTGTCCATAAAAGATGCCGTGTGTTAGTGATGCCCTTCTAGGGGAACTATCTTTTTTTTTTTTTTGAGATGGAGTCTTGCTCTTGTCGCCCAGACTGGAGTGCAATGGTGTGATCTCAGCCCACTGCAACCTCCGCCTCCCAGGTTTAAGAGATTCTCCTGCCCCAGCCTCCCGAGTAGCTGGGATTACAGGCGCCCGCCACCACGCCGGGCTAATATTTTTGTATTTTTAGTAGAGACAGGGTTTCACCATGTTGGTCAGGCTTGTCTCACACTCCTGACCTCAGGTGATCCACCCACCTCAGCCTCCCAAAGTGCTGGGATTAAAGGCATGAGCCACCGCACCCAGCCAGAGAACTGTCTTAATAGGGTAGCTGTGGGGCTAGAGATGGAGATAGTTTGACTAAATATGCAAGAGAACTTGAAAATGTTGGACAAGACTATCTGGGAAAGCAATAGATTTCCCAGTTCCTAGAAATCTTCATGAATGGAATGGACTGAAACTTGTCCTTAATAGATTAGCTGTTCATCTATCTGAGAAAAAGAGCACACGATCACCTATCCTTTCAAGGTCCTTTTCTAGTTCCAGGTTATTGCACTTTTATTTTTTTTCTTTTATTTATTTATTTTTTTGAGATGGAGTTTCGCTCTTGTCGCCCAGGCTGGAGTGCAGTGGTGCGATCTCGGCTCACTGCAACCTCTGCCTCCTGGGTTCAGGCGATTCTCCTGCCTCAGTCTCCTGAGTAGGTGGGAGTAGCGCCCACCACCACACCTAGCTAATTTTTTGTATTTTTAGTAGAGATGGGGTTTTGTCACATTGGGCAGACTTATCTGGAACTCCTGGCCTCAGGTGATCCACCCCCCTGGGCCTCCCAAAATGCTGGGATTACAGGCATGAGCCACTGCACCTGGCCTGCACTTTTAAAATTTAAGAGCACGGGTACAGTTTAAGCTTCCCGGGGTAGCTTAAAATGGGCACATAAGTATGTAATATTGAGCATGGAGATGGTAAATGCAGAGAAAACATTAAATTTAAACTTGTTTTTCCTTAAGATGACGAAGTTTATGGTTTGCTGCATATTCTACACAGCTTTGGAACAGAAGTGTTCTTCCATTTATTCTTATAGAATTGTCATATTCAGGAGAAAGGCAAAGGAAATAATATGCTTTTTAAAATAAGGTTTCATTCAAGGCTGGCAGCCATCAATGTTCTAGGAAATAATAATAGGGCAATAGTCATTTATTCTGTCTGCAAAGTGCTTTTCCATGGGGGGAACTTGAAGAATATGTACCAATGATGATTTCATCAATCCCAGCCACATTTGTGTGGGAGAAACAGCACACATGTGTGACAATGTTACAAACAGTCAAAAGGGCTGCTACACAAAGTTAAGTGATTTGCCAAAGGTCAATTTACAGATCCCTGGGAACTGTCTGAGGAATATTTTCCTTCTCAATATTCTTACATAATATGTTAATCACTGACAATGGTTTAATAAGTTTCTTTTTCAAGAGTATGAGAACAATCTTTTTCTCTGGAATAATCTTTTTCTTTAAAATATAATTTATTTTGCTTTCTCAGATTATGAAAGTAGTACATGTTCATTGTAGAAAATTTGGAAATCATAACACAATAAGAAGGTGGGAAAAAGTCACTACAACTCCACACTCTCAGAAAACAGTATCAAGGCCGGGTGCAGTGGCTCACACCTGTAATCTCAGCACTTTGGGAGGCTGAGGTGGATCACCTGAGGTCAGGAGTTCGAGACCAGCCTGACCAACATGTCAAAACCCCATCTCTACTAAAAATGCAAAAAATAGCTGGGCATGGTGACGTGTACCTGTAATCCCAGCTACTCAGGAGGCTGAGGCAGGAGAATCGCTTGAACCTGGGAGCTAGAGGTTGCAGTGAGCAGAGATTGCGCTACTGAACTCCAGCCTGGGTGACAGAGTGAGACTCCGTCTTAAAAAACAAACAAACCAACAACAACAACAACAAAAACCAGTATCAGTACACGGGTTCTTAATTTGGGGTCCATAGTCTCATGGTGGTCACGAGGTTCATGAAGCCCTGAAAATTGGTACAAATCTGTATAGATATGTGCATTTTTCTAGGGAAAGAATTTATAGCTGTACCAATTAAGGTTCTTGGTTGTAAAACACAGAGACCAATGCTGGCTAACTTAGACAAAAAATGTCTTTTGAAAAGCCATCAGAAGTGGCAGGAAAGCTGGAAAACCAGGCTAGAAAAAGCAGCAGATGATTGGTGGACCGGCAGTCCTAGGGAGAGTCTGGTGGGGAGCACGCCCCCGCCGTCACAGGACACTTAGTGCTGCCATCACTGAACTCTCAACCCGACGCTGCCACCACGGACAATCTCTAATTGTCCTTTCCCAAAGATTCAGATCCCTGAGCAGTAGGGTCTGACTGGCAGGGCATTGGACTGGGACTGCTCCTAGCTCTCTGGAGTTGGAGAGGTAGACATAGGATTCCTCCCCTCCTTAGGTCTAGAAGGCAGGATCCAGCCCCCAGCAACATTCACCTAGTGAAGGATTCCCCAAAAATAGGAAGAGCGGTTGGATGCTAGGCAACCAGAAGGAAACAAAAAGCAAAAGTCACCTTAAGTGTTCTCATTAGATTCTCAAAGGGACCTGTAGCCAGAGAGCTAAAGTTAAGAACTACTGATAAAATTGATGCTATATTTCATGGTAACTATAGTTAATAATAATGGATGTATCCCTAAAAATTGCTAAGAGAGTAGTAGATTTTCTATGTTCTCACCACAAAACAAGTATGTGAGGTGAGAGATATGTTAATTAGCTGGATTTAATAATTTCAAAATGTACACATTTATCAAAATATCACCGTGCACACTGTAAATATATATGATTTTTATTTGTCAGTTATACCTTAATAAAGCTGGGAGAAAAATTATGCTACATTTGCTTTTAGACTTTTAGTATACATTTTGATATACATAACATGCACATTAAAATAAATATACATATTTTAAAATAAAAATATTGTACTGAATAGAATATTTCATATTAAATAAATAATAAAATAAAAATATGGCCAGGCGCAGTGGCTCACGCCTGTAATCCCAGCACTTTGGGAGGCTGAGGTGGGTGGATCACAAGATCAAGAGGTCGAGACCATCCTTGCCAACATGGTGAAACCCTGTCTCTACTAAAAATACAAAAATTAGCTGGGCATGGTGGCTGGTGTCTGTGATCCCAGCTACTCGGAGGCTGAGGCAGGAGAATCACTTGAACCCAGGAGACGGAGGTTGCAGTGAGCTGAGATCGAGTCACTGCACTCCAGTCTAGCGACAGAGGGAGACTCTGTCTCAAAAAATAAAAAATTATTAAAAATATTACGTAGGTTTGTATCGTGGTTTTTTCCACATAATGTTATAACATAACTATTTTGCTATATTAGAACTCTTTCGCCCCGGCGCGGTGGCTCAGTCCTGTAATCCCAGCACTTTAGGAGGCCCAGGCGGATGGATCATCTGAGGTCAGGAGTTCAAGACCAGCCTGGACAACATGGAGAAACCCTGTCTCTACTAAAAACACAAAAAATTAGCTGGGTGTGGTGGTGGGCACCTATAATCCCAGCTACTGGGGAGGCTGAGGCAGGAGAATCACTTGAACCCAGGAGGCAGAATCGTGTCGCTGCTCTGGGGAACAAGAGCGAGACTCTGTCTCAAAAAAAAAACAAAAAACAAAAAAAACTCTTCCATAAGTATAATTTAAAATAAATACATAAAGATTCAATTTTGTCAGTGTGCCATAGGGAACATAGGGAATGAATTGTTCTGAAAGTCTGCAATCCTTTATCTTAAACTTTTAGGACCTGGTGTGTTTATTGTTCTGAAAGTCTGCAATCCTTTATCTGAAACTTTTAGGACCTGGTGTGTTTTGAAACTCAGAATTTTGGGGCCTTGAGCTGTGGCTCACACTTGTAATCCCAACACTTTGGGAGGCCTAGGTGGGAGGATTGGTTGAGCCTAGGAATCAGAGACGGTCCTGGCAACATAGCGAGACCCCCATCTCTAGAAAAAATCAAATGGTTAGCCTGGCGTGGTGGCACACACCTATAGTCCCAGCTACTCAAAGGGCTGAGGTGGGAGGATCACCTGAGCCTGGAAGGTTGGGGCTACAGTGAGCCATGATTGTGCGCCACTGCACTCCAGCCTTGGCAACAGAGTGAGACTCTGACACATACACGCATACACACACACACCCCCCCACACACACAGAGAATGTTTGGATATTAGAGAAATAATACTGTAATCTTACCATATATTACTCAATGCCCTCTTTGAGGTGTGGAGCAATACATTGTAATCCAATGTGATTATTCTGTAAAGAAAACATATAGATATTCACGGTAAATGGAATAAATACCTGAACTGAACTGAATAGTCGTATATCAGGTCAGTTTGTGCTGCCAATTGTGTTTGTACCAAACTTAAGAAAAAAATCATTTGGTGTTCAGTGTTTTGGATTTCTGGACTTATGGATGAGTGATTGTAGACATGTAATAGAATTTGATACTTGTTAAGGAAGAGTGGTAGAAACAGATGGGCTGGATTGTCTGTTAGCAACCATTCTAGGGACTGTACATCAGCTTTTCCAGGGGTTGGAAATGTGGGAAGACCTAGAATGCTAGCCATCCTAACACCAACCTGAGGATGAAGACAGTATGCAAATAAGTTCAGGCCAGTTGAAGTGCGGGGAAACAGAGTTAGAGGTACTAGATCAATCTTAAACTTGACTACCTCTGGAATTTTAGAGATGAGCGCCAATATATTTTCTTATAATTTAAACTAAATTGAGTTAGAGTCATTTTTATTGGGGAAAAAAGGCATCCTAACTGATAGGTTAGCTGGAAGCTTGGGAATGACATTTCTCCAAATCTCTTACCAGTAGATTCCAGGAAAGATTCTGCCAATGAGAAGCATTTATAGAAGATCTAAGGCAGAGGAGAGTCGGAAACCATTTTTCCTCCAGCGGTGAGGAGCAGATATGTGGCATTTGGCAGACAGGACGTTCAGCAGCAACCTCTGAGAATTACCCCTGTGGACACTGCAGGCATCAGTGGTGATTCCTTTCAGTTCCTCATCTAGACGACAGGAGAAAGTTTTAAATTCTTTGAAGTCAACCATGGCATGGTTATGAGAGCTCGTGGCACTTTTTCTAGACTTACGAAAGTTGAAAAATGTGAACTTTTGAAATTGGAACATCAGATCAATGGACATAATTTTAAAGAGAGCAATTCTATTGTTGATCAGGATGAGAACTGTTTTAGGTCAGAAGGAAAATATTTTCAAGCTTTAACAAATAGCTGTTCAGAATTTATCATGTACTATATCTGACACTGCTGGAGACACCATGATTTAACAAGCTGATCTGCCCTTAAGAAGATGGACCATAGAAGAAGTGGGTTTGACTATATGAAACAACAATGGCTTAAACATAAAAGGCTTACTCATTTACAGAAAAGAAGTCTAAAGGAGACAGTCCAGGAATGTAAGAGTGGCTCTACAAAGCCATTGGATACTGGGCTCCTTCCATCTTTCTCCTCCATTGTCCTTAGTCAGTGGCTTCCATCCTGAAGTTTACCTGACGGTCCAAGACAGCTTTCTTAGCACTTTTCTTCATCCCTCTTCACTTCAGGCAGCAGGAGTGTGAAAGCAGGAGAGGACAAAAAGTCCCGCCTTCCTGAAGAATCTGCTCCCCTTAAGCAATCTTCCTGTAAGTTCTAATGTTTTTTAGAACTTATATCTTTTTTTTTTTTTTTTTTTTTTTTTTTTTTTGAGATGGAGTCTTGCTCTGCCGCCCAGGCTGGAGTGCAGTGGCATGATCTTGGCTCACTGCATCCTCTGCCTCCCGGGTTCCAGCAATTTTTCTGCCTCAGTCTCCCAAGTAGCTGGGATTACAGGTGGGCACCACCACACCCGGTTAATTTTTGTATTTTTAGTAGAGATGAGGTTTCACCATGTTGGACAGGCTGGTCTTGAGCTCCTGACCTCAAGTGATCCACCCACCTCAGCCTCCCAAAGTGCTGGAATTACAGGCATGAGCCACAGCCACTGTGCCCCGCCAATAACTTATATCTTATTGATCAGAATTTAGTGACATTACTGTGCTTGGCAACGGAGGTTAGAAAATGCAATTTTTATATGGCTTTAAATTTTATATGCATGTTTGCCACCCTGAATAATTGGGATTCTGTTACTAAAAAGCAGGGAAGAATGGATTTTTGGATGGTAACATAATTACAATTTCTGCCTAAAGAAGTTAGAATTTACCTGGAGAAATAAGAACCTGTAGGCTTGAAAAGACAATTAATAATATATTCAAAAGGGCCAGGCAGTGAGCGGCAGAGAAGTTTGGTAGAGGAAGAGAAGGTATCCAGGCCTCCCAAGAAAACTTCTTAGGAGAACCAGGATTTGATCTCCCTTTTGAGGATGTGTAGAATTCATAGCTACAAAAGACTAGGAGGCCATCTCAGCAGGAGGAGCTGACCTGAGCAGAAGCCCAGAGGCTGGGCAGTGCAGATCTGCTCTAGGCAGGATCATCAGCGATCACTTGGACCAGACATTGGGCTGGGGCATAATAGAGTCTTAGGATAGATGGGAAAGAGTATTGACTGATTTTTAAAAATCACCCAAAGCAAAAGTTCCAAGACTTCTTTTCTAGGATAAAATGTGAGCACTGAATTTGTTTCCTTGTTCCTGGAATTGACACTCTTGTATTCTCTATACAACTCATACCAGCAGAAATGATCAAAATATTTACTCCAACGAATTCCCCTAATTTTGGATTGTCCAAAATAGTACAAAGAGTGTAACCAGTGAATATATGACAACAGTAATAAAAATAAATGCATAAGAAGCCCAAGACCACAGTCCAAGGCTATTATTCATTAAATGAGAGGAGAAAAAGTCTGCAAATAAAGTGTTCTGGGTCCTTTTCCTAAATATTAATGGTTTATTTCACGATTCTTTTCCAATCTAAACAGACCTTAAGCTGCCCCTTCTTAATATGCTCCCATAAAGGATTATAAACCAGAGAGGAGCTTGGTTTAAACAAAGTAATCAGAAAGTAAGCAATCTTCTCTTTCTCTCTGGCTCGCAGCTTGTTTTGTCTGTTAGGAAACTTTTCTCTTTAGTGTGCAGATCTCAAGGTCAAACAGAGGTCACCCTTCTGCTTTTTGAAGTATGGGTGCTTTCACATTATTTGCTCATTTTTATTGCTGAGAATAACCATCCATTTGCCCAAATAACTGGGGCTCCCCAACACAAAGACTTCAGGGTGGACACTGGCAGGGGGTTTAATCTCATTCAATACAAATCAAACAAGTTCAAATCTCATTAAATGGTGGACAAATGCAGCAAGAATACAAACATTTCCAATTTAGAAAAGGAAGATAGAAATATGACACAGAAGTATTCTAATCATTTAGTAGAATAAATCGTACCAACATGATACTAAAACTGTCAACTTGGTGGAAAAAAGGATAAAACTCCATTAATAATACAACAGCAATGCTTACTTTTTCACATGAGGAAAATTCCATTAAAACAAACAGCCTGGGGCTTTCAAATTGCTTTTGTTCAAGATCAGTGGAATATTGTTATAAAGACCATATTGCTAGCAATGACATTTTGAATCTGAAGATGAAACATAGCTGATTTTTTAGGGTGAACTAGCAGAGATGGGGTAGTTGCACAAAGGACTATATGTGAATAACCTCCTTTATGCAAATTTAAAAAATGTAGACCCAGCAAGATTCTCTGACTCATGCCTGTAATCTTAGCATTTTGGGAGGCTGAGGTGGGAGGATCGCTTAAGCCCAGGAGGTCGAGGCTGCAGTGAGTTGTGATCGTGCCACTGTATTCCAGCCTGGGTGACACAATGAGACCCCATTTTAAGAGGAAAAAAAAAAAAAGAAGAAGAAGACGTAGATCCTTCACGTGGGTTCACAGCTTGGTTAGAATAGGGCAGGCTGGAATTCAATCCCACTTGTCCCTGCAGCCAGGGGATAAATTGTACAGCCTTTGCAGGGGCCTTGGTTGCACACAATTGTCCTTTTAAGGCCTGTTTATAAATTAGCTTCCTGGGCCAGGTGCAGTGGCTCACGCCTATAATCCCAGCACTTTGGGAGGCCAACGCAGGCGGATCATGAGGTCAGGAGATCGAGACTAGCCTGGCCAACATGGCAAAACCCCGTCTCTACTAAAAATAGAAAAAATTAGCCGGGCATGGTGGCTCATGCTTGTAATCCCAGCTACTTGGGAGGCGGAGACAGGAGAATCACTTGAACCTGGGAGGCGGAGGTTGCAATTGCCACTGCATTCCAGCCTGGGCGACAGAGAGAGACTCCGCCTCAGAAAAAAATAAAAAATAAAAATACAATAAATTGGCTTTCTGGAATTTGTTTCTTGAGCCATTATGGTGTAGGCCTCACTGTATGAAGCCTTTCAAATTACACATAAAATTTCCCATTTCAGGATTTGGACTAATGTTTCCCCCCTGGTTTTTGAAGTACTTCAGATTCATCCTACAAGGGTTTGAGCTCTCAACCCATCCCCACCTACCCAGCTATTACATAGTTATGGTGCATCTGGCAAGACACTATACAAAGTCTGCCACAGGCCTTGTCTATATGCTCAGAATTCTCAACTGACATGTGCTCTCCAAAGGGGCTGTCTTAGCTTGGGTTCCCTTAAAAGCAGACCTGAAGAAAAGGGTTTTGATATAAGTAGTTTATTTCAGAGGTGGTCCCAGGAAGCACAGTGAGAAGTTGGGGAAAACAGGAAATGTCGATGAAGGATGCATCAATGAGCAGGCTACTGCTGCAGGCAACTGAGGCCCAATCCCACTGGGGACTCTCTGAAAGACAGTGCAAAACACAGCTCAGAATTTTCCAGCCAGGGTTGTGCTTGGTGGCTCACGCCTGTAATCCCAGCACTTCGGGAGGCTGGCGTGGGCAGATCACTTGAGGTCAGGACTTCAAGACCAACATGGCCAACATGGTAAAATCTCGTTTCTGCCAAAAAATACAAAAATTAGCTGGGCATGGTGGCATGTGCTTGTAGTTCCAACTACTTGGGAGGCTGAGGCAGGAGAATTGCTTGAATCCAGGAGGCAGAGTTTGCAGTGAGCTGAGATCGTACCACTGTACTCCAGCCTGGGCTACAGGGTGAGACCCTGCCTCTAAAAAGAGTTGTCCGGCCAGGACAAGGAAGCTGAGATATTTATTCCCCAACTCCCATCCTTGTTGATTGATTATTGCTCCTGGGAGTAAGGATTGGCATAGTATTGAGCCAGAGAAGCTCAGAGGCGGAAGAAGCAGGTACTTGGGATATGAAACCATTGGTGTGCACAAGAACTTCCACCAAAGCTGGTTGTTTCCCAGGTGAGCTGAGGGGCTATGGATGGCACACTGACAGCAGCTCCCTCCCAAGTCGCCCCTTGCATATCAGATCCTAATGTGGCTCCTGGTCGTCTCTGCCCTCTTTACCTCCCTAGATGTGTTGGGGCAGAAAAAGCTTGAGAGCCATTTGTGTACTGAGTGGCTCTTCAGACCTCACTCATGCTCTTAGGATATGTTCTTTCTCCCCATTTTCTTCCTACATCAGTGCCTTCGACTCTTTCACATATAATTGAATACGCATAAAAGGATCCTATTTGCACAGCATATCCATTTTCTCGGGGTTTGCTTTTGAGCAAACCAAAATGAAGAGGCTGCTCCTAGATGGAGACGCCAATAAGAATAAAGAGGCTCCAGCAGCCTTGAGAACAAAGGGAATTTCTATCCTAGCACTCAGCCAGTTCCCATACTCCTATGTTGGGTTGGGAAGTTCTGGGCTTAGATCTTCTTGGTCACCAAGTCCTGCTGATACGCCTTTTTACCAGTGGTTCTAACTTTTCTGTAGTTGGGAACCCCTTTGAGAATCCAATGAGAACCATGGATTTGCTCCCTAGAATCATGTGCAAATACACACACACATAGATACATGATTTTCTTACAGTTTCAGGGGATCCATATAACCCCAGAAGCTCCTCTGGGATATTCTGACACTCAAGCAATGGTTTGGTGTGTCCATTTTTCTTCACTGGGTGTGTCCATTTCTCTTCATTTCTGCAGCCCAAATGCCTCATTTGGGTTTGCCTGGTGTCCTGAATCTGTCTTTGACATGACACAATGAACTGATGAAGAGCCAGACAGTTAGAGATCAGTCATCCCAACTGTGCTACACATTAGCTGCTTGCCTTCGGGCAAGTCTCTCAGCTCCTTGGTGTGTTGGTTTCCTCATCTGTACAATGAAGAGAGCAACAGTACTCACCGTGTTATGAGGGTCAAAGTGTTAGTAAATGTAAAACTCATGACTGTATTAGTCTATTTTGTGCTGCTATAGCAAAATATCTGAGACTGGGTAATTTATGAACACTCAGAAATTATTTTCTGACAATTCTGGAAGCTGAGAAGTCAAAGATTAAGGCACTTGCAGATTCATGGTCTGGTGAGACTCTAGTCTCTGCTTCTAAGATGTTGCCTTGAATGCTGCAGCCTCTGGAGGGGAGGAATGCACTGTCTTCACATGGACAAAGGCAGAAGGCAAGAGAGCTGAACATAGGTGAAGCTTCTCCTTACTCAATCTCATTCACAAGGAGCCCTCATGGCCTAATTACCTCTTAAATGCCTCACCTCTCAGTACTATTACATTGGCAACCTCTACACTTTGAAGGTGACACGTTCAAACCATAGCAAACGTGCCTGGCACATATAAAGTGTCATGTACATGTGAGCTATTGTTGTTATTTAGTTGGAGGCCATTGCTTTGGAAAGTAGGGTGACATAATGGAAAGAGTCTAGACTTAATGTCAATCAACAATGGGTACAAATCTTTCCTCTCTCAATTACCAATTGTGTGATTTTGAGAAAAATAAGTTTTAAAAAAAATTCTTTTGGCCTAAATTTCTTTATCAAGGTCACTGCCTCTCTATAAATATTTTGTACTGCAGCTTTTTCTATGCCAAAATGAAATTCATGGGGAATATGATTATTCTACACATGAAATTTAAAAATTAAGCATAGTATAATAAATATAAAAAAGAAATGACAGGAGAACAGTTTATCATTAAAATGCTCAGCCTTCACTGTAATAGAGATCATAACGCAATTGTCAGATGTTTGCACCTATATGTAGAATTACTATGAAGGTTATAATTCAATAGTAGATTGGTATCGGTGTATCGGTGTGTGGCTTATATTGGTGATTCAAGTATCATGATCAGTATTGTTGGGTGGTAGTTTTTTTTTTTTTTTTTTTTTAATCTGTCAAAGAGTTAACCACTCTTGGTAAAGTTCTAAAAAAAAAAAAAAAAATCTAGAAATGTCCCTCAATTTAAATAGCAGTTTACATTCCTGGAAAAAATCCGTGCAAACCTGTGACAAAACACTTTGTGATTATACAGAAAACAGAGTTAGATTTTAGGTTTGATCATTATAAACAGGCTTTTCACTCACATAAATATCCAGCAGGACTTTTGAAAATTGTGTGCAATGGACAAGAGAAATTCTTTGTTCAGTAGGACTGTCCCATACATTGAAAGAAGTGTAGCACCCCATTCCCAGCCCACTCATGCCAGTAATGCCAACCCCCCAATCATTGTGATCATCAAAAACTCACCCAAAATGTCCTAAGCACACCCAAGTAGGGATGTACATTTCTTGTTAATAACCACTGGGTTAACTAGTCTTGAATCAAAAAAGCCCAAAAACCCAGGACCAGAAAAAGCCTTCCTCAGCCAAGATTTTACTACAGCCTCCATTTTATTACAGCCTCGCCATGGGACTCCAGTTACATGGGAAGGAAACAGGGCTGATGAGATAATTGGGCTGTGCTGGCGCTGGAAAAAACCCCAAGGAAGGCAAATAGTACCTCCGTCTTCCCCTCACTCCAGCTGCTCCCTTTGCAGGGCTATTTCCAATTTCTCCTTTCTCACAGGCTTTCTCCCTATCCAAATTCTCTTTCAGAAATGGAGATGATACAGGGATTTATGTCTTGGTGCAAATATGTTAATTTTACATCTTTCAAAGCCAAGTGGCCTATGAGAATGTAAAAAGATGCACAACATCACTAGAAATTAAGGTATTGAAAAATTTATAACAATGATGAGATACTATTTCGTACTCACCAAACTGGCAAAAAAAAATTTTTAAAAATCTAACAATACCAAATCTCAGGAAAAGGTGTAAATATTGGCTCAATCACTTTGGGGAGCGATTTGATTTCCTCTGTTAAGACTGGAAATGCTCATATCCCACAACCCTGGAAATCTACTCCTAGGTATATACCTTAGAGAAACACTATTTGGTTGCATCAGAAGATTTGTGTGTTTGTGGCAGCACTGCTTTTAAAAGTGAAAAAAACTCAACTGGAAACATTTAAATGTCATCAATAGAAGAACAGATTCACATATAATCATATATTCATACACACGAATATTATACAGCACTTATAATGATGAATCACAGCTTTGTGTCTGCACAATGATAAGTCTTAAAAACAAAACAGAAAAGCGAATTGCAGGGTATATAGAACATGATACCATTTAAATAGTTTAAAATCCTGTAAAACAATACCATATATTGTTTATAGATACATGAATAAAAGCATAAAACATGTGAAGAATAATTAACACCAACTTCATGATCTGGGTTTTCTTTCTTTCTTTCTTTCTTTCTTTCTTTCTTTCTTTCTTTCTTTCTTTCTTTCTTTCTTTCTTTTTTCTTTCTTTCTTTCTTTCTTTCTTCTTTCTTTCTTCTTTCTCTTTCTTTCTTTCTTTTCTCTTTCTCTCTTTCTCTCTCTTTCTTCTTTCTTTTCTCTCTTTCTCTCTTTCTCTCTTTCTTTCTTTCTTCCTTTCTTTCTTCCTTCCTTTCTTTCCTCTCTCTCTCTCTCTCTGTCTTTCTTTCTTTTTTTTTTGATGGAGTCTCGTACTGTCACCTGGGCTGGAGTGCAATGGCACAATCTTGGCTCACTGCAACCTCTGACTCCTGGGTTCAAGAGATTCTCCTGCCTCAGCCTCCCGAGTAGCTGGGATTACAGGAACCTGCCACCACATCTGGCTAATGTTTTTGTATTTTTAGTAGAGATGGGGTTTCACTATGTTGGTCAGGCTGGTCTTGAACTCCTGACCTCGTGATCTGCCTGCCTTGGCCTCCCAAAGTGCTGGGATTACAGGCGTGAGCCACTGCGCCCGGCCTTTTTTATTCTTTAACAGATTCTTTTTGACCTTCTAGGCACCAGATGCTGAAACAGAGAGTTCAACACGGAACAGGATACAAGCCCAGACTTTAGACAGTGCTTCGCAAACTTTACTGTGTATCAGTGTCACTTGAAGGCTTGTTAAAACACAGAATGCTGGGCCCACTCTCAGAGTTTCTGATTCAGTAGGTCCAGGATGGGGACAAGCCTTCGGGCAAGTCTCTCAGCTCCTTGGTGTGTTGGTTTCCTCATCTGTACAATGAAGAGAGCAACAGTACTCACCGTGTTATGAGGGTCAAAGTGTTAGTAAATGTAAAACTCATGACTGTATTAGTCTATTTTGTGCTGCTACAGCAAAATATCTGAGACTGGGTAATTTATGAACACTCAGAAATTATTTTCTGACAATTCTGGAAGCTGAGAAGTCAAAGATTAAGGCACTTGCAGATTCATGGTCTGGTGAGACTCTAGTCTCTGCTTCTAAGATGTTGCCCTGAATGCTGCAGCCTCTGGAGGGGAGGAATGCTCTGTCTTCACATGGACAAAGGCAGAAGGCAAGAGAGCTGAACATAGGTGAAGCCTCTCCTTACTCAATCTCATTCAAAAGGAGCCCTCATGGCCTAATTACCTCTTAAATGCCTCACCTCTCAGTACTATTACATTGGCAACCTCTACACTTTGGAGGGGACACATTCAAACCATAGCAAACACTGCCTGGCACATATAAAGTGTCATGTACATGTGAGCTATTGTTGTTGTTATTTAGTTGGAGGCCATTGCTTTGGAAAGTAGGGTGACATAATGGAAAGAGTCTAGACTTAATGTCAATCAACAATGGGTACAAATCTTTCCTCTCTCAATTACCAATTGTGTGATTTTGAGAAAAATAAGTTTTTTTAAAAAATTCTTTTGGCCTAAATTTGCTTTTCTAACAAGTTCCCAGTTGATGCTGATGCTGTTGCTGGTTGGGGGAACCATACTTTTTTATTTTTTATTTTTATTTTTTTTAAAGGGAGTCTTGCTCTATTGCCCAGGCTGTAGGGCAGTGGCACAATCTCGGCTCACTGCAACCTCCGCCTCCTGGGTTCAAGCAATTCTCCTGCCTCAGCCTGCTGAGTAGTTGGGATTACAGGCGCACAACACCACGCCCAGCTAGTTTTTGTATTTTTAGTAGAGACGGGGTTTCACCATGTTGACCAGGCTGGTCTTGAACTCCTGACCTCAGGTAAGCCTCCCACCTCAACCTCCCAAAGTGTTGGGATTACAGGCGTGAGCCACGGAGCCCAGCCCATGGAACCACACTTCTTAAGTCAATTGACATTCCTGTGGAAGGGCAGATTTCATTCATGCTATAAGGATCCCAAAAACTGATGAGGAGAAGTATTTTCTGACCAGAATGCTTGACCAGGTCTCTAAAGGCACACTTATTTTGTTGCTTGCCCTAGGCCAAAAGAAACATCAAGAAGTGTAACTCTTGCTTTTCTTTCTTGTGGTTGTGTATATTTCAATTCATTCCATTAACATCTTAGCTCTCTTGGGCCAAATATCCTTACTGATTGGTGTATATTGTATATAAAATGTTAACAGTAGTTATTCTTGGATGATGGAATTACAGATAATTAAAACTTTTTCTAGGCTTGGCACAGTGGTTCATATCTGTAATCCCAGCATTCTGGGAGGCTGAGGTAGGTGAATTGCTTTAGCTAAGGGGTTCAAGACCAGCTGAGAAACAGAGTGAAACCCCATTTCTACAAAAAAAAGAAAATTAGCCGGATATGGAGGCATGCCCTTCTAGTTCTAGCTACTCGGGAGGCTGAGGCAGGAGAATCACCTGAGCTGGGAGGTCGAGGCTGCTGTGAGCCATGATCACACCACTGTACTCCAGCCTGGGTGACAGAGCCAGACGCTGCCAAAAAAAATAAATAAAAATAAATTAAAAAGTTAATTTTGCTTGTCTGTATTATCTAACAGTTCCATAACAGAACAAATGTTAATTATATAAGGACAAATTATACTTGAAAGTAAAGTACATATATATCAAGCTGTGCTAGGCTCTGTGATGAGGAGAGAGATGCTAAGGAGTAGAATACTAATATGAGTAAGTTCTTGTCTTTAGAAACTTTATGATCTAATTCAGAAGATAGAACATGCATTCGAAAAGTATTTAGGCTGGGTGTGGTGGTTCATGCCTGTAATCCCACCACTTTGGGAGGCCAAAGCAGGCGGACCACTTGAGGCCAGGAGTTCGAGACCAGCCTGGCCAACATGGCGAAACCTCATCTCAACTAAAATACAAAAATTAGCTGGGTATGGTGGCACATGCCTGTAATGCCAGCTACTCAGGAGGCTGAGGCAGAGAATCGCTTGAACCTGGAAGGCAGAGGCTGCATACTGGACTCCAGCCTGGGAGCAAGCAATCCAGAGCAAGACTCCATCTCAAAAAAAAAAAAAAAAAAAAAAAAGTATTTAGTGATAAAATAAGACAAGGGGTTCAGGAAACAATGTTCATTGAAGTGTACAGTTGGCAGGTACTTCCAAATGAAAAAATGATTGGGCTGAGTGGCCCTAGAAGGGGCATGTGAACCCAGCCTTAGATGATAAACCAGCTTGGCATCTTCTAGAGCCTAGGCAGAGGGTGAGGGAGGATGTCAGGGCTTCTGTAAATTCCCACAGTGCCTCCACTACACACAGCAGGTGTTGAGTGAACACTGTTGACTGAGCAAAGTGAAGAACTGAACAATTATCTTATTCAGATAGAAACTTTACTCGGGCACAAGTACACACTCAGCATAATAGTGGCTCATACCCCTCTTAGACTGTGGCCAAAATCTACAAAAACTGAAACGAAAATTAATTCCATTGTGCATTTATGACAAGTCACGTATGGAAAGAAAGTCTGTAATCTTCTCCTTTTATGTGATTTCTACATTGACGACGACATCCCAAAAGTGTTTCTATGAGTTTGGAAAGAAAGACCCCTTTGAACTGGACACACCTTTAGCTGTGGTCTCCACTTTTGCCCTTAAGATGGGAAAGTTATGTGTGGGTTATAGGTCTTCTAGTTTCTCTGTTCAAAACCATACTTACCCTAAAGGAGTATCTCTCCTTTCTTTTATGTTTGGGTTGTTAATAATATTTTTCTGTGTTTAAAAAAAAAAAAAAAAAAAAGCTCACGCCTGTTTTCCCAGCATTTTGGGAGGCCGAGGAGGGTGGATCACCAGGTCAGGAGATCGAGACCATCCTGGCTAACACAGTAAAACCCCGTCTCTACTAAAAGTACAAAAAATTAGCTGGGCGTGGTGGCGGGCACCTGTAGTCCCAGCTACTCGCGAGGCCGAGGCAGGAGAATGGCATGAACCTGGGAGGCGGAGCTTGCAGTGAGCCGAGATGGCACCACTGGACTCCAGCCTGGGCAACAGAGCAAGACTTAGTCTCAAAAAAAAAAAAAAAAAAAAAATGCTCAGAGACTTCTACTTCTGGATAAGATGGAATAACAACAACTGGATTTACCCTTCTGCCTTAAAATGCTAACAAAATAGATAAAAACATATGAAAAAATAGGGGCAGAGGTAGGAGGGAGGTACAGAGGGGACTGGGTGGAGGAATTACAGAGGGGCATGAGGAAAATTTTGAGGGTGATGGAGGAAACTTTTGGGGGTGATAGATATATCTTGGTGGTGGTGGTAATTTGCAGGTATATACTTATTTCAAAACTCATCAATATGAGCAGTTTATTATACCACAATAAAATGATTTAAAAAGTACTAGAGGGAAAAAATAATACCTTGGAAGCTAATAGCACAGATACCATTTTAAAAATATTCCGTGCAATTCATGGAATTTTTTTTTCCTTTTATCAGATTTTTAAAATCACTCTTAAGCAGGGGTGAATATACAGTGGGAAATTGCTACTATTTAATGGGATAATTTCCCCTCCTTGCATCAGATGTGTTACTACTGTTAAGCACAAGTAGATATTCTGTGACACTAACGAAGTTTAAGCTTCTGGACCCTTGCAGAGTTCTTTCCAAAGTCCTGTGCCTAATTTTTTATTTCTAGTTATATTTCCTTTTTTTTTTTTTTTTTAAGAAGCCCAAATTTGTGTAAGATTCAAGCGCCACAAAACCTGGATCCAATCCTTGTGTTAAGTGAGCTAAAGAAGTGTTATGTGAGCAAATTGTTCCCATTGCTCATGGGTGTTCATTTCCTGCCTCCTTCAACAGCAATTCAGAATTGAGCAGGCAATGTAGTGGAGGAGAGTTTTGCCTTAGGTGCTCTCTGTGGCCAAGCCTTGTGGAATTTCAGTTCCAACCACCTCCAGAGAAGGGGCAATGAAAAGGTCATGGAAGTGAGATTTGTTTTTACTACATTTGGGTTGCATTTCATACTGTTTCTGAGTAAGATACCGTTGTTCTTGTAAAATGTATCCTTGTTCTTCCTCTCTTCCGACTCAGATCCCACCAGCAGCTCGGTTGCCTTCTCAGATCTACCCAGCGCAGAGTAAAACTTTCCTCCCCAAAACTCAGAGCATTTAGGTTGTGTACCATTCTTGAAGCTATTAGGAGTTTAGACTCCAACGCCTTTAAGCATGTGACCTTGGGTAAATGACAACCTTTCTGAGTCTAGAGTTCTCCAACACAAATTCATTTTCCACACTGATCATGTGTGAATTTTATAAAGTGCTTTCTGATGGCAATAATAACCCCAACTGATGTCACAGAGTTAATGTGAAGCTTAAATAAGACAATATAGGTAAACATCTTTTGTAAACTATAAAAGGCTGTAAAATACTGGCAGAGGTGACATTTCAAATATTTAATGACCAGTAGACACTGGTCTTGACCAATCCAAATAGTCTTCAACCACAGTACTGTTGCAGGGTCCAGGAGGCTCCCTACCCAGCCAGGCATTAACTCTTTAGTTCCTGGATTAAGGGAAGTTTGGGATTCTCCAAAGAAAAAGCTGAGATAGTGGGGGCCTAGTGGAGAGAGACCCAAGGGGCTAGGGCCACAGCTATCAAAAAATGTTTTAGTAACTGAATAAGTAGTATGGCTCTAACTTGCATACCACTATGTTATAGCATTGCTTAGAAAAATAAAATAACAATACTTTTTTACTTGCTAAAAAGCAACAGAATTCAATATCAACCTTTACTTACATACGCAGTGACACACTTTCAAAAGTATGCATGCATAATGCATACTTTTTCAAAAAGTATATCCAATTATCAACAATTTTCTTTCATTTTCCACTGGATTGTAATGATATCAAACCTGAAAAACCTACTAACAAATTCTATTTCTTTTTAAGTGAAGACAAGTTTATTAAGAAAGTTAAGGAATAAAGAATGGCTACTCCATAGGATAAGCGCAACTTGGGCTGCTAGAATAAGGATATTTACAGTAATTTCTTGATTATATGCTAAACAAGGGGTGAATTATTCATGAATTTTCCAGGAAAGGGGTGGGGACTTCCCAGAACTGAAAGTTCCTCCCTTTTTGAGACCATATAGGGTAAGTTCCTGATGTTGCCATGGCATTTGTAAACTGTCATGGTGCTGGTAGGAGTGTCTCTTAGCATGCTAATGCATTATAATTAGTGTACAGTGAAGAGTGAGAACGACCAGAGGTCACTTCGGTTACCATCTTGGTTTTGCTGGGTTTGGGCTAGCTTCTTTACTGCAAACTGTTTTATCAGCAAGGTCTTTATGACCTGTATCTTGTGCTGACCTTCTATCTCATCCTGTGACTTAGAATGCCTAACCTCCTGGGAATGCAGCCCAGTAGGTCTCAGCCCTGTTTTACCCAGCCTCTACACAAGATGGAGTCGCTCTGGTTTAAACACTTCTGACAATTCCCCCCTCCCTTTTACAAGGGAACCTTTCATCCTAAGGGTTGTAGAAGGACAAAGATCCATCTTCTGTACCTTCTTCAGGCTGAATTGGGGTGATGATATTCCTGCCTAACTATTAGGGTCTCTTGTACTCAGGATAGAGAGAAACTCAGTCAGAAAGCATTGATATGGCGAGGGCCCTTCGTAACTCTTGAGTTCTGACAAAAGGTGTTATCTAGAAGATTAATACGTATTCAATTTAAGAATACATTCAGTAAGCTTACGCTGCATTCCTACACAAAGAGTATAATACCAATAGATTCCATAACAGTAAAGCAAAATAAGCAAAATTATCCCAAATAAACTAAATAAGAAGGCCTTCCATGAACAGGGCGACTATTGGAACCAAGCTGATAGGGGTTGCTAGCTGATTCCAATATGTGTCCAGAATTAAAATACTGATCTAGAATAAATCCTAATTTTTGAGGCCTCCTATATTTTACCCTTAGAGATGTCTAGAATACAATCCCAAATTACTTAGCATTCAAAGAACTAGGAAAATCTCAGCTAACAAATCAAAAAGCAATCAACAGACACCAACTTGAAAAAAATACAAATGTTGTGATTATGAGACAGACTTTTAAACAGCTATTACAGCCACACTCAAAGAAGTACAAATGAACACTCTTGAAACAAATGGAAAGATAGAAAATCTCATCAAAGAAATAGAAGATATAAAGAAGTGAGCAGTAACTTTTTTTTTTTTTGAGATGGAGTCTCATTCTGTCACCGAGGCTGGAGTGCAGTGGCACAATCTCAGCTCACTACAACCTCTGCCTCCCAGGTTCAAGTGATTCTCCTGCCTCAGCCTCCTGAGTAGCTGGGACTACAGGCACATGCCACCATGCCCAGCTAATTTTTTTTTGTATATATTTATAAGTCGGGACAGGGTTTCACCATATTGGCCAGGTTGGTCTTGAACTCCTGACCTTGTGATCCACCCACCTCGGCTTCCCAAACTGCTGTGATTACAGGCATGAGCCACTGTGCCTGGCCTAATTTTTTAAATGAAAAATATAATAACTAAAGTAAAAAATGCACTGGAAGAGCTCAGTAGCAAAGAGTTCAGAGATGACTGAAGAAAGAGTTCAGGACCTTGAAGATGGGTCAATAGAAATTACTCAGTCTTAATGGGGAGAAAAAAAATTGTTTTAATGAGAAGAGCCTAAGGGATCCATGGGACCACACCTAAATGTCTAACATACATAACAGAAGATATTCAAATAGTCCAAGAGAAATTAGGAAATGGGAAATAGAGAAACAAATACCAGGAAACAAATAGTAAAAATGGTAAATACAAGTTCAAATATGCCAAAAATTACATTAAATGCCAATGGTCTAAACAAACCAATTAAAAAATAGGGATTGTCCAAAATTTTTTTAAAATAAAGACCCAAAGATATGCTGTGTACAAGAAACCAATTTCAAATATAATATCTTATGTAACTTAAAAGTAAAAGAATGTAAAAAGATATACAATGCCAACAAAAGTTGGAATGCCTCTGTTAACATTAAGAAAAGTAAACTTTAAGGCAAGAAAAATGAACAGGAATAAAAAGAGACATTACGTAATAGAAAATAAGTCAATTTCTCAAGAAGCCATAATAATCCTAAATGTATATGCACTAAACCACTGAGCTTTAAGATACATGAAGCAAAATCTGATAGGCAAATCCACGATTATAGTTGGAGATTTCAATACTCTTCTCTCATTAATAAATGAAACTAGACAGAAAATCAGCAAGAATATAGAAAAGATGAACAACATCACCAAACAACTGAATCTAATGTACATTTGTAAAATACTCCACAAAATACACTCCAGAATATACTCCTATGTGTATTTTGAATACACATAGAACCTTCACCAAGACAGACTATATCCTGGGCCATAGAACAAAGTTTAAAAGAATTGAAATTATATAAAGTATGTTCTCCACTCATAATGGAGTTGAAGTAGAAATCAATAACAGAAAGATAACTGATAGATCACCACACCCTTGGAAATTAAACAACACATATCTCAATAACCTGTGTGTCAAAGAAAAAGTCCCAAGGGATATTAGAAAATATTTTTGACTCAGCAAAAGTGAAAACACTCACATAGAAATTTGTGGGATGAGGTTAAAGCAGTGCTGCTATGGTTTGAATGTATGTGTCTCTCCAAAATTCATACATTGGAGCTTAAACCCCAAGGTGACAGTATTGAGAGTTGGGGCCTTTGGGAGTTGATTAAGCCAAGAGGATGGGACTAGTGTCCTTATAAAAGGGATTGAAGAAGTGAGTTCATCCCCTTTTTGCCCTTGTTGCTTTCCTCCATGAGGACACCGCAAGAAGGTGCCATCTTGGGAGCAGAGAGCAAGCCCTTACCAAACACCAAAGCTGCTGGTGCCCTGATCTTGGACTTCCCAGCCTCTAGAACTGTGAGAATACACATCTATTATTTATATATTATCTAGTCTGAGGTATTTTGTTATAGCAGCAGGCATGGACTAAGGAATTGGTACTATAACAAGTACCTGAAAATATGGAAGTGAAGTGGCTTTACAACTGGGTAATGGGTAGAGGCTTGAAGAACTTGGAGGTTCATGCTAGGAAAAGCCTGGATTGCCATGAACAGAGCATTAAGGGCAATTCTGGAGAGGGTGCAGAAGAGAACTGTAGGGAGAACCTAAATCTTAGACATTATCTAAGTGGTTGTAAATAGAATATTGGTAAATGGCAAATGGCAATTCCACTGAGGTCTCAGACAGAAATAAGTTATTGAGAACTGGCGGAAAGGCCATCCTTGATATAAAATGGCAAAAAACTTGGCTGAATTATGTCCATGTCCTAGTGCTTTGTGGAAGGCAGAACTTACAAGTGATGACCTAGGATACTTGGCAGAAGAAATCCCTAAGCAAAGTGTTGAAGGGGTGGCATGGCTTCTTTTGTCTGCTTACAGCAAAATGTGAGAATAGAGGAACAAATTAAAGACAAAATTTAAAATGAGAAGAGAAGCAGAACTTAAAGAGTTGGAAAATTCTCAGCCTGGCCAGCTGAAGAATAAGAAAGCATGCTCCAAAGAGAACACCAAGAGTGTGGCCAAATGACCTTTGATAAGGGGATTAGTATGGGTAGAAGGAAGCCAGATGCTATTCTCAAGATAATGGAAGAATAAGCCAGGTATGGTGGCTCATGCCTATAATCCCAGCACTTTGGGAGGACAAGGCAGGTAGACAGCTTGAGCTCAGGAGTTCAAGACCAACTTGGACAACATGGTGAGACCTTGTCTCTACAATAAATATAAAAATTAGCCATGTGTGGTGGTGGCATGCACCTGTAGTTTCAGCTACTCAGGAGGCTAAGGTGGGAGGATCACTTGAGCTCAGGAGGTTGAGTCTACAGTGAGCCATGATCATGCCACTGCACTCCAGCCTGGGTGACAGAGCAAGACCCTGTCTCAAAAACAAACAAATGAACGAACGAAACAATAATGGAAGAAGGACTCTGAAAGCATTTTGGAGTCCATCAGGGCTGCCCAGAGTGTCAGGACCTGGAGAGCAGAATGACTTCAAAGAAGAGGATCAGGGCACCCTTGGGAGCTTAGACTTGCTGCCCAGGGCCACTTTACATTTCTGCTCCAAGCATTCCAATGCAGTGTTCTTTAGTCACCACAGCTATGGCTCAAGCTAGCTACCTTGTTCCTCAAGGTATTTTGTTAAAGCAGCAGGAACAGACTAAGACAAGCATTTAATGGAAAGTTTGTACCATTAAAATGTTTACATTAAGAGAAAAGAAAGGTCTAGGCCGGGCATGGTGGCTCACACCTGTGATCCCAGCACTTCAGGAGGCCGAGGTGGGTGTATTGCTTGAGATCAGGAGTTCGAGACTCAGCCTGGCCAACACAGTGAAACCCCGTGTCTACTAAAAACACAAAAATCAGAAGAGTGTGGTGGCTCATGCCTGTAATTGCAGCTACTTGGGAGGATGAGGTGGAAGAATCACTGGAACTTGGGAGGCTGAGATCGCAGGGAGCTGAGATCAAGTTACTGCACTCCAGCCTGGGCGACAGAGTGAAATTCTGTCAAGGAAGGAAGGAAAGGAAGGAAGGAAGGAAGGAAGGAAGGAAGGAAGGAAGGAAGGACAGACAGACTAACAAAAAGAAGAGCAAAATAAAACCCAATGCAAGCAGAAGGAAGGAAATAATAAAGACGAGAAATCAATAACATTGATCACAGAAAAACAATAGAGAATATCAATAAAATAAAAAGATCTCCAAGCTCAGATAGGTTCACTGGTGAATTTCCATGAAACTTTTAATCAACAAATAGCACCAATTCTACACAATCTTTTTCAGAAAATAGAAGAGAAATGAACACTTCCCAGTTCATATTATGAGGCTAGACAAAGACAGTCCAGGAAAACTATAGACCAATATCCCTCATGAACAGTACACAAAAATTTTCATGAAAAATTAGGAAATTGAATCCAGCAATATATAAAAAGAATAACATTTGGCCAGGTGCAGTGGCTCACACCTGTAATTCCAGCACTGTAGGAGGGTGAGGTGGGTAGATCACAAGATCAGGAGTTCAAGACCAGCCTGAACAACATGGTAAAACCCTGTCTCTACTAAAAATACAAAAATTAGCCAGGCATGATGGTGTGTGTCTGTAATTCCAGCTACTCAGGAGACTGAGGCAGGAGAATCGCTTGAACCCAGGAGGCAGAGGTTTCAGTGAGCCGAGACTGCGCTACTGCACTCTAACCTGGGCAACAGAGTGAGACTCCATCTCAAAAAAAGAAAAGAAAAAAAAAAAAAACATTTCATGACCACGTGGGGTTTATCCTAGATCTTAGGAATGCAAGGCTGGTTCCATATTCAAAAATCAATTATTATAATTCACCATATTAAAAAACCAGAGAGTAAAAATGACAAGAGCATATCAAACAATGCAAAAAGAAAGCATTTCAAAAAACCCAGCATCCCTTAATGGTAAAAACCCTCAGCAATCTAGAAATAAAAAAGAATTTCCTTTATTTGATAATTTACAAAATACCAAAGTGAACATCATACTTAATGGTAAAAGACTGAATAATTTCCCCTAGGATAGAAAACAAGGCAGGGATATTCACTTTCACCTCTCCTATTCGATATGGTACTGGAAGTCCTAGCCAGTACAGTAAGGCAGAGAAAAAAAGTAAAAGGCATACAGATTAGAAAGAAAAATACTGTTCCTATTTGCAAGTGATATGATTTTCTATGTAGAAAATCCCAAGGAATATTCAAAGAAACTCCTACCCTAATTAATGAATTTATTACAGTCCCAGTATATAAAGTCAACTCAAAAAACATCTATCATGCTTCTATATACTTTATTTTAAAATTTGGAAACTAATATTTTAAAAAATACTAATTAAAGTTTTAAAATGAGAAATACTTAGGTATAAATCTAACAAAACTTGTGCAGGATATCTATATGCTGACAACTATGAACATTGATGAAAGAAACCAAAGAAGACATAATAAATGAGAGACATACTGTGGGTTGGAAGATTTAATTTAGTTAAAATGTCAAATTCTACTCACATTAATCTATAGATTTAATGCAATTCCAATAAAAATTCCAATAGGACTTTTGTAAGTATATGCAAGCTGATTCTAAAATTTATTTGGAAAGGCAAAGGGTTCAAAAGAGCCAAAACAATTTTTAAAAAGAAGAATAAAGCAGGAAGAATCAGTCTACCCGATTTTAAGACTTGCTGTAAAGTAACAGTAATCTGGATAGTGTGCTATTGGCAGAGAATAGATGCACAGGCCAATTAATAAGGATAAAATGTCCAGAAATGAAGTCACAAATGTGGATTGCTGAAAAAGGTGCAAAGGCAATAGAAAAGTGACAATCTTTTAAACATGTGGTATTGGAACAACTGAACATCTGTATACAAAAATATTCCACAAAAAAATTAAAAACAGGCTGGGAACAGTGACTTGCACTCATAATCCCAGCACTTAGGGAGGCTGAGGTGGGAGGAATGCTCAAGCCATGAGTTCGAGACCAGCCTGGGCAACATAGAGAGAGCTCATCTCTACTAAAAAAAAAAAAGGAATTAGCCAGGAGTGGTAGTGCATGCCTGTAGTCCCAGCTACTTGGGAGGCTGAAGTGGGAGGATGACTTGAACCTGGGAGGTCAAGGCTGCAGTGAGCCGAGATTGTGCCAGTGCACTCCAGCCTGGGTGACAGAATAAGACCCTGTCTCAAAAACAAACAAATGAACACATAACAACAACAACAACAACAAAATTAAAAACAAAAAAATTTCATCTCAATCTCACACCTTATATAAAAATTAACTAAAAAATGCATCATAGATGTAAAAATAAAATGTAAAACTATACAGCTTTTAGAAGAAAACAGTAGAAATGTGCATGATTTGGGATTAGGGAGTGTTCTTAGAGCTAACATCAAAAGTACAACCCACAAAATGGGAAAGTAATAAATTGGATTTTATTAAAATTAAAAGCTTTGGCTTTGTGAAAGATACTGTTAAGAGAATGAAACTGTAGACTAAGGGAAAATATTTGCCAACTGCATATGCAAAGGAGTTGTATCTAGAAAAACCCCTCAAAACTCAATAGCAGGAAAACAACCAAATTAAAAATCAGGAAAACATCTTGTTAGTTTAATACCTCTCCTCTCCTCTCCTCTCCTCTCCTCTCCTCTCCTCTCCTCTCCTCTCCTCTCCTCTCCTCTCCTCTCCTCTCCTCTCCTCTCCTCTCCTCTCCTCTCCTCTCCTCTCCTCTCCTCTCCTCTCCTCTCCTCTCCCCTCCCCCCCCCCCCCCCCCCCCTCCCCTCCCCTCCCCTCCCCCCCTCCCCTCCCCTCCCCTCCCCCTCCCCCCCCTCCCCCCCCTTCCCCCTCCCCTCCCCCTTCCCCCTCCCTCTCTTTTTCTTTCTCTTTCTCCTTTCTTTCTCTTTTTCTTTTCTTTCTTTCTTTCTTTCTTTCTTTCTTTCTTTCTTTCTTTCTTTCTTTTTCTTTCTTTCTTTCTTTTTTTTTTTTTCTTTCTTTCTTTCTTTCTTTCTTTCTTTCTTTCTTTTCTTTCTTTCCTTTCTTTCTTTCTCTCTCTCTCTTTCTCTCTCTTTCTTTTTTTCCTTCCTTCCTTCCTTCCTTCTTTCTCTCTCTCTTTCTCTTTCTTCTTTCTCCCTTTCTCTCTTTCTGTCTGTCTTTTATTTTTTTTTTTTCGAGGCGGAGTCTCACTCTGTCGCCCAGGCTGGAGTACAGTGGCACGATCTCGGCTCACTGCAACCTCCGCCTCCCGGGTTCAAGAGATTCTCCTGCCTCAACCTCCAGGTAGCTGGGATTATAGCCGCCCACCACCATGCCCGACTAATTTTTGTATTTTTTTAGTAGAGATGGGGTTTCACCATGTTGGCCAGGCTGGTCTTGAACTCCTGACCTCAAGTGATCCGCTGCGCCGGGCCTAGTTGAATTCCTTTTTTTTTTTTTGAGATGGAGTCTCGCTCTGTCACTCAGGCTGGAGTGCAGTGGTGCAATCTCGGCTCCCTGCAATCTCCGCTTCCCGGGTTCACACCATTCTCCTGCCTCAGCCTCCCGAGTAGCTGGGACTACAGGCACCTGCCATCAAGCCCAGCTAATTTTTTTTGTATTTTTAGTAGAGATGGGGTTTCACCATGTTAGCCAGGATGGTCTCGATCTCCTGACCTCGTGATCTGCCTGCCTTGGCCTCCCAAAGTGCTGGGATGACAGGTGTGAGTCATTGTGCCCAGCCTACTTTAATTCTTATAATCCTTAAAGCAAGGATTTTACATCTTGATATTAAACATCATGATAGAAAGCCAATGACCAATGACTTTGTTTCCAGTGCCTTTGTAAAAAATAGTACTTTAAAGATAATTTATGTCAGTGTACACGGGATATACAAGTAATTGAGATTTTAAATTTTACTCTGTTTAATATTATGGGAAACTTATAAGCTAGATATTTTATTCACTTTGGTTTAATGCAAGTGATTAGCTCTTTCAGAAAGTTTTCTGTGACTTTTTTTTGTTTTTTTTTTTTTTGAGACCAAGTGTGGAGTTCAAGACCAGCCTGGCCAACATATTGATACCCTGTCTCTGCTAAAAATACAGAAATTAGCCAGACATGATGGTGGTGGGTGCCTGTATTCCCAGCTACTTGGGAGGCTGAGGCAGGAGAATCACTTGAACCCGGGAGGCAGAGATTGCAGTGAGCCAAGATCATGCCATTGCACTGCAGCCTGGGGAATAACAACAACAACAACTACTACTACTACTATATATATATATATCCTGAATAGGTAAATCTAGAGACAGAGGCAGATTAGTGGTTGCCAGGGGCTGAGAAGAAGAAATGAGGATTAACTGCTTTATGTGTAAAGGTTTCCTTTTAGGATGATACAAATATTTTGGAACTAGATAGAGGTGACAGCTACACAGGATTGTGAATGTACAAAATGCCACTTAATCATACACTTTAAAATGGCTAAGTTTGTGTTCTGTATACTTTACCTCAATCTGAAAAAAAAGGTTGTGTCTCTGGAATCTTGTTTACGTTTGTAGAAAAATCTTTATTTTTCAGGCAAATTATAAAGAGTCAATCTAGCTGTGCCCATTTCTGAGTTAGGAACTATGAGTGGAATCCAAATGAATCAGTGCTATGCTGTTTTTTGAAAGTGAACTGGATAGCCTAATAATGTGCTGAGGAATTGAGTGGTCAGAATGGTTACAAGTTAGCATAATGTATTCCCATTACACCACCTTTTCAATGCTCTTCATACGTAAAAGGTACCAATAAATATATAATTAAACCAAAATCCTCTTTGTTGAAATATATTCTATTCAGCTGCTGTTGCCCAAGTGGCTCTTGCAAGTCTTGGGATGCTGTGCCTGTGAAAGCATTTTTTTATTGTGATGGTGGCCTCAGGGTGAGAGAAGTGAGGATCAAGGGGAGTGGGGTATTTGCAAAATGTGGCTCTGGGGCCTGGAATGTTTACAAAAATTTTGAAATCCCAGCCTTCTCTTTTCATTAGTGATGACTCTTTCGAACACCCAAGCCTCTTTTCTTGAAATTCTTAATCTTGTTTTTCCTTTAAAAATGTGTAAAATCCCATGCATGATACACGCCAAACGACTGTCCTTTATCATTACAATGTACAGTTCTTCACTGAAATTTGTGATATTTGTATTTTATTTACTCTTAACCATGATCCTGAAATTTTTAGGTACAAATTCTGGGCTGGATCTTCTCTGATTGCTCTTTACAGACCTACTTGCTACCTTTCTCTACTGTACTCTATGCTCTGGAAGGCTGACCTCCATCGATTGCATCAATGGGCTCCCATATCCTCTGGCTTCCTGTTAGGTTCAGCTGTGGGAGGCACAAATGGGAGATCAGAGGGTAGGAAGAGAAATAATTTGGGATATGTATTTACCCACCTCCCTCTCCGCAGGCTATGAATTGGCTGCGGTTGTGTTCTTCTACTGAAGACCACAGCTCCGTTTAGGTGGGCCTCTCTTATAGCTATACCTGTGGCCACAACTTCAGCAATCGCTCTCACTCCATTGCAGATATTTTTTTTCTTGCCGTTTCTGAACTAGGAGTGGTAAAGGCTCCATAATTGTTTTGGTCCTTTGGTGCTATACCACCTCTTGCTGGCTTCCAGTAATACTGCACACACGTAATTTGTGGGGCCAGTGCAATGCAGGGTCCTTTACTGAAAAATTACAAAGGTCGGGCAGAGTGGTTCACGCTTGTAATCCCAGCACTTCAGGATGCTGAGGCAGGAGGATTGCTTGAGGCCAGGAGCTTAAGACCAGCCAGGGCAACATAGCCAGACTCTTCCATTTCTATATACATGTTTAAAATTCCAAAGAATTTCAAGATGGGGATTGCAAAGCATTAAACTAGTGTGTGGCCCCTCTAAGTCTGAGGTCCAGTTGCACAGGTTGCACACCCATGGAGCTTGGCCCTGCCTGCACTGTATTGTAAATACTACTTACCTTAAATGATCTGCAGTTATCTATTGAGAATACCGCCTGTTTCCTGCCAGAATTATTTCGATACAAGGTCGCATGTGTTCTCTCTCCCACTTAAAAAGAATTGTGGCTCCATTAGGGAATCTGGAAAACTAGCTGTAATCTATACTCACTGTGCAATTTAAAACTTTAGTAGATTTGCATCTGCAGTAGGAAATTAACTAATTCTCTTTTTTCCTCACCCTCACAGCTAACAAAGCCACTCATTTGGGACTAGCTTGAAGCTGGGAACTATTGTGGGTCACCATAGCCCTTGCATGCCACCTACTATTGCCATAGCTGAAATGTGTGACTCCCAAGCACGCCTCCTGGGCAGGTGCAGGAAGTTTTAGAGTTACCCAAACCAGTTGATCACTTTCAGTTTTTGTATTGGATACAGAATCTACTAAATAGCTTAATTTAAAAAAAAATGGCTTAAACTGAGAACCTTCTCATATCCTGGAACCTATTTTTCTCTCTGGCTAGAAACTTACCCTAGATAGCAATCTCTTAGTATTACTAAACAAATATCAGTTAGGCCTCTGGTCTTGAGTAAGGCCAGCTCTCTCAATACCATCCTTAACAGAATTGAGGGTTGAAGTAATTACAATAAATTATGCTGCTTTGTTGGTTTCAAATGGGAGTTCCGTAAACCCTCCTGTGCCTCCATTTTCTGTTTTTGTTTTCATTGTTTTGGTTGCTGCAGATTCAAGGATGGCAAAGAAACAAGGGTTTGAGAAACACCCTACAACCCTATTGTTCCATTGCTTTCATTTGCCACTAAAAGTGAACGACTCACCTACCTCTGGATCACTGGGACTGCTTCAACAACTACATGAATTATATCCATCACTCACCCCTAAAGCACACACTTGATTTGTGCTATCCCCTTTGGTCCTGTTGCCTCTCTGAGCCTTCATTCTGCAGCAGTGGGTAGAAAGGCAACAGAGGTGGTATTTCTCCCTCCTTGCTCTTGTCTATTTTTCCATGCCTGCAGTTTGTCCAGTTTTTAAGAAGCTCTCCCAAAGCTCCACCTTTAATATAAAGGGAAATATTTTATAGAAGGGTTCACTTATTTGAAGAGTTACAAAATATGTTGTCTTATCTTTTCCCCAAAATGTACACTTTCTCTTAAAGAGGACAAACTTTCATTTCAAAACGAGGTCATATGTAAAAATCATTCCAGCTGCTTAAATCCAGAGCATGGAAAAATTACTCCAAAAACAATACACAAATGCTCACTGGGCCTAAAACGTTTCGTTTGATTATGAACTGGATACATTTCCATTCAGCTCTGATTTGTTCCTGAGATAGGCAAATAACAAGTGTAGCCTCAGAAATGATCATTCTCTTGGGAAAGCCAGCAGCATTGTGGATAGTCTAGACAACTGGAAGGAGCCAGAGAGGTCTAGCATCCAAACTGCAAACGAGGGAAGTCAGTCACAGTTCTGGACTGGGTGGTAGAACTGTAAGCAGAGTTGAGAATTTCACCCAGTGCATTTGATTCCAAGTCCATGCATTCTTGAGGCGTCTCTGCAGTGATGCACATTTTCAGGGAAAACCAGCCTCTAACTTTAATTTGCCTGTTCCTGTCACCCAGTCCTTCTGCCATTTATCTTCCTATATGCTGTCCTCTGTGGGATTAAATGAGTCCTTAACAATTACCTGTCTACCTTGCTCTTTTCAGGGCTCAGGTCTGACTTACATGCTACCCTGAATGGCTCATGGTAACAAAAAATGCCATTTCTGGATGCCTATTATGTACTAACACTGTGTTTTGTTAATTTAAAAAATGTTAGGCTGGGTGCAGTAACTCATGCCTATAATCCCAGCACTTTGAGAGGCTGAGGTGGGAGGATCGCTTGAGCCCAGGACTTTAAGACCAGTGTGGGCAAAATCGTAAAACCCGTCTCTACAAAAAAGAAAAATTTAGCCAGGCACGGTGGTGCACAACTGTAGTCCCAGCTACTTGGGAGGCAGATGTGCAAGGATCACCTGAGTCTGGGAGTTCGAGGCCGCAGTGAGCTGTGATCGTGCCACTGCACTGCAGCCTGGGTGAAAGAGCAAGAGCATACCTATATTTCAAAAATATATGTATGTAATTATTTATAACAATAATTCAACAAGCCTCATAATTTTTAATTTTAATGCTTAAAAGGGTTATATTTATTTTACTTTGAAATTTATTTCATTATTTTTCAACCTGATCATCTCAGACAATAAATTTATTTCAAATGTATTCGAAACATGTCAAATATTCAACAGCAGTAGGGAAACTAGTATGAAAAGTTCCGTATGGGAAACAGAATAATGAATAACTTCAACAATTTTCCATATTTTACTAACCTTGTTTTATTTATTTAGTGTTTTGGTGGGGAGGGGATGGAGTATTGGAAAGCAAATCCCAGATATATTTTCACTCAAAATGCCTCATTATGTATCTGTAATAGATAAGAACTTAAAAAAACTGCAATGCCATTATGTCTGAAAAAATGATTAATTTCTTAATATCTGATAGTAAGTCATTTTGTCTCAAAAATGTCTTTTAAAAAAATCTAATTTATTTATTCAAATCAAATCCACACAATATCTAAATATTGTATTTATTTGTTACTAACATTTTAGAATGTTATTTATTTTAGAAGTCATTTATTTACATGCATTTAACCTTCGTATTAAACCAATGCAGAAGGTATGGTCCCAGCTCAGAGAGGTTAAGAAACCTTACAGAGGTCTCATTGCTGGCAAGCACCGGACACATAATTTGAATTAAATCTGCTTAACTCCAAAGCCTCCATGCCACTCCTTCTGATGTGGGCTACCAGAATTTTTCCTGTGTTGCAGAGAGGCAAAAAGGCCACTATTTAAGAGACAGGGTCTGGGTGTGGTGGCTCACGGGTGTAATCCCAGCACTTTTTGAGGCCGAGGCAGGCAGATCGCTTGAGTCCAGGAGTTTGAAACCAGTCTGGGCAAGATGGTGGAACCTCATTTCTACAAAAAAATACAAAAATTAGCTGGGGGTAGTGGTGCACACTTGTAGTCCCAGCTACTGGGGAGGCTGAGGTGGAAGGATCACTTGAGCCTGAGAGGTTGAGGCCGCGGTGAGCTGACTGCTAACCCTGATTGCCTTCCTAGATTGTGCCACTGCATGCCATCTTGGGTGACAAGAGTGAGACCCTGTTTAGAAAAAAAAAGGAAAGAAAAAAATAAAAAAGGATAGGGTTTAGGTTCAGGTTGGCCTGGATGCAAATTGGTGCAAATTACACAATCTCTCTGAACTTTCATTTCTGTCTGCATCTGTAAATAAGGATAATGATGAAGATTCGGGGCAGATTAAATAAGAATATGCATGTCTAGTATTCAGCACAGTGCGTGGCACATGGAAAGCACTTGATAAATGTTAGCAATTAATGTAGAGGAGGAGAAAGAACCACAAAGTATTTCATCATTTGCTTTTGTTAGTAGCTCAAGGAAATGGTGGCTCATCATTGTTAATAGAGCCTGCTCAGGATTGAGGCTGAAGAGGGGAAGGGTGGGAGTGGGGATAGGATAGGGGAGTGGCTCTACCTGGATTGGAGAAAGGAGTCCTAGACATAAAGATTTAAATTGGTGTCCAGGGAGTTCTCACGAGGCCTCGGCTGGAAAACAGTTAAACGTGTCTTCTGACCACTAACCCAGGTTGCCTCCAGAGAAGGAAAACCAAGTGGGTGGCAGACAGGGTGGGAGGGAGACTTCTTGCTGTTTATTTGAATTTGGAACCATGTGAATGCATTCAACCTATTCCAAAAGAATAAATTACATTTAAAAATGATCTTTTGCTATGGGGATAAGTGCTGAGAATGGTAAGACTAGGATCTAATGATAATAATAATAATAATAGTAATTCCATTATACTTTGTGCAGCCCTAGGAGGGCTTCAGTCATGCAGGACAGGTTTTGAACTAAGATTGGGACTTTTTCAGCCTGACTCTGATTTCAAAGATCCAAGCTAATATTTTAATTTCAGTCACCATCCTTCTGACCCTGTTTTTAGAAACAGTACAGACCCAGTGCTCATGGACTTGGTTTATTCAACCTGTGGATTGGCTTCAAGAGTATGCATTGTTGGAAGTCAAGTCTATTGGTAAAATCAGGGATGCATTGTCTGTGCATTTGCCGGTGCTTTCCCAGTCCTTTAGGTGCTCTCTCTCTCTCCCCCCATCCATCTATCTATCTATCTATCTATCTATCTATCTATCTATCTATCTATCTATAATTTTATTTTTTGAGACAGAGTCTTGCTCTGTTACCCAGGCTGGAGTGCAGTGGGGCAATCTGATCACTGCAGCCTCAACCCCATCATCCTCCTGTCTTAGCCTTCTCAGTAGCTGGGACCACAGGCATGCACCACCATGCCTGGCTAATTTTTTATTTTTTAATAATAAACGTGGAGAGGGTCTCTCCACGATGCTCAGGCTGGTCTCAAACTCCTCAGCTCAAGTGATCTGCCTGCCTCATCCGCCCTAAGTGCTGGGATTACAGGTGTGAGCCACTCTGCATGGCCCCACAGATTTTTTTTTTTTTTTTTTTTTTTTTTTTTTTTTTTTTTTTTTTTTTTTTTTTTTAATGCTTCAATCAGCTAAGACTCTGGGACTCTGGCGATCTGTTTTTCCAGAGTCCTTTGGAAGGTGGGGGGAGGGTACACAACCCTATTCACAAATATTAGTAACTTGCTTTAAACTCTGTTCTAAGGCCTTACATAAAATAACTCATTTAAACCTCACAATAACACTATACTGAAGATATGAATACTGTCATTCCCATTTTACAGGCAAAGAAACTGAACCAAGTGGTTAAGTAATTTGCCTAAGGTCAGAGCCTGCAGAGCTAACCATCTGGCATTACTATCCCTCTGCTGGCAATGAACAGAGTGGGCCAAGAGTGTAGGGTGTAAGGGGTCCTTTGAAGATGACAAAAACGTCCTTGGCTATGTAGCCGCAAATTCCAAATCCCTCCTTCTCTGCAGCTTCCGGCTTAGGAGCTGGAAAGACAGGCTGTGAATTTCCACATTGACCTGGGGCAACTAACTTACTCTCCCGAATAGGTTCCTTATCTGCCTCGGGGAGGAGTTTTAGATTAAAAGGGTGTGTGTGTGTGTGCTGGGTGTGGGAGGTGGAGGGGCCGAGTTTTCTGGGCGGTGCGATTTTCCCAGGTCTCGTTTTGAGGTTTTGTCCTAGCCAGCTCCCGCTCAGGTCCCCGGGCGGTGATGGTGGTCAAGCTTAGCTTGGCTGGTCCTTCTCCGCTTGGAAAAAGGCCGCCACTGGGGCCATCTCCGGCCACAGCGCTGCAGCCAGGAGACCTATCGTAGGTCTTTTCCCCTGAGGTAGTTAGAGACCTGGGTGTACCCTCAGGAAGGCATCTTGAAGTTACTGACAGTTGAGTCAAATCTTGAAGGTCCAGCAGGAGTTAGTAAGAAGAGGTGGAAGGGGAAAGGTTAGGCTCCCCTTCCTCCACCCCTCGAACAAAGAAAGCTCGACGGGGCTTACAACATCCGAGGAAGAGCTGGCCGGGTGAAGAGGTCTGTAGAGGCGAAATCACAACTTGGCTTTATTCTAAGGGCAATGGAGGAGGGTTTTGAAGGCTTTAAAAGAATGTCAATAGGAGTTTTAGGAAGACCCCCTCTAGTCGCTTGGGAGGAATGGGTCGGAGGGGGACAGGAAGCTATCGCAGAAAGCAGCCCACTTGGAAGATGACCGAGGACTGAGGAAAGAGGGCGGGGGACGTCGAGCATCTGAAGTCTTTCCCAGTCGCCGCCAACACTGTGCGCTGTCCCTCAGCTTTGCTTATGTGGAAGGGCTCCATAAAGGGCTGGGCACGCGCCAAACGCTCATTAAGCGAAATAGCCCAGGTCCCCTCCTCTTTCAGGGACTCTCTGGTCCACGTGCCCCAGAATTGGTAGGGTAGGCGGGAGGACTTTCCACTGCTGAAGATGGAGAACCGTTACCCCTCAAAAAACACAAAAACCTCGGGTGCTTTTGGCAGCAGTCTCCTCCGCCCATGACCTCATGCTTTAAGCTCCCATATAGCCTCCCTCCGCCTAATCCACACCCAGCGCCCGGGTGGGGGTGGGGTGGGGGACACTGGCGAAGGTCTGGGTTGCGGGAGGTCATTCTTCTTGCGCGAGATTTTGGGGGAAGGGGCGCAACGATTTCCCCCATGGAAAAAAAATGGATGGTGTAACTTTCTGTAGTGCAAAAAATACTGTCTTGCCCTCGAGACAGATGCCTCGAACCCGGCTCGAGGTGGTCTGTTTAGCTGAACTACCTTTGGCTCACGTTTCCACTGACCAGGAAAGAAGCTTGGAAATGCAGGGATATCAGGCCGGGTTCCCTGGCACCTGGGCGGACCACTGCCACGCCTTCGCGGGACCTGGGGGCAGTCCTGCTGTTGCCCTCCACCCCCCGCCCGCACCGCCAAGGTTTGAACCTTTGGCTCGCCTTTCAGCCCGCGCCCTGCCCCCTGCTCGCAGCTGCTCCCGGTTTGGGTGCAGCGGTTTCCCCCGCAGAGGAGGAGGAGGCAAGAGCGACGGAGCGACTCCGGGCTCGGGTTTCCGCACCAACGCCGAGCAGCCCCGGGCGGCCCCCGGCGGCCTTCCCTCCTCCCCGGCACCACGTTCCACAGTCATGGCGCGCGAGGAGGGGCGAGCGCGCGCGGCGGCGGCACCCGCGCCCCCTCTCCTCCCCTCCCCTCCGCCGCCCGGCCCCTCTCCTAGGCAACCTCCCTCCCTGGCCTGCTGCGCCCGCCGCGGCGATGGAGACCCCTCCCCAGAGAGCTGCTCTTCCAGCGCGGTCTACTGCACCCCTTCCCCGCCCCCATCGGGGCGGAGGGATGGAGACGCGCGCTTCGCGAACCTCCAGCCCCTTCTCCGGAGCCCCAGCCCTCTCCCAGCCCCACCGAGGCCAGGGTGCAGTGGGGGTGGGCGCGGACCGTCTCCTCGCAGCCCGCCTCGACCTCGGCATCTTTGCAGACCCTTAGAAAAATAAACAAACCCCCTCCCAAACCCCAGTCGTTAGCTTGCAAAGCGCGTTACAATAACCGGGACGGCTACGCAGGAAGCAATCCTGCACTGGTCTGGGTTTAAGGCGGCAGCTTCCCGGCCACGCTGCCTTCTCCCCGGCCTCGATTTTCCGGCCACGCCGGAGAGTCCGCTGCACCTCGGGGCTGACAGGTCCCGCTCGCGCAGGGCCGCAACTGGGCCCGTGTCCCCCGTCCCATCCTCGTCCAGAGACTCGCCAGCCTACAAAAGGTGCAACCTCACGCACACGCAAAGCGCACAAATAAAGTCAGCAGCGCACCGCCGCGAAGGCTGCGAACAATGCGCCGGGCTGCCCGCGCCCGCCGGAGCGCTGCGCCCTGGGGGAAAGGGGACGCGGGCGGGGGCCGCGGCGGAGGACCAGCCGGCCGCGGCGCTGGACACCTTACTTCCTGCTTCCCCGCCCGTGGCCAGACCCAGCTCTGCGGAGGGATATCTCTCCCCTCCTCGGTCCCTCTCCCTCCCTTCCCCCGCCCTCCCCCCTTTTTGCTCCTGCTCCCCCCCCCACCCCGCCTTTCTCCTTTTGCAAGAAAATAATTTGACAGTCGATTTGCTGACAGGGGAGGAATTTGCATCCTGGATTTAAAAAAAAAAAAAAAAGGCCGAGAGGAGCTTGGGAACGGTTGCTAGGGGTGGGTAATGGGTGAAAAAAGGGGGGTACCGGGGAGCGGATAAGGAGGGTTAAGGGAGGGGGCGAGGATGGGGAGCAATGCAAAGGTAAGGCCAGGTTACCGCGGCTCGGCCCCGAGTGGGCTGCGGCCGGGGGAGGGGCGAGAGATACATATGTATTTCTGTCTCCCCAGCACACCCCCTTCCCTCTAAGCGATGGCTGAGAGGCGGTGCATGCAGATGGGGAGTAAGTTTCCTGAAGGGGAGGGTGGATGCACGCGCGCAGCCCGGCGCTGCAAATTTCCACCGGGGAGGGAGAACGGCTGGATGCGGAGAGTTTGGAGTTGCTTGCGGCGGAGGGCAGGAAGGGGAACAGGGCTGGGAAAGGGGGCTGGCGGGCGCTATATCTGGGAGTAAGTTTCCAGCATCAGGAGAGCCTGCACGCTTGCTCACTAGTAAGTTTCTGGCCGGGGAGGGCGCATGGGGAGGAGGAGAGGGAGGGGTGCATGTATATAGAAGGGGGGAGGGGGGGAGCAGATTTCCTGCGGGGAGGCTGAATGCATATGGAGAGTAGATTTCCTGAAGGGAGGGTGGAGGCGTAGACGGACCGAGTAAGTTTCTTGCTGGGGTGGTGGAGGAGGTGGTGGGTTGGTGCTTTGGAAACCCAAAGCTTCCTACCCCGGGTGGGGGAGCACACTCTTGCGGCGGGGCGAGGGGCCAGGTTCCCTGCTGGGGAGAGGGCCTTGCATCTGGGGAGTATGTTTCCTGGCGGAGCGATATTTGTTTACAGGCTGAGGGCAGTACTGTAAGTGAGTAGCGCTGAGAGAAGGCGGCTGACATAAATTAATATTGAAATTACTCCATCAGCTCTGCTCGCCCCCCATCTCACCCCCCAAGCGGAGACTGGTCTTCTCGTCGGATTGCCCATGCACTTGTTGCAGAAACAGCCAAGGTAGGCAAAGAAGCTTATTAAGTTTCATTTTTTAAAAATTAGTTTGGGGATGCTCCTCTAGAAGACGGGGGTGGGGCGGAGTGGGGAGGGAAGAGTGGGGAGACAGAGAAGGAGAAGTCTCCCCCCCTTTACTTTCACTATGCAAGCAAGGCCTTCTCCCTTCTTCCCTTCTTCCCTCTCCTCTCTCTGGGCTGCACAGCATCCCAGCAAAGGGGGAGGGATGAGATGGGCGCTGTAACTGGCAACCCTGGCTTAAAGGTAGTGATGGTGGGCTTGCATTTGAGATTGTGATGTTATAAAGACTTCATTCTCCAGCTCAGAAACCGCAGGACTCTGCCTTTTGGGGTTTTTGACATGATGCATATGTGTATGTATACGCGCCTGCGGGCTCTGTGGGGGCTGGGTACTCCCCAGAAGTTAGTGTGGCCACCCAGATGGGAGCAGTGTGTAAGGGGGTAAACCTGTTCCTTCATTCCCCAACTTCAGTTTGGGAAACTGGGAAGTTACTGCCGGTGGTCTTAAGAAACAGATACTAAAAACCAAACCAAACCACTCATTCACTGGCGGAGGCCGAGAGCACCTGGCAGGCAGCCTCTGGGCAGCACTGGACTGGAGCATGTGCGCCTGCCATCCTTAGCTTACAAGAAAACGCTTTCTGGTTCCTCCGTGTGCCTTCCACTGGCCTGTTAGAGCCAGCTTTGTGGAAACTCTTCCCCAGACTGGAGGCAGCTTTGGCAACTGCCCGTGCTGAAGGGGGTGTCTTCAAGTCAGCGTGGCCTGGGCTGTCTTGTGAAGTGCGTGGAAGTCGTGCTTAGGAATGACTGCCCGGGAGTGGCTAAAGAGTTCATTAAAAAATGTCTCCCGAAAACCGGTCCAGGTGCACTTTTCAGCAGGTCACGGAGGAGAGCTTTAAGAAGGGGAGTTTTAAGTTGTCCCCGTTAGCACCCACCTTCTGCATCACTGACCCTTTTAAGAAAGGAGTTTGGCTATAGGAAGTGTGGTGTTGATGCTCACTAACTGGAGAGGATAACAGCAGGAGTCCTCAGCGCTTAACTAGTTAACCAGCAGCCTTTGCCTCTCCTTCCCTCTGTTTTCTTGGTCCTCAGCCTACTGGTGTCTGCAGAATAGTTGTAGGTCTTGGCTGTCAGCTACCTTGATAATGCTGGGAGTTTTAACTTTGCTAGGATAATTTTAGCATCTGAGGTCCAACCCAGAGACGTTTAGTAGGGTTAGGGAGTAGCCACTAGGCAGTGGGGTTAACTAAGGTTGGTTAAGCTTTCTGCAATTCTGCAGACAGGCTCTGTTCTAGCAGGGTCGAGAAAAATGGGTTTTAAAAAACTCACTACACATTGCTGATGGAGAGTGCTTTTTTTCTTTCCTAACTGTCGTCAGATTTCCAGATTGAGGGTTGATACTTGGCAGTTTGAGAGTTGAGTTAGTTGGGAATTAAATATTATTGCTGCTTATCAAATGTTCCTAACTAGGCATTAGTTAAACAAATTAGCTATTATTTTTACCTGATGAAAATCTGAGTCTGGTTGTTGTATTTGCTGGGAGGGTAAACAAAATCTTTATGTATGTTCATTCCAGGGTGGAATTATTTACATGCCTAGCCTCAGAGCCAAGAGCAGTCATTCAGGTTTTTTTCCTTATATTTATGAGATTTATTTTATTGTCTTGCTTTGGCCATTAATCAAGTCACAGTAGGTTTTTTTTTTTTTCTCTTCTACCGAGAATGTTCTTGTGGTAATAAAGGTTTGAAGGCCCATGAATCATAATTCATTCTTTTTAAAATATTGTGGTGATTGTCAGGATCTGATTTATAGGAATTGATACCCAGAGTGACACACCTCTCTGGGCTCCGCCCTTTTAGGCATGTCCGTTTTCGCCAAAGGATTGTTTAGAAGCCAGCTTGACATCCCAAAAAGAGCATTTCCCTTCTGCTGTAGGAGAAGATTAATTTTGCAGGTTCCATAGTAAACATGGGTCTTTTCACAGCTTGGTAAGCAGGCTTCCACATAGCAGGCATGTGTTATTATCACATAGCATTTATGTGAGCTTGCTGTGAAAACAGTTGTTCTATGAACTGTGTGGAAAGTACTCAGTTTTGCCTCCTTTAACCGGCTTGGGCCTGTGGTTTTTGTTGAGTTAGGAACTTAAAGTGTAAAAGAGGAGACAGACTAGTGTTTTTTGCTGCTTATATAATAAAATGTGTGGTCACAAAAAATAAAGCTTGTTTATAATTTTCTTTTTCTCCTTCTTTAATGGGTGGGTTGGTCATAATAACC
The DNA here is from genome assembly GCF_024542745.1 of Macaca thibetana thibetana. Taxonomy (NCBI): domain Eukaryota; kingdom Metazoa; phylum Chordata; class Mammalia; order Primates; family Cercopithecidae; genus Macaca; species Macaca thibetana. The sequence continues at coordinate 43,372,913 of NC_065581.1, read as the reverse complement.
GAAAGCGTTTTTTTTGTTTGTTTGTTTGTTTTTTGTTTTTTGGCAAATGTAAGGATTCTCCTTGAAGTTGATTAGCCAGGAAGTGTTAAAATTGTCTTGTGTTCAATAGTTGGCTCAAGTTTACAGTATTTGGAAATTGACAAAGAACTTAAACGTGGTTCATGCTCAAGACTGGGGAAACATCACTGGAAGGAAAGGTGGGGAAAGTACCAATTTGTAGCCATTTCTGGGCTTTGGATTTTTTATCTTAAAAGTGCGTGGTTTGATCCGTGAGTTCCCTTCCGGCTCTGAAATTCTGTGTCTTGTAAGCGAGGTCTCCAGAGGTCTTGACAGTCTCTTCCTGAGCCAACGGCCAATTGCTTCATGGACTTGGGTGAGCTGACTAACTTCTGTTTTTGTCTTTTCATGGAGAAAGTGGATTTGATCCTTGGTATTCCAGAAAGGATTCTTGAGTGGCCTGGTGATCTTGACCATCAAACACAAGGAAATAGTTGTGAATAAAGTATTTTTGACAATGCCAGTCAAAAAAAAAAAAAAAAAAAAAAAACAATGCCAGTGTCTTGGACAAAAAAAAATCCCAATTCTATGCACTAACAGAGAGTAGAGCATGTATATATCCTTGGCACCAAAAATAATTTCTGTTCATCTTAGAAGTTTCTTCTCCAGCCAGCTGGTTAACTTGTCTAAGGTCAAGTCTAAGGTTAACTGAGTTCTTATTCCCAGGCAGCAGGAGGAGGTAGCTTTGGGGATAAGCGGGAGACCAGAAAGCCCAGTGTGCCTTTGCCTGCTTTCTGTGGGTAATTGGGATTTGGCTGAATATTTGTGATAAGGTTCATAATAATGATATAGTATCATTTTTTATCACCAGGATTCTCTGTATTTCACTGTGGGCATTTTTGGGAGAAGTTCTTGATGTTTTTATTGATTTTGGACATTGACATGGAAAGTAAGGATTTAGGGCTGGGTGCGGTGGCTCATGCCTGTAGTCCCAGCACTTTGGGAGGCTGAGGCAGGCGGATCACCTGGCCAACATGGTGAAACCCTGTCTGTACAAAAATGCAAAAATTAGGCGGGCATGATGGTGGGTGTCTGTAATCCCAGCCACTTGGGAGACTGAGGCATGAGAAGCGCTTGAACGTGGGAGGCAGAGGTTGCAGTGAGCCGAGATCACGCCATTGCACTCCAGCCTGGGTGACAGAGTGAGACTCTGTCTCAAAAAAACAAAAACAAAAACAAACAACAAAAAAAGAAAAGTAAGGATCTAGGCAAGTGGCTCATGCCCAGGTGGTATAAGTGGGTGCTCGTGGTCCTACTCTAAAGGCAGTTGAATTCAGCTTATTTTATTTCTGACCTCATAAAACCGTGTGGCTGAGGGAGGAGGGAGGATTAAAATCATCTGGGATCTTGTGGATGAATGATATTTCTGAATTTGCATGTTGGAGGGAAACCAATGAAATAAAGGAGAACTAACATATAGTTGATTTCTTTTGTGGAGAGAGGAGGACAAGAACAACTGGATTCTAGTTACTGGCGTGCGTTGCCGCAAGGGTGCTGTGGGCATTTTTAAGGAATAGTATAGTCTCAGTAACATGAGTTTGACCCCAGGGCTCTCTTAATAAATCTTTTCTTCTGGGCTAAAGAAAACACACAACAAAAAGCCTCTGTGGTATTTTCTAAGAATTTTAAGTTCTCAGAGTAGCTGCTTGTAGTAATTTGGTTTACTGAAGAAACAGATGATTCTTGGTTTTTCGTCATGGAAGACAATGAGTTGGCAAGGGGTAGCATATGCTGAGCTGTTGGGGTATTGGTTTAGCAACATAAACATTTCTTTTTAAATGTTTGATAGAGCGGGAAGGGGACAAAGAACCCATGTGCCTAAATAACAGTGATAACTCTGGGCTCAAAGAACGAGGGTTTTATTCATTTGTTTGTTTGTTTGTTTGAGACAGCGTCTCACTCTCTCACTCAGGCTGGAGTGCAGTGGCTCAATCTCAGCTCACTGCAACCTCTGCCTCTTGGGTCCAAGTGAACCTCCTGCCTCAGCCTCCCAGGTAGCTGGGATTACAGGCGTGCGCCACCATGCCCAGCTATTTTTTATTTCATTTTAGTAGAGACAGGGTTTCACCATGTTGGCCAGGCTGTCTTGAACTCCTAGCCTCAAGTGATCCACCCACCTTAGCCTCCCAAAGTGCTGGGATGACAGGCATGAGGCACCACACGTGGCCATGGAACAAGGATTTTTTTAATGCCATAAGCAGCCCTGGTTTCTTTCATACATGCGGCAGCTTCTTATTGAGGACTTACTATTTACCAGGCACTGTATTAAAGCTCCAGAAATATACTGATAATTAAAAGAGACATAATCATCTCCTTCTACCCATACCCCTACCCTTACCACCTCACTTACAGTCCAGAGGCAGCCATATAAAGACATACAGCTTGCTAGTTGTGGTCAGTGCTCTGATGAAACCACAAGTCCAGTGACTTGGATGGATTTCATTAGAGTAGCCTGGAAAGGCCTCTCTGAGGTTTGGGGGTGGCGGGAGACAGCACATGAAGCAGAGGAGAGCCTGTGCAGAAGGACTTTGGTTTTGAGGAGAACTCAAAGAGGCACAGGTGGTCAAGGATGAAGGAGAGAGGGTGGCATGAGATGATTGTGCGGGACTCTCTGGGCTTTGAAAAGGTTTATATTTCATTTGAAGTGTAGTGGGAAGCCACTGAAAGTTTGGAGTGGGGTTGGGCACGGTGGCTCACACCTGTAATCCTAGCACTTTGGGAGGCCGAGGGGGGCAGATAGCCTGAGGTCAGGAGTTCCAGACCAGCCTGGACAACATGGTGAAACCCTGTCTTTACTAAAAATACAAAAATTAGACTGTGTGGTGGCGGGCGCCTGTGATCCCAGCTCCTTGGGAGGCTGAGGCAGGAGAATCACTTGAGCCCAGGAGGCGGAGGTTGCAGTGAGTGGAGATCACGCCACTGCACTCCAGCCTGGGTGACAGAATGAGACTTCATCTCAAAAACAACAACAAAAAAAAACCAAACAAACAAAAGAAAGTTTAGAGTGGGAAGCAACAGCCCCTAACTCATGTTAAAGAAGATTGCATTGGTGGAGAAGAAAACAGAGAAAGGCAGAGCACAGTAAAGAGGCAGGCTGAGGAGGAGGCGAAGGAGGTGCATGGAGAGGAGTGGGTGGGTGTGAGATATTCATTAGGTGTAGAATGGGCAGGGCTGCTGTGGGGTGGGGAGAAGTATCAAGAACTCCGAGGTTTCTGACTTGTGCAGTTGAGTAGATGGTGCTGCTGTTCGCTGATACAAAGATTGGGAGAGGGAGGTGGGCAAGATATTTTTGTTGGGGCACCGCTAAGTTTGAGGTGCCTGATAGACTCAAAGTGGAGATGTTAAGTAGGATAATCTGATCTACCACCTAGCCTGAGATAAAAATATGGGAGCCATCAGCATGGAGAGAGCATTTAAATGCAGGAGAGTGGACAGAATGCATGAAGGAGCCCATAGAGAGAGAAGGACAGGTAGTGTGAAGGGGATTTGTGCTGTGTGTGCATGTGCATGTGCATGTGCATGTGCGTGTGTGTGTGTGTGTGTGTGTGTGTAGTGTTTCATGAGGCTGATAAGGCCAGAAAAGTCACCATTGGATTTGTTTCTTTTTTTTTTTGAGATGGAGTCTTACTCTATTGTCCAGGCTAGAGTGCAGTGGTGCAATCTCAGCTCACTGCAACCTCTGCCTCCCAGGTTCAAGCGATTCTCTTGCCTCAGCCTCCCGAGTAGCTGGGACTACAGGCATGCGTCCCACGCCTGGTTGGTTTTTGTATTTTTAGTAGAGATGGTGTTTCAACATGTTGGCCAAGCTGGTCTCAAACTCCTGACCTCAGGTGATCCACCCGCCTTAGCCTCCCCAAGTGCTGGATTACAGGCGTGAGCCACTGCGCCAGGCCCTGGATTTGGCAAAATGGAATCTGTCTGTGACTTGTGAAGAGCAGTTTCAGTGGAGTGAAGGATTGGCTAGGACCACGATTGGAGAGGGTTGGGAGGGGATCGTGAGTGAGGAGCTGCGGACAGCATTTGTAGTCAACTCTTTGGGAAAATTTGATGAAAGGCGAGGAGCAGAGAAATGGAGTGCGAGCTGGAAGGATGTGCACAAGGGAAAGAGGTTTTTTGGAAGGGTTGGTAATTTGTGTGCTGATGGGAAAGATCAGTGGAGAGGGAGGGAGTGATCAAGAGAAACGAGTTGGGTCAGTTGAGCAAAAAGCCCGTGAGAAGGTCTGAGGGGAAGATCTGGCCTTTGTAAGGGGGTGGGGGATACTTCAGGGACTTGCTTCATCATGACAGGGGAGAAAAACTGATAAAGGGGCAGATGCTAAGGAGTGGGCAGGCAGGGGACTGTGTGGAGGGCCGAGATGTTCTGCCTCCCCAGGCTGAGGCCGCCCTGTCCCTGGGAAGGAGTTTGGGCTTAGGACTTGACACCAGCCAGAGACTCAAGGGTTAAGACTGCATCAGAAATGGTACTGCATTTTTCTGAACATTTGACTGCGTTACTGAGCAGCACAGAGGAAAGAGTGAATTCTTTAGCTTGGAGAAAAGAGTCTTCAGTTAAAATAATTAGGGCCTCGCATTAAATTTATTTGAAAACTATGATTAGAAAAAAGACTTCTGTGATTTTCAGCCCTGTTCAGAGTTGGTGGGTACTGTCATAGGTTTTGAGCAAGAAGCTCAAAAGAAAAAAAAAAAAAAAATGCAAAGGCTGCCTCTTGTTTAGGTTGTCTTTTACAAAAAATGTCCCATGGACTGCCAGCCTCGGTGGCTCCCAGCTGTGGGGTCTGCAAGGGAGGTGGGTGAAAGAGGAGAGAGTCAGATCTGGATTGAGATCCAGCTCTACACCAAGGTTCTGAATGAGTCGACCTCTGAGCCTGTCTGTATCTGTAAAAAGAGGGCTGGTACCATCTTCACCTCTCCTCTTCAAGTTGTGAGGGGGAATCAGATCATGTATGGAAAGTGCGATGTCAACGGTAAGAGGCATAGAACACAGGCAGGAGCAAGGCGGCTTGATCTTCAGCCAGGTCTCCTTTTCAGATAGAAAATCTGACAGCTAGCGAAACATTTCCCTTGTCCACTCCCACTGTTGTTCCCTACATGTAACTGCCTTCTATTTGGGGTTTTCAAGTTCTCTGTGATCCCTTTAGCGAAACTGCTCTTCTTGTCGGAAGGCTGCCCTCAGAAATGCTGGCCGTGCAGTGCCAGTCTATATAGGTTCAAATTCTGATTCCATATTCAGAATCTGGGACCTGCTCACCCAAAGGGCCAAATAAACTTGGTTTGCTCTGCAAAGAATCATGTGAACTGGGTGCAGGGGAACCTTGAACCTACCCCCAAGAAACCCGACTGAGGTTCTGCAGTCTTGGCCATCTTCATTTGCATTCAGTGTTTGTTTTGCAAATAAGGATTGTGCTATAAAGCTGAATCTACCTAAAAGCAGTCATTAGCCCTTAGTCTTACTGTGTATGCTGGAAAGTCAATTCTCATTTTAAAAAGATATCCAGTGCTTTTCACTAATCGGGCTTCTGGCCTCTGCCTAAGAAGGTGAAGCTTTATTTATTTATTTATTTAAAAATTATCTTTATTATGAAAAATCTTTAAACATACACAAAAGCAGAAGGACTAGTATAATGAACTCCCTTGTACTCATCACCTAGATTTAGCAATTATTGAGATTTTGCTACACCCATGGATAATGGGGCTTCTTCCTGTATTTGTATAATAAATATGTGTTGTTGATTTTGAAAAGCAGTAGAACTGATACCAATTTAGTTTCATAGAGAGAAGGAAGAAATCAACGAAAAATCAGAGAGAGAGGAAATGGAGGCCATCACTGAAATAACTCGCATTTTATAGTTCCAAAGCCTCTTCGACATGTCTTATTCGTGTCCTGCAACAACCAGAGAAGGTAGACATCCTCATTTTGCAGCTGAGGAAACTGAGGCTCGAGAAGTAAAATTGAAAAGTAAAAATAAATGATCAACTAAGAGTCACCTGTTCAGCCAGCATCCAAAGCCCTGATTTAATGCCACAATTTGAATGGTGTCCAAATTTTGTGCGCTCTTGAAATAGATAATGCTATACAGCGTTAAGTAAAAGAATGTGGTACAGAATATATGTAAAAGATCGTGGAAACCAGAAAGATCATCTGGGTGTTTTGGGCTTACAACTCCAATGAGCTTAGTTGGAAATACTCAGATGATTTAAGCATGTTTTTGGCATGACATTTTTGAAAACTTAAATTGTCTGCCTCCATTATTCTGGAGCACAAAGCTTTAAGGCTGCCTTATAATGAAGGCCAAGACTTGACTTTAACACATGGGGCAGCTATTTGCCATCAGTCTCCTACTGTCAGCTCTGTCCCTTCTGTGGGGCCCCTCAGCAGAGGGACCTGGGTGGTCTAGTGGTCATTTCTAGATGGTGTGGCCTCTAGCCCCTGGGCTCTGACTTTGGAGATAACAGGGCCCTGGACAGCTTGCTCCCTCAGAAGGAATCCTTCCTCAGGGCCCCAGGGGTCTTTGTCATTACAGAGGCTGCTCCTAGGGCCTCTCTTGGTCTTTGGGAAACTGCCCCCAATCTAACTCCTTTGAAAGTTTTTTTTCTTAAAGAAAAAGAGAAAAAGCTGGAGTTGATGCCCAAGGAGTTTTAATAGGAGTGTCGTTTGAGTTCCCTCTGTTGTCATTACAATAGGAGATACCAAGCTCCCTTAAATTCAACTGAAGGACACAGTAATGAGGCTGATTCTGAAGTATTGGGGCTTGAGTTCGCTTTTCTTTGTTAATTGGGTGAATACATGCGAGTTGAGGGGTTTTCAGGGGGAGCCACAGTAGGTAAGGACATTTAGGGGCCTCTTTCCTTTTGAAGAGTCTGAGCTTCTTTAGAAGGCAGTATGGAATTCAAACCTCGCAAACGCTCATTCCTTAAGTCTTTCTTGATGGCTCTGTGTGCCTGGGCCTGGCCAGGGCAGTGGGTGGGCTAGAAGGGGCCATTCCTGGGCTCCTGCTGCCCTTGGTTTATAAGGCTGCTGCTGTCATGCTTACGGTGGGACGTGTCTTTCACCTCTCCGGACTGGGAGCTTGGGGAAGGCAGAACTGGGTCATCACTCATTTCTGTACCCCCCAGCCTCTAGCATAGAGCCTGATACTAGTTAGTGCTGTAAAAACGCTTACTTAAGAATCAGCTGGGTTTTGGTTTTTTTTGTGTGTGTGTGTGTGTGTGTGTGTGTGTTTTAAACCTCTGGTTTTCTCCCCATTGGTTCTTGATGGAAGGAGAAATCCAGGCTTCTCTGCTACCAGGCCCAGTCCTTGCAGCCACTGAAGAAGACCAGACCTGAGAAATATTTTCTTCCCCCTTGCCTTGCCTTGGCCTTGCAGCCTTTAGCTGGGGTGGTTTAACTGAGCTCTCGAATGCAAATGCTGTCCCATCCCCCATTCCTTTTAATAAGTGACATTTTGTTAAATCAGTTATTCAAGGCCTTATCTATATTTCTGTCTGTGCTGGCTTAGTCAAAATAGGAAAGAGACTGAATATTAGATTTCTTCACCCACCCCCTCCTCCTTCCCCTTTGAGCAACTCTACGTAAGATTTCTGATAGAGGCGGGGTGATGTGTCCTTGAAGAAGTAAATGCTGCGTGCAGAAAAAAATGTAGAGGGCTTTGACTTGTAGCAAATGCTGTTTTTCAGCAGCTGTGATTTTTCCATTTTTCTTTTTCTTTCTGTTTTGATTAGTGGAACTCATTGTGCTCCAGGGTTGGGATTGCGTTGGGGGAGGGTGCAGAGGGAACAGCATTTACTGGGAGAGCTCGAGTTGGGGAGGGGAAAGGAGAGAAGGGATTTATTGAAAATATATGTCTACTTCTGCTATGATAAAGCGGCAGGCATGTAAAAATGCAACCGGGAAATCATTATTGTGGTAATGTAGGCAGAGCTCGGCTTTCTCATTAACAGAGCTTAGCCCACGTGGAGGAGGGGGCAGCCAGGCTACTTTGAGAGTTGGGGTATTCAATAATAGCAGAAACTCAGGGGATTGTCTCCATCCCCCTTTCTCACCCCCTCCAGCTGCCTTCTCCTTTCTTTCTTCAATCAGTTCGTAACCTTTTAAAAGCTGCTTGTTGGATTTTGTGGTCTTCTTCCTCACCCCTGCCACCCCAAAATGCTGTAAGAACTGTTTAATTTTTAAAGTCAGAGGGAATTAAAATACGTTTTCTCTTGGGAATTCGAGGAGAATTTTGGCAACATATTGTGAGTCAGAGATTGGATGTCTTTTGCCTCCCAGAGTACACCAAAAAGAGCCTATTTAGGGGCTCAGGAATTTGCATAGGCCGTGGGGTATCAGAATTAGGGCTCCAGATCGCTTTAGTAGTAGTAACTGCTATATATAGAAAGCTTACTATGTGCCTGGCCTTGTGTGGATATTTTAGTCATTTCATTCTCCTACAATTGCAAGAAGCAGATGTGATACCCACTTTACACTTGAGGAAACTGAGGCTCGGGGGGTTTCAGCAACTTGTTTAAGGACAGGTGCTGCATGGCAGAGCTAGTATCCAAAGTCAGGACCCGCTCCAAAGACTGGTTCCTGATCCTTAGACTATGCTGCCTTTAGAAATTGCCTAGTCACTGTATGCTTGCTATGTACAGACCTCTAGACTCTAAGAACCTCAGCAAAATATCTAGAGCTGCCAATGAGGCCTGCCGTTGACAGCTACGGGTAGAGTGCTCAGGATGTTTAAGAGAATCTTTCCTGAGTTCCTGGAGTGAGCTGTTATTCTAAGGAAGGTCAAGGGTCTCATAGCCTTGTTAGAAGAGATGAGTGCCCTGCCCCCATCCCCTGCCAGGCCACGGTGGGTGGCTTTGCTGACAACTTGTTCATCAAGCATTTATTGAGTGCCTGCCGTATATCAGGATTGTCCCAATGGCTGGAAATGCCAGGACAAATAAGAGGAGCTCAGAGTCTAGCGAAGGACAGTCATGTGAACATGGAAATATGACACACAGTGATGCCTACCAGAAAAAGGCAGAATTTCTGAAGAAGTTCACAGGACATACTGTCTGGAGCAGCTAGGCTTATCCCTCTGTCTTTGTTTGGGCTACTATAACAAAAATATAATAGACTGAGTGGCTCAAACAACAAACTTTTATTTCTAACAGTTCAGAAGGCCAGGAGGTCTAAGAACAAGGCAGGGGCAGATTTGGTCTTAGATGGTCATCTTCTCGCTGGGTCCTCACATGGCGGAATGGGCCAGGGCGCCCTCAGAGTCCCTTTGTTTGTTTGTTTTGGAGTCTTGTTTGTTTATTTATTTATTTCTTTATGAGATGGAGTATTGCTCTGTCGCCCAGGCTGGAGTGCAGTGGTGTGATCTCAGCTCACTGCAACCTCTGCCTCCCAGGCTCAAGTGATTCTCCTGCCTCAGCCTCCCGAGTAGGTGGGACTACAGGCTCCCGCCCCCCCCAATCCATGCCCAGCTAAGTTTTGTATTTTTAGTAGAGACCGGGTTTTGTCATGTTGGCCAGGCTGGTTTCAAACTCCTGGCCTCAGGTGATCCGCCCCATGTCTCTGCCTCCCAAAGTGCTGGGATTACAGGCATGAGCCACCACGCCCAGCCAACTTCCAGCTTCTTAAGGGTATACCATGTCTTATTTATTGTGTCCTCAGCACCCATCCTGGGGCCTGGCACGTACTGTCTCACAGACAGTTGCCAGATGATGAGACTGGAGAAGTGAGCAGGGATTGGGCAGGGAGAACCTGATGTCATGTTAGGGAGTGTAGTCCTGACCCTGCAGGCAGTAGGGGAGTCACTGAAGGTTTTGGAGTTAGGAAGTATGTGTCGGGGAACGGGGTCCAGTCTGGAGGGGTTGAGTCTGCAGGCCAGGAGATCACTTAGGAAAGTGTTGGAAACACAGAGGCAAGTGGCAGTGATGTTGAAGGAGAAGCATTGCCATCTTTCTACGGCACGGCCTGCCATTTCTCTCTCCATCTTGCCTGCTCTTTTTCAGTTTCTAAGAGGCACTTTCACTTCTGTGTCTGTCCCCTTTTCTTCCTTGAGGCCCCTGGCCATGTACTCTGTGACACTCCCTTTCCACTCTCCACTCTTTTGGTGGGCTGCCCTCCTTCCCCTCTCCTCCCATCCTGTGCTTACCTGTGTGATTCCCTTCAGGGCAGGCCGTATGCTGTGTCCTCCCCGTATCTTAACCCTCTGGTCTAATCTGCACAGAAGCACAGAACACAGAGCCTGGGGTCTCAGCCTTCTGTCCTCCTCAACTCGTATCTGCTCCTTCTGTGAGGACACTTTTAGGGGCTTAAATTTAAAAGCTTGGAAAGAGTTTTAAAAAGGCAAGTAGCTGAGATGAATCTAGTCTTAACCAGGATGGCAGAATTTGGAAAAGCATACGGGGTTATTTTCTTTCTTTCTCTTTCTCTCTTTCTCTCTTTCTTTCTTTTCTTTCTTTTCTTTTTGACAGAGTCTTGCTCTCTTGCCCAGGCTGGAGTGCAGTGGTGTAATCTCGGCTCACTACAACCTCCACCTCCCAGATTCAAGCAATTCTCCTGCCTCAGCTTCCCAAGAAGCTGGTACTACAGGTGTATACCACCGCGCCTGGCTAATTTTTGTATTTTTAGTAGAGGCGGGGTTTTGCCATATTGCCCAGGCTGGTCTTGAACTCTTGACCTCAGGTGGTCCGCCTGCCTCAGCCTCCCAAAGTGCTGGGATTACAGGTGTGAGCCACCGCACCTGGCCAGGGGATTGTTTTCTTTAGGAAGGTGAGGCAATGTGCTCTGGCCATGGCGACCTCACCTTGTATATGTTGGGGGACAGGATACATTTTAAAAAGTAATAGCTGCAGCTGCTTACCTGCTCACAGTGACTCACTCTTGTAATCCCAGCACTTTGGGAGGCCGAGGTGAGCAGATCACTTGAGGTCAGGAGTTTGAGATCAGCCTGACCAACATGGTGAAACTCCATCTCTACTAAAAATACAAAAATTATCCAGGTGTGGTGGTGGGCACCTGTAATCTCCAGCTGCTCGGGAGGCTGGGGCAGGAGGATCGCTTGAATCTGGGAGGCGAAGGTTGCAGTGAGCCGAGATCATGCCATTACACTTGAACCTGGGTGACAGAGTAAGACACTCCGTCTCAAAAATAAATAAATAAATAAACAAACAAATTAAATAAATAAATAACAGCTGCCTAGTGCAGATGCACACCATCATTTTAGGTCTGTTACCCCATTTAACCCTTAGAGCAACTGCATGAGGAAGGCATTCTTATCCTTATTATACAGGTGGGGAAATGGAGGCACAAAGAGATGCAGAAGCTCTTTCAAGGTTGTATGGCTAGTAAATTGCAGGGCAGGGATCCAGACTCAGGAACTCAGACCTGGGTGACTGTAAAATCAGATTCTTTTCCCCCTTGCTTATCCTACCTCCCATTTCGCCTTACCAGACAGCATGGCCTGAGTTTCCTTCAAAAATATGACTATGATAATATGGTGGAAGGAACACCACGCCAACCCTCTGGGGCTATTCGTGGATAGCAGTCTAACTCTTGGAGCCTCATTTTCCTTGTCCTCTCAGTACCTTTGTTTTACTGACTGAAAAGGTTTATTTTGAGAGTAAAATGAGATTTAAAAAAATGCAAAAGTGCTTTGAGAACTGTGAAGCCATATTCTTTACTCTTCTGCATAATCATTTTCTGAGGGGGTGAAACTCTGTGAGGGTGGGATCTCAATGCCGTCCCTGGGCTTTGGGCACGATGGGTGTGTGGTTCACACACGTTGTTAGCTTCCAGAAGTGTTTGGGCTGAATGGGCTCTCAGGTCTGCCCCAGATTGTTCCACATGATTTGGGGGAACCGTTGGTGGCTGGGCTGCAAGTGGGAGAACCTCCAGCCAGAGCTGGAGTGCCCTTGTGTGTCCTTAGGAGGATCACTTCACCTTCCTGAACTCTGTTTCCTGAGGTGGTCACATCTACTTGGTTATTAGGAAGACTAACTAGCAGAATGTGTGTAACAATCCACACCTGCTAAGCAAGATGGTGATGACATATTTGTGGAACGGAAATCATGGGCTCTGTAGTCTCTGGATCAGGCTCATCAGCCTTCCCTGGTCAGAATGTTCTGCCTCACATTTACACCATAGTCTCCTGCTTCTAAGGCCTGGAGCAGACATAATTGAAAGCTTTGTTAGCGTTAAGACTTTTTCACTGAAATTGTATAAATGGTAAGTGAAAGTAGTTCATGTGTGTGTATGTGTATATATATGTATGTATATATATGTGTATATATATGTATGTGTGTGTGTATATATATATATAGTAGAGGGAGATTGCAAATAATTCATAGTGATTATAGAGAATTTGGAAAATACTGACACAGATAAGGAATAAAATAAAAATGGGCTTTAATTCCTCCCTGTTAACATTTTAATATATTTCCTTCCAGTATTTTTTCTAGGCAGTAAAGTCTAGTGATTAAGAATTTAAGCACTGGGCTGGGCGCAGTGGCTCACACCTGTAATCCCAGCACTTCGGGAGGCTGAGGCGGGCGGATCACGAGGTCAGGAGATCGAGACCATCCTGGGTAACAAGGTGAAACCCCGTCTCTACTAAAAATACAAGAAAAAATTAGCCAGACGTGGTGGCGGGCGCCTGTAGTCCCAGCTACATGGGAGGCTGAGGCAGGAGAGTGGTGTGAACCTGGGGGAGGACGGAGCTTGCAGTGAGCCGAGATCGCGCCACTGCACTCCAGCCTGGGCAACAGAGTGAGACTCCGTCTCAAAAAAAAAAAAAAAAAAAAGAATTTAAGCACTACAGTCAGACTGCCTGGGGCTGTGCTTAGCAGATAGTAAGTTCTTAATAAATATTAGCTATGATATTATGTTTTCAAAATCATATTAGGGTTCTTTTGAATGTGATTTAATATTTACTCATTAAATATTTCTTGGAAACTTTAAAAAAATTGCTTATTATCCTTTTTTTTTTTTGAGACGGAGTCTCGCTCTGTCACCCAGGCTGGAGTGCAGTGGTGTGATCTCGGCTCACTGCAAGCTCCGCCTCCTGGGTTCACGCCATTCTCCTGCCTCAGCCTCCCGAGTAGCTGGGACTACAGGTGCGTGCCACCACGCCCAGCTAATTTTTTTGTATTTTAGTAGAGACAGAGTTTCACCGTGTTAGCCAGGATGGTCTCGATCTCCTGATCTCGTGATCCATTTGCCTTGACCTCCCAAAATGCTGGGATTACAGGCATGAGCCACCATGCCCTGCCGCTTATTATCCTTTCATATGGACTCTATGTTCAACAGATACTTATGGAGCACCTACTGTTTACAGGGCACTGGGTCCCATAACTTATTTTATTTATTTATTTATTTATTTATTTATTTATTTATTTATGAGACAGAGTCTTACACTGTTGCCTGGGCTGGAGTGCAGTGGTACAATCTCAGCTCACTGCAACCTCCGCCTCCCAGGTTCAAACAATTCTCCTGCCTCAGCCTCCTGAGTAGTTGGGATTACAAGTGCCCCCCCACCGCCCCACGCCCAGCTAACTTTTGTAATTTTTTTTTTAGTAGAGATGGGGTTTCACCATGTTGGCCAGGATGATCTCGATCTCTTGACCTGATGATCTGCCCGCCTCAGCCTCCCAAAGTGCTGGGATTACAGGTGTGAGCCACCATGCTTGGCCTCCATAACTTATTTAACTAATCCCTACTATTGGGAATTTGCCTTCTTTATCATTTTTTAACTATTATAAATAATGCTTTGATAAATATCCTTGTACATAAATCTTTGAGTACATCTTAGATTCTTTTTGGGGGGTAAATTCCTAGAAAGGAATATTACTCTGTCGCCCAGGCTGGAGTGCAGTGGTGTGATCACAGCTTACTATAGCTTCTACCTCCTAGGCTCAAGCAATCCTCCCACCTCAGCCTCCTGAGTAGCTGGCACTACAGGAGTGCACCACCACACCTGGCTAAGTTTTTGTATTTTTTGAGGAGATGCACCCGGCTCTGTATACATGCCAGCCATGTCTCCTCAAAAAATACAAAAACTTTTAAAGAGCTTAACCTTAATTAATATTTTCACCATTTTCTGGACAATTCAGGCCACTTACAACACTTAGGCTCTTTTTACCTCCCTTATGCCTTTTGAAGTCTTGTGTGTCTTACTTCTCTCTCTATTAAACCCCAGAAGACATTATTTTCTTATTTGTTTGGTTGGTTTTCTTTTTTTTTTTTTTTTTTTTTTTTTGAGACAGAGTTTCGCTCTTTTTGCCCAGGCTGGAGTGCAATGGCATGATCTCGGCTCACTGCAACCTCCACCTCCTGGGTTCAAGTGATTCTACTGCCTCAACCTCCTGAAGTAGCTGGGATTACAGGCACCCGCCACCACACCCAGCTAACTTTTTTGTAGTTTTAGTTGAGATGGGGTTTCACCATGTTGGCCAGGCTGGTCTTGAACTCCTGACCTCAGGTGATCCACCCACCTTGGCCTCCCAAAGTGCTGGGATTACAAGCGTGAGCCACCATGCTCAGCCCATTGTTTTATATAGACAATAATAATTTAGATTAATCCACATACGTACTCTTTTTGCTGTTCTTCATTTCTTTCCATTTAAGCATGCTTCTCTCTCAGCTTAATTTCCTTCTACCTGAATAACTCCTATTAGATGTGTGTGTGTATGAGTGTGTGTAATATGTGTGTGTGTGTGTGGTGGAGGGTGTCCAGTTCTCTCAGTTTTTGTTTGCCTGAAAATGCCTTTTATTCACCTTCATATATGGGAGATTTTTTTTCTCCTGTATATAGACTTTGGGCTTGTTTTATTTTCTTTCAGTCCTTTGGAAATGTCATTCCATTGTCTTCTGGCTTCCTTCATTTCTGTTAAAAAGTCATCTGTCAGTTTTATTGTAGTTTTTCTGAAAGTAACATATCCTTTTTTCCTCTTTGGCTTTGTTTTTTTAGCAATTTGACTATGACGTGCATAGGTGTGGTTCTCTTTGTATGGATCCCCTGTGGAGTTTGGACTGCTTCTGTAAATCATGGCTCTGTGTTTTTGGTCAGTTTTAGAAAATTCTTGGAGCATTCTCTTCCAATATTGCTTTTGCCCTTTAATCCTGTCCTCCCCTTCTCAGACTCCCGCACATATGTTAGACCCTTTCATGGTATCCTACATGTCTCTGCAACTCATTTCTGTATTTTCTGTGCCTTTATATATTTTTTTCTGCTGACCCATCTTCCACAACATCAGCCATTTCTTCTACTATTCCTTTTTGTTGTCAAGCCCATCTATTCAGTTCTCTCTTTTTTGAAAAACAGAGACAGGGTCTTGTTCACTCTGTTGCCTAAGCTGGAGTACAGTGGTACAAACTTGGCTTACTGCACTCCCAAACTCGTGGGCCCAAGTGATCCTCCTGCCTCAGCCTCCCGTAGCTGGGACTATAGGTGTGCTCCACCATGCTTGGCTAATTAAAAAAAAATTTTTTTTTTTTAGAGATGGGGTCTTGCTTTGTTACCCAGGCTGGTGTTGAACTCCTGACCTCAAGTAATCCTCCTGCTTTGGCCTCCCAAAGTGCTGGGATTATGAATGTGAGCCACCATGTCTGGCCCTTGTAATTTTAAAGTTCTGGCCGACAACTTCAATATTTGGATACCTTCTGAGGTTTGTTTTTATTGACTATATATTTTTTCTTGGTTTGGTCCTATTTCCTGACATGCTTGGTGATTGTTGTTTGAGTGCTGGGCATTTTACCATGGAAAATGTAGAGGCTCAGTTAAGGCTGGTGTATTTGTTATTTGCCCTTACTTGTACAATGGTACAAGGAGGCCTTGGTAGGCCCTGATTTCAGAGTTTTGTCTGCCTGCCACTGTAAAACTACCAACATCTCTGCTTAATGCTGCATTAGTGTTTTAATAGCTTTTTTTTTTTTTTTTTTTTTTTTCTGTTTGGATTCCTAGGTTTTAGCTCTGTACACAGAAGACTTAGGTGTGTGTCAGTGCCTTGAGGAGAAATCGCTTACGGAACATTGTACTCATTTCTTTGGGGTTCACTTTTTTATCTGGTATCTTGGTCTCCTAAATCTTGGATATTTTCATAGCCCTGAACTCCAGTTTTTGTCTTTTCAGCCCAGGAAGAAAGCTGCTGAAAGCTTTCATTTACTGCTTTCTGTTTTACCTCTGTGTTCCTTGCACCAAATTAGCAAGTGTCCTGAGGGAAAACAGTAGCTACTAATACATAGCTCACCTCTCTGCATTTCCCTTTCCTCTAGGAGACTGGTCCCTCAAGTCCTAACTGCCTTGTTGTATTTCCACACCTTCAAAACGTTATTGTTATAATTATCTTGTATTTTATCTATCTTATGTAGCCATTCTGTACCAGAGGACTAGTTTAATATTCACTGCCCCATAATACCTGAAAGTGAAGTCTAATTTTGTATCCTTTATTATTTAACTTTAGAAGAATTTTCCATGTCTTTAAAAATTCTTCTTTAGGTGACTTTTTTTTTTTTGAGACAGAGTCTCACTCTGTCTCCCAGACTGGAGTGCAGTGGCATGATTTCTGCTTACTGCAACCTCCACTTCCTGGGTTCAAGTGATTCTCCTGCTTCAGCCTCCTGAGTAGCTGGGACTACAGGTGCCTGCCACCATGCCTGGCTAATTTTTTTTTTTTTAGTGGGGACAGGGTTTCACCATATTGGCCAGGCTGGTCTCGAACTCCTGACCTCAAGTTATCCACCCACCTCGGCCTCCCAAAGTGCTGGGATTACAGGTATGAGCCACTGTGCCTGGCCCATCATGTGATTTTTAATATTTGTACATAACTCCCTGTTATGGCTTTTATGATCATCTCACATTTTCTTCAATTGTCAGATACTTAGGTCATTTCCCACAGTTTGCTTTTATGAATAATACCACCACAAATGTCTTTGTATGTTTTTGCCAAAGCATTTTATTCATATTTTAAAAGTGTGGAGTAGAAATGATCAGAGTTGAAAATACCAATCAGTAGTGATTGTTTTTATGCATATAGCATGTACAAAAATAAAACTATAGACCTTTTCTCTCTTGGATGGTTCAGAAAGAAGCTTTCCTTTTTAAAAACTATTTTTATTTCTTGAGAAATATTCATATAATGCTCACCACGTGCCAGACATTCTTTTACATGCTGTATAATACTGACTTTAATTCTCCCAGGAGCCCTAGGACACAGGTATTATTACGGGTCCTCTTTTTCAAGAAGAGGAATCTGAAGCATGAGGGAATAGGTCGCTTGCCCACGGTACAGTTGTCAGTGGCAGAGCTGAGCCATGCATTCTGACCTTAGAGCCTGTACTGTTAACTGCTATAGTATACTACCATGAGCTCATCGTTCTAATTTATTATTACTTTCTTTCTAACCATTTTAGCTTATTTCAGGGCTTCCTCAGTCTTCTCTTAGTTGGGCTTTTTTTTCTTTCTCGGGTTGGGGGATGGGCATGAAGGTGGGGACAATTTGGGACAGAAGGTTCTATTGACAGAAGGCGCATTTGGGACCTGGTCTCAGACGTGGCGGCTCACTTCATAGCTTGAGCAGGTAAGGTTGCCTAGTGGCTTATATTGTATCTGTTGTGGGGTGGGGGGCATAGTGGGGGGTCCCTGGTGTGTATTTCGTGACAAGGGAATTTCTGCTGCCACCTCTGGCTTGACCGGCTAGTGTTGGCTGGGCCACTGCCTTTGCAGTTTAGACATGAAGAGTAATTTAATCTGTCTCTTCCCTCCCTTCCTCCAGTTCTACTTAGCGTAAGGATAAAGAGGTGTAAATAGAGGGCCCACTAATTGGAGTATCAGGGCAGCCACAGGGCAGTAGGGAATGAAAGGATTAAGCGCTGGTGCTTTGGACCTAATAAACTGCAGGGAGTGAATGAAGAGTAAGAAACCTCAGACCCTGTGTAACTTCAGTTCCTTTTTCTTTCTGCCTCTCTGTTTGGAGGCTTCTGTACTTTTCCACATATATCTCTGTGTTCCTCTCTGTATTTGTCATTCTATTTTCCACTCTTGTCTTTCTACCTACCCACCTTCCCTTTTTTTCTCCATCTCTCGCTTTCCTCCTTTCTATTAATTGCTAGTTATATATATGTTAAGTAGCCTGTATTTTAAAATATCTTCTACTTATTGAATACTTTTTTCCATTTTTAGTCTAAAAACAAGCTTTTTAGTTTTTGCCCTCTCAAGAAAAAATTTGCTGAATGAGATTACTCTTCCCTTGTCTTTAGTTATTAATTAACATTTTCTTTTTTGGGGGGGGTCGTGGAGTCTTGCTCTGTCACCAGGCTGGGGTGCAGTGGTGCAATCTCAGCTCAAAGCAAGCTCCGCCTCCCAGGTTCAAGCCATTCTCCTGCCTCAGTCTCCCGAGTATCTGGGATTCAGGCACCTGCCACAACACCCGGCTAATTTTTTTTTTTTTTTTTTTTTTTTTTTTTTGAGATGGGGTCTTGCTCTGTTGCCAGGCTGGAGTGCAGTGGTGCAATCTTGGCTCACTGCAACCTTCGCCTCCTGGGTTCAACCAATTCCCCTGCTTAGCCTACCAAGTAGCTGGAACTATAGGCACGCACCACCATGCCTGGCTAATTTTTTGTATTTTGGTAGAGACGGGGTTTCACCATGTTGGCCAGGATGGTCTCAATCTTCTGACCTTGTGATCCACCCACCTTGGCCTCCCAAAGTGCTGGGATTACAGGCGTGAGCCACCACACTCAGCCAACACCCAGCTAATTTTTGTATTTTTAGTAGAAAGGGGGTTTCACCATGTTGTCCAGGCTGGTCTCAAACTCCTGACTTCAAGCGATCTGCCCGTCTCGACCTCCCAAGATGCTGGGATTACAGGCATGAGCCATAGTGCCTGGCTTATTAATTAACAATTTCTATTTCTTCTCTGGGTCAGCAGCTCTTAATAGAAAAAAGATTCAACTCCTTGCTTTTTGGAGTGAGGGAAGATGGTCTAATATTGATTTAGGGGAGCAGTAGGTGTGGGACTTGCCAGTTTTCTTAAGGTTGTTTGAGTTTATAACTCATCGCGAGAAGTCAGAGAGGGCTTTGAGCCATATTTATTAAATGATATCAAGGGAGATTACCAGGAAGAATGATGGGATGGGGTGGCAGAGAATGACAAGGAAACCTGTCTCTCTCCTGCTTACAAACCATCAGCGGCCCCCGTCAGGCGGTACAAGCCAGAGTCCCTACAGTGGTCCGGAGCCCCCCTGAGGCCCTGTCTTTCTACAGCTCTCCTCCTCATTCCTCCTCTCTAGCCCCACACCTGGTATGCGCTTGCCTCCGGGCCTTTGCACAGCCGTCCTCTCTGCTGGGGTTGCTCTTCCAGAACCTAGATACCCATCTGCAATGCTCCCTCCCTGCCCTCTTTCAAGTCTTTGCTCAGAAGTCTGTCTCTTTCTCAACAGGGCTTTCCTCACCTCCCCAGTTAGCACTGCCCTGGGCCTTCGCCCGAATGCCCCATCTCCTTTAGCTGCTCTGTTGTTCCTTTTCTCCCAAAAAGCTTCAGCCTGTTCGCATCCTCTGTAATTTGCTCGTTCGTTTTCTTTGTTGCCTGTCCTCCCTCTCCTAGAATGGGTTTGTTCACTGCTGCATCCGAAGCCCTCGGAAGAGTGCCCAGCACACAGTAGGCGCTCCGTAAATGTATGTCCAGTGCTGTGTCCTTGGGGGCTCGGGAGGGCGCCTAACTCAACAGACTTTTATCACATCTCAGGATCTGGATAATCTCTTTGCCTGTAGGAATTTTTTTTAATTAAGATTTTTGTCATTGTCATCCCCTTCCCCCTTCCAGTTCATTTAAGACTGTTATGAAACAAAACTCATTATGCTTCAAAATCTGACAGAGCTAAGGCCCTGGGGAAAGTGAGAGGAGGCGGTAGCAGGGGGTGCTTCCTTCCATTTCCCCCCCTCCGTGGTTTTCTCCTGTGGTTGGTTCACTTAGGACGGCCTGGAGCTTACTGGGTTAGGTGAGTAGGGCTTCCCAGACCTCGCAGGGTCCATCCACAGGAAAGTCTGTTGTCAGCCAGAGAAGAGAATGCTACCTTCCCAGGGTAGGGGTTTCTCCAGACACCAGTGCTCAGGATGGAAGAAAAAAGGAAGCAGACTGGAGAGGAGAGGAGAGGAGAGAGAAGTGAGGTGTGTTTTGCATGCCTCAGCTGGAGGAATAATGTCACTAGAGAAATTAGGACTGTGGTCCTCCTTGGGTGTGACTTAGTTTTCACTTAAAATAATGAGTGGCTTTCATTCATTTGTTCAATAACATTCACCCAGTGCCTGCTGGGCACAGAGGGGTTGAAGGGCCTGTGGGCCTGGGACCTGAGTCAAGTCTCCAACCACAGCTCAGCCTGCTGCGAGAGGGACAGTGCCAGGGGACCTTGGGTGTGACCCAGGGCTCAGAGCCAATGTATTGGACTTCTCTATCTGTGGGTTCCTGGGAAGTGGGAAGGCCTGCTGGGAATAATTAATGTGTGGAAAGGAGGGAGAGGAAGGCAGGGCTCCATGAGGAAGTGGCTTAGACTCCTCCCAGCATTCTTTTCTAAACATTTCCCTAAATGAATCCATCCTCAGGCTTTTGGGAGTCTGGGTGGACCTGTCTTCTGACTTCTCCAGGCCAAGGGTTGGTTCTAGGCCTCAAGGCTTCAACTGTTAATCTCCTTTGGAGTTTTGGTTTTTCCATATGAACAAAGGAAGGGAGCTTAGTGATAGTCTTGGATCACTATAGGGATAGGCCAGTATCACAGAATTATTGACAGACTGTCAGTGTGCTGTGATGTAAGATGTGTGAGTCTGATAAAAGCTGCCTGAAGAGAGCCTCAGCTCTGGAAACCTGGGGTTTCACCCTTTAGCACCCCCTCCACCCCAATCTTGATGTCTCATCTGCTAATAAAGTAGCAACGCCCACTGATTTGAGTTTCACCTCCTTTCATTTCCTCTCTCCTGTCTTCGGGTGCTCAGGCCATAATGAGCTTCAAAAAGCCAACAGCTGAATGATCAGCCTCTGAATAATCAAGTCTGCAGAACTAAAAATATTCAGTTACATTATAATGCAGATGGTACTGATAAATTAAGGGGAACATCATTGAGCCTACAATTGTTTTCCGATGCATTGTCCCTACCAGAAGTTACATAGAAAATAAATGAAATGATTTCACCTTAGTCAGCCTGGGCCTGTAGCTTAGTTGCTTAGAATATAAGGCTCAGGAGGCCAAAATCCTACTTTGAGCCCCACTTGGGGATTATTACAGCATTTTGATTGGTTACCCAGACTTGACTCCTATTTCTGGCCCTAGATGTCATGCCAAGTTCTTATCAGCTGTTTCCCACTGCAAGCAGTGGCTGCATGATACTTACCCTAGCTCTAGGGTGTACATGACTTGGTGTAATCTGTCTCTGCCATGGAATAAATTGTTCAAGGCATACATACCTCCTAATGATGGTGTCAAGAGCCTGATTTTTTTTTTTTTTTAATATTAAAAAGAATGTGCTGGGTGTGGTGGTTCATGCCTATAATCCCAATATTTTGGGAGGCTGAAGCGGGAGGATCATTTGAGCCTAGGAGTTCAAGACCAGTCTGGGCAACATAGGGAGACCTTGTCGCTACAAAAAATACAAAGATTAGCTGGGTGTGGTGGCACACGCCTGTAGTCCCAGCTACTCAGGAGGCTGAGGTGGAAGGATTGCTTGAGCCTGGCAGGTGGAGGCTGCGGTGAGCTGAGATGGTGCTATCACACTCCAGCCTGGGTGACAGAATGAGACTTTGTCTCAAAAAAAAAAAGAAAAAGAAAATAAAAGAAAAGAAAAAAAAGTAAGGCAGGGCAAGGTGGCTCACACCTATAATCCCAGTGCTTTCGAAGATGGAGGCAGGAGGATCGCTTGAGCCCAGGAGTTCAAAACCAGCCTGGGCAACATAGTGAGACCCTGTCTCTACAAAAAAGTTAGCTGGGCATGATGGTGCACGTCTATAGTCCTAGCTACTTGGGAGGCTGAAGTGGGAGAATTTCTTGAGCCTAGCTGTTTTGAGGCTGCAGTGAGCTATGATTGCATCACTGCATTTCAGCTGGGTGGTAGAGTGAGACCTTGTCTCTATCAAAATTTAACAAACAATAAACAAAAGAACGTATTTCTCATTCACTACACATATATGTGCCCTAGGTGAATAAACCTTAGTTCTTTTTTTTTTTTTTTAAAGAATGTATTTATTTATTTTTTATAGAGATGGGTTCTTGCTCTGTGGACCAGGCTGGTCTCGAACTTCTGGCCTCAAGTGATCCTCCCATCTCAGCCTCCCAAAGTGCTAGGATTATAGGTGTGAGTCACTGTGCCCAGTCCTTAGTTCTTATATATTACCTTGGTTTAGGTTAATTGAAGTCAATAAACCTAATAATAATTTCATATAAGGTTTTAAATTTATATAATACATTCATAAGTTAGTTTATTAATTCAATAAGTATTATTCCACTATATGCAGAATTCCAGGCTAAGCATTAGATCAAAGATTGGCAAACTTTCTATAAAGGGCTAGAGAGTAGATATTTTTACTTTGTGGGCAGTATCTCTGTCCTAACTACTCAACTCTGCTGCTGTAACACAAAAGCAGTCATAGATCACTCGTAAATGAATGAGCGTGTCTGCGTTCCAATCATACTTTATTCACAAAACCAGGTGTTTGGCCAGGTTTAGCAGCAGGCCATAGTTGCTGATCCCGCGTCTGACGGCTTCAACCTCTGCATTGGAGAGACAGCTGTGAACAAAATAGATGTGATCATGACCCACATGGAGTTTTCATTCTTGTTGGGAATAATTCTTTGTAGCATTGCTTTGAAACCACACCTGTTATAAATAGTTGACAAGTAGCTCCTGGGGGACATTGGAACTCTAGGTAACTTTCCTGAAGAAAGATTGTCATGAACACCCATTTCTATTTCTATTATCCAGTGGTGTCTGGATGGGGGTACTGTGTTTACTCACATCTGGCATGGAGCTACTATTTTTGAGTTGCTTTCTTTTCACTTCACAGAATTTCAGGTATATTTACATGTGTTGATCTGGATTATATAATTTTAGTGGCTACATACTATTTTTTGCTGAGTTAAGACATGTCGTGTGCCCGGTGTGTAGTAGGCATTTGCTAGATGTTTGCTTCCAGTTTGCAGTAAAAGCCTTTCAGAGTTGGAAAGGGATTGGTTTCTGCAGAACTGAAGGGGAAACCTTTGACTTGGGAGAACCCTAGGAGAGACAGGCCTGGACGATGTCCCCTTGCCAACTTGTTGGGTGACACCTAGCATCTTGCAGCCAGGGAACTGTCAGGTAAGTATGTCAGTGCAAATGTTAGGGACAGACTGGAGGGTGACCTTGTACTCCAGAGCACTGCTCCCCATGTGCAGGGAAAGTCTTTGTGGGATGTGGAGCAAAACTTGGAGCCTGGGGAGGTTTGTGGGGGCGGGTGGGGAGGAAAAGCACCCCCATGCAGAGAAGATAAAAAGCCCAGGGGGCCGGCGGGGCACTGGCTCACGCCTGTAATCACAGCACTTTGGGAGGCCGAGGTGGGCGGATCACGAGGTCAGGAGTTTGAGACCAGCCTGGCCAACATAGTGAAACCCCGTTTCTACTAAAAATACAATACATTAGCTGGGTGTGGTGACTGGTACCTGTAATCCCAGCTACTTGGGAGGCTGAAGCAGGAGAATTGCTTGAACCTGGGAGGTGGAGGTTGCAGTGAGCCGAGATCGCACCATTGCACTCTAGCCCTGACGACAGTGTGCGACTACCTCTCAAAAAAAAAAAAAAAAAAAAAAAAAAAAGCCTGGGGGCCAAGTCGGTTTAGGTATGTGAAAGGGGCATGGGCTCTGGGGCCAGACTGGACTTGATTTGACTCTGACTCTGGGTTTGCCCTTTATGTGCTCTGTGACTGGGCACTTTCTTTGCCTCTCTGAGCTTCCATTTTCTGTGCTGTAAAATGTGGGTGGGGGGGTGTCATATTCATTCCATAGAGATGTTGTGAGGATCAGATGAATAATCCAGTAAGTGACAGCATGCTGTGTAAATGGTAGCTTTTATTAGTCAGTGTGAAGTATGTGACCCATGCTTAGCTTGCAATTCACTAAAGCAGTTGTTTTTTTACTATTACTGTTTTTGAGGAGGCATGGCTAATCACACTGATTCCAGAGTGGACTTTGCTCCCATCCTCTCTGGGCCCTTCCCTCTCTTCAGTCCAGGTTAGGAGGTACCTCGTCACTTTTACCTCCATGATAACTCAGCTGGGGAGGTCAAACCCTGAGTCATGAACCCGGGCTTTTAATAAAATCAGGTCAGAGCCTGAAGACTAACTGAATAGCCTCATGTACTGGGTTACCGGTGCATTCATTAATTCAACAGATACACAGAGGCTCTACTTTGTGCCACTTGTGCAGTATGCCGTGGTGAAGAAAATAGTGATGGGCTTTCATCAATTAATCCCACAAATGTTTAATTATGGATGACAATATGAGCATGAAAGAAAAGTATAGGGAGTTAGGTTGGGAGAGGATCTCTTTTTATGATGAGACACTTAATTTCATTAGTAATCAGGGAATACAAATCACAGTGACATTCCATTTCATCCCTGTTTGATGGGCAGATGTGAAGAAGCTGTGCAGCAGCAAGCATTGAAGATGAAGAGGAGTTAGGACATTATGGTCATTTAGGAGCTGCTGGTAGGAGTGTAACTTGATGCAGTTGCTTTGGAAAACAGTTTGGTAGTACAGATTGAGGATCCCTTATCCAAAATTCTTGGGACCGATTTTGGAATATTTGAGATACTATAATGCACTTGTTATATATAAACAAATGCATAAAATAATTTTATGTATGAAACAAAGCCTTGATCGCATTTCGATGCAACATGTCATGAGATTGAGGTCAAGTGTGGAATTTTCCACTTGTGGTATCATGTTGGCATTCAAGAAATTTACGATTTTGGAACATTTCAAGTTTTCAGGTTTTCAGCTTAGGGATGTTCAACCTGTATCTTGTAATGTTGTACATTCACATGCAGCATGTCCTGGCATTTTCACTCCTAGGTATATAATCATCGTGAGAAACTTGCTTATGTGGGCAGCATGTATACATAACATATACTAAGAATATTCCTAGTAGCACTGTTCATGATGGCAAAACACTGGAAACTCAAATGCCCATCAGCTGGAGAATGGGTACATACATTATTGTCATGTGATAGATTGTTATACAGCAGCAAAATGAATGAACAACATCTATATGTAATGGTTTGAGTGAATTTTAGTAATATAATTTTGGATTTAGAAAAACAAGACTTTGAATATTCCATACAGCATGATATCTTTTTATTACATTTTAAGGTCAATAAAAACATAAAACTATATTGTCTAGGGATACAGATTATCTAAGAAAGCCATAAATGTTGGGGGGCAGGTTGTCAAAGGTTCCTCTTGTGAGAACCACTCCCTTAAATGTGTTTGTGACAAACTCCTCAAGTACAATGATACAGATGGGATCAAGGAGGAGTCAGCTTGGGTTTTGAAGGCAGAGTAGACATTTTTGTCATTGCTTTGGAAATGTTTTTAAAAAAATAACCCAAATTACAAAATGTTAGCAATTGGAGTATGATATTAGGTGCATGTGTGTGCATTTTATTTTATTTTTTCTTATTACCACGGATGTATTTTTTGATCACTACAAATACAGATAGGATATGGGAAACTGTGGCTGCATCTGATATCTATGGTTTCCTGCCCATGCAAGGTGGTGCTGGGAGATCTCAGCTCTGAAAGGCTGCGTTTGCAGCCAGGTGTGCGATTCCTTGTCTCGGGGCCGCTTTCACCGTAAGGGGGACATAGATGTGGCTGGGTGGTGGGGCTTTCTCGGTTTGGTTCCAGGGTTAGCAGGCAGAGCTAGTTTAGAAATGAGTAAGAAGGGGGCACTTTCTGGTTGTAGGTTTTGGCTCAAATATGCATACTAAAATTCTTCCTCACTTTCGCTTTTCTTATTTGATGAGCCCCAAAGGCATCCTAATTTGTGGAAGGACAAAGAAGGAACACATTTATATGAGAGAACCAGCTTTCCAAGTAGAGTT
Organism: Macaca thibetana thibetana; assembly: GCF_024542745.1. Lineage (NCBI taxonomy): Eukaryota > Metazoa > Chordata > Mammalia > Primates > Cercopithecidae > Macaca > Macaca thibetana. The sequence continues at coordinate 43,346,765 of NC_065581.1, read as the reverse complement.
ACGGATGGGCTGGAAGAAACCAAGATGAGTTCCTCTGGAGATGGATAAAGCATCCTGCATGAAGGTTCAAAAAGTTGCCCATGGCCGAGCACTGTAGCTCACGCCTGTAATCCCAGCACTTTGGGAGGCTGAGGCAGGCGGATCACCTGAGGTCAGGAGTTCGAGACCAGCCTAACATGGAGAAAACCTGTCTCTACTAAAAATACAAAATTAGCCAGGCATGGTGGCACACGCCTGTAATTCCAGCTACTCGGGAGGCTGAGGCAGGAGAATTGCTTGAACCTGGGAGGCGGAGGTTGTGGTGAGCCGAGACCATGCCATTGCACTCCAGCCTGGTCAACAAGAGCGAAACTCATTCTCAAAAAAAAAAGAAAAAAAAAGATGCTCACGCCAGGCTGCTTGAGCTGAGGCTGTGGAGAGGCCATGGGAGAAGCAGGGCAGCTGCTAGAAGATCACGGCCATCCTGGATGGCAGTGATGGAAGAGGCGCAGAGTGCAGGGGAAGGAAGGAGTTGGGCAGAAAGGGATGGAGCGAAGGTGGATTGGGCAGCCCCATCTCATGAAATGACTGTTTGACAGAATGAAGAATGTTTCATATGTGAAAGTCTGAGGTGGAAGATGGAGCAGAGTAGATCTGTGTGGTTCCAGAAGGTAAAGTGAAAGGTGGAAGGTATGGCAGGAGATTCTTTTTTTTTTTTTTTTTTTTGAGAAAGGGTTTGGCTCTGCTGCCCAGGCGAGATCTTGGCTCACTGCAACCTTCGTCTCCTGGGCACAAGTGATTCTCCCACCTCAGCCTTCTGAATAGCTGGAGCTACAGACATATGCCACCATACTTGGCTAACTTTTTTATTTTTTTGTAGACACAGGGTTTCATCATGTTGGCCAGGCTGTTCTTGAACTCCTGAGCTCAAGCAATCTGCCTGTCTTGGCCTCCCAAAGTGCCATGGTGCCCAGCTAGGAGGAGAGATTTGGTCTTAGTATAAGTCAGTGTTATTCTTTTCTTTTCTTTCTTTTTTTTTTCTTTTCATTTGTTTTCTTTTCTTCTTTTTTTTTTTTTTTTTTTTTTTAATGAGATGGAGTCTCTGTCGCCCAGGCTGGAGTGCAGCGGCACGATCTCGGCTCACTGCAACCTCCATCTCCTGGGTTCAAGCAATTCTCCTGCCTTAGCCTCCCACATAGCTGGGACTACAGGTGCACGCCACCACGCCTGGCTAATTTTTTTGTATTTTCAGTAGAGACAGGGTTTCACCATGTTGGCCAGGTTGGTCTCAAACTCCTGACCTCAAGTGATCTGCCTGCCTCAGCCTCCCAAAGTGCTGGGATTATAGGTGTGAGCCACCGCATTCAGCCAGTGTTTTTCAAACTGTGATTTGCAATCTGTTTGTCAGTTGTGCAATCAAGTTAGTGATCAAGACTAGCAGTTTTAATTAATTAATTAATTAATTTTGAGACAGCATTGCTCTGTCGCCCAGGCTGGAGTGTAATTGCACCATCTCAGTTTACTGCAACCTCTGCCTCTGGGGTTCAAGCAATTCTCCTGCCTCAGCGTCCCGAGTAGGTGGGACTACAGGCCTGCGCCACCATGCCCGGCTAACTTTTTGTATTTTAGTAGAGATGGGGTCTTGCTATTTTGCCTAGGTTGGTCTTGAACTCCTGAGTTCAGGCAATCCACCTGCCTGGGCCTCCCAAAGTGTTAGGATTACAGGCGTGAGCCACTGTGCCCAGCCAAGACCAGCAGTTGTTTTTTTTTGTTTGTTTGTTTTTGAGCCGGAGTCTCGCTCTGTTGCCCAGGCTGGAGTTCAGTGGCCCGATCTCTGCTCACTGCAAGCTCCACCTCCCAGGTTCGCGCCATTCTCCTGCCTCAGCCTCTGGAGTAGCTGGGATTACAGGCGCTCGCCACCACGCCCGACTAATTTTTTGTGCTTTTAGTAGAGACGGGGTTTCACCGTGAAGACCAGCAGTTTTTAAAAAGGAAGTGAATAGAAAGGAGAGGAAAGTAGGAAAAAAAAGTCTGAGTGGACCAAATGAACATGGGTCAGCATTTGTTTCTTGAAAATATTTGTCTAGTTTGATATATTTATGTGTATATAGAGATATTTTATGTGCTGGGTCATGATATAAAGTGTAATTAATTGGTGAGAGTAAGAATGGAAAAAGTTTGAAAGCCATTGTTCCAAGCTACCATTTAATAATAATACCTGCTGTTTATTGATCACTTAGACTACTGTGGAAGGCACTTTGCCAAGTGCACGCTAGACATTTTCTCATTGAAATCTCAATGAGGCAGGCATTATTGTTACCATTACAGAGATGAGGAAATTCAAGTTCAAAGAGGCTGAATGACTTTCCTAGGGTCATGGAGCATGTAAGAGGCTGAACCTGGAATTGAACCTGAGCCCAACTTTCTCAAAAGCCTGTGCTTATTCACTACCTTCTGCTGTAGGAAGAACCGTGGATGGAGCTGTCCTCCAAGATGGCCTGGGCTGTCTGGAGAAGGGCTGAAAAAGCAGGAAGTGTTCAGGTAGAGGCTGGGTGGCCCCCTGTCAGGGACAGTGGAAACAGAATTCTTGCCTACCTTCTTCTACCTCAGTGGGAGATTGGATTGGATCATAGTAATCCCCCCATGACTTACATGACAGTGTCCAAGACTCATCCTGTACAGTCACTCTAAAGTCAATCCCAACTCCTGGGTTTCTTTGATTCTTGATTGAAATATGATTTAATTAAATATATTTAGATTTGTTTATAGGTAAGATTTTCTTTTAATAAGTTTCCTGATTTTTCTGTAACCAATGACATTTATTTTATGATTTTAAGTTATTAAAAATAAAATGTTTTCTGATTCTCTCTAATGAGCATGAACTAACTATAATTTCTATAATTTAAAAAAGTCATTGAAAATAAAATACCGCAATGCAACAAAAAACCTCTAATTAAGAATTCTTCCTGGCAAGTTTTTGAGAGGCTGCTGGCAGCATTCTGTTCCTCCTCTTGTGTGGGCTGGGGAAGCTCTGGGTGGACCATGGGAGGCGATTGGTGGATGGGTTCTTTGTGGACTGGAGCTTCTTATCAGGTGCGTAGACCAGCCCATCCTCCCTGCACAGACCAGGATGAGGCAGGGGCCATAGTTTAGGGAGCCTCTTTTCTGTTTTACCTGCAAAGTGAAGTGCCTATTGATTCTGCTTAAAGCTGGAAAGGATCGGGCCAGGCGCAGTGGCTCACTCCTGTAATCCCAGCACTTTGTGAGGCCGAGACGGGCGGATCACGAGGTCATGAGATTGAGACCATCCTGGCTAACACGGTGAAACCCCGTCTCTCCTAAAAATACGAAAAATTAGCCGGGCGTGATGGCGGGCGCCTGTAGTGCCAGCTACTCGGGAGGCTGAGGCAGGAGAATGGCGGGAACCCGGGAGGTGGAGCTTGCAGTGAGCCGAGATCGCGCCGCTGCTCTCCAGCCTGGGCAACAGAGCGAGACTCCGACTCAAAAAAAAAAAAAAAAAAAAGCTGGAAAGGATCTGAGAAAGTATCTCCACTAACCCCTTCATTTAGGGAAAAGGAAACGAAGCCCTTGGAAGGGAGGTGACTTTACTTTGCTGTCCTCCCGTCTCATGGATAGCAGCAGAACAGGAGCAACTCCTAGGTGGGTTAAATCACGTTGAGGGTGCTGGAGGTTGGTTGAAGTTGTGGGGAGAATAAAGAGCAAATAAAAGGCAAATCTAATGCTAATTTCATTGAGGAATTCCAAAATAGAGGAGAGGGGAGTGGGAGTGTAATTTAGTGGAAAGAACCTCTGCTTGGCAGTTGGGAGACCTGAGCTGTGGTTTCAGCATTAATACCCAGCGTGTAATCTCAAGTGAGTTACCCACCTGTGGCCATTGTAGGACAGGTTAATTCTTGTTCCTCACATTCTGCCCAGTCAACACCACGGCAGGAGTGCTTACCCTGAGCAGGGCACATCCTCAGCCTTGTTTCCTTCCAGAGCCAATGACCTAATCCCCACCATGGAGTTGTCATTAGTTATGTGCTGTAGAACTGGGGGCCCAATATAGGACATTCTCCACATCGGTGGGTACCAGCCACTGGGGACCTTAAGGTTTGGTTGCTACATAAGCTTGGGGTGCTGTATCTCCCCTTGTAGCAGCCTCTCAAGTTCAGGGATTATGTCTTGTGAATCCCCCCAGTGTATAGTAAGGTGCTGAGGTTCTGTACACTTTAGAACCCTGATTTGTTGGCACGTGTGGGGGGATGTGTAGGGGGTTTAATTTTGTGGATCGCATGGAGGTGAGGTCCAGGTCTGCCTTCGGACATGCGGGCCACAGGCATGCGCTTGAAACACAGGCTACCTGATTTCAGAATCAAGCCATGATGGGGAGCACTGTGATTTGTGAGGGGGGTTGATCTGAATGGGTCACTGTGCATAAGCAGGTGACCTGAGTGAGGAGAGGGGAAGATGGGGGAAGGGGGGAGGGGGGAGGGGGCTGGGAAGTGGAAGCTTCTTCCAGGTTTTGATTTATCTAAGGAGATGGAGACAGGAAAGAAGTCTCTGGGATTGTGGCAGGTCTTATCAGTTTCCAGAATCTCCTCAAATAGTTCGTTTAAAAAGCTACTACTTTTCTCTGGCATGGCCCATCCTGGATATGGGATTCTCACTGGTTAAGTGCATTTTCCCTTGACCTGGGTTGTACAGTAAACGTTAGCTTGACTGATGGCCTCAGCTGGGAGAAGTGAATGCATTGTCGTTCAGGTTTGTTTTACACTCTGTTATCAAGGCTAATAATATGATGCTTTAAGGCTTTACGACTTGATTAGTGGCATCAGTACTTGAAAGAGCTGGCTTAGGGCGCTGTGAGAGGTTACATGAAGGTAATTAGACAGCAGTTGTGAAATGCAGGGGGTGGTTTCCATTTACTAATGGCTTTAAGGCAGCCCTGCCTGTTACTGAACCCCCAGCGTGAATCTTTTGAATAGAAAATGAGTTGATTAGTTTGGGTGCTCTGCCGCAGGCCACAGGCAGCCCCCAGTTCTCTCTCTGCCTGTGGTTAATGCCCTTAATCAGCTGCCTGCGAGCCCACTACAGCCTTAGTATAATCTAGTACTCAAAGCATGGCCCCTGCACCAGCAGCATCACCTGCGAGCTGCCTAGAAATAAACGCAGGGCCAGGTGTGGTGGCTCACACCTGTAACCCCAGCACTTTGGGAGGCTGAGGCGGGTGGATCACCTGATGTCAGGAGTTTGAGACCAGCCTTGCAAACATGATGAAACCCCATGTCTACTGAAAATACAAAAAATTAGCCGGGCATGGTGGCGTGTGCTTGTAATCCCAGCTACTCAGGAGGCTGAGGCAGGAGAATCGCTTGAACCCGGGAGGCAGAGGTTGCAGTGAGCTGAGATCGCGCCATTGTACTCCAGCCGGGGCTACAAGAGCAAAACTCCATCAAAAAATAAAAAAGAAAGAAAGAAAGGAAAGAGAGAGAGAAAGAAAAGAAAGAAAGAAAGAAAGAGAAAGAAATGCAGAACCTCTGGTCCCATCCACAGTTGTGGAATCAGAATCTGCAGTTTTAACAAGACCTTCAGGTGATTGGGTGCACGTCAAGTTTGAGAAGTGCTGGGCTAGCACAGATGCCCCCTGAGGTTAGAGATTTGTGGCAATGTGGTTTTTATTGTGTAGTGCAATAAATGATTTAAGCCCTAGTGCTGTGGTATGATTCCAGTCTGCTCTCTGTCATTAGAGCCTGGAATTGTGTGTGTGTGTTCATTGTCACTTGTGGCATCAGCGTAGGGTTGTGGTTTATTCACCCCCTGCAGCTCACCGAGTTCTTGGCACAGCTAGCCATTTCTTTGAATGCAAGTCTGGCATCATAGACTGTTGGGGGGTGTGACGAAAACACCACTTTCTTCCTGTTACTCCCTGGAGCCCATAGGGGCTCTGGTTGTCTGTCCAAACCTCTTGCTGGGGCTTCAGGGCCCATGTGTTCCAGGTTTATTTATCTGGCCCCTGCTCTGGCCAGGCAGATGCTGGTCTTCAGCCTTGCCCTCTGTCTCTTGCTGGATGTGGGTTTCCTGGCCAGCCAGTCGTTCCTCATCTTTACACCCCGGGATCACTCTCTGCTGCACTGTTTAGTGCCTGGTCATTCTGGGAGGCTTCCTGAGGGACTTATTGTTAGTTGTGGACAGGTCTTCACCCTTCATTCGGGTAACACGCTCTTAGACGGCAGGACCTGTGTATAGCAGGTACTCTAGCCTCTGCCGGGTGCCTGGTGGACAGGCATACACATGGATCCCTTCATACTGTGCGTAGGAGGCAGAGGATTTGGAGTGAGTGGAGTGGGGTGGGCTGCTGGCTTCAGCCATGGGGTAGGGGCTGGTGAAGGCTCAGAAAAAGAAGCCCACACAAAATTGGAAGGACCTCTACTGAGAGGGGAATGGGCCATTTGGCTACATGAGAGAAAGTAAGGCGAGTTTCAGCAGTCCTTCCCTGATGGCACTGGAGGTGGGGTGGACAGGGGTAGCCCCTGTGTTGCTGTGGAGTGTATTTCTAGTTTGTTGCAAACCTGTCTGTCCTCTTTTTTTGTGAATCTGTTGGTGAGAAAAGATGAAGCCTTAAACAGGGCAGAGAGGAGGGGTGCAGCAGCTAGGAACCAGGCTGGTTGGGCGTTGTCCTGGTAAGGTTTGGGGTGGAGGCTATATTTACTTCTTATAGTGATGCTGGTAGGATCTTTTTCTATGTTTAGAAATAGTTTATATAACATGAAAGTATGTGTTCTTAAAAAAACACACACAAAAAACCCAGACACTAGAATAGAATAAAATTTAAACAGACCAATTACCATAGAAGAAATGGAGAAAGTTATCAAAGAGCTATTTCTTAAAATAGTCCCAGAACCAGATGGTTTCACAGGTGAATGTTTTCAAATATTGAAGGTACAGGTGATTTTAATGCAATTTACATTGTCCTAGAGTAGAGAAAGAGCACTTAAATTCTTTTTATGAAGCTAGTGTAACAAAATGTGACAAAAAAACAGGTGTGCACACAGAGCCACGAAGTGGTCTCCGTTTTGAACACTGAAGATGCAACATTCTAATAACATAATTAGAACCCAGCAGCCCATTGAAAGAACTCCATGGTCACGGGAGTTCCAGAACAGGAAGATAAGGATAGGTTAACTTTAGGATTTCTGTTAATAAAAATTCATTGTATTAAAGGATCTAAGGAGAAAATAAGATGCTGAAAAGGTTTATGAAAAATTAGACATCCGTTTCTAATAAAAACTGCTATAGGAATAATTGGATACCTCCTCAACATGGGAAAATACATTTTTGTCAAGCAAGTAGCCAAAATTTTGCTTAGTATTAAAACGGTGAATGCTAGATGCATTCCCATTAAAATCTCGATTAAGCACCATAATTACATAACCTTGTTCTGGTGGGGAGAAGCTGGTATAATTAGATAAGAGGTATAAAACCTAGAAGGAAAAGGCAAAACTAAAAGACAAACAAGAGAATTCAGTAAGGTAGTTTGGTGCATAATTAATGCACAAAAATGAGTAGTACTCCCCCATAAATATCCAGCTAGAAAATATGATGGAAGAAAAAAAAATCCCACTTGTATAAGCAACAAAAGAGATAAAATGTCTAGTTATAAGCTTAATAAAATTATATTAATATATAACCTCAGCACTACCAAGGGGCATAAAAGACTTAAAGAGAAAGATAATGTAATCTTGGCTAGAAAGGGTCAGTGTTATAAAAATGTCACTTTTCCTATACATGTAAAGTGTGATCACAATAAAATTACCACTAGGATTATTTTGGGTGTAGAAAAGCTGGTTCTAAGTTCATATGGAAAAATTAGCATGCATGAAAAATATGAAAAAGAAAAAGAAAGTTCTAGTTCTGATATATAGTAAGCATTTAAAAAAACTACAGTAACTAAGATCACTTGGTACTAATTGGCTGAACAAGTGATGGGACAGAATAGCGAACCCGAAATAAATAAGGGCATGTGTATGTGTGTGTGTATTTTGTGATAAAGGCAGTATTTCGAATGTATGGAGAAATATAGGATCTTCACAACCAGATAGCTATCTGGGAGATAAGAAAGAGCAGGATCCCTAATTTGTGCTTTAGACCCGAATAAGCCTATCAAACATAGGTCAAATGGTTAAATAAAGAATGAAAGTATAAAAGCCATAGAAGAATTTTTCTGTTATCTTGGGAGTAGAGAGACCTTCCTAAGTTTGACACAAATCCCAGAAGCTATAACATAAAAGATTGATACATTTGACAACATCAAAATGAGAACCACTTCATGAGAGTACCACCATAAACAAAGTCAAAAGATACATGATAATCTGAGAAAAATAATTTGGAAAAAATATGATAAAAGGAGTTACTTTTCTTCATATACAAAGAGCCTTTAAAAATAAATAAAAAGTGTTATTAATTGAAAAATGGGCAAAAGGACATGGATAGAAATTCACAGAAAAGAAGTGTAAGTGGCTCTTAAATATATGAAAAGACCCACAACCCTCTTATAATAAAAAGTACAAATCAGAGCCACAATAAGAAGGCATTTGTAATCTATCAGATTGGAAGAGATCAAAATATTTAATAATACACTGATTTGGTGACAGTGTAAAGAAATATTACTTTCATACATTGCTGGTGAGAGTAAATGGATATAATTGCTTTGGAAGGCAATTTTGTGATATTTATCTAAATTATAAATGCCCATCTCTTAGAACCCAGCAGTTCCACTAATAGGTATCTGTCCTAGAGAAACATTCACATGTACAATGTTCATTGGACATTATAGTAATCGTAGAAAATTGAAGACAACAATGTAAATATCCATCAGTGGGAGATGAGCTAAATAAAACCTGAGTTGTTCAGATCTTTAGTGGGTCAATAAAATACCTTAGTGGGTTTTGACACTGTGTGAAACAAAAGAATAGAAGATAATGGAGTGCATTGCACATAATGTGGCTGAATATTTGGTGAGCTTTTGTTTCAGTTTTGTGTATTCACAAATGCGAACTGGATTACAATATAAAGTGTATTTCTTACTGTGTGATTCAGTCAAAAAAGTTGGAAAACACTGCAAGAGTAGTTAAAAGGAATACATTCAGTTAGTAACTAGTCGTAAGACTAGATCTCAGAAACGTAATTTTGAGTGAAAAAAGCAGGTTGCAGAGTGATAGGTACAGGGTGACACTGTTTTTGAAAAAGAAAACACACAAAACGATATCATATTTTTGACAGTATAATATTTTTAATGGAATCACTTATTCATACAAAAGAGGCCTGAAAGCTGTGAACCAGGCTTGTAACAGAGGTTTCCTCTGGGGACAGAGTGGTGTTCAGAGAGGCCTATGCTTTATGGCACATTTTTAAAAAATGTGAATGTTTTGCCTGTATAAGTGGCTAAAAAATGTTTACACATTATTGAAAGACTCTCCAAGGATGCTTTAAGTCCAGGTGCTTTCCCCTTGGTTGTTTTTCACTTACTCTAATTTGTCTTCTGTTGCTGCTCAGTTTGTGTCTTTCCTTTTGCTTTCATTTGGGTGTCTTGTAAATTTGTAAGTACCACCCTGTTGATTTTGTCTTTCAAAGTTATTATCTGAAGATTGCACATAAAATTCCTTGTATCAGTGGCTTTTATTGGGTCTTTGTGTTTCTTTTTTAACTTTTCCAGTTTATTCCTTTGAAATAAATTGGGCCCATGGTTTATTAATTTCATGAAAAACTTTTTTCCCCACAGGGCCCACTTTTGGCTTTCCTTCTCTTCCCTGACATTTGCTCATATTCTTGTTACTTGTATTTTCACTTGTAATTTTTCTTTTATCTTTCATTTTTTCTTCTGTAAATTTTGGCCAACGCAAGTGCAGCAGTACTTCTTAAACTTCAAGGTGCACATGAATCTCCTTGGGTCTAGAACTCTTGTTAAAACACAGATTTTGGGCCAGCCGTGGTGGCCCACGCCTGTAATCCCAACACTTTGGGAGGCCGAGGCGGGCGGATCACGATATCAAGAGATCAAGACCATCCTGGACAACATGGTGAAACCCTGTCTCTACTAAAAATACAAAAACTAGCTGGGCGTGGTGGCACACACCTGTAGTCCCAGCTACTCAGGAGGCTGAGGCAGAAGAATCACTTGAACCCGGGAGGCGGAGGTTGCAGTGAGCTGAGATCGTGCCTCTGCATTCCAGCCTGGGTGACAGAGGGAGACTCTGTCTCAAAAAAAAAAAAAAAAAAAAAAAAAATGCAGATTCTGATCCAGCAAGTGTGAGTGAGGCCCCAGATGCATTTCTAACCAGCTCCAGGTGGGGCCTACCTTTGGGGAGTGGGAAAGTAGAGGAAATGACACCTGTTCCTCCATTGATATTAGGGCACTAAGTACCCAAGTATCCAGTATCGAATGAATCCACCAAACTGTTGTAAAGATGATCTTCTATTGCAATGAAATTCATCCTGTTTTCTATTGAAGTAGTGAAGATGAGATGCCCAGACCCACCCAATCACTTTTTTGGCTTCATTAGTGGCTATATCCTTTCTAGATGGTCCAAGAGGGTAGAAGAGGGTTTGTGGCTACACAATTTCTTTGGGCACATTTGGTCAGTTGAGCTGACTGCTATGGCTAAACATTGCTGTCCTAGCCTCCACTGATTTAGCTGAGTTGTTTTTTCATTTTTTTTATTTTTGACACAGGGCCCCACCCTGTCGCCCAGATTGGAGTACAGTGGCACAGCCATAGTTCACTGACTCAGACTCCTCACAGCTTCAAACTTCTGGGTTCAAGTGATCCTCCCACCTCAGCCTCCCTAGTAGCTGGGACGACAGACACATGGCTGTCATGTCCGGCTACTTTTTTGTAATTAGTTGTTTTTTTTTTTTTTTTTTGGAGATACAGGCATCTCACCATGTTTCCTAGGCTGATCTTGAACTCCTGGCCTCAAGTGATCCTCCTGCCTCAGCTTCCCAAAGTGCTGGGATTACAGACATGAGCCATCATGCCCCATCACTGAGCTGACTTTGTAGGTCCATTTGGATCAGTTAGTTATTCTTAACATTTTTGGTGGCTGACAGACGTCTTTGGGAATATGATGGAAGCCATGGACTTTCCCTTCAGAAACATTCCCCACTTCTGTATTCATGCACACCAAACTCCCAGTTTTTATTTTGCCTGTGTGAGCTGCAAGCCTCCTAAAGCCTAGCTAGCTATGACCATACATAGGACCCCTGATTTAAATGGTGCTATTAAGACTGTACTTTCAGGAATCATTTCTATAGTTCACTACTAAAGAAATTTCTCTGAACATGTAGAGCACCAGAAAATATTTTAAAAGATTTTTTTTAGGCGGGGTGCGGTGGCTCATGCCTGTAATCCCAGCACTTTGGGAGGCTGAAGTGGGCAGATCACCTGAGGTTGGGAGTTCGAGACCAGCCTGACTAACATGGAGAAACGCTGTCTCTACTAAAAATACCAAAATTAGCTAGTCGTGGTGGTACGTGCCTGTAATCCCAGCTACTTGGGAGGCTGAAGCAGGAGAATCGTTTGAACCTGGGAGGTGGAGGTTGTGGTGAGCCGAGATCGCACCGTTGCACTCCAGCCTGGGCAACAAGAGCAAAACTCTGTCTCAAAAAAGAAAAAAAAGATTTTTTAAAAATTCAAATAAATAGTGTTGTTAAGACAAAGAATCCCCAAATGAGAAACAGAATCCATAGTGTCTGCAGAAGTCATCTGGTCCAGCCCTGTTTATTTACAGATAAGGAAACCAAAGGCCAATATTTTCAGACATTTATTCAAAGTCAGATTCTCCATGTTCCACAGCCTCCCTCCCATTCTGAGTGCAGCTGATGTCGTAGTGGGAAGCCTGTGTGACTACACGTTGGTTCTCTGTGGGGTCTGTTGGGCTGAGTGGTGTACACCCATCCAGACCTTGCCTGCCTCATCTTTGGTAAGGGCAGCTCCATGGGTTACTTCCTTCAGCCAAGTCCTGCCCTCAGCTCTTATAGTCATGTCTGGTCTGAGGAAATGGAGACTCAGATCCCTTCTGGTTAGGATTCTGGGCTCAGACACTATTCTGGCTTTGACACCGCAGGGCCTCCTGCCTCGTTACTGTGTCCCGTTTCCTTCTCTGAGTCTCAGTTCTTCTAAGAGGCTTCTGTGTTAGTTCCTGTTCTGCTAATGTGCCTGATATCCGGGTCCCGAATTGGGACCGAGACCTTGTCCTGTCCATTTGTTAGTGATAACCAGGTGTGGTGGGGAGACATGGGTTTGAATTCCAGCTCATGTCCTTACTGGCTGTGTAACTTTGGGTAAATTGTTTAACCCTCCTGGGCCTCAGTTTCTTTATGTATAAGACAGGAGTCTCATAGATATATACCTGACAGGGTGGTCATAGAACTGGTTTTTGATAACTAGTGTTAACACAGTGTTTATTGATAAGTAGTAGCCAGCATCACTAGTCCTAGGGGTTGGAGTCTTGCCCAGTCCAGCCAGATGGATGGAGCCTTAGTAACCTTCAATAGATGTCCTGATGCCTGAGTTGCAGAGGGTTGCCCATCCTGACCTCCCCCATCATAGAGCTTTGCCCACTTGTTGGGACTATTCATAATTTTATTCTAGGCTGTTCCCTTCCCCACAGCCCCTGTGAGCCCAGCCAGCTGGAGATTGCCAGCATCTCTCCAGACAGGAAGCCTGCCCACTGGACCACAGCTTCTCTGTGTGTGCTTGGAACTGAGTGGACTTGTCCATGCCCTGCTCATCCCAAGAAGGAAATTACAGATCAATTTCATGTAAACACACAGCTGCAGAAGTCATCAGTGGAATAAATAAATAGGTGAATGACCTAACTAGGAAATGTCTATTGCACATCTACCATCCAGTAGCCATAGTAGTTAGCCCTGGTGATATACCATGTCTCTGTCCTCAGGGCACTGAGTCTTGAGGGGAATCAGACACGTGGCCATTGATTGATTGCATTACAGTCCCTGTGATAAATGAATGTGGTGATGGAGGGAGGGGGGACTGTGGAGCCTCTAACTCTACTTCAGAAAGGCAAGGGTAAAAAAATAAAAGTGAGGTTTGGGAAGGCTTCACACAGGAGGTGATGTTTGATTTGGGTTTTGGAGGTTGATATCTCAGTATTCTTTATTAATTTTTCCAGATGAATTTTATGATCACTGAATGGGCTCTTTAAAAAAAGGAGTCTTGAGATCGGGTGCAGTGGCTCACACCCATAATCCCAACATTTTGGGAACCTGACAGGGGAGGATTGCTTGAGCCCAGGAGTTCTAGACTAGCCTGGGCAACATAGTGAGACCCCATCTCTACAGAAAGTTAAAAAAAAAAAATTAGCCGGGCACAGTGGTGCATACCTGTGATCCCAGCTACTTGGGAGGGATTGCATGGTGGGAGGATTGCTTGAGCCCTGGAGGCTGAGACTCTGTGAGCCCTGATCATGCCACAGCACTCCAGCTTGGGTGACAGAGTGAGACCCTGTCTCAAAAAATGAGTCTTGAAAAATTACCAAGCAAGGCTCATCTCAGGAATGTAAGTCTGATTCAACACAGAGAGACCAATATTAATAGAAAGAAATCATAAAAATCAGAATACCTATTATTTAGCACAGTGCCTAACATATAATCAGTCAACAAATATTTGATGGATGAATGAATTTGGTCTCAGTGGATGTAGAAAAATACTGGAAATAATTACATATGCATTATAAAGCATCAGAAGAGTAACAAATAGGTGTGTTGGGGGATTTACCCTTATGTAGGATAAAGAGCCTGCTTGTGTATAACCATGTAGCAATCCTTACACAGGGGCTGCAGATACAGAGTGGGGAAATACTAGAAGTGTGCCCTGAAAAACAGGAACTAAACCAAAATGCCCCTTATCTCTACTCTTATTTAACATAGTTTAACAGATGCTTGTCATAACAATATAGGAACAAAGAGAAACTAGAGGGATTGGTATAGGGAAGGAAGAGATAAAAATATCGCTGTTTGCAAATGACACAATTTCTATTCAAAGAAAATTACAAAATCCTACATGGCTGCTTCTGATCAGAAATTAAAGCATTAAAGGGTCAGCATTCCAAAGTTTATGCCTAGATTTCATGCCCTTTTGGCAGTTAAAATTCCAATGAAATACTTCATAATGAAGGAACATGATAACTATAATAATAGTCAGGAAAAATTGGTGGACATGCATATCAAAGGATGTTTTGAATATCTTTTAGGAGCAGGACTTCTCTAAGCAAACAAGGCAGGCAAGCAGTAGTTATTAAAATAGTACAATAGTAGGATAAAGCAGGAAAATGGAAGATCAGTACAATAAACAGATCTAAATAAATGGAAGACATTTATTTATTTATTTTGAGACTAGGTCTCACTGCACCCAGGCTGGAGTGCAGTGGCGTGATCACGGCTCACTGTGGCCTCAACTTCCTGGGCTCAGGCAATCTTCCCACCTCAGCCTCTTGAGTAGCTGGGACTACAGGCGTGCACCACCATGCCCAGCTAATTTTTTGTATTTTTTTTTTGTAGAGACAGGGTTTTGTCATTTTGTTTTGTCATGTTGTCTGGGATGGTCTTGAACTCCTGGGCTCAAGTGATCTTCCTCCTTCAGCCTCCCGAATTGTTGGGATTATAGGCATGAACCACCACGCCTGGCCTGGAAGACATTTGTATATGACAAATTTGGAGAGGTAAATAATAGTGAAAGAAATAATTTTACAGTAAATGGCTCTTGGGAAAAACTAGATAACAATGTGGAGAAAATGAACTCAGATTTATATCTCACATCATATATTATATATTTTAGATGTATTAAAAAGTTTTACAAACTCTTAAAACTCAGAGGAAGCAGATGGTATTTTTATCCTCGAGATCATATGTGTTTGAAAATTCCATAAAAATGATCATTAATGGAATGAGATGTGTTCAACTATAAAGGAATAAAATCTATAAGATAAAAATAATAAAATCATGTTAAAAGATGTCAGGGTGCGGTGGCTCATGCCTGTAATCCCAGCACTTTGGGAGGCCAAGGTGGGTGGATCACCTGAAATCAGGAGTTGGAGATCAGCCTGGCCAACATTGCAAAACCCCATCTCTACTAAAAATACAAAATTAGTCAGGTGTGGTGGCACGCATCTATAAATCCCAGCTACTTGGAATGCTGAGGCAGGAAAATCGCTTGAACCTGGGGAGCAGAGGTTGCAGTGAGCCGAGTTTGCACCACTGCACTCCAGCCTGGGCAACAGAGTGAGACTCTCTCTCAAAAAATAATAACAATAATAATAATAAATATATATATATATACATATAGCGAAGTTAATGGAAGAGGGAAACAGTTGTAATAAACCAATGGATAAGACATGTTATCAAAGTTAAGCACAGAACTGATGAAGATCTTTAAGCAAATACTTAGACTATATTGGTGAAAAACCCAGGCATAGGAACACATCATTTTGTATGAAGCCTGGATCATAAACTGAGAGATACAAAGGTGTTTCACTTTCTTTTATTATTTATTTATTTATTTATTTATTTATTTATTTATTTATTTTTGAGACAGGGTCTTGCTCTGTCACCCAGGCTGGAGTGCAGTGGTGTAATCATGGCTTACTGCAGCCTCAACCTCCTGGGCTCAAGCAGTCCTCTGGCTTCAGCCTCCCAAGTAGCTGGAACTTACCATGGTGCCTGGATAATTTTTGACTTTTTTGACTTTTGCAGAGATAGGGGTCTTGATGTGTTGCCCAGGCTGGTCTTGAACTCCTGGACACAAGTGATCCTCCTGCGTTGGCCTCCCAAGATGCTGGAATTACAGGCATGAGAGACCACACCCAGCCAAAGTGTTTAGCTATCTCAACACAAAAGAAATGTAGGTTAAGCCGGCTCTAAGGTGACACTTCAGTTTGCTTGTCATGTTAGCCAGAAATGGATTACATGTATAAAGCCCACTCTTGAGGCCTGTGAGAAGGAAAACAGAGTACCACTAACGTTGCTGCACGTGGAGCTGGTTTAATGGAGAGCATTGTGATGCCGGACAAATGGGCCACAGGAGCCGTGGTCCTGTTCCTACCTTTTTACCAGCGTTTTTACTTTAAGAATAAGTCCCACAGAAATAATCCCAAGAGGAAGGAAAGCCACTTATCCAAAGATGGCAAAAAAAAAAAAAGACAGAAACAAACCCCGGAAATAATCCAAATGCAGGTAATTAGGGAATAGTTAGGCAAATGCTGTGAAAACAGTACAGTGGAGAACTTAAACACTTGATACGAGATAGACAGAGCAAGGTTAAGTGGGACAAGAATATGGAATTGCTTACCTGTGCTGATGATGACCTGGTAAATATCAGTGCACACACGTCCATAAGGATCTGGACAGGTGTAGGGCTTATTTGATGTACTTTTGATTAGGTTTTTTTCTTTGTCAAATTCTTAATATGTCATGGAATGCTGGTTTTTAAAAGAAGAAAGGTGGGGGGAGCTTCTGGTAGTAAAAAGAGGAAATGTGTTGCGGTGGAGAGACAGCACTGGGAAGTCATCCACATGGAGCTGGATTTGAGTCACTACGTTGCCATGTGGTTTTGGACAAGTCACATCTCTCTTCTCAAGCTCCCAGTCTCCACCCTGAGAGGAGGTAATGGTGACACCCACAAATTAGATCACAGGAGTTTTTGGCTTCTGAGCAAGCACTCTCTTTGTCGAGCCGGTTTTACAGAGTCCTGGAGCCCCTTGTCCGCTCTCCCTCGTTTTGTCCCATCTCTGCAGAATGTCTGTAGTTGGGGGGCAGATCCAGGGCTAGCGTGACAACAGAGACGGGCAGGCAGACAAACACAGCCCCAAAGAGGGCAGCCAACAGAGTCACTGAGAATAACGGTGAAAAGACAATGCAACCTCCAGCAAATAAATATGTGCCCCTTCCATTTCAGATCTGGAGATGTGGCCTAAGAGGAGAAGACAGAGACTTAAAGAGAACATTTTGTTGAGCAGACTTAGATTTACCGTGCAGTTGAAACTTTTTGTAAGCCTGGTTTGTGGAAAAAGCAGAAAGGAAAGGAGGCCAGCCACTTATCTGGTGTGTTTAGGACACTTTGGGGCATAACTAATGAATTCTAGTATTGAGCTCCTTTACTTGGGAGCAAGATGACCTTGAGTTTCTTAGTCCAAGCCCCAGTTTCCTCATGTTGAAATGGGAGTAACCTCTGTGTCTCCCTGGTTTGTTGTGAGAATGACCTAAGATGTCATGCTTAAATGTTCTTTGTGCTTTTCAGTTACTATTTCTCAAGGTTTCCCCTGGATGCATGCCAAAACAGACACAATGCAGGATCCCATAGGGGATGTGGATTATTGTCCCTGCCTTTGGGGAGCTTGTACATCCAGAGGGAGTGGTTACACAAATCCCTGCAGAGGCTGAGGAGTAGGGTGTATGGGAGGTAAGTGTCATGAGAAGGCAGCAAGGCCAGGGATGCTGTTTTTAAGACAAGGGACATTGGGGCCACTCAGGGCAAGGGGCTAGTGACTGGGCAAGATGCAGTATAGGGGATGCCTGAGAGAGGCGGCATTTGTTGAGGAAGGTTCCAGAAGGCATTAGGTAGATTTGAACAGTCATCTAGGATATATTGGACATACCCATGTCTGTTACCTCATTGGTGCCTGATTGCAACCTGTGAGCTGAGGGAACTGGAGTGTGCAGGGACTTGGGTGTGAGCTCCTTTCTGGACTGACTTGGGTCCAGGACAGAGGCCTCTGCCTGCTCTGCCTGTGATCCTTCCTCTGTACCAATGCCCTTTCAACAAGAGGAGTCATGGGCACTGGCCAGAGTTCATCTTCTGTGGAGTGAGGAGAGGGGCAGAAGAGAAGAGGGTGAAGGGCAAGAAGATTCTGAGATGAGGAGGGAAGAGGAAGGTCAGGAACCAGGAAGGGGGCCTGCCTGATTTTCAGGAAGCAGTTGATAGGATGTGGGACCTGGAGTTAGTCACCTGGGGCCAGGTCCCAGCTTTACAGCTGCCAGCCTCCATAACTGTGACCAAGTCAGCCAACTTTTCTGAGCCTCAGTTTCTCCCTCTGTAAAATGAGGATGACTAACTTACCTCCTAGGGATATGGGAAGGACTAACTGAGTTGTATCTGGAAACTGCTTGGAACTTTCCAAGTCTTCTATACACACTAGCTGTTGCTCTTGTTATTTTTGTGATCACAAGGGATTCATGCACAGGGGCAGGGCACTGCTTCCCCCTCTGCCTGCTTCTCTCTGTCTTGATCTTATTCTGTCCCTTCCCTATTTTTTTTTTTTTTTTCCAAGACAAGGTCTGGCTCTATCGCCCAGGCTGGAATGCAATGGTGTGATCTCAGGTCACTGCAACTTCTGCCTCCCAGGCTCAAGCAGTCCTCCCACCTCAGCCTCCCTAGTAGCTGGGACTACAGGTGTGCACCACCACGCCTGGCTAATTTTTGTATTTGTTTGAGAGACAGGGTTTCATCATGTTGCCCAGGCTGGTCTTGAACTCCTGACCTCAGGTGATCTGCCCACCTCGGCCACCCAAAGTGCTGGAATTACAGGTGTGAGCCACCATGCAGGACCCGTCTATTTTCAATTTGAAGCAGCTTATCTTTATTACACACCTTCTGTGTGCCAGGCATTTTGCTCTGTAATTTAACATACATCATCTCATTTAAATCCTCCCAATAACTCTTGTGGGTGGGGCTAATCATTCTTGTTTTTCAGATAAGGAAATGGAGGCCTAGAGAGTCCTATAGGAGGAGATTCAAATTCTGTCTCCATCCCTGAGCACACATCAGTATAACCCTGTGTGCTGGGGCCTCACATCTTAAGGCTGTGTGAACCAAATTCCCTCCCTTCCTTGTAAGTGACCTCACTGGAACACAGCTGGGATGGTTCTTAATTGCTGCCTTTTCCCTTCCCAATTGTAAGACTTTGAGTCAGAGTACTTAACCCCTTAATGCCTCACTCTTCTGTCTATAAAGTGGCAGTGATAACAGCACCTAGTTTGGTAGGGTTACCACGACGATTAAATAATACCCAAAGTTTTGGAGCACAGCTGTTAAGTGGTGGTTGCTGTTACATTGGTCTGCAACTTTGAGCACTATCCAACCCCCTGAGAAACTGACCTATCTGCTGACTGTAGCCTGGGGGGGTGGGTATATTAGCTTTGACTAAATATGTAAAACTTTTAGTGACCCTCCAATCTCCCTGTCCCACCCTTGGGCAAGAGGAATTCTCTTAATCCTGCAAATGAGAACGTTCTCCACTTTGGATGAATACAAAGAAAACCCAAAGCGAGAGTTTCCTAGTAAGAGAAAGCAGCAGCCCTAAGGTATTAGCTCCTTAGGGCCTTAGATTCTGCACTTGCTTAGCTCTGATAGGAAGCAGGAATCAAAGCACACAGAGCAGTTAGAGGGTAGGATCAAGATGTAGGAGGAGTGTATCCTGCCGGGGTGAGAGGATAAGGAAATGAGGTTGGGTGGGGCTGCTGACGGGGTTAAGGCCTGTGAATCACCAGAGGCCCTTACGCTGGGTGCACTGGGGCTGGAGGTAGCTTTTCTGAAAGCCGTGCTTCTTGGAGTCAGCATTGGCTTCGCAATCAAGATGACTGGATTGGGGTGGGGGTAGGGGAGAAAAGGGAGAGTCTTAGAGGAATGAAAATGCATCATGTGGCCACAGCAAGAATCCGGAGAGGAAATGATGGGAATTGTGCTATGGAGTGAAAAAGGGGGACTAGAATGGAGAGAGAATTTTGTAGTTCCCTGGATGTGGAGGTGTGCAGGGGAGTCTACGCTGACCCCCAGCTTTTAGCATGTTACTGGATGCTTGGTGGCACCACTGACAAAGATGAGGGGGAACCCAAGAGATGTAAGGGGAAGGATGTTGAGCTGAGATTACCTTTTGACATGTTGAGCTTGAGAAACCCATGAGAACTACAGTTTAGAGGCATCTGCTCAGAAGAATGTCCTGGCTGGAGTCGGGCACCATCTGCAAACAGATTCTGGTACTTGAGTCTAGTACTCAAGACTCCCAAGCACAACATGTTCCCTCTTGCAGGTGGGGTGGGGTCGGGCAGAGTGGTGAGTGGCTGGAGAGGCACTCACGGAGTGTCCCGTACATGCCTGGCGCTAAGCTGGGAGCTAGGTTCTCTGCAAGCTGGCTCTGTGGCAGGGCCTGGGAGGTCTCATGGAATTTCAAATCTGTCAGTGCGGATGAGCCCAGCAAGAAGAATGTGGGCAGGGAAAGCATGGACAGTGGACAATGAAGCCCTGGAGGACACTAACTGTTCTCAGACTGGAGGCCATAGATTTGAAGGATATAAGCTCCAGTTACAAAATGCGCCCTGGGATGTATCCCATTCTGCTGCTTATAATCTGCCCCACACCTGCAGGGTGGAGTGCAGACTCCTTCACACAGTGTGCATAGCCTGCCTGGAGCTTGCCTTGTCTTAGCTTTCTAGGGCTGCTGAAACAAAGTACTACAGACTGGATGACTCAAAGCAACAGAAATGTCTGCTCTTGCGGTTCTGGAAGTTTGAAATCAAGGTGTTGGCAAGGTTGGTTCCATCCAGGGGCTCTGAGGGAGAAACTGCTCCGTGCCTCTCTCTGGCTCCTGGTGGCTGCTGGCGATTCCGGGTGTTTCTTGGCTTGTGGCAACATCACTGCAATCCCTGTCTCCATCGTCACGTGGCATTCTCCGTGAGTGAGTGTGTGTGCGTGCGTGTATCGCTATTTTCTCTTTTTATAAATAAGGGCACCAGTCATTGGATTAGGTGAGCTTACGATGAGTATAACCTCATCTTAACTAATTATGTCTGCAAAGACCCTATTTCCAAATAAAATCACATTCTAAGGTTCCGGGTGGCCATGAATTTTTGGGAGACAGCCTAGCACCAGCCTCATTTTTACCTGCTTTTCTGGACCTTGTTTCCCTACCACTTTCTTTTTTTTTTTCTTTTTTTTTTTTTTTTTTTTTGAGACGGAGTCTCGCTCTGCTGCCCAGGCTGGAGTGCAGTGGCCAGATCTCAGCTCACTGCAAGCTCCGCCTCCCGGGTTTACGCCATTCTCCTGCCTCAGCCTCCCAAGTAGCTGGGACTACAGGCGCCCGCCACATCGCCCGGCTAGTTTTTTGTATTTTTTTAGTAGAGACGGGGTTTCACCGTGTTAGCCAGGATGGTCTCGATCTCCCAACCTCGTGATCCGCCCGTCTCGGCCTCCCAAAGTGCTGGGATTACAGGCTTGAGCCACCGCGCCCGGCCTTCCCTACCACTTTCATGGCCTCTTTTGGGGAAGATGTCCAGAATCCTACCCCAGCTGAGGTTTGCTGTCTCTGTCTCGTGAGCCTCTCCCTCTCTGCGAGCACCCCAGTACTTTCTTTTTTCACCCCAATATTTTCTTCATTGTCCCTGTCCTAACTAGGCTCCAGCTTCCTCAGAACAGGGACTGGACCTTGCTCCTCTCTCTGTCAGTAACTTGGTGGCTGAGAGCCTCAGCTTCAGGGTGCCACAGAAGTGGGTGTGAGTCCAGGCTCTCCACTTAATTAATGTGCGACCCTGGGTGACTTCCCTGACCTCTCCTAGCCTCAGTTTTCCCATCTGTAAGATGGATCTATTCAATGAGAAAAGGTATGTAAAGCAGCTAGTCTGGACTTAGAATCTCCATGAGGGCAGCATTCTAGCTTGTTTTGCACACCCTTGTGTATCTGGCACTTAGCGTAGTGTCTGATATAGTAGGTACTCCGTTAATATTTGTTGAATCAGTGACCACATGGGGAGACTTAGCTTGATAAGAAATGACTTTATAAGAATTCAGAAGGGTAGACATTTGGTAATAACCAAATAAACAACAATAACAAAAGAAATGACTTATAAGAAGTGAGTTCTGTGTTTATGGATGTGACCCTTCCTTAGAAACCCCCCTTCCCCCTGCCTTCAGTCCCGAAGAGCTGGGTAATTACAGTTTGAATTGCAGCTAGATGCTGACGAGTAGCGGTGAACAGGGGTCTCAGTTTGAGTCAGACTCACAGCCCTGCACCCAGTGTTTCTCTTTCATGTGGATGGAACAAACTTCGGCTTATTACATTAGCAGTACATATGGTGGCTGCAGTAGATGAGTCACCATTTACTGTAAAGCTTTCAGATGCCCGGCAGATGCATGCCAGTTGGGACTGACAGGGCCCTCTCTGCAATACAGGCAACCCAGCCTCAGGGGTCTAAAAAGACAGAGAAAATCCTTTTTGTGGCCCCAAGTAGTACCGAGGTCTTGGGTGAGGGTCCATAGCCATCTTAACTTCTTCATTCCTAAATTTACTACTGGAAGTTAATTTTGGTCTCCAAACAGTGGAAGGCACATTTTGGAGCCAACTAAACAAGTCTGTGCAAATTGGTGTTTACTTGCTTCTAGACTGGAGGTTTATGTTGTGTCTGTTTTGTTTTTATGTAAAATATTAATTTTTAATAAAAGGACCTACCCTATTTTTTCATTATCGGCCACTGAGAGGAATGCTTCAAAGCCCGATACCTTTTTCCTTAAGTAGAAATGTAGTTGGCTCCTCTCTGCCTGCAGGTGATCGTTTTCTTTTCAAGAAATGAATCTGTGAAATTCCATTTGGTCTCCAGTGGTACACAGGGCTTGGGGCATTTCAGTCTTTGGGAATGAACTCAGTTGTGAAGAACTGAAAAGACAAGACTCCCAGGCACAGCACGTTCCCTCTTGCAGGTGGGGCGGGGTCGGGCAGGGGGTAGAGAGTGGTAAGTGGCTGGAGAGGTGCCCACGGAGTGCCCCGTACACGCTGGCACCAAGCTGGGAGCTAAGTTCTCCACAAGCGGGCTCCGTGGCAGGGCCTGGGGGTGGGTCTCATGGAGTTTCAAGTCTGGTGGGGTGGATAGAATGTTTTTGTGCATGTCTGTATGCTTATCTGTGCCTTGGAGCTCTGGTTAAGTTATGTGGCCTCTCAGCCTCAGTTAGCTCATCTGTAAAATGGGGAGAATAACAATTTTCCTCAATTGGGTGGTTTTAAGGATTTGGTGAGATATTTAAAGTACCTAGTGTAGGCCTACAGCATAGTAGGGCTGAAAAGGTGGTAGTTGTAATGATGAGAAGTGTTGTGAATCTTTTATTCTGAGAGCACGGATGGTGGAGGGAGCCTTTGGTGAAAAGAAGGTTGTTGAGATATTCCTTCTGGGTAACTGGTAGTTGACGGCCTGTTTTTTTATGGTAATTAATTCAGTATCTCAGATTGGCTTCTGTACTCATTTGGCTGGTTGCTGCCTCTCCACAGAGGTATTTGCTGCTGGCCCCCATAGAATACCTGCCCTTCCCACCCTCTGTGGCCTGTGCCCTCCTCTTGGGCTTCTCGAATGATTGGCCCCAGATGCTTTGACAGGGTGGTGCTTTTCTGGTGCGTTGGGAGGATGGCCAGGGGCCCCTGCAGTTTACTTCACACCCCTCCACCTTTCTCTGGCCAGTGAAGCAGAGGAGGTGGTGAATTCTGTCCTTTCCAAGGCCCCAGTTGGGACTCGGGTCTCCTAGACAATCTTGTGTCTTCCTTGGGAGCAAGACCTGTCAAGAACATCTATCTTAGATTCTGAAGTGTGGTGCTGTCTGGGACACAGCCAGTGTTTATGGGAGTGGTGGTGACAGACTATTTGACATTGGGACTTTGGGGACATTCAGGATAATGGTCGCCATGGAAGGACACCCTTTAAGCCTGCCTCCTTCTTTATTGCTGGTGTCTTCTCCATGAGTCCTCGTCTCTTCCCATCCCCAGCTTTCTGGGGAGGTGATTGTCCTAGAGTAGAGCCCCCTTGCTTCTGGAACCCACAGTCTCACAAGGATGCTGCTGTTCCTCCAGCTAGTGTTTACTGCCCTTCTAAGGGCACAGGCCCTGGTGGTGGTGGGTGACTGGGGGGTGGGGAGAAGGTTGTGTTTTGTTTGCAGCTTCGTCCCCAGGCATACCCCCAATAAGCAAGCCAGTGTCAAGCAATCGTGAATGAATGAAGTGCCAAAGGAAAGCCCCTCACAATGAGACAGGGTGAAACTGCAGCCCCTACCCCACCCCACAGGATAGTTATATTTGTTATTCTCTAGCTGTCATTTGGGTTGTATCACATGGAGCTGTACGAGACCCCTGTGCTTGGTTCTCCATTGTGTAGTAGTGGTGCTTCATTTAGGGTGTAGCTGGCTGAGGTTAGGTTATGCTCTGTGACTGGGACCAGGAGTATTTTTCTCCACACAAAAGATGCAGGTCCTGTGACTCCTGTTTGGATACGACTGGATACAGTGAAAGCAGGCTTTCCTCTGGGGTGCGTTCCATTGAGTAACAATCAGGATTCTCACACAATTCTGATTCCAAAGAGTATGTTCTTCGCACAGCCTCACACTGACTCCTGGAATACCAGAATGTTCTAATACAATAATTCTATCTATTTGAGGTCCTGTGGGACCCTCTTGGAGGACAGAAAGAGTGTGGATTAGTGGTGGGCCACAAAAGTGACTTTCTGCATTCACTACCACACCATAGAGGATCTGACCATGGGAGAGGGATAGGAATCAGAAACTAGGGTAAAGAAGCTGGCCTCTGTTCCCAGAGCATTCAGTTACCACCAGACATGTTAAGAATGCCACAGTTCTAGTCTCAATGACCCACTGGAGTTCTTCTCTCCTCCCTACTTCCCGTTCGTCCCCATGGTCAAGTTCTGGTTACTTCAGATCAGCATTAGGCCTGGAACAGACGACAGCAATGCATGTGACTTTTCTAAAGCGTTAAAACTGGAAGAACTTGCTTGCTCCAATGTTTTAGATACAAAGCTACATTAGGATTGCATTGACCAGGGACCCCAGCACTGCAGCCACTCCAAGGGCTGGGTTCTTTTCTGGTTGTGTGCTGGCATTCGGATATTGGCTTCCATTCAGGAGTGCGTCTTCCTTTCATGCAAGCAGATACCTGAAGAAACCTAGGTCCCTCGCTTGGTAGTCAGGAAAGATTAGACCTCACTTTCAGGGGAACTCTGGGGTAGAATTTAGTGTGGTGGGGCCTATACTTTCTCTTTGATCATTTTAGGTTTAATATGTTTTTGTCTGTAAAGGGAATGATAGCTCGAGCTCATTACTATAATTTGACTACGGTATTGGTTTAATGAGAAACTTACGAGAGGGCCCTACTTCCTTCTGATTTTTGTTTTATTTTTAAAAAATTCTGTACATTCTGTTTCATTTCTCTTCCTCTAGAGTTTTCTTTTTAAAAGTCACCAAACAACAAAACCATTTAGAAAATAAAACTGGACCCTGGGGACTATGTCGCATTTTCTCTCCATGCTGCCTGCCTTCCTTCCATCTGGTTAAGTCTCTCTCTCTGTTTTCCAGGCAGCAGGAAGTGAGATGAACAAACTGAGGCCCATAGAGGGGATGGGAACTTATTGAAGTACCCACTGGATCAGGGCTTGAATCAGGCCTACACAGCGTAGGCTCCAGGCCAGTATTTCTGCTACTCCCCAGAGTATTGGTGTTATATGTGGGATGGTCTCCCTAGCAGTGCATGACCTTCTTGTAGTTTCATTGGCTTACTTAAAATGAGCTCTCACTACAGAATTGCTTTGACCATGCATTTTTATATGGTATCAGGACAATCTTGAATGGATTCTTTCCCCATACATTCGTCCATCCGTCCACCCATCCATCTATCTATCTATCCATTTATTCATCCATTCATCCAAAATCTTTCTTGATTTGCCAAGCACAAGGCAATGTGCCAGGCCCAGAAGGTTTGGGGGATGAGAGAGACAAGATCCCATTTCTGAAGAGTCTTTTCTTTGCAGTTGGAGGGGCAGAACCATAACATAACTGTAATACCCAGGAGAACAAAGTAAGCACTGTAATAAGCATACAGGCAAAATGGAGTAGTGGAAGTGGGGGTTAATTTTTGTTGAGAGATGCAAATATGGCATTGGATCTGAGTTTTGAAGGATGAACAGAATTTTGGCACTGGGCAAATTATGGAAAGGTGCTTAGGAAAATAGGGACCAAGGGCATGTGATGGCCACACTCTGGATTCCTTATTACCATACTGCACAAACACAGAGGTGATTCTTTCCTGGGTTTAAACGGTACTTGCCCTATAATGGTTTTACAAAATATTCAGACCTGCTTCACTTTGGGGGTAGGGTTGGAAATAGAAGGAAGGCATTAGGAGAGGGCTGGTATTTATTGAATATTTTGTGTACATTTATCCAGTCTGCGTACATCATCTAATCAAGAGCACACAGCTAGCAAGTGCTGGAGCTGGGCTTTGAACTCAGGACTCTGAATTCGGGGCCCCTGCCCTTCCCATCCTGCTAGCCTTATCACCTTCCTGGGGATCACTGATACTAAACAGTCATTCCTAAATAATAATATAGGACTCAGGTTGCAAAGTGGAATTGGCTTCTGACCAGCGGGAATGTTTGTTAAAATATTTTGCTATCTTAACTCACATCACTCAGACTTTCTGTGATGAGTGGAAGGAATATTCTATTTTGGCCATGCTTTCTGGAGGACCCTCCACAGTGCCACTCCTCTGTAATATTGGTCTTTGGCTGGTTTATCAGACGATTGCTATATATATTATTTCTCTAAGAGCAGGTATCTTCTGACCTATGACCTGCCCAAACTAGCAAGTCATACACTTTTTTTGTGTGGGTTGTTAATGCATTTCTGATGGAGACAAGCTTCTGAGCTGGCACAATTGGCTGGGTGTCCTTCTGTTTAATGGAGTGGGGTTTTTATTGGTAAACAAATGCTGTCCATGAAACCTGAAAGGACAAACAATGAGGATGAATGAGGTGAAGAGTGGTGGCTGAATAGGAGGTGGCATTTCCTGGGGCAAAGGCATTGGGCATTTTGGATCTATTTTCTCAGAAGAAGTCTTGGGACATAGGGGATTTAGTCAGGCAGGTGAAAGCCATTCAGGGAGTAGGGTGAGTGTTTGAATCTTAATAATTTAATATTAAATAATATCTTAACATTAATCAATAATATAATATTGTCATTCTACAGTACATCCGACAGTGCCTGTGTGCTGTCATTTGACCCCTCTATCCAGGGGTTTGTATAGAGGACACTTTCTGGGGAAAGTGCCTGAGGCTGTTGGTTTTTGTCTCACAAATGAGATGTAATCCTCACGAGGTCCCAACCCAGTTACACATCAAATTTCTTGTCTCCATACTCGGATGATGCCCTCTGTCTCCTTCCTCTCCTTTCTTTCTCCCCGTTCTCTGCTACAGTGTAATTTTAGTTTGTAAGTTTCTTCCAGGGCTGCAGATCAGTTAATCTTAGAATCCACTGCTCTGAGAGCATCTTGCCTTTTATCTCTGTTCTCTATATTGGGGTCTGTGATTCTGCTGCTAAAAAAAGTTTGAAAACCAAATGCTTGGATCATTTCTGCAGTGTTCCTTGTCTGCAAGGGTGGCCCAAGGGGATTTGTGGGTGAGGGCCACAGCGCCTGCTGCAGTGTGTGGGTATGGGTGTGTACAGGGGCCTAGATATGGTAGGGGACTGATGTGTCTGTCTTGTTGTTCTTACTCTGCTTCTGAAATCTGGGTCCTTCTAGTTCTTGGGGTACTTGTAAAAAACAGTTTGTGGGTTTCATTGTGGAAATGAATGAATAAATCCCAAGTTATGTATGTTCTCTCTTATAATACACTCTGTACAGACTAGAAATCTCAAAGAGGTTGAGTAACTTGCCTGAGGTCACACAGCTACTAAGTGAGAGGGTCTGTATTTGAATCCAGATCCTGATTTCAGAGTTCATGATCTTCACTACTATCTGCATCAGCCATACTTTTACAGTAAAATACTTTTTTAAAAAGTATTTTTTTAATATTTTTAAAAATACTTTTTAAAAAAGTATTTTACTGTAAAAGTACTGTATTTACTTTCACAATAAAAGTATTTATTATTCTCTATCATTTCCCCCTCTTGGGAAGATGGGCTGGGTAAATTTAGCACTGTGTAAATTAGTATAATATGCATATCTCACTTTTATTTGCCTTCAAAGTACTACCTTTGGAGGGTGGGGCATTCTGGGCTTTGAGTTGGCCATGGTGGGAGGAGGGGTGGGGCCCAGATTTGGGGCTCTTGTTTCAGTCAGTCAGAGCAAGGGGAGAGGTCTGGGAGGTTGTTTCTCAGCTCCTGAAGCAGAATAGTAAAGTCACACATCTGAGAGCTTCCGAGCATGGAAGCCATCAGTTTCCCTCCACTTTCCTCTACATCTCCTTTTTCTGACCCTTTCTGATTTTCTGCTGGATTCTGATGGAGTCCTTAGAGGGTGGCTCCAGAAGATGAGGAACTGGGAACAGACCTGCTTGGGACATTCCAGGTGTGAAGCGGGGCAGGGCCTGGGGAAGACCAGAATTGTGTGTGTGCGCACACATACATGTGTGCATGGCCATTGATCAGATGACAGTTGCTCGTCCACTGATTGCAGGAATTGGAATCACATGTTGGTTGAACAGCGCGGTTAATCCACAGGTCTCGAGAGCATGAGGTAGTTTGATGGCATCTGTAGTATGGAGATGTGAACTATGCATTTGTTAAGGCCGTGCTTCTCCTTGAGTTGTAAATGGTAATTGTATTCCCCTTTTCCAGGGTGTCCCATTCCTCTGCTTGAAGGGTGATTATGGACCTACTGGAAGGGCTTAGACACGTTCATGAAACACTGGAAGAGAACCTTGGAAAAAAATCCATGGACTGGGTTGCTGGAAGAAAAATCCAGCTAGCTTGTGGTCTCCTCAAGCCTCAGTTTCATCCAGAAAACTGGGGAGAGTGTTCGTTAGCTAGTAGCTTCTCTCTTTGGTCTCTTCTCTGACCCGATCACACTTACAAAGCCAGGTATGTCATCAGGGACTCAGTTTGTTGAGTCCTAGTGGGCAAAATCTCTCCGATCTTGCCTGAATGGGACCAAAGGGTGGCCACAGAGCCTTCATTGCCAAAGTCTTCCTTCGGGCTCAATCCTCTGTCCCCCTCCTGTTGCCAGACATTTCCTGAGAACTGAATACTGCAAGAGCCAGAGCTTAAGAATGACAGCAGCCCCAGGTCACACCACCAAATTTAGCCCTGCTCTACCCACATCTTGGGTTGCTGTTCATTCTCTGCGTGTTGGGAGTTTAGCCATAGAGCTGTACATTTAGTTGGGCCTTAGCGCTCCTTTTAGTTAGTCCACCCTGACTTCGTAGAGGGGAAGTTGGCTGTCACAAGGTCACACAGCCCCATGTGGGCTGAGCCTGGTCACGGAACCAACTCTTTGCAAAGGGCTCTTCCGAGGCACAGCCCGGACTCCCCAGAAGGATGCCAGCCCTGTCTACCCCACCTGTCCTGTTTTCCTGGGAACAAGTGCCGGTGTTACAGATGAGAATTTTATGACTTCATTTCAGAGAATGCGGCTGGGTACAGTTTGCCTGGTGGGTGCCTAAATTTAAACGAAGTGGGTTGTAGTGGGCGGTAGTGAAGAAGATTGGCTTGGTGCTTTCATTAAAGCACAATGTGTTGGGGGGAGGTTGGGTTTTTATTTTTACTTCACTGAATGAGGGTTGAGCACAGAGCTAAGGTTACCCCCCCTTTCCTTTTCTTTCCTTTAGAACTATTAAATATCTGTATTTTTATATTCTCAAATCAGGACTGGTGGTGCACTTTCAGCCTAAGTGTAAATGAAAAGTTGAATTGAAATGTTTTTTGCATTGGTATTGCTATATTATTAGTATTTTGCATTTCCTAATGGCCAAGTGCAGTTGTTGGGCAAGCCCCTTAAGCATCTGTAGACCAATTCTGGTTAGACTTGGTTTTTATTCCCAATCCTGGGCACTCGCTTGGCTAAATGAGCCTGGATATTGTTTCTGAACTTCAGTCTCCTCCCTGGAAAGTGTTGGAAGCAATGACAAGGTATTAGAATGAATGTGTACATCTATAGTCCCATGTGTGAAGCCCCAGCGTACTGCACAGCACGCGGAAGGTGCTCATGAATTACTGGCTGTGCCTGGCTTCTCTGCTGTGCCTTCCAAGCCTTGCCCCCCACCGAGGTGGGCGTTGATCAGGGGTGGGTGTAGACAGGATAGCCTCTTGACAGAGGGAGCACGGGGATGGTATGGAGGGATGTGCTGTTGTTAGTGTAATGTCGGGGGAGAGTTGCAGTTTGGGGGTGACCTGGCTTGTCTCTTTGGGGTATATGGGGAAAGTATCAGAGGCCTGAACACCTGGACCTTCACCCTAGAGGGGTGTCTTCCTGGGCGTCACCTTACTGACTCTTTGTAGTTAGTCTTCTCAGGCTTTGAAAATCCAGATTTAAAAATCTAGTCTGTTTACTGTTTTATGGTCATAAAACCAACCTGTTATAGAAATAAGTTGGAACATATAGAAAATCATAGAGAAGAAAATAAAAACATCCATCCTTCTGGAAGAAACCAGTGTGAGGATTTGGAAGTTTACATCCCAGTCTTTTTTTTTTTTCCTGCATATATACATTGGAGAGTTTGCCTGCTTGTTCATTTTTACAGAACTGGAATCATACTGCACATATTGTTATATAATGTGCTTTAAAAACTCTATTGTAAGGATTTCCTAGTTGTACACTGCTCTTTTAAAACCTGACTTTCTGTGGTGGCACAGCATTCTATTATGCGGAAGTTCGATAACTTATTTAACCAGCCCCCCTATATTTAGTCATCTAAATTGCCTTCCATTTCTTTTGCTCGTTCACCTAACGCTGCAGTGGATTTGGGAATGCAGATTTTAATAGCTAGGTCACTGTTTTAGGAAAGAAATTCTCCGGTGAAGCACACTGAACCTAAATGGTTGCATTAGTTTCTGGTTTTGCCAGGCCTTGCACACTCCCGTGACCTTTGCACTCTGCAGTGAATTCACCATCTGGGTAAGCGCTGTACCTCTCCCGAATCTCTGTTCTGCCCTTTACTTAATTCTCATCATCCTTCAACCACTTCTCTGAGAAGCCCCCCTTCTCAGTGGCAGAGGGGATGACTAGAGGCCTTGGCTGCCCCAGAAGATACTGGTTCAAGTCCTGACAATGTCACTTGCAGAATGACAGTGAAAAATTTGTGGTACTTTTTTGAAACCCAGTTTATTTATCTGCAAGATGAGGGCAGGAATGCCTTTCTGGCCAGATGGTGAGGATAAAATACAGTAATGACCTCTGATGTGCTTTGTAACCTGAAGTACTACAAAAATGCTGGTTGTTAGCACTGACCACTTGGTCCATAGCCCTTGACCTCTTTGAGAGATGATTGACAATAGGACCTAGACCAGTGGTGTGTGTGGAAGCTGGCTCACACCAGCTTATGGGAGTTGACTGTGCACTTCTCTTCCCAACTCCACGTCCAGTGGCCCTCGCATCGACAACTTGAAACGCCATAGTGGGAGTATTTATACCATGGAAATTGACCACCGCTTTATGTGTGTGTGTGTGTGTGTGTGTGTGTGTGTGTGTGTGTGAGAGAGAGAGAGAGAGAGAGAGAGAGAGAGAGAGAGCTGCTTGTTAAACATTCACCTTACCAGCATTTCTCAGGACTTCGTCTCCAGTGTACTCATTTGACATTTGACATATGTTGTCTTGAGTTTGAATTTATAGTTCTTCTTTCATATGTTAATGTCTCATTTCCCCCAGCTGGACTGTAAGCTCTTGAGGGCAGGAATCAGGTATTTGAAGACTTTAATTGCTGGGATGATGCTATCAGAGACCCATAAAGCAGCCTTTGCGCAAATGAGCTTATCACTTTCAGGGACATGAAAAGATTTTCTGCTAAGACTGATGCTCTGAGGGACCCATAGTATCTATGCAGTCCCATGGCTCAGGCCTCTCTTAATGATCCTTTCTAGGTAGGTCTTACACACACAGAATTTCAGTTAGCCTAAAAACTGCCCAGGGTATAATGAAGAGGCTTTATTTCTCTCTGTTTCCATCAGTGACTATAATAATAATGGCTAACAAGTAATAGCTAACGTTTATCGATGGTTTGCTGTGTGCCAGGTACCTCCTAAATGCTCTTATGATCATTTTCTTGTTTAATGCTCACTCCAGTCACATAAAGAATATGTGATTATTATCTTTGTTTTGTAAATAAGGAAACTTAAAGATGTTAAGTGACTTGGTCGTGATTGAGGCACATCCAGGATCGACTCCTCATTCATTCACTCATTCATTTCTTCATTAATTTAGCAGGCATCACACCCCTGTCATGTGCCAGGCACTGCCTTGGCTCCCAGGATAGACAAAGCCAGCCCCTGCCCTCATGGAGCATTCCTTCCAAAGAGCAAGACAGATAATAAGTAAACGTGTACACATCTACTACAATGTCAGGTGTCGATGAGGTCTGCGAAGAAAATCAGTCATGGGAAGGAGATAGAGGCTGATGGGGTGAGGCTGGACTTTGGCTGTTTGGATTCCAACTCTGGATGTCTTTCTCCCAGTCCTTGAGACACAGCCCAGCCTGACCCTGGCCAAGCACCTTGCCCATACAGGCCTTCATCACATTTTAAGTTTTATTTTATTTTGGGAGCAAAGCTTTACTCTATGGGAAGGATTCCAGAAGACACTTTGAGAGCTCATGGTAAACTCGAATTAGGTACAAATGTACATAGAACCCTCCAACCCACTGCTCCATGTTCTGAGGGCCCACAGATGTCCTAGGCAGGTAGAGTAGGCGGGAAGGCTGAGGGTGAAGGTAGGGGCAGAAGAACGAGCTCTGTGGTGGCCAGCAGACGGGAGAGTATAGGCTCTTAGGATCCGAGACCCATAGGACCAGCGGCTTTTTAGAGATCATGTTCAAAGGGTACACGTGGATGCAGGAAGGCATGGGGGAGGGTGGGGTGGGGTGCAGGAGGACTCCCTGAGGCCATCTGCTGAGACTCTGTTCATCAGAGGCTGGAGCCCAGCTTTTCATTCCCTGCCCTGTGCCTTGTACGACATCACCCTATCTCCCAGAATTGTTCCCACCGACTGGGAAATAATGGCAGATGGGTGCAGCAATGTAGCTTAGGGACCTGTTGAAGGGCAGTCCTTAACCCTAGGCATTTAAGAGCCAGAGCAGATTACAAGGACAGGCTACTCTAACCCCAAAAATATCTTCTAGAAGATGGGACCTCCTGGTATCAAACAGACAAAAAGTATTTTAAGGTTGCCCTCTCTGCCCCCCATGCATTGCAGTCCAGTGTAGCTGAGCCAACATTTATTGAGCACCTGCCCCATGTAATTTGAGAAGATCTTGAAAAGCCCTGTCCTGGGAGATGGGAGAACTGGGATCCAGTACCTGGTCTCCCGTGAGTAAATTAGCTTTGTGATAACAGCTCTTGGTCCTGGTGTTCTCTGTAACAGGAAGGGGCTGGCCAAATGGTGTCCAGGTCCCCCTTTTGTTCTGACCTCTGTTCTAAGCTGGAGATAAGACAGGGTCCCACTCACAAAGCATTTCAGTCTTTCAGTTCCTTTTCCCAGTGGATCCCTCCCTGGAGTGCGGGGCTTGGGCAGGTGTTTGGAGAGGCCTGAGTAACCTGCAGAGCCGGCTCGTGTCTCCTCCAGGGTATTTCTTGGTCTGTGGGTGTCAAATGTTTTTTCCCCTTGTTCCCAGCTGTAAGCCACTTGGTACTAACTAGTGGTTAAGTGACCATTGCCCACACAGTGCGCTCCCCACAAAGTAAAGCTTGCCCACAACTGTTTTCCTAGCACCCCCACGTTGACGGGAGCAGTGAAATTTTGGCTGTACTTTCCTGAGGGCCGGGCGGTTGTGATTTCTGTCTTTCGTACAGTCCTGTGTGTCTCAGAACAGTACAGAGCCTCCTCATCCTGGTCTCTCCGACGGCCTCCCACTGAAACCTTATAGTGATACCAGTGTGAACGCATAGGCTTCAAAAATAAAAAGTTACGAGGTGAGGAAGCAACAGGAAGTGGGGAAGCGAGTAGAACAAAGCTTGTGATATGTACTCAGAACGCTGTTGACCTTTTTTTTTTTTTTTTTTTTCTCTTTTTAAAATCACATAGCTCTCTCAAATGGTTGGGGTAGAAGTTCTTGTTTGTTTTAAATGGTTGTGCCTCTTACGAGGCCTGTGGAGAGAGTGAGTAGTGAGTGTGAAACAAGTTTAGGGAAGATGTAACTCCCCCTCCACACACACAGAACTTGGCAAAGGGTATGCAAATTCGTGTCAGAGGCTGTTGATCCTTTCACTCTACTTTGCTTAATTAAAGGCTGGGAAAGTTATTTAAATTGTCCCTCTTGTATACCTTCCTTTGTATGACTAGATTAGCTCCTGGACTTGAAGACGTGGGGAAAGCAGAATTCTCCCCCGACACTTTTTCCTTCTTTGCCTCTACCTCAGTTTTTCATTTCCACCTGATGACTTGAAAAAGGAGAAGCAATTCAATAATTAGTTTCAAAGACTGTAAAGAGCCCACGTATATTAACTTTAACAAAACCCCGTCAAACTTAAAATGCCTCTTGTTGGGGAAGGCACATTTCACACATACAAGGGACAAGTCACTGGCTGGCCAGATGGAGAGAGAGATTGTTCCTTTAGACAACTAGCTTTTCATTTGAAGAGCAAACGTGGTCCTGAGAAATGAAGCTTCTGATAGGCACTCCCTCTTGGTAGGACTCTTTGTAGGACTAGATTAGCTCTTGGACTTGAAGACATGGGAAAGTAGAATTCTCCCCCGACACTTTTTCTTTCTCTGCCTCTACCTCCATTTTTCATTTCCAACTGATGACTTGAAAAAGGAGATCACTTAGCTCACTTAGCTCAGGTTGAGTTAGTTCTGTAGGGGCTTTGAGTGGGTTTGAGCTCACAGTAATAGCTGTGCTAATGATAAGAGCTATGTGTTTGTGTGGGCTTCACCTGAATTGCCTCATTTTCCCTTCCTATCAAGCATTTGGGAGGGAAGGCATTATAGATGCTTAATCAACGATGGCTGGATAATATTAATAATGAAAGAATGAAAACAGGAATGGTGAGCCCATGCTTGCTGGGCACATTCTTTGGGGTTCAGAGTCTCTGTGCTAGGTCACTGGTCTGGTCTTATTTAACGCCAAGGGATGCCAATGGAGAGATGGGCAGTGGAGACCTCCAGCAGTGACCCGAAGTGATGGAGCAGTGTCCTGCCCCTTAGTTCACTCGTATCACAGCCTGCGTCTCCCACGTTGCCTTCACTGGCATCAGTTTCTGAGAGGGCTGGGCTTGGGGTGTGGTCTGTAGCCTGGCAATAGAATGTCTCTCTAGGGCCAGCTTTTCCTTGTCCAGGACACATCCTGACCCGGCATCCTCCAGCTTTGCCGATGGATAGGCAGACTGGCCACTGACACACAGAGGTGCACCTCGCTTCCTGCCTGTGCCATAGCCTTGCAGATTTCAGTGTCAACTGTATTCTACTGGAAGTACACCAGGGAGTGGGCTGTTTTAAAGAAAAGCTAATGGTTTGTCTCGATTTTTTCTTTTTTAAGTACCTCCTCTCCCCATTTCTATCTTATGTCTATGGTATTTTGGCTTTGTCATTCTCAGATTGTGTTTAAGGCCTGCTCTGGGTGTCTAGGTTCCAGTCTTGGTGGAAGGATTCAGTAACAGAGGCTGTTTTCACCTGCAGGACCCTCTAGACACACAGTGCATCCAGACTGATCCACACTGGGGCCCATGACTTGGATACCTGCCTGCCTCCCTGTGGTTTCATTTCTGTTTTGTTTTGTTTTGTTTTTTTGTTTTCCTCTAATCTTGTTTGGTGGAGGCATGGAAGCCATAAGCTGGACTGTCTGCTAATTCAGTGAAGTTGTACACAATGAATGGAACACGCAGGACATGAGACTGAAACCTTTTTTAAAAACCAAGTGGATTGCCTCCAGTGGCTGTTTGACACTCCTGGGCTAATTCTGGGAGTTCTAATCAACTTACTAACGGCATCCCCACCTTCTGAAATACCCAAGCCTTAGGTGTCTCTTACTCTGGCAGTGCCACCAAGCTGCTTAAAGGTGTGCTAGGTGATGGTAACTGGCATTTTTCAGGTGGATGAAACTTGGGGATATGCTTTCAGGCATATCTTATGGCAGTCTGATTTTCAGCTTTTTATGGAAGCTGTACCAACTTGACTGTGGTTGGTGGCCACTCTGCGGACTTGCTGCCAGGCCAGCCAGCACTGAGTTGAGACTGTGTAGGTGTGCTAAGCTCATATTTTTCCTGCTCTTCTGGTTTTGAAGGTTGGACATCTCTACCTGCATGATAGATAATTAAAAACAGATGAAAAATAATTCGAACCCAGCCTCACTTTAGTATTTCCCATCCTGTTCCAGTCCTGCCTGAATAAAGTTGCCTTAAAAAAAACCCACAATGAAATCAAAACTGCATCTTTTAACAACATTTATTTGAGTTCAGCCCAGGTTCTCTTATCTCCAAATTGGTTTTGATGCCCTGATAGCCAGGCAGCTCCCTGGCTAGAATCTTTCATGTTAAATGTAGTGTCTTGGGCTGGGTGCAGTGGCTTACGCCTGTAATCCCAGCACTTTGGGAGGTGGAGGTGGGAAGATCGCCAGTCTGGGCAACAGAGTGAGACCCTGTCTTTACTAAAAATGTAAAAATGAGCCAAGCGTGGTGGCATGTACCTGTGATCCCAGCTACCTGGGAGGCTAGATGGGAGGATGGCTTGAGACTGGGAGGCAGAAGTTGCAGTGAGCTGAGATTGCGCCACTGCACTCTCGCCTATACCACAGAGCCAGACCCTGTCTCAAAAAATAAATACATAAATAAATAAAGGTAGCATCTTGGTTTACTGATGTAAAAATTCTTGTGGGAAATGTGGCCCCGAATGTGAACATATGAAATTGGCTTTTTTCCCCCCAATTAAAAAGTGATTCACTATCTTTGTTTGATTATTGAAGTACTATAATGAATTCAGTGTTCAGCACTGGGGAGGCGTTGCCTCCCACACTCACCCATGAACAGAGCGAGTGCATTTGAACATAAAATTAATAGAGTTTGTGGCTTAGAAAACCACCTTGTCATTAACCACCAGTGCATGCCAGCCTGAAAGATGTTCTTGTGCCAGAGTAAACCACAAGGTTGTGGAAAAACGTAAAGGAAATGGGGGGTAACTTAGTAGTGAAAGGTAAAGGCTGGTAGGTAGGGGATATGTTGGAGGGGCTGCAGAGTAGAGAAAGAAGGAAGGAAAGCTAATTCTGGCTGGAGCTTCTCGGCCCTTAGGCAGGCTTGGACTTCACTAGTGAGAGGTTTGCAGCATGTGAGCTAAATATTGATGTTCTAGTTTCTGCATTTCCTTAGATTTGTATTTTGAAACTTCTCAGAAAAGGCAGTGAAAAGGAAATAGATTACGTTTGTTGGGGCAGAGTGGGTTTACCCTCAGTGACCCACCTTTGTTAAATTAGACTTAATTCTTAGATCCTGTGTAAAAAACAACAGAATTGTTTTTAAAGCCCCCAAAATAAATAAAAATTTAGACTTAATTCATCTAGGACAGTAGTTCTGAAGTCGAAGTGGTTTTGCCTTCAGGGGACATTTGGCAATGTCTGGAGACATTTTTGGGTGTCATAATTGGTGATGGTGGTGATGATGGTAGGGAGTGCTGGCAAGTGATAGGTAAAGGCCAGGGATGCTGCTAAACATCCTACATGTGCAGGAACCCCCTCCCCAACAAAGAATGATCAGCCTGAATGTCAATAGTTGTGAAGTCTTGACCTAAGAGCTTACTTGCTGCCCATCTCATCCTCAGAGAGAGCAGTGTCTCAGCACTGGGCTGTGAGAGGAACATCCTTCTGCTGAAATGCAACCCCCAGCCCTGGAGAGCTTCCCGCTCCGAAGATCCGGAGGGCTCCCAGGAGTTGGCTTCTTGATCCATCTGTGATAATTTTGCAGCTTAGAGGTGTTTCCACCTTTTCCTTCTAACATTTCTCCGTCATGTCTTGTTGCTACACAGACCTGTCCCCAGCATTAATTCTCTAATCCAGTGCTTTTTGTCCATGCTCCACGCCAAGTGCTACAATTTGGTTTTTTCTTGCTTTTCTATCTATTCCACCCATTGGAGAAGTCTTTGGTCCTCTTTAGGGAATCTGCTTTTTTCTTTCTTTTCTTTTCTGTTTTGTTTTGTTTTGTTTTTTGTTTTTTGGGCTTTTTTTGAAACGGGGTCTCGCTGTGTCACCCAGGCTGGAGTGCAGTGGCATGATCTCGGCTCACTGCAACCTTTGCCTCTTGGGTTCAAGCGATTCTCTTGCCTCAGTCCCCGAGTAGCTGGGACTACAGGCACCTGCCATCAAGCACTTTACTAGTCTTTACTAAAAATACAGTCACTGTATGTCAGAACCTGAGACATTTGAACTGGTAACATGGCAAAACCCTGTCTCTACTAAAAATACAGTGCCTGACACAGGGTTTCGCCACATTGACCTCAAACTCCCGACCTCAGGTGATTTGCTCACCTCGGCCTCCCAAAATGCTGGGATTATAGGTGTGAGCCACCACACCTGGTGAGAATCTGCTTTTTTTCTATCCCAAAACAGAGGTTAATGAATCTCTGAATTGTTATTCTGCATAGGACATGCTCTGTGTGCCATTTCCCCCCATATAGAGAATTAGAACTGTGAACTATTTAATAAACTATAGGCTTACCGCCAGTATGTGTAAAACACTTACCTCTTTCAGGTCACTTTTTGACAAGTTTCAGGTAAGAATGATAGCATATTAAATTATTAGGCAGTTTTATGACTGTGCAGAGAAGATTTATCCTTTGATGAATAAATATTGCCGTAGCCCAATTTAGAACTTGACAAATGCTGATTTACAGCTTAAAATATAAGGGTTATTTTATGATGAATTGGCAGTGGTGGTGGGGTAGGTTTAAAAGTGATGTCAGTGGCGCCTTTGAGTAATATGCCATTAAAACACTGCCACAGGCAGAGCTGCAGGGAGGATTCTCAGGTGACTTCTAGGGGTGCCTGCCGCTCCTGATAGGTTTCGGGGTTCAGGTCACTTTGTGATGTACGGTCTCAGCTGATAGTACTTGGAGGCATTATTGAAAGTGTGAGTGCCCCTGCGTCCCTGGCAGTTGTTATTACAGTGCACCTTTTAAAGGGTTCTGCCTCCCTGTCCACGTAACTTCAGGGTGGTGGTGGCCCCAGTGTCAGTACATTTTTCAAATGATGGGAAGGTAATTTTGAGGAAGAACATTTTCAAAACCCTGTTAAGAAGAGAATCTGGTGAGCTCCTTGTGTGTTCTTGTTGTGTTGATCATCCTACTTTTTTTTTTTTTTTTTTTTTTTTTTTTTTTTTTTTTTTTTTTGAGACGGAGTCATGCTCTGTCGCCCAGGCTGGAGTGCAGTGGCCGGATCTCAGCTCACTGCAAGCTCCGCCTCCCGGGTTCACGTTCTCCTGTCAGCCTCCCAAGTAGCTGGGACTACAGGCGCCCGCCACTTCGCCCGGCTAGTTTTTTGATTTTTTAGTAGAATGGGGTTTCACCGTGTTAGCCAGGATGGTCTCGATCTCCTGACCTCGTGATCCGCCCGTCTCGGCCTCCCAAAGTGCTGGGATTACAGCTTGGCCGATCATCCTACTTTTGAATCAGAAAACCAGGACCAGGTCGGGTACAGTGGCTCACACCTGTAACCTCAGCACTTTGGTAGGCCGAGACAGGCAGATCACTTGAGGTCAGGAGTTTGAGACCAGCCTGGACAACATGGCAAAACCCCGTCTCTACTAAAAATACAAAAATTAGCCGGGCGTGGTGGCACACCCTGTAATCCCAGCTACTCAGGAGGCTAAGGCAGGAGAATCGCTTGAACCTGGGAGGCGGAGGTTGCAGTGAGCCGAGATCACACCACTGCACTCCAGCCTGGGCAACAAGGACATGGTGAAACCCTGTCTTTACCAAAAATAGAAAAAACTAGCTAAGCATGGTACCAAATGTTTGTAGTCCCAGCTTCTCAAGAAGCTGAAGTGGGAGAATTGCTTGAACCCAGGAGGTCGAGGCTGCAGTGAGCCAAGACTGCACCACTACACTCCAGCCTTGTTGACAGAGTGAGACCCTGTCTCAAAAAACAACAACAAAAAACAAACAAACAAAAAACTGAAACATTTGAACTGATGAGTATGGATACTTATAGGAATAGAGGATTTAAAATTATAGCTGGCCGTAATGTGTGTTGCATGCATGCACACATGGTGATGGTAGAATTACATCAGTTACTTAGAAACTTTTTCCTTTTGCTTGCTTCCTATTGATTGATTTAATAGTTGAGGTGTGTACATGATATAAAATTTGCAAGTTATGAAGAGTCTAAAGTGGGTTAAATAATTCTTTCTGCCCCCAGCTACCCATTTCTCCTCTCTATAGGTAACCACTTTTATTAGCTTTTGGGATATCTTTTCAAAGATAATCTATGCATATAAATGTGTATATGAATACATACTATTTTTCAACAACTGTTGGCATACTGTTCATGTTATTCTGTGGCTTGCTTGTGTTACCTAGCAATATACATTGAAAATTATTCCATATTATGACATAGAGGATATAGAGGATACCCTCATTCTTTTTTTTTTTTTTTTTTTTTTTTTTTTAGACAGAGTCTCTGTCTCTGTCACCCAGGCTGGAGTGCAGTGGCGCAGTCTTGGCTCACTGCAAGCTCTGCCTCTGGGGTTCACGCCATTCTCCTGCCTCAGCCTCCTGAGTAGCTGGGGCTACAGGTGCCCACCACCACGCCCGGCTAATATTTTGTATTTTTAGTACAGATGGAGTTTCACCATGTTAGCCAGGATGGTCTCAATCTCCTGACCTCATGATCCGCCTGCCTCAGCCTCCCAAAGTGCTGGGATTACAGGCATGAGCCACCGTGCCCAGCTGCCCTCATTCTTTTAAATTTTTTTTTCCTTTTTTCTTTTTTATAGCTGCATAACATTCCATTTTACAGAAGAATCACAAGTTATTAAAGCAGCCCTCCAAACTGGATATTGTAGTTATTTCCAATCTTTTGTCATAAATCCCACTGCAGTGAGTATCCTTGTATATGCTTTATTTTGCATATATAGGAGTATGTCTGTAGGATAAATTCCTAGAAGTCGAACTGCTGGTAAAAGCATCTCTACATTTGTGATATTGATAGACATACTAAGTATCCTTTCAAGGAGGTTGTAGCAATTTACACTGAAACCATCAATGAATGAGACATTCTCACCACTTGTTGGTGAGGATGTCTCATTCATTGATGAGTTACCAGTAAGTTGTCAGACTTTTTTTATCTTTGCCTATCTGATGGATGAAAATTGGTATCTCAGTTTTAATTTGTATTTCTTTTATGAGTATGGTTGAGCGTCTCACAAGTTTAAGATTCATTTGTATTTTCTTTT
Source organism: Macaca thibetana thibetana (assembly GCF_024542745.1). Lineage (NCBI taxonomy): Eukaryota > Metazoa > Chordata > Mammalia > Primates > Cercopithecidae > Macaca > Macaca thibetana. Next base: position 43,305,379 of record NC_065581.1, on the reverse strand, counting down.
GATTCATAGTCTGCCCATGTTTCTGTTGAGTTGTTGGTCTTTCCAAGTCTTTCAGATTTGGTATCTCTTTGACCCATTTCTGTATTTGGTGTAGCCCACTCTGGGGACTGAGGCAAGCTGTGCATTCGAACGAGGCTTTGGTGAGTGGGATGGATCAACTGTCTGGTGATGAAAAGGAGTCCATTTTCTTGGGTGTGGCCATTGCTGTATTGGAGGCTGCTGGGGGCTCCAAGCTTGGTGGTTTCTGGTCCTCGCCCCTGCAGTGCTCATCAGAGCGGGGAGCTGTCTTACTCACATGGAGAGCAAATGCCTCCTGGTGGGTTGAACACGTGAGGAAGGGTTGGTGAGGAGATGGACATAAATGAGACTAGGAAAGCCAGGGCTGGGAGGACGAAGGGGGTGTTGGGGGGTATCCAGAGCACGGAGTATTGGCATTTAGGCAGATTCATAGGAAAGAGGCATGATAGTGACACTGGAGATTTTCAAATACACAGTGTCCAGGAAGTCGGGAGAAATAGGATACATTTGGATTTAAACAGTATGTGAGTTACATTTTCAAAACTATGCTGGATATGTTGTTTTGTTTTGTTTTGTTTTGTTTTCAAGACAAGGTCTCACTTGGTCAACCAGGCTGGAGTGCAGTGGAGTGCAGTGACAGAATCTCAGCTCACTGTAGCCTTGACCTCCTAAGCTAAAGCGATCCTCCTACTTCAGCCTCCCTAGTAGCTAGGACTACAGGCGTGTACCATCACACTCAGCTAATTTTTTATTTTTTGGAGAGCCAGGGTCTTGCTATCAATATGTTTTTTCTCCCCAACGTCCAGACAACTTTTGAGATGTTTAGCTAAACACAAAGCAGTGGTTCTCAACTGGGAGTGATTTTGCTCCATACCCACTCTACCCCCCAAGCCCCAAGAGGCATTTGGCAATGTCTGGAGACATTTCAGTTGTTGTGTTTTGGGAGAGATGGAGAGGAAGGAGAATGCTACTGGCATGTAGTGGGTGGTGGCCAAGGATGCTACTAAACATCCTGCAGTGCAGAGGACAGCTCCCTATTTTACCCCAAATCCCATGTTCAAGACATGAAAGCCCTGATGTAAAGCAAATGGGGTCTGGTTGTTAATATGGAAAAAAAAAAGCATCACGAATCCACTGTTTCCTTCTGTTTTCAGACATTTTGGACACTCTTTTATGGCACAGTGGGACTCACTGATTTACATTCAGAAAAACTTCACCTGAAAAGGCGTGGAGGCCTAGGAAAAACATGGAGAATTTTAGTTGAAAGTGCAACCAGCAGGCCGGGCGCGGTGGCTCAAGCCTGTAATCCCAGCACTTTGGGAGGCCGAGACGGGCGGATCACGAGGTCAGGAGATCGAGACCATCCTGGCTGACACGGTGAAACCCCGTCTCTACTAAAAAATACAAAAAACTAGCCGGGCGAGGTGGCGGGCGCCTGTAGTCCCAGCTACTCAGGAGGCTGAGGCAGGAGAATGGCGTGAACCCGGGAGGCAGAGCTTGCAGTGAGCCGAGATCTGGCCACTGCACTCCAGCCTGGGCGGCAGAGCAAGACTCCGTCTCAAAAAAAAAAAAAAAAAAAAGAAAGTGCAACCAGCACACTGTTTTTAAAATAAGTCAGTACCCTGTGTCCTAACTTTTCAGACTGTGAGAGCTGAGACCTGTCAGTGACCACTGGCTCCACCCTACTGCCTTCTGCTTGGCAGCTTTTTTTTTTTTTTTTTTTTTTTGGTCATGTCTTTGAGAAGGCTTTTGCTAAGAGGATCACTCTTTCTCTTAAGGATACTCTGGACACAGGAGATGGGATTTTTTAACCTGAGGCTGAAAGGGTCTAAAAGCGTCATTGATGCATCAGGTGGCATTTTCAGTGTGTCCGTGCTCCCCACATGGTAGACCCTGCTGTGCTATGAGTCTCCTGTGCCCTCAGGATGCCCGTCTCTGGGTGGCCTTCCATGTTCAACCCTGGAGACTCAGAGGAACCGTAGAAATACCCAAGGGTTTGGGCACCACACTCGGGAACCACACTGCAGGGTTGAAATCTTCACTCCTCACTCCTCACCTGTTCATTATTTTGGGCAGGCCTCCGTTGCCTTGTCTGTAAAATGGGAATAGTATTAGTACTGTAATGAGGATTAACTGAGTGTGGGAAGGTGCTTAGAATGGCACCAGTAAGTGTTAGCTATTATAATTGTGATGATGATGATTATTGGTTGCAGCCACCGGCAGTTCCAGCCTTCTTGCCCCTCCTCTTCAGTCCTGTGGAAACCCTTTGCCAAGATCAGCCAGCACACTAGATTCTAGGGGAGCCTCCGATGGCATCCCTGAGCCCTGCTGTGCTTGAATACTTCTCCCCGAGTCCGGGATGGGCTCTGCTTCTCCCAGGATGAATCTTGTGCTGAGACAGTTCCCCTCCCTCCTCGCCCACCCTTCCCTCCTCCATTGAGGAAGGAGTGGCCCCGCCTCTCTTGAGATGGGCTTCTTATCCCGCAACCTAAGAGGATGGTTGTAGAACCCAGCTTCAATCAGGGCTGGGCTGGCGGGCTCCTTGCTCTTGGTCCTCAAGGTGCATTTCAGCTCAGTCTCACCACAGTCACCAGAAAGGGCTATTTATAAAACGAGGACAGCCTTTGGTCCGACCCTATAAACAGTCTTGCTAGGAAGTCATTAGGTGAAGCTGATTTTTCATTTCTTTTCATTCAGCTTGGAGCTTCATACTCAGATAGGTTAATGGCTAGGGATCACAGGGTCTTATGCCTGGGTGGGTGGTCCAATCCCTGTATTTGGTGGTTTCTTAAAACAAGGCGCTGGTTGAACCAGCACCTTGTTTTAAGAAACCACCAAATACTGAGACACCTTATGGGATGCAGCGAGGTGACAGAGGGAAAGAGGCAGATAAACCCTGTCTCCGGGGAGCTTGTAGTCCAATGGGGGCAGCACAGCCCCTGCCAACAGGGACTCCCAATCTGTTAGGGAGACACAGCCTCTGTCCTCAGGGAGCCCCCGTCTGAGGGGGAAGGCATAGGAGGAGGTGCAGGATGAATTCAGACTGATGGTGAAACAGTTCATGTTCTTCAGGAGCTCCCAGTCTGATGGGGGAGAGACAGACCCTGCTCATCCAGCCTGATGGAGGATACTTGAGTCTTGCTTTCTAACTCAGTTTGATGATGTGTGATACAAAGAGAATCCTCATGGAAATGGATGTTTCCATTCTTAAACCCCTAACTTACTTTCTCCCAGGACGGAAGTGGAGGAGGCAGGAGAGAGTGTGGCAGCCTGGGCAGAAGAGATGTAGTGGTGCCTGCTGATGTGGCCCCTCTATGGGCCCAACCCCCCTCTGGAGCCCATGCAGAGGCTGTGCTATCTTTAGTGGTTGCCCTTTGTAATCTTTAGAGGACATTGCTGACGTGGCTCTTTCCTGGGTTGGACCTTTTCCCCTAGAGAGCCATGCCCTTTGGGGAGTGAGAAATTGCTATACAGTGGGGTGGGCACTGGGGAATTGTTGGGGGCTTCTCGAACTTGGCTGCTGTTCCCTACTTTCTCTCAAGTCAGGGGGTGAGACTTTTAGACCCTTTGGGCAATCTGTCTTAGGGTCAGAAAAGAAGACTTTTGAAGAAGAGATACAAAGTATCATCTAGCCTGACCTTCTCATGTCACAGAGGAGAATATGGAGGCCCAGAGAAGGGAAGGGTTTTTATCAGCATTACACACTGCTTAGAGGCTGTGTCCTGGGCTTCAGCCTGGCTCCTGAGTCTATCGCTGTCATTGGCGTGCCTCACACAGGCTGCCTGGTAATAGCAGTGGTCAGGGAAGTCCTGTTGAGGCTTGGTCAGGTCAGTTATTCCCTAGCTCAGAGTCCTGCATGCTCCATCTCCCCCAGAGAAAAGGCCAAGGGCCTAACTGGCCTCAGGGCCGGTCTGCCCTGGCTCTCACTGCCCCTGCCCACCCCTCACATTGCTAACCTGCCCGCTCCTCCTCACTCTTACCACACTGAACTCCTGGTTGTTCCTGAGATTCCCACCTCAGGGCCTTTTGCACTTGCTGATCCTCTGCCTGGAATATCTCCCCCCAGGTATCTGCATGGCTGACTCTGCTCCTCCTGCAGAGACCCCTGCCCCGACCATCCTAGATAAAACACCCTCCTTCCTCACCATTCTCTATCCCTCTTCTCCTGTATTCCTTTTCTCTAGAGCCTTTATCATCATCTGGCATGGCATATATTTATTTAACTCTTTCTTTCTTTCCTCCCTGTGGAATGTAAACACCAAAACTTGTTCTGTTTTGTTCACTACTCTGTCCCCGGCACCTAGAATATGCCTGGCGCAGGCTGGGCATGGTGGCTCACACCTGTAATCCCATGTCATCCCAGCACTTTAGGAGGCCAAGGCAGGTGGATTGCTTAGGCTCAGGATTTCAAGACCAGCCTGGGCAACATGGCAAAACTCTGTCTCTACCAAAAATACAAAAATTTTCCAGGTGTGGTGGTGCACGTCTGTGGTCCCAGCTACTTGGGAGGCTGAGGTAGGAGGATCACTGATGCCTGGAAAGTCAAGGCTGCAGTGAGCTGTGATTGCACCACTGCACTCCAGGCTGGGTGACAGAGCAAAACCCTGTCAAATAAATAAATAAATAAATAAATAAATAAATAAACATGCCTGACACATAGTAAGTGTCCAGTATCTATCTGTTAAAAGAAGGAAGGGAGCAAAGGTTGCGGGGAGGGAGGAAAGATAAACACAAATGGAAATGAAAGGCCTCCAGGCACTTGGTATTAAGGATGGTTTGATTTGGTTAGTCTCGTCTATAGGAAAAGGACACAATGGGCTGGGGTGGTGGAGACTCCACTGCTTTCCAGTGGCCATCTGGATCCATCTCTTTGGCATAGTAGGCTGGCAGCATTTTCTGTCGACCCTGATCTCCATTCATCGTGCATGGTCCTTGTACCTACCATGCCTAGACTCCCTTTTCTGGCAAGGAAAAGGCATGTAGTAGAAGATGAGCTGAGGATCCAGGGAAAGACTGTGGGGGACAGTACACACAAAATATATTTAAAAAAATTTTTTTTTGAGATAGGCCCTTATTCTGTCACCCAGGCTAGAGTGCAGTGGTGCCATCATGGCTTACTGCAGACTCTACCTGCTGGGCTCAGTTGATCTCCCACCTCAGCCTTCCGAGTAGCTGGGACTGCAAGTGCATGCCACCATGCCTGCCTTTTTTTTTTTTTTTTTAATGTTTGGTAGAGACAGTGTCTCACTATGTTGTCCAGGCTAGTCTCGAACTCCTGGACTCAAGCGATCTGCCTGCCTTGGCCTCTCAAAGTGCTGAGATTAGAGGTATGAGCCACGGGCCCAGCCTACAATATATAAATTTTGATTGTGTTCATAAAATTGGGAGGTTGGGAGGGGAAGCTGAAAGCTCCCAGGTTTAGGTCCTGCCCCTTTTTTTGTGGGTGGCCTTGGACAGTTACTTCCCCTCTCTCAGCCCCAGCTTCCTCATGTATAAATGAGAATTGGACTAGGCATCGACTCTCCTAGGGATCCATGCAGATGGGCTTTGGGGGTCTTTGTCTCAGAAGGGCCAGTGATCTAGGTTGTTCCCGAGGTCCCTTCTAGTACTGACATCCGTGTAGACCTCTGCATTTGAAACTCTGCCCTCTTTGGATTGAACATCAGCTTTTTGATGAAACCATGACTTTCTTGATAAGCTGAAAATAAAGGTGACAGTTAAAAAAAATAAATGTTTAAAAAGTTTTCTCAGTGCTGGTTACTTTAGTAAATGTGGGGTTTTTTTTTTTTTCTTTTTTCTTCTTGGTCTTAACCTATAAGCAATCACAAGATCAAACAAGTTTCAGTTTGAGTTCATTCTGCTTGACAGTCTGAGCCTGTATCGCCTTGACTTATCAAGTTTGCTTTCAGCTAGTCTGGCTGTTTTGGGGAGGCCTTATCAGCCAAGTGTTCAGCCCTCAGAGTAGGAAGATGTGGTCTTGGGCTTTCTTTGGAAGCTGGTACCCCTCACCCACTTATCTCCACCTCCCCTCAACCCTTCATCTGCCCCTCAACCTGGCCAATGAGCTGCTATAACACAGTAGTAACAGTCCTACTAACTTTGGAAAGATCATCAAATTCTTCCCCCTTCCCAAACCCTTCCCCCTTACCCAGAACTAGATACGTAATTTACTGGGCCCAGTGCAAATGAAAATGTGAGGCCTCTTGATTAAAAATCATTAAGACTTTTAAGATGGTGACAACAGCACATTCAGCAAGCGTTGGGTCCTGTGAGACTGCACAGGCCACACGTCCCTAAAGCCAGTGCTGCCCTTGCCACTTTCATCTTAGGTTACCAGGACCAACCATGGAGATGTATATAACACAATTTGAGAGGCACTGAACATTCCCTCAGAAGGAATTTGAGTTATTTCTGTCATGGCCTGTGTGATTCAGTGCTGCTATCCTGAGCCACTGTGTGTTTGGAAAATCCGTACAACTGTGTAGGGAGGATTTGGATGGTGCCCATGAGTCCTGGTAGAAGGGGCAGAGAAGGATGATTTATAAATGTTTATACTGCCCAAGCAGCCCCACGGGTGCTGAGAGCATCATTTGTTCTGTCCTTTAAAAAGTATTTTCATAGATAAATGAAATGTGGTATATCCATACAATGGAATATTATTCATCCATAAAAGTGGTTAGAGTACAATACATGCTACAACATGCATGAACCTTGAAGACATTATGCTGAGTGAAAGAAGCCAGACACAAAAGACCACCTATTATATGATTCCATTTGTATGAAATGTCCAGAATGGGCAAATCCACAGAGATAAAAAAGCAGCTGTCAGGAGAAGAGAGGAAAAGAGAGTGACTGCAAATGGGTGTGGGGTTTCTTTAGGATGATAAGAATGTCCTGAAATTAAGTAGTCACAGTAATAGTTGTACCACCTTGTGACTATGCTAAAAATCAGTGAATTGTACACCTTAAAAGAGAGTGAAGTTTTTATTATGCTGATTCAATTTTGATTTTTAGTTAGCCCTGGCACAGTGGCTCATGCCTGTAATCCCAGCACTTTGAGAGGCTGAGATAGGTGGATCACCTGAGGTCAGGATTTTGAGACCAGCCTGACTGACGTGACCCCGTCTCTACTAAAAATACGAAAATTAGCCGGTTGTGGTGGCTCACACCTGTAATCCCAGCTACTTGAGAGGCCGAGGAAGGAGAATCGCTTGAACCCGGGAGGCAGATGTTGTAGTAAGCTCAGATTGTGCCACTGCACTCCAGCCTGAATGACAAGAGCAAAACTCCGTCTCAAAAAAAAAAAATTGTTTTTATTTTTTAAAAATTACCTAGAGGAGGCCAGGTGCGGTGGCTCATGTCTGTAATCCCAGCACTTTGGGAGGCTGAGGTGGGCAGATCATGAGGTCAAGAGATCGAGACCATCCAGGCCAAGATGGTAAAACCATGTCTCTACTAAAAATACAAAAATTAGCTGGGCATGATGGCGCATGCCTGTAATCCCAGCTACTCGGGAGACTGAGGAAGGAGAATCACTTGAACCCGAGAGGCCGAGGTTGCAGTGAGCTGAGATCACGCCACTGTACTCCAGCCTGGTGACAGAACAAGACTCCGTCTCAAAAAAAAAAAAAAAAAAAAAAAAAAAAAAAAAAAAAAAAATCAGCTAGACGAAAAGTCGTGAACATTTAACCCTCTGCCCTTCTGGGTGTTGATTCAGCACAGGAGCGGCCTTCTGCCTTCCATGTGTATCTCCCTCTTACTCCTGTCTCTCCCCTACCCCAGCCACAGATCATCTCTCAGACATCCCTCACACAAAGCCTGTTTTCCAGGAAGATCCTCTAGAAGCTTTCATGCTAAGCGGATATGTGGCTGCTAAGACTTAGCTTCTCCAAGGCATTTGCATATTAACTTGTAAAAGGAGAAACCTTTTAGGTGAGAGGAATGAATGTTTAATTTTAGAATTCCAAGTAAGAGCAAGCATGTGTGAAAGGTTTTTATTTTGTTTGGGGTAGTGCCCTGGAACTGGGGGTGGCCAGGCCCCCTTCACACTGATTGGGCTGACCCCAAGACTTGAGGAGCTTGGTGGTGAGCAGCAGGCTGAGAAATATCCTCTTCAGGACAAGCAGTTTCCCCCAGACCCAGCCACACGGCCTTCACATTTTCCAAAGGGGGGACATTGTGACTTTTGAGGCTGCTGGAGGAGACAGCTTCTCATCAGGTTTCATTTCTTCCCTGTTTAATGTGCTTGGTTTTTGAATCAAGGGGACCCTATTTGAGACAAGATAAGAACCCCTTGCTTGGTTCTTATCTGCTTTGGACCCTGTGAAGTTCACTTCTGCTTGCCCTTGCCCAGGAGTTCGCCAGGCTCCCACTTCCCTCTTTACACCTCCTGCACCTTCCCCCTCCTTCCCCATCGTGATAGTGATCACAGCCCCCCATAGTAATCACAGCCACAGTCTTCAAGACCAGTTTAGTTCAGGCTTCTTCACCTGTCTTTGAGAATCCTCTTTATTCAGTGTGTAACCGTAACCTTCCTCCTTCATATTCTTTGTGGTCCCTGGACGCTGAGACTTTTGTCTTAATCACCTTTGGACTTTAGTGCCTGGCATGGTGCTTGGACACAGTAGGCACTTAATAAATGCTTTTGGACTGCACAAAACCAAGGCTGTGTTTGGCCCTGTGAGGGCTTGGGGAGCAGCGAAATCAGCAAGAGAGGTGGCGAGGCAGCTGTCAGCCTCGGGCATTTCTTGCTAAGAGAGGAGGAAATAGCATTTGCGTGGATAAAGAAGAGGCCCCTCAGAGCTTCGTGTGTGTGGGATGATGAGCAAAAGGTGGCTCCAGAGCTGCCCCACAGAGCGGTGGCTTTCATGGAGTATCCTGTTCTGCAGGATCTCTTGGGTTTTGGGCTTGCATCTTCAGCCAGAAGGCATCTTCATGAACAGGTGTTTATGAAGTGCCTACCATATGCCAGGCACCCATCTAGAGCCTGTGACTTTGTTGGCACCCCATTGTGTGACGGACTTGGAAGAACACAGAGGGCCCTGCCTGGGCTGGGACAGTCGCTTTCCCCTGAGCTTCCTGGGTTTCTTCCAGCTTCCGAGGGGTGTTAAGTTCCCATATGATTGCTTTTGGGCAAAACACATTGGTACTTATGTCTTTTTTTTTTTTTCTTTTTCTTTTTTGACAGAATCTTGCTCTGTTGCCCAGGCTGGAGTGGTGCAATCTTGGCTCACTGCAACCTCCACCTCCCAGGTTCAAGCAATTCTCATGCCTCGGCCTCCTGAATAGCTGGGACCACAGGTGCGCGCCACCACACCCGGCTAATTTTTTGTATTTTTTTTAGTAGAGACAGGGTTTTACCACGTTGCCCAGAGTGGCCTCAAACTCCTTAGCTCAGGCAATCCGCCCATGTCAGCCTCTCAAAGTGCTGGGATTGCAGGTGTGAGCTACCACAGCTGGCCAGGTGCTTATGTCTTAAACACTGCCATTCACATTTCTACCTCTGAGGAGATTTAGGGGGTGAGGGCAGGACCAGGCTGTCCTCTCAGCCCCATCTATCTGGTAGGTGGGTGTAGGTCTTGCTCTGTCAGTCAGAGCTCTGGCAGGAAATGACTGGTGCACACAGAGGGTTTAACTGGGAGGACTATTTACAGATGTGTGGGCATGGTGAGGGAAACCATCCAAGGCTGGTGAGGCTCCCCAGAGCTGACAACAGTAGGAAACTGTTACCTTCCCTAGGCCAGAAAGAAGGAGCCCCAGGGATGGGTAGAAAGGGCCTCGACAACAGCTGTGATGGTGGTGAGACACAACCACTGCCAAACTGTGGTTAAGAGGAGGAAGGGGGAATAAATGCTCTCACTTTAACTAAATCCAGCTGGAAGCCCAGGGAGCCCAACTGATGTAGCCAGTGGTCCAGGAAGGGCAGAGAACAGAGTGTGTGGGGGCAAGCTGCGCACACCCACCCTGGCTGCCTGGGCATTCTAAGGCTTGGCAGCCTCTTCCCCTTCTTCTTCTTCTTCTTTTTTTTAAAGACAGAGTCTCGCTCTGTTGCCAGGCTGGAGTGCTGTGGCGCCATCTTGGCTCACTGCAACCTCTGACTCCTGGGTTCAAGCAATTCTCCTGCCTCAGCCTCCTGAGTAGCTGGGACTACAGGCACATGCCACCACACCCAGCTAATTTTTGTATTTTTAGTAGAGACAGGGTTTCACCATGTTGGCCAGGATGGTCTCGATCTCCTGACCTTGTAATCTGCCTGCCTCAGCCTCCCAAAGTGCTGGGATTACAGGTGTGAGCCACTGCGCCCAGCTTTTTTTGGGGGGGGCGGGTGGGGACAGAGTTTTGCTCTAACTGTTGCCCGGGCTGGAATGCGATGGTGCGATCTCAGCTCACCGCAACCTCTGCCTCCCAGGTTCAAGCGATTCTCCTGACTCAGCCTCCTGAGTAGCTGGGATTATAGGCAGGTGCCACCATGCCCCACTAATTTTGTTTTGTTTTGTTTTGTTTTGTGTTTTGAGATGGAGTCTCACTCTGTCGCCCAGGCTGGAGTGCACTGGCGCAATCTTGGCTCACTGCAAGCTCTGCCTCTGGGGTTCACGCCATTCTCCTGCCTCAGCCTCCCGAGTAGCTGGGACTACAGGTGCCCGCCACCACGCCTGGCTAATTTTTTATATTTTTAATAGAGATGGGGTTTCACCGTGTTAGCCAGGATGGTCTCGATCTCCTGACCTCGTGATCCGCCCGCCTCGGCTTCCCAAAGTGTTGGGATTACAGGTGTGAGCCACTGCGCCCGGCCTAATTTTGTATTTTTAGTAGAGACGGGATTTCTCCATGTTGGTCAGGCTGGTCTTGAACTCCCTACCTCAGGTGATCCTCCTGCCTGGGCCTCCCAAAGTGCTAGGATTACAGGCGTGAGCCACCACGCCCAGCCTCTTCCCCTTCTTAGGTGACTCAGGATGTGCCCAGTCCACCAGCACTCCCTTCTTCACAACACTGTGGCTGTTAGAAAGAAGAAAGTGCCCCAGCCACACCAGCAGGATGACCACTGGTATTTTGACTATAGCAAGAATAACAAATTATGTTTATTGACAGCATTTTATGTGCATCCTCTCATTAAATCTTTACAACAACTGTAGCATGGGTACCCTGATTATCCTTGTCTTCATCTTGTTACTAAGGAAGAATGCGGGGCTGAGAGAGGTTAGCAAGCTGCCCGGTCACTCAGCTAGCCAGAGGCAGAGTTCAGCTCAGACCAATTCCGACTGACTCCCGAACATACACTCTTACCCTTTGCCTGCCTCACGGTCTCATTCCTCTGTAGTGGGGCCCCACCCACCCTGTGGTCAGTGCCATGTGTGTGCTGGCCCACTGCTTGGGATGGTCTTCCTACTTCCTCTCCAGTTGACCCCACTGAACCCATTTCTTGAGACCCAACTCAGATCTCACTTCCTCCCTGAGACCTTCTCAGCCCTCTCCATCTCTCTATTAGGCATCAGTGGCAGGCGATTCTCAGCCATCCCTTGGGATGTTATCCGGCTGTTTTGAGTGTGCATGTCTCCAAAGTCTCCAATGAGAATCCAGCTTTCTTAGGTGCAAATCCTAGGTCCTGAGTTTTCTTTCACTCAAAAGGTTTAGTTGAAGAGACTTTTAAGTTAGGGGGAAGGGAAGTAACTGGGAGGAAACGGCACCCAGGGACTGTACTGTAAGTGGTCACAGGGGAATGGTCCTGTAGGGGGAAGCCATTGCCCCTCTGAGGTCTGAAGGAACTCCATTGGAGAGAACTGTCACCGCAGCCCAGTGAGAGCCGTAGCTATTGGACAGAAGCCTCATGTAGGAGCTGATGGATTTGAGAACTGGCTTTCTACTTGGTTAGTAAGAATTCAGTGAAAGCCAACGGGGAGGGCTTTCTTTAAGGCAAGTGAAGAAGCAGAAGCTAGAGCTGACTCTAGTAGGAGCTTACGGTCTAGTTGAGGGGTTTTTGTTTTTGTTTTTGTTTTTTGAGACCGAGTCTTGCTCTGTCACCCAGGCTGGAGTGCAGTGGCACAATCTTGGCTCACTGCAACCTCTGGCTCCCGGGTTCAAGTGATTCTCATGCCTCAGCCTCCTGAGTAGCTAGGATTACAGGCACCTACCACCATGCCCGGCTAATTTTTGTATTTTTAGTAGAGAGAGGGTTTCACCGTGTTGGCAAGGCTGGTCTGGAACTCTTGACCTCAAGCGATCAACCCTCCTCGGCCTCCCAAAATGCTGAGATTACAGGCATGAGCCACTGTGCCCGGCCTTAGTTGAGATTTTGAGGGAGGGAAGACAGGCACATACCACCTATTTAAACAGAACAGCACTTCTACAGGGCAAGATTTTCCCCTGAACAGATGAGGTTGCCATATGCAGGCACAATGGAGGGGAACATTTAAGGAGACAGAACTGCCAATGGCTTCCTTCTTATAGGACAGGGGCTGAATGCTAGTCCAGCTCTGTAGGGTTCCCCAGAAGGCCTCACACAGGTCACAGATGCATCTGGTTGAGCACGCCAATCCGTGTTTTGGCACTCTTGAAGTCTCAAAGTTCTTTAAAAAGCTTCCTTGAGAGCCCCAGAAGTTTGGATACATTGCAAATGTCCTTCGCCTTTGGAGCTGATGCTAAGGACGGGGTTGAGCATCAGGTCTCCCGGCCTTGGGAACCGCTGCACTGGGAGGACCTCAGGCTGCCTCCTGTGTGGAGCTGCTTAATCTCGTTCCTTTTTTCTCTATTCCTATTTTACCACCCACTCCTTTTGGCCTAGATCCTCCTAGACACTGGAAGGGTAGCTCAAGTGAGGAAGCATTTGGAAGGAGACACAACAGATGAAAGGTTGAGAACTCTTTATTTAGGCCCTTCTTTGCTGGCCCCTGTGAATTTTGATAAGTTTCCTTGGAGTTTTCTCTCTGCTAGGCCTGGGACATGCTCAGAGACACTCCAGTTATCCTGAATGCCTTTTACTTCCCTAAACACATCACCTACCCTCTGACCTCCATGCCTTTGAACTCTCAGTTCTGTTCTTGCTACCTAGAGCACTCCGCCACCCCTCTTCTCTGCCTTGTAAAACATTACGGAGCCATGGGGACTGTGGAGAATCCCACGGTTTGCACTCCATCTAGAGTTTCTGGGCTCCTGATTTACAGGTTGTGGGCCTGAGGGTTACTTGGATTGTCTGTGGCTGCTCCCCTTTGCAGAGACTCAGAAAGGCTTGGGGAGCATAGCCTGGGGAAAACATAGAGGAAAACAGAGAAAACCAGGGCTCAGAGGAGACACTCAGGAGAGGATAATGGATCCTCCTCAGGGGCCAGGGAGAGCTGGTGGGGGTTGACCTGAGGAGGCCAGAGAGGCTCTGGAAGGGGCTTTACACCTATGCGAGGACATCTCTTCTACATCTGTTCTTGGGGGCTGGCAGGGCCAAGGGGTAGCTTGGGGTCAATGGCAGTGGTAGACTCAGGAACCAGGCCAGGCACAGAAGCCAGGAGGGCCTGGCTGGGAAAGACCCTTCATTTTACAGAAAAGAGATAGTTCTCTATGCCAGTCTGTGACCTGCTCTGGTGCCTTTGCTTTTTAATACTATGTAGGTTTCAGACATCAGATGATGCCTTGGTTCATGGTTTTGGTTTTGTTTTAGGAGATGGGATCTTGCTATGTTGCCCAGGCTGGACTCAAACTCAGCTGATTCTCTTGCCTCAGCCTCCCAAGTAGCTGAGACTATAGGCGTGCGTCACCATGCCCAGCTCTGGTTCAGATTTTAAACTATTATTTTTTCTTTATTTTGAAAATAAAACATAATAAAGATAACAAAGAGGAAAGGGAAATGAAAGTAATGTCACCCATAATCCCACCAATCAGATATCATTTACATTTAGAACCTGGGCATGTATACTTCCCAGACAATTTTCTGTGTTTTTATAAATACAGAAGCAAATAAAAATGCATTTTGTAACCTGCTCTGTGTATATGTGATTTGTGTCCATTGAAAAGAATACATGCTTGTCCCAAATTTGAATGGTAGGATATAAAGAGACCCCCCACCTTCCCCTGCCTCCATCATTTACCCCCTAATTCTGCTCCTCAGAGGCAGCCTCTTCGACTAGTTGCTGGTATATCATTGATAAGGGAGACATTTAGAAGGGATAATGTGTGTGGAATAGCAAAACTGTTAGTATGGCTTATACAGATGTTGTCATGTGGAGGTTAGGAGGAGGTGAAGGGTAGGTTTAGAGGGACTGGGAAGTAGTTTGTGGTTAGAGAAGAGACTTTGAGAAACTGGAGTTAGAGAAGGAGGAGATGGAGAAGTTTTTAGGACTGGGTTTTGATTGGATTTGTCATAAGGAGCAGGGTGAGTGAAGGTGAATGCAACAGTGGGTGGGGCCAAATATTGTGAAATTTTACCTCCTGGGTGGAGACTGGACTAGAGGGGGCAGCAGATATGCAAATGGGCAAGAGACACATCAGGAAATGGTGATAGTATGATAACTGGTAGATATTTGTAAAATACCTTTGCTTGACAAAACAAAAGTTGGCAGCCCTAGTTAGTCCCCTCTTTTTTTGTTTGTTTGTTTTAAAAAAAAGTTTTAGCAAATCTGTGAATACCAAAAACCTGAGCAAAAGTGTAGAACCGGACTGGGCGAGGGGTGCAGATTTTAGATTCCGTTCTGGTTTTGGGTCTGACTGACTGTGCAGTTTTGGACTCCTCGGTTTGTTTGTTTATTTGTTTGTATTTTTTGAATCAGAGTCTCCCTCTGTTGCCCAGGCTGGAGGGCAGTGGCTTGATCTTGGCTCATTGCAACCTCTGCCTCCCAGGTTCAAGCGATTCTCCTGCCTCAGCTTCCTGAGTAGCTGGGTGGCACCTGCCACCATGCTGGCTAACTTTTGTATTTTTAGTAGAGACGGGGTTCACCATGTTGGCCAGGCTGGTCTGGAACTCTTGACCTCAAGTGATCCACCCGCCTCGGCCTCCCAAAGTGCTAGGATTATAGATGAGAGCCACAGTGCCTGGCCTCCTCAGTTCTTTTAGATCCCAGCCTTCTTATCTGCAGATAAGTGGTTCTCAACCCTGTAGGCACATTAAAATCACTGGGAAGCTTATAAAAGAAAACAGTTGATGTCAGAGCCCCACTTCAGACGGAATGTGTCAGAATCTGGGGGAGCCTGGGAATTTTTTCAGAAATGCAGCTAACATTGGGAACCCCTGGATTTGGGTCATCTTAATGGCTTATTTTAGCCCTGAAATGTTACGATTCTCTGTATTGTATCATATAATTTCATTCCTTTCAGATACTGTGCACAAATGTCATAAGCTTCTTACATACCAAGAAGTCATTTTTTAATGAAAAACTCCCCATAATTCTCATTAGGCCTGTGATATAATGCCTATGTCCTGCAATCGATAAATTAGGCTCATAAACATAGTAAAACATCAAATAATTACTTTTTTGACCCAGAAGTTCAAAGCATGGACTTTAATCTCTAATTTCTCATTCCCTCATTTTGCAAAAACTACTGCCTGGAGTCCTGGGGCCATCTTTATTTGTAAAGAAGACGCTGAAATATTGAGACATTACTGGAAGCGTCTTTGCTAGAAGAATTGTGTATACCGTAAGTTCCAAATTAGGAGGTCCAGTTTGGGGAAGCTGTATCGGATCTAAATTCTACATGGAGTGGGAGGTGTTTAGAGTCTTGGTGCTTGCCGTTTTATCTTTACCATTGAAGTTCTTGGTTTTGTCTCTTCCTAAATGAGTCATTTTTTTAAAAAGGAACCTAACTTGGGGGGGGCGAGGAAACCACTGCGGGAGGTGCTGAATGTGGGGGCGCTGAGGAGCCAACCATCAGGAGACCGAGTTTACAGCTGGGCCCTCCACTCAGGAGGGGTGGAGGGACCCGTTCTTGCTGAGGGTGACTCAGAGACAAGTGGGACATAACCTGGTTGGGGAGGCGCAATAGGGAGGTATTGATGTTGTTTATTAATCTACCGAGTATTTACTGGAGCACAGCCACCAAATATACTGCCTGGACGAAGGGCCAATTCCACAGGTGCTTGGGAGATTGTGAACAAAGGGGAAGGAGCTTCCTAGTTTGTCCTCTACTTGAGATGAGACACAGATTGTGTCCACATTTGCCTGCACTTTCAGATAAATGAACTGAAGTTATCGAGCCCCATCCTGGTGTGAACAATGCGAGTAAAAATGTTAGGGCCAGGCAGGATGTCAAAGGGGAAGGAGATGGCAGCTGAAGACCCCGTTGTGGAATGCTGAAGGGCCCGATGATACAGACGCTGGCCCGGCAGCCAGATGGAGATCAGATTGAGGACGGGAGCTCTGCGGGACCTCTGTGTGTCACTTCCCCTTTCTGTGTTAAGATCTCCCAGCTGAAAAAATGGTCCCCCCGCTAAACACCTCAGTCACTAGGCCCCTGCCAGCTGTTGGGAGTGTTTGATGTCCTAGATGCCTGAGTGGGTAGAGGTGGGAGAGAGAGCAGGAGGGGGTGAGCAGAGCCTGGCTTTGGAAACCGGAGCAGCTCCGCACATTTTGGCCCAAATCCCTCCCATGCTTGGGGTGAGGAGAAGCCCAGGGTAAGGGTGTCTCCTAGAGCCAGGAAGATCTTGGTGCGGTGGGAGTGTCGGGTCCGCACGCTCCTCCTCCACACAGGGCCCCCAGCAGGGCCGGATTTCATCTTTTCTCAGTGGCGTGCAGCCTCTTGCCACTGTGCATGCGTGTTTTCTAAGTTTGTCACAAACTTCCTGTTTAGGTACGATAAGAGGCTCGGAGCTTTTTGTGTTTTGAAACCCGGGCATTCACCGAGGTCCGGCGCTTCTCTCTTACCAGCAGTGGGGTGGCCTGTTTGTTCCTTTGCGGACTTCTGCCGTCCTTCTTTGGAAACCTTCTTGCTGGGAAATGCTCTGTGGCCTCTGTGCTTGTTTCTGTTAGTAAGAGTAGAGAGAGCTGTGAGGTCTGAAGGCTGGAAACGGGGAGGGGAGCACGACTGAGGAAGCCCCTTATGTAAGGCCAGGCACTGTGCTAGATATTATACTTCCATACACTTATTTATTTATTTAGTTAGTTAGTTAGTTTGTTTGTTTGTTTGTTTGAGACAGACTCTTGCTCTGTCACCCAGGCTGCAGTGCAGTGGCGCGATCTCGGCTCACTGCAAGCTCCGCCTCCCAGGTTCACACCATTCTCTCCGGCCTCCCGAGTAGCTGGGGCTACAGGCGCCCGCCACCATGCCGGGCTAATTTTCTGTATTTTTAGTAGAGACAGGGTTTCACCATTCACAGGATAGTCTCAATCTCCTCACCTCGTGATCTGCCCACCTCGGCCTCCCAAAGTGCTGGGATTACAGGCGTGAGCCACCGCGCCCAGCCTACACTTATTTTATTTAGGCATCACAGTCACTTATGCAGAGCCAGACTCCAAGAGGTGAAGGCTGACCTGGCTGATGAAGTTAGGATTTGATCCCAGGCCTGACTCCAGTGCTCCTATGACTTCAGCTAAGTCCTGAGGAGTAGTACACTACCCCTTTGGTTGCCCCTGGCTTGGGTAGATCCTGATTTCTTATAGGGCATCTTGGTGACAGTATCCCCTTGAAACCTATGGTTTTCTCTCAGCCCCTTGTTACCCAGATCTGCCCATCTGTCTGCCTGGGGTGATTGGATGGCCTTTGAATGCTTTGCTGATTTTCACTTTTCCCGGGCATCTTCCTCTTGTGGCTCTGGGAATCCCAGAATTGTTAGATGGTGGTCCGTAGCCAGTGATTGAAGTGGATCAGTCCAACTTCTCATTTCCCAGAAAAAGAATATTCTTTTTCCTGCTTCTGGGCGCCCAGCCCTGACTGTTCTGCCAGTCACCATGAGCTTCTCCATACAGCTGGATTTCTCACATTTCAAGCTCTCCCTTGAAGCAGGAAGAAGAGGGTATATCTATCTATGTCTACAAAAGCATGTGAAAGGGTGGCAAAGGAAGGACACCAAGACCTTGAATATGCAGGTGCAGGAAGAGGAGGGAGGAGCCAAATCCAGCCGTCCTCCTCCCCGTTAGAGTGGATGTTAGGAGGTGCTGGACTCCGGTGCCTCCTGCACAGGAAGAATAGGTATGCCTCCCAGCTTCAAGAAGGCCCCGTGTCCCTTCACTTGGCCATCCCGGTTCCCCTGTATTTTCTGAAAAACTTCTGGAATCATATTGCCTGAGCATCAGGATTGTTCTGTAGATCAAATAACTGAGACACTGTGTTGAGCAGCAGGCAGTTGCAAGCATTTTCAATAGACGATTCATTGCCCTCAAGAGGCTTGCAGTCCACATGAGCACAGGGAACTCTTGCCCAGAGAAGCTAGATGCAGTGAGCTCAGAAGAGCCGGGAGAGCTTGGTAAGCTGGGTTGGTGCCGCCCAGCAGACTGCAGGAGAGGGCTGGAGCTGGGTGGCCAGACGGCAGAGCTGCAGGGGAGGAATGTGCTAGGTGTTGGGAACTCGATGGGGTGCATGGACTGGGCAGGGGATTACAGATGGGGTGAGCAGAGGTACGCATGGGAAGCAAGATTGAAGAAGGAGATGTGCACCGTTTATGAAGGATCCCAAGGGGTGGCTGTGGAGCTTGGAATGTTCCTGTATTGAGGAGCCTCCAAAGCCAAAGCATGGGGCCAGGATTGGTAAATGCAGTGCTGTAAGAAGATCCGTCTCAATTTGTGAACTGTAAATGGGCAGTCCTGGGAGGTAACTTAGGAGACATTTGTCATGTCAAGTGTTAGGAATGAAATGTTGAGGACTTGGACTAGGGTGGTGGTAGTATATGTAGAAAAGACGAGAGGGAAGTGGAAAGTTTCAAATCTCAGCTCTGCCACTTGCTACCTGTGTGACCTTGAGCAAATTCCTTCATCTCTTTCAACCTGTTTTGTCGTCTATAAATAGTGGCTAAAAACACTTCACAGGACTCTTGTTTGAGGATTTTAACTTGTAACACACCCAGTACTTAGTAGGTACTCAAGGAATAATGAATCTTCTCATGCAGGAAGAGGCATCATTTTGTGACTGGGAGGATTTAAGGGAGTGGAGTATGAGGTTCTGGGTCTGGGAGCCCGGGAGAATGATGAACCCTTCATAGAAAGAGATGGACCTGCTTGGGGCTTTGAATTCAGCTTTAGGAACTTCTCCTCCTAAACCCTGGCTACTGAGGGCTGTCACAGAAAACCCCACATCCATGCAGATTGTGCCTCTATGAAACCATGGCCTCTGGTTAGAGCAGGGCCCTCCTGGATGCTGGCCAGCAGCTGGCTGTCTCAGTCAGGGTGTGGACTAGGGTGAGAGAGTGAGCTACCTAGGGCACAAACGTCAGGAGGTGCTGGGTTTCAGGGCCACGCCTGCACTTGATACCCACAGTGGGACATGCATCCCAGCCTCCTCTCCTATCTGCCCTTCTCCACTCAGGAGACAACCTGGCTTCTCTGTTCACTGAAAATGTTACTCCACGACTAGCCCACTCAGGTTCCCGCCTGCCCTCCTGGGTGCTGACCTGCATCTGGGCTCATTCCCACCTGATTTCCTTGCACTCAGAGAAAGAAACATCCTTCCTCCTGGCCAGAGAGAACCCTCTCCGTGTACAGGGGTCCCCCTGCTTCCTACAGCCCCTGGGACCTCACGCCTCAGTCTTGCAACCCAACTTCCTCAGTCCTTCACACCCCTCAGCCTCACCTTCTCTTTTCTCCACCCCTCACAGATGGATGTATGGAAATAAGCTGCCCTCGCCAACACAGCGCACGCAGGCTGGCCTCCACCGGTGGGGGCTTGTACCTGGTCCAGGGCAGGGAGCTGGTGGGTTTGCTGCAGAGGCCTCCTGCCTTCTGCAGGGGCTGCTCTCTCTAAGGTCACCCGCGGCCTCCATGTTGCCACACACA
Organism: Macaca thibetana thibetana; assembly: GCF_024542745.1. Classification (NCBI taxonomy): domain Eukaryota; kingdom Metazoa; phylum Chordata; class Mammalia; order Primates; family Cercopithecidae; genus Macaca; species Macaca thibetana. The sequence continues at coordinate 43,285,463 of NC_065581.1, read as the reverse complement.
ACGGACACTTCAGTCCTTATCTGTCTGGGCTCTTTGCTGCTTTTGACACTGTGGACAGCTTCCTCCTTCTTGCAACTTTCTTTTCTTTGGCTTATTTGATTCTATCATACAAAGTCTTTCAACAGCTATTTCTTGAGCACCTACTATGTGCCAGGCTCTGGGCACACCATAATACGATGTCCCTGCTCTCAGGGAGTTTACAATTTAAGGGAAGTGGGGAAAGGGGGACGAAAAAAATAAATAAATGTCAGGTGGTGATAAGAGTTGTAAAGAGAAATACAACAGGGAAGGAGGCTGGGAAGGGGGCCGGGGTTGGACGTGGGCCTCACTGCAAAGGACATGAGAGCAGAAACCTATAGGAAGTGACAAATGCCTGGGAGATGAATGCTGCAAGGATGGGGAAGAGCAAGTGCAGAGGGTTGAGGCAGGAGCCCTCCTGAATGTTTGAGGAAGCCATTGTGGCTGGAGGAAATGGAGGAAGGGCAGAGTAGGAGGAGAAGGGGTCAGGTGTCTCAGTCCATCAGGGAAGACGCCCAGCCAAGTCATTTGGACTGTGGCCATTTCAAGGACTTTGGCTTTTACTTTGATACAGATGAAATACTATAAGAGTGTTCTGAGCAAAAGAGTGATTTTTAAATGATCACTTAGGCTGCTCTGGGGAGCATGCTGTATTTGTTAGCTTGAGCTGCCATAACCAAGTACTACACACTGGATGGCTTAAACCACGAATTTATTGTCTCACAGCTCTAGAGGCTGCGAGTCCAAGATCAAGGTGTTGGCTGGAGACTCCAGGGACGGGTCTGTTTTGGGCCCTTCTCCAACTCTGGGTAGCTTCTTGGCTTGTGGCAGAAAACCTCCAATCTTCCAAATGTCCCCTTTTTATAAAGATACCAGAGTCATTTTGGATTAGGAACCCCCATTCTACTTTAGTAGAACCTCATCTTAACTTTTATATCATCAATGACCCTGTTTCCTAATATGACATCTTCAATGACCCTGTTTCCTAATATGCCACATTCTGAGATCCGAGGGATCAGAATTTCAACATAGGAATCTTGGAGAGACACTGTTCAACCTCCAAGACATGGTTATAGAAAGGTAAGGGGAGGAGTGGGACAACTAATTAGGGGGTTATCACAGTAACCTAATGAGAGATGCTGCTCACTTGGACCAAAGTGGTACCAGTGGAGGTGTTGAGAAATGGTGAGGGTCTGGATATTACTTTACGTTAAAGCTGGCGTCCTTTGCTGATGAATTAGACGTGGGGTGTGAGGGAAAGAGGAAAGCCATGATGACTTGGGTTTAGAGCCTGAATAACCAGAGTGAAGTTGGACGTCTTGGTCTCCTAAGTCCTCTTCTCCCCTGGGGACCTTCCTCAGCAGCCTTTGCTGGGTCCTCCTCCTGGGTGGGCCCATCAGCTGCTGGGTTCTTCAGGGTTTTATCCCGGGTCAGTCCTCCAGTCTCTTCCTGATCAATACTTACTGTTCCCATGCTGAAGCCAGATGTCCTGACTGTGCTCTTTGGGTCACTCCTGCAGGCCCTGGCTGTGGAGGATGCTGAAGGAAGAAGACGCAGAAGCAGGACAACCCTGAAAGATTCAGCCTCTTCATCCTCAAACAGGTAGCTTCTTGGGTATTGTTGCTGTTGGAACATTTTACAGCAAAGCAGTCGTAAGACCATTTCTTGGACCCACATATTGTGGAGAACGCCCCAGGAAGCGGAGGAGGGCTGCTCTGGGCCTGGACATCCATTGCTTTCTAGAAAATTTTCTTTGGGAAATGGTCAGGGATTGTGGATTCACATAATGGTTTTTGGCAGCTTCTGGAATGGGGTGGAGGGCGTCTTGTCTCTCTTGATTTCGCAGAGTTGTAAATAGTTGAGGATCCAATGGACGTCCACGGATGGTAGTTCTAGAAGTGTTTAGAAGGACTTAAAAATGTCTGGGATGCATCTCTGGAGAGTGGTGGTGTAGAAGGCTGCTGTGGGAAGCTCCACAGAGAATGCCAGAGGCGGATTCCTGGACTCAGGAGCCTTAGCTGGCCCTGGGGCATTCCTCGTGTTTTTATCAGCTCTGGCCTTAAGATTCCTTCCATTCTCAGTTTGTCCCTCCATAAAATGGGCATACAGCTATGATTCCTCTGCCGGGCCTCCCACAAGCTGTTTCAAGGGTCAGTAGTTTGTGCATAAATAGAATGTTAAGCTTTTATTTCAGGTGTAAACCCTGATCCAGCAGGAGATGGCTCCGTCCTCCACACATTCTTGGTGACAGTGGGGAAGGGGGTGGTGGTATCTGATTTGATTATTTCAGTGTGTGTGGTTTTGTTTTCTTGGCATGTGCCAAACTTTCCATTCCTCCTATGTGAGGCTCAGAGTTGATTGCTTCGGTTTCTTTTTTATTGTGCCTAATTCTGATTTAATTTTAAAGCCATTGTGTCTCAGGGTTCCAGTCAGAAACATGTGGCTCGTGCAAATGGGGTAATTGAAGAGCCTCTACTGAAGGGACTATTTATAAGGATGCAGGCAGAGTTAAGAGAAGCCAACAAGGGATGCTGAAGCCAACAGGGTCAGCAGTGGCAGGGAGCTGTTACTGTGCCTAGGCCTGGAAGGAAGAGGGAGGGATTGGCTGTCAGGATGGGAAACAGGAGCTAGAGAGGTGTCCCTGGTAGAGGAATGTAATCAACCTACAGCAGCATGGCCAGGAAAGAGCCAAGAAAATAAATATCCTCATTGAACCCCTGAGATCTCCCGTCTCCTGATGCCGGTGCCTCCCATTAGGTAGCCTCAGTCAGAGCCAGAAGGCAAGGGAACTGGGTGGGTGCTGTCCACGGAGGGCAGAGCCTCTGTAGGGCAGAGCTGTGTGGAGGGGGATGGAGGGTGGATCTGCGGAGCAAATGGGAACAGTCTCACAGAGTCAAGAGTTGAAGGTCACTTGGATTACAAGGATGTTTCTACTTTAGACCAAAAGAAGCTTTTGTGTATGTTTGAGTGAAACTTTGCATTGTGAGGTCAGCACAATGAACTGATTAATCAGCTCATGTACCTGCCATGTGCAGGGATAGGGTGGACTGCAGGGTGGGCGTGAACCAGCAGCTCAGCAGTATCCTAAACCATCCAAGTTTTTTTTTTTTTTTTTTTTTTTTTTTTTAATCTCGCTGCTCCTTCCTCCCTGGGTCAGTTCATCCTCAGGCTGGCTTCTGCACCAAACTGGCTTCTGCACCAGGCTGTGGGGAGACTGGGGGTGTGTAGAGTTCTGGACACTGTCAGGGGAGGAGGAAAATAGATCTTGGGAGCCACAGCTGACATCCATCATACTGTACCACCGGTAGAAGTAGAATAATAACCTTACTAACTTGGACCAGTCATTGGGGATAGTAGTGAGAGGACACTCAACCTTAACTAGTAAAAGTTTGAATCTTCCAGTGTTTTAATGTGGTATAGTGTCAAGCAGAACCTTCCCAAACACATCCTGTTAGAAGCAGGTAGCATCTGTTCTTCAGTGTGTCTTAAAACGTAGGACCGTCTAGCAGGCTAAATATACCTTCTGAAATCCCGTTTAATTTCTCATTTGCTTATTCAACCTTTTAATAGCCAGAGTAAACACTGAACTCAAATTCTGGGTTGGTGAAGATTAAATTACAGTAATGAGGTTCCTCATTTATAACCTCATCTATAAAATGGAAATAAGAATAGCACCTACTTTATAGGTTTGCTGTAAGGATTAACTGAGGTGATCCATCCGAGTCAAGCGCTTAGCCCAGTGGCTAGCCCAATAAATGTTACCTTTATTAGTGTCATATATTGCCAAATATTGTCACCTTTATGTTTTTATGTACATGTTTAATCTAGAAAATTAACTCTCTTCACAACAAATATATTATCTGCTGCTGATTAGTTCTGTTAGAGAAAAGGTAAATAAAGGTATTAAAATATTTAGTGTTTGTGGATTCTTTTTTTTACTGAAGTGTTTTTTTGTTTGTTTGTTTGTTTGTTTGTTTTCTGTTAGAATTCATTTTGGGGGAAGCCTAAATAGAGAGAAGTTTAAGGAGCATACAATTAAAAATAGATATAACCTCTAGAATATAGAGATTTTAAAATTTTATGGCAATATGTTCTTATATTCTTAGTTGAAAAATCTCTTAAATAGTTGATGGCCTGTCATGACCTGTGCCAGCTGATTTTTTTTTTTTTTTTTTTTTTTTTTTTTTTTTTGAGACGGAGTCTTGCTGTGTCGCCAGACTGAAGTGTTGAGGCACCAACTTGGCTCACTGCAATCTCCGCCTCCCAGGTTCAAGCGATTCGCCTGCCTCAGCCTCCCGAGTAGCTGGGACTACAGGCATGCGCCACCATGCCTGGCTAATTTTTGTATTTTTAGTAGAGATGGAGTTTCACCATGTTGGCCAGGATGGTCTCAATCTCCTGACCTCATAATTCACTCACCTTGGTGTCCCAAAGTGCTGGCATTACAGGTATGAGCCACTGAGCCTGGCGATTTTTTTCCTTATTCTCAGTTTGGAGGCTCTGGAGGGATGAGTGACCCCCCTTGCCTTTGGTTTCCTGAACCAGCTGTCCTGGGAGGATGGATGGATTTTCGGATCACTGGGATTGAGTGAGATGCCGCAGTACTGAGAAGCTAGTCTCGGGCATACACTTTAGTAGAATTTCAGCTGACGATATGGTGAATCATTCCCGAAAGCCTCTGGTGCCACAGGGCTGACCTCTCAGAATCCCAGGAGGGTCAAGCATCTTGATTTGGGTTTCCCAGATTAATGGTGGGGAGAGCACAGGTTGGCACAGGGCCTCCAAAAGCTTTACCACCTGTTTCAGAACCAGGAGGAGGAGGCTTTGACGATGGAGGGCTGAGCATGTAGGGTGCAGCAGGAGAACAGTGTTCCAAAATGACCAGGAGCTTTGAAGACTACATTCTTCATCCCCACTCCCCTGAGTGTTGACTAAAGTTAGACTTCCGTTTTCTGTAGGTTGTTAGTTGCACTTGGGGCTTGCCACCATTTTGATACCTAGATGAGCACTGATTGACTCCAAATTCCTTGGCTCAGAGAGTGCTGTAAACTAGTGGTTCTCAAATGAAGATTGCCTGGACCAAGAAAGCACTAGGAGAGAGAGAGAGAAAAAAAAAAAAAAAAAAAAAAAAAAAAAAAAAGCTTTAGGGCATTGGCCTAGGACTCCCAGTCTTTTTTATTTTGCCAAGTTAGGACATTTTAAAAACTCTTAACACTCATCACCAAGCTTTTATGAAAAAACCATCTTAATGCCAAAGTAGTAGGAAAAGATAATATAAGAACAAAACAAAAATCTTTAAATTGAAAACGCTCAGCTTTAGGAATAATTTACTACATTGTTCTTATTTTTCTGACATCACCTGTGAAAAGTACACCAAGGGAGGGTGGGCACTGCCCTGCATTTGCCCTCCAGGTGTTGGGCGCTCACCCGGTGATGTGGAGTTAGCTCCTGAATGCGCAACTGTAGGGAAATACACCCTACTTTTTGAAGCCTCACTTGGAGCCTAAGAGTTCTCTAGAGTCATATCTTGATTGGATTTATAAGTTAAAGTTGGGAGAAAATCCATTTTAATACAAGTTTTGGTAAATCCAATTTATTTTATAAAGAAGGAACCGTTTACCCTCCAGTCATTAACTTAGAATTGTTAGTTTAATTTTCCACCAGCAGGAAGAAAATCTTACAATACCTAAGTAGTTCAAATTAGAAAGTGTGTCAACAGTTTTTCCTTTTCCACCATTTAACCCTAAAATTGATAAATGTCTTCAATTTGATCTGGCTTTCAGCTGTATGGTATGCCTCTGCAGGTGGGAAAGGGTGTGTGCGCCACCTCCCCACCCCCCCCACAAATATGCAGAAAGCTTGGTTTGATCCCTGGAGCTCCAGAAAGGAAGGGGTGCTTGTGAGAAATGTTGCTGGTAAGTGCTAGTATTAATACTTGTAGCAGTCACTTGCTGGTGTTAGTACTTGTAGCAAAAGTTGCATCTCAGAAGTGCCAAAATAGTGTGACTTTTTAAGACGCCTTTTGGAGTCATTAAAAATCCCCAAACATGCACCCAACCACCCCTGCCATCCAGAAGCTTAACTAAACATTACTCATTCTGCTTTCATTATACGTCTGCCTGGCTTTGCCACAAACACACTTTGCCTTCCAGCCAGGATTAAGCTTCTGTGTTAGGCCATGACTGGTGTGAAAGCAACTCCTCTATCCTTGTTGACCAGGACAGAAAGACTGCTTGCTCGCCCGTGTGAAATTATGAATGGAATCATGAAATCCTGGAGCCAAAGCAAGTTTGTTGCCTTCCTGCAGGACTGTCCTAACACTCATCACCTTGACTGGCAAAAGGTGTCCTAATTCTAACATTTCATGGGTCTCCTGTAAACAAGGACGTGATCTCAGATGTGTCTTTCTCAATAAAAAGACCATTCTGTGGCACTCTAACACCTACAGTTATTGCCTGTTAACCGCATTCCTGGGCAAAGCATTACCATTTGAGTCCTTCTAGTATCCTCATCTGTGCTCATATGCTTTTATGGCACAGTTCTTGCACGTTCTAGCAAACACTGGATTTTTTTTTTTTTTTTTGAGACAGAGTCTTACTTTGTCACCCAGGCTGGAGTGCAGTGGCACAGTCTTGGCTCACTCCAACGTCTTCCTCCTGGGATCAAGCAATTCTCCTGCCTCAGCCTCCTGAGTAGCTGGGATCACAGGCACACACCACCAAGCCTGGCTAATTTTTGTATTTTTAGTAGAAACGGGGTTTCACTATGTTGGTCAGGCTGGTCTGGAACTCCTGACCTCGTGATCCACCCGCCTTGGCCTCCCAAAGTGCTGGGATTACAGGCGTGAGCCACTGCACCCGGCTGACATTGAATCTTAATTTGTTCAGACCCCTTACCACTGGTTTCACTTAAGGCATATCTTACTCCACGGCAGAAGACATTGTACTTTTTGACAGACATTACCACAACATTTTTGTCTTAGCTCAGGCTGCCATAACAAAATACCATAAAGTGGGTTGATTAAACAATAGAAATTTATGGGCCGGGCGCAGTGGCTCACACCTGTAATCCCAGCACTTTGGGAGGCTGAGGTGAGTGGATCATGAGGTCAGGAGTTTGAGACCAGCCTGGCCAACATGGCAAAACCATGTCTCTAAAAATACAGAAAAATTAGCCAGGTGTGGTGGCAGGCACCTGTAATCCCATCTACTCGGGGGGCTGAGGCAGGAGAATCATTGAACCCGGCAGGCGAAGGTTGCAGTAAGCCAAGCTTGTGCCACTGCACTCCAGCCTGGGTGACAAAAGAGCAAGACTCCATCTAAAAAAAAAAAAAAGAAATTTATTTTTCACAGCTCTGGAGGCTGGGAAGCCCAAGATCAAGGTGCTCAGCAAGGTAAGTTTTATTCTGAAGCCTCTTCTCTTGGCTTGTGAGTGAGAGCCATCTTGCTGTGTGCTCACCTGATCTCTTCCTTGTGCACCCAGAGACAGGAATCTCCTCTTCCTCTTCTTATAAAATCACCCATCCCATCGTGAGAGCTTCACTCTCATCACCTTACCTAAACTTAATTATCTCTCAAAGACCTCATCTCCGAATGGCATCCCATTGGGGTTTAGGGCTTCAACATAGGAGTTTGGGGGAAGATAAACATTCAGTCCAAAACAACTCTGAGCCTTTATTTGTGGTGCCTGTGAAGTGCTTGTAGGGTCACTGGTCCAGGGGCCCTGCAGTACAGAAAGCCTTAGAGTGACAAGTGTTTATTGCAGTGGAAGAGGGGAAGCATCCTAGGCTGGAGATGACACAATAAAATGGGAAGTTGGAAGACCTTTACCACAGAGCTGGAGGTGACCTGGGGCTAGACAGAGGTTCTCCTTGTCTCTCCAGGTCTTAGCTTTTCTAGTTCCGAATGTCAGTGGTCAAGTTGTGGTTGCCAAACTTGGTCAGCCTCAATGAAATTTGAATGGTTCAACACATCCAATATACCATGATCACCTTCTATAACCTTCATGTGCCTCTTAAAAGGAGGCTCTTGGAACCAAAGCCTGGGAAAATGCGTTTTTTTCTCAACACTTTATCATCTTGGGCATTTACTCCCTTTTCTTGGGGGAAAGAACGGCCATAAATTATAATAGAGCTGTTCCATTTGAGATCAGTATCTTACATGTCATTCTAAATGTATACTAACATGGTAATGTCCACATGGACACACACACGCTCATACACCCCTGTGCCAGGTGGAATATTTTAAGATATAAAAAAGCCTTTGAAAATCCTTTTAAACTCTCAAGGAACAGATAATTCCTATGTTATATAAACTGTTCTGGGATTGAGAAAAAAGATGGAAAACTTCCAGATCCTTCTTTCAAGCAAGCATGGCCCTGATATCAAAACAGGCAAGTCCCCAAAGGGAGGATCTATACCAGCCTCACTTAGGAATGTAAAAGTTTTAGACATGCCGGGCGCGGTGGCTCAAGCCTGTAATCCCAGCACTTTGGGAGGCCGAGACGGGCGGATCACGAGGTCAGGAGATCGAGACCATCCTGGCTAACACGGTGAAACCCCGTCTCTACTAAAAATACAAGAAAATTAGCCGGGCGAGGTGGCAGGCGCCTGTAGTCCCAGCTACTCGGGAGGCTGAGGCAGGAGAATGGCGTGAACCCGGGGGGGCGGAGCTTGCAGTGAGCCGAGATCGCGCCACTGCACTCCAGCCTGGGGCACAGAGCAAGACTCCGTCTCAAAAAAAAAAAAAAAAAAAAAAAAAGAAAGTTTTAGACAAAATTCTGGTGAGTAGATTTCAACAATAGAGAATATGAATGTTCTACCATAACCAAATAGATTATATTCCTGGAATGCAAGAATGGCTTCATATACATATATTTCCCTATGGTTCACGTAAGTTGTTTAAATAAAAATATGTAATAACCTCATTAATTCCAAAAGTGTATTCAATCAGTTTTTAAGTTTTTACATACCACTTTAAGAGTGATATATAAAGTGACCAATCTTTAACATTATAAGAAAGATCAGGTTCATGCAGCCCACTGCCACTGTACTTACTGGTGAAACACTAAAGGCATCACTGGTTACCTCTTCAAGTTTTAGTCAATGCAGAGAGTCATAAAATAGTAACTTGGAGAATAAATATTATAAAGAAAAATGATAACGTTATTATTAACTACAGATTGCCTAGTTGTAGATGAAGAAGACTTAAAGAGTTTAACTAAAACCCTATTTCTAGATGATGAACTTGAAATTAAGGATTTGGATTCTTCTGAAATTAGTTCATGAGTCTAATGCCATTCCTCTGAAAGTCCCATCAGGATGTTTTAAATTTCACAAGATGTTTCTATGTCTGCTTGGAAAAATAAATAGATAAGAACATCGGGGGAATTCTGAAAGTGGTTTTGGGGGAAGGGAGTCAGATCTATTGGATATTAAAATATATAGCACTACCAGGTATTAAGATGCAATATAAAGCCTTTGTAATTAAAATACTATGGTGCTGTCATAAAAGGAGGAAGTAGATTAGTGAACTAGGATAGTTCAGAAATAGACCCTTGCATAAATAATTTAATAAATCATAAAGCAGTCATCACAAATCAGTGGGGAAGGGAAAATTATTCAATAAATAATTCTGATGCCTCATTAGCAATTTGGGAAAAATCATTTTGGCTTCACCAAAATGAATTACAGATGGATTAAACGATTAAAGTGCAAAATGTAGAGGCATAGGAAATCTGTAGCATTGAATATTGCTTAGAAACAAAGGAAAGCATTCAAAAAGGAAAAGAATAGTCAATCAAACTACAGGAAAATGAAGCGTTTATGTAAAAAAAAACACAGGGAAACAGATTGGGGAAAGACTGGCAATAATATGACAGCATTAATCTTTATACTGTGAAGTGCTCAAATTAAAAAGAAAAGTACTAAACCTCGTTAGAACACTTGAATAGATAACTAAATACAACACTAAACAAATATATAGAAAATGTACAAATTCAGTAGTAATAAGAAATATGCCCTCTCATGGCTTTGCAGGCTGCATCTGGACCCTTCCCCCAAGCACTGACACAAGCACCCTCCAAGGCAGCTGGATCCACACCCGGATCCCATCCATGCCTCACAAAGGGCCTCTGGCCACATTCCAGCTCTTACACCAAGACCCCTGAAGATCTTCATCCAAGCTGGTGATAGGTACATATATTCTAGCTACTTTTGTGTACATTTGAAATTTTTCACAATAAAACATAAAAAAATTAAAGTAATACATGTCCATTGTTGAAAGCTTATAAACTATAGCAAATATGTAATTCCACAACTACCATCACCATTTTGATTGAAATCCTCCCATAATCTTTTCTTATGCATTTATAACGTGTTTATATATATATATGTATATACACACACTTTTTTTAAACAATAAAGAAATCATACTACTTGAATTGCTTTATATCCTGCTTTTTTACCTTATGAGCGTTTTTATGCTTTGTTCATTCAGATACTCAGCATAATTTTAATGGCTATAAATTGTTTCAATACATGAATACACATACACACATGTATCATAATGTATTTAACCAGCTCCTTAGAGATAGAGTTTGTTTGTTTGTTTGTTTGTTTGTTTGTTTTTTGAGGTGGAGTTTCGCTTTTGTTGCCCAGGCTGGAGTGCAATGGCGTGACCTTGGCCCACTGGAACCTCCACCTCCCGGGTTCAAGCGATTCTCCTGCCTCAACCTCTTAAGTAGCTGGGATTACAGGCACCCGCCACCACGCCTGGCTAATTTTTTGTATTTTTACTAGAGACAGGTTTCACCATGTTGGCCAGGCTGGTCTCAAACTCCTGACCTTAGATGATCCACCCTCCTTGGCCTTAGTGCTGGGGTTACAGGAGTGAGCCACCACACCCGGCCTTGAGGTTTTTTTTTTTTCATCTTCCTATTCAAACAACTCTGATGCATAGTTTGCATATTGTTTAATTATTTCTTTCAACAAATATCTAGAAAGTCAAACAGGTTGTGGTTGTTTTTTGTTTGTGTTTTTTGAAAGGGAGTCTCACTCTGTCGCCCAGGCTGAGGTGCAATGGTGTGATCACAGCTCACTGCAGCCTCGAACTCCTGGGCTCAAGCCCAGCCTCCTGATTAGCTAGTACTACAAAGTGATGAGTTTACAGGTGTGAGTCACTGCACCCGGCCTGGGAAAGCTAAGGCATTTTTTTCCTGTTGTCATACCATATTACTCATTGAAATTATGATACAATTTTCAACTCCTTTTTTCAGTGTATATGATTACCCATTTCATGATAATCTTAGCAATGTTGGATCCTGTATTCATAATATTTTAAATGTATAAATCTGATAAAGAGATAAAGACTATCTCATTTTCATTTGCATGTATTTGATTATTGGTGAGTTTGAAAATCTTTTTATATGTGTATGTCATTTACATTTCATATTTTGTAACTAAGTGGTTATGTCTTTTCCCCCAGTTATTATATTTAACTCTCACTTAACTGGCTCACAAGGGCTCTTTACATATTAAAGGATTCTAACGTTGGTTCATTTTTGGACAATTCATTTGTCCAGAATTGTTTAAGTAGATCTTGCTAAAAGGTCGTACGTCTAGATTTTTTTCCCTTTGAGGTCTTGTAATTTTCTACTTTTTTTTTTTTTTTGAGACGGAGTCTCGCTCTGGCTCCCAGGCTGGAGAGCAGTGGCGTGATCTCAGCTCACTGCAAGCTCCGCCTCCCAGGTTCCCGCCATTTTCCTGCCTCAGCCTCCCGAGCCCCTGGGACTACGGGTGCCTGCCACCGAGCCCGGCTAATTTTTTTTGTATTTTTTTAGTAGAGATGGGGTTTCACCGTGTTAGCCAGGATGATATCGATCTCCTGACCTCGTGATCCACCAGCCTTGGCCGCCCAAAGTGCTGGGATTACAGGCGTGAGCCACCGCGCCTGGCCATAATTTTCTACATTTTAATGTTTGTAACCACATTCACTATTTTAAGATTTCACCATATAACACTGCTACCTAAAGTCTGCTTTTTAATTTCAGTAACTTTTGGTTATCAAATAAGACATATTTGTGGTCAAATCAAATAAATCTAAAAAATATACCTATAATTTGACTAACATACAGTGCATCAGATAAAATTTGGTAGATTTCCTTTTAGTAGTTTTTCTGTGTGTGCATATTAAGGTAACACTAGCTGAAGAAACCATTAAAGCACCAAATTATGAGACTGGATGCAGTGACTCACGCCTGTAATCCGAGCACTTTGGGAGGTCGAGGCTAGAGGATGGCTTGAGCCCAAGAGTTCAAGACCAGCCTGGGCAACAGGGCAAAACCCTATCTCCATAAAAAATTAGCCAGGCACGGTTGTGTGCCTGTGGTCCCAGCTACCCAGGAGGCTGAGGTGGGAGGATCACCTGAGCCTGGGAGGTTGAGGCTGCAGGGAGCCGTGATCATGCCACTGTATTCCAGCCTGGGTGACAGAGTTGGGACCCTGTCTCAAAAACAACAACAACAACACCCACACCAAATTATGGCTTAACACAATAGAGTTTATTTCTCACTCAGTCCAACATGGGTGTTTCGGATTGGTGGTCACTCCACCGGTGGAGCCCTCCCCTGAGCGATTCAGCAGCCCAGGCCCCTTCCATTGGTTGCTCTTCCATTCCCTAGGGTCTTGGAGTCCCCTGTGTCCGTTTGGCAGATGGAGGAAGAGAGCACGGAGAAGGCACATCACTTTCCACCTCCCTCAGCCTAGAAGTGCTCAAATCACTTTCCATTCCATTGGTGGGAGTAGTTACATGGCACCACCTAGATACAGGGGGTGCTGGGGCATGTAGCCCCTGGCTGAGCAGCTGCTTCTCGCCGAAAATCCCACACTCTGGAAAGAGAAGCATAAATATTTGTTGGACATTTAGCTGAATCTGCCACAAGATACTATATTTATAATGCACATGATATATATAATGTATATGCTGTATGTTTTTCCTTCACAAAATAGAACCATCCTATTAATAGCTTTGAGTTTTAGCATAATTTTGTGAGCATTTCCCTGTGTCTTTAAATCTTTTTCAAAAACATGAGTTTTAAAGCCGACATAGCATTCCTTGTATTGATGTATCATTTATTTAACTATTTTTCTATTATGGTACCATTGGATTTTTCTAGATTTTTATTAGTATGAATATTGCTGCTATAAATGTCTTTGCACATAAATCTTGGAGTATTCCTCTGATTATTTCATCAGGGAATATTCTTGGGAGTGAACTCAGTATTAAGGCTAGTGATCCATATCACCAGATGGCCCTTCAGAAATGTGGACTAATTTACAGTCATCAGTAGCATCTGAGGATTTCTATTTCAGAGCATCCTTGACTATCGTGAACAGTATAGTTGTTTCAGTTTTTGCCAATTTGATCGTTGAAAATAGTATCGTGTTGTTTCGTTTGCAAACTTTGCTTACTAATGGATTTGAACATTTTTCATGAGGCCATCAGTAATCTGCATGTGTGTGTGTGTGTGTGTGAGAGAGAGAGAGAGAGAGAGAGAGAGAGAGAGAGAATTGCCTCTTTGGGTCTTTTCTCATTTTTATTTTGCAGTGTTCCATCTTTTGAAAAATCATTTACAGGGGATTTTTATGCGGTGTGTGTATTCACTTGTCACATGTTGCAAGTGTTCTTATCTAGCTTCTTATTTTCATGTTTTTGCTTCATAACCTCATTTTCTTAAGTTAAACTCTGCAGTTGCAACCCCGATGTGTGGTGTTATACCCATTGAGTCTTGCCCAGTTAACAGTACTCCTGAGATTAAGAACATTTTAAAAAGCAAACCAGACTCTTTTTCCTGGCCTGTCATAGGGTTTGAATGTCCTTAATGTGAATGTTTGTTATCTGAGAGTGAGGAGGTTTAAACTCGTCATCAAGAAAATGGACTTGACAGGAAGGATTTGGGGCACTGGTCTAAGTTATCCATGGAGATAGTGAGATCAGCTTCTCCATGCTCCTTCCCTTCCCTGGGAACTTCAGAGAGGCAGGCTGAGAGATGGCATCTGATGACTCCATGCTTTAACCAAGTGAGTAACAGTGGGGACTCAGGGTCCATCTGGCCATTTTTTGTGTTAGAGCTTATAAAGAACACACGTGTTAGAGCATCAGGGACACAAACTGTGGCACAGGGAAGTTAAATGTAGTTTTAGCTCTGTCACTAACTAACAGACTATGTGACCTGGAGCAAGTCGCTTGTCTACTCTGGACCTCGTTTACTCATCTGCAAAACATGAGGGTTTGTTCTAGGTGGATGTGTTGGGTTAGTGAATTCCAGAGCTGTGTGGTGGGCTTCTCAGTGAGGCCTCTCTTGCATTCACTGGCTGCACTGACCTGTGTCAGGTGGTTGGTCAAGGAGCAGGGAGAAGTCTAGTCCCTTTGGTCTCCCAAATGATTTATGAAGGAAATCAATCTAGTATGTATCTGTTCCAGATAGAATGCGATCTAAATATGATAGTCCACTAATAAGATTAGATGAATCTAATACGATTTTCCTCTAAAACACAAATACTGTACCACTTTTAATTGTAGTAGCCAAATTAAATTACTCATCCTAAATTAGATTTTCAGCAAACTTAATTTGAACATGAGCTCAGTACTGCAGGCCCTGAGTAATTTTTTAAGATATAAAATAAATCAGTGGGATACTGGTATTGTTCCTCTGGGCTCTTCGGCAGTTACCATGAAAGGGAATAGGTAAACATCTGGAGAAAACAGGCAGAAATAGAGCTGAGATGGACACTAATTCTTTGGCTTACCATTGAAGGGTTTTACCCCCTCCATCACTGTGTCCCTCCCTGGTCTTAGAAGACAGGAAGCAAATAAAGGCAGACCCAGTAATCACTTTGGTTTTATTGCTTATGATTGTCTTTCTTCTTTTTGTTCCTTGAATGATCTTTTTCACCTCTTCACCCACTTCAGGACACCAGGTAGGAAATGGTTCACTGGGTAGCTTATGGAGCCACAGGTTTAGTGAGGAGTTAGAAGTTACCTGAAAACCAACCCAGACTGGTTCAAGCAAAAGAAGAAAATGTATTGGCCTATGTGGTTGAACAATCTAGGGGTAGATTCTAGCATCAGGTGAGGCTTTACCCAGGGCTCAGCTGAGATGCCCCGAAACCAGTTTTTCCAGTGGAAAAAAAACAAGACAGCTTCCTTGATGGGCTACCCAAAGGTCTGGAATTGAGTTTAGTTGCCCCTGACTGGGTTCCCTTGGCTCCTGTGCTCCCCTAAAACAGATACTGTCTGAGAGGATTGGACAAATTGAGAGATTCAGAAGACTCTTGGGAAAGTAGACAGGGTAGTTAGTGAAGCTGGGGAAGTAGGTCCCTCCAAACCCTCATGGTGCATTATACAGAGCCTTCGGCAGTTCCAAGCACTTAGGCTTACACTGTCTCATTTCAACTCTAAATGACCCTGAGAGATAGATAGGACATGTTCATGGATGCAGAAGTAAAGGTGGGATCAACTTACCCAAGACCTTGCAGTGGTGGAACTGGGACCAGACTCTTATCTCGTGAGTCTTCCGTTTCTTTTCACTGTATCCTGCCTTCCTTCTAACTTATCTTTCCCACTGCCCCCTCCCTTCCATTCCTTTTAGCACCATCGCAGTGTTCTTCATTAAATAGACAGTCAATGGTTGTTAACTTGTTATTGAGTGACCAGTGTACCATTAGACCAAAGGTGGCCTTTTTGCTCATACTTAGTGAATATCATTATAGCAAAAACCAATGTGGTCGATTCCCAGTTATTAATCTGTAGATCGTCCCCGGTAATTCAGTTTCTCTTTCTCTGAATTATGGAGTGTTCTTCTAACAGAAGGATGAAATTTGTTTAGCTTGAGGGTAGACCTGTAAAGAGGAGCCAGGGAGGCCGGGCGTGGTGGCTCACGCCTGTAATCGCAGCACTTTGGGAGGCAGAGGCAGGTGTATCACCTGAGGTTGAAAGTTCAGGACCAGCCTGGCCAACATGGTGAAACCCTGTCTCTACTAAAAGTAAAAAATTAGCTTGGCATGGTGGTGCATGGCTGTAATCCCAGCTACTCGGGAGGCTGAGGCAGAAGAATCGCTTGAACCTGGGAGATGAAGGTTGTAGTGAGCCGAGATCGCCACTGCACTCCAGCCTGGGTGACAGAGTGAGACTCCATCTCAAAAAAGAAAAGAAAAGAAAAGAAAAAAAACACCAGGGAAATTTGGGTATGTGTTTATACAGACATGCACACTGACTTTCATTACAGGGTTAAGTATGTTTCAATTCCCCACCTTCATAGTGTGGACAGCTGAAGTCAGATTTGATGCCCATCTTTCTATTCCAGTGTAACTCACATTTGTGAAGGTCACTATTGGCAAGTTTCCTATTTACTCAAGCCAAAGACGTGTGGATAGGTGTGCCATTTAGAAACACTTTCAGTAATAACTATACATTCATCTTTGATTTTTGAGAAAAATCACACAGATACCTGCTATGTTCTTCCTGCCCGGAAAATGCTCCCCGTGTGGTATTACTTCTCAGGTTTTATTTCTGCTCCCTCTGGGGAACTCTGCGGACTTTGTCCAGCTTTGTTGCTCCTTGTGCTGAAATTCTGTGTTCCACAGTTAGCTCTTCCCCATACCTGGTGGTTCGCAGATTGATTTATCTGTGAGGGTTTTATCTCCTTGATCATTTGGCTCACTCTTTGAGGTCAGGGCTTGGTCTTACCACTTTTCTTTTGTTTTTAGTCCTCCACAGCACATACTGCCATGTGAAGGAGAAGCGGTGATCCGTTGGTATTTGCCTCGGTGGCTGGGGCGGTTGCTGTCCTGAGGTCTCCCGCATGACCAGCATTTATACATGATTTTGCAGTTGTTCCGTTACTTATCTACATTCTCACAGTACAGTTCTTGGCACATCTTAAGGGGAAAGTAAATATGTGTTGAATAATTGAACGATTCTCACCTCTACACCATCCCTGCCTGCACATCCACTCCCTCTCCCTGACTGAACCATCAGTTCTCAGAAGGCACAGACTGTGTCTTATTGTGCTTTGTGTTCTGAATCTTGCCTAACAAACTTTCTGCCACATAGTTAATGCTCAGTAAATCCTTGTTGAATGAACAGATAATGTGGGTGGAGTAATCTCTTAGAACCTGCCTTTGGGAGAGGTGGGTGGGAACTGAAGCTCTAAGAGGGAAGAGGGAGATGGAGAATGAATGGGGATGGCTTCAAGATTGAGTGCGCCAACCTCTCCAGCTTCTTCTGATTTCCAAGTTTGTTACAGATAAGGTGCTTATTTCTCCAAGAGGGATACATGGGGTCCTCTCCCAACTGGTCGGCTGATAAGCTCGTGTCTGTGAAACAGTGGAATAAAGGATAGTGGCTGTGATTCTAGGTTTTATTTTAAGAACAATAAAGAATTTTATTCTACCTCAGCCCCTTTGGAAACCTGTATGGTTGAGATGAGAGGATACAAGCCAGAAGGACCAGCAGGAAGGACACAGTAGTCACCTCCCTGGGTTGACCATTGGCCCCAGGGGTGCTAACGAGCAGTGACGGTTCCACAAAGGATGTGAGAAAGAACACCCAGTTATCAGGCAACTTCTTAGCATCCCTGAGGATGGTGTGGCTGGGTTGACCAACTTGTCCTGCTTTGCTTGGGGCTGTCCTGGTTTTAGTACTGGAAGTCCTGAGTTGTAGGATGGCTGGTCTCTTTAGATGCCACTTGCTCTCTTCCCTGCCCCCTGCAAAGCTGTCTTTTGAAATTCCTTTTCCCTTTGCAGTGTCCTTGACTTGGCCTCTTTCCTCCTCTTTCTGCCTTCTCCACTGCTTCTACCCGAGCCTTGCTTGCATTTCTAATAGAGGCCTTTCTAGAGCAGTGCTCTGAATCACTGTGGATTGACCAGAGTTCTTGGAGCTGGACATAGACGCACATGCTTCTCTTCCTCTCTGGCTCTGGTTGGCTCCTGAAATCAACTGAGATGTGAAAGCTCTGTCACAGAGAGTTAGAATTCATCTGCCTTCAGGGGGAGTCGGCCCTCTGTGCAGGAGGCTGTTTGTGCACATGTGGTGCTCAGTAAGTGGGCAGCTGATTAACTGGTCAAAGCAGCACCCCCTGCCTGGAAGGCAGGGGCAGGGGAATTGGCAGTGACTGGGGTGGCTCTGCCCACAGTCCTGAGGTGACAGGCGCTGAGGTCCACCTCCTGTCTCCAGCCTCAGCACCCTGGTCTGCTGCTGGCTCAGCCTGAGCATGAGCCCGCCCTCTTCCTCGCAGCCTTCTTGCCCACACTTACCTCATTTTTCTTAGAACTCCCATTACACATATAGTAAGCGCTGTGCCGTTAAGAGAGTGCACTTGTTTTCTTCCTCGTTTCTTGTGTGTTAGTCCTTCTCTGAAGACTGACTTTATCTTTTGTTTCCTTTTCTTCCACCTGATAGCACCTGCTGGGCCCAGAGTTGGCCCTCACTGGGTGCATATTATTGATTAATGGCACCTCGGTGATTTATGGGTGACGGGGGTGTGTAAGTCACTGGGTTGGTTTCGTATGGGCACCTGTATACAGAATATGCTGTCAGAATGGAGAAGGAGGGCAGGAATCAAGACAGTGCTCCAAGCCAGGCCCAGGATCTTGGATGGAATTCAGTTATCCTGACTTCCAGTTTAATACTGGCATGGGAGAATGAGGCTTTTAATGCAAAGTGGATTTTTAGTTGCAAAAGACTGCACTTTATATATTAGTTTAGCTTTACATTTTCTGAAACATTCTAATATAATTTAAAAACAATCACAGAGGATTAAATAATTCTGAGACTGCTCTGGAGAGGCAGTGAAATAGTTTTTGGTTTTTAGAGTTTTCCTTTTTTGGAGGAGTTCTGAAGGAGGTGCTGCTGAGTCCTAGGCCCATGTAAACCTCGTTCTGTTATTTCTCTCAGCATTGCCGGTCTGTGAGTGAAGAAGCTGCACCAGCCCGCTGTCAGGAAGGTGGATAAGCTGTCACTGGGCCTCACCTCTTGCTCGGGTCCTCTGTAACCCACGTATGCTTCTCCCGTGTGTGTGTGTGCGTGTGTGTGTGTGTGTGCGTGCGCACATGCATAAATGTGTTTGCTTTCCAGTGTAATTGCTTTACAAACTTATAGGAATAATACATGGTCTTTGTAAAACATTTAGAAAGAAGTTAAAATCGTCTTTGCTCCTACCTTTTAGAAAGAACCGCAATGAACGTTTTCATGTGTAGCTTTCTAGACTTTTTTTTCTGTCCACTCACACATGCTCAGACACACAGTAATGCTTTTACACAGATGAGATCATCATATATAGAATTTAGAGGCCGGCCTGCCTTCTTTTGCCTAACAATATATTATGGACATTTTCTCCATGACAATATAGGTTCACTTGCTCATTCATTCAGCAAATACCACATGCCTACCACATGTCCAGCACTGTCCTGGGTGCTGAAGATATAGCAATGAACAAAACAGAGAAGATTCCCTGCCCTCATGGAACCTATAATCTAGTTGGGCTAGACATGCAGTAACAAATAAGTACAATATGTAGAAGGTTAGAAGGTAATAAGTGTTGTGGGAAAAAAATGAGACAAAGAAGGTGGATAGGGTGCACTTTGCAGTTTTCATGCAGGTGGTCAGGTGAAGTGGCAGCCTTTGAGCAAGCATCTGGTAGGGGGCTGTGACATTTAGCAAGCAGCATGTCCTGCCAAGGTGGCTGCTTGGGTTGATCTCCAGTTGGGACTGGAGGAGATATCCTATCAGAGCCTTAGTAGCACTGGGCAGAAACTGCCCAGATGCCTTGTGGTAGAAAAGATGGCCCAGGCTTGAGCACTCAAGCATTTTCCTGTGTTAGTCATTAACAATAATGATGACCACCATTTATATATCATTATACAGTTTCCAAAGCAGCTTTTTACCTATCCTCCTGGCCCTGTTGCTTACTAGCTACACAGTTTTGGGTAAATAACTCATCTTCTCTGGGCCTCAGTTTCCTCATTTACAAAATAATAGGATTTTTATACAGCTGAAATGAGTTAATGGAAGCGATATGCATAGAGCAGTGCTGGTCAGAGCTCAGCAAGTTCAGCTGTTATTATGACTGCCTTTCCGTTACTGCTGGCACCCAACCTGCGAAGAGGACATTCTGCTCAGTTTAGAGATGAGGAAGCTGAGGCTTGGGGAGTTTAACAGCGCTAGTTAACAAGTTTGGAACAATAGTGGAGGCGTGGAGCAGGGTCTCCAGTCTGGCCTTGAGACTCCAGGCAGCTCGGTCTTTGGGAGCACCTACCTTTCTCTAGGTGAATGCAACTCCTTCTCCTTCAGGTGGGATGCCCAGGAAGAGTTGGCCTCCAATTCTATGCAGTGCCTTCTTGCCTGCTCTGTCGGCCTGGGGCCAAGGGACGGTTGGGGCAGGAATAAGGAAGGATATGGCTGGAGCTTCCACAGGCAAGAACTGAGGTTCAGCAGCTCTGCTGGCATCCCCACACGGTCAGTTATGCCTCAGTTCATCTTCCTCCCCCTACCCTCTTAACACTGTAGGCGCCAGCTTATAAAGATCCTGCTTACAGGCTCAGAGAAGAATAAGACAATTCATGACTTTTCTAGTTTTGCATTTCTGACTTTGAGAAATACCCATGTCCTCATGTCTGTAGTAGATTGTTGAAAAAACAGCACCACCATAAACACACACAACCAAACCCCGTACCCATTATCACTTGCCTCCTTCCAGAAGTTCTCTTGTCTGCAGCCTCACAGCTCACTCAGGCTTGTGCACGTAGGCTCTGTCCTTAGGATAACATACTTCAAAGGACCTGTGCCCTGAAGGGGGTTGGGAGGACCAGTGTCTAGAGTCAGTTCTCCTGCGAGGTCAGCAGGCACCCCCTACAACCTCACAGAGCAGTGCAACACCAGGTATACCTTTTGTGTAGTTCTCTGAAATGGATCGCAGAGTGCATGTCACCGTGGAAACCATCTTATAAATGGTGGCTACATTGAGTTAAAATAGCACCGTTAGTTTTATGCGGCAGGAACATTATGAGTTCAGAAGGCTTTTGTGGGCTGACCTGGGAGTCTAACCCTTATTTTAAATATGGTTTCTTGTGGCTACATGCTGTCAGCATTTTAAAGAAATTACTTTTAAGCAAACCTTTAGAGCAAGTTGTTTGTAACTGGGAAATTGGCACTCTGTAATTTATATTATGTTTTCTTACCATCTTGTGGGTTTCTCATATCCCAGGACTCTCCAGATGGAGTGTAAGCTCCTGGGAGGCCCAGTGACAGATGGATGGAGTTGTGGCTCAACAGTAACAGGCTCAGAAATGGCGTCAGGGTGTTGATATGAGCCAGTGTGGAGTGGGGCAGCCAGATACTATAGCAGAGTAGAGAATCCACCAGGAACAAGGTGACTGGTGTGCAAGCCATGTCTGAGTACCTGGCCCCAGAGAGGCCTTGGATGGGTCATTAGATTAGGATGACATGCCAACTTTAAATCAAATTATGTGAGTAACAGTTGGAGAAATTGGGCCTAGAAAAGAGAAGACTTGGGAGCAGTTTAATAACTGTGCTTCGTCACTTGAGGGGCAATCATGTGGTTTCCAAAAAAGAGACTGACGAGAGAGACATGTTAGTAATTTCACGGGAAGGGTTTTACAGCCAAGACTGTTGAAGACAGGAAGAACTGCTTTATGAGATAGTGAGTCCCCTATTATTAGAAGTATGCAAGGAGAGCTGGCTTGCCACTTGTGGAGAACACTGTAGAAGGGATTTAAGCACTGTATGGATGATTAGACTAGACTTTGACAGCCTTTTCTAGCCTAGAGCTTCTGTGATTCTCAGGCATAGGTAGAAAATAGATTTGATTTCCCAGGCCTCCTGTTCAGGGTGATTAACAGTGGCTGCCTGGAACAGAGGTGAGAAGGATGCAGGATTCTTGGGTCTACTAGCAATGTCTGCCATGAGTAGGGGCTGGAGTTGCAGGATACCCAGTATTTGCCATCTCCTTTACAGTAGAGATTGTCTAATGGTGACCTTTGACCCCAGGTCAAACCAAAGTATAGGTGACCAACCACCCTAGTTTGCCTAGGGCTGAGGGAGTTCCTGGGACATGGTGTTTCAACTTTAAAACCATGACAATCCCAGGAAAGCTAGGATGAACTGAATGCCCTGAGCAGAAGGGACAGTCATCAGCAACTGTATGTGTTGGGCTTCCATTTCTGCTCAGGACAGTGGGAATCTTTACCTCCTCAGAGCACTGGCATGGGCCTCTGCCCTCAGGGGGAGCCCAGTAGACACATGCAGAATAAATGAGTTGGATGTAGTTCCTGGAAAATGGTTGCAGTATTCTTGCAATTAATTAATTTGTTTAATTAATTAAAATGATTTCACTAATTATATGTACAGGAGATTGCACATTTCATTAAGCCGAGCAGATGGCTCTACTAATAATTACCAAAGCCTGGGATTGCGGGAGGGGAATGTCTATGTATCACTTGATATTGAACATGCATTATGCCATCTTTCCCACAAAGAAAGTTGAAACTCCTACCCCATCACATCCAACATGAACTGATGAAGAAATGTTTATGTTCTTGTAGTAGTGTCAATGGATTATGGTAACTTGCCCTTTGTGACTGCTGATCATTTTTTTTCATGAAACAACTGACAAGTAAAGGCTGTAAGCTCCATGGCTTTGGAAGAGGGAGCCATGCTAGGGGTAGACCTGGGGCCTTGGCATCATTCAGACCTTTGCTAACCCATTGAATTGTGATAGTAGGCCAAGTCTCCCAGAAAAACAACAGGCACCCCATCTCTGAAGGAAACATACCTTGCTGGGTTGCACTGTGCAAAACCTTGCTCTATGCCTACTCCATCCTGTTCCCAGGTCTTAGACTCCGAGGCAGACCCATGGACAGACCCGCGGCAGAATGAAAATCCTGAGCAGACATACACACAGACCACCCAGTGCCTGTACTTAGGTGTGATTCAGCGTTGAATGTGATTCTTGAGTATTTTCACTATGGTGATAAGAATGATGCTTATTGATAATCGGCCAGTACTGAGCATCTTGTTTGGGCCAGAAACTTCCTACAGTTATTTGTAATCCTTGAAACACCCCTGCATGGCAGGTATTAATCTACAGATGAGATGGCCAAGGCTTGGAGGAGTTAAGTAATATGCTTAACATCACGCAGAGCGGGGTTCAAACCTAGAGCTTTCTGTCTGTCAGTCCTCTTGTTTCTTCCACTCCTTGCTCTGCTGGTAAATGATTTGAGGTCATGAAAATCCTGCATCCAAATCCAGAAGGATGTGGGGGGAACCCAGACTGTATTCTCCACTGTACACGGGGGACTATTTTGGAACCCAAGCAGAACTGTTGGGCCCTTGGCCCCTTAGAACTGGCAGGGGACTTGGAGTAACTAGTTCTAAACAATTACGCAGCACCCATAGGCATGAAGATTACCCCTTAAAATCCAATCAGCTAGGGGTGTTATGGAGGAGGGAGGTACTGATCAGAGAACGTTCTAGAGAGAAATTGATCATTTCAGGAGAATCCTCTGAGAATGTTAATTTACTGCGATCTGAGAAGAATTTTCTTTTTTGCCACCGAGTGTGGTGGCACACGTCTGTAGTCCCAGCTATTCATTCAGGAGGCTGAGGTGGGAGGATCGCTTGAGACTAGGAGTTCAAAGTTGCAATGAGCCATGATTGCACCACTGCACTCCAGCCTGGTTGACAGAGCAACACTCTGTCTCAAAATAAATAAATAAAATAAAATGAGGAGTTTTCTTTTTGCCCATATTTATCACTCGGGAAAGGTGACCTTTCTGAAGCTTCTTATGTGGTATGTGAAGAAGAAACAAAGCTAATACAGGGGGAAAATGCTACTTGTAAAAGAATAAATAGATTAATCTATAGGCTGATAAGTAGACGTTGAACATGGCAGCAATATTCATGTTTTGACAAATTGCCCATTGCCAGCAGAAAGAACCCTCAACTGTCTGTGGAGGGGCCTGGTGAACCCTCATCCCTCTCTCTGCCTGCCCTCCCTCCAAGGTAGGCTTGGGGGTACTTACGCATCCCTTAAAGCTGTCACTCCACACTCCTTATGAGCTAGAGCAGGAATGGGGTGGTGTGTCTGAGTCACAAAAAAAAATGTGAAT
This sequence comes from Macaca thibetana thibetana, assembly GCF_024542745.1. NCBI lineage: Eukaryota > Metazoa > Chordata > Mammalia > Primates > Cercopithecidae > Macaca > Macaca thibetana. The sequence goes on along the minus strand of NC_065581.1, from coordinate 43,261,261 downwards.
CATTCTTGAAATGAGGGAGCCCTGAAAATATGAGTAATTTCTGTAGCATGTACAGGTAAAAAATGGCTGTTTGGTTGTGACTGGCAACTGCTATGCAATTTCTGATTTTGACTTGATAGCTGTTGTTTTGAGGATAGGACCAGACTTGGCCCTCGGGTGGGTGCAGGGTGGAAGGACATGGTGCCATTTGGACACAGTTCTTGCCTTTGAGCGCTTCACACCCTAAAAGAGGTCAAGACATGTTGATGGTTGCAAAAAACATGTTGGTTTGAATATATATTAAGTAGTAACCTGAAAGATAGAAATCTTTAACTTACTCAGCATTAAAATAGATTTTTCTTAATCATATATCTGATTAAATTCTGGCGGCTCCAGGGCTCAGCCACAGGTAGTGTCCAGATTCTCTCAGTCTGCCTGGGGAAGAGCACTGGGCTAATTCATACATTGTGTTTCTGTTTACACATCTGTTCTCAGGAGGAGCTGCTTGTTCACGGCCTGTTGTCTTTGTTGATCTGTCAGTCTGCATGGGTTTGGCTGAGCCTTGATACCTGCTATGAAATTCAAGGTTTGTTAAATAGAAACATAAACACACTTGTGAAATATCCTTATGATGTGCTTTTATTAGCTCATAAAAGTAATCCAAGAAGTAAAGAAACAACATAATAGAATTTGCTTATTGTTTTTTGCAGCTTTGGGTACAATTTGTAGCTATCGAATTTCCTGGGCTCAGAAGAAGTTGCTGCCTGAGAACTGATTGGACATTAAGACTTGATGTTTCAAAAGTGGGTTGGTTGTGTGAGTGGGGATGGAGGAGATGAATCGGAAAAGATGAAGGAAAAAAGGAGCAGAGGGTGGTACAAAAACTGATGGAAACAGTAAATAGGCAAAGAGGTGAAGCAGATGGAAGGAGAGACGTGGAGGACAGGAAAGACCAGAGGCATGCTTTTGGCTGTAAGTAGCAGAAAAACAAAGGAATGGTGATGTGAGAAATGCACTTTCCCATAAACCAGAAGTTTGGATAGAGGCGATGGTTATGTGGTACTGACCTGCAGTTCAGCAGTGACCTCAAGGATAGATAAGAGTTTTCAGTCTTTCCGCTTTGCCCTTCTTTGTGTTTTGGCTTTTTGGCTGAGTGCTGCTGCTTTCGTCAGTCCTGGCAGTAGTATGTGTTCACCCCTAGTTGCAAGAAAGGCTGGGAAAAAGATGATTTAGCTTTTCCAGCCTCTGTAGTGGAGGTGGGCAGGAGAGGTTAGGGATTACTGGTGGGTTAGTCAGCCAACTGTCTGGCACAGATCAGTTGTGAAAAAAATACGAAGATAAACAAATATACATTGAATCACCACCACAAAAAGCTCATGCTCCTGGGAAGTTCCTGAGTGTGGGCTGTACAGAGAGTCCCATGTGGGAACCCTGGTGTTATGGTGCGGAAGGGCCTCTGGTAGGTCCCATTCTAGCCACGTGGTTGATTACTACCAAGATCTGGATGTGGGATGGCAGGCTGGGTGCAGGGAGAGCCGTCATAAATCCTGAAGGACTCCTAGGAATGGTGTGTGCGGAAGGGAGGTGGCAGAGGGAGCACCACGTGGGTCTACCTTTGATCTGGTTTCCAGCTCATAATTCTCCGATGTAACACTGCTGCTTTCCAGAGGTGAACAGAAGAGTGCTTGTTAATTTCTTTAAAAATTCCATTCTAATGAGCATATGCATTTAATTTAGTACTCACCTTCTGGTAGCAGTTCTTAGAGCCTGACACTTCTTTAGCACCATTTTGAATTTCATACCTCTGTGCGCATGCGTGTGTGTGCAGGCGTGCATCCCCTACCCACGTTCCGTGACCCAGGTCTCCTTTTCTTCTCTCTGCCTTAGAATCCCAGTCTTGTTCAGAACACTGGTTGCCCGTTTCCCTACCCCCAAGTTTCTTCCTTCGCTCTCTCCTGTGCCTGAGCCATATGGTGACCCTCCTTTCCCCACGGTGCCCAGCAGAGGCCAGCTCTGACATGTGGCCAGTGCTGCTTTTGGTTGTTTGGTGTTGTTTTGGGTCCTGCCACTTCCTCACAGCAGTGATCCAGGTGCCTTTGATCAGAAAAATGTAAGCCGGCTGATTTAAATGTAACTCCTCTGGAGCAGGACTTCCTAGACCTGCACGTGCCCACAGTCACCTGGGGGCTCTGGTTAAAATCCAGACTCTGTTTCAGGAGGTCTAGGGTAGGGCTTGAGACCCTGCATCCCTAACACGCACCTAGATGTCGCTGCTGCTGCTGCAGGTCCAGGTAGCAAGGGTCTCAACCCTCAACCCTGGGGAACTTTTAATAAATATCAATGTTTGGACCTTATCCCAGATCAGTTGCCTGAGAATCTCTGGCTGATGGGGCCTGGGCATCAGCCTGTGAAAGCTCCCCGGGTTGTTTTCATATCCCAAGGTTGAGAACCATTGATCTGCGGCTTTCCCACCTCCATGCCTTTGCTTATGCTATCCCTCCTGCTTAAGCCCCTCCCCTGCTTCCCCATTAGAAGGCTGTGTGTCCTTCAAGGCTCTGCTCAGAGGCCATGTCTCCTTGAAGCCATCTTGATGCCCACTGTTGATGTCACTCCCCCTCCTCTGAGCTCTCACGTCACGTGGGCCTGTCTGTGGCTCATTTTGCCTCCAGATAGGTGTGAGCATGGCTGCCTTTCCCAGTAGACTTGGTGGGCCTTGAAGATGGGGATCACGCCTGCTCATCTGCAGGGGGGGACTCAATAAATAGGAGCAGAGCAGATTGTTCCTGAACCCAGAGACAAACCGCAGGGACCTCAGACCTGCTCCAGCTAATCTCCTTGAGGATCAGGAGCGGAATTAGAACTTGAGCCTGGCTTTTCTAAGGGTATAAGGCCAAGTGGAAAGAGATGCTTCAGCTGTTGGAGAAGATGGAGAGTGTTACAGTTCCTGCTCCCTGGCCCTTGGGCTGCACACAGCTGGTCCAGCCCCACTCTGAGAGGGGTCTTATGGCCCCTACCCATTGCCCTTCCCTGACCAGCTGCCTCCCTGCTGGGTCTTGGGCAGCATGCAGGGTGTGTCCAGCTCCTTCCTGCTCCCACTGCCACCAAGCAGCTCGGGGTGCCCATGGACATTCCTCAGTGACCAGAGTCTCTCTGCATCCTCCTGCCTCCTTTGCTTCCCACCCCATTCCAAATGCCCACTCTCCTGCACGCACCCCCCGCCCCCTGCAGCTCCTATCAGCTGTTCTCTCCAGTGCTTGCTAAAGCCAGGGCTCCACTGAGCCGGAGCCACGATCACCTTGTCCTCCGCTGCAGCCCCAGTGCCCCCACACACAGCCTGGACATGGCCGGAGCTTAATAAATATGAGCTGAACAAACACTGAGCAGCAACCGTGAGATAGGCCTGTAAGGCTTCACCAGGTTCCCTGATGCGTTAGTGGCAGAACTAGAATTTGACCCAAGGCTGCTGACTCCCCAGTCCAGGGTGCTGTGAGTTTTCCTAGAGCCACCGTTTCCTTACTTAGTTCATGCTCCTCCACCAAGTTGGGAGGTGAGCAGTCTGATAGGATGAATCTACATTTGCTGGTTAAGTTATGTGCAGAGCTTAGAGTGGGGAAAGAGGGATCATCCCTCTCTTGGGACATATAATCTCTTAAGATTATTTAAACAGGGGATGATAGCTTGTTTACCCCGGTGTATCTTCAATAGGTGAAATAAGGCAGTCTGCAGAAGACATACCTCCTGACCAAGGTGGAGAGGTAGAAATGGGCATTTATGGCTCCTGGCTCTATGATGATCTCAGAAGCTGTAAAGGTAGAGCAGCAGGGAGCTCCTCCAGGGAACCTCTCAAGACCCAGGGGATGAGGCGTGTGATGGTCGGGGATGGTGGTGCATGGCAGGTTAGTGGGGCAGTGCAGAAAGAACAGGAAAGAAGAGCGGGTGCTCCTGTATCCTGCTTCTTACTTCATCATCAACTTCCCTCTCATGTGTTCTTCCATTCATTCTTCCATTCATTCCGCATTCATTTATTTCATAAATGTTTATTGCATTCTTCTGATCCTGCTAGTCCCTGGGGATATTGCAGCACAAGACAGGCCCTCGTGGGGATTAGGCCTGCGCTGTCCCATGTGGTAGCCACATGTGGCTATTTAAATTTAAATTCACTACAATGAAATACAACTTGAAATTCAGTTTCTCAGTCACACCAGCCAGACTGCAAGTACTCAACAGCGGCAAGTGGCTAGTGGCTACCAAGTTGAACAGCACAAATGTAAAATATCCCCATTGTTGTGGAAAGTTCTGCTGTTCAGCACTGGCTTAGAGTCTTAGAGTCAGGCTTAGGCTTAGAGTCAGGGAGAGAAGCGTTTATCAGATAAACAGGCAAGCAAATAATGTCAAGCCATGAGAAGCAACAGGAAGATGGAGTAGAGGAAGCTATGTCAGCATGTAATGGAAGTTAGACCTTGTTTTGGAGAGTCAGAGAAGGTGCCCTTGAGGAAGGGATGGTTGAGCTAGAGTTGGACCAGGTGCTGACCAGGTTGGCAGGACTGTTGAGGAGGAGGGTAGAAGAGAGAGAATTCCAATGTTAATGCACGTGAATAAGTGCCTAGACTTGGTGCGTCAGTGGCATTCAATAAATGGCATGCCCCATCCGCACTCACGTTGACTAATCCAGAACCGTGTGGAAGTACAGGCCCTGGCTAACCCTGCCGAGCACAGACGCTAGATCCAGATGGCCTGGGTTCAAAACCGGCTTCTTAAACCTTTAGTGCGTCAGTTTCCTCATCTGTAAAATGGGCATTAAAATATGTCCATGGCAGAATTGTCTTGTGGCGTTACTAAATGAGTTGATATATGTAAAGGACCTGGGAGTGCCTGGCACGCTGTGAGCACTAGTAAGTGTGGTTGGCTGCTGCTGTTATTGTTGCCATGCCCCTGCCTTGTCAGCAGAGGGGATGTCCTACCTCGAGCTATTGGTAGAATTAAGGAATACCTCGTGCTAGCCCCCAGCATCTGAGAGCAAGGCTTTCAGGCTCTTGGCTGTCATTTCCAGGTGAGCCAAGAGTTCTGGCCTGCTGGTATCCCCTTCTCACTCTGCCCAGTTCCTTTTTCTCTGCTTTACTCTCCATAGCTGATCCCATAAATACTTAGTTTTGCTGTGCAGAAGGCACAGCACTCAAAGCCACGTCTGTGGCCTGTGTGCCACGTAGCCTGATAACGATCCAGCAGGGTCATTTCTGGGGCTAATATGCCGATTCATGTTGGTATGGATGTTAGGACTCTAGAGATGGAAGGGACCGTCTGGGCCAACTCCCATCACTTCACCAAAGATAAAGCTGAGTAAGCCAGGAGGGAACCATCAGGCTGGAACCCCAGTGCCAATTCCTGTGCCCTAGTGCCTCACTCAAGCACACATGGAGCTCCTTGGTGCTCTGCCGCTCACTCAGAGCTTTGAAACATCAGAGGGAGCATCCTCCCTTCCCTGTTTCACCTTTATGGCTCCTGGGCCTGTGGCTGTGACCTCCTTTGCCTGGGTGGGGCCTTGGAGTTTAATTCTCTTACCCATGAGGGAGTTGGGGCCATAAGCAGAGCCATGCCATGTTCCACTCAGCCCCTGTCACAGGTCCACCCTGTTCCCTGCTCAGAACCAGCTATTTCCATCACAGAGTAACCACTCTAAGGGACAGGCCTAGATAGAGGATTTGCTGTGTAGAATTAGTCCCAGAGACACTTTTTTTGCTAACCAAATCAAAATATCACCACGACTTGGCCCATACAAGCAATTCTTTCTTGTAATGAGATTTGATCAATGACATTGGCCTGTGTAATACTGTTAGGTAATACAATTGTTGAGACTATTAGAGTTGGGACTTCAGTTGCTTTACAACTTTGGAACAGGGTAGTAATGGTGGAAGTTGTTGCAGAGCCTGAGATGTCAGCTGTTCTGGAAGGAGGAGTGTCTCAGTGGCTGCTACAGGCAGATCTCCTGGGGTTCCTGTCTTAAGCTTTCCATAACCCTGACATAACTCAGCTACCTTCAGGTCACTGGGTGCCAGGTCCCACTTGCCTTCCCAAAGTTTTCTTTGTTTTATTTTTAGATTTCCACGTTTATCCCACCAGGGTGGCTTATGTATAAGATACACACACACACACATATATATTCATGTGTATGTGTATGTGTACATATACATATATATGTACATACATGTACATATATATTTATATATAGAGAGAGAGAGTATGTGTGTGGTCTTTTTTTTCTAATGGCCTCAGCTGAAAGCTCACCTAGGACTACCAGTCTAAGGGAAAAAATATCTTGGCTGCATCCTTGAAATTTTCCATTTCTTGATGACCAGGAGGTGGTCGGATGTGGCCGTTGGGATTCGTCACTGCCCTGGGCCTCAGTGTCTTTGTATCCGTTGGTGGAGTCTGTGGGGCAATTTCCTCCTCAAGTTAAGTAAGCACTCGAGGGGCCCATGTGGCCCTCGGAGGCTCCTGTATTTTCCTCCCGTGGAGGCTGAAGTTAGTCACGGGGCCCCTTTTGGATCTTACAGTTATTTTCCACCCCTGTGCCTGTTAGAATGGGGGGCAGTCCCTTTACCTACCAGTGGTGGGAACCCTGCATCCTTGTCCAGAGACCAGAGGTCAGTTCTCAGGCCAAACAGAAGCCTTTCTCCAGCTGCGCAGGGTGCAGGGCAGCCTCTGACGGATGCAGCCACCACAGGTTTATGTCAGGCGCAGTGAGCAGCCACAGGGAAGAGGTCCGGTGAGTCAGGCGCCTGATAGGACAACGTTCCAGGTCCTTTGGATAACAAAGGGAAACATCCCCTGGGACGTCCAACTCACGTCTCACGAAGAGGCTTGTAACTTACTCTTTCAAGTAAACTCTTAAGCCTTGAGAACAGTTGTGAACACCCTAAAACATCACTTGACCCAAGCTCTCCAATTTATTTGAAATCCCAGAAAAGTGAAAGTGATTCATATGAAATGAACTTCTGAAAATTGAGATACATTTTCATTTACTGATGATTTTAATCAGGAACCATCTCAGTTAACACCAACCAGCAACCAATTCATCTCTATTAAGGAACAAGACCTTAAGCGATGAGTGTGTGCTTTTGCCACGAGCTATTGAATGCTGGCTCATTCTGCTGACTCACACACTCAACTTCTGTACTAACCTCCAACCCATCACTTAGTAGGCTCTTCTTACGGGTAAGGATTGGTTCTTTTACCTTCCAACAGTCCCTGGAATAGCATGGGAGCTCCCTATATAATTTTTTGGGAAAATGACCCGTAAAAGTAGGCCATTTTCCTCTCCTTTCCTCTCAGCTCAGAAGGGCGTGGCATTTCTGCTCTGTAGAAGACCCTCCTCCATAGAAGACCTTCCTCATACCCAGCTGAAAACATTGGCCGTTCATCACCTCAATCTTAATGGCCAGAATGCAGCCTGCTGGAATTCTTAGAAAAAGTAAGCACATGACAGGAAAATACTGACTGTCCCGAAGAAACCAGTGGAAGAAGTCTTCTTTAAACAGGCCCTAAGTAACCATGAGGGTCCTTTGGGCACATTTACAGAGGTGAAGGTTACAGTGGTGGGAAGAGAGGTCCTATTACAGAAAAGGTGCAAGGGCTATCTCGTTCCTTTAGAGGGGACCATCCCTTCCATCAAGGAGTAGAGACTGCTGCCCAAGGAAGCCACTCCTCAGCCCCAGCCATGGGAGGTTGCTCTCCCTTTCATTGCTGCTTGCAGCCCAGGAAGGTGAGTTGGCTTTGCCCCCAGCTCCATCTCCGAGAGAGCCTTGACTGTCCAAGGGACCTTTGTAATGGTTAGTCTGCTTTCTGAGTTGTTTTCTGTCTATAGGGATCTAAGGAAATGTTGGAGTGGGCACCGCGTCCTTGGGCTTGGCCCCGCGTGATACACCTCACCTTGTCTCTCTCAGGGCCTCTTGTTTGCAAGGCTGTCACGGCTGGTTTAGAATGTTTGCCCGCTGGGCGCCGTGGCTCATGCCTGTAATACCAGCACTTTGGGAGACCAAGGTGGGCAGATCACCTGAGGTCAGCAGTTCGAGATCAGCCTGGCCAACATGGCGAAACCCTGTCTCTACTAAAAATACAAAAAGTAGCCGGGCGTGGTGGCACATGCCTATAATCTCAGCTACTCAGGAGGCTGAGGAAGGAGAATCGCTTGAACCCAGAAGGCAGAGGTTGCAGTGAGCCAAGATCACGCCACTGCACTCTAACCTGGGCGACAGAGTGAGACTCCATCTCAAAAAGAAAAAAGGAATATTTCCTGATTTTTCAGGGCAAGAATGGCCGGTGACACATATTTTACAAACTCCTCATTCCTAACTCTTTGGGGGTAGAGCTCAAGGGAAAGAGAGGCTGGGGGTGGAGGGGCCAGCCACATGGCCCGTGTGGGCCTGGGGTGTGTGTGCCCCTGGCAGCGCTGCTAGGCCAGCTTCACCTGGAACTCAGTGGCACAGAATGTCAGAGCTAGAAGGAGCAGCACCCGGCACCCAGCCCTGTGGCTCACGGGGTGCCCTCCCCTCGCTAATTAATATCTGATTTTGCCCCAGCCGCTGAATCCCAGCTTCTCCCCTGCTTAGGGATCTGCAGCACCCAGTGGCCCTTCATTCTGTGGGATATGTACCTCCAAACCCTCTGACTTAGTGGTTATCAGGTGGGTGATCCCCAGGGAAGGGGCTGATACTCGGGGTGACCTAGTTGCCAGTCAGTTAATCCCGAGAAGGAACCTCCACTCACACATCTGCAAAGTGCAGGCAGGTGGAGGGAGGGAGAGTCTCTGCAGGTCTCAGTCTCCTGCCTTCTGACTTTCAGTTAGTCCCATCTCTAGCCTCATCTCAGTCCGCACCCTGCACTCCCCTGGCTTCCTTGCTGCTTCTCTTACTCTCTGGACTTCACCGAGCAGATCACATCCTTCTTATGCACATCCTTCTCTGTGAGTGTCCTGTCCTGCTGCCTCAGTTACTGCTCCCATCCATTCATGGTCTCCCTATAATTTGTTGCTAATTGCCTCTCTCCTGTAAACCATCTTTTTAGTGGAATCTGAGAAAGGAAAGGAGATAAAGACATGCTTTCAATCCACCGTCTTTGAATCAGCAGTCCTGCAGCATACTTTGGAGGAGCTTTGTCGTATTCCATTCTATTCCTGTGCCTTCTATTTACCCAGTCTCGTATTTTGCACACTTAGATTGTTCCTCCCTACAGCTTCCCCATTAAAAAAACATTTGGTGGGTGCAGTGGCTCACACCTGTAATCCCAGCACTTTGGGAGGCCAAGGCGGGAGGATCTCTTGAGCCCAGGAGTTACAGACCAGCCTGGCCAACATGGTGAAACCCCATTTCTACTAAAAATACAAAAATAAATAAACAAATAAATTAGCTGGGCACTGTGGCACGCACCAGCAGTCCCAGCTACTCAGGAGGCTGAGGTGGGAGGATCACTTGAGCCGAGGAGGTTGAAGCTGCAGTGAGCCAAGATTATGCCACTGCACTCCAGCCTAAGCAAAGAATGAGACTTGTCTCAAAAAAATAAAAACTAAAACAATGTTTGCATAAGTATCCTTGCAGCTAAATCTTTAGACATATTCCTACAGGTGAATTTCTGTAAGAATTTCTGGGTCAAAGGATATGCAAAACTTTAAGATGTTTCTGGTGCATATTGCTAAAATTCTCTTTATAAATATGATACTATTTTGCATTCCCATTAGCAATAAATGTGTCCACTTCTTTCCACCTTTGTCAATACTGAATATCTTTGAACATATGTTTTTGTGTATATAATGTGAACATTCTGCAGTCTTGACTCCAGGGTCAGAGGGCATGCATATTGAAATTTTGATAGATACTGGTGAGTTTACCAGGTTTTTCCCCCCAGCCAGCATATTAGCATACATTTTTCCTCCACATTCTTGCCAACGCTGCAGTATGATTTTAAATTCTTTTCCAATTTGACAGGCTATTTTAATCTGCATTTTATTGATGTCTCCTGAGGTTGACTATTTCTTGTGTGTTCATGCCATTTGTATTTCTTCTCTTGTGGGTTGCCTGTAACCCATTTTTTTCCCTCGTGTGGTTATTGTTTTCTTATTGATTTTAAAGCTGTCTTTATATATTAAGGATATTAATATGCAGAGGGAAATTTATTTTTTCATTTTGTTGACATTTAATTTATTTACCCCTTTTTGTTTGTTCATACATATAATCAATACTTTTTTTTTTCCCCCCGAGACGAAGTCTTGCTCTGTTGCCTAGGCTGGAGTGCAATGGCACAATCTCGGGTCACTGAACCTCCGCCTCCCGGGTTCAAGCAATTCTCCTGCCTCAGCCTCCTGACTAGCTGGGATTACAGGTGCCCTCCCCCACCACGCCCAGCTAATTTTTTGCATTTTTAGGAGAGACAGGGTTTCACCATGTTGGCTAGGCTGGTCTCGAACTCCTGACCTCATGATGCGCCCACCTCAGCCTCCCAAACTGCTGGGATTACAGCTGTGAGCCACCATGCCCGGCTGAATCAATACATTTTCAATTGTAAAATGTCTCAGTCTTTTTCCTGTGTAGTATGCTTCCAGAATTACCTGTTCCCGAACTTCCTTTATATCTTCATTCACTGGGCCTGAGGGATGGGCTGGCCGCAAATGCATCTGTGACTGAGTTCCAGGTTGTGATCCTCGGTTCCTTCAGAAGACAGTGGACAGTTCCTCTGGGGGCTGCTTAGGCACAGTGGCAGCTGGAGGTGGGAGGTTGTTCCGGGGAAGAGGCAGTCCCCACGTGAGCCTTCACATTATTGACCTGGGAGCTGCTGGCTGAAGCATTCCAAGACCCACCTTGAACTGGGGCGATTCAGAGGCAGAGAGTGAACGTCAGGAGGGGCACGATAGGGATGAGCATGGCTGTCATCTCAGCAAGCCCCCACCCCACCCTGGCCACTGACATCTGGCCTCAGGGAGCAGTGCTGGCCACTAGGGCCATGGGAACCAAGCTGGTGTCAAGAGGAGGGGTATTCCTGCCCAAGTCCGTTCTGACCGATTGAGCCTAAGTGGGAGTGAGGACAAGACAAGTTGGACCGCCTGACTTGACTCAATGCTGATTTGGATAAAGCATTGAATCAAGTCAGGTGGTCCAACTTGTCTTGTCCTCACTGTGATAACAGCACAAAATAGCCTCAAATGGCACAGGACAGTGTTGTTTCAAGGCAGGGCCTTACCTTCCAATGTGTGTTTCTCCCAGTGCTTGCTGTATAGATTCGCCTCTTCCCCCCTCGCCCCCCCCCCCCCCCCCCCCCCCCCCGCCCCACTTATCATAGTGACTTCCCGGAGACCTGGTCAGGGAGGAGGCTGACTGGGGTGGATGCTGGGAAATGTCTCTCAGCTGCTGTTGCTGAGCATGAGCTGGGGCCTTCCAGGATCAGGGTGAATTGGAGCCTCATTTTCCCCAGCCGGTTGCCCATGGCCTAGAAAGTAAACTCAGTTTTAGAAATGTGTGAACAGTGCTGTAGGGATTTTTTTAACTTTCAGCAGAGCAGATTCTTCAGCCCTATTTAAGATGCTCTGAACAAACCTTCAGAGTGGCCCTTAGACTCTGCGTAGTATGGCGTTGCTGTTCAGAGAGACAACTCCACATTTTCCTCCCAAAAATTAGGGATAGGAACCAAATACCACATGTTCTCACATGAAAGTGAGAGCTAAGTGATGAGAACTCATGGACACAAAGAGGAACAACAGACACTGGGGCCTGCTTGAGGGTGGAGGCTGGGAGGAGGGAGAGGAGCAGAAAAAATAACTATTGCCTCCTAGGCTTAGTGCCTGGGTGATGAAATAATCTGTACAACAAACCCACGTGACACCAGTTTACCCATATAACAAACCTGTAGAGGTACCCCTGAGCCTAAAATAAAAGGTCTTTTTGGTGTTTTTTTTTGTTGTTGTTTTTTGTTTTTGTTTTTTTTGAGACAGAGTTTCACTCTTGTTGCCCAGGCTGGAGTGCAGTGGCATGGTCTCGGCTCACTGCAACCTCCGCCTCCCAGATTCAAGCGATTCTCCTTCCTCAGCCTCCCAAGTAGCTGGGATTACAGGCATGAGCCACCACGCCTGGCTAATTTTGTATTTAGTAGAGACTGGATTTCTACATGTTGGTCAGACTGGTCTTGAACTCCCGACCTCAGGTGATCCACCAGCCTCGGCCCCTACAAAGTGCTGGGATTACAGGTGTGAGCCACCGCGCCCTGCAAATTTTTTTTTTTTTTTTAAATTAGGCATAGTTGGCTGGGCACAGTGGCTCATGCCTGTAATCTTAGCACTCTGTAAGGCAGAGGCGGGCAGATCACTTGAGGCAAGGAGTTCGAGACCAGCCTGGCCAACACAGTGAAACCCCATCTTTACCAAAAAACACAAAAATTAGCCAGGCATGGTAACATGCACCTGTAGTCTGAGCTACTCGGGAGGCTGAAGTACATGAGAATCGCTTGAACCCGGGGGGCGGAGGTTGCAGTGAGCCAAGATTGTACCACTGCCCTCCAGCCTGAACGACAGAGTGAGAGAGGTGCATCCTCAGAAGAGTCTTCCAAAACAACCGTTCTCTCTCATCTTACTCTGTTTTCTTAGCAGTTACAACCTCAGCAATAATAGTACCAACTATGTTCCAGACACTCTTGTAAAAGCTTTTTGTGTGTGAATGCATTTGATCCTCATGTTAACCTTACAAAAGAAGACTGTTACTCCACAGACAAAGAAACTGAGTCCTAAGGGAGGCTAATGGGATAGCTGGGCACTGGGAGTTATCTATTCAGTAAACGTTTATTGGGCCCTCATTATGGACTAGGCTCTGTGCTAGGATCTGGGGATACAGAAGTCATAATCTTTGCATTCCAGTCATCAGCAGACCAATGTTCCAAGACCATATTGGGTCAGTGACTCCTCTCTGAGACCCTGGACAAGTTGCCTACACAGATACCTGTGCTTTATTTTACCCATCTGTAAAAGGGAGTTAAAGGGATGACCCCCAGCTCCTCTGGGTTGGTTCTTGTGAGATATATGGGTGAAACCACTTTGAGACATGCACAGTGGGGCACAGATGCAGGATGTCACTGGGTATACTTATTCTGGGACCAGGAAACAACAAGCACATCCCCCTCCTCCTACCTGGATGAAGGAATGGTGGAGAATCAGCCACTATTGATCTCTATCCTGGTGGTACTAAGTTTATCAGATTCCCCCCATCTCCTGCCCTTACTCGTGGGCATTGTATAACATCAGAGGATTCTTAAATGTCTCAAGGATTCCAGCTAGAATCTCAAAATCATTTTTTGGCCTGCTGCTAGAAGAGATTCTGTGCTTCTATACCTGGCCAGTAGGATTATGGCATTTGAGGCTGCAGTCCCATATGATTGGAAGTGGTTGGTTATAGGAAGAGGTGACCACTGAAAAGTCCCTTGCCTGTTGATGGCACCTTTTGAGGAAACTGTTCTGATTCATTATTAGGCTGCCAGTCTGGCTGTTTTAATTCCAACAGTTCCAACAGCTGTTGTTATTCTGGAACCTAATACAAAAGCACTGTTTTGCTTTCTATCATTTTTGCCAAAATCATTAGTTAAAAACAAGCTTGTGGTAATAGATGATACATGGGTGCATGGTGGAGAAACAGCCCCATGAAAAAGGAGTCTCACTCCTTGTCACCCTCCTGAGATGGGCTATAAAGAATGGGATGATCAAACCTTAGAGCAAAGCAAGCTAGGGTGTCTGGCCCCATCCTCCTGGATTGTATGTCAGGGGAGGCTTTGGTCTCCAGTTCTTGCCCTGGGCCCCACCCGCCTTTCTGTCATTCTGTTTTGTTTCCTGTGTCTAATTTGTTGCACGATCTGTTAATAACCAAACATGCCCTCACAAGTTGGGAAATATTTGCAGAGTGATAAAGCAATTGTGTTATAATCTCCTACTTTCCAACAGAGACAGGCATCAGACCTGCATACTCTGAGAAGCATCCAGGCTTTGGAACCTACTGATTCTGCATTTAATTTGATTCATTTGCATTGCTACCACCCTCATACGGCCCCTGTCACCCCTTCCATCCAGCCTGCCACCTGGCAAGCCAGTTGCCTGGCCAGTGTTGCACTGAATTTTTTTTTATTTTAATTTTTCCTCTAGATTTGAGAGTACATGTGCAGGTTTGTTACAAGGGTATATTGTGTGATGCTGAGGTTTGGGTTTCAGTTGAACTCATTACCCAGGTAGTGAACATAGTACCCAATAGGAAGTTTTTCAACCTTTGCCACCCTCCCCCATTTTGGAGTCCCCTGTGTCTGTCCTCATCCATGTGTACCCCTGTTTTTAGCTCCCACTCATAAGTGAGAACATGTGGTATTTGTTTTTCTACTTCTGTGTTCATTCATTTAAGATAATGGCCTCCAGCTGCATCCATGTTGTTCCATGTTGCTGTGAAGGACGTGATTTCATTGCTCTGTGGCCCCAGGCTGGAGTGCAGTGGTGCTATCACATCACAGCTCACAGCAGCCTCGAACTCCTGGATTCAATCCATCTTCCCAACTCAGCCTCCTTAGTATCTGGGACTGGGACTACAGGTGCACACACCACCACAGCCAGCTAATATTAGTTGTTTTTTTTTTTTTTTTTTTTTTTTTTGGAGAGGCAGGGTTTCATCACGTTCTCCTGCCTGGTCTCAAGCTCCTGGGTTCAAATGATCCTCCTGCTTCAGCCTCCCAAAGTTCTGGGATTACAGGTGTGAGTCACCAAACTCAGCTTTTTTTTTTTTTTTTAATTATTTGTGGAGACAGGTTCTCAATATGTTGCCTAAGCTGGTCTTGAACTCCTGGGCTCAAATAATTCTCCCACCTTGGCCTCCCAAATGCTGGGATTATAGACATAAGCCACCACACCCAGCCAATTTCTTTTTCGTTTGTTTGTTTGTTTGTTTGTTTGAGATGGAGTCTCGCTCTGTTGCCCAGGCTGGAGTGCAGTGGTGCAATCTCGGTTCACTGTAAGCTCTGCCTCCCAGTTTCACGCCATTCTTCTGCCTCAGCCTCTCTAGTAGCTGGGACTATAGGCACCCACCACCACGCCTGGCTAATTTTTTTTTTTTTTTTTTTTTTTTTTTTTTAGTAGAGACGGGATTTCAGCATATTAGCCAGGATGGTCTCAATCTCCTGACCTTGTGATCTGCCCGCCTCGGCCTCCCAAAGTGCTGGGATTACAGGCGTGAGCCACTGAACCTGGTCCAATTTCATTCTTTTTTATGGCTGCATAGCATTCCATGGCATACATGTGCCACATTTTCTTTATCCAGTCTACTGTTGATGGGCATCTAGGTTGATTCCATGTCTTTGCTATTGTGAATAGTGCTGCAGTGAACATATGAGTGCATGTGTCTTTTGGTGGAATGATTTATTTTCTTTTGGGTATATATCCAGTAATGGGATTGCTGAGTTGAATCGTAGTTCTATTTTTAGTTCTTTGAGAAGTCTCCAAACTGCTTTCCATGGTGGCTGAAATAATTTACACTCCCACCAACAGTATATAAGCATTCCCTTTTCCCCACAGCCTCACCAACATCTGTTATTTTTTGACTTTTTAATAATAGCCATTTGGACTGGTGTGGCATGGTATCTCATTATAGCTTTGATTTGCATTTCTCTGGTGATTAGTGATGTTGAGCATTTTTTCCATATACTTTTTGACCACTTGTATGTCTTCTTTTGAGAAGTGTTTGTTCATGTCCTTTGCCCACTTTTTAGTGGGGTTATTTTTTTTTCTTGTTGATTTATTTAAGTTCCTTATAGATTCTGGATATTAGACCTTTGTCAGATGCAGAGTTTGCAAACATTTTAACCCGTTCTGTAGGTTGTCTGTTCACTCTGTTGATAGTTTCTTTTGTTGTGCAGAAAGTCTTTAGTTTAATTAGGTCGCACTTGTCAATTTTCATTTTTGTTGCAATTGCTGTTGAGGATTTGGTCATAAATTTTTTTCCAAGGCTGACGTCCAGGTGACTATTTTCTAGGTTTTCTTCTAGGATTTTTATAGTTTTAAGTCTTACATTTAAGCCTTTAATCCGTCTTGAGTTAATTTTTATGTATAGTGATAAATAGGGGTCCAGTTTTAATCTTCTGCATATGGTTAGCTAGTTTTCCAAGCACTGTTTATTGAATAGGGAGTTCTTTCCCCATTGTTATTTTTGTCGATTTTGTTGAAGATCAGTTGGTTGTAGGTGTGTGGCTTTATTTATGGGTTTTCTCTTCTCTTCCATTGATCTACGTATCTGTTTTTGTACCAGTACCACGTTGGTTTGGTTACTATAGCCTTGTAGTATAGTTTGAAGTAAGGTAATGTGATACCTTCAGCTTTGTTCTTTTTGCTTAGGATTGCTTCGGCTCTTTGGGCTCATTTTGATTCCATATGAATTTTACAATAATTTTTTCAAATTGTGTGAAAAATGATGTTGGCCATTTAGGTAGTATGGACATTTTAAGGATATTGATTCTTCTGATCCAAGAGCATGGAATGGTTTTTCATTTGTTTGTGTCATCTATAATTTTGTTGAGCAGTGTTTTGTAGTTCTTGTAGAGATATTTCACCTCCTTTGTTAGATGTATTCCTGGGTATTTGGGCGGGTAGGCTGTTGTAAATGGGATTGCATTCTTGATTTGGCTCTTTCTGAGCACTAATTATGGACCAGACCCTATGCTAGGCTGTGGGAATACCAAGATTAGCAAGTCTTCCACTTTATGTCTCCACCTTCTCTTTGATGTTGGTTCAACAAATGCCAAGCACATTCCATCCATGTAATGTCCCTGTTGCCTCAGACATGTCACTTGATCAGAACACTTTGGCAACAATCTGTTCTGAAATAAAGTTCCAACTCCTGAGCCTGGCATTTAGATCTCCCCATTGCACTGCCCTGGCCTGGCAAACAGCCCATCTCTCACTCCTCCTATTACCAGGTAGACCTGCTCACTGTCCCTAAACATGTCTCACTGGCTGCCTTCTCCTGTCTAGTTCCACTCAACCTTTGGGGCCGACCAAGGCTCACCTGCTTAGGAAAACCTGGCAAGACATGTTGCCTCCTGGTTTGGGACTTGGAGGCACCTATGATTGCACTTTTCACTGGGTGCTCATCATGCTACCTTGTATCCTGGTCTTTCTCCATGGTTGTCTCACCTTCCCTATTGTCAAGTTGCTGGGATTCTTGCTTCATTGGTATCTTTCCTCTCCCATGACAGAATGAAGGGCTGACCTATGGAAGTTATCCATCAGTATCCCTAATGAAAACCCGGGGAGGCCAGGCGCGGTGGCTCACACCTGTAATCCCAGCACTTTGGGAGGCTGAGGCAGGGGGAATCACAAGGTCAGGAGACCAGCCTGGCCAGTATGGTTAAACCCCATCTCTACTAAAAATACAAAAATTAGCCGGGCGTGGTGGTGCATGCCTGTATTCCCAGCTACTTGGGAGGCTGAGGCAGAAGAATCAGTTGAACCCAGGAGGTAGAGGTTGCAGTGAGCCGAGATCATGCCACTGCACTCCAGCCTGGGCGACAGAGTCAGATTCCATCTCAAAAAAAAAAAAAAAAAACTGGGAGAAAGTTGCACCTCCTTTATCACCTCTTCCTGACAGTTCCTTAGTTCTGCTGCTGAACTAGAGAAGGTCAGAATTTACCACTCTTAGACAAATACCTGTTTTGTTGAATCCCTATTTTTTCATTCAGATAGGCCATGGAGAGGGCGGGGTAATGGAGAGTATGAGAACAGGTGCTCCTTATCCTCTGCTTGCCCCCCTCCTCCCAGTGCCATTCTCTGCCCTGCTGTGGCCTGGGAGACCAACCCCAGTGAATTGTGTCAACTAGGCTCCTTTACTTTACCTTCCAGGTGTGGTTGGGTTTGGCCAGTAGGAGGCACCAGTAGGCGATCCAAGAACAAGAGGAAAGCAGGAAGCATTAATCCCCCTGCTTCCTCTCAGCCTCATCAGTTTTCTGGCAATGGCTATCTTTTACAGCTACAGCCCCCTTCCAGTCCTCCAGACGCACTGGGCTACAGTAACACTGTTCTGCCTTCTTGCCCTTCACATTTAGCATTTAGCATCTGCGTGCTGCACCATATATTGCTGGTTGCCTTAATCCTCCCCACACCTCTCTAACTTGTTCATTTATTAAATTATTTTTATTTAAATTCTTTTGATCATTATCGATAGTATCTGAGAGTCAAACTTACAGGTTTAGTTATCTGTCCCAATATACAACCCCATGAACTGATCTATGTTATTTTCTTGAAAAGGGCATTTTGCTTTATTTGGGGCAGGGGGGTTGCATTCAGAAGAATTTATAATAAAAATTTGTCTCCTGGTCCCTTCCCTTCCTAACCCAGATCCACTCCTTGGAGGCACTTTTAACTCAATTTTATTTTATTTTATTTTATTTGACATTTGCCTCCATATTTTCAATAATGTGCTTTAATTTGACTCCTATTTTAGAAATTACCTGTTGACTTTCTGTTATGATAGATAACAATTTAACTCCCTTATACCATCCCTCTACCTCTCCTCCCCACATCCTCACAACAAAGTTTTATTATTATTTATAGTTCCTCTGCTTAGTTACCTTTGTAAGTAAGATCCTTACTGTCATATTTCTTGTTTCTTAACAACGGTACTTCCTGCGTCCCTGTGCAGTAAAATGGCAGTATTTGCGTTCTTACCTAATTTGCCTTCCACGTTCCAACTTCTGTCATCTCTGCTTTTACTTTTACATTGTTAAGATTGATAACATTTATATTTTTATTTTGCAGCTGCCATTCAGTCTTTTATGCTTTATCTACAGGTTGATCTTAAAGGCTGAAAAACTAGGAGATAGGGCTTATGTTATTGTGATTGCATAAATGACAAGTTGCACATTGACAATCCACCGTTGGACATACTTGTTTGATGTGCCCAGTGATTTTTTTTTTAGGCTTACAGCCAACATTTAAAAATTGGTAGAGTTTTTTATAAAAGATCTAGAGTTTGGGGTTTTGTTTTAAAAATTGGAAGTTCTGGCACATATGGTCTGACTTCCCACATATAGTAACACTCTGCTGGAGTCTGTCCCCTTTGGAACAGGCATTCCTACTCCAGTTTGCCACAGTTCCCACCACTCACAGCATATGCAAGTGTTCCAATACCTGACTTGCTCATGTATTTACTTACTTACCTGCCCCTGAAGGCATTTAAGTGCGTGACCCTGGCCGGGCGCGGTGGCTCAAGCCTGTAATCCCAGCACTTTGGGAGGCCGAGACGGGCGGATCACGAGGTCAGGAGATCGAGACCATCCTGGCTAACACAGTGAAACCCCGTCTCTACTAAAAATACAAAAACTTAGCCGGGCGAGGTGGCGGGCGCCTGTAGTCCCAGCTACTCGGGAGGCTAGGGCAGGAGAATGGCGTAAGCCCGGGGGGCAGAGCTTGCAGTGAGCTGAGATCCGGCCACTGCACTCCAGCCTGGGTGACAGAGCGAGACTCCGTCTCAAAAAAAAAAAAAAAAAAAAAAAGTGCGTGACCCTGATGCTTGATGTGTTATTCTCTTCGGAGCCAAGTAATATACTATGGATACTTTAACAGCTTTAATTTTTCTAAGAGTTTCTCCTTGCCTTTTTTAAAAAACTATTTGCTGTTATTATATCCTCATTATTTTCTGTCAAACTCTCTAGCCAGTTGGGTATTTTGTGTATTCCCCTTTCTCCCAGGGTCTTCTATTCTTCTCAAATTTGATTTCATTCTAGGTCTGCTACAGAGCTGTCACCTGAGATTTCTTTGACTACTTTACTAGATTGGTTCTACTGCTTCCTGGATCTCAAATATTTTTTCAGGGTGGGGTTTGAGGGGGTCTCAGGGTTGGGGGTGGTCAGTTTAGTTTCTCCAGAGAAGGAAATTCCCTTTTTTTTTTCTTTTTTTTGACTTGGAAGAATAGATAACCTGGCTGCTTCATGAGCTACCTATGAAGGGCGCAAATCTTCTGACTTCAGATTTTTTAAAATTCCCCCCTTTTCAGCCTCCTATCTGATTCCTGCCCTCCATTGTTCTGGCATCTCTGAGTCATGAGCCTCTGGCCATTTTGCCAGGCTAATGGAATCTCATAATATTTGAATGCTGGGGCTCAGGCTTCCTGTGCTTGCATCATTAGTTTCTAATCTTCCATATTCTGTCTGTTTTCCACAAAGTTGTCCCAGTCTCTGTCCTGGGTAGCCCTCACCTGTTCCCTTTATTGTTGAAGTTATGCCTTTTTAAAAACATTCTTAGGCTGGGTGCAGTGGCTCACGCCTGTAATCTCAGCACTTTGGGAGGCCGAGGCAGGTGGATCACCTGAGGTCAGGAGTTAAAGACCAGCCTGGCCAACATGGTGAAATCCCATCTGTACTAAAAAATAAAAAAGTTAGCCGGACGTTGTGGCAGGCACCTGTAATCCCAGCTACTCAGGAGGCTGAGGCAGGGAGAATTGCTTGAACCTGGGAGGAGGAGGTTGCAGTGAGCCAAGATCTCGCCACTGCACTCCAGCCTGGGCGAAAGAACGAGACTTTGTCTCAAAAAAAAAAAAAAAAAAAATTCTTTCACTTTTGTTTTGGTGGTGATGTGTTCACATGGAGAGGATATAAATGAATGCAGTTAATGTATTCGTCTTTAATAGGTTGTGCTCAGAATTGATCTCAACCCTTCTTGAATCTGTTTAAATTGTTGGCCTATCTCAGTGTAAGAGCCAATAGGCTAAACACTCCACCACCTAAAGTGGGAACTTTTAATCCTAAATTTACCCCTTTAGGATTTAGGACAGGTTTCATAAATCCTAAAGGGGTAAATTTAGGATTCAAAGTTGGATTGAATAGACGTATAATAATGTAATATAATTTAGTTATGGCCGGGCACGGTGGCTCATGCCTGTAATCACAGTACTTTGGGAGGCCGAGGCAGGTGGATCATTTGAGGTCAGGAGTTCGAGACCAGCCTGGCCAACATGGTGAAACTCCATCTCTACTAAAATACAAAAATTAGTTGGGCATGGTGGTGGGTGTCTGTGATCCCAGCCACTCTGGAGGCTGAAGCAGAAGAATTGCTTGAACCCAGGAGGCAGAGGTTGCAGTGAACTGAGATCATGCCATTGCACTCCAGCCTGGGAGAGAGAGTGAGACTCCATCTCAAAACAAAAACAAATAATAATAATATAATGTAATATAATATATAATATATTCTATTATATGTCTATTGAATCCACCTTTTTTTTTTTTTTTTTTTTTTTTTGAGACACGGTCTCACTCTGTCACCCAGGCTGGAGTACAGTGGCACGATCATGGCCTTGACCTCCAGGCTCAAGCAGTCCTTCCACCTCAGCCTCCCAGGTAGCTGGGACCACAGGCACACACCATCACACCCAGTTAATTTTTAAATTTTTTTGTAGACATGGGGTTTCCCTATGTTGTCCAGGCTGGTTTCGAACTCCTGGGCTCAAGTGATCCTCCTGCCTCAACCTCCCAAAATGCTAGGATCACAGGCATGAGCCCGTGTGCCCGGCTCATACTTTTTTTTAACAATCAAATTAAGAGCTTGTATTGGTTAGGGCAACATTAGCTGCTGTAATCATCTCCCACATTTCAGGAGTTTAACATGAATGAAGTTTATTTCTTGCCCTTGTAACAGTCAATGCAAGTGTTTCTGGTTGTAACTGGCTTTCCTCTACAAGGTAATTTAGGGATCTACATGCCTTGTCTCTGTCACTCTGCTATACTCTGGAGCATGCATCTTCAAATGGGGGCAGTATCATGCCCAAGGGGGCAAAGATCTTGGAGGCCGAAAAATCTTATATTTTGATGCATAAATCACAGACATCTACATGGTACATAAGCAGATATAGAGTATATCTGTGGTGTGAAAATGTCATGGAGGAAAGTGATTAGGAAAAAAAATGTCTAAAAAGGTCCCTTAGGAGGGCAACAATGAAGAAAAGGTGGAGAAACACTGCCACAGGCCTATGAGGACTCTTCATTCAGGTGGAAGGGAAACAGAAGATGGAGAAGGCTCACCCGCTTCTTAACCACCTTGACCCAAAAGCGACACAGGTTACTTGGCCCACATTTCATTGGAGAGAACTAGTCAGGGAGTTCCACCTTGCTGCAGGAGGAGCTCGGAAATGTAGTCTCTGGCTGGCCACACTTCAGAGTACCTCTAAGTGAGGACTCTTAGCCAAAGAAGGGAGAGCATCAATTTTGGAGGATGGTTGGCCTCCCAATACAGGAATCAACCAATGTTGTCTTAAAGGACGAGGTACTACATATTTTGGGCTTGCAGCCATGGTATCTATTGTAACTACTAAACTCTGCTCATTGCAGCTAAAAGCAGCTGTAGATAAATAATACTGAAATGAATGGGCGTGGCTGTTCTAATAAAGCTTTATTTACATAAACAGGCAGCTGATTGGCCTGCAGGCTGTAGTTGTCCAGCCCCTGAGTATCCATTCTGGAGCCTTTCAGTTGTCCCCATTACCTCTGCTTCTTGGGACCTAACCCGCATTTCCTTTATTCCAGTGCCTAACTGGAGCCTAGAGCTTCCTCTCAACTGAATAAAGGTTTTGTCTTGGCTGTTTCACTGAAAACAGTGGAATATGACCCTGTACCAAGTGAAGTGACCCTTTCCCAAGACTGCAGAAAAGAAAGAAATTTTGTCTGTGTCAGTCCAGTGTTAGCTGTGCCCACAGCCACCCAACATACTAGGGGTAGAGTGCCTGGCACTCAGTAGTAAGTGCTCAGAAATTTCCTGTATTCAGTGTTGAGCATTGGCTTAAAACTACCTGCATTCAGTGAAATAAGACCTTGGAGAATATGGACCTCTATTTCTTGTAGCATTAGAGTGGATTATTATTCAATGGTTAACACTAGTATTTACAAAGAACTTCGGTTTTTTTGTTTTTTTGGTTTTTTTGGAGACAGAGTCTCGTCCTGTCACTCAGGCTAGAGTGTAGTGGTGCGATCTCGGCTCACTGCAGCTTCCAAGCGATTCTCCTGCCTCAGCCTCCCGAGTAGCTGGGATTACAGGCGCCTGCCACCACGCCCAGCTAATTTTTGTATTTTTAGTAGAGACAGGGTTTCGCCATGCTGGCCAGGCTGGTCTTGAAACTCCTGACCTCAGGTGATCCGCCTGCCTCAGCCTCCTGACGTTCTGGGATTACAGGCGTAAGCCACTGCACCTAGCCTAGAACTTTTAGTAACATGACAAAATGCTTATTTTATAAGCAGGATTCAAAATTATGTATACAATATAATCTCAACTATATCTTAAAAAGTTCAGCAAAAAAAAATTCTCAACAAGTGATGGAGTTTTTCTTCTTTTTATTTTGTATCTGTTTTCTAAAATTTTTACAGTGAACATGTTTTATATGTGGAGAAGAATGTTATTTTAAAAATTATTGAGGTCTGGGAGCTAACGCTTATAATCCCAGCACTTCAGGAGGTCAAGGCAGGAGGCTTGCTTGAGCCCAGGAGTTCAAGAGCAGCCTGGGCAACAAAATGAGACCCTGTCTCTGTGAATTTTTTTTTAATTAGCCAGGGATGATGGTGCACACCTCTAGTCCCAGCTTCTTGGGAGGTTGAGGTGGGAGGATTGCTTGAGCCTGGGAGGTTGAGGCTGCAGCAAGCCATGGTCATGCCACTGCACTCCAGCCTGGGCAACAGAGCAAGACTCTGCCTCAAAACAAACAAACAAAAACTACTGAGGAGGAAATTAGTGCTGAGTGAGGGTATAATTATCCAACAGGTTCTTCCTTCCTGCTTCACAGACAAAACTAATTCACTGAGACCACAGTATTGCAGTAGACAAAGAGTTTAAGGCAGAGCCAGCCAAGCAGAAAGACTGGAGTTATTACTCAAATTGGTCTCCCAGAGAACTCAGAGGCTAGGGTGTTCTATGGATAATTTTGTGGACAGGGGAATGGGTGCTGCTGATTGGTGAGGGTTGAAATCATAGGGCTGTGGAAAATGGTACTTGTGCGCTGAGTCAGCCTCTACATTAGGGGGCCACAGGACAGGTTGTCATGAGTCCCAGGTCCTGGTAGAGTCAGTTGGTTGCCAGAATGCAAAAGTCTGAAAAGCATCTCAAAAGACCCATCTTAGGTTCTACAGTAGTGATGTTATCTATAGGAGCAATTGGGGAAGTCACAAATCTTGTGACCTCTGGCCACATGACTGCTGAGTAGCAAAGGATTATAAAAAGGCAAGTTGGGCGGGGGGGTAGCTGGTTATCCTTTAGCTACACCTACATGTTAGCAGAATTCAGGCCCCTCCCATAATCCTAATCTTGTGGCCTTTGATTACTATTACAAAGGCCATTTTGGTCCCTGAGCAAGGAGGGGGTTCATTTCAGGGAGGGACTATTATCATCCTTGCTTCAAAGTTAGAACGATAAACTAAATTCCTCCCATGGTTAGCTTGGTCTACACCCAGGAATGAGGGAGGACAGCTGGCTTGAGGGGAAAGAGGCAAGATGGAGAGAGCCATGCTAGACTCCTCTCACTGTCATAATCTTTGCAAAGGTGTTTTCAAGAGTATTAATGAAGGTGTCTGCCTGCTTGTGCACACGTAAGCATGCACCTGAAAATGCCATCCAAAATTTTGTTAGAACAAAGTCACTATGAGGCAACCCCCTTTATCTATCCTCCCCAAGTTAGAAAAGCTTCTTTGGATAGTGACCAGGAAGGGTTCTGAACTGCTTCTACACTGAGGCATTCTTCTCATTTCTTAGTAATGAGACCCTCACCTAGATTTTCTTTCTACTGAGGCAGACCGGCCTCTCTGGATGAATCATCAAGATTAGCAATGCGGGGAGGAGGCGGTGTATGCTTGGGGTTAACTGCATGCCAGAGTCATTGGTCATCACAGCCACTTCCCCAGACCCATGGACTTTCTTGACTTTGGGGGAGAAATGAAATAGCTTGTGACTTGAAATGCCATTTGTGTAGACCCATTAGCGAGGCAGCCTGACGTCCAGGTGCCCCCACCCCCAGTGGAGCAGAGAACAACTCATTCTGCAGGAGGAACCAAATCTGAGATCATCCCAAAACAGCCTCTTATTTTCTAGGCCTCCCTTGGGTCCTCACGTGTATCTTCCAGGTACCGTGAGGATAGGTGTGGGTCCTCTCCCCTGAAAGGAGAACACCCCCCCACAAGTCCTTCCTGTTCAGCCTCTGCCTGTGTTTCTGCTGATGATGTCCTTCTTGAGCCTTGAGCTGTCTGCACACTGGTCCCAGCCTGTGCCTTCCACACTGCTCAGACCTGCAGCATTCTCCAGCCCTCAGCTACTTTGCTATGACGTCGAGGGGTGGCGGGGGGGGGGGGGGGTGGTGTTCCTCTCCCCAACCCTGACCCAGGAGTCCCACCTGGTCTCTTGAAGGACATCAGCTGCTGGGAGACAGCCCAATGGCCCCCCTTCATTTGACCTCCTTTGTCTCTACTCCAGGAGCTCCCTCTTAGCTCCAAGTTAGGTTAGGGTGACCTCGTCCCAGCCTCTTTGCCTCTACCCCTGCTTCTGTGTTCTGAGCGCCGATCCTAGAGCCCTTCTCTTTCATCCCAACGTGGGTACTCTAGACCTGGATGTGCCACGTGTAAGGATCACACTCCAGCAGGCACGAGGCATTAGAAAGTCCTTGGTGTGTGCTTCTGTGAGCATCCAGACTTCTTAGTGTGACTTGTGAGGCCCTGCATCAGGGTTTGTCAACCTTAGTGCTATTGATATGTGGAACTAGAGAATTCTGTCTTGAAAGGGACTGTCCTGCACATTGTAAGATGTTTAGCAGCATCCCTGCCCACCAGGTGCCAATAGCACTTCCCTAGTCGTGAAACAGAAACATCTCTAGACACTGCCAAATGTCCTCTGGAAGGCAAAATCACTCCAGGTGGAGACCACTACCCTCCATAATGGAGACCCCCTCCTACCACGCTGCCTCATCCCACCAACTGCACACCTGCCACACGCATGCTCATCCCTACCAGGGTCACTGCACTCACTGTCCCCACTGCTCTGAACGTTCTCTCCTCACATCTTCATGCTCTGCTCATTTAGGTCTCAGCTCAACTGACACCTCCTTACCTTGGCCTTTCCTAAGCTCCCTATGCAGCCAACCCATTCACTCCATCAAGTGCATACTTCTGTTTTGTTTTAAAATCACGTTTAGAATCTCTGACCTTGTTCCTACCGCTTTCCTCCTGGTTTTCACTGTCCCAGCCACACCTTTCTAATTCCTCAGTCACATCCGGCATGTACCCACCAACAGGGTTCTTGCTGTTCCTCCTCCTAGAATGCTCTTTCCCCAGATCTCATTGTTCTTGTTCCTTCAGGCCTTTGCTCAGATATCACCTTCTCAGAGAGGGCTTCCCTGGCTATTTCCTATTTCATTGTTTCCCGTAGCATCTACAGCCATCTAATACACTATACACTTTAATTATAATGATTTTTATTTTCTGTTTCTCCCTATTAAAATGAAATCTCCATGAGGGCAGGGAGTTTTGTCTTCTTTGTTCACTGTTGCATGCCAGTCACGGAGAACAATGCCTCGTGTTGAGGCACTCGGCCAGTATTTTTTTAGATGCATGAGCTTAATTTTGCAAGGCTTGCTGGGACCTCTGCCCTAGTTTAACTGTGCACATTTGAACGCATCGGGTGAGCTTGGCTTCTTGTTGTAAAACAAGGGATTTATGTTGATGAAGAGTTCTGTCAGGGTAGACTCATACTCTAAAGCATGTTTTCTTGTGAATAGAGATGTTTACAAAGCACAAAGCAGTGAATTTGCTAATAGTTCTTTTTATTGGCATCAGCTAGAGTTCTGAATTTAGCTGAAGCTTATACTTACCATGCCATGGTAGAGATTTTCATTTCCTAATATGTACATGCACTTGTCTAAAAGTAATTAGTCTTCAATTATGAGCCACAAGAGGTCAGGACCACCACTATGGCACCTCTCCAGAAGGGGCCCTGCCTGATAAGCGCAAAAAAAAACCTTTAGGGCCGCACCTCCGGCTGTTCCCTGTTTACCAGGATCTTGTTTATTTCTCATCTCTCCTGGATCCCGGCTTATTCCTTTGCTTTTTGTCTTACTAGGCCCTCATCCTTGTCTCAAAATCCCTGTCCTTACCTCCATGATCCATGAAGACCATGGCTGTCAGAAGGCAGCGTAGAAGTGAATCTGCAGCACCTCCCGACTTGGAGCCCAGGAAGTCCTGAATATGACCAGGAGAGTTCTCAAGGCCCACATCTCCTAACATGTTAAAATCCAAGGTCTTTCAAGGAAGCCCCACCACATATGCCTTCAGGGACCTGGCCAACCCTGCCAGCCTCTCCCATAGATTCTCCCTCATATGGTCACAGTGCCAGAAATCCCAACCCCTGGGGCTCAGTGAAGGCCCTTGGGTCTTCAAGGGAATTCCCTGTTCTGGGGCCCACATCCCAGGAGAGGGCACAACTTGAGCATGTTTGCATCCTGGTAAGGGTTACTGGGAAGGCTCAGATTTACAGGCGACAGATGGAGAGGGGCTGGTGGGAGAGTTAGGATGTTGCAGAGAAGACCCCTTTTCCAGCTTATGTAATCGCTCCAAGGAAAGAGAGAGAAACAGAGAGAGAGAGATGGAGCTTAGCAAGTGAGTTCCTGGCTGCTTGTCATATGAAGAAAACTGATGTGAACGACACTTTCCTCCTCTGCTTCCTGCCCTGCTTTTTTGTTCTTTGTATCGTGAATAATATGAATACAGGAGCCTCATACTTAGAGTTATTTTTACAAGGTCTCCTCTCTGGTTCAGATGACTCAGAGCCAGAGCCTTCTCTTGAAGACGTTCCTTGGGAAGCACCAGAGAGATGCCGAACCCCAGGCAATCTCAGGGTCACAAGTGGGTGTCCTGGAAGTGTGGTCTGGAAGGAAAGCCTTATTGAAGGCAAGCCTTCTGCTGGTTCCCCTCTCTGCCCAGCCGGCCCTGCCTTTTTCTCACCATCTTTTCCTGCTTCAGCAGAAACAATCAGGCCCGCTTGCCAGTCTGGAGATGAGCAGAGGGCACTGCCCCAGGGTCGAGCCTGTAAGCTGTGGGTAGATGAGGGGAATCTGTAGGCCCCAAAAGACTGGGTGGCTCTAGTCTGAAGGCAAGAAAACTATTTGGGCAAGGAGAAGGAAGATTGGTAGAACCTATTTCGTGTCTGTCTCCCACACTGCCCTCTGTGTCCCACACTGCCCTTGTGTTCCTGGAGAGTGGGGACTGCCTCTGACCGTTCTTCCAAACATGACACCCAGCACTAAGACCCAGTGCATGTGTGTGGAGTTGATGAATTAATGAAAGGGAAGCCCCTTTCCATGGGTAAAGCCAAATTACCCGGATGCGAGTACAACACAAACCCGCGTGCCTGAGGAGGATGGAGCATCTGTATCTGCTCCCGAAGGTGCGGATGCCCAGACCTCGGCACACCCAGCACCAGCATTGTCTGCTTTGACCCATCATAACCACTCTGAGAGGCCACGGAGGTTGTTTCCATTTTACAGAGGGGAATGCCGAGGGTCAGAGAGATTGGGTGACGTGCCTGTTGTGCATTTTGTAAGCGGCACAAGGGGATTCTTCTGCCCCACTTCTACCGACTCCATGATCCAGTGCTGCCTTGAATCCTCAGAAACTCCAAAGTAGGGGCTTCCTGCTTCTGAGAAAGACTCCATAGCTCTTTTTTGGACACAGCTGCAGTGCCATCCTTCTGGGAGAGCCAGCCTGGAGCAAGACAGCTGGGACTCATCTATCTGCTGCCCAACAAACCTTGGAAGGAGTGTGATAGGAAAGTTCCATTCAGACCGCTGTTCTCTGTGGCTCTGGGGAAAAGGCATGATGGGGGAGATGCCCTTTTTCCTCCTGTTAATCTGCCCTCATCCCTGACTCCCTTTCCTGCTGTCTTCTATCCGACCACACAGTCCCCAGCTTAAAACCAAGGTGGATGGAAAAGGCTTCAAGTTGATCATGAAACTCAGAATGCATTTTCCTGTAGAAGTAGCTGGAATGCGATGCTTCGTCTGCCCATGATATATCTGAAATAGAAGAGTAATAGCATTGGCCCCGTAGAGAATTAGTATTAATGTTGATGATTTAATTAATGAATTAATAATAAGCCAGCACCCGCTCTTACTTGGAAGACGACAACAGCTCTCTCCACTCTTGTCCTCTTATAGTTTGTTCTCCACGTGAAAAGTGAATCAGACCCCATCACTCCTCTGCTCATAGCCCTCCATGATCTCTTACGCCTACAGCCTGGCCTCCTCCCTCACTGACCGCACCTGCCGGCTCCCTTCACCAAGCTCATTCCACCAAAGAGTGGAAGGACACAGCTGCTGTGTCCTCTGCCTGGGACTCTCTTCCTTCCCTGATTCACCTGGTTCAGTCAGTTCATTCAGGCCTATGCCCAGATGTCACCTCTTCAGGTAACCATGGATAGGCCCCACCCATGCTCATCATTCCTCTGACCCTTACCCTGCTTTATTTCCCTTCATAACACTCATCATATCTGCCATGACATTGCACATGTGCCTGCTTACTTGTATATTATTATTCTCCTCCACTAGAATATCAGCTCCACAAGGGCAGGGACCTTTTATTTGTTTCCTGCTGTGTTTCGAACACTAAAAGAGTACCCAGCATATAGTAGGTGCTCAATAAATATTTATAAATAAATAGATGAATGGACAGCTGAATGAGTGATATATCTCTACGCCTAACCAACAGCAGATTGTGGTTTCTATGCAGAATTTATCACACATTTCAAACATCAATGCCATAAAGGAATTTTTTCCTTTCCTTGCCCTCGGGATTGGAAGTGCAGGGACTTCATTTTAGTAATGAGTTATAGATTTTTCTGGAAACCAGAACTTCTTATTCTGCATTTTTGGCAAAAATAGACACCTGCTTTCTTGGTGAGTAGCTTCTCAGAGTTCTGAAGGCTTCTTGGGGTTTGGCAAATGGCTGGGGGTAGGTACTCTTTGGTCTCCTTAGCCTCCTGCTACCAGTTCTGCTGAGACTGGCAGTGTTCTCTTGATTACTCTAGAGCAGGGTTTCTCCTACTAACATTTTAGACCAGATCGTTCTTTGTTGGGGACTGTCCTGTGCCTTCCAGGATGTTTAACAGCATCCCTGGCCTCTATGCATTAGATATTAGTAGAACTCCCCCAACTGTGACAACCAACAATGTCTCTGGACATTGCCAAGTATCCCTTGAGGAGTAAAATCACTCCCTGTTGAGAACTACTGCTCTGCCGTGTTCAGAAAGCCCCACCCACAACAAAGAATTATCCAACCCACAGAGTCACAAATGCCAAAGTTTAGCTATGCTGCTCTGAGGGCTCTGTCTGATAGGACTCTCTGCATTGAGGGAAATCTTCTATTTGGTGCTGTCTAATATGGTAGCCACTAGCCACATATGGCTATTGAGCATCTTAAAATGTATAGGCCGGGGCGCGGTGGCTCATGCCTGTACTCTTAGCACTTTGGGAGGCTGAGGCAGGAGGATCACCTGAGCCCAGAAGTTAGAGGCTGCAGTGAGCTGTGAGCAAGCCACTGCACTCTAGCCTGGGTGACAGAGTGAGGCCCTGTTTCTTAAAAAAGAAAAAAAAAAAAAAAAGTAGTTAGTGCAACTGAAAAGCTGAGTTAAGTTTAATTTTAGGCTGGGTGCGGTGACTTATGCTTGTAATCCCAGCACTTTGGGAGGCAAGGCAGGCAGATTGCTTGAGCCTAGGAGTTGGAGACTAGCCTGGGCAACATGGCAAAAACCTGTCTCTGCTAAAGGAGACCCCTGGTGGCACATGCTTGTAGTCCCAGGTACTTGGAAGGTTGAGGTGGGAGGATCACTTGAGCCCAGGAGGTTGAGGCTGCAGTGAGCCCTGATCGTGCCACAGTACTCCAGCCTGGGTGACAGAGTGAGACCCTGTCTCAATAAATAAAACAGAATAATAAAATAAAGTAAATTTTTAAGTTTATTTTATTTTAATTAATATTCATTTAAATATCCACTTACAGCTAGTAGTAGCTGCCATATTGGACAGCACAGCTATAGAAAGGCCAGTGCTGCTCACACTTCAATGTACATATGAATTATCCGGTGATAGCAAAGTCCAATTCAGCAAACTTGAGGTGAGGACTGAGAGTCTATAAATTCCCAGGGATGCTAAGGCTTCAGGTCTAAAGACCACACCTTGGAGTAAGATGGTCTAAGTCTGGGACATAAAGAGCATTTTGTACATATAACACAGAGATGATATTCCTGCTGCCTAAAAGAGCTTGTTGAAGAACACAGTGGCATAGAGTAAGGAGAGAGAAAAAATATGGTCTGTGGAGTCAGACAGATACTGATTTGAATCCATTGTTAGCTCTGTGCCCTTAGCCTCGCTGAGCCTCCATCTTCTTATCTACAAATAAAAGAGATCATTTCTCCCTTGCAGTGTGATTCTGAGATAGTGCATTTAAAAGCACCAAACCCAGTGCCTAGCAGATACTTGGCACTCAGTAGGTAAATAGTATCAGTCATTATGGATTCATCCAAAGAAAAGGCATTGTTTACACAAATCGGCCCTGCATTGTAGGCTGTGTTTGGGGACCACCCATCTCAGAGTCACCCAGGATGTTCTTTTAAAAAATAGGTCCCTGGGCCCAGCCCAGACCTAATGAGTTAAAGTCTCTAATGGTAGGGCTCAGGAAGCTTTTTTTTAAAAAAGAAAAAATATGTATGAGGCAAAATTCACCTAACATAAAATTAACCATCGGTCATTTTTTTTTCATGTAAAAAATTTTTAGCTTTTATTTTATGTTCGGGGATACATGTGAAGGTTTGTTACAGAGGTAAACTTATGTCACGGGAATTTGTTATACAGATTATTTCATCACCCAGGAATTAAGCCCGGTACCCAATTGTAATTTTTCTGCCCCTCTCCCTCCTCCCGCCCTGCCCACTCAAGTAGATCCAGTGTCTGTTGTGTTTCCTTCTTTGTGTTCATAAGTTCTCATCATTTAGCTCCCACTTATAAGTAAGAACATGGGATGTTTGGTCTTCTATTACTGCGTTAGTTTGCTGAGGACAGTGGTCTCCAGCTCCACCCATGTTCCCGCAAAAGACATGATCTTGTTTTTCTTTATGGTGGCACGGCCATTTTAAAGTATACAAGTCATTGGCATTTCCTGCATTCACAATGTTGGGCAACCTCACCTCTGTCTAGTTCCAAGGCATTTTTGTCATCCCAGAAGGAAACCCTGTACCCACTCACCATTCTCCCCTCCCCAGCCCCTTGCAACCACTAACCTGCTTTCTGTTTCCATGCATCGGCTTATTCTGGATGTTCCAGATAAAAGGAACCATATAGTATGTGACCTTTTGTGTTTGACGTCTTTCACTTAACACCCTGTTTTTGAGGTTCATCCATGTCATTGCATGTATTAGTGTTTAATTCCTTTTTATTGGTGAATAATATTCCATTGTATGAATATAATGGATGAGTTTGGAATATAATGGATAAACACGTTTGTTTATCCACTCATCAGTTGATGGACATTTGGGTTCTTTCCACCTTTTTGGCTCTGTGAATAATGTTTCTGGGAACATTTGTGTGCAAGTTTCTGTTGGAGTACCCGTTTTCAGTGATGTGGGTTATATACCTAGAAGCAGAATTCCTGGGTCATATGGTAATTCCATGTTTAAATGTGTTGAGAAACCGCCTGAACTGCCCTCCACAGTGGCTACACCATTTTCCATCCCTACTGGCAATGCATAGGGTGCCAGTGTCTCCACTTGCAGGTCAACACTTGTGATTTGGTTTTTTTGGTTATGGCCAACCTGGTGGGTGTGAAGGGAATCTTCGTTCTTCACAAGTTCCCAGGATGGTTCATGTGGACCCAAATGTTGGAGAACCACGGCTTTGATGAGAGCTCCTCTTTCGGCGAGTTCAGTCAGAGTCTCCTGCTCCCATGTCCTGGGACTCCCTGCAGCAGTGCCTTTGTTGGGCTGGGGCAGCTCATCAGGGAATTGGAATTGTTACTTTGTGCGCTGTTGTAATAGCGATTGGATCTTTTATATATATACACACACACACACACACAACCCCCCCCACACACACACCCCTTACCCTCTCCCCTTTAGTAAGCACAACTGCGTAGAGAAGAACAGTTTGCCATTGACTTGTCCTGGGAAAGCCGGATCAGCACAGATGACCCACCCCCTGGTGTCCCCTGGGTGAGTTTCTGCAAACACCTCTACCTGTCCACCTGAGGCTGGCCTGGAGGGCCCGTTCCAACATGAAATGGCCTTGAACTCTCCTGTTTTAATAAAGTTTAATGTGGAATTTTATATTCTACTGTGTAATATAGCTGGGCCTGTTTTAACTAAAAATTAAAGGATTTTACTCCAAATATTTAAGTGTGTTTCAGAAATACATCAAGTTAATCCTGTGGCCCTTAGGATGAAGGTGATAAACCCGGGTAAGGGGACAGAGGAGTGTCGGGGAGGAGGCCGTGTGGGGGAGCACTTAATGAAAGGAATAGTATTCCTCTTTAACAATGAGGGTTTTGTTTTCTTCTTCTGGAATTTCCTCAAAATTAATCTCTAGGTGGAACACATTTAAGTGATACATTGTATATGCAAGCAAAGGGAGCAAGGTCCTACCGTTAGTATAACTGCCTGCACCGCTTCAAAATTGTTCTAGGACATAAGCCAAGGTCCTCTTCTTCAAGTCGTCGGTCTCAGCCTTGGCCACATATCACAGCCACCTGGCAAGCTTTACACGCTCTTGTTTAACAAGGTGTTCAACAAGAGCCCACGTGGAACCCAGGCATCCCTGGTTTCTAAAGCTCCGGGTGATTCTGATGTGCAATCAGGATTGGCCGCTGTGCCAGGCCATTAGACACAACCCATGCCCTGATAGAGCTAATGGTCTGACTGGGGAGACCAACTCATTAATCACATAATTGAGTAATTACAACTCTGATAAATGCTGTTGCCCCATTAAATTTCAAAGGGTTGGAGACACCTTCCCGAAGCTACAGCCTGACAGACGATTAGATGCTAATGAGGGGAGAGCTGCATCCCAGGCAGAGGGACTGGCACATGCAAAGGCCCGGGGGTAGAAAAGAGCTTGGTGTGTCTGAGGACTTGAAAGACACGCTGGTTGGAGCTGTGAGCAAGGAGGGTGGGCAGCCTGAGGTTGGGGAGCAGATGGTAGCCTGTCAGCCATATTGGCCTGTGGTGAGTCCACCTTATATGCTGTCAGTGTTTGAGCTGCTCTGATATTGGTGTGAAAGGCCCAAGCTTCTGTGCTCTGGAATGAGCAGATACACGAGGGCCTGATTAAGTGATCATGGTCTGGGCAGGATCACCTTCCTCCAGTGTGTGAAAATTATTTACTCAGCCTCCATGGAGAGAGAGGAAGGGCATCAAAAGAAGGGAGAGATTGGCCAGGCGTGGTGGCTCACACCTGTAATCCCAGCACTTTGGGAGGCTGAGGCAAGTGGATCATTTGAGGTCAGGAGTTCGAGACCAGCCTGGCCAATATGGCAAAACCTCCTCTCTCTCTCCTCTTAGCCGGGCATGGTGGCGCACGCCTGTAATCCCAGCTACTCAAGAGGCTAGGGCAGGAGAATCTTGAACCTGGGAGACAGAGGTTGCAGTGAACCGAGATCGTGCCACTGCACTGCAGCCTGGGCGACAGAGTGAGTGAGACTCTGTCAAAAAAAGGAGAGATGTTTGGAGAGAGAATGGGAGTTTTCCTCATATCTGAAAAGTTTCTGGGCCTCACTTGAAAATTACATCTCCTAGCATCTCCACATAGAACTCATTTGACAGAACGGTGGGTCCCTAGGTGACTGGAGCCTGGGATCTCATTGCAGTGATTCCTCTCTGCGCTGTTTCTCAGATGCTCTGTGGAGCCTGTCTCACGTTTAATTCCTCTTCCTCCCCATTTTCCTCCATCCCCCTCCCCCTGCTCCTTTTTCTTCTTTTTAAAATCTGTGCCAATTTCTAATGAATTGTGGGTGGCATGGAGGGAATTCTTCACACTTCATTTGGTCCTGCTTCATAGTTTATATCCTGTGTCCCTCCCTTCCCCTGGCTGAAACCCCCGTCCCCGGTCTGGTAGACATGAGCTGTTCTTTTCTTTTCAACAGCCTTGTGGCTGCAGAGAACCCCTCTTTGATTTGGGCTTTTAGATACTCATTTAAAGTGTTTGTTTCTGCATATTAATTTCTTCCTTCCCTAAGACTCCTCATCTTCACTCTCCCTTAACTCCAACAGCAGTGTGGCGTGTGACGTGGCATTTGTCACCCCCATTGCACAGAAGGGAAACTGAGATTCTGATAGCAGTGTGGGGCTGTGGGAAGATTCTGGCCTTGCTGGGTGGCATGATGAATGTGACAGGTCCTTGGAAAGTCACAGAACCCTCCAGGGCTGCCTCTTTACTGGTCATATGGGAAGGAGATAAGATTTCTACCCCCGTAAGGAGGTAGGGTGATGGGGTAAAGAGGATGGGATTTGGCCCTTAAAGCTCTGGCTCCACCACTCAGTTCTGTGACCTTGGGCAAGGCATCAGACCTTCCCTTCCTCCCTTGTAGAATGGTGATCCCTACAGCACCTCAGCAGGATGGTTGTAAATACTAGAGGCACTGTCTGGGAAGTCCTAGCAACATGCCTGGTCTGAATGGGATATAGTAGTTGTTCTTTGGCCTTTTTGGCCTTTGGGATATAGTAGCTGTTCCACCTCCCCTGCCATCTGGGATTCGGCTGCTTGTCCAAGAGGACCCCAATCATTATGGTGGAGCTGGAATTAGAACTAGAACCCAGGTATGTTGGCTTCAGGCCCTGAGCTCCTGGGAGGAGCTATCTGTAAGCACCCTGGTTTTGTGAGCTGAATAATCCTTGCTGTGGGTAGGCCTTTCTGTACACAGTAGAGTGGTAGTTCTCAACTGGGACTGATTTTGCAAGAGACACTTGGCAATGTCTGGAGAGTTTTTTCATTGTCTCAGCTTGGGAGGTTCTACTGACTTCTAAGGGGTGGGGGCCAGGTATCTGGATTGTTCTGGGATCGCTCAGCACAGTGATTGGGGACTTTGAAGGCACACACCAAGA
Organism: Macaca thibetana thibetana; assembly: GCF_024542745.1. NCBI lineage: Eukaryota > Metazoa > Chordata > Mammalia > Primates > Cercopithecidae > Macaca > Macaca thibetana. The sequence continues at coordinate 43,225,143 of NC_065581.1, read as the reverse complement.
AACAGCAAGTCATCAAGACCCCTGGTCAGTGACAGCTGACTCTGAGCCCTTGCAAAGCTGCCCTGCAGCATCAGCACCGGCTGGGAAATCCTTGTGGATTCTTGTGGATATTCACATAGAGGGAGGGGCATGACTATCCCCACTCACTGGGCATAGTGCTAGCAACAGCTGCCACTTATCCAGGGCCCATTGGGAGCAGGGGCAGCATGCTCAGTGAGGGACCTATGCTCTCACTGATCTCCCTGATCAGCAAGGAAGACACTGCTAACCTCATTTCACAGAAGTGAAACAAGGCCATACGGCTTGTGAGGGGCAGGGCCAGACCTAGAGCAGAACCCAGGTCTCCTTAGCTCCAAAGCTCACACGCTATGCATGAAATTGCATGACCCTCCTTAGAAAGTAACACCCCCCCGTGAGGCTTCTCCAGCAATAATTTTAATAGAATGCTTATCCACATCCCTATGTCAGCATTGGCCACCTAATTTTGCCACCGACCAGACTGAATTTACCACTGTTGCAGAAAACGAGTAGATAAGAATCTTAAAACTTATCATACGTTGGGAGGGAGGGCAAGGGTGCCCCTATTTTGGATGTCTCATGCCAGTTTGGGAAGAGGAAGAATTTAGCAGTTAGGCACAGTATGTTCCTAATTTGCCCTAGAAAACTTCTTGGGTGAAACCCGTACAACTTTTTTTTTTTTTTTTCTTTTTTTGAGACAGAGTCTCGCTCTGTCACCCAGACTGGAGTGCAGTGGCATGATCTCGGCTCACTGCAGCCTCCACCTCCCAGGTTCAAGTGGTCCTCCCACCTTAGCCTCCCAAGTAGCTGGGACTACAAACACAAGCCACCACACCTGGCTAATGTTTGTATTTTTTTGTAGAGACAGGGTTTCGCCATGTTGCCCAGGTTTTGTCTCGAACTTCTGGGCTCAAGCGATCCACCCGCCTTGGCCTTCCAAAATGCTGGGATTACAGGTGTGACCCACTGTACGCAGCCAAATCTGTACATCTTTAATGCCTGTCTTGAATGCCGCAGTGGTTGGAGCACAGTGTGAAGTTAAGAAACAGTGCAATCCTGATTAAGAGCCTTCTCTCCGAGTTAGAGTACACCATGCTCTGTCGTGTCACAGGACCTTTGCACAGGCTACTCTGGGGACCAGCAGCACCTTTGCTCTCTGTCTTTCCCCTGCTTTCCTCTCTACTTTGCTTCAGTAATTTATTCTTAGGGTTCATATTAAAGACTAATTCCTTAAGAAAGCACTTCTGCCCCATGTCCATGCTAGTCCACCTTCTGGCATATGCTATTATGCATTAGCTATGCTTCTTTAGGGGACCACTATTATAGTTATATCTAATTTGTTAATGTTGGTTTCCTTCTTCCACTTGATTGTAAGCTCCATGAAAGTAGGGAACACATTGGTCTCACTCAGCTCTCGTATGCCGAGTGCCTTGCATTTGCCTAGTACATGCTAGGCACCAGCCAACATTGGATGGGTGAATGGATAGTTGGACGAATGGATTGAGCTAGTTAATTTCATTTCCTTTCCCTTAACTCCAGTCAATAATCTCTTCTTAGGGAATTGTAATTATCTGTTTATATGTCTCTCTTGAGCCTCTTTGAAGAAGAACCTATCTTTAGAAGCTCTGAGTCTAGCTCCATGCCTGACATATAGTAGATGGCTAATAAAAGTTGACCATATGGTTGTCTAAGACAAACTCTTGCCCATAAGACAAGCAGTTCCAAGAGCTCATGCTGTTGCAGAGAGGACCCTAGAGAGTTATTTTCACACATAGAGGATAAGGATGGTGAATTTATTCATAGAAACAGAATGAAGTGCATTCCTGCTTCCCACCCGTGCCATGCTTAGCTCCTCGGTAAGGTCTGCTATTCAGGTTGCCAGTTACTGTACTGACTTATTTGTACATAAACAGTTATTCCCCATAACCTTCCCTTCGCCAACATTCAGAGATAATGATATACAATCTTTGTAACATTACAGATGTTGCTTCAAAAACACTCTGTTGCTATAGGAATGTTTGTGATGTGCTTATCGCTAGAATTTCATAAGCAACAAACTCCAAAATTGCAGATGATTTAACATTTGAAGCAGGGAGTGAGAGTGTATGTGTGTTTGCATTTAAAAAAAAAAAGGCTTTGAAAAAGGAAGTTTTCTTCTGCAGAGTTATCTTCTTCTAAAGCTTAAAATAAAAACTACTTAAAAGCAGTGAATTTAGAAGAATGAGCACTTTCTCTTAAACATTCAAATGGGTGAAAATGACTTGTAATGCCTCCCTCAAGTATTAAGGAAATAGGCAGTTAAAGGTTTTTTTTTGGAGCTGGCTGTCACAGACAAAGGATTTCTCATTTAAAAAAAAAAATCATTTTATAGCATTAAATAGTAGGAATGCATACCAGCAGCCCTTTTGACATTTTGAAAATGATTTATTTTCTGAAATGTCCCAGTCCATTTTAATAGATGACTCTTTGTTCTTCTCATTCAGGGAGGGAGCTTCCGGTGGGGTTGCCATAGTTAGGGTTGGGAAGTTCAGGGTGGAGGCAGACAGGGCTCCAGGAACAGCTTTCCGTGAGCCTCACACTTTGTTACCTGAACACAGCAGGTGGGTGCCACCACCTATCTCCAGACAGCATGGAGCCACACTTTCCCAAAGCTCCTGCTGTGGTTCTCCTTCCCAAAGAGAGACTCTCTGAACTAACTTTTTATAGTCCAGAGAGTGAATTTGAAATCATTTCTCTTTCTAGCCTCCCTCTCTGAACCAAGATATCAGCTAGACATCTTAGGGAAGGTGTGCAACGTGGAGGTCTCTACCATCGCAATGCTACTACTCAGCTGTGGCTCAGGAGTGGTGCTCTCTGCAAACTCTTTTTTTTTTTTTTTTTTTTTTGAGGCGGAGTCTCGCTCTGTCACCCAGGCTGGAGTGCAGTGGCCGGATCTCAGCTCACTGCAAGCTCCGCCTCCCGGGTTCACTCCATTCTCCGGCCTCAGCCTCCCAAGTAGCTGGGACTACAGGCGCCCACCACCTCGCCCGGCTAGTTTTTTGTATTTAATAGAGACGGGGTTTCACCGTGTTTGCCAGGATGGTCTCGATCTCCTGACCTCGTGATCCGCCCGTCTCGGCCTCCCAAAGTGCTGGGATTACAGGCTTGAGCCACCGCGCCCGGCCCTCCTCTGCAAACTCTTTAGCAGTCCGTGAGATAAGTTCACAAACTGAGAGTTGGTGCTTAGTAACTTTCATGCCGATTTGACGGAATAATCTGTTGAATCAGAGAACTTAAAAGTGAGCTTGCACTTTGTATTGGTATCTTTTCATTTCCTTTTTCTAGCAGTTCATTTTTACTGTATTTTATTAAAGTAGTCATCTGTAATGGTGTGGAAATTTTTTAAAAAACTGGTCCTTCGGTTGGGCGCGGTGGCTCACACCTGTAGTCTCAGCACTTTGGAAGGCCGAGGTGGGCAGATCGTGAGGTCAGGAGTTCAAGACCAGCCTGGCCAATATGGTGAAGCCCCGTCTCTACTAAAAATACAAAAATTAGCCAGGTATGGTGGTGGGCACCTGTAATCCCAGCTACTTGGGAGGCTGAGGCATGAGAATTGCTTGAACCTGGGAGGCAGAGGTTGCAGTGAGCCGAGATCGCGCCATTGCACTCCAGCCTGGGCGACAGAGTGAGACTCTGTCTCAGGGGAAAAAAAAAAAAGAAAAACTGTTTCTTCATGACAAATAACTTGAGAAGCTCTATGCCAAGGCACCTGTAAGCTGCTGTCGCTCCCCCATAAGGAAAGTCAGCTGTTGAATGGATTTGGGGAATCGCAGCACTTAGCAAATGATGTTATAATGAGACTCAGGTCTCTCTCTGTCTCTCTCTCTCTCTCTCTCTCTCTTTCTCTTTCTGTCTCTCTTTCTGACTGTTTCCTAAGTGCAGAGACTCCATGCAGTTCATCTCCATGGCCTCATTCCTCAGTGCCCCGCCTGGCACATTGCAGACTTTTGGAAATGTTTGTTGAATGCATGCCTGTCTGCTTTCTTGTTACCTAAGAGTGGGTGAGGACAGCCTCAGGAATTTCCCTGGGATTTCTGGTAGTGTCTTCTGTAGGATGGTGATGGAGAGCTAGGAGCAAATGATGAGGAAATGACCTTTCCTTCTTCCTTTCCCCATAGGACCAGGCCTCCTCTTCCCGCCTGTCCAGCAGCATGAAAGCAGCATGACTGGCCGACCGCAGGAGAAGCCCCCAGAACCAGGCCCCCAACTCAGCCATCTGTGGAGGTCAAGGTAAGCTCACTTTCCTTCTTCTGGAAGGCTAAGGAATTTTCATTTTAGTACATTCTGTATGCGTTTGTAATCCCTTGCTGTGTGCTAGAAGAATGAGGTTTCCTGGGATGAGGGTAGACTTAGAAAGTGTGTGTCAGCCTTACAGGTTAAAGCGTGCTCATTTTGGTTAAAGGAGAGCCCAATATGGAGCAGAAAGGACTGAGCTGAGTGTCTAGAATACAGCTCTTTTTATTCTTCCACCACTTCCTGAATCTGGGACCTTGGACAGGGTCTTTCAGGATGGGGTATCCAGGGAATTTTGAATGAAAAAATCTCTGAGACAGGATAGAATGAGAAAGACTACTCAGTCCACGACCTGAGAGTCCCAGTACCTGCCACACGGACTTCCGTCCCACTCAGAGTCGTAAGGGGCCTTAGACAATCAGTCAGGCCAGTTTCCAGCCAGTGTTGGACAGTTGTTAGAAAGTTCTGTCTGCTGGCCTCTGCTCTGCCATTAGGAACCACAAAGACTTGGCTTTCAAAGACTCTTCCACATGCCTCTCTCATTCTGTTTGAAGATTTGAAGATTTGGCTGTCATGACTCCGTCTTTCCTTTTTTGGTATAAATTCTCCCTAGGGACTGGTGCCAGTCACCTTGTCCTCTCATCCCCTCCATCCTGGAAAGGGCTTTAGTTATCTCCAGTGTCTGCCTTGCTGGTTGCTCATGCAACCTGCACCGTCTTCAGTAGAGAATCATTCATTCACCATTCATTCTTCAGTGGCTATTTACAGCCTCCTTTGTGACAGGCACTGTGCTAGACTCTGGAGATATCTCAGTGAAGAAGAAAGACAGGGTCTCTGTCTTTAAAGACAAAATAGGTTTAGATTCTTAGAGAGAGTTTGAAATATGCATCGAACTACTTCCGTGTGCTCCTTGTTTACATTTTTATCTCTGCAACTTTTTTCTTAGATGTCCCATAAGTGCTTGAAAAAAATCTTCAAATATTGGATATAGTTTTCTATATACCATCATTGAAAAATAAGTTAGTTTCTTGTGCAGCTCAAATCATCTATAGTATATCCTTTTCTGATTTTGTCTGATTATCTGTCAATTATTGAGAGAGGTTTTTAGTTAAAGCCTCCCACTGGATTTGTCAGTTGCTCCTTGGCAATGCTGAAATTTTTGCTTTATATGTTTTGAGGCAATGCTGTTTGGTGCATAGATGTTTAGAACTGGTGTATTTTATTGATGAATTGGGATTTATTTCTACCATCTTTATATACATTTAATTTTTTCTGCTCTTTCTTTTAGGTTGAGGTATTTTCCCCCCTCATTCCATTTTCCATCTTCTTATTTGGAATTTACACACCCTATGTCTGTTATTTCTGGGGTTACCCAGCTAACTACCTGGATACATGATTGATTGATTGATTGATAGATAGATAGACAGACAGACAGACAGATAGATAGTTTTAGAGACAGGGTCTTGCTCTGTTGCCCAGGCTAGCTTCAAACTCCTGGGCTTAAGTGATACTCTCACCTCAGGCTCCCAAGTAGCTACCTTAACTTTTTTTGTTTGTTTACTTGTTTGTTTTGTTTTGTTTTTGAGACAGAATCTCTCTCTCTCCCAGTCTGAGGTGCAGTGGCACAGTCTCGGCTTACTGCAATCTGCACCTCCTGGGCTCAAGCAATTCTCCTGCCTCAGCCTCCCAAGTAGCTGGAACTACAGGCGTTCACTATCATGCCTGGCTAGTTTTTGTATTTTTAGTAGAGATGGGATTTCACCATGTTGGCCAGGCTGGTCTCAAATTCCTGACCTCACGTGATCCGCCCATCTCGGCCTCTCAAAGTGCTGGAATTACAGGCATGAGACGCTGTGCCCGGCCAATTTTTGTATTTTAAGTAGAAATGGGGTTTTACCCTGTTGGCCAGGCTGGTATCAAACTCGTGACCTCCAGTGATCCACCCACTTCAGCCTCCCAAAGTGCTGGCATTACAGGCGTGAGTCACCGCCCTCAAACCTATTTTACACTTTTCATCTCTTCGTCTCTCTGTGCTGAACTCTGAATAATTTATTCAAATCTATCTTCTGGCTGGGGGAATGGGTCATGCCTGTAATCCCAGCACTTTGGGAGGCCGAGGCAGGTGGATCACCTGAAATCAGAAGTTCAAGACCAGCCTGGCCAACATGGTGAAACCCCATCTCTACTAAAATTACAAAAATTAGCCTGGTGTGGTGGCGTGCACCTGTAATCCCAGCTACTCTGGAGGCTGAGGCACAAGAATCACTTGAACCCTGGAGGTGGAGGTTGCTGTGAGCTGAGATCACACCACTGCACTCCAGCCTGGGCGACAGAGCCAGATTTTGTCTCAAAAAACAAAAAAAAACTATCTTCTATTTAACTAATATATTATGTGTGTTAAAGGCTGTTTAACCCATTCATTGGATTTTTTTCTTTTTGCTTTCTTTATTTGTCATTTCTAGAAGTTCTGTTTGGTGATTTTTGTGGTCTCTCATTTCTTGCTCATATTTGAAGATGTTTATTTCTTTAAAATATTAAATTTGGTATTTAGAAATTTTATAATTTTGTGTCTTGTAATTCCCAAATCTGAAGTCTTTGTAGGTCTGGTTCTGCCACTTGCTGTTTCTGCTGGCTGGTGTTCGTAATGCCTTATTTCCTGTGAATTGCTCATTTTTTCTTGGCACTTTATCTTTGGGAATTATCTGAGGTGTGGGTTGAGTTGTCTTTGCCAGAGAGGATTTGCGTTAACTTCTGCTAGTTGTCTGGTGGGCACTACCAATAAAAATCACTTTAAATTAATTTCCTAGTTAAGGCTTTTCTGGCTACCCAAGTAATATACTTCAGGCTACAAACCTGTGTGAAGTCCAGCTATGGTTACACATTTTCAGGAGAGAGTTTTGCCCCCCATTCCCTGCTCAGCCCAAGGTCCAGTTTTCTTGCAGTCTCTTTCTGTGTTGTGCATTTATTTCTCATTCACCAAGTCGAATGAATTTTGTGGAGTGGGGCCATTTGAAGTTCCAACTTTGTGGAGGGGTCTCCCTAGGCTGTTAACCCTGTGCTGCTGTCATTGGGAAACTTAGAATCTCCAGGTTTCAGCAGAAACCCTCAGGGCAAAAGCCAGCTTTGATGCCAGCTCACCTCCCAAGGTTCCTGCTTTGGGTTTGTTTTGGTCTTTTCATTTGTACTATCTCAGCAATGTGTATTCAGTCTTCATATCTAAAATTGTATCCAGCATATTAGTTCTTTCCATTAGGAGGGGCAGGTAAGGTATCTGGTCTGCCATCTTGCCAAAACTATATCTTTTTCTTCTCCACAATAGTCCTGTTGGGCAGGAATTTCTATTTCTTCACAGAAGAGTGACCTGAAGCTCAGAGGGGGTATAGTCATAGGCCTAGCAGGTGAAAGGCTGGGAGAGAATATGTCCCACTCCTCTTCTCTCTCCCCACCTTCCCTCTCCCCAAGGTAACTGTTGACCATTGGCGAGGACAAACTTTAGTCTCACAAAGAATATGAGTTGCTACGAAAATGTTTTAACTAGCTGAACAGCTTTGTATACTTTGTTTATGAATCTATTGTTTATCTTCCTTGAGGGAGGAAATGGCTTCTGCATATTTTGTGGTTTGTCTGGCAGTCACCAACAGCTCTCCTGCTTCATTCCCATTCTTCAGAAAGTCTTCTGAACCTGAAGCCAGATCCCATGGGCTTCTCATCCAGACCCTGGCTTCCTTTCCTCCTTATGCTACTCTCTCCTTCTTCTCACCTTCTTCGCTTCCCTCTGCCTCTTCTTCCTTTTCCCCTCTCCCCATCCTTCCTGCGACTGGTTTTTCTTTTTCATGGTGGTGTGCCTTTCATTGGAGGGGAGTCTACAGAGCCAGTGGTTTGGCTTTTGGGCTTTGAGGGGCAGGGAGAAAGAGCTGAGTTTGAACCTAGCTCTGCCACTTAATTACTGAATCTCTCTAAGCTTCCGTTTCTTCATTGGTCACATGGGGACAGTGGATAGAGCTGTTCAAGGACTTAATGAAACGATGCCTGTAGAGCTTGTAACACAGAGCTTGGACATCATCAGCACTTGGTCAGTGGTGGTTCATATAACTATGACTGAGAACAGACCACTTCAAGGCCAGTGCTCTTGCTGGTGATGCTTTTAAATTGACAAAGCCGGTTTATAAAATAGGGTGAAAATGGAGGCAGAAATCTAATGTAAGTGTGGGAATCCCTGCCTCGCTATGATGTTCTTTGAACTGCAGTGTTTTTAAAAATAATCTGAGGGAAGATAGAACGCACTGGTCTGGCCAGTGTTTGTGGAAGATGTAAACCAGGGGTTCTGAAAATGGGGCCTAGACCTCTAGACTCCAGATCTTGGCCTTCCTGCTGAGCTGTGCCCTGTGTCCTGGTACCGCGGTGGGGCTGGGGCTGTGTGGATTCACTGTGGAGGTTCCCCTTGCAGGGCCCCCAGATCAAGGGATTGCATTACTACTCTGAGGACGCATTTTCAGCAGTGGTGGGGCTGGGGGAGAAGGGTCGTCAATGTCCTTTAGCTCTATTCTTACACCTGGCATGAGACTTCACTTTTAACGCCCTCTTCTAATAAATGCCTTTATATTACACCTAGACATGTGTTGTTTCCTGATTTGATATCTATCAGGCAACAAGTCTTTTTTCAAAGCCTGCTATTTATAGTGACTCTGGGCTTTGTACAGTGGGCAAGTACTATAAAAGAATGCATAAAGTTGCTGTGAATCTAAAACTACTCTAAAATTAAAGTCCGTTAATCGCAAGAGGACTTTATAACCAAAAAAATGCATAAAGTCTAAAACATCTTCATAAGATCGTTAGGTACTCAGAGTGGATATCCAAGAGGGAAAAGCACGGTGCCCTTGAATGGTCAGGGAGGGCTTCCTGGATGAGGCTGGATGATGATTTGAGCTGGTCTTATGGGGCAGCCAAGGTGAGCTGCTGGAGAAGGAGCCTCATGCATCCTGGGTGTAGAAGTGGTAGGAACTGGGGTTTAGAAAGCCCCACAGATGGCCTTGTGTTCCCTCTTGGAGCGCCATCTCCCATTATCAAAAGCGCTCAGAAGTCCTGCAGCTGACATTTGACAACAGGTTTCCCAAGTGTGTTTGACTACTCGTAGCTGATGAGCATGGAGGTCTTGAATGGGTTTCCACATGGCTTCTGTCTCTTTGACTAATGCTTCAGCTCATCTGGGCTACCACCTCACTTCTGTAAAACAGGGATTGGCAACTTTATTTATTTATTTATTTTTTTTTTTTTGAGACGGAGTCTCGCTCTGTAGCCCAGGCTGGAGTGCAGTGGCCGGATCTCAGCTCACTGCAAGCTCCGCCTCCCGGGTTCACGCCATTCTCCTGCCTCAGCCTCCCGAGTAGCTGGGACTACAGGCGCCACCACCTCGCCCGGCTAGTTTTTTGTATTTTTTAGTAGAGACGGGGTTTCACCGTGTTATCCAGGACGGTCTCGATCTCCTGACCTCGTGATCCGCCCGTCTCGGCCTCCCTAAGTGCTGGGATTACAGGCTTGAGCCACCGCGCCCGGCTGGGATTGGCAACTTTAAAAGTTCAGCCTCTTGGGAGCACCAAAACATTATTTGAAGTTCACCTCTTATCTCTTTCCAAGCATTGCTCAAATATTTAGAAGGGTGAAGGTTTCTAGGGGGACTAAGCAGGGACATTGTTAGAGTTAGGGAGGGGGCCTCTTTGTTATCCCAGTCTCCCAAGATGATTGGGCATTTCCAACCCAGCCGAGTGGCCAAGCCTATTTGCCTGGAGTTAAATGCCCAGCCCTACCCCACCCCTTGTCCCCCGCAGCAAACCTCAAAGTCTGTTAACAGCCTCTGTCCTGATCATGATTCATCCTTCCTGCCCCTTCTGTATTCTGGTTACTCAGAGCTGTGAACCAAGATTGATTACTAACACCATCTAACTGACCTTGCCCATGGAGAGCTTACCTGGTAGATTAAACATTCTTCATCAGATGACACCTCAGGTTGAGTTCTGTTGTTGGCTAGCTCTGTACAGTGCAACAAGGGATTGTCCTAGATGCAGATGGAGACCCTTTTCAGGACCAGGAAGCCAGGGGACACATTATCTGAGGAGTTTGGGGTGCCAGGGTTATTGCGAGTATAGAGGCAGGAGGTGCCCCAGGCCAAGAGCTCTGTGCTTAAAGAGCCACATAAAAGTGGTGGAAATGTGCTCTACATCAAATCTTCACATGCTGCCCTGGAGACTGGCTATCAGCCCCTTCTCACTGTTGGGTGGAACCCTTCTAAAAATATTTCAGTATTTATTATGCCAGTCATATCCATTATTCTATTTTTTAAAATTACAACATTAAGACCGGGCGCCGTGGCTCACACCTGTAATCCCAGCACTTTGGGAGTCTGAAGCAGGCAGATCATGAGATCAGGAGTTTGAGACCAGCCTGGCCAATATGGCAAAACCATGGCTCTACTAAAATACAAAAAAAAAAATTAACCGGGCGTGGTGGTACATACCTGTAATCCCAGCTACTCAGAAAGCTGAGGCAGGAGAATTGCTTGAACCCAGGAGGCAGAGGTTGCAGTGAGCTGAGATCGCACCACTGCACTCCAGCCTAGGAGACAGAGCGAGACTCTGTCTCACAAAAAAAAAAAAAAAAAAAAAAAAAAAAAAAATATATATATATATATATATATATATATATATATATATATATATATCTAGAGCTTGAGTTCACTCTAATTCCTACCCCTGCTCACTCTCTTCCCTTTCCCAAAATATGGCAGAACTGAGACTGAAATCCATATATCCTGACTTCTAGCACTGTTTCCCTGAAAGGCTCAGATCCTTAGGGATCAGGTGTCATTGGTGGGAAACCCTACTATCTTAATATCCTGGCCCAAGATTGTTCAGTGTCCTGGACAGGCCAGGCAGGGTCTCAGGAGGTTCGTCCAACAGAGGCTTGGGGCTCCTCAGGTCCAACTTTATTCTGCAGAAGCTGAGTCTGAGGTGCAGGGAGGGGAAGTCATTTGCTCAACCAGGTCACAGGGCACATCTCTTTTTCTGTTTGGTCCGGGTTATCTTTATATTGGGTTTGCATTTCCTGAATACACAGCAACAGGGTGGGGGGTGGGTGGAGGACAAGGGAAGTGGGCTTAAAAGAACCCCATCTGAAAATGTTTAGATTTCCTGTGACTGTCCCGTGAAGAGGGAGATAATCTGTGTTCACGGAACTAAGAGGAGAGGGAGAGATTTGGTTCAGGTCCAGGAGGCCAAGAGTGCAGAGAAAAAGGAGGACAACATGAGAGCTATTCAGAGAAAGCTGTGACATTTTTATGGATGAAATAGAAACAAATAGGAGTTTGTTTCTTTGCACTTCAGTGATGCCTTCTTGTTTGTATTTTTGGACAACACTCAAGCCATGTGGAGGCTCTGGCCTCGTTCTAGTAGCAGTGGTTTGTGGTCTTCGGAGGCTCTTTGGCCTGGGACTGGGAGCCTTTGATTCTCATCTCCCTTGAGTTGGCTTCTACCAGGATGTGTGATCCTTTGGAAATCTCTCTTCCTCCCTCGGAGCTTCCATAGTTTATCTCAGGATGGAGATAAAACCTCCTGCTGGGCCTGCCTCACAGAGAAATAATGGGTACGAGAGTGTCCCCCACAAACTGTCAGGGTTAGCTTGGCCTCATTTTTTGTTTTTCCATGTCTGTGAGGCTGGCATGAGCTCTGAGGGAGTCAGGAGCTTCTACCAGGGAAGGCCCATGTGCCCATCGGATCAGGTGGCACATGTGGCCACAGAGGTCACTCCAGACCCGATTTCCTGGGACAGCCCTTCCAGGCAGTGTGTCCCCAGTTCCTTAAAGGGGAATGTCATTTAAGCAGGAAAGGCTGTAACTAAAAGTAAGAAAATGGTAAATATGGACAGAGTTACTGCTAATTTTCTGGAATTGGAGAGCTGGGTACCCTCTTGAAACAGAAAAAGAAGTAGAGTATCACTTTATCTGGTATTATAGAGGAACTGAAATGACTCTAGCTAACAGAGGCCACCCTTTCTAACTTTTTTAGATGGCGATACCAGGTGAAGTGATATTCTGCTGCATACAATTAAGCTTTAGATTGCCACTAAATAATTACATCTCATTTCCTCTTCTGGGGTCTTGAACTGCTTGAGAACCATATCCCAGAAAGTAGAACACCACCTTCGTTATGAGTAACGCCCAGTTGGAGAACTCAGCCTGACCCGTGGCCACACCAATTCCCTCTTTTGCACCCCTTGAATTGCACTGACCAGTGTAGACTTGTAGGCCTCTCTCTCTCGGACTTCCTGCAAGGATGAGCCAGTCATGTGCATGTTTGCATTCTGTTTCCTGCTGTCAGTGAACAATTCTACTGAATGAACTATGGCCTTTCCTTGATGGCTCTGGATCATGATTGTGGATAAAACAAATGTGCCCTGGACACAGGCGCTTTCAGGGGATGTTAGAGTAAGCGAGGTCATTGGTCCCTATCCCAAAGGGCCCGGGCTGCCCTTCTCTCTTCCCTCCTGTGTCCACTCCTGGCAGTTTCTGCCCCTGAGCACCATTCTGCTGACTGAAACAAAAGGAGGGCTGAAGGTTGCCCAGGAAACAAATAACCAAACCAACTCAATCAAGCCTCAGTCTTTGAGCCTGGTATAAACTGTAACCCATGTCAAAACAAAACAACAGAAACCCCACCCCAGGCAATGAGACTGCTTGAGTCCTCCCTGGGAGCACATGTGTCCTGTACCTTCTCTTGTTTAATCTTCTCAGAAACCCAGAACAGCAGGTATTATTATTACTGTTTCACAGATGTCAAAATTGAGGCTCAAAAGCAAAGTTAGATAGGCCTGCTGGAGGGACTCACTTTGCCAGTGGAACATTGAGATTTGAACCCCAATCTTTGACCCCAGAAGCAGTGTTCTTGGTGCTTCCGTGAGGAAAATACTTGTCATATAATCCGTTTGTTTCTCTCCAGTGAGATATTTCTGATGAGTAAAAACTTGTCAGATAGGGCCGGGTGCGGTGGCTCACACCTGTAATCCCAGCACTTTGGGAGGCCGAGGCGGGCGTATCACGAGGTCAGGAGATCAAGATCATCCTGGTGAAACCCTGTCTCTACTAAAAAATACAAAAAAAATTTAGCTGGGCCTGGTGGCGGGCGCCTGTAGTCCCAGCTACTCGGGAGACTGAGGCAGGAGAATGGCATGAACTCAGGAAGCGGAGCTTGCAGTGAGCTGAGATCGCGCCACTGCACTCCAGCCTGGGTGACAGAGCGAGACTCTGTCTCAAAAACAAACAAAAAAAAAAAAAGAAGAAGAAGAAAAAGAAAAGCCAAACAAACAAAAAAACTTGTCCAGATAACTGGAGCTTTTAAGCGTAGAACTTTTTTTTTTAGTGTAAAGTGCATCAGCTTCTTTTTCACACTTCCAAGTTCGTGGCTAAACACTAGAGCATTGAAGTTTGCTGATAGCCAGATTCATGGGACATGCCTGTACTATGGCATAAACTTTCTCCTTGGCCCTTCAAAAACCAATGATAAAAGCTGGAAGCATCCAGCAAGGAGGAAGTAGCTTCATGCTGAACAGATTTGCAATGGGAGGACAAGAGGCACCACAGAATATCAGAGGAAGCCTCGTCCTTTGGCAGGAGAGGGTTGGGGGCTTAGCCCTTCATCACTAATCGTGCAACCTTGGGAAGCTCATCCCCTGCATGTTAATTTCCTCCTTTCAAATAGAGAAGACAGTTCTGACCTCACAGGTTTGTTGTGACCTCATAGAACAAAATAGTATCTGTCCATTCGTTTTGCAATATTTTCAAGAACGTTATTATGAAATAATTTCTAGAATGTTAGTATTGGCCATGAGGACATGCACACCCTTTCACAAAATCTTTGGTGTCCTTCTCAGAGACTTTACACCGAGCCAGAGGGTTCGTGACTGTGGCCCAGGGAGACTGGTCTCCAAGCCGGGGGCTCCACTGATGTTAAGCGAACACACCATGTGGTCACTGGAGCAGGCCACCCCACATCCTAGCACTGACTTCCCCATCCCAGGGCTGTTACAGAGATGCAATTATGAGCCTTTTACTCTTCTGTACAAAAACAAAATAGGAAAGAAATGGAAAAAAGGATAAATTAATTTTCTTTAACCTGTGGCTTTTTTTTTCCTTCCTCTCTCCTTGCTGTGAGATTGCCACTTAACTTATTTTAATTAAAAAAATGATGTTCTGGGTGATGGGACATAATGTTTAGACATGTTGAGCTGACGTTGATGAGTGTGTTGTCAATACACCATCACCACAAATCATGTTCCCAGGGTTGATCGGAAGGAGATTTGTGTGCAAATGTGTGTGTGCTCACACACTTGGATGATTTAGAGTGATTGGGGAAGGGTCCAGTGGCCCTTCTCAAAAGCAGTTGCTAGGGAGGGCTGGCCACAGGCGAGGGGCAACTGACCAGGGCAAGAGGAGGAAATCGGCTTCTATTGTGAATTGTGATTGCTCTGAGTTTGCTGTGGAAGCAAAAGCCTCCACTTCCTCCTCCCTCCCTGCCTTCCTCTGTCATGTCCTTAGCACCCAGTGGGTGCAAGGTATTCTACTGACCATGAGGCACTCCTTAGAAGCAGTCTCAGTTTGATGGAGGAGACAGAAGAAACAGTTTGAAGCAGTGTGCTGAATGGTGTGAGGAAGACGTGCCCCCCGAGCACTGGGCCTGTGCTCACCGGCGCGCTGGCCGCCCTTCCTCGTGTTCCTGCCTCCAGTGACTGCCCATTCTCAGGGGCCTCACAAATCTGTCTGGGCCTTGGAACCTCAGTCCAGCTGCCTCAGTGACAGCTCCTGTTGAGGTCTCCATGTGAAACAGCTCTCCCAGTGCTCCAAGCTTCATAGATGTGAACCTGACATCTAGGTCACATCTGACTCCCCCTGCTGTACCTCCATAGGTCCCTTCTATCACTAAGCCTGTCAGGTTCAGCCCACAGCACCCCTCCATCACCCTCATCCAAGCTATCTGGCCTGGACCATGGCAAACCTAAGTTGCCCCATGTCCTCATTCACCTTCCTCCAGTCCATTGTCTGCATTGGGGGTCAGCAAACTACAGTCCAGGAGCCAAATCTAGCCACTGCCTGGTCGATTTCACGCAGTCTGTGAGCTGTTTTTACAGATGAGCATTTGATGATATGGGAATACTGACTTTCCTTCCCTTTGAAGGGGAAGTGTTATCTCTCCAAAAAACAATTCTATTCTTCTCATTAGAGGATCGGTATTATAAAAATTTACACTCACTCAATTATCATTATATTTTCAGTGTTCTCAAAAATGTGTAGAATTTTCTTTCTTATTATGTAAGTACTACATAATAGCCTGTATTTGCCTCTCGGTGGCAAAGCCCGGAATATGTATCATCTGGCCTTGAACAGAAAAACTTAGCTGACCCTTTGTCTCTACTGTGGCCAGAGCAAGATTTTTTTGTTGTGATGTTTTTGTTTTTTGAGACAGGGTCTCACTCTGTAACCCAGGCTGGAGTGCAGTGGCATGATGTCGGCTCACTGCAACCTCCTCCTTCTGGGTTCAAGCAATTCTTGTACCTCAGCCTCCTGAGTAGCTGGGATTACAGGTATATGCCACCACACCCAGCTCATTGTTTTGTATTTTTAGTGGAGATGGGGTTGTACCATGTTGGCCAGGCTGATCTTGAACTCCTGACCTCAAATGATCCACCTGCCTTGGCCTCCCAAAGTGCTGGGATTATAGGCATGAGCCCCCATTCCTGGCCCAGAGCAAACTTTTCAAAATAGAAATATGATCAGTTACATGTGCCTGGTCACACACACACACACACACACACACACACACACACACAGTTCAAGATACTTTAATGGTTCCCCATGCTCTTCAGGGGAGCCATTAAGATGAAGATCCTTAGCCTCAAGAGTCTTGGATGGTCTTGCCCTTGCCCCCTGTCCAGTTTCATCACAGTGTTCCTTTGTCCTCCACGCTGGCCTTCTTTTAGTTCTTTACATCCACCTTGTTCCCACCTGCCACAGGGCCTTTGCCCATACTGTCCTTGACGCTGTCTGGAATACAGCTTTCTGCACCCTATTTCCCCTCCCTATGTCCTTCTCATCTTTAGATCACAGCATCACCGTGACTTTCTCAGAGGATCCTTCCCTGACTTTTCTGCCAAGGTCACAGCCCTGTCTCTTTTTTTTTGGTTTTGGTTTTAAGATGGAGTTTCGCTCTTGTTGCCCAGGCTGGAGTGCAGTGGCACCATCTTGGCTCACTGCAACCTCCGCCTCCTGGATTCAAGCGATTCTCCTGCCTCAGCCTCCTGAGTAGCTGAGATTACAGGCGAGTGCCACCATGCCTGGCTAATTATGTATTTTTAGTGGAGATGAGGTTTCACCATGTTGGCCAGGCTGGTCTCAAACTCCTGACCTCAGGTGACCTGCCCATCTGAGCCTCCCAAAGTGCTGAGATTACAGGAGTGAGCCACGGTGCCCGGCCCTCGGCCCTGTCTTATATCTCCTCATGACACATGTAAAATTGCACTTGTCTCTGGCTGACATGCACACCCCCAGACAGCAAGCCCCAGAGAACTGACACCATCTCTGTTCCCACCTCCATTATATCCACTGTACCTGGTATATAGTGAGCATGCAATAAATGTTTTGTTATGATGAGGGGCTGAGGATCAGGGAAGACTTCGTGAAAGACATTAGGTTTGAAAAGGAACTTGTAGGCTGAGAAGGTGAAGAATGGGAGAAAGAGCTTTCAAGCAGAAGGACCAGCATTCTGGAAGCCTTGTGTGGCTTCATAGGACAGGTGCTCAGGCTGTGTCTGAGTGGGTGGGGAAATCACTGGAAAGGTGAGTGAGGCCAGATCACGAGGGCCTTCTGAGCCCAGCTGAGCTGTTTGGACACTTACCTGTTGGCAGAGGGAGCACTGGAGGTTTTAAAGGAGAGGGGTGCTGTGGCAGGGCTGGAGGGGGCGAGACCCGACCAGAGGAGCATGGATTAGGGAATGAGAGAAGATGGCCAGGGAAAAGCTGTGCAGGAGAAGTGGGCAGGAATTGATCATCTCTTGGAAGTGAGTGGGAATAGGGAGGTGGTGGGCCCTTGGGGTCCCAGTTTCTGGTTCAGGATCCTGGGTAAAGGGTCACCAGTTGTTTCAGATAAGTGAAGAGGAAGGAGTTAGGGCAGGGAGGAGGTGTGAAAATTTGTTTGGCGGGAGGAGGTGGAGAGAGCAAAGGCTGGCAGCTCCCATTCTCTGTGAAGCAGGGGTCAGGGTCATCTGCCGAGACAGAGGCATTTTGACTTCAGGTCATGGACTTGGGCCTCTTCCCCCTTTACAAGCAGAGGGTTCCACATTGTCTCTAAACAGTTGAGGGATTCGCCTCAGCCTAGGGCACTGGGGGCCAACAGGGGATTTAATCCCAGACACTTTAGGAGATCTTACAGACTTGCCCTTCCCCATCCCTTTCCTAAACCGTGAAGTCTAAATGTCAGCTTTGTCGGAAATCTTACCTTGAAGACCTTTGAAAAAAGAAAAAAGGTCTGCTCACTTCAGAAAATGTTTTCAGAGTGGCTGCCCCATGACAGCTTGGCTCTGATCACCACGGGGACCCCAGCACTCTGCCTGAGGAGCGTGTGCCTGACCTGTACATACTTACTTGACATTTGAATGCATGAAGCACGATGTCAGAAGGCATAGTTCAGAGACATCTAGCATGCTCCTCATGTTAAGGTTAGCAAGTCACACTCACATGCAGGTGGAACTGTCTTTAACCAGCCTCTACGTAACTGAGTGGCAGCTGGCCTTCTCCACAACTTGCTAGAGCTCCCCCAAACAGAGTACCCACTCCCACAAATGTAGTCAGGGGCTGTGTTGGTCCCCAAACCTGCTTGTGCTAGTTGTCCTTGTAATTGTAATTATGTAAATTAGTTAAATGTGATATAAGCCGACGAACTATAAATGCAAAAAAGAAAGAGAAGTGCTATTTCAATGAAAAGTAAGAGTCACCTTGTTCTACCTCAGCTGAGAATGTGTGACCGGCGACACATTTTTCACTGTTGAATGCTTTGGAAAGAAGTGATAAAAGCAAGCCACCAAAAGAGAATTGCTGCCAAATTAGGTGTGAGCAAGACAACTATTAAAGACTGGCACTGCAGTGCCGTGGCTCACATCTGTGATCCCAACACTTTGGAAGGCCAAGGCATGAGGATTGCTTGAGGCCAGAAGTTCAGGACCAGCCTGGGAAACAGCAGCACCCTGTCTCTACAAAAAAAAAATTAAAAATTATAAAGATTGGCACTAGAGGGAGAGGAAAATAAAAGCATGTCAGAGGATGCAGCACTACAGTTCCTTTTCCAGGCTTCTCTACTTCTGGCTCCTTTTTAAGGAAACCAAACTGAAAAAGTATAGATTATGCATCATCAGTGGTTTATGCATAAAAGGTAAATACAGAGCTCTATTCCACAGATCTATGAGCAAAGAAAAGTCCTGGACCCTGCCTCAAAAGACCAGTAAGATATTTGTGTTTTAAGTTAAAATAAATTCATAAGGCATTAATGTACTGCAAATTTAAGTGCACATAAAGGTTTTTTCGGCTGGGGCACAGTGACTCATACCTATAATCCCAGCACTTTGGGATGCCGAGGCAGGCAGATCACCTGAGGTTGGGACTTCGAGACCAGCCTGACCAACATGGAGAAACCCCATCTCTACTGAAAATACAAAATTAGCCAGGCATGGTGGTGCACGCCTGTAATCCCAACTACTCGGGAAGCTGAGGCAGGAGAATCACTTGAACCCGGGAGGCGGAAGTTGTGGTGAGCCAAGATTACGCCATTTCACTCTAGCCTAGGCAGCAAGAGCAAAACTCCGTCTCAAAAAAAAAAAAAAAAAAAAAAGAAGGTTTTTTTCGTGTTTTATTATATCTGGGTTTTTTTGTAAGTAATATATTCACATGGTTCAAAAACACAGAAAAATATAACAAGTTATAAAATGAATAATCTCCTTCCTGCTCTTTTTCCCAGTTAGCCCAGTTTCCACCACCTCCCTGCAGACAACTATTATTAGTTTCTTGGATCCTTCCAGATTTTCTTTATGAATATATATCAATTATAAATACATAGTTGACCCTTATTATTCACAAATTCCGTATTTGCAGATTCTCTACTCTCTAAACTTATTTGCAACCACAGAACCAATGTTCGGTACTTTCTTGATCATTTGAGGACATGCACAGAGCAGTGAAAGTTTTGAGTCGCCCGATGCACGTTCCCAAGCTGAGTTTGAACAAGACAACTCCGCCTTCTTATTTCAGCTCTCCTGCTGGACACAAGTGTCCTTTTTGTGGTGTATTTAGTGTGGCATTTTTCATATTTTTGTGGTTTTTGTTGTTGGTTTCACTGTTTAAAATGGCTCCCAAGTGTAATGCTGAAGTGTTGCCTGCTGTTCTCAGCACAAGAAGGCTGTGATTTGCCTTACAGAGAAAATGGGTGAATTAGATAAGCTCCTTTCAGGCATTAGTTGTAGTACTGTTGGCTGTGAGGTCAACGTTAATGAATGAAAAAAATAGATGTTAAATAAGATATCCTTTAAGCAGACACATATGAAACAAGGTTATATATACTGATCAGTTGACAAAAATGTTGCAACCAGGGGCTTGCAGGAACCTAACCCTGTATTTCTCTTAGGAGCAGTGGCTTAGTATTCACTAATTCAGTGATCATAGAGACTTTATAGGATGTAACTACCACAACTAACAGAAATCAACTATCTATATACCTCCATACATATATGTTCTATTTTAACCATTTCTTTACACAAAAGAGAGCATATTGAACATACTGTTCTGCATCTTTCTTTTTCACTTAACCTTGGACATCTTTCCATATCATTTCATAGAGAGTTTCCTTGTTGTTCTTTTGGAATTTTTGTTTTGGTTTGGTTTGTTTGTTTGGGACAGGGTCTCACTCTGTCACCCAGGCTGGAATGCAATGGTGCCATCATGGCTCACTGTAGCCTCAACCCTCTGGGCTCAATTGATCCTCCCACTTCAGCTTCCCAAGTAGCTGGGACTACAAGCGTGCACCACCACACCTGGCTGATTTTTGTTATTTTTTGTAAAGGCAGGGTTTCACCATGTTGCCCAGACTGGTCTTAACTCCTGGGCTGAAACAATCCTCCTGCGTCATCCTCCCAAAGCGCTGGGATTACAGGCATGAGCCACCGCACCCAGTCTCCTTGTTACTTTTAACAACTGCATAGTATCCCATCCTGCGGTTATTCCATGATTTCCTTCAATTGATCCCTTATGGTTAGGCATTTGGGTTGTTTTCAGTCTTTGGCTTTTCTAGCAATACCGCAGCATACACACTTGTCTACATGTCATTTTCTATGAGTCTCTGCTTTAACCAACTCCCTAGAAAGGGAATTCTGAGGGCAGTAGTTCAGCCTGGCCAAATTGACACATAAAAAAGCATCACACCTTCCTCTACTCCTGGGTATGTATCCTAAAGAAATTCTCACAGATGTTCCTAAGGGGATGCATCTGAGAATGGTCATTGCAAGGTGTCATTGGGAGGTTGGTAAGGTAGTTAAGGTGATGGATGCGCTTACCACCTTGTGGGATTATTGGGAGGGGCTTCTAAGGGACTTGGCACTGTGCCCGGCCCGGGGTTAGCGCCCAGCGCACGTTAGCCATCTTTGCTGTTCTTCCTTCCTGTTTGTGTAGCAGCATCTTAGTCCAGCTCATCGGCACCAGGCTGGGTGTCCCTCCTACAGCCGTCCCTCTGTGACCCGCCTCCACACAGGGCTGGAGGATGCTGGCAGAGTCCGGGCACTCTTAAGCAGGCATCCTAGATGTAACTCTGGACCACCTCAGCTGGTCTGGAGAAGGGGATTGGCTCCTTCACTCTCTAATAGTTTACCATGCACACACCATTGATGTTTGACAAACTTATTTGCTGTATTCCATAAACATTGAGTGAATCTGCTTTGGTCAAACACTGCTCGTGGCACAGTGGAGAGAGAGGGAGAGGTTTTAAAAAACAGAGCTATTAAACACAATTCTGTTTCTGTGGAACTGGAAGTCTAGTATTGTTTGAAAAATAAAGTACCTAAGGTGACTGAGCTTGGTGGGGTAATGTTTCCAACAAACAGAAGTATGTGTGTCTGGGCCTGTAAAACCTTTAGCTAGGATTTGGTCCTCACGCTCTCCCTGCGGCCCAGGCTCCGGGGCCGCATTCCTGCCTTCTTGGTTCAGCTGCAGGGGTCCCCTAGCAGCAAAGGGAAGTTGTTTTGGCAAGAAATTGGGACTGTGAGATAATGGGGGCCAGTGACCAACAGGATATCTGCCTTGAGCAGGTCCAGACAGGTTTGGGGGCTTTCCAGGGGAGCGTGAAGATTACCAGAGGAGGAGCAAACCCATAAAGAGTTTGCTCTTTTTCCCCTGAGGCCTCTCAGTCACCAGAAGCCAACCTTCATCATCCCTGCCACCATCCACATACAAAGCACCAGACAGTGGGAATCTCAGGTGAGGGGGAATTTCACTTCCAGCTTTATTCCATAACACTGAATTCTTAGCAGTATTTGTGAATTAAAACATACTGCTTTTCTTCATTGTGGCATGCTGTGATTTGGAACAAATTTGGAACCAGATCCTCCTGACAGACTTTCTCTACAGCTCCCATGGACTTGCCTCTCAAGGACATCCTCCTGACTGGCTTCCAGGCCACCTCCCTCACTCCTTCCTTTCCCCTCCCTCAGCAAGCCACCAAAAGAGAATTGCTGCCAAATTAGGTGTGAGCAAGACAACTATTAAAGACTGGCACTGCGGTCTTTAGTGCTCTGGCACTGGTAGGCAAGAGCCTGCATCTGGGTGCCATGAGAGTGAGGCTCCCCCTGGACCCTCAGAGGAGGAGGCTTGCCCATCTGCCTGGGAAGGCCACCTCCCGTAGGCCAGCCTCCCGTAGCACACAGGGGAGACGTCGCCAGGCACAGCCAAGTGGCTGGGCTGAACCCCGAGGGCTGCAGGGCATAGAGGCTTCTTCCTGGCTGCCCTGGGTCAGTGCCTGCTGAGCACTCACTCACACTGTCAGGCGGGGGCATGGCTGAGTCCCGGAGACGAGTGAGCGAGCGAACCAGGGCTCCCCCTGCCCTCCCTCAGAGCCCAAGCCTGCTGGGAGATGGGTGCCTGAGTGAGGCTCACCATCCCCCAGGGCTCCTAGAAGGAGGCCAGAACCGGATCCTCGGAGGCCTGGAGGAGGGAGCGACTCAGGAAGTCCCACTGGAAGGCCTCCAGCCCCAGTCACCAGAGGTCCCCTCGGGTTTGTTTGTTGACTCCCAGAATTCCCCAAAAGACCTTAGAACTCTGAGCCAAAGGGACTGTGGAGATTGCTTGTCCGAGCCCCCTTATCTTAAAAGTGAAAAGCTTGGGACCGTGGCACTGCCCAGGATGTAGTTCAGTGTCGCCGCCGGTGTTTACAGAATGCTCCCGCGTGGCACCGACGTCGTAACCTGGGATACCCTGGGCTTCCACAAGGGCTTTTTGTCTGAAACGCAGGCAGGAGACCCAGAGGGGACCCACGACAACCCAAACACAAGAACACTATTGCACGGTTATTTTACATACTGACTTTGTACATCACTGACATTTACTGTGTGAGCTGTTTTCCAGACAGAAGGGAAGTGGTTGTCCCCCAAGATAATCCCCCCATTTCTGGAGCCCTGGGTGACCCTTTGGTTTTTTTATACGGTCTGATGTCTTGGAAGACCACACACCAAAGCCACACCAGCTGATCCGCTTGGGAGTATAGCTCACACACACACAGGCCTGGAGAGTCTGTGGGTATGGTACCATCTCAATGTGCGTGGCCAGGATGTGGTGACAGCACCAGCCACCTCCCTCCCTATCGTCCCTTACAGAGGAAGCTGGTCTGTGGTGCCCACCTCCCGGAGGCTGTTCTGGCCGCTTGGCCCCATGACGCTAGGTGTGGAGCTTGAGTGATAGCAACAGAGCCTGCAGGTGCTTGACTTGTGTTTTCTTCTATTAATAATTCACTCTGCGGCTGTAGGTAGGGCCAAGGGGGTCAGATCTCCCTGCCAGCCCACTTCCCCTCCAGCTTTATCCCCACTCTTGCCAGGGCCTCATCAGAGCAGCCGGAGGGAAATCTCCTGCCATTCTCCCAGCCCTGCCCTGCCCTGCCCAGGACAGCTGCAGGGCCGGGGATCCTTTGTTTGGCTGAAGTCCCAGGTGCTGATTCAGAAGGCCCCACGCCCCAAGTCCTCGGGGGCAGGAGTGGAGGATCCTTCCTGTGGGCCCTGGGCCCAGACCCCTTCAGCCAAGTGCCCTGTAGAGACCTTTCCGGAGTCCCCCACAGCAAGGGTCTGCCCACTGCACCTCCTGGGCCCTGGCTGGAGTGACCTTATCCTTCTGTGAGGCCCAAGCCGCATATTGTGGCTCCCACCCTGCGAGGGCTGGGGTAACCAATTGTTCTTCTCTGCCTTCCCCTTGTGACATTCCTTGGGGTCCTTTGGAAGCCTCCTCCTCCCCAGATTACAATCTTAAAGACACAGGTTTGTCCCATAGTGGCCCTGCCATAGAGGGTCTTCAGTGTGAGTTGGTATAAAAGACTGTAAAGGATGACAGAGCACAGGTGCTGGTCTGAGCCATGAGGGCCTCAGTTCATGTAACTGTAAACCTCATGAAGCCAGAGGCCCTCCTGACCTCTCATCTCTCCTGGCACATAGCAGGTCTTCAATCTGATTGATGATTAATTCTGAAATTCTCTTAGCAGCTCCTCCTTAGGGGACACATGTGATCATGAAAGCATTTGGGTCACTCAGGGAATCACGTGTGAATTGTTTTGGTGCTCCTCTGTCCCATCTTCTTTCTACAGACCTTTCAGCTGGATCATCTGTCAACCTCACCACCATCAGGTGATGGGGGATGGTGTCAACTGTGGGTTGGGAGGAAGCTTCCTGGGGAGCCAGGCAAGCTGGAGTGGTCCTCGTCCCTGGCATGCCCTGCTCAGAGCCTATTGCACCTCTCCCTTTAGGCTGAAAGGTGCGGTAAGTGTGGGTCGTAAGTTTGCTAAGGATCTCTGCATTTGTATCTGCTACTTTCTCCTTGGAACCGTAGACTGTAGCTGACTTTACCAGTACTGATGTTACAGATGTTAATCCCAGGTAACTGTGTTGGAGCTTGTCCCATTCTAGTCTCCCAGAGCAGTTTGTCATACAGGAAGTGCTCAGCCATGTCAGTTACATCAATTTAACATTTCCTCCCTTCCCTAGCTTCTGTGTGTCATAAAAGGAGAGGTGGAGACCACATTGGCCTCTACACTGTGTGCATTTGCCCCCTAAACGGTCATCAGATCTATGCAGTGAATACCAGCTGGATCCAGAACCCTGAATTCGTCTCTACAGGTGAGGTTAAGATGAGGGAGAGATTGTATGGATTTTATTCAGGCTCTCTTTCTAGAAAAACTTTGCTTCAATTATCTGGATATAGAGAAAGCCAGGGCTGAAGTCCAGAGAGGGCAAATGACTTGCCCAGGGTCACATGGAGTCATTAGAGCTTCTTCTTCTTTTTCTTCTTCTTCTTTTTCCTTCTTTCTTCTTCTTCTTTTTATTTATTTATTTATTTTTTTATTTATTTATTTATTTATTTTTGAGACAGAGTCTCTCTCTCTGTCTGCAATCTCGGGAAAGCTCCGCCTCCCAGGTTTAGGCAATTCTCCTGCCTCCCAAGTAGCTGGGATTACAGGCGCCCAGCACCACACCTGGCTAATTTCGGGTTTGTTGGTTTGTTTGTTTGTTTGTTTTTGTATTTTTAGTAGAGACGGAGTTCCACCATGTTAGCCAGGATGGTCTCGATCTCCTGACCTCGTGATCCGCCCGCCTTGGCCTCCCAAAGTGCTGGGATTGCAGGCATGAGCCACCACACCAGGCCAATTTTTTTTTTTTTTTTTTTTTTTTTTTTTTTTGAGATAGGGCTCGCGTGCAGTGGTACAGTCACCACTCACTGCAGCCTCAACTTCCCAGGCTCAGGTGATCCTCCAACCTCAGCCTCCCAAGTAGCTGGGACTACAGGCGCACGCCACTACACCTGGCTAATTGTTTGTAGAAATGGGGTCTCACTATGTTGCCTAGACTTATCTTAAATTCCTGGGTTCAAGTGATCTATGGGCCTCGGCCTCCCAAAGTGCTGGGATTACAGGCATGAGCCACGGCTCCCAGCTTCTTCCAGTGCTTTTCTAACTACACCATATTCACAGAGCCAATGCCCATGTTCCTAATCTCCCTACAATCCTAGCCATGTCAGGACTGCTGCAGGACAAACCTGTGTCTTTAAGCTCACAGTCTGAAGGAGGAGGCTTCAAAAAGGCCCCAAAGAATGTCACAAGCAGAAGGCAGAAAAGGACAACTGGCAACCCCAGGCCTCACAGGGTGGGAGCCACAATATGGGGCTCAAGCCACACAGGAGGGTGAGGTCATCCCAGCCAGGGCCCTGGAGGTGGAGCAGGCAGACCCCTGCTGTTGGATACTTAGGGAAGGTAGTATGAAACAAATGTGTCTAGGAATACAACAACAAGGCCTACTCAGACCTTGGCTGCCTCCTCCAGGAAGTTACCCTAGACTCCTGCAGCCCCTTCTCTCCCCATGTCCTTAGTTTCCATACCAATCCATGGCAGCTAGGGAGAGAAAGAAGTGGCATATGGTAATCACAGGGGAGAGACGATGTTCAAGTCCCTGGTAAAGAACTACAGCCAGCCCAGAGGAAAGATGGCAGTGACAGTGACAACCAAAAAGTGAAATGGCTCCAATCTCTATTTCCTAATGAGGAGCCACCTGCAGGAAGCACAATCCAAACCCTCCATTCTGCAGGTTCCTGGGCTATGCGTCCGGCTTCTTACTGATCCCCAGGGCTTGGAGGGAGCAACTGATGCTACAGGGTGAGACCTGAGGGTGGAGAAATGAATGTTTCTTGCTGCCCAAAGGGAGCCTTGAAAATCCTCCCACAGCCCAGAGTCAGCAGGAAAGCCAGGGCTGTGAGGGAGTAAGAGCGAACCATTCACTGCGCAGAGGAAGATTTAGGTGCTAACCGCCGTCATTGGCAGCACATGTCCACGATAATCGGGTAACTGGATTATAAAATACCCACTGGAATTATTTAGAAGACTAATCAGAAAGCATTTAGAACAACAACGGTGCTAAAAAGACGGCAAACTGCGGCCCACGTCCTGGAGAGCCGCCCTTGGCTCCTGCCTGCTTGGGGGAGCTGGGAGTGAGCTGGAGTAAGAGGAGCCCCCAGGGGAGTCAAGTGAAGCTTCCTTGACAGAGCCCAGAGGAAGGCTGGACTAAAACACAAGCCAAAGCATTTGGAGAATTGTGTATACAGTCTGTAACTGACGGCCCAGGGTCAGAAAAAGGAAAATCTTTTTGGTTTTCTTCCTCAAACAAGCAATGGTGGTCTGGCCGGAGCAGGGTGTTACCCCTTCTGAATTGTAAGCAAACAAGTTCTGCGGAGACCTTGGCCAAAGTCAACTTCCTCTCCTGATGTATCTCTCTGTCTGTCTCTCTGGTTCAAAGGGTGGCCCTTAGGACAGATATCCTCCTTGCAGACTGCGGCCTTGTCTCCTGGTGCCCCAGGGCAGGGGGTGGGGTGTGGAGAGACTTTGATGCTCTAGAACAGGGGTCAAGCAAACCATGGGTCAGGCCAGATCCAGCCCACACCTATTCTTCTACTGCCTGTGAGTGAAGAAGGATTTTTACATTTTTAATTGGTTGAAGAAAAATCAAAAGAAGAACAGCATTTGGCATGTGAAAATTATATAAAATTCAAGTTTCAGTGTCCATAAATAAAGTTGTATTGGAACACAGCCACGCCCATTCGTTTATATATGGTCTGTGGCCGCTTTCACGCTACCGTGGCAGCGTTGTGACAGAAACCATATGCATGGGCCCCAAAGCTGAAAATATTTACTAGTTGGCCCTGTATAGAAAAAGTGTGCTGGGAGGTCTCTGTAGAGTCTTGTTATTTTCTACAGCACTCCATAAATTTGGTGCTTTAGGGCACTATGCCCTCAACAGAAACTAGTAAATTCTGTCTCTCAGTCCATGTCAGAGGCATGGGACCTGCAGAGGGGAACAAGCCACTCTAGGTCTCCTTTGCCTGGCAGAGTGTTGCAGTTCAGTGAGCGTTTGTTGAGCATCTGCTATGTCCCAGTCCCTGAGGACACCACATGGGCAGGCTGCTGTCCCTGCGTCACAGTGACTGGGCAGCCAGTCGGGAGATAGGCATGGAAGTGGGTCGCCTGACTGTGACATGGTCAGTGCAGAGGAAAGGCGGACACAGGCTCTGTGGGAGTGTAGAGTGGCACCTTAAGTTCTGAGTGGACATTTCTTTGTTGAGCCCACCCTGGAGTCCTGCTCTAAGGAAGAAACTGACTGAAGAAATGGGAAAGTAGCAGTTCTGTTAATTAGTTCATGAATGAAAAAGCTCCTGGTACAAATTACCCAGTAGGAATTGTTACACATAATGAGCAAAACGGTTACCTTGTTAGAAAAATAATAGAGACTTGAATCCTGAGTTGGTATTATAAGAATTCTGGGAGATTGACTAATCCACCAAGAACAACAGTTTCCAGGTTTTAAATGATATGCTTAAAATAGCCTTTTGGCAAGATGCTAAACCACGGCCTAGCACGCTACCATCTGTATAAGAGGGGCTGTGCACCAGTATTCTTCTATGAGCATAAAGTGTCTCTGGGAGGATATATAAGAACCTAATTCACTGTCCCAGAAGGGGTGCTGGGTGGCTAGGGATGGGGGTGGAGGGAGACTTTTCACATATGCTCTTATTTTTACAATTTGCATGATTTTCACTTTATTTACAAGCATTTGTTTGGGATAATTTTTGCTGTTTTGCATATCCATTTTAACCTTTTGAATTTTGAACCATGTGAACCTAGTACCTATTCAAAAAATATTACATTTAATGTAAAATAAAAAGCACATGGTTTTGCCATTATCTCCCTACGGTGTTTTAGGAAAAATCATTTTCTCTCTTTTTTTTTATTTTATTTATTTATTTATTTATTTATTTATATTTTTATTTATTTTTTTTTTTTTTGAGACAGAGTCTCTGTTGTACAATGCTTGCTTTGCTTACCTTTCCAGGGTTTAGCAGTTTGGGAAGACTTAACAAAGCAAACATGTCAACAGAAATTCAATTATCTAGCTTCCATTCTACCCACAGGGCCACAGGAGAGAGACATGAAATCAATAGTGCTCAAAGTCGGGTGAGTTTCAACAAGTAGTTCTTTCTGGGTGTGGTGACTTTGTGTAAGCCTTTTAAGGAAGGTTGAGTGGAGAGGTTTAAGCCTGGTAGAGCATTCTGAAATAGCCAGGCCTAATGCCCAAAGGATAATACTGTCAGATGTCACTTTAAGGCCCACTACAACTTACCCCTTTCTTACAAATTTAGCCTGATCAATTGGTGAGTTCTGGACAAGGACATGATGTCCCAGCGTGAACTCCTGAACCTGACTCCATGCCTTTGTTCATGCTGTTCCCTGTCCAGAATACCCTTCCTGGTCCTCTCCACCTCTGTAAGCCCTATTTGTCTATCAGGACCAAGGTGCAGTCTGACTATTCTTCATGAGAACTTAAGAACTTCTTCATCTATACTGAGTATCTTTTTCTGCCTGTCTCAGTTCACTGGGATATTTGATCATTGTTTTCTAATTTTTTCTCATTTGTTGATCTATTCATTCAATAAATGCTGCCCTAATTCAGCAAATCCTTATTGGAGTCCTGCAGTGTGCTGGGCATTATGGTAGGTTTGAGGAAGAGACTCCTAGGTAAAAATAGACCTGGTTCCTGCTCTAATAGAGAAAGATCCATTAACGAAATAATTGCACTGGTGGAAGTACAATTACAAGCGGAGGAGAGTAGTCTAAAGGAAAGGAATATGGTTTTATGAGAACATATAAGAAAGGAATCTGATGTAGACTTGGGGATTGGGGTCAGAGTCAACTCTCTGAGAATGTGTAATTTGAGCTGAGATCTGAAGGATACCGTGACCATCTGAGCTGGGGGCAGTCATGATATTGCTTAAAATCAATAAGGGGTCAGAAAGGATGGGTGGTGGATGAGGGAAGAGCTCTCCAAATGTGTGAGGAGTGGATGTCTCAGACTGGGTCCTAAACACCGTTTGAGCAGCGAGGTTCATTAGTCTCCTTGCCTCTGAAGCTCAGCATCCTCATGCCCAGCATCCTTTCACTGCTGCAGCCATCCTTGGCCAGCCTCCCCTTCCACCCATGGCTGGCCTTCCTCCACCCTTCCCTCCACCAAATGCAACCCTTCATCTGAAGTTTTCCGTCTCTTTCTCTCATAATTCAGAAAGGGACAGACCAACTCAGCTCACTCACAGGTAGAGGGGGACCTCAAACTTTTCTGTTTAAAATCCTCCCTAAAATAATCTTTTAAAACTCTTTGCCCCTTCATACAGTTTTAAGTTTACACCCACATTTTTTTTATCATACATTTGCTGAAGATACAATTTCCAGTATGTTGTAAACATTGATATTTTTAAGCAAAACTATTACATCATTGTTTTAAATTTATCCAGTGGAATCTAAACACCATAGCAATTTAATACCTCCCGTCATCCATTTTAAAAATGCATGAACACCCTCTTTAATAGTCAGTGTTCCTTTTTCTTCTGGAAATTGTATTTTCATTTCACTTGCTCCGTGGAATTTTATCCTAATGTGATATGTGTAATATATTTTCATGCTTGGAACTTTTTCACTTGTTTCCTTACCATATTTTTCTGTAACAATTTTGTAGAAAGTTGAAACTCTTTTAATTTCCTAAAATCAAAAGATCTAAGTATTAAAATGTTCTTCTGGCTTGAGTTATCACAATTATTAATAGTACACAGTTGATCAAAATAACATTAAATGTGTTACTAATTTTGATAAATAGTAAACATAAATAGTTAAATTATATTGAAAATGCATCTCTAAATGAAATGGTGGTACTGGGTAACTTCGTTGGGGGGGTGACTTTTTAAAATAAACTTTTTTAAATTGACACACAGCATATATACCTTTATGTATATGACTAGGTCATAGCGTATAGCTTGAATTACAGCAGAGTGAGAATGACCATGCAGTTCCCACCAAGGTCTAGAAATAAAACATTGCTGGTGCTAAGCTATATTTTCAATTTCATTATCCATGGAAGAATATTAGTTATTGCTAGCATGAGACAAGGATCAGCATTTATTATGTTTCCATTTTTCATTCTTCCTGATGCAGTACATGAGAAGTTTGCCCTTCTTTTTGTAAAGAAGGGTGATCAGGAAAGAGAACGCCTAAAAGGACAGCTTGTACCTCTGCCACCCATGAGTTCTAGAAAGAATTTCTGTAGAAGTTGAGGGTCTAGGAATTGAACCTTTTTTTTTTTTTTTTTTGAGATGGAGTTTTGCTCTTGTCACTGAGGCTAGAGTGCAGTGGCACAATCTCGGCTCACTGCAACCTCTGCCTCCCGGGTTCAAGTGAATCTCCTGCCTCAGCCTCCCAAGTAGCTGGGATTACAAGTGCCTGCCACCATGCCCAGATAATTTTTGTATTTGTGGTAGAGACAGGCGGATCATGAAGTCAGGAGATCGAGACCATCCTGGCCAACATGGTGAAACCCCGTCTCTACTAAAAATACAAAAAATAGTTGGGTGTGGTGGCAGGCACCTGTAGTCCCAGCAACTCGGGAGGCTGAGGCAGGAGAATCGCTTGAACTCAGGAGGCGGAGGTTGCAGTGAGCCAAGATCGCACCATTGCCCTCCAGCTTGGGTGACAGAGCGAGACTCCATCTCAAAAAAAAAAAAGAGATGAGGTCTTGCTTACTATGTTGCCCAGGCTAGTCTTGAACTCGTTAGCTCAAGCAATCCTCACCTCATAGGTGGGGGTACAGGTGCATGCCATCACACCCTGCTTCTCTTATTTTTACCTTTTGATTACATGTATCTTTTTCCCCTTTGTAATTATTCATGCAACTCATCACCTTTTCTGACTACATGCTTGAGAGCAGGCCTATGTCTTAGTCATTTCTCAGCATTGTGCCTTAACAGTTAATAGGTGTCTGATAAATATGTGTTGAACAGATAACTTGATTAATGCATATCTTAAACCTCTTTATATTTCCCACAGGTCCTAGAATAGTGTTGGGCTTTCAATAGCAGGGTCTCAGAAGAATGGATGAATTAATCGATGAACAAAACAATGAATTAACAAATCAATGAACTACTGAGCCATTGAACAATGGCTCGAAAGTAAGAGTTTGCATCTCATGTGAGAATTAAGATCTGCAGACTCAGTGAAAAGGGTGTGGAGTGCAGTGCATGACACTGGCTATTTCTAATTGAGTCTCCTGTTTCATATATATACATATATATGAATACATATATATACATATATATGTATGTATATATTTTAGAGATAGGGTTTCACTCTGTCATCTAAGCTACAGTGCAGTGGTGCAGTCGTAACTCAGTGCAGCCTTAAACTTCTGGTCCCAAGTGATCCTCCTTCTTCAGCCTCCTGAGCAGCTGGGACTACAGGCGCATGCCACCACACCCAGCTAATCTAAAAACATTTTTGAGACGGGATCTCCCTATGTTGCCCAGGCTGGTCTCAAACGAACCTCAAGTCTCAGCCTCCCAGGTAGCTGGGATTATATATTTATTTTTATCACTGGTCATGGTAGATATCAATTGCTCATCACAAAACATCCAAATAAATCCTTTCCTGTGTTTTGCCTCTTGCCTTGCAGGTGTGAGCGCCGTCTCCTCACCGCAGTGCTGTGTGGTCCGTACCTCAGCCAGGGAGAGGATGTGAAACCCTCCGCCCTGCACATGAGTGGTACAGGCCAACAGGAACACCTGGCTCCAGCCACGTTCACAGACATGTCAGCCGTGGAGTAGTGCCGACACTTTCTCTCAGCTTCTCAGGGTTTCAGTCCTTTTGGGTTTGTTTTATTTACCTTTTTTATGGTTTTGTGGCTGGACGTTCACAACCAAGGCAGACAGCATGGGTGACCAGCAACTGTACAAGACCAACCATGTGGCCCACGGTAGTGAGAACCTTTTCTACCAACAGCCACCACTTGGCGTTCACGGCGGGCTGAACCACAACTATGGGAATGCAGTAACAGGGGGCGGAATGGATGCCCCTCAGGCCTCGCCCATCTCCCCCCACTTCCCTCAAGAAACGCGGGATGGTCTGGGCTTGCCTGTTGGCTCCAAAAACCTTGGCCAAATGGATACCTCGAGGCAGGGAGGGTGGGGAAGTCATGCAGGGCCTGGAAACCATGTCCAGCTACGT
Source organism: Macaca thibetana thibetana (assembly GCF_024542745.1). NCBI lineage: Eukaryota > Metazoa > Chordata > Mammalia > Primates > Cercopithecidae > Macaca > Macaca thibetana. The sequence goes on along the minus strand of NC_065581.1, from coordinate 43,192,445 downwards.
GGAAACCTGGCCAACTCAAACATGATGTGGGGGGCACCGGCCCAGGCTGAGCCCACTGATGGCTACCAATATACCTACTCCCAGGCCAGCGAGATCCGGACCCAGAAGCTTACCAGCGGTGTCTTACACAAGCTGGACTCTTTCACCCAGGTGTTTGCCAACCAAAACCTGCGAATTCAGGTCAACAATATGGCCCAGGTGCTGCACACTCAGTCAGCAGTGATGGATGGAGCCCCTGACAGTGCCCTCCGCCAGCTGCTGTCTCAGAAGCCCATGGAGCCCCCAGCACCGGCTATCCCTTCCCGCTACCAGCAGGTGTCCCAGCAGCCTCACCCTGGTTTCACTGGTGGGCTGTCCAAACCAGCCCTTCAGGTCGGGCAGCACCCTACCCAAGGGCACCTGTATTATGACTACCAGCAGCCACTGGCTCAGGTGCCAGTGCAGGGAGGACAGCCACTGCAGGCCCCACAGATGCTGTCACAGCACATGCAACAGATGCAGCAGCACCAGTATTACCCACCGCAGCAACAGCAGCAAGCCGGGCAACAGCGTATCTCCATGCAAGAAATACAGACGCAGCCGCAACAAATTCGCCCATCACAACCACAGCCGCCGCCACCGCCGCCGCAGCAGCAGCAGCTACAGCTGCAGCAGCGGCAGGGTTCAATGCAGATACCTCAGTATTATCAGCCCCAACCCATGATGCAGCACTTGCAAGAGCAGCAGCAGCAACAGATGCACCTGCAGCCCCCTTCTTATCACAGGGACCCTCACCAGTATACCCCAGAGCAGGCACACACTGTCCAGCTGATTCCCCTGGGCTCCATGTCCCAGTACTACTACCAGGAGCCCCAGCAGCCCTACAGCCACCCCCTCTACCAGCAGAGCCACCTGCCTCAGCACCAGCAGCGTGAGGACAGTCAGCTGAAGACCTACTCTAGCGACAGACAGGCCCAGGCCATGCTGAGCTCCCATGGGGACTTGGGGCCTCCTGACGCAGGAATGGGAGACCCAGCGAGCTCGGATCTGACCCGGGTCAGCAGCGCCCTCCCCCATCGCCCCCTCCTATCCCCCAGTGGGATCCACCTCAACAACATGGGGCCTCAGCATCAGCAGCTGTCTCCTAGTGCCATGTGGCCCCAGGTATTCTCCCACTGGAAGTTTCTCTCTATACCCAGTGTGCTACAGGGTCAGCCAGGGCTGAGTCTACAGTGCTCAATCCTCTCTCCAAGCCTCCTCAACCCTTTTGTTCTTTATTCATTCCCCAAACATTAACCTACATGTGTCACACACTGTCTGTGCCAAGCACTTGGAATACAAAATCAATCTCTGTTAAGTCCTTTGGCCGTGGAGCTTATAATCTACTAAGGAGATGACCAGAGTACCATATCATGCCCTAAATGATTCACGTAATGGTCAAGACCTTGAGTAGGGTGCCAGGGGACCACACAGTGGTGGTGTCTCAGTTCCCTTGGATCTGTGTGCTCAGGATATGCTCTGTGACATTGGTCCCCCTTTGGGAGGGAGACCACGTTATGACAGCATTTCTCAAAGTATATTGCTCAGAACAGTCGTTCCACAGTGTTTAATGGATATTGCTGGGGAAACCAGTGGGTTCTCTGGATAAACTAGGGGGTTCTTTTTTTTTTTTTTTTTTTTTTGAGACGGAGTCTCGCCCTGTCGCCCAGGTTGGAGTGCAATGGCACAATCTTGGCTCACTGCAACCTCCGCCTCCTGGGTTCAAGTGATTCTCCTGCCTCAGCCTCCCAAGTAGCTGGAATTCCAGGTGCGCACCACCACACCTGGTAAGTTTTTGTATTTTTAGTGGAGACAGGGTTTCACCATGTTGGTCAGGCTGGTCTCGAACTCCTGACCTCGTGATGCGCCTGCCTCACCCTCTCAAAGTGCTGGGATTACAGGTGTGAGCCACTGTGCCTGGCCCGTTTTTCTTTTTAGAGACAGGGTCTTGCTCTGTCACCCAGGCTGGAGTGCAGTGATGCAATCATAGCTCACTGCAGCCTTGAACTCCTGGGCTCAAATGATCCTCCCACTTCACCCTCCCACATAGCTAGGACTACAGGTGCATGCCACCATGCCTGGGTACTTTCTTTGGTTTGGTTTTGTTTTGTAGAGACAGGTCTCCCTATGTTGCCCAGGCTGCTCTTGAACTCCTGACCTCAGACGATCCTCCTGCTATAGCCTCCCAAAGTGAAACAGGTTGCTGTACTGCAGGACTTTTTGTGGTCTTTAATATGGTAATGCATTGTGAGTCTCCCACACACCATGTGTGATTGCGGAGATGAAAACCTTAGCTGCCCACATGATCCAGGCTGGGAAAGTAAATAAGCAAAACTGTCTGGTATGAGACCTTAGGGAGTGGTGGTGACTGGGGACTAGAGAGCAGATACCCCATCCCATAGCATTCTCATTAAGGATTTTTAAAAAACAGTCTAGCCAAACAAACATGTCTGCAGGCCGGTTCAGCCTATGCACCATGATTAACCCTTGATTAGTTCCCAAAAGTATTTGACCAGAAAACAGCCTACTATGTGCTGGGCACTTTTCATGCCGTGGCTTATTCCAAGTGCTGCAGTCAGATGACAGCCGTGTCTGAGGAGAAGGCGACCCCAAATGGGAACTGGTTGGGTAGAGAGAAGGTTCTGATGGAGGTTGAAGGCCAGAGATGAACTTCCCCTTGAGTTTGCTTTGTCTGAGGCTCAGAAACAGTAGTAACTGAGAGCCTTTGTAAATATAGGAATGAGATGATTTAGATGATTTGGCTAAGGCTTTTTAAGAAGAATTCCAGGGCCAGGTATGGTGGCTCACACCTATAATCCAAGCACTTTGGAAGGCCAATACAGGAGGATCTCTTGAGCCCAGGAGTTCAAGACCAGCCTAAGCAACAGAGCAAGACCTTGCCTCTACAAAAAATCAAAAATTTAGCTGGGTGTTGTGGCGCACACCTGTAGTCCCAGCTACTTGGGAGGCTGAGGCAGGAGGATTGCTTAAGCCCAGGTGGTAGAGGCTGCAGTGAGCCATGATCATGCTACTGCACTACAGCCTGGGTGACAGAGCAAGACCCCGTCTCAAAAAAAAAAGGGGGGAGGAATTCCATCAGGAGGTCTCCTGGCATAGTGCTGTGTCTTCCAACTCTCTTCTGTGTCCTTTATGGGAATGGAGCCTATCTGTGCACAGAGTGGGTGCCCTGGGAGAACAGGAAAGAACACGGTGGGGGGTTGCGTCTTGGTGGGCTTGTTGTGGCTGGCAGCAGCTCCAGGAGTGGGGGCGGTGGTCCCAAGTCAAGGAGCAATTCAGGGACAGATGTCAAATGCAGAAGAGCGAGGGCATGAGTGGACATGAATGGGGTCAGCACAAGGCAGACGGCAGAAAGAGTCCTGGAAGAGTACCTGATGTTCCCACTGCTCGAGGACTTCTCCCTTCAGAACACGTTTTTTCTCTTCTTTTTTTCGGTGTCCTGTTTGGCTCAAAATTAGATGCACCTACCTGATGGGAGAGCCCAGCCAGGGTCCCCTGAGTCAAGGTAGGATGAGTGGAGCCTTGTTGGTATTTTGGGAGACTGGGAGGATTTTCTGGGGTGTCTCTCATGATTCATTTCTAAATTCCATGTCATTCCTCAAAGAAGTGCGTAGAAATAATAATAGCAGCTGCTGTGTTTGAGTGCATACTATGTGCTAAGCACTAGGCATTGTGTGTAGTAAAGTAACCCGTGAGAGTGGGTATGATGATGATGTGCCTATACTCAGTAAGCACTCAATAATTGTTAGCTAGTATGATTGTTACTTTACAAATGAGAAAACTGAGGCTCAAAGAGCTTAAGGTTACACATCAAGTAACAGTGCTGGGATTGACTGCAAAGCCCATGTTCTGTCCACTGTGCATTCATTCAGTATTTATTGAGTATCTACTGTGTGCCAAGCATAGAGCTAGGCTTTGAGAATGCAGCAGTGAACAGTACAGACTGGCTTCCTCATCTCATGGGCATGGTCAATAAAGATTTAGCCAAACCTGATAAACTGCTAAAGTGTGCAATACAGAGGCTGCCCCAGGAACTTGCACAAGTGTCTGTAAGCGGGGAGGCTTTTGGAAGAGCTGGGCTCAGGCCGACCCTTGAAGGGTAATAAGCTATTGTTCCCAAGTCAAGATCCATTGCCAGAAGTCCTGACGTGAAGAAGGACGTTTTGTTCAATTCTTGCATGAGTTTGAGAAGGACTTTTCCCATTCTGAGCCTCAGCTTTTTATCTGTAAATTGGACTTTGTTCTCTAAAGGGCATTGGGCTGATACAAGTGGTGCCATGGACAATGGGATCATTGGATGAATGATATGGGTTTGTGGTGGGTATGAGGTCTTGTGGCAAGTCACTGTTTCGCCTTCCTCAACGTATGTGTCCTCTCCATTTGGCTCTACCCTTGAGCAGTGGCCAACCCAAAGGAGTGTTTGGGGAGCAGTTTGATGCCAAGAACAAGCTGACATGCTCCATCTGCCTGAAGGAGTTCAAGAACCTGCCTGCCCTGAACGGCCACATGCGGTCCCACGGGGGAATGAGGGCCTCCCCCAACCTCAAACAGGTTAGCAGGAGTCAGTTTCCGGTCCTTTCTAGGCCGTGTGCTGCTTGCTTTGCTTTGCTGCCATCAGACAGAGAGTGATGTGAGCCCCATGCGGGACCTGGCGAGGCACAGTCCTCCCTTGACAGGAATGCTTAGGCTTTGACGCTGGGAGCCAGCCAGGTCAAGCAGCCCCACTTCCCCAGCTTTATGATGAGTAAGGGTCAAAAACAGAGGCTCTAGAAAGCCTTTTAGGTCATCCCAGCCTCTCTCTGCCTCCTGGGGAAGACAGCAAAGGAACACATGTAAATGCAATATTATTTTTAAACTTCTGCTGCTTGACACACCCAAGACCAGGCCCACTGGGGCCTTCCAGATTAATGGTCAATGGCGAGAGAAAGCTAATATAATCATCAGGCTCTCAGCCAGAATTTTCTGTTTACTGATGCAGTGGTGTTTGGCTCAACATCCAAAGATCCTTAAATACCCTCTGGATTATCCAGGTAGGATACCCAGATAGTAAACTATCCACAAATTTTAGAGTTAGATTAAAATCAAAAAGTTTTCTCAGAATTCTTTTAATATTGTTACTCTGAATTTAAATCTATGGGATTAAATCTCTGTTGACCAGAATTTTTGATTACCCAGATCACTCCATCTCCTGGCCATGCCAGATTATGTTTTTTAAAAAAGCTTTTGTCTTTACTTGTTAAAAGTACATGTTTTGTATCTCCAGTGTGGTTTCCTGACCTGAATAAAATATAGGATGGAATGCCTATTTCCATTTTGACAAATGAGTAAACTAAGGCCCATAGAATTAGAAACTCCTACACAAGATCATACCTTTTTTTGGACTCATTACAAGTCCATGTCCTTTTCTTTAAAAGCTGACACAATTTTTAAAAAATAATTTAATATACAAGTAATGCATGGTCAAGATTTTTTAACTGTAGAAAATGGAGTCCATGGCCTCCTCTACCATCAGCTGGCATCACTCCAGCCAAGGGACTCAGGATTGCAGGAAGGAAATCACCCTGCAGTGGTTCTCTATCACCCATACCTGATGTCCTGGAGCCTTTCAGGAAAAGCAAAGTGCATCCCCCTTGTGAGAGCTGCTCTCAGCCCAGGATCAAAGCCTTTATTGTCTGTGTAGGAGGAAGGAGAGAAGGTCCTGCCGCCTCAGCCCCAGCCGCCACTGCCGCCTCCGCCTCCGCCTCCGCCGCCGCCACAGCTCCCTCCCGAGGCAGAAAGCCTCACGCCTATGGTCATGCCCGTGTCTGTCCCTGTCAAGCTTCTCCCGCCCAAGCCCAGCTCTCAGGGGTTCACCAACAGCACCGTTGCCGCCCCCTCCGCCAGAGACAAGCCAGCCAGCTCGATGTCGGACGACGAGATGCCTGTGCTCGTGAGGATGACCCTCTCTCCCCCACACTCACCCCAAGGGGCTGTCCCCCGCACGCCTGCTGTGAGTTGCTGCTCTGCCCCACCTGCCTGGGTGGGGACTTCCCTTTGCTTTCTTGGAGATGGGGCAGCCCTTCCAGAGTCACTGACCTGAGCTCAGACATGGCTTGGTCTCTCAGGGCTGAACCCCCATGGCCACATTGGGAACCCCATCCTTGTTCACACTGCCTGCTGCCCATTAAATGCCAGACTAATGGCCTGGGTTAGATTCTGAGAGACCCGAAAGTGTTCCCAGGTTTAAACAGAGATGATCATTCAGCTGGGAATCACTGGGACAATCATAGCCATTATTGAAATATGGAAGTACTCTATCCCAGAAAGTAAGCAGCTGTTGCCCCAGGCCCTGGCCCCTTCCCCAGGATCTCCAGATCTCCCAAATCCACAACCAAAGAGGTAAACACTGTCGCAGCAGGCTTCCAGGCAATAGCCCTGGCATCCATTCTGACAATCAGCCTTACCAGATGCTTAATATTTTGTCTGCTTAAATACCCTGGAAAACCTAATTCGTTAAAGTTCCCAAAGTAGTTCCACTGAGAGCCTAATCTCAGGAAAGCAAAGAGATTTGTTTTTCTCACTCACTGTTGTCCTTTCTCTAATTCTAAGTGCTTCACTCAAACAGCTTAACTTGGCTCTGGGAAGGGTTTGTCTCTCTGTCTGTCTGTCTCTCTCTCTCTCTGTCTCTCTCTCGGCCCCTAGGGAATTTGTGACCTGTGTGGTTGGGAATATCAAACCTACCCCCTCCCCACAAAGTGGTATGTTGGGTCATATTTGTCCTTAGGAATAGGCAGCTGCTGAGAATCCAGGAGGCATAAGGGTAGGCTGGGCCAGGATAGAGGGAGAGAAGATAATGAAAAGAACTAGAAAAGTCCAGAAAAAAGCCTTTATGGTTATCTACGTAACACCAAGTCCTCAAAAGAAAAGAAACTGATGGAGAACTGAGGGGAAGATTCTCATAAGCTGTCAGGGCTTGGGGGTCAGCAACAGGCAGAGATGAAATGACACATCCAAGCTCCTTCTTTGCCCAGGGAAGTTCCTGATTTGGTGGGAGAAACAGTGTCTCCTTGGGGAAACAGTTCCCTTGGGGAACTCTGAATTAAGGGTTCATAGTTACATGGGAGTCAGAGTCCCAGGCACACACCCCACCCACCTACCCATTCAAGATGGTAAGAGAAAGACAGGGGCAGACAAGAAATGGATGCCTCAGGTGTGACTGGATGAGAACACACCAGGGTAGCCAAAGTCATTAGGGACTGGGGAGGGGCAAGGGAGTTTGCTCAGGAGATCATCATTAGAGTTCTGAGCAGGGTTTTGAAGGAAGAGATGACCTTGGCTTAATGGAAGGGTGAGAGAGACCTTGTTGGTGGGGGCGATAGGCTGAAGTGGAAGCATGTAGGTGAGACTGAATACATGTGAACAAGGCCCTGGCACTTGATGTAAAGCAATTAAAACATCCAGGAAGGAGCCCCGAGTGCCCATCTCAGCTTGGCTCCTAGCCAGCTGGGATGAAGACAGCTGGGACCTGCCCCCACTCAGAGCCTCAGTTTACTCCCCTGACCTTGGTGGGGTTGGACTCATCAGTGGTTCTCAGCCTTCTCGGTGGGCAGCTTTTTAAAGTTTTCAGTTGTTGGCCTCACCCCCAAAGTGTCCAAATAGCTTGGTGAAATGGAACACTGTAAGTGCTTCCTCTCAATTGACAACCAGACTTGACATCCTGGGTGGCTTCTCTGGCCCAGTGGCTCAGAGCCTTGCCTGGAGGATTGGAAAATCCAGGTTTAGAGCTGGAGTAACAGGACAAGAAGCTGGAGGAGAAGGAGCCCAAAAGGGACCTCTGGCCCTGTGATCAGAGGTCTGGATTGCAGTGCCGTGTTGAGATCGTATGAGGTCTGCATGTTCTTGGATGACTTTATCTGTTACCCGGGAACAGGGTGTATCTTCGGGCTGCTCCCCTTGTGAGGGGCCCAAGTCTCCTTCCCCCATTCTCCCCAGCCCCTCTCTCGCCTCAGCCTCAGGCGCTGAGGAGCCCTCTGGTGGAGAGAGGAGGCAGTTGAGCGCGCTGGCCTAAGGAGGGCCCCCTGGGGGTGAGCCGGGGTGGGGACGGGGGTTAGGAACCTCACTCTGGAGCCGGGAGCCTGGGACCCTCTGCCCGCTCCTCCTTTCCCCACTCTCTGCCTCCCTAGACTCCCCTCCTAGAGGCCAGGATGGCACCATGGAAGGCAGAGAAGCTGAGGGAGAAACGTAAGGGGGCAGAGCCTGAAGCTCTGGAGAGAGAGGAGTCCAGAGCAGAGGAGCCCATGGGGCAGGTCACATGACCGTGGTCAGCCCTTCCCATCACCCCCTGCTGCTTCCTACCCAGGCGCCACCCTGGGCTCAGGAGTCTCCAGGACCTGCAGCTGTGACTGGTCCCTGGCCTGCAGGGCCTGAGAGGGCACCCAAGACTGCCCAGAACCTTCCCTCAGGTATCCCCGTGGCCCCTCCCAACCACACCGCCTCTGCAGCCACACCCAGCTCTCGACTTTTCTGGGCTGATGCTACCACACCACCCGAGTCTGTTTCTGTTTGGCTTTGGCATGCCCTGCTCATCTGTTTACGTGCCTATGTTTACTTATTAGTATATATGTATCCATGTGGCAGATCCTCCTTCCAGACTATGCTTGGTTCCGCTGCCATTAAAATAAACTAACTCTCCTGACAGGAAGCCAACCTCAGAGAAGAGTTTGCTACAAATAAGCTACGAGTTCTGGGAGCAATAGTGAGGGTGGTGACGGGGGAGGTTAACCAGATCCGTTTTTAGGTGAGCACATGGAAGGGCCCTTAGAGGTCATCGAGGGCGCTCCCCCGTGCTGAAAGTGACCCAGGAGAGCCTGGTGTGGGTCGCTGGCCTTGGGAACCTTGGCTAGGCTTGAACCCCCACTTCCTGCCTCACAGGTCTCGGTCCCAGCTTCCCTGAAGAGATTATTCAGTCCCCTTCTCGGAACATGTGGTATCTGTTCCTGATGTCCGTCCCTGGGGAGCGGTGGGGGAATTAAAGAGCCCACTCAGCTGGATTCCATTCAAACAGATGGGAATGTAGTGATAAGCAATAAAGAATTTGAATTTATTATTTATTGCCCACCCACTATTCCTACCACCCCCAGCTCTTTCAGAAATTGGGGATTTCTTCCAAAACCTTAGTTTTCTCCTGAGTCTAGCAACCAGAACTCGCTTTCCCTGAAATGGATGTGGTCAGTGTGGGGGCGGGGGGGGGGGGGGGCGGTGGTCAAGCAGAAGGGCTCTCTGCTTAGACGGTAGAAGGCCCTCTTCCCTGAACCTGGGGAAATGGCCTGCGGGGCAAGCTGAAGTATTCGAATCAGATCGTTGTTCCCGTTTTAGGAAATCCCCAGGAAGCATCAGCCCAGCGTGCCCAAAGCCGAGGAGCCCCTCAAGACCGTGCAGGAGAAGAAAAAGTTCCGGCACCGGCCGGAACCACTCTTCATCCCGCCGCCGCCCTCCTACAACCCGAACCCCGCCGCCTCCTACTCGGGCGCCACCCTGTACCAGAGCCAGCTGCGCTCTCCGCGCGTCCTCGGGGATCACCTGCTCCTGGACCCCACCCACGAGCTGCCCCCTTACACGCCCCCACCCATGCTGAGCCCAGTGCGCCAGGGCTCAGGGCTCTTCAGCAATGTCATCTCCGGCCACGGCCCTGGCGCCCACCCGCAGCTGCCCCTGACGCCCCTGACGCCCACGCCACGGGTGCTGCTGTGTCGCTCCAGTGAGTCACCCCTTTAGCGTCCTCCTGGGCTCTGGGTGCTGGGTAGAGTCCTGGGAGACCTCGTTTTCTTTAGCTTTCCCATTTATCCCACAGACTTTTGCGGAGTATTGACTGTATGTAGCACACACTGCTGGGTGTTAAGAAAGACTTGGAATACATAGCCCTTATCCTCAAGGGAATCGCAGTCTAATTGGGAGACAGATGCATAAACTGATCACTACAGTCTCTGGGATAAGGAAACAGTTGAAATGTTCACCCACTTTCTAAGACTGCCAGCAATGATCGTGCAAGAGAGAAAAAAATGAGGCCGGGCGCGGTGATTCACGCCTGTGATCCCAGTGCTTTTGGAGGCCAAAGCGGGTGGATCACTTGAGGCGGGAGTTGGACACCAGCCTAGCCAACATGGTGAAACCCTGTCTCTACTAAAAATATAAAAATTAGCCAGGAATGGTGGCGCGCACCTGTAATCCCAGCTACTTGGGAAGCTGAGGCAGGAGAATCGCTTAAACCTGGGAGGCAGAGGTTGCAGTGAGCCGAGATCAAGCTACTGCGCTCTAGCCTGGGGGACGAGAGCAAAACTCCGTCTCAAAAAAAAAAAAAAACGGGATGTGGTGGCAGGCACCTGTAGTTCCAGCTACTCAGGAGGCTAAGGCAGGAGAATCTCTTGAACCTGAGAAGCAGAGGCTGCAGTGAGCCAATATCGCGCCACGGCACTCCCGCCCGGGCAAAGAAGCCAGACATCTCAAAAAAAAAGAAAATATACTCAGTAGATGTACAAATAAGATTAGGTATTACATGCAAGATCAAGCCTTGACATTTTAGCATGCTTTATGAAAATCAAGCATAGATAGGATAGACTCTCTTTCTGAAGAAAGAATAATTGCATAGAAATCGTACGGCTTAGCAGACCATTGTGGGACAGCTGGCTTCTCCTCACCCTGTGTGAGCAATGGGTAATCGTAAGTTATTTAGCACCATACTCCACCCAGCTCCCTGGAAACTGTCAGGGGTAACTCTGGCAGGAGTTGGGTAGGAGAGGAGCTCTGTTATGGCTGGTTAGGTAACTGCTCATTTGCTTTAGTCTTTTTCAACTTTCCTTCCCTGTTGACCTCTGATTTTTGTGTTTTAGACAGCATCGATGGCAGCAACGTGACGGTCACCCCAGGGCCTGGAGAGCAGACTGTAGATGTTGAACCGTAAGGAAAAGTCAATTACTCTTTCGAACAGAAGCTTCAGCTTCTTGAGAAGTGTAGTTAATACTTTTGTAGTCAGAGGATTACACTGAGAGAGCAGTTGTAGAAATTGTAGGATTGTGGTTATTTCTTGAGTACTGTTGTTTCCCTACACAATGGTGCCAGTATTTTAAGGCCTTTGCCAAAGACTAGATACATGGTCAAAGCATGAAGCCCTGTATTCAGAGAGCCTAGCGTCCCTATGTCTGGCTCCACAGGCAGTGCTTTCTCATCCCCAGTGATACAGGCATCTCCCTCATTCTTTAAGAGGCACCTTCTGAATGTCCTCACTTCCCCCTCCCCGTCCATTCTTGGCCCATCCTCCAAATGGGCTTGTTAAGTACTTTAATTTTGCATAGGCAGTGGGTGGTATTAGGAGAGGCAAAGGTGGTTATCTTCATGAATAGGCACAGAAAAGAGGCCAGGTGGTAGAGTGATGAGTAGATTGAGTCAGGAATCAGAACACCTGAGTTCCAACACCATTTTGTAATTTGATCTTGATCCAGTTAACCTTTCTAGGCTTTAGTGGACTCGTCAAATGGGAGTAATTATTACAGCTTGCTTACGTCGCAGATCTCTGTGAGGTTCGGATGGGATAATGTCTGTGAAAGTGATCTGAAAGAGACAAAAAAATGAAATGAATGCTTTGTATTTGTCCCCTTTTTTGTGTGGTTAAATGGCACCATTGGCCATGCTCTGGGAAACTGTTCTCTTGGAATTAATCACCCTCCCTCTCCCAGTTACGGGGAGCCGTAAAAGCCCCAGGCCAACTGCCTTCTTGCTCCTAAAATATTTCTCCCTAATCTTAAAGCTGTTCCTTATCCCAGCAAAAAAGCCGTGTGTGGAATCTTAGGGTCACACTCTGAGGAAATGCCCCTGCATTCTTGTAGAAAGAACTAGTTTCCTTCTTTTTCAAGTTCCTGACAGTTGCCCTTGGCCTGAGCCATCAACTTGAAGACCACATTGTTGTTTTTCTTCTTGTCATTTAAAGACGCATCAACATTGGCTTGAGATTCCAAGCAGAAATCCCTGAACTCCAAGATATCTCTGCCCTGGCCCAGGACACACACAAGGCCACACTGGTATGGAAGCCCTGGCCAGAACTAGAAAACCATGACCTCCAGCAAAGAGGTATTGGCCTATGGGAAGAGCTGGGTGGGAGAGGTTTGATTCTCTCACTGGGATCACTGGCTCTGGGATTGGTGTGTTTTCCATTACACTTAGCTCTCTCTGATGCACTGGCTTCTCCTTATTCCCAACAGTGGAGAATCTTCTGCATTTGTGCTGTTCCAGTGCATTGCCAGGTGGAGGGACCAATTCTGAATTTGCTTTGCACTCTCTGTTTGAGGCCAAAGGTGATGTAATGGTAAGGAACCATGAAAAAGAGGCTTTACAAATTCCTGAAGAATATTTTCTCAAGTTTCAATATTGTCTCATGTACCATACAACCAATTTGTAATGGCCGGTCAGCGTGTGATGACCAATCAGCATGCCTCCCTATTCCTTCCCTCAGTGAGTAAGTCAGGATGTTAAAGCCTATAGAAAAAAATCTCCAACTGGACTTCTGTTTCCACATCTGTTCCTAAAGTTAGAACTGTGGGTATATCTGTCCTAGGACATTAGAATTTCTTTTCCTCGTCTTGTATTTCACTTCAGAAAACTGAGTCTCTCCAGTGATGGAGGTAGAAGGCTTTACTGAAGCAGAAGTTGGTCTAAAATAGCCTATCATACTCTGCTGATTATTCTTCCCTACTATGGAAATCAGCCAAAGTTTGATGTTTATAGAACTCTTTTCTCATCTAACCAAAATGAAGTGTTTACTGTTCACCAACTGGTTCCATTCTTCCACTTTTAACACAGTTCTGCAGATGTTCCCAAACCCAGGCCTTAGTGCTGTCTTCCTAAAATCAGAGCTAATGGTTGACCTGCTCAACCTGGACTTCCTTTTTTTTTTTTTTTTGAGACAGAGTTTCACTCTTGTTGCCCAGGCTGGAGTGCAATGGCACGATCTCAGCTCACCACAACCTCCACCTCCCAGGTTCAAGCAATTCTCCTGCCTCAGCCTCCCGAGTAGCTGGGATTACAGGCATGCACCACCACGCCCGGCTAATTTTGTATTTTTAGTAGAGACGGGGGTTTCTCCACGTTGAGTCTGGTCTCGAACTTCTGACCTCAGGTGATCCACCCACCTTGGCCTCCCAGAGTGCTGGGATTACAGGTGTGAGCCACTGCGCCCGGCCTTTTTTTAAAGGTGGACACCCAGGCTGGGTGCAGTGGCACGATCTCAGCTCACCACAACCTCTGCCTCCCGGGTTCAAGCGATTCTTCCTCAGCCTTGCTAGTAGCTGGGATTACTGGTGCATGCCACCATGCCTGGTTAGTTTTTGTATTTTCAGTAGAGATGGGGTTTCATCATATTGGCCAGGCTGGTCTCGAACTCCTGACCTCAGGTGATCCTCCCACCTTGGCCTCCCAAAGTGCTGGGATTACAGGCATGGGCCACCGCACCCAGCCTCAACCTGGACTTCTGACCAGATCACTCAATCACTAACCTCTGTTTCCCCTTTATATAAATACATGGTAGTAGATCTAGCTTCCTGCATTTTGATTTTATGAAAATGTGAAAGTAAATGTCCCAATACTATGATACCCTTCAAGTATTTCCTAGAATGCTGGAGAACCGTCCTTAAGACTTTCAGATCAGTGTGGCAGAACAGCACTTCTCAAACTTTTAATGTGCATATACAGCACCTGGGGAATCTTGTTAAAAATACAGATTCTGATTCAGAGGCTTGGGAGTAGGGCCCAGCTCTGCCTTTCTGACTAGCTCCCAGGTGAGGGAGGTACTCCTGTTCTATGGACCACACTTGGAGTAGCAAGATTCTAGGCCCTGCTCTGCCCGGAACCTATCTGCTGTTCAACTCTGCCTGTGGCATCTTTTAAAAAGCTACTAAGGCTGAAGAAGGCTGATTTGAAACAGTTTATTTAGCTAGGCTCTCTGGACGGATGGTGTGTGCATAGTACAGTTGTTACTGATGCAGCTGTTTATGTTCAGCTGTAATGAAACATGATTTTTCTGTAAAACAGTTACAGATCACCCACTCATTTCCTCGGAACCCTTGCCCAAAGACTCAGCCTCCAGTCAGAGGAGGCCCCACCCATCTCTGGGGCTGGTGGGATTTTACCAAGGAAGAGTCAGGTCTTTCTGTTTTCCTGTGACATGAACAACTGGCTTCAGGCCTGGATGGGGAGGGTGTTAGAATGAGAGTCTTACTGGCTGCTGAACAGACATGAAACCCTAGTTAGGGTAGTCTCCCTCTGGGTTTCCTTCCAGTGCCCCCACCCCTGGCCTCCACAGTGCTAACTCCATTTCCCCTTTGAGTGGCTGGTCTCCGTAAGACACACAGACCTATTACTGACTCTTGACTTTTCTCTCCCCCGGGTCTGCAGGTTGCTCTGGAAATGCTGCTGCTGCGGAAGCCGGTCAGGTTAAAATGTCATCCTTTAGCAAATTACCACTATGCCGGTAGGTTGCCAGGAGCCCTGTGCCCTGTTGCCTCCTGACAGTGGGTTGCTTGCATGTTTGGTTGTGTCACTTTCTGGTAATGGATAACACCGGTTCTGTCCTAATCACACTTGTGATCTCAAGGCCTCCTAAGGCAGAGCTATGTCTGTTGCTTTGGCACTGTTGGCATTTTGTCTGTTGGCATAAGCTCCTGCCCCTTGTGGGTGTGCCAAGACCTGGGTGATAGTGGCCAGTGCCTGCACATGTGGCAAGGAGACTAGTGCATGAGACCAGAGAGAGCCACAGAAGGTACAATCAGCAGCCCCCTGATTTTGGAATCAGTAGCCATGGGTTCAGATTCTACTGTACCCCTTGGCCAAGTACCGTGGTCTTCTGCAGCCTTGGTTTTCTCACCTGTAAAATGAGACTTGTATTCCATCCCTCATAGTGTTTTTGTGAGATTAGAGATGGTATATGTAGCCCAATGCCTGGCACATCCTAATAGCATTTATTACTCATTTATCCAACAATTATTTTTTGAACACTTACTGTGTACAAGGGACTTGCTAAACACTGAAATGCATCAGTGACTATGACAGACATGGACAGAGTCCCATGTTGCACAGCTTAGAGGCTCTGAGGAGGAGGCAATTATTAAATAATGGATCACACTGACAGGAAAGACTTCATACACGCAGGGTTTTGTATGTGAATTAATGACAATACCACAAAAAGAGGGAAGTAGAAGACACCTTCAAGATTGAAATGGACTGAGAATTGTGAAGAGTGAAGGAAATAGGTTGGAGAGCCTAAGAAGTGACCAGTGACACTGAGGTCAACATTTTCATTTCCATGTACTAACTGTTCCTTCTGAGGGTCTCCACGAACCTACACTGGTTCTTTATTTTGGAGGGGGCTGAATTTTCAGTGCCTCTTGATTTTTAATCACTTGAGGGTTTCTTTGGTGCTCTGGGCAGACCCTGCCTAGGCAGGTGCCAAATATGTGGGCTTGGGGACCTAGCTATACCTTTTCCAGTCTTTGGTCCGGGCAGCCCAGTGAGGGCTTCTGTACAAATACTAGCTTGCTTTCTCCACCAATATTTGCCTCACCTACTGTGCTCCTCCTCTTTCATGAACGAGCCTTCCTGCCTGTCATCACAAGGTAGACCTCAAAGCCCTTCTTCCGAGGACAGTAAGCCCAAGATGTCTGCCTGTAGGTCACTCCTGGAACTAGGCCAGTACAGAGTAGATGTATGGAATAAGAAATTCATCGCTTCTCCAGTGGCCTAAAGGAGCCAGCTTCTTAATGTTGTCTCCATCATTTCCTGCTTGGTGTCTGTCCCAAGTGTGGGTAGAAAGATTTAGGAGTTCTCGGCCGGGCGCGGTGGCTCAAGCCTGTAATCCCAGCACTTTGGGAGGCCCAGACGGGCGGATCACGAGGTCAGGAGATCAAGACCATCCTGGCTAACTCGGTGAAACCCCATCTCTACTAAAAAAAATACAAAAAATGGCCGGGCGCGGTGGCTCAAGCCTGTAATCCCAGCACTTTGGGAGGCCGAGATGGGCGGATCATGAGGTCAGGAGATTGAGACCATCCTGGCTAATACGGTGAAACCCCGTCTCTACTAAAAAATACAAAAAACTAGCCGGGCGAAGTGGCGGGTGCCTGTAGTCCCAGCTACTCGGGAGGCTGAGGCAGGAGAATGGCGTGAACCCGAGAGGAGGAGCTTGCAGTGAGCTGAGATCCGGCCACTGCACTCCAGCCTGGGTGACAGAGCGAGACTCCGTCTCAAAAAAAAAAAAAAAAAAAAAATACAAAAAACTAGCCGGGCGAGATGGCGGGCGCCTGTAGTCCCAGCTACTTGGGGGGCTGAGGCAGGAGAACGGCGTGAACCCAGGAGGCGGAGCTTGCAGTGAGCTGAGATCCAGCCACTGCACTCCAGCCTGGGCCACAGAGCCAGACTCCGTCTCAAAAAAAAAAAAAAAAAAAAAAGAAAGATTTAGGAGTTCTCCCTAATCTGCCATGGAAACAGTTCAGTCCTCTCTCTTAATTTCCAGCATCATCTGCTGCCCATTGAACCCTGAGAGGCTGTCCAGCCTCCTGGAGCCTGTCTCAAGCTTCTTTGCATGATGGTGGGCCAGTGGATTGGCTAAAAGGAGTTTCCCAACCAGTGCTGTGAGATGCTGCTGCCCTCAGCCCTCAGAGTGGCTGGGGTCACCGGAGCCTCTGGGCTGGTTAGCGCCAGCTGTGAGCAGCTTCATCTGGGATACAGTTCTCCTCTGGTTTTTCCAAGTGTACCAAACAAGTATTTTACGTGTATCATGACATTAAAAAGGTCAGAAAGCTGTGTACTAGGAACACCACACACCCCAGTCAAAACAAAATAAAAACACTAAAATGTTACCAAAAACTTTGAAACAAAAAGGCCCTAAACTCTGCAACAATTAATTGATCTCCTGAGATTAGGGGATTCTAGCTGATTCCTTGCCTGTCCCTTGCCCCCTTCCCCAGCCGGCAGACCAGGAAGGACTCTGCTGTTTTCTGCAATCATTTCAATCCTTGGAGGCAAAAGAGGTAGAGCTAAGCTGTGAAGGGTTGACGTCTCCAAGAGAAGTGTACTCGTCTATGTTTGCCAGTCACTTGCCTTCTCTGGGAAGTGATGATAGACTGGGACCCAGAGAATTTTCTAGAAGTATGAGCAAAAAGGGCAGAGGTCACTGGTCTCTAAAGTCTGACCCAAAACAATCTCCTTAACAGTTTCCTTCTAAGCCACAGGGGAGGCAGCAGAGTCTTCCCCATCACATGCCCCAGCCACCACCTCCTTCCCCCACTGCTGAACCCCCTCATTTGCTTCCTAGGTGTCCGCAAATCCCATCTCTATGGCCACATTCTGCTTTGGCCTTTGTGCTGAGCCCTGTTGGGTTGCTCCCCAGTAGTGACTGCCTGTTGGCTTAATTGCCACCTTGCTGGGACCCTATCTTCTGGATCTCCTTTGGCTCCTGACTCTGTGGCTGTGACCAGTGTCACCCATCCTGAGTCCCAGCCCCAAATTTTCTCTCCAGGCTCCTAGTTATCTGGAGAGGGAGTTCAGGTTTCCCAAGCCTGCCTGAGCCTGTCCATGTCAGGGAGGGAGGCTGTAAGTTTGGGGAGAAAGACAAAGACACAGGCCTATGAAAATCACTTCTTTACTTTACTCATTATCTTCCCTTTCCCACCCATTCCAAGCCATTCATTAAGAAAAGGAAGAAGTGACTTGTGCTGGCACCCAGGAGAGATGTGCTATAGGGGAAGGACTGATGTGGTGGGCAATTCGCCCAAAGCTGCTTGCTAAGGCCACATGAACCCTGTACAGGATCCTCAGAGGAAGGTTCTGTTGCAGTGGCTCCTGGCGCTCAACCCCCACCACGATGCACAGTCCAGCCCTCTGTTGCTCTCAGCACCCTCCCACCCATGTGTGGTTAGCAGTTGTGTGCAGTGGTTCCCAATTAGCACTTGGGTTGGGAAGGGCCAAGCATGGGGGAGTCAGGGTGGAGAGGAAGCCTGGTTGTGATTCGATGCATTGCAGCGTGCTTGACTTTTTTCATTGAACTGGTCATTCCTGCAGATGGGTGAAGAGTGGAGGGGTGTTAGAACTGACCCTGGCTTCTTGGCAAGTGTTCAACAGAGTCTATTTATTGGCCCTGAGCATAGCCCAAACACCTATTGAGTCCTGAAACCCTGACCTGAGTTGTGGAGATAGAGGAGACCTGGAGGAATTACTCATTCTGTTGGAGAGGACTGGTCTCTTCTGCCTTGGAAGCTGCTCCAGTTAAATGAAGAGACAGAATTACACGCTCAAAAGAGTAATTTGCAAGAAGCACAGCTGTGATTTCATTTCCCAGGCATCCTTAGCCTATGTCTATAGCTAGACAGTGGTCCCCTCAAGGGTAGGACTGAGTTAATACTCTTTTACCTTGCCTAACATGGCACTAGTTTAAATTTAAAAAAAAAAAAAAATTGCCTAGTGGACAAGCTCAAATTCTGGATTCAGATTGAGGCTTCCCGCTTTTTACCCACAGAGAAAACTTTGGTAGCAGCCTTCTTCACCTTGCACCCCCCAAAAACTTACTCAACCTTCACCCGCTATTGAAAACCCTGTGTGGAAATGAAAATCTGGTGTAAAAACAGTCCTCCTTTTTCTACAATGAACATGTCTGTCTTGTGTAACTACAAAACATTATCAATGGGTCCAGGAATGGTGGCTTATGCCTGTAATCCCAGCACTTTGGGAGGCTAGGGCAGGCAGATCACTTAAGTTCAGGAGTTCGAGACCAGCCTGGCAAACATAGTGAACCCCCATCTCTACTAAAAATACAAAAATTAGCCGGGCATAGTGGTGCATGCCTGTAATCCCAGCTACTTGGGTGGATGAGCAAGAGAGTTACCTGAACCCGAGAGGCATAGGCTATAGTGAACGGAGATCACACCACTGCACTCCAGCCTGGGTGACAGAGTGAGACCCTGTCTCAAAAAAAAAAAGAGAAGAAAAAAATTATTAATGGAAGTTTTAAGAAAGAAAGTCCCTCTAAAAGATACTGTGTCCAAACTTTCTCTCACCCCTCCATGTCTCTTTTTAATTGCCCGGGTTCACTGTAGATTGTCCCCAAATTAACCACAGTCCAGAGCCTGTTTCCCAGCAACCGAAGGTCAGAACAGTTTTCCTCTGGATACTGTTCCAGCACCGTTTCATCCAGTTAATTAGGTTCTTTGTAATTAGCCTTAATCGTCTTGTTAGGGGCCCCTGCTGGTAATAGCCCAATAGCCAGGAATCCCCAGGTAGAACAAATGAGTGCGGGGGGATTCTCAACCCACAAATCCTGTGTGCATGCTGAGTGGGCAGCAGGGATCCTAGAGAGAAGGGAGGATGTGGGAGGGTAGTTGAAGGATAGGGGAGGATTTGAGGCAACCCCCTGCCTCGGTTTTGTATTTTATCCTGGACTTTGTCCAAGATGCAAGATCTAAGAAGGGCCGGCTTAGAACCTTGCCTAAGAATGAGGAACTTGTCCCTGTCAGACTCCAGGAAAGAGAGACATCTGAGCCTTTCCTTAACTTCAGATTACAGAGGGATTTTGGAGGCAGGAAGGAGAAGACTATGGATATAATAAGCAGCCAGGAGTGAGACTGTGGATAAGAAATACACAGAACAAGAAACAGGTGGTCTTGGATGCCACTGTCCACGTATCAGCAGGGGCGGCATATGTCTCATAGCCCTGGGCTGATTTGGAATCTGCTCTCCAGGTGCCCAGTGAAGGTTCAAAACATGTATCAGACACTTAGGACCAAACCTGTCAGTCACGGAGTGACTGCCACCCTCCCCATGTCACGTGAGGAAACTGAGACTCAGAGAAGTTAAGTAGGCTTGCCTGGGATCACAGAAGGAGTAAGTAGCAGAACCAGGTTCACAACCTAAGGTGACTAAAATCACCCTTTTTATCACAGTTCAGTGATATTATTTGGGGAAAACACATTCATATGTTACTTATCTGTCCGAGGCTTTAGCCTGGGAATTCAATCCAAGAGCCCAGGGATGGACTCTCAGCCTCAGTGGGCAATCCTGTGACCAGGAAGCCAGCTCTAGTGTGAGAATGGATTTGTTGCCCAGCCAAGCCTTTGTCCCTCAATTTGTGAACATCCTGTTGAGCAGACACTAACACATGCACACACAGAGCACTGTCATTTGCACCAAAGCACAGACCTTAGGACTATGCAGAAGAGCCACCTGTTACTCTCTTAAGAGAGTACTCCCTGACCCAGCCCTGTATCCCTTGGAATGGGAGAGTCACATAGAGGGGCAGGGAGAACATGCAGCCCACTCCAGCTCAGTACGAGTTGTACAGAATGCACATTCCAGAATCAGGAAGCCACCAAATCCAGTGTCAGAGCAGCAGTCTTAAAAACCACCAGGAGTCAACAGGGAGAAGGTCTCCTTCCCCCATGAGGTTTGGGGATCCCTCCTAACAGATGGGCAGGAAGTTACTTCACCTGTGGAGTTGCAAGCAATTTGAAAACATGAAGGGACATGCTGCTCAGAAATCAACAGGCCAGGGAACGGAACACTGCTTTTGGGGCCAGAAATTAGGTAATGAGCCTGGCAGGTAGAAAAAAGAATATCCACTGCAGAGACTGGCTGAGAAGGCTAGATGGCCCCGTTAGTGTCTTGTCATGTCTTAGAGCTACACTCTAACTTAGGAAACTGATGATCTGGCTGAGGTTGGAAAGAATTTCATTGATCTAGTTGAGGGTTTCATCAGCAAAATGTCTCCTGATTCCCCATCAGAGATGCAACTGAGGGCCACACAGATTCTGGACCTGCAGCAGGGCAGCAGAGCAACCTCTGTGTAAGCTCGCGTAAGTCAGCTGGTATGACAGAGTGCCATTGTGGTCTTTCTTCCATCATTATCTTTCTGACTCCTCTTACCCGTTTGCTCTTTTGGTGGATACCTAAAAGGAACCATGATTGTTGTTTGGTTGTTGAGCTGAATTGTTGGTTATTCCTTTCTGTGTCCCTCTTTCTGCCTCTGTTCCTGGGTAAGGGGACCCCAAGGCTTTGAATGTTGGACAGAATTTGAAGAATGGTGATGGACGTGCTACAAAGCCTCAAATCCCACCAACCCCCTGTGCTCACATGCACTCCGGCAAGGATTCTCCAAACGCGCAGCCGCCCTGAGGCTCCCTGTTACTGTGGTCTGCACAGCCAGAGCTGTCCAATCCTCTGGAACCCATGGAAGATGACTTCCTTCTGCTGAGGATTCATGAGAAGGCTGCTTTCCTTCTAGAAGTAAAGAGATAAGTTTGCAGCTGGGCACAGTGGCGCACATCTGTAATCCCAGCACTTTGAGAGGCCGAGGCAGGCAGATCACTTGAGGTCAGGAGCTCAAGACCAGCCTGGCCAACTTGGTGAATCTCCGTCTTTGCTAAAAATACAAAAATTAGCCAGGTGTGATGGCACGCACCTGTAATCTCAGCTACTCAGGAGGCTGAGGCAAGAGAATCACTTGAGCCCAAGAGGCAGAGGTTGCAGTGAGCTGAGATCTTTTCACTGCACTCCAACCTGGGTGACAGAGCAAGACTCCATCTCAAATAAATAAATAAATAAATAAATTTGCAAACCAAATAAATTGGGTGGTCGCCCTGCTTTTGTAGACATCTGACCCCGCCCAGCTGTGGAAAGCATATTCTGAGTCTGGAGCCAAAGCTCCTGGCTTGAGGACCCATCAAAGAGCTGCACAGGGAAGTTGTTTATTTCAGAAATGTGAGTTTACGTCACTGAGCCATATATTTTCCTAAGGACCCTAGACTCCCCACCTGGAGTCTAAGGAGGCCGCTGCCTGCCCAGAGCATTTTCACCTGATTCACTTATTTTGGCCAAACCCTGCAAGGGAAGAGGTGATTAGGGTTTCCTGTACTGCAGCCCCATCAGTTGACCATAGCAAAATGGAAACCTTGGACTTGCCTTGAAAGGGAGGAAAGATATTATGGTTTGGGGTACTAGTGTACCCCACTAATGAAGTATAGTGAGGTGGGGTACTAGTGTACCCCACTGATGAAGTGTAATGAAAGATACGGTTTGGGGTACTAGTGTATGCCACTAATGAAGTCTAGAGAAGTGTAGTGAGATCAGAGCCTTGGCCGAATACCATCCAAAGAATCAGAGATGTGGAGAATTCAGCAGGCCAGAAGAACAAGACTGAGTTTTCTCTGGACCAGCCGCAGTGGTGGAACCTTCCCTAGAGCCTCCAGAAATAGGAGTCCCCTTAGAAGTAGACCTTATTTCTTGCCCCAAACAAGCCAATACCATTTTATATTATTATCTGCGTATTCTGCTTTCTTTTGTGGAGGAAAAAGACGTAAATATCAGGTTTAGCCAGTAAGGCAGATGCACCAGTCCAGCAGTGAAGCCTCTCCCTCTTCGGTCAGCAAATCTATCAAGAACTGGCTCCACTCACCTCTCCAGCCTCATCTGCTTCTGCTGGAACAGTATACTTGAACCAGATTAGATTACTAGTCATTCTTTGGAAACCTCCATTTCCTCATCTGTCAAATGGGATCATCATCATAACAATCTTACAGGATTGTTAATAGAACCTGATGATGAATAACTGAAGTACTTAGAACCTGCCACATAGTAAGCACTTAGAAATGTTAAGCTATTTTTCCTAGCACAGCATCTTGCCTGTAATATACACCTAATAAATATCTGTTGAATGAATGACTGAAGTGCATGACTTCACTCTTGCCTCTGACTTTGCATATCCTGCTTCCTCTCACCAGAATACTCTTCCATCTCCTTATTGCCTGACTTGCTTCTATATGACCTTTAAAACTCAACTCAGATGTTTTCTCTACCTGGAAGCCCTCCTGGCTGCCCTGGCCCTAACCTGAGTGTGGTGTTTCTTCTTCGTGCCCTAATGACACCTCACCTTTACCTGAATAGTTACAGTTACCACCTTGAACGTCATGACCTACTTGTTTGTCTCCCCAGTAGATTGTGTGCATCTCGAGGGTAGAGGGTGAATCCAGCCACACCCTGAAGGGTACTTGCTACGTGAATGCTTGCACTTGTGAATATGATAATTACATTAAAACTGTCCCTAAAATGTGTTGAATGCTCTTTGTTTCCCAGTGATGATGCTGGGCACTTTTTGTGCATTATCTTCTTTAAGTTTCACAAAAATCCTAATCAGTGGAGGCAATTATAATTATTCCCAATTGTAGGTAACAAAACAGGCTTAGGATGAGTAACTTGCCAAGGTCAAGGCCATAGCTGAGACTTGAACCCAGGTGTCAGAGCTCCTAACCATTATATCACACTATCTTTTTGTTCAAATGGGAGTTTGATATGTATTATATCATTTGCTCTGTCGTTGTATTTTGTAACTTAACTAAATGAACCAGCAACTAAAAGCAAGGGGAACTGTGAGATGTTCTTATGAGGTTTGTGTTTTGTTGTAGGTTCGGACAAGTGGACCTCTCTAGAAAGAAAACTGTTTAACAAAGCACTAGCCACTTACAGCAAAGACTTTATTTTTGTACAGAAGATGGTAAGCGTGATTTTTCCCATTGTCCCGTTGAAATTAAACTTGGGAAATTGTACACAAAAATATTTAGAAATATTTGGATACTGGTTTAAGATACTTACAAAAAGGATGTCTTCCACACTCGCTGGTGAGGATGGTAGTGGATATAGGGGTGGTATGGCCCCAGTGTTAGGACTGTGGGAGGGAGAGGACAGGGCATAGATTATCTGGACACTGCAGTGGTGCGGTGTTATTTTCTATCTTAATAAAAATGTAGAATTCATAATTCTATCAGAATAATGAGAATTGGGCTCCTGGTTCATAATTTACATAATTTATTTTATTTATTTATTTATTTTTTATTTTTCAAGACAGTTTCACTCTGTCGCCCAGGCTGGAGTGCGGTGGCATGATCTTGACTCACTGCAGCTTCCACCTCCCAGGTTCAAGCGATTCTCCTGCCTCAGCTTCTAGAGTAACTGGGATTACAGGCACACAGCACCACTCCTGGCTAATTTTTGTATTTTTAGTAGAGACGGAGTTTTACTATGTTGGCCAGGCTGGTCTCGAACTCCTGACCTCAAGTGATCCACCTCCCTCAGCCTCCCAAAGCATTGGGATTACCAGCATGAGCCACTGTGCCTGGTCATACATAATTTATGTATATTTGACAGATCTACCACATTTCTGACAAAGTTTTTTTCTGGGTAACTGGGGAGAGGAGAACATGTGGCCTCCCTCTACCCAGTAGCATGGTTTCTGGTGTTGAACTCCTATTTTTAACGACAGTAATAATAAAAATACCTTGCATATACAACATTCTAAAGCAAAATAAAACTTTCCATAGATGAAATAGCACTTTATACAACAGATACATTTATTGACTTTATTGGCTGAGAGATGGTTTAGCATAAAAAATTAAAACCATTCAAAGAGTGTTTCAACAAACTGATGAATGATGGAGCCATATTGTGTTAAAGCCATTTAAGACTGTTTGGGTACACAGAGAACAGGGCCACAGGTGACAGCACCCACTGGCCCCTGGCTGAGACAGATGGTCCTCAGAGGTGTCCCAGCATGGCATGTCTCCTGTCATCAGTCTAGGGCCTTGCCTGGGCAAGTGTGAGAAACAGGAGGACTTTCTCTCTAACTTGCCTCCGCCTCCATGTCTGCATTTGCTCCTGCCTTGCCCATGCCCTTGCTGCCCTGTGTGCCCAGCAGCCCTCATGCTGCATCTTTCTTGAGTCACCCTCCCCCCCAGGACTGGCCTGGCACAGACCTCAATCCTTTAGGCCCCACACTTTCAACAGATGATGGATTGTATATTGAGCTTACCAGGCAACATGAGTTTTAACCCAGGGCTCTCTGGGACGGACACTATCCTCACTCCCTCAGGTGATTCTAGTGTGGAAATTCCAGGTGTCGGGATGAGAAGGAGGCAACTTTGAGGAGACAGGACTTCATCTCACCATGTAGGTGGCCTTGTTCCCACCGTCAGGGGTAAGGCCAGCCTTTAATCTGCCACCAGCAAACCGACATTATTACACCTCATCTGATCGTAGAGCATATGAACTAAAGAAAGGAATGTTTTTGCCTTAAGATGCATAGACCTGGCCGGGCGCGGTGGCTCATCGCCTGTAATCCCAGCACTTTGGGAGGCCAAGGTGGGCGGATCACGAGGCCAGGAGATCGAGACCATCCTGGCTAACACAGTGAAACCCCGTCTCTACTAAAAATACAAAAAATTAGCCAGGCGTGGTGGCAGGCACCTGTAGTCTCAGCTACTCAGGAGGCTGAGGCAGGAGAATGGCGTGAACCCAGGAGGCGGAGCTTGCAGTGAGCCGAGATTGTGCCACTGCACTCCAGCCTGGGCGACAGAGTGAGACTCCATCTCAAAAAAAAAAAAAATCTGGAATGATACCCAAAGAAAGTAATGCAAGGGGCTACCTGTGTTGCAGGGTGAGGGGTAAGGACAGGTGTGGGAAGGAGGCCTTTCACTGCGTACATTTTTTTCTTGAACTATACAAACTTGTTTATTACCTATTACAAAATTAAATATTCAAAAATGCTTGCTGCCTTTGCTGTCTGCCCATTGCTGGAGCTAACCTTGATCTCGCTTTCCCGGCAGGTGAAGTCCAAGACGGTGGCTCAGTGCGTGGAGTACTACTACACATGGAAAAAGATCATGCGGCTGGGGCGGAAACACCGGACACGCCTGGCGGAAATCATCGACGATTGTGTGGTGAGTGAAGCTGCTAGGTTGTTGCTTGTGCTGGCACAGCTCCCACCCCAGGCCCAGGTTAGTAAGTAGCTGGTGTTCGGTTTGGCTTTGCCGCCAAGATAGCAGGAGGAAGGAGGTGACAACAGCCCAGCTCCCCTGCAGGATTCAGGACCTGCCCTCCTGAGTAGGTAGAGGAAAGACGTCCATAGGTTTGGCCTGTAGCTCAGTGTTCAGATACAGAGGTGAGGGCTGGTGCCCGCTTCAAGGCAGCTAGGAGCCAGAAGAGTTAAACCAAGGATGGTCCCAGCCTTGGGTTTGTTGGTTTATGATTGAGTGGTGTCCTGACCCCCTGGAATATTCTTTTCTGATCTTTCCATGTCACAGATGCTACTGAACTGAGCCCATAACATGCCTCAGAAAGGGTCCCTGGGATTTTGCCACAGTCTGTAAAGCATGAGCAAGAGGAGCTTTGACCTCTAGGTAGTCCCAGGAACCCTCCATCACTGAGGAACTAATGCGCTGCATGTAGACGCTTCTAATCCTTACATCACCATTTATCCCTGGTATTGATTTCCTTCATTAGCAGACAGTCCACAGTCAACTGCACATTAAGTATTACCAAAGACACAACAAGACCTAAATAGTCTCTGAACCCTGTGTGTGTTGCTTTGGTGATTATTATCACTTGTGATCCTTGCAATTAACTCTCCACCCTGCATCCATAGCCACGGGAAAGCTCCTTTTCACACTCTGTGGAAAACATTACCTACAGTGTATGTGTATATAAAAATTATGTATTACATTACTGAGCTCTAGCTTGTGTCACCATCAGTGAAAGTATTGGGAATTCATGAATTATGTAAATATTTGAAATTATATTTTCATTCCCAATTGTGCCCCAGTTGTAAGGGTTAGCACATGTATGTGTGTTATTTTCTTTAACAGACAATGAAATAGCAGTTTTCATGTGCTAGGCATTGTGTTAGGGACTTTATAAATATTGACTCATTTAATCCAATGTAATTCATTTAATACCAATTCTATGCGGTAGGAAACTGAGGCACAGAGCTTAAGTAAATTGGCCATAGTCACACAGCTGCTGAGTATGTTGTTGAGCCTGATTCCCTTGTGTAGTTAAGAGCAGTGATATGCAAATTTTCTTTTGTTTGTTTGAGACAGGGTCTCACTTTGTCACCCAGGCTAGTGTGCAGTGGCACAATCATAGCTCACTACAGCCTCAACTTCCTGGGCTCAAGTAGTCCTCCCACCTCGTCCACCGGAGTAGCCGGGACTACAGGCACACACCACAACGCCCCACTCATTTTTTAATTTTTTGTAGAGGCAACGTCTCACTGTGTTGTCCAGGCTGGTCTCGGACTCCTGAGCTTAAGCAATCCTCCTGCCTTGGCCTCCCAAAGTGCTGGGATTACAGGCTCACGCCTGTAATCTCAGGCCACTGCACCTGGCCACACATTTTCTTAAAGAAGTATAAAAAATTTGGACTTGGCCAGGCACAGTGGCTCAAGCCTGTAATCCCAGCAGTTTGGGAGGCCAAGGTGGGCAGATTACCTGAGGTCAGGAGTTCAAGACCAGCCTGGCCAACATGGTGAAACCTATTTCTAATAAAAATACAAAAAATTAGCCAGGCGTGGTGGCACACACCTGTAATCCCAGCTACTCGGGAGGCTGAGGCAGGAGAATTGGTTGAACTCGGGAAGCAGAAGTTGCAGTGAGCTGAGATCACACCATTGCACTCCAGCTTAGGCAACAAGAGCAAAACTCCGTCTAAAAAAAAGAAATTTAGGCCAGGCGCGGTGACTCACGCCTGTAATCCCAGCACTTTGGGAGGCCAAGACAGGCGGATCACGAGGTCAGGAGATCAAGACCATCCTGGCTAACACGGTGAAACCCTGTCTCTAATAAAAATACAAAAAATTAGCCGGGCATGGTGGCGGGCACCTGTAGTCCCAGCTACTCGGGAGGCTGAGGCAGGAGAATGGTGTGAACCCGGGAGGCGGAGCTTGCAGTGAGTCGAGATTGCGCCCCTGCACTCCAGCCTGGGCAACAGAGCGAGACTCAGTCTCAAAAAAAAAAAAAAAAACTTTTGGACTCATTAATGCTTCAAAGCCTATGCTTCTAACTAATAATTGATCCTCACTATGAAATATACATACATATATACATTTATGTTAGAGCCCAAATATCAGAGAAAATAGAAATCTGTAGAATAGAATGGTATTGCCATTTTTTCAATCAGAGATGGCAGTATTCTATATTCAGGATTTCTTGTGACCAGGGCTTTTGTTTGACTCATTTAAGTAGTGATGTATGATATCAGAATAAGTAGTGATGTATGATATCAGAATAGTCTTTTGCTCGTCTGTGGCCTAATGTTTAAAAAAAGTGTGATCACCCAGGCACTGTGGCTCACACCTGTAATCCCAGCACTTAGGGAGACCAAGGCGGGCGGATCACGAGGTCACGAGATCAAGACCACCCTGGCCAACATGGTGAAACTCCATCTGTACTAATATACAAAAAATTAACTGGACGTGGTAGTGCACGCCTGTAGTCTCCGCTACTCAGGAGGCTGAGGCAGGAGAATTGCCTGAACCCAGGAGGTGGAGGTTGCAGTGAGCAGAGATTGCACCACTGCACCCCAGCCTGGGCAACAGAGTGAGACTACATCTAAATTTAAAAAAAAAAAAAAAAGAAAAAGAAAACAATATGATCTCCTCCAGTTCAGTCAACTAAAAGCAGTTGAACTCCCACAATGTAAACAGCAATGTGTATGTAGTGCTGTGGACAACCCGAGGATGTTAAATGACCCCTCCCTCCTCTCCCCCCACCACACAGAACATATGTCCTTGTTGGGAAGATACAACATGTCTAAGTGGAAATACACCACGAACCCCAAGAGTGTTTAAAAGCAGTATGCAGTGAGAACCAGGAAGTCTTAGATGGAGCCTTAAGGACTCTTTCACCCAATTTCACCATTTTACAGGCAGAAAGTTGAGACCCCGAGAGGGGAAGGGGCTTGCCCCAGGTCACACAGAGCATTGCTTTCCAAATGAATAGAAGAGACAGTAAACAAGGAAGCACAAAGATTCCTGCCTTGAAGACCTAGGCTTGCTAGCCTGTAAAATGGCCAGATGATTTAAATGATTTAGAAAGTCCTTTCCAATTCTGGAATGTTCTGGGCTCTGTCAGTGCCATGTTTTGGAAGAGGGGCAAAATCAGGGAATATGGTCTTCCGAGGTAAATTGGTGCATCTTAGGCTTGGGCGTTATCAAGTGCCTAGGACAGAGCCTGGCATAATACAGTCACTCAGTAAATGTTCGTTAAATGAATGGGTGAATATTTTTCGAAGATAGGAGTTGCTCTGATTCATAAACATTCCTTCTGTGAATTCACTGGAGGGAGATGGAATGAACAAGGGGATGCTGAGCAGAGGAGTGATGCTAACAAAGATGTTTCCACACAAGGCAGAGGCACCGTCTTGGACTGCGTGGGCTTTGAAGATGGGTAGGAAGGCCTAGGCCAGCATGAAGCTTCAGATGAAGGAGGAGAGGGTAAGAGGGTGCCCGAGGGGCCACACCCTCGGGTTTATTCACCAGGAGCCAGTATTAGGCTGGGCCAGGAGTGTCCACACCCTGGTTACTTGTGAGCTTAGGGAGAGCAAAAGGCTTATGTGCAAAGATGACTCAGGCCCACAAAAAAAAAACAAGAAAATCTTGATTAAAGGCCAGTATGGCAGCTCACAGGGGCTTTGTGGGCACTATGTGCACAGTCAGCCTTCTAAGCATAGTTTGCCAAGTGGAGATGAAAAACTGGGATCATGGGGATCCCGGGGAGGGTGCACCTGGGGAGGGTGTGCAAGGCACAGTCCTAGGATGTGGTCCTACTCTTTGTCCTCGGGGCCTGTCTGGGACACCTGGGATAGCTCTTCTGATCATGTGTCTTCAATGTTTTACGAAAGGGCGGGTGACCATTTCCCTGCAGATGGAACATGAAGGAACATGCTCAGGTGGTTCAGGGATTATTGAGGACTTGAGAGAGGGGGAAAGAAGGAGGTTTGAAAGGAATGATTGCCCTTTAGCTAAGTAACCGGGAGGTCAACAGAGCACAGCTGCTCATTCAGCAGGGGCAGGGTGACTGGAAGCAGAGGAAGGGAGCCAAGATGGGTTCTGTTAATGAGGTGAGAGGAGAAGGTGTTGGCCACACCTTCCTGTCCCCTGCCTGTGCTCATGCTCCCCAACTCAGGACAAATATATGGGGCTGGCCGTGACCAAAAATTAGCACAATTCAAGAAACCAACTGAGGCAGTTAACTGACTGTGGAAAACAGCAATCAGGGCTCCAAGGGCAAAGGTAGAACTCACAATGATGTCAGCACAGTTACCTACAGCACAGTCCATTGACAAGGGCCTTGGGAAACATCCTCCTTCCCTTTGACATTTCAAAGCAGCTGGTTCCAATGATACCGAGAGGTTTAGGATCTCTAAGCTATTTCCAGATAGACAAATATGCACCTGTGGACATTTGCAGCCAGACCAAGGAGTGAAGAAGGTTGAAGTTTTGGAATAAGATAAGGCCAGGTTTTGAATCTCAGTTAAACTTTTTTACCAGCTGTGTGACCTTGAGAAACATATTTCTTGGGTCGATTTCCTCATTTGTTTAAAAATGAAAAAATTTTACAGTGTTATGAGAACTAGAAATTGTGTGTGTGTGTGTGTATATGTTTGTGTGTGTGAAATGCATGATTTTCAGCAGGCATTCAATATTGTCATCATCATCATCATTATTATTAGCGACTGTTACACACAAATTTGTGTCTTTGAGCAGATTTGGGTTGTTGAGCATTTGTATTCTGACTTACCAATTTCTCATAATATGAATTCCATTTGCATGTCTGAGAAATAAAAATATCATCCTCCTCAAGAAACTCTTACTGTGGACACTCGAGGTTCTGAGCACCATGTTAAATGTATAGCCTCCTCCCCACCCCCATATTTGCCCGCCTTCTAATTTTGGAATATACTAAATGTTTTGTTTCACAATATATCATAAAGTGACCAACTTGTTGATACAAAGTTCTACATGTTAAGATTTCTGTTCTTGTATCTTTGTATCTCTTAGTCACTTTGGTGAGCCATATGGCTTGATGATAAATCATTTTGTGATTTATAGATTGCCAGTTGAAATAAAACCTATCTAAATTCTGGAGACATACATAATCATGGTACAGTGTAATTTATAACGTTGTGGCTATATGGAACATTTCTTCTAAGAATGTTTAAGCCAAACAATGGCATTGTGAGAAAATTGTCATTATAACAAATACAAATACCATGAAACAAATGGCATTGTCATTTGTTGTGTGTAATTATTTTTAAGTGCCAAACTGTAGACCATGGGCTACTTAATGTTTGAGGCCACAAAGTCCCAGTTTGACATAACAATGTTTTGCCTGAAACTCTTTGGGACAGAAAGATGGTGGAGTCCTACAGGAATAAGACCACCTAAGTGAAATCAACCTGTATATTCTATGCTAGTAAGAGGCTGGCTGCTTAGATCATAAACCACTTTGTCAAATGTACTAGGCCTACATCAGTGTTCACTGAGGTCTTCTAACAAATGTGATCATTACTAATTAATCCTGTTTACCAATGGAAACTGGAGCCATTTCTTAAATACACCCTGTTCCTACTGCATCGCAAGTGTACATGTATGTGATATTAAATAAGGACAATACTGAAACAGTGAGGGGCCACTAAATGCCACACACATACTGGCATTGTCTCTCTCTCTCTCGCACACACACACACCCCAAATCCAAACTGCAGAGAGGAAGCTTGTGTTTTCTGGGTCCTAGGGTATCATTACTTTCAGAAATCTGTATCTTTCTTAGAAAGTCTTGCTTCTGGGCTTTAAGAATCATAGACTCCCCAGAGTTCCATCACTGTCGGGGTAGAGTAGACTGGAGTCCACGTGCATTAAGTGATGAGTTATGCAGAGAGCCTGGCAGAGACAAATGACTTGCCAGGTCAGGGGCAGCTGGACATGCCTTTTCCTTCCTCGTTTGTAAAATGAGAGGACTGTTTGCAGCCTATTCGGTGGCATGGTAAATGTGAAAGCACTTTGTAAACTGTAAAATGAAAGCTGAAATGAGGCTGATTGGTCCTCAGCCCTTTCGGGGCCTGCAGGAGCCAGCAACCCTCACCCCTACCCTGGGAAGGATGGAAAGAGCAGAATATAGTTAAGCAAGGGGAGAATGAGAGCCTCCTGGATCCCCGCCCTTCCATCCCAGCACACCCAGGCCACCCACTCCAAGCTATTCCAGTAACTTACTATTCTGTTAATCTTGAGGAGAGCAGGGACCTTCTGCTTAATTCTCCCCATGGCTGCTGTTCTGAAGTGGGGAGAGGGGCCATAGAAGCAGAGGAGATCATTATTCATAAGAAATGTTTTTCTTGTTCTTTTTCATTAAATGCCTCTGGTAGGGGAAAATGAATAAATAGAAACATTGAATACACTGCTTTTTCTAAGCCCATGGTCAGAGACAAAAGGAAAAGCACATGATAAATAAAAGGGAATTTCCCCTTCCATATTCTCTCCTTTCGTTCTATTTTCTGACAAGACCAGAGTGGAGCGCCCCTTCTGTCACGTGCTTTCTGCCCGCCACAGGTCAAATCCAGCATCTTGCAGAGTGGTGTTATAAAGCCTCTAAAACAAATCAGCACAGGTCCTTCTTTAGTGTCTCTCCAAGGGGGATTCCATGGTATTGTATTGCTGGAAAACCCTCTTCACCACTGTGAGGAGACAGAGCTACTCACAGGCAGGGTGCAGCCTGCGTTTTAGTCATTTTAAGATCTAATGGTCTTGAACAAGGCAGGGAATCCTTGCATGTAGAAATTGCTCCTTTCTGCCTCACCATATCTTTGTATAAGTGATGAGGGTCCCAAAATGGGGCAGGGGACTTACTTCCTTGACCTCAAAGTCCTAAGCATCCTGAGACCACCCTTTCTGGGATGACGCCTAGCAGGCTCTGTCCGCCATTCCTTATGCAGAAAGAAAGGAGCACAGTGCCAGCATCCAGCCCCTCTCTCTTCTGTTGATCTGTGAGTTCTGTTCATCACTAAGAATGCCATTTGGGGATTTTCCCCTCTTGCTTTTATTACCTTGACACTAGACAAGTGAAGAAGAAGAAGAGTTAGAGGAGGAGGAGGAGGACCCGGAAGAAGATAGGAAATCCACAAAAGAAGAAGAGAGTGAGGTGCCGAAGTCCCCGGAGCCGCCACCCGTCCCCGTCCTGGCTCCCACGGAGGGGCCGCCCCTGCAGGCCCTGGGCCAGCCCTCAGGCTCCTTCATCTGTGAAATGCCCAACTGTGGGGCTGTAAGTGTGTCTGTGTCGTCTGGGGATCTGGGACAAGCGAGGGCCATATAGCTGTGCCTGGCTTCAAGAGATGTTGTATTTTCGAGAGTGCTCTTCCAACAATCACAGTTTGGCAGAGGGTGTTCCATGTTGCCATTGTTTTCTTCTTCATTTGGCCAACAGGTATTTACAGAGTGTGTGTTCTGTGTCAAGCACAATGCTGCGTGTTGGAGAACACGGAGAAGGCCCCTGTGCCCAGAAGTGTGTGATTCCAAGCTCTGCAGCGAGTGTTGGCCTCCAGAACATAATTCCACATTTCCTGGAGCCTCTGCACTCCCCTGGGCTATGTGTCACACAAGCTTGTGCCCTGTCAACATGCATTTAAATGTACTTGGAGAGCCTGCTGACAAAAATCATCCTTTTATGACATAATTACTTGACCCACCTCCTGCAATTTTTACCTGTTAGAAGGTTTTGCATTTCACATTTCATAAAGTGTTACTAATTGAAATGTCACTAATTTAAAATGGAGAATATTGTTACAAAGATTTAAGTAAAGTTTATGTTTGTACTCTATAGTGGAGAAAAAAGGATTTACTAAAAGTAAATTAATCATAAAAACAGGCTGAAAGGGAATGTGTGTTAAGTACTGAGGCCAGTACTTTTCAAGAATATTGGAAGCATAATTTAGCTAAAATAAAACAAGTTCACCATTTGGTCATTCTTAGCACTAAAGAAAGACCTTATGGTATCTGTGCTGGCCTCGTCTAAGGCTCCATGTGTATTTTAACGGATATTTTTAAAGGTTATTTCTCAATCTCCCACTGGTCCCCCACTAGTCTGAATTGGTGAGCTTTTTCCAAATCAGATTTCTTAAGGCCAGGCACACCTGTATAGGCAAGTTCTAGAGGGATTACCCCTCAAAATAATGTTGCCCCTTCCACAGGAAGCCCGTTTTCCTCAAGTCAGTATGCTTTTCTTTGCTCGTACATGACATAGGACGGCGCTGTTCTCCAGAGTGCACTGAATGCTGCTTATTAAGCCTGTCGCTCAGATGGAAAAAGCAACAGTCTTTAAGATATTTAGATCCTAAAGCAGAAATTCATTTGATTTGCATTTAAAAAAAATGAAATTTTTTTTAAAAAAAAACAAAGATATATACATTTTGCATTCACTTTAGAGAGAACAGAAGAAATTGCTGACTTGTTTTCCATCTTTGATGTTTAATGACCTGGCCTTTTTGTATAGAGTGTTCGGTGCAGCATGATTACGATAATGACTTTAAGTGATGGTATTTCTTGGTGAATTTGTTCAGAAATCAGATGCCTCCTCAAATCATAGCTCTATGTACAGTAAGTTGTGTACCAAATGGGAAGTTATCTTTTACTTTTTCCAATCAAATGCTCAGCAAGGTAGATATTTTTCTGTTCCAATTTTTCTTTACATAAAAAAGAAGATATTTTTTAATGACTTTTAAAAATCACAGTGGAAAAAGCATGCTGGTTTTATTTTATTCCTTGCCTAACAATGGAGGCTTTGGTTGCCAAGTCAGCAATAGGTTTTTTCCTACGTAAGAAAATAAACAGAGCTTGACCGGGCGCAGTGGCTCACGCCTGTAATCCCAGCACTTTGGGAGGCCAAGGTGGGCAGATCACAAGGTCAAAAGATCAAGACCATCCTGGTGAATATGGTGAAACCCCGTCTCTACTAAAAATACAAAAATTAGCTGGGCGTGGTGGCGCGCGCCTGTAGTCCCAACTACTCAGGAGGCTGAGGCAGGAGAATCACTTGAACCCAGGAGGCGTAGGTTGCGGTGAACTGAGATTATGCCACTGCACTCCAGCCTGGAGACAGAGTGAGACTCCATCTGAAAACAAAAACAAAAAAGCAAACAAACAAAACACAGAGCTCATAAACTTAACACAGCAACTACTACAGCTAGACAGCCCAGTAGGTACTCCCCTTAGCTGATGAGTTTAACAGGCTGGGAGCCAGGACTCTTGGGATTCAGGGATATGGATTTACATCCCTTTATAGCGGTGGTTCTGAACTGGGCATGATTTATTCCCCAAGAACATTTGGCAAGCAATGTCTGACCAAAGATGTTGCTAAACATCCTGTACAACAGAGCCCCCCACCCATCACACCAAATAATTATCCAACCCAAAATGATAGTAGTGCTGATGTTAAGAAACCCAGCTTTATGGCAGTATCTTAAAATTCTGCCCAGATCCTTCCTGTTTTTATCATTCTGTATTAAAATTTGGGGGTCTTAAATATTGATTCAACAATGGGCTACTGATGAAGACTATATATAACGTAGAATATGTCAGAAAACCTAATAATTGTCTTTCAAACTGGGTTCCTTAGGGTACTAGGGCTTCCTGGGGGTAGATAGAGCTGAGCAAACAGGCCCAATTCTGGGGCGCTGTCTCCATTCTAGCCAGAGCACCTCTGCTTTTAACTTGAGCCTCAGTTTTTTGAGTAAGACCTGATTTCTTAAAAAAAAAAAAAAAAAGGAGGGAGGGAAAGAGGAAGGAAGGAAGAAAAATGGGAGGGAGAGAAGGAGGTAATTACCAGCTTTAAAAAAATTTGAAAGCTGGTCCAGCCCCCTCATTTTTCAGATGGAAAAAAATAAAGTATAAAGAAGGGAAATCGCCCAGCAGCTTTAGTTACAGTAGAGCTGGGTCCAAACCCCTGACGTCTTGACTTCTAGACAGTAGCTTTGTTGTTCATCCTGTGCCACATCGCTTCTTCTCTTCTGATTGTAGCAGTGATGAGGTTTTGATTGGCACAGCATTTGTGGTTGTGGTATTTGATCTTTACCTTTTGTAGCATATGCCCAAAGTGTGCTTATATAAAACCCTTGTGCCCTGTCATTAGACAGTTTCAAGTATTCCATGTTTACCACTGAGTAACTAATAACCCTAATTTCCTTTTCAGGACTGTAGATGTCATGTCACTCCCTTTCTTCCCCAGGTGTTCAGCTCCCGACAGGCACTGAATGGCCATGCCCGCATCCACGGGGGCACCAACCAGGTGACCAAGGCCCGAGGTGCCGTCCCCTCTGGGAAGCAGAAGCCTGGTGGCACCCAGAGTGGGTACTGTTCAGTGAAGAGCTCACCCTCTCACAGCACCACCAGCGGCGAGACAGACCCCACCACCATCTTCCCCTGCAAGGAGTGTGGCAAGTAGGTGCAGGGGACCAGGGACTGGATCTGAGTTCATGAGGATAGTTGCTGTATGGGGACTGGGCCAGGATGGCCTAAGGTTTCTTCAATCAGAAAAAAGAACTTAGAATTCAAAATTCTTCTTCATACCATCTTTGGGATGGGTATGTAGGCCTTGTCGCAGACTCAGAATATGGCCATTCTGTTATCTTAGAGCCTTGTAAGGATGGATATCTTCAGAGAGTGAACCTCTAAGTTACAAAACTTCCCTCTTTCCCAGGAATGGCAGGCGGGACTCTGGTTCCCACTCCTTCCCTTCACACCCAATCTATGTTCACTAGCATTACTCTGTTTGCATCCCCACTGAATGATTTGAGAATGGCTCTAGAACACCTAATCAGGAACTCTCTATAACACAGATGGCTCATACAGGGTATTCCTACCACCTTCGCTTACTTCTGTGCCTAGGGCAGACATCACTAATCAATCACCACACTCTTTGCTATCACTTTAAGACAAAGCCTCAAATACTTTTCATTGTCATGCTTCAAGCTGCACAATCAATTAATCAGAGTTGACACATGAAATAAAACATATTTGTTATCCTCCCCTTTTAGGTATAATTAAAAAAAAAAACAACAACAACAACTAAAGTAACATGAGATAGTAATTATAATAGCTAACATTTACTGAGCACTTATTTTGGTACATGCTTTATGTGTATGAGCTCATTTAATCCTCACATA
This sequence comes from Macaca thibetana thibetana, assembly GCF_024542745.1. Classification (NCBI taxonomy): domain Eukaryota; kingdom Metazoa; phylum Chordata; class Mammalia; order Primates; family Cercopithecidae; genus Macaca; species Macaca thibetana. The sequence continues at coordinate 43,155,368 of NC_065581.1, read as the reverse complement.
GAAACTCCTGTGATACAGATACTGTTTTTTTATACTTGTTTTACAAATAAGAGTTTAAAAATTAGGTAAAATGACTTGCCCTAAGTCACACTGCCAGTAAAGAGCAGAACTGAGATTTGAACCCAGTTTTGTCCGAATGCAGACCTGGGCTCCTGACCACTGCTCTGTCCTTTTGGTTTACTTTGTTTTTTGCTTTAGGTAGAAAATGCCATTGGTGGTAAGATGGGTGATTCCCTCCCACAGCCTCCAGTAGAGAATTCCAGTGTACTTCTCAATAAGTCCACCTGACTGGAAGGGTACTACATTGTTACGAATTACATCCTTTAGGAGCCTTGCTGAGTTCCTCTTCCCATAATTCCTAGTGCCTCAAGCATGAAGAGGAGTGTTACCTGGGAGAGATGCTGCCCAGGTGGTTTCTGAAACTCTACCAGGAAAACATCCACAGTTACATAAGCAAGGCCAGGTGGGACCTCATAGAGTAGAGCAGGCAACTTAATAGTAACTGCTGTTTATCAGGTACTCACTATGTGCCTGGCACTGTTTTAAAGGATTTTTTACATGTTTTAGTCTGTTTTGTGTTGCTACAACAGAATATCACTGACTGGATAATTTATAAAGAAAAGAAATTTATTTCTTATAGTTCTGGAGGCTGGGAAGTTGAAGGTCAAGGGGCCTGCATCCAGCAAGGGCCTTCTTGCTAAGTCATCCCATTGTGGAAGGGCAAAGAGAGGGGAGAGAGAGCAAAAGGTTGAACTTGCAGCCTCATACCCTATAATAATCGGCATGAATCCACTCATGAGGGTGAGGCCCTCATCACTGAAACGCCTCCCATTAGGCCACACCTTCCAACACAGCTGCATTAGGGATTCAGTTTTCAACGTGTGCTGTTTGGGGGACACATTCAACCCATAGCACATGTACTGATTAATCTTTAGCCCTGTGAGGCGGGTACTTTTAGGAGCTTCTTTTTTTACAGGCAGAAACTGAGGCACAGAAAGGTGAAGCCCCTGTTGCAGTTCACAGCGAGCAGCCTAGTGGGGATTCAAATCAGGCGGGCAGGCCTGGCCTTGTGCTCCTGGCTCTATGCCATGCTGCCTCTGATTAAGCCCAGCTTGGCAGCACCCACCAAAGTGAACTGGAACTAGCAGATCCCTTCCTCCTGTGAAGCACAGGGATGGGGGAGGTGGGATTTGGTGTGGGTCTCCTCCACACCCTGCCGTCCTTCCAAGCTGGCCATGATGTCATTTTCACATCACCACCCACCACATACTGGTGCACCATGGGAGAAATGGGCCCCTGGATTGATCTTAAGGCTTTTTTAATAGAAATAATGATGGAACCACCCTCAGCTGACTCTCAGTGATCTCTTACTTATTTGTCCTGGAGTGGCAGCATCAGGGTATCAGGGTCTTACCAGTTTTCCCGAGAGGAGCCAGCACCTCCCACTCATTAGGCTCAAACAGGCTACAACGCTACATTCCACCAGGTGGAGACAGAGGATGATTTAACTAACAAAAGTCAGTATTTCGTGTTTCCCGGCCATGTCTCAGTGGCATCTATTAAATGGTTTTTTGGAGTCTTAGGTTGCTGGGGAACTTTTTTCCACCAGAAATCCAGTTATGACTTTCTGGAAAATACAAATGGTTTATGTGGCTTTTCCTAACTCAGAATAACATTAGGCAAATGTTCACAAAATACCTCTTAGAGCTGCTGAAATTATGTTTGTTACATGGAACCATTTTCAGTGTGTCCAGGTAGAATTGTGATTTATCAGCCCTGTTGGACTCAGGCCTTAGAAACCAGGTGTTTTGTGATTTTTTTTTTTTTTTTTCCTTCATGAGCTCAGGAGTGACTAAAGAGTATTATGCCACGCCCTGTCCATAAACAGTCTCACTCCTGGACACACTTCTTCTGAAAAAGGTCCAGATAGTTAATATTTGAGGCTTTGTGGGCCGTTTACTGTCTTTATCATAACTGCTCAGCTTTGCCACTGCAACACAGAAGCGGCCATCAACATTACATAGACATGGCTATGTGCCAATAAAACTGATTCCCAAAAACAGTCAGGATTTGGCCCACTGACCATAGTTTGCAGACCTCTCATCTGAAGAATTAACCCCAGCAATGTATCCTTTTATCCCAGGGTTTCTCAACCTCAGCACTATTGGCATTTCGAGTCTGCTAATTCCTTGCTTGGGGAAGAGGGGGTGTCCTGTGTTGTAGGATATATAGCCATTATGGTAATATCTTGGCCACAAAGCAGGGGCCTTAAGTGAAAGGGAGTAGTAGATGCAGCTCAGAAGTCAAGTACAATAAAGACAGGGGCCACTGAATTTGGCCACACAGAGTTACCGATGACATCGAGAAGAGCAATTGGGTTGACAAGGAGGGGACAACAGTCCACTTGGAGAGGAAGGAGGAGAGAAAAAAGAGATCCACCAAATGCATGTGGGCAGATCTGTCGAGAATTTTGACCGTGGGTTGGGCGCAGTGGTTCACACGTGTAATCACAACACTTTGGGAGGCCAAGGTAGGAGGATCACTTGAGGCCAGGAGTTCGAGGCCAGTGTGGGCAACATAGCAAGACTCCCTCTCTACAAAATATTTAAAAATTAACCAGGCATGGTGGTGTGTGCCTGTAGTCCTAGCTAATCAAGAGGCTGAGGTGGGAGCCTTGGAGTCCCACCTCACTTGAGCCCAGGAGTTCAAGGTTATAGTGAGCTGTGATCACACCACTGCACTCCAGCCTGGGCAACAGAGAGACACCCTGTGTCTATTAAAAAAAAAAAAAACACCAACAACTTTCTACTGTGGAGGAACAGGGACAGAGGCCAGAGGCAGATGGTGGGTTGTTTCATGATGGGGACTATCAGGGCTTGTTAGCATTATTTAGAAGCTTCTCCAGTGGAGAGGGCATGGTCAGTGATGAGGAGAAGGAGGAGGCTGAAGGCGGAGAAAGGGCCTGTGCTCCAGACTCCAGGTGGACAGGAGGCCTTTGAGAATTCCTCCTCCATTGTCACAGGAAGGAAGCCTGAGGCACAGTCAGTGTGTTCTGCCCCATCCCTTTCCTTGTAATGCTTGGAGAGGAAGGAAGGGAGGTGACAGGTCACAGGGGAAGGAGGTCCTAGAAGCTGAGCAGCCAGGGACTCTGTCAGACCACGCACCCCTATTCCCCCTAGGACACCCGGATTTCCAAGAACTCAGATCTCCTTCTAAATTCTACACACCTCTCTTTCTTTATTTTTAGAGTCTTCTTCAAGATCAAAAGCCGAAATGCGCACATGAAAACTCACAGGCAGCAGGAGGAACAGCAGAGGCAAAAGGCTCAGAAGGCGGCTTTTGCAGCTGAGATGGCAGCCACGATCGAGAGGACTACGGGGCCCGTGGGGGCGCCAGGGCTGCTGCCCCTGGACCAGCTGAGTCTGATAAAACCCATCAAGGACGTGGACATCCTCGACGACGACGTCGTCCAGCAGTTGGGAGGTGTCATGGAAGAGGCTGAAGTCGTGGACACCGATCTTCTCTTGGATGATCAAGATTCAGTCTTGCTTCAGGGTGACGCAGAACTATAAAGCCCTGTGTGTCACTTAAAGACAGTGAAAACTCACGGCCTCCGTCTTCATTAATCAGGAAACCTGGACTGCCTGCTTGTTTTGTAACCCTTTTAAACTACCTGTTTTAAAAGTGGTCATTTTATTCAGGTTTAGAAAAAAAATCCCATTTCTTTTCCTTTTATTTAAAAAAAAAAATTGTTTTTGTGGGGGGTTGGGGGAATAAATAATTGGCACAACTATCTTTAAGAGGTGTTTCATCTGGGCTACCTTCTCATGAAATCATTCCTGGTAGGGACTGAAGCTGACCTTCATGTTTCATTGCATTCAGATGTCAACCATCCCGGTTGCCTTTTATCCCAAAGCTTGCTGTGAGTGTGTGTGTGTGAGAGGCAGGCGACCCTCTTAGTACTGGGGTCTTGGGGCCAACTTTTCCCATCAAGCGTTACTTTGATTCTGTTCTGACCTCATTCCGTAGTTTGCAGTAAGCATGGCATCTTCGCCTGGAGATACTATGCTAGGGGCAGCTCTCCAGGGGCAAAGCAAGCCCTGCTGTTACACAGCTCTCCTCCAGCACACGCGACATGTGAGGAGATGACCAAATGTGAAAATAGGTTTCCCCTGTGTTGCCTGTCATCCTTTGGGCCGTTTGCAGGAATGGAGTACTGTATAATTTTAGGCTTTCATTCCCAGCAGTGTTTACTGAGGACCTGGTTTTCTACAGCAGGTGCGTCCTGTCCTCTTCTGTGTTCCCTGGGGGCTGGTCAGCTCCAAGTTGTGGGTCGCAGAACTGTGTTTCAGCATGAACTGACTGGAGACCCATCTGGAGGCAAATATTAAGTTGCCAGGACTGCTTTCACTTTAGGGTGATTGAAGGACACATATTGAAGTACCTAGAATGCCAGAAAGTGTTCTATTGCCCAAAAAACAAATCAGAAAAGCCTATTCTTTTTTGCAACACTGTTAATGATTAGTGGAGTTCTGAAATTACTTTATGCCACTTGGAAGTACTGTGAAACCGCATTCACTGGGATTTTGCTATAATTCACATCCGCTGGACTGAAGTTTACCTTGATGTTAGCTATAAGAAATAGTTTTCTAACACATATGATAGCAAATACAAGACAAATAGCATTGAAGGCCAACCAGTATGGCTTCGGATACACCTTAGCTATAATGTTTGCATTCAAACAATGAATGTATTCATTACAAGTCACTTACCAAAGTACTTCTAGACTTCTCCAACCTTCATGACTTTGCTCTGCTTCCTCCTGTCCCTGTCAGCAGGGTTGCTGTTTGTACTTGAAGGTAATAAACCTGTAATCCTTCAAAAATGCCATTCAGCCCCAGGCTTCTGAACTGAGTCAGACTGACCCATCCCACCGTTAGGGCAAAAGTCAGGCTGGGACACAGCCCCAGTACAGAGAGGATCCTGCTTCACACAACTCCCCTTTCGGAGTTAATGCAGCGTGATTTCCTGGGCCGGTGTTTTCAGGCATCGCCCACCCCAGGTATGCTGGTTCCCAGCTCCACATAAATGTGCCTATCACGCTGGGCCACTTTGCTGACACATTCATAGCTTGACATGAGAGAGAATATCAGCAGAAGCATGAGAGTAGGACCTGACGTCTTTGACTCTGCAAAAGCGTTTAGCACACACTCATGGCGGGGAACCGGCTGTGAGCCACAGCAGCCCCACGCAGGCAGTGGTCTCTGAACTTCAGGAAAGTCATGAACAGAAGAAAAACTAAAATTCTTTTCCATCCTATTTTCAAAGAAGAGGTCTTGGCGTTTTCCTACACCTTTTGTTTAGAGGGGAAAAAAAAGTTTCATTTGCTGCCATTTCAGAAAGGTTATGCTATCCTGTTTTATCCAAGCAGTCGTGAGTCAAGAACTGCCTGGGCAGTGTGCATCAACTTTGTGGCCGAGCCATTACAGCTGTCATATCCTTGGCTGATCGTCTCTCCCGGGGACTACTGCCCTCCACTTAGTGTCTGAGGGTGAGCCTAGAAGGGTGCTGCTATTGGGTCTGTGGAGCAAACATCCAGAAAAGTGTTTATAAAGCAAATGTATTGCCTCTGTTTAGAGATTTGCCCAGCTGTTCCAGTTTTAAACATTAAAAAATAAACTCAGTTGCCATGGCAAAAATAGAATGCACAGCTTACTTTTAATTTTCCGTGCAGTATAGCATAAGGATTTTTGACTTGAAACAACCAAAGAACTCCTCCATAACGAGACAGTTCAAATTCCTGAATTAGTATTTCTTGACTATCAACTTAAAGAATGGACTTCCTAGGACAATGTTGCACTTTTTTTTTTTTTCTGAAATAATTCTGCCTGCATGTGTGTGTTGTGTTTTAGCTTCTCCCCTTACCCCACCCCAAAGAACTTTTCTTCCTAATGGTTAATGTCTCAACTCGGTTACTGTTTACTATCAGATGGTTTTTCATTAGTGAATTTAGACCTCTTTGAGAAAGCTTGTATATAAAAAGTTAACAGATATATTTTATGGAAAAACCCATCTTATTTTCAAATATATTTAACTGCTGTTATATTTTATTAGAGGAAGGTTGTAAATATTTTCTAGGAGTTCTATTGTAAAGAAAAGTATTTTTGAAAAAAATTAATGTAATAAAAAGGAAAACATTTTTAAATAGTGGTTGTGATTGCTTCCTGTTCTGGCTTCGTTATGTTCTATTCTCAGCAGATGAATTGCATGCCTTCCATATCAGGATGTAATTTATTCAGGTTTGCACTATTATAAGTTGACATCATAATATCTAGTGTGCTTAACTGTATTTTCCTGGAATGCAAGTCCCTTGGTCCATATTAAAGCACTATGTATAGCATATTCATAATTTTTCTTTTGTAATGTGTGTATTTTTAATAAGGATTTTATGTAACATTTTGGCAAAAAGAGGACAGTATTTTCTAGTGAATTTTATAATAACATTTTGCTAAAAATGTTTCTTCCTAGGTCAGTTTTTGTTAAGGTGAACCAAAAGTCTTATTTTACCAGGGGTTTAAAAAAAGTTTGAAGCTTGAAAGCAAAGTTATATTTAAACATCATATGTAACAAATAAATAAAGATGTTTTATAGACTTGTCCTAAAAAGGTGCATTCCTTAAAAAAAAAAAAGAAAGAAAGAAACTGGGGCATTCTAGGTTGTTTCCCCTCCAAGTGATAAGCTTTTTTTTGTTTTTTTTTTAATTGTCACAATGCTTCTTCAGAAAGGGAACCAGGGAAATTTTATTTAACACATTCTAATCATTAGCCTTCTCAGAAAGTTATTACAGTTCCTATAGACGGGCATTCATCAAATGGAGATGTAACCAAATAGACACTGTCATATTTATTTGTGAAAACCTGATTCAATATTGCATCAGCTGCTCTGAAAATAAAATATTATCTTTTTGCGTTTCGTTTGGCTTAAATATTTCTTCTTTCTAGCCACTGCAATGACTTCTCAATGCTGGATAAATGCTAGTTTACCTGTTAATTGGTTTCTGTAGACGACAAGTTTAACTCTGCTGATCAAATTTAATGCTCATTATTAAAGTGTCCCCCATCTCCGGAGACCAAGACATACATTTCTGCTATTCAAGCAGTGGATGAACCACTTGGGGACTTGGTGGTCTCTAAACCTTATGACTCAAACTGCGATTCAAGGGAGCGCACTGTGACACACAGGTGTCTTACACTAAATCCTCCACAAAGTCTAAGTCCACCCCGATTTATTTGCATTTTAAATCTGCATTTCCAAATTTGAGTAAGTATGTTTACTTTTTTTTTTTTTTTTTTTTTTTTTTTTTGAGACAGTCTTGCTTTGTTCCCCAGCCTGGAGTGCAGTGGCATGATCTGGGCTCACTGAAGCCCTGAAGCCTCCACTTCTAGGTTCAAGCAATTCTCACGGGTCAGCCTCCTCTAAGTCCACCCCAATTTATTTGCATTTTAAATCTGCATTTTCAAATTTGAGTAAGTATGTTTACTTTTTTTTTTGAGACAGAGTCTTGCTTTGTTCCCCAGCCTGGAGTGAGTGGCACGATCTTGGCTCACTGAAGCCTCTACTCCTGGGTTCAAGCAGTTCTCACAGGTCAGCCTCCCAAGTCGTTGGGATTACACAGGTCATGCATCACCACACCTGGCTAATTTTTGTATTTTTAGTAGAGGCGAGGTTTCGCCACATTAGCCGGGCTGGTCTCAAACTCCTGGCCTCAAGCGATCTGTCCAAGGCCTGCCTCGGCCTCCCAAAGTGCTAGGATTACAGGTGTGAGCCACTGCACCTGGCTGTGTGTTTACTTCCCCCCCCCCCAAGACTCTCACTGTCGCCCAGGCTGGAGTGCAGTGGTGCAATCTCAGCTCACTGCAAGCTCCGCCTCCCGGGTTCACGCCATTCTCCTGTCTCAGCCTCCCAAACAGCTGGGACTACAGGCACCCACCACCACGCCTAGCTAATTTTTTGTATTTTTAGTAGAGACGGGGTTTCACCTTGTTAGCCAGGATGGTCTTGATCTCCTGACCTCGGGATCCACCCGCCTCGGCCTCCCAAAGTGATGGGATTACAGGCGTGATGTATGTTTACTTTTTTGTGGTCAACAGAAAACTACAGAAGAACTGAAATTCTGGATTTCATACAAAAGTTTACAGAATTTTACAAAAATAAATTTGCTTTAAGTGGGGAATGCCTATTCAAGACCTTGATCTAGATTCTTTTGGAGGGTGGGAGGGTCGAGGGGTGTTGTTGTTGTTTTTAAATTCATAGAGATGGGGTCTCACTATGTTGGCCAGGCTGATGTTGATCTCCTGGCTTCAAGCAATCCTTCTGCCTTGACCTCCTGAAGTGCTAGGATTACAGGCATGAGCCACTGCACCCAGCCTCTTTTGGATTTTTTTTTCTTTTTGAAACGGAGTCTCACTATTGCCCAGGCTGGAGTGCAATGGCACCATCTCAGCTGACTGCAACCTCCACCTCCCGAGTTCAAGGGATTCTCTTGCCTCAGCTTCCCAAGTAGCTGGGACTATAGGCACGTGCCACCACACCCGGCTAATTTTGTGTGTGTGTATGTGTGTGTGTGTTTAGTAGAGATGGGTTTCACCGTGTTAGCCAGGGTGGTCTCGATCTTCTGACCTCGTAATCCACCCGCCTCGGCCTCCCAAAGTGCTGGGATTACAGGTGTGAGCCACTGAGCCTGGCCTCTTTTAGTTTTTGACTTTAATTTTAGCTGTTTACTTTAGACAACCTATACCAAATAAAATAGCTATTCGTCTAGAAACTGTGTGACTTAGCCAGTGTTGTAAATTTAAAGTCTATTTCAGGAAGCCTATCGGAAGTTTTTTTCCTACTTTTATTCAGTCAGTCAATCCTCATGAGTCACCATGTACCAAGCATTATTCCATACTGTATTATACATGGCAGAGAAGAGTATATAAAGATGGCTGCACATGATTCCTTCCAGCCAAGGAATTTAATACCTAGAAAGACATATGGGGGCCTTGGAACAGATTCAATTCCAGCATTGAGAAGAGCCCTATCAATATTGGGAATCCTCTCACTATCGCCCACACGTACACAGCAATTTATAGCAAGTAACTGTGTGTTCAATGAGTTACCTCGCCAGTCCTCCAGGTATGCTCATCCATGTGTGCATTTGGCAGAGACAGAACATGTGTGTAAATCCTGAATTCCATTTAGTCGCTATCTACCATCCTCAGCCACCGTCAGCGAGCTGAGATGTGCTCTAGGAATGTGAATGAGAGTTCATGTTGACATAGCAAAGCATAATTGGAAGATATTTTAAGAAATTGAATAATATATTCCTAAGAGAACCATAAGTGATCTCTGAATTGCAGATATCCCTGTGTAAAGGAGCCAAAGGGCCGGGTGCAGTGGCTCACTCCTGCAATCCCAGCACTTCGGGAGGCCGAGGTGGGCAGATCACCTGAGGTCAGGAGTTTGGGACCAGCCTGACCAACATGGAGAAACCCTGTCTCTACTAAAAATACAAAAAATTAGACGGGCGTGGTGGCACACGCCTGTAATCCCAGCTACTCGGGAGGCTGAGGCAGGAGAATTGCTTGAACCCAGGAGTCAGAAGTTGCAGTGAACCGAGATCGCGCCATTGCACTCCAGCCTGGGCAACAAGAGTGAAACTGTCTCCAAAAAACAATAATAATACAAACAAAAATTAAAAAAGGAGCCAAAGGGCTGATTACTTCCTTTATGTAAGAGAGGATCTTTTGGAAAGGGCTATCTTTAAAAACAGAACAACCGGCACAATCAAAATATGATTAACTGTAAAATATTTGATGTATCTCTGTTTATTTTTTCTGGACATAATGCAAGGTTTACTTGCATCAACTCTCTAGAATCATCGGACTCCTGCTCATCTACATGAGGTCGGGTGTCTAGAAGTTTAGGCTGTAGGAAAGAGATGCTTAACGGATAGGCCAAGCTTCAGAATGCTATCCATGCCCACACTTCATGCCAAAGAGCACTGTTCTCAGCCCTACTCTTGGCAAAACCTGACGTTGCTCCTTACAATGACTTCTACTTAGGCCCTAGCAAGTTGGCACTTGACCCCAAACTATTAGGCCCATAGGTCATTTGGTGACACATTTGGCTCAGCCCAGGAAGATGAAAGGACCAAATCAAATTCCCACATTTGAGAGTATGAATGGAGAAACTTGATGACCCAAAGCAGCAAGCAGTGGCCACGCAGAGTCCTGAGGAAGCAGCAACTATTCGTAAGCAGTGAAAGCCCATCACTGAAAAGAACACATTTGGCCTCAGGAGTGAAGAGGGTATCCCAGTCCCTAAGACTGTTTAAAGCAGACCTTTCCAGTTCCAGGAGCCGTCTGGACCACACAGGTCTTTAAATATAAGCCCCTATTTCTTTTGGAGTGGTGCTAGGGTGGTGGGTGGGTATTTCTAGTCCTATTATCGAAGAGATTTAAATAGAACTGAACCTTATAACAGAATCAGCACCAGCCCACTGCAGTGGTAGAAAAGGCACTGCTTTTAAGATGGTTATTGGTTTAGCTGTAACTAACTTACCATATGACCTTGAGGGAGTCATTTCACCTTGGTTTCCTCATCTATTAAATGAGGACAAAATCCATGTCTTCTGGTGAGGATCAGAGTAGGCAACTTAGGTGAAAGTCGTTTGCAAGCACTATGGTTGCAGAACACTCACCCAACGGAGGCTACTCAAAGGGGACAGAGGCAGGCTGAAAGCCCTCACAGAAGTGCCATTTGGACAGACTGATGCAAACTTTGGAAGCAGCAACAGAGTTGGGAGTGGGGAGGCTGTTGGAAAACCCCATTGGCTGAGGGAAATCCCCTTAAATGTCACAATTCAGAGAGACTGATTCTGAGAAGGGCACTGGGCAGCCTGCCAACATGGGGCATCACTGAGTCCAGCAGAAGTGCACACAGGTGAGCCTGGGTGTGGTGGCTCAAGCCTGTAATCCCAGCACTTCAGGAGGCCAAGGTGGGCGGATCATGAAGTCAAGAGATTGAGACCAGCCTGGCCAACATGGAGAAACCCCATCTCTACTAAAAATACAAAAATTAGCTGGGCGTGGTGGCGCATGCCTGTAATCCCAGCTACTCAGAAGCTGAGGTAGGAGAGTCACTTGAACCCGGGATGCGGAGGTTGCAGTGAGCCAGGATCGCACCATTGCACTCCAGGCTGGGCAACAAGAGTGAAACTCCGTCTCAAAAATAAATAAGAAGTGCACACAGGTGAAGTGTGCTGTTTCCATACTCTGGTGCAAGGCCACACTGGAATCTCTGCCACACCTCAACATGAACTGAGTTCTAGTAAACAGAGGCCAGTCTGAGGGGCAGGAAAACTGGCTTCTGCTCCTAGACCTTTCCTATCTCCTAGATCTTTCCTATCTCCTAGATAGGTGTGATGCTGGGCGAATCATTTCACCTCTTCTTTGGTTCTCTTGCCTACAAAATAGGGTAGTAATAACTATTTGCGGGGAGAAAAAAAAAACTTCATATGTGTACGGTTCTTTAGTTGGATGCTACAAAATATTCTCATAAACTTGATCTTTTTATTTTTAATCTCTCAACAACCTTGTGAGGCAGGTGAAGTAGAAACTTAATGGCACAGATAGTGGATAACATCTATAGTGTATCAGTACATGGCAGTATTGTACTAAACACCATATACTGGTATTGCATCGAATTCCCAAGCAACTATTGGAAGCAGGAACTACTGTTTATTTTTTTTTTTTTTTTTTTTTTTTTTGACATATGAGAAAACTGAGGCTCAGGGTAGGGAAGTAACTTGCTCAAAGTCACTCAACTAACTGGTAAACCTGGGATTAGAAACCAGATCTGATGATAAGGCTACAGTTTTCCATTAGGCTAAAATGCATATGTGAAAGCATTCTGGGAAAATAAAACTTAGAAATGTGCACAAATGGGCCAGGTGCAGTGGCTCATACCTGTAAAACCAGCACTTTGGGAGGCCAAGGTGAGAGGATTGCTGGAAGCCAGGAGTTTGAGACCAGCGTGGGCAACGTAGCAAGTCTCTGTCTCTACAAACAATAAAAATAAAATAAAAAATGGTTGCAAACACCTGTGGTTCTAGATACTCCAGAGGCTGTGGTGTGAGGATCACTTAACCCCAGGAGTTTGAGCCTGCAATGGGCTATGATCAAGCCAGTGCTCTCCAGCCTGGGCAACAGAGTGAGACACTGTCTCACAAAAAAATAAAATCAAATAAAATAAGACAATATGGTATTATAGAAGCAGACTTTAAGATGAGAAGAAAATAAAAGGAAAAAAAATCAATTTTTAAAGATTTACGCAAATGGAAGAAGTTTTTTTTTTTTGGAGATGGAGTCTTGCTCTGTTTCCCAGACTGGAGTGCAGTGGCGCCATCTCAATCTCGACTCACCGCACCCTCTACCTCCCAGGTTCAAGTGATTCTCCTGCCTCAGCCTCCCAAATAGCTGGGATTACAGGTGCACACCACCACAGCTGACTAATTTTTGTATTTTTAGAGAGACAGGCTTTTGCCATGTTGGCCAGGCTGGTCTTGAACTCCTGATGTCAAGTGATCCACCTGCCTTGGCCTCTCAAAGCGCTGAGTGCTGGAATTACAGGTGTGAGCCACTGCACCTGGCCTTTTCTTTCTTTTTTTTTTTTAAGACAGTCTCATTGTGTCTCCCAGGCTGGAGTGCAGTGGCACGATCTTGGCTCACTGCAACCTCCATCTCCCAGGTTCAAGCAATTCTCATGCCTCTGCCTCCTGAGTAGCTGGAACTAGACGCACACGACGATGATATTCCACTAATTTTTTGTATTTTTAGTAGAGATGGGGTTTCACCATGTTGGCCAGGCTGGTCTCGAACTCCTGACCTCAGGTGATCTGCCTGCCTCAGTCTCCCAAAGTGCTGGGATTACAGGCGTGAGCCACCGCGCCCAGCCTGAAGAAGTTTTTATTATAGCAAATCCCAGTTATAAACTTTTTTACTTGGAAAAAATTATGGTGGACATTAATAACTAGACAAAACACCTTGGCTTGTTGTAGGTGAAGCTAGTCATTGTAAATTCCTAAATACAAGAGTAACATAAGGAAATGAATAATTTAGAAACATCAGTAGGACAGTGGTATACAAAATGGATGGAGCACAAGAATTCCAATTCGTGTGGGGAAGGAAGAAAGGATTAAGAACCATAATTAGAAAGCCATTGCAATAAGGTAACTGAGTGGCAACTGGACCCAATGGTAGTGGCCGACTTTTCTTTTTCTTATCATATATAGATTTTGTTAAAATTTTGAAAAATGCAAAAAAAAAAAATTGAAAAATGCAAAAATAGGAAAATAAATCACCCATTACTGAAGTAAATGGTGTCAATACATTAGTTTCAGTCTGGGCTTGGTGGCTCATACCTGTAATCTCAGTCCTTTGGGAGGCCAAGGCCAGAAGATCACTTGAGCACATGAGTTTGAGACCAGCCCACAAAATAACACGGGCAATATAACGAGACCCTGTCTCTACAAAAAAATTAAAAAACAAAAAATTAGTTGGCTGTGGTGGCACGCACTTGTAGTTCAGCTACTCGGGAGTCTGAGGCAGGAGGATCACTTGAGCCAGAAGTTTGAGGCTGCAGTGAGCTATGACTGTGCCGCTGCGCTCCAGCCTGGGCAGCCGAGTGAGACCCAGTCTCTAAAAGGAAAAAATAAGTAAATAAATAAGAGAGAGAGAGAGAGAGTGTGTGTGTGTGTGTGTGCACGCGCGCGCGTATACACACACAACAATTTAAAGGTGAAAACATTAATGGGGCTTGGTAACTATCCAGGCACCGCCCAGAGCAAGGCTGGCCTCCGCCAGCCAACTGTCCCGCCCTCAAAAAGCACAGGATCGTGTCTCTATGGTTGTTCCAGCGTCTGAACAGGAGGATGTACTCTCTCCTCTTGCGGAACTCTATGGTCTGAGGACGCCGCTGTAACCCCGGAAGCAATACTGAGAGGTCGGGACCGACAAGATGGCGGCGCGGACAGCGTTCGGGGCCGTGTGCCGGCGCCTCTGGCAGGTACTGGATGGGCTAGGGAGACTAGGAGAGCTGACCGGGATAGTTGCCTTTAAGTTTCCCAGCCACCAGCTGCTCTGCCCATCAGAATTTTTCCTGATATTTATCCCTCACCTCGCGCCGTTTACAGGAAAGTGACGAGAAAGGGGCTGGTTTTATCAGAATTCTCTCATGGAATTAAACATAAGTTAATGAGTCCAGGCAAAGATAGGAACAAGAATAATCGTAGAATGTCAGAGCTGGAAAAGATTTTGTACTTTCTATGTTCCAAAACCCTTCTTTTACGTTTGCAAAATAAACTGAGGCTCAGAGAAGACAGGAAATTTGCCTCGCGAAAATTAAGAGGCTGAGCTGGTGCGAGATCTCAAACTCTTCCCATGGAACTAAATTGAGATGCTTTCCTAGCATCCAGGTTTAGAGGAAGGTCTCAAGCCAAAGGAGTGGGTTAGATATCCTCTGCACAGTTATTTGGAGGAGGAGCAAAAACTTTTCAGCAGCGGTTCTCATGCTTTTTGGCCTTGGGACCGCTTTACACTTTCGGAGTTGAGGACTCCAAAGAGCTTTTGCTTTTGTGGATTTTAGCTATCTATATTTAGCTTTTTGGAAAATAAAACTTAAGAATATGTATTGATTTAAAAGTAACACTCACTACATGTTACAACACTTTATGAAAAATATGTTTTCTGAACAAACGAGTAAGGAGCAGCAATGTTTTACATTTTTGCAGCTTTCTTTAATTTCTGGCTTCATAAAAGCTAGATTCAAATCTGCTTCTGTATTTAATCTTTTTCTATGTCACACCTCAGGCTGTCACGGGAAAACTTCACTATACACTAGTAAGAGAATGAGTGTAAAAGTTGTAAGTAACATCTTAGTTTTATGAAAATAGTTTTGATTTCCCGGACCCCCTGATAGTGTCTGAGAGACCCCACAGACGTCCTCAGACTACAGTTTGAGAACCACTGGTTTTTGTTTTGTTTTGGAGACGGAGTTTCACTCTAGTCGCCCAAACTGGAGTGCAATGACACGATCTCGGCTCACGGCAACCCCCGTCTCCCGGGTTCAAGTGATTCTCCTGCCTCAGCCTCCAGAGAGGCTGGGACCACAGGCGCCCGCCACCGCGCCGGGCTAATTTTTTTGTATTTTTAGTAGATGGGGTTTCACCGTGTTCACCAGGATGATCTCGATCTCCCGACCTCGTGATCCGCCCGCCTCGGCCTCCCAAAGTGCTGGGACTACAGGCGCAAGCCACCGCGCCCGGCCTAGACTCCCACTTTTAAACGCAGAGGTTTATAAGGCTGGGCGCGGTGGCTCATGCCTGTAATCCCAGCACTTTGGGAGGACAAGGCGGGTGGATCACTTGAGGTCAGGAGTTCAAGACCAGCCTGGCAAACATGGCGAAACCCTGTCTCTACTAAAAATACAAAAATTAGCTGAGTGTGGCAGTGGGCCCCTGTAATCCCAGCTACTCAGGAGGCTAAGGCAGGAGAATGGCTTGAACCCAGGAGGTGGAGGTTGCCGAGAATGCTCCTCTGTACTCCAGCCTGGGCAACAGAGCAAGACTGTCTCAAAAACACAAAAAAGCAGAGGTTTTATAGTGGGAGAACGTGACTGAGAAGTGTAATATTCTTGCTCCTCTTGCACAACTTGATTGTGGAGTCACTGGTATAATTGTTGGGAGGGAATTTTCTATGCAGTTCTGTCTGAAGAATGGCACATACCTCTTACCACCTTGTATTGTACCTGATTTCCTTTTTCCTTTTCTTTTCCCTTTTGTTGCAAAGAAGATTATAGAGTTATGATTTGTCTCTATCTTGAGTAAAGAGAGGAAGGACAATAAGCTAAGAATAGGCTTTTAAAACGTGGCTAGGTGTTGGTTCGCTCCTGAAATCCCAGCACTTTGGGTGACTGAGGCTGGAGGATCGCTTGAGCCCACGAGTTCAAGGCCAGCCTGGAAAGTATGGTGAAAACCCATCTCGCCGGGCGCGGTGGCTCAAGCCTGTAATCCCAGCACTTTGGGAGGCGGAGGCGGGCGGATCACAAGGTCAGGAGATCGAGACCACAGTGAAACCCCGTCTCTACTAAAAAATACAAAAAATTAGCCGGGCGCGGTGGCGGGCGCCTGTAGTCCCAGCTACTCAGGAGGCTGAGGCAGGAGAATGGCGGGAACCCGGGAGGCGGAGCTTGCAGTGAGCCGAGATCGCGCCACTGCACTCCAGCCTGGGCAACAGCGTGAGACTCCGTCTCAAAAAACCCATCTCTACAAAAGTACAAAAAATTAGCTGAGCCTGGTGGCCCGTGCTGTACTCCCAGCTACCCGGGAGACTAAGGTGGGAGGATCACCTGAACCTGGGAGGTCCAGGCCTTGATCATGCAACTGCACTCCAGCCTGGATAATAGAGTGAGACCCTGTCTCAAAAAAAACCCTGAAAAAACAAACAAAAACATACTTAGGTGACCATCAGTTGTATTAATGAAACTTCACTTATGCTAAACCTTTTTTTTTTTTTTTTTTTTTTTTTTGAGATGGAGTCTCGCTCTGTCACCCAGCCTGGAGTACAGTGGCACGATCTCAGCTCACTGCAGCCTCCGCCTCCCAGGTTCAAGCGATTCTTCTGCCTCAGCCTCCCAAGTAACTAGGATCACAGCCGTGCCACCACCATGCCCGGCTAATTTTTGTATTTTTAGTAGAGACAGGGTTTCACCATGTTGGCCAGGCTGCTCTGGAACTCCTGACCGCAAGAGATCCACCCATCTTGGCCTCCAAAAGTGTTGGGATTACAGGTGTGAGCCACGGCACCTGGCCTTATTTGCATCTTCATTGTGTTTTTAAGGATCCTATTGTGTTTCCACTTTCTCGGGTTACACTTTAAAATCTCAGGAAAGTTTACAGGAAAAAACAGTTAGCTGTTATGTTATATGCAGTAGTATAGCTTGTTTCCTAAAACTGGAAAGTCATATTCCACCAGGGGGAGCTGAAGGTAAAGGATTTGGAAATGTGGGTTTGTTGTAGCATGTGGCACAACATGCTACAACATGTTGGGTATAAGTCACAGCTCATATTTCAGTTCATTTATAAGCTAATTATCCCAGCCAAGCTAAGAAATATGCATGCTTTAAAAGATGTATGAAAGCATCAAAAGAGGGGTACTTTAGAATTTTTATTCCAACTCTTAAGTTATAAAAACAAGATATTTTATTGCTTAAAAATATTCAGGCAAAATAAGTATTTACTGAAGTACAATTAATTTGTAAAAAAAAAATGGGAAAATAAAGTCACATTTTTTTCTTGATGTCTACATAATTCATAGCTTTTTTAATGTGAGAATTGTTTTTTTTGAAAAAGTTTTTATTCCTAAACTTTAAAATAGAGATTCTCTAGTATTTTGAGACTGCTTTTTTATCATCAACTCTACCATTGTCCTCCTTAATTTTTTTTTTTTTAATGAAATCTAATTTGGCCATTTTAGTTACCCCAGTATCTTCATCTGAAATAATGAGGTAACCCTTTAGTTTTTAGTGGAAATTATGAATGGTTTGGTAGTTGACTTTAATTCTAACACATGTCCTACTTTTTTTTCTTTAGGGATTGGGGAATTTTTCTGTAAACAGTTCTAAGGGCGATACAGTCAAAAATGGTGGCTTTCTTCTGTAAGTAAACAATTGGATGTGCTAAACTGAACAAAATAGGTTATTGTGCTATTTTACTTAGGTTTCTCTTTTTTTCCCCACACATAGCAGTACCAATATGAAGTGGGTACAGTTTTCAAACCTACATGTTGATGTTCCAAAGGATTTGACCAAACCTGTGGTACGTACTCCCTGTTCCTTGGTATAAGGAGCTACATTAGCAATAGGTTTTCCTTATTATTTCATTGGGGTTTTTTTTTCCCCAAACACTCTATGAATAAAAAAATTTTGTCCTAGAATACTGGCAAATGCACAATGCATATATTCTTTTAACTCCCTGGATTGTGTAATCTTCAGGGTATCAAAGTAAGTTCTAAAAGAATAAATTATTTACCCCCAAATAACTCTGCTAATTAGCAGTCTCTTGCTTTTAGCTTGGCATAATGGAAGAGTTGTCAGAATTTGTGATGTAGAATACTTGATGTTATGTTATGGAAAAGTATTTTTCTGGTAGCCTTCAAGTCTTTGTTTTCATTTTGTGTGTTGAGCCTGGGCCTGGACGGTGCTTTATTGTTCACAGTGTGAAAATGCATTAGCACAAATAATAAACATCTAGAAGGAACTCGGTAACCCTGTAGAAGCTATGATTTCATCAATCCAGTTTTTTGTGTTACTTGTAATTTTTAAAAATCCTTCCATTTCCACCCCTCAAAAATATTAACAGTTTGGGATTTTACAGTTCTAGACATTTGTCTGTAGGTACTTATTTTGTCTGTGCACATGTCTAGTTTACTGCTCTTTTTTTTTTTTTTCTATCTTTTCTCTTAATAGATACTGGATATTTATTTATTTATTTATTTATTTATTTATTTATTTTGAGACAGAGTCTCGCTCTGTCACCCAGGCTGGTGTGCAGTGGCATGATCTTGGCTCACCTCAGCCTCCTGGGTTCAAGCAGTTCTCATGCCTTAGCCTCCCGACTAGCTGGGATTACAGGGACGCACCACCATGCCTGGCTAATTTTTGTATTTTTAGTGGAAATGGAGTTTTGCCATGTTGGCCAGGCTGGTCTCAAACTCCTGGCCTCAAGTGATCTGCCTGCCTCAGCCTCCCAAAGTGCTGGGATTACAGGCATGAGCCACCACACCTGGCCAGTACTGGATATATTTCTATGACAGTACATTTAAGCCCCAGTCGGCAACTCACATGCCTGCAGGAGCCAGGCCTATAAGAAAAGGTTGCAGAATTGGCATGGTGTGCCACTGTCTTTATAAGCAAGACTGTAGCCACTTGTTGCCCTGTGGGAAATCAGACCTAGTGATGCCAGCTTGTCTAAATCTTCCAAGCTAAACTGAATCCAGATGTTCTTGTGAAATCTTCTGATTTTTAATATTCCTAACAAATTCAAAGTATCTTTTAACACCCTGTAGGGATCAGTCAGAACAATATTGAGGCTATATTCCCCCTTCTCATCCCTCAACTCATGACACAGGCTATCAGTATATTCTGTTCTTCCAACAACTCTTTTTGGGGTAATTGAGAGTGGATATCTAGCTTTCTGGCTAGTAAGTAAATCTCCTTTCAGGAGTGAAGTGATTTAACTCTGAATCATCGGATTAGTAGTATAATTTACTGGTTTAATGGATGAATGAAATGAAGGTAATTCACCTCTTGGAAGAAAGTCAGAAGTGTCAAACCCATTATTTCTGAGGTCTTTAGGTATTAGGGTGGAAGAGGTAGAAGTTATAGGTACAGTCAGCATCATATCATTTTAATTAGAAATGAGTAATTTGTTTATTAGGGCAGGCAAAACATACATGAATAAAACCTAATAAAAAATATGAATAGAACTAGCTTGGCTTTGTATAATAATGTTTTATAATTAATAAGCGCTTTAATCTGTGTTTTCTTATTTTTTTCTTAGAGAAATACTGTGGGCTATAGCATAGGTTTACCCTCTTTCATATGTGAGGAAACCAATGTGCAGTGAGATGAGATGATTTGCCTGTTGTCCTTCAGCTACCATTAGCAGAGTTTAACTCTCAGTCCAGGTCTTCTGACCAGGCTCTTTTTATTAGGAGACCCTGAAATCCTTTCTCATTGTGAATTTGAAGCTGAATAATTATTTTAAGTTGGAAAGTTCCTTTAGTGATTTTATAGGTTGCCTTGAAAATTCTTTTGATTCACGCTGTATTTTAACAGATTCTGAGGCTCATTGTCCAGATCTGAACATGAAAGTATCTAGACACTTCAGCTAACAGTGCTGTCACTCAATGTTTTTTTCCTCATTTATTAGTAAACTCTGAAGTTTTTCAATTGAGGGTAATGTGTTAAATTTGCTAGTTATAAATATAAGAGGAACTAAAACTGAAACTTTTCTTTGGGATTGTAGATAACGATCTCTGATGAACCAGATACATTATATAAGCGCCTGTCGGTTTTAGTGAAAGGTCACGATAAGGCTGTATTGGACAGTTATGAATATTTTGCTGTGCTTGCTGCAAAAGAACTTGGTATCTCTATTAAAGTGTAAGTATGGCCTTTCCTGATCTCACCTGTTCGCTGCTATAATATGATCATCCAGGAAAGTAGTGCTCATCCCAGGAAGGTCTGAACTCTTTTTTTTTTTTTTTTTGAGACAGAGTCTGGCTGTGTTGCCCAGGCTGGAGTGCAGTGGCGCAACCTCTGCTTCCTGGGTTCAGGCAGTTCTCAGCCTCCCAAGGAGTAGCTGGGACTACAGGTGCACGCCGCCACACCTGGCTAATTTTTTGTGTTTTAGTAGAGACGGGGTTTCACCATGTTGCCCAGGCTGGTCTTGAACTCCTGAGCTCAGGCAAATTGCCCGCCTCGGCCTCCCAAAGTGCTGGGATTACAGGCGTGAGCCACCATACCTGGCCCAGTCTGAACTTTTAAAGTAGGATAGAAACTCTTGGTGGGTAGAGTTTAAGCTTGTCATATGTTATCCTAATCAGGATCATGCCTTCCTGCCCACTGGAGTTTTTAAATACTAGAATGAGTAAACAAGGAAAATGAAAGAAATCCTTTTTCTAGAAATTGCATTGATGTAAGGAGACTCAAGAAGGCCATGTTTCTGGGATCTCCATGGAGCAGGGAGGTAGAGTGGGTGAATGAACAATCGTTTTAGACCCTTTGGATGTGATGATTTTGGGCTAATATATCCATTGTTTCAAATCTTCCCTAAGAAACACCACTCACCCAGTAATTTCTTGCTTGAACAAGGTAAGTTTCAGATAGCCTTGGAGTCACTGCAGAGTCAAGCATAACTGTCTCCTTTGTCTTGTCATCTGCTCCTTCTGCTGTTGAACAAGGCCCCATCTGGGGCTTTGGCAGTCTGACCTTCTAACAAAAACAGAAGGCCACAGTTTCCCAAAATAGACTATAGTTTTGTTATTTCGATGTATCTGTAGATTTTCCTAAAACAACAGACATATAGCAGGTGTTATAACTGTGTCCACCACACTAGTGCTACTCTTCACAATTCATATGTTTGGTCAATAAAAGACTAAAGGGTGTAAAAGCAGCAGGTGTGTGTGTATGCATGCGCACTTGACATGCCAGGGCTTATTTTTGAGCCTGTGGGAAAAAGCTATTGCTGTCTGCAGTGTTTATTTTGGCCTGAGTTTTATGTAGCAATTGTTGTTCCAAATGACAGTTTTGGCAAATGGAAGTCTGTAAATGGTACTTAATGCCTATAATTGAGTGTGAGTCTGACCTACAAAATTACGGAATTATGCTTTGTTATCATAGTGACTCAGGTTTTGTTTTGTCCATTAATTTCAGACACGAACCTCCAAGGAAAATAGAGCGATTTACTCTTCTCAAATCAGTGCATATTTACAAGAAGCACAGAGTTCAGTATGAAATGAGAACACTTTACAGATGTTTAGAGGTGAGTGTATTTGAAAAATTCTGACATTTTTGAAATACCAGAAATTCACACCAGCATATAACTTTAACATTGACTAGATTGACTTCTTTCAGCAAGCCCATGTCTGTTGGTTGTACAGAAGGTAAATATCTTTTAGTGTTTATGGAAGTGTCATGGTAGGAAAAGTAAAATTAAATGAAGCCATCCTTTACAGTAGTGCGTACCTTAATTCAGGAATGCAGATTATGCCAAGATAGCATTGGAATAATTTTGCTCATATTTCAAAAATTCTAGTTAAGTTTTTACACAGTTCTAATAACTGTTTCACATACTAGCTGGATTTTCCATGTCAGTGATGCACAGCATTAGATTTTTCATTCATCTGTTACTCATTTGTGCTTCCATTAGTGCCAGCACAGTCTTGTGCTTAAGGAGAGCATGGGTTCTGGAGTTAGACTGCCAATGCCACAGTCCAAATTCTGGCACTTGACAGCTGTGTTACATGTACCTCAATTCCTCCATCTATAAAATGGGAATAATAGTGGTACCCATCTCAAAAGGTTAGTGTGAGAATTAGAATGGAAAATTTATGTAAGCACTCAGAATACTTTGATCACATAGTAAGTGATTGGTAAATATTAAAACAAGCACTCATACATCTTTTATATGGGAAGTACTGTACTAGTCATTGAGGGCACACATATAGTAAAGTCATGGTCCCTACTCTTTTTGAGATAGAGTCTCACTCTGTCACCTAGGCTGAAGTGCAGTGGCACAATCTAGGCTCACTGTAACCTCTGCCTTCCAGGTTCAAGCAGTTCTCCTGTCTCAGCCTCCCTAGTAGCTGGGACTACAGGTGTACGCTACTGCGCCTAGCTAATTTTTGTATTTTTAGTAGAGATGGGGTTTCACCATATTGAACAGGCTGGTCTTGAACTCCTGATCTCAGGTGATCCACCCACCTCGGCCTTCCAAAGTGCTGGGATTACAGGTGTGAGCCACTATTCCTGCCCAGTCCATACTCTTAAAAAGAAAAACCCAAATTTTATCCACCTGTGTCTGAGGGCACCATCTCTCATAGTACACACAGAAAACCTTATACTAACTGTATCTTATAATCTAGTCCTTTTGTCTTCAGTTGTTTTGTGAGCCTCTTGAAAGTATACTGCTTTGATACTATGCTTGCCAATGGTGTTCCATGGAGCCCAGGTTTTAAGGCAGCTGCATTTTGGAAGAAGAGGGTTTCTGGGCCATGTTGCCCCCATGCCATCAACCAAAGGATTCATCCTTTTTTTTTTTTAATTGAGATTTTATATAAGATTCTTTAGGGGAGGCCAGGCGCAGTGGCTCACGCCAGTAATCCTAGCACTTTGGGAGGCCAAGGCGGGCGGATCACTTGAGGTCAGGAGTTCGAGGCCAGCCTGGCCAACATGGTGAAACCCCGTCCCTACTAAAAATACAAAAAAAATTAGCTGGACATGGTGGCATACACCTGTAGTCTCAGCCACTCGGGAGACTGAAGCAGGAGAATGGCTTGAACCCAGGAGGCAGAGGTTGCAGTGAGCTGAGATCACATGCACTCCAGCCCGGGCGACAGAGTGAGACTCCATCTCAAAAAAAAAAAAAAAAAAAAAAGGTGTGCTTTAACAAACAGCATACATGAATCATTTTCATGTTTGATGTTTTAGTTAGAACATCTAACTGGAAGCACAGCAGATGTCTACTTGGAATATATTCAGCGAAACTTACCTGAAGGGGTTGCCATGGAAGTAACAAAGGTATAGCTTGAATTTCTACCTCTTTCAGCTGGGGCAGTGGGGCATGGTTCTGTATTGTTGTTTTGATACATTGCAACCTGGTCCTGGCCCACTGAGTAGAGTTTGCCCTAACCTGTGGCAAACTGGGAGACAGAGTTGCCACAGTGGTTGGGGGCTATCCACCCCTTGCAACAGAATCCTGCCATTTCAGCCCAAGTCCTCCGTGAACTACCTCTGAAGTTCTCCCTCCTCAATATTAGTTGTCTAGACTTGGGAATCCCATTAAGTGGCAATCCATGAAGATCACTGAGGATCAAACAGATTATATATGTGAGAGTGTTTTGTAGACCATCAAGTTTCCTTCTTTCCATTTCAAAACCCTATAGAAAGACTAGGAGGATAAAAGAAAAAAGTAAAGAGGATTTGACCAAATTAATAAGTCTGATTTATAGCCAAAAAGTTCTTTTAAATCCACATTATAGTTTTGTTTCTCTCTTTTTTTAGACACAGTTAGAACAGTTACCAGAACACATCAAGGAGCCAATCTGGGAAACACTATCAGAAGAAAAAGAAGAAAGCAAGTCATAAAGCCTCGGGGAGGCCATTTGTGCCTGAATTTGGAATGAGGGTGGGCCAGATGAGTATGTTTAAGCAGAGAGTGCTTCCAGCTGAGATGATTTGAGTCTGCCTAACTGTTCCATTGAGTTCTTGTGCCTTCATCAGCTGAGAGCAGGGAATGGCACTTTTAATGGAAGAACCACTTTTATCTGTTCTTTTTATACATGTCATTGTTTCAGTTCTGATTTCAACAAACATGAGCAAACCAGTTTGACTCAAAGTGGAAAGTGAAAATTCTATTTTGTTATGCTACTAGTGTTCAATTATTAGTTTGCACCATTTTTAATTTATGTCAGTTGATGCATCTGAAAATAAGTGCTTGAAGTGTTCACACCCTTATTTTTTTTTTTTTTTTTTTTAAGATTCCTAGAAGGAATCTTTGGTTAATTCAAATTGAGCAGTTAAAGTTTTTGGTATCTACCTTTGTGCAGGCTGGCATATGCTAACTTGGGGGTGGTAACCAACCAGTTTTATCTCATTTAAGCATTACATTTTGAATACTGTGAATATACTTTACAGCAGATCAAACACATTTATGGCATGCATTGACCTCTTCTTGGAGCCCAGAATTTTACAGAGTTGCCTACCGGGGTTACTGTAATGGAATTTATGATCTTAAGAAATTACTAGATATATTATTTATCCTATGATTCATTCATTCAATAAGATTTTATTGCATAAACTTTGCATCCAGCACTGTAGTAAGTACCCAAAATTGAATAGAAATAATGGCTTTTGAAAATTGCGCAAAGCAGGCCAGGCACAGTGGCTCACGCCTGTAATCCCAGCTCTTTGGGAGGCTAAGGCGGGCGGATCATGAGGTCAGAAGTTTGAGACCAGCCTGACCAACATGGTGAAACCCTGTCTCTACTAAATATACAAAAATTAGCCGGACGTTGTGGCGCATGCCTGTAATCCCAGCTACTCAGGAGGCTGAGGCAGGAGAATAACTTGAACCCGGGAGGTGGAGGTTGCAGTGAGATGAGATCGCGCCACTGCACTCCAGCCTGGCGACAGAGCGAGACTCTGTCTCAAACAAAAAAGAAAAGAAAATTGTGCAAAGCATAGATAAAATTTTTTCTTTATTAAGCTTCTCACTGATAAGCCTTCTTTCTTTTGGTAAATGTCACTCTGTTAGGAGATGTCTGCTTTTCCGTGAAATGAAATAGTGGCTAAAGCCCTGAAAGAGGCAAGACTACAATGGGCTGAAACAGTTGGTATAGCAACCCCAGAGAAGTGCTTCATTTTCTTTTTATGGTAGAAGCAGGTCCATGTCTTTTGTGGTTTCCTTCACATCTTTGGAGTAGTTATGACTTCTCAGTTTTTCCCTCCTTAAACTGCATTGCCTGTTCTCTTTTCCTGACATGCTATCAGGTATCAGTGTGTTGAATACATGCTGCTTGTGTATCAGACTTACGTTACTGTCATTACCATTAGAAGAATTACAGCCTTGTGCCCCATGACCTTCAGCTCAGTTGTTGACTGTCATTCATGAATGCCTAAAGCATACTTACACCAGGTATAAGCCTCAAGATCAAGAACTAGTCAATAAAACATGAGCAACATAATGGTAACTATGTGTAGCAAAGCAGCAATTTATGGCACATTGTCATCTGAAGTAATTCTTTAAAAATAAATATAGACCCGGCCAGTCCAGTCGCAGATGCTCAAGCCTGTAATCCCAGCACTTTGAGAGGCTGAGGCAGGTGGATCACCTGAGGTCAGGAGTTTGAGACCAGCCTGGCCAACATGGTGAAACCCCATCTCTACTAAAAATACAAAAATTAGCTGGGCATGGTGGTGGGCACCTGTAATCCCAGCTACTTGGGAGGCTGAGGCAGGAGGATTGCTTGAACTCAAGAGGTGGATGTTGCAGTGAGCCGAGACTACACCACAGCACTCCAGCCTGGGTGACAACAACACTTTGTCTCAAAAAAATTAAATAGGCCGGGCGCGGTGGCTCACGCCTGTAATCCCAGCACTTCGGGAGGCCGAGGCGGGCAGATCACGAGGTCAGGAGATCGAGACCATCCTGGCTAACACGATGAAACCCTGTCTCTACTAAAAATACAAAAATTAGCCGGGCGTGGTGGCGGACACCTGTAGTCCCAGCTACTCAGGAGGCTGAGGTAGGAGAATGGCATGAACCCGGGAGGCGGAGCTTGCAGTGAGGCGAGATCGTGCCACTGCACTCCAGCCTAGGTGACAGAGCGAGACTTGTCTCAAAATAA
The DNA here is from genome assembly GCF_024542745.1 of Macaca thibetana thibetana. NCBI lineage: Eukaryota > Metazoa > Chordata > Mammalia > Primates > Cercopithecidae > Macaca > Macaca thibetana. Next base: position 43,129,137 of record NC_065581.1, on the reverse strand, counting down.
ATAAATAAATATAAATCCACACCTAAACTTTTTGGGACTTTTTTACAGACACTATAAATCACTTTTATAGTGATTTATAGCATGATGTATGCATGCTCACCTCCAATGACTTCTATATGAGCTCCTTCAAAGGTGTGTGCATCTGCTTCCAGCTATTTCAGACCAAATTAACCTGTAAACCAAAGTACTTAGTTTAGGACTTCCAATTACATGTTAAAACCTTGGCTTAAGATAAATAAGCAAATGAACTACATGTGCACACATGCACTTGGGAAAAACTAGCAGTATTTTTTTTTTTTTTTTTAAAGGTGGAGTTTTGCACTGTCACCCAGGCTGGAGTGCAGTGGCGCGATCTCGGCTCACTGCAACCTCCACCTCCCAGGTTCAAGCGATTATCCTGCCTCAGCCTCCCAAGCAGCTGGGACTACAGGCATGTGCCACCATGCCCAGCTGATTTTTGTATTTTTAGTAGAGATGGGGTTTCACCATGTTGGCCAGGATGGTCTTGATCTCTTGACCTCATGATCCACCTGCCTTGGCATCCCAAAGTGCTAGAATTACAGGCATGAGCCACCGCGCCTGGCCCAAAACTAGCAGTGTTTCTTTGACAAAAGTATTTGGCATATTTGAAGCCTACTTCTTGATATAAACAAAGTTGGCATGAAGTACAGTACTGAAAAAATGTTATAAACGAAATAGTTTCTTAGCTTATCAGGATATAGCTATCCTGATAGGCTGAGAAGATTTTTGGTTTTCTTTTGTTGGTTTTAAATTAGGCCTCTGAGTAAAATGCATATCCTGAAAATTAGAATGAATGCCTGGCTCACACTTTCTGTCCATGGTGGGTGTGGGAGATGGTGAGAGAAGAGTGGATTTGATGGTATATATTGGTGCAAAAGTAATTGCAGTTTTTGCCATTAAAAGTAATGGCAAAAATATAGTATGAACCTGCCAGGAGTGGTGGCTCACGCCTGTAATCCCAGTACTTTGGGAGGCCGAGGCCAGCAGATCACCTGAGGTTGGGAGTTGGAGACCAGCCTGGCCAACATGGAGAGACCCCATCTCTACTAAAAATACAAAATGAGCAGGGTGTGGTGGCGCATGCCTGTAATCCCATCTACTTGGGAGGCTGAGGCAGGAGAATCCCTTGAACCCGGGAGGTGGAGGTTGCGGTGAGCTGAGATCGTGCCATTGCACTCCAGCTTGGGCAACAAGAGTGAAACTCCGTCTCAAAAAAAAAAAAGAAAAACAAAATAGAATGACCCAGAAGGCAGGTAGGAAGTGAGATGATCTTTTTTCTTTTTTTTTTTTTTTTTTTTCTTTTGTAGAGACAGAGTCTTGTTCTGTTGCCCAGGCTGGAGTGCAGTGGTACAGTCAAAGCTCACTACAGCCTCGAAGGGCTCAAGGGCTGTTTCCACCACAGCCTCCCAAGTAGCTGGGACTAAATGTGTGCACCACCACACTCAGCTAATTTTCTTATTTTTTGGAGTCGGGGATCCTGCTCTGTCGCCCAGGCTGGAGTTTAGTGGCATGAACACAGCTCACTGCAGCCTTGATCTCCTGGGCTCAGGTGATCGTCCTGCCTCAGCCTCCCAAGTAGTTGGAACCACAGGCATGCACCACCACACATGGCTAATTTTTTAATATTTTTGTAAAGATGGGGGTCTCACTTTGTTGCCAAGGCTGGTCTCAAATTCCTGACCTCAAGTGATTCTTCGGCCTTGGCTTCCCAAAATACTGAGATTACAGGCATGATCCATCATGCCCAGCCTATATTTTCTTCATAGGAAATACAATCATGTTCTGATCTAAGAGTCTTAGTGTAACTACAGATGTCTGGTAAGACAGACTAAACTAGTTCAGTACCAAGTTTCAGTGCTTTGAAAGAATGGCATATATTCCTGGCCCTATGACCATTTAAACATGCCACAGTGAATACATAAAGCAATCATTTTAAATTATTAGTCTTGGCTGGGCACGGTGGCTTACGCCTGTAATCCCAACACTTTTTGGGAGGCAGAGGTAGGCGGATTATGAGGTCAAGAGATCGAGACCATCCTGGCTAACACGGTGAAATCCCGTCTCTACTATAAATACAAAAAATTAGCTGGTCGTAGTGGCGGGCGCCTGTAGTCCCAGCTACTTGGGAGGCTGAGGCAGGAGAATGGCGTGAACCCAGGACGGGGAGCTTGCAGTGAGCCAAGATCATGCCACTGCACTCCAGCCTGGGCAACAGAGCAAGACTCCATCTCAAAATAAATAAATTAATAAATTATTAGTCTAGTTTCTTAACATTTCTAGTTGTCTGCAACCATCCCTGTCCTACATTACATTATTAAGTTAGTTCTATTACAATACTAATGAATAACCTAATAGAGCAAACATGGACTTTGGAGTCAGACAGACATGAGTCAGATAAGAGTTCAAACCCACTGACTGCTGTAAACTTGGGCAAGAGATTTAACCCTGTCAGGGCCTCATTTTACTCATTAGTACGGTAATAATAAGTCTGTAGGAAATAATACCTACATACTTACATTTGACTATATTTAATACTCCAGCTTAATAAGATTGGAGTATTCAATAACTGATAAAGCACCTTGCACAGTATTGAGCAGGTAACAGACATTCAGTAAATGGCAGTACCAATCTGATGATAGTTAGATGCTTGTGTGCTATACTGTTCAAGAACCAGCTGGAAAAGACCTCAGATTACCTCCAGGGTAGGGATAACATTTATCTTAGAGTTCTTGTTTTTTTTGGTTTTGTTTTGTTTTGTTTTTTGAGACAGAGTCTCACTCTGTCACCCATGCTGGAGTGCAGTGGCGCGATCTCAGCTCACTGCAAGCTCTGCCTCCTGGGTTCACTCCATTCTCCTGCCTCAGCCTCCCGAGTAGGTGGAACTACAGGCACCTGCCACCATGCCTGGCTGATTTTTTGTATTTTTTTTTTTTTTTTTTTTTGAGACAGAGTCTTGCTCTGTTGCCCAGGCTGGAGTGCAGTGGCGCAATCTCGGCTCACTGCAAGCTCCACCTCCCGGGTTCACGCCATTCTCCTGCCTCAGCCTCCTGAGTAGCTGGGACTACAGGCGCCCGCCACCGCGCCCGGCTAATTTTTTGTATTTTTAGTAGAAACGGGGTTTCACCATGGTCTCGATCTCCTGACCTTGTGATCCGCCCGCCTCGGCCTCCCAAAGTGCTGGGATTACAGGCGTGAGCCACCGCGCCCAGCATGATTTTTTGTATTTTTATTAGAGATGGGGTTTCACTGTGTTAGCCAGGATGGTCTCCATCTCCTGACTCGTGATTCGCCCACCTTGTTCTCCCAAAGTGCTGGGATTACAGGTATGAGCCACTGCGCCTGGCCCTTAGAGTTGTTTTTGAGACAGGTCTGGCTCTATCACCCAGTCTGGAGTGCAGTGACAATCTTGGCTCACTGCAACCTCTGCCTCCTGGGCTTAAGTGATCCTCCTACCTCAGCCTCCTGAGTAGCTGGGACTACAGGCACGTACCACCACACTCAGCTAATTTTTCTTTTCTTTTTTCTTTTTTTTTTTTTTTGGAGAAACAGGGTTTCGTCATGTTGCAGGCTGATCTCAAACTTGTAAGCTCAAGCAATCTGCCAGCCTCAGCCTCCCAAAGTGCTGGGATTATAGGCATAAGCCACAGCACCCAGCCACAAACGAAAAATCCTTTGATGTTTATTAACACACTAAAGTACTTACCGTTGTCCTTATTTTACAGGACAGAAAACCAAGGCTTAGAGAGTTGTTATTTGCCCACTCAGTCACCCTTTCAGCTTACAGATAAAGCTGTTAGTGACAGGGTCAGCCCTAGAACCTAATTTGTAAGCAGGCTATGAGGTACTCAAATATCCACATACTAAATTTATGCAGAATATTCAAAGCTAAATTCCAGCTTTGTTCATCTCTCACATTACCAAAATGTACTCATTTCATCTAAAGCAGGGGTGTCTAATATTTTGGCCTCCCTGGGCCACATTGAAAGAATTGTCTTGGGCCACACAAAATACACTAACACTAACAATAGCTAATTTAAAAAAAAAATCATGAAAGAAAATCTCAATGTTTTAAGAAAGTTGGCCGGGCGCGGTGGTTCAAGCCTGTAATCCCAGCACTTTGGGAGGCCGAGACGGGCGGATCACGAGGTCAGGAGATCGAGACCATCCTGGCTAACACAGTGAAACCCCGTCTCTACTAAAAAAATACAAAAAAATAGCCGGGCAAGGTGGCGGGCGCCTCTAGTCCCAGCTACTCGGGAGGCTGAGGCAGGAGAATGGCGAAAACCCAGGAGGCGGAGCTTGCAGTGAACTGAGATCCGGCCACTGCACTCCAGCCTGGGTGGCAGAGCGAGACTCCGTCTCAAAAAAAAAAAAAAAAGTTTACGAATTTGTGTTGGGCTGCATTCAAAGCTGTCCTGGGCCGCATGCAGCCCGCGGGCCTCCAACTGGATACGCTTGCTCTAAAGCAATTGACTGAGAGGAAAAATTAATGAATAAAGGCAAGAAGCAAGATTTAGGTGGTCCCACTGCTGAGACTGGTCCTGAGGGAGGGGGCAACACAAGAGTTTAGGCGTCAGCAAGGGGAATCCAACTCAGTCACAAGAACACTCGGATGGAGATGATTCACAGTGAGGCTTCAGGTCCAGCCTGACTAGGGCTCAGAAGACATGGGTTTGTCACTTTTAAGCATTTCTTTGCCCCTGGAGCCAGGCTTATGGCTGACTGCCTGCAATCCCCAGGGCTTTCTTTCCAAATCCCCTGCTCAATTCCTAACCCTGCCCTCCTTAAATCCTTTCTATTGTTACTTCAAGCTCTCATTTCTCTCTATGGATTCTTAATCCTCTTTATTTTATTTATTTTATTTTTATTTTCATTTATTTATTTATTTATTTATTTTTGGAGACAGGGTCTCACTCTGTTCCCCAGGCTGAAATGCAGTGGCACAATCTCGGCTCACTGCAACCTCTGCCTTCCAGGTTCAGGCGATTCTCATGCCTCAGCCTCCTGAGTAGCTGGGATTATAGGTACCTGCCACCACGCCCAGCTAATTTTTATATTTTTAGTAGAGATGGGGTTTTGACGTGTTGGCCAAGCTGGTCTCAAACTCCTGACCTCAAGTGATCCACCCACCTCAGCCTCCCAAAGTGCTGGGATTACTGGCGTGAGCCGCCGCGCCCGGCCAGATTTTTAATCCTCTTTAAAATGATATATTTATAACTCAGTAGCTCAGCGACATTTATTTATAGGGCAGGTCATGGGCAACTGACCCACATGAAAAGCCAATTGAACCTTAAATTCCTCAGCCAGAGGCTAAATCAGATTATATTTCACTCATAAAATTTCTTAACTTGGGCAGAGATACTGTCCGTTAATCAATCTTCAATGTTGCTTAAATAGGACGGAGCCTGGCCAACATGGCAAAACCGCATCTCCACGAAAAATATAAAAACTAGTTGGGCGTGGTTGTGCTTGCTTGTCGTTCCAGGTGCTCAGGAGGCTGAGGCACAAGAATTGCTTGAACCCAGGAGATGGAGGTTGCAGTGAGCCGAGAGTGCGCCACTGCACTCCAGCCTGGGTGACAGAGGGAGACCCAGTCTCCCTGTCTTAAAAAAAAAAGAGAAAGGGCCGGGCGCGGTGGCTCAAGCCTGTAATCCCAGCACTTTGGGAGGCCGAGACGGGCGGATCACGAGGTCAGGAGATCAAGACCATCCTGGCTAACCCGGTGAAACCCCGTCTCTACTAAAAAATACAAAAAACTAGCCGGGCAAGGTGGCGGGCGCCTGTAGTCCCAACTACTCGGGAGGCTGAGGCAGGAGAATGGCGGGAACCCAGGAGGCGGAGCTTGCAGTGAGCTGAGATCCGGCCACTGCACTCCAGCCTGGGTGGCAGAGCGAGACTCTGTCTCAAGAAAAAAAAAAAAAAAAAAAGAGAGAGAGATGGATGGGAATAATACCACCTTCACACCAAGCCAGTTGAGATGCTGCTGTTACAGAGCCATGGCTGCTGATGGGCATGTGTTATCTTAAGGTGTGTTGAGATGGGTAATTGGAAATTAATGGGCTACATAATCTTCAAGGCCTCTTCCAGTTCTAAAATCCCATTATCATTTTTATCTCAACAAATACCTGCTAATCTAGACACTAAACAGAGTCAAAGAGGAATTGCCTTGAAAAATGAAGGAGTAATAGCTCACATTAATTCAGCATTGACCATGTGCCAAGGACCTTGCTCAGTTACTCAACAAGTATTTGAGTTTCCTGTACATGCCAAGCACTGTTCTAAACGCTGGGAATTCTGGAATGTATGTGGTGAAGTCCCTCTCCTCAAAGATCGTAGACTCTAGTGAGAGAGATAGATAAGTAGAGAAAAAAATAAGATAGTTTCAAATGCAGTTAAGTACTGTGAAGAAAATAAAATGGAATAATATCAGAATTACTTGAGTGGCTACCTGAGGGGGAGTTGGGAAAGTTCTCTCTGAGGAGAGGAGAACGCTGAGAAGGAGGCAGTGGTGTTAACATCTGGAGGAAGAAGCCGGGCACAGTGGCTCATGCCTGTAATCCCAGCACTTTGGGAGGCTGAGATGGGTGGATCACCTGATGTCAGGAGTTCGAGACCAGCCTGGCCAACATGATGAAACCCCATCTCTACTGAAAATATAAAAAACTAGCCGGGCGTGGTGGCAGGTGCCTGTAATCCCAGCTACTTAGGAGGCTGAGGCAGGAGAATCACTTGAACGCGGGAGGCGGAGGTTGCAGTGAGCCGAAGTCGTGCCATTGCACTCCAGCCTGGGCAACAAGAGCGAGACTCCTGTCTCAAAAAAAAAATCTGGAGGAAAAGCAGTCCAAGTAGGAGGAACCATAAATACATGCAAAGACACACTGATTCTATAAGGAGTTCGGTGTGTTTGCAGTGTAGAAGACCATGAAGACAGAAGTAGGCAGGGGCTAGATCATGTAACGCATCATAGGCATGGGGAGGAGTGTGGATTTTATTCTCAGCAAATGGAAAGCTAAAGGAGGGTTTTGAGCAGGAGAGTGGCAGGATCTGCTGTATGCTACTGTGGCTGCTGGGTAAAAGAGGGGTGACAAGAGAGGGCAGGGAGACCAGTTAGGGATCTGCTGTGGTGGACCAGATGAGATGATGCTGGTCTGGGCGAGAATGTCGGGAATGGAAGTGAGGAGAAGTGGTTTAATTTAGAATATAGTTTGCAGGAAGAGCTGATTAAATGACCTACTAGTAGATTGAAGTGAAATCTAGAGGAAAGAGCATTCAAGTATAACTCCTGGGTTTTTGCCTAAGCATAAATGGCAGTGCCATGACTGAGGTGGAGAAGAGATAAGGTGGGACTTGGGAAGGAAATCAGTAATTTGGTTTTGGCCTTGCTAAGTTTGCAATCTGAGTATAGATGTCCAGTAGGCAGTTGAATACATGCATCCGGAGTTCCTGGGAGAGGTCCAAGCTGAAGATATAAATTTGGAAGCTGCTGGCCTGTAAATGGTGTGTAATGGCATGGGAATGAGTGAGATCATCTAGGGAGAGAGTGTGGGTAAACAAGGGAAGAGTACTGAAGACAAGCCTGGAAAGCTCCCAGCTTTTAGAGATTTGGTTAAAAGCAAGAGGTGCTAGCAAAGGAAATGAGCAATGAGTGAGGTTGGAGGGAAATCAGAGGAGGGTGGGTCCCTCAAACCTGGAGTGTTTGGAGAAAGAATTCAGTTTGGTGAACTGTAATGAATCTGCGGCAGGTTAGGTAAAAAAAGTAGATAATTTGTGACCACAATAAAAGCCATTTCTGTGAAGTGATGGGGATGAACATCCAGTTGGAGTAACTTGAGGAGAGAATAAGAGATTAAAAAAAAAAGAGAGAATGCAAAATAGGTTTGAGAATGTCCCAGTTATCTATTGCTACCACAAAAAACACAATACTTAGTAGCTTAAAACAGTGACTCTGCAGGGATAGCGTCTGCTCCATGTGGTATCAGCTGGGGTAGCTCAAAACTGGGGCTGGAGTCATCTGAAGGCTCACTCAGCCATGTCCGGTGGTTGAGACTGGCTTTCAGCCAGAACCCCTGCATGTGCTCTGGGCTTCCTCACAACATGGTGGCTGGGTTCCAAGGGCAAGTTCTGAGAAAGCCTGGTGGAAACCTATCACTTTTGATGACCTAGCCCTGGAAGTCACATTGTGTCATTTCTGCAGTTATCTTCAACAAGGCAGCGAGAAAGTTTCCTCCAGGTTGAAGAAAAATATAATAGATTCCTCTCTTTGATGGGAGGAATGAGTGAAGCCAGAACCATTGTCCTGCCATTTTCTGAAAATACATCTGCCACAAGGGGTTTTGTTGTAAAGGGAGCAAAATTTAGGACAGTAGCTTGGGGGGAATGTGGACAGGTCAGCTTACCCAGTAGGCACAGTGCCTAGGGCCCAATATTTTAAATTTCTTTTAAAACCAGAATAAAGGCCAAGCATGGTGGCTCATGCCTATGATCCCAGCACTTGGGAGGCCAAGGCAAGAGGGTCACTTGAACCCAGGAGTTCAAGACTGGGAAACATAGTGAGACCTTGTCTCTACTAAATATCAAAAAACTAACCAAGCATGGTGGCACACAACTGCAGTCCTAGATACTCAGGAGGCTGAGGCGGGAGGATTGCTTGAGCCCAGGAGGTCACGGCTATAGTGAGCCCTGATAGCACCAGTACACTCCAGCCTGGGCGACAGAGACCCTATCTCAGGATAAATACATTAGTTAATTAAAATAAAATCAGAGCCAGGAGCGGTGGCTCATGCCTGTAATCCCAGCACTTTGGGAGGCCAAAGTGGATGGATCACTTGAGGTCAGGAGTTCAAGACCAGCCTGACCAACATGGTGAAACCCTGTCTCTACTAAAAATAGAAAATTATCCGGGCGTGGTGGTGCACACCTGTAATCCCAGCTACTTGGGAGGCTGAGGCAGGAGAATCACTTGAACCCGGCAGGGCAGAGGTTGCAGTGAGCCGAGATCGTGCCATTGCACTCCAGCCTGGGTGACAGAGCAAGACTCTGTCTCAAAATAATAATAATAATAATAAAATAAAATCATAATTAAAAAGAAACACCCAGTCTAGATTATGTTCCTTTTTATACCAGTGATAATTATTAATATTTATTTATTTAATATTTTTTCAATATTTATATTATGACCCATGAAGGCAAAAACGTGGGGCCCATGAACGTCATAATGTAGCCCTGAATGTGGGGTCAAGGAGGGATTTTTGTCTTGTTTTAATAAAGGCAATATTACAGCACATCTGAATGCCGACGGGAATGCCATTAGAGAGGGATGAGTGGAGGCTGCAGAAGAGAAAGGGAGTAACTGCGGGAATGAAGCTTTCGAGTAGGTAAAGAGAGATGGGATCTAGGAAACAAGTAGCAGTATTGACGGGGACAAGGGGAAGGGCACGCTGCTTCCACTGAGACTGGAAGGGGGCAGAGGACATGGGCACAGATACAGAGAAGTTGGTAAACACTGGTGGGAAGATGAGTCACTGCCTCGTCTGTCTCTGTGAAGTGCGTGACAGTGTGGGAGTGAGTGGAAGGTTTGAGGGCAGGAAGCGCTATGGAATAGTCATCTCAGAGGGGGGGAGAGGGAATTCGGCGGGAAGAATATATAGTACGATTGTCTGACATGATCTGAAGTGTGTGCAGCCAGCATGATTTGTGATGTCCCCCAGCGATGTCCAGGCTCCCCACTGTAGGCAAGGTGTTACTGCATAGTTAGCGTACAGCCTTAACCAGGGCCAGGCCAAGTGAGGCATTAGGAGAACAAAAGTCAAAATGGACAGAATGCTGGGCCATGGAATGAGGATAAGGAGGAGAGTGAGGAGATGAGCAAGATGACAGATGTTAAAAACGGATCAGCAGGTTGGAAGTCACAATGAGATTAGTGAATTATTGGAGTGAAGGTATTAGAGTAACAGATGGAAGGGGTGGGGTGCTGATAAGAGAAGGCAGCATTTGAATGTTTCAGAGGTAGTAGAGATTGGTGACAGCAAGGCCTAGGGTGGTGATCCTCAAACTTCAGTATGCATTGGAAGCACCTGGAGGGGCTTGTTAAAACACAGACTCCTGGCCCCAACCCACAGTTCCTGATTCAGTAGGTCTGAGGTGGGGCCTAAGACTTTGCATTTCTAACAAGCTCCCAGATGCTGCACTTGTGGCTCAGGGACCACAAGTGAATGAAAGTCCTAGGTAAGGTGGAAGAAAAGCTCTTTGGAACTAAAAGACCAAGGACCAGGCCAAACACGGTGACTCACACATGTGGGACCATGCCAGGTTGCCAGCAATTAGAGAGTAAGAGGGCAGTGCGACCCCCACACATACTCTCACTGGGGCTGGGCGCAGTGGCTCATGCCTGTAATCCCAGCACTTTGGGAGACCAAGGCAAGCAGATCATCTGAGGTCAGGAGTTCGAGACCAGCCTGGTCAACATGGTGAAACCCCGTCTCTACTAAAAATACAAAAATTGTCCAGGCGTGGTGGCGCGTACCCGTAATCCCAGTTACTAGGAGGGCTGAGGCAGGAGAATCGCTTGAACCCAGGAGGCGGAGGTTGCAATGAGCCGAGGTCACGCCATTGTACTCCAGCCTGGGTGAAAAGAGCAAAAGCTCTGTCTCAAAAAAAAAGAGAGATCAAGGACCTTTGAGGCCAGTGTGTGGGATGGGCTGTTTATCCACTTGGATGTCAGAGTCACTGAAATGACTGACATGATGCTTTGAGACAAGCAGGGAAGTCAACAGTGAATTACAGCAAGGAGGGAAGTAAATAGTGGCAAGGAGTCAGATGTGGCTTCAAAGGGACTGGCCTTTTCTAGGGAAAAAACAATAAAAGACCATTTGGAGGCAAGAGTGAGAAGAGAGGAGGACACTAGCCCTGTTATCTAGACCTTGAGGTGTGTGGGGGAGAAAAACCCACCACCACTTGAAAGGATGACAGAAGAAATCACATTTCTCCTTCAGGAATAGCAAGAAAGTTAAAAGAGCTTTCAGAGCTCAGTGACGTCTGGAGGCAGAGAACAGTGAGAGAGGAGGTCAGGCCTGGAGATGTGCAAAACAATTCAGGCTGAACACCCAGTGAGGGACGGGTAGGTTAAGGACAGATTCACTGGAAATGCTGCCTCTGAAGTCTTCTAGAAAAATGAGTGTCGCTGGGCGCAGTGGCTCACGCCTATAATCCCAGCACTTTGGGAGACCAAGGCGGGTGGATCACTTGAGGTCAAGAGTTTCAGACCAGCCTGGCCAACATGGTGAAACCCCATCTCTACTAAAAATGCAAAAATTAGGCCGGGCGCGGTGGCTCAAGCCTGTAATCCCAGCACTTTGGGAGGCCGAGACGGGCGGATCACGAGGTCAGGAGATCGAGACCATCCTGGCGAACACCGTGAAACCCCGTCTCTACTAAAAAATACAAAAAACTAGCCAGGCGAGGTGGCGGGCGCCTGTAGTCCCAGCTACTCGGGAGGCTGAGGCAGGAGAATGGCCTAAACCTGGGAGGCGGAGCTTGCAGTGAGCTGAGATCCGGCCACTGCACTCCAGCCCGGGCTACAGAGCGAGACTCCGTCTCAAAAAAAAAAAAAAAAAAAAAAAATGCAAAAATTAGCTGGGCGTTGGGTGCAACAAACCGACATGGCACATGTATACCTATGTAACAAACCTGCATGTTATGCACATGTACCCTAGAACTTAAAGTATAATAAAAAAAAGAAAAAATTTTTAAAAACCCTGGGTGTTGTGGTGGGCACCTGTAATCCCAGCTGCTCGGGAGGCTGAGGCATGAGAATCACTTGAACGTGGAGGTGGAGCTTGCAGTGAGCCAAGATCGCGTCACTGCACTCCAGCCTGGGCGACAGAGTGAGACCCTGCCTCAAAAAATATATATATTTTTTTAAAAAAGCAAAAAAAAAGAAAAACGTGTATCCCAGGTCTTTTGATTTCTTGGAGGTGTCATTTTTATGTTACATTAAAATAAGCATGAATATGTAATTGTTCAAAAGCAAATTTACATGGCCTTTAATGTAAAAGTAAGAGCCTTCAAAGATATTTTAGGCCATGCTCCCAGATCCTTCTCACATGTTAGTATTTTGGAGGAAATGTGAAAAAAGCACTACCCCTAGGTCTTGGGTGAAGGGTTGGAGGGAGGTATTTGTATTTTTAATCAGAAAGTGAAAAGCTCCCAAGATCAAAGGTGTGATCTGGAAAGGAGCTTCAGATCCTGTGTCAGGAACTGAGTTAGCCTGGAAAGAGAGTTGCTCACCTAGAGCCCTTCCCATCATCGATTCTGCCTCTTTTCACTAGACCATCTGAGGGGCGAGTCTCAGATCACCAGCGGATTCTGTTTTACAGATTAGGACTTGATGTCACTTCCTCTCTGGGCTTGAGTCTCCTGTCTCCAAGATGGGCCTCCCTGGAGCAATGTGGGGCCCAGCTAAAGAGACATGGAGTGAGTGAGATGGGAGGATCCCAGCCTGGCACCCCGACTCTTTCTTCACTCTGCGTCCCTCTGCTTACCTCTCAATTTCTTCCCCTTCTACCTCTTCAGAGTCTGCCTGGGCCAGCTTGGTTGCTTTGTTAATAAGGCTAAGGGAGGGGGTGAGACTGGAGGAGCTTAGACTGGAGGTCAGAACTTCCAGGGGAATCTCCTTTTTTTTTCTTAGATGGAGTCTTACTCTGTCCCCCAGGCTGGAGTGCAGTGGCGCAATCTCGGCTCACTGTAACCTCCGCCTCCTGGGTTCGAGCGATTCTGCTGCCTCAGCCTCCTGAGTAGCTGGGATTACAGGTGGCCGCCACCACACCCAGCTAATTTTTTAGTATTTTTAGTAGAGACAGGGTTTCACCATGTTGGCCAGGCTGGTCTCGCACTCCTGATCTCGTGATCCACCCACCTTAGCCTCCCAAAGTGCTGGGATTACAGGCATGAGCCACTGCGCCCGGCTGCCCGGGGAATCTAATAGTCTTAGGACGGCTTAGCTGACCTGGGCCCACCTCCCTTGCCACCTGCCCCCTGCACTGACGATCATGTTCAGTCACCCAGGAGATGATGGAGAGGCTGATCAGGCCTCCTGGAAAGGGAGGAAGAGGGCCCTAGCTGGAGAGATCCATCAGCAGAAGCCAGGGAGGAGACACAGACCCTTGCTCCCTGACGCTCCTCAGGGCCAGCATGGGGCAGGAGTTTAGCTGGGAGGAGGCAGAGGCAGCTGGCGAGATAGATGTGGCAGAGCTCCAGGAGTGGTACAAGAAGTTCGTGATGGAGTGCCCCAGCGGCACACTCTTTATGCATGAGTTTAAACGCTTCTTCAAGGTCACAGACGATGAGGAGGCCTCCCAGTACGTAGAGGGCATGTTCCGAGCCTTCGACAAGAATGGGGTAAGGCACCCTGAAGGGAAGGAACGGTGGCCAGTCCACCTGGCGCCTTCCTCCACGAGTGTCCTCAGGGAGCGCTCCCAGTTCCCCACTCCGGCTCTTTCTCTACTCTTCTTTCCACTCCATCTCTCGTTACCTTTTCTGTGTCACTCCCCAAACCCTTCTGTCTCTTCTCTTTTGTCCCTTTCCATCTTATCTGTCTCTCCTTCCCTCCTTCTATCTCTCAGCTGTCGGCTGATGCTCCCTGTGTCCTCTTCTTGAGAGCTGAAGGGGGACTGGCAGACAGTCCAGGTCCTCTCTTTGTGTACTTTTGGCCAAGACTCTGCAGCCAATGACTGGGTTTTCACATCTGCCAGAGACCCTGTCACTCTAAACACTAGGAGCCAAAGAGATGTTCCAAATGGGATGAGGTATCTTAGCATGAGCTATGAGCTCCCTCTTGTTGGGGTTCTTCGAACTGAGACTGGTCAGATTCTCCCTGTCAAGAATGCCGGAGGAGGCTCCTGCATGGATTGGGAGACTGGGAGGATGACTGCAAAAGCCCCTTTCAGCTCTTAAAGTCCAGGAAGGTTTCATGAAATCATTCAGACCAGAGTTTCTCTAAGCCCCCCAATGTCACCAGTTGCTAAGAAGATAACACATCTTGTAAATGCACCTGGGGATTGAATTTTAAATTTCAATTCAGTTTAAAAACCCCTTGATTATTTAAGGTTATCTAGTTCAGTGCCCTGGCAATCCTGCAAACCACTGGATTTGCCTCAAATACCTATTTAATCTGGAGAAAGCATCAGTACTCCACTTCTCAGTGCATGGAGAATTTAGCTTTCTAAGCTGAATCACTGGGAATGCCACTTCAGGTCTCATCCTGCCGCTGGTACCAGTCAGTGCACATCCCCACAGTGCCTGTCCCAGGACAGGATGGTGAGGTCAGCATCTTCAATTCAACAGAACCTCCTCAGAGATGAACCCCATCGACCACCCCACAGGGCACAGAGCCAGTTTTGGGCTTCTTAGCACTCCCCCTCTCCTCGGTCTCCTCTGAGTCAGCAGCAACCCTGGGTGGGAGGGGCAGACTTTTGTTATTCCAGATTAAATGATGAGAAAGCTGGGCAAAAGGAAATGAATCCATTTGCCCAAGGTCTTAAGTGCTCCTGCTTAGAAGGCAGATTTTTTAAAGAGAGAAGATGAGTTTTTAAAATAATTGATGATTTTTTTAAATGTCTTAAGAAAAGTAAACAAATATATCAGGTCATAAATAATAAGACTCATTTAAGTCCATCAATCTTCCCCAGATTCATCTAAAAATCAATACAATCATGATTCAAGATCGAAAAGGGCTGATTAAGCCCCTAGGCATATTGTTGTACTCCTTATGCCTCATCTCTTCTTATAAATCGGCATATCATGTTCATCAATGTTTTTTCCTTTTTGGATAATTTCTTAATTTTGCTATGATTCTAAATTTACAGAAAAGTTACAAGAATGATACAAGTAACTCCCATATGCAATTTATCCAAATTTCCCCAGTTATTTACATTTTATCTCATTTACTTTATCATTCTGCCTCTCTCTGTATACATACATATATATAATGTATCCTATAAGTATATATACATATACATGATACATAATTTATACATATACAGAATATATACATATACTTTTTTTAAGAGAAAGTTACAGATATCATGCCTATTTATCCCTAAGTAGTTCAGTGTGTATTTTCTTTTTCTTTTTGGTTTTTGAGACAGGGTCTCACTCTGTCACCCAGGCTATAGTACAGTGGCATGATCTCAGCTCTTTGCAGCCTCTGATTTCCAAGGCTCAAGGGATCCTCCCACCTCAACCTCTCAAGTAGCTGGGATTACAGATGTGCACCACCATGCCTGCTAATTTTTGTATTATTTACTTATTTATTTTGGTAGAGACAGAGTCTTGCCATGTTGCCCAGGCTGAAGTCCAGTGGCACGATCTCAGCTCACTGCAATCTCCACCTCCCGGATTCAAGCGATTCTCGTGCCTCATCCTCCCGAGTAGCTAGGATTATAGGTGCGCACCCCCATGCCTGGCTAATTTTTGTATTTTTAGTAGAAACAGGATTTCACACGTTAACCAGGCTGGTGTCGAACTCCTGACCTGAAGTGATCCGCCCACCTCGGCCTCCCAGAGTGCTGGGATTACAGGCATGAGCCACTGCATCTGGTCAGCTTTCTTTCTTTTTTCCTTTTTCTTTTCTTTTTTTTTTTTTTTTTTTTTTTTTTTTTTTTTGAGATAGAGTGCAGGGGTGTGATCTCAGCTCACTGCAACCTCCACCTCCCAGGTTCAAGCGATTCTCCTGCCTCAGCCTCCCCAGGAGCTGGAACTACAGGCGAGTGCCACCATGCCCAGCTAATTTTTGTATTTTTAGTAGAGAGGGGTTTTCACCATGTTAGCCAGGATGGTCTCCATCTCTTGACTTCATGATCCGCCAGCCTCAGTCTCCCAAAGTGTTGGGATTACAGGCATGAGCCACTGCACCCGGCCTTCCTTTTTCTTTGTTTGTTTGTTGTTGTGGTGGTGGTGGTGGTGGTGTGATCACACATTGCATTTCCTTGTTGTATCCTCCTTAGTCTTCTTTAACTTGGAACCTTTAATCTCAGCTTTTCTTTTTTATTTGGCTGTGACATTTTTGAAGACTGCGCACCTCCATGCCTGGCTGAATTATGTGGTAGGACACCCCACAATTGGTGTTTGCCTGAATTGGCAGAATTGCCACTGATGTGCTGTTGTGTCCTCGGTGCATCATATCATCAGGCATAAGATGTCAGTTTGTCCCGTCACTGGTACAGTTAACTTTGATCACTTGGTTAAGGTGGTATCTGCCATGTTTCAACACTGTAAAGTTACTATTTTTTTTTCTTTGTAATTAATAAGCATCTCGTAGGGATATACCTTAAGACTAAGTAAATATCCTATTGTTCAGTCAAATTTTCTACTGGCTTTGGCATCTGTTGATAATTTTCTAACCCCACCACCCCTTCTCTATTTACTAGTTGGCGTTCCACTGTAAGGAAGAGCCTCCCTAGAACGTGTTTGTAAGTTCCTCTCTCAGGGACTGAGTCTTCTTTCCCACTTAGTCTTTGTCTCCAAACCTACACCTGACTCCATTCCCCTTTATATCGAGGAGTGTCATTTCTGAACAATCGGTCTGAGATTTCTAAAGCAAATCAAATCAAAAGAGTTTATGGATCTGGTTCACATGTGAAAATCTGAGGTGATGGAAACTGGTTTGGTGGAGACAAAGGGGTAGGAACACCTCATCTCCGCCACTCTCCCTTGCAACTCTGGTGGTTGCCCTATGACTGCCTAGAATGGAAGAAAGGGGAGGGTCAAGATCAAATGTCATTTGGGATTCTAGTATAAGATGCATTGGGGTCAGGGCTGTGCACAAATGTGGCCAATTCAAGGAGAAACAGGGCAGATAATCCCACAGAGCCGGTGACACGCCCATCCTATTCCTGAGTAGACAGAGCCATTTCCATCACTCTCAGGCCTCTGTGGGTAATTGGAGCTGACAAGGTCCCATGCACAGCAGATGAGATTAGTCCCAGCTGGAAGTTTCCCAGAAATGGTCCTGGAGTTTCCAGTAACCTCTCAGATGAGATCACTTGTCTAGAGATCACTCTGGACTATGTCTCATATAAGGCAAGGAGTCATGGAAACTGAATCATGTTGAGAGGATGTTGTAGGAACAGAAGTTTTGGGACAAAGAATGAGGAAGACTGGAGATCTAGAGCGTGGGGATTTGTGGTGGTTTCAGGTTTTTTGTTTTTGTTTTCCTTCTCTTGGCATCCCCAAGAACTAAGCTCATTTGCTGGACAGAAATAGATCTTAAGTGGAGACTGCAAGTTTTTCCGACTTGATGAACTGGAGGAGATGTGTGCCTGGAAAAGCTCTGCCACTTGCTGGCTGGGTGGCCTGGGAACCTCTGGGTCCCAGACTCCTCATCCATAAAATGGGGATAATAACTTAGCCTCATTAAATAAGAAACGCAAGTTTGCTTTGTGGTAAGCTTAATAAATAACAACGACTCAAGAAAATAGCCTTTTAAAGAACTGACAACCACTGCCAAGTGTCTACCCTAAAAAAAAAATACCAGAGATGTAAGAAAAGGTATACATGCGAAAAAAATGTTCATTGTGTAATGGAAAATATTAGAAATATGTTCAACAAAGGGAACGTTCAGTACCGCCTCCCCACCAAAAAAAAAAATGGAAGTTGACATTTTAAATAATTTTTAAAGACATGAGAAAACGTTACATGAAAATGAAGGAAACAAAATTATAAATATAATCTGACCTCAATTAGGTAAGTATATGACGGGGAGTACAGAGACCATATATTTATAGGAATTATATAAAAGATATGAATAGAACACTTCAGGTACTAAGGTAAGCTCATTTTGTTTTCTTCTTAGCTTTTCCTTAGGCTTCTTGCTGTTTCCCTCATTTTCTGCCATTTCTCCTGTTGCTCAAACCTTATTCACCCAGGCACCCCTTGATTTGGGGCTGGGGCTCCTGAGTGTCCTGACCCAGTGGGACAGAAGTACTCTGCTCTGGGCCATTGGTGTCATTTCTGATAACAAAGTCATGTGAATGACAGGCACTCCTGGGGGATCTGATGGCTCAGATTTTTTTGTTTGGAGAGTGGAGGTCCCAACCCTGGAATAAGTGAGCACCTGTAAGTGAGACACTGGCACAGCTAACCCACTGCAGCCACCAGCAGCAGCAGCAGCAGCAGCCTGTCACCCCAAACACATTTGGAGAAGAAAGCAAGAATATATCCTCTTTCTTGTTTACGGCTTTAGAAATCGTTATTGCTGGCCGGGCGCGGTGGCTCAAGCCTGTAATCCCAGCACTTTGGGAGGCCGAGGCGGGCGGATCACAAGGTCAGGAGATCGAGACCACAGTGAAACCCCGTCTCTACTAAAAATACAAAAAATCAGCCGGGCGCGGTGGCGGGCGCCTGTAGTCCCAGCTACTCAGGAGGCTGAGGCAGGAGAATGGCGGGAACCCGGGAGGCGGAGCTTGCAGTGAGCCGAGATCACGCCACTGCACTCCAGCCTGGGCAACAGCGTGAGACTCCGTCTAAAAAAAAAAAAAAAAAAAAAAAAAAAAAAAAAAAAAAAGAAATCGTTATTGCTGCCGCATTTCTGTTACAAGAAGTTTCTGTTGTTTCTTGGTGAGAGTCACCTTAGAAGTAGACTGTGCCTCTCTCCCTTTCTCTGCCCAGTTAGCATCTGAGCTCTGTGCTCCCCCACCCTTCCTGGATGGGCTGGAGTCACAGGCCTGTTGTTCGGTGTAATGTACGCCAGAACTTAGAAGTGGGTAGGGCTGGAGACACTGCCCGTCTGCCTCTCTCTGACCTGGGGTGAATGAGAATGCAGAGGAAAATTTCAACATGGGCTCTGCTTTCTAATCTCCTTCAAAACTGTCTTAGTCCCAAATTCAGATCAAGTCCATCATTGACTAATTGATTCATGAATATCTATTGGCTTCCAACTCTGGCCGTAAGTGGCACTGTGCTAGGCACGGAGGAGAAACCCAAGCAATGTCAACCCCTCTCTTTTCCCCAGGAGCATATAACGTGGTTAGAGAACGAGACATATTTAGGAAACAGTTAAGTGACAATGCCAGAGAAAGTCTCAAGCTGTGTAGAATAAGCAGTAGATGCTGAGGATGTTAGAATGGGGAGGGAGAGAGCACTATGGCTGAATAGATCAGAGAACGAAGGCTTCCTGGAGGAGGAGACCGTTGAGCTCAGCCTTGAAGGATGGGTAGGCTTGGGTGATCATAGAAAATGAGAAGAGAGAATGTTCTCTAGGCTGGGTGTGGTGGCTCATGCCTGTAATCCAAACATTTTGGGAGGCCAAGAAGGGAGGATCACTTGAGCCCAAGAGTTTGAGGCCAGCCTGGGTAATGTAGTGAGACCCTGTTTCTAAAAATAAATAGACAGATGATTGATAGAGAGAGAGAGAGAGAGAGAGAGAGAGAGAGAGATAGATAATGTGATACAGATGATAGATATAGATAGATAAATAGACAGATAGATAGATAATAGAATGTTCTCTACCCCAAGGGTGGAGAAAGGCTTGAGCAAAGATGTAGAGGCCGGCCAGGCGCGGTGGCTCAAGCCTGTAATCCCAGCACTTTGGGAGGCCGAGACGGGCAGATCACGAGGTCAGGAGATCAAGACCATCCTGGCTAACATGGTGAAACCCCGTCTCTACTAAAAATACAAAAAAAAACTAGCCGGGCGAGGTGGCAGGCGCGTGTAGTCCCAGCTAATGTAGTCCCAGCTACTCGGGAGGCTGAGGCAGGAGAATGGCGTAAACCCGGGAGGCGGAGCTTGCAGTGAGCTGAGATCCGGCCATTGCACTCCAGCCTGGGCGACAGAGCGAGACTCCGTCTCAAAAAAAAAAAAAAAGATGCAGAGGCCACATGGATTAAAATGAGGAGGAGAAGCCCTGTGTTTGCAGGGATGAATGGCATATGATCTGGGGAGGTGGGCTGTGCCCTCAGCAGCATCCACATCTAATGCAGGACAACACCATTGACTTCCTGGAGTACGTGGCAGCCCTGAATCTCGTGCTGAGAGGCACCCTGGAGCACAAGCTGAAGTGGACCTTCAAGATTTATGATAAGGACGGCAATGGCTGCATCGACCGCCTGGAGCTACTCAACATTGTGGAGGTTAGTGTCTCTGCCCATGGGCCAGCAGCCTGGGCACTTGAGCACTGCTGGAGCTCTGAGGGTTGGCTGCAAGTGGCCAGCGGGGACTGAAGAAGAGGCCTTGAAATCATTCTGAGTGTGTTTCCTGTGTTCTCGTTCTAAGTGTGTACTTTCTAGTGGAATTAAGCTAGAAATCAATCACAAAAAGATTATTAGAGAATCCCCATCTGTTTGGAAATTAGGCAGTAGACTTCCACATACTCCGTGGATCAAAGAAATACTTTCCCTTTCTCTCTCTCTCTCTCTCTCTCTCTCACACACACACACACACACACACGTGTCTTAAATTGAAAAATAACGCAAGCATGATATACTACAACTTGTGGAATGCAGCTAAAGCTGAACCTGCAGAAAAATTTATAGATTTAAAATGTACATATTAGAAAATAAGACTTAAAATGCATACATTAGGAAATAGGGGCTGGATGCAGTGGCTCATTCCTGTAATCTCAGTACTTTGGGAGGCTGAGGTGGGAGGATTGCTTGAGCCCAGGAGTTCAAGACCAACCTGGAAAACAAAGTGAGACCCCATCTCTACAAAAAGTTTAAAAATTATCCAGGCTTGGAGGTACATGCCTGTAGTCCTAGCTACTTAGGAGACTGAGCTGGGAGGATTGCTTGAGCCAGGAGTTGGAGGCTGCAGTAAGCTATGATCATGCCACTGCGTTCCAGCTGGGGCAACAAAGTAAGACCCTGTCTCAAAAAAAAAAGAAAATATATATTAGGAAACAATTAGAAAATGCATACTATATTAGAAAATAAGACTTTATATATTAGAAAATCAATGATCTAAGAGGCCATCTCAGGAAATTAGAAAAAATAAAGAGTAAATTAAGGCCAGGTGGAGGGACTCACACATGTAATCCCAGCACTGTAGGAGGCTGAGGTGAGTGGATCACTTGAGCCCAGGAGTTCAAGATCAGCCTGGGCAACATAGTAAGACCCCATGTCTACAAAATATACAAAAAAAAATTAACTGGGCATGGTGGTATGCACCTGGTCCCAGCTACTCCAAAGGCTGAGGTGGGAGGATTGCCTGAGCCTGGGAGGTCGAGGCTACAATGAACTGTGATTGTGCCACTGCACTCCAGCCTGAGCAACAGAGTGAAAACCTGTCTAAAAAAAAAAGGTAAAATAAACCCTTGTCCGGGAGCAGTGGTGGCTCACACCTGTAATACCAGCACCCTGGGAGGCCAAGGCGGGAAGATCACAAGGTCATGAGATCGAGACCATTCTGGCTAACATGGTGAAACCCAGTCTGTACTAAAAGTACAAAAAACTAGCCGGGCGTGGTGGCAGGTGCCTGTAGTTCCAGCTACTGCGAAGGCTGAGGCAGGAGAATCGCTTGAACCTGGGAGGTGGAGCTTGCAGTGAGCCGAGATGGCGCCACTGCACTCCAGCCTGGGCGACAGAGCAAGACTCCATCTCAAAATAAACAAATCAATAAATAAAATTAAATCCAAAAATAGTAGAAGAAAGAAAATAAACAGCAGAAATCAATAAAATAGAAAACACAAATGCATGAGAAAAAGTCAAGATCAGAAGTTATTTCTTTTAAAAGACTAACAATCACCCTCTATTAGCAAGAATGATTAAGGAAGAAAAGAAGTGCCTAGTGCATTCTAGACTCTGGCGTGTTCCCTGCGTTAGCCAGACCATCGTTCGCCATATTTCACACAGCAAGAAGTTGCTTCATAGAGATTCTGTAATCTGCCCAAATTAGTCTACCTAGAAAGTGCTGGAGCTGGATTTAACCCCTCAGTCTCCCAAGACACGTCGATGAGGCCTACTTTGTGCTGGGCACTGGGCTGGGCAGTGAGGCCGTAGAGGTGCATAAGACACAGCTTCTGTCCTCAGGGAGCGCCAGCCTGGGAGCTAAGGAAAACCGTCATATGTGTCCATCTCTTCCGTATTTACATAGTGCTTTCTTTTTTTTTTTTTTTTGAGACAGAGTCTCATTTTGTTGCCCAGGCTGGAGTTCAGTGGCACAATCTCAGCTTACTGCAACCTCTACCTCCTGGGTTCAAGCAATTCTCCTGCCTCAGCCTCCTGAGTAGCTGGGATTACAGGCGCCCACCACTGTGCCCGGCTAGTTTTTGTATTTTTAGTAGAGACAGGATTTCACCATGTTGGCCAGGCTGGTCTTGAACTCCTGACCTCAAATGATGGCCTGCCTTGGCCTCTCAAAGTGCTGGGGTTACAGGCGTGAGCCACAGCGCCTGGCCTACATGATGCTTTCACAAACATAGTTTCACCAGGAGAGGAAACAGGGAAAAGGAGAAACCTGGGTTTTTCCCTCCCGTCCATGAGGAGGGAACATGTGTATCCCCATCTTTCTGTTTTACACATGTACAGACACACACATATATAGATACACTGAATTTTCTTCTCTGCATCTCTATTTCTTCCTGTGTAGAATGCGATTTAGACTCATGGTGACTTAAACCTCCCTCATTAGAGGTTTTGGATTTGGGCTTTGCGGCTCACAGTGGAAATGCAAATGGTGTTGGGGTCAGGTGGGGTGTGAGGCCGGGAACTCAGCTGGAATTAGGCCAGTGGGATTCTGAGAGCACCGCCTTAGGACAGGTCAGTTTTGATCTGGATCCAGATTACGTGATCCTAAGACGCACAGCCTGGGAAGCCAGCACTGGGGAAGTGGCGCTGAGGGATATGGGTCACGGGGGTGAGGGTGAGCTTGCAAGGTCTCCCATCAATGCAACTGAGTTTTCTTTGGCAGGGAATTTACCAGCTGAAGAAAGCCTGCCGGCGAGAGCTACAAACTGAGCAAGGCCAACTGCTCACGCCCGAGGAGGTCGTAGACAGGATCTTCCTCCTGGTGGATGAGAATGGAGATGGTAAGAGGGGCAGAGATGTGTAGGGGGTGCTGCCCACTCTGCATCACCGCCACTTTCTGGCCTCACATCCTTGGGCAAGACCCTCCACTTGCCTGAGAAGTGGGGTCCTCATCTATGAGAAGGCTGTGGAGAAGATGACATGAACTAACAAAGGGACTCATGAGCACGTGTTTGTAGGAGCGACTAAAAGTCTTATAGGAGTTGCCGATGGAGGCCAAGTATGCAGAATAGAAAGAATTGGAACTTTGGAGTCAGGCAGGGAGTGATATATTGAGTTTCTCGTCCTGGTCTCAATTTCCTCATCTGGAAAATGGGGATAATAATAGTGGTTGAGAGGAATGAATGGGATAATGTGTTTAAGAGCAGGCATATGGCCGGGCGCGGTGGCTCAAGCCTGTAATCCCAGCACTTTGGGAGGCTGAGGCGGGTGGATCACGAGGTCAAGAGATCGAGACTATCCTGGCTAACATGGTGAAACCCCGTCTCTACTAAAAATACAAAAAACTAGCCGGGCGTGGTGGCGGGCGCCTGTAGTCCCAGCTACTTGGGAGGCTGAGGCGGGAGAATGGCGTGAACCCGGGAGGCGGAGCTTGCAGTGAGCCGAGATCACGCCACTGCACTCCAGCCTGGGAGACACAGCGAGACTCCGTCTCAAAAAAAAAAAAAAAAAAAAAAAAAAGAGCAGGCATAGGGTAGGCCTCCATTCAGGCTGCTTGGGCTCTCCTCCCTGTAGCCCAGTGCCCAGCCCCAAGACTGTGTGGGGTGAGAGCTGGCTTGGAATACACACACGAGCCCTCCAGATCTCTCAGCTCCACCCAGCATTTCCGTGGGACCGTGTGCAAAAAATCAATTCATCTGCAAAGAAAGCCCCCTCCACCTTTTTTTTTTTTTTTTTTTTTTTTTGGGACGGAGTCTCGCTCTGTCGCCCAGGCTGGAGTGCAGTGGCCGCATCTCAGCTCACTGCAAGCTCCGCCTCCCGGGTCTACGCCATTCACCTGCCTCAGCTTCCCCAGTAGCTGGGACTACAGGCGCCCGCCACCACGCTCAGCTAATTTATTTGTATTTTTAGTAGAGACGGGGTTTCACCGTGTTAGCCAGGATGGTCTCTATCTCCTGACTTCATGATCCAACCGTCTCGGCCTCCCAGAGTGCTGGGATTACAGACGTGAGCCACCGCACCCAGCCTAGAAAGCCCCTTAAAGGTGGCAGGAGACTCCTGGAGATTCAGACACCTGACAAGCCTCAAGCTTGGGGCCTGAGACTGCAGGATAGTTGGCATAAGAGGTGTAGGCGCATCCTGGGAGTGAGGTCTCCCCTCCTGCCCCCAGACTCAGGTCTCCCCTTCTTCTGCATGACCGCCTCTCCTCCCCCTTGCTCAGGCCAGCTGTCTCTGAACGAGTTTGTTGAAGGTGCCCGTCGGGACAAATGGGTGATGAAGATGCTGCAGATGGACATGAATCCCAGCAGCTGGCTCGCTCAACAGAGACGGAAAAGTGCCATGTTCTGAGGGGTCTGGGTCCCCTGCATGACTCCAGGCTCACCCAGGTTTCCAGGGTAGTGGAAGGGTCCCTGGCTCAGCCTGCTCATGCCCACTCGTCCCCTGGTGTGGACTTCCTGGCACCCCCTGTGCAGGGCTGAGTGGGGATGGGGACGGGCTGCTGGGTCTGAAGTGGCCAACAGGGCATAGTCCATTTTGGAGGATTCCCTGGGATGGTGAAGGGAACTGGGTTACTTTTCCCGTTCAGCTGTTCCCGGGAGAACTATGCCTTGGCTTGGTGGTTGTGGGGCTCCCACGGTTTCTAGGTGTTCTCAGTTGGAAGCAGGAGCCAACTGAGGGGTGAGGGTCCCACAGACCAAATCAGAAATGAGAACACAAAGACTGGTAGGAGGCAGGGGTGGTAGGGTGTTGAGACTGAAGAAAAGGCAGGAGTGTTGGGAAGCAGGGGGCGGCGATAATTCTTTAACTTCCAGGATGCTGAGGGGCGTTAATGGGGAGGACCCTGGCCTCCTTCTCCCCAAGGCATCCTCACCAGTGGTGGCAACAGGAAAAATGGTAGCAAATACGCTGCAGGCTATGGTCTTTCTGCCTTTGGAAGGGTCGGCTGTGCTTAAAGGGGCTGTTTCAGCTCTGCCTGGGCGCTGCTCCTGGACCCCGTGCTGCCAACCCACCATTCCCCCAACAATCCTCCCTTTCCATCCACATCCCCCACTATGGACCTTCCACAACTCCCAGCCATAAGCTGAATGTTTCTCTTTAAAGGATGGAGAAAACTTCTGTCTATCTCTGGCGAGAATTGGGGGCCTGCTGACTGAGGTTCATGGGCCGGACTTTGCTTCTAATGGCTGTGTGACCCAAGACAGCCACTTCTCCTCCCTAACCTCAGTTATGTCTCAGGGGCACGGTGAGCAGGTCGGACTAGGCAAGCAGTTTTGGATTATTATATTTTTAGATGTGGAATTTGTTTTTTGTTATGTAAACTCTTATGTGTAACTCCAGTATAGAAACTAGATTAAAAGGGAGTCTCTCTGGTTGAAAGGGGGTCTGAGTACCCTCTGGAACTGGAGGCACCTCTGAAAAAAGCAAACTGAAAACCAGCGTCCTGGGTCACTGTTACTCTTATAAGACAGTTTAAAGTGAGACCTGGAAAAACATTTGCTTTATCTTGAATAGATAGGTTGTTATGTTGGTGTATAAAAAATAAAACTAACCTATTCAACCTGCGACTTCATAGCGTGCTATTTCATATGATATTCATATAAAATTTCCTTTAGACACCAATTTGGTAAAAAAATAATTGATTAGAAAAACATTGGCCAGGCACAGCAGCTCACACCTGTAATCCCAGGACTTTGGGAGGCCGAGGTGGGTGGATCACCTGAGGTGAGGAGTTCAAGACCAGCCTGACCAACATGGTGAAACCCCGTCTCTACTAAAAATACAAAAAAAAAAAAAAAAAATTAGCTGGGCGCAGCGGCAGGTGCCTGTAATCCCAGCTACTCGTGAGGCCGAGGCAGGAAAATCACTTGAACCCAGGAGTTGGAGGTTGCAGTGAGCCAAAATCGCGCTATTGCACTCCAGCCTGGGTAACAAGTATGAAATTCCATCAAAAAAAAAAAAAGAAAGAAAGAGAAAGAGAAAAGGAAGGAAGGAAGGGAGGGAGGGAGGGAGGGAGGGAAAGACAGAAAGAAAGAAAGAGAAAAGTAAAGCAAAGCAAGCGGGCCAGGTGGGGTGGCTCATGCCTATAATCCCAGCACTTTGGGAGGACGAGGTGGGCGGATCACCTGAGGTCAGGAGTTTGAGACCAGCCTGACCAACTTGGTGAAACCCCGTCTCTACTAAAGCTACAAAATGAGCCAGGTGTGGTGGCATGCGCCTCTAATCCCAGCTACTTGGGAGGCTGAGGCAGGAAAATCGCTTGAACCCTTGAGGCGGAGGTAGCGGTGAGCCAAGATCGCCCCATTGCACTCCAGCTTGGGCAACAAGAGTGAAACTCCATCTCAAAAAAATATATATATATATATGTGTGTGTGTGTGTGTGTGTGTGTGTGTGTGTATCCAGGTGGGACACACATATGCCCCAAATTATGAAGAAGGTATGTGAATGACATTGAGGGATGTCCTAATTACATGCAGACACCTTCCCAACTCTGACCTTCAGGATTTCCCGACAGGCAGCCAGCCAAAGGAGCAGAAATGTCAACTCCCTTTTTCTTTCTGTCTGAACCAACGTTCAGACAGAACGACTTCTACCTCTACCTTCCTTCCATGTCTGTTGCTCAGTCCCTGGCTGACTTCCTTGTCTGGGGAGGTCCAAGTGGTGGACAGGACATGAGCAAAATGCACCCCCTCACCTGCCCAGTGGGGCACTCTCTGACTTGGTATTTTACTTATTTTTCCCCTCATTTTCTCTCTCCCACTCCTGAATGTATTTATGTATTTATTTATTGGAGACAGAATCTGGCTCTGTTATCCAGGCTGGAGTGCAGTGGCGCAATCTTGGCTCATTGCAACCTCCGCCTCCCAGGCTCAAGCGATCCTCCCACCTCAGCCTCCTGAGTAGCTGGGACCACAGGTGCACACCACCAAGGCCAGCTAATTTTTCTATTTTTTTTGTAAAGACAGGGTTTTACCAAGTTGGGCAGGCTGGTCACAAATTTCTGTGCTCAAGTGATCCACCCACCTCAGCACCCATCCCAAAGTTCTGGGATTACAGGCGTTAAGCCACCATGCCTGGCTTCCTCTCCTGAATTTTCATTTACTCCCCACACCTCCCCCACACCCAGCTGAAGTGAAGACTCAAAGCCCAGAAGAAAGAGCATCTTTGAAAAACTGGTCACAACTGCTCTAGCCTCTGCGTCTCCCCAGGTTCCTGCAGCAACCAGGTAGCTGTAATTCAGGGACAGAACCAAGAAAACCTGCCTTGGACAGGTAGAGATAGATCTCTGAGTTGGGTTTTTCGTTGCTGTTGTTTTGTTTTGTTTTGTTTTGTTTTTCTGAGACGGATTCTCGCTCTGTAGCCCAAGCTGGAGTGCAGTGGCGCGATCTTGGCTCACTGCAAGCTCTGCCTCCCAGGTTCACACCATTCTCCTGCCTCAGCCTCCAGAGCAGCTGGGACCACAGGCACCCGTGACCACGCCTGGCTAATTTTTTTGTCTTTTAGTAGAGACGGGGTTTCACCGTGTTAGCCAGGATGGTCTCGATCTCCTGACCTTGTGATTCGCCCACCTCAGCCTCCCAAAGTGCTGGGATTACAGGCGTGAGCCACTGCGCCCAGCCTGAGTTGGGTATTCTTAAAGTTGAGATGTGCAAAGATGCGGATGGGGCCCACCTGTAACAGACTGTCCCACTTCCCAACTGGTATTAGGTGTCACTGCAGTAAGAGGGATTTAGGTTAGACCAGGGATAGATTATTTGCAATGAGCAATGAGTCGCAGATCTGTGGGGAGCCATGGAGCACCATATGTCACCAAGGAGGGGACGTATGAGGGACTTGTGCAGGCTCTTCTGAAAAAATATGGATTTCTTCTCAAGAAATGAGGATTTTCTGCAGAACCACCCACCCTCTTTCACGTTTTGGCCAACACCAAACCTTCCCAGAGTGAATGCATGCACGTGCATTCAGATTCAGATCTACATTGTCATCTAAATATTCCACCCTTTTTTTCTTTTTATTTATTTTTTTGTTTTGTTTTGTTTTGTTTTGTTTTTCTGAGACGGATTCTCGCTCTGTTGTCCAGGCTGGAGTGCAATGGTGTGATCTCGGCTCACTGCAACCTCTGCCTCCCGGGTTCAAGCAATTCTCCTGCCTCCCAAGTAACTGGGATTACAGGTGCCCGCCACCATATCCAGCTAATTTTTGTATTTTTAGTGGAGATGGGGTTTCACCACGTTGGCCAGGCTGGTCTCGAACTCCTGACCTCAGGTGATCTGCCCACCTCGGCCTCCAAAAGTGCTGGGATTACAGGCATGAGCCACCGCTCCCAGCCCCCTTTTTCCTTTTTGAAGAGGGGTTTCACTGTGTTGCCTGGGCTTGTCTTGAACCCCTCGGCTCAAGCGATCCTCCCACCTCAGCCTCCTGAGTACTGGGGATTACAGGCATTTACCGCCACACCTGGCAAAACATCCCATCCTTATCTTGCTAGTAGGATTATAAATCTCTTGAAGGAGCTGTGTTTGCTTGTTTTCCCTTACTGGGGACCTAGGAGGTACTCCCTAAAAACAGATATGGTGATTCTGTTTTAAATTTGGTAAAATTTAAATTCCAAGGGATACCCCAAATTTGCACCTAAGAATGCTCCTGTCCACATCACACAGCCCCCCACATGTGACACATACATCACAGAGAATGCACCTCCAACCACCCCACATGCATCACCTTCTTCTCCACATTCAGCCCCAAAGCACTCTTTCGTGTTCAAAGTCAAACGCCACCTCTGTGATGCTGTCTCTGAGTCAGACGCCTATAGGTGTCTCCTACAGAAATCTGTTCATAAGTTCTCTTAGCATGTTTTATTATAATGATGTTTGTCTGTAGGTCTCACCATTAGCCTATGAGTTCCTTGAGGATGAAAACTGTCTTCTCTGTACATCTAACATCTAGCATTAGTACATAGTAGGCTCTCAGTAAATGCTTGTTGAAGGGAGGCGTGAATCAAATGCAAAGCACACAAGTAGGCTCCAGGGTCCCCGGGGCAGAATGGATGTGTGATTGCAGCACTGAGATTGAAGCTGCAGCCACCGGATCTGCAGGATTCCGTAAGAGGCCTGGGAAAGTTCAGCTCTGCCTCAGAGAGTCCACATCCAGAAGAGCATGGAGAAGCTCCGTGGAGAAAGCTGGGAAAAACTGGGAGAGGAGCCAGAAGGGCTAGGGGGTCACCAGACAGCAGAGGGATGCTGAACAGTGCCCCCAGCAGGGAGTGCTGCAGTCAGCTGTCACTCAGAGGGGCCAGGAACCATCCTTCACTGTTCCTGGCTCTGGCCTCCCACTGCTGCCTCTCTGCTGCCACCATGTACCCCAAAGAGGCGAGCTAAGCCTCTGAGTTTAGTAGATTCTATCTAGGGTTAAGACAAGAGCAACACCACCAGTCACCACCATACCACCCCACCCGCTAGTGCAGAAGCAGCTGGGCGGTGCGCTCAGCCGGCTGCCTCAGCGGCCTCCTTGTCAGCCCCCTCCTCATCTTGCTCGCCATTCTGGAGCCTGCGCACAATGCGGGTAAGGTCCAAGCTTCGTGTCAGTGTGTCCAGAAGCATCTGGTCCTTCTGGACGCCCTCTATAAACTCTTCCAGGGAGAGTTCCCCTGGGGTAGAGAGAAAGGGAATCAGGGGGAGGAGGGTGTTCATTTCTGCAGTCCAGAGTACAGACCCGGGTTCCTGCCAGGGGCAGGGACAGAGCCCAGGTGAGGAGAAGCGACCTGCAGGTGCAGCAGGCAGAGGCACCCAGAGCCCAGATTCTGGTCCAGGGGCCCCTAAAAGCCAACTTTGTGGCTGGGGCAGGTGGAGGAGGTGACTAGCCCGGGGACCTTTGGGCCTCCTCCTCCCCTCCTTCCCCTCTCCTCTAGTGACCTTCCACCCCTCATGACCCCACATCCATGGTGACCCCTCCCCTGGGGAGCCCCTCCTCGGCCCGCTCACCATCCCCGTTGACGTCAATCTTGGAGAACACTGTATCGGTGAACTCCTCTGCAGTCATGGCGGTATCGCTGCAGGGGTTAATGGCGCGAATGGCCTGGGAGGGAAGAAGGGGCAGAAGTGAGAGGGGCCCATCCTTATCCTATCTCAGGGGTAGCAGTGGGGACGGTCAGAGCTTGGGCGGCTCCCAAGAGCAATGAGTAGAGTGCAGGGTACCTGGGGGCCTAGGCAGAGCTGGGACTCAAGAGTCAAACTTCTATCTTCTTTTGGTATTGATGAGGAAACTGAGGCCCAGGAAGGGAAGGAACGTGGCCTGGGTCCCGCAGCTGGTGAGGTCCACAGCTGCCACTAGGATCCTCAGTCCCACATCCTGTCTCAATCCTGAGATTGCTGTTCTAACCCTGGGCTCTCAGCTCCGGGTCCCACCCAGGCCGCTGCCCCCAGCCCTGGCCGGGCCCTCTGCACCTGGATGATGGTGAGCAGCTCGTCGCGGTCAATGCAGCCGTTGCCGTCTACATCATAGAGCTTGAAGTACCAGCGGAGCTTCTGTTCCACCTTCCCCTTGAGGACCAGGCTGAGCGCCGCCACATACTCCATGAAATCAATGTAGCCGTCCTGGGCGAGGGGCGTGGCCGCCGTGAGCCCACCCGGGCTCCGCCCACTCTGTCCTCAGGCCCCGCCCATCATAACCCAAGTCTCCACCCATCTCGGCAAGCCCCAAGAGATGCTGAGGGGAACCCTGGACCTTAGGAGATGCGGCCAGGGAGGCCAGCCCTGTCTCCGCCGTGACCTGTCAGTCTTCCTAGACGCCCTGTATAGCCCACCCTGCCTACCTCAGAGGCTGCCAGTCAAATCCAATAAGCCAGCACCCACTGGGGTGTGAATGGCTATGGCGCGGTCTGTTCACAGGCATCTGGATTTTAGCGGGCGCTGCCTGCTTCCCTGTGATTGTCAAGCATGAGACTTTCCAGTTAGGGGAAATGGGAGACGTGTGCGTAGATGAGAGGAGGAAGAACTGCACCCCCAGGGATGGGAGCGTGGTTTGGGTGAGCTTTTGGGAGTTTCTCACCCTGCCGCCTGAGGGGCTTAGGCCCCCCGGAAGGCCTTAACCACTCTGAGCCCCACAGTGGGCTCATTCAGTCCCAGCCCACCTCCCAGGGCTGTCATCAGAACAGAGTCCGGAGAGGCCCCTAGACAGCACTGGTTGAATAAGCAAGAAAACTGCTAGAGGTTTCCTCTTGGGGAAGGGACACAGGTTGAGGATACTTTTGCTGTTCATTTTTTATCTTTCTGTATTGTTGGAAATTTCTATGATGAGCTGGATTGCTTTTGCAGTTTTTTTGTTTGTTTGTTTTTTATGTCTGAAAAGGGGCAATGGAAAAGGTGTGGATTTTTGTGCCAGAAAGACCTAAATCACCTTGGATAAGTCTCACGACCTTGAGTCTCCGTTTTCCCAGCTATAAAATGGAATGACAGTGTGCACTTTTCAAGGTTGTGGTATGCATTAGATTCAATGAAAATATATAGCAATACTAACGGTTTTTTAGTGCCCTCCATGGACTTCCTAGGCTGACAGCTTTATTCACTTTACTCATTTAATCTCACGGCCATCCCCAAGAGGTGAGTATTTTTGTCTCTAGTTTGACTGAGAAAGTCAAAATTGAGAGAGATTAGGCCACACAGCTAGTGAATGACAAAGTCTTGCCTAGAAAACTGGGTCTCCTAAATCATCCTATACCAGTCCTCAAATGCAGATGGAGATTTACATAGATTTGTGTGCACCTGTGTGATCGTCAGACAAACTCAAGCCCAGACAAACATTTGAAGTAAGCAAAGCAAATGCCTGTCCCCCAGGTCTCACTCCCCGCTCATGTTCTGTATTCCCCAGCCCTGCACATCCCAAAGATACAACCATTTTTTTAGTGCAGGGACTGGCAAACTTTTTCTATAAAGAGCCAAAGAGTAAATATGCAGCTTTGCAGTCACACATCCTCTGTCATTTCATGTGAAAGCAGCCATAGACAATTGTCTATGTAAATAAATAGATGTGGTGAGTTCTAATAAAACTTCATTTACAAAAACAGGCCTGTGTGCTGTCATTTGCCTATCCCTGTTTTGTTTAACTCCTCTCTGTATCAAAACTTCTGACCGGGCACAGTGGCTCACGCCTGTAATCCCAACAGTTTGGGAGGCCGAGACAGGCGGATCACGAGGTCAGGAGATCGAGACCATCCTGGCGAACACGGTGAAACCCCGTCTCTACTAAAAATACAAAAAATTAGCCGGGTGCGGTGGCTGGCGCCTGTAGTCCCAGCTACACGGCAGGCTAAGGCAGGAGAATGGCGTGAACCCAGGAGGCGGAGCTTGCAGTGAACCAAGATTGCGCCACTGCACTGCAGCCTGGGTGACAGAGCGAGACTCCGTTTCAAAAAAAAAAAAAAAAAAAAAAGAGTTATTCCTTCTTCGGGAGCATTTTCAGTGTTGAACATGATGACGCCATCCCCTCAAGTCTCTGTACCACAGGCTCTGGACTCTGCTCACCTGCTCCCACTTCGGGAAAGCCCTCGGGCTCCCTCATACCACACTTGAGGTTGGGACTCAAAGCCTGTAATCTACTTTGGTCCCTTATCCTCAAATATTAGTGAGTTTTAAATAGCCACTGAGCCCCAGCTTTCCCAAGAAGCCCCACCCATGATGGTGCCTGGACCTTTTGGGCAGCGAGGGAAGGAGCCTCTCCCGGGTCTGTAGAGGACATGTGGCAGCACCTCATTTCGTCCTCACTTTTCAAGTGAGGGGCCACAGGGCGGGGAGCCACGTTTGCAGATTTGGGTTCTTCCACAACTATGTCTTGACCA
This sequence comes from Macaca thibetana thibetana, assembly GCF_024542745.1. Taxonomy (NCBI): domain Eukaryota; kingdom Metazoa; phylum Chordata; class Mammalia; order Primates; family Cercopithecidae; genus Macaca; species Macaca thibetana. The sequence goes on along the minus strand of NC_065581.1, from coordinate 43,096,112 downwards.
AATAGTTCCAAATGAGTGGAAATTTACTACAAAAACCAACAAACTTCTTAACTAATTCTCCCGACATCCACAGCATCATAAATACCCCAAGACTGAGAGGGGAGATGATGGGCTCAAGGTCACCCAGCTGATGAAAGCTAGGGACGCAAACCCACAGTCCCAAATTCGCCTTTCAGTGACCTCTCTAGCTTACCAATCAGGAAGCCCTTACCCAGTGCATCCAGGGGGCTACTAGGGAGACACACAATATGACCATTGTGTGGACCTTCAGGCTCATTTGAGAAAAGGTGATACCCAGTGATCTGAGGTCACTGGGTATTTTGAGGTTGGGAGTATTCTGGATTCTCCAGGGACCAGGCAACCCTGTCTGTCTCCAGTCCTCATGTCCACAGAACATTATGAGTGGCCTGCCCATGCCAGACAGCAAGGCTGGAGAATCATCATCTTGCTCCCTGCTCTCTGCCCCTCCACCCACACCCTTGAAAGCTTCAAAGTGTTTTGCAAAAGCACCACATATGGGACCAGCACATCGCAGGTGTTCAATGACCATCTTGGAAGTGTTTACGCTCGTTTTGGAGTAAACCAAGATATGCCTGTGGCAGAGGCAGAGGAAGCCATTGGATTCAGCCTCAGATTACACTAATTTTGGGGCTTCTCTGTCTTGCCCTAGAAAGTGAGGGCAGGGACAGTGTCTGATTCATTTATAACCCCCCAGTGCCTGATTCAGTCAGTGCTCATTAAAGCACAAACATTAGATCCGTTGAAACCCTAGCGTCAAAAACCCACCTCTCAAGCAAACAAATGACTGAATAAATGAAGTCGCTCCCCAGCAGACACTTCTACGCTCCTCTCTGCTCTTCCTCACCCTCAGCTGGTCAGGCTTCCAGAGGGGTCCCTCCAGCACTCCCCCTCCCTGCCACTGGGCCCCTGCTCACCTTGTTGAAGTCAAAAGTCTCAAACATCTGCTCCACGTACTGGCTGGCCGACGGGCTCAAGTTCTTGAGGCCGAAGAACTGGCGGAACTCATAGAGGGTGAGTTGGCCAGAGGGGCACTCAGTCATGAACTTCTTGTACCACTGGTGGCACTCAGTGCTGCTCAGCTCCTCCACCGACTTTCCCTCCATCACGTTGCCCATTGCTCAGACCTTCAGGGGGCTGACGCCTGAGATGGACAGGTCCTGTTTGCTGCTCCTCACCCAGAGGTGTCTTGGTGACAACGGGCCGTCCTCTCTCACAGGCCTGAGTCCTTCGGGCCTGAGCAAAGAAGGGCCTGATGGATCAGATGGTACCGGGAAATGTGGAGAGGAAGAGAGAAGAAGGAAGAAGCTGATGGCCCACACTCAAACTCACAGATGCCAGAGAACTGGTGTTAAGAGTCTCCACTAAATCCTTGCAGCCCCAGTGGAGACTGTACCCTGGAGAAGAGAGTTGAAAATAGAACAAGGCTTAGAGAAGCAGAGTCCTTAGGATTACAGCCTTGAGCTGTAGGTGAGAGGATTTTTTAACCCAGTTTGCAATCTCCTAATCCCTTCTTACCACCACGGAGTGGGTGTCAGCCAGAAGCTGCTCTGATCCTATGACCTTTGCGACCTTCTTCTCCCGGTTTGAGTGGATTCACAATGGTTTTGGATTCTGCCCGCAATCATGGAATTGAGGTATATAGAGATAGAGCTGGCTTCTTGTCCAGAGATGGCCAACTGTGGGCTCCTGACAGGGCTGCTGTGTACAGTTATCCAGGCTGTGCACTGCACTTGGCCATCATGACTGAGTGGGTCCAATCGTACCATGGATGTGCTAACATATAAGGGCACCTGGGTGGATGCAGAGTCTGTGGGCTTCCAAGATAAGCCTTGAACAGCCAGAGAGAACCCCCTCCCACATTAGCCTGCACCAGTACACACCAGTGCACACACATACACACACTCTTACACACTGGTCCTGTTCTAGCCACACTCTCGTGTTCCTGAAGGTTGCATCTTTCCCATCTTGAGAGCCCTGAATTCAACCTTCCATCTGACTCTGAGCCTCACACCATCACCATCACCTTCTAGGGGCACGGGTGGGGGACATGGAGTGTGTGCCTGGTGCCCTGGGGTGTGTGTGAGTGGGAGAGTGCAGGCACATAGGTGCATGGGTGAGCTGCTACCTGCTGGGCCTGGAAAGCTCCCAGGCCAAGCCTGGGGGGACTGTCTATGCAGCAACAGCTTTCTCTGATGCCTGGTGGGATGTGTACTCCCTGGCCACACATTTAAAAGCTGGCTCAGCCGGGCGCGGTGGCTCACGCCTGTAATCCCAGCACTTTGGGAGGCCAAGGCGGGTGGATCATAAGGTCAGGAGATCGAGACCACAGTGAAACCCCATCTCCACTAAAAATACAAAAAATTAGCCGGGCGCGCTTGTGGGCGCCTGTAGTCCCAGCTACTCGGGAGGCTGAGGCAGGAGAATGGCCTGAACCCGGGAGGCGGAGCTTGCAGTGAGCCGAGATCGCGCCACTGCACTCCAGCCTGGGCTGGGCGACAGAGCAAGACTCCGTCTCAAAAATAAATAAATAAATAAATAAAATAAAAAATAAAAAATAAAAGCTGGCTCAATTACGGAACCAGCATTTGGGTGCAGGTGCACTTAATCTGGATGCTGCCAGGAAAACTTAAAGCCAGTGCTTGCCCTGCCGTTTTTCCCTTGTTTGCCTTCCTCCTTTACACATGTGCCACACCCAGGTCTCCTAACTCATCTAGAGGGAACCATTGCCCATATTTCTGCGTTCCCCACCAGGGCCTTGGACGCTTGATCAAGTTGTGCACTGATACACAATTTATACAATTTATATAAATAATATATAATTACATGTAAATAGATTTATATAAATATACAATTTATACAATAGGTAACATATATCAAATATATGTGTATACATATCTTACAATGGGCTAGGCTATGCTACAGTAACCAACCACTCTAAAATCTCAGTGGCTGAAAACAACACAAGCTTGTTTCTTGCTTACATTACTGGTTGGGTGACCTTGAGCAAGTAACTTAACCTCTCTGAGCCTCAGTTTCCTCATTCTTAAAATAAGAATAATGGTGCCCATCTGATAGGGCTGTTAAGGGCAGTAAGTGGGGCTGGGCACGGTGGCTCATGCCTGTAATCCCAACATTTTGGGAGGCCGAGCTGGGTGGATCACTTGAGGCCAGGAGTTCGAGACCAGCCTGGCCAACATGGTGAAACCTCATCTCTACTAAAAATACACAAATTAGCCAGGTGTGATGGTGCACACTCCTGTAATCCCAGCTACTTGGGAGGCTGAGGCAGGAGAATCGCTTGAACCCAGGAAGCAGAGGTTGCAGTGAGCCAAGATCGCACCACCGCACTCCAGCCTAGATGACAGAGCGAGACCCTATCTCAAAAAAAAAAAAAAAAGGAAAGAAAAAAAAAGAGTATGTGAGTTAATATAAGAAAAGCATTTAGAACAAGGTCTGGCCCAGAGTAAGTGTCCCATAAATCTTGGCTATGACGTTATTTTGTATCTATTACAGTAGCACGTCTGGCGTGCTGTTCACTACAGTCTAGGTGCACTTATACTGCATCTTGGACACAGCAGCATCCCTAGGTTAGAGCCAATCATGCTCTTGTCCCTTTAGCCCCATTCACTCTGGGCCCTGGACGGCTAGAAGGGTTATGTGTAGGAACAGACATTCAACTTGCCTCACACGGGCCACCTACCAGCTGTAGTCAGGCCCTAGGGAAGGTGGAGGCCTTTGTTAAAACCTTATCAGATTCAGGCTCATGCCTGTAATCCCAGCACTTTGGGAGGCTGAGGTGGGCAGATCACAAAGTCAGGAGGTCGAGACCAGCCAGGCCAACATGGTGAAACCCCGTCTCTACTAAAAATACAAAAATTAACCTGATGTGGTGGCGGGCATCTGGAATCCCAGCTACTTGGAAGACTGAGTAATCCCAGCTACTCGGGAGGCTGAGGCAGGAGAATCACTTGAACCAGGGAGGCGGAGCTTGCAGTGAGCTGAGATTGCATCACTGCACTCCAGCCTGGGCGACAGAGCAAGACTCCGTCTCAAAGGGGAAAAAAAATTGTTCATGATGAGCATATGTTGCTCACAAAATCAAAGAGAATAGTTATTTTTGAAAAAGAGACCAACTGAGACTGTTGTACCTCTACTCCGCATAAACTGACGGCGGGTACACGGGGGTGCGGAGCTGAGTTCTCCCTGCTTCAGTCGGGTTCTCCACAACAAGTTAAGGGACGAGGAGAGAAGGACTCCTTCTGGGAACTTGCTTGGGGCCCAGCTGGAAAATGTGTCCTTGCAGAGGCCTCTCAGGCCCGAGATTGGGAAATGAAGAGGTTGGGGACAAGGCAGCAGCTCATCTTTCCCTCTCTGTCTATTTAAATCCCTCTCCCTCTTCATGTGTAAGCACAAATGCCACATCCTCTGTGAAGCCTTCCCAAGTCGCTCTCAAATATCTTCCTCCCGCAGCATCCTGATATTTTATGTGTTGTAACCGTTAATTTTAGGACTGGATGAAGGGATACCCAGCAAACTGGTAAAGCTTCATTTCTGGGTGTTTCTGTAAGGGTGCTTGCCGAAGAGACTGGCATTTGAATTCATAGACTAAGTAAGGAGAATCTGCCTTCAGCCTATGTGGGTGGGCACCATCCAATTAGCTTAGGCCTGGATAGAAGAAAAAGGCAGGGGAAAGGTGAATTCTCTCTCTCTCTCTCTCTCTCTCTCTCTCTCTCCCCCTCCCTCTCTCCCTCTCTCCCCTGGAGCTGCGACAACCTTCTTCTCCTGCCCTCGGACTCCAGGATTTGCACCAGCAGCAACCCCTCCCCACTCTCACGTTCTCAGTCCTTCAGCTTCAGACCCAGAGTTACACCAACAGTTTCCTTGGCTCTGAACCCTTTAGGCTTGAACTGAACCATGCTACTGGCTTCCCCAGTTCTCCTTCTTACAGATGGCATATTGTGGGACTTCTCAGCCTCCATAAACGTGTGAGCCAATCCCCCTAATAAATCCTCTCTCACACCTCTATATATATCTTATTGGCTCTGTCTCTGTGATGAACTCTGGCTAATATGTGTGTTATATTAGTTTTCTATGTTGCATAACAACCACAAAGTCAGCAGTTTTAAAACTACACACATTTATTATTATTATTATTTTTTTTTTTTTTTTTTTTGAGATGGAGTTTCACTCTTGTTGCCCAGGCTGGAGTACAATGACGCAATCTCAGCTCAGCGCAACCTCCTGCCTCCCAAGTTCAAACGATTCTCCCACCTCGGCCTCTGGAGTAGCTGGGATTACAGGCACCCACCACCACGCCCGGCTGATTTTGTATTTTTAGTAGAGATGGGGTTTCTCCATGTTGGTCAGGCCAGTCTCGAACTCCCAACCTCAGGTGATCCACCCATCTCGGCCTCCCAAAGTGCTGGGATTACAGGCATGAGCCACCATGCCCAGCCATACATTTATTATCTCACAGTTTCTATGGGCCAGGAGTCCAGGCACAGCTTAGCTGGTCCTCTGCCTAGGGTCTCACAAGGCTGCTCTCAGGGTGTCACCTGGGCTGTATTTTCATCTGGAGGCTCAACTGGGGAAGAATCCACTTCCAACTTATTCAGGTTGTCGGCAGAACTCATTTTGTTGTGGCTATGTGGCAAGGGAGCTGGCTTTTCACTTGACATTGCCTGGGGGCCACAGTCAGGTCCTAGAGACTTCTCTCCATTCCTTGTTACACCACCTTCCTCACCACGGCTGCTTATTTCAAGTCAGCGAGAAGAGTCTCTGCAATCTGCTGAAGTCTATATAACCTAACATAATCCACAGAGTGACGTTCTTTGCCATATTCTATGGGTTAGCACCGTCACGGGCCTCACCCACACTCAAAGGGAGAGGATTTTACAAAGGCAGGAACAACAGGAGGTAGAAATCACTGGGGTCACCTTAGAGTCTATTATGACATTCATTCTTCTACAATAACGTGGACATAACATTCATTTCTTTCTGGAAGTATTATATAGGCAACTCTTTCTTGCCAGCCTGCTCTAAGGAACCCAGCAAGCACAGAGGGTGGAGACCATTGTGTTATTGTGTCTCACCTGCCCCCAGCCCCTGGTACCACACATTCCACACAGTCGTGGGCTGGTTGTTCTGTTTGCCCTGCCCCCACTCATTCTCCACCTTTCTCCTCCAGGTCTGAGCCCCAGGAGACTGACCCCACAGACTGCATCACTCAGACTCTGCTGCCCTCCGGTTTCAGGTGGGTTCATCCACTGAGAAGCTGGAGGAAGACTGGAGGGTGGAGAGGGAGAAGGGCTGGGACATTTGTTGTCTTCACTGCTCCCTGCCAACTTAGGGTTGGGGCAGCGGTTATTTCCCTCCACCTTCAACCACCGCTCCTGCCATAGCTCTCTGGGCTCCTGTAATCACGGCTCCCTCCCTTTGCCCTGCCAGGCATGATAAGGGCTTCCCTCTCGCTACTCTCTGGGTACATCACCATTCCCTTAACTATGCCCACCTCTCTGTTAATAGTCCCCACTTCGACTCTCCTAAATTACCTTTTTAGGAGTAACATTTGACTGACCGACTTGAGCCCAGAAAAACATTGAGTGCTTGCATGCACGCACATATGATTAAAGAAAGAATTCCTGGGACCGGGCGTGGTGGCTCACGCCTGTAATCCCATCACTTTGGGAGGTCGAGGAGGGTGGATCACCTGAGGTCAGAAGTTCAAGACGAGCCAGGCCAACATGGCGAAACCCTGTCTCTACTAAATATACAAAAATTAGCTGGGTGTGGTGGCGGGCGCCTGTAATTCCAGCTACTCGGGAGGCTGAGGCAGGAGAATCATTTGAACCCGGGAGGCGGAGGTTGCAGGGAGCTGAGATCGCACCATTGCACTCCAGCCTGGGTGACAAGAGTGAAGCTCCGAATCAAAAAAAAGAAAGAAAGAATTATTAAAAAGCTAAAACTGGATGAAACTCTGCTTGTTGAATAGGTGCGCAAGTCCTGTGGGGTGGGTATTATTATTACCACATGAGACAAAAGGGGCTTGGGGCAGAAAATTTAAATCACCCGCTCAGGTTCACGAGCCTTTTAGTGGTGGTGCCAAAGTTTTCCCACCTCATCATCATGCTTTTCTCCTAAGCCTTCACACCTCTGCAGAAGGGCTGGATAGAGCCAGAGGCACCCCACGAGCCCCTCGAGCCTCTCGCTCCAGCGCCCTCTCCCTCAGCCCTCCCCTTTTGGCCCTCTGCCCAACAATTCCATTGACAGAGAGCTTGCTCCCTTTGCGGGAGGAGGGTGCCCACCCCTTGTCTCCAGCCCAGGGTGGGATGGAATCCCCTCAGACAGGCATGCCCAGGCAAGGAGGACTGAGATCAACACCAAGGCCCCAAGGAAGCAGTATGCACAAGGAATGCGTGAGGGCACGGAAGGCCAGGGTACAGGTCACACAGCATACACAGTGAGGGAGATTCCTGCCTTCCCCGGCTGCTCTGTCTGCACGAATCCCTCCTGGGACAGAAGCCAGATCAAAGGAAGAAGCTCCACCTCGCGGAATGGGGCCGCTGCAGAGAGGTGGGAAGACAAGCCAGGAAGAGACAGGAGGGGCAGCGATCCCAGGCCAGACTAATCCCCTCCAAGGCTGCCTCCTTACACCTCCACTCCACAGAAACACAGAAGGATCCTGAGCACAGGTTCACTTGCCTCCTGGGCCTATCTCACTCAATCAAATCAAGGTGATACCTTGGTCAGCTTCTGTAAAGGGTTTCTTTTTTTGTTGTTGTTTTTGTTTTTTTTTGAGACGAAGTCTCGCTATGCCGCCCAGGCTGGAGTGCCGTGGCCGGATCTCAGCTCACTGCAAGCTCCGCCTCCCGGGTTTACGCCATTCTCCTGCCTCAGCCTCCCGAGTAGCTGGGACTACAGGCGCCTGCCACCTCGCCCGGCTAGTTTTTTGTATTTTTTTAGTAGAGACGGGGTTTCACCCTGTTAGCCAGGATGGTCTTGATCTCCTGACCTCATGATCCGCCCGTCTCGGCCTCCCAAAGTGCTGGGATTACAGGCTTGAGCCACCGCGCCCGGCTCTGTAAAGGGTTTCTAAGGGCGTCCATGAAGGCTGCATTACCAAGATGAACCTCAAGAGGGAGCCCATTCTCCAGGGCAGGGGAGGAGGTGTCTGTTGGGAAAGTGAAGACTCCTCATGGGAACCCTGCCCCTCACCCTGCAAAGGCTATAGGATCTAGGAGGGAAGGGACGGTTCCTGTTAATATCTTTGCATCTTAAGGACCCAGCCCACAGCCCACAGGGTCTGTTCGGTGACTGACTGACTGAATGAATGAGCAAGACTTCTAAGTTATACACAGACTGAAAACTTCCACTTATCTCTTCTTTTCAAAATCCCACTAAAATGTGAATAAATGCATGTTTTAAAGACAAAAGGAAGCCAGGCGCGGTGGCTCACGCCTGTAATCCCAGCACTTTGGGAGGCCAAGGCGGGCAGAGCACCTGAGGTCAGGAGTTCGAGACCAGCCTGACCAACATGGAGAAACCTATCTCTATTAAAAATACAAAAATTAGCCGGGCGTGGTGGCGCATACCTGTAATCCCAGCTACTTGGGAGGCTGAAGCAGGAGAATCGCTTGAACGTGGGAGGAGGAGGTTGCGGTGAGCCAAGATCACGTCATTGCACTCCAGCCTGGGCAACAAGAACAAAACTCCGTCTCAAAAAAGGAAAAGGGGGCTGGGCACAGGGGCTCACGCCTGTAATCCCAGCACTTTGGGAGGCCAAGGCGGGTGGATCACCTGAGGTCAGGAGTTCGAGACCAGCCTGACCAACATGGAGAAACCCTGTCTCTACTAAAATTACAAAATTAGCTGGGCGTGGTGGTTAATTTTGGGATTAACCAAAATTACAGGCATTGTAATCCCAGCTACTCGGGAGGCTGAGGCAGGAGAATTGCTTGAACCTGGAAGGCGGAGGTTGCGGTGAGCTGAGATCTCACCATTGCACTCCAGCCTGGGCAATAAGAGTGAATCTCTAAAGAAAGAAAGCAAGAAAGCGAAGAAAGGAAAGAAAGGAAGAAAAGGGAAAGAAGGAAGGAAAGAAAGAAGGGAAAAAAAGGAAAAAAGACAGCAGATACGGGGGTTCTAATAAAATTTTGGAAAACAAGGCAGATGAACAAGTGGTAACTGTCTTTCTTATGAGAGTGGAGAAAGTCGAAACCTAAATGCTTTCAAAGAGGAGGAGGCTGCGGAGCTCGGGACAAACCTATTCCTGCCACAGGAATGGGGAGGCAGAGGTACCAGGTGTCCCTGAAGGCTGGGATGCAGCACATGTGGAGCAGAAAATAGGACGGGCCAAAGTTTGTATAATGAACACTTAGCTTCTCCAATGCCCTCCGTGAGGCAGCAGAACAGGCATCTCCCTGCATCAGTCCCCTCCTGACCCTGGTTGAAGGTTCTTCTGGAGATTTGGCCAGAGAGGCCCTAGTCTCTAGGCACAACTTCAGGAGAGATATGTGCCATTCTGTAAATGGAGCGTTAAAAGAAACTCTACATACGGAGAGTGAGAAAACCACCACGTGCCTCCCATGCCTGGCTCCTTGAACACTGACCAAGCAGAAAGAGAGACCTGGTACAGATGCCAGATGGTCTGAGGCCAGTCAAGGCTCATCAGGCATTTGAGGAAAACTCTTACTCGAAAGAGAACCTACAGCAAGCCAAGAGGAAAACGCGGATTCTATGCTGTTAGGGTCGCCTCGAGGGGTCTCCGCTTCCCTCCGCACTGCTTACCATCTTCTCAAAGAAAGGCCGACAGGACAGCCTGGCCTGTGTTGTGGGCTGCTTGTCGGGGTCTCCGGACACCTGTCTCTCCTTCCCACACCAACCCCAACCTCTCCTGCACAGAAATTATGCCCACGAAATACACCACCATACCTACAGGGGGACGGGACTCCTAGGAACGAAACCAGCTGAATTCACCCTGTGGTGTGCTGGTAAATGTTTAATGATGAGCTCTCTGGAAAAAAGAAACTCCAATTTGTAGGCATTTGCTCGCTTCTGTGGTGTAAATGCTCCCACCACAGCTGATTTCAAATTGCCAACAGGAAGTCACTGATTGCGGGGTAGGGAAGACATGGGCACAACCAGCTCTTACAAGCCAGTACGAGCTGGCTCCAGCACACCACTGGGGTCCCTCTGAATGGCAGTGACTGGGGACTCACTCAGGCCACTGCTGGGAATCCAGTGCCCTCTGCCTCCATCCCCGTCTTCCATGTCCCATGACCCATGAGCTCAACTAGCCTCAGAGCCAGCTCTTCTGGACCAGAGCAGACAGCAAGGATGGGAAATCCTCCCCCACCAACAAACTACAAGTCAGAAGGAGCAGCTTTATGTAAAACTGGGTCTGGGAGGGGACTCCCTAGAGACTGTGTTCATTCTCCTCATTCTTCCTCATTCTGCAGCAGCTGCTCCAACCAGGGTAAGATGACCTTGTAAAAGAGCAAGAGTCATGGCCAGTTAATGGATCTCTTCCTTTTTTTTTTTAATTAATTTTTTTTTTTTTTTTTGGACGGAGTTTCCCTCTGTTGCCCAGGCTGGAGTGCAGTGGCACAATCTCGGCTCACTGCAACCTCTGCCTCCTGGCTTCAAGCGATTCTCATTCCTCAGCCTCCCGAGTAGCTAGGATTATAGGCACCCGCCATCATGCCTGGCTAATTTTTGTAGAGACAGGGTTTCACCATGTTGGCCAGGCTGGTCTTGAACTCCTGACCTCTGGTGATCCGCCCACCTTGGCCTCCCAAAGTGCTGGGATTATAGGTGCGAGCCACCGTGCCCACCCTCTCTTCCTTATTTTTGGAGGGGTCTAAGCCTGGACCATCAGGAGGCTGGAGCCAGGATTGGCTTTGCTTGGGACTCAGGCTCTGGAGAAGGGTTGAGGTTACTTTTGGGGTTAGGGAACTGAGAATCAAGTCCTTCCAAGTCTTCAGGAACCTCTGGACATAACCTTACAGTATAACATCCCCATGGCCTGTTTACCCGCTCACAGCCACCATTCAGACGCCAGGGAAAGGAAGGACAAACTTGAACTGCTGCTGAGAAGAGAGACCTCCTTTTATCATTGTCGATATGTGGGCATGGCACAGCTGTCACAGCGCGAATACAGGTCGCTCCGCCTGCAGTGAGCAGCCCTTCCCCTTGTGGACCTGAGGTCACAGGGGTGAGGATGAAGGGTGAGGGGCTTCTGGTTGGCTCAGGCCTGGGAGCGCCACAAGACCGAGTTGGCAGGAGGCACATCAAAGCGCTTGCGGGTGTGGTCAGTGTCCCGACGGTACAGGTAGCCACAGGTAGGCTTCTGCAAGGTGTAGAAGGGGTTCAGGGAGTTGGAGTACTGGGAGGTGTAGAAATTGAACCTGAGCTTGTCTGGATTCTGCCCCTTAGAGTTCACCACGACCGGCACATAGGCTGCTGCCAGAGACTGCTCGCGGTCCTGCTTCCACGCCTGGGACACGGATGGGTTTGGAGCCTTCACCCCCTTGCATGATGGTGTCTTTGGCCCATGACTGGGTCCAGAGGGTTTCTGTGAGTCCTGGGAGGGGGTAAAGAAGGCGAGAGCTGAGGCATTGGATACTGGGACTTCAACGGCTATGCCGGGGGCAGAAGGGAGGAGAAGGAGCCACTGCTCAGAAGCCCCCAGAGCCACTCTGGAGCACTGTTGTGTTGACCATGGAGCCAGGGACCTCCAGAGCAAGGGAGACCCATCAGGGTCCCCTGACCTGGCCCCCTGCTGCTGCAGAACTCTGCCTACCTACCAGAGGCAACAGCCAGCTCCCAGAGGCTAGGAACCTGGGGATCGTCTTCAGTCCCTCCCCACCCCCTTTCCCACATCCAATCCATCTGTCCGTGTCCTTCGCATGGCTCCTGTGTGGCCCTCCCCTCCCTCTTCTCTGCCACTGCTCCCACAGGCCTTCGACCTCGCTCTCCTGCGGGGCCCCACCAGCTTGCCTTCCACCAGGGCTTCCTGTCTCCCACCCTCCTGCTTGGTCACGCTGTGCTTCACCCTCACAGAGCGAGACTCCATGTCAAAAAAAAAAAAAAAAAAAGCGATAGAGTTTCGCTCTTGTTACCCAGGCTGGAGTACAATGGCATGATCTCAGCTCACTGCAACCTCCGCCTCCCGGGGTTCAAGCGATTCTTCTGACTCAGCCTCCCGAGTAAGCTGGGATTACAGGCACCCAGCACCACGCCCGGCTAATTTTTGTATTTTTAGTACAGACGGCGTTTCACCATGTTGGCCAGGCTGGTCTCAAACTCCTGACCTCAGGTGATTCACCTGCCTCAGCCTCCCAAAGTGTTGGGATAATAGACGTGAGCCACTGTGTCCAGCCTACTCTGTCTCAAAAAAAAAAAAAGTGGCTTCCACTCTCCAGTCCCTCCAACCCTCCACCCACCCTGCATTTCAGCCACACAGTTTACCTCTTGTTCCCTGCTCACATCCGGTACTTCCAGAGCCTGTACCTTGGCTCAGGTGTTCCCCTGAGCCCTCCCTCCTGTGCACTAGGGAAATTCTGTCTTTCCCATTAGAGCTTCAGCTCCTTAAGGGCAACTATCTCATACTCTTACCCTTGACATAACAGCCTCCAAAATCCTATTTACTGTTTTACTCCAGACGAATGCATTTAGAGAAAGCTTGATAAATGTTGAATCAATTGAACTGAATTCTAGTAAGGGGTACCAGCTCACTTTCCAGCCAGCCAGCCCATTCTATTTTAGAACATATCTCATTGTTACCAAATGTGTCTCCTACTCACCCATACCTACTTCATCCTAACCACCACTCTTGGTTGATTACTTACTGGGGTCTACCCACTCTCTAGGAGGCCCCCATTGCCACATTTAGCACATCACATTGACATTTATTTATTCCTCTGTCACTACCCTTCCTGTGACCAAGCTATCCTGTTCACCTTCAAATCCCCACACCATGTTTCTGGTACCAGCTGTGCATTTTACTAGGGACTGTCCTCATCGTGACAGTACCACCAAAGGATGAGGCATCTGTAGGCAACCATCCACCCTGCGTGTGTCAGGCTGGATCTGTTCTGGTTCCCCAGGCTTCAGCTGTCAGGGGAACCCATTTCCCCTCCCCCAGCCTCACAGCCCTCCAGCCTCCAGGCACTGTGAGAGAACCCCTAGGTACAGGGTTAGTGGAAGTTGAGCTCCTGCCCTCTTACAAAAGAAATCTCCTTTGCTCAAATCATCATGTAGTTCCTCTGTGTTTTGTTTTGTTTTTTGAGATGGAGTTTCGCTCTTGTTGCCCAGTGCAAGGGCTCGATCTCAGCTCACAGCAATCTCCACCTCCTGAGTTCAAGTGATTCTCCTGCCTCACCCTCCCGAGTAGCTGGGGTTACAGGTATATGCCACCATGCCCGGGTTTTCTCCATGTTTGTCAAGCTGGTCTCGAACTCCCAACCTCGGATGATCCGCCCGCCTCAGCCTCCCAAAGTGCTGGGATTACAGGCATGAGCCACCTCACCCGGTCTTCTCTGGGTTTAATTTACAAACTATCTGCCCAGTCCAAACTTGTCCAGGGCTTTCCTCCAAAGCAGGCTTTGCTCCTGTTGGTTCCTACCCAGGTATATATGTGCCCTCAGTTTTGCAAATTTGCAGTTTTCAAAATTCTTCCTATTCTTCCAAGGCCAGCAGCAGACTTGAAACCTTCTCCAGGAACCCCTGAAGCCTCCTGCAGCCCCTGCCCCATCTTATCCTCTTCTATGCCTTCTGGACCCCTCTCAGGATGTGCTCCTTTACTGGAGGGACTAAGGTGAGTGAGGCGCACACATTCTGAAGAAGTCGTCATTCAGAGTCCTACACTGGGACCACTTTCTGCAGTCTTGTCTCATCTTAATCCCGACATAGTCCTTTGCTAAAGTCCCAACAGGCTGTAAATGTCTCCCGCAGTCAGGACTGCGTCCTATGCATCTCTTTGTCCCTAGAGCCTACCCCAGTGCTGGTGCACAGCCACAAGAAATGAACAAGTGTTCTACAGCCTTCCCAGACTCTTCCAGGCTCAGCCCCAGGGCACAGGGCTTTACAGGCACAGGGGCAAGCACTGGAAATGAACCGTGAGAGTGGTCATCAAAGATTGTTTTCTAGCCAGGGGCGGTGGATCACACCTCTAATCCCAACACTTTGAGAGGCTGAAGTGGGAGGATCACTTGAGGCCCGGAGTTCAAGACCAGCCTGGGCAACATAGGGAGACCTTGTCTCTGTTTAAAAAAAGTTAAAAATTAGCCAGGCATAGTGGCATGCACCTATGGTCCTAGCCACTCGGGAGGCTGAGGCAGGAGGATGGCTTGAACCCAAGAGGTTGAGGCTGCAGTGAGCTGTGATCACACCACTGCACTTCAGCCTGGGTGGCAGAGCGTGACCCCATCTCAAAAAAACCAAAAGATTATTTTCCACTTCAATTTGTGAGCACTGCACCAAACCCTGTCAGTGGATCACCTCTTACAATCCTCACATCAACTCTTTGAGGAAGGTGTTACTATTATTAGCCCCCCTTGTAATTGAAAAAAACTAAAGAGGTCAGTCCCATGTCCAGAGTCACATGACTGGTGAGGAGCAAGGCTGAGATTTGAACCCAGGTCTTTCCACACCCTGTGCTCCATGACGTGTCTATGGGAGCAGGGCCTGCCAGGGCCTGTGCATCTTCTATTTCTTTCTGTCCTCATTCCATCAACCCACTGAGCTCCTGCCAGGAGTGCTGTGTGGCAGCTGATTAGCCAAGGTTGCCCTGCACAGCTCCCAGCTCACTGGAGGGCGGGGCAGCCAGATTTCCCAGTCTGGCAAGAACACTGTGGGGTTTTGACTGCTGGATTTGGGTTCTGGGTTTTTGGACCCTGCATGGACAGAACAACACACTGGGAAGTATGAGGTCTACACCATGAATCACCATCTCTTAGCAGAGCTGAGGATAGGAGGACATGAGTTGCTCCATTCATTCATTCGCAGCCATTCCTGAGCACGTCTTGGATGCCAGGCTCTTGGTGTGAAGGTGACAAAGACACCATGCATGAACACAAGAGGGTCCCTGTGGAGTATGGTGGCTCAGCCTTGGTACCTCTGACTCTTTGGGCTGGACAATCTTTGTTAGAGGGGTTGTCCTGTGTCTTGCAGGATTACAGCAGTGGCCTCTACCCACCAGATGCCAGTAGCACCCTCTCCCGGTTGTGACAACAAAAATGTCTCCAGTCGTTGCCCAATGTCCCGTGAGGGCAATGACAATCAGTGCTATCAGACCCATGGCAATCTCTTTATCCTTGACAGAGGCTGACATCCTGGCCCAGAGAATGCTCCCTTTCCTGGGCTGCAAGAAGCGGCTTAGGTTTCTTCGTGTTAAGGATGAGTCTGAGCATGTGGGTTTTGTCCTCCTGACACCACAGAAGGGCCATGAAGATGAGGGAGCTGCAGAGACCCCAGCCCTGTCCCTGCTCCCCACTAACCCTTAGCCCCAGGGCTGCATCAGCCTCTTGGCCATCTTGGGCTCATGGGGCTGGGGCTAGGGATGACAGAGGCAGGCACTTTCAGAATGGCTGGGGAACTGAAGAGAGCAGCCCACAGATGGAAGGGTGGCACTCTTTACTCATGGGATTGAGGATCTGCCAAATGTCAGGCATTAGCCACTCAGCTCAGCAAAAGCTCCTAAGAGCCATTTGAGACATTGCCCCCATTTTTCAGATACGGAAACTGAGGCTCAAAGGCATCGAAGCATTTGTCTGAGTTAACACAGTTTGTAGGATAGTATGTGAGTACCTTTCCGAAGCCCCACAACTGGTTAGTGTGGGAACCAGGATTCAAACTCTCTCCTCCCTTTCTGCCCTAGCCCAGGCCCTGGCTTGGGCCCACCTGCCCTGGGTCCACACCTCAGCTGTGTTTAGGATGCTGCTGCTGCAACATACAGGACTCTGGTGGCAGCAGGGGTAGGGGACAGCCAGGGTCCCCGGAACATCCGGGAATGAAGCCCTCACAAAAACTGGGACAGAGACAGTCCAGGGGAAGTGGTGGAAGAGGAGGAGGAGGAGGAAGAGGGAGTCAGGCAGCACTAGCCTTCCCCTGCCCTTTCTAGGGACCAAGACAGCCTCCAAGTGACTCACCTCAGAGGGCTGAGGACTTCCCATTTCCTCCCCCAGGGCCTAGCACAGCCAGCTCTGGTGGAGGGTGGAGCCTGACTGCATACTTTCCGGGTTAACATCTGGTTTCTTTTAACTGGCTGTTCTTTGCTCACGTGCTCCTTGTCAAGGGTGCTGGGTATATGCACACTGCGTATGTGACTTAGATCATTGGTTCTCAGCCAGGGGTGATTTTTCCTCCAGAGGACATCTGGCATGTTTGGAGACATTCTGGGTTGTCACACAGTGTGGGGTGGGTGCCACTGCCTTCCAGCGGGTAGGAGCCAGGGAGGCTGCTACGTATCCTACAATGCATAGCACCCGCAACAAAGAATCATCAGCGCCCAATGTCAAAAACACCAAGATTAAGAAACTCTGGTTTAGAAGTCGTCCCATCTCCCCTACCTGCTTCCCTCACTTCCATTCCGCAGGGAGTGATGAAGTTACAGGACAAGTACAGGGTCTCACCAACCCCTCCCCTCCCTTGGGAATCCCATGATCCTATTTTCATTTGGGTTCTAAGCTAAAGCCAAAAGAAGGAATCTGGATAGAATTATCCCTCCATGGGCCAGCATGGTGGATCATGCCTGTAAGCCTAGCACTTTGGGAGGCCAAGGCAGGAGGATTGCTTGAGGCCAAGAGTTAAAGACCAACCTGGCCAACATAGTAAGACCCATCTCTATTTCAAAAAAAAAAAAAGAAAAAAAAAGAAAAGAAAAAAGAGCCAGCACCATGGTTCACGCCTGTAATCCCAGCACATTGGGAGACTGAGACGGGCAGATCACTTGAGCCCAGGAGTTCGAGACCAGCCTGACCAACATGGCAAAACCCTGTCTCTACTAAAAATGCAAAAAATTAACTGGGTGTGGTGGTGCATGCCTGTAATCCCAGCTCAGTGCAACCTCCGCCTCCTGTGTTCAAATGATTCCCCCACCTCAACCTCCCAGGTAGCTGGGATTACAGGCACGTGCCACCATGCCTGGCTAATTTTTTTGTATTTTTAGTAGAGACAGGGTTTCACCATGTTGACCAGGCTGGTCTCGAACTCCTGACCTCAAGTGATCCTCCTGGATCATGGGATTCCCAAGGGAGGGGAGGGGCTGGTGAGACGCCGGGAGGCTGAGGAAGGAGAATCACTTGAACCAGGGAGGAGGAGGTTACAGGGAGCTGAGATCATACCACTGCACTCTAGCCTGGGTGACAGAGTGAGACCTTGTCTCAGAAAAAAGAAATACCCCTTCATGACCCCCATCCCCGCAGGCAGACCTCACAAAGGCCTTTTAGATGCACAGTACACACGTATTAATATGTACATATATACTAATATGTGTTTGTCCCTTATGCCGGGGTTTAGAGTGGGGAAATGCATGACTCAAGAGTGGGGCTTTCTGAGTAGGGCAAGAAGATCTCATCTGTGATATTACTACAGGTTTTCTAGGAAGGCCCCTGTCCTCTCAAATCCTCCAGGGCCATAGGCACATGACCTTGCCCAGTGAGAAATTCCACTTGTAGCCTCCTTACTCTAGGGGAAGGCCTTGTGCCTTATTGAAATGCAAATAGCACTTGGGTGTGAAGGCTGGTGAAGGCCCACAGGGGCATCTGGTGCTGTGGAATGTACCTTGGCTTTGGTGTTTGAAGGTCTGAGCCCTGGGCCTGACCCTGCCCTTACAGGTCAGGCGACCTTGGGCAAGTTGCTGAGCCTCTTTGAGCTTCGGTGGCCTCATCTGCAAAATGGGGATAATAAGGCTAGCTATTTCACCAGCTTGTGGTGGGGTGCCATGAGTGCTGGGAACCGTAAAGGCGCAGTGCAAATAGTCATGACTATCAGCCTCTACACCGTGGTTTCACGCACACCTGGCTGAACCTATAGGAGAGCACGTTTCCCTTTGGGGGAGCACAGAGGCTTTGAAGGGAGGGTTAGGGAGGCTGGGGGTAGGCCTCAGCTTCCTCCTGTGACTGGGTAGCATGGGGACCTGGAGCCAGCTACCTCAGTTCAAATTCCAGTTCCCTGCAGGGCCGAGTGGCTCACACCTGTGATCTCAGTGGGAGGTCAAGATGGGAAGATTGCTTGAGCTCAAAAGTTCAAGACCAGCCTGGGCAACATGGAGAGACCTCATCTCTATTTTATAAAAAAGTTTAAAAAAAAAAAAAAAAAAAAAGGCTGAGCACAGTGGCTCACGCCTGTAATCCCAGCACTTTGGGAGGCCGAGGCAGGAGGATCACTTGAGGTCAGGAGTTTGAGACCAGCCTGGTCAACATGGTGAAACCCCATCTCTACTAAAAATACACAAAAAATAGCCAGGCATGGTGGCACGTGCCTGTAATCCCAGCTACCTGGGAGGCTGAGGTGGGGGAATCATTTGAACACAGGAGGTGGAGGTTGCACTGAGCCGAGATTGTGCCACTGCACTCCAGCCTGGGCAACAAAGCGAGTCTCAAAAAAAAAAAAAAAAAAAAAAACCAACTCCAGCCCTCTCACTCACTAGCTGCCTGATCCTTAGGCAAATTACATTCTCTGTACCTCAATTTTCCCAGGTATAATGTGGGAACAACAAGAGCTCTACCTCATAGGGTTAATGCGAGGACTTAATGAGCTAGTCCATGTAAAGTGCCTAGACCTCTTAAGCACTCAAAGGTTAGCTACAATTATTACTTATCTCAAGTTTGCCTTGGAGATGGGGGTAACATGAACCAAACAGTCCAGGACACATTTTGCAGCAGTGAAGGGGCAGAGGAAGCAAGATGGAGGGTGTCCTGTTCCCTCTCTCCGTCTCCCCAGGGAGATAACAGAGGTCCCACAGCTGGGGAGTACAAGGCAGGCAGCAGCACCAGCACCCAGCTAAGCCTTTTGTAAGAGGACCCACCTCCCAGCCACACAAGTGAGGCTGGCTGGGGCTTTCATGCTCTTTCCTGCCCATCAGGCTTCTTGTGACCACGGGCTGACCTTCTCCAGCCCTGTGATTTCATCCCACCTTGCACATGCTGGACTAGGGCCTTTCTTGATGGTCAGGTGGAACTTCTGGTGGTCAGGGAGGACTCTTGGCAGGATACTGAGAGTGCCAAGGTGGGGAGAACTTGTATGGGGCAGGGGGCATTGTGACACCTCTTTACAACACAATTCCTTCTGTCTTCCCAAGGAGACAGGAGGCCAGGGCTGGGGACTGACGTTTCAGGACCTGGAAGGGTCTTTCAACCTTGACACTGGCCCACTATGCTATTCCCTCTTCCCACAAATGCATAGAACCCTAAAACTGTGGGCAGGAGGTGAAGGGAGAGAGATCATACTAATTATCCAGGTGCCTCCAGAAGTCCTAATATCCCCCCATGTCCCAATATCACTGTCAGGAAGGAAATGTACCCTGGCAACTCTTCATTCTATCTATCTATCTATCTATCTATCTATCTATCTATCTATCTATCTATCTATCATCTATCTATCAATCATCTATCAATCATCTATTTATCATCTATCTATCATCTGCCTGCCTTCCAAATTACAGAGATGAGTGGATGAATGGATGGGTGGACAGAGGAGTGGGAGGGTGGATAGACAGGTAGATGGACTGGGTTGGTGGAGAGACGGCGGATGGGCCAACCCTTGTGATTTGAGCCCTGTTCATCTCCTTAGCCTCATCTCTTGCTGTCTTTCCCTCACTCTGTATGCAGTAGCTAGTTTCTTAGACATGCCCCACTCTCTCCCCTCTGAGGCTTTCCATATGCCATTCCTTCTCGTGGACTGCTTTGAACAGGGGGTTGGGAGATAAAGGGATGGATGAACAGATGGATAGACAGATGGCTGAATAGGAGTGACCATGTGTGAGTGGATGGATGGATGGATGGATGGATGGATGGATGGATGGATGGTCAGTAAATGGACAGATGGTGATGGCTGTGGTATAGAGGAGTGCAGGCCCAGGAGTTAGAATGCCTGAGCTTGAATTCTGGCTCTACTATTTTACTAGTGTGTAACTTTGGGAAAATCAGTCGACATCTCTATGCTTCTGTTTTCTCATCTGTAAAATAGGTAAAGACCCTACCTAATAGAGTTGGGCGAAGCACTTAGGACAGTGCCTGGCACAGAGTAAGCACTGAGTAAACATCAGCTATGATTATGTGTGGGTGGGTAATTGGATTGATGGGTGGGTGGCTGAATGGGCTGTCTTGTCCCCATCTTCAGAAATCAGCCTCCCTACCTCCCTAGGGTCCTGTCTCCCCAATACCACACTTGGTAGGCAGCTTCCAGGAGTAGTGTCAGAAATCCCACATGTAGGAGTGACACGGGCTTCTCCCTGGGTTGAGGGGAAGGAGAGAGTTCCAGGGGGAGGTAGGTAGAGATATTGGGTGCCTTCCTGCCACACCAGCTTGGGCTGGGCCCGGAATTATTTGGTTTTTTCCTGGCCCTGAGTCAACACTGACAAGATGGACTTTGGGGCCAAAGGCAGACTGGAAATTGGGGTGTTGATGACTTGTGTGTTGTGCCTAGATCTCACACCCTGATGGTAATGACCCCTAATTTCTAAAGAGGCTGGGAGGGACCAGGAGAGAAGGAGAAGGAGCAGCACAGTATTAATCGGGCTTCCCCTGCCAGAGCCTCTGACCGGCAATCTCCAAGCGCTCTGGGGTGGATGGAGTCTTGTTTGGAAGACCGGGGACATGGCGTTCTGGGCAGAGTGGCCAGCATCTCTGCATCTGGGGACAAATGGCCTGAAGGAGCTATCTGGAGGGAGCCCAGGGGTCTGGGTGCGTGTTTGGGGGAGCCACGGCTTAGCACACACTGTACTTTGTTTCAGCCAAAGTGGGGTGAGGTTCTGGTCTGATAAGCGGGAGAACTGGGTGACCTGAGACGAGTCCTGTCCCCTCTGCAGGCTCAGTGTCTTATGTGTATCATGAGGACACTGGGTCCCTCCACCTTGGATACTTGATGTCCAAGGTGGGGAGAACTTCTGTGGGGCAGGAGGCATTGACATTTCGTGGTAGGCCCCTGCCAGCAATGTACCCAGCCCAGGCCATGTCACCCTCACTGTGGGGAGCTCAAGAGGAGGCAGTGGCTGGGGAGATTGCCTTTAGGAAGTCCTGGCCAGATGAGCCATATCTGCCTTATTTCACTGGTAAATTGCATAATGGTTAAGATTATGACCTCCAGACCCACTCTGCCTGGGTTTCAAATCCCAGCTCTGCCATTTCTCGGCTGTGTGACTTGCACAAATTACCTAACCTCTCTGTGCCTCAATTCCTAATCTGCAAAATGGAGATGATAATAGAATTTACCCTGAAGGCTTATGAGGACTTTGTGAGCTTAGAGCAGCGCCTACTACCTGGTAGATGCTGTGATTTATGTTATAATTTCTAAACCCTGATAACTCCTGATTCAATCCTGCCTCCTGGAGTACCTTCTTCTCTGACTTTCCTGCCAACTCCAGGGATGACCTCATTTCATGCATCATCAAAGTCCCTGGAATGTAAGGGCTGTGGCCCATACCCCACAGTGCCCAGTGGGTGTTTGGGAAGAATGAAGAGAGTCATGGAGACTCAGGGCTGACTTGGAGCACAGAAGGATTCTCTAACCACCCCCACACCTTTCACACACAGCCTCCTCTCCTGCCTTCTCTGCTCTTAAGGTGCAGGTTAATGGTTTTAAGCGTCCTGCTATTGCCTTGCCCTAAATAGGCCTGGTTATCTGGACATTCTCTCCACCCCTCTTTACCTGCTGTGTAATTTGGACAAATTACTTAATCTCTCTGATCTTTACTTGTTTGTCCTTTGTTGGACCTCAAGTACACAGGGCTGAGTTATTCATACTCCTTGCTTAGCGATGCATTATCATCACTGGTCCTCCTCTCTTCTTGTGTTAATTTTTCTCCTTATCTCCATTTTCCAACCACACTTCCCACCCACCCAAGCCAAAGGCAACCATCTGAATATGCTTAGTGAGTATCTTCTTGTTCATATGTGTTATTGCAAAATATATATTGTTGTTTTATATGCAGGTAGTTTTCATTTGCATAAGTGATATTGTGTATTTTGGGTCTCGTTCTGTTGTTTACTTGTGGGACTCCATGCTGTTGGTGTTGCCACATAAGCACCTCCTTCCTCACTTCCAGCTGCTGCATCATCCTGCACGGAGTGCACCCACCCCATTTTACCTGTCTACTCCCTTGGAGGTGGACCCCCAGCTGCCTCCAGCTCCCCATCCCCACAAACAATACTTCAATGAGGTCACATCCATGCACCCTTCCGGACCTGTGTGAAAGATTCTTTGGGGCACATTCCTAAGAGCGAGTTGATTGGTCATGGAGTCTGAGTAAGCATCATTTGAAGTCTTCTTTATCCATCCATAAATGAACATATGGGCCTCTCCTTCGCAGGGCTGATATGGCTGTAGTGGGTTCTGTGACTGACACAGAGAAGAAGCCCAGCCAGTGACACAATGACAGGTGTAGCTGCTGGTCCCTCCAGGTACCAGAGAGAGGGGAAGACAAGCTGCTTTTCAGGCAAGCTGACATCCCACATCTCTTTTTTTTTTTTTTTTTTTTTGAGATGGAGTCTAGCTTTGTCGCCCAGGCTGGAGTACAGTGGCACAATCTCGGCTCATTGCAAACTCCACCTCCCGGATTTAAGTGACTCTCCTGCCTCAGTATCCCGAGTAGCTGGGATTACAGGCACGCACCACCATGCCCAGCTAATTTTTGTATTTTTAGTAGAGACGTGGTTTCACTGTGCTGGCCAGGCTGGTCTCAAACTCCTGACCTTGTGATCCGCCTGCCTCAGCCTCCCAAAGTTCTGGGATTACACGCATGAGCCACTGCACCTGGCCTGAGCCACTGCTCCCAGCCGATGTCCCACAACTTGAATAGGAACGTTGAGCTCTGAATTTACCCAGGCCTCAAATCCCAGTTCAAAATTTGATCTCCAGAACGTGTGAGGCAGGTGTGGGACTGTGTGATTCCTTGAGGCTCTACATAGCTGAATGGTAGGACCTCCCATAGCCTGAGCACAGAGCCTGACACAGAGGAGATGCCGTGCCCAAGAAAAGCTCGCCACGCTCCCTTGAAACATTTCTCCCATTCCTGACCCCTCTTTCCTCAGAGCTGGAAGTAGCCTCCTCACACAGGAGGGAAAAGACAGCCTCATTTGCTGTTCTTCCTCTGTCCTGTCAGCCAACAAGCATTTTAAACAGATGTGAAACCACACCTGAGTATTAGACGCCACCATCCCATTGTACAGATGGAGAAACTGAGGCACAGGAAGGCTCATGGTCTCACAGGAGTTTAGTGGCAGAGGTGGCACTAGAATCCACATCTCCAGGCCCCCCTGCCCTCTGCTCTAGGGCTTTTTATTTTATTTTATTTGTATTCTACAACAATGCCTCTCAAATTTTAATTTGCATAAGAACCACCAGGGAATCTTGCTAATTCTGATTCTAAGGCTTTTCAAAAAAAACAAAATGGGCCAGGCACGGTGGCTCACGCCTGTAATCCCAGCACTTTGGGAGGCCAAAGTAGGTGGATCACTTGAGGCCAGGAGTTCAAGACCAGCCTGGCCAACATGATGAAACCTCGTCTCTACTAAAAATACATAATTTAGCCAGGCGTAGTGGTGGGTGCCTGTAATCCCAGCTACTTGGGAGGCTGAGGCACAAGAATCGCTTGAACCTGGGAGGCAGAGGTTGCAGTGAGCCAAGATTGTGCCACTGCACTCCAGCCTGGGTGACAGAGTGAGACTCTGTCTCAAAAACAAACAGACAAACAAACAAAAATGCATTCCATGTTAAATTATGTTATTTTTATTTGTTGAGTTTTAAGTTAAAACAAATGATAGAGCAACAGGACACATCACTAAATAGTTTTTAAAAACTCGTATGTGGCCATGCGCAGTGGCTGAAGCCTGTAATCCCAGCATTTTGGGAGGCTGAGGTGGGTGGATCACTTGAGGCCAGGAGTTCAAGACCAACCTGGGTAACATGGTGAAACCTCATCTCTGCTAAAAAATACAAAAATTAGCTAGGTGTGGTGGCATGCACCTGTAGTCCCAGCTACTTGGGAGGCTGAGGCAGAGGGATTGCTTGAACACAGGAGGCGGAGGTTGCAGTGAGCTGAGACCACACCACTGCACTCCAGCCTGGGCGACAGAGAGAGACTCTGTCTCAAACAAACAAACAAACAAACAAAAAAACCCCAAAAATCCATAAGTAATCTTGACATTCTAGCTGGACCATCTTCATAGTTCTGTTCCCTTCCAATCCCTGGCCATTCACAAATATATATTTATGGCCATAATCTACAAAGAATTTTTATTTTATTTTATTTTTGCTTTTTGTACTTAATCCATTTTTTAAAATGTAGACACAATCACTTGTGCACACACACATTGTTTCAGATTGTGGGATATGTTTTACCACGGGATGTTTTTACCTGGCCTGCAAGGTGACCTTGTAGACACCTGCCCCACCCTGTCTCCCAGGTCTCAATGGAATTTTCCTTCTTGAGGTCCTTTGTTGAATTGACACTGCTCTTCTGCAGCCTCTCATGGTCTCTGTTGTGTTTTTGCTGTTCTCTGTTTAGCATCTCCATGCCCAAAGCAGGGTAGGGAGCTTTGTCTACCTACAAAGCAGGGGAAGGAGCACACAGGTACTGAGCACCTACCATGAGCTGGATCCTCTGCTGAGCACCTTACCCCACTCTTTCACTGAATCTCTAACAACTTGTCTTTTACAGATGAACCAACTGAGACTCAGAGAGGTGGTAACTCTGCAAGTTCACACCCTTGAGAAGTAGCAGAGCCAGGATTCGGACCTAGTCTGCAGTCAAGGATCTTCCCCACAGTATCATAATCCCATCAAAGAGCCCATGGATGAAAAGGAAAATGAGTTCCTTCCCAGCACTCCCTGAACAAACAGGGCAGACCTCAGATCCCTACACCACAGGCACCAGCTACTCGAGAATCTCCAAGTCCCATCTTGGGATGTGTAGGAGTCCAGCCGTCCAGAGCCCCTCAACCTGAACCCCTCTTCTTGAATGCACCCAGCCCAGAGGAAAGCAGAAGTTACCGGGATTGAAGCCCACCCTCCCCTGAAGGCCTGAAGAAACAGCCTCGGCCGGGTGCAGTGGCTCAAGCCTGTAATCCCAGCACTTTGGGAGGCCGAGGCGGGCGGATCACGAGGTCAGGAGATCGAGACCATCCTGGCTAACATGGTGAAACCCCCTCTCTACTAAAAAATACAAAAAAAAAAAAAAAAAAAACTAGCCGGGCGAGGTGGTGGGCGCCTGTAGTCCCAGCTACTTGGGAGGCTGAGGCAGGAGAATGGCGTAAACCCGGGAGGCGGAGCTTGCAGTGAGCTGAGATCCGGCCACTGCACTCCAGCCTGGGCGCCAGAGCGAGACTCCATCTCAAAAAAAAAAAAAAAAAAAAAGAAACAGCCTCAGGAGCTGATCTTTGATAAGGTGTCTCCTGTCCAGAAACAAAAGGCCCGGCAGGATGATCTGCATCCCCTCATTATCTGGGATTTGAAAATTCTGATTGAGCCTCTGAAGAGCTAGCCACAGAGACCCAGCATGGGGACTAAGGTGACCCTCGGGGTGTTTTGGCCTGTCCTTCTCCTACTCAAGAATCCATTCTCCCAGCCTGGACCCCTTGGCATTGTGGGAGGAAAGACCACAGACTTGGCCAGGCACAGTGGTTCACGTCTGTAATCCCAACACTTTGGGAGGCCGAGGTGGGCAGATCACCTGAGGTTGGGAGTGTGAGATCAGCCTGACCAACATGGAGAAACCCCGTCTCTACTAAAAATACAAAATTAGCTGGGCATGGTGGCATATGCCTGTAGTTCCAGCTACTTGGGAGGCTGAGGCAGGAGAATCGCTTGAACCCAGGAGGCAGAAGTTGTGGTGAGCCCAGATCAAGCCATTGCACTCCAGCCTGGGGGCAACGAGAGTGAAACTCTGTCTCAAAAAAAAAAAAAACAACAACAACAAGACTTGACAAAGACCTGTTTGGGTCTCTGGGGAGACTGCAACTACGGGCCCCCAATCCCACCCTGCATTTCAGAGCTGCCCAGTGAAGTTGGCTCTCAGGAGGTTACTGAGTAATCGCTGAGCAGAAATGTAATGATAGCATTGGGCTTTTGTCTGTTTCGAGGGGAGCCTGTGATTTAGCTGCTTCTGTTCCTGGGGGACAGGTGTGAGGTGTGGTTATTAGATGACGGAGTGGAGGCTGAGTATCAACAGTATAGAGTGCTGAGCTGGACAGAGGATGAGGCCCTGCCCCTGCCCCAGGGAGCTCAGCGTCAAAAGCTGCCAGGCTAATGGGATGAAACTGGCAGGTTTGGTGGAACTGCGCACTGCTGAATCTAGACCTTCTAGAGACTCCTCCTCCCACCCCTATGGACAAGCCCAAGAGGGGACAGTGTTATTGCTCTCATGCTACAAATAAAGAAGCTGACTCAGAAGCTCTCCCCCTATATGCCAAGCCTTTTCTTTCTTTTTTTTTTTTTTTTTTTTTGAGACAGAGTTTCCTCTTGTTGCCCAGGCTGGAGTGCAATGGCACGATCTTGACTCACCACAACCTCTGCCTCCTGAGTTCAAGCTAGTCTCCTACCTCAGCCTCCTGAGTAGTTGTGATTACAGGCGCCCACCACCACATCTGGCTAATTTTGTACTTTTAGTAGAGACGGGGTTTCTCCATGTTGGTCAGGTTGTTCTCCAACTCCTGACCTTAGGTGATCCGCCTGCCTCAGCCTTCCAAAGTGCTGTGATTACAGGCGTGAGCCACCGCATCCAGCCTTTTTCTTTTTCTTTTTTTTTTTTTTTTTTTTGAGATGGAGTCTCACTCTGTCACCCAGGCTGGAGTGCAGTGGCGTGATCCCGGCTCACTGCAACCTTATTGTCCTGGGTTCAAGCGATTCTCCTGCCTCAGCCTCCAGAGTAGCTGGGATTACAAGCATGCGCTATCACACTCGGCTAATTTTTGTATTTTTAGTAGAGATGCGGTTTCACCATGTTGGCCAGATTGGTCTCAAACTCCTGACCTCAGGTGATCCACCCGCCTTGGCCTCCCAAAGTGTTGGGATTATAGGCATGAGCCACCGCTCTCAGCCTCTTTTTTTTTTTTTTTTTTTGAGACAGAGTCTCACTCGGTCACTGAGGCTGGAGTGCAGTGGTGCGATCTCAGCTCACTGCAACTTCTGCCTCCTGGGTTCCTGTGATTATTATGCCTCAGCCTCCCGAGTAGCTGGGATTACAAGCATGTTCCACTATGCCCAGCTAGTTTTTGTATTTTTAGTAGAGATACAGTTTCGTCATGTTGGCCAGGCTGGTCTCAAACTCTTGACCTCAGGTAATCCACCCACCTTGGCCTCCCAAAGCGCTGGGATTCTAGGCATGAGCCACCACGCCTGGCCACCCTTCCTTTCTTCCTAGGAAATGTCCCACAAACTAACAACTCTCCTCTGTTTTCACCACCAGCACACACATCCTGGCCCCCATCCCCTCCTGCTTATATCAATTAACCAACTAGCTAACCAGTTAACCCATCAATTAGCCCCTCAGCCTGTGCGTTCTCCTTCCCATACATCATCCATCCAGTTGTTAGATGAACATTCTTAAAACATAGCTGTTACTACTAAGCCTTGCCTGCTCAGAATCCCATACGGCATTCTGATAGCCACTGACTTTAGGACAGATCTTCTCCAATGTTATCATGCACCTGAATCCTATGGGGACCTTGTTCAAACACAGATTTTCTGCTGGGTAGTTCATCTGCTCACTGAATTTCAAAATGACCTCAATAGCCCATTTTGCAGATGAATAAATTGAGGCTCAGAGAGGTTGCCCAAGGTCTGGGATGAGGCCCTAGATTCTGCATTTCCTTTTGTTTGTTTGTTTTTGAGACAGAGTCTCGCTCTGTCCCTAAGGCTGGAGTGCAGTGGTGCAATCTCTGCTCACTGCAATCTTCACCTCCCCGGCTCAAGCTATTCTCCTGCCTCAGCCTCCCAAGTAGCTGGGATTACAGGCGCCCACCATCATGCCCGGCTCATTTGTGTATTTTTAGTGGAGACGGGGTTTCATAACGTTGACCAGGCTGGTCTCGGTCTCCTAATCTCAAATGATCCACCCGCCTTGGCCTCCCAAAGTACTGGGATTACAGGCGTGAGCCACAGCACCCAGCCAGGATTCTGCATTTCTAGTAAGATCCTAGGAGGTACCGATGTTGTCGGTTCATGGACCACATTGAGTTGCTAGGATCAAACCAAACTCTCCTGCCTCGTTAATTTTCCTTTAATTTTTAAATAGGAAACACATTTACCTGGTGTAAAACACCTTTTTTTTTTTTTTAAATGTTGTCTCGCTCTGTCGCCCAGGCTGGAGTGCAGTGGCTGGATCTCGGCTCACTGCAAGCTCCGCCTCCTGGGTTTACGCCATTCTCCTGCCTCAGCCTCCCGAGTAGCTGGGACTACAGGCGCCCGTCACCACACTCAGGTATTTTTTTGTATTTTCAGTAGAGCCAGGGTTTTACTATGTTGGCCAGGCTGGTCTGGAACTCCAAACCCCAGGTGATCCACCCTCCTCAGCATCCTAAAGTGCTGGGATTACAGGCGTGACCCACCACACCCAGCCACTACTTTTATTAGTTTTTTAATGTAACTTTCTGAGGTTTCTCTGTGCCAAAGGAAACAAATAAGATCATGTTTACTCTGCCCTACCTCCTGCCCTTGACAAAAGGTAGCACACTATACCATTTGGCGTGTTGGCTCACACCTGTAATCTCAGCACTTTGGGAGGTTGAGGCGGGCAGATCACTTAGAATTTGGCTAAGTTTATCAGTTTATCTTAGAGATAACTGGACACAGCTAGCAGCTAGCTGACTCACTTGTATTTAGGGTTGCATTATGATAATTTTTTTTTTTTTTTTTTTTTTTTTTTTTTTTTGAGACGGAGTCTCGCTCTGTCGCCCAGGATGGAGTACAGTGGCCGGATCTCAGCTCACTGCAAGCTCCGCCTCCCAGGTTCACGCCATTCTCCTGCCTCAGCCTCCCGAGTAGCTGGGACTACAGGCACCCGCCACCTCGCCCGGCTAATTTTTTTGTATTTTTTAGTAGAGACGGGGTTTCACTGTGCTAGCCAGGATGGTCTCGATCTCCTGACCTCGTGATCCGCCCGTCTCGGCCTCCCAAAGTGCTGGGATTACAGGCGTGAGCCACCGCGCCCAGCCATGATAATTTTTTTTTTGGAGACTGAGTCTCGTTCTGTCGCCCAGGCTGGAGTGCAGTGGTGTGATCTCAGCTCAGTGTGCAACCTGCACTTCCCAGGTTTAAGTAATTCTTCTGCCTCAGCCTCCTGAGTAGCTGGGACTACAGGCGCACGCCGCCACGCCGGCTAATTTTTTGTATTTTAGTAGACACAGGGTTTCACCGTGTTGCCCAGGCTGGTCTCGAACCCCTGAGCTTAGGCAGTCCACCTGCCTCAGCCTCTCAAAGTGCTAGGATTACAGGCGTGAGTCACCACACCTGGCCAGGGTTGCATTTTTATTCCATTGTGTGGATAGGATGTGGCATTGTTTGTTTATTTATTTATTTTTGAGACAGGGTTTCGTTCTCACCCATGCTGGAGGGCAGTGGCGTGATCTAGGCTCACTGCAACCTCTGCCTCCTGGGCTTAAGTGATTCTCCCACCTTAACCTCCCAAGTAGCTGGTACTACAGGCATGTGCTACCACGCCCGTCTAATTTTTTTTTATTTTTGGTAGAGATGGGATTTTGCCATGTTGGCCAGGCTGGTCTCGAACTCCTGGCCTAAAGTGATTAGCCCATCTCGGCCTCCCGAAGTGCTGGGATTACAGGCATGCACCATGGCACCCAGCTGGCTATAGTTTATTTCAATTTAACCATTCACCTCTTGGTGGACATTTGGTTGATTCCCATTTTTCCAGTTGGCCTTTTTTTTTTTCCTTTTAGACGGAGTCTCACTCTGTCGCCAGGCTGGAGTGCAGTGGCGTGATCTCAGCTCACTGCAACCTCCACTTCCCAGGTTCAAGCAATCCTCCTGCCTCAGCCTCCCAAGTAGCTGGGACTACGGGCACATACCACCATGCCCAGCTTTTTGTAATTTTAGTAGAGACAGGGTTTCACCATGTTGGCCAGGATAGTCTTGATCTCTTGGCCTCATGATCCATCTGCCTCAACCTCCCAAAGTGCTGGGATTACAGGTGTGAGCCACCATGCCCAGCCTCAGCTGGCTTTTTCTTTTTCCTTTTTTTTTTCTGAGACAAAGTCTCGCTCTTGTCCCCCAGCCTAGAGTGCAATGGCGCCATCTCAGCTCACTGCAACCTCCACCTCCTGCTTTCAAGCGATTCTCCTGCCTCAGCATCCTGAGTAGCTGGGATTACAGGTGCCTGCCACCACGCCCGGCTAATTTTTGTGTTCTTAGTAGAGACAGGGTTTCACCATGTTGGCCAGGCTTGTCTCGAACTCCTGACCTTAGGTAATCTGCCTGCCTCAGACTCCCAAAGTGCTGGGATTACAGGCATAAACCACTGCGCCTGACTTTTTTTTTTTTTTTTTTTTTTGAGACAAAGTCTCGCACTGTCGTCCAGGCTG
Source organism: Macaca thibetana thibetana (assembly GCF_024542745.1). Classification (NCBI taxonomy): domain Eukaryota; kingdom Metazoa; phylum Chordata; class Mammalia; order Primates; family Cercopithecidae; genus Macaca; species Macaca thibetana. Next base: position 43,065,339 of record NC_065581.1, on the reverse strand, counting down.
GAGTGTAGTGTCGCGATCTCGGGTCACTGCAACCTCTGCCTCCCAGGTTCAGGCAATTCTCCTGCCTCAGCCTCCCAAGTAGCTGGGATTACAGGTGCCCACCACCACACATGGCTAATTTTTTTGTATTTTTAGTAGAGATGGGGTTTCTCTATGTTGGCCAGGCTGGTCTCGAACTCCTGACCTCGTGATCTGCCCACCTTGGCCTCCCAAAGTGCTGGGATTACAAGCGTGAGCCACCGCACCTGGCCACCCAGATGGCCTTTTTAAGCCTTCCACACCTTGGCCATGACCTCCTGGGTAATTCCCAGCTCCCCCATCCTCAGCCCCTGAAGAGGCCTCCTGCCTACCCTCCCCAGATCCTGCAGCCCCCAAATTGCTCTGCACCTTCCCCCTCTCATTTCCTTCCTCCTCAGTTACCTCTCCACTGCCCAGCTCTCCACAGGTGGCTGCCTGTCTCCACAGACTACAGCAACCTGGACTCAAGAACAATGTCTTTAATTTTTCTGGCTCTTTCACAGCCCAGCATGGGGCACACAGTGGCTCTCAAGAATATTAGTTATAGACGGGGTGCAGTGGCTCATGCCTGTAATCCCAGCACTTTGGGATGCCAAGGCCAGTGGATCACCTGAGGTCAGAAGTTCAAGACCAGAATGACCAACATGGTGAAACTCCATCTCTACTAAAAATACAAACATTAGCCAGGCGTGGTGGTGGGCACCTGTAATCCCAGCTACTCGGGAGACTGAGACAGAAGAATTACTTGAACCTGGGAAGTGGAGGTTGCAGTGAGCCGAGATTGCGCCACTGTACTCCAGCCTGGGTGACAGAGCAAGACACCATCTAATAATAATAATAATAATATATAGTAGAAGTTGCAAACAAATGGAACCACTTGGCTGGCAAGGTGGCTCACGCCTATAATTCCAGCATTTTGGGAGGCCAAAGTGGGTAGATTGCTTGAGGTCAGGAGTTCGAGACCAGCCTGGCCAACATGGCAAAACCCCATCTCTACTAAAAATATGAAAATTAGCTGGGCATTGTGGCAGGTACCTGTAGTCCCAGCTACTTGGGAGGCTGAGGCAGGAGAATTGCTTGAGCCTGGGAGGTGGAGGTGGCAGTGAGCTAATATTGCATCACAGTACTCCAGCTGGGTGACAGAGCAAGACTCCATCTCGGGGGGGAAAAAAAAAAAGGAACAAAGAACTAAAGTGACATTGAGGGGATAAATGGGAAATTTTTTTTTTTTTTTTGAGACGGAGTTTCACTCTTGTTGCCCAGGCTGGAGTGCAATGGCGTGATCTTGGCTCACCGCAACCTCTGCCTCCCAGTTTCAAGCGATTCTCCTGCCTCAGCCTCCCTAGTAGCTGGGATTATAGGCACATGCCACCATACGTAGCTAATTTTTTATATTTTTGGTAGAGATGGAGTTTCACCATGTTGGTCAGGCCAGGCTCAAACTCCTGACCTCAGGTGATCCACCTGCCTTGGCCTCCCAACATGCTAGGATTACAGGCGTGAGCCACCGTGCCTGGCAATGTTAGATTTCCTGAGTGTGACAGTTGTATTGTGGCCATGTAGGAGAATGTTCCTACTCTTAGACAATCGATGCTGAAGTACTGGGGGAGGCTAAGAAATGGGCCACAGTATCTACAACTTCCAAGCTTCAGCAAAATGAAAAGGAAAAGAATCCGAGAGAGAGAGAGAGAGAGAGAGAGAGAGAGAGAGAGAGACAGAGAGAGAGAGAACAATTGGTGAATCCAGGGAGAAGGGTATACAGGTGGTCATTGTACAATTCTTTTAAGTTCTCTGAAGGTTTGAAATGTTTCAGAATGAAAAGCTGAGGAAAAACACCTTTCGTGTAAGCTCTGGGGGAAATTGAGGGGAAATGTGGCAGTGGGCCCAGTCCCCAGGAAGCTCAGCAGAAATAGCAACTTGCACCAGCCTGTGGCCCCTCCTGCCTGGAAAACATCAAATTCCACCCACTTGGCCTGCACCTCTGCTCTCAGCATCTTCAGGCAGGCTCTCCCCATCCTCATCAGAGGAAACTTCCCCCATGGATAGCCCCCCCTGGCTTGGTTAGGATGGTACCTCAAGTGCCTTAAAGTACCACTGCTTGTCTCCCTGGAGAGTGAACCCAACCCTAAGTGGGCTCTACCCACTTCAGGTTTTTAAAAATTATATTCACTTAACTTCACAGAAAAAAAAGAATGTGAACCAGGCGCGGTGGCTCATGCCTGTAATCTCAGCACTTTGGGAGGCCGAAGCCGGCGGATCACGAGTTCAGCAGTTCCAGACCCGCCTGGCCAATATGGTGAAAACCTGTCTCTACTAAAAATACAAAAATTAGCCGGGCGTGGTGGTGCATGCCTGTAATCCCAGCTACTCGGGAGGCTGAGGCAGGAGAATCGCTTGAATCCGGGACCGGGAGGTTGCGGTGAGCCGAGATCGCGCCACTGCACTCCAGCCTGGGCAAGGGAGTAAGACTCCGTCGAAAGGAAAAAAAAAAGAAAAGAAAAAGAAAAAGAATGTGACGTACAAGCACAGAATGCCAAGATTTCGTCATTCCACATCCCTGTCAATGAGGATGTTTTTCCACCCTCGTCATCAGATTGGTATATGAGTTTGTCATTTTCTTGCTTTTCCCAGCTTACTTTTCTCTTGTGGGCACTTCCTGATGTTCCCCGAACTCTCACATCCCCACATTTTTGAGGGGCTATAGGATGCCGTGGCGTGCTCGCTTTGGCCATCCATGTCCCTCGTGTTGGACACTAGAGCTGTCCACATGCACCCATACTGACCTGGTCACGAATCGCCTTGAGAGACTGGGAACTCACCCGCCTCCTTCCCCGGACTAGGGGGAAGTGGGGTGAAGGAGGCGTGCCGGGAGGGAACCTGGGGGAGGGGTGGCCCGTCTCCCAGGCTGGGCGTGGGCCGGGCGAGGTCCCCAGCCCACCGGGCCGGGCCAACAATGGCCTGTTGTAGAAGGAGGCGGGAAGGAATGCGGCCTGGGGAGTTGGGCGGCGGCGGGGCGGGGCCCGGTTGAGCGGCTGCCCCTTACCTGGCCAGGTAGCTCGCAGTTCCCGGCAAGCGGCGGCGCCCGCAGCACCTGTCGCCCGGTGCGCGGGCGGGGAGGACGGCGGGGGACATGGCCTGGTAGAGTCCCCTGGGGAGACCGTGCGGAGTTCAGTCCGGGGCAGGGCAGGGCAAGGGAGGGAAGGTCCTTCCCTGGCGCCCCCGCGGGCTGCGGCAGCATGAAAAAGAACCAGACCGTGCAGGGCACCTTCAGCAAACTCTTCGGGAAGAAGCACACCACCAGCCCCAGCACCTCCCTCTACGCCACCAACCCGCCCTGGATCTTCACCCAGGAGGCCCCGGAGGAGGGGACCAGGGGCTTCGGTGAGTGCTCCGGGGACGAAGGGCGCTAGGGCAGGGCCGGCGGCGCTGTCTCCTGGAGGCGCGGAGGGGAGGGACACGTTGGAACCTGCGGACTGGCCAAGAGCAGCCGCCGGGCTGGAGAGGAGGCGTCGCACCGGGGTGTCTGGGAAGGGACGTGCGGTGAGAGAGGTGCGGGAAAAGAGGGGACCCCCCCACCACGGGTAGGTGGGAGAACTTTGCCGCCCCTACCTCTGACCCCAGGCCCTCCTTGGAGGTGTTTAATTCCCCACTTGGCGAATCCGATGCTTGTGTTACTGTTAGCGGGACGGCTTCCGGAGGTTTGCGGTATCTCCCCCGACCCCCACCGTACAACACCCCCATTCTGGCTGAAGCAAAAGTTTTCCTGGAGAATGGGGGCTAAGGAGCGTTCTCCTCCCTCACCCTTTGCACTCCCTGTTTCCCCAACCCACGTGGCAGAGAGGGGGCTGCTCTCTGGGTGCTCACAAACTTGGCTCTGGCTAGGTGAGGCCCAGGAAAAAACAACAGGCGCAGCTGCTACCAGGTTACCAGCCTGTTTGTGACACCAAGTCACTTATTGGGGCCACAGGCTCCTGCCAGGTCAACCTGGGACCTGGGCTGTCTCTGGGCTAACACCGAGGAGCCAGAAATGGGACAGTGGAGGCCAAGGAACCCTCTCCCTGACTGCCAGCTGCCGCTCTCCCCGGAATCAGACTGGTGTGTCTCTGCAGGCCTCTAAAAACACCGCCCTGGCTTATCCCCAGGCTCTGGCTGTGGGTCATCTTATCATTGCCTCATTTTGCAATTTGTATTCTCTATAACTAGGGGAAACCAGCGGCTAGAGACAGAAATCCATTTCTTGTGTATGACATGTGACTCTGGAACCCCCAGGTTGGGGGTGGGTGGCTTCTAGGCCCAAGGAAGGACACCCATCACTGCTTAAGCTTGCCTGCCTTCATTCTCACCATATTATCTTCACTGATCTTTATAGCCACTGTGCTGGGACCCACAGTGGATGTCATAGCCTTGGTGCCTGCTGTTGGACTCAGTTCAGCACCCAGGTTGCCACAGCCAGGACACAAGGCACCGTGGATACAGCCAGGACACAAGGCACCGTGGATAGGAGCAGGAAGGGCAAAGTGTCGCCTCTTCCTGGCACAGGGATCTCAGATCCGGAGTGAACAGAACTAACCATATGCCATTTAGTCCTTTCTGAGCCTTTGCTATAAACGATTATTAAGCATAAAAGCAGAGGAGAGAGATGACCTCTGAGTGGAACTAGCGTTCGAGCTGAGAGGAAAGGGCATTCCTGGCAAAACAAATAGTAGAAGCAAAGACCAGGAGGAGCAGGGCAAGTGGAGGCATGGTGTAGGCACTCCCAGACACAGGTGTGCAGGGAAGTGCCTGTGAGCCAGGACACTTTCCCTCTCAACGGAGGCACCATGGAAAGAGCATTTATCATTCCCTTCTTAGGTGCAAGATGCCATTCTAAAATCTTTGTGTTACAGATTCATTGAAATCTCATCTGGAGTCTGGCACTATTATTATCATTCCTGTTTGACAGATGAGGAGACTGAGGCACAGGGAGATTAAATAATATGCCCAAGATCACACAGCTTTCAATGCTGGAGGCAGCATTTTTCTAAGCCCACAATTTAATGATTTTTAGTAGACTGTTTACACAGAGTTGTGCAACTATCACCACCATCTGGTTTTAGAACATTTCCATGACCTCCAAAATCTCCCTTATGAGGCAGAACCAATATTTGAACCCAGGCAGTCAGGCTCCAGAGATCACATGCTTAGCGGGTTTGCTGAATTAACTCTGCAGAGGAAGGCGATCCAATGGTGAATTTTACTTGAGGGGCATCTATGTGGAAAATACCACACACACACACCCTTCCTCCCTCAAGGGGAGACCTCAGCCATGCCTCTCAGCCCCTTCTGCATTTTGCCTAGGCTGTGCAGGCTGCTAGTGGGCATCAGCGCCTCTGGTGAGGGAAGAGGGCCTGGTCCCCTGTCACCTTCAGCCAGCTGCTGCCCTCATCAGCCTGGGCAGAGCTGGAGCCCAAAGGACAGCTCCTCCCGTTCCTCAAGGCAGGGCTGGGCCTCCAGCTGACTCAGCTTGGTCTTGCCTGCACAGGGAGTGGTGGAAAACATCATGCGTCCAGCAGAACAGCGCCCCAGTGTTTCCGGGGTGTTCCCTGGGGTGCCACTGGGCGTGGCAGAAGTCCTCCTCCCTGCTCTGCTTGGAGTTAGGGAGAGGAGGGACCAGTGTTGGGGATTCTGTGATGGGACGCAGGTGCAGCCCTGACTTGGCATCCTGTCTCTGTCAATACGTGGGGCTGAGCACTCTCTGGGCCTCAGTTTTTTCTTCTGTTAAAGGGGATAGTGTCCAGGCTGCCTGCAGGGTAACTGCCTGAAGCGGTATTTATGGCAGTGCTTTGAAAAGCATTAAAACGAAAAACTCTAAAGCAGAGTGTCCAATCTTTTGGCTTTCCTGGGTCACACTGGAAGAAGAATTGTCTTGGGCCACACAAAATACACTGACACTAATGATAGCTGATGAGCTAAAAAACAAAACAAAAAAATGCAAAAAAAAAAAAAAATGCCTCATAATATTTTAAGAAAGTTGACAAATTTGTGTTGGGCCACCAGTTGGACAAGCTTGCTCTAAAGCAAGCATTGGCACACTACAGTCCTGGCTCCATTCTGGCCCATGGCCTGCTTTGGGGAATAAAGTTTTGTTAGAACATAGCCAACTATGCCCCTCATTTACATATGGTCTATGGCTAGAGTTGAGTAGCTACAAAAGAGACCTTATGGCCTGCAAAGGCTAAAATATTTACTATTTGGCCCTGCACAGAAAAAGTTTACTGGCCCCTGCTCCAAGGCGTGATTTATTACTGTGAGATCATTCCCAGCATGGAGCACTTCCTGCCCCTGCCTGCTTCAGCTCCTCTTCCTAACACTGTAGACTAGAGGGAACTGAGCCATGACAAGGCTATTTCAAATGTCTCACAGAGAGTGGGATTAGAGTTCCATGGGGCCCCTGAGTCTGTGACATTCCCCTTGAGCCTGGGGTGAGATGCTGGCGATATCCAGCCCTTGGAGAACAGGTGGTGGAATGGAAGGGAGAAAAATCAATGTAGGGATGTGTAAGGGAATGAAGCAGTAATCAACCGTTTGCTCTGTGGTTGCAGCCATGTAAAAATCTGTTTGCACAAGGGTAGGCTGGGTACAGAGGGTAAATGCAAACAGTCATGTGAGGGTGGTGACGAGCAAATTTTTCTTTACAGAATTTCTCTAATATGTATTCCAGCAATTAGGAGGCCTTCACTGAATACATTTGCAATCCTAAGGAAGTCTTCTGCCCTCTCCCAGCCCAAGCAAGGCCACACGATTGTGTGTGTGTTTTTTTTAAATGCATGAGAAAGCAGAGATGTGGATCTTTGCAAATCCCAAGATAAGGGACTGGGCTGCTACTGGAGACAAAGCTGCCAGTCACTCAGGACTCCTCCCTTGCGTCTTGGATTAACTGAGCCAAGATTCTTTATCTACCACCACTGCACCCGCCACCAGCAATGGGACACCCTTGTTTGCTAGAGGACTCTCTTTCCTGCCCTGTTCCTCTAAATGGGACGGCTCACAGCTACCGCAGACATTTATTTGAAATGCAGATTCTGGGCCGGGTGCAGCGTCTCACGCCTGTAATCCCAGCACTTTGGGAGGCTGAGGCAGGTGGATCACGTGAGCTCAGGAGTTTGAGACCAGCCTGGGCAACATGGCAAGACCCTTTCATCTCTATTAAAAATACAAAAATTAGCCAGGCTTGGTGGCATGTGCCTGTAGCTGCAGCTACTCAGGAGGCTGAGGCGGGGGAACTGCTCGAGTTCAGGAGGCAGAAGTTGCAGTAAGCCAAGATCGCACCACTGCACTCCAGCCTTGGTGGCAGAGCGAGACCCTGTTTCAAAACAAAAAACAAAAACCAAAACAACCCCAGCACTTTGGGAGGCCAAGGCAGGAGGATTGCTTGAGCCTGGAAGATAGAGGCTGCAGTGAGCTATGATGGCATCATTGCACTACAGCCTGGGTGACAGAGCGAGATCCTATCCTCCCCACTTCAAAAATAATTAATTAGTCGGCCGGGCGCGGTGGCTCAAGCCTGTAATCCCAGCACTTTGGGAGGCCGAGACGGGCAGATCACGAGGTCAGGAGATCGAGACCATCCTGGCGAACACGGTGAAACCCCGTCTCTACTAAAAAAAAATACAAAAAACTAGCCGGGCGAGGTGGCGGGCGCCTGTGGTCCCAGCTACTCGGGAGGCTGAGGCAGGAGAATGGCGTAAGCCCGGGAGGCGGAGCTTGCAGTGAGCCGAGATCGCACCACTGCACTCCAGCCCGGGCGACAGAGCGAGACTCCGTCTCAAAAAAAAAATAAAAATAAAAATAAAAATAAAATAATTAATTAATTTCAGATTCCTAGGGTCCCACCTCAGGCACAGGAAGTCAGAATCTCTGGGCTAGGGTCTGGGCTCTGGGGGTTTTTTGAGACGGAGTCTCACTCTGTTGCCAGGCTGGAGCGCAGTGGCACAATCTCGGCTCACTGCAACCTTCTGCCTCCCAGGTTCAAGCGATTCTCCTGCCTCAGCCTCCCCTGCCCACGCCACCACACATCTATTTTTGTATTTTTAGTAGAGACGAGGTTTCACCATGTTGGCCAGGATGGTCCTTGACCTCTTGATCCGCCCACCTGGGCCCCCCAAAGTGCTAGGATTTACAGGCGTGAGCCACCGCACCCAGCCTTTAGGCTCTGGGTTTTTAGCCAGCTTCAGGGGAATTGTTTTGTGCAGGAAGATATGAGAATCCTGGTATTTCCTTCCCCACATGAAGCCAGGCTATTCTCTTTCCCTTTAGGACTCCCTGCAGGCCACATGGTAGGTTCTACATAAATATGGAAAGAATGTGGCCAGCTCCTTATCAGGAGGACCCTAGTGCCCTCTGGTGTGGCTGCAGTTTCTGGTGTTCCTGTTCCCTGGGTCTCCTGGCCCTGTGCTTCAGGTCCTGCTAAAGGGTGGGAAACTCCCACCTCTTACCCCTGGAGCCAGACGCTGAGCACTTATTTCCCCCCAGGGCCAGGCTGGCACCAGCCTACCAACTTTTGTTTACTCCTGTCCCCTGGAGGTGTGCTGTGGTTTGCCAGCAGTCCAGTGCACACATATACACCCTCGGCTGCCCCATTATATAAGCTTCTCTTGTCACTCTAGTTCAACTTCAGAAAGCCAGGCCTGCCTTTGACCCCTACAGACCAGCTACAAGGTGCCCCTTCTCTCCTAGCCAATAGAGTAATGACAGTAATGCAATTATTATCACCAGACTCTGGAGTAAAAGCTTTGTATGTCTTCTCAGTTGAGGAAACAGACTCAGAAGGAAGGCTTAGGTAGGTGAAATGACTCAGTCATTCCAGTCTGGTGTAGCTCAAACATCAAAGTGCATCCAGTCATCTGGAATCTTGTTAAGATTAGATTTGTTTCGGTAGTTTCGGGATGAAGGGAGAGTCAGTATTTCTCACAAGTTCTGGGGTCTGCACACTGAGTGGCAAGTCCTAGCTTGGAAGAAGAGGGCCCTGTTCACTCTGCTCCTCCCTCTTAGTCCCCACATGCAGGGTTGTGGGGGGCGGCGTCCAAGACTCCTTTTCTGTTCCCTCCTCCTCTACTCTGTGGCTCCCTGCCCCTCCTCCCCTCCACCCCAGCCCAACCTTCAGCGTCCGCTCTGCCTTGGACAAAGGCCTCTCTCTGGTCCTCAGGTCAGGCCTGCTGGGACTTGCTGGGAAAGACTGGCCTTTTTAGGCTCCTGTCATGTGGACTTGCTAATTAGCAAGAAAAGGCCTCATTAACGCCATTTGTGAGTTACATTCACATAGGGCCGCCCCCGCTGCTTCCCTGAAAGGCAGGGGCTCCCCTAGTGGCCGATAATTGGATGCCACACTTCATACTTCACTGTCCAGCACCCCCATTCTATATCTACAGTGAGGTAGAAGTAGAAAGAGGTCTGTTTTGGGATTCTGGGTTACTCTTAGTCAAGGCAAAAACTCCCCAAGCTAAGGCCGGAATCCTCCTAAGCCCCAGGAATCCAATCAGACCTGTAGCCAGTGCTCCTGAGGTCATTTAGGGGCTCCTGGCAATTTGGGGCCCCAGCCCTCCTCCCACTCCAGCTAGCTTCCTTCCCTCTCCTGATTTTGGGAGGCTTCTGGAAAAGTATCATCCTCATTTTACAGGTGGGGAAACTAAGCCCGACAAAGTGCTCAATGTCCTCAGGTGTTATATGGATGTGAATCCAGATATGATTCCTAGGCCCATTTCCTCCCCTCCAGGCCTTACCAACTTTCAAGTCTCATTCAGGAAAAACAAGAGATGGAGGGGAGAGACGCTGAATCCCTGCATTCCCTCCCTGCCATGCTGGCTATGACCCGAGGGAATCAGAGTCTGGAGTCAGGTTGCCTGGGCTGGAATCCCGGCCCCTTTGACTCACCAGCTGTGGGACCTTAGGCAAGGGACTTAACCTCTCTGAGCCTCAGTTTCCTCACCTGCAAATTGGGAATAATAAGGGTACTACCCCCATGGGGTGGTGAGGGCTTAATAGATGTTAAGACATTTAAATATTTAATTAATCAAATTAATTTTCTCGCTAGTTTGGACCTAGCTAGAATTTTGGGAAAGAGCTAAATAACTGTCCCAGAATCTTTCTGACCTCAGCCTCCATGGAGATCCATGAGCAGCTTCGGGGCTGGAGGAGGTAGAACATTTCTTCCAACCCTGAACTCTGTGAGCAAAGAAATGCAGAAGACTTGGCCGGGCGCGGTGGCTCAAGCCTGTAATCCCAGCACTTTGGGAGGCCGAGACGGGCGGATCACGAGGTCAGGAGTTCGAGACCATCCTGGCTAACACGGTGAAACCCCGTCTCTACTAAAAAATACAAAAAACTAGCCGGGTGAGGTGGCGGGCGCCTGTAGTCCCGGCTACTCGGGAGGCTGAGGCAGGAGAATGGCGTAAAAACCCGGGAGGCGGAGCTTGCAGTGAGCTGAGACCCGGCCACTGCACTCCAGCCTGGGCGACACAGCGAGACTCCGTCTCAAAAAAAAAAAAAAAAAAGAAATGCAGAAGACTCAGTGAGGCTCCCCTCCTCGGGGAGCAAGGGAGAAAAGAAGGGCTGGGCCTCCCGCAGCAGCGTGTACCTAGCTCTCAGCTCGCCTGGAGCTGGCCCACCTGCCACATTTAACACATACCCCAGCCCAGGCTGAGAGAGCCAGGTCTGCCTGTTGGGGAGAGGCAGGGAGCCACGTGCCATATGTAAGGCACTGCAAGTCAGGGGCCCTGTTTAACCCCTGCTTGGTGACCTTGGTCCAGCCCCTCCCACTCTGGGCTGCTGCAAAGAGGGTTATTGAGAAGAGTCCCAGGCATCAGGACTCAGGGTGGACCCTAACAAGAAAGCAAAGGGCCGCCTGCTTGCCGGTGGCTGTCCCCCATGGGGACAGGTGTCACCAAGATTTGCAAGTGACACAGCCCAGCTCAAGCTCACAGCCCAAACTCTTGGTGGAGGGAAGTAAGGTGGAGCAGAGAGAGAATGATGATGATGACGATAACAATAACTAGCCCTCCCAATTATTATTATTATTTTTTTTGAGACGGAGTCGCACTCTGTTGCCCAGGCTGGAGTGCAGTGGCACAATCTCAGCTCACTACAACCTCTGCCTCCCCAGTTCAAGTGATTCTCCTGCCTCAGCCTATCCTGAGTAGCTGGGATTACAGGCGCCTGCCACCACGCCCAGCTAATTTTTGTATTTTTAGTAGAGAAGATGGGGTTTCACCACATTAGCCAGGCTGGTCTTTTTTTTTTTTTTTTTTTTAAGGTGGACTTTCGCTCTTGTCACCCGGGCTGGAGTGCAATGGCGCAATCTCGGCTCACTGCAACCTCCGCCTCCCCAGTTCAAGCAATTTCTCCTGCCTCAGACTCCTAAGTAGCTGGGGTTACAGTGCCCACCACCACACCCAGCTAATTTTTGTATTTTTAGTGGAGACGGGGTTTCACCATGTTGGCCAGGCTGGTCTCCAACTCCTGACCTCAGGTGATCCACCCACCTTGGCCTCCCAAAGTGCTGGGATTACAGGCATGAGCTACTGTGTCTGGCCACCAGGCTGATCTTGAACTCCTGACCTCAAGTAATCCACCTGCCTTGGCCTCCCAAAGTGCTGAGATTACAGGTGTGAACCATCACACCCAGTCAACCCTCCCAATTATCAAGCACAAATATCTGCTAGGCACTGTGCTGATGACTTTTGCATGCTTTCTCTCACTCAGCCTCACATCAGCCTGCCCAGCAGAGACCACTGTTCACATGTACAAAGATAAAGAGACAGCCTCAGAGAGACCTAGTGAGACTGCCAGGATCCCACAGTTAAGTGATGGAGCCGGAACCGGAACCCACGTTCAGCTGGGCTCTAAACCCGTAGCCTAGACCCCACAAGGTCCTGCCTCCCGTCCCAGCCAGGAGCTGTCCTACTGCTGGGTGTTTCCGGCCAGGACAGAACCTCAGCCATGGTCTCCTCACACCCAGGCAGCCTCAGCCACAACTCTGCTGCCCTCAGGCCCATGGCAGAGCCAGGTTCTCCTGAGGGAGAAGGGGCAGGAGGGGAGCTGCCTGTACCCAGGTTGAAATCTGGGGTGAGGTCTCCTGCTTGGCACCAGGAATTGTTTTTGGAACAGGTTTTTGGATGTTAGATGGTATTAATATTTATGTCAACTCAAATCCTTGAGGGGGTGTAAATGGAAGCAAAGCCCTACCTTCATTTCCCATCCTTCTATGAGGGAGAAATTGTTAGGGAGAAAATCTAAAGTAATCCTATGCATAATCTTGTCATAAATAGGATTCCATTTGGGGGGAAATTGGGTTCATTTAAAGATCAGGTTTGGGTCAATTGAGGCAGACCTGGATTTACCCCTATTTTATCACGCATTATTTGCATGTGAGTTTGTCAGAAGCTTCAGTTTGTATCTTGACAGGACTGTGGTCCATCTGGGGCTCAGGCCTTGCTCAGAACCTGCTGCTGGGGTCTCACAAGGCTTCCCGGCTGCTGGAATTGCCCTGGGGCTCTCTTTCTCTGGAAGCTCCTGGGTCCAGGGGCATCTGCCTTCCTTTTCCAGCTTTCTGAATCTCACCTGGATGTTCCAGTGCTACCTCTCTGGTCCGTGCATGTAGCAAGCATAAAACCTCTGAGATCCCTAAAGACCTTTCCAGAAAAAGCCAGACATCTAGGGAGTTTGCAAGTTTCAGAGTGGATGAGACACGGGGCTGTGCCCCTCTTTCTCATTGCAGCTTGTTCTGAGAGCAAATCATCCAGCTTCCTCTCCAGGCACCCACTTCACCTCTTCCTCATCCCTCCTTCCTCAAGGGACGCCAGGATGTTCCTAGCCCTCCTTTAGCTCCTCGACTGAGGAGGGAGCTGCTTCTCAGGAAGGCCTCAGCATCCCTGACCTGTGATCTGAGCAATGTTCGTCACTTCCAATAAGAAATTCCCAAGGTTGAGCTCTGTTGTCTGTCAAGTTTTGAGCCTTGACCTTAAGGCTGGGAAGACCCCAGTCCTGACCTTGAATGCTTTGAAGATCTAGCTGATGGAGATGGACCCACGCACCTCACCTCATACTGTGCCCCCACCCAGCAGGAGCTGGGCCAGGACTGAGGGCCCCGAGAATTGGCCTGATTCCAGCCACATCTGCTTTTCTTTTTTTGATTTTATTTTTGAGACACAGTCTCGCTCTGTCACCCAGGCTGGAGTACACTGGCACAATCTCAGCTCACTACAACCTCTGCTTCCCAGTTCAAGCGATTCTCCTGCCTCAGCCTCCTGAGTAGCTGGGATTACAGGCGCCCACCACCACACCCAGCTAATTTTTGTATTTTTAGTAGAGACAGAGTTTCACCATAGTGGCCAGGCTGGTCTTGAACTCCTAACCTCATGATCCACCCACCTCGGCCTCCCAAAGTGCTGGGATTATAGGCGTGAGCCGCCACGCCCAGCCCCACACCTCCTTTTCTTATTTTATTATTATTATTATTATTGAGACAGAGTCTCACCCTGTGGCTCAGACTGGAGTGCAGTGGCGATCTCGGCTCACTGCAACCTCCGCCTCCCTGGTTCAAGTGATTCTCCAGCCTCAGCCTTCTGAGTAGCTGGGACTACGGTGCGTGCCACCACACCTGGCTAATTTTTTGTATTTTTAGTAGAGATGAGGTTTCACTGTGTTAGCCACGATGGTCTCGATCTCCCGACCTCGTGATCTACCCACCTCGGCCTCCCAAAGTGCTGGGATTACAGATGTGAGCCACCGCACCCAGCCCCTTTTCTTATTTTGATAACAAATTTACTATTTTACAATTCTGCAGGTCATAACTCTGACACAGGTCTCAGTGGGCTCAATTAAGGTGTTGGCAAGACTTTGTTCCTCTCTGGAGGCTCCAGGAGAGTCTGTTTCCTTGCCTGTTCTGGCTGCTAGAGGCAGCCCACAGTCCTTGGCCAGTAGCCGCCTTCCATCTTCAAAGCCAGCCGTGGCGGCCGAGCCCCTCTCACAGCGCATCACCCCACCTCTGCTTCCGTAACATGTTTCCCTCTCTGACTCCTCTTCAGACTGGGAAATCAAATCTCATTTTCCAGAGGTGCCTGGTGGGGAGAGGAGCCACCTGGGCCTTCCAGACCGGCCTCAACCACAGCCACTACCCTTCTATATGTTTTACAGAGAACAGTTATATTCTTAGAAAGGATTTCACTGCTTGAAACAACCACAAAGGAAGCAAAACAACAGTGGCTCAGAGTCAGGGCTGAGTCATGGGATCTGTGAGGCGGTTAGAGCGCCTGCTTGAGGGTCAGACGGCCACAGTTCAGATCTGACTCCATCCTGACCAGCAGGCTTCAAACAAGCTGCGTCACCTCCCGCTGCTTCCCAGAGCTGCTCGCTGGCCAGAGCCAAGCCAAGCCTTCCTCAGCCCTGTACACGGTGGGGTTATGACTCTTCCCTTTGGGGGTGTGTGTATGGTGGTTTAGAAGTCAGGCCCTTGAGGGAGACCCTGGCTTCAACACTTACTCTGAGGCTTTGGGCAAGTTATTTGACCCCCTTGTGCCTCGGTTTCCTCATCTGTAAAACAGGGATAATGACCGTACCAATTTGCATGGGGCCGTTTTGAGAATTAAATGAATGAATAATGTGTAAGGTGCTTGGAACAGTGTCCGGATCATTACAGGTGCTCAGTAGGCCGGGCATGTGGCTCACACCGGTAATCCCAGCACTTTGGGAGGCCGAGGTGGGTGGATCACCTGAATTCAGGAGTTTGAGACCAGCCTGGCCAACATGGTGAAACCCTGTCTCTACTAAAAATACAAAAATTAGCTGGGCATGGTGGCACTGGCGCACACCTGTAATCCTAACTACTCGGGAGGCTGAGGCAGGAGAATTGCTTGAACCCAGGAGGCACAGGTTGCAGTGAGCCAAGATCATGCCACTGTACTCCAGCCTGAGTGACAGAGCAAGGGGATCTGCGGTGGCTCAGGCCTGTTGTCCCAGCGCATAAGGAGGTGAGACTAGGCTTTCAAGGCCAGCCTGGGCAACATAGAAACCTCTCATCTATATAACCAAAAAAAAAAAAAAAGACTCTGGCCGGGCACGGTGGCTCAAGCATGTAATCCCAGCACTTTGGGAGACCGAGACGGGCGGATCACGAGGTCAGGAGATCGAGACCATCCTGGCTAACACGGTGAAACCCCGTCTCTACTAAAAAATACAAAAAACTAGCCGGGCGTGGTGGCGGCGCCTGTAGTCCCAGCTACTTGGGAGGCTGA
Source organism: Macaca thibetana thibetana (assembly GCF_024542745.1). NCBI lineage: Eukaryota > Metazoa > Chordata > Mammalia > Primates > Cercopithecidae > Macaca > Macaca thibetana. Next base: position 43,050,055 of record NC_065581.1, on the reverse strand, counting down.
GGCAGGAGAATGGCGGGAACCCGGGAGGCGGAGCTTGCAGTGAGCTGAGATCGCGCCACTGCACTCCGGCCTGGGCGACAGAGCGAGACTCCGTCTCAAAAAAAAAAAAAAAAAAAAGACTCCGTCTCAAAAATAAAGATTAAAAAAAAAAAGGTGCTCAGTAAGTTTTTACCCTTCATTATTATTACTATTACAGTTATCATCCTTGCCAAGTTGCTCAGATATAACACTTCTAAAGCTCGTAGGCACCCAATAAGAGTAGCCATTAATATGACAATAACTCAACTGTAGGAAGGAGGCTCCCTAGATCCCAACATCGGTGCAGAGATGAAATGAAATGATTAGAGCCCTGCCTAGGAGCGTGGCTCTCATGCAGTCCCTGTGGCAATCCTCACCCACCCCCAGTCCTGTTAAGGGTCCAGGTAGCCACATCACGTCAGGTCTAGGGCCTTGGCATCCACACAGCACTCTCTAGAGAATGCCCCAGGAGATCCCGGTGTCAACACGCAGACTCTCGGAAGTGAGGGAATCGGGGGCTCTTGTGGTAGCTGTTGGGTGTGAGCTACTTTTTTTGTTTCCCATGGGGTCAGATCTTACAGCTCCCTCCCCCATGCCCCGTCCGATCTTGGTCTGCAGCCTCAGGCATGGAGCCTGGCAACTGGGACTGGAAAATCATATTTGCCCAGAGTGCACGGGGCAGGGCAGTGCTGGGAACTGGAATTTCCAGAGATGCGCAGAGCACACAGAGAACCCAACGTTCGGGCTCCATTTGAGAGGTGGAGAAGCTTGAGTGTCCCAGCCAGCTTCCTGCCTTGGGAGGGCTGCACACCGAGGACACCACCTCCAGCTGCTGGAGCCCTCCCAGGAGTCTCCCTGTCACATCCAAAGCCCAGATGCTCACATGGGGTGCTGGGATTTGGGATGGATGTAGTCTGATCCCAGGATCTTCCTAACAAGCCCAGTCTCTTTCGAATAAATCATTTGGCTTTCTTGCAATTTTCTCCTAAAGTCACGTACAAGGAGAAAAGTAATCATGATTAACTCAATGTCCCAGTGAGACTTCTGGCTAACTGGGATTCTGACCTTTCTTCTCTCCTCTCTGGCTATCGGGGAAAGTCCTCCACACCTCGTTAAATGGACGAAAGCCCTCTTTGCTCACAAGCCACACAGCAGGAGGGCCACAGCGATCCCTGCCAAGGGAGTGTGAATTTCTTGTCAGTGTGTATCAACAGTCATGAGGGAGTTGAGAAAGGGATGTGATGTGATGTGAGTGGCCCCTCACACCCTCCCACTGCCATAGAGCAGCACGGAGCACAGGCTCAGTAACTGGAGGAAGAGGAAGGTCCTTCATATCATCTTCCTACAGGGGAAACAAGCATGTTTGCTGAGCACTTACTCTGCCCTGGCCACACTCACTCCTCACGACAGTGCTCTACGGCACTGTCATCACTCCCACTGTACAGATGGGAAAACTGAGACCCAGAGAGGTTAAGCCATGTGAGCAGTCAGCGGCAGAGCTGGGATGTTTTAACCAGGTCACACTGACCCTACCGTACCGTTTTTTCTGCTCTGCCCTCCAGGGTTCGTTAAAGAAAGCCATGTACACAAGCATCTGTGGTTTGGTAGTCAGGGAAATCTTGAGTTAAGGAGTCCAGATGATGGAATATTGGCCCCTGGGGGCAGCAGGTGGCTTCATCTGCTCTGCATGTTTCAGATTAGAAATTTAAACACTCGAGGGAAAAGCCGGCTTGTTTTCCCCCCTCTCTCAGAGATAAGCTTCGGCTGGGCCCTTAGCCGGGCTCCCTGGGCTCCGAAAACAAGGGACCATTGCTGTGGGAGAGAAGGCTCAGGATCAATGCAGGGTGGTGGCTGTGGATTGGGAGAGAGATGGCTGCAGGGGGCTGAAAGCCCCAGGAACATCGAGTCCCTCACCCAGCGCCACCTCAGCTGGCCCCATTAGCGCACATCTCATCCATAAGATCTGATTATGTCAGAGGCGCTTAGCTGAGTCCAACACTGGGGGACACGCGGGCCCTGGCTTTCCTCACTGGGAGCTGAAGGGCAGATTAAACTTGGGTGACCGGATGCCTTGGATCTCCAGCTTATAGTGTCCCCTCACTTGTGTTCTCTAGATGGCATCTATTATGGAGACAATCGGTTTAACACAGTGAGCGAGTCAGGAACAGCCACGCTGAAAGCTCGGCCAAGAGTCCGGCCCCTGCTGACCTTCCTTCCGCTGGTGAGTACGATTCTGCTCTGAGGTTGGAGGGTCTGCTCTGGGTGGGGACACCAGGCCTGCCCCAGCCTGAGTGGACATCAGCTGCACCCTCCACCCACCCCTTCCTTCCTGATGCTGACCCGGTGGGAAGGGGGGCTACTGGAAGGAGGCATGGCCGAGGCTCACAGCAGGAAGTTTAGGATTAGGGATGCCAGCTCGTTCAGGGCCAAGCCCAAGGAGAAGTTATGGAGAACTTGTGTGCAGGAGTGATACAGCAGTGGGTACCCTCAGCCAAGCAGGGTTCATTTTCCACAGTCACTGATGACTGTCTGCTTTGTGCCAGGCCCTGCATTAGGTGCTGGATACAGAGATGACTGGGCCAGCGTTGCTGTTCTCAAGGAGCTCCCTGCCCACTGCAGGAGACAAATATATTTTGCTTAACCCAGTATATTCAAAAGAGTGTCACTGTGGCAGGCATGCTGGCTCACACCTACAATCCCAGAACTTTGGGAGGCCAAGATGGGTGGATCACGAGGTCAGGAGATTGAGACCATCCTAGCTAACACGGTGAAACCCTGTCTCTACTAAATATACAAAAAAAAAATAGTTGGGTGTGGTGGCAAGCACCTGTAGTCCCAGCTATTCGGGAGGCTGAGGCAGAAGAATGGTGTGGACCCGGAAGGCGGAGCTTGTGAGCTGAGATCGCACCACTGCACTCCAGCCTGGGTGACAGAGCAAGACTCTATCTCAAAAGAAAAAAGAAAAGTGTCATAACAACATTTAATCAATATAAAAAATACTAATGGGCTATTTTACATTCTTTTTTTCATACTAAGTCTTAAAAATCTGGGCCGGGTGCGGTGGCTCACGCCTGTAATCTCAGCACTTTGGGAGGCTGAGGTGGGCGGATCACAAGGTCAGGAGTTTGAGACCAGCCTGGCCAATATGGTGAAACCCCATCTCTACTAAAAATACAAAAAAAAAAAAAAAAAAAAAAATTAGCCAGGCGTGGTGATGGATGTCTGTAGTTCCAGCTACTCAGGAGGCTAAGGCACGAGAATCGCTTGAACCCGGGAGGCAGAGGTTGTAGTGAGCCGAGATCAGGCCACTGCACGCCAGTCTGGGAGACAGAGCAAGACTCTGTCTCAAAAAAAAAAAAAAAAAAAAAAAATCTGGTGTACTACTTATATAGCACATCCCGCTTCCGACTGAGACATGTTAAGTGCTCAATGGCTGCTTGTGGCCAGTGGCTGCTGTACTAGACAGCCCAGGCCAGAGCCAGTCTAAACACCAGGCTCCTAGATTTGAGGCTCACTCCTGTCTGTCGGACCTGGGTCATGGTTGGCACAATGCTGCCACCGGGGTCACGGCATCCTCTTGCCTCCATGAGGGTTTAGTACTGCCTGGACTGAAAGGCCCCTTGCCCTGGTCTGAGCTCTCAGGAGTCTGTTAGACTTCATGGCACCCCACACATTCATCCTGGGTCCCCATACCTCCTGCCTAGCACTGCCTGGCACAACCACCTTCCTCTCCCCATCACCAATTTTTTCTGCTATGTCCAACCTCAACAATCAGACCTAAGATTCTAGATGGGACAGAGGCAGTCTTACATTCTCCTTGCTGCATTTCTAAGGCCTCTCTGTGGAGGGCTGAGCACACAGATCTCTGGGAACACAACTTTAAATAATTTATTTTCTGCTTATAAAAGCAATTTGTGGACAATATAGATAAATACAGAAAGAGCAACACCACCAACAACAAGGTATAAATCAAATAAGTCAGCTTGGAATCCTAGCACTTTGGAAGGCCAAGGTGGGAGGATCACTTGAGGCCAGGAGTTCAAGACTAGCCTGGGCAATATAGCCCAACCCTATCTCTACAAAAAATTTAAAAATTAGTCAGTTGTGGTGGTGTGTGCCTATACTCCCAGCTACTTGGGAGGCTGAGGCAGGAGGATGGCTTGAGCTCAGGAGGTTGAGGCTTCAGTGAGCTATGATTGCACTACTGCATTTCAGCCTGGGTGACAGAGTGAGACCCTGTCTTAAAAACAAAGAAAAAAAAATGAGTCAGCCCCTAACTTTGTTTCCAGAGAATGCATAAAACTCTGACAGAAGTGATTGCACCCATAAATGCAGATAAAATCAGTTTGAAATATTCCTTTTTTTTTTTCCAGACTGAGTTTTGCTCTTGTCACCCAGGCTGGAGTGGTGCAATGGTGCAATCTCGGCTCCCTGCAACCTCCACCTCCCAGGTTTAAGCGATTCTCCTGCCTCAACCTCCCAAGTAGCTGTGATTACAGGCGCCCACCACCACTCCCAGCATTTTTTTTTTGTATTTTTAGTAGAGACTGGGTTTCATCATGTTGGCCAGGCTGGACTCACCTGGTCTCCTGACCTCTGGTGATCCACCCACTTCAGTTTCCAAAGTGCTGAGATTACAGGCTGAACCACCGTGCCCAGCCTGAAATATTCTATATTGGGAGGTTAATTAGATTCTCTCCTGTCACTTACCCTCAACACACATACCCAGATTCACAGCAGTGTGGGCCCAGAGTTGACATACCTCTACCAGTCGGTAAAATACTAAAACATTCATCTGTAAAATGGGAATAAAAAAAAAAATTACTGAAATACGGCCAGGCGTGGTGGCTCACTCCTGTAATCCCAGCACTTTGGGGGGCCGAAGTGAGCGGATCATGAGGTCAGGAGTTCGAGACCAGCTTGGCCAACGTGGTGAAACCCCGTCTGTACTAAAAATACAAAAATTAGCCAGGTATGGTGGCACGCACCTGTAATCCCAGGTACTCAGGAGGCTGAGGTAGGAGAATTGCTTGAACCTGGAGGCAGAGGTTGCAGTGAGCTGAGATGGCACCACTGTACTCCAGCCTGGACGAGAGAGCAAGACTCTGTCTCAAAAACAAACAAACAAAAAAACACGACGGAAATACTTCTCTACAGAGTAGAAATGGCTGTTGCCCCTGGAGTGGTTCCTGCTGTCCTGCCCCTCCCCTAGATTGGACCACCCTCAAAAGCAGCAACTAAAGAGTTAATGTGGTCCCAGCTGAGTTCATTCTGATTGGTCGGCATCCTTATCTCCCCCCACCTATCTGCTGCGGGCCCCTCAAGGACCAGGGCAAATCCTCGCCTGCCAGGCCCTCCCAGGCTCTGGTTTGGATCTGGTCTGGGCAGAACATGACTCAGGGGCTGCACAGACCCCAGGCAGGCCTGGCCAAAGGCTCCGGGGCCCCTGGAGTGGGCTGGGCTAGCTGGGCAGGCCTGAGTTCCAGCTTGTCCTGGGAAAGTGCTTCCTGGGAGCAGTTCTTTTGTGCAAGCCTCAGAACCAGTCCCAGGAAATGGGGGCTTCTCCCTAAAAACTTACGCCCCGTCACTGGTGAGGGTGAGAGAATGGACACCTGGTGAACCGACGGCTGAAAGGGGCCTCATTTTACAGAGGCAGGAACTGAACCAGGAAGGGGAAGTGTACCCGTTCCCTCAGTGCTGGCTGACTGGGCAAAGGCAGGCAGAGCGACTTGCCGACCCCATCCAGTGGCACAGCCTGTGATCTCGGCCACCACGTGCTGAGCGCTCATTGCCACTGAGGCACCATGCCACATGGACCACGTGTGTTAACAAAGCCACCCTTCAAGCAAGGTGCTGTCATTAATCCCCATGTTACAGGCAGAGAAACTGAGGCACAGAGGGGAGTAACTTGCTTAAGGTCATGCGGCTAAGTGATAGAGCCGTGACTGGAATCCCTGAAGCCAGGCTCCAGGATCCAAGTTCTATTCAGGCCGTTCTACTCTCCCTCCACTCACTACATAGAAGCTTTTTTCTTCTCCTTCCAGGACCAGGCGGCAAAACCACTTCCACCTCCCTTGCCTGCCTCTCTGAATCCCTGTCCAGCAGTCTGGGCCTGCCGGGCACCAGGCCTCTTGCCTCTTTCGGCTCATAGATGCTTTTGACCTATGATGAGGCTGTGAGTCACATACACCTAGTTTTGCTTACAATTTCAGCAGGGGACTAAAGCCCTCCCATGATGTGCCTTCAGATTAGGAACCCTTGGCCCAGTGGCCCGCATCACAGGGACTGTTCTGTGCTCCTCACTCAGGTCACAGGATAGGGCAGCTTCCATGCCGTTTGTTGCCTGCTCCCGGGTGGAGGGGAATCTGGCTGGCAGCTTAATTCTCTCTTGTCTGACCTTCTGACTCCTCTCCTGCAGGCCCTAGCCAGGTCCTTTGCTTTCTTTCAGCAGGGACAGAAGGCTGGGAGGATGGGGAGGATTGGCTCAAAAGCGTCTGTGTGCCAAAAGAGGCGAGCTCTGTGTGGGTGTGGGCTCACACACACATGCACACGCACACACCCCGTCCCCTAGCCCCGCCAAGTCAGGGTGGGTGGGGAGCTGGGACAGTGCCTAGCCCTGCCTGACACTGTCCTAGCCGGCTGGGCCTCCACCCCTCCCTGTCCTCCCTTCCCACATTCAGAGGCACCTCTCAGGCCAGGCTGCCCAGTGCGAAGGGGAGGTACGGGGTAGCAGTGCCCAAGAAGTCAGGTGACAGGCCCCACGAGGGCCTGTGAGCTCTCTCCAGGCCTGGGCCATCCTCTGAGCCCACCCTTCCTGTCAGTGCCCTACAGGAGCCTGCCAGGGGACAGGGCTAGAGAGAAGGGGACAGGGCAGCGACAGGCACACTCCTGCCCCCTTCCCTAGAGCTCCCTCGCTCTGTGTGCTGAGGGTGCTGGGAATTACGAAGTGTTTCTCAGGCATCCGGCAGCCAAAGGCCAGCTAAAAAAAGGACCTCGGGATCCCTCAGTGGCTGGGATGGGACCAGGGGCTGAGACTCCAGCAGCTGGTACCAGTCCCAGCTCTGCTGCTGGGATTCGGGGTGGCCGCAGGCCAGCCCCTTCCTCTCCCTGGGCCTCTGGCTTCTCGCCCAACAGTGGGGGTCATACTGCATGGTCCTCAAGGGTCTCCCCAGCCACGACTATCTGTGTTAAAATGACTTCCTAACGGAAGGGTAGACGGTGTGGTCAGCTCCCTGGAGGGCCACTGGAGAAGTCAGGCCCTAACGACACATGGAACCCTCCTCGAGCTCTGTTTCCACCTCTGGAAAGGGAGGTTTTCCAGCTACTGGGGCAACCCCACCTTCCTGCTTGGGGATCCCCGAGGAGCTGAATTTGAGCCACCAAACTTCAGAGGTGGGAGGACTACAGCAGTTGTCAAGGTCAAGGTGAGAACACTGAGGCCTGGGGAGGGGAGGGCCCTGCCCAGGCCACTGGGCTCGATAGAAGCAGGGACAGGAGCCAGGCCTTCTCCCCAGGCTGGCCCTGTGCCCTGTGTACACCACCGGAGGTCTGGCTGAGTGAGGGGTGATCCTTTCTCCCTCCTTCTCAGGGAGACTGGGCCCAGAGAGCAAGCTGGAGCCTGTCCCTCTGTTTCTTGTTCTTCTTTTTTTTTTCTCTTTTTTTTTTTTTTTTTTTTGAGACAGAGTCTTGCTCTGTCACCCAGGCTGGAGTGCAGTGGCACAATCTTGGCTCACTGCAAGTTCCGCTTCCCGGGTTCACGCATCTCTCCTGCCTCAGCCTCCTGAGTAGCTGGGACTACAGGCGCCCGCCACCACGCCCGGCTAATTTTTTGTATTTTTAGTAGAGATAGGGTTTCACTGTATTAGCCAGGATGGTCTCTCTATCACCTGACCTCATGATCCACCCACCTCGGCCTCCCGAAGAGCTGGGATTACAGGTGTGCACCACCGCGCCTGGCCTGTCCCTCTGCTTCTGAGAGCTGCGTCCATAGAACATTGGGTGGCAGCAGGGTTGTATTTTCTGGGATTCTCTTTCTTGCCCTCCCCAGTCTGAATCAAGCCATCTCCAGGGTGATGCATATGAGGAATTAAAAATTAAATGTCAGTGTGGCAAATACGGGAAAACTGGCCCAACAGGTCCCCAGGGGTGCCCTGGGCGGTGAGAGCTGCCTGGGTCACCCCACCCTCTGAGTCAGACAGGCCTGGCTCTGCCAGAAGAGGCATCCCTAGGCTCAGGCAGGAGGCCTCGCCTGCCCTGCACCCTTCCCTTAGTCCTTGCTGCTGGAGAGGCAGCTGGAGTCAGCCCCATCTCTCCTTTCCACCCAGCCCGCTGCTGCAGGAACTCTTCTCTAAACTCAAGGCCCAGGCACCTTTTAGGGGTGGAATCTGAGCTCTGTAGGGTGAGTCAGGCAAGGCAGCCATGATTGGCTTTTGGCTGGTTTGTGCGGATGATGTTAGGCCAAAGGGTTGTGGGGTGTGGGGTGTTAGGCCTGCCACAAGAGTGCAAACGGAGCTCCATACCCCCTTCTCTACCCACTTGGCTCCTTCCCTATCATTAAGGACCTCAGCCTGAACCTCCAAAGTTCCATCCAGGCCCATAAACCTCCATCCTTCATCCTGGCCCATGAACAGCCGCCCCTTTGTCCCCATGGACTCATAGATGTGTGCCCCCCTCAGGAGGACTGGCCAGGGAAGAAGCCCTTGAAGCGGGCTCAGGGCCATTTAGGCAGGGTCTCGAGGGACATGGTGTGCCCTCTGGGGGCATGTCCCCCTCATCCTACTGACTTCTTGCCCCAGAGAGAGGGCAGACCAGGGCCCTCCATAGTACCCGGTGGAGGGCAGAAGCCATGGTAACCTGGGTCTAAGGGTGGTTCTCAGATGGTAGATAGGTCCAGAGGAAGATGGTTCATGGGTGAACACTCTTTTCTGGCCCCCAGGAGGGGTCTGAGCTGTGGCAGAGTGTTGGGCTGTGTTGGGGAAATAATCCGTCTCCTTTATAAACTGCTCACTGGCTCCCAACTTCACAGCTGCTCTGCAGGATACACACAGCCCTTCTCGATCCTCTACCACCTCCACCAGGCCAGCACCCCCACACTGCACCCCTAAGCCAGGAAAACAACTGGCTGGGCTTCATCTAGTTGGGTATGTTGGGTGCCTAGAGGGGTTTCTGTGTAGTTCTTGATCTGGGGCAGAGGTGGGGGCTCCCAGCTTCCTTTTCTCCCAGCCTGCAGTGGTGTCCCCAACCATGCCTGCCTCTAACTCAGGCTCAGGGCCATCTCCCTCCCACTCTGCAACTCCACACCCCACCCCACAGGGCCGGTGCCCCAGTTCAGGCTCCAGGAGGAGTCTGGCAAGGAAGTTTGCATTCCACAATGTGTAGCTAAGACTCCGAGCTGGCTGCCACCCAGGGTCAACCATGCATTGCCCACTGGCCCAGCCCCTGTTGACCCACCCTTGAGACTTGGCTGAGCCCTGAGGAATCACAGGCATGAGGATGTGTGTGTCCCGGCCATGAGGAGGCCAGTGGGGTGGACTGAAGCCATGAGTGGGTGAGCCCTGCCCTCCTGAACTCTCAGGGGTGCCACAGGTGAACAGTGGGCCCCAGCCCCCCCAAAACTTCAAAGGGAAACTAGCCTCATCCTTGAATAATGAGTGTTTTCTTCCCCACCTTCTTCCCTCCCTTTCTTCCTCCTTCTCAACTCTGAAATGTTAGCAGTAAAGAGGGCACTAGGGGATTCCTGGTGACCTGTCCCTGACCATGGGGAAGCACTCATTCCTCAGATGCAACCAGAGAGACACACCCTGGAGGCTGTGCCTGGAGCAGTGGCCCAAGTCCTTGATTAGAACCCAGGGGAAATAAACTTTCTTGAGAACTACGCTGCAGGACCTCTTAAGGTGTGCAGTGGCCTCTGGTATCACAGCCAACCTCCGGGAGGTGGTATTATTCCTATTTTACAGATGAGAAAACTGAGCTTCAGAAGGCAAGAAAGGGGCATAACTTCTTGAGCACCATCTCTATGTCAGATACTATCTCTGACTCCTTTTAGACGAGTCAGTTAAGATTGCAAATCTGGTCTGCCTGACTCCCAAGTTGATGTTTTTTCCACTCAATCACAATAATTAAAAAAAAAAAAAAAAAAAAAAACTAGGCCAGGCGTGGTGGCTCACGCCTGTAATCCCAGCACTTTGGGAGCCTGAGGCAGGAGGATCACAAGGTCAGGAGTTTGAGATCAGCCTGGCCAATATGAGGAAACCCTGTCTCTACTAAAAATACAAAAAATTAGTGGGCATGGTGGCACGCACCTGTAGTCCCAGCTATTCAGGAAGCTGAGGCAGGAGAATCGCTTGAACCCAGGAGGCGGAGGTTGCAGTGAGCTGAGATCGTGTGCTCCAGCCTCGGTGACAGAGTGAGAGACGGGCGGATCACGAGGTCAGAAGATCGAGACCATCCTGGTTAACACGGTGAAACCTCGTCTCTACTAAAAAAAATACAAAAAAACTAGCCGGGCGAGGTGGCGGGCGCCTGTAGTCCCAGCTACTCGGGAGGCTGAGGCAGGAGAATGGCGTAAACCCGGGAGGCGGAGCTTGCAGTGAGCTGAGATCCGGCCACTGCACTCCAGCCTGGGCGACAGAGCGAGACTCCGTCTCACAAAAAAAAAAAAAAAAAAAAAAAAAAGAGACTCTGTCTCAAAAAACAAAAACAAACAAGCAAACAACATACTATTATTGTATTGGCTATTTTTTTTTTTAATTATAAAGGAAACAAAAGTTCATTGTTAAGAACCTCCCAATAGAGACAAATATAAGGAAGGAAATACATATAAATATTCTTGGAATGGTAGTTCTCTCCATCCATGCTTCCTCCCAACTAATCATTGCTGGGAACTTTCCACTATAATAGGCTGTGATGATGGGTTGTTTTTTGTTTTTTGTTTTTTGTTTTTTGAGATGGAGTTTCACTCTTGTTGCCCAGGCTGGAGTGCAATGGCGCAATCTTGGCTCACCACAACCTCCGCCTCCCGGGTTCAAGCGATTCTCCTGCCTCAGCCTCCTGAGTAGCTGGGATTACAGGCATGCGCCACCATGACCGGCTAATTTTGTATCTTTAGTAGAGACAGTTTTCTCCATGTTGGTCAGGCTGGTCTTGAACTCCTGACTTCAGGTGATCCGCCTACCTCAGCCTCCCAAAGTGCTGGGATTACAGGCGTGAGCCACCATCCTGGCTGCTGCAATGGTTTTTAAAGGGCTGCTTTGGCCAGGTGAGGTGGCTCACATCTGTAATCCCAGCACTTTGGAAGGCTGAGGAGGATCACTTGAGCCTCAGAGTTGGAGACCAGCCTGGCCAACATAGCGAGACCCCGTCCCTACAAAAAATATAAAAACAAGCTGGGCAGGTTGGGTGCAGTGGCTGACGCCTGTAGTCTCAGCACTTTGGGAGGCTGAGGCAGGTGGATCACTGGAGGCCAGGAGTTCAAGACCAGCCTAGCCAACATAGCAAAAACCCATCTGTATTAAAAATACAAGAAAATTAGCCAGGTGTGGTGGCGTGCACCTGTGGTCCCAGCTACTTGGGAGGCTGAGGCAGAAGAATTGCTTGAACACGGGAGGTGGAGTTTGCAGTGAGCCGAAATTGCACCACTGAACTCCAGCCTGGGCAACAGAGTGAGACTCTCTCTCAAAAAAAAAAAAAAAAAAAAAAAAAAAAAAGGCCGGGCGCGGTGGCTCATGCCTGTAATCTCAGCACTTTGGGAGGCCAAGGTGGGCGGATCATGAGGTCAGGAGATCGAGACCATCCTGGCAAACATGGTGAAACCCCGTCTCTATTAAAAATACAAAAAATAAAATTAGCCGGGCGTAGTGGCAGGCGCCTGTAGTCCCAGCTTCTCGGGAGGCTGAGGCAGGAGAATGGTGTGAACCCGGGAGGCGACGGAGCTTGCAGTGAGCGGAGATCGCGCCACTGCACTCCAGCCTGGGCGACAGAGCAAGACTTCGTCTAAAAATAAAAAAACACAAAAAAACACGCTGGAAAGCTGGGCATGGTGACTTGCACCTGTAGTCCCACACTTTGGGAGGCCAGGAATTTTTGCAGGAATTCTCCTTTTTTTTTTAATTTTTGAGACAGAGTCTCGCTCTTTTGCCCAGGTTGAGTGAAGTGGCACAATCTCAGCTCACTGCAACTTCTGCCCCCTGGATTCAAGTGATAGCAATTCTCCTGCCTCAGCCTCCCAAGTAGCTGGGATTACAGGCGTCTGCCCACACCCACCTAATTTTTTTTTTTTTTTTTTTTTTGTAGAGACAGGGTTTCACCATGTTGGCCAGGCTGATTTCAAACTCCTGACTTAAGATCCACCTGCCTTGGCCTCTCAAAGTGCTGGAGTTACAGGAGCTCAGGAATTTGAGGCTGCGGTGAGCCACTGCATTGCAGCTTGGGTGACAGTGAGATCCTATCTCCAAAAAAAACAAAAACAAAAACAAAAATTAAAGGGCTGCTTCAGCTGAACTGAGCTGCTCGCTTGTACACCTCTGTGAAGTGAGTGAGGTGACCGATGGTCTTAGCTTCTGGGTGTTGTCTGGGTGTGAGGACGAGGAAGTGCTGAGGCCCAGTTTTGTGGAGTTCCCAAGCTGGCAGAGCCAGGGCTGGACTCTGCCCCAGGCAGCCACAGTGCAGGGAGTGGCTGTGGCCAGCTGCCCAGGCTGGCCCAAAGCGGGAGGTGCTGCAGCCTGGCCCACCAGGGGCATGCTCAGATGCTCATTTGCGTGTTCTTTGCTTCACTGCACATAGGTTGGTCTGCCCCTTTCGACGTGGGCTGCCACACTCGGAAGGCCACGCACTCCACTCCCCTGAGAATGTTTGAGGCACATGGCAACCCCTGCCGGCGGCACCCTGGGCTCCTGAGTCTGTCATTTCCTGGTGCCAAGGGTGGAGCAGTGTAAGGTTGGGACACAGCAGGCTCCCCAGCTGACTGCAGCAGTCAGAGCCCCGTGTCTGAGGCCAGCAGTGACCTCAAGCCCAGCCCTGCCTGCCTGGTCTGGGGCTCCTGGAAAAGAATTTTGAGAACTCTCCCTCCCAGCTCCCCCCGCCTCTATCCTGCTGCCCCTTTGGCGTCTCTGGAGTCAGAGGACAACCTGGAGGCAATTCAGTTATCCGTCCCAACACCCTGTCATCGAGGGGTGACCCTGAGTGTCCAGGCCACTGCCCACACGACACAGGTGAGCTGATTCACAGAAGGGACACTTTGTGGGCCTGGACTCACAGAACACCATAGCCAAAGTGATCCTTGGAGAGTATTTACAGAAGGGGCAGAAACAGACCAGAGTGAGAAGTTAGTTTGCTCCAAGTTAATTGGTAGCAGAGCTGGAGCCATAACACAGGTTTTCTACCTCTTTGTCCCATACTTTTTTTTTTTTTTTTTTTTGAGACAGGGTCTCGCTCTGTCACCCAGGCTAGAGTGCAGTGGCACAATCTCAGCTCACTGCAATCTCCGCCTCCTGGGTTCAAGTGATTCTCCTGCGTCAGCCTCCCGAGTAGCTGGGATTACAGGTGCCCGCCACCACGCCCGGCTAATTTTTTTGTATTGTTAGTAGAGATGGGGTTTCACCGTGTTGGTCAAGCTGGTCTCAAACTCCTGACTTCAGATGATCCACCTGCCTAGGGCTCCCAAAGTGCTGGGATTACAGGCGTGAGCCACCGCACCTGGCACTTGTCCCATATTCTTGCTGCCACTCATTAAACTCATCCAGGGATGTATTCATTCAACAAATACTTGTTAAACTGCCCGGTCTGTGTCAGGCACATACAAAGAAGCAGCCATCACCGAGCCCTCAAGTAGAGTGGGCTGGGCAGCAGGGACTGCAGTCATCAACAATAGACATAGAGTTGTGTTAGAGGGAAAGTATGAGAGCAAACACTATACTGGCAAAGGAAGGAGGCTGTCAGGTCCCAATTTTGGCTCTGGCACTTACTAGCTCTTTGACCTTGGGCAATGTACTTAGCCTCTCTGTGCTTCAGTTTTCTCATCTATAAAATAAAAATAATAACTTGTCTCTTAGGGTTACTGTGAAGACTAACAGTAAAACTGGGTTGCTATATGTGAAGTACTCAGAACAGTGCCTTGCACCTAGTAGGTGCCTCATAAATGTCAGCTGCAATAATAATGCACATAGAGCCTGAGGATCACACAGGGAAGAGAATTAACTCTGGCTGGGGTTGCCAAGAAGGACTTCACAGAGGAAAGGCATTTAATCTGGGGCTTAAAGGATACCTAGGAGTTTGCCAGAAAAGGAAGAGAATCCTAGGCAGAGTAAGAGCAAGAACAAGGCTGTGGAAGCCTGAGAAGATGTGGAAATGGATCGCAAGTGGGGGCAGTGATTTTCGGGGGTTGGGAGAGGCAGATGTAGCTGGATCATCTAGAGGGCTTTTCAAGCTACCCATCTGCCCCCAGGACCTCTGAAACCTCTGCACATTTTCCCCATGGGGTGGTTTCTCTGCCCCACCAAGGACCCCTGCTGCAGGGGGTCCTCGGTGCTACTTGTTCATGAGTAGGTCAGGTTCCCCTAGCTACAGTGGGGTGGGAAAAAGACAAGAACCACCAGTGGGAGCCCAGGGTTTGTGGAGTAGGTGGGGAGAAGATGGCAGGAGCTGCAGGGGGTCCACCTTATGAAAGTTCTCACGGGCCATGTGAAGGTGTTTGAATGTCTTCCTCTGGACCAATGGAAGTATTCTGAGCCAGAAAGTAACCTGCTCTGAGATACTTTTGAGAAAGAATATCCCTGTGGCAGCTTTGGAGAATGGAGTGAGGCAGAGACTGGGAAAGTGTCTGGAGTCAAAGGCAGTGGTGAGGACTGAGAAAGGGCTGAGGTGGAGAGGCAGCAGGAGGGAGGATTCAGGAAATGACAGGCAGAACTGGATGACAAGCTGGGTTTGCAAGGTGCCCGAAAAGACGGTGATCCATAACTCACTGTGGAACCTTGGGCATGTCACTGAATCTCTCTGAGCCTCTGTTTTCTCATCTGGAAAATGGCGGTAGCAATGACAGCACCTGTCTCACTGGGCTGTTGTGAAAAGCAAATGAGTTAAGCGATAGAAAGTGCTGAAAGAGGCTGGGCGTGGTGGCTCACGCCTGTAATCACAGCACTTTGGGAGGCCAAGGCGGGAGGATCATGAGGTCAGGAGTTCAAGACCAGCCTGGCCAACATAGTGAAACCCTGTCTCCACCAAAAATACAAAAATTAGCTGGGCGTGGTGGCGGGTGCCTGTAATCCCAGCTACTTGGGAGGCTGAGTCAGGAGAATCGCTGGAACCCAGGAGTCGGAGCTTGCAGTGAGCCGCGATCTTACCACTGCACTCCAGCCTGGGAGACACAGTGAGACTCTGTCTCAAAAAAAAAAAAAAAAAAAGAAAGAAAGTGCTGAAAGAGTACCTGGTACAGAATAAGTGCTGGCCAAGTAGCAGCTGTTGATCCTACTGTTAAGATTGGGAGTTTAGTGGATGGGAGAAAGGTGATATCTAGAGGATATACACATTCTAAGTTGCCCCCAACACTTTTTCTTTTGATTTCTTGTCTTCTAACTTTTTTTATTATAAGGTACACATAAGATAAAATTTACCATTTTAACAATTTTAAAGTGTGCAATTCAGTGGCATTAAGTACATAACTTTTTCTTTTTTCTGTTTGTTTGTTTTTTTTTTGAGACAGAGTCTTGTTCTGTCACCCAGGCTGGAGTGCAATGGTGCGATCTTAGCTCACCGCAACCTCTGTCTCCCAGGTTCAAGTGATTCCCCTGCCTCAGCATCCTGAGTAGCTGGGATTACAGGTGCCCACCACCATACCTGGCTAATTTTTGTATTTTTAGTAGAGATGGGGTTTCACCATGTTGGTCAGGCTGGTCTCCAACTCCTGACCTCGTGATCTGCCCACCTCGGCCTCCCAAAGTGCTGGGATTACAGGCATGAGCCACCAAGCCCGGCTTTTTTTTTTTTTTTTTTTTTTTTTTTTTTTCCGAGACAGTCTCACTCGGTCTCGGTTGCCCAGGTTGGAGTGCAGTGGCACAATCTTGGCTCACTACAACCTCTGCCTCCTGGGTTCAAACAATTCTCCCTGTCTTAGCCTCCCGAGTAGCTGGGATTACAGTTGCCTGCCACCATGCCTGGCTAATTTTTGTATTTTCAGTAGAGACGGTTTCACCACATTGGACAGGCTGGTCTCGAACTCCTGACCTCAAGTGATCTGCCTGTCTCAGACTCCCAAAGTGCTGGGGTTACAAGCGTGAGCCATGTACCCTGCCTCAAACCCTCTTCTTAAGGAGGCTTTTCCTTTGTTCTATGACATGAAGAGAGGCAGGTTAGGAAATTCAGCACCCATAGAGATAGATGCTGTCCACACCTGTGCATTTGCACACTGAACTATGTCACCACCCATGCCAGTGCACTTGATGCCAGCTGCCTGGGCGGGAAGCAGTTTACCTCCTGAGTCTGTTTTTCTGGGACTAAGATTAAAATGAGTTTGCATTTGCCTTCCCTGAATAAACATCAGTGAAAGGGAAAAGCTAAGTAAGCCACAGGAGCCCATGTGGGCCCAACTGGGAAAGAAAAGGGCCAGATGGGCTTGGAGAGCCAGAGAGACTATGTTCAGTTCAATACTGAAGCTTCTGAAGGGATGAGGCTGGCCTTTGGGACTTGCCCCAGGGCCAGACCATGGTGTGTCACAGCACCGCAAGCACTGTGGTGAGGTGGTGGACATGTTGTGGGACCCCCTTGTGTCGGGAAAGGGACCTAAGAAGCCAGGGCTTAGACTGAGCTGTTGTTACAAGCCGCTCCAGAGATGGATTTTCCCCCTGTGGTTTTGGGAGTCTAATGCATTTTCCAAGTGCTTTAAGATCAAAGGGTATAGTGAGTAATATTACCTTACGCCCATAAAGTCCATCCATCTTCCTCCCACACACACCATTAAGCATTCAGGGTAACCCAGAAGGTGCTACTAGACTTCCAGGGAGCTTAGCTTTGATTGTTCACAATTTTTTCACTTTTCTGGAAAAGAGGATTACAAGATATAATCCTTCAACTATTATTGGTTTCCTGGATTAGGGATATTATCTCATTTGATCCTCATAATAGCCCTGCAAAGTAGGAACTATTGACTCAATTTTCTTTTCTTTTTTTTTTTTTTTTTTTGAGACGGAGTCTTGCTCTGTAGCCCGGGCTGGAGTGCAGTGGCCGGATCTCAGCTCACTGCAAGCTCCGCCTCCCGGGTTTGCGCCATTCTCCTGCCTCAGCCTCCGGAGTAGCTGGGACTACAGGCGCCCGCCACCTCGCCCGGCTAGTTTTTTGTATTTTTAGTAGAGACGGGGTTTCACCGTGTTAGCCAGGATGGTCTCGATCTCCTGACCTCGTGATCCGCCCGTCTCGGCCTCCCAAAGTGCTGGGATTACAGGCTTGAGCCACCGTGCCCGGCCTCAATTTTCTTTTCTTTTCTTTTTTTTTTTTTTCCTTTTTTTTGAGACAGAGTCTTGCTCTATCGCCCAGGCTGGAGTGTACTGGCGTGATCTCAGCTCACTGCAACCTCTGCCTCCCCAGTTCAAGCAATTCTCCCTGCCTTAGCCTCCCGAATAGCTGGGATTACAGGCGCCTGCCACCATGCCTGGCTAAGTTTTGTATTTTTAGTAGCGATGGGGTTTCGCCATGTTGGCCAGGCTGGTCTTGAACTCCTGACCTCAGGTTATCCTCCCACCTTGGCCTCCCAAAGTGCTGGGATTATAGGCACGAGCCACCATGCCCAGCTGCCTCAATTTTCTAAGTGAAGAAAATGGGTCTCAGTGATCTATAGAAAACGTAAGGTGGAAAGCCTAGGTTTGCACCCTGGTTCTGTGAAGGGATTTGAGGTGACACTGGTTACACTCTTAGTATAGGGCTATCACATAGGAGGAGCCTGGACAATGGCTCAACATCACTGTCCCCATCCCACATCTCCACTGCTCATCTAAGGCCACACCGCTGGCAAGCCTGAGCATGAATGGAACCGAAGACTTTTGATGCTAAGTCCCCAGCCTTTCCGCTTTTCAATTATGTTGAAATTAATCAGAGATCTCAACCCTGGCTTTTGAAGGCCGGGCCTCCATCTCATCAAAATCGGAGTGTGCGTACTTGATGGAGGTTATTAGACCATCAGTGGTTTGCATGTGTATGTGGCACATCTCAGGATGTCATGGGAGACACACCTCTGATGGGCTGGGTCCCTGTACCTGACCCTGGTTCCCAGTCACTGGGTTTGAGAAATGTTGAGAACAGGAATGTTGTTGGCCATGCAAATCAACAAAGGCAGAAAAAAAAAAGACAAGTTGATGGCTCAAGGCCATTCCAGCTTCAGAATTCTTCAAGAACAAGATGAGTGGTTTGCTGATCCCCTGTGACCAGAGTAATTCTGAGATGGCCCTTGGTAACCCAGGGTCTCACAGATATTTCTGTAACATTGACCTTGAGTGCCCTTCTTGTATATTAAGTCCAGAGAGTTAGTACCATCAGCCCATCGCTGAGTAACAACTGGGCTTAATATGCATCCAGCTTTGGGGGATACCATAAGACATGGTCCCTGGACTCCAAGGAGCTCCCAGATCTCACTGAAGGAACTAGAGGACAATCTGGAGTGCAAACAAGAGTCCCCCCTCTTTTGGAAGCTTGGCTGTGGGTTGCTCTGGGCAGCAGTGGGTCAGTGTGGTACGGACAGGGGATGGCTCCCAAGTGCTTTTTGTGCATTGCATCATTTAGTCCTCACAACTTCCCTACAATGGGTAATTCTGTTGTTATCACCATTTCACAGACGGGGAAATTGAGACACAGGGAGATTAAGTAACTTGCACAGTCATACACCTAATAGGTAGCAGAGCTGAGATTCAAATCCAGGCAGGCCAGAAAGCCAGAGTCAGTGCTCTTAGCCCCTACCCCTGTTCCATCCTAGAGGGGCTCAGCTAATCCTTGAAGGATGAGGGAATTTAGGGAGGCAAAATACTAAGGAGTGGGAGCTCCACAGACCTGGGTTTGGTAGTACTGGTTGTGTGACTTTAGACAACTTTGAGCCTCAATTTCTTCATCTGGTAAATGATAACATCCTCTTTTATACAGAGTGGTGTGACTGAGATAATGCGTTTAGTTAGAGCACAGTGCAAGGAGTATTATGATGATGATTATTGTTATAAACGGAGAGTGGGAAAGACAGGTACAGCTGACCAACACCCAGCATCATGGATGAACATGGACTATATGTGGTGGTTGAACAGGTGGCAGGGAGGGAGTCCGTGAAGTTACAGTGTGGGATGGTTGTAATAGGTGAGTGTGAAATAACAGTTGGCTGGGAAGCATGAGGCCAGGTCATTGAGGACCTTGAAAACTAACTAAAATGCTCTACAGCTCTTCAAAACAGCAGGTGTGTGGACTTTGTTGACATATGGAAATGTATGTTTGGAAAAAAAAAATAGAATGCAAAATAGTATGTACAGACTGACAGCTGTGTAAACATATTATAGCCTGTTAAGCTTAGCGATCAGAAGGGCATCTGCAGAGCTATAAATATTCAAGTTCAGGCTGGGAACAGTGGCTCATACCTGTAATCCCCGCACTTTGGGAGGCCAAGGTGGGCGGATTACTTGAGCCCAGGAGTTCCAGACCAGCTTGGGAGACATGACAAAACCACATTCTCTAAAACATATACAAAAAATTAGCTAGGGCTGGGCACAGTGGCTCATGCCTGTAATCCCAGCACTTGGGAAGGCAGAGGTGGGTGGATCACGAGGTCAGGAGTTCAAGACCAGCCTGACCAACATGGTGAAACCCCATCTCTACTAAAAATACAAAAAATTAGCTGGGCATGGTGGTGCATGCCCCTATAATCCCAGCTACTCAGGAGGCTGAGGCAGAAGAATCACTTGAACCCAGGAGGCAGAGGTTGCGGTGAGCGGGGATCATGCCATTGCACTCCAGCCTGGGTGACAGAGTAAGACTCCATCTCAAAAAAAGAAAAAAAAGCCAGGAATGGTGGGCACACATCTGTAGTTCCAGCTACAGATGGGAAGATTGCTTGAGCCAGGGAGATCAAGGCTGCAGTGAGCCATGATTGTACCACTGCACTCCAGCTTAGGTGACAGAATAAAACCCTGTCTCAATTAAAAAAAAAAAAATTCAAGTTCATCACTTTTTATTTTTCTGTAAACACCTAATGACTACTAAGAACACACAGGAGGCCAGGCTGAGGAGTTTGGCTTTTCACCTGTGGACCTCCATGGGGAGTCGTTGCAAATTCTATCGGTTTGTTTTGCTTTTTCATCGAGATGGAATTCATATACAGTCAATCCTCCCTATTTGTGGAATCTGTATTTGCAAATTTTGCTTAGTGGCTAAAATTTATTTGTAACCCCAGAATCAATGTTTGTATTGCTTCTGTGGTCATTTACAGACATGCACAGAGCAGTGAAAATTTTGAGTTGTTCAACGCACAAGTTCCCAGCTAAACAATAGGATCCTTTGTCTTCTTGTTTTAGCTGTCATACATAAATGTCTTTTTCTGTTTAGTGTCACGTGTTATAGTGCTATCGGCCATGAGTTCAATGTTAACCAACCAACAAAATATATTAAAGTGTCTTTAAGCAGAAACACAGCTAAAACAAGGTTATGGTTATGTATTGATCAGTTGACAAAAATCTTGTGACCAGGGGTCATAGGAACCTAACCCTGTATTTCCCCTAGGAGAAACGGGTCAGTATTTACGAATACCATGTTCACTGCAACTTTATAGAACATAACTATGACAAATGGTGAGGATTGGTTGACTGTACCACATGATTCCTTTTTTTTCAAAATCAGACTTTTATGTTTTGGTATATGCACAAGGTTATGCAGCCATGACTGTCACTGCAGATTTTCAAGCACTAAAATGGCCTCAATGAGCAGCAGTTTGAGAATTATCTGTCCATCTTTCCCTGTCCCCTGATTTCTTTCTGGTCTCTTTCAGAATGCCCAGGAAAACCATGGGCTGGCTGTCCCCACCCCCTCAGTTCCAGAAGACTTCGCAGACAAAGAAGTGACAGGTAAGTGAACCCTGGGCTTGAGGCTTGTCCATCTTTCTTTCTGTCCTCCTAGGGCCCTGAGTTCAAAAGCCAAGCATCTTTCTGACCATCTTCACAGCTGGTGACAAAGACAGAGTCCCCAGGCACAGCCACTCTCGCTATCCTCAGTCCTCTTGATTACTGGCTGCAGTGGGCCTGGGCAGTGGGGCTGGGAGTTCAGGAGAGCCAGGGTCAGCAAAGGCCCCCTTCTGGCGGGGGAAGGATGGTGAGGCGACAAGGCCAGAGCAGGAACAAGTGCAGCATAAAGTGGGAGAAGGGCCTGGCTTTGAATCCCACCTCCCCACATATTCGCTTTGCTCCCTTGGGCAAGACGCTTCACCCCTCCTACCTCTGTATCTTCCAATGAACAATGGGAACAACAGTTCAGTTTGGAGGAGTAAATGAAGTGGTGGATGGGATATAAGTCATGTCTGTCACACCTCTCAGAGGTGCTTCAAACTCGCTAATGGCTTCCCTTATCACTCAGAGAAAAGGTTCTTGCAAGGACTGCTGGAGTCTAACCTGAGTCTGACCACTTTCCTTGCTTGCTTTCTCCTCCCACACTACCCCAGCCAAAGTGTCTCCTGTTGCTCCTGAAATACCCCAGGCACATTTCCACCTTGGGGTCTTTGCACTGCAGACCTCTCAGGTTAGAATGCTCTTCTGCAAGGCATCTGTGTGGCCGTCTCCCTCACTCCTTCCTTCTTTGCTCAAATGTCACCTTCTCTGTGAGGCCTTCTCAGACTACTTTATTTATTTATTTATTTATTTAAGATGGAGTCTTGCTCTGTCGCCAGGCTGGAGGGCA
This sequence comes from Macaca thibetana thibetana, assembly GCF_024542745.1. NCBI lineage: Eukaryota > Metazoa > Chordata > Mammalia > Primates > Cercopithecidae > Macaca > Macaca thibetana. The sequence continues at coordinate 43,028,140 of NC_065581.1, read as the reverse complement.
GTGGCGTGATCTCAGCTCACTGCAACCTCGGCCTCCTGAGTAGCTGGGATTGCAGGCGCACGCCACCACGCCCAGTTAATTTTTGTATTTTTAGTAGAGACAGGGTTTCACCATGTTGGCCAGGATGGTCTCTATCTCTTGACCCTGTGATCCGCCTGCCTCGGCCTCCCAAAGTGCTGGGATTACAGGTGTGTGCCACCGCACCCAGCTGGACTGCCCTATTTAAATTGCACCCGCTGCACCCCTCCCTTGCTGGTATTTTTTCCCATCGCACTCATCCTCTAATGTGATAATAATGTACTCACACGTTATGTTCATTGTCCCATTCAAGCATAAGCTCCCTAGGAGGGCCAGTGTTTGTCCGTTTTTTGTTTTGTTGGTTTTTTGCTGCTGTACCCCAGCTCCTAACTCCTGCCTGACAGTTGGGTGCTCAGTGAACGTTAGTCTTCCCTTTCCCTGCTCTTGGTTTCTTCAGTTTGAAGTCAGGCAGCTGGGAGGAGCCCTTCAGAGCTGCACACTCCCCAGGTTCGCCACACTGTTAGGGACTGAGAGGAGGGAAGCAAAGGATGGGTGCCACTAAGAAGGAAGTAGACTCTGGGAGGGGGGCTGGGGACCTGGTCTGAGGACAACAGAGGGATGTGAGCTGCTGGGGCCAGGGACTCTCAGCATCTCTTTAGTAACCCAGATTGTCCAGGCCACCTTCCTTCTGCACACCCCCGTTCTATCATGCAGACCAGAATCTGCCTCCGTTCTCTATGAAGTGGACAGCTGGGTTCTTAGTAGCTTCAGGGTCTTTAGAAAGCAGGAGTTGTTTGTGTAAACTGCTCCCTCCTGCAGGTCTGTCACCCAGCCTTCCTCACTGAGGAGCTCTCTCGCCCCTGCCCCATGACTTCCTATCTCTTTCCCACTTTCCCTGTCTCACACAGTCTGAAAAGGTCAGCACAGATGGTAGCAGTCAAAGTGGTTCCGTTCTATTAACTGCCTACTAGAGGCCTGGCACCATGACAAGCCCTTTCTGTGTATTTGCATGGATTCTCTCATTTAATCCTCACAACAGCTGTAAGAAGCGAGCACGGACAACATGCTCCTTTGATAGATGAGGAAACTGAGGCTCAGCAAGGTTAATTAGTGTGTTCAAGGTCGCTCATCTAATAAGTGGTAAAGCTGGGATGTGAACCCTGGACTTTCTGGCTTGGCCAAGATCAAGGTCGCAGTAAAAAACAGATGGCGCACTCAAAGGGGGTAACTGAAGAGAGCTGAGTAAAGGGACGGCGTACCAGAGTGTGAGCGTGGTTAGGCGACTCCTGTCTCCTGGGAACAGTGACACCCAGGGACTGAACGCAGTGGGAGAGGGACATCCCGACAGGACCTGTGTCTGCGGGGCGGAAAGGCAGCTGCTGCCAACCTGTGACGCAGCCAGGAGGCAGCCAGAGGAACCAGAGCCCTGGCCCTCTTGTCCCCACCCCCCATCTCAGAGGGCAAGGGAGTCCCGGCGCAGGTTAGAGCGTGACTCTGGGGAGGCAAATGGAGGTTATTCCTTACAGGCTTCAAAGGCTGTACCAGGGACAGGCAGGGGACCCTCCCTAGAAAGAAGGGGGACACTCCCAGGACAGCTCAGGAGACTGGACACGGGGCTGCTCCCTCTCTTGGTGTTCAGGAGAAAATGATCCAGTCATTCTCTTGGGCGCCCACCCCTGCCCCTGCGCTGGGTAAACAGAAATTGGCAGGGCTGGTCTGCTTTGTTTCCGCCCCCCATCTTTGTCTCTTCTTCTTTCAGGTACCAGCTCACTAGTCAATGGCAACCTCCGACTGTACAGCTCTGTGGGTGACCTGAGGCCTGGGCAGTATGGCCAGGATCTACTCATCCCCCCACCTCCCCCAGGCCCAGCCCCGGGGCCCCCCCAGGACATTTCACAACCTCCAGGGGAGTTGCCACTGCCATCTCCACCTTCCACAGCACCCCCACCGCCTCCCCTGCTGCTGGAACCCCCACCCCCGCCCAGCATGGCCCCACCACCACCCCCAGTATTGGAGGCCCTGTCCCCACCACACACTCTTTCCTCCCCATCCACACCCACCCCTCCTGACTTCATTCCCCCTGCCCCACCCTTGGCCTTTTTAGCCCCCCCACCACCTCCTATGCCAGCCCCAGCACCCCCAGCTCCAGCATCTCCTCACACAGTGGGAACTCGTCTCTTTCCTCCTGGGGGTGTCACCAAGTGGAAATCAGATGTGGCACTGAATGGCAGGCAGGCAGAGGCCACCAGATTTAGCCCCCCGAGAAGCCCTGCTGAGCCAAAGGGGAGTGCCCTGGGACCTAACCCAGAGCCCCATCTCACCTTCCCCCGTTCTTTCAAAGTGCCTCCCCCAACCCCAGTCAGGACTTCGTCCATCCCAGTTCAGGAAGCACAAGAGGCTCCTCAAAAGGAAGAGGGGGCCACCAACAAGGCTCCCAGCCGACTCCCACTGCCTCCCAGCTTCCACATCCGCCCCGCCTCCCAGGTCTACCCAGACAGGGCCCCCAAGCCAGACTGCCCTGGGGAGCTCAGGGCCGCAGCACCAGCCAGCCCAAGGCTGGGCCAGTCCCAGTCCCAAGCAGATGAGCCCCCAAGAGTTGGGACTCCGGGGACTCCGCCTCCAGCCCCTCCCCTGCCCCCTCCTGCAGCCCCCCTCCCTCCCCCACCACCCCCACTTCCCCCAGCTGCACCTCCTTTGCCCTGTGCTCAGAAGGCAGCCCATCCACCTGCTGGATTTACAAAACCCCCTAAATCCAGCTCTCCTGCTCTCAAACCCAAACCCAACCCCCCCAGCCCAGCGGACACAGCCTCTTCAGCACCTGTGGACTGGAGGGACCCCAGCCAGATGGAAAAGCTGCGGAACGAGCTGGCGGCCTATCTCTGTGGCTCCAGGAGAGAGGACCGATTCCTCAGTCACAGGCCAGGCCCAACAGTGGCCCCTCAGAGCAAGGAGGGCAAGAAGGGCCCCAGCATGCTCGAGAAAGAGACTCCCCCGAGCCCGCCAGCAAAGGACACTCCCCCAGGTGTTCCTGAAAAGAGTCTTGGCGGCAGCAGCCTGACAGAGACAGAGGCTACCCCCAGCCTGGCCCTGCCCCCTGTGGACTACATTCCCCAAGACTCTCCAACTCCCAGTGTGCGGCAGATCCGGAATGAGCTGGAGGCCCGGCTCTCCTCATCAGCAGAGAAGGAGGCTAAGCCCAGCATAGGATCTCTACCCCCTAAGCCTTGGCTAGAAGGGGGAAGAATTTTTGAAAATGGGGCTGATAATGACAAACTCTCCAAGCCTGTGGCCAAGAATCTGCCACCTCAATCTACCACCCTGCTGCCAACCACACCACTCCAGCCCAAGGCCATGTTGGGACCAGCCACACCACCCAAGGCCACATCTGGGTCAGCCACACCACCCCAGGCCACACCTGGGCCAACCACACCACTCAAGGCCACATCTGGGTCAGCCACACCACTCAAGGCCACAGCTGGGCCAGCCACACCACCCAAGGCCACACCTGGGCCAACCACACCACTCAAGGCCACAGCTGGGCCAGCCACACCACCCGAGGCCACACCTGGGCCAACCACACCACTCAAGGCCACAGCTGGGCCAGCCACACCACCCAAGGCCACATCTGGCCTGGCCATATCATCTACAGCCACAACTCTGCCCACCACCACATCCCAACTGATGGCAGAGAAAGACTCAGGGCCAGCTGGGCAGCCAGCGAAGCCAGCATCTCAAGAAGTTTCCACTCCCTCCCAGCAAAGGGGAGAGGGGTCCCCCTCAGAGGCCACTAGGCTGCCCACACAGGGAGCCCACTCATCTCCAGCCCTCCCACCAAAGACATCTCCTGGTGGAGGAGAGGTGCCATGTCTCTACAAGCCCCACTGCCACCAGAGCAGCCTCAGCCGTGAGGTTGCTGTGGTGATGCCCACCCTGGCCAGAGGAGGGGCTGCAGGGCCAGGGGAGCCCGTAGAGGTGAAGGAGCCCCCAGGGCTGCCAGCCAAGCCCTCTGCCTCAGCCCAGCCCACTGATGAACTCCTCAGGCACCCGGTGACTGGGGAGGTGGTGGAGCGGGGCTCACCGATGGCCCTGCTCCTGGCGGCCAGGCAGAGGGCGCAGAAGGGGAGACCTGGAGGGGCTGCCCTGGGTCGGTCCTCTCTGCCAGGAAGTCTCCGTGACCACAGCCACCAAGCCGAGGTCAGCTCTGACAGCATCTTCCACAGCCAAGGCAGGCCCAGCTCCTTCACTGTGGTGCCCAAGTTACCCAAGGAAGCTGAGAAGGACTCCCCGCTGACGATCGAAACACCCAATAAGTGGGGGCCGCGGCCGGGAAGAGACGCCGAGGGCACAGAGCCGAGCCGCAGGCACAACTGGACAAAGCCGGAACCCCAGGCCCCTGTGACCTGGGAAAGAGCTGCTACCTCCAACCTCCCCCAGGGCCACCCGCTGCCCAAGTCCTTCTCCTCTCCACCTTCTCCTTCGTACAAGAGAGAGGAGGAGGAGGAGGAGTTCAACTTCGAGGTCATCCCACCGCCGCCAGAGTTCAGCAATGACCCTGAGCCCCCGGCCCCGGCCCTCCAGTATCTGGGCCGCCGGAGCTCCCCTCCCCGGAACAACTACTCAGACTTGGGGCAGCCCCCGAACGCTGGCCCCGGGGCGCCCCCGGCTCTCGGCTTCTCGCGCTTTCCCGTGGGCGCGCGCTACGCCGGGGCTGGGGGCCTGGAGCGCTTCTCGGGAGGGGGCCGCTCGCTCATAAAGAAGCGCCTGTACGTCGGGGAGCCGCACCGCGGCCCAGGGATGCCCCGCGGTGGCACAGGCCGCAGCCTGAGCCCTCCCAACTGCTTCCGGCCGCAACCCGGAGGCCCCGAGATGCGGCGCGTGAACTCGGCGGGTCGCGCGCCCCCCGGAGGCCTGCATGCAAGGAGGCTGTCCCTGGAGGGCGCCGCCCGGGGCGCCGCGGAGGCCAAGCACAAAGCGCCTGGCAGCGCCCCAGCTGCTGGCAGGTGAGCTGCGGACCCGCCTGGTGCGGGAAGCCGGGAGGGGTGAAAAGCCAGGCGAGGGCCAAGGAGGCCCGGCCATCAGTCAAGAGAAAACATTTGGTTTTCTCCCCTCGGCCTTGCAGGTAGAACGGGGAGGGAGGCCCACTTACCGGGAGAGGGCGCAGTTGGCGCCTTCCTGACCTGCTTCCTGACCTCCCTTGTTCTCTTTCCCCATCGTCTCCTCTCGTCTGTCTCCCACCCGCTAGATCCCAGCGGTCAGGCTAAGTGTGGGGCGGGCAGAGATCTGAGTGGGCCTTCGGTGGAGGGATTTCCCAACACAGAGTTGGATCCAGACACAGGCTAGGAGTGAAAGATTTCTGAGAGAGAGGATATTAGGCATGTTCTCTGGCCAGCAGGGCCCAGACCGGAATGGGAGCCCTGTCTGTGATGGTCTCAGTCCCTCCCTGGGGTCGATAAGCCCAGGGCTTGTGGGGGCAAATACAGAAGTATGAGCAGCATCTTTTCCTCTCGGTCCCTGGGGGAGATGGGAGGCGTGTTGGCTAACCAGCTGCAGATATTAACCTCACTTCTCTTGCTCTCCCCCAGGTCTCCCCACACCACCACCCGCTATGGAAGCCCCATCAACACGTTCACCGTGAGGCCTGGGACCCGCCATCCCATCTCCTATGCCTGCTCAGGGGCCCATTGGAAAGCCACCTCCTGAGCCAGGGGCTCTCTTAGCTCTATTCCAACAAACTGTGTCCTTAAGGATCTGGGCACTTGTTTCTTGTGGGGGGTGGGAGGTACACAGCAGCTGTTAGGCGACAGAGGAGTCTTTGATCCCCAAAGACCAACGATGAGAAGCAGTGGCCCAGGAAGATCAAGAGTGGGCTTCTGTTTCCCAAAGCCTGGTGTGGCTGTGGACTGTTTACATATCGGGGGTGGGAGGGGAAGGAGGTTAGAGAGGAGGAACCATTAAGGACCTGGGCGCTGAGTTTCTGCTCTCTGGTACTATCTGCTTTAGCAAGAGTTATTTAAAACAGTTTTACAAGCATGGCCTACTGAGCAGGTTCTGAAAACAAGGGGTGGGTCACTGACTCTGAACTGGAACCCATCGAGATAGCTGTGATTGTCTCTCAGGCCCTTGCAAAGGGCTGATTCCCAGCTCTATCCTGGTGGGTGTGCAGGGCACCGAAGGGAGAGCTTTAGCCTCCATCACCTGCCATCCCAAGCAAGAGTGAACACCTGTGGTTCCTAGGCGCATTGAGGTGGGACCAGGAATGTGTATGTGTAACACATGGAGAAGGACCATGTGTGGGGTGGGGAGAGAAGCTCCCACATGTGGAATGGAAGCCCTTTGCATTGGCCAAGGGCAGAGGTGGGAGATTGATGGTTCATTTCTCCTTGGCTCTGGCCCTTAGCTACAGGGAAGCCTAGAGAGAGGACACTTGGCAAGTTTAGGATGGGAAGCAGGGTTAAGCCTGGCTGTGCTATTCAGACCTGTGCAGCCCTGATTTTGGGGATTGGGCCCAAGGAGCCATGAGTCTTTGGCTTGACACTAGGGGCTTTACATGGCCAGGTCTCATATGGGATTTGGAGAGGGCATTTTTCCTAACACTGATACTACAAGTCACCAATACTACTGATGCCTTAAGATGCTAGAAAGCCTTGGAGAGTGGAGGCAGCAGAGATGGGAATGGAGGTCTGAAGAAGCTTGCTGCTGAAGGGGAATGTGTTTGGGAAAGTCAAGAGTGGTAGGATTGGTTGGCCGGGTGCAGTGACTCACACCTGTAATCCCAGCACTTTGGGAGGCCGAGGCTGGTGGATCACTTGAGGTCAGAAGTTCGAGACCACCTTGCCAAAATGGTGAAACCCTATCTCTACTAAAAATATGGGGGGGAAAAAAGGGTGCTAGGATTGGGCCAGTTAAGAGCAGGGGAGACCTGGCCGGGCACGGTGGCTTACGCCTGTAATCTTAGCCCTTTGGGAGGCTGAAGTGGGTGGATCACGAGGTCAAGAGATTGAGACCATCTTGGCCTACATGGTGAAACCCCGTCTCTACTAAAAATACAAAAATGAACTGGGCATGGTGGTGTGTGCCTGTAGTCCCAGCTACTCGGGAGGCTGAGGCAGGAGAATCGCTCGAACGCGGGAGGCAGAGGTTGCAGTGAGCCGAGATCGCGCCACTGCACTCCAGCCTGGTGACACAGCAAGACTCCGTCTCAAAAAAAAAAAAAAAAGAGCAGGGGAGACCTATTAGTATGGTGACCACGTGTCCTTTGCCTGGGCTGTCTAGGTTTATGCTTGTTTTCCAGTGAATTAGACCCCCTTCCACTTCGCAAAAAAGTCCTGGTTTAGATGCTATAATCACCAAACATACCAGGAAGCAATATTCCTGGGTCTTGCTTCCCTATCTTCAGGTCTTGGTGGGCCAAATTCTTGGGACCAGACCAAGGTGGCCTGCCTCAGTAAGAAGGAAGGACTGAAGAGTGGTCCATTTCAGAGGAGCAGGCTGGTGGGGGCCAGCCAGAAAGTAGTTCCCTTTGGGGGAAGATGTTGGACATTTATTACTTGTGGTAACGAGCCTAAAGCACTGTGTTGTCAGGACAGCAGGTGAGCCACTTTAGGGAAGAAAGTGCAGGGGTGGGTGGGTGCCCAGATGACCAAGGCCAGCCACCATGATGGGGTAGGGCCTGGTTATCTGTGTTCAAGAAGCGAATCCCACCCCAGCGCCAGCACTAGCTCTCTCTATATGTATGTATTTTCCCTGTACAATGTTTTATAAAAGAGATCACTAATTTATCTGCTGTGCTAAAGCCTGAGGAGTGGGGTCTAGACTCTCAACTGTATATTGCTCTGGGGTGGGCGGGGAAGACTGAGTCTCACTTGACTTGGAAAATAAACGGCCAGTTTGGACTGGCCTCCAGCTCCGTGGCTGTGTTTGTCTAACAAGGATTTGGGTAACTATTGGATACAGGCCACTATGCTTAGCATGGATAGACTGCCATCAACTCACCCACATGACTCCTGTTCATGGCAAGCTAATAGTCTAGTGGAGGAGAGGACTGAAAAAGAGCACACAAAAACATCAAAAATTACAAGTAGTAAGAAGGAAAGGAACAGGGAACGTGAGAGAATAGCTAGATGTGGGGAGAAGAATGGATTTACTTTAACAGGGTGGTCAGGGAAGGCCTCTTGTGGTGGTGACATACTGATTTAGGCAAAGCATCCAGCACGTGCCTAGCGCTTAGTAGTAGATCAACAAATGGCATCTTTGGGTGATGGCTACCTCACATTCGTATGTGGCCCATTACAATTTTCCATAAAGCTTTTTTTATTTTAAGGCCATCTTGACGTCATACTTTTAGAATATTTTATTTTATTATTATTATTTTAGACGGAGTCTTGCTCTGTCACCTAGGCTGGAGTGCAGTGGCACCATCCTGGCTCACTGCAACCTCCACCTTCCAGGTTGAAGCGATTCTCCTGCTTCAGCCTCCCGAGTAGCTGGGACTACAGGCATGCGCCACCACGTCCAGCTAATTTTTGTATTTTTTAGTGGCAATGGGGTTTCACTATGTTGGCCAGGCTGTTCTTGAACTCCTGACCTTGTGATCCACTTGCTTCGGCCTCCCAAAGTGCTGGGATTGCAGGTGTGAGCCACAGCACCCGGCCCCCAATTTATTTTTTTTCCAGAAAAGAAAACCAGAAAAGTCATCTCGAGACAGTGTTAGAGAAAGCGTTGTGTTTCCTCCTCTGAGTCTTTTGTGGGGACTTTATGGGAAAAGGAAGATGACTCACTTACTCTGAAATTTGGGCTTCCAGGAAGGGCCTCTCCCATCCTTGGTGCCTCCTCGTTCTCCTGACTCTCACTGTCCCCCAACATATACCATGATGTCCTCATTCTGGAAACCCCGAGTCGGGATAGTGGCTCAGGCCCTTCATCTGGCTTTTCTCCCCCCCTTGCTCCCTTCTAACATTTTCTCCCTCATCTGACATGGGAGGGGCAATGGTTAACCTAGGAGGGAGGGCAGAGAACAAGGGCCCCACATCCTGGCTCTGCCTCTGACAAGCTGTGTGACCGGGGTGTCAGCTGACTCATCGGAGAAATGGGGAGGGTGGACTTGGGCCTTGTCTGGATATTAAACTTTGTTGGGTCCCTGACCTCTTTGAGAAACTGATGCACGCTTCTCAAGAGGCCACAAGTGCATTTTATACACTATTTCAGGCACCCCACAGATTCCCCCAGATTCAGGCTCCACAGGCTTCACGTTGAAAACTCCTTAAGTGACAGTGGTCAAGGTACCCGCCAACACTTATTTAACCTTGACAGTTTGCAAAGTTCCTTCTCTCTCTCATTTACCTGTGACAATCCTCTTAAAATGTGCCGGCCATGTAATACTCCTAATTCCATTTTGCTGATGAGGAAATGAAGGCCCCCGGGAAGACATGTGAGTTGCTCAGAATGACCCCTCTGACTGGAAACCCTGTTCTTTCTGCGTGACTCATCACAGCTGCCTCCCTTATAGCTGTAACCACTCTCCCCACCCACTTATCCTCTCCCAGTCGTACCCCCCAAACTTTACCTCTTTTAGAGTGGCGGTGGAGGAGAGGCTGAGTGGGCTAGAGCTACCCTGGTGCCAAAACAAGATGAATGGGCATGGGTGGGGCAGATGTTCCTGGATCAGATTGGCCACACCTTGGTTTCTGAAGCCTTTTCACTATTCCCTGGGCCAGAACCCCACCCCACCTCTCTTGTGAAGCCCAGCCTGGCCCAAAGCAACAGCTAGGACAGGTCCCTGGAAAAGCTGAGCTGGAAGCCTGGGGCCTGGCGTCAGCAATATGTAAAGGGGCCTGTCCTGGAAAAGGTCAAGCTCAGCTTTTGTCACGGCCAGGCTTGTTGAAGGAGAGAGGCTTCCTCTCACTCCAGGTGAGCCCTTCTGTGCAAAGCTGTAGGACAGAGGTGGCTCCAGAACCTGGAGGGGTGAGGGAGAGGCCACCTCACTGCTGAGCTGTCAGGCAGGCCTGCCCCCACCTGCTCACCCACCTGCCTACCCCTGGCAGCCTGTGGCCGCTTCCATTTCTGCAGCTCAAAGGCCATCATCAGTCAGCTGTACGGGCGGGACGGGCACTGGCACCCGTCAGAGCGCCCGGGCCTCCTCCCTCCGAAGCCCCAGGGATGGCCAGATTCTGAGCCCTGCTGTTGGGGCCTCTGGGATGCTTTTTGCCAGCGATGTGAGAAAAGGTGCTCCTCTGGGAGAGGGGAAGAGACCAAGGCAATTTATTATGAATACTCTCTCATTGCACGGATAATCCTGTGCTCCTCTGCCCAGTTCCCACACCTCTGGAAACTTCACTCACATTTGGCACAGATGAGCCACTCCTCCCTCCTTCCCCTTCTTGAGAATCGTTCTCTGAGCTTGTGCGGAACAAGGTGCTCCGATTCTCTGTCTTGCACGCTGGTTTTTTTCCTCCCTCCAGGTGTCTCCCTGTCCACCCTGTCCTCGGCTCTCCACTCCTTCTCTAGTTTCTTCCTTAGGAGACAGTGTCACCCCTCAAGCTCACCTGTACCAGGGGTCCATATTTCTAACTTTGGAAGTGCCTCCTGGATATGTCCATGTGGGTGCCTGGCCATCCACTCAAATCCAACCTCTCTAAAAAGTGATTCTCCCCTACTTCCTTCTCACACAATTGTGTGGCCAGAGCAGCCAGACCAATGGCTCCAAACTACCCCCATACTCATCCCCGCCTCATTGCTTGGGCTCCCTTGGCTTCCCCTAGGCCAGCTTACACTGAAGGCCCAGCTTGGATTGGAGCTCCTGCAGGAAGCCTTCCCCAGCCCTGCACTGCTCGGAGACCTCTTCCTCCTCCATACCTACCTCTCCCACTTCTGTGGCAGCCTCTTCTTATTCAGGCTTCAGCTCAGACATCCCTCACCTACTAGGCCACAGCAGCTCCTGCCGAAGCTTCCCACAGCCCCTGCTGCTTTCCTTCCCCCAACTAGTGTTACTTGGTCTACATCTCTCTCCCAGTAACGTATAAGCTCCACAATGTAAGGACTGCCTCACTCATCACGGTATCCCCAGCATCCAGTGCCGCTCCTGGCACTAGCAGGTACTCAGTATATTGAGTTTATTGATGAATACAAGTTAGTACTGAATCAGATATCATCAAGCACTGTGTAAGTTCCTTGGCTGGGCGCGGTGGCGTAAACCCAGCACTTTGGGAGGCCGAGAGGGGTGGATCACCAGGTCAGGAGTTCAAGACTAGCCTTACCAACATGGTTAAACCCCATCTCTACTAAACATACAAAAAAATTACCTGGGTGTGGTGGTAAGCGCCTGTAAACCCAGCTACTCAGGAGGCTGAGGCAGGAGAATCGCTTGAACCTGGGAGGCGGAGCTTGCAGTGAGCCAAGATCACACCACTGCACTCCAGCCTGGGCGACAGAGCGAGACTCCATCTCAAAAAAAAAAAAAAGTTCCTCAAGGGCAAAGGCCTTGTCTCCAGTGGACTCATGAATACCTAACCTTATCCTTTCTAAGTTGTGGAACTTCATCTAATGCTGAGGTTATCAAGCTTCGAGAAGGTTTAGTTTTAGGGATGAGTTTCTAAGGTCTCATCATAAAGGTGTCCAGACGCCTTGGAGTGGCTCCTGCCTGGTGGGCTGAGATACTGCATCCTCTAAGTAGAGACATGAGCTGGGATGTGATGGCACCAGGTGAGGGAGTTCTGGTCCTCAGAAAGGGCTAAGGCGTGGGGATCTCAGGCAGCCCTCTGCACCCCACCAGTGAGCCAGCCACAGGGCGGCCAGCTCCAGTAATCCAAGTGATTTGCACTCTGTTCCTTTTTCCCTTTTGAGCTCCTTTGGTCTTCAGCAAACTTACTTGGTGCCACAGCCTATCTCAGCTGTGGACCAAGGGTAAATTTCTGTCACATGTGGGCCAGAGAACTGAGAAGGCGCCAGGGCGGCAGAAGCCAGCCAGACCCGACCTGTTCACCAGCCCTCCCCACCTGCAGAGCCCACCTTCAAGAGGAAAGCCCTACGGTTCTAGGTTTGGTTTTTATTAAGGAATGGGCTCCCTGCACGAGGTTCTCAGGGCCTAGCAGGGGTCTAAGCACAGAGTGGGGACCCAATAGACTTGCTGTTTTGAATCTCTTCCACCTCAGCATAAGATCATTAGCCCTAATGCTACTCCCAGAAATGGGATACTTGCTTCTCATTTTTTTTTTTTTCCCTGAGGCAGGGTCTTGCTCTGTCGCCCAGGCTGGAGTGCAGTAGTGCCCTCATAGGTCACAGCCTCCGGAGCCCAAGTGATCCACCTCAGCCTTCCAAGTAGCTGGGACTATAGGCATGCACCACCAGGCCTGGCTCTTTTTTTTTTTTTTTTTTTTTTTTTTTTTTGAGATAGAGTCTTGCTTTGTCGCCAGGCTGGAGTGCAGTGGTGTGATCTCGGCTCACTGCAACCTCTGCCCTCTGGGTTCAAGCGATTCTCCTGCCTCAGCGTCCTGAGTAGCTGGGATTACAGGCACCTGCCACCACGCCTGGCTACTTTTTGTATTTTTAATAGAGACAGGGTTTCACCAGGCTGGTCTTGAACTCCCGACCTCGTGATCCACCCGCCTTGGCCTCCCAAAGTGCTGGGATTACAGGCGTGAGCCACTGTGCTATGCCTAATTTTTTTTTTTGAGACGGAGTCTTGCTCTGTCACCCAGGCTGGAGTGCAGTGGCCGGATCTCAGCTCACTGCAAGCTCCGCCTCCCGGGTTTACGCCATTCTCCTGCCTCAGCCTCCCGAGTAGCTGGGACTACTGGCGCCCGCCACCTCACCTGGCTAGTTTTTTGTATTTTTTTCGTAGAGACGGGGTTTCACCGTGTTAGCCAGGATGGTCTCAATCGCCCGACCTCGTGATCCGCCTGTCTCGGCCTCCCAAAGTGCTGGGATTACAGGCTTGAGCCACCGTGCCCGGCCTCTGCCTAATTTTTGTTTTTATTTTTTTATAGAGACACAGTCTCATTATGTTGTCCAGGCTGGTCTTGAACTCTTGGGCTCAAGCAATCCTTCTGCCTCAGCCTCCCAAAGTGCTGGGATTACGGGCAAGAGCCACCGCACTCATACTCCCTTCTCATTCTTGCAAGTGGAATGTCTTCAATCTTGTCTTCTGCAGACTGAGCCTTCTGACTCCTTTCAACTTTCCTCACTGCAAAGGAGCATCTCCTGCCACTTTTCATTGTTGCCTTAGTTTATTTTCTGAGTCATTCAAGAGAGTTTGGTAGGCTCCTGCTTTCTCTCTCTCTCTCTGGGCTACCCCATCTGTCATCTTCCTGCCTTTTGGTTCACAACTTTCCAGCATTTGTTCTAATAGCTAAGGGCAGCATGGAATTCCACCAATGCAATTCAACACTGTGAGGGGGCGCTACTCACTACAAGCCAAGGAACCTCACAAGAGGCTCACAATTGAGTGTGGAAGACAGACATACACACAAATAACTGGACTATGGAGCAGGAGAATGCCAAGCTCTCCCACCCAGGAGAGCCTGGTGGCCCAAGAGAGCATGGGACCACATGGGGCACTGGTGGGCTGTCCTTGTGGTTGCCCTCTCTTGCTGGCCTGTGACCCTTATGGGAGCACGTGCATGAACTAGGCAGAGGAATGAGTGATGCCCTTTGTGTGCTTATTTTTCCTACAGAGCGAGCTGTCTTTCGGTGACCTCTCTTGGCCATTTAAAGCTGCTCTTGACATTCACTTTAACTGGATTCTCCAGGGAGAGGGGAGGGGAGTGAGCAGAAGGCACCTGTGTAATTTACCCTGGTGTCCAGCACCACAGTCTTAGTCTGGCATCTCCGTGTGTGCATGTGGAGTGGGCATTAGCCAGCTGGTGGCACTTTGCTCACAAGTGCCTGAAGTTCGTGTGGCTGGTGGGGTTCAGGTTCAGACTGAGATCCATCTGAGGTTGACATGGCTCCTGCTAGGATCCAGGCACAAAGCTAAGTGCTATCCGGCACACCAGTCATTCTCAAACTCAGAAGTGCATCAGAAGCACTTGTCAAAACACAGGTTTCTGGGACTTGTTCCAAAGCTCCTGATTCAGTGGGTTTGGGGTGCGGCTGGGGAATTCATATCTCTTTTTTTTTTTTTTTTGGTTTTTGTTTTCTGAGATGGAGCCTCTGTCTACTAGGCTGGAGTGCAGTGGCGCAATCTCGGCTCAGTGCAACAGCAATTCTCCTGCCTCAGCCTCCCAAGTAGCTGGGATTACCACCATGCCCAGCTAATTTTTGTATTTTTAATAGAAATGGGGTTTCACAATCTTGGCCAGGCTGGTCTCGAACTCCTGACCTCAGGTGATTCACCTGCCTTGGCCTCCCAAAGTGCTGGGATTACAGGCGTGAGTCACCACGCCTGGCCGGGAATTCACATTTCTAACAAGTTACCAGGTGAGGCTGCAAGTCTTGATGGTACAGGGACGGCACTTCGAGAACCCCTGCTGTGCAGTGTCATGTGTCATCACCTCATCTCCCTTGGGGCAGATAGTGCCATGCCCAGCTTACCAAAGAAGAAACCACAGCCTCCGCAGGCCAAGTGACCTTGCCAAGGCCACACAGCTGGAGGGTGCTAGGGAGTCAGACAGCACCTGCTGCACTGCCTTTTGCCCCCAGGGCAATGGGGTTGGGGTGGTTGTGACAGCACTCTCCAAATTTTTGTTCCAGAGAGGGCAGTAAGTAGAGAGAGCAGGCTTGGGGTAAGCAGTACTGGGAGGTGGTCATAGAGTCACTGTTAGGCTGACAGTCATTCCTTGGGTGGCCATAATGTTTTAAAGACACTTTCAGCAAGGTGCAGTGGTGCATGCCTATAGCCCTAGCTACTTGAGAGGCTCGCTTGAGCCCAGGAGTTTGAGACTGGCCTAGGCAACATAGTGAGACCTCATCTCAAAAAATATTTAAAAATAAAAATGATACCTTTGCATCTCTCTCTCTCTCTCTCAGAGACAGGGTCTTACTCTGTTGCCCAGGCTGGTGTGCAGTGGCATGATCATGGCTCACTGAACCCTTGAACTCCTGGACTCAAGTGATCCTCCCACCTCAGCCTCCTGAGTAGCTGGGACTACAGGTGCGCACCACCATGCCTGACTAAAAACATGTTTTTTTGTGTTTTTTTTTAAAGATGGGGTGTCGACCGGGCATGGTGGCTCACACCTGTAATCCCTGCACTTTGAGAGGTTGAGGTGGGCGGATCATGAGGTCAAGAGATCGAGACCATCCTGGCCAACATGGTGAAACCCCTCTCTACTAAAGATACAAAAAATTAGCTGAGCGCGGTGGTGGGCACCTGTAGTCCCAGCTACACAGAAGGCTGAGGCAGGAGAATGGCGTGAACCCAGGAGGCGGAGCTTGCAGTGAATGGAGATCGCGTCACTGCACTCCAGCCTGGACGACAGAGCAAGACTCTATCTCAAAAAAAAAAACAAACAAAAAACAAAAAAACAAAAATTAGCTGGGCGTGGTTGCGCGCACCTGTAGTCTCAGCTACTCGGGAGGCTGAGGCAGGAGAATCACTTGAACCCAGGAGGCGGAGGTTGCAGTAAGCCGAGATTGCACCACTGCACTCCAGCCTGGCGACAGAGTGAGAATCTGTCTCAAAAAAAAAAAAAAAAAAAAAGATGGGGTGTCGCTGTGTTGCCCAGGCTTGCTTCTGTTTCAATCAAGCCTCATGATAGTGGTCAGCAAGCACTCACAATGGATGCTACACTGTCTCCCTTTCTAGGACTGAAGCTTTCACACCCCAGCCAGCAGCTGGCAGTCCCTCCCCAGGAATTGTCCTTCCAGGGGAGAGTCACCTCACCCAAGGTCATGCCCACTCCCTAGAGGCAGCTCACATTCACTAAGTCCCTCCCCTCAATGCAGGACAACTCTGAAGGTCCTTGCAGACCAGGGCGCCCCTCCATTGCAAGTGCAGGCAGCCCAGCTTTGCTCTGTGCCCACTTCTCCCTCTCCCACACTGGTGTGCGTCCTGAGGGCACTCCCAGCAATCTTGCTGCACGCAAACCTCAGTCTCCTGGGGAGCCTGTCCTGCAACAACTTATTAGGTACCAGGCACGATTCTAAGCACTTTACGCATATGATTTCATACGATCCTCCCAACAACCCCAAGAGGCAGGCACTTTTGTTACCAAAGGCTCTGTAACTTGTCCAAGGTCACCGAGCTAGCAAGCCAGAGAGCCAGGGTTGTTATGCAGGGAGTTGGGCTCTGGGGCTCTGAAATGTTACAACGCTGTCTTCCAGAACATTCCTATAGTCTAGTTTGAGGAAATTCGACAAAACAGTGAAGATGTATTCTGATTGATTTGAGGGGGAAAAGAATCTCGGCCAGGTATGGTGGCTCACGCCTGTTATCCCAGCACTTTGGGAAGTTGAGGCGGGTGGATCATTTGAGGTCAGGAGTTCAAGACTAGCCTGGCCAACATGGTGAAACCCCGTCTCTACTAAAAATACAAAAATTGGCTGGGCGTGGTGGTGGGCACCTGTAATCCCAGCTACTCAGGAGCCTGAGGCAGGAGAATTGTCTGAATCCAGGAAGCGGAGGTTGCAGTGAGCCGAGATCAGTGCCATTGCACTCCAGCCTGGGTCCTAGGGCAAGACTCCGTCTCAAAAAAAAAAGAAAACAATATTGACAAAACCTAAAAGAACACAACCACCAGATGGGATGAAGCTGTTCAGGAAGGCAGGGAACTGCAGTCCAACAATCCTTTCAATTATTCTAGATGGGTTTTTTCCTTGGATCTATCGAGAGGTAAGCCTGGGATAATAGACATGACATCCTCAACTCTCACCCACCCTGATGACTTCCAGCCCTCCCCCGAATACCACTCATGGAGCCAGCTACCAACTCAGTGTTTCCACTTGGCTGCCTAATGGCATCTCGCACTTAACAGGTGCACAGCTGAACACCTGAGTCCCGCCTGGCCTCCCACACCCAGAGCCTTCTCCACCTCAGGGCGTGGAGCCGCATTCTTCCCTGACAACTCTTCACACACCACTTCCAATCCCTTGGCAAATCTTGTCAGTTTAACTTTAAGATAAACCTACCATTTCTTTCTTTTTTTTTTTTTTTTTTTTTTTTTTTTTTTTTTTGGGAGACAGGGTGTGGCTCTGTGGCCCAGAGTGCAGTGGCGTGATCTCGGCTCACTGCAGGCTCCACCTCCCGGGTTCACGCCATTCTCCTGCCTCAGCCTCCCGAGTGGCTGGGACTACAGGTGCCCGCCACCGCGCCCAGCTAATTTTTTTTTTGTATTTTTTACTAGAGATGGGGTTTCACCATGTTAGTCAGGATGGTCTCGAACTCCTGACCTCGTGATCCGCCCACCTCGGCCTCCCAAAGTGCTGGGATTACAGGAAGTCAATTCTTAACACAGCGTCCAGGATGAGCCTGTTAAACCTAAGTCAGGTGATCTCACTCCTCTGTTTGGCCCACCCCTTCATGGTAAACACTGTTATCATTAGGATGCCCACAAAACCCCACGTGCTCCCACCCTCTCTCACTCCTGCCCCTTACCACTCCATGCTGGCCACACTGAACTTCTTAAATACGCTAAGCCCACTCTTGCCTCAGGGCTTTTGCACTGGCTATCCTGTGCCACCCAATGCTCTTTTCCATTGGTCTCAATTCAAATGTCACCTTCTTGGAGAGGACAGGCCTTCCATAATCACTCCATTAAAGGACCATATCCCAGGCTGGGCATGGTGGCTCATGCCTGTAATCCCAGCACTTTGGGAGGCTGAGGTGGGTGAATGGCTTGAGACCAGGAGTTTGAGACCAACCTGGGCAACATGGTAAAACCCCGTCTGTACTAAAAATAAAAAAAATTAGCAGGGCATGGTGGCGTGCACCTATAGTCCCAGCCACTTGGGAGGCTGAGGTGGGAAGATTGATTGAGCTGGGGCAATTGAGTGAGCTGAGATCACACCACTGCACTCTAGCCTGGGTGACGCAGCGAGACCCTGTCTCTAAATAAATAAATAAATAAATAAATAAATAAATAAAGGGCAATGCCCTTCCTCCTCCACACCCTCTATTCTCATTACCCTGCTTAATTTTTTTCCTCAGCATTCATTGACATCTTATGTATGTTTATTTGTTTATTCCTGGCCCTCTTCCTCCTCATGCCCAAACTGACTTATTTAAAGTCCCTTTTCCGCTGGTTCTGCTTTTTAATTTCTCTCTTTTTTTTCACAGACGAAGTCTCACTCTGTTGCCCAAGCTGGAGTGCAGTGGCACAATCTTGGCTCACTGCAACCTTCACCTCCCGGGTTCACGCGATTCTCCTGCCTCAGCCTCCCGAATAGCTGAGACTACAGACACGCATCACCATGCTTGGCTAATTTTTTTGTATTTCTTAGCAGAGACGGGGTATCGCTATGTTGGCCAGGCTGGTCTCAAACTCCTGACCTCGTGATCCACCCCCCTTGGCCTCCCAAAGTGCTAGGATTACAGGCGTGAGCCACCGTGCCCCGCCTGCTTTTTAATTTCATAGTTTGTTGTTATTTATTATTTTTGTTATAAGCTGTTTCTAATCCATTATGGAATAAAAAGATACATAACAAAGGAACCAGATCATTATCACCCGGCTTAAGGCAGAACCATTCATTAGACCAGTGCTTCTAATATTTTTCCTCCCAGATTGCCAAACAAACAAACAAAAGGAGCAAATAGACATGCCCACCCACCCCCTTGAGCTTTAGGAGAGAAGCCTGAAGCTGCCACTAAAAGAGCAAAATGTCCTTGAGACTTTACTTTTCATGGGCGTTCTACACTATATTTCCTAATGTATTTACATGTATTCAATTATAAAACTTCTCCTCAAAGTTTTCCAGTAAAAATAACCCCACCAATAACTGCTCCATGTAAAACGCTACTGATGTGGGGTCCTGGGGGTCCCTGTCCACCCTTGCCCCAGGGACCTTCACCCATGGTTGGGAGTTGGCGAGGAGGGACTGGAAACATCCTTTCCTTTGGGGAAGTGAATTGGCTGGAGCTGGATAGGGCCTCGCCAGAGTCTTGAGTTCTAGTTCCAGCTCTGACACCTACTACAGTAGCTCAGTGACCTTGGGCAGGTCCCTCCATTGTAGTTTGGCCTGAGTTTCCTAAAAGGTTTGAGGTTTTGTTTGTTTGTTTGTCGAGACGGAGTCTCACTCTGTCTCCCAGGCTGGAGTGCAGTGGTGCCATCTCGGCTCACTGCAACTTCTGCCTCCTGGGTTCAGGCGATTCTCCTGCCTCAACCTCCCGAGCAGATGGGATTACAGGCACCCACCACCACCCCCGGCTAACTTTTGTATTTTTAGTAGAGATGGGGTTTCACCATGTTGGCCAGGCTGGTCTCGAACACCTGACCTCAGGTAATCCATGCACCTTGGCCTCCCAAAATGCTGGGATTACAGGCATGAGCCACCATCTCTGGCTGGGTTTGGGTTTTTAAGCTTAGTTTCCACCAGGCTGAATGTAACCATAGGCCTTACACTTCTGAACATGATCAGATGGAAGAAGAAAGAAGATGGTGTCCGGGCGCGGTGGCTCATGTCTGTAATCCCAGCACTTTGGGAGGCCGAGGTGGGCGGATCACCTGAGGTTGGGAGTTTGAGACCAGCCTGACCAACATGGAGAAACCCCGTCTCTACTAAAAATACAAAATAACTGTTCGTAGTGGCACACGCCTGTAATCCCAGCTACTCAGGCGGCTGAGGCAGGAGAATCGCTTGAACCCGGGAGACGGAGGTTGCAGTGAGCCAAGATCGTGCCACTGCACTCCAGCCTGGGCAACAACAAGAGCACAACTCCGTCTCAAAAAAAAAAAAAAAAGAAAAAAAGAAAAAGAAAGAGGATGGTGGTGAGAGCGGGACTGGGGCTGGACAGCTGGTGATTGCATTGGGTGGCTGGCGGATGCCCTGGCAGGGCATAGGCTGAGGCAGGGAGGCTTCAGGGGGTTGGTGCTCCTGGGAGGACCCAGAGCTGGGGCCTGCTCAGGCTTGGCTGTCTTCTGTGCCATAGAAAGCTCTGCAGTGAAGGGGGCTGGAGGGCCCAGGCTATTTCTGGGGCTGGGCTTTCCTGGAGGTGGGGAGGGTGCCCATCTAATCTTCCAAAAGAGGGCAGAGCTACCAACTCATCAGTGCCAACATCTGAATCACAAGCCAAGAACGCAGCTCTCCTACATCACCCTCTCCTCTCCCTCGCCACTGAGGCACCTATGAACCACAGTGCAACACTTCCCATTCCTGCGTGTCACTAGCACTCTCCAGAGGTGTGCTTGGTCCATAGCCTAGCCCCTGCCCACCCATCAGGTGACCACATCTCTGAGGAGAGAGGCAGCTCACCTGGGAAGAATGTCAATTCTTCCACAAGGATCACGCTTGTCTTTTTTTTTTTTTTTTGAGTTGGAGTCTTGCTCTGTTGCCAGACTGGAGTGCAGTGGTGCAATCTTGGTTCACTGCAACTTCTGCTTCCTGAGTTCAAGCGATTCTCCTGCCTCAGCCTCCTGAGTAACTGTAACTGGGACTACAGGCACGAGCCACCACACCCAGCTAATTTTTGTATTTTTAGTAGAGAAGGGGTTTCACCATGTTGGCCAGGATGGTCTCGATCTCTTGATCTTGTGATCTGCCTGCCTCAGCCTCCCAAAGTGCTGGGATTACAGGCGTGAGCCACTGTGCCCGGCCCACACTTGTCATCTGTAATACCACATCTCTCCATGATACCTCCGAGGCATTATGAGCCTGCTCTATAGATGAGGAAGGTGAGACTCAGAGCAATTTGGTCACTTGCAGCTGACTGAGCTGTCAGGTAGGGGCTGGCCACAGACCTGCCAGGCATCTTTCCTCCCTGTCACTGTGCTCCGTGTTTAAGTGTGGGAAAGGGGGTAAGAATCTCAGGGGAGTGAAAAAGAAAACCAGGAAAACTTAAACAAGGATACAGAACATGCATTTCATAAGCCATCCCCTGTGTAATAACAAAAGAATAGATACCTGTATTCCTAGAATAGCTTTGAGGGAGCACATAAGACCAGTGATAGTACCTGTTTCTGGAGTGGGGAATGGGGTGACTGAAGAAATGGAATGAGAAGGAAGAAGGTGTAGTTTGTAACTGATTTATTCTTTTGTACCTTTTGAGTTTTGTGCTATTTATTATATGAGTTAATATAAAGTACAGGCCGGGCGCGGTGGCTCAAGCCTGTAATCCCAGCACTTTGGGAGGCCGAGACGGGCGGATCACGAGGTCAGGAGATCGAGACCATCCTGGCTAACACCGTGAAACCCCGTCTCTACTAAAAAATACAAAAAACTAGCCGGGCGAGGTGGCGGGCGCCTATAGTCCCAGTTACTCAGGAGGCTGAGGCAGGAGAATGGCGTAAACCTGGGAGGCGGAGCTTGCAGTGAGCTGAGATCCGGCCACTGCACTCCAGCCCGGGCGACAGAACGAGACTCCGTCTCAAAAAAAAAAAAAAAAAAAAAAAAAAAAAAAAAAAAAAATATATATATATATATATATATAAAGTACTTAAATTAGTACCTGGCACATAGTAAGTGCTATATAAATGTAAGCACTATGTAGATGCAAGCTATTATTATTTTTAAATAATGTAAAATTCTTTTGAGGAGAGACAGGGGGAGGGGAGTGGGTGAGGCACTGTTCTGGGTTTTGGGTTGGAACTGGCTATATGGCCAGGCCCTGTGAAGAGAAGCAGGGTTCCTGGGCACCTCCAATAGCTCAGGAGGGATGCAGGCCTCCTTCAGACAAGCTGAGGACACCCTCCCTGACCAGACCCCAGAGTTCCAGAGCATTCTGTGAAGCCAGAGGAAGGCTTCAGGCGAGGCCACGAGACATGGCGCACTCGGGCTCTCCAGGGAGGGCTCTGAGAGGAGGGAGACTATTTCAGCGGGCACGGCAGAACCCGCCCTGGGCTCCTTGAGGACAGGATTTACATCCTCCGGATTGGCTGAATGACCTTCCCGAGGGCTGCGCCTAGCCCGTCACCTGGGCGATCTGACAAGCGTGTGGGGTAGCACCTGCACCAGCAAGGGCTGGAAGGAGCACAGAGCTTGGGTTTCCTTCCGTGTGTGTCTTTCTCGACCTTTGTGGCTGCTCTCCTGGTGACCAATGTCCTTGGGGAGCACTTGGTAGCTTAGGACAAAGTCTCACAATTCTCTAGAATGTATCCGGCCTGAGGAATGTAGGGTGAAAAAAACCACTTTGCTCGTTCTATTTGGATTGTCAGGAGAGGTTGGTGAAGAGGGGGCAGCTTCTGGCACTGGAGAGGGGATGCCTCAGATCAGCGGAGTGGCTTGTGATGATTTAAATGGTTTGTTTCTCCCCGCGAGAACTCAGAGTTCCTGAAGGAGTTGCTCACCTCACACATGTGCACCCCTGGAGAACAATCCCTGAAGTGAAAGCACATGGTGGCCACGGTGCTCCCGGCACAGGAGAGAAAGCCACGTTCTGTTCAGAACTTCTTGGCTCTCTCCTCAGCCACGCTTAGCGATGAGGACACCGTATTTCAAAATCACAATATGGAAAAGCGCACCTCAATCATAGTAACAGAAAATCAAGCGAAGGCTATTCTGAAATAGCATTTTTCACTTATCAGATTGGCAAAAGTGTAAAACACATGGCGTTGGCTAGGATGTAGGGAAATGGGCTGTTTTTCTGGAGGAAGGGGATATTGGCATGGCCTCTATGGAGAGCATTTGGCAATAGCTGCTGTCCTAGTCTGCTCAGGCTGCTCCAACAAAGTACTAGAAACCGGGTGGCTTATGAACAACAGAAATGTATTTCTCACAGTGCTGGACGCTAGGAAGCCCAAGATCAAGGCTGATTGGGCATCTGGAGAGGGCCTGTTTTCTGGCTCACAGACGGTGCCTTCTCACTGTGTCCTCACATGGTGGAAGGGGCGAGGCAGCTCTCCCTTTTTTCTTTTTGTGATGGAGTCTCACTCTGTCACCAGGCTGGAGGGCAGTGGCGCGATCTTGGCTCACTGCAACCTCTGCCTCAGGTTTGAGCAATTCTCCTGCCTCAGCCTCCCAAGTAGCTGGGATTACAGGCATCCACCACAATGCCCAGATAATTTTTGTATTTTTAGTAGAGATGGGGTTTCACCATGTTGGCCAGGCTGATCTCAAACTCCTAACCTCAAGTGATCCGCCCACCTCAGCTTCCCAAAGTGCTGGGATTACAGGCGTGAGCCACTGTGCCTGGCCTCTCTGGGGCTTTTTAAACTAATTAATTGTTTTGTTTTTTAATTTTTGTGGAGATAGGGGTCTCGTCATGTTGCCCAGGCTGGTCTCAAACTCCTAAACTCAAGTGATCCTCCTGCCTCAGCCTCCCAAAGCACTGGGATTGCAGGCATCAGCCACCGTGCCTGGCCTAGAGGCACTAATCCCATTCACAAAGGCTCTACTGTCATGACTTAATTACCTCCTCAAAGGCCCCATCTCCTAACATTATCACCTGGGGGATTTTAACATAAATGTGGTGGGGGGAACACAAACATTTAGACCATAGTAGCTACCAATACAAGCTGGGAATTCTGCTTCTAGGAAATTGGCCTGCAGATATCCCAACAAACAAGTATTATGTCAGCGCAGCATTGTTTGCTGGAAATAGTCTCAATTTCTCTAAATAGAAAACTGGTCATAAGTTAGGATAAGACATACAATGGAACACCCTGCAGCCACAAAAACAAATAAGGAAGTTCTTTACCTATCAGGAGTGACCTCCAAGAGATAGTAAGTGGGGAAAGAAGCAAGTGCAGAAGAGCTTATTCAGTATGCTACCATATGTGTAAAAAAAAAAGGGGAAACTGTGTCTGTATTTGCTGGATATGCACAGAATACCTCCAGAGGATGCTATCAACGGTTGCATGTTTCAAGGGGACGTGGAATCTCAGAACAGCTTTTGCTCTTTATGGACGTCTCCATCTCCTTTAGTCTGGAGAGAGGCAATACCCCCCGACTCATCCAAGACAGGAGCCCACTCTGCTGCTCTCCGGATGCCATGGGTAGACACGTGGTTAGGAGAGAGCAGGGTAGGGTCATGCCATGTAGTGGCTTGATGACCTAACACAAGGTACTTAGCCTCTAAGCCTCTGTTTCCTCTTCTGTTAAACAGCAAAAATAATACTACTATTAATAAATGAGGCCAAGCGCAGTAGCTCATGCCTGTAATCCCAGCACTTTGGGAGGCTGAGGCAGATGGATCACCTGAGGTCAGGAGTTCGAGACCAGCCTGGCCAACATGGTGAAACCCTATCTCTACTAAAAATACAAAAATCAGCCAGCTGCGGTGGCATGTGCCTGTAATCCTAGCTACTCAGGAGGCTGAGGCAGGAGAATCACTTGAACCCAGGAGGCGGAGGTTGCAGTGAGCCGAGATCACACCGCTGCACTCCAGCCTGGGTGACAGGGTGAGATTCCATCTCAAAAAAAAAAAAAAATAAAAATAAATAAATAAATAAATAAATAAGTTGATACATGTGTAAATGGGGATAATAATTTTCCCAACCTCATTAGGATAGCATGAGGGTGAACAATTAATTTATGTGAAGTGCTTAGCACAGTGCCTGGCATATAGGAAGTGCTCAGCAAATGAATTTGTTCCAAATACATCGTGTTTTCTCCTTTGCACTGTTGACCCCTATGGGATCAACATGGAAATTCCTCAGCGAGGCCAATGAGGCCCTCAGGGTCCGTCTTCAGCCTTCACTGCAACACTCAGCCCTTGCCACTCCCTTGTACCCTGTGTACTCTGTTCACTCTGCCTAGAATGTCCTTCCTTCCTTTGCTTGTCTTGGTCAAAGTCCAGCTTAAATGTCACCAGCCCTGGGACGCTCTTCCGGAAGTCCCAGCCCAGAGTTTGTGTTCTCTACTCTGTGATGGCAGAGTCCCTGGGTGCCCCTCTGTGGGGCATCATCACACAGAATGGTGACTATGTTCCCGGTTCCAGCTGATACACACACACTTGTTTGTTATAATAGAAGGAATTGGGGGAAAAAAATTTCAACTCCAACTCAAATAAAACTGCAATAAGACACAATTTTCTATCTATCAGAGTAGCAAAGTTCAAGGAGTTCTACACTGAGGTGACAAACAGGCAGGGACTCATGCAGGAGAGCCAACTGGTACACATTCTGAGACCTGGGCGACATCTGTCCACACTCAGTGGACACCCATAACAAAATGGCACAGGCAGAAAGCTGCTCGTTGCATCAATGCTTGAAAGAACAGAGGGCTGGAAACCACCTAAACACCCATCAGTTGGGGACTGGGAAATAAGTTATGGTAGAATTATACAAAGGCCATGCAGCCACGAACCAGAGAAGCTCTTTATTACTGACATGGAACGTCACCAAAAAATACACTGAGAAGTAGAAAATATAAGTATTTGCATTTGATGCACAGAATATTTCTGGAAGAATACATAAGGTCATATTAACAGTAACATAATAGCAGCTGCCAGGGATGAGGTCTGAGCCTCTGAGAAACAGGGGAGGAGGAAGATATTTTGTTATCACTTATATCTTTTTCTGTCTTTTAAATTTTATACTGCATACATATATTATCTATTCAAAATTAAATAACTTTTTAACAAAGAAGAAAAAGAAAAACTACTAATCAAATGGAGATGAGGTAGGCCACAAGCTCCAAGGGGAGGAAAAATACCTTAATGTTTTTTCCAGAAGCGCCAGAGTCCATGGCAAAGCTCTACCCTGGGCCAGCTGCCCCCACACTTGCACCTGGGCACGGGAAGTTGATGTTCGCAGAATTAAGAACTTTTTTCAGTATGCGCCTAAGTAAAACAGAAGAATGAAAAACCCACTATCAACAGCTGAGGAAAACTCATAAATGAATGCACAACAAAGTTCAAAAGAAATAGAATATGTGGCCCCAGGACTCTTTCATTATGGCAAACACTGACAAGGCTCAGGGGGTTCTTCTTGTACCCACAAAGCTGTTTGTAAGAGCCTCTGAAGCCCCTGTCCATCTATTTATTATTGATTTAGTATATGAATTTATGTACAATATATAATTTTAATCATAGTATACACATTATTTTTACATCTTGATATTTTCATTTAATATATAATTGCCATTTTTCCATTTCATTAAGTACTCTTCCAAAACATAATGTTTAATGTTTCCACATTACTGAAACTTACGGATATGTAATCATTTATTAATAATTCTCCATTGTTGGGGGCTGGGCGCGGTGGCTCACGCCTGTAATCCCAGCACTTTGGGAGGCCAAGGCCAGCAGATCACTTGAGGTCAGGAGTTCGAAACCAGCCTGGCCAACAAGGCTCTTCTAAAACTACAAAAATTCACCGGGTGTGTGGCGGGCGCCTGTAATCCCAGCTACTCGGGAGGCTAATGCAGGAGAATTGCTTGAATCCAGGAGATGGAGGTTGCAGTGAGCTGAGATTGTCGCACTGCATTCCAGCCTGGTTAACAGAGCGAGGCTCTGTCTCAAAAAACAAACAAAAGAATTCTCCACTGCGGGACATTTAGCTAATTTCCAGTCTTTTGCTATTATAAATAAAGCTATGATGCACATCTTTGTATATAAATCTTGCTTTTTGCAACTTTTATTTTAGATATGGGGGATACATGTACAGGTTGGCTACATGGGCATATTGCACCCAGGTAGTGAGCATAGTACCCAATAGGTAGGTTTTCGACCGAGGACCTTCCCTCCCTCCCCCCTCTCGTGGTCTGCAGCGTCTACTGTTTCCATGTTTATGTCCATGGGTGCTCAGTGTTTAGCTCCCACTTACAAGTGACAGAACATGCAGTATTTGGTTTTCTGGGTTCCTGTGTTAATTCGCTTAGGATTATGGCCTCTAGTTCCATCCATGTTGCTGTAAAGGACATGATTCTAATATTTTTTATGGCTATGCCCTGACCATCCATGTAAGAGCCTCTGAAGAACATCAAGAACTCACTGGGTAAAGCAGCTGGCGCGGGGCCCTTTCCAACCCTGGACCCCAGATGACAACGATGGGAAAGACCGTCCAGAGAAACCTACAGGAGGACCCCCCAGTTCCAGTGACTCCTTCCGGGGGCAACCCTGATTCAGAGGTGGCATTCCCAAACTGCATCTGCCTAGGGGGAGGGACAACCTGAGGGCCAATGCCGCTGAGGGAGCCTCTGCTGGCTTCACAAGGGAGAAGGCTGGTTTCAGCTGACACCACACCAGCCTCCAAGCAGATGTTACAAGAGGGACTCGGAAGCCTCAGGACTCGGAAGCCTCAGGAGCTGAGCTGGAGCACCCCAGACACCCCAGTTCAGTGGCTGAGTCCTCGCAGGCTGGGTGAGACAACACTCCCCTCACCTGCCCTCCCACCTTCCCCCAGGCCATTTCCACCCTCCCGCTCCGCTCCGCTCAGTACTCACCTCTTCCTGAAGCTTCACCTGCTAACCCCACCCCATTGGGAACTTGGCACAGGCTTCAATCCTTGAGTCTTTTTTTTGTTTTTGTTTTTGTTTTGAGATGGAGTCTCACACTGTCACTTGGGCTAGCATACAGTGGTGCAATCTCAGCTCGCTGCAACCTCCGCCCTCTGGGTTCAAGCGATTCTCCTCCCTCAACCTCGGGAGTAGCTGGGATTACAGGCGCCTGCCACCACGCCTGGCTAATTTTTTTGTATTTTTAGTAGAGACTGGGTTTCACTCTGTTGGCCAGGCTGGTCTCGAACTCCTGACCTCGTGATCCGCCCACCTTGGCCTCCCAAAGTGCTGGGATTACAGGTGTGAGCCACTGCGCCCGGCCTCAGCACTTAAGTCCTAAAGTCTAGCCTTCCAATGACAGTTGTTCTCTGTCTTGGTGAATGGAGTTAAAACAGGTTCCTGTGTGTTTGCCTGTCTCCCTGACTACACTGCTAACTCCCCGGGGGAGGGGAGTCAGCTGCGGGTTTATATTTCCTCCCTCTCCCTTGGTACAGGCTCAGGCTATGGGAAGGAGTCACACTTGGCCTTGCTGACAGGCTGGCCGGCTCTCTTGGGGCCAGGACTAACCTCCCCCAGGTCTTAGGGTGGCTAGCTGTCCCCTTACGGAACTGTGCTTGGCAAATGCCAAACTATGTGGACCTGACTGTAAGAGAAATAGTATCCCCCATACCTGCTCCATCCAGAATGATCCTGAGTCAGCTCCTGTCACTCCCTTGCTATCCGTCTCCATCTGAATGAATCAAGCCCATGAGGCTTTGCAGGCACCGCCCAGCTCCTCCCCGAACCCTGCCCCACTCCGCTCCTGCTCCCTCTGCTCCAGACACCCAGCCTCCTGTGGTGAAGCCACACACACTCCTGCCTCAGAGCAGTATGCCTGCTGTCCCCTTTCCCTGGAATGCTTCTCCATGTGGCCGGCCCCTCAATAAATTCAGGGCTCTGTTCAAAGAGAAATTTCCTTTCCACCCCTCCCAAAACAGCAACCCCTGCTGCGAGTGCTCCTTCCCCTGCTGCCCTATTATGTGGCAATCACTTCTTTCCGCCCCTCCAGATGCACCCTCCTAGGCCCTGGCAGGCTGGCACTGGTATGGCTCACAATAGCCGACCCCATCCAGCAGAGAGCAGGCAGGACAGTGTGAGGGGAGGGAAGGAGAGGGAGGTGAGGGTACTGATTTCCCGGGTTGGCTCCTTCCCTGCAGGGCTCTGTGGGCTGGCAGGGCTCCTGGACCTGAGGCCTGGGCTCTTGCAGAAGCCTCTCCCATGGGCCTCTCCCCAGGTTCTAGCTGCCCCTCCCCTTCCCTGTTCCCAGCCCAGGTGCTACACCAACCCTTGTGCTTCCGCTGGACCTTGCCTGCACCTTTGGAAGTAAGCCCTTTATTAAACCTTCCTCAAATATCCAACCCAGGTACACTGTCACTTTCCTTCCAGGACCCTAACTTCACCACCTGACACGACAGGTCTGTTTGAGAGAAGAGAGACAGACCCTTTCATATTGTTTTAGATTGTTTTATACTCAGAAAAGGAAAAAGAAGTGAAAATAAAGGCAGGTAGCCCGGCGCCTAGGAACCAGACCCGAAACCAAGAAAGCAGACCCAAAACCAGGCCTGGGCCTGCCTGACCTAAGCCTCGTAGTTAAAGCTCGACCCCTGACCTAACCGGTTATGTTATCTATGGATTGTAAAAATCCCTGTCCTGTTCTGTTTCGTTCTGATTACCAGTGCATGCAGCCCCCAGTCACGTACCCCCTGCTTGCTCAATTGATCACGACCCTCTCACGCTGACACCCTTAGAGCTGTGAGCCCTTAAAAGGGACAGGAATTGCTCACTCAGGGAGCTCGGCTCTTGAGACAGGAGTCTTGCCGATGCTCCTGGCCGAATAAACCCCTTCCTTCTTTAACTCAGTGTCTGAAGAGTTTTGTCTGCAGTTCGTCATGCTACATGTTGTTGGTGAGCTGTCTGTCCCCCAGCTAGCTCACAAACTCACAGCGGGGAAACCTTGTTTTAGTCGCCAGTGTATCCCAACATCTGTATCAGCATTGTGTGTAACAGAAGCTCAATAAGTGTTTGTTGAATGTTAGAGCCAGGTGCCATGGCTCACACCTATAATCCCAGCACTTCTGGGAGGCTGACAGGCAGATCACTTGAGGTCAGGAGTTCGAGGCCAGTCTGGCCAACATGGGGAAACCCCATCTCTATTAAAACTATAAACATTAGCTGGGTGTGGCAGTGCACACCTGTAATCCCAGCTACTCAGGAGGCTGAGGCAGAAGAATCACTTGAACCTGGGAGGCGGAGGTTGCAATGAGCTGAGATTATACCACAGCACTCCAGCCAACAGAGTGAGACACTGTCTCAAAAAAAAAAAAAATTGTTTAATGAGTGACTGAATAAGGGGAGGATCAATGTAATCTGGAGAGGCTACAGAGGCTGGAAAGACAGGCAAGATTTAGGGGGTGATGGGGAGGAAGAGCTCTAACAAAGGCAGGGGATACAGCAGTGATGAGAATGGCCTCCTCTCAGGGTGTGAAGACCCTCGCTTATGTCCTTCCTAGCACCCCTCCACTGTCTGTCATAATTGTGGGTTTGTTTTCTTTGTATATCTTCCCACTGGAATGAATTCCCTGCAGGCAGGGCCCATGTCTGTCTTGTTCGCCATGGTATTTTCAGAGCTGGTACAGCGCCTGGCATGCCCAGATTGATAGATTGATATTTACTAAATGAAAAGAAAAATGAATTATCCAAAAGAAACAATGAATTGGCAGACGACCTCAGAAGCCTGGTTGGGCCATTTGGACTTGGAGTGAAAAGCACGAGGGAGGAATTGCAAATCCTACTGCAGGGGAGAGAAGACAAGGCGAGGGCTTGTGGGAAGATGGCCCTGGCAGGGATGGCGGCTGGGGAAGAGCAGGGTACCTGATCAGCCATGCGGGGAGGCAGCATCAGACTGGCCAGGAAGAAAGAGGGGGCACAATTCAGTGACCATCTTGATACAGACACACAAGGAGGAAGACTCCAAGGTCTCAGTTTAGGGGACTGAGCCGGGGAGCTGGGAAAATGAGATCATGCCATCCAGGCTGAGGTCCCAGGTCCCAGGTCAAGGTAAGCACTCGAGGGTTGGCTGCTGTTATCCTCACTGTTTCTAACCTTTGTCTGAAGTGGGAAAGCTGTGGAGTGGAAGTGGTTTTGGGGGAAAGGGAGATCGACTCTGGCCATGTTGAAATGAAAGTATCACCGGACAGCTGGATGCTGAGGTGTCCTGGAGAGATGATGGCTGGAGGTAGAGAAGCAGATGAGCCATCTCCATGCATACACAGAGGTGGAGTGTTTGGGACCATCCACAGCTGAGAGGACTGGAGGGAAGGAAGTGCCAGGAAAGAAAAGGAAGGCCAAAAATAACAAGGAAAGTGGGGCAGTGTCATGGAAGTCAAAGGAACAATGTGGAAGAAGGAAGGGGCAGCCAGCACAGTCACACGCCAGAAGCAAAAGCAGCGGGCTGGGCCCCACTGAGGGGCCCCCATCCTGGAGGAGCACCTACCTGCTGGCCTCTGGGACAGGCTGGGAAAACTAATGGTACAAGTCAGGGGGTGCATTGTTAGTAGAGGGCTTGCTGCCTGTCCCAACAAGACATTCCTGGGCATACACACTCAAACCTCATTTATGACAGAGACTGCCAACTGTCCCACAAATCTTTTTCCTTCTTCCCACGGTGACAAAGCTCCCAAATTTTACCTAGACAGAGCCACCCAGGTAAAGATCACATTTCCTTGCTTCCCTCGCAGCCAATTGGGGTG
This sequence comes from Macaca thibetana thibetana, assembly GCF_024542745.1. Classification (NCBI taxonomy): domain Eukaryota; kingdom Metazoa; phylum Chordata; class Mammalia; order Primates; family Cercopithecidae; genus Macaca; species Macaca thibetana. Next base: position 42,996,872 of record NC_065581.1, on the reverse strand, counting down.
GTATTACTAGGAGGGTGCAGCTTCCAGGTCCTGCTTAGGAGGAAGGTAAAAGCTTGCCCTCATATACCTCCCTTCTCCCCCAGTGCTGGAATCTGGGCCCAGCAGATGGGGTGGCCACCATACTCTGTCATGCAAGCAGCACCCAAAGTGACAGAGGAGCCAAGAGGCAGAAAGGGCCTTGACACCACCAAGTCACCCAGCTGGCCTGGACCACTCTTGTTCACCCAGCTTTCATAGAAGCCATATGCCTCTGACTTAAGCCACTCAATTCTGGGGACTTTTTGTTAGGGCAGCCTAACTCATGTGCAAACACAATATTTAATCCAGCAGAAATGCCACCTTAGATCAGACCAAAAGTTGCTCAGCTCATCTCTGCTAGGGACCTCAGGGGTAGTGAGAGAGGTCACTGGCATCTCCCTTGACAAGATCTTCACTCTTCACTTACCAGGAAATCCTTAGTCTCCTTAACACTGTTACAAAGCCATCATTCATAAACAGATCAAAACCCTTCATAAAGCTGGGCAAAGTGGCTCACAACTATCCCAGCACTTCAGCAGGCTGAGGCAGTATGATCCCTTGAGGCCAGGAGTTAAAGGCCTGCCTGGTTACATAGGGAGACCCCATCCCTACAAAAAATTTAAAATTAGCTGGGCATGGTGCCGTGTACCTGTAATCCCAGCTACTCGGAAGGCTGAGGTGGGAGGACCGCTTGAGCCCAGGAGTTTTAGGTTACAGTGAGCTATGATAGTGACTCTACACTCCAGCCTGAGACAGAGTGGGACCTTGTCTCTAAAAAAAAAAAGAAAAAAAAATCTTTAATGGAAGTTTTTTTTTCCTCCCTATCTACTTCATCAAGGAATGAACATGAGCAGTAATCAGTGCCCTCAGCCTGCCTCACATAACCCCTCTTTTTTTTTTTTTTTTTTTTTGAGACGGAGTCTCGCTCTGTCACCCAGGCTGGAGTGCAGTGGCACAACCTTGGCTCACTGCAACCTCCACCTCCCGGGTTCAAGCGATTCTCCTGCCTCAGTCTCCCAAGTAGCTGGGACTACAGGCGTGCACCACCATGCCTGGCTAATTTTTGTATTTTTAGTAGAGACAGGGTTCCACCATGTTGGCCAGGCTGGTCCCCAACTCCTGACTTCGTGATCCACCTGCCTTGGCCTCCCAAAGTGCGAGGATTACAGGCATGAGCCACCGTGCCCAGCCACATCACCCGTCTTAACTGGTTCCATTTCTAGCTCCCTTTCTCCTCCCACTCACAGGCCAGGTGAATGCACGGGTGGGTGGTGGGAATCGCCTTGCACACAGCAGTGCTCAGTGCCACTAAGCCTCAGAACACGAACAGTTGTGAGGAAAGAGTGCCAGTCAGCTCTGGAGCAGAATGCCTGGGTGCAGACTACAGCTGGCCTACTCAGCGGCCAGGTGGACTGACTTGTTACCGACCTCTCCAGGCCTCCATGTCCTTGACTGCAAACATGAATGGTCAAAACATTTGCTTTCAGGGTAACTGTGAGGATCAAATGAGTCCATATGTGTAAAACACTTAGAACAGTGACTGACAAGAGTTCAGTTCTCAATTAGTATTCGCTTTTACATATATTTTTTCATATTGTCAAGAGACAAGCAAGCTTTTATAATTTTATTTATTTTTTGAGATGGTGTTTCACTCTTGTTGCCCAGGCTGGAGTGCAATGGCGCAATCTCGACTCGCCACAACCTCCACCGCCCAGGTTCAAGCAATTCTCCTGCCTCAGCCTCCCAAGTAGCTGGGACTACAGGCATGGGCCACCACACCCGGCTAATTTTGTATTTTCAGTAGATGTGGGGTTTCTTCATGTTGGTCAGGCTGGTCTTGAACTCCCAACCTCAGGTGATCCACCTGCCTCAGCCTCCCAAAGTGCTGGGATTACAGGCGTGAGCCACTGAGCCCAGCCGCTTTTATAATTTTAAAAGCAACGGAAAGAAAAGAAAGGTCTGGTAATGGAATAACACTCATGTATAAAGTATGGCCATACTTTATTTTAATGATAAAGACATTCCATGAAATCCCCTCAACAAGGTATCCTAATGATCCCCTTCTGTAGAAACTGATTTGGAAGTTTAGTGATTTGCCCCAGATCCACAAGTGGTTAAGTGGTGGACAATGCATACAAATGTCACCAAGCCTTATTTTACTGAGCCACATGAATAGAAGTAGAGAGACTTCAAGATGCCAGAAAAACAAAGCTCAGGTTCATCTTTTTTCTTTTTTTTTTTTTGAGACGACGTCTCGCTCTGTCGCCCAGGCTGGAGTGCAGTGGTGCCATCTTGGCTCACTGCAACCTCTGCCTATCGGGTTCAAGCAATTATCTGCCTCAGCCTCCCGAGTAGCTGGGGATTACAGGTGCCCGCCACCATGCCCAGCTAATTTTTTTTTTTTTTTTTTTTTGAGACGGAGTCTCGCTCTGTCGCCCAGGCTGGAGTGCAGTGGCTGGATCTCAGCTCACTGCAAGCTCCGCCTCCCGGGTTTACGCCATTCTCCTGCCTCAGCCTCCCGAGTAGCTGGGACTACAGGCGCCCGCCACCTCGCCCAGCTAGTTTTTTTGTACTTTTTAGTAGAGATGGGGTTTCACCATGTTCGCCAGGATGGTGTCGATCTCCTGACCTCGTGATCCGCCCGTCTCGGCCTCCCAAAGTGCTGGGATTACAGGCTTGAGCCACCGCGCCCGGCCTGCCCAGCTAATTTTTATAGTTTTAGTAGAAATGGTGTTTCCCCATGTTAGTCAGGCTGATCTTGAATTCCTGACCTCATGATCTACCCGCCTCGGCCTCTCAAAGTGTTGGGATTACAGGTGTGAGCCACCGCGCCTGGCCCCACTCAGGTACATCTTTCACACTTGTTTCCCTGAAAGCCAGCCAGTGTTGCTACTGGTCTCTCAGAATAACCCCGCCAATCACCATTTAACTCCTCCTGGTCAGAAACAGAGGAAAGGGGCTTGCCGAGAATCCTCACTTCAAAGCCAGAACTGGGGCTGTGATGCGGAGGGAGAGTTAGACGTTAAGGAAATGCAAATTAATATATTACAACACACCCATCAGAATGGCTAAAATAAAAAATAATCCTGAATGCTTGCAAGGATGTAGAGACACACTGGATCACTCACACACTGCTAGCGAGAAAAAAAAAATGGTACAGCCGGCTGGGCACAGTGGCTCATGCCTATAACCCCATCACTCTGGGAGGCTGAGGTGGGTGGATCATTCAAGGTCAGGAGTTCGAGACCACCCTGGACAACATGGTGAAACCCCGCCTCTACTAAAAATACAAAAATTAGCTGGGCGCGGTGGCATGCACCTGCAGTCCCAGCTACTTGGGAGGTTGAGGCAGGAGAATCACTTGAACCGGGAGGTGGAGGTTGCAGTAGACTGCACCACTGTACTCAAGCCTGGCAACAGAGCAAGGCTGTCTTAAATATAAATAAATATATATATATATACACACACATATATATATATGGTACACCAGCTCTGGAAAATAGTTTTGTCAGTTTCTCACAAAATTAAACATGCAGTTACCATAGGACCCAGCAATTGCATTCTTAGGTATTTATTACAGAGAAACTAAAACTTTTGTTCACACAAAAAACCTGTACACAAGTGTTATAGCAGCTTTATTCAGAGTAGCCCCAAATTGGACAGCCCAGATGTCTCTCAATGTGTGAATGATTAAAGAAACCGTGTTAAAGTATGGTGCCTCCATGCTACTCAGCAATAAAAAGAAAGGAACTATTGATACACACAACCACCTAGATGCACCTCAAGTGAATTATGCAGAACTGAAAAAGCCAACATCAAAAAGTCTCATACTTGGCCAGGTGCGGTGGCTCATGCCTGTAATCCCAGCACTTAGGGAGGCTGAGGTGGGTGGATCACTTGAGGTCAGGAGTTGGAGACCAGTCTGGCAACATGGTGAAACCCCATCTCTACTAAAAATACAAAAATTAGCTGAGTGTGGTGGCGCATGCCTGTAATCCCAGCTACTCGGGAGGCTGAGGCAGGAGAATATCTTGAACCTGGGAGGCGGAGGTTGCAGTGAGCCGGGATCACGCCACCGCACTCCATCCAGCCTGGGCGACAGAGCAAGACTCCGTCTCAAAAAGAAAAAGAAAAAAGTCACATACTTTATGATTCAATTTATCACATTCTTTCAGTAACATGAGAGATGGAGAACAGAGTAGTGGCTGCCAGGAGAGATGTGGAAGAGCAGAGAGGTGGATGTAGTTGTGAAGAGACAGCATGAGGGAGAACCGTACTGATTCAATGGCTCTGTGTCTTCACCATTTGTGTGGTGGTGGTTACACAAATCTACATGATGACACTGCACAGAATACACACATAACACACACACATGCACATGGTGAAAACTAAATAAGCTCCATGGATTGTACTAATATACAATCCACATTGTACACTGAAACTGAATGCAAGGGTTTTGATATTGCACCACAGTTATGCAAGATGCTACCACTGGGAGAAAGTGGGTGATGGGTACATAGGATCTCTCTGAACATTTTTTGCAACATCTTGTGAATCTATTATTCCAAAATTAAAATTTAAAGAAAGATCAATCAGAGATACAGACAGACACATGTACAGATTAAATGACACAGGTCTGGGGTTTGCATTTAAAAATACTCCACAAGAGCTGGGCGCCGTGGCTCACGCCTATAACCTCAACACTTTAGGAGGCTGAGGTGGGTGGATCTCCTGAGGTCAGGAGTTGGAGACCAGTCTGGCCAACATGGTGAAACCCCATCTCTAATAAAAATATAAAAAATTAGCCAGGTATGGTGGTAAGCACCTGTAATCCCAGCTACTCAGGAAGCTGAGGCAGGAGAATCATTTGAACCCAGGAGGCGGAGGTTGCAGCGAGCCAAGATTGCACTATTGCACTCCAACCTGGGCAACAAGAGCGAAACTCTGACACACACACACACACACACACACACACACACACACACAAAATACTCCAGGAGGAAAGAAAATAAAGGACAAAAAGTGGGAGAAACAGGTGAAACAGAATCAACAAGCTATTGATAAGTGTGGAAGCTTGGAGAGGCATATACAGGGGTTCATGTATTTTGCTAATTTTGTATTTGAAAATTTCCAAAATAAAAGTTTTACTAAGTTCCCAGGTGTGCTTAGGCCAACACAAGGGCTAAGCCTGACATATTTGTCCACATCGCTGTTAACTTTTGAACACAAATTAAGTTCAAAGCTTACAATTCTATTTATTTACAAAGTTTTTATTATGAATTTTTATTGAGATTTTCATAAACATTTTTAATCTGCATGTTTACTACTTTTTGCCTCTAAGAAGTCCCATAAAGTTATAAAAAATAGAAATTTATAAATACACATTGAGAATTATGCATTTTTATACAACCAACAGGCAGGTCAATGTTTCAAGTTGTCTAACCCTTTCCCTGTCTCCCCTCAGAACAAAATTTTAAGAGTATAGCCTCTGAGGCCAGGCGCGGTGGCTCATGCCTGTAATCCTACCCACACTGGGAGGCTGAGGTGGGTGGATCACCTGAGGTCAGGTGTTCGAGACCACCCTGGCCAACCTGGTGAAACCCCATCTCCACCAAAAATAAAAAAAAAAATTAGCCAAGAGTTGTGGTAGGCGCCTGTAATCCCGGGCTGAGGCAGGAGAATCCCTTGAACCCAGGAGGTGGAGGTTGCAGTGAGCTGAGATCACGCCATTGCACTCCGGTCTGGGTGATAAGAGCGAGACGCCGTCTCAAAAAAAAAAAAAAAAAAGAATAAGACGCAGTCTCAAAAAAAAAAAAGAGTATAGCCTCTGAAATCTCAACAGCAGAAATAGCAGCCCTTTTCCAAATCCCACCTATAACTCAGCACAACTGCATTCAACAGGCGCTTACTTTGGATAATAACAACAAATGGAAACTGTAGAAACACTGACTGGGACGACGCCTCCCAAGAGCAGTGAGAACAGCAAGCTGGGATTGGCCACGGCTTGAATGTGGGGCTGTGTTTATAAACTCATCAGGCCAAGAATCGCTAAGAACTGAATCACAAACCCTGAGAAGGCCACATAGGCCAGTCTAACTGCTTTGATCTAGGAGAGTTTCAGGTTACTACAAACCTGGAAAACTCCTATTTAGTCCAGTTGGGGACTCCAGATTTTTTTTTTTACTAGCGTCCCGTCTTCAGTTCCTGACAAGCAGCTCTTTCCTTACAGTACAGTGAGGCCAGAAGAACACGGAGCCTGCTGTGAAGTCCCCAAGTTTTTCAAGTTCCCATTCACCAAGGGAATGGAAGATTAAGAGATGGGCTGGGCACTGTGGCTCATGCCTGTAATCCTGACCCTTTGGGAGGCCAAGGCGGGCGGATCACTTGAGCCCAGGAGTTCAAGACCAGCCTGGGCAACATAGCAAAATCCTATGTCTACTAAAAATACACACACACACAAAATTAGCCAAGCGTGGTGCAGGCACCTGTAATCCCAGCTACTCTGGAGGCAGAGGTATGCGAATTGCTTGAACCTGGGGAGTGGAGGGTGCAGTGAGTCGAGGTAGCGCCACTACACTCCAGCCGGGTTGACACAGCAAGACCCTATCTCAAAATAAAAGGAGAAGGCCGGGCGCGGTGGCTCAAGCCTGTAATCCCAGCACTTTGGGAGGCCGAGGCGGGCGGATCACAAGGTCAGGAGATCGAGACCACAGTGAAACCCCGTCTCTACTAAAAATACAAAAAAAAAAATTAGCCGGGCGCGGTGGCGGGCGCCTGTAGTCCCAGCTACTCAGGAGGCTGAGGCAGGAGAATGGCGTGAACCGAGGAGGCGGAGCTTGCAGTGAGCCGAGATCGCGCCACTGCACTCCAGCCTGGGCAACAGCGTGAGACTCCGTCTCAAAAAAAAAAAAAAAAATAAAAAAAAAAAAATAAAAGGAGTTGAACTGTGGAAGCCAAAGAGGAGTAAGTGAAGTTAAATATGGACGTTAGGATTCTAACTTGGGAAACAGCTTATTCATCCAGTGTTCACTTCCACGTGTCGTTGCATTTTTCTTCCTTGGATTTGGTTTTAAAAGCTCTTCCTTAGGAAACCAGAAAAGATATCAGCATGCCCAGCATCCTCCTTAAAAACTTGTTTTCTGGTTTGTAGAGAACATTAAGAATGAAGTTGTTCTCCCCACAGGATACAAAGTGGTTGGAGAGACTCAGACCTGCTTCTTGGAGAACGCCTCAGCTTGGCTCACTCCTGCCTATCCACTAGCCTTCCAGCTGACCAGCCATGTTTCTCAGCTTTCAGAATACGAGATGAGGCCCAGCCCTCAACACCGCACCCTCACCCCACCAAATCCTTTCCTATTGTTTACTTTATATATTTTTTATTTTTTTGAAATGGAGTCTCGCTCTGTCACCCAGGCTGGAGTACAGTGGCACAATCTCAGCTCACTGTAACCTCCGCCTCCCAGGTTCAAGTGATTCTCCTGCCTCAGCCTCCTGAGTAGCTGGGATTACAGGCGTGAGCTACCACACCCAGCTAATTTTTGTATTTTTAGTAGAGATGGAATTTCACTATGTTGGCCAGGCTGGTCTCGAACTCCTGACCTCAGGTGATCCGCCTGCCTTTGCCTCCCAAAGTGCTGGGATTACAGACATGAGCCACTGCACCCGGCCCCTCTTTCCTAGTGTTTAAACCCCATGGCTCCTCTATCAAGTCCCAGAACAATACAGCCGACGCTCTAGGCTCTTGTCAGAGAAAACATCCTCTTCCAGAAGGGGCAAGACTTGGCAGTTCCCAAGCACACATTCCTCAGAGGAGCAATAAATGGTAAATCTCTCCAGAGGAGAGTGCTGCCCCACTTCAGGGAGCTTTCGTCAAATGCCGACGGGAGGAGAGGTGCAGCCCTGACATGTCGTCCTCCTTCACAGTGACGTATGTGCTCAAGACTCATGACTCCTGCCCGCCCCGATCAAAGCTGTGCTGTGTGGCCTCCTGTTTCCAACATGTTGAGGGAGTACAAAGTCACTTTCCATCAGCTCAATGGAACACTTGGAGGCCAGATGAGGAGAGAAATAAGAATGAAGTTCTGGGATGAGAAAGTGGTGCCACAAATCGTGAGTCAATAAGAGGGATCCAGATATCCTGAACACGCTGGACAGTCTTCTTTGTAATAAGCACAGCAGCAAAGAGCCCTTTCTTTCCTGTCACCTTCCCTGGTCTCCTGAGTTTCAAAGGAATCAAATCCTGTGATAACGAACGAAGTCACTGGCTGCTGCTATGCCCCACCACATGGCCTGGTTGATTAAGAAAGTCTCTGGCAGGGCACGGTGGCTCACACCTGTAATCCCAGCACTTTGGGAGGCCAAGGCAGGTGGATCACTTGAGGTCAGGAGTTCAAGACCAGCCTGGCCAACATGGCTAAACCTTATCTCTACTAAAAATACAAAAATTAGCTGGGCATGGTAGCTCAGACCTGTAATCTCAGCACTTTGGGAGGCCAAAGCAAGTGGATCACTTGAGGTCAGGAGTTCAAGACCAGCCTGGCCAACATGGCGAAACCCCATCTCTACTAAAAATACAAAAATTAGCCAGCATGGTGGCGCTTGCCTCTAGTCCCAGCTACCATGGGAGGCCGAGGCAGGAGAATCGCTTAGACCAGAGAGGCAGAGACTGCAGTTAGCTGAGATCGTGCCACTGCATTCCAGCCTGGGAGACAGAGTGAGATTCCATCAAAAAAAAAAAAAAAAAAAAAAAAAAAAAAAAAAATCTCATTATTCTGTTCATATCTTCCTCAACCCAAACATCCAGTGAAAATAGGTCATCTTAATAGACGGTTTGCCATGAAAATCATGTCCGATCACACCCTGCAGCCTTGGCTCGGCCATGAGGAGGTCACCCTCTTTTCTTCCCTTGAGTGGCTTTAACTCCCTGGGAGGGTGGAATCTGCGCCCCCGTACAAGCCAGTTTTCCTTCTCAGCTCAGGAGAGGGACCTAGAAAGAAGAGGAACCATGGAGCCTCCTGGTGGGGGCCCTGTCTGCTCTCCTTCTAGGGGAAAACAGCTCCAGTGCTGTGAGGGTTGGTCCCTAGACTGCAGGACACTCAACCACTAAGGAACGAGAGCTGTGTACGGGAGCCAAGTAAGACAGGAAAAGGGAGACTATTCCCTCTCACCAAAGTGGCTCTCCCCAAGGCTCAGCCCCACTGAGGAGACTCTTTTCTACCAAGGAGCAGAGAAGACCACCTCGGTGGGACAATGAAGGCTCTCTGGACCCCAGCCTCCGACTCACTTCTTCCTGCGGATCTTGGGCTTCTTCACGGGCCGCAGATAAGGGTTATCGATGATGTTCTCCTCCCCATTCCGGCTTCCCGACAAGGAGGGGTTCTGCTGCAACACAGAGGTGTTCTCCTTCTCGGCTCCAGAATCCTCCTTTGAGCAAAAGCCAAAATAAAGCACAACACCAACAGCATAAGGAAAGAGATCATGCCCATAATTGGAATGACCATTAGCATCCTCTAACAGAGAAATTAGAACCTGGGAAGCACCTTCTTTCCAATGTTCGTGTCTTTGCACCTGATGAAGTGAGGCCCAGGCAGGGGCTGGCTATGAAGGGAAGGCAAGACTAACAGCCTTGACCTAGAAGAGCACACAACAGAGTCGAGAGTCTTGAACCTCTGGAGAAGGCAGGGACAGGGGTTAGAAAGAACAGAGACCTGAGAGGGACAGGAATCAAACTCAGATGCCCCAGAGAGGATGCCCAGCAGGACTGGGAGATACAGGATCAGAACACATCATTTGCATAGGGTATCTCCTGGCCAAGCTAGCCTAAGTCAGAACAGATTTCCTCCTCAAATTCTCACATTTCTGGTACTTGTAACATGGTCCCAACGATCACATCCCAGCATAGGCCAGAAACCTCTAGAGCCCTGAGGGTTCCACTAAGGGAAGCAGAGTCTGCAGGTACAGCACATGCACATCATTGGTAATGCCTATCTGCAACCCATGAGGCAGGGTTTGTTTGAGACGGAGTCTCCCTGTGTCACCCAGGTTGGAGTGCAATGGTGCAATCTCAGCTCACTGCAGCCTCCGTCTCCCGGATTCAAGCAATTCTCCTGCCTCAGCCTCCCAAGTAGCTGGGATTGCAGGCATGTGCCATGACACCCGGCTAATTTTTGTGTTTTTAGTAGAGACGGGGTTTTACCAGTTGGCCGGGCTGGTCTTGAACTCTGAGGCAGGGTTTTTTACTGTTCATTTTTTGAGAAAAATGTGGTTTTTCAGAAAAGTTTGTAAGTTCACATGTAATCAGTATGATCAAAATTCTTAAAAAGTCACAGTTGTGTATAGACACAGAAAAAAAGGTAATATGCTGACATTTTAAAAACTGTTCTGGGAGTATGATCAGTCAGTTCTCCTTTCTTTATTCACAGGCTCCTCTGTTTTCCATGTTTGGTGGGGTGCGCCCCCTGGTGATGGGCCAAGGGGAAGAAGTTCTTCCACGGGGAAGAAGTCACTGAGCTTCCTCTTCCTGTTCTGCAACTTGAGGCCAAAGAGGCCCTCACTGACCTCAAGCAGGAGAGGCTGCTGTCAAAACAGAGGGCGCCGTGACCAGACGGCATGAAATCAACAGCAGGTTCCCCCGACAGGACAGCTGGCCTAGGGCATGGACACCAGTCTCAGGTTTAATGAGCCGGAAGAAACCAGATCACGTCTAGGTTTCCCTGCGGCACATGCCCTCTCTCTGTCCTACCAATTGTTCTCTTCAAAGACCCAGTTCCATTGGCCCAGTATCAGGGCCTATGTACTTTCCCTCTCCAGCACCCAATCCAGTGGGACCACAAGGTGACCTAGAGCCACTGGGGCCTTCTGGAAACTCTTGAAAGCAAGTGCTGCAGGACCAACCTAGTTCAGGCCAGACCAGGTGCCGGAAAAAAAGGTCTGCCCATAACCAGAACTCCCTCGGGTATTTGGCATCCAACCTTTCTGAAGTTCCTAATGGCGCAACAGAGTAGTATCTCCCCACTCTGTCCACCCTATCATTTCTCTACAGTAGACAGCCTATCTTCAAAGTTAATGGAAGTTCATTTCAACCGTGCCTTCAGTGTTTTCTGAGATACAGATAGAGGTGACACTGTTAGAGGTGCTGAAAATGACAGCTTCAAGACACTGCTGGTGGGTCCAGAGGCTCCCTCCCTTCGGCTCACCATGGCTCATGAGCGCAGGATGACAGGCTTCCTTCTCCCAAGCAGACCTCACAGAAATGTCCCCTTCAGCGATACACAGCATTGAGACGGTTAGGGGTGGGGGAGTCAGTAAAAAAAGTAGGCCAGGCGGGGTGGCTCATGCCTGTAATCCAACACTTTGGGAGGCCGAGGCGGGTGGATCACCTGAGGTCAGGAGTTCGAGACCAGCCTGGCCAACATGGTGAAACCCCGCCTCTACTAAAAATACAAAAAAAATTAGCTGGGTATGGTGGTAGGTGCCTATAATCCTAGCTACTCGGGAGGCTGAGGCAAGATAGTCTCTTGAACCCGGGAGTTGGAGGTTGCAGAGAGCTGAGATCGTGCCACTGCATTCCAGCCTAGACAACACAGCAGGACTCCATCTCAAAAAAAAACAAAAAAGCAAAGTGTCAAACTGACCCAGAGATTTGTTAAAAAGGTGAGAGCAGAATGGTCTATCAGGCGCTCCCTGAATTGCCTCTGAGCTCTAGCAAGCCCTAAACCCTCTGTGGTGATTGCATCCGGTCTCCCAGCTCTCCGTGCCATCTCCATGCCAACTGTTCCCTGGAGTACACTGCCAGCCCTCACCTCTGCCGACTTCCAGACTCATGCAGCCAGCAGCTCACTCAGCATTTCCACTGGGGTGTCAGACAGGCAGCTTGGACTTCAGGCACCTAAGTCTGAATTGGGGACCTTCCCCTGTGAGTAAACGGCGCTTTTTAGTCCCTCCCATCACAGGTGATGGCAACTCCATCCCTCTAATGGCTCAAGTCACAAACTCTGTGGTCATTCTTGCTTGTTTTCTTTCTTTTATTTTTAAATAGGGTCTCACTACGTTGCCCAAAACTGGACTCAAATTTCTGGGCTCAATCTTCCTGCCTCAGCTTCCCGAGTGACTAGGACTACAGGCATGCACCACCACATCTGGCACACTTCTTTTCTTTCTCTGACATCCTACCCCCAATCTGTTAGCACAGCCTTTTGGACTTACCTTCAAAATTCAGGCAGGTACTGACCACTTCCACCACCTCTGTGGCAACCACTCTGCTTGGGCCCACCACTGCCTCTCACCTAGGCTATAGCAACAGCTTCCTGACTGATCTCTCCAGTCCGTTCTCACCGAGCCATCAGAGTGATGCTTTAAGAAGCTCAGAAATGTCCCTCCTCTGCTCCACACCCTCCCACAACTCCCATCTCACTTAGTTAAAAGTCAGTTCTTAAAACAGCCTGCAAGGCCCTACCCAATCCACAAGCCACTCACTATTCCACAGGGCCTTTGCACTGCCCATTCCCTCTGCCAGAGTACTCTTCCCCAGATATCCGCATGGCTCACTCCCTCACCCAGTTCAAGCCCCTGCTCACATATCCTCTTCTCGGTAATGCCTACTCCGAGCACCCCACTTAAAACTGAAGACTCGGCCGGGCGCGGTGGCTCAAGCCTGTAATCCCAGCACTTTGGGAGGCCGAGACGGGCGGATCACAAGGTCAGGAGATCGAGACCATCCTGGCTAACACGGTGAAACCCCGTCTCTACTAAAAAATACAAAAAACTAGCCGGGCGAGGTGGCGGGCGCCTGTGGTCCCAGCTACTCCGGAGGCTGAGGCAGGAGAATGGCGTAAACCCGGGAGGCGGAGCTTGCAGTGAGCTGAGATCCGGCCACTGCACTCCAGCCTGGGCGACAGAGCCAGACTCAGTCTCAAAAAAACAAACAAACAAACAAACAAAAAAAACTGAAGACTCCTCCTCACCCCAGATCTTCCCCTACTGTTTTTCCCAGCACAGCACTTTCATTTCTGATATACTATGCAATGATTTATTCATATATTATGTTTACTGTCATTCTCCCACAGCCAAACATATGTTCCTAAAAGGCAGAGGTTTTCTTTGTTTTTCTCACTGCTTTATCCCAAGCGGCCAGAATAGTATCTGGCACATACTAGGTGCTAAACAAACACTGGTTGAGTGAGTGACTGGTACATTTTTCATAAGAGAGTAAAAGTTTAGATATCTGGATCGGCTGCAGAAAGCAGCCGGTTCAAATGTGTGAGAAAAGACTCTATTATACATGAATTTAAAATGAATAGCTCCTTTATGTTCAAGTACATGGAGAAACTAGAACCAGGTTAAATAACGTGCTGCCTAACAACAGACCTTGAGAGGTCCACTGTCATCAAGAGATAAAAGAATAATTTAAAATACCAGTTATTTACTTCGCTATAACAATGTCTATAAATGCTAAACACAGAAAACAACCTAAGTGGTCATGAGGGACTAGATAAATTAAATGGTTACAGCCATACAATGGAAGATAAAGCAGCTGTGAGGAACGATGCAGCTCCTCCCTTATAGTTGTGGAATGACCAAGATACAGCCAGGGAGAAAGCAAGAAGAGAACAGTTTGTTATCTGCTGTTTCAGTTCAAAATAACAATTAAAAAACAAAAGTCTCTAGAAGGATACACAAGAGGCTGGTGAGACAGTTGCCCTGTGGGAGGGAAAGTGGGTGACAGGGAACAGGATGGGAGGGATTGTCACCATACATCTTTTTGCACACACTGCATTTTGAAACATATGATTGTATTTCCTAGTCTAACAAAAAAACATTAGGTCCAACTGACTAGTAAATTGTCGCTAGAATCTTTGTCTTGAAGTCATTTTATTTCATTTTTAGGTTATATAGCCTAAAAAAGCAGGGGAGGGAGCAGTGTGTGCCAGGAGCTGCCACGTGCCAGGCACCTGATAGATACCAGCTCTACCTCAAGCTCCCCCTGTCCCTTGAGGTAGGTGTTCCTGTTTCTACTTACAAGGAAATAGACTAAGGTGTTAAGTAACGCAATCACAGTCACACACGTGGCAAGCAGCACAGTCTGGATTTAAAGCTAGGCAAGTTTGACTCTAAGACTCAGGCCTTCCTACACCCCTGCTCTCTGCAACCCTGGCTTGGCCTCGTGGTATTCAAGAGTCCTCAGGCAGTCGCTGATATTCTTTAGGTTCAATTACCACCATGACCTCACATCACTACAGGACTGTCAGTGAATGCATGTCCAGGCCCTTCAACTATATTGTACTTACAAAGGTATGATGTTTACATGACTCCTTTCTCATAAGGTGAACCTCAACTTAGTCCATGACCCAATCACCGTATCTCAGCCCAAATTAACAGAAGCTATACAATAACAATTTCCTCTGCTTTATTTAAAGCCATGGGCTCCCAGCCCTAATTCTGAAAGGAATAATTCAACATTTAGGAGAAAAAAAAAAAAGTATGTCCAGGCCGGGCGTGGTGGCTTATGCCTCTAATCCCAGCACTTTGGGAGGCCAAGGTGGGTGGATCATGAGGTCAGGAGTTCGAGACCAGCCTGACCAACGTGGTGAAACCCTGTCTCCACTAAAAATACAAAAATTAGCCGGGCATGGTGGCGCGTGCCTGTAATCCCAGCTACTCAGGAGGCTGAGGCAGAAGAATCGCTTGAACCCGGGAGGCGGAGGTTGCAGTGAGCCGAGATCTTGCCACTGCACTACAGCCTGGGTGACAGAGCGAGACTCTGTCTGGGAAAAAAAAAAAAAAAAAAAAAAAAAAAAAAAAAGGGTGTCTAAGCAAATAAGATCTTCTGCAAATACAGATGGCACAGGCATATTCCACTAGCAAACCAGAGTGGCTGGCTGCCACTTGGTGCACCTCATCTTAGAGAACATGAGGGATGCTCAGTCCAACTACAGCCACTAAGGCATCCAAGCTAGTGCTGATTTTAAAGGATGGTTGAATATGGTAAACTGGCTATATAACCCTATTAGCCTTGAAGGCATTCGAGCTTCTGGTGGTTCTGTAATTGTACTTCGCATTTTCTCCAAGGGTGCAGGAACAAGAGGGGGCTCTTATCCTTTAACTTGCTGAGTGTGACACACCGGTGAGCAGAAAAGAAAGTATTCCCTAAAACAAGCCAGGACTAGAACATCTCCTTGCCCACCTTTGTCTCTGAACCCACATGTTCCGTCTCCTATCCTGGGTATGAAATGTCCAGAAGAAGGCTAGTCCCTCCATTTGGTCACAGGCCCATTCCTTTTCCCCTACCAAACAACATCATTCCCAGACGTTTCTTTTTTTCCTGTATCCATTTTCCCTTTTGACCAGATTATTCCCGGCAGCACACAAACATGTTCTTTTATCTTAAAAAACA
Organism: Macaca thibetana thibetana; assembly: GCF_024542745.1. Lineage (NCBI taxonomy): Eukaryota > Metazoa > Chordata > Mammalia > Primates > Cercopithecidae > Macaca > Macaca thibetana. The sequence continues at coordinate 42,981,463 of NC_065581.1, read as the reverse complement.
AAAACATAAAACACCTCTCTTAATTCCTTCATTTTCCCCTTTTTAGTTACCACTCCACCAATCTCCTTCCCTGTACTGCAGGGAACACCACACGACTTTCTGTGCCAATGGAAATGTTCAATATCTGCACTGTCCAGTAGAGCAGCCACTGGCCATGTGAGGCTATTAGATACTTGAAATGTGGCTAGTGAGATTAAGAAACCGATTTGTAGTTTTATTTAATTAATTTAAATACCCACATGTGGCTAGTGGCTGCTGTAAAGGACAGCACAAGTCTATACTCACTGACTCCTCTTTCTCTCCTCCCATTCTCTCTGAATTTACTCCAGGTCTTTGCTCTCATTCTTACTGAAATGGTTCTCATCAAGGTCACAAATGGCACCCACACTGCCAAATCTAATGGTTGAATTCTCAGTCCTCCTACCATTGGAGCCACCTGCAGCTTGGGACACAGCTAATTGCTCTTTTCCCCCTGAAACACTTACTTCCCTTGGCCTCCAGGACACAGCCCTCTTCCGGATCTCCTCCCACCTCCATGCTGGTTCTTCTCATCTCCTCAAGCTCTACACATAGCAGCAGCTCCAGGGCTCAATGTGCCTCCTCTTCTTATCCTCACTCATCCCTGGAAGAGCTCATCCACGCTCATGGTTTTAGACATGACCTACAGACTGCTGGCTCCCAAATATGCATCTCCTGCCCTAACTGCTCCTCAAACTCCAACTTATATATCCAACTCTCCACCAGACATCACCACCTGATGTCTAACAAGCATCTCAAACTTAACACATCTACATTTAAGACACGAACATCAACTCCTGACTTCCCCCACACACCTGTTCCACCCGGTGGCTGTTCCCATCTTGGCTGAAGGCAATTCCATCTTTCCTATTATTCAGGCAAAAAAACCTTACAGTTTTCTTTAACTCTCTCTCATATCTACTCTGTCAACTGGCTCTGCTCTGAAAGTGATCTAGAATCTGACCAAATAATCTAGGTGACCACATCTCCTTATTTTTGCTCCTCCTACCATCTCTCAGTTTACTGTGACAGCATCCTAACTGGTCTCCCTGCTTCTGCCTGCTCTCTATAGCCCATCTTCAGCACAGCTACCTGACTGACCCTATTAGCAAACCTACATCAGATCCTGACCCTCCTCTGCTCAACATCTCCAGTGGCTCCATCTCACTGAGTAAATGCCAAAGTGTCTAATCTAACCTTTAAGACCCTGTAAGGTCCGACTCCCCGTGGGCTCTCTCGGACCTCATCCCCTACTGTTCTCCCTCTTGTTCACGCCACTCTGGCCACCCTGATGTCCTTGCTGTTCTTCAATACAACAGGGGAGCTCCCGCCTCAGGGCCTTTGCACCTGCTGCACCTGCTGCTTAGAAAGGCTTCACCCCTAGACATGCCCATGCCTTGTTCCCTTCAGGTCTTTACTCAAATGTCCCCTTCTCAGTCACCCTACCTAATACTGCATCCCTCCCATTCCCATCCCCACTTCCTATGTCATTTATTATTTTTTCATTAGCCCCATGAGGACATGGAATTTTGTTTATTTGGTTTCCTACTAATTCCCCAGCACCTGGAACTGTATTTGTTGAATGAATGAGTGAATCCCCAGGACACGGATGTGTCTCTAAGTAGATCAGGTTGCACCTGGATCATCACACAAGCCCTCAGGCAGGCCCCTAATATAAAGTCAGAGACCTAAGGTCGATCATGTCCAGGTCCCAGGGTGACAGACTGAGGGCAGGGTGGGATAGTTTGGGGGATACTCTGAGGTTGGCAGAAGGTGGAACCCACCATGCTGATATGAAGAGCAAGGTTCTCCGTGTCTGTCTGTTCATCCTGCTCCGAGGAATCTGTCTCTTCCATCTGTTGCATCTCCAGTTCAGATGGAAGAAGAGCTGTCAGGTAGGGGATGGTGAAAGGTCTGGCAGCAATCACTGGCGAATTGGAAGAGAGGCATGAGTCCACTGTCACAGACACCTCACAGCTGGCTTAGCGTCCGAGAGCCTCACATCAGTGAGCAGCATCAGAAGATAATACTGGCTAACTCGCTCCAAGTACTTACGCAACAGGCCAGGCAATGTCCTATGGTCTTTACTCATGTTATCTTTCATCCTTGCTCCCATCCTATTAAGTACGATTAGGCACAGAGAGGTGAAATGACTTTCCCAAGCAAGCTGAAAATGGCAGAATGGGATTCTAACTCAGGTAGTATGACTTCAGAATCTACTTTTTTGCCAAGTACAACTGAGATAAGATTGAAATGGGGCTATAGATAGAATCCTAGCAACACGTGAGTTTTGAGATCTTGCACCCAAGGTCAGTTAAACCCCTCTAAGCTTCATTTCCAGAGCAGGAATATTGATTCCTTCACCCTGAAGGACTCAAGTCCAAAGGCTGGATTTGAGCACTCTGCATATATGCATGTCCACTGAGCTGTAAGACACTCTGGTAAATGAGAGTTCCAAAAAGCAATGAGGATGAGAGGAAGAAATTGATTTAAAATTAACATTAAAAGAAAGAAGGCCAGGTGTGGTGGCTCATGCCTATAATCCTAGCACTTTGGGAGGCTGAGGCAGGAGGACTGCTTGAGCCCAGGAGTTTGAGACCAGCCTGGGCAACATGGTGAAATCCCGTCTCTAGGAAAAATAAAATTAGCCAGGTATAATAGTGCATGCCTGTAGTCCCAGCTACTAGGGAGGCTGAGGTGGGAGACTTGAGTCCAGGAGGTCCAGGCTGCAGTTAGCTGTGTTTGTGCCACTGTACTCAAGACTAGGTGACAGAGTGAGATCCTGTCTCAAAACACGAAAAGAAAAAGTCTCCGTGTATACTTCTATGGTAGAATGTGACTGTTAGAAAATGCTCTAGAATTGGCTGGGTGTGGTGGCTCATGCCTATAATCCCAGCACCTTGGGAGGCTGAGGTAGGTGGATCACTTGAGCTCAGGAGTTCAAGACCAGCCTGGCCAACTGGGTGAAACCCCGTCTCTACTAAAAATACAAAAAATTAGCCGGGTTGGTGGCTAATGCCTGTAGTCTCAGTTACTTGAAGCAGAAAAATCGTTTGAACCTGGGAGGCCGAGGTTGCAATGAGCAGAGATCGCGCCACTGCATTCCAGCCTGGGTGACAGAGCAAGACTCTGTTTAAAAAAAAAAAAAAACTTAAAAAATGGCAGAATGGGATTCTAAGGCAGTATGACTTCAGAATCTACCCACAAAAACTCCAGAATTATTTTTTACTGTGGGTCAGATGTGGGGTCCGGCAGTAAGAGCTAGGTTTGAATGCTATCTACTAGCCATGCTCCTTGAGGAAGTGACTTCATTTCTCTTGTGCCTCATTGAAGGGTTCCTATGAAGGTAGTGATATATCAGTTCCTGACTCAGAGGCTCACAAGAGGATTTAATGAGATAATGTATGGGAAGTGATCGGCACAGTATCTGGCACTTAATAACTGGCAGCTGCTGTTATTCCAGAGCCAGGCACACAGCAGGCATTCCACAGGAGCTTGCTGAATGAAGAATCGCCTAAACCAACCTCCCTCACTCATATTTGTAAAAACTGAGGTCTATGGAAATGAAGTAGCTTGGTCAACATGGCCAAACAGTGCCGAGATGCCAACTTAAATGAGATGGGACCTATGAGGGAATATCACGATGGGCAACTGGCCCCTGATGCCAGTGTTCCTTCTACTACCTGGGCTGCCACTGAGTGACTCTGATGCCTAGGCCTAGGCCACCTCAAGGTAACTCAATGGACCTCAAGCGGCCAATCCCAACAGAGGCCATTACTGTCCTGGAGCTGTCAGTTAAGATCTGGGGAAAGGAGCCAGAAATCTGAGGGGCAAGCTGTACCCAAGGGAAGGACAAAAGCTTATTTGTTGCTTCCTACTATGCTGAGAGAAAGAAAAGATAGTGTGAGTATTTCAAATAAGACAGGGTCCACACAGCGGGGCAACTCTCACATGGAAATGTGCTGACGTCATCTTTGAAAAGACTCTGAGTCTCGCCTGTTTGGCCATGAAACGGGTAAGTGCCCGCTCCACATCGCGCCGCTGGGATGCAGCCTTCTCCCGCAGGACCTGGTAGTCTGACACGGGCTCACGGTACGTCTACAAACAGAATAGCAAAGACACTGAGGTGATGCCGAAGTATCATTCTGCTTTCATCAGCTCCCTGGCTTGCTGTTGCTATGCCCTATTCTCTAAAATGACCCAATACCAGGCCAGGCGCGGTGGCTCATGCCTATAATCCCAGCACTTTGGGAGGCTGAGGCTGGTGGATCACCGGAGGTCAGGAGCTCGAGACCAGCCTGGCCAACATAACAAAACCCTGTCTCTACTAAAAATACAAAAATTAGCTGGGTGTGGTGGTGTGCACCTATAATCCCAGCTACTTGGGAGGCTAAGGCAGGAGAATGGCTTGAACCCGGGAGGTGGAGGTTGCAATGAGCCAAGATTGCATCATTGCACTCCAGCCTGGGCAACAGGAGCGAGACTCTGTCTCAAAAACAAATAAATAAAATGAAATAAAATAAAATGACTCAATACCATTAGTTAGAGCCAAGATCACCAAAGCACAGTAGAAAGGCGGACGAACAATGTAACTATATTAATATGTATTTCTAATTAAAAATTAAGGCCAGGCATGGTGGCTCACACCTGTAATCCTAGCACTTTGGGAGGCCAAGGTGGGTGGATCATGAGGTCAGGAGTTTGAGACCAGCCTGGCCAAGATGGTGAAACCCTATCTTTACTAAAAATAAAAAACATTAGCCAGGCGTGGTGGCAGGCACCTGTAATCCCAACTACTTGGGAGGCTGAGGTAGGAGAATCGCTTGAACTTGGGAGGCAGAGGTTGCGGTGAGCCAAGATCACACCACTGCACTCCAGCCTGGGTGACAGAGCGAGACTCCACTTCAAAAAAAAAAAAAAAAAAGAAAAAAAAGAAAAATTAAGAAATGTACAAATATTTACTGTAGAGATTGTCCTGGGGCCTTCATTCAGCTCCCATGACAGATGGTCTCAGGTCTAAGAGACGCATCCTAAAGAAAGAGTGGGAAGCCCTGACAGGGATCACAGGTTCCATCAGTGTAATGTGACCTCCTGCAGTATGGGAGTGGCTGCCTATGCGGATTTATGGATTATACCATCCCATCTTATTAAATCAATCCTCACCCACCCTGGCCAACATGGTGAAACCCCGTCTCCACTAAAAATACAAAAATGAGCTGGGTGTGGTGGCGTGCGCCTGTAGTCCCAGCTACTTGGCAGGCTGAGGCAGGAGAATCACTTGAACCCGGGAGGTGGAGGTTGCAGTGAGCCGAGATCGCACCATTGCACTCCAGCCTGGGAGAGTGAGACTCCATCTCAAAAAAAAAAAAAAAAAATCAATCCTCACAATATGGATACGTCGTTCCAAAAAGATTCCCTCAAAGAAAGAGGCTGAAGATCTTACTATACAGTGCAAGTGACCAAGAAAATGGCAGGCTGCCACTCTTCCTCCTAATTATGAGCTTGTTGGCAATCAAGTTATGGAATGAAAACAATTGAGATCAGAATGAGAAATGAGCCAAAACATTTTACTTTATTATTTTTATTTTTTGGAGACAGAGTCTTGCTCTGTCACCCAGGCTGGAGTGCGGTGGCGCAATCTCGGCTCACTACAACCTCCACCTCCTGGGTTCAAGCGATTCTCCTGCCTCAGACTCCTGAGTAGCTGGGACTACAGGCACATGCCACCACGCCCAGCTAATTTTTGCATTTTTAGTAGAGATGGGGTTTCATCATGTTGGCCAGGCTGGTCTTGAACTCCTGACCTCAGATGATCCACCCACCTTGGCCTCCCAAAGTGCTGTGATTACAGGTGTGAGTCACTGTACCCGGCCGGAAAATATTTTAATTGACAATGGCAATGGTGACATTTTAACAACAACCAATAAAGTAACTACTCTTCATGATATGGAGATAGTATTTTCAAAGGAGGCACCTAGAGATGTTTCTTTGTTGTCACCATCAGTTCAAGTGTGTCACCTATACAGTTCTCCTATCTATACTTAAACAAAGAAACAGAATTTTCTGACATGTTAAAAATCTTCCCAAAAGGCTGGGTATGGTGGCTCACAACTGTAATCCCAGCATTTTGGGAGGCCGAGGCAGGTGGATCACCTGAGGTCAGGAGTTTGAGACTAGCTTGGTCAACATGGGGAAACCCCGTCTCAACCAAAAATACAAAAATTAGCCAGGCATGGTGGCGGGCACTTGTAATTCCAGCTACTCGGGGGAGGCTGAGACATGAGGATGGCTTGAACCTGGGAGACGGAGGTTGCAATGAGCTGAGATCATACCACTGCACTCCAGCCTGGGGGACTGAGACAAACTCTGTGCCCGTCCCCCCCTCCCCCCAAAAAACCAAAACTTCCCAAAATTAAAATGAGTGGATTTTGAACATATTGTACTTGTTAAAAACATTAAAATGCAAAATCTTGTAATTATTCCTAAGACAACTTTTGGCACTCAATAAATTAGAAATTTAATAGAAAATTTTCAACAAAATTCTTTGAATAATGAGTAAATGAGAATAAAAAAATAGTTTTATGGTTTATTAAGAGCAGCCAATGATGTTACATATCTTTGTGATGTACCATCTTCAACTATGAGAGCCATTAAAGTATCAAAATAAACTAATCTTAGAATCTGACCTCCAACTTATTATTCCATCAAATATTAAACCAAGATTTCCAGGCTAGCATGGTAACACATGCTTGTGGTCCTAGCTATTCTGCAGGCTGAGGTGGGAGGATTGCTTGAGCCTGGGAGTTCAAAGCTGTAGTGCCATGATTACACCACTGCACTCCAGCCTGGGCAACAGAGCAAGAACTCCACCTCTAAAAAAAGACTGAGTGCAGTGGTGCATGCCTGTAATCCCAGCACTCTAGGAGGCCAAGGTGCAAAGGCTGCTTAAGGCTAGGAGTTCAAGGCCAGCTTGGGCACCACAGAAAGACAAAAAACCTCTCCCCATCTCTATAAAATAACAACAACAAAACAAACAAATAAACAAAAAAAAACTATGATTTCAAAAAATAAAAAGCAGAGGCAGCCGGGCGCGGTGGCTCATGCCTGTAATCCCAGCACTTTGGGAGGCCGAGGAGGGCAGATCACAAGGTCAGGAGATCGAGGCCATCCTGGCTTCCACGATGAAACCCCGTCTCTACTAAAAATTAAAAAAATTAGCCGGGCGCGGTGGCGGGCACCTGTAGTCCCAGCTACTCGGGAGGATGAGGCAGGAGAATGGCGTGAACCCGGGAGGCAGAGCTTGTAGTGAGCCGAGAAGCGCCACTGCACTCCAGCCTGGGTGACAGAGCGAGACTCCGTCTCAAAAAAAAAAAAAAAAAAGCAGAGGCAATCGCTCCCACTAGAAAAGGTTTTAGGTTTCCTAAACATTTTACAGGGGTAAGATTATCTTTTAATGTACATTATTTCGCACAATGTTACATTATAATATTCACATAAATAAGCAAACACATACTGGAGTATGTACCCATGCCTGGGCAAATTGCTTGCACCCAGGAATTTGAGACCAGCCTGGGCAACATGGTGAAACCCTGTCTCTACAGAAGATACAAAAATTAGCTGGGCATGGTGGTGCACCGCTATAGTCCCAGCTACTCAGGAGGTTGAGGCGGGAGGATCACTTGAGTCTAGGAGGTCGAAGCTGTGGTGAGCTGAGATTGCCCCATTGCACTCCAGCAGCCTGGGCGACAAAGTAAGACCCTGTCTCAAAAAAAATTTTTTACAGATACGGATACACTATATCCCTATCTGTTAAAGTTAAAGAATGTTATGGGTTGAACTATGTCCCCACAAAAAACATTTTTGATATGTCCTAGTACCTCACAATATGACCTTATTTGGAAGTACATGTCTGGGTGACAGAGCAAGACTCCGTCTCAAAAAAAAAAAAAGATTGTCTTAACCTAAAAGAGTAACAGAACCAAAACTGAAGGTTTAAGCAAAGTGAAAAGGGTTTGTAAAGGGTTGATCTTGTAAAAATTCTGTGGGTACCAACAAGTTGGCTAAGATTTAAACGAAATTATTTAGCTTTTTTCTGTAGGTTAAAACATTAAAATCATACTGATGTGGGGCCAGAATCTGGGCCCATGTGTCTGAATAATGGGGTTTTCTTAGAAAATTGATCTGCTGTTTGATGGAAAATTGTAAAGGAAAATTCTAAAAAGCTTATGAAAACCTTACCGTATGGTCAAACTAATCAAAACTGGGTAGAGATATAAAATTTTATTTAAAAAACTAGCTAACATTAAAGATGCACTAATGCAAATATGAAATTTGTTTTTCTCTTTTGAAGATGATTTTTATGTAATGTTAACACATAATGAAAGGGTTTTCTTTTCTCCTTTGGGTAAATGGCAGGGAAAAAAAAGAGGAGAGAGAGAGGAGAGAGAGATTCAGCTGGCCTCATGCTATCTTCACTGAGTCTTGTTTGGAAAGCTAGGTCTCCTCTATCAGAGTAAAGATTTTTCTTTTTAAAAAAATTGTTTGGAGTTATCATTTTGGCCAAACGAATGACTTATTGTGACCTGGGATTCTATTTTGTGATATCCAGTGTTTTAAACCTTTGATATTTGACAAACTTTCCAAAATCCAATTACAAATTATGTCTTTTTTTTTTTTTTTTTTTTTTGAGACAGAGTCTCGCTCTGTCGCCCAGGCTGTAGTGCAGTGGCTGGATCTCAGCTCACTGCAAGCTCCGCCTCCCGGGTTCACGCCATTCTCCTGCCTCAGCCTCCCGAGTAGCTGGGACTACAGGCACCCGCCACCTCGCCCGGCTATTTTTTTTGTATTTTTTTTTTTAGTAGAGACGGGGTTTCACCATGTTAGCCAGGATGGTCTCGATCTCCTGACCTCGTGATCCGCCCATCTCAGCCTCCCAAAGTGCTGGGATTACAGGCTTGAGCCACCGCGCCCGGCTAATTATGTCTCTTTCTAACCTAACACTTTAGATATTATGTCCTCTAAAGCCCAAAAATGACATTTGGCTTATCTCATAAAAAAATCATACAGGAGCCGGGCGCGGTGGCTCAAGCCTGTAATCCCAGCACTTTGGGAGGCCGAGACGGGCGGATCACGAGGTCAAGAGATCGAGACCATCCTGGCTAACACGGTGAAACCCCGTCTCTATTAAGAAATACAAAAAACTAGCTGGGCGAGGCGGCGGGCGCCTGTAGTCCCAGCTACTCAGGAGGCTGAGGCCGGAGAATGGCGTGAACCCGGGAGGCGGAGCTTGCAGTGAGCTGAGATCTGGCCACTGCACTCCAGCCTGGGTGACAGAGCGAGACTCCGTCTCAAAAAAAAAAAAAAAAAAAAAAATCATACAGGAAGCATTGTCAAATACGAAATGGTGTTTTGCTTTCTTTGGTCTATATTTGTATAACTATGTTATTGGTATATGTTTCAAAATTACATAAAACTTGTATAATTCTAATATGACTTAGTGTATGCGATCAGTAATAACTACAATTATTATGTTAACAGACTGTGTGCCACAAAGGTAACAAATTTCCTTGCCAATTGTGTCTTTAACTGTTGCTGCCCTAAAATGTTTTTGTCATACACAGACAATTGTTGTCTCATTTTGATCCTCTTTAAAAGATGGTTTTATAATCGGCTATAAAATTTAACAGGTGCTCATAAATGCAGGTTTCTGATTAATAACTCCGGAGATTGTGACATTAGAATACAGGAAAAACTTTCAAATAGAAGAGTGAATGGCGTTTGGTTTAGACTGTATTTGTATAAATATGTTATGTGTCCAAAATTATGGGAAACTTCTATAATGTTGATATAATTTACTGTATGTTAATAATTATAATTGTTATGTAAAATTGCTGTATGCCACAGAAGTAACCAAAATTCCTAGCCAATTGTAGCTTTAATAGTGGCTACAGACTTTTGTCATCCACAGACATTTTATCTTGCTTTGGTCCTTTTCAAAAGGTAGTTTATAATCAATATAGGACTCTAAGTTCAGGTCTCAGATAACTTTAAAAATTGTGCTATTGAAAGCTGGGCAAGCCGGGCGCGGTGGCTCAAGCCTGTAATCCCAGCAGTTTGGGAGGCCGAGGCGGGTGGATCACGAGGTCAGGAGATCGAGACTATCCTGGCTAACATGGTGAAACCCCGTCTCTACTAAAAATACAAAAAACTAGCCGGGCGTGGTGGCGGGCGCCTGTAGTCTCAGCTACTTGGGAGGCTGAGGCGGGAGAATGGCGTGAACCCGGGAGGCGGAGCTTGCAGTGAGCCGAGATCACGCCACTGCACTCCAGCCTGGGAGACACAGCGAGACTCCGTCTCAAAAAAAAAAAAAAAAAAAAAAAAAGAAAGCTGGGGCACAATGGTTCACGCCTGTAATCCCAGTACTTTGGGAGGCCGGGGTGGGCGGATCATGAGGTCAGGAAATCAAGACCATCCTGGCTAACACGGTGAAACCCTGTCTCTACTAAAAATACAAAAAATTAGCCAGGCGTGGTGGCGGGCGCCTGTAATCCCAGCTACTTGGGAGCCTGAGGTAGAGGAATGGCGTGAACCCGGGAGGCGGAGCTTGCAGTGAGCTGAGATCGCGCTGCTGTACTCCAGCCTGGGCAACAGAGCATGACACCGTCTCAAAAAAACAACAACAACAACAATTGTGCTATTGGAATAGAGGGAAAAACCAAACTTCTAGGACTCTCATGGAGAGCTGTCTTAAACATTGCTAAACCGGCCGGGCGCGGTGGCTCAAGCCTGTAATCCCAGCAGGGAGGCCGAGATGGGCGGATCACGAGGTCAGGAGATCGAGACCATCCTGGCTAACACGGTGAAACCCCGTCTCTACTAAGAAATACAAAAAATAGCCGGGCGAGGTGGCAGCGCCTGTAGTCCCAGCTACTTGGGAGGCTGAGGCAGGAGAATGGCGTGAACCCGGGAGGCGGAGCTTGCAGTGAGCTGAGATCCAGCCACTGCACTCCAGCCTGGGCTACAGGGCGAGACTCCGTCTCAAAAAAAAAAAAAAAAAAAAAAAAAAAACATTGCTAAACCTTGTTTTCAGAGTCAAGATAAATTATTTCTTTAGAACTATTGGCAACTTTTAATACGGGGGTAAAATAAACTCCTGTGAACAAAATTTGGAGCATATTGTTCCTCTCTACCTGATTTCTCCAGAATTTGGAAACTATTAATATTTCTCAATTTATGGCAGTATAGCTAATTGCAAAAGTGCAATAAGAATCTGTTTTCTTTTGTAACAGGACACAGTTGGAGAAATTGGTTATTTTACCAAGGCTTTGACTGGAATGGCATGCTTTCTTTAAAGAATGAAAGATGACTTATATAGCCAATTAAAGCCCACTGGGGAATCTGGCCTTATACCCTGTCCACACAGAGTCCCTGTACAAGGTTCCTGACCTGTGGTAAGTAAAGAATGTCACTTTCAAACAGGTTCAGGAACCCTAAGCTATCTTGGGACCTCAAGAGGAGAGAAATTTGCCCAACTCATAGGTATCTGAGGGTACAAACCCATGGCTGGGCTTGCTTTGAAAAAGTCTTATCTGAGATTCTTCATGGAACAGAGTTCTATCAAAGCCAATTTAAAAAGTCTAAGTGAAAAATAATTATTCTTGCTGCACTTTATGCAAATAATGGGGCCAAGTACAGTAAGACTAAAGTTTATTTTGTAAACAAATCATTGTATCATGATTTGTTTTTAATAAAAATGGGGACTGGAGAGAGAAAAACTATGCTTTAAAAGAAAAACTATAGTACACTGTTGTTAGCTGTTCTCGGCGTTTTTTCTGCAGTTTAGACTAAATTCTAAATTCTTTGTGGGTTAGAAGTCCCCAGACTAGTGCTTTCAAATCTTTGTTTTTAAAATTGGGAATTGTACTCCTCATCCAAGGACTCGTTATTTACCTTATAGTGGGCTGTTTCACTTAAACACTGTAGTAAAACTATAGATGAGAGTACTAATGTTTGTGCCATGCAAGCCATGAACGCCCAGCCAGGCCTGCATGAGTACACTCAGACAGTTGCAAACCAGTTCCACTCTTCTTCATAGCCTACACCTTAAGATTAAGGTGTTATTAAAAGCCAAAGGGAAGGACTGAAACCACCTTTGCAAAATTATGACGAGACAGTGAAAGAGATCTAACTTAACTGACTTCATCTTGCTTCTACCCTCCAAGCTGTCCTTGTTCATTCCTGGGCGTAGGCTAAACTAACTTTGGGAGAAACTTAGTTTAGAGTTAAACAAAGACACTCCTTTTCCCAAAGCAGACCTCCATCTTGCCTGGAGACTAGATTGCCTTTGTAGGACTAACATTAGCCACAAGATTAGAAATTATGGTTGGCCTGGGCGCGGTGGCTCAAGCCTGTAATCCCAGCACTTTGGGAGGACGAGACGGGTGGATCACGAGGTCAGGAGATCGAGACCATCCTGGATAACACGGTGAAACCCCGTCTCTACTAAGAAATACAAAAAATTAGCCGGGCGAGGCGGCGGGCGCATGTAGTCCCAGCTACTCGGGAGGCTGAGGCCGGAGAATGGCGTGAACCCGGGAGGCGGAGCTTGCAGTGAGCTGAGATCCAGCCACTGCACTCCAGCCTGGGCGACAGAGCGAGACTCCGTCTCAAAAAAAAAAAAAAAAAAAAAAAAAAAGAAATTATGGTTTAGAAGTCATGCAGCTGGAGGCTACAAGATTCTGACCCTCCCTAAACTGTTCCTAAGATCAGTGCTTGAGGTATCTTGGACTTGATGGATCAGCTGGCCCCACCCAGATCCATAAACTGGCTCATCTGATCTTGTGGTTCCCACCCAGGAACTGACTCAGTGCAAGAAGACAGCTCTGAGTCCCTATGATTTCTTTTTTTTTTTTTTTTTCCTTGAGACGGAGTCTTGCTCTGTTACCCAGGCTGGAGTGCAGTGGCACAATCTTGGCTCACTGCGAGCTCTGTCTCCCGGGTTCATGCTATTCTCCTGCCTTAGCCTCCCGAGTAGCTGGGACTACAGGCACCTGCCACCATGCCCGGCTAATTTTTTGTATTTTTAGTAGAGACGGTGTTTCACCGTGTTAGCCAGGATGGTCTCAATCTCCTGACCTAATGATCCCCCCGCCTCGGCCTCCCAAAGTGCTGGGATTACAGGCACGAGCCACCTTGCCCGGCCCTGAGTCCCTATGACTTCATCTCTGACCAATCAGCACTCCTGGCTCACTGGCTTCCCCCGACCTACCACATTATCCTTAAAAACTCTGCTCCCCGAATGCTCAGGAAGACTGATTTGAGTAATAATAAAACTCCAGTCTCCCCCGCTGCCCCTGCTACCACACACAAAAAAGAATGCCATGTGAAGACAGAAAGCTGGAGTGATGCACCTATGAGCCAAGAAATGCCAAAGAATGCTGGCCAACCACCAGAATCTAGGAAGATGCAAGGAGGGACTCCTCTACAGGTTTCAGAGGGAGCATGATACCTTAATTTTAGACTTCTAGCCTCCAGAACGGTGAGACAATAAATTTCTGTTGTTCTAAGTCACCTGGTTTGTGGCACTTTGTTACAGCAGCCCAGGGAATAGAGAGATCTGATCAAGGGCAAGGGCAAGGGCTATGTTGCATTAGCTGGGCAGCTACTACTCCCCTCTCCCCCACCCTGAGGTGTGGAGAAATGTCCAGAGGACATGAGGGCTTGCTGCAGCAGCCCGCACGATGGCCATCACTATATGGTATGGAGGCAGAAGCAAAGGAAGTGTGGGAGAACACCTTCCCAACTGAAGGTAAAACTGCCATTCAGGCAAATTAGAACACATTCAAACCACAGAGGATAACTCATCTTCTTCTTGTTCAGACCTAGAGCTCAGAGTGATAAGTTCCATTTCATTATCATTACTAATTTTTATTTATTTTTGAGACAGAGTCTTGCTCTGTTGCCTAGGCTGGAGTGCAGTGGTGCAATCTCAGCTCACTGCAACTTCTGCCTTCCAGGTTTGATTCTCCTGCCTCAGCCTCCTGAGTAGCTGGAACTACAGGTATATGCTACCACGCACAGCTAATTTTTGTAATTTTAGTGGAGACGGGGTTTCACTGTGTTGGCTAGGCTGGTCTCGAATTCCTGACCTGAGGTGATCCATCTGCCTCGACCTTCCAAAGTGTTGGGATTAAAGGCATGAGCCACTGCTCCTGGCCGTTACTAAATATTTTTAAAGTAACTTTTCCCCCAATTGAAAAAATAATTTTCCTATTATGGAAAATTTGGAAAACTCAGAAAAGTAAACACAAAACAAAATTACCTAAAATCTCAACTAAAAATTACTATGAACATTTAGTGGAATACCTTTTCAGTCTTGTTCCTATGTGGCTATGTACTTTTGTGTTTCAGTAGGACAGAAAATACTGGGGTCAGCTTCAATTTCTTTGTAATTACACTTTAGCTGGTAAACTTGAGAACATAATTCTCATTTGCCAAATTGTTTCTCAATGAGGAAAGATAATCTGAATTCTTTTTTTTCTTTCTTTCTTTATTTTTCAAATGAGACAGGGTCTTGCTCTGCTGCCCAGGTTGGTCTTGAACTGCTGGGCTCAAGTGATCTTCCTGCCTCGGCCTCCTAAAATACTGGGATTACAGGTGTGAGCCCAACGTGCCTGGCCACATTCTGAGTTTTGAACCACCCTTTCATCAACAAACTTTTGGACTGGACACTGCCGCATGACAGTCGGTAGAAACTGACTCTGTGCTTTACACCACACACAGCCCCAGTGTGGCTTCAACACTCACCGGAGTTTTGATGTAGGTGTGGGGATCAGGGAACTCAGGAAAATGGCTGGGGATGTGCGGCGGGTGGGGTCGGTTCTGCCCTGCAGTAAGAGCCTTGGGGGTCACTGGCTGATTGGTCACCGGAGCTGCAACAGAGTCACAACTGATTACCCCTCCACCCAAGACCCTGATTTCTACAGATTATGGTCTCTCCCCAAAGCTTCATTTTCTCAAAAAAATGCCAGACCTCAATTTTCTAAACAAGTTGCATTTTGTATTTCAATCCATAAACAGTCTTTGATGGCATACAATGCCCAGCCCTGCTGGCTAATCTTGGTTGACATTCCCTTTGACAACAATCTGCCCACAAGCCTCTTAGGTAGAGGTGGATGGCTATGGCCACAGTAACTACGTAAAACAGCATGCTGAGGAGCTACGCAAGTTACATGGGCTGCTGGTTCTCTTTTCACAGACCTTGGATAACAAAAAGGAACAATGAGCTGGGGACAGTAAGTGTGAGCTTAATGATAACAAGAGGGGATTGAAAATGGCACCTTCCACTGCTATATGTTGAGAGGGAGTTTTTTAAAAAAATACCAACATGAAAAAAGTGACTTTAAAGAAAAAATCCAGGCCGGGTGCGGTGGCTCACGCCTGTAATCCCAGCACTTTGGGAGACTGAGGTGGGCGGATCACTCGCGGTCAGGAGATCAAGACCAGCCTGTCCAACATGGTAAAACCCTGCCTCTACTAAAAATGTAAAAGTTAGCCGGGTGTGGTGGCGGGCACCTGTAATCCCAGCTACTTGGGAGGCTGAGGCAGAATAGCTTGAACCTGGGAGACAGAGGTTGCAGTAGTCAGCCGAGATTGTGCCACTGCACTCCAGTCTGGGCAGCAAAGCGAGACTCCATCTCAAAAAAAAAAAGAAAAGAAAAAAATCCAGTTAATTCTCTCCAGGTCCTACAAGCCCAAACTGGTTACTCGCCACTCAGCTTATGGCACCCAGTTTTACTTAAAGTAGAGGTCATCAAACTTTGTGTAAAGGGCCATATAATAAATACTTTAGGTTCTGCATGTGGTACAGTCTCTACCACAACTAAACTATGCTAATATAGCATGAAAACAGCCACAGATAATAAGTAAATATGGGTGCATTCTGATAAGACTTTATTTACAAAAACAGGAGGCAGGCTGCGTTTGGCCCATAGTCCACAATGTACCAACCCTTAATCTAAGGAGAACAAGAACTTTCATTTTTCCAAGCAGCATCATTTGCCCTTCTGGGGCTAGAGCACAAGAAACACAGCAATATCTCAAAGGTGGTTTACCTTTTGGTGACTGAATTTCACATGCTAATCCCACTAGCCCAAATAAAGATTATATTGTAGGTAGCCCCAAACATTGGAAGAGAGCCTGCAACAAGGAAGTAGCTACTAATCCAATCCCTACCATAGTCAATTACTTCATTCCACAAGCATTAATTGATAAATTGCTAGGTACCTCAGTTCAAAGTCACTTACGAGCAGTGATGACCATCCTCTGAGACCGTTTTGCATAGGCAGGGAGAGTGTCCACATTGAAACCTAAGAGACAGGAAAACAAAAATCACTGCCCAGACCACTGGATATTGAATACAGAAAGAATAGTAGTATTATGGACAAATGGCTTAAACTCTCAACTCAATGACCTTGCAGCCACGCAAAAAGCAGCTCTGGCAGAATTCCCCAACAGGGAATTATGAGGCCTCTTAGATGTGTTCAGAGGAATCTCTCTTGATAACTCTCTCAAGCTCAAAGCAAATCAAGAGAACCATGAGGGAAACGAAGAACACTTAGCAGACATGCCTGACTCCTAGGAACTTCTCTCTCCAGTTGCACGGAAGAACTGGAAACTGAAGGTATACTCACCCATCTCAACAAGTGTGACCACGATATCTGACAGTGTGGGCTGGGTCCTGGCTGTGTGCTCACAGTAAGACTTGGCACTTCTCCCAATTTCTGAAATGTCTAAGAGGGGATTAAAGGCATAAAACTTATTCTCGGTTCCTCAGAAAGCTAAACATAGAATTACCAGATAAGCCAACAATTCCACTGCTAGGTATATACCCAAATGAATTGAAAGCAGGGATTCAAACAGCTACTAGTACACCAATGTTCACAGCAGCATGATTCACTATAGCCAAAAGGTAGAAACAACCCAATGTCCATTAACAGGTGAATGAACAAACAAAATGTGCTATATACACACAATGGAATATTATCCAGCCTTTAAAAGAAGGAAATTCTGGTAATGTTATAGCATAGATGAACTTTGAAAACATTATGCTAGGCCAGGTGTGGTGGCTCAGGCCTGTAATCCCAGCACTTTGGGAGGCCGAGGCGGGTGGATTACCTGAGGTCAGGAGTTTGAGACCAATCTGACCAACGTGGCGAAACCCCATCTCTACTAAAAATACAAAAATTAGCCACGGGTGGTGGTAGGTGCCTGTAATCCTAGCCACTCGGGAGGCTGTGACATGAGAAATAGCTTGAACCCGGGAGGGGGAGGTGGCAGTGAGCAGAGATTGCGCCACTGCACTCCAGCCTGGGCGACAGAGCGAGAACTCCTTAAAAAAAAAAAGAAAAA
Organism: Macaca thibetana thibetana; assembly: GCF_024542745.1. NCBI lineage: Eukaryota > Metazoa > Chordata > Mammalia > Primates > Cercopithecidae > Macaca > Macaca thibetana. The sequence continues at coordinate 42,964,036 of NC_065581.1, read as the reverse complement.
AAGAAAAAGAAAAAAATAGAAAACATTATGCTAGGGCCAGGTGTGGTGGCTTATGCCTGTAATCCCAGCACTTGGGAGGCTGAGGCAGGTGGATCACTTGAGGTCAGGAGTTCGAGACCAGCCTGGCCAACATGGCAAAACCCCATCTCTACCAAAAATATAAAAAATTAGCCAGGTGAGGTGGCACACGCCTATAATCCCAGCTACTCAGGAGGCTGAGAATCGCTTGAACCTGGGAGGTAGAAGTGGTTGCAGTGAGCCGAGATTGCACCACTGCACTCCAGCCTGGGACACAGATGGCGTGAACCCGGGAGGCGGAGCTTGCACTGAGATCCGGCATCTCCAGCCTGGGCGACAGAGCATGACTCCGTCTCAAAAAAAAAAAAAAAAAAAAAAAAAAAAAAAAAAAAAAAAAAAAAAAAGAAAAGAAAAGAAAACATTATGTTAAGTGAAATAAGGCAGACACAAAAAGACAAATAAAGATTCTACTTACATGAGGTATCCAGAGATGGAAAGTAGATTAGAAGTTACCAGGGAATGGAGGGGGAGGGAGAATGAGGAATTACTGTTTATGTTTACAGAGTTTCTGTTGAGAATGATGAAAAAGTTCTGGAAATACTGTGAATGGTTGCACAACATTGTGAATATACTTAATACCACTGAATTGTACACTTAAAAATGGTTAAAATGATAAATTTGGTTATGTGTATCTCACCACCACACACACAAAACGGTCTTATTCTCTGATGGGCAATTTTTGTTTCTTCTGCCTGAAGCTGAACCTCTATTTAAGAGTCACACTAAAGTCCTTTGGGGAAAAGCGGGGGAAGGTTTCTAAGATGGAGTTTTGAAGCTCGGTTCTGTGAATGAGCTTCCAAGGCGGACGGGAGGTTTCACGAATACTCTGAAGCTGTGCTGAATTTTACACACAAAAAAAGCATTTTTTGGGGAATGGGTCCACAGATTTTATCAAATGTATAAAGGGGCCTCAAAAGGTAAAGAACTCCTGCTCTAGGGATAAAATGTTGGCTCAGATTTTAAGTGGCTCAGAAAATAAAAGCAAGTAGTGCTTGACAGGGAAGGGTGTCTAACAGGGGACCTACCACCAATTCCCCTGCTACCCTGAGCAAGTCACTAACACCAGCCTCTATACATGACTTTTAAACTCTAAATTCCAAGACTGTTCCAAGAACTGCATTCTTATCTCTTGGGAACTATTAATTCATTCCTTTAGGACAAAGTTCAAAAAGTAGTGGAACCTGTGGTAGGCCCCAAAATCTGTTCTAAAGTCCACACAGGTCAAAACTATTTTCATGATAAAATTAAGTCATTATTTGACTTTTTCACTCTCATTCTCTCAGGTAGTTTTCCTGAGTCTATGTGACTTTTGATGACATCATGGGTCTGATGAATAACAGAATATATAATCGTACATTCTTATTTTCGAAATTTCCTTTTTCTTCTTCTTTTTTTTTTTTTTGAGATGGAGTTTTTTTTTTTTTTTTTTTTTTTTTTTTTTTTTGAGACGGAGTCTTGCTCTGTCGCCCGGGCTGGAGTGCAGTGGCCGGATCTCAGCTCACTGCAAGCTCCGCCTCCCAGGTTTACGCCATTCTCCTGCCTCAGCCTCCCGTGTAGCTGGGACTACAGGCGCCCACCACCTCGCCCGGCTAGTTTTTTTGTATTTTTTTTTTTAGTAGAGACGGGGTTTCACCGTATTAGCCAGGATGGTCTCGATCTCCTGACCTCGTGATCCGCCCGTCTCGGCCTCCCAAAGTGCTGGGATTACAGGCTTGAGCCACCGCGCCCGGCCGAGATGGAGTTTCGCTCTTGTTGCCCAGGCTGGAGTACAATGGTGTGATCTTAGCTCAATGCAACCTCCACCTCCTGGGTTCAAGCAATTCTCCCGCCTCAGCCTCCAGAGTAGCTGGAATTACAGGTGCCCGCCACCACACCCAGCTAATTTTTTGTATTTTTAGTAGAGACAGGGTTTCACTATGTTGGCCAGGCTGGTCTCAAAACTCTTGACCTCAGGCGATACACCCACCTCAACCTCCCAAAGTGCTGGGATTACAGGCGTGAGCCACCACGCCCAGTCCCAAAATTTGTTTTTTCTAACGTGGCAAATACACATATACAAAAGCTATTTGGGGTCCTCAATGTTTATTAATAAAAAGAGATTCTGGCCAGGCGCAGTGGCTCAAGCCTGTAATCCCAGCACTTTGGGAGGCCGAGACAGGTGGATCACAAGGCCAGGAGATCGAGACCATCCTGGCTAACATGGTGAAACCCCGTCTCTACTAAAAAATACAAAAAAAACTAGCTGGGCGAGGTGGCGGGCGCCTGTAGTCCCAGCTACTCGGGAGGCTGAGGCAGGAGAATGGTGGGAACCCAGGAGGCGGAGCTTGCAGTGAGCTGAGATCCGGCCACTGCACTCCAGCCTGGGAGACAAAGCGACACTCCGTCTCAAAAAAAATAAAAATAAAAATAAAAAGGGATTCTGAGAGCTGGGCATGGTGGCACATGCCTGTAGTCCCAGCTATGTGGGAGGCTTAGGTCCAGAAGTTTGAGGCCAGCATTGGCAACACAGCGAGACCCCATCTCTAAATGAATAAATATAGGAGTTCTGAAGCCAAAATGATTCAGATCACTGCTTTAGGAAAACATTTGGTATTTAAAAGTGCCAAACATCAGCTGCAGAGAATTACTTTGCCCAAGATCACCCTTCTTGGGGTAGCCCACATCTAGTGTTTGATCAAGACCTGAGTATAAAGGCAGGGCCTTTTCAGCTTGATAGGCAATGATGCTCCAGGGTTCCTGGCTAAGTTGTCCAGTTCTTTGTTTGGCCTGCATTGCACTCCACTTCTCCCTCTGCCCAAACCTTTCTCCTACTTCCTTTCATAGTTGTTGATCCCTAAGAAACACCATAAATACTTCCAACCCTCATCCTATCCCATCCCCCGAAAGTTCAAAACAGGGAAATATGTTGTACATGCAGAAAAGCCTCTGTGGGACCACACCCGGGCTTCTAAATCTCAACACATTTCCTTTTAAAAGTGGCTTTTCAGCTGGGTGCGGTGGCTCACGCCTGTAATCCCAGCACATTGAGAGGTGGGCGGATCACCTGAGGTCAACAGTTTGAGACCAGCCTGGCCAACACGGTGAAACCCTGTCTCTACTAAAAATACAAAAATTAGCCAGGAGTGGTAGTGCATGGCTATGATTCCAGCTACTTGACAGGCTGTGGCAGGAGAATTGCTTGAACCCAGGAGGCGGAGGCTGTAGTGAGCTGAGATCGTGAAACTGCAGCACCCCAGCCTGGGCAACAGAGTGAAACTCTTTTGTCTCAAAAAAAAAAAAAAAAGTGGCTTTTCCCCTTCATTCTTTGTATCACACAATCTAGCATTTGATTACATAATGTGATGATATCTATTGCATGGGGAATTAGCCCTGACTCCCCAACAAAAGTCCTTAAGGGCACCCATAACTCACCAAGAGCTTATAATCTCCCCAGCACTGAATGTTTTATATATATATCTCACTTACATTTGCAACTCCATGAGGTACAAACTGTTATCTCATTTCACAAATGAGGAAATTGAGGTTCAGGAGATTCAGTGGCTTGCCCAAGCTATTAAGTGACAGAGTGATGATGTACACCCAAGTCTATCTGATTCTAAAGCCCGTAAGTCACTTCATTATGCTCTTTTCTGTTTTTGTTGTTGGGGACGGAGCCTCACAGGCTGGAGTGCAGTGGTGAGATATCAGTTTACTGTAACCTCTGCCTCCCAGATTCAAGCAATTCTCCTGCCTCAGCCTCCCGAGTAGCTGGGATTACAGGCACCAGCCACCACGCCCAGCTAATTTTTTTTTGTATTTTTTAGTAGAGACGGGGTTTCGTCTTGAACTCCTGACTTCAGGTGATTCACCCACCTTGGCCTCCCAAAGTACTGGGATTACAGGCGTGAGCCACCGCGCTCAGCCCATTATGCTCTTTTCTCAACTTTTTACATTAAAAAAAAATTTTTTTCTCCCCTCTTAAGAAAAAAGTTTATCTTTTTCTTAAATCCTCTCAAACACTATCACAAAGCAGGGCACTGAACTGATGTTGGGGTTGACTCCAAGGACTAGTGTTTCTGTGTACTCACAGCTCTGCAGCATCTCTGTCAGCGTTTCCACGGATGCTTTCTCAGCACTCTCAAACCCTGCCTCTGTCAGCAAGGAGCTCACAACCACCTGCAGGGTTCTCCTCCGGGCCAGATGATAGTTATCGGCAGGGTTAGTGGACTGTTTACTTCCCGATCTCTGTGAAGCAGCAGCCCAGAAAGATTTTCATCCACAGGAGAAGGATGCAATCACATAGTTCATACGTGGTCAATGGCAAACAAAGTTCTTTTACTACTTTTATTTTAAAAATCAGTGCTTAATGTTTAGATTTACAGATCTTGGCCAACTGAGTAAAAATTGAGCACCCAAGGTGCTTTAAATACAGAGACTACTTTTCCGCCCACCTAAAAAGTACGGTCCCAATGAGATAAAATAGCAGGTCTTTTACTTTCTACTTTAGCAGATTATTAGAATACACAGCTGAAGAAACACGCATGATGGGATTAAGACCTGTCCCCCAGAAAAAATAGGATCCCTCTCTTGTGCCCCCCATCTTCACACCATTTCATTGAAAGGGAAAATGAAAACAGTAACAAGAGGTGACGGCGAGGAGGACAAAAGAAAACAGCACGAAAAAGTAAGAAAGCTAAATGTTTTGAAACGGGAATGCCTTTCAACTTTGGCCGGCCAATAAGAAGGCGAAAATGGCATGTTCGGACCAATCAGGGGGTGTTCCGGGTTCCCAACCCCCAACAGCAAAGGAGCCAATCAAGACACAGGTCCGCCAACTCCGGCGGCCGCAGCCAAGTCCCAGGGAGGGGGCGCGTACGGCCTGAAAAGACCCTCCGCCAGTCGGAGCTCATGATGGGGCTGGATTTATGGGGCCTAGCTTGTTGCTCAGTCTAGGGGAAAGTTGCAGGATACCCAAACTCTCTCGGCTCCGGGTCCGCGCTTCTTGCCCTTACCGTTCCAGAGCCGCCGGCCCCAGCTGTGGCCGCCGCGTCGGCCATCTTGCTCTGGCGTAGTGTGCGCGAGCGCGGGGCGCGATGGGACTTGTAGTCGCGGGGCGGGACGGGGCGGGGCAGCGTGCGCCCCTTGGTTTTCCGAAGCCCAGTCGGTTGGGGGACGCCTGCGGTGACCCCGGCTCACGTGACTTTTTTTTTTTTTTTTTTTTTTTTTTTTTTTTTTTTAAGATAACAGAGTCTTCTCTGTCTCCCAGGCTAGAGTGCAATGGCGCGATCGCCACCTCCCGGGCTCAAGCGATCCTGCCGCCTCAGCCTCCGGAGTAGCTGGGATTACAGGCGGGCACCACCACGCCCCGCTAGTTTTTGTATTTTTAGTAGAGACCGAATTTCGCCATGTTGGCCAGGCTGGTCTCGAACTCCTGGGCTCAAGCAATCCGCGGCCTCGGCCTCCCAACGTGCTGGGATTACAGGCTTGAGCTACCGCACCCGCCTCACGTGACCTTTTGAAAGTGAAGTGTTCTGGGGCCTTCAGTGGCTTGGTTGTGGACCGGGAAAACGCGCTGGGTTTCACTGAATTAAAAGAAACCTATTTTAATATGAAAATCGGTTCTTGTAAAGAGCACACTCCTGGAAGGACCCAGGAGGTCAACTACACTTGCAGGGTTTTCCAAACTTGTCTGATTATTAGCAACACCTGGCTGGGTCCAGTCCAATCCCAGTGACTTCACTCTGTGGAAGAGGGACTTGGGAATCTTTCTCATTAAGGAGTTCCCCAGATGATTCTCCGAGCAGGTAATGTTGGGAAACACTGGAGCATCCAGCTTCGTGATTTTGTGCTGAGGGCCGCCCAGCCTGTCAATGGCCCACTTGGAGTAGAGCCTGGACTACCTACTCCAAGTCTGTCGCTGCATCCTGCTGCCTTCGCGCCCTCAACCCGCAAGTATTTGCGAGGCAAGTCTGGGTGGGGCGGGAGACTTGTCCCTTGCCGCCTCACTCCCAGGGCGTGGGGTGCCCGCGGCTGCCAGTTGTTTTCTACCTGGCCTGTCAGCCCCTCTGGCTGCACCGTAATCGTCCCCATTTGCAGTTGCCTGGCAGGACGCAGACTCTGGGTTTGAATCCTAACACTAGCCAGCTGTGGTACTTCGGGGACTTGACCTAATCCTCAGTGTGTCTCAGTTTCCTCTTCTGTAAGACTGGGGGTAAGATGGGATGATACACAGAAAGGGTCTGTCATAGTGCCTGACGTGTAGTAAGAGTCAAGAAATTGGCCGGGCGCGGTGGCTCACGCCTGTAATCCCAGCACTTTGGGAAGCCGAGGCGGGTGGATCACCTGAGGTCAGGAGTTCGAGACCAGCCTGACCAACATGTTGAAACCCTGTCTCTACTAAAAGTACAAAAAATTAGCCGGGCGTGCTGGCGGGCGCCTGTAGTCCCAGCTACTTCGGAGGCTGAGGCAGGAGAATCGCTTGAATCCGGGAGGCGGAGGCTGCAGTGAGCCGAGATCGCGCCACTGCACTCCAGCCTGGGCGACAGAGGGAGACTCCGTGTCAAGAAAAAGAAAAAGAAATCGCTCCTCATGATTTTGTTTACTTCCTGGATAGCACGTGGAGGAGTTGCGAACGCCGGGAGGCAGCGGTCTGGGAACCCGTGCCGCCCCGGCCGGTCGTCCACACTGAGCCTCTGTGGCGCCCCGCCCCCTCACCTATGCCGTGTGGGGCGGGGGCTGCGGGCGGGGGTTTGCGGCGCCGGATGAGCCTCCTGGTCTCGCCGAGGATGTGCAGGGGGTGGAGGGGTCGGGCCGGGGACTGAAACTTGGCTGAGCAGAGCACCAGCCCCTTTGTCTCCTCCGCCCCCTCTTCCCCACTTCCTGCCCAGCTCGGGATCGGCGGCGCGGCGCGGACTTTGTAAACACTTCGCCCCTGCAGGGGTGGAGACTGGCTCTGTTCGGACGCCGGGGAGAGAGGTGCAATCCCCTTCTCGTGGCTGGTGGTTGCGACCACCCCAACTCCCCAAAGGCAGGCACCAGAGGCGGCGGGAGAGAGCGCCGGCGACCCCAGTTGGTGCTCCGGGGAGCTCACCTGCCGAGGAGGTAGGCTTGGGGGCTGGAGAAACCGGGGTAGATGGGATGTCAGCTCAGGCATGTCAGACCATGCGTTGGGGATCGGCGCTGGGTGGGTCAACGGGGTCGCTGCATCATCACTTCCCAGTTGGCACCCAAAGCTTGGCTAACTTTCCCACTGAGGGAGATGTTCTGCACGGAGTTGAAGGGCAGAGAAACCCCCAAAGGCCCTGAGCCGTCTGTATGTACACACATCGGCACAACCCCCTCCAGCTGATCTGGAAGCCCCGTGGCTTTACCGAGCTGTTGCTCTTCTCGTGCCTCAAAGATGGGGTGGAAGGCCTCTAGGAGGGCAGACCAGTGTGGATGGGGAGTCTGTGGGTGCTCTGACCAGTGCACCGGGGTGAAACTGGAGGGAGGAACCCCTCAGTGGTGTCTGATTGGTACATAGGTGATGATCTTAGCCTCCTCTGTGTCTCTTGAAGTGTCAACAAGAGGAATAACTGAATACATTGGTTGCTGTTATTAAGGGAGCATTAAGTTATTCATTTGCATTGGTTGAACACCCACTATGTGCCTGGCATTATATGGAATGCTGAGGGTGCAATGATGTTATTTATCCACAGCTAATATGGATCACAGAACAGACATAGATGTCAAGTGCACTGGCTGGGGTGACTGGGAAGGCTTTAGAGAGAAAAGGACATTTGAGTTCGATTCAGAAGGATGAAAAGCATAGAAGTCTTTGGGGGCACTTATTCCACAGAGCTGGATTGAATCCCAGCTGTGGTGTTGGACACTGGAATATAGGGGCAACCCAGAAACAATTCCCGCTCCCTTTAATCCACTGTCTAAGCATCAAGGGGATGAACAGGATGAGTCCCAGAAAAGGCAATTTTCTGGGCTGGGTCCCAAGAACCCAGGAATTCCCAGCTGGGTGCAGCTGGGAGGGTCCACCTGGGGGTGATGTGACAGTCCACACAATCCTGGGCACCCCCTCCCCATCGCTGGACTCTGAGACCGTTTCCTCTGACGAGTCCTTGCCCTCTGCCTACCACCTCATTTCTCTTTGGGACCAGACATGGATGAAGAAGTGGATCTCCCTTTGCTTCCTCACAGATTCTTCTGGCCGTTCAATTCCGGGGCTCCTTTGGGAAATGACTGACACACCAATTTATTAATTCATTCAGCACCCATTTGCTGTGGCCATACTCCATCTGCACAGGCTATTCCCATAGCTGTTGGGGATGTCATGGTAATCAAATCACAGTTTCTTCCGCCTGGAACTTAACACTGAAAGCTTCTCTGATAATTCTAGCAGAGTCCTAGTCTATGCCAGTCATTGAGATCATGACCTCCATGGTCCCAAGTATCTTCTCCTTACGACTTCCCCTTCCGTCTTCCCTCAAGGGCTCAGAATACTAGCTAACAGTTACATAACACTGTCAGGTACTCTTCTAAGTGACTTAGAGATCATATCTCATTTAAACCTCCTAATACAGTCCTACGAGGTAGGCATTAGGATTCTCTCCATTTTATAGACGAGGAAACGCAGGCACTGGAGATAAGTAATCTTCCTTCAGACACAAGAAACAAATGGCAGAGCTGGGATTTAAACCCAGGTCACTTGATTTGAGAGGCTTTATTTATTTATTTATTTATTTTTTGAGACGGAGTCTCGCTCTGTCGCCCGGGCTGGAGTGCAGTGGTGCGATCTCGGCTCACTGCAAGCTCTGCCTCCTGGGTTCACGCCATTCTCCTGCCTCAGCCTCCTGAGTAGCTGGGACTACAGGCGCCCACCACCATGCCCGGCTAATTTTTTGTATTTTTAGTAGAGACGGGGTTTCACCGTGTTAGCCAGGATGGTCTCGATCTCCTGACCTCGTGATCCACCCGCCTCAGCCTCCCAAAGTGCTGGGATTACAGGCATGAGCTACCACGCCCAGCTGGGAGGCTTTATTCTTAACCATTAGGCTAGCCTGCCTCCTTCACTGACCACATAAAATGTGTACTTGAGCCAGGAACTTAGGAGTTTCCTAAAGGGAGTCTGTGGTCCTGTATCTTGGATGATACAGCCATCTGTTACCTGAGCCGTGGGGCTGGTACTGTTTACAGTGAGCCCAGCAGGCCTGGAATAGGGTTGTGGGAACTGCACAGAACTGGTATCCTTTCCTGATGGGTGTGTGTGTGTGTGTGCGTGCGTGCACACAAATGTATGAATGTTTTCCCCTGTGTAAGCCTCACTCAAAGGGAAAGGGGGAATGTGAATAAACCAAGAGGAATGAACTAAGATTATATTCAAGAAAGAACTTCTCAACTTGGACGTGATGTGCCAGAATCTGCAAACTAAGACACCTCTTTTGTTGGGAATTAAGAATAGCAGAGATGCTCACATTCTAGATGTGCATTCCAGCTTGGTAGCTGAGTAAGGAAGATGGCTAAGGAGTGGGTGCAAGCTTAAGATGCTCACACCTCTCTTTCCCACAGCTCCTGCTTCCAAAGCTGCATCCGTGTATCCTACCCAGTCCCTCCAGACAGGCTGGGATAATGCTGGTGATGCAAGCAAGGGCACAGGACAGTGTCCATGGATTCCAGCCCCTTTTCCACCTTCTTTCTGAAATGCTTTTAAATTTCTTACAAGGACCTTCCCCACAGGTCTGGGGAGGCCTTGAGGTGGTCCCTTTCTGCCTACACTTCGTGCATCTGTCTTTGAGAAAGGAGTGTGTGTTGGGGACAGGGGTATTGATGCTGGGAGTCAAGGGTGGGAACTGGGTAGAGGGTGGCTGCACTGAGAATACGGGTAAGCAGGATGTGAACCTTAAGAATGATAAACCTCCATGCTGCTCTTCTCCCACGCATGCACCTTCCTCCCTCGCTCGCTGGTAGGGTGGGGTGCAGCGGAGCCCTTGGCACGCCCTGGCCCCCTGCCCCAGACACTGGCTTGGCTGTGGAGAACAGGTTGTACTCTTGAAAAACCACAAGAGGAAGTTTAGGGAGGGCTGGGGGTGGGGAAAGTTCTGGGGCCCCTGCCAAGTTTCCCTTTCCCTGCTGAGCAGTAGGTGTGTTTATCTTGCCCTCAAAGACATTTAAATTTTAAATCCTCAAGTTTCAAAGAGCTGTCAAGGCCTGCCCCTTCCTAGGGGTGGCAACAGACACTGCTAGAAATGGGATTGGAACAAGTTACCCATCTGCTGGTTGAGAAAGGCTAATTCCAGAAAGTCTCTTCTCCTTCTTTGGCCCCTTCACTTTTCTCTTCCCCAGAGCATTCCCTACAACCTTTAAACTCAGAGGAATGTGGCTGTAATTGCCCCTTAGGAGCTGAATGGTGTTGCAGGAGCTGTCCTTAGGTGTTTTACCTGTACTGTCTTATTTAATATTTATTCACCACAACTCTAGGTAGTAAACACCTCTATCTCCAATTTGCGGATAGGAAACTGAGGCTCAGAAAGGCAAACTTGCTCAAAGTGATTTAGCTAGTAAGTGGCAGAGCCTGGACTTGAACAAGGTTCTATCTGATTTCAAAGTCTAGGCTTTTTACTCATGAATTAACTCTCAATCTGAGCATTGACTTTCCTAGTATATCAAACACTGAGACAGGGAGGCTGAAATATAAAGGGATTTTAAAAATGCTGCTGCTGGTATGGAAGAGGGATAGAATTGGAAGTGATTCCTTGGAAGTTAATGTATTTAAGAAGGGATAACCACTGGGGACGGTGGCTCATGCCTGTAATCCCAGCACTTTGGGAGGCCAAGGCGGGCGGATCACGAGGTCAGGAGTTCGAGGCCAGCCTGACCAACATGGTGAACCCCCCCATCTCTACTAAAAATACAAAACAACAACAACAACAAAAAACTGGGCCTGGTGGCATGCGCCTGTAATCACAACTACTCAGGAGGCTGAGGCACAAGAATCGCTTGAACCCGGGAGGCAGAGGTTGCAGTAAGCCAACATCGCACCATTGCGCTCCAGCCTGGGTGACAGAGTGAGAATCCGTCTCAAAAAAAAAAAAAAAAAAAAAGAAAGAAAGAAAGGATAGCCAAGTAAAAAAAAAAAAAAAAAAAAAAAAAAAAAAAGATGCAGGAGGTGAGAGGTCAGGTCAAACTCTGGAAGGCTGCACCAAAGGGGAAGATTTAGGAGGGATACTGTAGCTGTATGCAAATATTTAAAAGGTTGCCCTAGCAAGCCTTGAAGTAGGGGGTTAGCAGGACTGGTGGAGGCAGATTTTCAAAAAACATAGAACTTTCTAACACATGGGGCTTAGAGCGCATGCTGTAAGAGGGGCCTCTGCCAGCAAGACGACCTCAAAGCCCCTTTGCCTGTAAACCCCTTGCTATGATTTTTCCCCTGCTTTCCTCTTCTTGTCATTCTTTGCTCTCCCGTACTCCCTGGCCCATTGTAGTCCCTGATCGTCCACCAGGTGGGGCTGTTGCCCAGTGTGTCGCCCCGGTGTGGCTGGATTGGGTGAAGAGCGTTGCGGGGTTCTCCAGGCACTGACTGGTTTCAAGGGGCTTCTGCTCCCAGCCCATCACCAGCTATTTACACACTGGGGCCCAGAGAACTGCTTTTGACCCAGCACAGCCCCCATAAAAGGTGCTCTTCTGTCTTGTCCAGGCTCCAGCCAGAATGTGCAGGCCTCCGCCTCTGGGGCATATACCCGTCCCCAGGTCAGGGATTCCTTCCACATCTTCTCTTTCCCCTTCCTGACTGTCCTTTCTCTTTGAGAGAGAGGGCCCCATGTGTCCAGAGCAGAGGGCAAGGCCAACGGCCCTGTGAACCAGCAGGGTAACTAATGTGGCATGGCCATTTATGCTCTTCAAAGGACATACCTGTGTCATCTCCCGGAAGGGGCCTCAAGAGCCCCACCTCTCTGAAACTATTTGCACTCAGTGGCCTGACCAGTTCTCCCATCCTGGATGAAATTCCCCAGGACAGCCGTTCCTGAGGTGAGGGCTGAGGGGTTATCTCTGGAAGGAGAGGGTTGCTGGTACCTCCATCCTTGGCCCAGATCTGCTTGCTGCCCCCTCAGACCTTTACAGAGGCACAGAGCCACTGGGCCTCCAGGGACACAGAGACAGAGCCCAGAATGAGCAAAGACACCCTGATTTTTTTGAGACAGGGTCTTACTCTGTCGCCCAGGCTAGAGTGCAGTGGCGTGATCTCGGCTCACTGCAGCCTTGACTTCCCAGGCAGAGATGATCCCCCCATCTCAGCCTCCCGGGTAGTTGGGACCACAGGCGTGGCGCCACCATGCTCAGCTAATTTTTAATTATTTTTTTGAAACGGAATCTCACTCTGTTGCCCAGGCTGGAATGCATTGATACGATCTTGGTCCACTGCAATCTCTGCCTCCCAGATTCAAGTGATTCTCCTGCTTCAGCCTCCCAAGTAGCTAGGATTACAGGCACCCGCCACCACGCCCAGCTAATTTTTTGGATCTTTTATGGGGTTTCACCATGTTGGCCAGGATGGTCTCGAATTCCCGACCTCGTGATCTGCCTGCCTCGGCCTCCCAAAGTGCTGGGATTACAGGTGTGAGCCACCGCGCCCGGCATGCTCAGCTAATTTTTTGCAGAGATGGGATTTCGCCCTTTTGCCCAGGCTGGTCTTGCGCTCCGGGGCCCAAGCAATCCTCCTGCCTCGGCCTCCCAAAGTGCTGAAATTACAGGCATGGGCCACTGTGCCTGGCCAGAGACACCCATTTTGCAGGTGAGCAAACCAAGGTACTGAGAGGTCTAGCAGCTTGCTTCCGTACACACAGCCCATCTGTGACTGAGCTGGAAGTCTGACTCAGCCACTTGGCTGTAACGTTTGTGCATGTAACCACTAATCTGTGCCATCTGTCATGGAGTGGTCGAGAGCGCCTGTTCTTCATAGACAAACCACCCCACTTCAAGTCCTAGCTCAGCTCCTTTCTGGCTATGTGAAATTTTCTTTGTCTGTAAAATGGGCATAAATATAAGCCCCACCTCTCTGGGTAATTGTGAGAATTAATAATAACCAGTATTAGTTGAATACCTACTGTATGTCAAGTATCTTTTTACATCCTCCCAGCAGACCATGAGGGAGGCATTATTATTCTGCTTTTTACGCATAAGGAAACTGAGGCACAGGGGAGGCACAGAGACTGCAGGATTAAGACTTCCGGCCAGTCGCAGTGGCTCATTCCTGTAATTCCAGCACTTTGGGAGGCTGAGGCAGGCGGATCAGCTGAAGTCAGGAGTTCAAGACCAGCCTGACCAACATGGAGAAACGCCGTCTCTACTAAAAATACAAAATTAGCCGGGCATGGTGGTGCATGCCTGTAACCCCAGCTACGCAGGAGGCTGAGGCAGGAGAATCGCTTGAACCCAGGAGGCAGAGGTTGCAGTGAGCCGAGATCGCACCATTGCACTCCAGCCTGGGTAACAAGAGCAGAACTCCATCTCAAAAAAAAAAAAAAAAAAAAAAAAACACTTCCAAGCCTACATTTCCATAAGATTATGAGGCAGTGCACACAAAGCTCTGCTGAGTGGTGGGCAGGCCATATGTCCTTTGAGTGATAGCTGCTGTCATTATCAGCATATCACGGGCATCATCGTCTCCCAGGTGGAGGTCCTCAGGGTGGACATGGGGCCATCTAGATCCCAAGAGACAGCCCTGGTTTCTTTCCTCACCATCCCACCTATGGCTTCATGTTACCCTCTTTTCTAAAATAAAAATTGTCCACAGTTATGGCCTGTGGTCAGACAGTTGGACAGAATATTTGAAGCTGGGGCTGTCCCAGAAACTCCCAGTTCTGGCCCCAGCTTTTTCTGCTCCAACTCACCCTCCCTCTTGTTCTCTGTTCTCTTCCCTCTCTGCTGTTCCTCCCTGCCCCCTCCCCTGAGGTCCCTGAGTTCTGGGAAAGGAAACTGGAGCAGGGGCCTCAGACAGATGCAGACCTTGAGCTCCAACTTGGGCTCCAGCTGGAGGAGGGAGGACCAGCCAGGGGCAGGACCATGAGGTGCAGAGGGCCCCCAGTCTGCTTGTCCCTGGGAAGACATTTGTTTATTATTTGCAAAGTCTTAAACTCTGGTTTGTTAAGCTCTGTCATGCTGGGTGCTGTGGAATCCACTGGGAATAAGGCCCAGGGGAGGTTTATTCTACTCTGGCAAGTGGCTATCACAAAGCCATCTTTGGATTATAGAGGGAGGAGTGCTGTTTCCTCCCGGCAGCAGGCCCTACGATGCAAGGCCGCCTTTTCCTTTCCAGTTCCATTGTCTTTTCTGTAAGCAGTGTCTGCTGTAGAACCACAAACTTGGAGACTCTTCAAATGTGGCATCTATTTTCATCTCAGTGAGAAAGGATCTTGGGGTTACAAGCCCTCAGATGTACTGGGTGACTGAGCGTAGGCCAGGGCATAGAACATTCTAGTTTCTCCAGGCCTTCTGTTCCTTCTTTCCAGTCAGCTGGTACCTGCTGGTCCTAGGGGGAACTCCGTTTTTTCTTCAAATTGACTTGATTTCTACCTCTAGGACCCGGCTGAGTTTTTCTCTCACATCCCTTGATCTCCAAGGGTACAGCCTTTTCCGGCTTGGGCCCAGCCTCTTGGGTTCTTAAAACTTTGTTTACAGTCACTGGACTTGAGCTGGGTTCCTCCTGGGTGGTCCTCAGAAAGTTTTACCTCCCCCGTTTCTTCCCTGCCTTTCCTCTGACACAGGTTCTAGGAGTCATTTGTGGTGCTTCTTGTGGGAATCTGTTGTGTGGCTTTGCTCTGAATCCTCATGTGTTCCCAGACACATGGCACTCAAGATGTTGGTGATGATAATAGCACATCTTTACACGACACTTCCATGTGCCAGGGGCTGCTATAAGTGCTGCCATATCCTGTATGCCATTTATACGTAAGTCAGTTTATAATAAGTATGGATATTTATTAATCAATTTCTCAGCTGTTTCTCACAAACATATCCTATGAGGGTTTTTTGTTTTTTGTTTTTTGAGATGGAGTCTTGCTCTGTCACCCAGGCTGGAGTGCAGTGGCACGATCTCAGCTCACTGCAACCTCCGCCTCCTGGGGTCAAGCAATTCTCTCCATCAGCCTCCTGAGTAGCTCGGATTACAGGCACCCACCACCACACCCAGCTAATTTTTGTATTTTCAGTAGAGACGGGGTTTCACCATGTTGGCCAGGCTGGTCTTGAACTCCTGACCTCGTGATCCACCCACCTCAGCTCCCAAAGTGCTGGAATTACAGGCATGAGCCACTGCGCCTGGCCAAGGTTTTTTATTTTGCAGATAAAGCCCCTGAGGCATAGAGGTTAAGTATCTAGTCCAAAGTCATACAGCTGGTCATATTGAGAGCCTGATGGCTGAAATAACTCTGACCTCAGTCAGACTTTTCTTTTTTTTGTTTTTGTTTTTTTTTTTTTTGAGACGGAGTCTAGCTCTGTTGCCCAGGCTGGAGTGCAATGGTGTGATCTCAGCTCACTGCAACCTCCACCTCCCAGGTTCAAGTGATTTTCCTGCCTCAGCCTCCCGAGTAGCTGGGATTACAGGCTCCTGCCACCACGCCCAGCTAATTTTTGTATTTTTAGTAGAGACAGGGTTTTATCATGTTGTCCAGGCTGGTCTCAAACTCCTGACCTCAGGTGATCCACCCGCCTCAGCCTCCCAAAGTGCTGGGATTACAGGCGTGAGCCACTGTGCCCCGCTCAGACTTTTCATGCATACTGTGTATATTGCACACATGTGTGTGCACATGTGTATCCACCTACCAGGGCAAGTGTGAGATTACACTGGGTTCCCTGTTGAGACATTGTTGTGTACAGTCTCAGGACTAGTAGAGCAGACCGGTAGGCCCCTGACTGCCTGTGTGCATGACATGCAGGGATGCATGGAGGTGTGATGGTGTTGACACGAATCCCCCCCGGGCAAGCCCAGAGCATCCTGGATCCCCCAGTGCCTTCTGGCCAGTGCTTTAGGATGTCCACTAAGCCGAGAAGGTGGAAGGTAAGGAGCAAGGGTGCCCCAGCCCTGCCGCAGCAGGAAGGTCAGGTATCACACACGGCCCGGAAACAGGAGTGGGTGGTGGTGAATGTGAGCTCTGCTAGGTGGGGCTGGGCCCTAACCTATCTGGGGAGCTCTGGTTGAATCAGCCCAACCACAGCCACCCCAACTGTGCAATGGTGCAAACAAGCATTTCCTCCAGCTCCCCTTCCAACGCTCATTTTCCTTTCCTTGCTCTTGTATGAGACTCAGGCTTTGGGAGGAGTGTGGGATTAGGACAGCAGCTGAGAGCGTAAGTCTGGAAGGGGTGGTTCAGCTGGGTCCTAGTGCAGGACCTCTCATCATGGCCTTCAAGTGACACCCAAGGCCTTCACCCAGCAATGGGTGGCAGCTCTGGCCCAGAGGGGATGCCACATACCCTGTCCAGAGGACAGGACTACATGGGTTGAGGACTCCTGGGCTCAGTCACCTGGTATATTCATCCAACATCTGTGAGTCTCAGAGGCCTTGGAACCATACACTTTCCATTCTTCATGGAGTGGAGCCACATTGGACGCAGTGTTGGGTTCAAAGTCAGGGTAAAAACAAGACACACATCAAAGTTACTGTTAAAGTCTCTATTTTAAAGAGACTGCTCATAAAACACAGGATACATGATTTTTACGTTCTCTTCCATCTCTTAAGATTCCCCAGCATGGCCAGTGTTTGTTGGAACACAGGATCTGGTCTTTGGTTAAGCATTATGTTGAGCCTGGGTGAAGGGATCACATCATATAAATAGTACATAGGTTTCTGTGGTTGGTTGGTGTCTCTTCTAGTAGATATAATTGAATTTATGACTGTTAAATATACGCATTTAGGAATTCAGTATGCATACTTTTATGGTCTAGCTGGGCCTCAAGAAAGGTTTCAACTACAGTGCTGTGGGAATCTGGAGAAAGGAGTGGTAGCTTTTGCATGGGTTTACCAGGATTTATTCTCAAAGGTGCCATTTGAGGAGATAAAAGAGGAATGGATTAGATGAGAAATTATTCCAGAGCAGTTTTAAATGGTGGTTGCTTTTGGATTTTTTTACTCTTCTGAATGTTCTGAGTTTTTTACTGAAGGCCATATTATAATTTTTTATGTTATTTCTATGTCAATTATTAGACATTTCTTATTCTTTTTCTATAGTATTACTGATTATTTCTTATTTCTAAAACAACTAGTGGTTATTTCTATAATCACTATTATTTATAGAACAATAATTACTTTTGATATGACCACTTCTTGCATTTTTTTTTTTTTTAAAGTTGAGATAGGGTCTCACTCTGTCACCCAGGCTAGAGTGTAGTGGCACAATCTCAACTCACTGCCGCTCCTGCGTCCTGGGCTCAAGCAGTTCTGCTACCTCAGCCTCCCAAGTATCTGGGACCACAGGCACAAGCCACCATGCCCAGCTAATTTTTTGTATTTTTGGTGGAGACAGGGTTTTGCCATGTTGCACAGGCTGGTCTTGAACTCCTGGGCTCAAGCGATCTGCACATCTCGGCCACCCAAAGTGCTGGGATTACAGATGTGAGCCACTGCACCCTGCCCTTATATAGTTAAAAAAATCCAGGAACACAATGGAACTGAGAGGTAAAAATATGAATAAGAGTAAAGAATACTAAGAACTGGATAACCAGGCTTGGAATTGGGCATTTTAGAGACTAACATATTAGGTCTACTGCAGCAATTTTTAAGCTTTCTGATCTCAGGACCACTTTACATTCTGAAAAATTTTTGAGGATCCCAAAGAACTTTTTTTTTTTTCTTTGAGATGCAGTCTCACTCTGTTGCCCAGGGTGGAGTGCAATAGTGCGATCTTGGCTCACTGCAACCTCTGCCTCCTGGGTTCAAGCGATTCTCGTGCCTCAGTCTCCTGAGTAGCTGGGATTACAGGCACGTGTGGCCATGCCCGGCTAATTTTGTATTTTTATTAGAGACAGGATTTCACCATTTTGGTCAGGCTGGTCTTGAACTTCTGACCTCACGATCTGCCCGCCTCGGCCTCCCAAAGTGCTGCGATTACAGGTGCATGCCACCACACCTGGCTAATTTTTGTATTTTTATTAGAGACGGGGTTTCACCATGTTGGTCAGGCTGGTCTCGAACGCCTGACCTCATGATCCGCCTGCCTCAGCCTCCCAAAGTGCTGGGATTACAGGTGTGAGCCACCACGCCTGGCCAGGACTTTTGTTTTTTAGGCTATACCTATTAATAGGCGCACCCGACATGGCATTCCCTGGAATAAATAATATAAGCTTTTGACTTCTCCCTCCCTATACCTGTTGATATTTTGTTTCTAATAAAAAATTGATATGAGAAATTTTAAATATTAATTTATTTAAAGTAACAATAAGAAACTCATTGCATGTTAACATAAGCATTGTATTTTTTTTGGCCGGGCACGGTGGCTCACACCTGTAATCCCAGCACTTTGGGAGGCCGAGGCAGGCGGATCACGAGGTTAGGAGATCGAGACCATCCTGGCCAACATGGTGAAACCCGTCTCTACTAAAAATACAAAAATTAGCTGGGTGTGGTGGTGCGTGCCTGTAGTCCCAGCTACTTGGGAGGCTGAGGCAGGAGAATCGCTTTAACTAGGGAGTCAGAGGTTGCAGTGAGGCAAAATCATGCCACTGCACTCCAGCCTGGGGGCAGAGTGAGGCTCCATCTAAAAAAAAGGAAACACAATGGCCGGGTGAGGTGGCTCACTCCTTTAATCCCAGAACTTTGGGGAGGCTGAGGCAGGCAGATCACGAGGTCAGGAGATCGAGACCATCCTGGCTAACACAGTGAAACCCCGTCTCTACTAAAAATCACAAAAAAATTAGCCGAGTGTGTTGGCGGGTGCCTGTAGTCCCAGCTACTCAGGAGGCTGAGGCAGGAGAATGGCGTGAACCCAGGAGGCGGAGCTTGCAGTGAGCCGAGATCGCGCCACTGCATTCCAGCCTGGGCCACAGAACAAGACTCCCTCTCAAAACAAAACAAAACAAAAAAACCCATAAGCATTGTATTTTTTTAAAAATGAAAACTATTTTCCAAAACAAAAATAATGAGAAGTATAGCCTTGTTTACGTTTTTGGAAATCTCGTTAATGCCTGACTTAATAGAAGGCAGCTGGATTATCATATCAGTTTCTGATTCAATCTGTTGCAGTATGTTTTCATTAATATATATGAAGAAAATCTGGCCTCAGGCAGGTATCTCATTAGAAAAGAGAGGACCGGCCAGGCACAGTGGCTCATGCCTGTAATCCCAGCACTTTGGGAGGCCAAGGCGGGCAGATAACTTGAGCCCAGGAGTTGGAGACCAGCCTGGACAACATGGCAAAATTTTGTCTCTTCAAAAGACCCAAAACTTAGCCGGGCTTGGTGGTGTGCGCCTGTAGACCAGGAGGAGGCTGAGGTGGGATGATTGCTTGAGCCTGGGAGGTAGAGGCTGCAGTGAGCAGTTATTGTGCCACTGCACTCCAGCCTGGGTGACAGAGGGAGACCCTGTGTCAAAAAAAAAATTAAAAAAATATATATATATAAAAAAATAATTTTTAGGCGAGGCATGGTGGCTCACACCTGTAATCCTAGCACTTTGGGAGGCTGAGGCAGATGGATCACTTGAGGTCAGGAGTTCAAGACTAGCCTGGCCAACATGGTGAAACCACAACTCTACTAGAATACAAGAATTAGCTGGGCGTGGTGGCACACGCCTATAATCCCAACTACTTGGGAGGCGGAGGCAGGAGAATCGCCTGAACCCGGGAGGCAGAGGTTGCAAAGAGCCAACATTGGGCCACTGCACTCCAACCTGGGTGACAGAGCAAGACTCTGTCTCAAAAATAAATAAATAAATAAATAATAAATTTTAGGCCAGGCCCGATGGCTCACGCCTGTAATCTCAGCACTTTGGGAGGTCGAGGTGGGTGGGTCACAAAGTCAGGAGTTCAAGACCAGCCTGGCTAACATGGTGAAACCCCATCTCTACTAAAAATACAAAAATTAGCCAGGCGTGGTGACAGGTGTCTGTAATCCCAGCTACTTGGGAGGCTGAGGCAGGAGAATTGCTTGAACCCGGGAGGTGGAGGTTGCGGTGAGCCGAGATCACGCCACTGCACTCCAGCCTGGGAGACAGAGTGAGACTCTGGCTCAAAAAAAAAAAAAAAAAGAAAAGAAACTAGGGTGACGCCAGTAGAAATGGAAACAAGGGGGTGATCTGGGAAACTATTTTGAAAGTAGAAGCAATGGAAATTAGTAATTATTTGGTAGGAAGATCTGAAGAGTCCTCTGCCCTTCCCCCGTGAGGCACCATGCATGCTTCCGCAATGGAGTAGGTTGCCCTGTGCTGTAGTTTGCTGCTTGCATTCCTTCTCTCCTAATAGGCCCTGTGCTCCAGGAAGTGCATGAATGAGAGGAATCAGGGACTACCCTTGAACTTCCAGCCTGGATGACTGGCAGAATATTGGTTGCATTAACAAGTTTTAAAACCAGGAGGAAAAGATGGCCATTACCATTAAGTATCATTAACTGAAGAATAGGGAAAGGTATCAGCCTATGAATGGGGGGAAATAATGGGTGGACCTTGAAATATAGCACTCTTGGCAAGGAGGTATATTTTTCTAGGTACTAAAGATTTGAGGAGAAATATAAAAAACATCTAGGAAGGATTGCTCTGTTCTTTGTTCTCAAGTAACTTAAGTTCAGTTAGGGCAATGTTTTTCAAAACTAGAAAAAAAAATTTGTTTAAGAGACAGAGTCGGCCAGGCGCAGTGGCTCATGCTGGTAATCCCAACACTTTGGGAGGACGAGGTGGCCGGATCACTAGGTGAAACCCCATCTCTACTAAAATACACACATAAATAGCTGGGCGTGGTGGCACCAGCCTGTAGCCCCAGCTACTTGGGAGGCTGAGGCAGGGGAATCGCTTGAACCCGTGAGGCGGAGGTTGCAGTGAGTCGAGATCACACCACTGCACTCCAGCCTGGCGACAGAGCAAGACTCCATCTCAAAAAAAAAAAAAGAGAGAGACAGGGTCGGCTGGGCACAGTGGCTCACGCCTGTAATCCCAGCACTTTGGGAGGCCAAGGCAGGTGGATCACCTGAGGTCAGGAATTACAAGGCGGGCACCTGTAATTCCAGCTACTAGGGAGGCTGAGGGAGGAGAATTGCTTGAACCCAGGAGGCAGAGTTTGCAGTGAGCTGAAATCGCACCACTGTACTCCAGCTTGGGCAACAAGAGCGAGGATGCATCTCAAAAAATAAAAGAAGACAGGGTCTTGCTCTATAGTCCAGGCTGGGGTGCAGTGGTGCAATCATAGCTTACCACAGCCTTGGGCTCAAATGATCCTCCCACCTTAGCCTCCCTAGTAACTAAGACTACAGGTGCATGCCACCATACTTGGATAATTAAAAAAATTTTTTTGGTAGCAACAGTGTCTCTGCTATGTTGCCCAGGCTAGTCTCAAAATCCTGACCTCAAGTGATCCTCTAACTTTCGTCTCCCAAAGTGCTGGGATTATAGGCATGAATCACCATACCCAGCGTAGAAATATTTTAAATTTTTGGTTTTTTTGAGATGGAGTTTCGCTCTTGTTGCCCAGACTGGAGTGCAATGGTGTGATCTCGGCTCACCCCGCAACCTCCACCTCCTGGGTTCAAGTGATTCTCTTGTCTCAGTCTCCCAAGTAGCTGGGATTACAGTATGTGCCACCATGCCCAGATAATTATTTTGTGTTTTTAGTAGAGACAGGGTTTCTCCATGTTGGTCAGGCTGGTCTCAACCTCCTGATCTCAGGTGATCCACCCACCTCAGCCTCCCAAAGTGCTGGGATTACAGGTATTAGCCACCGCACCCAGCTGAAATGTTTTAATTTTAGCCCATTTTATACACATGCATACAAACACACATCTGTGTGTGTGTGTGTGTGTGTGTATATATATATATATATATTTTTTTTTTTTTTTGAGATGGAGTCTCACTCTGTCACCCAGGCTGGAATGCAATGGTACGATCTCAGCTCACTGCAACCTCCGCCTCCTGGGTTCAAGCGATTCTACTGTCTCAGTTTCCCAAGTAGCCGGGATTACAGGCACCTACTACCACACCCGGCTAAGTTTTATATTTTTAGTAGAGTCGGGGTTTCACCATGTTGGCCAGGCTGGTCTTGAACTCCTGACCTCAGGTGATCCGCTCGCCTCAGCCTCCCAAAGTGCTGGGATTACAGGTGTGAGCCACCACACCTGGCCAATATATTATAAAACAAGACTCACTAAACAATACTTACTCTGGCCACAGTTGATATACTTCTGACGTTTTAAAATTCTGTTTTGCCGTTTCATTTTTAAAACGTGCTGGTCATGACTTCATGAAACAGTAAAATGACTGCCATCACCTGTAATCCAGCACTTTGGGAGGCTGAGGCAGGTGGATCATGAGGTCACGAGTTCGAGACCAGCCTGGACAAGATGGTGAAACCCCGTCTCTACTAAAACTACAAAAAGCCGGGCGTGGTGGCGCACGCCTATAGTCCCAGCTACTTGGGAGGTTGAGGCAGGAGAATCGCTTGAACCCAGGAGGCAGAGGTTGTGGTGAGCCAAGATTGTGCCATTGCACTTCAGCCTAGGCGACAAGAGTGAAACTCCGTCTTAAAAAAAAAAAAAAAAAAAAAAAGACTTGCCATTTAAAAAGCACTAAATTGGGGAGGCATCACTCTCAAAGTTCTATTAGCAACAGAAGTGGACTGACTAATGTAAGGCGAAGGGAATGTATTAGAAGAAGGTCAGAAACTCATAGACTCACTAGGAAGGCTGCAGAACCAGGCTTGGAAATGGACAAAGTGCCAGGGGCTCGAAAGAGATAACTATAGGGAGATGAGGGCAGCTGGCTGTTACCTCTGCCAGTTTGCGCATGGTGGAAATGGGTAGGTTTCTGTGGTGCAGGTGAGGCAGCCTGGCTGCTGGATTTACAGTAGAGGAAAAGGAACTCCCAGAGGGAAGTGGCTGTGCTGTTAGGGAGGGGGCTGGACAACCAGCAGCCAAAGAAGAGTAAAGTCTACCAAAGGTAACAGGATGTGGGCACATAAAAAGATACCTTACCATGAGTGGTATACTTAACATGGCAGTCTAGGCGGGCGTGCCCATGCCCGGCTCGTGGCCTTCTCACGTGCTAAATTCGGAAACCCATTGGCCATAGGTATTGAAATCAAATGCCGGCCGGGCGCCGTGGCTCAAGCCTGTAATCCTAGCACTTTGGGAGGCCGAGACGGGCGGATCACGAGGTCAGGAGATCGAGACTATCCTGGCTAACACGGTGAAACCCCGTCTCTACTAAAAATACAAGAAAATTAGCCGGGCGAGGTGGCAGGCGCCTGTAGTCCCAGCTACTCGGGAGGCTGAGGCAGGAGAATGGCGTGAACCCGGGGGGGCGGAGCTTGCAGTGAGCCGAGATCGCGCCACTGCACTCCAGCCTGGGGCACAGAGCAAGACTCCGTCTCAAAAAAAAAAAAAAAAAAAAAAAAAAAAAAGAAATCAAATGCCTCCAAAAGATGCCAGGCCTCTGCCTTGGTAATTCCACTTTCCAGTCTCTGTCCTAATTAAATTATTCTAAATGCAGAAAAAACCTCGTCAGCCGGGTGTGGTGGCTCACGTGTGTAACCCCCAGAAGTTTGGGAGGCCAAGGCAGGACAATTGCTTCAGACCAGGAGTTCAAGACCAGCCT
Source organism: Macaca thibetana thibetana (assembly GCF_024542745.1). Lineage (NCBI taxonomy): Eukaryota > Metazoa > Chordata > Mammalia > Primates > Cercopithecidae > Macaca > Macaca thibetana. Next base: position 42,940,206 of record NC_065581.1, on the reverse strand, counting down.
GGACAATATAGCAAGACCCCATCTGTACAAGAAATAAAAAAGAATAGTCAGGTTTGGTGGCATGTGTCTGTAGTCCTAGCTACCCAGGAGGCTGAGGCAGAAGAATCGCTTGAGTCCAGGAGTTTGAGGTGACAGTGAGCTGTGATGGCACCAGTGCATTCCAGCCTGTGTGACAGGGCAAGACCTCGTCTCTTAAAAAAGAGTTGGACAGGTGCAGTGGCTCACCCCTGTAATCCCAGAACTTTGGGAGGCCAAGGTAGGTGGATCACCTGAAGTCAGGAGTTTGAGACCAGCCTGACCAACATGGTGAAACCCCATCTCTACTAAAAATACAAAAAATTAGACAGGTGTGATGCGTGCCTATAATCCCAGCTGCTCAGGAGGCTGGGGCAGGAGAATCGCTTGAACCCAGGAGGCGGAGGTTGCAGTGAGCTGATATTGCGCTGTTGCACTCTGTCTCAAAAAAAAAAAAAAAAAAAAAAGAGTCAGTTGCAAAATATATGTGGTAACATGAAAATTATATGGTAACGTGGCCGGGCGCGGTGGCTCAAGCCTGTAATCCCAGCACTTTGGGAGGCCGAGACGGGCGGATCACGAGTTCAGGAGATCGAGACCATCCTGGCTAACACGGTGAAACCCCGTCTCTACTAAAATACAAAAAAAATTAGCCGGGCGAGGTGGCGGGCGCCTGTACTCCCAGCTACTCGGGAGGCTGAGGCAGGAGAATGGCGTGAACCCGGGAGGCGGGGCTTGCAGTGAGCTGAGATCCGGCCATTGCACTCCAGCCTGGGCAACAGAGCTAGACTCCGTCTCAAAAAAAAAAAAAAAAAAAAAAAAAAAAAAAAAAAAAAAAGAAAATTATATGGTAACGTTAAGGGAAAAATCAGGATGCAAAATTGTACATATATTTACAACTATATATTTTAGACACACACACACAGACTTGAAGGAAATATACCACAGTGTTAACAGTGGTTATTTGTTGGGGGAGCAGAACTAAAGGAGTTTTGTTTCTCTAGTGCTGTTTTCACTTTTTGAACTGTTCATGAAAAATCAAAAACATGTCATGAGTTGTGTTTCCATAAGTATTTGGAAAATCAGTCTTCTTACTTTCATAGCATCTCACTGGGGACAGTAGGTGCCAAGTGCAAAGTTGGCAGGAAGGAGTACAGTGTGAAGGCCCAGAGCAGTACCCTGTGAGGTCACAGCAGCCTCTGCCCCATGTTCCCAATAAGCCTGCACTATCTGCCAGCCCTGCAAGTCCTGCGCCACCAGTAAAGTTGTGAAGTATCCAGGTGACTCTGGGGTGACTGGCCCCCGTTGTCACGGCAGTTAGGGGTGGGTGAAGTCAGGTGAGGGGGCACATGACTCAGCTTCAAGCCCCCTTGAACCCACAGAACGGGTCTGAAGTGGAGCACACATTTCTTTTTGAGGCCTGCTTTTCCCCCTTGTCCCTTTTAGCAGGCTGTAGCGGGGAACTAAGGCGGCCAGAGCAGGAAGTCTCCCATAGAGTCTGCCTCGGCAGCTCAGCAACAGAGGAGGAGGTGGAGTCTGGATTGAGCCCCAAGATAAGGAACATGCAGCAGCTGAAGAGGGAGATCAGAATAAACAGCTGTGCCCCCAGGAGAACGAGCTCCACATTCCACTCTTTGACCCCACCCCCAATTCCCACTTCTCCCAAGTGCCTTCCTGCACCCCACCCCCATCTGTGCACACTCAGTGTTCCCACCCGCTCCAGGGGCCTCCCCTCCAGCCTTGGCTCAGCTCCCTTAGAGCCGCCTTCCTTCCCCCAGTCCCCTGAACCAGAGGCTCTGGGGCTGCTCTCCAGCTGTCTGGAAGGAGTGAGTACTCAGGACAGGTGGCCGGAGGTGGATGGAAAGGGGCCTCATCCAGGCTGGACTCCACCTGCCGGGCTGGGCCACCCTCAGACTCTTCCCCTGGGCCACTCCTGGAAGGCCTGGGAATACAAGAGGGCCAGGCCATGGTGGCAAGTCTGGGGAAGGCGAGGCAGGACCTGGGGCATGGGAGGAGACAGTAGAGTGGTCCTGGAGGCCGGGTCTATGCATATCTGGTCATTCTCACTGTGGGTGGGCCTTGCCCTCCAGGAGCCCACAGTCCAGTAGGGGAGACAGACAGCAGGTACCAGATGTGCCTCCTGAGGTGGTCTCTGCACAGCTCTGGGAGGTCATGCCTCATCATAGCCTCCTCATAGTGTCTGGGGGTACCCCCAGCTCCAGAGAACCGCCGGAAGGCTCCATGTCTCCTGAGGGTTCAAGTCACTGCCCCAAACACCCCATATTTCTAGACATACTACCCTGGGATTTAACATTTAAGAGAAGGAGCAGATATTTTCTATCTCCTGGAGCTGGACCAACCCCTCAGGCCACCACAAGTATAGTGAGCACCCTTCCTCTGTGCTACCCCCATACCAGCTCCAACCTGAGAGGCAAGACCCAGCTGGACCTGGGCACCTAGGGGCTATGGGGCAGCACTGGTTTACCATGTGTCCCTCCATACCTGAAGATGTAGGCCTCTGTGGACACACGTGTATTCCTGAGCTTGTGCATGGCTTGTGTCCTGGGTGCACAGAGGATTGGACCCACAGGGCAGATGGGTGAGTGTCTGCCTCAGGTACACTGCACATCTTTGCCCTTGGTGGGAGAATGGTTGAAATAGCGAGGCATGCTGCATTCCAGAGGCTGCCCATTGTCCTGGCTGTCTGCAGGGAGGGCACCCCCATCTACCCCCAGTGCCCAGTGAGAGGATTTTTTTTTTTTTTTTTTTTTGAGACGGAGTCTCGCTCTGTCGCCCAGGCTGGAGTGCAGTGGCCGGATCTCAGCTCACTGCAAGCTCCGCCTCCCGGGTTTACGCCATTCTACTGCCTCAGCCTCGCAAGTAGCTGGGATTACAGGCATGTGCCACCATGCCTGGCTAATTTTGTATTTTTAGTAGAGATGGGGTTCCACCAAGTTGGTCAGGCTTGTCTCAAACTCCTGACCTCAGGTGATCTGCTCATCTCGGCCTCCCAAAGTGCTGGGATTACAGGCATGAGCCACTGTGCCTGGCCCCAATGAGAGTATGTGTGGGGATCTCACTGCCCTCTTAGTCTCTAATTGCTGGCAACCTGGCATGGCCCCACATCACTGTATTTAAATCCCTCCTTTGAGGCTCCCAAGGCCCTCTAATGTCCCACATCTTAAACTACTGGACAGGTCTCCCCTTCTATAGCCACTGCCAGCCAACAGACTCAGTAAATATATGTCAATAATAGCCAGGACTAGCTACATAGTTTGCAGGGCCCTTGTTCAAAAATTAGGAAGAATTTCAAGGCTGCATACGGTGGCTCATGCCTGTAATCCCAGCACTTTAGGAGGCAAAGGCGGGAGGATCTCTTCAGGCCGGGAGCTTGAGACCAGCCTGGGCAACATAGTGAGACCCTGTCTCTACAAAAAAAAAAAAAAAAAAAAAGAATAAAAAATAAAATAGCTGGTGGTGACTGCTTGTATTCCTAGCACTCAGCAGGCTGAGGTGAGAAAATCACTTGAACTCAGGAGTTCAAGGCTGCAGTGAGCTATGATCATGCCACTGCCATCTTACAGTCTGGGCAACAGAGTGAGACACTGTCTCTTAAAAAAAACAATAAAAAGAGTTTCAAGATGGTGGTGACAGAGCATTAACCAAGTTTGGGACCCTCCTGAGCATGGGACCCTGTGTGGCTGCACAGGTCACAAACCTATTTGGCCTTGATAATAGCAAACACGAACTTGTATTGAACACTTGCTGTGTGCCAGACATTGTGCTGGGCTGGGTGCTTACCACGCATAATCTCATTCCTTCTTCTCAACAGCCCTGTTATCCCTACTGTGCAGATGAGGAAACTGAAGCTTTAGCCGAGTCATCTCCCTTGCTGAGGTCACCCCGCTCCTAAGTGCTAGAGCTGGGAACGGAACCCAGCCTGTCTGTCTCTGGAGCCTGAGCTCTTACCCATGCCTGTGGGCAGCTTCAGCCTTCAAGGGCAGGGAGATTGCTGGCGGAGGGCAGCTGCTTCCTTTGCCACCTTCTGCCATATCATGAGCAGGAAGGAAGATGAGGCAAGAAATAGCAGCTGACAGTGTGGCAACAGTGACTGTGGTGGTAAGGTTGTCCAACCCGGCAGAGGCGATGGGCAGACAAAAGTGAGATGGGCACAGGAATTGTCTGAGCTGGAGGCAGCTGATAGCACAGTTGTGCTCTCCACACCTCGCCTAGTGTGGTCATCGCCGAACCCACTCTTCTCTCTCCCCTGATGTCACCTCCAGCTCTGCCTCTCTCTTCCTCTTTATGGCCACAGTTTCCTTTCCCCAGCTCTCTCTTCCACTCCCTCCCTGGCTACCCTTTACCAGGGAGGTCATCAGGTCTCTTCTCCAGCTGTATCCTCAGTATTCCCATACTTAGCACCATAGTAATAGCAGCCACGATTTAGTGAGCACCTACCACATTGCCAGGCACAGTGCTAGGGACTTTACAAGTTTGTAATCTTCTCTCCACAAGCCTGTAAGCAATTTTTATCCCCATTTCATAATGGGCAGCCACGCGTGGTGTCTCACACCTGTAATCCCAGCACTTTGGGAGGCCAAGGCGGGCGGATCACCTGAGGTCGGGAGTTTGAGACCAGCCTGACCAACATGGAGAAACCTCGCCTCTACTAGAAGTACAAAATTAGCTGGGTATGGTGGCGGGAGCCTGTAATCCCAGCTACTTGGGAGGCTGAGGCAGGAGAATCGCTTGAACCCTGGAGGCGGAGGTTGCCGTGAGCCGAGATCGTGCCATTGCACTCCAGCCTGGGCAACAAGAGCAAAACTCTGTCTCAAAACAAAACAAACAAAGACAAAAACAAAACAAAGCAAAACAAAACTGAGGCTTAGAGAGGCTAAGAGATCTGTCCAGGGTTACATAGCTTGTGAGCAGTAGGGAGGAGATTTGGGCTCTGGCGTGAACCCACATACTTTCTGCCCTCCTTACCACTTTCCCCATAGGATGGGTTGGCCTAAGTACGGTGGTTTCCTGAGCAGGGAAGGAGATATGCGTTGAGAAATGGTCAGTTCGAGGGAGGAATAAATTGGGTATCGTGAGAGAGACATTCACCTCCGGCCTCATTTGGCATTAGTTGGGGGTGGAGTCGGGGTGTCTTAACCACTTGGAAGGCACTCTGACACCTGGGAAGCTGGCCTGATGGAGGTGAAGGGCTGGAGACATGGATGAGGACAAGGCCCCTTGCACACGCCTTTAGCAGTCAGCATCTTGGCACCAAAGAATGGGCTGGGATAGGCACCAGGGGATGTTAGGCTGCTGTAACACGCACTCCAACAAGAGTGGCTTAACAAAATGGAAATTTCTCCCATACAAATCTGGGTGAGTGATCTGACCCCTTAACGGTATTGAGGGCCCAAGCCCCTCCTGTGCCCTTGCATGTGGGAGGTGGCATACCACCATGGCTGCTGGGTCCGTCAGCCCCCAGTGGGGAGGGAGGAAAGTTACGAGAAAGAAAAGGCACTGCCCTTCCTTTTCAGAGCATAACCTCAGAGTTGCCAGATGACATCCCTTTGGTCACCAGCTGATCACATGCCACACTTAGCTGACAGGGAGTTTGGGGAACATACATAGTGAAGCTTCTAGTCCCAAAGGTACAAGAAGGGAAAGTGGATTTTAGGGGACAGTTGGCAATCTTTGCCATGAGATCTAGATGAGAAGGGGATGGGGAGCCCGTGTCATGTGGGCAAGGATGGCTTTCCTATGGGGACCTGCTGGGAGAAGAATGTTCCCAGCTGGACTTCTTTTTGTGAGGGGCCTAGAGCAGGGGGCCAGAACCCCCTTGGCTAATGCCCTCACGCTGGACTCCCTCCCTTCTGGTCAAAGGTGGAGGGTCTGATTCTCCCTCACCCTGACCAGAAGACCCTTGGAGGTCATCATGGAACCTTTCTCCCAGGAGCACCCTGTAGGATCAGGGTGAGGGTCATTGAGGAGCACCATATGTTCCCCTTGGCAGGGAGGAGGATGGTCTGTGCTGTTCTCTGATGAGGTAGAGGAGGGTCACGTCCCCATCCCTTAGAGAGGTGATTGAGAAGGTCAAATGTAATGTGAGCAGGGTTGAGGCAGGGAAGTCAAAGTTTGTCAAAAATAGGGGGAAAAGAGGCTTATTTTCAAACGTGACCTAACAATTGACAGATGGCTTATCCCTTTGGTCACCAGTTGGTCATATGTCACATTTAGCTGACAGGGAGTTTGGGGAACATATATAGTGGAGCTCTTCTCTGGAGGTGGGAATCTCCATGTGGCTAGAGGCTGACAGGCAGCCTTGTGGGTCCAGTGCTGACTCCTTCATTTACTCACTCATTGATTCGCTCATCCACTCAGTGTCTATTAAGTGCTTACCATGGATACACTGGGTACCATGTTCCATGTGTGTGAAAGAGGAAAGAAAATGGGCACAGTCCCTTACCTCTGTAGCTTATAAGCCTTGTTTTCCCCAGTTCCCTTTCTGCCTCCCTGGGGAGGAGAGACCAGGCCATCACAGCTCTGAGAGAGCCACCCTTGTGACTCAGGGCTTAAAAGGCCCTAAGGGAGCCCATGAACACATCTGATAGGCCCTCACCTCTGAGCCCGCCATCCTGGGGCGGCCCGGGTGCAGGATGGGCCAGGGTGCTGGAGGGGAGGGCAGTGGAGCATTGGAGGTACGGTTTCACTTCCCTTTCACACCAGGCGTGGAATCTGACTTTTCTCAGTTCGTGAGGTATATTACTTCTTCTGTGAGCTGAGGGGAGATGTCCTCACTCACCCCTCCTCCAACTCTAGCTGTCTCTCCAGTGTTCCAGGTTGAATGGGATCTCCCCTTCCCCTTCTTCCCATTACCCACAGCCCCAGTTCAGCAACTACGTCTCTTTGCTCCAGGAAAAAAGGTGGTGTGGCCGTTGGAAATCTCTGTGGAGACACTTCCTCTGTGAGACCTTGGTGTCTCAGGCCTCTCCCTAGGACTTTGCTTCCTGGGCCTCTCTTGGCCTTGCTGGAAGAGAGGCCCCCGTGCCCTGGCCTGCTCGGAGAGCTGCCGGGCTCCCTGTTCCTCTCACAGTTAGATCCCAGACCTTCCGTCTGCCTGCGTGCATGGGCCACTCTCACTTTATTCCCCACGGCATGGCCTCATGCAGGCCCTGCTTTCCTCCTTGGACTTCTTTTTTATTTTATTTTATTTGACTTTATTTTTTGAGACGGAGTCTCGCTCTGCCACCCAAGCTGGAGTGCAGTGGTGTGATCTCGTCTCACTGCAACCTCCACCTCCGGGGTTCAAGTGATTCTCCTGCCTCAGCCTCCCAAGTAGCTAGGATTACAGGCATGTGCCACCACGCCCAGCTAATTTTGTATTTTTAGGAGAGACTGGGTTTCTCCATATTTGTCAGGCTGGTCTCAAACTCCTGACCTCAGGTTATCTGCCCTGCTTGGCCTCCCAAAGTGCTGGGATTACAGGCATGAGCCACTGCGTCCGGCCCCTTAATTTTTTTTTTTTTTTTTTTTTTTTGAGATGGAGTTTCGCTCTTGTTGCCCAGGCTGGAGTGCAATGGCGCGATCTTGGCTCACCGCAACCTCGTCTCCCAGATTCAAGGGGTTCTCCTGCCTCAGCCTCCCTAGTAGCTGGGATTACAGGCATGTGCCATCACACCCTAGCTAATTTTGTATTTTTAGTAGAGATGGGGTTTCTCCATGTTGGTCAGGCTGGTCTCAACTCCCCACCTCAGGTGATCCGCCCGCCTTGGCCTCCCAAAGTGCTGGGATTACAGGCATAAGCCACCGCGCCCGACCAATTTTGAATTTTTAGTAGAGACGGTTTCACCATGTTGTCCAGGCAGGTGTCAAACTCCTACTCTCAGGTGATTTACCCGCCTCAGCCTTCCAAAATGGTGGAATTACAAGTGCAAGCCACCATGCCTGGCCTGCTTGCCTGGACTTCTGATTGGCCCCAGCCTCCCAGTGTCACTTCATGCTTTCCTGCTACTGAACAGTGCCAGTGGCATGGCTAAGGAGAGGGACCCTCTCATCACTGAGGGCAGACTGAGAGCCTCACAAGATGCAAGTTCTCCTTCCATGTCACTGGAGATGCATAAACCCCTCTGCTTCTTCCACACACCAGCAGTGTTATTGGGATGAATTCGTTTTTTGTTTTTGTTTTTGTTTTTGAAACTGAGTCTTGCTCTGTCACCCAGGCTGGAATGCAGTGGCGTGATCTCTGCTCACTGCAAGCTCCTCCTCCTGGGTTCACGCCATTCTCCTACCTTAGCCTCCCAAGTAGCTGGGACTAGAGGCGCCTTCCACCATGCCTGGCTAATTTTTTGTATATTTAGTAGAGATGGTGTTTCACCGTGTTAGCCAGGATGGTCTAGATCTCCTGACCTCATGATCCACCCGCCCTGGCCTCCCAAAGTGCTGCGATTACAGGCGTGAGTCACCACACCTGGCCACAGAGTGAATTCTTAACCTCTCTGTGCTTCAGTGACCTTATCTGTAAATTGGAGATAATAATAGTATCCACCTTACAGGGCTATTAGAAGGATTACATGAGTTGTTAGGAGGCTTTATGCACATACAGCACTCAGAGCAGAGCCTGACCCTAGTAAGTGTATGCATTAGGCTGTTACTGTGACACAGGTGTTTGCCTGATGTAAACATTGGCAAAACTTTTAGGCCCCAATGCTAGTATATCAACCTAGGGATCTAGGCCAAATAAAAGTATAAAACCTTCAGAGCCAGTCTTAACCTACAGATTCCGCCATTGTACAGTTAAGATGGTCAGTGGCAGGGTCAGGGCCCTGCTTGCATCCTGTATTCTTTTGCTTTTAGTGCTGGATTTTGTACTTAGTGGGTGTTCAATAGATGATAGGTGGTGGATGGATGAGTAGATGCAGACCGGCATTGAAAGGTACCCAAAGGATACGGCTGCCGTAGTTATTATAATATTTAAATACTACCAGTTCTCACTATTCTCACCAGTTATATTCTGTACAGTCACCACGACCTCCGAACTGGTGAATACTGGCCCATTGCTCCTAGGGGAAATACAGGGTTAGGTTTCTATGAGTCCCTGGTCACAAGATTTTCATCAACTAATCGATACATAACTTTGTTTTCTGTGTGTTTCTTTTTGAAGACACCTTATTGAATATATAGTTGACTCATTAACATTGAACTCATGCCCCATAGCACGATAATTCATGCTCAAACCTGATCTAATGTATTTTCTCTGTAAGGCGCATACAGTCATCTTGTACTTAGAAACATTCGCCAGCACATCAGCCCTAGGCTTGGGGGCCATTTTAAACAGGGAAATCAACAAAAAGGCCAGCAATGCAGAAAAGGTGGTACTAAGTAGACTATGACAAGGACACTTGTTTACATTACGAGAGCTGAAACAGGCAGAGCACTGCCCTGTCCCACCTCAGCTAGGAACATGCATGTTGGGTGACTCAAATTTTTCATGGCTTTGCTCATGTCTGTGAAAGATGACAAAGCACCTCAAGTATTGATTTCGGGGTCACAAATTTTAGTAAGGAGGCAAATTCACAAATACAGACTCCATGAATAATGAAGATTGACTGTACCCCTACATGGTCCCGCTCTTAGTCCTATCCCTGCAGGATCTTGCTGTCTGATATCTACTGCCTGGCCCAGCATGGGGCGTCCAGCACCCGGAGCCAGCTCTTAGGCCAGCGCCATCCGACTTGTTGACTCTCCCATATCTCTCTTGGGGGTATAAATGTTGCTGCCCTGGCTGCACTGGCGGAGGGGTGAGGAAGCCCTGCCCTGCCACCCTTCCCCTTACGCGACCTCCCCACTGCACATGGGCCTCCCTTGTGAGCCAGACCCACGCAAGTGTAAAGGAAGGCGGGGATGACACACAAGCAGAGGCCACCTGTGACTGCTCCAGGCCAAGTGCTGCATCAACACCTGGGGAAGACCCCCTGGCGGTTTGGGGGAGCCTGTTTTGACCTGATCTTTATTTACCCCTCAAAGGAAGTAAATAAATAGCTCTTTGTGTCTCTTTGTGGATGTGCCTGTACCACACTGGATGTGCCCGCTGCACACCGTTAAAAACCATGACCCAGCCCCAGAGGAAGTGGTAATGCAACGATTGTTTGTTTTATTTTCCATTTATTCTTACATCTCCTCCCCGCCTCCATCCTCCACCTTTTCTGTGTGTGCTGAGAGGTTTTCTTTACCAACCTGGGATCCAATCATTTGTTCATTCATTTCTTCATTCACTCATTCCAGTGTGTACTGAGCCATCACAGTGCTAGATGCTGGTAAATATGCAAGCTATTATAGGAGAAAGTGAGGGTGCTTTGGCCTGTGGATTCAGGCCAACTTGGATTCGGATCCTTGGAACTGTTTCCTGGCAAGATGATCGTGGATCTCTCTCAGCAGAATCGTGGGCAAACTTCAGCCTTGTGGAACTCGATCTGCAAATTGAGATCATACTGTCCCATCTCACAGGACTGTTTCAAGGATTAAAAACAGAGCAGTGATTTCCCCATAGTCAGCACTTAATATGTGATACTTACTTCCTTTAGGCTAGCAAGGTGGTAACAAAGTTTGGAATTTCCCCTCCGTCCCTCTTCCCTGTGGCTGCCAGCCTCCTTCAGCCCTTTATGGGCACCCACCTGGATTACTGTGCATTTCTAAAGCTCAGAGACTGTTAGAGGTTTCCCAGGGCGTGCAAAATCAAATTCACCTTCTGTTGGTGTTCTGTTTTCCTAGGATCTGGGCTCAACTCACCTTTCCGGGCCTTTACCCACAGCGAACCTTTATAACCCTCTCCCTGCTAGCTAGATCTGATAGATCCTGGGGTGTTCTTGCTTCCATTGCTATGTGCACACTGTCCCCCTTCCTGGAATGCCCTTTATCCTCCTCTCTCCATCCAAACCTGACCAGTCTTCAAAGCCCAGTTTAAATCCACTCAGCTCCTCCTCCCATGTACCCTGCCTCCTGGGTAGCGTTTCCTAGTGTGTATTATGTGTGGATAACAACACATATTGTCCTTACTAGACTGGGCGCTCCTTGAGGACAGGCTCTGTCTCATTGGTTTCCACCCTTCTCTCATTCATTCAGCACATGTGAAGGATGACTGCTCTGTGCCTGATGCCTTTGGGACCGTCCTTGTTTCTCCAACAGTGCCCATCACTCTGTAGGATATTCTCTTAGGAAGAGTTGGTCCAACAAATGAGTGAGGGGAAACAGAACAGAAGGTGGAAAATACTAGCCCCTTATTCACAGATCCCGAGTGGATGCCTGGAACAGCGGATAGTACCAGACTCTCTGTATATTATGTTTCTTCCTATACGTACATACCAATGATAAAGTTTAATGTATAAATTACAGTAAGAGATTAACCACAATAACTAATAATAGTACAGTTATAATTATATATTGTAATAAAAGTTGCGTGAATGTGGTCTGTTTCTCCCTCTCTCTCAAAATATCTTTTTGTACTGCACAATGGGTAACTGAAACCAAAGATAGTGAAACTGAGGTCGGGTGTGGTGGCTCACGCCTGTAATCCTAGCACTTTGGGAGGCTGAGGCACGCGGATCACCTGAGGTCAGGAGTTTGAGGCCACCCTGGCCAACATGGAGAAACCCCGTCTCTACTAAAACACAAAAATTAGCCGGACATGGTGGCACATGCCTGTAATCCCAGCTACTTGGGAGGCTGAGGCAGGAGAATTGCTTGAACCTGGAAGGCGGAGGTTGCGGTGAGCTGAGATCGTGCCATTGCACCCCAGCCTGGGCAACAAGAGCGAAACTCTGTTTCAAAAAAAATAAAATTAAAAAAATAAAGTGAAACTGGATAAAGGGGTGACTGCTCATGAAGTCTTGGGGTGCGGGTTCTCTGTGTTGTGGGAATTCTGAGACAAAGGGAGTAGGGGAGGCTACGGGTGAGGGGAAGGCTTCCCAGAGAGCTGAGTGGTCTTTAGAGGTGAACTGGTAGAGTTTGGAGGGCTGAGATGCAAGGCAAGGGCAGGGCAGGAGCCATGATCATCCCGGCAAGGCCAGGGATTCTTGCTCCAGCCCCTCACCGTCATCCAGTGTCCGTATCTGGGGAGGGCATGTGGATGAAGGCTGGAACCATACAGAGTCCTTCCAGGGACCTGATCAACACAGTGGAGCAAGGGAGGACAGAGAGAGAGCCGAGAACCTTCTGCATGTTGGGTCAGACGCAGGCGCCAAGAAGGGCTAGGGAAAGTGCATTCATTTATTAAGACTTTGTTCTTAAGGGTTTTAAAAAAATTATAAAATGATTATTTTTAGGAATTTGGACAATATGGAAAATTTTAAAAAGTTAGAAAAATCACCCATAGTTCTTATCACCCAAAGACAGCCCTGGTTTACATTTTGTGATTTCCTTCTAGTCTTACATCTTTATTAATTTAAAAATTATTAATCTTTAGATTTAACTTTTAAGCTAATTAAATAGTAAAAATTATAATTATAAATATAAAACAAACTTCCTTATTGTAAAAACACATTACAAATAGGAAGAAAATAAAAGTTCAAATTCCACCCCAATCATTAAGTCCTATCCCTCAGGGAAAATCAGTGTTAAGTGTTACTAGATATCCTTCTGAACCTTTTTTTTGTGCCTATAAACTCACTGATAGTTTCATTCTTTTAAAATAGGATCATAGAATACTGTTCACATGCAATCATTTCTCTTTTTACAAAGTTAGGACCATTTTGTATGCCCGGTGTTATATTTCCTTTCCTTTTTTTTTTTTTGAGACAGAGTCTTGCTCTGTCACCCAGGCTGGAGTCCAGTGGCGTGATCTCAGCTCACTGCAACCTCCACCTCCCAGGTTCAAGCAATTCTCCTGCCTCAGCCTCCCAAGTAGCTGGGACTACAGGTGTATACCACTACGCCCGGCTAAATTTTTGTATTTTTAGTAGAGACGGGGTTTCACCATGTTGGTCAGGCTGGTCTCGAACTCCTAACCTCAAGTGATCTGCTCGCCTTGGCCTCCCAAAGTGATAGGATTACAGGTGTGAGCCACCGCTACAGGCCTACATTTCCTTTTTGTTTTACATTTTTTATGCTATGTAAATTTACTTAAGTATCTGACATTATACAAACTGAATCCATACCATTGATGATACACTTATTTATAGATTGCAATTTTATAACAACTGTTAGAAAATATGGAGTAGTTTGCCCCAAAACACAAGAATATCTAATATGAACATTTTAGAACAGGACTGAAATGTTCCATTGATCAATCAAAATGATTTGAAACCCTTAACATTTGATATTTCGTTACAGTATTTAAAAAGTGATAGGAGATATCTTTTTCTTTTTCTTTTTTTAACATGGAGTTTCACTCTTGTTGCCCAGGCTGGAGTGCAATGGCATGATCTCGGCTCACTGCAACCTCCGCCTCCCAGGTTCAAGGGATTCTCCTGCCTCAGCCTCCCAAGTAGCTGGGATTACAGGCACCATCACGCCCAGCTAATTTTGTATTTTTAGTAGAGACGAGGTTTCTCCATGTTGGTCAGGCTGGTCTAGGAACTCCCGACCTCAGGTGATCTGCCCACCTCAGCCTCCCAAAGTGCTGGGATTACAGGAGTAAGCCACTGTGCCCGGCTGGAGATAGCTTTTTCAATTTTGTGTTAGGTATATAAAACTAAAAGAAAAAGCATTTTTCTTTTAAAATTGGAACAATACAGAGAAGATTAGCATGGCCCCTGCGCAGGGATCACACACAAATTTGTGAAGCGTTCCATATTTTTTCCTGGCTAACACGGTGAAACCCCGTCTCCACTAAAAATACAAAAAAATTAGCCAGGCGTGGTGGCAGATGCCTGTAGTCCCAGCTACTAGGGAGGCTGAGGCAGGAGAATGGCGTGAACCTATGAGGCAGAGCTTGCAGTGAGCTGAGATTGTGCCACTGCACTCCATCCTGGGCGACAGAGCAAGACTCCGTCTTGAATAAGTAAATAAATAAAAGCCTCTCAGGTGAACATTTTACTTTTATTTATTTATTTATTTATTTATTTTGAGACGGAGTCTTGTTCTGTCACCCAGGCAGGAGTGCAGTGGTGGGATCTCGGCTCACTGCAGCCTCCGCCTCCTAGGTTCAAGCGATTATCCTGCTTCAGCCTCCTGAGTAGCTGGCACTGCAGGCATGCGCCACTATGCCCGGCTAATTTTTGTATTTTTAGTAGAGATGGGGTTTCACCAGGGTGGCCAGGATGGTCCTGATCTCCTGACCTCGTGATCTGCCTGCCTCGGCCTCCCAAAGTGCTGGGATTACAGGCGTAAGCCACCACACCCGGCCACATTTTGTTGCTGAAATATAAAATGTTAATTATTATTTTGGAAAAAGTTAAAATTTCCAGCCGTTGCCAAACTGTTTTTTGTATGTCAATACATAGATTTCTTAAATGCCTATGCCACATTCCACCCATATTTTACTCAGTCATCGCACTATTTCCATAGACACTTCTGTTTTGGGCTAGGTCCATGAGACAAAATGCCTGCCTTCTGAAGCTAACAGGCTGATTGGGACCCCACAACCTGACCAGTTTCCATTTAGTGCAATAAATGGCAGTTGTGGATCTTCTGCTGGATGCAATGGAAGCCTGCAGGGTGTGGGGTGGCTGGGGGTACAGTTAAGGAAGGCTTTGCGGAGACAAGACATTTTTGCAGTGGATCTTGAAGGACAAGCAAGAAGTCCTAGATACAGAGGCCGGAGGACTGAGTGGAGAACTGCCAGCAGCAATGTGACTCATTATCAGCCAGCTCCCTGGTTCTGTGGTTTGTTTCTGCTTTTCCTTTAGAGATGACAGATTGTGCGAACAAGAGCTCCAGCTGTTTATCAGGGGCCCTCCCAGGCCCCAAGTGCCAGGGGCTCCCACTCCCTGCTGGAGAGGCTGTGGGCCCCTGATTAGGGAGACAGCTGAGGCAGGGGACCATGGGCACTGCAGGCGGGAGTACTGGCAGGCCACAGTGAGGGACAGAGGTGGAGACCTGCATGATAGGAGCAGGATGCTGTGTGGGGGAGAGCCAGGGCAAGGGACAGAAACAGACCTTGTCCCTCTGTACTTCCAGGACATGCCCCTGCCCTCCTCTGCCTGGTGAGATGCTGCTCCATCAAAACCCCTTCAGATGGCACTCCTTTGTGACTCCATTCGTTTATCTAATGTTTCCCCATGGCATCATTCAGAATTAACTTTTCTCCTTTGCCCACTTAGTAGGTCATTATGTTGTAGTTGAGAGTGTGAACTTTGGAATCAAGAATAGTAATAGCAGACTGGGTGCGGTGGCTCACACCTGTAATCCCAGTACTTTGGGAAGCCAAGGCTTTTGGATAACTTGAGGTCAGGAGTTTGAGACCAGCCTAGCCAACATGGTGAAATCCTGTCTCTGTTAAAAATACAAAAATTAGCCGGGCATGATGGCGTGTGCCTGTAATCCCAGCTACTCAGGAGGCTGAGGTGGGAGAATTGCTTGAACCTGGGAGCTGGAGGTTGCGGTGAGCCGAGATGGCGCCAGTGCACTCCAGCCTGGGCAGTAACTCTGTCTCAAAAAAAAAAAAAAAAAAAAAAAAAAAAAAGATAGTAATAGCAGCTAACATTTATCAAGCATTTACCACATGCTAGGCACCGTGTTGAGTGTTGTGAGTCTACTTTCTCACTTAATACTTCCCAACTGTCAGTGAGGTAGGAATTATTATTATCCCATGTTGTGGAGGAGGAAACTGAAGGACAGATATATTAGTAAACTTGAATTATCACAGCAGAGGGTCAAACCCCTGTCTGAATCTCAGTTTCCTCATTTATAACACAAAGATGAAAATAATATCTTTTTATGCTGGCCAAAAGATACCAAATTTCAGCTAGATGGGAAGAGTAAGTTCAAGAGACCTATGGTACAACATGGTGACTATGGTAAATAAAAACATACTGTGGCCGCTTTGTGGGGCACGATGGCTCACGCCTGTAATCTCAGCACTTTGGGAGGCCGAGGCACGTGGATCACCTGAGGTCAGGAGTTCAAGACCAGCTGGGTCAACATGGTGAAACCTTGTCTCTACTAAAATACAAAAGTTAGCTGGGGGTAGTATCACACAGCTGTAATCCCAGCTACTCGGGAGGCTGAGGCAGGAGAATTGCTTGAACCCGGGAGGTGGAGGCTGCAGTGAGCCAAGATCATGCCACTGCACTCCAGCCTGGGTGACAGAGTGAGACTCTATCTCAAAAAAAAAAAAAAATTAAAATTAAAAAAAAAAACATATTGCATACGTGAAAACTGCTAAGAGCAGTGTTTATGTTCTCACCACATACACAAAAAAATGTGAGGCAACGCGTATGTTAATTAGTTTGATTTAGCCATTCCACAATACATACATATTTCAAAATAGCATATTGTACACCATAAATATATACAATTTTTATTTGTCAATTTAAAAAACAAAAACTTTTTTTTTTTAATTGAGATGGAGTCTTGCTCTGTCGTCCGGGCTGGACGAGTGCAGAGTGCAGCAGTGTGATCTAGGCTTACTGCAACCTCCGACTCCCAGGTTCAAGCGATTCTCCTGCCTCAGCCTCCTGAGTAGCTGGGACTACAGACACGTGCCACCATACCCGGCTAATTTTTGTATTTTTAGTAGAGGCGGGTTTCACCATATTGGCCAGGCTGGTCTCTAACTCCTGACCTCGTGATCCTCCCACCTTGGCCTCCCAAAATGCTGGGATTACAGGCATGAGCCACCGTGCCTGGCCATAACATTTTTTTAAATAAAATATTTTTTTGCAAGGGTAGTTGAAGGGCCTGAATGAGGTAATGTATATCAAGCACTTGTCACATAGTCCTCATTCAGCTAATGTCGACTCCCCTGCCCCCTGTTACAGCCCCCACCACTCACTCAGTATCATCAGTCCTTGGGTGGCACTACTTTTGAGTTTATATGCATGGCAGAGTGGTTAAGGGTGTCCATTCTGGAGCTGGACTGCCTGGGTTTAAAATCCTGACCCAGATTCATACTAGATATATGACCTTGAGCAAGTTTTTAAAATCTCTTTGAGCCTCAGTTTCTTCATCTAGAATATGAAGATAAAAATAGAAGGATTGTTGTAGGATTAAAATGAGTATGTGTGTGTTTGTGCATGTACATGTATATTTGTTATTGATATTGACTAGAAACTTTTTGAGGGCAGGCTCAATTTCAGGAAGGTGTCACCTGGGTTCTCACTGCCTTAGTGAAGATATGTATGGCTGAGTGATCCAGATAATGATATAATGACAAGGATAACAAGTATATATGTTGGAAATACTTGCTTATTATAATAAGAGATTTTGAAAAATATAATGAATAAAATAAAAATGAACCACTACTCAGAAATAATCACTGTTAACATTTTGGTATATTTCCTTCTAGTCTGTCACCCAAGCTGGAGTGCAGTGGCTTGATCATAGCTCAATGAAGCCTCGAACTCCGGGGCTCAAGCGATCCTCCCACCTCAGTCTCCCGGTGCTGGGATTACAGGCATGAGCCACCATGCCCAGCTCCTTCCCGTCTTATTTCTATGTAGACAACTATTCTCCTATAACCGGGATTATGTGCTGTGTTACAGTTTTGTATCCCCCACTGACCTGGTATGTATGTAAGATGAGCATTTTCCAATGCCATTAATATATTCTTTGAAATAGAGTTGTTAATGGCATTTTGTTTTGTTTTACTGATTGAAAGACTATACACTAAGAGAGTTAATTAATATATTGTTGCCATTCTGGAGATAGGGAGGCCTTTTTTTGTTTGTTTTTTTGTTGGTTTTTTTTTGAGACAGAGTCTCACTCTATTGTCAGGCTGGAGTGCAGTGGCACGATCTCGGCTCACTGCAACCTCCGCCTCCTGGGTTCAAGTGATTCTCCTGCCTCAGCCTCCCGAATAGCTGGGACTATAGGCGGGTACCACCACGCCCAGCTAATTTTTGTATTTTTCATAGAAATGAAGTTTCACCATGTTAGCCAGGATGGTCTCAGTCTGTTGACCTCATGATCCGCCTGCCTTGGCCTCCCAAAGTGCTGGGATTACAGGCGTGAGCCACTGTGCCTGGCCCTGAGTCATTCTTGAATGAATGGCTTGGAACTGGAAGGGACTGCTGAAATGTAGATTGAGAGAGCCAGAAATTAGATCTCAGTAGGCTGAACTAATGATGAAAATTTAACAATATAAAATTCAACAAGAACAAAGTTTATTCTGAAGTTAACAAAAGGATTCAGAAAAGCAATCACCTCAAACCTCTCTTGTTAGAAGACTGGGTGTGAATTACAAATAAATTATAAAAATACAGGATAGGTGAGATGTGGCTTAACAGTTATTTATTTATTTATTTATTTTTATTTTTTTTTTTTTTGAGACGGAGTCTTGCTCTGTAGCCCGGGCTGGAGTGCAGTGGCTGGATCTCAGCTCACTGCAAGCTCCGCCTCCCGGGTTTAGGCCATTCTCCTGCCTCAGCCTCCGGAGTAGCTGGGACTACAGGCGCCCGCCACCTCGCCCGGCTAGTTTTTTGTATTTTTAGTAGAGACGGGGTTTCACGGTGTTAGCCAGGATGGTCTCGATCTCCTGACCTCGTGATCCGCCCGTCTCGGCCTCCCAAAGTGCTGGGATTACAGGCTTGAGCCACCGCGCCCAGCCTTAACAGTTACTTATTTGCTCAACATGTATTTATTGAATGTCTGCTATGTGCCAAGACTTGTTTGTTCTAGGTGTTGGGGATTCAGAACAAGCCAACACCCCTGCCCTCCTATAGCTTACATTCTAGCAATGTCTTGAGACAGACAATAAGTAAACGAACATACAATGAGATGTCTCATAGTGAACACTGCTGAGACCAACAGCAGTTAACCATGGTTCACAAGAGAAAACTGTGGTTTAAGTTGGCTCTAAACTCATGAATCAACCGTGTGATTCAATTTTGAAAAAAGCCTAACTCTACCTTAGGCTGTGTCAAAGGAATGTCCAGCACTTGGGAGATCATGTTCCCTCTGCTATCTGATTATCAAGTTGGATCCTGGAGCACTGCGTTTACACTCGAGAGAGACACTGACGAACTGGAACTTATTTAGGAAAGGATGACTAAGATCATTAGGG
Organism: Macaca thibetana thibetana; assembly: GCF_024542745.1. Taxonomy (NCBI): domain Eukaryota; kingdom Metazoa; phylum Chordata; class Mammalia; order Primates; family Cercopithecidae; genus Macaca; species Macaca thibetana. Next base: position 42,921,038 of record NC_065581.1, on the reverse strand, counting down.
GTCCCGTATCGCCCCTAAACAGGCAGTAGGACCAGGATCAGCAGGTAGAGGCCCCACTACCCAGAAAACAGGACCGGATCAGTGGGTAGAGGCTCCAGGAAGGAAAGTTTCAGCTCAGTAGGTCAAGGAATGTTCTAGTAGTCAGAACTGACCAGTAATAGAACAGGCTGTGAGGGGGGCGACTTTCCCGTCTCCAGAAGCATATAAAAAGAGCCTGGATTCATCTGTGTCAGGATAGCATATAATGAATCTGGTAGAAGCTTGGATGAATTTATATGTGCAGCTTCTTTTAGTTCCAGGTCATATTATGCATGGGAAGAAAAAAGGATTTTCCACAAAGATCTCGTAATGTACATAATTCCACACTCCCCGCATTTTACATAGCCAACAACCACCAAGGGCATAAGCAGAATTCCAGCATGTAGAAATCACAAGTTCTCAGAACTCCTTCACTCATCACTTTTATTTATTTATTTATTTATTTGAGACGGAGTCTCACGCTGTCTCCCAGGCTGGAGTACAGTGGCGCCATCTCTACTCACTACAACCTCCACCTCCTGGGTTCTAGTGATTCTTCTGCCTCAGCCTCCTGAGTAGCTGGGATTACAGGCACATATCACCACTGCCAGCTAACTTTTTTGGTTTTGTTTTTTATTTTCATTTTGTTTTTGAGACAAAGTCTCTTTTGCCCAGGCTGGAGTGAAGTGGTGTGATCTTGGCTCACTGCAACCTCCACTCTCCACCCCAACCCCACCCCAGGTCCAAGTGATTCTCCTGCCTCAGCCTCCCAAGTAGCTGGGATTACAGGCGCCCGCCACCATGCCCAGCGAATATATTTTTGTATTTTTAGTAGAGATGGGGTTTTGCCATATTGGCCAGGCTGTTCTCCAATGTTATGCTTTACAGAAATGAAAACAATGTCCCAGATCGTGGATTATATTCAGTTGTTCTGTCTCCCCAAGTTTTGTTTAACCTGACATGATTCCTTAGTTTTTGTCTTCCATGACATCAACATTTTTGAAGAGTGGGCAACGAACTCTTAAGCAAAGTCTTAAAAAAATGAGCTAATGCAGCTGGGCATGGTGGCTCAACACCTGTAACCCTGTTTGACAGGGACCATCATGCTCCACATTTGGCAGATGAGGAGATGCAGGCATGGAAAGGCTGCCTTGCTCAGGACCTTACCTCAGGATGATCCTATGACATTTTCCTGGTGTATTTCTTCCTTGCTCTGAGTCTTTGCAGGTTTCTGTAGAAGGAAGCTCAGCGCCGGTGAGTGCTGTTGTTGGTGGCCTTCTACTCTGAGATTTTCAGGGCTTGGGAGTACCCCTCCCCCTCCACTGCCTCAGTTTACACCCATCTATTCATGGCTATCTGCATTTTCAGGTGGAGGGCTCAGTACTCTGCGTGTTCAATTCTAGGGTGGTGGAGGTAGGAGGATTTGGGTCCTTAATGTTCACTGCTTCCTTCCTTCCTTCCTTCCTTCCCACCAGAGCAACTTACTAGCTGACCCTTTGTATCTCACACCGTGCCTGAGTTTCTCCAGTTAGGGCCCAGCATGTCAAATGTATCATCTCCTGCAGAGTGTGTCAAAAATACATAATCCCGGACCCCACTCCAGACCTCCTGAATCAAAATCTCTGATGGAGTGACCAGGGCTTGCCTCTTTAATAAATTCCCAGTTAGCCAGGCTTGGTGGCTTATACCTATAATCTCAGCATTTTGGGAGGCTGGGGCAGAAGGATTGCTGGAGGCCAGGAGTTTGAGACCAGCCTGGGCAACAAAGTGAGATCCCATCTCTACAAATAAATTTTTAAAATTAGCCAGGCATGGTGGCCTAGGTACTTGCTGTGGTCCTAGCTACTTGGCAGGCTGAGGCAGAAGAATTGCTTGATCCCAGGAGCTTGATCCCAGGAGTTTGAGGCTGCAGTGAGCTGTGATTACACCAACGTACTCCAGCCTGGGTGACAGAGTGAGATTCTGTCTCAGTGAATCAATCAGTCAATGTAAATTCATTCATTCACTACCGGTTATTCTTACAGGTTGGAGAATCACTGTTGAAAGCCCTCATTGGATGCTTGTGAAATGACTGATTGACTGCTTGGATAAACTCCTGGAGGGTTTCTATGGAGGACAGAGCAAAAGGAAACTTAACATTTCCTCTCAATTTTCCTGTGAAACTAAAACTGCTCTAAATAACAGTCTATTAAAAAAAAAAAAAAAAAAGAAGAAGATAGTTGCCTATAAATGAACTAAAGAATGTTGTGGAATGTTGTAGGGCTTAACCACCTGGAACCTCCTCAGTGCTGATGGCAGCGATGTCACCTTCAGTATGAGAAGGTCTCTGAGCAGGTCTCAACCTGTCTGACTTCTGCTGATCTTGCCCAAGCTCTGAGAGCCTGGGGGTCACAGAAGACAGTTGCTCCACCCCGCAGAGGAGCACAGCTGTTTCCCCAGCCCCTCATTCAGCCACCTGAAATCATTCACAGTTTTCCTGTCAGTTAACCCGGCCCCGCTGCAGTGTGGGAAGGAGCCCCGCTAGGTGGGGTGGGGCCATGTTTCATTTACTGTCGGGCTTGGTGTCTTTCCTTGGGCCTCAGCTGAACAGGTGCAGGCTGAGGCAGCTGGGTGAAATGAGGACATTCTTCCTCTCCCTTCCTCCCTCCTCTCCTTCCAACTCCCTCCCCTAACCCAGCCACACGAAGCCACATCCCATTTCCTCCCCCTCATTCAAAAGCTTCACTCCCTACTCTTGTGTCCTCCATGCTGCAAAGGGCAGTGCCCCAGGGCAGGGGACACAGTTACAGGAAGGTGGAAAGCAGTGGCTTTCCACTGCCCCCTCCCTTTCTGTTTTATTTGGAGGGGTGTAGAGAGATGGAAGTGGTGTCATGAGAAGAGAGGGAGGGCTCTTCCAGGTACTACCTAGGTCACGGACTTTGCCTACCACCTCTAAGCTCACAAAAGAAACCACTTATGAAGTTGATAACCCATCCCCTTCAGGGCTGACTCTTGCTTGTCCTCTAGGAGAATAAACCATGGGGGTGCCTGAGGGATGAAAGAATCACACCCAAATCCACATTCTAGAACAAAGGTTCTCCAAGCTTAGCCTGCATTCCTTAGAGGGCCTGTTAAACACTGATTGCTGAGAGATTCTGATTCAGTAGGACTGAGTGGGGCCCAAGAATCTGCATTTCTAAGTTGTTGATGCTGCTTCTACTGGTATAGGGACCACACTTTGAGAATCACTATTCTAGGGCTCCCCTTAAGGTTTTTGTTTGTTTATTTTTTTTGAGACAGGGTCTCGCTCTATCGCCTAGGCTGGAGTGCAGTGGCACAATCTTGGCCCACTGCAACCTCCACCTCCTGCGTTCAAGCGATCTGCCCACCTTAGCCTCCCGAGTAGCTGGGACTATGGGTGTGTGCCACCACCCCGGCTAGTTTTTGTTTTTTTGTTTGTTTTGTTTTGTTTTGTTTTTTTGTTTTGAGACGGAGTTTCAGTCTTGTTGCCCAGGCTGGAGTGGCATGCTGCAATCTTGGTTCACTGCAACCTCTGCCTCCCAGATTCAAGTGATTCTCCTGCCTCAGCCTCCCGAGTAGCTGGGATTACAGGAACCTGCCACCACACCTGGCTAATTTTTGTATTTTTAGTAGAGACAGGGTTTCACCATGTTGGCCAGGCTGGTCTTGAACTCCTGACCTCAGGTGATCCGCCTGCCTCAGCCTCCCAAAGTCCTGGGATTACAGGCGTGAGCCACTGCTCCTGGCCCAATTTTTGTATTTTTTTGTAAAGACGGGGTTTCACCATGTGGCCCAAGCTGGTCTTGAACTCCTGGGCCCAGGCAATCCAACCGCCTCGGCCTCCCAAAGTGCTGGAGTTATAAGCATGAGCCACCGCACCCAGCCTCCCCTTAAGGTTTCTGATAAGTAGGCCTGACCTAGCCACAGTTGAGAGAAGAGCAGTCCACTCAAGGAAGTTGAGCCCCCAGCAGTGACCCTTATCACTCAGGCTCCAATCACAACCCTTCCCCCTTGCAGTTCTGTATAGCTTAGCTATATTTGGATGGGACTCTGGCTTAAGAGAAGAAGGCGGAAAGAAGACCCTCTCTGTCTGCATATTCCCTGTCCCCACGGGCAGCCCCCCTCCAAGCAATATCTCCTTCTATCTTGAACCTTTTGTTTCTAGAGCTCCTTTCCTGCCAATCGTAGGGAAAGAGATGCCCCTGTGTTCCCTGAAGTTTACCTTTCAACTATATTCTGTGGAATGTTAGGCAGTGGTGACTTGGGAGGGATCCACCATGATGTAGCATGAAACTGCTCAACTATAGATAGGAAATGTTACTGCTTCTGTAAAAACAACCAACCATAAAACCGTAAATGAATATGTACATAAGTATTTACATGCACGTAGACCCTTTCCAGACCAATCAACAACAGTTAGCTCTGTTGGGAGATTTCAGCCGGATTGGATATTTCACTCTTTATTTTCTCTAATCCTACATTTTAACAAGCCCATCTTACTTTGTAATTAAAATCCAGCCTATCTTACTTTGTAATTAAAAATCAGTGCACTGCAAGTAGAAGAAAATGGTGCAGCTCTGGAAAGCTGCACACTGAGCTGTTGACAGTGGGGAGTAGGGGTGAGGCTGAGGGTTCTGTCACATTATACATACACACTCTGGACTGTTTGAATTTGTCTCAATAGGTACTTTTTCTTTTTCTTTTTTTTTGTGAGACAGAGTTTTACCTTTGTTGACCAGGCTGGAGTGCAGTGGCACGATCTCAGCTCACTGCAACCTCTGCCTCCTGGGTTTAAGTGATTCTCTCACCTCAGACTCCTGAGTAGCTGGGATTACAGGCACCCGCCACACCCAGCCAGTTTTTGTATTTTTAGTAGAGATGGGGTTTCGCCATGTTGGCCAGGCCGATCTCGAACCCCTGACCTGAAGTGATCCAACTGCCTCGACCTCCCAAAGTGCTGAGATTACAGGTGTGAGCCACTGCGCCTAGCCAAGAGGTACTACTATGTTTTAAATTAAAAAATAAGGTAGAGATATAGGCAATAAAGGAAACAGAACAGCCTCCTCTCTTCCTCTCCCCACTTCCCCCCAGTCCCCGGCTCCCCCACCAGCTGCTGTCCCCAGCGTTCACACCCCGCCAGCTGCTCTGCCGGCTCATTTCTTCCTGTCACCGTCAGGTTTCTTCACTGAGTGGCCTTCACCTGCTGTCTCCATTTCTTCAACAGCCACTCTTTTTATTTTAAAGCAACATTATGTGTTTTTGTTTGTGGATCGCCAGCATTCCAAAAAAGAAAGAAAATCCCATAGACTTTAAAGCAGCATCCGTGAGCTGCTCTCGATCCTGTCCAGCCCTTTCTGGCTCTCGCGGCACATGCATGTCCTTTCATAATTGTAATCTGCACAAATGCTATTTTGTGTCCTGAAATTTTTTACGTCACCTAATTTTATAAGCCCGCCTATGTATGGACACAGCATCATTTCTCCTATGAATGGTACTATGGTTGCTTAGCCAGGCCCTGATTGTTAGGCCCTTGGGTGGTTTCCAATTTTTTGCTATTTATTCATTCACCATTTAACCCCCTGCATTTGGGCTCCGCCTCCTGCCCGTCTTTAAAAACTGCCCTTTTGAAGGTCAGTGCTATCAGACTTCCCTCCAATTCTACCAGCCTCTGCTCAGTCCTTGACTAAGCCCTTGTCCTGACTTCAATTGGACTTGGCCTTACTACCCACCCTCATGGCCATCCACCCGCCCATCTATCAAGCTCTTGGTGAAATTCCAGCCTCCCTTCATTTCCTTTTGTTCTTTTTCTTTCTTTAATCATTTTTAAAAACATAGACCTTTTTACATTTTTGTTGAAAAAGAATAAAACAACCAATAAGTGTACAATATAGAAAGTAAAAACATGTTTCAAATGTTATAATTGACTTATGAAGCATATACAGACAAAAGAATGTAAGTCATATATATGTATGTAGGTATTTATATACATGTGTGTATGTATATTGTGAAGTAGTATAATAAAACTAAACATACTTACCCTGCAACTTGAGAAATATGTCACCAGTTATATAGGAGCTTCCTGTGTTCCCTTCTCTGTGCCATCCCTCTAACAAATCTCATTGAGATACTATGAATTGTGTTCATTTTATCATTCGCCTAATTAATTTTAATAATTTGTGGACTTGAAGAGATTCCATGTAGATAGTCATAGCATCTATTAATAATGAAGTTGGTTTTTTTCAATTCTATACCTTTCATTTATTTTCCTTTGTTTAGTGTTTTGCTAGACCCTCCAATTTAATGTCAGCTAGAAGCAGGGACAGCAGGCATCCTTTCCTTATTCCTGAACTTAAAGGATAATGCTTCTAATGGCTTCCCACTCATAATAATGATTGCTGTAGGTTTAGAGTAGATGCTGTTTAATAGATAAAGGAAGTTTCCTTAATGTCTAGTTTGTTGTTAAATCTTTTTTTTTTTTTTTTTTTTTTTGAGATGGAGTCTCACTCTGTCGCCCCGGCTGGAGTGCAGTGGCGTGATCTTGGCTCACTGCAAGCTCCGCCTCCCGGGTTCACGCCATTCTCCTGCCTCTCAGCCTCCTGAGTAGCTGGGACTACAGGCGCCCGCCACCATGCTTAGCTAATTTTTTGTATTTTTAGTAGAAACGGGGTTTCACCGTGTTAGCCAGGATGGTCTTGATCCCCTGACCTCGTGATCCACCCGCCTCGGCCTCCCAAAGTGCTGGGATTACAGGTATGAGCCACCGTGCCAGGCCAAAGCTTTTTTTTTTTAAACCTCTAAATCTACCTTAATGTTGTTAAATCTTATCACGTGCTTTTTCTACATCTATTGAGATGAGATGATATGAGTTTTTGTTTTTCATCTATGAGTGTTATAAATTACATTAATTATTATTATTATTATTTTAAGACAGGGTCTTGGTCTGCACTCAGGCTGGAGTGCCATGGTGCAATCATAGCTCACTGTAGCCTTGAGCTCTGGTGCTCAAGGACTCCTACCCCCTTAGCCTCCCAAGTAGCTGGGACCCAGGCACACACCACCACACCCTGCTAATTTAAAAAAATTTTTTTTGTAGAAATGGGGTCTCAGGCCGGGCACGGTGGCTCACACCTGTAATCCCAATACTTTGGGTGGCTGAGGCAGGTGGTCACCTGAGGTCAGGAGTTCGACTAGCCTGGCCAACATGGTAAAACCCCGTCTCTACTAAAAATACAAAAAATTAGCCAGGTGTGGCGGGTGCCTGTAATCTTGGCTGCTTGGGAGGCTGAGGAATGAGAATCGCTTGAATCTGGGAGGTGGACGTTGCAGTGAGCTGAGATCGCGCCATTGCACTCCAGCCTGGGCAACGAGCAAACTCTGTCTCAAAAAAATAAGAAATGGGGCCTCACCATGTTGCCCAGGATTATCAAACTTCCTGGCTCAAGTGATTCTCCTACTTTGGCCTTCCAAAGTTCTGAGATTACAGGAGTGAGCCACTGCAATTGGCCTACATTAATTTTTTTTTTTTTTTTTTTTGAGACAGGCTCTCGCTCTGTCTCTCAGGCTAGAGTACAGTGGCACGATCTCATCTCACAGCAACCTCCGCCTCCCAGGTTTAAGCGATTCTCATGCCTTGGCCTCCAAGTAACTAGGACTATAGGCGTGCACCACCACGCCCAACTAATTTTTGTATTTTTAGTAGAGGCAGGGTTTCACCATGTTGCTCAGGCTGGTTTCGAACCCCAGACCTCAAATGATCCACCCACCCCGGCTTCCCAAAATTCTGGGATTACAGGCCTGAGCCACTACACCTGGCCCCAGTAATTTTTTATGTTAAATTTTCTTTGCATTTCTGGGATAAATCCAATTAGGACATGATACTTTATCTTGTTTATATACTGCTGGGTTTGGTTTGCTTATATTTTGAGCAAGGTATCAGCATATATGCTCATAAGTGACATTGACCTTTAATTTTTCTTTCTCATACTATGTTTGGCTGGTTTAAGATTTTACTAACCTCGCTGACTGAGTTGGCAGTATTTGTTTTTTAATACCTATGAAAGGCGACATAAAATTAGAATTGATGCTTTTTTTAATGTTTGTTAGAATATTCCTGTAAAACATTCTGTTGCCATCTTTGTAAGAAGATTTTAAATTACTGATTTAATTTGTGTTTATGACTGTAGATAAATAGACCATATATCCTTGTTTGCTTGGGCTAGTGCCAGGTTATAGCTGTTATCCTGGCATATTTATAATTGGTGCTTCCTTTCACTTTAAAAGATATACTGGTTTGAATAATAATAAATAGTTATTCTTTTTTTATTTTGAAACAAAGTCTAGCTCTGTTGCCCAAGAAAGAGTACAGTGGCGCAATCTCGGCTCACTGAAACCTCTGCCCCCGGGTTCAAGCCTCTGAGTAGCTGGGATTACAGGTGCCCACCACCACACCTGGCTATTTTTTTTGTATTTTTAGTAGAGATGGGGTTTTGCCATCTTGGCCAGGCTGGTCTTGAACTCCTGACCTCGTGATCCACCCGCCTTGGCCTCCCAAAGTGCTGGGATTACAGGCATGAGCCACCACACCCGGCCATAAATAGAGTTATTCTATATATAGGACTATCGAGGTTTTTTCTTTCTTCTTCAGTTAGTTTTTGGTAAATTATGTTTTTCTGTAGTACCATCTAATTTGTCTGTATCAAATTTATTGGTGCTAAGTTGCTTATAGTTTTCTCATCTTTTAACCCTCTGCCATAGATTTAAATGTATCACTTTTGGCCAGGAACTGTGGCTCACACCTATAATCCCAACTATTCGAGAGGCTGAATGAGGCATGAGAATTGCTTGAACTTGGGAGGCAGAGGTTGCAGTGAGCCAAGATTGCACCACTGCACTCCAGCCTGGGCTACATAGCAAGACTCTGTCTCAGGGAAAAAAAAAAAAAAAAAAAAAAAAAAAAAATATATATATATATATATATATATATATATGTATATATATACACACACACACACACCACAAAAAACTTTTAAAATCTCTAATGTTATTGATATTAATCTTATTTTTCTTGATCAACATTACCTAAGTTTTGTTTGTTTTGTTAGTCTTTTTGATATTAAACTTTTTTTTTTTCTGAGATAGGGTCTTACTCTGTAGCCCAGGCTGGAATGCAGTGGTATGATCATGGTTTACTGCAACCTCGACCTCCTGGGCTCAAGTGATCCTCCCACCTCAGCCTCCTTAGTAGCTGGGACTACAGTCACATGCCACCACCAAGCCCAGCTAATTTTTGTATTTTTTGTAGAGATGGGGTTTCATCATGTTACCCAGGCTGGTCTCAAACTCCTGACCTCAAGTGATCTGCCTGCCTCAGCTTCCCAAAATGCTGAGATTACAGGCCTGAGCCATGATGTTAAACTTTTAACTACTGACCTTTTCTACTGTTCGTTTTCTGTCTCATTATTGCTCCACTTTTATTGTTTTCTTCTCCTTAAGACTTATTCTGCTGTTCTTTTTTTCTTTTTTTCTCTCTTTTTTTTTTTTTTTTTTTGAGACAGAGTCTCACTCTTGTTGTCCAGGCTGGAGTGCAATGGCTGGATATTGGCTCACTGCAGCCTCTGCCTCCAGGGTTCAAGTGATTCTCCTGCCTCAGCCTCCTGAGTAGCTAGGATTACAGGTATGCACCACCACGTCCGGCTAATTTTGTATTTTTAGTAGAGATGAGGTTTCTCCATGTTGGTCAGGTTGATCTCAAACTCCCAACCTCAGGTGATCCACCTGTCTTGGCCTCTCAAAGTGTTGGGATTACAGGCGTGAGCCACTGCGCCTGGCCTCTGCTGTTCTTTTTTTAACTTCATAAGTTCTGTGCTTGGTTTATCAATTTTGAATATTTCTCTTTTTTTTTTAAGACGTTTCACTCTGTTGCCCAGGCTGGAGTGCAATGGTGCGATCTTGGCTCACCTCAACCCCCGCCTCCCAGGTTCAAGCGATTCTCCTGCCTCAGCCTCCCGAGTAGCTGGAATTACAGGCATGTGCCACCACACCCAGCAGCTAATTTTGTATTTTTAGTAGAGATGGGGTTTCTCCATGTTGGTCAGGCTGGTCTCGAACTCCCGACCTCAGGTGATCTGCCTGGCTCGGCCTCCCAAAGTGCTGAGTTTACAGGTGTGAGCCACCTTGCCCTGCCTCTCTTTTCTTTTTTTTTTTTTTTTTTTTTTGAGATGGAGTCTAGCTCTGCTGCCCAGGCTGGAGTGCAGTGGCTCGATCTTGGCTCACTGAAAGCTCCGCCCCGCTGGGTTCACACCATTGTCCTGCCTTAGCCTCCCGAGTAGCTGGGACCACAGGCGCCTGCCACCATGCCCGGCTAATTTTTTGTATTTTTTTTAGTAGAGACAAGGTTTCACCATGTTAGCCAAGATGGTCTCAATCTCCTGATCTCATGATCCACCCACCTCGGCCTCCCAAAGTGCCAGGATTACAGGCGTGAGCCACCACGCCCAGCCCTCTCTTTTCTAATATATGCACTTAAGGCTATATATTTCCCTATAAGTGTCGTTTTAGCTGCATTGTATAAGTTTGCTTTCTTTATTAAATGTACATATCATAAAATAAATACATAGTTTTTTTTTTTTTTTTTTTTGAGATGGGGTCTTGTTCTGTTGCCCAGGCTGGAGTGTGGTGGCGCAATCTCGGCTCATTGTAGCCTCCCAAGTTCAAGTGATTCTCCTGTGTCAGCCCCCTGAGCAGCTTGAACTACAGGCATGCGCCACCACACCCAACTAATTTTTGTATTTTTGGTGGAGATAGGATTTTACCATGTTGGCCAGGCTGGTCTCAAACTCCTGACCTCAAGTGGTCCACCCACCTCGGCCTCCCAAAGTGCTGTGATTACAGGCGTGAGCGACCATGCCTGAGCAAAATACACAGATCTGAAGTCTACAGTTCTATGAATTTTTTTTTTTTTTTGAGAGAGAGAGTTTCACTCTTGTCACCCAGGCTGGAGTACAATGGCACTATCTCAGCTCACTGCAACCTCTGCCTCCTGGATTCAAGGGATTCCCCTGCCTCAGCCTCCCAACTAGCTGGGATTACAAGCATGCACCAACACGACTGGCTAATTTTTGTATTTTTCATAAGGATGGGGTTTGACCATGTTAGCCAGGCTGGTCTTAAACTCCTGACCTCAGGTGATCCACCCGCCAAAGTTCTGGGATCATAGGCGTGAGCTACCGTGCCCGGCCCTATGAATTTTGACAAATGTAAACATCCACATCCATGTTGCCATCATCTATTATCCTAGACAGTTCTATTATCCTAGAAAGTTTCAGGCACACTCCGCCCGCACCCCGCACCCCGTTTTTTTTTGAGATGGGGTCTTGCTGTGTTGCTCAGGCTATCCTTGAACTCCTGAGCTCAAGTGATCTTTCTACCTCAGCCACCCAGTAGCTGTCATTACAGATGTGCACCACTGCTCCCCACCCATGGGGCCCATTTTGGTTCAGTCTCCTTTTTATCACCAGAGTTTACCCCTGTTAAGACTATACATGTATAGAACCTCATCTAAAAAGAATCATGCGGTATCAATTCTCTTTTGTGCCTGGCTCCTTTCACTTAGTATATGTGGTATGTGTTAGCAATCTGTTCCTTTTTAGTGCTAACTTGTATTGCATTGTGTGGATGTATATGCACTATTTGTTTATCCATTCTCTTGTTGATAGACATTTTGGATGTTTCTAGCTTTTGGCTATTAGCACCTATTTACATCCTTGAGCAAGTCTTTTGTGGACATAAGTTTTTATTTTTTGTGGGGAGGTAGCTTTTGTGTGTGTGTGTGAGATGGAGTCTTGCTCTGTCGCCCAGGCTGGAGTGCAGTTGTGTGATCTCGGCTTACTGCAACCTCCACCTCCTAGGTTCAAGCAATTCTCGTGCCTCAGCCTCCCCAGTAGCTGGGACTACAGACGCACTACCACGCTTGGCTAAATTTTTGTATTTTTAGTAGAGACGGGGTTTCACCATGTTGGTCAGCCTGGTCTCGAACTTCTGACCTCAGGTGATCCGCCTGCCTCGGCCTCCCAAAGTGCTGGGATTACAGGTGTGAGCCACCACGCCTGGCCTATAGATGTCCTATAAGTTTTAATATGAGACCAGCCTGACCAACATGGAAAAACTCCGTCTGTACTAAAAATACAAAATTAACCAGGTGTGGTGGCACACTCCTGTAATCCCAGCTACTCGGGAGGCTGAGGCAGGAGAATCACTTGAACCCGGGAGGGGGAGGTTGCAGTGAGGCGAGATCGCACCATTGCACTCTAGCCAGGGCAACAAGAGTGAAACTCTGTCTTGAAAAAAAAAAAAAAAAATGCATAGACCAGTGACTGGCATGATGATGTAAGTGCTATAAAATTTTGGGTATCAGCCAGGCATGGTGGCTCATGCCTGTAATCCCAGCACTTTAGGAGGCCGAGGCAGACGGATCACCTGAGGTCAGGAGTTCCAGACCAGCCTGGCCAACATGGTGAAACCCCATCTTTATTAAAAATGCAAAAATTAGCCGAGATGGTGGCAGCCACCTGTAATCCCAGCTACTCGGGAGGCTGAGGCAAGAGAATCGCTTGAACCCGGGAAGTGGAGGTTGCAGTGAGCTGAGATCGTGTCCAACCTGGGGGACAAAAGCAAGACTTCATCTCCAAAAAAAAAAAAAATGGATATTGTCACATTAAGGACAAGAAAATGGTCACCTGAAATTCTTTTTTGTTTTGTTTTGTTTTGAGGTGGAGTCTCTCTGTGTTGCCCAGGCTGGAGTACAGTGGTGCGATCTCAGCTTACTGCAACCTCTGCCTCCCAGGTTCAAGTGATTCTCATGCCTCAGCTTCCCTAGTGTCTGGGATTATAGCCATATGCCACCATATCCAGTTTATTTTGTATTTTTAGTAGAGGTGGGGTTTCACCGTGTTGGCCAGGCTGGTCTCAAACTCCTGACCTCAAGTGATCTGCCTGCCTTGGCCTCCCAAAATGCTGGGATTACAGGAGTGCCACCACATCTGGCTAATTTTTTTTTTTTTTTGAGATGGAGTCTTTGCTCTGTCACCCAGTCTGGAGTGCAGTGGCACAATCTCAGCTCACTGCAAGCTCTGCCTTCCGGGTTCACACTATTCTCCTGCCTCGGCCTCCCGAGTAGCTGAGACTACAGGAGACCACTACCGCACCCGGCTAATTTTTTGTATTTTTTAGTAGAGACAGGGTTTCACCGTGTTAGCCAGGATGGTGTTGATTTCCTGACCTCGTGATCCACCCGCCTCGGTCTCCCAAAGTGCTGGGATTACAGGTGTGAGCCACTGCGCCCGGTCTTTTTTTTTTTTTTTTTTTTTTTTTTTAAGTAGAGATGGGGTTTTGCCATGTTGGCCAGGCTGATCTTGAACTCCTGACCTCAGGTGATCCACCCGCCTCAGCCTCCCAAAGTGCTGGGATTACAGACATGAGCCATTGTGCCTGGCTGTCACCTGAAATTCTAAAATTCCATTTGGGAATGGGCCTTAGAGATGGTTGGGTCTAATCTCTACATCCCCATGGGGCTCTTCTGGGTGGTGGTGAAGCATGTCCAACCAGATTCTCGTAACATAACTGGGTTGTTTTTGAGGTCTCACTGTGTTGCTGGGGCTGGTCTCAAACTCCTGGGCTCAAGGGATCCTCTTGCCTTCACCTCCTGAGTAGCTGGCACCGCAGGCATGTGCCGCTGTGCCTGGCTCCTTCCTGGTTTTGAGCTCCCACTTTGGCTTTAAGCTGTTTGGTAAAGTAGGCAAAATTTATTGTAATGACCTCTTAAATGAGGAGGAGGCCATTGTAATTTACCAATTACCCAGCCCTTGTCCCCTTGCCGGTTTTGCTCCCAATCTACCTTTTCTACCCCAGAGAACTCACACTATTTCCCACTACTCAGGTCTTCACTCTGCCACCTGCTTCCTACTGCACCTTAGTTCTCTTGAGTCTCTGTTCCTGAGTCAGATTCTGCATGCCTGTTAAGGTGTCAACTAGTTAATCTGATAAACTAATTCTTCCGAAAGTACTAACTGGAGACGGTGCAAAGGTTGCTGCTTCATACAAAGGTGCATTATGGCATGGGTCCTTCCAGAGAAAATGCCCTGCCCTTTGAGTCCTGGTCTGTGGGAGGAAGAGATGGAACAGCGTTCAAGCTAGGATGTCAGAAGAGAGTGTTAGATCATCAGCCTCCTCCATCAAAAAAGACAGGTCCTTTCTGTGCATCAGTTGTGTGGGCTGGGAGGGGACAGACAGGGATACTGGCGGGAATGTGGTAGGGACATTTGATAATATCTTTCTAGGTGCAGACCTTGTTGCTGGAGGGGGTGGGCAGCAGGATATAAAAATGGGTAAGATGGCCGGGCGCAGTGGCTAACGCCTGTAATCCCAGCACTTTGGGAGGCCAAGGTGGGCGGATCATGAGGTCAAGAGATAGAGACCAGTCTGGCCAACATGGTGACATCCCATCTCTACTGAAAATACAAAAATTAGCTGGGCGTGGTGGCATGCACCTGCAGTCCCAGCTACTCAGGAGGCTGAGGCAGGAGAATCCCTTGAACCTGGGAGGTGGAGGTTGCAGTGAGCCGAGATCATGCCACTGCACTCCAGCCTGGCAACAAGGCAAGACTCCATCTCAAAAAAAAAAAAAAAAAAAAAAAAAAGGTAAGATTTGTCCCTGCCTTCAAGGATTGAGGGAAATGTTAACTACACAGGTAATAAATACACTATAAACTATGATAAATGCTAGAAGAGACATAAGTGAGACTAGATAAAGGTGAGCAGTCTATTCAAACTGGAACTTTTGAAAGGCTTCATAGAAAGGCCGATGGTGGCCTTAGACCCACATATAAGGAAGATTTTTACAAAATGTAAATATATTAGGCCAGGCATGGTGGCTCACGCCTATAAGCCCAGCACTTTGGGAGGCCGAGGCGGGTGGTGAGGTCAGAAGTTCAAGACTAGCCTGGCCAACATGGTGAAACCCTATCTCTACTGAAAATACGAAAATTAGCTGGGCATGGTGGTGCGTGCCTGTAATCCCAGCTACTCAGGAGGCTGAGGCTGGAGAATCACTTGAACCCAGGAGGCAGAGGATGCAGTGAGCCGAGATCATGCCAGTGCACTCCAGCCTGGGTGACGAGTGAAAGTCTATCTCAAAAAAAAAAAAAAAAAAATATATATATATATATATATATATGAGAGCAGATTTTCTACTAATACTAGAAACTCTACAAATAATAGAATACAGAAAGAAAAGAAAATCCTCTACCATCTTCCTATTCAAGGCAACTTGTGTTATCTCCAGATGATAGGATTTGGGGTGATTTCTGTTCTGTGTACATTTATGTATTTAAAAAAGTTATTAACATTTAAAAATGTATAACATATTTTTTAGTATTATTAAAAAGAAATAGAGACAGTGTCTCTCTCTGTTTTCCAGATTGGTCTTGAACTCTTGGCCTCACACAATCCTCCTGCCTCGGCCTCCTAAAGTGTTAGGATTGCAGGCATGAGCCACCGTGCCCAGACTGTTTATGTATTTTTATCTCTCATGTGTTTTAGAATAAAAAGAACACACATTTATAAAAACAAAAGTTAATGCCCAAAGACAGCCTAGTGCTATAACATTTTAGCATATTGTCCTCCTAGTCTTTTTGCAATACACAATTTTATCATTCCATTTATACAATTGTATATACTGCTTTTTTCAATTTCTCAACATTCGCCCTGTTTATTAGAAATACTTCGGCTGCGGGCCGGGCGCGGTGGCTCAAGCCTGTAATCCCAGCACTTTGGGAGGCCGAGGCGGGTGGATCACGAGGTCAGGAGATCGAGACTATCCTGGCTAACATGGTGAAACCCCGTCTCTACTAAAAATACAAAAAACTAGCCGGGCGTGGTGGCGGGCGCCTGTAGTCTCAGCTACTTGGGAGGCTGAGGCGGGAGAATGGCGTGAACCCGGGAGGCGGAGCTTGCAGTGACCCGAGATCACGCCACTGCACTCCAGCCTGGGCGACAGAGCGAGACTCTGTCTCAAAAAAAAAAAAAAAAAAAAGAAATACTTCGGCCGTGCACAGTGACTTACACCTATAATCCTAGCACTTTGGAAGGCCAAGGCGGGCAGATCACAAGGTCAGGAGTTCAAAACCAGCCTGGTCAATATAGTGAAACCCCGTCTCTACTAAAAGTACTAAAATTAGCCGAGTGTGGTAGGTGCCTGTAGTCCCAGCTACTTGGGAGGCTGAGGCAGGAGAATTGCTTGAACCCTGGAGGCGGAGGTGGCAGTGAGCTGAGATCACACCACTGCACTCCAGCCTGGGTGACAGAGCAAGACTGCACCCTGCCCCCCAACTCCACAAAAAAGAAAAACTTCATAAATATGACTGAGTGATTGTGGGATGTAGTTTATATAGCCATTTCCCTCCCATTGGACTGTAAGGTTGTTTACAATTTTTTTGCTATAATAAATAACCATTGTATGTTCTTATGCATAAATAAAATTTTTAACTAATATACTTTATTTATTTATTTTTGAGTCTCACCCTGTCACAAAGGCTGGAGTGCAATGGCACAATTTCGGCTCACTGCAACCTCTGCCCCCCAGGTTCAAGTGATTCTCCTGCCTCAGCCTCCTGAGTATCTGGGATTACAGGTGGCCGCCACCACGCCCGGCTAATTTTTGTATTTTTAGTAGAGACGGGGTTTCACCATGTTGGCCAGCCTGGTCTGGAACTCCTGACCTCGTGATCTGCCCACCTCGGCCTCCTAAAGTGCTGGGATTACAAGCGTGAGCCACTGCACGTGGCCTATACTTTATTTTTTAGAGCAGATTTGGGCTCACAGCAAAGTGGAACTGCGAAAGTACAGAGTTCCCATATAATTCCTATCCCCACACATGCACAGCCTCCCTCACTATTGACACCCTGCACCCTAGTGATATATTTGTTACAGGTGATGAACCTGCGTTTACATATTATCACCGAAAGGCCAGCATTTATCTTAGGGTTCACTTTTGGTGTTGTCCATTCTTTGTTTTTTGTTGTTGTTGTTGTTTTTTGTTTTTTGTTTTGAGATGGAATTTCGCTCTTGTTGCTGAGGCTGGAGTGCAATGGCGCGATCTCGGCTCACCACAACCTCCGCCTCCCAGGTTCAAGCAATTCTCCTGCCTCAGCCTCCCGAGTAGCTGGGATTACAGGCATGCACCACCACGCCCAGCTAATTTTGTATTTTTAGTAGAGATGGGGTTTCTCCATGTTGAGGCTGGTCTTGAACTCCTGACCTCAGGTGATCTGCCCGCCTCGGCCTCCCAAAGTGTTGGGATTACAGGCGTGAGCCACCACGCCCGGCCCATTCTTTGGTTTTTGACAAACATATGGCATGTATCCACCATTGTAGTAATGTACAGAATACTTTCAGTACCCTAAAAAGCCTCTGTGCTCTGCTTGTTCATCTCATGCTTTCCCCTAATTCCTAGGAACCACTGGTCTTTTTGCTACCTCCCTAGCTTGGCCTTTTCCAGAATTGACATTCTACAGTCATGCATCACTTAATGAGGGGTGTATGTTCTGATAAATGAGTTGTCAGGTGATTTTGTCGTTGTGTGAACATCATGGAGTGTATTTACACAAACCTAGATGGAATAGCCTACTACACACCTAGGCTATGTGGAATATCCTATTGCTCTTAAGCTACAGACCTGTATAGCAGGTTACTGTACTGAATTCTGTAGACAACTGTAACACAATGGCAAGTATTTGTCTATCTAAAGGTGGAAAAGGTGGTGTAATAATAAGGTAATCTCATGGGACCACCGTCATATATGCAGTCCATTATTGACTGAAAACTGCGTGGCATATGACTGTATTTGGAGTCATCTAGTATGTAGCCTTTTCAGATTGGCGTTCTTCACTAAGTAATATCCATTTAAGTTTTCTCTAGGTCTTTTCATGGCTTGATAGCTCATTTCTTTTTTCTTCTTTTTTTTTTTTTTTTTAGACAAGAGTCTCACTCTGTCACCCAGGCTGGAGTGCAGTGGCATGATCTTGGTTCACTGCAACCTCCATCTTCCAGGTTCAAGTGATTCTCCTGCCTCAGCCTCCCAAGTAGCTGGGACTACAGGCATGTGCCACCACATCTGGCTAATTTTTTTTTTTTTTTTTGAGATGGAGTCTCGCTTTGTCACCCAGGTTGGAGTGCAGTGGCACGATCTCGGCTCACTGAAACCTCTGCCTCCTGGGTTCAAGCGATTCTCCTGCCTCAGCCTCCCAAGTAGTTGGAATTACGGGCACCCACCACCACTCCCAGCTAATTTTTTGTATTTTTAGTAGAGACAGGGTTTCACTATGTTGGCCAGGCTGATCTCAAACTCCTGACCTCATGATGGTGAACCACTGCCACCAGCCAGCTTTTTTTTTTTTTTTTTTTTTTTTTTTTGAGACGGAGTCTAGCTCTGTTGCCCAGGCTGGAGTGCAGTGGCCAGATCTCAGCTCACTGCAAGCCCCGCCTCCCGGGTTCACGCCATTCTCCTGCTTCAGCCTCCCGAGTAGCTGGGAGTACAGGCGCCCGCCACCTCGCCCGGCTAATTTTTTTTGTATTTTTAGTAGAGACGGGGTTTCACCGTGTTAGCCAGGATGGTCTCGATCTCCTGAACTCGTGATCCGCCCGTCTCGGCCTCCCAAAGTGCTGGGATTACAGGCTTGAGCCACCGCGCCCGGCCCCAGCCAGCTTTTTTTTTGGAGGCCGAGGTGGGCGGATCATCTGAGGTCAGAAGTTCAAGACCAGCCTGGCCAAATGGTGAAACCCTGTCTCTACTGAAAATACAAAAATTAGCTGGGGGTGGTGGCACCTGCCTGTAATCCAGTTACTCTGGAGGCTGAGGCAGGAGAACTGCTTGAACCCAGGAGGCAGAGGTTGCAGTGAGTTGAGATGGCACCACTGCACTCCAGCCTGGGTGAAGAGCAAGACTCCATCTCAAAAAAAAAAAAAAAAAAAGAAGACATGAGCTTAACAAATACATGGAAAAATGTTCAACATCACTATCATTATCATCAGGGAAATCCGAATAAAACCACAATGAGGTATCATCTATGCTGTGAGGATGAGGAGAAAAGGGATCTCATAGACTGTTGGGAATATAAACTATTGCAGCCACTATAGCAAACATTATGGAGTTTCCTCAAAAAACTATGAATCAGGCCAGGTATGGTGGTTTCCACCTATAATCCCAGAGCTTTGGGAGGCCAAGGTGTGGAGATCACTTGGAGCCAAGAGTTCAAGACCAACACATCAAGACTCTGTCTCTACAAAACATTCTTAAAAATTAGCCACGCATGATATAGTTTGCCTATAGTCTTTGTTACTTAGGGGCTTAGGTGTGAGGATGGCCTGAGCCTAGGAGTTCAATGCTACAGAGAGCTATGATTATATGACTGCACTCTAGCCTGGGTGACACAGTGAGACCCCATCTTTAAAAACAAAAACAAGGCTGGGCACAGAGGCTCATGCTTGTAACCTTAGCACTTTGGGAGGCTGAGATAGTAGGATTGCTTGAGCCTGGGAGGACGAGATTGCAGTGAGCCATGATTGTGCCACCGTACTCCAGCCTAGGTGACAGAGTGAGACCCTGTCCCAAGATAGATAAAATATTGCTGGGCATGGTGGCTCATCCCTGTAATCCCAGCTTTTTGGGAGGCCGAGGCCAGCAGATCACGAGGTCAGGAGTTTGAGACCAGCCTGGCCGACCTGGTGAAACCCCGTCTCTACTAAAAACACAAAAATTGCCGGGTGTGGTGGTGCATGCCTGTAATCCCAGCTACTTGGGAGGCTGAGGCAGGAGAATTGTTTGAACCCGGGAGGCGGAGGTTGCAGTGAGTCGAGATTGCGCCACAGCACTCCAGCCTGGGTGACAGAGCAAGACTGTGTCTCAAAAAAAAAAAAAAAAAAAAAAGTTAGATAAAATAAAATAAAACCGGCTGGGTGTGGTGGCTCATACCTGTAATCCCAGCACTTTGGGGGCTGAGGCAGGCGGATCACTTGAGGTCAGGAGTTCGAGACCCGCCTGCCCAACATGGTAAAACCCTGTCTCTACTAAAAATGCAAAATTAGCCGGGTATGGTGGCAGGGACCTGTAATTCCAGCTACTTGGGAGGCTGAGGCAGGAGAATCTCTTGAACCCAGGAGGTAGAGGTTGCAATGAGCTGAGATCGTGCCACTGCACTCCAGCCTGGGCGACAGCGAGACTCCTTCTCAAAAAATAAAAAATAAAATAAATAAAACAAAAAAACTGCAAATCAAACTACCATATGATCCAGCATTCCCACTACTGGGCATTTATCCAAAAGAAAGGAAATCAGTATATTGAAGAGACAGCCACACCTCCATGTTTACTGCAGCACTATTGACAACAGTCAAGATATCGAATCAACCTTGGTGTCCAACAGCAGATGAATGGATGAAGAAAGTATGGCACATATACACAATGGAATTCTTTTCAGCCATAAAAAGAATGAAATCCTGTCTTTTGTGTCACCATGGATGAAACTGAGGGCATTATGTGAAGTCAGATGAACCAGGAATAGAAAGTTAAACATGTTCTCACTCACATGTGGAAACTTTAAAAAGCTGATGTCATAGAAGGAAAAAGTAGAACAGAAAATACTAGAGGATGGGAAGGGGAGGGGAAAGGAGGCATAGGAAGAGATTTGTTAAAGGTTACAAAATTATATCTACATAGGAGGAATAAGTTCCAGTGTTCTATACCACTGTTGGATGACTACAGTTAAGAATAATAATACATAGTTTCAAACAGCTAGGTGGAGGATAATGAATGCTCCCAAAACAAAATGATGAATGTTTGAGATGATAGATATGCTAATTACTCTGATCACTGTACATTATATGTATTGAAACATCACTATGTACCCCATAAATATGTACAATTATTATGTGTCAATTAAAAAATAAAATTATACTACATTAAAAAGAAACAAATTAGTGCATCCAGACAATGGAATATTATTCTGTGGTAAAAAGAAATGAGGTATCGGCTGAGCTATGTACCTGAACGGGGCTGGGCACAGTGGCTCATGCCTGTAATCCCAGCACTTTGGGAGACTGAGGAAGGTGGATCACCTGAGGTCAGGAGTTCGAGACCAGCCTGGCCAACATGGTGAAACCTCGTCTCTACTAAAAATACAAAAATTAGCCGGGTGTGGTGGCACACGCCTGTAGCCCCAGCTACTTGGGAGGCTGAGGCAGGAGAATCACTTGAACCCGGGAGGCAGAGGTTGCAGTGAGCCAAGATCTCCATTGCACTCCAGTCTGGGCAACAAGAGCGAAACTCCGTCTGGAAAAAAAAAAAAAAATGTTTTCCCAGCACCATTTGTTGAAGAGACTATCCTTTCCCCAGTAAGTGTTCTTGGCACCTTTGTCAAAAATCAGTTGGCTAAGGCAGGGGCAGTGGCGCACGCCTGTAATCCCAGCACTTTGGGTGACTGAGGCAGGAGGATCACCTGAGGTCAGGGGTTCAAAACCAGTCTGGCCAACATGGTGAAACTCCGACTCTACTAAAAATACAAAACTTAGTCGGGCATGGTGGCAGCCTCCTGTAGTCCCAGCTACCCTGGAGGCTGAGGCAGGAGAATCACTTGAACTCCAGAGGCAGAGGTGCAGGGAGCCGAGATCTCGCCACTGCACTCCAGCCTGGGTGACAGAGCAAGACTCTGTCTCAAAAAAAAAAAAAAAAAAAAAAAAAAAAAATCAGTTGGCTATAGATTCATGGACTAATTTCTGGGTTTCCTATTATTTTCCATTGGTTTATATGTCTGTTTCTATGTCACTACCATGCTATTTTAGTTACTACAGCTTTGCGGTATATTTTGGTATATTTTGAAGACTGTAGTAGTGTGATGCCTTTCAGCTTTGTTCTTTTTGCTCAGGATTGCTTTGCCTATTTGGAGTCTTTGTGGTTTCTTATGAGTTTTAGGATTTTTTTTTTTTCTATTTCTGTGAAGAATATACTGACATGTTGATAGATATTACAGTGAATCTGTAGATTGCTTTTGGTAATACGATCATTTTAACAATATTAATTCTTCCAATTCATGAACATGGGCTGTCTTTCCATTTGTATCATCTTCAATTTCTTTCATCAGTGTTTTGTAGTTTTCCTTGTAGAAGTCTTTCACCTCCTTGGTAAAATTTATTCGTAGGTTTTTTTTTTTTTTGGAGCTATCATAATTAAATTGCATTCTTGATTTCTTTTTCAACTAGTTCATTGTGCATGTATAGAAACACCACTGAGTTTTGTATGTTGATTTTGTATCCTGCAACTTTACTGAATTTGTTTATCATTTTTTTGGTAGTCTTTAGCTTTTTCTATGTATAAGTTCATGTCATCTGCAAACAGGAACAATTTGACTTCCTTCTTTTCCAATTTATAAATCCTTTATATTTTTCTCTTGCCTAATTGCTCTGGCTTGGTATCCATTCACCTACTGAAGGACAACTTGGGCCTCAAAGTTTTGACAATTATGAATAAAGCCACTATCAACATCTGTGTGCAGGTTTTTGGGTGGACGTGTTTTCTGTTCGTTTGGGCAGATAACAAGGAGTATAATTGCTGGGTTGTATAATAGTACTTTTAGTTATATAAGAAACTGTTAAATTGTCTTCCAAAGTGAATATACCATTTTGTATTCCCACCAGCAATGAATGAGAGTTTTTGTTGCTTCACATTCTCACCAGCATGATGTGCCAATGTTTGGTATCTCAGTCATTCTAATAGGTGCATAGTGGTACATCATTATTGTTTTAATTTGCAATTCTCTAATGACATATGATTTAGAACACCTGTACATATGCTTACTTGCCATCTGTAGATGTTTGGTGAGGTATCAGCCCAGTTCTTCTGCCCACTTTCTAATCAGGTTGTTTTTTTTTTGTTTTGTTTTGTTTTGTTTTTTTGAGACGGAGTTTCACTCTTGTCGCCCAGGCTAGAGTACAATGGCGCAATCTTGTTCACTGCAACCTCCGCCTCCCAAGTTCAAGAGATTCTCCTGCCTCAGTCTCTCTAGTAGCTTTTAATATACCAAAGACCACACCTAGCTAATTTGTGTATTTTTAGTAAAGACAGGGTTTCACCATGTTGGCCAGGCTGATCTTGAACTCCTGACCTCAGGTGATCCACCCGCCTTAGCCTCCCGAAGTCTTGGGATTACAGGCATGAGCCACAGTGCCCAGGTTGTTTGTTTTCTTATTGTTGAGATTTTAAGAGTGTTTTGCATGTTTCGAATAACAATCCTTTATCAGATGTGATGTTTGCAACTATTTGCCCCTAGTCTGTGGCTTGTCTTCTCATTCTTTTGACATTGCCTTTTGTGGAGCAGAGGTTTTCAATTTTAATGAAGTTCAGCTTTTCAATTATTTTTTCATAAATCATGCCTTTGGTGTTATAGCTAAAAAGCCATCTCCCATGAGGCCAAGAGGCCATGGTCATGTTAGCCCAGCTGCAAGGCTGGCCATCAGTTGTAGGAAATCAGTATTCCTTTAGGGACAGTATTGCGAATACATTTAGAAAAAAGGAAAATGATCCAGCAGTTAAAATTCAGAGCTGGTTTACAGGATATTGACATGTTCAGGCATACATTAGGCATTTACACAGAATTGTAATAACTATTCAAAAATGGAGTATTTAGGCAGACAACATTATTAACTAATTGTGAAGGCAGCATATTATACTGTGAAGATGAATCTCTGTAATGCAGTGGCTATCAGGATTGAGAGAAGATGGTGAGGGGCTATAAGAATGAGAAATACTGTTGTTATTATTATTATTATTACTATTATTATTATTTGAGACAGAGTTTTACTCTTGTTGCCCACCCAGGTTGGAGTGCAATGGCGCGATCTCAGCTCACCACAACCTCCACCTCCCAGGTTCAAGCAATTCTCCTGCCTCAGCCTCTTGAGTAGCTGGGGTTACAGGCATGCACCACCACGCCTGGCTATTTTAGTTCAGATGGGGTTTCTCCATGTTGGTCTGGCTGGTCTCGAACTCCTGATCTCAGGTGATCCACCTGCCTTGGCCTCCCAAAGTGCTGGGATTACAGGCATGAGCCACCTCACCTGGCCTGTTTTAATTATTTTTATCTGAAGTTGTACCTGAGAACTGTTTGAGGAACCAGTGATGCAATTTAGGGAGGCACTAGAGGAGTTTGCAGAGATAAAAAAGAGAGAAGAGAACAAAGCTAAGCTCAAAAAGGAAGGGAAGAAAAGAGATCACCAAGTGTAAAAGATGCATTTTCTCCTCAGCACAAAGCAGATTCCAGGTGTATATAATTCACCATTCAGAAAAAAAACAAAAAAAAACAACAAAAAAAATGCGGCCTGGCACGCTAGCTCACGCCTGTAATCCCAGCATTTGGGAGGCCAAGGCAGGAGGATCACTTGAGCCCAATAGTTCGAGACCAGTCTGGGCAACATACCAAGACCCTCTTTCTATTAAAAAAAAAAAAGTTAGAGGCCGGGCGCAGTGGCTCACACCTGTAATCCCAGCACTTTTGGAGGCCGAGGTGGGCAGATCACGAGGTCAGGAGTTCGAGACCAGCCTGGCCAACATGGTGAAACCTCGTCTCTACTAAAAATACAAAAATTAGCCGGGCGTGGTGGCATGCGCCTGTAGTCCCAGCTACTTGGGAGGCTGAGGTAGAAGAATCACTTGAACCTGGCAGGTGGAGGTTGCAGGGAGCTGAGATTGTGCCACTGCAGTCCAGCCTGGGTGACAGAGTGAGACTGTGTCTCAAAAAAAAAAAAAAAAAAAAAAAATTAGCTGAGTATGGTGGTACACACCTGTAGTCCCAGCTACTTGGGAGACCGAGGCTGGAGGATCACTTGAGCCACTGGCAGTCTGAGCGACAAAAAAAGACTCTGCCTCAAATACACACACACACACACACACACACACAGAAAAAAGCCTGGCCTGTGGGAAAGACTCTGCCTCAAATACACACACACACACACACACACACAGAAAAAAGCCTGGCCTGTGGGAAAGACTCTGCCTCAAATACACACACACACACACACACACACACACACACACACACACACACACACACACACAGAAAAAAGCCTGGCCTGTGGGAATTGTGGTTACAGAAGGCAAAGCTTTTAATATACCAAAGACCTAAAGTTAAGCAGAAGTACTCCACAAGCCTTACCAATTGGCTAGCTTGTATAAGCACCCAGTCTTTTCTCTCTCCTTTTTTTTTTTTTTTTTTTTTAAATTTAGACAGAGTTTCGTTGTTTTTTCCCCAGGCTGGAATGCAATGGCACCATCTCGGCTCACCGCAACCTCCACCTCCCGGGTTCAAGTGATTCTCCTGCCTCAGCCTCCCAAGTAGCTGGGATTACAGGCATGCGCCACCACACCTGGCTAATTTTTTTGTAGTTTTAGTAGAGACGGGGTTTCTCCATGTTGGTCAGGCTGGTCTTAAACTCCCGACCTCAGGGGTTCCGCCGTCCTCGGCCTCTCAAAGTGCTGGGATTACAGACGTGAGCCACCGTGCCCGGCCAAGCACCCAGTCTTTTCTGAAGTGCTGCTACCTCTCAATAGAAGCAATATCGGGGTCCTTCCAAAGTATCACTGAAGTATTAGGACAATGCCATAAGCCTTTGGAGCCAATGTTACAGGCACCAGAACCAATCAGTGAGTTAAAGTTAAAGTGAGGAGTTCAAAAGAGAGGAATGAGTGCGAAATGTAATTGACAATATGTTTTTGCCATTTTCTTCCTACTGTAAAAATAAAAGTACATCCCATTAATCCAGAGTTAATTAATATCCAGAGCTGGTTTACAGGATATGTTACAGGACATGTTCCAGCATACATTAGGAATTTACACAGAATAGTAAAATAGTAATGACTATTCAAAAATGGGGTAGTTATTGGCCGAGTGCGGTGGCTCACGCCTGTAATCCCAGCACTATGGGAGGCCGAGACGGGTGGATCACGAGGTCAGGAGATCGAGACCATCCTGGCTAACACGGTGAAACCCCGTCTCTTCTAAAAATACAAAAAAAATTAGCCGGGTGTGGTGGCGGGCGCCTGTAGTCCCAGCTACTCTGGCGGTTGAGGTAGGAAAATGGCGTGAACCCTTGAGGTGGAGCTTGCAGTGAGCTAGATCACGCCACTGCACTCCAGCCTGGGCGACTGAGCGAGACTCCGTCTCAAAAATAAATAAATAAATAAAATAAAATAATGGGGTAGTTATTTAGGCAGACAGCATTATCAACTAATTGTGAAGGTAGTGTATTATACTATGAAGATGAATCTCTACAATGCAATGGCTATCAGGATGGCATTAATCATGCAATTATGGGCCTGATTCTTATGGAGAACATTTCCAAAGTGAAAATCCTCAGAAATAGATCTGTGACAAGGAACAAGACAAGGATGGCCATTCTCACCACTTCTATTCAATATGGTTTTGGAGGTCCTTGCTAGAGCAACTGCTTAAGACAAATAAATGGCATCCAAATTGGAAAAGAAGTAACATTGAATCTGCAGATGACATGATCATATATTAAGAGAAACCCCAAAGACTCCACCAAAAATCTGTTAGAACTAATAAATGTAGTAAAGTTATGGAATACAAAATCATCATACCAAAAGAAGTAACATTTCTATACACTAACAACAAACTATCCCCCAAAAAAATAAAAAAAATCCCATTTATAATAGCATCAACAAAAATAATATATTTAGGAATAAATTTAATCAAGGAGGTAAAGGACTTGTACATAGAAAACTGTAAAATATTGATGAAATAAATTAAAGAAGACACAAATAAATGGAATGATATTCTGTGTTCACGAATTAGAAGAATTAATATGTTTAAATGACCATATTACCTGAAGTTTCCTACAGAGCAATGCAATCTCCATCAAAATTCTAATGACATTTTTTACAGAAATAGAAAAAACAATCCTAAAATTCATATGAAACCACAAAAGATCATGAATAGCCCAAACAATCAAGCAAAAAGAACAAAGCTGGAGGCATCTCACTACCTAAATTCCAAATATACTGTAAAGCTATAGCAATCAAAATAGCATGGTACTGATAAAACAATAGACATATAGACCAATGGAACAGAATAGAGAACCCAGAAGTAAATCCACACATTTATGGTCAATTGATCTTAAACAGAGGTGGCATGTATGCACACTGGGGATAGGACAATCTCTTCAATAAATCATTTTGGGAAAACTGCATATCATGCAGAAGAGTGAAATTGGACCTTTATATTAGACCAACTCAAAGTAGATTAAAGACTTAAACTGGCCAGGTGTGGTGGCTCAAGCCTGTAATCCCAGCACTCTGGGAGGCCGAAGCAGGTGGATCACCTAAGGTCAGGAGTCCGAGACCAGCCTGACCAACATGGTGAAATCCTGTCTCTACTAAAAATACACAAAATTAGCTGGGCGTGGTGGTGGACACCTGTAATTCCAGCTGCTCCGGAGGCTGAGATAGGAGAATCTCTTGAACCGTGAACTGGGGAGGGGGATGTTGCAGTGAGCCGAGATCACGCCATTGCACTCCAGCCTGGGCAACAAGAACGAAACTCCATCTCAAAAAAAAAAAAAAAAAAAAAAAAAAAAAAACTTAAACTGAGACTTGAAACTGTAAAACTACTAGAAGAAAACTTAGGGAGAAAGCTTATTGACATTTGCCCGGGCAATGATTTTTTTGAATATGGCACCATAATGACATAGGACAGGCAATAAAAATAAAAATGGATAAATGGGATTGCATCAAACTAAAACTCTGCATAGCAGAGAAAACAATCAACAGAGTGAAGAAACAACCTACAGAATGTGAGAAAATATTTGCAAACCACACATTTCATAAGAAGTTAATATTCAAAATATATAAGGAACTTATATAACTCAATAGCAAGAAAACAAATAACCTGATTAAAAAATGAGCAAAGGTCAGTTGAGAGAGGAAGAGAAAAACAAAATGAGTAAAGGACTTTAATAGACCTTTCTCAAAAGAAGATATGCGCATGACTGACCTGTACATGAAAAGGTACTTAACATCATTAATCATCAGAGAAATGCAAATTAAAATCACAATGAGGTATCGCCTCACACCTGTTAGAATGGCTACTATCAAACAGACAAAAGATAAACATTGACAAGGGTGTGGAGAAAAGGGAAGGCCTGCACACATTCCCCTTAGTGGGAATGTAAATTAGTATAGCTACTATAAAGGAAAGTATGGAGATTCCTCGAAAACTTAAAAACAGCAACTACCCGCCGAGAGTGGTGGCTCATGCCTGTAATCCCAACACTTTGAGAGGCCAAGGCAGGCAGATCACCTGAGGTCAGGAGTTTGAGACCAGCCTGGCCAACATGGTGAAACCCCATCTCTACTAAAAATACAAAAAATTAGCCATGTGTAGTGGTGGACGCCTGTAATCCCAGCTACTCAGGAGGCTGAGACAGGAGAATCACTTGAACCCAGTGGGCAGAGGTTGCAGTGAGCAGAGATCATGCCATTGCACTCCAGCCTGGGCAACAAGAGTGAAATTCTGTCTCAAACAAACAAACAAACAAAACAGAACTACCATATGATCCAGCACTCCCACTTCTGGGAGTGATATATCCAAAGGAAATCAAATATGTAGGTCTAAGAGATATTTGCACTTCTATGTTCATAGCAGTGTTATTCCCAATCGCCAAGATGTACAATCAACCTAAATATCCATTGAATGATGAATAAAGAAAATGTGATTTATATATAATGGAATCATATTCAGCCTTAAAAAAGAAAGAAATCCTGCCATTTGTGATAATATGGATGAATATTGAGGATGTTATGCTAAATGAAATGTCAGGCACAGAAAAACAAATATTGCATAATTCATTTATATGTGAAATCTAAAAAAGTCAAACTCTTGGAAGTAGAGAGTAGAATGGTGGTTGCCAGGGGATTGGTGGGAGGGGAGAATGGGGAATGTTGGTCGAAGGGTACAGTTTCAGTTTGATAGGATAAATAGATTCAGAGATCTATTGTATAGCATGGTGGTTTGTTTATTTTTAGTTTTAATTTTTTGAGACAGGGTCTCACTTTGTCACCCAGGCTGGAGTGCAGTGGTGTGATCTCAGCTCATGTAGCCACAACCTCCCAGGCTCAAGTGATCCTTCTACCTGAGCTTCCCGTAGCTTCCTAGCGGGGACCACAGGCAGGCACCACCATACCCAGCTACTTTTTATATTTTTTGTAGAGATGCAGTTTCACCATGTTGCCCAAGCTGGTCTTGAATTTCTAGGCTCAAGCAGTCTGTCTGCCTTGGCCTCCCAAAGTGCTGGAATTATAGGTGTGAGCCACCTCACCTGGCCACATGGTGATTATAGTTAATAATGATATTTGTATACTTGAAAATTGCTAAGAGTATAGCTCTTAAATGGTTTTACCACAAAAAATTATAACTATGTTATGGATATGTTAATTAGCATGATGGTGGTAATAATTTCATTATATATATATAAAATCATGTTATATACGATTAACATATACCTGTTTTTTTTTTGAGACAGAGTCTTACTCTGTTGCCCAGGTTGGAGTGCAATGGCATGATCTCGGCTCACTGCAACCTCCTGGGCTCAAGCGATTCTCCTACCTCAGCCTCCCGAGTAGCTGGGATTACAGGCGCCCACCACCATGCCCGGCTAATTTTTGTATTTTTAGTAGAGACAGGGTTTTGCCATGTTGACCAGGCTGGTCTTGAACTCCTGACCTCAGGTGATCTGTCTGCCTTGGCCTCCCAAAGTGCTAGGATTACAGGTATGAGCCACTGCACCCGGCCAACATATACCTTTTTATTTGTCAATTATACCTCAGTCAAGCTGAGTGATGAAGTCATCACTCTACCCAAGGTCATCTAGATTTTTATCTGTGCTATCTTTTAGGAGTTTTGTAGTTTTGTATTTTACATTTAGGTCTATGATCCATTTTTAGTTGACCTTAGTGAAGAGCATAAGATCTGTATCTGGATTCTCTTTTTTTTTGCATGTGGATGTCCAGTTGTTCCAGCACCATTTGTTGAAAAGGCTATCTTCACTTCATTGTGTTGCCTTTGCTCCTTTGTCAAAGATCACTTGACTGTATTTCTATGGGTCTATTTCTGGGTGCTCAGTTCTGTTCCATTGATCTCTGTGTCAAGGCTTTTGCCAATACCACACTGTTGTGATTACTGTTGCTTTATATTAAGTCTCGAAGTCAGGTGGTGTCAGCCCTCCGTCTTTGTTCTTTTCCTGTAATATTATGTTGGCTACTCTGGGTCTTTTACTTCTCAATATAAACTTTAGAATCAGTTTGTCAATATCTACAAAATAAATTGCTGAGGTTTTAAGTGGGATTGCATTGAATCTCTAAATCAGCTTGGGAAGAATTGACATTTTGACAATATTGAGTCTTCTCTATTGATTTAATTCTGCTTTGATATCTTTCATCAGAGTTTTCTAGTTTTCCATATATAGACCTTGTACATATTTTGTTAGTTTTAAACTTATTTCATTTTAGGGGTTCTAATATACATGGTAATGTGTTTTTCATTTCAAATTCCACTTGTTCATTGCTAGTATATAGGAAATGATTGACTTTTTTTCTTTTTTTTTTTTTTCTTTTTTTTTTTTGATATGGAGTCTCACTCTGTTGCCCAGGCTGGAGTACAGTGGCACAATCTCAGCTCACCGCAACCTCCGCCTCCCGGGCTCAAGCGATTCTCCTGCCTCAGCATCCCAAGCAGCTGGGACTATAGGTGCCCACCACCTGTATATGTGCTGGATCAAAATTAGCCCACGCCCAGCTAATTTTTATATTTTTAGTAGAGACAGGGTTTCTTCATGTTGGTCAGGTTGGCCTCGAACTTCTGACCTCAGGTGATCCACCCGCCTCAGCCTCCCAAAATGCTGGGATTGCAGGCATAAGCCACCATACCCGGTCATGATTGACTTTTTTAAAGAGATGGGGTCTCACTATGCTGTCCAGGCTGACCTCAAACTTCTGGGCTGAAGCAATCCTCCTGCCTCAGCCTTTTGGGTAGCTGGGACTACAGGTGTGTGCTACTGTGCCTGGTTTTGACTTTTATACATTAACTTTATATCCTTGGCCGGGCACAGTGGCTCAGGCCTATAATCCCAGCACTTTGGGAGGCGGAGGTGGGCAGATTGCCTGAGCTTAGGAGTTCGAGACCAACCTGGGCAACATGGTGAAACCCCATCTCTACTAAAAATACAAAAATTGGCCAGGCATGGTGGCATGTGCCTGTAATCTCAGCTACTTCGGAGGCTGGGGCACAAGAATCTCATGAACCCCAGAGGCAGAGGTTGCAGTGAGCCAAGAATGCGCCACTGCACTCCAGCCTGGGTGAAAGAGCAGACCCAGTCTCAATAAATAAATAAATAAATAGGCTGGGCACGGTGGCTCACAGCCGGGCGTGGTGGCTCACACCTGTAATCCCAGCACTTTGGGAGGCTGAGGCAGGTGGATCACGAGGTCAGGAGTTCGAAACCAGCCTGGCCAATATAATGAAACTCTACTAAAAATACAAAAATTAGGCAGGCGTGGTGGTGGGTGCCTGTAATCCCAGCTACTCGGGAGGCTGACGCAGAGAATTGCTTGAACTGGGGAGGCGGAGGTTGCAGTGAGCTGAGATTGCACCACTGCACTCCAGCCTGGGCGATAGAGGGAGACTCCATCTCAAAAAAGTAAATAAAATAAGTAAATAAATAAATAAAAATTGGGCCGGGCGCGGTGGCTCAAGCCTGTAATCCCAGCACTTTGGGAGGCCGAGACGGGCGGATCACGAGGTCAGGAGATCGAGACCATCCTGGCTAACACGGTGAAACCCCGTCTCTACTAAAAAATACAGAAAACTAGCCGGGCGCGGTGGCGGGCGCCTGTAGTCCCAACTACTCGGGAGGCTGAGGCAGGAGAATGGCGTGAACCCGGGAGGCGGAGCTTGCAGTGAGCTGAGATCTGGCCACTGCACTCCAGCCTGGGCGACAGAGCGAGACTCCGTCTCAAAAAAAAAAAAAAAATAAAAATAAAAATAAAAATAAAAATTTTATATCCTGCAACTTACTATAATTGCTTATTAGTCACAGAAGGATTTTTTTGGTCTATTCTTTTGGATTTCTACATAAATAATAATTTTATCTTCAAACAAAGATAATTTTATTTCTTCCTTCCCCATCTTACGCTTTTTATTTTCTCTTCTTATTGCATTAGCTAGGACTTGCAGTACAATGTTGAAAGAAAGTGGTGAGAGAAAACATCCTTCCCTTGTTCCTGGTCTTTGCGGGAAAGCTTCTAGTTTCCCACCATTGAGTATGATGTTAGCTGTAGGTTTTTTGCAGATGTTCTTTATCAAGTTGAGAAAGTTCCCCTTTATTCCTAATTTGGTGAGTTTTTATCATGAATGGATGTTCAATTTCATCAGTGCTTTTTCTGCATCTCTTGATGTGATCATGTGATTTTTCTTTTTCAGCCTATTGATGTGGTGGATTACATTAATTGATTTTCAGATGTTGAACCAGCTTTGCATACCTGAGCTATATCCCACTTCCTCATAGTGTGTAATTTTTTTATACATAGTAAGATAAAATTTGCTTATATTTTGTTGAGGATTCTTGTATCTGTGTTTATAGGAGATATTGGTCTATAGTTTTCTTTTCTTCTAACATTTGTGTCTGCCATTGATATTAGGATAATGCTGGCCTTATAGAATGAGTTAAGAAGGATTTCCTCTGCCTTTGTCTTCTGAAAGAGATTGTAGAGAATTTGTATAATTTCTTCCTTAAATGTTTGCTAGAATTTTCCAGTAAGGCCAGGTGCAGTGGCTTACTCCTCTAATCCCAGCACTTTGGGAGGCCAAGGTTGGACATTCACCTGAGGTCAGTAGTTCGAGACCAGCCTGGCCAACATGGTAAAACCCCGTCTCAACTAAAAGTACAAGAATTAGCCAGGAGTGGTGGCAGGTGCCTATAGTCACAGCTATTCAGGAGGCTGAGGCAGGAGGATCACTTGAACCTGGGAGACAGAGGTTGCAGTGAGCTCAGATTGTGCCACCGCACTCTAGTCTGGGCAACAGAGCGATACTCTGTCTCAAAGCAAAAAAAAAAAAAAAAAATTCCAGTAAACCTATCTGAGCCTGATGCTTTCTGTTTTTATGATTTGTTTTTTAAGATAGAGGATTAGAGAGGGTTCTGGTCAAAGGTTTGATATTGTGTGTGTGTGTGTGTGTGTGTGTGTGTATGTGTGTGTGTTTGATTTTGAAAGCAGCATATGTTCGTTGTTAAATAAACAAACTGTGTAGAAATATACCAAGTAAAGAAGTGAAAGTTGGCTGGGCACAGTGGCTCACACCTGTAATGCCAGCACTCTAGGGGGCTGAGGCAGGGGGATCACTTGAGACCAGGAGTCAGTGGCCAGCCTGGGCAACATGGCAAGACCCTGGCTCTATTAAAAAAAAAAAAAGTAAAAGTTTCTCAACACCCGCTTTCCCCAGACAGACTCCACAGGAGTGATCACTATTAAGGATTTGCTATGGAATTTTTTTCAAACATTTCCTATGCCTGGTTTGAAGATAGATAGATAGATAGATCGATAGATCGATAGAGAGATTTTTTCCTTGTCTGACAACGGAAGATATTTGGAATATTTTTTAAAGCCTTGATACGTTGCTTTCCAAAAGACCTATAACAAGTCAGGATCTTTTTTTCTTTTTCTTTTTTTTTCTTTTTTTTTTTTTTTGATACGGAGTTTTGCTCTTATTGCCCAGGCTGGAGTGGATGGTGTGATCTTGGCCCACCGCAACCTCTGCCTCCTGGGTTCAAACGATTCTCCTGCCTCAGCCTCTCAAGTAGCTGGGATTACAGGCATGTGCCACCACACCCAGCTAATTTTGTATTTTTAATAGAGACAGGGTTTCTCCATGTTGGTCAGGTTGGTCTTCAACTCCTGACTTCAGGTAATCCGCCTACCTTGGCCTCCCAAAGTGCTAGGATTACAGGCGTGAGCCACCCTGCCTGGCCGGGGTCATTTTTAGTAGGAGTGAGATTTAAATTTTTTTCACTTTTTCCTAAGTATAGAAATGCAACATGTCTTTGTAGAAAATAAATCGTATTTTTAAAGAAAGGATTTAAAATCACCCCTAACCATCTGTATAGAGATGACCAATAGTAATATTTTAGAGTATTTCTCTCTGGGTGTAAAACAGGGGCACAAGTCATAGCTGTCATGAAACAAGCACAGGACGCCAGATCAGTAGATAGAACACATCAGCACCACACTTCCCCCAACACCTCCTCACCCATGTTTTGTATTTTATTTTAATGTGGTAGGAATCCTCTTTTCAACTCAGGTATTTTTTAAGGGTTTGTTGTTGTTTTGTTGTTGTTATTGTTGAGACAAGAGTTTCGCTCTTGTCACCCAGGCTGGAGCGCAGTGGCCGGATCTCAGCGCACTGCAAGCTCCGCCTCCTGGGTTCACGCCATTCTCCTGCCTCAGCCTCCCGAGTAGCTGGGACTACAGGCGCCCGCCATCACGCTCGGCTAATTTTTTTGTATTTTTAGTAGAGACGGGGTTTCACCGTGTTCTCCAGGATGGTCTCGATCTCCCGACCTCGTGATCTGCCTGCCTCGGCCTCCCAAAGTGTTGGGATTACAGGCGTTAGCCAACGCGCCCGGCCTAATTTTGTATTTTTAGTGGAGACGGGATTTCGCCACGTTGGCCAGACTTCTCTCGAGCTCCTGATCTCAGGTGATCCGCCCACCTCGGCCTCCCAAAGTGCTGATTTTTTTTTTTTTTTTTTTTTTTTTTTTAAAGACAGAATCTCACTCTATCGCCCAGGCTGGAGTGCAGTGGCGCGATCTCGGCTTACTGCAACCTCTGCTTCCCAGGTCAAGCGATTCTTCTGCCTCAGCCTCCCAAGTAGCTGAGACTACTTTGTTCCCAGCTACTTGGGAGGCTGAGGCAGGAGAATCACTTGAGCCTGGGAGGCAGAGGTTGTGGTGAACCAAGATGGCGCCACGGCACTCCAGCCTGGGCAACAGAGAGAGACCCTGTATCAAAAAAAAAAAAAAAAATTATTGAGTACCACTTCCTCATTCTGCATTGCTCTCGGTGCTGAATACTGCAGGGCTAAGACACACTTTTGGTCCTTGGAGAACTTACATTCCAATGAGGGAGTCAGAACACAGGCAGACAAACAAGCATGTTATATAATGTGTGGCAGTGAAAATATTATGAAGAAAGATAATGCAGGGCCTGGGCATCGAGAGTGACTGCCTGGGCATGATGGCGCCATTTTCACTGGGGTCAGAGAATGCCTTTCTGGGGCAGTGATGTTAGAGCTGAGACCTGAGTGGGGTGTCATAGGAAAATCTAGTTGTGTGGTGGTTCTCAAGTCTCCCTGGATATTAGAATCACCCAATGGAGCTTAAAAATTCCCAGTGCCCCAGACGCACTCCAGGCCAACCAATTCATAAACTCTGGAGGTGAAGCCCAGTCATGAGTATTTTTTAAGTTGCTTAGGTGATTTCAATGTACAGTCGGGATGCAGAATCAGTGGCCTAAGGCAGCTCTATCCAATAGAAAAATAAATTGCCACGGCCGGGCGCGGTGGCTTAAGCCTGTAATCCCAGCACTTTGGGAGGCCGAGACGGGCGGATCATGAGGTCAGGAGATCGAGACCATTCTGGCTAACATGGTGAAACCCCGTCTCTACTTTAAAAATACAAAAAACTAGCCGGGCGAGGTGGCGGGCGCCTATAGTCCCAGCTACTCGGGAGGCTGAGGCAGGAGAATGGCGTAAACCCGGGAGGCGGAGCTTGCAGTGAGCTGAGATGCGGCCACTGTACTCCAGCCTGGGCGACAGAGCGAGACTCCGTCTCAAAAAAAAAACAAAAAAAAAGAAAAATAAATAGCCACATATGTAATTTTAGTAGCCACGTTAAAAAAATAAAAATGGCCAGGTGCAGTGGCTCACACCTGTAATCCCAGCACTTTGGGAGGCTGAGGCGAGTAGATCACAAGGTCAGGAGTTTGAGACCAGCCTGACCAACAGGGTGAAATCCCGTCTCTACTAAAAATACAAAAATTAGCCAGGTGTGGTTGCGTGCACCTGTAATCCCAGCTACTCAGGAGGCTGAGGCAGGAGAATCGCTTGAACCCAGAAGGCGGAGGTTGCAGTGAGCTGAGACCGTGCCACTGCACTCCAGCCTGGGCAACAGAGCTAGACTCCATCTCAAAAAAATAAAATAAATAAATAAATAATAACAAATTTTAAAATGAGGTCACACAGATAGCCTGGGCTTGGCATTTGGGATTTTATTGTAAATGTGATAGAAAGTCATCGGATGCCTTTATGGCAAGAAATAAGGCCAGGTGCAGTGGCTCATGCCTGCAGTCCCAGCACTTTGTGAGGCCAGTGCAGGAGGATCACAAGTTTGAGACCAGCTGGGCGAGATGGTGAAACCCCCACCCCCCTTTTTTTTTTTTTTTTTTTTACCTTTTTGGAGACAGAGTCTCACTCTGTCACCCAGGCTGGAGTGCAGTGGCTCAATCTCTGCCTCTTGGGTTCAAGTGGTTCCCATGCCTCAGCCTCCCTATTAGCTGATATTACAGGTGCCCATGACCACGCCCGGCTAATTTTTGTATCAGAGAGACAGGGTTTAGTCATGTTGGCCAGGCTGGTCTCAAACTCCTGGCCTCAAGTGATCCACCTGCCTCGGCCTCCCAAAGTGCTGAGATTATAGGCAAGAGACACCACGCCAGGCTGAGAGACCCCCATCTCTACAAAAATTGAAAAATTAGCTGGGCATACAGATGCAGTGGCTCATGCCTGCAATCCCAGCACTTTGGGAGGTTGAGGTGGGCAGATCACTTGAGCCCAGGAGTTTGAGATCAGCCGGGGAAACATGGTGAAACCTCATCTCTACAAAAAATACAAAAATTAGCCCAGCATGGTGGCGCGGGCCTGTAGTCCCAGCTACTTAGAATGCTCAGATGGGAGGATCACCTGAGCCCAGAAGGTTGAGGCTGCCATGAACCATGATTGCGCCACTATACTCCAGCCTTGGTAAGAGTGAGACTCTGTCTCCCCCAACCCCCATGCCAAAAAAAAAAAAAAAATTAGCCAGGTGTGATGGCAGCCTGTAGTCCCAGCTACATGGAAGGCTGAGGCAAGAGGATTGCTTGAGCCCAGGAATTCAAGGCAGCAGTGAGCTATGAGCTATGATCATGCCACTGCACTCCAGCCTGGGTGAGAAAGCAAGACCCTTGCTTTCAATGTCTCAAAAAAAAAAAAGAGGTTTGCTCTAATTTACCTTTAAAAAGAACTCTTTGGCTGGGCATGGTGGCTCATGCCTGTAATCCCAACATTTTGGGAAGTTGAGGCAGGTGGATCACCTGAGGTCAGGAGTTCGAGACCAGCCTGACCAACACGGCAAAACCCCATCCCTACTAAAAATACAAAAAAAAAAAAAAAAAAATAGCTGGGTGTGGTGGCAGGCACCTGTAATCCCAGCTACTTGGGAGGCTGAGGCAGGAGAATTGCTTGAATCCCAGGAGGTGGAGATTGCAGTGAGCTGAGATTGCACCATTGCACTTCAACCTGGGCAAAAGAGTGAAACTCCATCTCAATAAAAAAAAAAAAAAAAGACTCTTTGCTGTATTGGAAACAGTCTCCACAGAGGGTGGAATGAAGCTGGGAGGTCCAGATATAGGCTTTCCCATTTGTGTGGGAGAGAAATTTGGGTGGCTTGAATTTCCAAGGTCATTGTGCAGATGCTGCAAGGTGGATTCACGATAGATATTCCAAGGTAAACTGTGAGCTGAGATCACTCCACGGCACTCCAGCCTCGGCGACAGAGCAAGACTCTGTCTCAAAACAAAAACAAAAAACAAAAAAATACCCAAGATATTGCTGAGAGAGAAAAGGAAAACAAGATGCAGAACATATGCTGAAGTAGAGTGGATAGATAAAGGTCATTGCTGAAGCATTATCCCTAACAGTTTGATTTTTTATAAAAGGAGCATGTGTATTACACATTTAAAAAAATCTTAATGGTTAGAGTTTTTTTCTTTTTTTGAGACAGGGTCTCACTTTGTCACCCAGGCTAGAGTGCAGTGGCATAATCTCGGCTCACTGTAACCTCTGCCTCCTGAGCTCAAGTGATCCTCCCACCTAAGCCTCCCAAGTAGCTGGGACTACAGGCT
Source organism: Macaca thibetana thibetana (assembly GCF_024542745.1). Taxonomy (NCBI): domain Eukaryota; kingdom Metazoa; phylum Chordata; class Mammalia; order Primates; family Cercopithecidae; genus Macaca; species Macaca thibetana. The sequence continues at coordinate 42,882,700 of NC_065581.1, read as the reverse complement.
TGTGCCACCATGCCTAGTTAATCTTTGTATTTTTAGTAGAGATGGGGTCTCACAATGTTGGCCAGGCTGGGAGGTTAGAGTTTTTGAAAGTAATTGGGCTGTTTCAAAAACCATGAGCTCTCCATCTTTGAAAAAGTTCAAACAAGGGCTTCATGGACCATTCGGGAGGCTGGTAAAGGACTGTGGTTCCAAATTAGCGTCCATCAGATGATGCACTGAATTTTTCTTCCTTTTTTTTTTTTTTTTTTTTTTTTGAGATGGAGTCTTGCTCTGTCGCCTGGAGTGCAGTGGCGCGATCTCAGCTCACTGCAACCTCTGCCTCCTGGGTTCACACCATTCTCCTGCATCAGCCTCCTGAGTAGCTACAGGCACCTGCCACCATGCCCGGCTAATATTTTGTATTATTATTTTTTTTTTTAGTAGAGACGGGGTTTCACCATGTTAGCCAGGATGGTCTCCATCTCCTGACCTTGTGATCTGCCCGCCTCGGCCTCCCAAAGTGCTGGGATTACAGACGTGAGCCACTGCGCCTGGCCTGAATTTTTCATATAAGAAAATGCATTCCGGCCGGGCGCAATGGCTCACGCCTGTAATCCCAGCACTTTGGGAGGCCGAGGCAGGTGGATCACCTGAGGTCGGGAGTTCGAGACCAGCCTGACCAACATGGAGAAACCCCGTCTCTACTAAAAATACAAAATTAGCTGGGCCTGGTGGCACATGCCTATAATCCCAGCTACTAGGGAGGCTGAGGCAGGAGAATTGCTTGAACCTGGGAGGCGGAGGTTGCGGTGAGCCGAGATCGTGCCATTGCACTCCAGCCTGGGCAACAAGAGTGAAACTCTGCCTCAAAAAAAAAAAAAGAAAAGAAAAGAAAATGCATTCCATTTAAAGTACAGTTGGCTGGGCACGATGGCTCATGCCTGTAATCTCAACGCTTTGGGAGGCCAAGGTGGGTGGATCACCAGAGGTCAGGAGTTTGAGACCAGCCTGACCAACGTGGTGAAACCCCGTCTCTACTAAAAATACAAAAGTTAGCTGGGTGTCGTGGCAGGCGCCTGTAATCCCAGCTACTTTGGAGGCTGAGGCAGGAGAATCACTTGAACCTGGGAGGTGGAGGTTGTAGTGAGCCGAGATAGCGCCATTGCACTCCAGCCTGGGCGACAGAGCCAGACTCTGTCTCAAAAAAGAAAAAAAATAAAGTACAGTTGTTTGTTCTGAGCCTTCCTCAAGGGTTTTGTGTTCAGGCATTCTTTATTTTATGAAATGCAGTATATATAGACTATGGGTTTTTTTTCTCTCATAACCTTAGTTGGCAACAATCTTACTTTTTGGTCTCAAAATTTTGGGGGAAATTTTATTGGTCTTTGAAATGTAAATTTCTGGGAAGTATGGTTGTGGGGAAAATGAATATTTTGGTAAGGTTGAATTAGGTGCCTCTGAGACCCCTTTCTGACCCTGAGATTCTCTCAGCGTTGCAGGCTGGATTCCTTATGCCAATGAGTCATTCAACAAACGTGAGCTTTTGGATAGGAGAGTGGGTAAAAGATGTAGGCGGATCAGCACAGCTCTGCTACTACAACTGTTGTACAGTTCTTTGCATATATGCTCCTGGCAGTGAGTCAGTCTGGTTTAGGGACTGCTGCCCTATGACCCTGAACAAACAGCAGCCTCAAGCATCTTTCCATTCAAATTAGCAAGTGTATGCTGATGGGAAAGCTCTGTGCTGTGTGCTGTGGGCCAGGAGGCGTTATTGAGGTGAGTCTGGGGGGTATCTATCCCCCAGGAGCTTATAGTCTGATATCCTTCATATATCAAAGACAGTTTTGTTATCACAACTTCTCAGAGCCTCAATTTCTTCACATATAAAATGGGAATAAGAATAATGCATCTAAAAGCCACAGAGATGCATCTCTCCCTCCCTCCCTTACTTCTACCTAAGCTAGAAAGAACCAGACTCTGAGAGGTAGACAATGTAATCAAAACAGAATGGATGAGCTGGGCGCAGTGGTGCATGCCTGTAGTCCCGGCTACTAGAGAGGCTTAAACTCAGGAGTTTGAGTCCAGCATGGGTGAGAGACTTTTTATTTTTAGAGATGGGGGTCTCACTCTGTCACCCAGACTGGAGTGCAGTGGCTCAGTCACGGCTCACGGTAGCCTTGACCTTGTCAGCTCAAGCAATCCTCCCACCTCAACTCCCCCAGTATCTGGGACTAGAGGTGTGTGCCACCACACCTGGCTAATTTTTGAAGTTTTTATGGAGATGGTGGTCTTGCTGTGTTGCACAGACTTGCAACACACTCCCTGGCTCAAGCCATCCTCCTATCTCAAGCCCCAGAATATCTGGGACAACAGGTGTGTGTTACCACACCCAGCTAATTTTTTTTTTTTTTTTTTTTTGAGACAGAGTCTCACTCTGTCACCCAGGCTGGAGTGCAGTGGCGAGATCTCGGCTCACTGCAACCTCTGCCTCCCAGGTTCAAGTGATTCTGCTGCCTCAGCCTCCTGAGTAGCTGGGACTACAGGCGCGCGCCACCACGCCCAGCTAATGTTGTATTTTTAGTGGAGACATGGTTTCACCATGTTGGCCAGGCTGGTCTCTAACTGCTGACCTCAGGTGATCCACCTGCCTCGGCCTCCCAAAGTGCTGGGATTACAGGTGTAAGCCACCGCACCTGGGCAGACCAAGCTAATTTTAATTTTTTTTTTTTTTAGAGACAGAGTCTTGGTATGTTGCCCAGGCTTGGTCTTGAACTTTTGGGCTCAAGTGATCCTCCTGCCTCAACCCTCCGAGGATCTGGGAGGACTGCTTGAGCCTGAGAGGTTGAGGCTGCAGTGAGCTGTGATCGAGCCACCACACTCCAGCCTCAGTGACAGAGCAAGACCCTGTCTCAAAAACAAAAACAAAAAACAAAAACAGAATGGCTTCCAATCAAGGCCTGATTGTCACTAGCCCACAAAATTCACATATCTAGGAAGAAAGGTTCATTAGCCCTGGATACTTAAAAAAAAAAAAAAAAAAAAGTCAAGCAAGCAAGAAATCAGTGAGTGGAGAGGTAGCCTGGCGTGGCCTGGCAATTTTCACTACTCTCAGTGAGTCCCCAACACTGGAACCCTTTGGCTGCCTCCCTTAATTCTCCTTCATCACCCACCAAGTGAGTCCCCTTGGGATTCCCCACTGACCACTGCTGGGGAAGAGCCTACAGTAAGAGAATGTGCCAGCCGAGGCCCCCAGCACCTGTTTACCACCATCTGTTTAGACTTTGCCGTGGGGGTGTGCCGCAGTCTTGGGGCGCTGGTTACCATGAGTCCAGCCTGGGAGTAGGGGCCACTCTGGATGTACTGCCAGCTTACATTTTGGGGCCTGTGAGGCTGAGGAGGTGGGCCCGGGAATGAGATACCCTCGCTCGGGTCGTGCCACCCATGTGGCCTCAGAGCCAACCTCCATAGGCAACACCCGTCCCCACGGTTTCACCTCTCCCTTGCTTGAGATTCTCCAACTCGAAGCTCACAATGTTCTTGTGAAGATGAATCAGTTAGTGGGAGAGAAAGTGCTTTATAAAATCGTTAAACATTATATACTTGTAAATTATGACAATCATATATGTACAAACTCTTTGAAAAGTATAATGTACCATATGAATTACCCTAATTCTGTTGGAAGCCAAGAACCATGGGGGGCCAGGCACGGTGGCGCATGCTTGTAATCCCAGCACTTTGGGAGGCCGAGGCAGGTGGATCACGTGGTCAGGAGTTTGAGACGAGTCTGGCCAACACAGTGAAACCCCATCTCTACTAAAGAATACAAACATTAGCTAGACGTGGTGGCAGGTGCCTGTAATCCCAGCTACTCGGGAGGCTGACGCAAGAGAATTGCTTGAATCTGGGAGGTGGAGATTGCAGTGAGCCGAGATCGCACCATTGTACTCCAACCTGGGCAACAGGGCTAGACTCCGTCTCGAAAAAATAAAAAAGAACTGTGGGGAATTGACAGTTAGGCTTAAGAGAAATACCAGATTGGCCACCCACCCCCACCCTTTTGGGCTTAAATTGATAATAGTGTCAGAGTTTACCCAGAGGAAGAACTAAGATGGGAACTGAACGGTGCTGTGGGTTCAACAGGTGGCTGCCCCTCTGTGACCCGGCTAAGTTGGGCTGTTGTTGAGTAATAGCGTGGGCACTTGGGACCCTCCATCAGGAACCCTCTGCAGACAGCTGTGGGTTTTCAGTCAAGTTCAAAGGCAGAATTCACCATAATGGGCTCACTGTACACTGAGTGAGCCCCGGCAACCCCCAGCTACTCCTATTAGAGGGGAGGGGGCTGGTACCTGGTTAACCAGTTCTTAATGATGATGATACCCCCTGCCAGAAAGCCCACCTGAGATGGATGCATGCTGATATTATACATCTGGTGTAGCACAGGTGTTCCTTTTCAAGATGGTGCACTCTAAGTGATTTGGATGTGCCTTTATATTTAGAAGTCCCTCGTGGAGTTGGAAGTGGGGTTTGGGTGCAGGAATTATAGTATCACATGAGTTGTGCTAGGCACTGTTCTTGTTTTGTTTTGTTTTGTTTTTTTGAGATGGAGTCTTGCTCTGTTACCCAGGCTGGAGTGCAATGGCACAGTCTCAGCTCACTGCAACCTCCACCTCCCAGGTTCAAGCGATTCCCCTGCCTCAGTCTCCTGAGTAGCTGGGATTACAGGTGTACACCACCACCCCTGGCTAATTTTGGTATTTTTAGTAGAGATGGGTTTTTGCCATGTTGGCCAGGATGGTCTCGAAGTCCTGACCTTAGGTGATCCACCCACCTCAGCCTCCCAAAGCGTTGGGATTATAGGCGTGAGCCACTGCGCCTGCCTACTAGGCATGTTTTAAGGGTTTTACATGTGTTATCTCTTTTAATTCTCACCCAAGAGAAAACCCTGTGTGGTATATCCTGTTTACACATGAGAAGACTGAGCAATAGAAAGCCTAAGATTGTACAGCTATTAGAAACTGACAGAACCAGGATTTAAACCAGGCAGAAAATCTGACAATGAAATCAGAGCTTTTTATTATTATTGTCATTTTTCCAATGCACAACTAAGGCAGAGCAAGACTTGTCAAGGTCATGCAGCTGGTACATGGTGGATCTGGGAATTAAACCCAAATCAGTCCAACTCTAGGACTTACAGTGATAACCACTACTCTATTCTACATCCACGGTTGCTTTTAATATTCAATCATAATATGGAACATATAGTACAGTAGTCTATATAACATAGTACAATTTTATATTATAGAACAATATTCTATTGTAAGGTTCTAATTATTTAATGAATCCTCTATGGTTGGATATTTTGGTTGTTTCCATTTTTAAACTATTATAAAATGCTAAGATTTTCAAAAAGAGAAATGGCAGGAATGTTGTTTGGTTTATCAGTTTGTTTACTTTAAAGGTTTTAGGGCAGATGAGCTGAACTTTCAGGGGCTGGAAGAATTGGAGGCTTTGGATTGACTGCTTAGGTGGAGAATGAAATTCGGATTAGGAATTGTGCCAGTGTTAGAGAGAAGGGAAGAACAGAGTGTGTTTTACCCCAGGGATTTGTCATTTGCCTGCTGAGATAGAAAATTTGGGGATGCATTTCAGAAATACCTGTAATTCCCCCTTTGGATATTTTAGTGTTCTCTACCACTTTCCAGCCCAACATCTCATTGACATTACCCAGACACACGTGGGTGGGGTTGGGCAGAGAGGAAAGCTGTTCTCTTCCCCAGCTCAGCCATGTGCATTCATCTGGAATCACACTGTCTGGCTATCCCATGTCCCTTGCCCCTTCTGCCCCTCTCCAACTTAGTCATATATATATGTGTGTGTGTGTGTGTATATATATATATATTTTTTAACTTTTTAAATATAAATAAATTTTTAAATTTTTAAATATATATATAAATTTTTTGTAGAGATGGGGTTTCACTCTGTTGCCCGGGCTGGTCTTGAACTCCTGAGGTCAAGCGATCCTCCCATCTCAGCCTTCCAAAGGGCTAGGATTACAGCCACGAGCCACTGCACCTCAGTCTCCCTTTGACGTTATCCCCTCAAATTCTACATTCAGGCCCAAAACAGACAAGGAGGCGTGAGGTTATCAAACGTAGTAATGCTGAGTCCTCAGCACAGTACTGTGCACTTTCCAGGCACCATCTCTGTCACGATAGCTTTAGGTGATGGGGACCTTTATGCAACCACCATTTTATAAAGGAGGAAAAGGAGGCTTTAAGAGGTGAAGCTTGGTTATGTGTCCAAGGTCACATAACCAGGGCTTGATGGAGCTGGGATTCAGAGCCAAGGCTATCTAAACTCCATGGCCACATCATGCTAACCACCACATATTATTTGCAGCCTTCATAATGTAGTATAAGCAGAGGACGTTGTAGTTCTAGGGGGAAATCTTCAGAAAAATCAGCAAGAACACATTCAGTTAGCTGAATTACGTGTATACAGGTTGGGCTCACAGAATGTTAGAACTGCAAAGGATTCTGGAAGTATCTCTTTTCTACCTTATTTTAAAACTGGGGCAAACGAGACTAAGGAGATACAATAAGTAAATGCAACGTGTGATGACACCAAAAATAAAGAAAAAGGAAGGCCGGGCATGGTGGCTCACACCTGCAATCCCAGCACTTTGGGAGGCCGAGGCAGGCGGATCATGAGGTCAAGAGATCGAGACTATCCTGGCCAACATGGTGAAACCCCGTCTCTACTAAAAATACAAAAATTAGCTGGGCGTGGTGGCGCGCGCCTGTAGTTGCAGCTACTCGAGAGGCTAAGGCAGGAGAATTGCTAGAACCTGGGAGGCAGAGGTTGCAGTGAGCCAAGATCATGCCACTGTGCCCCAGCCTGGCGACAGAGCGAGACTCCATCTCAAAAAAAAAAAAAGAACCTGGGTTCTGACGCTAGGCAGACCTGGATTCATATCCAGATAAGGTACTCCACCTCTCTGAGTCTGTTTCCTTATCCACAAAATGGGGGTTATAAATACTTACCATCTTGGAGCCAGGCTCAGTGGCAGGTACCTGTAGTCCCAGCTACTCGAGAGACTGAGGCGGGAGGATCACTTGAGCCCAGGAGTTCAAGTCCAGTCTAGGCAACGTAGTTAGACCCTGTCTCTAAAAGCAAAACAAAACCGAAAAACTAAATACTTATCATCTAGAGCCACTGTGAGAATGAAATGAAATAATGATTCTAAAGAAACTGGAGGCTGGGCGCGATGGCTCATGGCTGTAATCCCAATACTTTGGGAGGCTGAGGCTAGTGGCTCACCTGAGGTCAGGAGTTCGAGACCAGCCTGGCCAACATGGTGAAACCCCATCCTTACTAAAAATACAAAAATTAGTTGGGCATAGTGGCGCACACCTATAATCCCAGCTACTCGGGGAGCTGTGGCAGGAGAATCATTTGAACCTGGGAGGTGGTGGTTGCAGTAAGCCGAGATCACGCCTCTGCACTCCAGCCTTGGTGACAGAGTGAGACTCTGTCTCAAGGGGGGAAAAAAAAAAAGAAACTGGAGCAAGTTTGTGGAAAAAAGAGAATTTTGGGGTTGAGTTGGTGGAAAAAAAGAGAACACAAAACTGGTAACCAAATAGATGGTTTCAAAAAAAACCCAAAAGGCCAAGTATTTCTCAATTTCATCTGATTCATTATTTCTCACAGGCACTGTCAGTGGGACACCCAATTGACTTTCCCCACGTGGAAGTGCAGGGGTGTGGTGTGCGGGGACGTCTCTATGACTTGTCTTTGGTGAAGAGGGAAGGATGGGTTAGATTTACTTCCATAATACAGGCTCGCTTTTTACTTCCTGTTTTGAAAGGGTTGGGAGATTGAGAGGAAGTGAGGTTGTTAGTATAAACTTGAAATCCAGATTCTTTCTAAAGGACATTCCCTCTGCTATGTGACCTCAAATGAACCTCTCACTGTCTCGATTGTCTTCTTACCACAGGCTTATTAAGATGGCCACAAAATGGGCACTTTGCATTCAGCATCTTACTTAATTCTCAAGACAAGCCTGCAAGATAGATATTACCATCCCATTTTGTTTTTTATTTTTATTTTATTTTAATTTTTTAGACGGAGTCTCACTCTGTCACCAGGCTGGGGTGCAGTGGCACAATCTTGGCTCAGTCCAACGTTGGCCAGGATGGTCTCAATCTCTTGCCTCGTGATCCACCGCCTTGGCCTCCTAAAGTGCTGGGATTATAGGCGTGAGCCACCTCCTGCTGGCCTATTTTATTTTAGTTTTCTTAGGACGAGGTCTTGCTCATGTTGCTATAGGCTAGACCTCCGCCTCCTGGGTTCAAGCTATTCTCCTGCCTCAGCCTCCCTAGTAGCTGGGACTACAGGTGCGTGCCACCACGCCCAGCTAATTTTTATATTTTTAGTAAAGATGGGGTTTCACCCTGTTGGCCAGGATGGTCTTGATCTTTTGACCTCGTGATCCGCTCACCTCAGCCTCCCAAAGTGCTGCGATTACAGGCGTGAAGATTCTGGTTTTATGGGGTCTAAAGCTGATGTAATCTGGGGAGCCTTTCTTAAACAACAATACAGAGGCCGGGCATGGTGGCTAACACCTGTAATCCCAGCACTTTGAGGGGCCGAGGCAGGCGGATCACTTGAGGTCAGGCGTTCAAGACCAGCCTGGCCAACATGGCAAAACCCCGTCTCTACTAAAAATACAAAAATTAGCCAGACATGGTAGCATGTGCTTGTAATCCCAGCTACTCATGAGGCTGAGGCAGGAGAATTGCTTGAATCCAGGAGGTGGAGGTTGCAGTGAGCAGAGATCGCACCACTGCACCCCAGTGTGGGCGACAGAGTGAGACTCTGTGTCAAAACAAACAAACAAACAAACACAAAAACCCAATACGGAAACATTACAAAATCACAGATATATAAACGTTAATATTTATTTAGATTTTGAAATGAAATCACAATGTATTAGAAAAAAGAGCTGAAACATCAAGATCACAAACATCTCAAAATCCAGAAAAGTAACATACTATTTGTGTTAACTCTTTGACACTCCTCTATAATGCCTTTTTTTTCCTATGTCTTTGTTGTTGTTGTTTTTTGGAGATGGAGTCTTGCTTTGTCACCCAGGCTGGAGTACCATGGTGTAGTCATAGCTTGGACTTCGGGGCTCAAGCAATCCTCCTGCCTTAGCCTCCCAGGTAACTGGGATTACAGGCCTGATTTTCCTAGGTTTTTTGGGTGCATCCTTCTTGGTTGCATCTTCATATGATAATAATTTTGTAATATTTTCCATAGAATAAATAAAACAGTATTCCTCTAGCATGATTGATTATAAACTTTTTCTATTATTGATAGTCCAGAAAAGCTTATTTCAGCTTCAGAAGTCATTATTGGTAATGTCATGAAGATATTAGGATTAGTGTCAAATTTAGGACATCAAAATTTCTTCCATATATGAGGTGTAAGATTTTAGGGCATTTTTTCCAGTGCACAGTGATTCATTGAATTGATGACACTTTATACCCCATTTACAGTTAGCTAAATGTTATCTTCATTGATATCAGCATTTTGTGTCAAATCAGCAAGAAATTCTACTCTTTCCCAGTATGGCTTCTCCTCTCCTACCACTTTAGTTGGAATGAAGACGGTTTACATTCAGAAAAGACTAATAATTAAACTCCCTTCTCATAAATGTCTGACCTTTTAAAGGGAATTTATTACAAAATCCTGGGTGCAAAAACATTTGAAGCATTTAGAATGGTTTGGCCTACTGAAGGGAAGGCTGGAGAAGGCAAATAAATAACCACCTTGAAGGATGTGGACATTAGTGGGGGTTAGAACCACCAGGGTGTGTCTGAGACTTTGATTCTGGGGACTGGGGAAAGAATCACGCAGCTGCATAGTTAACAGGTTCTGCAAGTCACTTTGACGCACTAAAATTGATACAATGGATAAGAAAGTCTGTGAGTGAAAACAGCTAAAAATTGCCTCAGTGTGGACTCCAAGTGTGATCTTCACTACTCAAGGTGTGTCCCAGCAGCTGCTGCGGGTGATGGATAGAAATGCAGATTCCCGGGCCCTACCTGGAAGCGTTGAATTAGAATCTGCATTTACCAAAGTTCCAAGTGATTCATGTGCAGGTTATTGTCTAAGAAGCCTGGACTAGAGAGTTGAGAAGGAACTTGCTGATGTGTTCCTCACAGTGCTTGGCACACAGGAGTTACCATCTGTGGAATGCCCTCTGTGTGCCAAGATCCTTGCCTGTCTTAGCTCACTTGGCCTTCACCTCAAGCTTGAAGGTTGAAACAAACATCACCATTTTATAGATGAAGAAACTGAGGCTCAGTCACTTCCCCTTCATAAGTGACAGAGCTAGGAATCAAATCCAGGGAGATTTGATTCCAAAGCTTTCAGAGGGAATCAGTAAGTGCTTGTTGAATTACTTATTAATTTTTCATTCAAGCATTCATTAATATTATTATTTATTCATTGAAGAGACTTAGGGTGGGATGAAAATGTGCCTGTCTAGCTTTGGTGTCCCTGCTGCCCTGGGAATGGGAAGGTGACACTTACTCCTCCGCCTTCCCCCTTTCCAAATGCCCTTCTCCATGACTCAGCAAAGAAACCATGGGTCTGAAATCAGAGATGAGGCAAAGAAAACCTCAAAAATGTATATTTTTTTTTCCTGGAGGAATTTCCCTTTCATGTCATTCATTCCTCTGCTAGGGAATCCAGGAAGTCTTCGACCTGTGGTTAGCCGACACTTAAAACAAGGCCTGACACAAAGCATGCTATATAACTATTGTTATATTATTATTAATTATGGAGCAGTTATTAATACCTGGAGACTTGGGTCAAGTTGTGTTAAACTTCTCTTTCCATTTGTTCTAGTCTCACCCCAGAATTTATGTGAATTCTCAATTATTCATGCTGTAGAAGGCTTAAGGGGGCAACTGCAAATGAGTGAATAAATTAATAAATTAAAAAGCTTGGGTTCCCCTCTGAAATGAGATTATTGTAATGGATGAAGAGGCATGACTCAGTAGATGGCTGATTTGGGAATAACCACATCCAGTCTAGAAGGGGGCTGACCCTCAGAATTTCCATCTATAGGACAGACAGACCTGCCTAACTAAGAGACAGTTGACTGATAGACTGTGGTAAATTCTGTATGAAGATACACAGACAACAGAAGAAGAACGTAATTCCTGGTTGGGTGGGGAGGGGAGGGTGTGCTTGTGGTTCTCAGCCCTGGATGTGTCTCAGAATCACCTGGAGATAAACATATAGAACCTGGGCTCCATGCCTAAGATTCTGATTTCCAGCTTTGGGAGTATAACAGGGCCATCAGAATTCTTGTTTTTTTGAGACAGGGTTTCACTGTCGCCCAGGCTAGAATGCAGCGTCGGCAATCAAGGCTCGTTGCAGCCTCGACCTCCTGGGCTTGAGGGATCCTCCCACCTCAGCCTATAGCTGGGACTACAGGCATGCACCACCATATCTGGCTGATTTTTTAGTTTTCGAGGAGCTCAGATTTCACTGTGTTGCCCAGAAGGTGGCCATCAGAATTAACAAGCTTACCAGGTGATCGGGACCTAAAGCCAAGCACTAAACATAATAATAATAACAGCACATACTATAAACTAGACATCTTAGGCATTTTCTCTTAGTCTTATAACCATCCCTAAAGGCAATTTATATTATCCTCATTTTACAGGCAGCAACACTGAGGTTTAAGTAATTTGGCCAAGGTCACACAGCACAGCCCATATTTTAATTAAGCTCTCAGTCTAAAGACCTAAGTTATTTTGCCATATCCCATGCAGCAGGAGGTCAGCCTGGAAGAATCTTCCCAGAAATTGAAATTAAGATAATTAACTCAGATGTTAAACTCTAAAATCTGTACATAATGGGTCAGACAAAGATATGCAAGCGGATTTAAAGAGACACAAAGGCTCTGAGCTAGTGAAAGTTTGACCTTAACCCTATGGCCTCAATTAATATGTCAAAAGGAAGAATGTGTCCTTTGGGGTGGGAGGGTGCTTGGGCCAGTTAGTCTGATACTTTGTGAGCTGAGGGAGGGTTCCTGGCCCCTGCAGCATTGTGATCTGGTATTAACTCTTTTCCGTGGCTTCTGGTTTCTCCTGACCTTCCTGGCTGTTCTGTTTCCTTCCGTTTCTCCACCTACCCCTTAAATGTGGATGTTCCTTGCATTCCACTCTCCCCGTATTCCCAGGATGACTGCATCCACTTCAGGGCTCAGCTGCCTGTGCTAAGGACTTCCAGAGGCGTGCACTCCTGAGGTCCTAACTCAAGGCATCAAGGCAATCGGGGGGCGTAGGAGAGGTGTTCTCAGATAGGACTGGAGTTCACATCCTAGCTGGGTGCCTTACTGGCTATGGGTCTTAGAAGTTACCTATTATTGGTGGGCGCGGTGGCTCACGCTTGTAATCCCAGCACTTTGGGAGGCCAAAGCAGGCGGATCACGAGGTCAGGAGTTTGAGACCAGCCTGAGCAACATGGTGAAACCTTGTCTCTACTAAAAATACAAAAATTAGCTGGGCGTGATGGCAGGCGCCTGTAATCCCAGCTACTCGGGAGACTGACAGGAGAATTGCTTGAACCTAGGAGGTGGAGGTTGCAGTGAGCTGAGATCATGCCACTACATGCCAGCCTGGACAACAAAGAGCAAAACTCTGTCAAAAAATTTAAAAAAGCAACATGTGAAACAGAGAACACTTTCCCCAAATCTGTTCTTCCACTTGGATTCCTATCAGAGGAAATAGAAACACCTTCCATGAAAATTGCCAGAACCAGAAATCCTAGAGTCATCCTGGACCATCCCTCTACTACCAACAAAGAGGGCACTGAGTTCCAGTGATTTCTGTCTCCTCCTGCATTTCTTTTATTGTCACAAACTGCTCTTGATTCTCACTAGGTTCTTGATTCTCACTAGGTTCTTGATTCTCACTAGATTCTCACTAGGTTCTTGCAACAACCTCTTAACTGCTCTCGACTTACTGGTTCCCAAACCTCAATTGCTTAGCACTGAGGGTATGGTTCAGATGAAACCCTGTAACAGCCCTCTGCTCCCTTTAGGGGACAAATCCAAGTCTCTTGCAGACTCCTGCTGTTGAACGCGCGCGCACCCACACACACACATTCTCACACACATTCACACACACTCATGTAGCAGGATGAGCCACAGACAAAACTCCTCAGACACTGAGTTAAAGAAGGAAGGGGTTTATTCGGCTGGGGGCATCAGCAGGACGTCTGTCTCAAGAGCCAAGCTCCGGCCGGGCGCGGTAGCTCAAGCCTATAATCCCAGCACTTTGGGAGGCCGAGTCGGGCGGATCACGAGGTCAGGAGATCAAGACCATCCTGGCTAACACGGTGAAACCCCCTCTCTACTAAAAAAATACAAAAAACTAGCCGGGCGAGGTGGCAGGCGCCTGTAGTCCCAGCTACTCGGGAGGCTGAGGCAGGAGAATGGCGTGAACCTGGGAGGCAGAGCTTGCAGTGAGCGGAGATCCGGCCACTGCACTCCAGCCTGGGCGACACAGTGAGACTCCATCTCAAAAAAAAAAAAAAAAAAAAAAAAAGAGCCAAGCTCCTCAAGTGAGCAATTCCTGTCCCTTTTAAGGGCTCACAACTCTAAGGAGGTGCATGTGAGAGGGTCGTGATTGATTGAGCAAGCAGGGGGTACGTGACTGGGGGCTGCATGCACCAGTAATTAGATCAGAACAAAACAAGATAGGGATTTTCACAGTGCATTGCTACACAATGTCTGTAATCTATAGATAACAGAACCGATAGGTCAGGGGTCGATCTTTAACTACCAGGCCCAGGGTGTGGCGCCAGGCTGTCTGCCTGTGGATTTCATTTCTGCCTTTTAGTTTTTACTTCTTCTTTCTTTGGAGGCAGAAATTGGGCATAAGATGATATGAGGGGTGGTCTCCTCCCTTATTCCCCCCTTTTGAGACTCTCACTCATTTTATTAGTGGGAGTTCTCACTTTCATTTTCACTACCCATGTCTTCTTGCAAAACAGATTGATAGTGATTCATACAGCACACTTGTGCGTTATGGTGAACTAAGGTAGCGATGAAGCTTTTTATCATTCGAAGAAGTATAGGTAGCAAACAAGGGAGCAGTAAGTAGGTTCCTTTTACTATTATAACTCTTGTTATAAAAGTTTTAAATCCTCCTAGCTCTGGGAGCCATTTTCTAAACATGGCCCTAGGATCAAATCTATGCCACACTTGCACGGGCATGTGTGCCAGTTTTGTCATATCTCTAACCATGTTTTCAACTACTTGCCCTTGATTATCTATGTGTAGGCAGCAATTAGTAAGGTTAAATTTCCTACAGACCTCTCTTTCAGCTGCTAGCAAGTAGTCGAGAGCTAATCTATTTTGATAGCATTTCTCATCTGAGTTTCTTGCCGGGCCAGAATAGTCAAGACTCTGCTGGTTTTATTAGTGATTATTTCTAAGACAGCTTGTAACCATATGATTTGGTTGATCATGTAAATGGGGGTCCGGTATCCCCACAAGCCATCTTGTGTCCAAGTAGCAGGCCCATAATATTGTATGATTCTCTCAGGGGGCCATTTATCATTTTTTCAATTTCTTATAGCTATGTTCTCTTTTCACGGGAAGCATAGACAGGGAAGCCCAGGAGTTTGCCTGTTTTTATGGGCAGTAGGAAGAAAGATGGTTTAATAGTGCCAATAACACAACTACCTGCCCACTGGTCAGGTAATTTGGCGTGAGCTCTATGCCCACATATCCAGTATAATCCAGTGGGGACTGTCCAGTCCCAGTGGGACTCTGGGTGGGTTCACACAGTTTGCAACTTTGGGAATTTGCTAAATGGATTTCTTTCTGTGTGATTTGAACTCCACCAAGTGACTGTTTCTGTGGTACCATTATACAGTTTCTGTCTCAGACAACTAAGTCGTCCTACGAGTGAGTGAATTCTTTTCCTTCTCTAGCTATGCAATACTGTCCAATAATTGAGGCTTTTAGGACCCAGAAATTATCAGGGTGATTCTTTTGAGCTGGGAATTCATCAGGAACTGGGTCTGTAGGTACTAATTCTTGGGCTTCCGATGGCCATTGATCTCTTATTTCAGTTCCTCCACATACATAACATGAAGTGACATTGAGAGACTGTGCTACATGCTCGGCTAATTGCGAAAACAAATTTCTTGTTTTTCCTGGAATTTCTGGTACTAGCACATTTAGTTTATCATAGAAGGTTTGAAATACTGGCTCAGGACAGCATTTATAAACTTCTTTTCAAACCAGGATATTTACTTGAAGATCCAGTCTAGCTCCATCAATTTTTAGGTTTACATGTTCCCCTTTTTTTCCAGCAAGGATCAAGGGGATTGGTTATTACTAGCTCTAAGGGGTTACATTGTCCCTTAGTACAGGAAACGCCATTTTTTCCTTTCTGAAGGTAGACTGGATCCTTTTCATCTTTTATCCAAGTGGCCCAAATGACACAAGACCAGTATCCACATTCATTTTCACATAGTCCTAATTCATGACAAATGTACTTATTTTTGGTCACATAGCCTTTTTCCCAACTAAAAGAGCCACCCCTTCCCAACTTATTACTATTAATGACAGCACAGGCATCAAATTTTAAGGTGACTTGTTTGGGCACCCCTTTTTCTTCTGTTTTGGCTAACACTTCACTCGTATCATTTATGAGCCCCTACCAGTCTTCAGTTCTTAATCTTATTTCAAAAACTGTGGTCATGGGAGGCTCAGATGGGTCATAATACATATCAGGTTGGTCATTTCCTGGGCTACATACCTTGTGTAGAATAACATTATGCAAACAAGTTCTTTTTAGAGTTCCAGTACACTTATAATAACTGTAAAATAATAGGACCATAGGCTAGGTGCGGTGGCTCACACCTGTAATCCCAGCACTTTGGGAGGCTGAGGCAGGTGGATCACGAGATCAGAAGATCAAGACCATCCTGGCTAACACGGTGAAACCCCATCTCTACTAAAAAAAAAAAATGCAAAAAATTAGCCGGGCGTGGCCACAGGTGCCTGTAGTCCCACCTACTTGGGAGGCTGAGGCAGGAGAATGGTGTGAACCCTGGAGGCGGAGCTTGCAGTGAGCTGAGATTGTGCCACTGCACTCTAGCCTGGGCGACAGAGCAAGACTCTGTCTCAAAAAAAAAAAAGTAATAATAATAATAATAGGACCGTAGCAACCTTTTGTCCTACCTCAGTGACTTGATGTATACACTGGGAATAGCCCTCAGTCTGAGGAAGGTCAGTTGAAGTCCTTACTGTACAAGTCCAAATTTTAAGGAAAATGAGTCCTGAGATGAGTTTCCTCGTGCTTTGGCCGTGCGTGGACCAGTCAGCTTCTGGATGTGACTGGAGCAGAGCTTGTCGTCTTCTTCAGAGTCACTTTGCAGGGGTTGGCGAAACTGTTCCCATCCATGTACTGCTTACAGTCTACTCATGTTCAAGGATGGTCTCGGAGGTTGAGCCTGCTAGAATAAACTGAGTCGAACACCTTTACACAGTTATGTTCAACTGGGCTCTCTGATACTGGAAGCAAGGTGGTGGGGTTTAGGATGTTGCACACTTCAGTGGTTATGTGGGGATTTTCACATAGCAAGCTTTGGTACTTGGTTAATCTAGCATTTGTTAACCAATGATGTCCTTTCGTATTTATTAAAGTTACCGCAGCATGGGGGGCCTTTATATTCAGGTTTTGCCCAAGGGTTAGTTTATCTGCTTCTTGTGATAACGGGGCCTTTGCTGCCAGGGCCCTTAGGCCTGGGGGCCAGCCTTTGGAAACCTTGTCTAGTTGTTTTGAGAGATAGGCCACTGGCCTTGGCCAGGGCCCCACAGTCTGGGTTAAAACTCCAACTGCCATTTTTTCTCTTTCTGACACATAGAGTGTAAAGAGTTTTGTCAGATCAGGTAGCCTCAGGGCTGGAGCCAACATGAGTTTTTCTTTTAACTCATGAAAAGCTCTTTGCTGTTGGTTGTAATAGATGTAGTTTATCTAATCTACATCTTTATTAACTGTCACCTACAAAATTATTGACTCAAATCCTTCAACCATTTGATTTCAAGCTTTAAATTGATCTGGTATTCCTCATGGGACTCCAATTGCATCTAAATAGACATGAGAGTCGAAAGACCCATAAGGGGCTTCTCTCGCTTTACGATGTCTTATTTTTTTTCCTTCTGGTTGATGAAATGCCAGGGTGAAAGGGATAGCCAATTGGACTAAAGCACAAGTGCCACTCTAGTTATTCGGCAGAGTGCCCAGTAAAGGTCCACCACAATACCACCACGCATCTGCTCAGGGATGAACAAGGGCTGACTGATTGATAAGCTCTTGAAAATTCTTAAGCTCACTGCATCCTTTCAGGTCTCCAAGGAATGCTAAGTTTCCTCCCTGCTGTGAGAGACATGAAGTGAACTTGGCAGACAGAAGCTGGATGGCTCTCGGGGGCTGAGCCGCAGGGTGCTGGACTTTGGGATATAGCAGAGAGAGCTTGGCATGACTTACTACTCCAGGCTGTAGAATCCTGGAAAAGAGCTACCATGCAGCCTATGCCTGGTCGACTGGAGGACCACCTTAGTGGAAGGGGGACAGTCTGGGCCTCTGGCCTGCCATGTGCACAAACATAACAATTGCTTTTGTTTAACGTGCAGATGGAATATTTGATCCATTTTAACCAGGCATTTGCATCTTGGTATCCTGTCTTAATTGCTAAAGTTTGTTTTAAGTCTTTAACTTCTATGATCCTCTAGTAAAACGAATGTATGGTTTTAGGGAAATTACAAAAACCGGTTGGGGCAGTCCATCCTTGCTCTTTAGTGGTTCACAGAATGTTGGACCAACTATGGCATGAAACCTCTACATCAGGGGGCAACACCCTTGGTTGGCACTGGGGTCTTTATCGAAATCTCCCCGGATTAAATGATCCTAGTTTACTAATGCCTAGTCTGAGGAGACTCAGGAGGGACAGAAGAACTTTTCTGAAGTAGAAAGCTGTCTTTGACTTGGTAAGTCCCCACAGGGTATAACAAGGCAAGCATTAAATGCAACAGTTTGAGGCGAAATTGACTTGGTTATATTAATAACTAGATGGCCAGCAATAGAACAAGGAAAGAAGAAAGAGTAATATAATAGATTAAAAGAGTTAAATTTTTCTTAGCTTTAGTTTGGTAGGGTTTTCCCCTGGGACTATGGCCCATGACTCTGGAGGGGGTGGCGCTTTCTTGACTCAGATGTGATGAGTCCATTCTTTTTTTGCTGTATGAACAGCAGTCTTGGTGGTTAGTAGCACAAAGTAGGGTCCTTCCCGGGCTGGTTCGAGTTTTTCTTCTTTCCATCTTTCGATGAGAACGTGATCTTCAGGCTGGTGCTGGTTTACTGGAAATTCTAGGAGTGGTCCATGTGCTAAAAGACTTTTAGTTTTTTTGTTTGTTTGTTTGTTTTTTGAGAAAAGAAAGTGGAAGATAAGCCAAATATCTAATTTTTAAGAAATTGACCTTTTGTTTTAAATGTGGGGACCTTGGCAGTGGACTTTATAGTCCTTAGTGCCTTTTTACTGAGAAATTTCCTTTAGCACCTATTTTTATTATTTTTTAAACCAAAGAAAGGCAAATACCATTTTACATTTAACAATGCTTCTTGTATGATTTTTATACCAGATAAGCTAAATGTTATCTTTAAATATAACATGTTTAAAGATAACAAATGTTATTAATGTGAAACCTAATTTTAATAAAACCTTGTAGACATGTTTATTTAATTTTTAATGTTTGACCATAGGTAAGATTTTATAGACTCTTTTTAACCTTTTATAATTTTTGCTAAAGAGCAAGTTGGTGCTTTTTTTTTTTTTTTTTTTTTTTGAGACGGAGTCTCGCTCTGTCGCCCGGGCTGGAGTGCAGTGGCCAGATCTCAGCTCACTGCAAGCTCCGCCTCCCGGGTTTACGCCATTCTCCTGCCTCAGCCTCCTGTGTAGCTGGGACTATAGGCGCCCGCCACCTCGCCCGGCTAGTTTTTTGTATTTTTTAGTAGAGACGGGGTTTCACCGTGTTAGCCAGGATGGTCTTGATCTCCTGACCTCGTGATCCACCCGTCTCGGCCTCCCAAAGTGCTGGGATTACAGGCTTGAGCCACCGCGCCCGGCCAAGTCGGTGCTTTAAGAAAAACCTGTTATGCTTTTACTTTAATGTCCAGTTCACAGAAAAACTGTAGCTAATATGTTTACACACAGAATGTTCTTTGCAATTAACATTTTAAAACTTGCTTAAACCTTCAAAACAATAATTTTTTTAACTTTTTAATGTAGGTAAAAATGTACATTCTTATGCCTCCTTAAAATCCTTTTACCAAAGGTATATTTTGCTTTTCTTATACACCTTGCACATAAACTGTTTGTTTTTTTTTCCCAATAGTTTTACATTCAGGAGGCCTAGTTACTTTTAAATTAAACAACATTTTTTGCGTAAATCTTTTTTTTAACACACATTTTTTCATAACCTTTTTTTTTCTTTTATGACTTTTACAGGCAATTTTTTGACATGCCTTAACTTTCTGACTTATTACAAATACTTCTTTTTTTAAACAACCAGTTAATTTATTTCAGGACAAGAATTTACCATATAACACTCTTTTTATATAAATTCCACCCTCCCCTTTTCCCCCCCTTTTTTTTTTTCTAAGATAACCATTCTTTTCCAAAGCGAACCTTTTTTTATGTCTGTGGACTAGACTGTCTAAGGCCACAAGAATAGAAGTTATTATAATACATGTTACACTGTTAACTTTTAGCAAACTTTACTTTTGTTGAAAACCTTGTAAGTTTGGGATTTTAATTATCCTTTGCTATTAATAAGACCTTATTTTGTCCAAATTAGAATTGGTATGATGGCTTTTAAAGGAATAGTGTACACTTTCTTCTTTTTTAACTACTTGTATAGCTCTCTCTTTCTTTCTCTCTTTGACTTTGTCTCTCTTTGATTTTCCTTCTGCCTCTGTCTCTTCTTCTCTCTCTCTGCCTCTCTCTCTCTTTCTTTCTCTCTCTCTCTCTCTCCTTGACTCCCTCTTTGTCTGTCTCTTCCTCTCTCTCTCTTTGCCTCTTTTCCTCTCTCTTTCCTTTCTCTCTCTGCTGGTCTTTCCTTGCCTCTGCCAGCCGCTTATGCTGCTGTTCTCTCAACCACTGTGTGTTGGGGGCGGGGGGTCTAAAACCAGCTGTAACCAAGTGTCCATGTACAGGAACTGGTCTGGGTTCCCTGGCTTACATGTCACCTTGTGCTATACCTTTGAAACAAGGGACCTGTCCAGGCTTCCTTCTAATGGCCAACCTATGTCTAATGTTGGCCAGTCTATCTTACACAAAGTTTTAAGTTTTCCTGGTGTCATAGTACTCCATAGTCTCCCTTAAATACTTTTTTTGAAAAGTTCAAAAATATAGTTCCTAGTGGAGTGGGCTTACTTTGTGCCTCACCCATGTTTCCTCTAGGCAAAACACCATACTCACACCACATGCACACCACAAAACAAAGAACGGATAAAAAGGGCACACACACACTTTTGTAGTTTACGCAAAACCAAAATCAAAACCAAAATCAGAGTATCCAGAAATCCAAGCCAGGTCAAAACCAAAACCAAAGTATCAAGCAATCCAAGTCAAAAACCAAAAACAAAAACCAAAGTGCCAGTACAGGCACACTGTGGGTGATCAGGCCACGCTTCCACTCAAATGGAGTAGGCAAGTTCCCAAGACCAATCCTGTCAAGCAATTCAAACCAAGTCAAAACCAAAACCAAAGTGCTGATAATGGCACGCCGTGGGCGATCAGGCCACGCTTCCACTCAAATGGAGTAGGCAAGTTCCCAAGACCGGTCCTATCAAGCAAATCAAACCAAATCAAAACCAAAACCGCACACCATGGGTGATCAGGCCACGCTTCCACTCAAACAGAGTGGGCAAGTTTCAAAGACTAGTCTTACCAAGTTTTAGATGTCCAGACTCCAAGTGCCCGTTCCTTCTTGGTGTTCAGTCACTGCGTTGATCCTCCACGGGGGCCTGCCACACACTCCTCTGGCGAGGCATCCCACCGGGGCAAATGCCTATCCGGGAGCGCTCTCAGGATCTGCATCGCTCGCTCAGGCTGGTCGGAGTCCCCCGCAGGGATGTTCCACAGGGCAGGCTCAAGCCACCTAAGGAGCTGCCTCGACCATCCGCCAATCACCTCGTTTCCCGGTCAGGGAACCAAGAAATGTAGCAGGATGAGCCACAGACAAAACTCCTCAGACACCGAGTTAAAGAAGGAAGGGGTTAATTGGAATTAAAGAAGGAAGGGGTTTATTCGGCTGGGGGCATTGGCAAGACTTCTGTCTCAAGAGCCGAGCTCCTCAAATGAGCAATTCTTGTCCCTTTTAAGGGCTCGCAACTCTAAGGGGGTGCATGTGAGAGGGTCATGATTGATTGAGCAAGCAGGGGGTACGTGACTGGGGGCTGCATGCACCGGTTATTAGATCCAAACAAAATAAGATAGGGATTTTCACGGTGCATTCCTATACAATGTCTGTAGTCTATAGATAACAGAACCAACAGGTCAGGGGTCGATCTTTAACTACCAGGTCCAGGGTGCGGCGCCGGGCTGTCTGCCTGTGGATTTCATTTCTGCCTTTTAATTTTTACTTCTTCTTTCTTTGGAGGAAGAAATTGGGCATAAGACGATATGAGGGGTGGTCTCCCTTACTCTCACACACACACACGCGCACACTCATACACACACATGCACACTCACACACACACACACACACAGGAGCAAGTGCTCCTCTCCTGAAGCTTCTGTCTGTCTGTCCAACAAGACTGGGAGGCCCTTAACCCCCCAATTCCTGTTGGGCATCTCTGGGTGCCTGGTATGTGGCACGCTGTCAGTAGGAGGCTCTTCTAATAAGGTTTAACATTTACAGAGCTTTACTTTGGGCCAAGCTCAGTTCAAAACATCTTCACAACTCTGTGGGGTGGGTATTCTTTATTCATCTATTCTACTAATATTTATTGATTACTTCCCCCCGGCCAGGCCCTGGTCCAGGCACTGGGGATATGGCAGGGTAAAGATGATGGGCAGTGCTAGAGGTGGGGGGAAGAGTTCCTGTTTTATCTCAGAAGATCAGGAAAGGTGAAAATGGAGTAGAGACTTGAGGGAAGTGAGGAAAGGAGCTATGTGGAGATTTAGGGGAACAGTGGTCCAGGCAGAGGGAACAGCCAGCTCAAAGGGGACTATTTGATGGTTTCTTCCTCCATTTGATGGAGTCCAGGTAAGTCATCCAGCGTTATAGACTAAGTGGCAGAGCTAGGTTTCAAACCCAGATTCTGTAACTCTTGACTCATGCCTCTTTACCATGCCTCTTTACCATGTTTTATGGGACACAGTAACTGCCTTAGCTGAGAGAAAGTCTGGTTCCATGTTCACCACCTCCCTCTCTGATTGGAGTTTGGTCTCTTGTGTCAAGGACAGCATGGCTGATTGCCTGCCTTGGTATCCAGCTTCACTTGTTGGCTCTGCTTTTCTACTTTGTGTACTCATTTCTGTGGTCTGTATTAGAGACAGTGAGATTGTGTGTACTCTTCAGGCAGCCTGAGTAAAGCACGCTTTTCCTTCTGTTAAGCTGAGACCCAGACCCTGAAATAGTGTGACTTGGCCAAGGCAAATTCCCCTTTACTAGTCAGCAACTAGGGTAGCCTCTGTTGGTCAACCTGTAGTTCTCACATCACACCTTCCTTCAAGCTTCCTTGAAGGAAACACCTTCAAGTGCTTCCTTCAAGCCACCTCTGGGGCTTTTTGCAAAGGTGATATTTGAATTGGCCTTGAAGGACATGGAGCATTTCAAGAGGTGGAGATTGGGGAGGGATTTCTAGGCAGAAAGAAGTGTGTGAGTTGAGCAAAAGCATCAATGCTGGGCCATTCAGGGACCTGGAGAGTAGATGCCTGTGTGTTGGGGAAGCAAAGATAAGGCTGGACGGAGAATTTAGGTCATGTTATGGCAGCCTTTAAAAAAAAATGTTTTTTGTCCCAGCACTTTGGGAGGCCGAGACGGGCGGATCACAAGGTCAGGAGATCGAGACCATCCTGGCTAACCCGGTGAAACCCCGTCTCTACTAAAAAATACAAAAAACTAGCCGGGCGAGGTGGCGGGCGCCTGTAGTCCCAGCTACTCCGGAGGCTGAGGCAGGAGAATGGCGTGAACCCGGGAGGCGGAGCTTGCAGTGAGCTGAAATCCGGCCACTGCACTCCAGCCTGGGTGACAGAGCAAGACTCCGTCTCAAAAAAAAAAAAAGTTTTTTGGCCAGGCGCGGTGGCTCGCGCCTGTAATGCCAGCACTTTGGGAGGCCGAGGCGGGCAGATCACGAGGTCAAGAGATCGAGACCATCCTGGCCAGCATGGTGAAACTCCGTCTCTACTAAAAATACAAAAATTAGCTGGGCATATGGTGGCATGCACCTGTAGTCCCAGCTACTTGGGAGGCTGAGACAGGAGAATCGCTTGAACCCAGGAGGCGGAGGTTGTGGTGAGCCAAGATTGCGTCACTGTGCTCCAGCCTGGGAAAAAGAGCGAGACTCTGTCTCAAAAAAAAAAAAAAAAAAAAAAGAAAGACTACTTGGGCAGTTGTGGGGAGCACAGGTTAGAGAGGGTAACTGGTGGAAGAGAGGCTATTGCAGGAGTCCAAGTATTAGATGGGAGCACCTGAGCACTGAGTGGAAGGACCAGGTTCCAGAGATATTTTGGAAGTATTGATGACAGGTCCTGCTTACAGGTTGATGTGGAAACTGTAGGAGCAGGAGGGGTTGAGAAAGAATGATGTCAGCATTTTCAGCTTGGGTGACTCAGCAGATCACTGTTAACTGACAAACAATACACAAGAGAAGGGACAGGGACAGGATTTGAGCATCTTGAGTTCGAGGTAATGGGTGTGACATCCAGGTGGGGATGTGGGCTGGGAGTTTGGGGTGGAGGGCAGAGCTGGAGAAATGTCAAAGCTGAGGCTGAAGGAATAGAGGAGGTGTATGAGCAGACAGGGACTTGGCTTATCTAGAGGGACGCAATGAAGGAGCTGTGGAGGAGCAGTTGGGAAGGCTAAGTGAGGACTGTTGTTGTTGTTGTTGTTTTTATTGTTGTTGTTTTTTGAGACAGAGTCTTGCTCTGTCACCCAGGCTGGAGTGCAGTGGCACAATCTCAGCTGACTGCAACCTCTGCCTCCCGGGTTCAAGCAATTCTCCCATCTCAGCGTCGTGAGTAGCTGGGATTACAGGCACCTGCCACCATGCCCAGCTAATTTTTGTATTTTTAGTAGAGACAAGGTTTCACCATGATGGCCCGGCTGGTGTCGAACTCCTGACCTTGTGATCCACCTGCCTCAGCCTCCCAAAGTGCTGGGATTACAGGTGTGAGCCACAACACTTGACTGGCCATGCTGGTCTGGAACTCCTGACCTCAGATGATCCGCCCACCTCAGCCTCCCAAAGTGCTGGGATTACAGGTGTGAGCCACCACGCCCGGCCACAAAGACTGTTTTGATGAAGGCATTGCTGGGATTGTTTGACAGGGCTCAGCATCTGATGTCCCCACATCTCATGGGGACAGCAGAGTTGACCTCCCCTGGATTATCTGCTCAGAAACTAGGGGCGCTTCTGCTCAGCCTGCGCGTCTTTCCGTGGCCTTTGTGTGTGCTGTCTTCTTCCTCTGCACATGACCAGCTTCCCTCTGCTGAGGGGAAACTCCTGAAAGTGGAGATCCTGACTTCTCCCCCATTATTCTCCAGGAAGCTCAGCCCAGGGCTGTGCACTGTGAGGCACAGAACACTAGCAAGGGGATTGAATGACTGAACAGAATGGGTGGCAGTGGTGATCGTTGTCCCCTGCTTTGCTTGGACTTTGAGGCCACCCTTTTATGGAGAACGTCTTGTTTGAAGGAATGGGTATAATTTGCTCTCTGAATCTTGAGTTGCTTCAAGCTTACACCATCCGCCTGGGCGACAGAGCAAGACTCTGTCCATCCATCCACCATGTATCAGATTTTTGCCAATATAAATATCTACTAAAAGTTAAGCATGCATGCATCAGTACTGCACTCCTTTTTATGACTAAATGATATTCCACTGTATGCATATGCCATATTATATTCATTTATTCATATGTCCACAAATGTTGGGTTGTTTTTTTTTTTTTTTTTTTTTTTTTGAGACGGAGTCTTGCTCTGTTGCCCAGGTTGGAGTGCAGTGGCGCAATCTCAACTCACTGCAACCTCTGCCTCTCGGGTTCAAGCTATTCTCCTGCCTCAGCCTCCCAAGCAGCTGGGACCACAGGTGCCCACTACCACGCCCAGCTAATTTTTGTATTTTTAGTAGAAATGAGGTTTCACCATATTGGCCAGGCTGGTCTCGAACTCCTGACCTCGTGATCCACCCACCTCAGCCTCCCAAAGTGCTGGGACTACAGGCGTGAGCCACCGCACCTGGCCTGATTTTTTATTTATTTATTTATTTTTTGAGACGGAGTCTCACTCTGTCACCCAGGCTGGAGTGCAGTGGCACAATCTCGGCTTACTGCAACCTCCGACTCCCTGGTTCAAGCGATTCTCCTGCCTCAGCCTCCCTCCTGAGTAGCTGGGATTACAGACACACGCCACCACGCCCAGCTAATTTTTTGTATTTTTAGTAGAGACAGGTTTTCACCATGTTGGCCAGGATGGTCTCGATCTTCTGACCTTGTGATCTGCCCACCTCAGCCTCCTAAAGTGCTGGGATTACAGACATGAACCACCGTGCCTGACCTGGGTTGTTTCCATTTTTGGCCATTATGAATAATGATCTTCTGACATTTGTTTGTTTGGTTTTGCTTTGCTTTTTGTTTTTTCTTGAGATGGGGTTTTGCTCTTATTGCCCAGGCTGGAGTGCAATGGGCAATCTCAAGCTCACTGCACCCTCCACCTCCTGGGTTCAGGCCATTCTCCTGCCTCAGCCTCCCGAATAGCTGGGATTGATTACAGGTATGCATCACCACGCCTGGCTAATTTTGTGTTTTTAGTAGAAATGGGGTTTCTCCATGTTGGTCTAGCTGGTCTCGAACTCCTGACCTCAGGTGATCCACCAACCTCCCAAAATGCTGGGATTACAGGCGTGAGCCACCGTGCCTGGCCAATCCTCTGACATTTGTATAAAAGTTTTTGCATGGGTTGGGTGTGGTGGCTCACGCCTGTAATCCCAGCACTTTGGGAGGCTAAGGCGGGTGGATCATGAGGTCAGGAGATTGAGACCATCCTGGCTAACATGGTGAAACACAATCTTTACTAAAAAAAAAATACAAAAAAATTAGAAAAGTTAAGCATGCATGCATCAGTACTGCACTCCTTTTTATGGCTAAATGATATTCCACTGTATGCATATGCCATATTATGTTCATTTATTCATATGTCCACAAATGTTGGGTTGTTTCCTTTTTTTTTTTTTTTTTTTTTTTTGAGACGGAGTCTCGCTCTGTTGCCTGGTGTGGTGGCGGGTGCCTGTAGTCCCACCTACTCGGGAGGCTGAGGCAGGAGAATGGCATGAACCCGGGAGGCGGAGCTTGCAGTGAGCTGAGATCGCACCACTGCACTCCAGCCTGGGCGACAGAGCGAGACTCTGCCTCAAAAAAAAAAAAGTTTTTGTGTGGATGTATGTTTTTATTTTTCATGGTGTATACCTAGAAGTGGAATTGCTAGGTTAGGTGGTAACTCTGTTGAACATTTTGAGGAACTGCAGAACTGTTTTCTGAAGTAGCAATACCATTTTACATTTTACCAGCAGTGTGTGAATGTTCTAGTTTCTCCACATCATGACCAACACTTGTTTCGGAACTGAGACGCTTCTGAGAGTGAAAGGGTGCACCATTAATAAATATGCCAACACGACTGACATTAACTGGAACATATTCTTACCCTACCTAGATACCAAACAATTAGAAGATTCAATTCCTGATTTCAGGGAACTTTCTGGCCACATGATGAGTCAAAGCCCCAAACCCACATACTTGAGTCAATTAAAGAATCAAGTGAAGGTAAATTACTAAGAAGGAAAGCAAAGTACATCTAAATTCCCCCAGGAGATTGTATTCTCTTTAAGAGAAAAGAACTGTTTTATTTGTCTTTGTATTGTTTGTGGCCCTGGGTATATCTTGTGTTTGACAGGGTCTCAATAAAGGTCTGTGGACTAAGTGAATGGATGATACAAATTCTACTGTACAGAATAGAATGACTCACCTAGCAGGGGTTTTTGAGTTTAGGGGAAGTATGGCTCTTTGCTAAAAATGTAAATATATATTTTTTGCTCCATGCTGTAACAACACTAATGACAATTTAAAAATGAAAAAGTAGGCTGGGCCTGGTGGCCCACGCCTGTAATCCCAGCCCTTTGGGAGGCCAAGGCGGGCGGATCACTTGGAGTCAGGAGTTCGAGACCAGCCTGGCCAACATGGTGAAAACCCGTCTCTACTAAAAATACTTAAATTAGCTGGGCATGGTGCCGTGCAACTATAGTCCCAGCTACTGAGGAGACTGAGGCAGGGAATCACTTGAACCGGGAGGTGGAGGTTGCAGTGAGCTGAGATTGTACCACTGGTCTGTCTGCCTGGGCAACAGAGAGAGATTCTGTCTCAATAATAATAATAATAAATAAAGATAAAGTAAGGTAAAGATTGGTGGCTCATACCTGTAATCCCAGCACTTTGGAAAGCCGAGGCAGGAGGATTGCTTGAGGCCAGGAGTTCGAGACCAGTTTGGACAATATAGACCCCATCTCTGCAAAAAAAATTTAAAAAAACAAAAATAAATAAAATGGAAGCAAATAACCTACAGTGAGAGGAATCTGGAACTGTGAATGGCTGACAATAGGTTGGGGAAAGACTATCCAAAGAGGGGAATTGCCTGAGCAGGGGGGCAGGAATCAAAGCACACATCTTCATGCAGTGTACCTCTTCCAGCAGGTTAACCTTTGGAACTACAAAGATGTGGTGCCTTCCCCCAGGAATTTCCATCCTTTTGGGAGAAAATAGGATTTATTCACAGGAAACAAGGAGAATTGTTTAGAACAACCATTAAGTGGATGTATGCCCTTAAGCGTCATTGATCCTTCTGGCCCTAAATTTCTGTAATCTCTCAATTCCATACCCTCATAGCTTCATGGAAGAGATGGGCCAGGAGCTAGGCCTTAAGGGAAGAGGCTGGATTTGGAGAAAGGAGCAGGATGCCAGTGGTGGGTGATAAGGCCCAGAGGTGAGCTGGAGTGCTAGGGCTGAGATAAAATTGGATAGGGCAGCTGGGGCCTCTTCTTGAAGGCGAACTTTGAAAGCCAGGCTGGTTGTCTTTTAAATTTAACCGATAAGCAGGTCCTTGGACTTAAGATGAAAGGAGTGTCTGTGAGAGATTAATCTGATGGCCTTGGGCCATTGATCTGGATCTATCTGGAAGCAGTGTGAAGATGAGGCTCTCTGGGAGGCTTTTGCAACAGTAATATAGACCCAGTCTTTCAAAGGAGGGTTTGAAAACCCCTAAGAAAACTCCTTCTGCCAGTTGTTTGTGTGGAGTTAACTTTTCCTTAACCATAGTAACTTAAACCATTGTTTTTATATTACAACAATTAGGGCTATATTATGGGCCAGAATCCAAGATGTATATAGGTTTCTAAGGCAGAATATTTAGACTTCAAATAAATTTCAGTTTTCCAGAGGGCAATCAGATTTAAGTCATGCTATCAGATTCCTCAGAGAAATCCATTCTTCTTTGCTGTAAAGGGTTTAAAATCTGAGGACTAAAGAAAGATGGTGCCGGGCCAGGCGCGGTGGCTCACGCCTGTAATCCCAGCACTTTGGGAGGCCGAGGCGGGCGGATCACGAGGTCAGGAGATCGAGACCATCCTGGCTAATACGGTGAAACCCCACCTCTACTAAAAATACAAAAAATTAGCTGGGCGTGGTGGTGGGCACCTGTGGTCCTAGCTACTCGGGAGGCTGAGACAGGAAAATCACTTGAACCCAGGAGGCGGAACTTGCAGTGAGCCCAGATGACACCACTGCACTCCAGCCTGGGCGACAGAGCCAGACTCCGTCTCAAAAAAAAAAAAAAAAAAAAAGAAAGATGGTGCCATACATAAACATGTGTAAGTTGCGAACTGGGTGGGAATATGATGGTACCTTTAGAACGTTGAGGATCGGCCTTGCTTAGTACCAGGAAAATTCTGGTTGGTAATGAAGGAGGAGCCAGCACCTCATGGTCTTTCCCAGACCTTTCTAAAGGCCCTAGTTCTGCCCAATGAACTGGCATGTTTGGCACTTGTCTGGTTTACATTTATTTATTTATTTTAATTTTTTTTTTTTTTTGAGACGCAGTCTTGCTCTGTTGCCCAGGCTGGAGTGCAGTGGCACAATCTCAGCTCACTGCAACCTCTGCCTCCTGGGTTCAAGTGATTCTCTTGCCTCAGCTTCCCAAGTAGCTAAGATTACAGGTGCCCGCCACCACGTCCGGCTAATTTTTGTATTTTTAGTAGAGACGGGGTTTCATCATGTTGGGCAGGCTGGTCTATAACTCCTGACCTCGGGTGATCCACCCGCCTCGGCCTCCCAAAGTGCTGGGATTACAGGCCACTGTGCCCAGCCCTCCATTTAAATATATATATATTTAAAATTTTTATTTGATCACCTTTCTCAAGTTGAATTTTTTATTTTCTTTTGACATAGGGCCTCGCTCTGTTGCCCAAGTGCAATCACAGCTCACTGCAGCCTTGACCTCCTAGGCATAAGCAATCTTCCTGCCCCAGCCTCCCATGTAGCTGGGACTACAGGCATGTGCCACCACACTTGGCTAATTTTTTTTTTTTTTTTAAGACGGAGTCTCGCTGTGTCGCCCAGGCTGGGGTGCAGTGGCGCGATCTCGGCTCACTGCAAGCTCCGCCTCCTGGGTTCACGCCATTCTCCTGCCTCAGCCTCCGAGTAGCTGGGACTACAGGTGCCCGCCACCGCGCCCGGCTAGTTTTTTGTATTTTTAGTAGAGACGGGGTTTCACCATGTTAGCCAGGGATGGTCTCGATCTCCTGATCTCGTGATCCACCCGCCTCGGCCTCCCAAAGTGCTGGGATTACAGGCTTGAGCCACTGCGCCCGGCCTACTTGGCTAATTTTTAATTTTAATTTTAATTTTTTTGTAGAGACAGGGTCTCACTTTGTTGCCCAGGCTGGTTTCAAACTCTTGGCCTCAAGCAATCCTCCTGCCTCCTTAGCCTCCCAAAGTGCTGGGATTACAGTTTGGCTATTTTTTTTTTTTTGTAGAGATAGGGTCACCATTCTGGCTTGCCTGGTTTACTTTTAATGTATCACCACTAAGATGTTTGCTGTGGGGTTTCAGTAGCACCCTATGTAAGACTAGGTAAGTTCCCATTTGTCCCTGCTTTGTCAAGAGTTTTTTCTTATGAATGGATGTTGACTTCCATCAAACACTTTTTAGGTATCTGTTGATGTAGTCATGTGATTTTCCCTCTTTAATCTGTTAGTGTGATCAATTATACTGATTTTTTTCAAAATAATAAATATAACATGCAGTTTGGTATACAGTCAACTTAATCACAACATATTACCCTTTTTACTTATTGGCTGGAATCAGTTTGCTAATATTTTGCTTAGGATTTTGCATCCATGTTCATAAGTGTAATTTTTTTCACATATTGTTCTTGTTGGGTTTTGGAATCATTACATTAAAAATGATTTGAAAGGCCGGGCGCGGTGGCTCAAGCCTGTAATCCCAGCACTTTGGGAGGCCGAGACGGGCGGATCACGAGGTCAGGAGATCGAGACCATCCTGGCTAACACAGTGAAACCCCGTCTCTACTAAAAAATACAAAAAACTAGCCGGGCGAGGTGGCGGGCGCCTGTAGTCCCAGCTACTTGGGAGGCTGAGGCAGGAGAATGGCGTGAATCTGGGAGGCGGAGCTTTCAGTGAGCTGAGATCCGGCCACTGCACTCCAGCCTGGGCAAGAGAGCCAGACTCCGCCTCAAAAAAAAAAAAAAAAAAAAAAATTATTTGAAGTGAACCTCTCTTTATATTCTCTGAAAGCTTTTGTGTAAGATTGAAATTACTTCTTTCTTGAATGTTTGGGAGAACTCTGCCTGTTTGCTATTGAAGGTTGCCCCATCAGGTGGGTGTTAGTAGAGAAAGTAGAGACAGTAAAGATACTTAACTTGAGGGGTAAACATAGCTTAAACAATAAGGAAAATTTTATATATTTCATACATCACAAAAAGTCCAGAGGTAGGTGGTTCAGGATTGGTTAATTCAGCAGCTCAACATCATCAGGGAGGGAAATTCATTCCAGTCATTCTCAGGTGGCAGCTCCTTCTTTCATTATTGCAAGATGGCTGCAGCTGCTCCAGGCATCACAGCACAGTAGTTAAGCGTGTTGATTTTACATGCCAAACTTGGTTCCAAAGCCCATCACTGTAGGACAATTGAGTAAATTGCTTAATCTCTCTGTAAAATGGGATAATAATACTTTAATTCAGAAGTTTACTATTATATGGATTAAATTAATGAGGCTAGGCACGATGGCTCACATCTGTAATCCTAGCATTTTGGAAGGTGGAAGCAGAAGGATCACTGGAGGCCAGGACTTCAAGACCAGCCTAGGCAACATGGTGAAGCCCCCTCCATCTCTAAACAATAACAACAAAAAATTTTTATTTTATTTATTTATTTTTTTGAGACGGAGTCTTGCTCTGTCACCCAGGCTGAAGTGCAATGGTGCTATTCTCCGCTCACCGCAACCTCCGCCTCCAGGATTCAAGTAATTCTCCTGCTTCAGCCTTCCGAGTAGCTGGGATTACAGGCGCACGCCACAATACCTGGCTAATTTTTTGTATTTTTAGTAGAGATGGGGTTTCACCATGTTGGCCAGGCTGGTTTGAACTCCTGACCTCGTGATTCGCCTGCCTCAGCCTCTCAAAGTGCTGGGATTACAGGCATGAGCCACTGCACCTGGCTTTTTTTTTTCTTTTAAGGCGGAATCTTGCTCTGTACCCCAGGCTGGAGTGCAGTGTCGCAATCTCAGCTTACCTCCACTTTCCAGGTTCAAGTGATTCTCCTGCCTCAGCCTCTGGAGTAGCTGGGACTATAGGTGCACACCACCACACCGGTCTAATTTTTGTATTTTTAGTAGAGATGGGGTTTTGCCATGTTGGTCAGGCTGGTCTCGAACTCCTGGCCTCAAGTGATCCACCAGCCTCGGCCTCCCAAAGTGCTGGGATTAAAGGCGTGAGCCACTGCTCCCGGCCAACAAACATTTTTTTAAAATGAGTTTTTTATTTTTTCTTTTCCAAACTCTTAAAATAGTGCCTGGCACATAGTAAGTATTCAGTAATATGAGCATGTCTTCCTCCATTCTCACACAGAGCAGGAAAGAAGCTGTGTTCCTCCCGTGCCCCATTGATGGAAGTCCTTTAGCAGACTCACCTCCACACTTGATTGGTCAGATTTACAGCAAGTGCCCATTCCTAAACCACTTGTGGAATTACTGTGATTTGGTTTGGAGTAACTTGGATTCAACCTCCAAGACCAGGGAGTCCCTGACCTCCCCTGAAACACACCACCTGATAGCTCAACAAAACCTGGGTTCTCATCACAACAGAGAGGCTGGAGTGGTGAAGGTGGGAGGGGTCTGTTGGGTCACACAAGGAAGGGCAAAATGGGGGTCCCCATTCTTACTGGTTCTCCATGAGATTCCTTGGGCACTCAAAACCCTTGGATTTACCTACCACTGCACAGTTTACTTAGTGCTTTTTAACTCATGCATTATCTCATCCAGTCCTAGAGCCACCCTCTAAGCAGTCTTGTTATCCCCCTTTGACAGGCTTTGACACACTTGCCCAGTTGTGTATATATAGTTGGGACAGAGCCAGGTCCTGGGACTCAAGTCGAAGTCTTCAGACTCAATGTTTTGCTTTTTTTTTTTTTTTTTGAGGTGGAGTCTCACTCTGTCACCAGGCTGGAGTGTAGAGGTGCCATCTCAGCTCACTGCAACCTCTGCCTCCTGGGTTCAAGCAGTTTTCCTGCCTCAGCCTCCCAAGTAGCTGGGATTATAGGCACACACCATCACACCTGGCGAATTTTTGTATTTTTAGTACAAACGGGGTTTCACCATGTTGGCCAGCCTGGTCTTGAACTCCTGACCTCAGGTGATTTCGCCTGGCTCGGCCTCCCAAAGTGCTGGGATTACAGGCGTGAGCCACCGCACCCAGCCTATTTTGCACTTTTATTTGTCTTCCATCAATTCCCAATGCCTGTCATTGGCCACCCCTCACAACTGCCACATCCTTGTGCCCCCTCTGCTATTGTCTATGGAATATTTAAAAAATAAAAATTATTCATTAAGAAGAAACTTGATGAAATCCCAGGTTTCATATCTCTCTCTCTCACACACACACACACACTCACACTCACACTTTAAAATGAGCGTAAGGTATTTATTTGGGCTTAGAACGTGGGCTCTGGCATTTGATTACCTTGGTTGGAGTCCCAGCTCTGCCACTGTAGCACATGCAGTTGGTCTCCACCCAGGTGTCCATGGCACTTAGCGTTTGAGAGTGCACCAGCCTCACTTCCAAGTTGCTGGCACTGTCACTTTGCTTGAGGGCTTGTTCTGACTATCAGAGTCCATCATGCCCTCCCACAAAAAGGCTGGAAGTACTGGGGAATTAATTCCACTCCTCCACCATCCCCAAGCAGCCCTCATACAATGGCTGTTGGGGATTGGTAGACAAATCTCCCTGCTTCCCCACCCCTCAGGTACAGTAGCGGTCAAGCATGCACTTTTGATTGTCTCCTAATTCCAAGGCAGGATTGAGCTCCATTTGTCCACCATGGTTAACAATAACGCAGTCTTCACTGGCCTCTGTCCCTTCCCCGCTCATTTCTCACCCGCTTTAGCTGCTTCATGGAATCGCCTCTCAGGTAAATTATTTCACTTGAATCCTTGTCTCAAGGTCTGCTTCTGGGAAGCCCAAATTGAGACAGACACTTGCTAGTTGTATGGCTGGCACTGGGTGTCACCTAACCCCTTTGTGTCTCTCTTTTT
Source organism: Macaca thibetana thibetana (assembly GCF_024542745.1). Taxonomy (NCBI): domain Eukaryota; kingdom Metazoa; phylum Chordata; class Mammalia; order Primates; family Cercopithecidae; genus Macaca; species Macaca thibetana. Next base: position 42,848,521 of record NC_065581.1, on the reverse strand, counting down.
TCTATCGGTAATGGAAGGAGAATAATACCACCTCAACCTCACAGAACAGGTGTGGTACAGCTCTCAGTGACTGGCTAGGAGAAAGCACTTAACAAGAGGGATCTAGGCCAGGCCTGGTGGCTCATGCCTGTAATCCCAGCACTTTGGGAGGCCAAGGCTGGCAGATCACCTGAGGTCAGAAGTTTAAGATCAGCCTGACCAACCTGGTGAAACCCCATCTCTACTAAAAATACAAAAAAAAAAAAAAAAAAAAAAAAAAAATTAGCTGGGCATGGTGGCGAGCGCCTGTAATCCCAGCTACTTGGGAGGCTGAGGCAGGAGAATTGCAGAGCAAGACTCTGTCTCAGAAAATTTAAAAAATAATAATAAGTGGGATCTAATATTATTACTACCTAATAGTATTATTACTATTATTGCTCTGGTGTGCTACCAGGGGTGTTGTGCCACACTGGGGACATACTACTCCTGACCCCCCACCTGAACTTTCTCTGGATGCCCTCTTCCTGCTTCTCTCTCCTTACTCCCACTTACTCTCTAAGCTCCTGCAATCCCATTTCTGCCACCATGACTGTTTCATGGAATTCAGGTGATCAGAACCACCAATCCCCACCAGTCCCAGGACAGCCCACCCTTCCTATCACACAAACCACCCTGCCTACTTCTGATGAGTGTTGCAAATGCCCATGTAAAAGTCTTCTGTCTTCATGACATCTTAGGATTCCTGCGTTGTGGAGGATCATCATATCAGGCGCTTTAGACTGGAAGCTTAAAAGGGAGGCTTCTTGGCCCAGCGCGGTGGCTCACGCCTATAATCCCAGATCTTTGGGAGGCCGAGGCAGGCGGATCACGAGGTCAGGAGATCGAGACCATCCTGGCTAACACGGTGAAACCCCGTCTCTACTAAAAATACAAAAAATTAGCCAGGCATGGTGGCGAGTGCTGGTAGCCCCAGCTACTCGGGAGGCTGAGGCAGGAGAATGGCGTGAACCCGGGAAGCAGAGCTTGCAGTGAGCTGAGATCGCACCACTGCACTCCAGCCTGGACAACACAGTGAGACTCCGTCTCAAAGAAAAAAAAAAAAAAAGAAAAAAAGGGAAGCTTCTCATCTCCGACCCATGTCCAGCATGTCCCAGGGCTGCTGGATGTGTGGAAGGCACGTGATAAGGCACCTGATTGTTAATGATCACAGCTATCTTTATTGACCACCTACTATGAGCCTAGGACGGCTGAGGGTACTTTTCCCATATTAATCCCTTCATTCACCATATGAAATAGGAGTTGTTAACATCCCCCGTTTGCAAATGAGAAGCCTGGGACAGAAAAGTTAAGTAACCTGCTCAGGATCACACAATCACACAGCTGGCAAATAGCAGAGCTGGGCATCAACCTAAATCGAGAGCTCACTTAATGACTGTGCCAAACCAATGCCAGTGCTATCTCCTGCCTAGAATGAGGAATGCTTGCCAGCTGAGAACCAAAGACAGGTCTCTCTTTGCAAGTATATTGCTGTAGCAGATTACCCTTCCACACCTGAGGCCCTGTGTGCACCTCAGTCTTACCTGTGGAACAGGAATCTCAAGCAGAATGACAGAACAGGAAAGCCTCATTTCTTCAGAACCCAGACAGCCAGAAACAGGAAGAAAAAGCAACTGCTTAAATATATAGGTTGTATTCTTATTTTGTGAGGAGAGACTTGACAGTTTCAGTCTAGTATCTGATGTTTCTTTTCCCAAGCAGCTTATAAGCTAGAAATTGCAAACTGCTTTTTGTCCCTCAGACCCAGTATATGGGCTCATCATGTATGGCTTGTATGGTTTTGTTACTGTTTTTCAACTGAAGTAATATATAATTTTTTTTTTTTGAGATGGAGTCTCGCTCTGTTGCCCAGGCTGGAGTGCAGTGGCCGGATCTCAGCTCACTGCAAGCTCCGCCTCCCGGGTTCATGCCATTCTCCTGCCTCAGCCTCCTGAGTAGCTGGGACTACAGGCGTCTGCCACTACACCCGGCTAATTTTTTTGTATTTTTAGTAGAGACGGGGTTTCACTGTGTTAGCCAGGATGGTCTCGATCTTCTGACCTCGTGATCCGCCCGCCTCGGCCTCCCAAAGTGCTGGGATTACAGGCGTGAGCCACCGCCCCTGGCCGTAATATAGATATTTTAAGAAATTTCTTTTTTTTTTGTTTTGAGACGGAGTCTTGCTCTGTCCCCACCTCCCAAAGTGTTGAGATTACAGTCACGAGCCACTGCGCCCAGCGGAAATTTCTTTTCTTTTGAGACGCAGTCTCACTCTGTCCCCCAGGCTGGAGTGCGGTGGCACAATCTTGGTTCGGTGGAACCTCTGCCTCCGGGGTTCAAGCGATTCTCCTACCTCAGCCTCTTGAGTAGCTGGCATTACGGGCGTGTGTCACTATGCCTGGCTAATTTTTGTATTTTCAGTAGAGATGGGGTTCCATCATGTTGGCCAGGCTGGTCTTGAACGCCTAGCCTCAAGTGATCCACCCACCTCAGCCTCCCAAAGTGCTGTGATTACAGGCATGAGCCACCACACCCAGACTTTTTCTTTTCTTTTGTAGTAGTGAGGTCTCGCTGTGCTGCCTAGGCTGGTCTTGAACCCCTCGCCTCAGTGATCCTCTCAACTCAGCCTCTCAAAGTGCAGGGATTGCAGGCGTGAGCCACAGTGCCCGATCTAAGAAATATTATCTTGGGGAAACAGGGAATCTATGGCCACACTCATTACTATGGTGTAGCAAAAGTCTGAAGCTAAGCAGTACCTCTTGGGCTTTGGATGGGACATGTGCTATCTACTGTGTCTGGCCCCAACAGCCCCTTACCACATGTGAGTTGCCATTTATCATGTGATGTATGCTGGTGTTTTTCTTTTTCTTTTTTTTTTTTTTTGAGACGGAGTCTGGCTCTGTTGCCCAGGCTGGAGTGCAGTGGCCGGATCTCAGCTCACTGCAAGCCCCGCCTCCCGGGTTCACGCCATTCTCCTGCCTCAGCCTCCCGAGTAGCTGGGAGTACAGGCGCCCGCCACCTCGCCCGGCTAATTTTTTTTTTGTATTTTAGTAGAGACGAGGTTTCACTGTGTTAGCCAGGATGGTCTCGATCTCCTGACCTCGTGATCCGCCCGTCTCGGCCTCCCAAAGTGCTGGGATTACAGGCTTGAGCCACTGCGCCCGGCCATCTGGTGTTTTTCTTATATCCAGTTTGTTTTATTCATTAACTCAGATTTATTGAGCCAGATGTGGTAGTGTATGCCTATGGTCCCAGCTACTTGGGAAGCTAAGGTGGGAAGATCACTTGAGCCTGGGAGATAGGGGCTGCAGTGAGTCGTTATCATGCTACTGCATTCCAGCCTGGGTAATACAGTGAGACCTTGTCTCAAAAAAAAAAAAAAAAAAAAAAAAAAAAAGTATTGAACATCTACTATGAGCTGGATACCATCCTGTTTTGGTGGTGTGGTGTGGGAGTAGACAAGCTGTAAACAGAATATGCAAGCAAAGTATATGCTATACTAGTGATCAGTGGTAAGCAGAAGAATAAAGCAGTGAAAGAGCGTAAGAAGTGTCAGGGCTGGGGAGCTGGCATTAAAATTTAGGTAGGATGGCCAGGAAAGGCTGTAAGAGGAATACAACTTTTGGATTTCCTGAAGGAAGTGAGGGAGTGGGCCATGTGGATATCCGGAGGCAGAACATTCCAGGCAGATGGAACAGCACGTGCAAAGAGAACATGTATGCCTGGTGTGTTCCATGAACAGTGTGGCCAAAGCAGAGTGAGGGAGAGTACTGGAAATGGGGTGGAAGTACAGATGCTGCAGGGTCTTTGGCAGTCACTCCAAGTGAAATGGAGAGCCACTGAGAGTGATGGGTTGAGACTAGACTGGAGGGCCAAGGGTGGGTCAGGGAGACTTGGCAGGAGGCTACCACTGTAATCCAGGTAAGAGATGACGCAACTCGGACCAAGGGGGTAGCATCGGAAATCAAGAAAAGAAAGGGATTGGAGATGTATTTTTGACGTAGAATCAACCAGAAGTGGGTCGCAGGTTGGATGTGAAGGACCAGTAAGGTCAAGGAAGAACCGAGTTTGGACAGAGGAGGTAACAAAGGAGGAAAAAAAAGTAAATTTTGAAAATATTTTGAAATTATTAATAGCTCCTCTGTGATCTGCTGATCAGAGTGTGGGGATTGTGTGGGATTTGAGAGAGAGGAGTCAGGAATGACACCAAGTGTTTGGCCTGAGCCATTAGAAGGATGGAGTTGCCATTTTCTGAGATGAGCGTGTAGGAAGAGCGAGGTTTTTGGGGAAAGATCAGGATGTCAGTTTTGGAGAAGTTGAGTTTAACTGGCCTATTGGACATCCTTGTGACGTTGCCAAGAAGGCAGCCTCCGATGTAAAACGGAAACTGAAAACAGGTCAGTTCACACCAGCTCTGATTTGGTAGTGCTGCCCAAAGTGCTGTGTTGAGATTTTAAATGCCCATCCAAGGCCGGGCACGGTGGCTCAAGCCTGTAATCCCAGCACTTTGGGAGGCCGAGACGGGCGGATCAGGAGGTCAGGAGATCGAGACCATCCTGGCTAACACGGTGAAACCCTGTCTCTACTAAAAATACAAAAAACTAGCCGGGCAAAGTGGCGGGTGCCTGTAGTCCCAGCTACTTGGGAGGCTGAGGCAGGAGAATGCCGTGAACCCGAGAGGAGGAGCTTGCAGTGAGCTGAGATCCGGCCACTGCACTCCAGCCTGGGTGACAGAGCGAGACTCCGTCTCAAAAAAAAAAAAAAAAAAATTAAAATAAAAATAAAAAATAAATAAATAAATAAATGCCCATCCAGGTTGGTTTTCTTTTTTTGTTTGTTTGTTTGTTTTTTAGACGGAGTCTTACTCTGTTGCCCAGGCTAGAGTGCTGTGGTGTGATCTCAGCTTACTGCAACCTCCACCTCCTGGGTTCAAGTGATTCTCCTTCCTCAGCCTCCCAAGTAGCTGGGATTACAGGTGTGCGCCACCATGCGTGGCTAATTTTTTTTGTATTTTTAGTAGAGATGGGGTTTCACCATGTTGTTCAGGCTGGTCTTGATCTCCTGACCTTGTGATCTGCCTACCTCGGCCTCCCAAAGTGCTGGGATTACAGATGTGAGCCACCGCACCTGGCCAATTTTTGTATTTTTAGTAGAGATGAGGTTTTGCCATGTTGGCCAGGCTGGTCTTGAACTCCTGACCTCAGGTGATCCACCCACCTCGGCCTCCCAAAGTGCTGGGATTACAGGCATGAGCCACTGCGCCCGGCCGAAGAGTGCTCAATTTTTACTGATAGGAGTGGACAAACAAAGAGTTTTAAAGATTAATGTGAAATATTGTACAAATATTATAGATGCTCGTAATAGTGACCTGGAATACTGTAAGCACTGAGATAGCTCCTTGATTCTCAAAGAAAAAAAACTAAATTATGTGCAGTTTGGTTTAATGCTTTTTGTTGTTGAGACAGGTCTCACTCTGTTGCCCAGGGTGGAGTGCAGTAGTGTGATCTGGGCTCACTGCAACCTCCACCTCCCAGGCTCAAACAGTTCTCCTGCCTCAGCCTCCCAAGTAGCTGGGACTACAGGCGTTTGCCACTGCATTCGGCTAATTTATATATATATATTTTTTGGTAGAGATGGGGTTTTATTGTGTTGGCGAGGCTGGTCTCGAACTCCTGGCCTCAAGTGATCTGCTGCCCCGGCCTCCCAAAGTGCTGGGATTACAGGTGCGAGCCACCGTGCCCGGCCAACTTTGTGCTTTTGAGTCCCACAATCACAACTTTTTAAAAAAAGGGTTCACCACATGCCAGCCACTCTTCTATGTATTTTAAACAAATCAACCCATTTCATCCTCACAACCGCTCTATAGGGGAGTACTACTGTTTTTTTTTTTTTTTTTTTTTTTTTTTTTTTTTGAGACGGAGTCTCACGCTGTTGCCCAGGCTGGAGTGCAGTGGCGCGATCTCGGCTCACTGCAAGCTCCGCCTCCTGGGTTCAGGCCATTCTCCTGCCTCAGCCTCCTGAGTAGCTGGGACTACAGGCGCCCGCCACCGCGCCCGGCTAATTTTTTGTATTTTTAGTAGAGATGGGGTTTCACTGTGGTCTCGATCTCCTGACCTTGTGATCCGCCCGCCTCGGCCTCCCAAAGTGCTGGGATTACAGGCTTGAGCCACCGCGTCCGGCGGGAGTACTACTGTTATCACCATTTTCAGAAAAGGAAACTCAGGCACAGAGAGGTGGTTTAACTTAGCCAAAGTCACACAATGAGGGAGTGGAGTGGCAGAGGGGTGTGGCTCCAGACCCTGGAGGGTCCTCTCCATACACCAGACCATGCGTTTACCGTCATAAGCCAGGTCATCAGGATTTGCTAGAGATGCAATTCTAGGAGTAGGGCTCTTGCTGCTCAAACTTTTGCTTTTCTTAGAGGGGTTATGGATGCATGTTCATAACAGAAAGGGTACTCCTTGAGAAAGGGAATAATAATCATCATTTCAGAAACTACTGTCTCTGAATGCTTGCTTTGTGCCAGGCACAGGTGAGACGTTTTCTGCTCATTTAGTTTTCAGAACATCATTATGGGGCTATTATATTATCCCCACTGGATAAAAGAGGAAACAGAGAGGTTCCAATAATTCTCTCAAAGTCATAACGTGGGGAGCCAGGTTTGAATTGAAAGCAGTCTCTGACTCCAGAGCCCTGTTTAGCACCCGGGTCCTCAGCCCCATGGCTCGCTTGGCTCTCCCCAGCATCTCCATGGGTCTGAAGGTAACTAAGCCATGGTATGTGGACTGTGGGGTGATGGGCCTCACCCATCACCTTGTTCACCCTCTTACTTCTCAGATGGGGACTTTTTTTTTTTTTTTTTGTAGACGGAATTTCGCTCTTGTTGCCCAGGCTGGAGGGCAATGGCACGACCTCGGCTCACTGCAACCTCTGGCTCCAGGGTTCAAGCGATTCTCCTGCTCAGCCTCCGGAGTAACTGGGACACCACACCCAGCTAATTTTTTTGTATTTTTAGTAGAGATGGGGTTTCACCATGTTGGCCAGGCTGGTCTCGAACTCCTGACCTCAGGTGATCCCGCCTTGGCCTCCCAAAGTGCTGGGATTACAGGCGTGAGCCACTGTGCCTGCCCCAGATAGGGATATTTTGATGAAGGGAAAGAGAAAGAAAATGTATCCTTCCTCTTTGGGGTTTCTTATTTGGCCTGTGACATTTCATTCCCACTCCTCCTCCAATTTGCCATTTTATTGACTTTTTCTAATTGGATGCACCTGGGTGGAAACGCCTCATACTATTGGCCCCGGTCATTGCTTTGTCTTTAGTTTTGTCTTTGTTTAGAAAAACAAAGACAAAAAAAGCAAGAGGAGCCTCTATTTCTTTGAGGTGGAGGTAACTGGTGAACTTGTGCTGGTCCTGCACTGAGCTCACCTGCCTCCCCAGTGGCCAGTCCTTGGCCCTGAAAGTCGGGGATGATCTAGCTCTAGGTATGGCTGTTTCATCCAGGGGTGAGGCAGAAGTATCTCTCCTAAAGTCCTGCTCACCAGGAGCTCCCGTCCCCATACTGCAGGTTCACACCCAGCTTTCAGGACTAGTCAGTCTGTGTGGCCCTCCCTCAATTAATAAATCAGCAACTAAAAGGCCGGGTGTGGTGCCTAACGCCTGTAATCCCAGCACTTTGGGAGACTGAGGGGGGTGGCTCACTTGAGGTCAGGAGTTTGAGACCAGCCTGGCCAACATGGTGAAACCCCATCTCTACTGAAAATACAAAAATTAGCCGGGCAGGGTGGTGGGCACCTATAATCCCAGCTACTCAGGAGTCTGAGGCAGGAGAATCACTTGAAACCGGGAGGCGGAGGTTGCAGTGAGCCGAGGTCGTGCCATTGCACTCCAGCCTGGCAACAAGAGCAAAACTCCGTGTCAAAAAAAAAAAAAAAAAACCAACCAACCAAACAAACAAACAAAAACCCTTCTATTTGTTAAAAAAAAAAAAAAAAGAAATCCACCATGAACCAAAAATTAGTCAAAACAATGAACTAAAATATTTTGTTTTTGTAAAATGTATGATAACAAAATGTTAAGGCACGTCATGTACCATCATGGTTCACTGCAGCCTTGAACTCCTGGGCTCAAGCAATCCTCCTGCTTCAGTCTCCCTAGTAGCTGGGACTACAGGCTTGTGCCACTGCACCCAGCTTATTTTATTTTATTTTTTTTGTAGAGATAGGAGTCTTGCTTTGTTGTCCAGGCTGGTCTTCAACTCCTGGCTTCCAGTGATCCTCCTGCCTCAGCCTCCCAAAGTGCTGGGCTGATGGGACATTTTTATACATAGTGCCATGTTTCTATAAATGAGAAGTTTAAAAAATATTGATTTTAAAAATTAATTTATGTCAAGAATTTTTATGAACAAAGTTAAAAAACCAAACAAAAATACAAAAAGGGTTAATATCTTTGAGATTTGCTGAGCATTTATAAATCAATAAAACAAACATCCCTATAAATGAATAAGCTAAGGACATGAATGGGTAATGTATATAAGAAATGTAAATGTCTAAAAATATGCCAAAATAGATTTATTATTAGTAATATAAGCCACTTTCACTCTCTAGTTGGCAGAGTTGTTATGAAAAATAGGTATGTAATGATGGTGGAGTAGATTGGTTTAACTATTCAGCAGGAAAATTTGGCAATTAGAAGTGTATCAAAAGCCTTAGAATGTTTCATAACCTTAGATTGGGAAATTCCACTTCTAGAAATTAATTCACTTCTAGAAATAATCATGAGTGTGCACAAAGATATCACCCCAAAAATATTTTACAGTATTGTGTCTAATAGGGAAGAACTAGAAATAATTTAAATTTCCACCAATACAGGTTTGTCAAAATACATTTTGTACATTCAGCTGATGGTATACTATGTCCCCATTACAAATTATGTCCTAGAATATTTAATGGCATGGAAAAGTGTTAACAGTATTTTTTTTTAATGAAAAAAGCTTACAAAACAGTTTGTGATGATTCCATTTAAAATGTGTGTTTATTCATAGAACAAAGATTACCAAATAAACATTGATATATTAAAGGGTTATTACTGGATGGCAAATTGCAAATGATTATTTCCTTTTTTTGTGGCTTATCTGCATTTTTGAAGTTTTCTACAATGCAAGAGTATTTTATGATATTAAAACTACAATACAATTTATTATAGAAGAAAGAATAATTCGGCCAGGTGCAGTGGCTCATACCTGTAATCCCAGCACTTTTGGAGGCCGAGACCGGCGGATCACGAGATCAGGAGTTCGAGACTAGCCTGGCCAACATAGTGAAACCCCGTTTCTACGAAAAATACAAAAATTAGCCAGGCATGGTGGTGCGTGCCTGTAGTCCCAGCTACTCGCGAATCGCTTGAATATGGGAGGTGGAGGTTGCAGTGAGCCCAGATGGCGCCACTGCACTCCAGCTTGAGCAACAGAGTGAGGCTTCGTCTCAAACAAAAATAATAATAATAATAATAATAATAATAATTAACAGAAAATGGTTGGCACAGAACTTACATCTTCTACATAGTGTCATTTCTCTAGTTACTTCCTTAGTAAGGAAAGAGACACTTCCTTAGTGTCTCCTAAGTCAGGAGGACCTCAGTAGGGCAGGGATCCTCTATAGCCTCCTCCCATTTGGAGCATTATTGGAGGTCTTTTGTCTGCTTCTTGGTCAAGGGAATCCAGCTTCCGGTAAAACTACAAAGTAACCAAAAGTTTGGGAGGTGGAAGAAATGCAACCGGTAGATCTCAGAGTCTGTGGGAGAAACTGATTCAGTGAGAATCTAGTTTTTCCGTCCAGTTTCTCCAAACAGAAACTAAGGCCGACTTTAGGGGCTTGTCCAAAGCTGGGCAACCAACTTGACAAGGTGAGGAGGCCTTGACTCCATGGCCTTTCCGTTCTGTTATATGCTGATTTAGACTAAAGCTCTCATACTTTAAAGTGCACAGAAATCTAGTTAAAATGCAGATTCTGATTCAGGTTAGGGGTGGGCCTGAGAGTCTGCATTTCTAACCAGCTCCCAGGCGATGACCATGCACGGGACAGGTCTGGGATCACTGTTTAACTAGCAGTGGTGTAGAGCACAGAATCTGGAGCAAGAAGGCCAGATTCCCAATCCTAGCTCTGCCACGGGCCAACCGAATGACAGTTGCCTCGGTTTCCGAGTTTTCGTGAAGATGTAGTGAGTCATTACATTGTGAGGCTTTGGAGCAGTGTTCACTAAGAACTGACTCTGACATTATTTATCGCATTCCTTAGAGCAAGCAGCCGGTGAAGTAGGGTTTGACGAATGAATAAGTGAATGAATGACCTTTGGAGAAAAATTCTTTCCTGGGTGACTAGAGTCCGAGAAGCAAAATGGGAGGGCTCGTGGGTGGGTAGGAGGCCCACCTCCTAGAAAGTTCTCTGCACCCGGTGGTCCAGAGGGCCCGGAGTGCCCGGAAGCCGGCCGGCTTGCGCTCAGCGGCCCAATGGGGCCGCGGGAGGGAGGGGAGAGCGCCCAGCCAGCCCTTTCCGTCCGGGGCGCCGCAGCCCCGCCCCTCGGAGCGTTGCGACGTCCGAGCATTCCACGGTTGCTACATCGTCGCGAGGGGCGGGGCGCCTGTCAGGGAAGCGGCGCGCGCGGGCGGCGGGCGGGCTGGGGATCCGCCGCGCAGTGCCAGCGCCAGCGCCAGACCCGCTCTCCGCGCTCTCCGGCCCGTCGCCTGCCTTGAAACTCGCGAGCCCGCACTCCCGCCCTGCCTGTGCGCTGCCCGAGTATGGAGCTGCTGTGTTGCGAAGGCACCCGGCACGCGCCCCGGGCCGGGCCGGACCCGCGGCTACTCGGGGACCAGCGTGTCCTGCAGAGCCTGCTCCGCCTGGAGGAGCGCTACGTGCCCCGCGCCTCCTACTTCCAGTGCGTGCAGCGGGAGATAAAGCCGCACATGCGGAAGATGCTGGCTTACTGGATGCTGGAGGTACCGCCCGGACGCGTCCCCCTCCCCCACCGCTCCCGGGTCTGGACACACCGGGGCCGCCCTGTCGGGACATCGCGGTCCCCACAGCAATCTGCAGGATGCTCCGAGGCTAAGACCCCCGGGGCCTGGCCTTCCACTAGGGCACCCTAGCCAGCTGCCTCCCTTGCTTTCCCGAGCCCTAATCGGCTCCTCCCAACTGTGAGTGCCAGTCACTTGGCACCGTAACTGTGCCTCTCTTCGGGCCGAGAAAACGGGACCAGGGACATCGTCTCCCCTTCGGCTTCTCACAGCGTCTCCCACTTCCCTCCCCCTCCCGGCCTTCTCCGGAGAGCGCGCCTGGAAAACCCTGGGCTCGGCCGCCCCCGCCCGGGAGCCGGTTCCTGTGTCTGTCGCGGGGTTCTGGCGGGGAAGGCGATGGGGGTGGCGCGCGCCCTGTTCCGGCCGACAGGGAAATGAAAAGTGCGGGAGGCAGTGGCAGGAGCCTCCTCCCTTCCCTTCGGGTGTGTGCAGTGGTGGCGGTGATGGGGGTGAGGTCCCAGCTCTCTGGCTACCATGGGTGACCCTTGCGTCCCACTTCCCGTCGCTGTGGGGGAGGGGAGTCTCCGTTTGGAATCCTTCTTGAGGAAGGGCTCCTTGACTTTACCACCCCCACCCCACCAAGGGGAGAGGGGAGGAGGCCGCGCAGAGGAAGTGGGGGGCGTCACCTTGGGGAGGGCCCATCCTCCTCCTTTATTGGTCCTTGTCTCTGTAAGTAGCTTACCCTCTCTCCCGTTTTTGCTCCCTATCCCACCTCACTTCAGCGCCCCCACCCCCGCGCTGCTGTGTTCCCCACGCTCCGGCCCCAGCAGTGACTGTGCGCCCTCCCCCAGGTATGTGAGGAGCAGCGCTGTGAGGAGGAAGTCTTCCCCCTGGCCATGAACTACCTGGATCGCTACCTGTCCTGTGTCCCCACCCGAAAGGCGCAGTTGCAGCTCCTGGGTGCGGTCTGCATGCTGCTGGCCTCCAAGCTGCGCGAGACCACGCCCCTGACCATCGAAAAACTGTGCATCTACACCGACCACGCTGTCTCTCCCCGCCAGTTGCGGGTGCGTGTGTAACTCCCCCCACCCCCGACACATACTGTCTCCCCACTTTCCAGGAAAAGGAACGCTTGAGATATCAGAGGCTTTCTGCTCCCTGGAGAGGGCGCAAGGCGATCAGGACCTTTGGGAAGGGAATTAGGGTGGAACAAACGATGGGGCAGTGTGGTGTGATGGTTAGTATCACTCCCGCCCAGGCTCGAGCTGCAGTCAGGCATTAAACGCCCTCCTGACCTCCAGGAGATGCCACTCCTTCCTGGTCTTTCCCTCAGATAGCAACAAGTCAAACTGCATGTCTACACTCACTAGTACTTTGCCTCTGGGTTTACGCAGCCACCATGAGTTATTTATTGGCAGCAGAAGGGCATGCCTGCACACCCCCACTGGAGTAGGGGAGTGGAATGTGCTTCATGTGGGGGAGGGGGTTTGCCTTGGTTGAGTCTTTATCCTCATGTGGACTTTGTGATAGAAAAACCTCCCAGAGCCAATTAAAGCCAGGCTCTGATTGCTTTAAGGAAGGGCTGATGTATTTCATCCCACCTTCTTTGCTTCCTCTTATATCCCGGAAGAGACAGCTTCTTCCTAATCCTTTCCTGTCCTCATTCTGAGGAACTGGAGCAGCTGCTTTGGGCCTGGTGGAAACAGCTCCCTCTACCCCCCTTAGCCAAAGGCCCAAGCTGAGGGACAGGCAGGGAGGTGAGCTGCAGCTGCTTCCGATGTGATAATGGTGCCCCCTCCCCCGGCCCGCCCTCTCTGACCAAGGTCTTTCATAACCCTGTGGGGAGCTGCTGTCACTCCTGTGGTTTGGGAAGTGGCTCCCTGGGCCTCTTGCTGGAAACTTGGGCTGGGCTCAGACAGGGCAGGAAAGTCACCGGTTCTGTCCCGCCTCAGAAGGAGCCTCAGTCCCGGGGAGCTGCTGGATCTGGAAGAGGTTATTTAGGACATGCAGATTGTCTCCTAGGGGGCTGGGGGGAGAGGGTGGGTGAGCTGGCACTTTCTTCCACCTTGCTCTGTGGCGGGCCAAGTCTTCTGCTGACCCTGAGAGGAGTCTCTGGGCCCCATCTCCCAGGGAGGAGGGCAGCAAGCAGGCTGCTGTGATTGGCTGGCAGGGAAGCCAGGGTACTGGGGCCCCCGACTGCTGTGAGTCGAGGAACAGGATTCCTCTTCCTGCCAAGTAGCTCAGAGATGGGAGTAGGAGGCCAGAGTTGGGAATCCAGGAGACTCCACAGCTCTTTGTGATGAATCTGGTAGTTTTTGGCAAGTCTGAAGGTGGAGCTAGTTTCCAGGGCCAGAGAGCAAGATGTTTTTGGAGGGGTTGGGGCTGGAAGGTAGAAGGGGAACTTCCTTTTTGTGAAAAGATGGAGGTGGTGTGTGTGCCCACATATGAGGGTTTTTCAGTGCAGGCAAAAAGTACTCTTCCCTTTGTCTGAGCTGGGTGTGGAGTGCCCAGAAGTCTTCCTAGAAGGTCAAGGTTGGAAGGGACCTCTGAGAACTCCAATTGGTCCATATCCGTGTGCAGCAGAGGAGGCTGAGGCCCAAGGAGGGAGGGAAAGCTCCCTGCCTCAGCATCGCACTGAGCAGATGAGTGTAGAACCTGGGTCTTCTAGCCAGACCAGGTTGCCTTAAAAGTCAGGGATGTGATGGCTGCTGCCACCCACTGAAGCTAAGCACTTGCAGGGGTGTGTTCTCCACCAATTAACACTGGGATTCTCTGGTTGCCTGGATATGGGGAAGGGTGGCCACCTTCCCTCAAACATGACCCCTTGCCTCCCCATAGGGAGAGTCCCACCCCCAGTTGCCTTCCAGATGCTTCCTTAGAAGCTGGGTCCCTTCTGTTTACTGCTGAGTTAGGAGTTGGCTCCTGGGACAGTCACTGGGAGTAGCGTTGTAATTTCTCTGCCTCACTTCTGGCCAGGCTGTTTTCTCTGGGGCTCTTTGAGGGTAGGGACTGATTTGAGAGGCTGACACCTAAGCTGGGGCCAAGACAGAGACAGCTGTGGCTGGGGCCTGGAAGAGGTTGGGTGGGGTTGCCATTTCTGCCTCAATAAGGAGTCAAACCCACAAGTTCCTTCCTGAGATAAAACAATGAAGAAATCCTGATGTGTGCAACTCAGAAATGGGGCCAGGTCTGGGAACCCATGATGAGTGGATTGGGGTGAGGCTTCCAGGGTTCTCCCAAAACCTAGTACTGGCAGGTAGGCTTGGGTAGGTGAGGATAGGACTTGATCCCTCAGGAATCATTTGGGGCCATCCTGTCTAGCTTGGCCTCCGCCTATCCTCCTGAAAGTCAAGTGGCATGGGGCACTATGGGTTCCAGCTAAAGGGGGTGGGGTGGGGTGCTATACCTCAGGACCTGTCCCTGATATCCTACCAAGGGGATGTGGCTTGGGTTGGGCAATCTCCCCTTTGAGGAACCTCAGAAAAGGCTCAGTGGCTGTCATTGGAGGAGTCACACTCCCTCCTGTTGATTCAAGAGGTGTGGACTTGGCTGGGATGCAGAGTTGCAGGGGAAGCTAGTGGTGATCTGCCCTTTCACAAATCCTTGGGGTTGGGAGAGTCTCTGCTTCATCCCAGAGGAGTCCCCAGTTCATAATGATGCTGTGGTATCTGCTGCTTCCGTCTTTCAGCCCTGGCTGGAGAAATCCTCAGAGCCCTGAATGAAGTCAGGAGAAGGCCTGATTATTGGCCCCTTAAACATAACCAGACAGGATTAAAAGGGATAATCCATGTAAAGTATGTTGTCTTGGCACCTAGTAAATGATCAGTAAGTGCTCAAAGCACATGCCCCTCCTCTTCCTTGCCTTGAACTCCATGGTGCCTGGCCCTAAAATCAGAAACTGAGGTCTTGGGCTTTAAAAGTTTGATGGGCTTCCCTGCCTATGAGACTTTGAGACTTCTGCTTTACTCCTTCCTTTTCCCTTCTCCAGCCACTGACCCCACCCTTTTCCCCCTTTTCCAGGACTGGGAGGTGCTGGTCCTAGGGAAGCTCAAGTGGGACCTGGCTGCTGTGATTGCACATGATTTCCTGGCCCTCATTCTGCACCGGCTTTCTCTGCCCCGTGACCGACAGGCCTTGGTCAAAAAGCACGCCCAGACCTTTTTGGCCCTCTGTGCTACAGGTAAGAGCCCTGTGCACATTTTTGCCAAATTGGAAAAATCATTAGACTTATAAGGGTGAGAGGTAACTAGGAGATTCTGGTTTATACTGTCAAAATTAATTTGTGAAAATTACATCCCCTCTGAGCCCCCAGTCTCGATACAGAAAAGCAGGTCATAATCAGCTCTATGGGATCTCAGACCCCTCCAGTTTGTAGGAGGGACACCGAGGGTATAGAGAGAAGTGACTCGCCCAAGGTCCCACAGTGAACATGTTGGGAACGGAACCCCTGTCTCTTGGCCCTAGTTGTGTTCCCACACTAGGGAGTGTCTTGTCTATTCCCTGGACCTATGGAAACTGGCAGTTGGTCCTGATCTCTAGGAAAGATACTCTTTCCTGTCTTCCTCCCTTGCCGATATCTTGCCCCACCCACTGCTGGAGTTTTCTAGCATGTCCTCTGCTCTACTTATGCTGCCTGGCACTTTCCGAGGAGTCGGAAGTCCATGCTGGCTGTTATCCTTCAGGTTTCCTCATCTCATGGTTCCCTTTCCTCCTCTCCAAGATTATACCTTTGCCATGTACCCGCCATCCATGATCGCCACGGGCAGCATTGGGGCTGCAGTGCAAGGCCTGGGTGCCTGCTCCATGTCCGGGGATGAGCTTACAGAGCTGCTGGCAGGGATCACTGGCACTGAAGTGGTGAGTGCTGGGCAGCTGGGCAGCAGCCTCTCCATTCATATAGTGCTATGCCCTGAGCCTCCAGTAGAGGGAAACCTCCAACCCCAACCTGGTCCTGAGTCCTGGTTTCACAACCTTGGGGCTTTGTGGCTTTTTATCTCCTGCCTTGGTCTGGAGAAGAGCAAGTATCTTGGGTGGGGTGAAGGGCACTGGCCCTAGGGGCTCTTTTCTTGCCAAGTGGTGTGCTGGAGTGGGGGTGGGGGATTCGGTGTCAGATGCAGGGCTGCTCTCACACTCCCTTGCCACATCCTCTTGCTAGTTTCTGAGAACTGAAGAGCGATTCCTGGGGCTGGGCTGTGGCCTAACCTCCCCAGACTTCCCCATGTGTTGGGAGCTGTCCTTCCCCTGCACCTGCTGCCAGATGCTATGGGGGGGAGTGTTCAGTCCTCACTGTTCTCCCATGTTCCCAGGACTGCCTGCGGGCCTGTCAGGAGCAGATCGAAGCTGCACTCAGGGAGAGCCTCAGGGAAGCCGCCCAGACCAGCTCCAGCCCAGCGCCCAAAGCCCCCCGGGGCTCCAGCAGCCAAGGGCCCAGCCAGACCAGCACTCCTACAGATGTCACAGCCATACACCTGTAGCCCTGGAGAGGCCCTCTGGAGTGGCCACTAAGCAGAGGAGGGGCCGCTGCCACCCACCTCCCTGCCTCCAGGAACAAACCACACCACATCTGAAGCCTGAAGGGGCGTCTGTTCCCCCTTCACAAAGCCCAAGGGGTCTGGTCCTACCCATCCCCGCAGTGTGCACTAAGGGGCCTGGCCAGCCACGTCTGCATTTCGGTGGGTAGTCAAGCTCCTCCTCCCTGCATCTGACCAGCAGCGCCTTTCCCAACTCTAGCTGGGGGTGGGGCAGGCTGATGGGACAGAATTGGATACATAACGCCAGCATTCCTTTTGAGCGCCCCCCACCCCTGGGGGCTGTTTTCAACTGCCAAAATGCTCTAGTGCCTTCTAAAGGTGTTGCCCCTTCTAGGGTTATTGCATTTGGATTGGGGTCCCTCTGAAATTTCATGCATGATAGACACATATGAGGGGGAATAGTCTAGATGACTCCTCAGTACTTTGGAGGCCCCTATATAATCCGTGCTGACAGCTGCTCCTAGAGGGAGGGGCCTAGGCCTCAGCCAGAGAAGCTATAAATTCCTCTTTGCTTTGTTTTCTGCTCAGCTTCTGTGTGATTGACAGCTTTGCTGCTGAAGGCTCATTTTAATTTATTAATTGCTTTGAGCACAACTGTAAGAGGACATAACGGGGTCCTGGCCATCCCACAAGTGGTGGTAACCCTGGTGGTTGCTGTTTTCCTCCCTTCTGCTACTGGCAAAAGGATCATTGTGGCCGAGGAGCTGCTACAGCCTGGGGTGGGGTCATGCCCTCCTCTCCTGTTGTCCCTCTGCCCCATCCTCCAGCAGAGAAAATGCAACAGGGATGCCCTGGAGGTGGCTGAGCCCCTGTCTAGAGAGGGAGGAAGCCCTGTTGACACAGGTCTTTCCTAAGGCCACAAGGTTTAGGCTGGTGGCCCAGGACCATCATCCTACTGTAATAAAGATTGTGAAATAAAACTGGCTTTGGCTTCTTGGATTGGTGTGTGGGTTAAGTCTATTTCTGGACTGTATGAGGTAAGGAGGCGGAAGCCAGTGGTCTAAAGCAGGGATCATTGAGCCTTTTCTGTAAAGGGCTGGATAGTTAGGCTTTGCGGGCTATATGGTCTCTGACCCAAATATAATCAGTTCTGCTTTATAATGTGACCTATGTGTTCCTGAAAATCACTATGCCATGCAATTTGCACAATAAAAACCACAGGTCTCATGGGAAAAATGGGGCTTGAAGCACAACACTCAAATGAGTGACACATGTTAAAAAAAGGATAGCTTGGTTTTTACATGTCAAATGGTTGAGAAATACATAAATATTACAATAAATACGGCCTTTTATCTTGAAGACATGCACTTTGCTTTTGGAAGTGGATGTTGGAAGGGTTGCTCAACACAGGTGGGCAGCTAAGTGAGGTAGCTGGTACATGTTCAAGTGTGAGTTTTGTGTACTAGTTAGGCTTGGTTCAGCTGGGTACAGTTTCCCATATTCACCTAATGTTTCTCGAGGATGAAATCATACACAAGCAAACATTAAGCCTGCGTTATGATCAAACTGTTCCCAAATATATTAAATGGGTTGGAACAAATGCACAATTTTGGAAGCAAATAAGGGTTATAGCAGGATTATACTTAACTCTGCTGTTGTAGCACAAAAGCAGCCACATGAAACATGTAAATGGGTGAGCATGGCTGTTCCAACAAAATTATGGATGCTGAAACTGGAATTTCATGTAATTCCTACCTATCACAAAATACTGTTAATTTTTTTCCCCATTTAAAAATGGAAAAATCATTCTTAGCTCATGGGCCACACAAAAACAGGCACTTGGGCTGGGTGCGGTGGCTCACGCCTGTCATCCCAGCACTTTGGGAGGCTGAGGCGGGTGGATCACCTGAGGTCAGGAGTTCGAGACCAGCCTGGCCAACCTGGTGAAACCCCATCTCTACTAAAAATTTAAAAATTTGCCAGGCGTGGTGGCACGCACCCGTAGTCTCAGCTACTCAGGAGGCTGAGGCAAGAGAATCTATCGAACCCAGGAGGCGGAGGCTGCAGTGAGCCAAGATCATGCCACTGTACTCCAGCCTGGGCAACAGAGCGAGACTCTGTCTCAAAAAAAGGGGCACTTGGCCGTAGTTTACTAGTCACTAAAGCTTTCATTGGCTGAAAAGCCAGAAAGGGAGCCTGTTTGATGCTAGCTCTGATCTAACTCTTCTTGGGCCCAGCCTTATTCTCTGGCCTTTCTTGACTGTATCTCTGCTTTCCTCAAGTTTTCTCTTGTAGTCCTTTCATCCACAGCTGACACATGACCATCTTTGGACAACCTGCTCCTGGCTGCTGCAGCCTGTCATGGGAGAAGGCAGAGGATGTGTCCCCAGGTGGCTAACAAGGTGAGTGTAGCCTGGAGAAACAAGCTTGGAGATCAAGGGAGGTGGCTCCTATATAAACGGGACAAGAATGTCCTCCATCTTCCAGATACTAACAGGAGTAATGCCCACCTCCATTTACTACACCAAACACAGAGGTTCAATAAATACCTGCCTTTGCCTTTATCCACAGTGACCTGACACAATAGCCATAGAAAAAGTACTCACACCAAGCCCCAGCTGGGGACTGGGAATGCCAGTGTATGGTATAAGTTGGCTCTCAGAACTGAACAGGGGTAAGGGCCTAGAATGGAAGAGGGAACCAGCCAGACCCTCAGTCCTTCCTGTCCTGGACTGGAAGCCACAGATGTTCCTGTGATCTGTCACTGCCCTGATCTGGGTCTTTAGCCATTAAGGTTTGGTGTCATCTTCAGTCACCAACGGGGGTCTTGGTGTCCTTCCAAACCCCTTTGGCCAGGACAACTGACTGTTTTCTCACTCCATGGTGATGGGAACATCTTCCACATCTCGGGGGACTGCGCTCTGAAGCTCACGCCTGATTTCGGGGGATAGCTGTGGATGGGGCTGCAGCCGGAGCAGTTCTAAGAGGGCCTCTTTCTGGTCTGTGGCCAAGTCGGCCTTGTAGCGCTGGACCAAAGTCAGGAGGCACTGGTGCCAGAGCACAGGCAGTTCACGCTTCTCTGTCCGGAACCCCAGGAAGTGGAAGACTAGGGCATCCAGCACCCGGTAAGGCAGTGCATACTTCTTATCCAGCAGCAGTCGCAGGAAGATGCTGTTGGCACCACTGTATTCCATCTCAGCAATTTTTAGCATGGCCGCGCTAGTGGGAAAGGGAGGTGGGGTAGAGTTAGCGGGGAAAACATTGGAAGAAGGATCCTACTTCTCCCTCTGTGCTTTCCCCCTTTTTTCTTCCCCTCTGCTGGCCCTTACACTATGGTATTCCCCAGGGACCTTCTCACCTACCCAATCGTATTATACTCGCTTGACTTGAGTCACCATCTCTACAGGGATCCACCCAAATCTCTACCTCCAGCATAGACTGCTTGTTTCAGTACCCAACTAGAGTATGGTCCAAACATCTCAACGTCTCCACCCTAACTACTTTCTTCCTGTGTTTCCTACTCATTTGTTCATCTATTTACTGAGTACTTTCTTTATACCAGGCACTCGGGCCCTGTTGTTGCAGAACTTACATTTAGGGGGATAATGATACACCTACTCATTGGCTTAAATAAGCACAAACCCAAGACTATCCTTAGCTTCTTCTCCACTCTACCCATCCCCAAGTCCTGGCAATTCCACTATCTGGATATCCACTGACCAGCCCCCACCCCGCCGCTCCACCCCCAGCAACGCTACCTGGAGTGCAACACAGGGATGGAGCACTTGGTGATGATGCTACCCACAATGATGGCTTCCCGGAGGGTGCAAGTGCCAGACTCGCACAGTGGAATCAGGACCCCTGGGGAGAGTCAAAGGGCAGTCACTATGAGCCCAGGATGAGAAAAAGGAGTTACAGTAGGAAGCATTCCCACCCAGCCCAGGGACAGCTAGCAATTTCCCACACCAGGCCTGCTGTGTTCCCCATAGAAGCTCCAGCCCTTCACTTTCTTCCCTGCCTCTGGGATCCCACCTTTGAACCAGGCTCCAGGTTTGAAAAGGGCCTTCTTGAGAGCCATATAGAGATGGAAGTTGAGTCGTTTGTATTCAGCAATGTCATCTCGTACTCGCGGGAGCAGGACAAGGTTGTAGAAGCGCTGGGCCATGCGTTCCTTCAGGTTAGAGGCAAAAATCCTAGTGGGAGTTAAGTCGGGGAAGTTTCCAAGTCACACGACAGTCTGGACCCGGCCCATTAAATATCACCATGGATAGTGCATACAAGAGGTTTTAAAGTAAAATATGGGACCTTTCTTTCAGTGAGGGATGTGTGGGAGCTGTGTGCATGCAACACCCATCAGCTTAGAGAGAGAATAGGAGGGGCAATGAGATATATCCAAATGAGGAGTGCCGTCTGTCTGTGGGAGAGCCAGAGCTTGTGCAAACTGATGGCTACTCAGCTACTCTCCTTCCTCTTGCTATCATGGCTTCTCTCAATTTTGCTATCACTAGGGCCCTGAGCATGTCTGGACAGTCACAGACTTCTGAGGGTCCTGCTACAGGGTTGTATCCAGTGGCTATAAAAGCCTCTCCCCTAGAAATTGATCATGGAGGGCTGTATCCCAGTGGCTATAAAAGCCTCTTCCCCTAGAAATTCATCACAGAGGGTTCCTAACTGGCTAACTGGGTCTTGGCCCCAAAAAATGACACAGGAAAAGCTAGAAAAATGATGCTATAAAGTAGCAGAGAGGGCCCTGGGGCCAGAGGCAAGGAAAGCCTGTCCGTCCCAAGCCCAGCCTGCACCTATAGACCCAAGGCCTGCAAATCCCCATCTACTCTACCTGGTGGCTTGGTACATGGCGGCTGCAGTCCAGGCCTCAGGCTCTGTGACGTAGAGGATTTGTTCCCAGTTGGAGAGTGCAGGGATGATCTTAAATGCCTTAGGCAGTTTTCCACTGCGGTACTTAGATAATACCTAGGGATGAGGGAGGTAAAACAATCATTGTCATCCACATATGGCAAGCTTGCTGTGGGCCAGGAACTTGTCTGGGTGCTTTTAATATATTAACTCATTTCATCCCCACAATAACCCTTTAAGGAGGTGCCATTATTGTGCTCGTTTTACAGATGACCAGTGAGAGTTCCAGTAACTGACCCAAGGTTGCCAAGTCATTTACAGGCAGAGCAGGAATCTGAAACCACACACTCTGCCTCTTAGGTCTGTTTTCTACTGCCATGACTTCTTTAGTATGAGATGCAGGCAAAAGGCAAAAGCCTGTGGCGGGAGCCCACAGCCCCCAAAGGGGTCTTCCACTGTGGCTCCCCTCTCAGCTCTTACCTCCCGGACCCCCCTGTAGACTTCTAGGACCCGGGGGTCCAGCTGGGGCATAGGGAAGCCCGACACCTCTGACATGACTGTCTCAACCTCTGTCTGCTTCTCAGTCAGCTTCTCCATGATGATGTCAGCCAAGGTGCGCCTAAGAGGGGAAGTGCCAAGGGGAGGGGAGAGAGGAAGGAAGGAGCACTGTGGTCACTGTCCAGGAAGCTCCAGATTCCCCACAGTCCCTTGTGAGCACTGACATACTGCGATCCTGCTGGGATGCGCAGCTCAGAGTTCCCTCTCTGTGCCCATTCATCCACCACAGACAGAATCACTGCAGGGTGCAAATGAACTGAAAGTCATTCCATTTAGGACAAAGCTGGCAGTTGTATGGAGGTTATTATGAATCTCAATTCTGAAATCAGTCTGCCCAGGTTCAAATCCTGGCTTACCCACTCCCTGTATGATCTTGGGCATGTTACTTTACCTCTCTATGCCTCTGTTTCCTCATTTGTAAAATAGGGATAATAACGGTACCCACCTTAAAAGATTAATGGAAGGATTAAATAAGTTAATGTCTGTTCATTACTTGGAACGGTCAGTACACAGCAGTGTATCTATGGAAGTATTTCTAAAACTGATTATGTTCTTTTCAGCCTCCTTAAACACAGTATTGTTGGGTATATCAAACATTATCTTAATGATTCAGCATTACTATCACCTTGAGCTGTCATATAATACCAGTGCCTTCAGAGGCTGCTGAAGTGTATTTATTTATTTTTTTTTGAGACAGAGTCTAGCTCTGTTGCCCAGGTTGGCATGCAGTGGTACCATCACGGCTCACTGCAGCCTCTATCTCTCTGGCTCAAGCGATCTTCCTGCCTCAGTCTCTCAAGTAGCTGGGACCACAGGCACATAGCACAAGGCCCAGCTAGTATTTTATTCTTTTGTAGAGATGGGGTCTCCCCATGTTGCCCAGGCTGGTCTCACACTCCTGGGCTCCTGCCTTGGGATCCCAAAGTGCTGAGATTACAGGTCTGGGCCACCATGCCCAGACTGACATGTATTTAAAGCTCCTCAGTTGGGTGCAGTGGCTCGTGTTTGTAATCTCTGTACTTTGTGAGGCTGAGGGAGATGAATCACGTGAGGTCAGGAGTTTGAGACCAGCCTGGCCAACATGGTGAAACCCCGTCTCTACTAATAAAACAAAAAGCAGCCAGGCGTGGTGGTGCGCGCCTGTAATCCCAGCTACTCGAGAGGTTGAGGTTGCAGTGAGCTGAGATCACACCACTGCCCTCCAGTGTGGGTTACAGAGTGAGACCCTGTCACAAAACAAAACAAAAAACAAACTGCTCCTCTTTTCTGAGGTCCTACTCAACTTTTCAGTCCCAGAGTCAGTGCAACACTTATAGGACATGGAAACTTACGCAGACATGGCAACTGGGCCTCACAGCCGTCAGGTGGGGTTAAGAGTCAAACTCAGGTTTTTGAAAGTCTTAAGTTAAGATGCTTTATAGTACCTTATAATGTGCCCCCAAACTAAATGGCCTCTGATTGTTGAATTCATGTGGATCTAGGCTTGCTTTCTGAAGACGCCAGCTATCATTTCTTACAACTGCCAGAAGTTCTGATTACTTCAAGGAGCTTGTCTATTCTATTTACTGCAAGCTGGAAAAGCATTCTGCTAAATTTGTCAGCGTTATCAGTGAAGTAGGAGTTATGAGGTGCTGAATGAGAACCTGAGAGGCTCTCTGGTGGGACAGGCCCGAGTACGTATTTTGTGACACGTATTTCAACTGTTAGGCATCAATCTGGGAGAGGAGCTCATTTTCATTTCTTCATTCTGCATTTTCAAATAAGTTGCCACAGAATTTATCAGCCTCCTTGTCCTTTTACAGTACAATTAGCAATGAGAGATGCATTAACCCCAAACAATCTAAAGTATCAGGGACACCATTATGTTAGTATCACAGGGTCAGAATGAACTGGTTGAGGACCCTTATCCTAGACTCCACTCCCCACGGCCAAAATTTATGGGCTCAGGAGTTTGACCACAGGCAGTCTAAATGCCTGCATGTTTTGGAGCCAGCATTTATTATAGATGGGAATAAATTAGTGGTCCTAACTGGGAGCAGTCTTGCCTCCCAGAGGACATTTAGCAACGTCTGATGTCATTTTTGGTTTTCATAATTAGAGGGAAGGTTGCTACTGGAGCCTAGAAGGTAGAGATCAGAGATATCTACTAAACATCCTACACTGCACAGGATAGCCTCCACACACATATAAAATTACCCAGCCCAAAATGTCAATAATGCTGAGGTTGAAAAACCCTGGCTTAAATGAAGCTTAGGATATGAACACTTGTCCAAGGAAGTTGAGCTTACCACTAAAAAAACCAAGAATACCAAAACCAGATGCAATAGGATGGCTTTCCCCAGAGGTGTAAAACGGGCCTGGAGCTGTTTCCCTGGCAACTGGGCAGTTGTACAATAAATGGACAGAAGGATACAATGTTTTCTGAGGCTGGGTCATTCCCACTCACAGTGGTCTGCTGAGGATGGGCCAGTTTTGTCAAGGTGGTCCCCTACAACTAGCAACTCCAGGGCCCTTTCCTAAAGTAGGGAATCGTAAGTCTGCCAGGGAACTTGTTTTCCTGTGGGAACTTTCTACAAGCACCCATTATCCCAAATCCCCAGACCTACCTGGCAGGAGGGTTCTTGTTCATGAACATCTCTATGGCACGCTCATCCTCAGGGTCCACGACCACCTCTGCATGGTGGCCCACCCCTGTCATTGTGGCAGCCTTCTCCAGGGTGGGCCACTCCTCATCCTCGTCATCTGATCCATCCTGAGGCATTCTTGGACCTAGAAGAGAGGAGACTAAATGGATGAGCACAGCAAAAGGTAGCTGAGGGATTTAGTCAGTTTAACTTTAGTCATTATGTAGTACAGGCCTCACATGTGGTTGTGATAGACACAGGTATGTGCAGTGAAACAAATGAGGCATGCATTAGCTCCCTGTCCCCAGGGGCTTGCAATCATGCTTGAGAAACAAAACGTATACACAGGAAACAATGAGAAAGAAATGGCCATAAGTAATAGTTAACATACCATACTCAGTTATGTAGAAGGAACTTCTTTTTTTTTTTTTTTTGAGATAGAGTCTCACTCTGTCGCCCAGGCTGGAGTGCAGTGGCGCAATCTCGGCTCACTGCAAGCTCCGCCTCCTGGGTTCATGCCATTCTCCTGCCTGAGCCTCCCAAGTAGCTGGGACTACAGGCACCCGCCACCACACCCAGTTAATTTTTTGTATTTTTAGTAGAGTCGGGGTTTTGCCACATTGGCCAGGCTGGTCTTGATCTCCTGACCCCTAGTGACCCGCTCACCTCGGCCTCCCAAAGTGCTGGGATTACAGGCGTGAGCCACCGCGCCGTGCCTGTAGAAGGAACTTCTAAACACTGTACCCATGTTAACTGTTTAATCCTTACAAACCCAAGAAGTGGCCGGGAGTGGTGGCTCACGTCTGTAATCCCAGCACTTTGGGAGGCTGAGGTGGGCGGATCATGAGGTCAAGAGATTGAGACCATCCTGGTCAACATGGTGAAACCCCGTCTGTACTAAAAATACAAAAATTAGCTGGGTGTGGTGGTACGTGCCTGTAGTCCCAGCTACTTGGGAGGTTGAGGCAGGAGAACTGCTTGAACCCAAGAGGTGGAGGTTGCAGTGAGCCAAGGTCACGCCACTGCACTCCAGCCTGGCGACAGTGAGATGCTGGCAAAAAAAAAAAATACATAAAATTAAAAAAAAATAAATAAACCTTCTTACGGAACATTGGCAAAAACTTAAAAAATAAATAAATAAATAAATAAATAAATAAATAAATAAAAATAAACCCAAGAAGCGGATACTATTATTATACCCAGTTTCAGATGAGGACACTGAAGCACCAAAAAGTTGATAATTTGCCCAAGACAGGTAGTCTGGGTCTAGACTGCATTCTTCACCACTATTCTACACATATTAGGGTTTGATTATATGCCACAATGAGTGGTAGAGACGACATATGCACTTAGAGGATGAGTGGCGAGGACAGTTAGACGCTGGATGGGCAGTTTGGGAGCAGGCGGAGTGTGTTCCAGACGCGGAGAAAATAAGGCTTCGGATTTAAGTGTCTCCTAGGCAATAGCAATAAATAATGCTAGGTAGGTGGGAAAGGTGAAGCCAGACTGGAGGGCCTTTAAAGTCAGGCAGTGGAGTTCAGATTTCAATCCACCAGTCTATTTAAATAAATGAAGTTGGCTGGGCATGGTGGTTCATGCCTGTAATCCCAGCACTTTGGAAGACCGAAGTGGGTGGATCATCTGAGATCGGGAGTTCGAGACCAGCCTGACCAACAAGGAGAAGCCCTGTCTCTACTAAAAATACAAAAAATTAGCTGGGCGTGGTGGCGTGCGCCTGTAATCCCAGCTACTTGGGAGGGAGGCCGAGGCAGGAGAATCGCTTGAACCAGGGAGTTGGAGGTTGCAGTGAGCCGAGATCGTGCCGCTGCACTCCAGCCTGGCCAAAGAGCAAGACTCCATCTCAAAAAAAAAAAAAAAAAAAAAAAAAAAAAAAAAGGGCCGGGTGTGGTGGCTCACGCCTGTAATCCCAGCACTTTGGGAGGCTGAGTTGAGTGGATCATGAGGTCAGGAGATCGAGACCATCCTGGCTAACACAGTGAAACCCAGTCTCTACTGAAAATATAAAAAATTAGCCGGGCATGGTGGCAGGCGCCTGTAGTCCCAGCTACTCGGGAGGCTAAGGCAGGAGAACGGCGTGAATCCGGGAGGCGGAGCTTGCAGTGAGCCAAGACTGCGCCACTGCACTCCAGCCTGGGCGACAGAGCGAGACTCCGTCTCAAATATATAAATAAATAAATAAAATAAATGAAGTTAGTCCATTTAAATAACTTCCATTTTTGGAAGGCTACATGTCTGGGCATCTGGAAAGGGGGGCTAATAATCCAAGTGGGGAACTATAATGCTATGTATCAATAGGTCATTAACAACAAAGGCAGTGGCAGTATGTGATAAACGCTAAGGGGGAACAGACATTTTGTCTCCACGTGCCAACGATCTCCCAAATGTGTACTTTGTAGGTGGTTCTCCTTAGCGCCAGACCCTAACTCCAGGTGTCTCCTGTACAGCCGCTCTTGGATGACTCACAGTCACCTCAAATCTCACCTGTCATCAACTATATTAATTTTCTTTCCCTCCTAGGTCTATAATGCTAACCATCCACAGCTCAGTAAATGGTACCACTGTCCACCCAGTGCTAAGCCTGGGAGGCGCTCCTGCCTCATCCCTTGCCCTTACCCTCAACACCCAATCAATTCCTAAATCCTATTCAATTTTACCTCATAGACTGTCTCTCACATGCTTCACAGCCCCATCTAAGCCTAGATCAGCATCATTTCTTGCCTGGATTTATTCAACTGTCACCCACTCATCTCCATGTTTCTGACCTTGCTTCCCTCCAACTCATTTTCCACTCTGCAGACGGTAATCTTCCAGAAACACATATTTGATTTGATTAGCCCTATACTTAAAATTCTCCAGTAGCTTTCCATTCTTCCTATTGCTGTAAGGATGGTTTTTAAATCTTTTGCAAGTTTGCTCCTACCTACCTGACCATCATTCATTACCCATTAACCCAGTCATTCAGCAAACACTGAGCACCTACACTATATGTGAGGCACTGTTGGGGGTGCTGGCAATATATCCATGAACAAGAGAAATCAAAAGACTTTGTTCTATACAGCTTACATTCTAATTGGATGAGACAGTCTATGACCATACCACTCTGAACGCACCAGATCCTGTCTAATTGGAAAAGACAGACATAAATAAACATACAAATATACTGGGTTAAAATATAAGTACTATGGGCCAGGTGTGGTGGCTCATGCCTGTAATCCCAGTACTTTGGGAGGCCGGGGCGGGTGGATCACCTGAGGTCAGGAGTTCGAGGCCAGGTTGGCCAACATGGCAAAACCCCCATCTCTACTAAAAATACAAAAAAAAAATATTAGCTGGGCGTGGTGGCAGGCGCCTGTAATCCCACCTACTTACGAGGCTGAGGCAGGAGAATCACTTGAACCCAGGAGGTGGAGGTTGCAGTGAGTCGAGATCACAGCATTGCACTCCAGCCTAGGCAATGGAGCGAGACTCTGTCTCAAAAAAAAAAAAAAAAAAAGTACTATGAAAAAAGATAGGGCAGAAATATTGGGAGTATGGAGATGGAGTAGAGTGCTGCAATCGTAAATGGAGTAGATAGGCCTCTCTGAGAAAGTAACCCTACAAGTGTATGAGAACAAACTATCCTAGAGAGAAGGAACAACCAGGCCAAACGCCCTAATTTCCCATGTTTAAGGCACAATGAAGCCTGTATAGGTGGAGTGGAATGCGCAGAGGAAAGCAGTAGAAGAAGTCAGACTGGTAAAGGAGGCAGATCATAAAGCGCATTGTAGACCATTGTAATCCCCTACCTGTGGAGTGCTTTGTAGAGAGTATGAGATATGGCAGGGTGCAGTAGCTCACACCTGTAATCTCAGCACTTTGGGAGGCCAAGGAAGAGAGGATCACTTGAGCCCAGGAGTTTGAAACCAACCTGGGCACCACTGTGAGACCTCATCTCTACAAATAATTAAAGAATTAGCGGCTGGGTGAGGTGGCTCACATCTGTAACCCCAGCATTTTGGGAGGCTGAGGTGGGCGGATCACTTGAGGTCAAGAGTTCAAGACCAGCCTGGCCAATATGGTGAAACCCTATCTCTACTGAAAATACAAAAATCAGCTGGATGTGATGGCTCATGCCTGTAATCTTTGCTACTAAGGAGGCTGAGGCAGAAGAACTGCTTGGTCCTAGGTGGCAGAGGTTGCAGCGAGTTGAGATCGTGCCACTGCACTACAGCCTGGGCCGTCTCAAAAAAGAACAACAACAACAAAAAAAAGAATTAGTTGGACATGCTGGCACACACCTGTGGTCCCAGCTATGTGGGAGGCTGAGGTGGGAAAGATAGCTGGAGCCCAGGAGATTGAGGCTGTAGTGAGCTATGATTGTGCCACTGCACTCTAGCCTGGGTGACAGAGTGAGAGACTCTATCTCAAAAAAAAAAAAAAAGAAAAAGAAAAAAAGGAGAATATGAGATACTAACGAGGAGGCTACTGTGATAATCCAGGTGAGAGATTGTGGTGGCTTCAACAGGATGGTGTTCCAAAGCGGTGAAAAGTGGTCTGATTTTGAATATACTTTGAAGGCAGAGTCATCAGAATTTTCTTACAGATCAGATGTGGGGAGGGAGAGACAGAGAGAGGAGATGGGGCGGGGGAGAGAGGGAGAGACGGGGAGAGAGAAATAGAGGAGTCTAAAGTTTGTCTTGAGCAAATGAAAGAATACGCTACTGACGGGGAAGACAATGGTGAGAGAAGCAGGTTTGGAGAGGTCAGGATTTCTGTTTTGTACATGTTAAATTTGAGCTGTCAGATTTTAAATTGGAGTTGCCAAATAGGCAGTTGAATATAAGAATATGGATTTCATGGAAGAGGTCAGGGCTAGACTATAAAGTTAGGAGTAGTCACCCAAGAGATGGTATTTAAACCACGAAACTTGCCAGCACCAGAGAATATTTGAAGAGGTCAGAGGACTGAGGATAAGAGGTTGCAATAAGAGTCAGTCAAGGATACTGAGAAGTGAGGTGGCAGTAAAACAGGAGTGTTGATGTCTTAAAACCCAAGTAAGGATACTGTGGCCAGGAGGCCACTATTCAATTGCGTCAAATATTGCTTTAGATGAGATCTGGAAAACGGATGAAGCATCTCAGATGTCAACACTCCCTCCCTAGCGAGAAAATATCAAACGTCTTTCATCTCTCTCCCTCTTTGGCTGCTAAACAATGTGTTTTCTGCTCATAACACTTCCCATTCGTTTTTCAGTTCTCAACTTAAAAGGTCCTGCTGCAATCGGAGAAGCTTATCAAGACCAATGCTATTGTTACCAGGGAAACGACACTTTATCATAGAAAAATATTATTCTAAGAGTCTACTTAATTGACTCTCTACTGGGCTTGACTGTAAGGTCCTTAAGTCAGACGTGCCTATGTTGTTTACTTCTGTACCCAAACATTCGATAGAACTCCGAGCATAGTACAAAGCTCGTAGTGGGTATCCCATATATATTTACAAAACCAATGGATAAATGCTAGGGTGGAGCGAGCGATTACTGTTGGCCTAACTTAGGGGATGTGTAGAAGGGAGTGCCTAAAACTAGGAGTGGACGCGGAGGGCTCTGAACAGGGTTCAGTCTCCCATTCCATTACTTTTGCAAGTGTAATACGGACCCTTTGTTGACTCGAAGCAATTCCCCTGCCAGACACTTTTTAGCTGTCCACCCCGCCCCACTACTGGCCACTGTCTTCCTCGGATCTCATCCCAGACACTCACCCAGCCGCGTGGTGCGTTCCCGCGACGCCGCGGGCTTGTCCCCAGTCCCATGCTCGGCCTCGAGCTCCTCCTGTTGCTGCCGTGCTTGCTGCAAAATCCGCCGGCTCAGCCGGGGTCCCACATACTCTTCCTCCGTTTCTCCGGTCCTGCGACCCCGCCGCTTCTCTCGGACCCCTGCCCGCACCGCATTCCCAGCCAGGATCTGATCGGCCAGGGGCGCATGTTTTTCCTGACCCCCAACCCCACGGGCCGCCTTCAATTTGGGCATTTTTCTCGAAAACGTTGCCGCGGAGGTTCGCACGTGGGGACGGCGAAAAAGCCAGATTGCGCTTGCGCGGTGGACTCCCGGCTCTCAAGAGGCCACGCGGCGATCACAGCGCCCCCTAGCATTCGGAGGCCAGAAGCGCCATCAGCGCCGCCCCTCCCACTAAAAGAGCTCCCGGGTTCCGGAGCTGGACTCCCCAATATATTCACAGCCTTTAACGTTAGCTTCTCTCAACAGTGCAGTCTTTGAGTGTCGCTCTTAGCTTCATGGGTCTAGGCCTAGAGTGCTCAGCCAAACGAGAATGTCTGGATTTAGAAACCTGTGGGCGGGAATCCGCAGATGATGTCACTGGAGGTGTCACCGAGGGGCCCTGAGACCCGCCCCACTCCTTGGGGAAGGCGTGGACCCGGCGCTCTGTTTTTACGTATTTCCGGAGTCTCTTCCGAGACCGAAGGTTGTGTTGGGGAACTGAAGCAGTTTCTGTGGGCGGATAGGGAACCCTGCGTTTCTACCGTGTGATCCGGCCGCCTTCCTGGCCCGACGCCATGGGAGTGACTTGGTAGGACTGCAGGGGGTTTTGTGGGGCGGAGCTTGGAGTTGTGAAGGGCCGAAAAGAGGACCTTGACCGTGGTCCGCCGTCCCCTGGGAGCTGTCCTCGGGTTGTGTGGATGAGAGGATGCCGTGCGAGCCGCGGGTTCCCTGGCCTTGTTTCCTCGGAGATGCGCCCCTTCCTCTTGGAAGGCGGGAAAGCAAAGCGAAGTTTTTTTTTGTTTTTTTTTTTTTTTTTTCTTTAAGACGGAGTCTCGCTCTGTCGCCAGGCTGGAGTGCAGTGGTGCGATCTTGGCTCACTGCACCCTCCGCCTCTTGGGTTCAAGCGATTCTCCTGCCTCAGCCTTCCGAGTAGCTGGGACTACAGGCGCCCACCACCACGCCCGGCTATTTTTTGTATTTTTAGTAGAAATGGGATTTCACCATATTGGCCAGGCTGGTGTCGACAAAGCAAAGTTTTTTTTGTTTTTTTTGTTTGTTTGTTTGTTTTTGAGACGGAGTCTCGCTCTGTTACCCAGGCTGGAGTGCAGTGGCCGGATCTCAGCTCACTGCAAGCTCCGCCTCCCGGGTTCACGCCATTCTCCTGCCTCAGCCTCCCGAGTAGCTGGGACTACAGGCGCCTGCCACCTCGCCCGGGTAAGTTTTTTGTATTTTTAGTAGAGACGGGGTTTCACTGTGTTAGCCAGGATGGTCTCGATCTCCTGACCTCGTGATCCGCCCGTCTCGGCCTCCCAAAGTGCTGGGATTACAGGCTTGAGCCACCGCGCCCGGCCGACAAAGCAAAGTTTTTATCCCAGGAACCTATCAATGGTTGTGTACCTCATTCCCTTCTAGATTCATTTTCCTTCCCGTGAGGCCATAGTACTGCCCGCAATGGGACGTCAGGGTTGGAAATAGGGTCTTTGGACTGTGACCCACCTGCAGACAGGGTTAGAGGGAGTGGGTTATAAGCAATCAGGAAACAGTATTTTTAAAGATTTTCTTTATTTCTTTTTCTTTCTTTTTTTTTTTTTTTTGAGACGGAGTTTCGCTCTTGTTGCCCAGACTGGAGTGCAATGGCGCGATCTCGGCTCACAGCAACCTCCGCCTCGCGGGTTCAAGCCATTCTCCTTCCTCAGACTCCGGAGTAGCTGGGATTACAGGCATGCGCCACCACGCCCGGCTAATTTTGTATTTTTGGTAGAGACGGGGTTTCTCCATGTTGGTCAGGCTGGTCTCGAACTCCAGACCTCAGGTGATCCGCCCGCCTCGGCCTCCTCCCAAAGTGCTGGGATTACAGACGTGAGCCACCGCGACCGGCCAAGATTTTTGCCTACCCTTCCCTCAGCCATCAAATGCAGTTAGACCAGCTTGTGTCTGTTTCTAATTTGCCCATTTTAAGATCTTGGGTCCAGAGGGAAAAAGAGGCTATTGAAAATAAGGAGATCATGGGTCCAGGCACTTTATCTCTTTAGGACCCGTTTCCCACTATGTTTAATTCCATGGTTAGTCTAGTTTCAGAGGAGTTTTTATCTTTCATAGGTTTTAAGTCTCCGTTGGAAGAAGATGAGGTAGCAGGGAAAGGTATGGGTCCAGTGCTTGTGGAGGCGTTAGTTGTAAGGTGCCAGGTCCCAGAACATTTTTTTCTTATCTCAGTAGATGTGAGCATTTTTCCCCGTGGGAGAAACCCAGAGGCCAGGATATCTGAAGCCAGTGGCTATAGGCTTCTCATACAAAAGCATGTGTAGGGGAAATACTTTTCCTCCTGGTAGCCCAGGTTCTTGCAGGTTTCTCAGTGATGCACTCTTGTTTCCCACAGTTCACATCATGATCCTCCTGTGTTCCTTAATGGAAGCAAGATATGTGAGGGATGGAAATAGAAAGGATGCAGCGTAGAACCCTGGAACCCCATGCTCTTTCTTTTTTTTTTAAAGAAATAGAAATGGGTTCTTGCTGTTTTGTACATCCAGGTCTTGAATTCCTGAACTCAAGCGAGCCTCCTGCTTTGGTGTCCCAAAGTATTGGCATTACAGACACGAGCCACCGTGCCCAGCCACCCCTGCTTTTTAAATGGAGAAGGCAGCTCCAGGGCAAGGGCTCTCTGTTGGCACCCTTATCAACGTTTTCAGAATCCTAGGACTTCTGTCCTTTGTAGTGTCAGTTTAGGGATCCTTTTATATTTCAAAATAAGGCACATTAGCAACATTGTTTATCAGTGCTTTTTCTGATAGAGTAGTGACAATTTTTAGCAACCGAAGGACTCTACCCTAATAGATTCATTTAGTTGATCATAAAGCAATGTCATCTATGACTGTTTTCTTGATTTCTATATAGCTAAGTACTGCCTGTACTATTGTTTATTAATTTTTTAAATTGATCTTTTCCTTAAAAATGTTTTAACAGGCACTACATCCCTATACAGGCAGTCTAGTTAGTGGTTAAGAGCATGGACATGAAACCAGGTTGCTGGGCTTTGAGTCTTGGGTGTACCACGCATTAACTGTGTGACCTAGTGCAAGTTATTTAACCTCTTTGTACTATACTTAAATTTCCTCTTTTTTTTTTCTTTTTGAGATGGAGTTTCGCTCTTGTTGTCCAGACTGGAAGGCAGTGGTGCGATCTTGGCTCACTGCAACCTCCGCCTCCTGGTTTCAAGCAATTCTCCTGCCTCAGCCTCCCATGTAGCTGGGATTACAGGCACACACCACCACGCCTGGCTAAGTTTTGTATTTTTGGTAGAGACAGGGTTTCACCATGTTGGCTAGGCTAGTCTTGAACTTCTGACCTCAAGTGATCCTCCCACCTCGGCCTTCCAAAGTGCTGGGATTACAGGTGTGAGCCACAGTGCCCGGCAGTTTCCTTATTTGTAACAAGTTGATAAATAACATCTTCATAGGACTATTGTGAGGATTTGGAGAGTTAATTCATCTAAAGGCCTTAGGACGCAGACTGGCACGTTGTTGGTTGGCAATTGTTACCTACCACTCTAAAGGGGAAGCCACCATATGAGGTTCACTCACCATAGGAGGAAACCTTGGAAATGATGTTTTTTTTGTTTTGTTTTGTTCCATTGTTTTGATTCAATTTTTGTGAATACTGTTGCCTCTCATTCCCGAAGATTATAAACTTGAAGGCTGCTTTTTTTCTGTTCCTAGGGCTGTTGACTAGAACTTTCTGTGATGATGGAAATGTTCTCTAACAGCAGTGTCCAATACACTAGCCCCAGCCACCTGTGGCTCTGGGCTACTGTGCTGAACAGCTCCACAGAGTTGGTAAAAACGTGTTAACCCAAACTGAGACTTTGTCCTTGATGTAGTCAGAACTGAAAGAGTTGCAAAAGGAATCCCTTTTTCATTATATAACTCAGCATTATTGAATGCTCAGCCTGTGTGCCATCTAGAATCTTCGGCATGCCACACTTGAGAATGTCCCATGATAGGAAGTTCATTGCTCTGGTGTGAGAATCCTGAGAACTATGCTTCAGTTCTTAGAGGGGCTCTCAGGGACAGTGGTCCTCTATTCCTTGTCTTTAAAATGGGGGACTGGTCCAAGTGTAATGAGTTATCTTAATTGATTGTTCACATTCGGTTACAGATTGGACTCCTTGTTCTACTCTTCCCCATTCTAACTACTGCACTTGACTGGTCTTAACTTTTTTTTTTTTTAAGATCGAGTCTCGCCCTGTTGCCCACACTGGAATACAATGGTGCAATCTCGGCTTACTGCGAGCTCTGCCTCCCAGGTTCAAATGATTCTCCTGCCTCAGCCTCACAAGTAGCTGGGATTACAGGCGCCCGCTACCACGCCCAGCTAAATAATTTTTGTATTTTTAATAGAGACAGGGTTTCACCATGTTGGCCATTCTTGTCTTGAACTCCTGACCTCGTGATCCGCCCACTTTGACCTCCCAAAGTGCTGGGATTACAGGCATGAGCCACCATGCCTGGCCAAAAAAAATTTTTTTTTAAATTTATAATAAAGTTGCAGGGGTTGGGAGGCGGTCAGAGTAGGTAATTTCCAAGATAACTTTTGGCCCTGACGAGCTGTGATGCTGTGGGCGAGTGAGCACATGTGTGTCTCTGGATAACTGACAATTTGGTGCTCTCCTTTCTAGTGTGTCCCAGATGCCTGTGGCTGAGGGCAAGAGTGTTCAGCAAACCGTAGAGCTCCTTACCCGGAAATTGGAGATGCTTGGGGCAGAGAAGCAAGGAACATTTTGTGTGGACTGTGAGACTTACCATACGGCTGCATCTACCCTTGGCAGCCAAGGTCAGTGACATGGGTCTGTAGGATGGCTGGAACGAGGGTTGGAGTTAATAGACATTTGTGTTAATTGAAGTATTTCTGCTTTTCTGCTAAGGGTGGTGTTCTTAAACATGTGGCGAGATGTGTTTCTGAATTCATTAATTATTGGTTCTTTATTTCTTAGAATAGGGCCTTTGAAAGCTTTATTTTATTTTATTTTATTTTATTTTATTTTATTTTATTTATTTTGTTGAGACAGGGTCTTACTCTGTCGCCCAGGCTGGAGTGCAGTGGCATGATCACAGCTCACTGACTGCAGCCTCGACCCCCTGGGCTCAAGTGATCCTTCCACCTTGGCCTCCTGACTTGGCCTCCTGAGTAGCTGACACGACAGGCATGAGCCACCACACCTGGCTAATATTTTAAATTTTTTGTAGAGACAGGGTCTCCCTATGTTGACCAGGCTGGTTTTGAATTCCTGGCCTGAAGGGACTATCCGGCCTCAGCTTCCCAAAGTATTGGGATTATAGGTATGAGCCGCCACTCCTGGCTAAAGCTTTATTGAGGTATAGTTGATATACAAGCAGTTGCACACATCTAATGCATACATCTTAATGAGTTTGGATATATGCATACACCTATGATATCATCACCACAACCAAGGTACTAAACATATCTGTTACATCCCAAAATTTCTTTGTGTGTGTGTGTGTTTTTTTTTTTAAGAGATAGAGTCTTGCTCTGTTGTCCAGGCTGGAGTGCTTTTGTGTCTCATAGCTCACTGCAGCCTCAAACTCCTGGGGTCAGGTGATCCTCCCACCTTAGCCTCCTGAGTAGCTGAAACTACTGGCATGTGCCACCATGCCTGGCTGATTTTTTCACGTTTGGGTGGGGTCATGGGAGTGTCTTACTATGCTGCCCAAGTTGGTCTCAAACTCCCAGTCACAAGACATCCTTCCACCTTAGCTTCTCAAGTAGCTGGTATCAAACTCCTGAGCTCAGGGGATCCACCAGCAAGGGCCTCCCGAAGTGCTGAGATGACAGGCATGAGCCACCATGCCTGGCCCTTGTGTTCTTTGAGTGCTTTTTGTTTTGTGCAGTTTGAACTCTAAAAGCAATGTTTCTCAGAGGGTTAATCACTGACTAACCACATCAGAATCACCTGGGATACTTGTTAGAGTTGCAGATTCCTGGCCTTGTTTACTGATTGACTGCTGCTGTAGGCCACGTAATCTACATTTAATAATCCAGACAATCCTTATGCACTCTGAAATTTGAGAAAGACTTGTTTTAGGCCCAGAAGTCTTTGTTTATGATTCTTTTAGAGCTTTAGGGCTTCTAGAAGTTTCTTTTTATAGAGTTCCTGTTTTCCTACACCTAACCATTGGCATTGACCTCCTCATTAGCATAAATCAATTGTTCTTTTTAGTGGATTGAGTGATGAGATGGGGTGTGGATGATGGGGGATGGTGGTTGGGAGGGAGAGAGGATTTTTTTTTTTTTCTTTTTAGAGTGAGGGTCTCACTTTGTTGCCCAACTGTACAGTGGCATGATCACAGCTCACTGCAAGCTCTAACTCCTGGGCTCAGGCAATGAGAGACTCTTTGGATATGAGTTAGGGAACTTGTTTCTCTTAGTCTTGGCTCTGCAGTAACTTGACCTTGAACAGTTCCATAACACTGTGGTGGTTATCACTGGGGAGCCAGAGCCCTGAGTCCTGGCTTTGCCACATTCTAACTGTGTACCTGTAGGTAACTCCCAACAACCTATCTGTTACTATTTCCACGCCTCTCATGTACCTGTTTCCCTTAGATCCATTTCCTGCACTTCCCCTGTAAGCTGTATTTTCCAGGCCCTCTCCTAGTTAGCTTTGGTTATTGAGAGGCACCAGAGAAGATTAGAGGATGGGAGAAAGGAAGCCCACAGTGTTCCTCTCCCTCTGCTTTGGGCAGTGTCTCTAGCCATGGCTGTGTCTTCACTTCCTTGGTTCTAGCTTCTGCTAGGCAGCCCTCATTCCTGCCTCTGATAACAGCACATATTTTCTTTTCCCTTTAGCCTTAAGAATGGTAGTAGCTTCCTGTGTTGCTAATCTTTGGGTTGTCCCACCATCCTGTTTGGTTTTTCCTTTCTTCCAACCCGTGTATTTGTTCCCCGTATACATTTCTTCTACCAAAACTATCTGACATGGGCTCTGTTTTTGGACTCTTCCCCAATACACTTCTGTCATCTATAAAATGAAGATAATCATAGTATTTCTCTCCTCATGTTGTGCTAAATAAGTTAATACATGCAAAGCATGTAGAACTGAGATTGTCATGTAATTTTTTTTTTTTTTTTTTGAGATGGAATTTTGCTCTTGTTGCCCAGGCTGGAGTGCAGTGGTACAGTCTCGGCTCACTGCAACCTCCACCTCCCGAGTTCAAGCAATTCTCCTGCCTCAGCCTCCCGAGTAGCTGGGACTACAGGTGTGCTCCACCATGCCTGGCTCATTTTTGTGTTTTTAGTAGAGATGGGGTTTCACCATGTTGGCCAGGCTAGTCTCGAACTCCTGACCTTGTGATCTGCCCACCTTGGCTTTCCAAAGTGCTGGGATTACAGGCATGAGCCACTGCACCCGGCTTGTCATGTAATATTTAATGTAGTATTTAAGTAGCTAAGAGTTGTACTGAGCTCTTTTATCATCGTTGATAAAATTGCAGTTCCATTTGTGTTGCCTTCAATATGAAGGAGGTAAGAATCAAAAGATAATTACAAAAGCATTTGGGTAATAAAACATTTGGATATAGATATGAAATGACATATGACTTCTAGTGAAACTACCTGGTGTGGGCTGAGCAGGCCCTCACTTTCAAGAAGTTCCAGTCTAGTTGGGGAGACAGAACACCTTCATGGCAGGCAGTAGGGAACAATGGAAAGAGCAATAAACTTGGGGTGAGCAGGCCTGGACTGGAGCTTCAGTCTTGCTGGTTACTGGCTCTGTGCCTGTAGTTCAGTGATTTTCACACTTGATCAGCATTAGCATCATCTGAAAGGCTTGTTACCACACAGACTGCTAGACCCCACCCCAAAGTTTCTGACTTAGTAGTCTGTCACCCAGGCTGGAGTGCAATGGCATGATCACAGCTCATTATTGCCTCGACCTGCTGGGCTCCAGTGATCCTCCAGCCTCAGCATCCTAAATAGCTGGGGCCACAGGTGCGTGCCAGTATACCTGGCTAACTTTTTTATTTTTTTGTAGAGTCAAGGTCTCCCTATGTTGCCCAGGCTGGTCTCAAACTCCTGGGCTCAAGCGATCCTCCCCGCCTTGGCCTCCTGAAGTGTTGATATTACAGGCGTGAGCGCCCTGGCTATAATTTGCATTTCTAATAAGTTCCCAGGTGGTTCTGCTACTGCTGCTGCTCTGGGATCCAATTAGCTTCATTTTCCTCCTCTTTAGAAGGGGGACAGTAAACCTGGTTCTCCTTGCTTCACAAGGTGGTACAGACATGAAAGGATTTTGCTGTGATAGAAAATACGATTGTCGGCTAGGCGCGGTGGTTCACACCTGGAATCCCAGCATTTTGGGAGGCCGAGGTGGGCAGATCACCTGAGGTCAGGAGCTTGAGACCAGCCCGGCCAACATGGTGAAACCCCGTCTCTACTGAAAATACAAAAATTAGCCAGGTGTGGTGACAGGTGCCTGTAATCCCAGCTACTCAGGAGTCTGAGGCAGGAGAATCGCTTGAACTTGGGAGGCAGAGGCTGCAGTGAGCCGAGATCACTCCATTGAACTCCAGCCTAGGCAACAGAGCTAGACTCTGTCTCCAAAAAAAAAAAAAAAAAAAAGTACTATTGTCAGCTGAGTGCAGTGGCTCATACCTGTAATCCTAGCACTTTGGGAAGAAGAGGTGAGAGGATTGCTTGAGCCTAGGAGTTTGAGGCCAGCCTAGGTAAGATCTCGTCTCTACAAAAAAAAAAAAAAAAGTCTGGGCACAGTGGCTCACACCTGTAATCCCAGCACTTTGGGAGGCCAAGGCAGGTGGATCATGAGGTCAGGAGATCGAAACCATCCTAGCTAACATTGTGAAACCCCATCTCTACTAAAAATACAAAAAAATAGCCAGGCGTGGTGGTGGGCGCCTGTAGTCTCAGCTACCCGGGAGGCTGAGGCAGGAGAATGGTGTGAACCTGGGAGGCGGAGCTGGCAGTCTGGCAGTGAACCGAGACTGCGCCACTGCACTCCAGCCTGGGTGACGGAGTGAGACTCCGTCTCAAAAAAAAAATTTTTAAAAATGGTGGGCATGGTGGTCTCAGCTACATGGGAGGCTGAGGCAGGAGGATTGCTTGGGCTCAGGAGGTTGAGGCTTCAGTGAGCTGTGTTCATGCCACTACACTCCAGCCTAGGTGACAGAGCAACACCGTGTCTCAAAAGAAAGAAAAGGAAAATGTTATTGTCTATAACAACTAGAAGTGCCTTCTTCATTAAGCGCGCGCGCACACATGTATCCCTTAGTTGACTTTTAAGATATTTCCAAGACAGTAACACTTGCAGACTTATATAGCATGAATAAATTATGTAATTATAGTGAGTAGACAGAA
The DNA here is from genome assembly GCF_024542745.1 of Macaca thibetana thibetana. Classification (NCBI taxonomy): domain Eukaryota; kingdom Metazoa; phylum Chordata; class Mammalia; order Primates; family Cercopithecidae; genus Macaca; species Macaca thibetana. The sequence continues at coordinate 42,808,614 of NC_065581.1, read as the reverse complement.
CAGAATGACGAGGTCAGCTTTGGATGGATTTTTTTCTTGAGAGTCCAGAAGGTTTGAACTGGATTTAGGAGGTGACAGGTGTGAATCGTCAGCAAGCAGTCAGGAGGAGGGATGTGTCCTGGAGGATCTGTGCAGAGCCTCCTGTGTTCATGAACAGTGGCCTATATAGGGAAGCCACATGACCTCTGCTCCCCCAACCCTTGCACCCTTTTCATTCCCACACTCTTACCCCCTATCTAGAATGTCTTCTTCCTTTGTGTGGCTGGATCCTATCTTCTCTTCATATCGCAGTTCAAATCCCTTTTTTTTTTTTTTTTTTGAGGCAGAGTCTCACTCTGTCGCCCAGGCTGGAGTGCAGTGGCGCTATCTCGGGTCACTGCAAGCTCCGCCTCCCGGGTTCATGCCATTCTCCTGCCTCAGCCTCCCAAGTAGCTGGGACTGCAGGCGCCTGCCACCATGCCCGGCTAATTTTTTGTATTTTTAGTATGGGGTTTCACCGTGTTAGCCAGGATGGTCTTGATCTCCTGACCTCATGATCCACCCGCCTCAGCCTCCAAACGTGCTGGGATTACAGATGTGAGCCATGCCCGGCCAAATCCTATTTTTTTTTCCTGCTGACTTGTTCACTTTAATCTTTTCCTATCCTGAAGTCTTTCCTTTCTTCCGAAAGACTTGTGGTCTTTCCTCGGTAGTAACTTGTTTTATTTCATGGTCTTTTAAAAAGTTTTTAGCCACCAGGCTCGGTGGCTCATGCCTCTAATCCCAGCACTTTGGGAGGCCGAGGTGGGTGGATCACCTGAAGTCAGGAGTTTGAGACCAGCCTGACCAACACGGTAAAACCCTGTCTCTACTAAAAATACAAAAAATTAGCCGGGCCTGGTGGCGGGTGCTTGTAATCCCAGCTACTTGGGAGGCTGAGGCAGGAGAATCACTTGAACCCGGGAGGCAGAGGTTGCAGTGAGCCGAGATCGTGCCACTATACTCCAGTCTGGGAGACAGAGTGAGACTCTGTCTCAAAAAAAAAAAAAAAAAAAAAAAAAAAAGTTTTTAGCCTATCTCAGCTGGGCGTGGTGGCTAATGCCTGGAATCTCAGCACTTTGGGAGGCCAACATCGGCAGATCACCTGAGGTCAGGAGTTCAAGACCAGTCTGGCCAACATGGTGAATCCCCGTCTCTACTAAAAATACAAAAATTAGCCAGGTGTGGTGGCACACACCTATAATCCTCGCTACGCAGAAGGCTGAGGCAGGAGAATCACTTGAACCTAAGAGGCGGAGGTTGCGGTGAGCCAAGATCACGCCATTGCACTCCAGCCTGGGCGACACAGTGAGACGCTGTCTCAAAAAAAAAAAAAAAGTTTTTAGCCTATCTCTCTCATGAGATTGTCAGCTTTTTTTGCTTTTTTGAGATGGAATCTCGCTATCACCCAGGCTGGAGTGTAGTGGCATGATCTCGGCTCATTGCAACCTCTGCCTCTTTGAGTTCAAGTGATTCTCCTGCCTTAGCCTCCCAAGTAGCTGGAATTACAGGCGCGTGCCACCATGCCTGGCTAATTTCTGTATTTTTAGTAGAGACGAGGTTTTACCATGTTGGCCAGGCTGGTCTCAAACTCCTGACCTCAAGTGATCCACCCACCATGGCCTCCCAAAGTGCTGGGATTACAGGCGTGAGCCACCGCCCCCGGCCTGATTGTCAGCTTCTTGAAGTCAGGGGCTAAGTCCTCTGCTTGTATGTTTCTTAAGCCCTAAGAAAAGTGTTGGGAATGGCTTATGTATGTAATAAGCATGTGGGATTGTGGCAGTCTATCCATTAATTCTTATAGTGTATGAAAGAGGAATCTTGCTTTCCAGTTTTTGCCTTCTGTTTTTTTTTTTTTTTTTTTCTTTTTTGGAGATAGAGTATTGCTCTGTTGCCCAGGCTGGAGCGCAGTGACATGATCTCAGCTCAGTGCAACTTCCGCCTCCTGGGTTCAAGTGATTCTCGTGCCTCAGCCTCCCAAGTAACTGGGATTACAGGCATGCACCACCATACCCAGATAATTTTTGTATTTTTAGTAGAGATATGGTTTCACCATGTTGGTCAGGCTGGTCTCGAACTCCTGACCTCAAGTGATCCACCCGCCTCAGCCTCCCCAAAGTGTTGGGGTTACAGATGTGAGCCACTGTTCCCAGCCCTTCCTTCTTCTGTTTTCTACTTAACTAAATGTATATAGCTTTCCATTCTTATTGCAAAAAGTCTATGGAAATCAATGAGAAAACTCATTTCTTAGAGACTGGAAGGGGTGAGCTGGGGCTTGAAAGTTGAACTTCCGAGGCCGGGCGCGGTGGCTCAAGCCTGTAATCCCAGCACTTTGGGAGGCCGAGACGGGCGGATCACGAGGTCAGGAGATCGAGACCATGCTGGTTAACACGGTGAAACCCCGTCTCTACTAAAAAATACAAAAAATTAGCCGGGTGAGGTGGCGGGTGCCTGTAGTCCCAGCTACTCGGGAGGCTGAGGCAGGAGAATGGCGTGAACCCGGGAGGCGGAGCTTGCAGTGAGCTGAGATCCGGCCACTGCACTCCAGCCTGGGTGACAGCGCGAGACTCCGTCTCAAAAAAAAAAAAAAAAAGAAAGTTGAACTTCCGAACCAGATCCTGAATTCTCTCTGCTGTAGTGTGCTGCTTGCCTCCCAAGTTGGCTAGACTTCTAAAAATTCTCCAATGGTTTGCCATTGGTTTCAGGATACAGTCTAAACTTCTTGAGGCATGGTAGACAAGACCTATCACAGCTTGGCTCCCATCTACCTTTCCCTGCTTATGCTCAGACACTCCCCTTTGCTGCTTCTGTAGGACCATTTACTAGATCTCAAAGAGGGAGGAAGCTGAGGTGAGGAGGAATGCGCAGAAGAAGGGAGCAGCTACTTCCTTTGGCATGCCCAAATGCTGTTACTTTCATTTTACTTATGTAATACATGATAACATACAAAAGATTATATGTAAAGTCTGTGGGAGTTAGACTTTACGTATAGACCATCAGTGAGCCCACCACTCAACTTAAGAATTAAAACATAATCAGGCCAGGTGCGGTGGCTCACGCCTGTAATCCCAGCACTTTGGGAGGCCGAGGCGGGTGGATCACGAGGTCAGGAGATGGAGACCATCCTTGCGAACATGGCGAAACCCTGCCTCTACTCAAAAAAAATACAAAAAATTAGCCAGGCGTGGTGGTGGGCACCTGTAGTCCCAGCTACTCGGGAGGCTGAGGCAGGAGAATGGCATGAACCCGGGAGGCGGAGCTTGCAGTGAGCCGAGATCGTGCCACTGCACTCCAGCCTGGGCAACAGAAAAAAAAAAGAATTAAAACATAATTGACACTATTAAAGTTTCCTGTGTGCCCCTCACCATTTTCTGTAGAGCAGGGTGGGTCTTACCACATGCTGCCTCTCCTGCTATTCCCCCCTACCTTTCTAGAAAAGGCTGTCAGTGAGAGGATTCCCCTCACCCCACACCAAGAACTGCTGAGGTAGTGCCAGATTGCTGTCTTGCCTCATTCCGGGGGGAGTCATTTGAGTCTACTCTGGGGTTTGCCAGTGAGAGTCTTGATGATGAATAGGATCTCTGTCCCTTGCAGGTCAGACCGGGAAGCTGATGTATGTGATGCACAACTCAGAGTACCCATTGAGCTGTTTCGCTCTCTTTGAGAATGGCCCTTGTCTTATTGCTGACACCAACTTTGATGTGCTTATGGTGAAGCTCAAGGGCTTTTTCCAGAGTGCTAAGGCCAGCAAGATTGAAACCCGGGGTACCCGGTACCAGTACTGTGACTTCCTGGTGAAGGTGGGCACGGTCACAATGGGGCCCAGTGCCCGGGGCATCTCTGTGGAGGTAAGACTTGGTGAAAATAGGAGCAGGATGTGCTGAGGGGGCTGCTCACCAAAGGGCTCTGAAGATTTTCCAGTTCTTCTCTATTTTTTTTTTTTTTTTTTGAGACAGAGTCTTGCTCTGTCACCCAGGCTGGAATGCAATGGTTCAATCTTGGCACACTGAAGCCTTGACCTCCAGGGCTCCAGTGATCCTGCAACCTCAGTCTCCCAAGTACCTGGGACTATACCCACCGAATTTAAATTTTTTTTTTTTTTTTTTTGAGACAGAGTCTCGCTCTGTCGCCCAGGCTGGAGTGCAGTGGCCGGATCTCAGCTCACTGCAAGCTCCGCCTCCCGGGTTTATGCCATTCTCCTGCCTCAGCCTCCCGAGTAGCTGGGACTACAGGCGCCCGCCACCTCGCCCGGCTAGTTTTTTGTATTTTTTAGTAGAGACGGGGTTTCACCGTGTTAGCCAGGATGGTCTCGATCTCCTGAGCTCGTGATCTGCCCGTCTCGGCCTCCCAAAGTGCTGGGATTACAGGCTTGAGCCACCGCGCCTGGCCTTTTTTTTTTTTTTTTTAATTAGAAATGAGGTCTTGAGGTGTTGCCCAGGCTGGTCTCAAACCCCTGGGCTCAAGTGATCCTCCCACTTCAGCCCCGCAGAGTGCTGGGATTACAGGTATGAGCCACCACACCTGGCCTCCAGTCCTTCTCAATTTCAACAGATTTTTTTTTTTTTTTTTTTTTTTTTTTTTTTTTTTTTGAGACAGAGTCTCGCTCTGCCGCCCAGGCTGGAGTGCAGTGGCGTGATCTTGGCTCACTGCAAGCTCCGCCTCCCGGGTTCATGCCATTCTCCTGCCTCAGCCTCCCGAGTAGCTGGGACTACAGGCGCCCGCCACCTCGCCCGGCTAGTTTTTTTGTATTTTTTAGTAGAGACGGGGTTTCACCGTGTCAGCCAGGATGGTCTCGATCTCCTGACCTCGTGATCCGCCCGTCTCGGCCTCCCAAAGTGCTGGGATTACAGGCTTGAGCCAATTTCAACAGATATTTATGCCTACCTGATTCCGGACTCCAAGGCATCTGTGCTTTCTCTCCGTGAATCTTTTATCCTTCAGAGACTGAGACTCTCTAACACAAGGTGGGAAGTAGGAAGTGGGAAGCTGGGTTCAAAGCAAGCAGAAAGCTTCATTAGGAAGGGTGGCTTGCTAGAGAAGGGAAAAGATAGTCAAGGAAGGCAGGTGAGTTATGATATGGAGGGACAGTCACCCATGAGAAGAAGTACTGGAGCAGACCAAGACAACTCTTGGAATAATTTTCTGGAGGTGGGCCCTAAATCACATATGCCCATATAGCTCTCCTTAGTATGCTTTAAGATAGGTATCAAAAGTTGGGAAGCAAAAATATGCTTTTCCTTTTGACATGCTGTCTGCATTCTTTCATGGAGAAAGAGGTGTTTGTGTGTGAGATCACTTCATCTGTGACCCTGAGAGAGAGAGTGTGTGTGTGTGTGTGCGCATACATACACATATATAGTGACAAGGAGTGAGAGTGGCAGTGTGGCAGTAGCTGGCTTCTTTGGGACCAGGGAAAGTTCACAACTTACAATGTGCCCAGCACTAAGATAAGAAAACAAGTAAGCTTGCAGGGTCTACCCTTTGAAAATTTGTGATTTATTTATTGAGTGAGGCCGAAACACACAAACTATTTTTGAAGTTAGTCTGAAAATGCCATAAAAGAGGCAGTTTGCTCTGGGAATTCAAGCCAGTATGAGCACTGCTGACTTTGGTTGTGATGCTTCCTGGAGGATCAACATTTATGTAGGGATTTAAAATGTAGAAACATGGGGATAGAAAAGTCTAGGAAGAATCCCACTTGGAGAAAAGGGCATTAGTGGTAGTTTCTGCTCAGCAACCTCTAGGACCAAGACTTCCTAACCCTTTCAGCTTGTGATAGACCTTGGATTTGCTGAGACCTACTGAGGACCTACTGTTTATCCTCCACATTTCTAATCTTGTAGTAGAAACACACCCCACCTGTTTATTTACTTGTTTCTCCTTAGGGTTGCCAGTAATTTTGCCCTGCCATCTCTCCAGTAAATAATTAAGAGAGCAGAAGGAGAAAACCTAAGATGTATATTTTTTGGCCCATGCCACACTATTTGGGAAATTCTTTCTTAGGGTTGGAGCCCAGGTTGGTTCTACCTAGGGAGTAAAATATGGTCTTGAAAAAAACTCATAAGCATTTGTGTCTACTCTGCTCTCTACTTACACCATCACACACATTTCCTTCTCTTTATCTTTGTCATGTCTCTTAGAATTTTCTTGAGCTCTCCTTGAATCTTTACCCAGCATAGCAGGGACAACACAGTCCTGAGATCATCAAAAGGGGCCCAGATCTGCTTCTGGATCCTCTGGGAGGGCTGCAGGTTGGCACAGCTCCAGAAAGAGAAATGTCAAAGATGCCTAAAGATGTGGGTGTTGAGCCCAGTGTTTGGGTTGAATGTTTCCTGTGGACCAACACTGTGCTAGGAGGTGTGTGTCTTTAGCTTGGGGTTGGGGAAGATGGGAGCAGGAGGCAGGAGGTGCAAGAGAAGCAGACCTTGTCTTAGCCTTCATTCACCCTCATTCTCTGTGCTTTCAGGTGGAGTATGGCCCCTGTGTGGTAGCTAGTGACTGCTGGAGCCTGCTGCTTGAGTTCCTACAGAGTTTTCTAGGCAGCCACACACCAGGCGCTCCTGCAGTGTTTGGGAACAGACATGATGCAGTCTACGGCCCAGCAGATACCATGGTCCAGTACATGGAACTCTTCAACAAGATCCGCAAGCAGCAGCAGGTGCCGGTGGCTGGGATTCGTTAGTGATAAGCAGCTGCCAGCTGAGCTCTGTCACCAGGGGTACTCCACAGGAGAAGCAGGTGCTGACTCTCAGGTCCCCGGACCCCAGAAACCCAGGGTAGACATGGAATCTACTCTCCTTCTCTGGTTCCCAGCTGTGGCTTTTGTTCTGGGGCTCTGGAGTCCCCTCCCCAACCCCCTGACTCTCACACAGAGCCCCCCATCAGCTGTTTTATTTCATTCCTTACTGGATTTGGCCTATCCTCAAGAATGGTAATTATGAAGAATGGAGAAGTTTGGACCCTGCCTCCTTTAGGGGAAAGGTAGGACAGGAATGTCCCTGCCTGGTATTGGTGGGGGAAACAGTCTGTATCCTCAACTATTGGGGATTTGTCTCAGGCCCACCGTGAACATGCTGCATTTTATGTTTGGATTGTGCTGTAATAAGAGCCTCTTCCTTTTGTCAGAGGATGTAACTGGGCTTCTATCCTGGAGATAGAGTGGAAGGCACAACTGGTTTGATAGTTACCATTTTCTGACCTGTTTGCTGAAGTGATTTGCGAATTGACTTTCCTAGGATGTTGCCTGAGTCCTTTGAACTCTCCTTCTGACATCTTTCCCTTCTGTTGTGAAATATGTTAAGCCACAGGCCAAACTGCTGTAAGATTGAAGTTTGTTTTTTTCTCACCTAATAATAGAGAGGTAATCAGATGGTCTAGGGCAGATTTAACTCTACAAGGTTATCAGGAACTTGGTTTCCTTCTGTCTTATTCAGCCATTCCCAGTATGTTTTCTTACCCACAATATCAAAGAAGACTCATCAGCTCCATATCTGCATTCTCCTGGGGAAAGAGAGAGAGAAAAGATATGTTTTTTTAAAAAAGATAGGACTGAGCATTGCTCAAATCACTGTGGCCACACTTTGCTGAAAGAGATGCTGGGACATAGAGCCTCTTATCTGGGCAGTCATGTGCCGAGTTAAGACTCAGGGATGCTGTGACTACAAGATGAAAGAGAATTTGGTTGCTGAGACCCAGTTAATGGCCTCTGCTACATGGAGCTCAATGGACATGCCCAGGAATGCTCTTGGCTGTTCGTTTGCAGTTAATACCTCCTGTAACTAAAGCATTCGTTTATGAATTGCCTTGCGAGAAGGGCTGATCTCAGAGTCACTTTGAGCTAAGTTGGATTAGTCACACTAGGAAGTTAATTCCACACCCTTCGTCTAAGTCTCAGTATTGAGGCCTCTCCAGTTCTCATGCACCCCAATCTTAGGGTTAGAACATTTGACCCTGATACGTGCACCATGCTTCATGGTTGCCTGAGCTCCTTCTTCTGTTTCATTTGAGCATCCAAACTACATATTTGGTCATATTGCCTGCCTACCCCATGCCTGCTGCAGAAATATTCATCCAGGTATAACCTTGATATACACAGAGATGGTCTTAGGAGAATTGTTAATATATGTACTGTATTGTCATCAAGGATACTGTCCCTTATTTGAAGACATTTAAAGACAAACTGTTTTCAGATCCAAGTGCTCAGATCTAAAGCCTCTGCAAAAGTCAGGTAGTGGTCATGTTTCCCTTCTAGTTTTGGCTGACAGGAAGCTCAATTCAGTATCATAACTACAGAACCTGTCATCTGTATTTTTTGTTCTCACGCCCTGTTTTTGTTATTTTGTTTCTGGTTTTTTATATTGAGGTATGTTTTAGATATTGTTTACAAAAATAAAATGCACAGATCTTGTGTTTTTGGCCTCCTGATTTACATTTGCTCTCACCCAGGTTTATTTATTTGTATTTTTCTGTAGGCTGCAGCTTTTATGGAATGAAACAATGCATAGACAACATTTTGAACACAATGCATTTCCTGAAAATCTCCAGAAGTTGATTGTGGTAAATACAGACTCTCTCGACTTGTGCATTGTAAGGAGAGACTCTGTTCCCTAAAAGCTAAAAAAAAAAAAAAAAAAAAAAAAAAAAAAAAATTATAAAAACTTTGCCTTTATTTTGTTTTATTAGTATTATTTATTTATTTATTTATTTATTTTGAGATGGAGTTTTGCTCTTGTTGCTCAGGCTGGAGTGCAGTGGCACGATCTCGGCTCACTACAACCTCTGCCTCCCGGGTTCAAGCGAATCTCCTGCCTCAGCCTCCCAAGTAGCTGGGATTACAGGCGTGCGCCACCGTGCCCAGCTAATTTTATATTTTTAGTAGAGATGGGCTTTCTCCATGTTGGTCAGGCTGGTCTTGAACTCCTGACCTCAGGTGATCCACCTGCTTCAGTCTCCCAAAGTGCTGGGATTACAAGCGTGAGCCACCATGCCCGACCCTTATTTTTTGTGATGGAGTTTCACACTTGTTGCCCAGGCTGGAGCACAGCGGCACAATCTTGGACTGCAACCTCCGCCTCCCGGATTCAAGCGATTCTCATGCTTCAGCCTCCTGAATAGCTGGGATTAGAGGCGCCCGCCACCACGCCCAGCTCATTTTTTGTATTTTTAGTAGAGATGGAGTTTCATTATGTTGGCCAGGGTGGTCTCCAACTCCTGACCTCAGGTAATCCACCCGCTTCAGCCTCCCAAAGTGTTGGGATTACAGGTGTGAGCCACTGTACCCAGCCCGCTTTGCCTTTTAGGCACAGTCTTGGCTCATACATTTCCAGCGTTTTTCACTTTTGTTCTTTTCCTTCACATTTAAGCATACTTTCGATGAGCTTTAAGTCTAGAGAACACCAGATTTAAGAACTGCCACTTGGGTACTTTTTTCCTTTGTGTCAATTAAAGGAAATGTGTCACTAAAAGAGGCAGGTAATGCAATATATTTTCTTTTTTTTTTTTTGAGATAGAGTCTTGCTCTATTGCCAGGCTGGAGTGCAGTGCCTTGATCTCAGCTCACTGAAGCCTTCTCCTCCCAGGTCCAAGCGATTCTCCTCCTTTAGCCTCCCGAGTAGCCAGGACTACAGGCACACACCATCACATCCAGCTAATTTTTGTGTTTTTCCAGCTTCTTTTTTTTTTTTTTGAGACAGAGTCTTGCGCTGTTCCCCAGGCTGGAGTGCAGTGGCGTGATCTCAGCTCACTGCAAGGTCCACCTCCCAGGTTCACGCCATACTCCTGCCTCAGCCTCCCAAATAGCTGGGACTACAGGTGCGTGCCACCACGCCCAGCTAATTTTTTTTGTATTTTTCGTAGAGATGGGGTTTCTTGGTCGTGATCTGCCCGCCTCAGCCTCTCAAAGTGCTGGGATTATAGGTGTGCACCGCCGTGCCTGGCAGTTTTGTATTTTTATTTTATGTATTTATTTTTTATTTTTTGAGACAGAGTCTTGCTCTGTCGCCCAGGCTGGAGTGTAGTGGTGCGATCTCGGCTCACTGCAAGCTCTACTTCCTGGGTTCACACCATTCTCCTGCCTCAGCCTCCCGAGTAGCTGGGACTACAGGTGACCGCCACCACGCCCAGCTAATTTTTTGTATTTTTAGTAGAGACGGGGTTTCACTGTGTTAGCCAGGATGATCTCGATCTCCTGAACTTGTGATCTGCCTGCCTTGGCCTTGCAAAGTGCTGGGATTACAGGCGTGAGCCACCACGCCTGGCCTAATTTTTGTATGTTTAGAAATGGGGTTTCACCATGTTGGCCAGGATGGTCTTGATCTCTTGACCTTGTCATCTGCCCACCTCAGCCTCCCAAAGTGCTGGGATTACAGGCATAAGCCACCCTGCCCGGCCTACATTTCTTAAATAATTTAAGAAATATGGCTCCACTAGCAAAGCTGCCAAAACTAAACTCATGACTTGTGGGAAGGACCCATATGTTATCCAGCTCTTGTGTGCATTTCTGAGTGGGGCTTTTAGGAGTACTTTAGGATATAAATGTTTGTGTATAATTTTTGAAAGTGAAAGTTGAGGGCTATTTATATAAATTAAGGGGAAAAGGACATGATTATTCCCATTTTATAAATAAATCTTACACTCAGCCAGTAAATGGAGATGCCATATTTCTTTGGTTCACATCTCATGTTCTTGCCACTCTAGACTATCTTCCTACCCCTCCTTCCTCTGTTTCCAGATGCTTTAGCCTTTTTCCCATCTGTAGCTACCCCAAAAGAACAGAAACTGGGAAACTGCTAGGGCCTTGCCAATGTCATCTTGGGGTACTTTTGCCAGAGCCACACAGAAACATGCTAACCTTGACTGTCAGCTGTCAGGGCAGCTTTAGAGTTCATTTAGTTCTCTCTCAGTGTAAAATGGAGAGGCTGTAGCTCCCAGAGAAGTCATGCAGAGAGATGAGGGTGGAGTCAGACCAAACTTCAGGCTCAGGACTCCTGGCTACCAGCATGTGCCAAAGTACAGCAGCTGGACCTCCCTGAGGTGCCAGATGATTTTAGGTGGAATGTGGAAACATTTTAATACTAGTACTTCTGTCTTATTCTAATTTGTATTAAGAGAAAAGTATAACTAGCACTTTATTCCTTAGGATGGGGGTGTTTTTAAGTGTTTGTTTATTTATTTATCAGTAGAGATGGAGGTCTCATCCTGTTGCCCAGCCTGGAAGAGTCTTTTCAAATGATCTATTAAGTTACAGTACAGGGGATACATGCCAACTTCAAAACCTGTGGAAGGGGAAGGCAAATACTGGATCTTGGGAACCACTGTAAACTACTTTGCGTCTAGTCTATTTCCTACATCCATTGATGGTTCCTGCCCTGGCTGTGCTTTCCTGTTGTCTTTCTTCCATGCTGGATTCTCTGTACCCTGCTCCCACACTGCCTCCTGCTGGCTTTCCTCAGATATTAAGGACCAAGTAGTCACATTTCCCCCACCATGAGTTGGTGTCGCTTCTTCACTGAAGAAAACACCTAGGGACTGACCCACTCCTTGCCTCCACCAGATCTGCCCCAACCCAGTGTGTTCTGAGATTTCAGGTTAAGGCAGTTATTGAAATTGTTCTCTTCAAATACTGGAAGGTAAGGGTTGTGGTTAGAAGTTCCCCACCTAAGCATGTGCTCCAGGTGTCAAAAATTGACAGGCAGGACTGATGTATGGCCTTGTCGTCTCCAGCCCCATACCTTTAACTCCCAACATTGCCTTTCTCTTGCCACACCCTCCCTCTCCATTTCTGTTACTGCATGGGTTTCTTAAGCCACAGACCCCAATTACTATCTCATGTGGAATGGCTGAAACCAATTGCATTACAAGTTTGGGCCTCCCCTGAGAATTTGGTGTCTTTGACTTGTGAGTACTCACTTCTTGGGGGTGGGAGCTCTCCAAGATGAGTCACTCTGATTGCATAGAGCATTCCCAAATAAGTCTTTTTGGTTAGAATAACTTTAAATCACCCAGCTTGATTTAGAGTCAATAATTGAATGATGATCCCTCAATCATTCAATACTCACATCTCGGTGGGGCGTGGTCGCTCACACCTGTAATACCAGCACTTTGGGAAGCTGAGGTGGGCAGATCACCTGAGGTCAGGAGTTCAAAACTAGCTTGACTAACATGGTGAAACCCCATCTCTACTAAAAATACAAAATTATCTGGATGTAGTGGTGCACGCCTGTAATCCCAGCTACTTGGGAGACTGTGGCAGAAGAATGAATCACTTGAACCTGGGAGGTGGAGGTTGCAGTGAGACGAGATCTCGCCACTGTATTCCAGCCTGGGTGACAGAGTGAGACTCTGACTCAAAAAAAAAAAAAAATTCTGTGATCCAGAAAAAAGCCTCTAAAGGGAGAACAAATCCTGCAATGGAAACAGTATGAGGACAAAGTTAAGCAAGTTTGAGGCTGGTCTAGCCAGCTTTTGTGAGCAGGATCTTTCCCTGCCTTCTGGACCTTACATCTGGGTGTCAAGCCAGAGGATTTTCCTTCTTCATTTTATAGCCAATCCTTTGGGCCTTTCAGACAGTTTCTGGGAAGATGGACTGAGTTTGTGCTATCTTCCTATGTTTCCCCTTTTTCTTTTGAAAATAGGCAGGAGTAAATACATAAGAAGCAATCTTAATAGCTACTTCTGTGGCTTCAGAGTTACTCTTCTGTTATGACACTCCATGGGGTCTGACAAGTATTCTGTTGTAATGGAATTTGGCATAATGCATATACTTTTTCATTTTTCAGAAAAACGTAATTGATGAGGCAGAGAAACAGTTCCTTGCCTCTGTGATGAAATTAGCAAGTTGAAAAATTATTGAAATGATTAGGGCAAAGTTTCCTAATTCTCTTGCATTCTCTGTTTCATTTCCCAACATACCGCTGCCCCATCAGATAGCACAGACTAATTTTTAAGATTAATATGAATTTGACTGAATTTTCTTTGGAGACTTTTAGAAAGAGATTTTAGGGACCACATTTATATAGCCTAGATTGTCCTGAAGCCAGAATTCACGAGTAGAAGCCTTTTGTCATGTAGGAAAGGCAAGGCTGTGAATGTGAAGTCTTTTGTCAAGTAGGAAAGGCAAGGCTGTGAACGTGAAGGGTGTTCTGGGGTGGCCTGCTCGAGGGAAGAGAATGCGTCTTTAAGAGACAGATGGTTGAGTGCTTGCCATGGCACTGGCCCTAACTTGCCACGTAACTTCAATCAAGCTGTTGTCTCTGAGTCTCATCTGTACAGTGGGAATAATGATGCCTGCTTTCCATATTTCATAGAGTTGTTGAGAGGCTCAAAGGAGAATACATATGAAGAGTGTTTTGTAGGCAAGAAGATGCCATCTCTGCTCTCAGGTCTTAATTTTCTAAAATTTTTTATATTTTAAGACAGAGTCGCACTATGTTTCCCAGGCTGGTCTCGAACTCCTGGGCTCAAGTGATCCTCGGCCTCCCAAAGTGTTGGGATTATAGGTGTGAGCCACCATGCCTGGCCTAAATATTTATTAATTTGCTTAAAGGTAACAATAAGCCCATCACGTTAACATAAATAATTTTTTTTTGAGAGAGAGTCTCACTCTATGGCCTAGGCTGGAGTGTAGTGGTATGATCTCAGCTCACTGCAACCTCCGGCTCCCAGGTTCAAGCGATTCTCATGCCTCAGCCTCCCGAGTAGCTTGGATTACAGGCGCCTGCCACCATGCCTGGCTAATTTTTGTATTTTTAGTAGAGATGGGGTTTCGCCTTGTTGGTCAGGCTGGTCTCAAACTCCTGACCTCAGGTGATCCACCCACCATAGCCTCCCAAAGTGCAGGGATTACAGGTGCGAGCAAAATATTTATTTATGTATTTAATTAATTATTTATTTATTGAGATGGGGTCTTGCTCTGTTCCAAGGCTGGAATGCAGTGGCATGATCATAGCTCACTACAGCCTCCATCTCCCAAGCTCAAGCAATCCTCCCACCTCATCCTCCTGAGTAGCTGGAACTACCTGTGCCCGCCACCATATCTGGCTAATTTCTTTTTAGTAGAGATGACTATGTTGTCCAGGCTTGGTCTCAAACTTCCTAAGCTCAAGTGATCTTCCCACCTTGGCTTCCCAAAGTGTTGGGATTACAGGCGTGAGCCACTATGCCTAGCTGATAAAATATTTTTAAGGAAAAGTAATTATTTTTCCAAATAAAATTTCTTGAGAAGAGTAGCATTGTTTTTAATTTTCATAAATCTCTTGAATGTCTGGCATAATAGAAGACTGAAATACTCATATCTGCTTTTGCATTCAATCTGTTTCAATGTTGTTTTGGTTGAAGAATATGAAGAAAATTCAACCTCCCACAGATGCGTATTTGGAAAAAGGGAGAAGTATATTCATAACTTTTTCAGATAATTGTGGATATTCTTTGATGCTGTCAAAACTCTGCTAAAGGCTAGTTGCAGTGTGGAACCTCAAAGTATATTAGTGAACTTTTTATATTCTATTAATGTTTATTGGTTTATTTTGCACTTTTTTTTTCTTTTTAGAGATGGAGTCTCGCTATATTGCCCAGGCTAGTCTCGAACTCCTGGGCTCAAGTGATCCACCTGCCTCAGCCTCTCAAAGTGCTGAGATTACAGGCGTGAGCCATTGCACCTGGCTTTATTTTGCACTTTGAATGGATCTTTTACGAATGTGTGATTTTGTAGTGTCATGCATTGGTCATTTGGAAGACACTGCACATCTCCTAAATGTTGACACATTATACAATATCAAAAAATCATATTTATTAATATCACTACCAGTCCTTGTTGTTTAATTTTAATGTTTTATTTTAGTTTTTTTTTTTTTTTTTTTGGAGACTTAGTCCCACTCTGTTGCCCTGGCTGGGGTGCAGTTGTGCGATCTCGGCTCACTCCAACCTCCGCCTCCCAGGTTCAAGCAATTCTCCTGCCTCAGCCTCCGGAGTAGCTGGGACTACAGGCACACGCTGCCATGCCCAGCTAACTTTTTTTGTATTTTTAGTAGAGATGGGGTTTCACCTTGTTTCCCAGGCTGGTCTAGAACTCCTGAGCTCAGGCAATCCCCTCACCTCGGCCTCCCAAAGTGCCAGGATTACAGGCGTGAGCCACTGTGCCTGGCCTTATTTCAGTTTTTTTTTTTTTTTTTTTTTTTTGAGACGGAGTCTCGCTCTGTCGCCCAGGCTGGAGTGCAGTGGCCGGATCTCAGCTCACTGCAAGCTCCGCCTCCCAGGTTTACGCCATTCTCCTGCCTCAGCCTCCCGAGTAGCTGGGACTACAGGCGCCCGCCACCTCGCCCAGCTAGTTTTTTTTGTATTTTTTTAGTAGAGACGGGGTTTCACCGTGTTAGCCAGGATGGTCTCGATCTCCTGACCTCGTGATCCACCCGTCTCGGCCTCCCAAAGTGCTGGGATTACAGGCTTGAGCCACCGCGCCCGGCCTATTTCAGTTTTTTGAGACAGAGTCTTGCTCTGTTGCCCAGGCTGGAGGGCAGTGGCATGATCTTGGCTCACTGCAACCTTTGCCTCCCTGGTTCAAGCAATTCTTGTGCCTCAGCCCCGAGTAGCTGGGATTACAGGAATGCACCACCATGCCCATCTAATTTTTGTATTTTTAGTGGAAATGGGGTTTTGCCAAGCTGGCCAGACTGGTCTCGAACTCCTGGCCTCAAATGATTTGCCCGCCTTGACCTCCCAAAGTGTTGGGATTACAGGCGTGAGCCACCGTGCCCCGCCCACTACCAGTCTTATTTATTAGAAAAAGTCATGGGAAGCTATCAAGCTTATATTGGGAGATACAAGTCAGTTGTCAGAAATTCTGTTTGACTTAAATGCTTGAGTTTTATTAGGCCGGGCGCGGTGGCTCATGCCTTTAATCCCAGCATTTTGGGAAGCTGAGGCGGGCAGATAGCCTGAGCTCAGGAATTCAAGACCAGCCTGGGCAACATGGTGAAACCCTGTCTCTACTAAAATACAATAAATTAGCTGGGCTTGGTGGTGTGTGCCTGTGGTCCCAGCTACTCAGAAGGCTGAGGCAGGAGAATCGCTTGAACCTGGGAAGCAGGGGTTGCAGTGAGCTGATATCACGCCACTTCTCTCCAGCCTGGGCAACAGAGTGAGACTCCGTCTCCAAAAATAAAAATAAATGGTTGAGTTTTATCATAACGGACAATGCTATCAGGCTCAACTTTATTTTTAAGAACATGTCGGCCGGGCACGGTGGCTCATGCATGTAATCCCAGCACTTTGGGAGGCTGAGGCGAGCGGATCACCTGAGGTTAGGAGTTTGAGACCAGCCTGACCAACATGGAGAAATCCCGTCTCTACTAAAAATACAAAAATTAGCCGGGTATGGTGGCAGATGCCTGTAATCCTAGCTACTAGGGAGGCTGAGGCAGGAGAATCGCTTGAACCTGGGAGGCAGAGGTTGCGGTGAGCCGAGATCGCACCATTGCACTCCAGCCTGGGCAACAAGAGTAAAACTCCGTCTCGGAAAAAAAAAAAAAAAGAAAAGAACATGTCTGCCAAATATCCAGTGAACAACTACAGTCTGTTAGCTGTTCTTTCAAAAAAAATGGTGTTCCATGAAGAAAGCTGTTAACTCAGCTCCAAACTCAAATTACAAAAGTGCTTTTCCTCAAGACAAATGTTGTACTTAAAAGTGCTTGATGCATACATACATACATTTAATCATATAAACATGTGTACTTAAAGTAATTTTTATTGTCTTCATCGAAGACCTCTTAAATGAAACAGGTGTTTTTGGTGTTTTTTTTTTTTTTTGAGACAGAGTCTCACTCTGTTGCCCAGGCTGCAGTGCAGTGGTGCGATCTCAGCTCACTGAAACCTCTGCCTCCCAGGTTCAAGTGATTCTCCTGCCCCAGCCTCCTGAGTAACTGGGATTACAGGTGCGTGCCACCACGCCCAGCTAATTGCTATATTTTTAGTAGAGACGGGGGTTTCACTATGTTGACCAGGCTGGTCTCGAATTCCTGACCTCAAGTGATCCGCCTGCCTCGGCCTCCCAAAGTGCTGGGATTACAGGCGTGAGCCACTGCACCCGCCTGGCCTGAAACAGGTGTTTTTTGTTTTGTTTTGTTTTTTTTACTGTGGCAGTGAAGAATACCTTGACCTCTAGTACAGCTTGGTGCAGTTGCCTTGATTTGTGCTAAGGCAGTAGTTTTACCCATTGCTACTTTTGTATCATTGTGCAAATGTCATCACAGTGACAATGCAGATAATGTCTTAGTATTATTAGGAAAATCATTTTGACCTCAGGCACTCCACTATCCCCCCAGCCCAAAGGGTCTCAGAGATCCCTAGGGCTTTCCAGGCCACACTTTTAAAAAAAATTTATTTATTTTTTTGAGATGGAGCCTCACTCCGTTGCCAGGCTGGAGTGCTGTGGCGCGATCTCAGCTCGCTGCAACCTCCAACTCCCTGGTTCAAGCGATTCTCCTGTCTCAGCCTCCTGAGTAGCTGGGATTACAGGTATGCACCACCACATCCAGTCAGACCGAGTTTCACCATGTTGGTCAGGCTGGTCTTGATCTCCTGACCTCGTGATCCACCTGCCTCAGCCTCCCAAAGTGCTGGGATTACAGGCGTGAGCCACCACACCCAGCCTCCGGGCCACACTTTTGAGAACACTGATGTAATACATGCTCACAGCATTGAGAAACTTTTCCTCCTGTATTGCTATTCTGGGAGCATCCCTTCCATTAGAAGTTTTAAGTGGCTCCCAAATTCTTCACTCAGCAAAAGCACCTTGTTATGGAACTAACATTGAATAAGTAAAAATCTTTCTTCTCCAAGATTTTTCTTGGGGATTGCTGAGTAAGGGAATAAGACAGATAATTAGAGTTATAATGTAAGAATTCCTTAAAAAGAATTGTGTTAACTGTGATGGACGAGAGAGCTAAATTCTGAATCTAACTCTGAGGTCTTGAACCTCAGGAAACACTCCACTTCCTCTCCTTCTATCAAACCTCTTTTAAAAGTGCAAGTTATTAATAAATTGCCTTTACAGCACCTGGTCCAGGCATTGTAGTTTCCCCCTTCCTATTGTGTGTGGGTTGTTTTTTGTGCTTACCTAGTTCTCCTATTTACAGGTGTGTAACTTGAGCCACCACTGTAGCTAATGTGTGTTTATTTTACTTGTCCTTATATTTAAATGTAAGTCTTTATCTGCCTTTGCTATGTGTTGGATGTTGAAATTATTGATCTTATTTTGGGAGACTCCCATCCTCCCCCACAACCCCGCAAGTAGTTTCAAGACAGTGCACCTACGAGACTGCTTAGGAACCAAGCCTTTTGTAGCTTAGGTGCTGTTCTGTTTCCCAACGGTGTCCATCCCCATCCCTCCAGAAAGAAGTCCTTAGGACCAGTACCAACTCAGTCTGGTTTACTTCCCAAGCTCTACAATCTGCTGAACTTCATCAGTTCCGGCAGCGATCCTCTAACTTGGAAATTTCCATAAAACAGCTGAATCTCTCTTGGGTCATCAGTGGCAAAAGCCAGACACGTGCTCGCCCGCCTGGGAGCCAATAGTAACTTTTGCTGCTGCCTCCGGAAACCCCACGGTTTGCGGGCTGCTGCTTTAGGAAACAACACAGAAATAACGTCTTTTAACAGAACAAAACAAAACATATGGACGGAATAGTGAGAAAGCCTTTGTCCTTCGCAGTGGGGAGAGGTGTTAAAGGTGAACCTAAAAAAGTATGGGAAACTCATGTAAAATACCTTTACAGTTCCCCGGGAAGAAGGGGGCGGAGATGGGCTCGGGAGCGTCTCTGGCCCTTTAAGTAGGAGGGACAGACATAATAGTCTGTACCTTTAAGAGTCTCTTTGTCTGGAAACCTTCTTATTTACCCTCCTGTGCTTCAACCAAACTTCGACCAGCCATTCACAACGCCCCCCTACGCCGCCGCCCCTTACGCCAAGCTCAAAGCGGCCGCGCGTTTGTGGCTGACCCTAAACTTTGCGCCTGCGGCGCGAACCCTCGGAAAGGGTGCCGGTGCCGGGGTCGCGGCCCAGCGCTGCGCCGTTGGCGCAATGCAGGGCCCCAGGGGCGGGGCTCCAGCGGGCGGGCCAATAGGCGGGCAGGGGGCGGGGCCGGGTTCGGTTGTCTCGCGCCCTGGTGACAGCTCGCGCGTGCTGATGATGGCGGTAAATAGAGGGGGCCGGAGGAGGGGACGGAGGCGGTGGGGAGGCGGCAAAGTGGGTAGCTCCAGGGGGTAGGGGGGACGGGGGCCGGGGAGGCCGCGACGGCCAGGGAGCCCATTCTAAGACTCGGAGGCGGGGATAGGAGTCTCCGGCTCACTAGCCCTCCCCTTTAAAGAAGCAAAATCCTCACACACCGGGTGAGGGGCGACAAAGGCAGCGCGCGCCTTGCGGGCGGGAGGAGCTGCGGTAGGGGGCGGGACCGCGGCGCCGGCGGGCTGGGGGCGCCCAGGGCGGGGGCGGCGGGAAGCGAGAGCCGGGAGTCGGGGCGCTCCGGCGTCTTATTTTGGCGGGGTGGGCGACGGCTGGGTTGGGGCAAAAGCCTTGAAGGGAGAGGGAAAGGAAGGCTTGGGGGCGATGGGGGGAACCGGGTTGAGAATGAGATGAGGAGGATTAAGGGGAGAAAGGGTTAGAAGCCAGGGAGAGGAGGAGTGAGAAAAAGCCAGCCAAGGAGGTAGGAAGGAGGCAAAAGCCAGGGTGGTGGGCGTTAAGGAAGCCGGGCAGGGAATGAGGTTAGGGCTGGGAAAAGGGATCGTGGGGTTAGATGTAAGAGCAGGGGTTTGAAGGGGAAAGCTTCGTAGGGGGTGGTGTTGGGGTGAGGGGTACCGGGGTAAGTGTTGGAAGTGGAAGACAAGGAGGGGCAGAGCTGGGGTAATAGTTGGGAGTAGGAAAGAGAGAGTGATTAAGAGCCAGACGTGACAAGGGTGTGAACTAGTGCGGAGCGAGATGAGCTGAAGGACTAGGACCAGCGGTGTGGTGGGAACTGCTGGCGAGGTTCTGAGAAAGGAATGGGTTAGTGGATGGGCGATGGATGTAAATTCTGTAAAGCGAGGGGGGGCAAATGAGACCTGGATTGGAACCAGGTGGAGTCCGGAATAAGAGTGTGGTGGAAGGGCCAAGGGAAACAGATAAGAGATGGGTGTCTGTAGGACAATTCTGGGAGCAGAAAAGCTGAAAGGAGACTAGAGTTAGGGTGTAAGAAGTGATGGCCATCTGGAACCAGGATAACTGGGGAATTACGTTAATTGTAGAGGTTCAGCAAGATCCAAGGTGAAAACAGTGAGGTGAAGAGACAAGGCTAAAAACAAATGGTGAGAGGAGCAGGAAGAGATGGGCCCCAGGATTTAAAGGATGAGATGGGGAGTAAGGGAAGAGAAGGGGGCTAAGGGAAGCTCGGGGAGTCCTGATGAATGTAGAACTGGGGTAGACTGCACGGGGGTGGGAATCGAATGTGCGTGTTGTGGGGAGTTGCTCCAGAAGGTCTGCAAGGGTCAGGGCAGAAATGCTATAGTGAAAGATCAAGTGTAAGAGAGCCTTTGGTGCAGAAGAGAAGGAACCATGGTGAGTGAAAGGGGACCTAGAAACAGGGGTAAAGACTAAAAAGTAAGGGCAGAGGTGGGGGGTGCAGGAAAGGAATTCTTTGTTGAGGAGAGAACTGTGTGTTGAAACTGAATCCTTTTGTCCCTAAAAGTAGGAAATTCCAGAAACCTCTTTCTCTCTTCAAGGAATCTTGAATCCGCTTCCACCCTTCATTGCTTTTGATTTGAGTTTCCTGTCCACTTTGAAGAAATGAGACTCATTTTGATTTGATTTTTTTCTTGTATGGGTGATAAAGCGTAAACTCTGGGTGTTGAAAACCTCTGCATTTCACTAGTGTTGTGATAATGCAGGGAAAGGGTGTGCTTATTTAGAGTGTACTCGAGTGATGTGATAGTTCTGGTGTTGTAGGAGTGCTGTACCTGACAAGTGCTGGGCTGTGTTTTATGGACAGCATTTTCATTTTCCACGGAGAACACACTGTTGTTGGGATAGAGAAAGATGATTAATCAACCAGGTTTCTGCTTATCGTTTTCAGTGGCTGGAGAATGTTAAGAAGTCATTTCAGAGAAAGGCAAATAACCAACCAAGGAAGTTTACTGGGGGAGAGATTTAAATCAGAGCTGAGGGCTTTGAGTTCCTGAGCTGCCTTTAGCTTTGTGTGGGACGTTTCATGCTGTAGTTGGTAACCCACCCATTTAACGGAATAAAGAAAGAGAGAATTGTAGAGTAGTGGAGGATTTTAGAGTGGCAGACTTATTTTTTAGGGTAAATAAATTTATGAGTAATTTTGATGGAAAAACATCTCTACAAGATAATATTGCATGCTGGGTCTTTGGACAGCTCCACTGCCTTTCGTGTTTTATGATTGTGAATAAAGAAGGCCAGATTAATACTAATTTTCTAGAAGCTTTTGATTTTTAAGACACCTTTAGAAATGAAAAGGAAGATAAGAAATTTGGGGCAAAATTTGAATTATTCTTAGAATTTTGTTTTAATGATTTTATTCAGAAGCTTTTACATTTAGCTAAGAATATGAATGAATATTTGTTTTGCATTTGATGGTGCCAAAGGATAGCATATAATTTACTTAGGGAAAAATGCAAACAGTTGTTGAGAATCTTGTTGGGTTATTTCATTATGTACACTCAGATGCACAAAGAGACTTTTTTTTTTCAAAGTTGTATAAATTTTGGATTGACACTCTTTTGCTAGTGTTTGTATAAAGAGCAAAGATTAGGTTTATGACATTCATAATAGTTAACAAAGATTATATTTTGATTTGTGGATTTGAGCAACAATGGTTATTAATGTATATGAATAATTTAGAAAACTTTCTACATTCAGCTACTGTGTTAGTGGCATAGTATTTAGTTTATGGTTTGTTTCCTGGATTGTATTAAGCAAGTGTTCAAGGTGACTAGATGTATTTAGCAATTTAACAGAGGATTTTGGTAAAAATTACTATTTTTGCCACTACATTTTAAAAGGATTAGTTTGATACTTTGACTTTCAAGATGAAGAGTAACTTTAATATGAGGCACTTGTTTCAGTGAGATGTGTGTGCATATTCTCTTTATAGATGTGTTTGGGCTGGCATTAGTAGTAGGATGTACTCTGTATGGTATTGCCATGTTTATAATGTAATTGTTTTATGCTCAGTATCTTTATATAAACGATTATAGACTTATTTGATATTGGTAAAGAAGAAAATATAAACTGTAAGATCAGCCAAGGGAAAGAGTGAGTCCTGCCTTTTGTTTCTGTATGCAACGGCCTTAGTGTGCTAAACCAGAGCCTCATTGTCAGTGGTTATTTCTCAGTCGCTATTTCTAAAACTGAAAATGGATTTTTAAAAATTGAGATAATGCTGTTTATCAATAAGGACTCCAATGATAAATTTAAGCTTTATTTTCATTTGTTCGTCAAGTACAATTCTACCCGATTTAACTTTATTTTGGTTATAATCTTATTTGCTAAGCAAAAGCTTTTAAATTTATATTTTTAGATTTATTAGGTTGTACATAATTAAATGTTTTCCTGGTTAATTGCAGATTCTTTGGATGGGAAGAGACCTTGAAAGGACCTCTAGTTTATCCAGCAACTCCAGTCAATATCCCACTTAAATAATTCCAGGTAGATAAAAATTTATCCTATTTTTTAAAACAAATCTTCAGCAGTAATGTGGTAACCTCTAGATAATCTTTGCAAGCATTTAATAATTTATCTATCAGGAGAGTCTACCTTCTCTCTAACCAGCACATGCTTAATGCTATATATTTGTTTGTTTCCTCTTGCCCCATTCTCAATTTTTGAGTAAAAAAATCTGTGTACTTTTGTATTTATAAGACCTTAGTTCTTCATAAACTTAATAATAGTAACCAGCACACATATAATGCTTTTGTGCCAGATTCTTCTGTAAGCACTGCAAATTGTAACTTGTATACTCCTCAATGGCAATCCTATGAGGTAGGTACTATTACTATTCTCATTTTACAGGTGATGAAATAGAGTGTCCTTGAGATTAAATGGTTCATCCAAGGTTATACTCAGACATTCCTGCAACTATTTATTTGGTAGTTAATTATCTTATATTACAAATAATACAAATATACAAAATAATATTTTGTTAAATAGTAACCCAGTGATACATTTAAGCTTTATTTTAGTTCAAAAGTTAGAGTTCTAAGTGGTGGGATGGGATTCCAGCCTTTGCATTTTGCCAGCAGAGTCTGTGCTTTGGTTTTACCTCTGGTTTGCCTGTTGTGAAGTTCTCCCTCACCATGCTCTTCTTCAGATTCAACACTTAACAAGTCTTGTTTGCCAATCTTTAAAAATTATTCCTGTAGTCCTGTTACTAACCTTTTATCAGTTCCTTTCTAGATGGGGAACCTGGGGTAAACACCATAATGATTATGTATAATGTAAAGATTACATTGAGGTTCTTGCATGCTTCTATTTTTTCATTCCAAAATTGTATTTACAAAACAACCCCACACCAGTAAAAAATGCCTTATTGCATTGCAGATTATGCATCCAGAAAACTGCCCTGGACTTGTTGTATACTATGACATGTTTACAGTTGAAAGATTATTGTTGTTTGAAGAAAAATGAATTTTTTTCTGACTTCAGATTTCAGTGCAAATATCCATAAGCAATACCTGTTTATACCCTCACTAATTTTTTACTATTTTCTCTTTATGTGTGCCTAAGTGATATACCAATTCCCCCATACATTATTATTGTTATTATTATTTTTGAGACAGAATCTCGCTCTTTCGCCCAGGCGAATGCAGTGGCGCCATGTCAGCTCACTGCAGCCTGTACCTCTCTGGGACTACAGATATGCGCCATCACACCTGGCTAATTTTTGTATTTTTTGTAGAGACAAGGTTTTACCATGTTGCCCAGGCTTGTCTCGAACTCCTGGGGTCAAGCGATCCGCCCACCTTAACCTCCCGAAGTGCTGGTATTACAGGTGTGAGCCACTGTGCCTGGCTCCCCTATACTTTTAACTGGTTAAGTAAATTGATCCAGTCTTTTTTTTTTTTTTTTTGAGATGGAGTACTGCTCTGTAGCTTAGGCTGGAGTGCAGTGACGCCATCTTGGCTCACTACAACTTCCGCCTCCCAGGTTCAAGTGATTCTTCTGCCACAGCCTCCCTAGTAGATGGGATTACAGGTACCCACCACCACACCCAGACAAGTTTTTATATTTTTAGTAGAGACGGAGTTTCACCTTGTTGGCCAGGCTGCTCTCAAACTTCTGACCTCGAACTCGTGACCTCAAGTGATCTCCCAAAGTGTTAGGATTACAGGCGTAAGCCACCGTGCCCAACTGATCCACTCATTTAAAAAAATAATTAACAATTACTGAGTGTTTACTAGGTGTCCAGCATTAACTGAGTATGTGAATTGTTTGAAACTTGAAACAGCCCTATGAGAGAACTTCTGTTGTTAATACTCTATTTTTTGGTGGCTGTTGATTTTATTACAATTTTTTAAATGTATGGAAAAGTTGCAAAAATGATACAAGAAATTCTGTATACCCTTACTCAGTTTTACCAATTTTTTTTCATTTTGCCCCATTTGCTTTATCATTTTCTCTCACTTGAGTATTTTTAAACAAGTCAGATTGAAGAAGATGCATATGAAGACCTTAATTTTAAAGAAGAAAAGGGGAGAATGTTTTGAGTATTTCAGAAAGTTTAGTTTGTATTTGATTTCAGTCAAATACTTGAAGCAAGGGAATCTCAAGATTGGGTTTAGAATGGACTTTGTGTTTTTATGGTCTTGTCTCCAGTACATTCTGAGATTCTTTTACTTGTGAGTGATAGGTTTTCAGGTCTTTCCTATTAGAAGAAACTCTATCATAGTGTACCCGTCTGTTGGGAACCTCCTTAGCATGTGACATGTGTGCTCATGCACGGATGTGTCCTCAGGACATGCTAGCTATGGAGGTATGGGTGATTATTGTGTGAGAAACAGGAGCCATGGGGCCTTTCAACACCACAACCAAGAAATATTTAGGTGAAATACATAATTTAAAGACTCTTATGTAGCTTCAAGGAGCTGGAAAAGATCAAAGTGAAAAATGTATTGCTTTAAGAATATTGGTTGGCTGGGTGCGGTGGCTCACACCTGTAATCCTAGCACTTTGGGAGGCTGAGGCAGGTGGATCCCTTGGGGCCAGGAGTTTGAGAACAGCCTGGCCAACATGGTAAAACCCCACCTTTACTAAAAATACAAAAATTAGCCAGACGTGGTGGCACGTGCCTGTAATCCCAGCTACTCAGGAGACTGAGGCAGGAGAATTGCTTGAACCTGGGAGACAGAGGTTGCAGTGAGCTGAGATCAAGCCACTGCACTCCAGCCTGGTCAACAGAGTGAGACTCTGTCTCAAAAAAAAAAAAAAAAAAAAAAAAAGAACATTGCTTGGGATTAATACAAATAGGTTTGCCATATGATGAGGGGATGAATGGAAGTATCTTAATATTTTATTACCTTCCCCCCAAATAAACTTAAATTTTGGGAGTCTTTTCTGTTGTTGTCACATAAGGAAATTTAACTGACTCCTTTCCCGTCATTTAATCTTCATTAAAATGATGGCCTGTCTATTCGATAAACTTGTGACCTGAAGGGGATCCTCAGTTTAAGTGGAAGGAATATTAACTGTATTCTGACAAATACAAAATACGGCACTTGTGGCTGGGCGCAGTGGCTCACACCTGTAATCCCAGCACTTTGGGAGGCTGAGGCAGGCAGGTGGATCACCTGAGTTTGTGAGTTCGAGACCAGCCTGACCAGCATGGAGAAACCCCGTCTCTACTAAAAATACAAAATTAGACTGGCATGGTGGCGGTTGCCTGTAATCCCAGCTACTCGGGAGGCTGAGGCCAGAGAATTGCTTGAACCAGGCAGGCAGAGGTTGCAGTAAGCCGAGATTGTGCCATTGTACTCCAGCCTGGGCAACAAGAGTGAAACTCTGTCTCAAAACAAAACAAACAAACAAAAAATGGCACTTGTGGGCTTCTTTTCCTTTCCCCCCCTCTTTAAGCAATTATCAAAGCTATGAAATATAACTCCTTGTTAAAGCTGATTATAGGCCAGGCACGGTGGCTCACACCTGTTATCCCAGCACTTTGAGAAGCCGAGGCAGTTGGATCACTTGAGGCCAGAAGTTCGAGACCAGGCTGGCCAACATGGTGAAATCCTGCCTCTACTAAAAATACAAAAATTAGCTGGGCATGGTGGTGCATGCCGTAATCCCAGCTACTTGGGTGGTTGAGGAACATGATTTGCTTGAACCTGGGAGGCGGAGGTTGCAGTGAGCTAAGATTGTGCCACTCCATTCCAGCCTGGATGACAGAGTGACACTCCATCTCAAAATAAACAAAACAAAACAAAACAAAACAAAAAAAGCTGATTGTAATAATTAAAAACACACCCCTTTCATAAGGATGAAAAAATTACAGATTGTTTGGAAAGCATTCTTTCTAGTCATGTGTTATTGTTTTAGAGATATGGGCTATTTTTAAAGACTATAATACTATCCCTTTTCCATTCACATGTTAATAGAAGTCTGGAAAGTAAGGCATTCTCCTGAAATTTTCAGGGTTTTTTATTATATGTCAAGTTGTAAACAGCATTCTGTGACAGGTATTTTCTCTCTTTGTCTTTTATTGAGCTAATTAGTGATTTACACTCTAGTAGCATCTCTTCCAGCTTTACTGTGTGAAAATGTCTGCTACTCTGTGCCGTCTATGCAGCCAGGGCTGGCAAATGATTGGGGGCAGATGTTGGTTAGCACATCAGAAGGATCAGGAATAAAATTCATTTTTCTTTTGTATTTTTAAAGATATGTTTTAAAGGCTTTTGTCTATGTCTTTGCCCCACTCCATTATCCCCTACCCTCATTCAAATAGGAATGTTATGACCTCCGTAACCCAGAGCTACTGTTCTTGATTCAGTTTTGGATTGTTTTCTATCCTGTTCCCACCCCCACCGAAACGTTGTGTCGTGGGATTTAGGGAGGATTAGCACGGCAGTCTGGCATAGTTTAGAGCCCAGGAAGCTGGTCTTCACTGCTCCCTCCCATCATCAGAATACAGAGCTTTCAGTCATTGTCTTTAGAACCCAGCAGTGCTTCTCTTGCTGGGCAAGTTGTGTGAAAGATGGGAGGGCAGCACTGTTGCTAGTGAGTTAGAAGGATACTTTTGTATGATGCTTGTATCTTTCCAAAGGAAGGATAGGCTCTGCTGTTGTGTTAGCTTTTTCAAAATGCAGCAGAGAATGGCAAAAAGATAATTTATAGCTTGGCTTTAGCATTTTGTCGCATTGGTGTCCTGCTCTTTCGTGCCTCCTGCTCTGTCTTTCAGTCTCTAACATGGGAAAGATGTGTAGGATATGTCATGTGCTCACTTGGATGGACCATGTGGGTGCATTAAAATAGCAAGAGCTTTGACTTTGAAATAAAGTCTTTAAGGATCAATTTGTTTTGTAGATATAAATTGTAGTTGAAAATGAAAGGAAGAGTAGATAGGGGTTTACTGATTTATCAGCTTTTTTTGAGACGGAGTCTCACTCTGTGGCCCAGGCTGGAGTGCAGTGATGCGATCTCGGCTCACTGCAACCTTCATCTCCCGGGTTCAAGTGATTCTCCTGTCTCAGCCCCCAGGGTAGCCAGAACTACAGGCATGCACCTCCACGCCTGGCTGATTTTTTGTGTTTTTAGTAGAGATGGAGTTTTGCCATGTTGGCCAGGTTGGTCTCAAACTGCTGACCTCAGGTGATCTGCCTGCCTCAGCCTCCCAAAGTGCTGGGATTACAGGCGTGAGCCACCATGGCCGGCCTTGATTTATCAGTTTTGAGCCGAGACCTTTCTAGAATGCCAGGTAATTTATGGTACTTATTTTTGCAGTTATGGATACTAACTTATCAGGACAATAAGGTCAAAGTCCCTGTTAAAGCTAATTAGATTCTACTTGACAAAAATTGGAGGTAACCACAAAGAAAATCAGGTAAGAAAATGTATGAACTGCTCAGTTCAGCCGTCATTGCTAATAGCTTTATGATCATAGACATCTAGCCCTTGACAGCGAATCAGCATTTATGAACAGAGGTCATCTCATTTATGTAGGCATTCATAGAGTATGTAGGACTGTATTAATGTTATGTTTTTATAAATCAGAATGCCAAGAATATCCCTATAGATGGTCACTGCTAACATTTACATCTTTCACTCTCCTTTTTTATGTTCTGATACAATCAGCTGTATCAATTGGATGCTTATGGCTATACACTGATTGCATGCTTGTATCTAAAAGAGGTCAAAGGTCAGGTTAAAAACATTCATATAAAAAAGTAAAATATGGTCAACTGATTAGAGGAGGGGTCTTATAAGTAAAGATGAGAGCAAACATATCACTGTGGAATTGAATATACTCTTAAAATAAATATTTTAGAAATGTGTGACATAACGGCCGGGCGTGGTGGCTCACGCCTGTAATCCCAGCACTTTGGGAGGCCGAGATGGGCGGATCACGAGGTCAGGAGATCGAGACCATCCTGGCCAACATGGTGAAACCCCGTCTCTACTAAAAGTACAAAAAATTAGCCAGTTGTGGTGGCGGGTGCCTGTAGTCCCAGCTACTCGGGAGGCTGAGGCAGGAGAATGGCGTGAACCCGGGAGGCGGAGCTTGCAGTGAGCCGGGATTGAGCCACTGCACTCCAGAGCGAGACTCCGTCTTAAAAAAAAAAAAAAAAAAGGAATGTGTGACATAGCTTGAAGAGCTTATAACAGTGCATTTCAAGTGAAAGGTAAGTGTGCTTTAATGAAGACATCAGTCTCATCTGTGAGTGGCCTCATTGTCTACTTCATACTGAAAATCCCAAATTGGGCCCAGTGTGTAGTTTACCTTGTTATCCCAGCACATTGGGAGGCCCAGGTGGGAAAATCTCTCTTTTTTTTTTTTTTTTTTTTTTTTTCCTGAGGCGAAGTCTCACTCTGTCCCCCAGGCTAGAGTGCAGTAGTGTGATCTTGGCTCACTGCAGCTTCCACCTGCCGGCTTCAAGCCATTCTGCCTCAGCCTCCTCAGTAGCTGGGACTACAGGTGCGTGCCACCATGCCTGGCTAATTTTTGTATTTTTAGTAGAGACAAGATTTCGCCTTGTTGGTCAGGTTGGTCTTGAACTCCTGACCTCAAGTGATCCACCTGAGTGGGAGTGATTGCTTGATCCCAGGAGTTCAAGGTTACAGTAAGATATGATTGTGTGCTGACACTCAGTAATCTAAATCTGAAATATTGAAGTATTGCAATTTTAGAGCCTTATAGGCAGATGTTGTCCTACTACAGGTTGCTGTTATTTTCCTTTACCAGTATTATCATGTATACTAGCTAACATTTGGAACTTGTGGCCTTTCATTAGGAGACATCTAAAAAGGGGTGAACAGGTAATTTTTTTTTTTTAATGTTATTCTCAGTGCCCAGGGAATATGGAATAGACATGTCACTCTACACTGAATACGTTAATCAGTTTTTGTTAGCAGCATGGCGTAATGAGCATATTAACTGCAACACCTACGTTGGCAGCCAGCAGTCTGCTTGTGAAATCTTTTAGAAAACAGAAATCTGGTGAGAAGTGTTCTTGAGCAGTTGAAATATTGTCGGGTGCGGAGTGAGGGCGTTACATAGGACAAATAAAGTAGAAAAAACTTATCCTCCAAAAAGTAGTTGTTTCACCACTGAAAGCCATGAGGAAAGGCATTTTATCTGTGGATTGAGATGTGGCTGTCTAATTTACATTGGACTTATAGAGTTCTTTTTGTATTTTGATTTTTCATTTAACTTTGTCATTTAAACAACTTCAAGGTACATTTCTATTTGATGAAAAAAGTTTTGTAAAACATTTTAAGGACGGTGAGTTTCTCATTTTTTTTTTTTTTTTTTTTTTTTTTT
The DNA here is from genome assembly GCF_024542745.1 of Macaca thibetana thibetana. Lineage (NCBI taxonomy): Eukaryota > Metazoa > Chordata > Mammalia > Primates > Cercopithecidae > Macaca > Macaca thibetana. The sequence goes on along the minus strand of NC_065581.1, from coordinate 42,778,583 downwards.
TTTTTTTTTTTTTTTTTTTTGAGACGGAGTCTCGCTCTGCCGCCCGTGCTGGAGTGCAGTGGCCGGATCTCAGCTCACTGCAAGCTCCGCCTCCCGGGTTCACGCCATTCTCCTGCCTCAGCCTCCCGAGTAGCTGGGACTACAGGCGCCGCCACCTCGCCCGGCTAGTTTTTTTGTATTTTTTAATAGAGACGGGGTTTCACCGTGTTAGCCAGGATGGTCTCGATCTCCTGACCTCGTGATCCGCCCGTCTCGGCCTCCCAAAGTGCTGGGATTACAGGCTTGAGCCACCGCGCCCGGCCGAGTTTCTCATTTTTTAGTATATATTATATACTACTGTAAATTATTTTTCCCTTCCACTTCCAATTAAAACATATCTGACTTAAAAAAATGCCTTCAGCAGAAGTAAGAAGTTTCTGTTTAAGCAGAGTTCTTGGCACTTAAGAGGTGTTCAATAAGTTTTTATGGAATAAATTAATGTATGCATGAATGAAAAATATTATTCTGAATTTGGACTTCATACTCCTATAATTTGGGTACAGTATAGCATTGGTGTTCAAAGGCTCTCTGTTCAGCCCTCATTCCCATGTCTATTTTCCTCCCCACCTCACAGTCACACTCTCTAATGTGTTTGGTATGTTCTCGATTGTGTATGCATCTTTGTAAAATACTTACTGATTCTTTTGGTATATATATTTTTAATTACAAAATTGCTCATTATACTACACCGTTGTAGAATTTGGCTATAGAATTCTCCTTGTAGAAATGCTGTAGATCTTACTCTGGTTTTTACTTTTTTCAGTGAGCACTATATTTTAAGAGCTATGTATGGGCCGGGCATGGTGGCTCATGCCTGTAATCCCAGCACTTTGGGAGGCTGAGGCGGGCAGATCACGAGGTCAGGAGTTCGAAACCAGCCTGGCCAGCATGGTGAAACCACGTCTCTACTAAAAATACAAAAAATTAGCTGGGTGTGGTGGTACATGCCTGTGGTCCCAGCTACTCGGGAGGCTGAGGCAGGAGAATTGCCTGAACCCAGCAGGCGGAGGTTGCAGTGAACCAAGATTGCACCACTGCACTCCAGGCTGAGGGTGAGACTCTGTCTCAAAAAGACCAAAACAAAACAAAAAAAAACTGTTCATGTGGATGTAGATTTAGCTAATTGCTTCTAGCTGCAACATAGTATTCTGTGGTGTGCATCCATTCCCATAGTGATGGGCACCTAGGCTACCGTAAACAATGCTACCAGTAACAGTCTTGCACATGTCCATTATGGACATGTTTGAGAATTCTCAGGGACACAGACCCAGGAGTAGCATTGCGGCATAAGTACTATGAGGCTGTTGAATGGTTATATAAGCTTATAACAACAAGCATTGTGTTTCTATAACCGCCCCCCCAACACTTGGTATTGTCCACATTTCTAATTGTGGCCTTTTAGTAATATCTCATTTTAATTTTAATTTTGTTTATTTATTTATTTATTTTGAGATGGAGTCTCACTCTGTCACCCAGGCTGGAGTGCAGTGGCACGATCTCGGCTCACTGCAACCTCTGCCTCCTGGGTTAAAGCTATTCTCCTGCCTCAGCCTCCCGTGTAGCTGGGATTACAGGCATGTGCCACCATACCTGGTTAATTTTAGTAGAGATGGAGTTTCACCGTGATGGCCAGGCTGGTTTCGAACTCCTGCCTAACCTCAGGTGATCCACCTGCCTTGGTCTCCCAAAGTACTGGGATTACAAGCGTGAGCCACTGTGCCCGGCCCTTTTTTTTTTTTTTTTGAGACAGTCTCACTCTCCCAGGCTGGAGTGCAGTGGTGCAATCTCAGCTCACTGCAACCTCCATCTCCTGGGTTCAAGCAGTTCTCCTGCCTCAGCCTCCCGAGTAGCTGGGATTACAGGCGTATGCCCCCACACTCAGCTAATTTTTTTGTAGTTTTAGTAGAGACAGGGTTTTGCCATGTTGGCTAGGCTGTTTAATTTTTATTTCTAGTTACTAGCGAGTTTAATAATTTCTTCAATTCTAGTTAGCCATTTTCCTTTGCCTCTTCATATCCTTTGTTTCCTGTATTTTTCTTGTTGATTTATAGAACTCCTTAATATATATAATATTTCTTAAATCCCTGGTTGGTTTTGGACCATATAAATATCATCTTCTGGGGTGTCATCTATTAACTTTGCCTAGGTGTTTTTTGTTTTTTGTTTTTTGTTTTTTGTGAGACAGAGTCTTGCTCTTTTGCCCAGGTTGGAGTATAGTGGTATGATCTTGGCTCACTGCAACCTCTGCTTCCTGGGTTCAAGCAAGTCTCCTGCCTCAGCCTCCTGAGTAGCTGGGACTACAGGCGTGTGCCACCACACCCAGTTAATTTTTTGTATTTTTAGTAGAGACGGGGTTTCACCGTGTTAGCCAGGATGGCCTTGATCTCCTGACCTTGTGATCTGCCCGCCTCGGACTCCCAAAGTGCTGGGATTACAGACATGAGCCACCGCGCGTGGCTGCTTGGTGTTCTTTATTGAATGGAAATTCTTGATTTTGATATAGACACATCCATCATTTTTTAGCCTACTGTATTTGCCTTATTACTGCTTCTTAGACTTAGATCATCCAGATTGTCTCCCTAAATTTCTTTTAGCTTTATGGCTTTACATTTCCCCTTAAGTTTTTAATGTATATGGAGCAATCTTTAGATGTGGTATAAGTTGGATCCAGCCTTATTTTTTTTTTATTTCCCAATACCATCTACTAAACTAGCTGAACTTTCCAGTTGATTTGTAGTAACATCCTTATTGTAAATCAAGTTTCTCACCTTTCTATTCTATCTCATTGGTGTATTTATCTCGAAGTTTCTTAAAGGGGGCACAGTTAATAGAGTAGGTATGTTTAGCACTGCAGGGCCTGTCCACTCAGTGTCAGTAGTGTTGCCCTGTCATTGTGACATCCATGATGTCCCATGCATTTCCAGACACACCCTAGATGAGATCCTGTACCATATCATATTTATTACTGTGCCTTTCTAGTATTTATTAAGACATGGCAGGATGGATTCCCTCTCTTTGCTTTTTTTTTCAAAATTGATATAACTATCTGTAGATCTTTTTTTTTTTCATAAATAGTTTAGATTTAGTTTTTCTAGTTTCCTCCCTCCGCAAAATGTCCTGTTACAATTTTGATTATTGAGATTATAATTTGATTTAGATTAATTTACCAAGATTTGGCATCTTTTTACAAAGTTAAGTCAGTACATCCATGAGCATGAAAGAATGAACATAATATTTTATTATTATTTAACTGGAGGAACTATTGGGTATGTATTATGTTTTGTAAGAGAATAGTATATTTTCTCAAAGTTTAAAAAGGAAAGAAAACCATACTTTATGCAGAAGCATAAACTGCATAAAGTATAATTTTCTTCCTGATTCCAGACTATGAAACAAAAAAAAATTTTTTAACGTTCAACTTGAAAGCTATGGAATATGCTACAGTTAAACCACCTTGCTAATCTATTCTCATTGTCTTCCTTTATGGTAAAAAATGAGAGCAAATGTTTTTGCCAGAATGTGTTTTAGTTTAATTTTTAAAAATCCCTGGTCAAAATTAATCACTTATCAAAAAATATCAGGTCCAGCTATTTCCTCACTTACAGATTCCCTAGATGCCTTTTCTACCTGCCTGTCCATGCAGAGCCCAACATGTGATCAATAAGTGTGTTTTTGTTCCTTGATGCCGTCAAGCAAAACAAGAAGTATGGTTTTAACACTCATTGATTAGTAGTAGGTGATATTATGTTTAAAAATACCTCATTTTGCTATAAAAGGTCAATAGAAAATATAGGTGTTTTACTTTTTTAAATATTTGGAGATAGAGAAAAGCATATATCCTAATTGGGAAGTCATTTTTTAGGTTTTAGAGACAGTGGGGCAGCAGATGTTTCAGATTTGAGTCTCATCATTATTCTGTAGTTTAAGTCTTTGGGAAAGAACAAGTGACTCTGATTCCACATGCTCCTTGCCTTGTTCTAACAGACTTGTAGTATTTGTGCTTTCCTTTCCTGAGGAAGCATTACAACTTTTTAAGTGTTTTCATTCCGCACCGAAATGTGATTCAGTCAAGTTGTTCTTTTGACTTTGGTTTAGCATCTGTTTGAATGAAAAAGGAATTTTAATTCATTAAGTGATTGACGTAGGTATAAACCATGAACCTTCTCCAGTGACATCATAATTATGTTAAACATTCTTCTTTTCTTTTTCTCTTTGCTGGTTTTATAACTATGACTTTTGAATATCTATCAGCAAAAACATTATTTCCTGCCCTTAATTTTTTTCAAAGACAGCCACACATACCATTTGAGTTTTCCAAATACTTTTGTTTTGCCTTGAAATTCAGACTTTTTTTTTTTTTTTTTTGGTATTTAATGCCATATTTCTAAACAGTAGGCTTATGCTTACAAAAATCTGTGTAGGGGCCACGCAGGGTGGCTCACACCTGTAATCTTAGCACTTTGGGAGGCCGAGGTGGGTGGATCACGAGGTTAGGAGTTTGAGATCAGCCTGGCCAACATGGTGAAATCCCATCTCCACTAAAAATACGGCGTGGTGGCAGGCGCCTGTAATCCCAGCTGCTTGGGAGGCTGAGGCAGGAGAATTGCTGGAACCCGGAAGACAGGTTGCAGTGAGCTGAGACCACACCACTGCACTCCAGCCTGGGCAACAGAACGAGACTCCATCTCAAAATAAAATAATAAAAAATAAATAAAATAAATAAAAATCTGTGTAGGTTCTTTTCTAAACCTGCCCAGCTTTTATCCTGGGATCTACTTCCCTCATATCCTGGGTATTTCCTTTGCCTTCTTATGGAGAACCCCCTGTTTTCCTGGACTTGATATCTTTCTCCTTTGTTGTTTATATTTTAATTTGTGTGGAGCATGTCCCCCAGAAGTTCCTGAGAAAAAGGTACATGAGATGTAAATTTGTTTGGGATTCTGCATATATGAAAATGTCTTTATTTTCTTTTATACTTGATTTATAGTTTACCTGGGTATAGAATTCTAGATAAGAGAATATTTTCTATTTTCTCTGAGTTTATCAGGCATCACTCTATTGGCTTCTAGCTTCTGTTGCTGTTGATGAGAAGTCTGATGATGTTCTGATTCTTGACTATTTTTTTCCTCCCTGGAAATGTTCTGAAATTTTGATACAATTAGCCTTATTCTAGGCCTTGTTTTGTCTTTTATGCTGGACACTTGGAGGGCCTTTTCAATTTGGTAACAGACTTTTCAGTTCTGGGAAATTTTCTTGAATTCTTTTTTTTTTTTTGAGACGGAGTCTCGCTCTGTCTCCCAGGCTGGAGCGCAGTGGCCCTATCTTGGTTTACTGCAAGCTCTGCCTCCCGGGTTCACACCATTCTCCTGCCTCAGCCTCCCGAGTAGCTGGGACTACAGGCACCCACCACCACGCCTGGCTAATTTTTGTATTTTTTTAGTAGAGACGGGGTTTCACCTTGTTAGCCAGGATGGTCTCCATCTCCAGACCTCTTGATCCGCCCGCCTCGGCCTCCCAAAGTGCTGGGATTACAGGCATGAACCACCGCACTCAGCCTGAATTCTTAAATTCTAACCAATCCCTTCCTTTTCCTCCTTGCCCCCCGTTTTCTCTGTTCTTCCTCTCGAACTCTTAATACTTGTGTTTGGAATTTCTAGACTGATGATTCCTTTAATTTTCTTTTCCTATTTCCCGTGTTTTTGTCTCTTTATTCTGCTTTCTGGGGGGTGTCTTGAACTTCATCTTAAGACCTTTCTAATTAGTTTTATATTTATGCTGTCATATTTTTAATATTCAAGAGTTTTTTTTTCTGTGAATGTTGCTTTTTAGTAGCTTTTTTTAGTAGCATTATTTTTGTTTCATAGATGGGCTAGCTGTTCTCTGAACGTGTTATTTCCTCAGCTTTCTGTAAAATCTCTGTTTCCTTAAAATACCTTACTTGTTCATTTCATTTATTTTGATCTTTCATTTAGGGAATTTTGTTAAAAGTATAGCTTTGGCTGTTTTACTCATATTCAGGAGTGAGCCACGAAAAAACTGAAAGCTGAATTTGCCAGCTTTTTGGAGTGGCAGCTTCTAAAAGTTAACTGGTGGTTTTCATTGTAAGCTGATTAGTCAAGGACCCATATTCTTTGAGAGGACACCTCTAACAGTCAGTATTTGTGCTTTTCTCTTGACCAGGTTCATCCCCAGAAAGAATGTTCCTATTATCTGCTTAGGGCTTACAAACCTGGCTGCAACATTTGGGAAGCTGAGTGGGGAAAATGGCTAGGGATGTCTCACCTTTCAGGATATCAACTTTCTCTTAATCACCATCTTTTTTAGACTGGTGGGCCTGCCCCAGTTGTGCCTAGTCCAGAGTCTCTCTAGTAATCTTTCCAGAGAACAAACCTCCCATCCTCTGCCCAGCAGCTGCTTGGAGACAGGGTGGCAATCTAGGGATAGAACTTTTACCCCATTCTTTTTTTAGCCTTGTCTGCTATCCCCACTTTCAGAGGCATTTTGAGTTTTTCTGGTTTGTCTTAGCACAATTCAGTTTGCTTTGGGCTTCTCCTTAACATAGGGAGACCCTCCATCTCTACATAAAACTAAAAAAAAATTAGCCAGGTGTGGTGGCATGCGCCTGTGGTCCCAGCTACTTGGGAGGCTGAGGTGAAAGGATAGCTTGCACCCTGGAGTTTGAGGCTGCAGTGAGCCATAATTGCGCTACTGCACTCCAACCTGGGCGACAGAGCAAGACCCTGTTTCAAAAACAAAACATAGAGGCAGGGTCTCACTCTGTTGGCCAGGCTGGTCTCAAACTGCTGGCCTCAAGCAGTCCTCCCATGCTTGCCTCTGAAAGTGCTGGGATTATAGGCATGAGCCACCATACCTGTCTGACCTATGTTTAAAGTTAGAAACCATTTTTGTAGGATAAGTGCAGATTCACAGTTGAGTAACTTCTCAAACAAGGCTAACTTCCAACTAAGTTTTACCACAGGCAAAAAACCTACTTAAATAAATTGTATGTTCCTTGCCACTGATGTAGGGATACTAGAATTGCAGCAATTCAAAGCAATTATCTTGGGCCTACGTGTTGCTGCTTCCTTGCTGTGTGATCCTGGGTCATTTCCTAACGAAATTGGGCCCTCTGTGCTTCATGCTGTAAAATGCTGCTGATACCCACCTCATTGTGAGAATTAACTGAGCAAGTATACATGAAAACACCTCACACAATATGGTATCTAGGAGGAAGTATAATATTCATAAATCTCTTATTAAAATTGTTGCTTTGCTAACAAAATTACTGTATAGTATTTATAAGAAGTGCTTGATAATGACAGAATTAATGATTTTAATGTATGCTGACAGACTAAACTCTACCAATTAATATTTATTATATGTGGGACATATAAGAAGCAGGATTAGCTTTAAGCAGAGTGATAAAGTAGAAACTATATAAAAGGTGATCTTTGTGGCTGATGCTGCTGCTCTACAAACTAAATGGGATTTGGTATTGTTTTTATTTGCATTTATCTTGGATGACTGAGGAGAATGCAAGCACATTCCTTTGCTCTCAGGTCATGTTATTTTTTGGTGAGAAGAACTCCCAATCTGGCTAAGATTGTATGTCTTTTAGTTCTTATTAAGCTGTCAGTTAAAATTGTAAAGACCCAGATACCCAACACATTTTAGGATTCTTGAATTCTACCTGAATGATGAAGCTCTTTTATCCCAGCCTGCCCCAGAACATCTGGGATGTTTGAATGTCAGTGTTTCTTTTTGCTAGAATAATGATCTAAAGTGTTTGCTTTCTTTGGTAGCAAATAAAGAATACCTAACATATGTACAGCTCTTGCCAGTTTATAATGCACTTACACACATTTTCTTATTTGATCTTTGCAACTCTTTTGGAAGAAAGTAGAGCTGATGTTATATGCTTTACAAATGAGAAAGTAGGGATTCTCAAGACGTTAGTGAATTGCCCAAGGTCACACTGGTAATAAGTAGATAACCTGGACCTTAAACTGAAGCCATCTCATTCTAAATCTAAGGCTTTTTCAATCTTTCGTGCTCATATATCCCTTACACATTAACAGATCCATCTAGTATCTTAATACATATGGAAGACAATCAATAGGGCAAGTGGATTCCTAAAGCCATTTTGATCCTAGTCATCATACAGCCATTTAGAGAAGGAAATTTATGATGTGGGGCCTGGCCATCTTTCAGTCAGACTCTGGATCTTTTATGCATCGTTGTAATGATCCCAAATTGTTTTTATTTAAGACAGCTGAAACGGCCAGGTGCGATGGCTCACGCCTGTAATCCCAGCACTTTGGGAGGCCGAGGTGGGTGGATCACGAGGTCAGGAGTTTGAGACCAGCCTGGCCAACGTGGCAAAACCGTGTCTCTACTAAAAATACAAAAATTAGCCGGGTGTGGTGGCAGGTGCCTGTAATCCAGCTACTTGGTAGGCTAAGGCAGGAGAATCGCTTAAACCCAGGAGGCAGAGGTTGCAGTGAGCTGAGATCATGCCATTGCATTCCAGCTTGGGCAACAAGAGCAAGACTCCGTCTCAAAAAAAAAAAAAAAAAAAAAAGCAAGCTAAAACAATATGATAATTTTTTCTCTAATACAAAAATATATGTGTGGAGAGATGATAAAATTACCATTTGCAGTGGTAAATATCACATGAAGTTTTTAATGAAAATAGGTACTTAAGAGCTGGGTGGGGTGGCTGGCACATGCCTGTAGTCCCAGCTACTTGGGAGGCTGAGGTGGTAGGGTCGCTTGCGCCCTGGAGTCTGGAGTTCAAGACCAGCCTGGGCAACATAGTGAGACCCTGTCTGTAAAAAAAAGTATTTTATAAATGTTAGGCAGCATATTGTCTAGGAAGTAAAATTTAAGATAAATGTAAAAAATGGGATCCTCAGCCCAGCACGGTGGTGGCCCACACCTATAATCCCAGCACTTTTATAGGCCTGGGCAGATCACTTGAGGCCAGGAGTTCAAGACCAACCTGGACAACATGGTGAAACCCTGTCTCTACTAAAAATACAAAAATTACCTGGATGTGGTGGTGCGAACCTGTAATCCCAGCTACTTGGGAGGCTGAAGCATGCAAATTGCTTACCTGGGAGGCAGAGGTTGCAGTGAGCTAAGATCATGCCACTACCCTCCAGCCTGGGCAACAGAGTGAGATTGTCTCAAAAAAAAAAACCCCGGATCCCCTATCAGTGATTCATTTGGCCAGCAGTATATGTTAATATGTCCTTTGTACTATGTACTATGCTATGTCAACAGGACACAATAATGGATGATAAATAATCCTTCCTCCCAGGAATCTCACAGTCTAGATTACCATTCCATGTATACTGTAAATACAGCTTTGTGGACTGCATTTCTGTTTAATGGTGAGGAAGCATTTTAATAAATAGCTTCTAAGAAGTCAATTCATGTGGCAAATGAACAGCACTATTACCACCTAGATTATTCTGAATCATAGTCAAAATGTGTAAATGCAATCCTTCTACCCTTTGTATTTCACAATAATTCAAAAATCTCTGTTTTACAGTTTCTGTGCAGAGGCCTTGAGTTTGAACTTAAACCATTATTGAGAGCCATAAATGGACAAAACCCATGGCAAACTAATACTTTTGAATCTTAGTAAAGTCAGCAGATCTTGAACCTTTTTTTCATGCTTTCTGTGTGGTGCACTGAAATGTAAAATGTTATATGTTTCTTATTTACTCTGGGCAATATGTACAAAATTTTAGAATTTTAAATTTGAGTGGGACTGGAGATAACATAATTAATCAGTGGCAGAGTGTGGACTGAAACCCAGGCTTCCTGATACCTAGTTTAGTTCTCTTCCTGCTGTCCTATACTGGGCTTCCTAATTTAGCAGCCAAGAGAGATTTAATTGTAATTGCTGATTGTGGTCTCCTTAAAGTTTTAAAGTTTTCTTTATTTAACTGTAAATGCATGTAAATTTTTTCTTTATTTAGTTGTGTGAATTTCCTCTGCCTTGTGTCTTCCAAGGCATTTGGGCTGTTTTAACTTCAATTACGGCTGGTTGCAGTGGCTCACGCCTGTAATCTCAAAACTTTCAGAGGCCAAGGCTGGCGGATCACGAGGTCAGGAGTTCAAGACCATCCTGGCCAACATGGTGAACCCCCTCTTTACTAAAAATACAAAAATTAATCAGGTGTGGTGACGCACCTGTAGTCCCAGCTACTTGGGAGGCTGAGGCAGAAGAATCACTTGAACCCAGGAGGCGGAGGCTGCAGTGAGCCGAGATCGTGCCACTGCACTCCAGCCTGGGCGACAGAGCAAAGCTCTGTCTTAATTTAAAAAAAAAAAAAAAGTTCAATTAGATGGTTGATCATTTATGATTTAAAAAGTCATTTATGACATTGACTTAAAAATATGTTATTCTTATAGACTTTGTACCACAATGCAGAGAAAGTATCTAATTCAGGTTTTGAGCCATTGATTCATTGGCAGTGACAATGAGGATATATTTCCACTCCAAAACCGGATTAGATGCAACTTCCTAGATTATTATAGACTGCCTTGCCTGCTCCCACGGCTGTCTTGAGGCACCGAGGGGATATGCGTGGAAGCACTTTGAAAAACATAAGTGACATAACAGTATGTTTTGCTTTCATTCATGAATCTTCTAATTGTATATTAGAGACTTTTTGTTGTAAGACATTTTGCTATGTGAGATTATAGATTGTAATAGATTTGGGGCTGAGCGTGGTGGCTCACACCTGTAATCCCAGCACTTTGGGAGGCTGAGAGGGGGTAGATCACGAGGTCAGAAGTTTGAGACCAGCCTGACCAATATGGTGAAACCCCATCTCTACTAAAAATACAAAAATTAGCCGGGTGTGGTGGCGCGTGCCTGTAATCCCAGCTACTCAGGAGGCTGAGACAGGAGAATCACTTGAACCTGGGAGGCGGAGGTTGCAGTGAGCCAAGATGGTGCCACTACACTCCAGCCTGGGCGAAAGAGTGAGACTCCGTCTCAAAAAAAAAAAAAAAAAAGAAATGGATTTGGATAGGCCAAAAATGTGACTGGGTCAAGGAAAACACTTAAATCCATCAAGGCCTTGCTATTAGTAAAATTATGGAGTGTGTGGATAGTGGAAAATAAGTATAGTGTGCTAGTGCCTTAGAATGTAAAGGGAAATAATAGGCAGACTAGAAAATTTTGTCTGTGTTTCGTATCCAGCCTCTCCATTCTTTGGTCAGTATGTACTGAAGCACCTACTAAGGACAAGGCACTTTTTCAGACATCAAAGGTATTACTATCACAATAAGTAAGACAAGATGCTATTTCTGTCCTCCAGGAGCTTACAGGGCAAGGCACTTACAGATGAGGTACAGCATAGGTTAATAAATGTTTGTAGTTTGGAATGTGCCACGTTATTGAGCTTGCTGAAAAAGGTGTAATCTTGGTTAAGTTTATTTACTGACTTAAATGTATTAATATTCTCTTGGTCCACTTTTTAAACTTTAAAACATATAAAATGTACATTAAAATATTTTTAGATATAAAATATATTTTAAAATATATAACTATATCATAAAATATTTTAAAATATATAACTAAATCTTAAAATATATATAGATAGTATATTTATGTGTATTTTTAAGATAACAGGTCTATTCTACTTGGTAAGTCATCTGAACATTCCATACCTTACTACATTAATATTAGAGAGCTATCAAAGAAAGGGCATTGCTGCTATCATGTCACCCAGAAGTTAGTTTTTGGTGCCTGCCTCCCGCCTGCCTGCCTGCCTGCCTTCCTTCTTTCCTTCCTCCCTCCCTCCCTCCCTCCCTCCCTCTCTCCCTGCCCCCCTCCCTCCCTCCCTCTCTCCCTGCCCCCCTCCTTCCCTTCCTCCCTCCCCCCTTCCCTCCCTTCCCTCCCTCCCTCCCTCCCTCCCTCCCTTCTTTCTTTCTTTCTTTCTTTCTTTCTTTTCTTTTCTTTCTTTCTTTCTTTCTTTTTCTTTCTTTCTTTCTTTCTTTCTTTCTTTCTTTCTTTCTAACAAGGTGTCACTCTGTCACTCAGGCTGGAGTGCAGTGGTACAATCACACACAACTCACTGCAGCCTTGACCTCCTGGTCTCAAATGATCTTCCTGTCTTAGCCTCCCAAGTAGCTGGGACTACAGACTTGTGCCAAAACACACAGCAAATTATTTTTTGTAGAGGTAGGGTCTCCCTGTGTTGCCTAGGCTGGTCTCAAGCTCCTGGGCTCAAGTAATCCTCCTGTCTTGGCCTTCCAAAGTGCTGGGATTGCAGATGTAAGCCACTGCTCCCAGCCTGGTATATTTCTAAAGAGCAGAAACCTGGGTTTGAATCCTTGCCTTGCCACTTATTAGCTGTGGAACTTATGTATGCCACAGTTTCCTCATCTGTAAAATTGGAATAAAAATATCTACCTCACAGTTGTTGTGAGGATTGAATTTGTTAATATATGTAACAGCACTTAACTGTGTTTCTGGCACACATTAAACACTGTTATCAGTGTTGCTGGCTATAATAATAATCATCACCATCATCATCATTGTTATTATTTGGCAGAATAAGAGTAAATTGGGTAAGGTTTCAAGAATGGATTTTCTCCTTTTCAAGCCCTGAAAATTGCTTTAAACCAAAGGTAGATAAAGGAAGAGAATTAAACCTTTGTTGATCATCAGCTATGTGCCAGGCAGTACACTGGTGTTTTACTTGCGTTCTCATTTATTCCTTACACCAGTGCTGTGAAGTAGATTAGAAAACAGGCTCGGAGAAGTTAAGGAAGGTCTTGTAATAAATGGACACCATGATGATGACTGGTCTCTGTTACTCCACATCATGTGCTCTTTTCTTGCATGAGCCAGACAGCCGCTGAGAGTTCAGCATGTTTCAGTAACAGGTAAGCTTGGAATATGGCCTCCTAACTTTGGGAACTTCCTTTCTAATGACCGTTTAAAGGAATGTCATCCACATTTTTAGTTAGTTCCTACTGTAGTGATTTGTTTTATGTCTGTAATTTCAGTTCCCACCCATTTAAAAGTATATTGCAGTAGTGTAAATGATATAAGTGGGACCTGGATAGAAAATATTTGAACTGTGGAATCTTATTAATAGTTTTCAGCATTGAGCTGATTTATTATAATTTCCCAGTGTTCAAGATTACCATCGTAATTATTGAAGTTGCTAATCTTCACATTTATTAATATAACTTGCCTAGGGCTTTAAGCCTAAACTCCATATGGTTACGTACATATCCTAGGTGCTACTTGGTATGGAACTGATTATTATAGTCAGCTTTGAGGGAGCATCCCAAATTAATTGGAATAACTTGGTTTTAAATGTAATTAAGTTAACTTTAAATTTTTTGGTGTTCTTATATTGAAAGTAGGGTCATTTGAGGGACATTTTATGGATGTGAAACCCCTATCCATAAAGTGTCAGCTTAGCTTTTCATGGATATGGTTGCCTCAGAACCCCCAACCTAGAACTAGAAGTTGTAAGCTTTCCCTAAAAATATTTATTTGCTGGGTTTCATGATCTTGTAACCTCTTATGCTTCCTGGGACCTACTTTCTGGCCTCATGCCACTGATTTGCACCATAGTGCACCCACATGTGAAACTTGGCTCCCTCTTTGATTTTCAGAAAGGCACTATTCACACAGGGCATTTGCAGATTATGTGTACCTACCTAAAGAAAGGGGCAAAATAGAGGTGGAGTGAGCCTTACTTTGCATTAATGTAAACAACTTCCCTAGTAAAACATTCCTGTTCTTAAAATGTTTTCAGACCTCCCTTGACCCAAGAGCTTCACCCCCACCTAATCCCAGCTCTGCTCCATTATACTCTTTTCTTCTTATTCTTTCCTTCTCCTCCTCATTCTTCTCCCCATTCCTTTCAGCGATATAAAACCGGATTCTTCCCTGTCTAATGCAGAGCAATTTCCCTTTCTTGACAACCATTCTAGGATCTTGACAGCCAGCCACTCGGCAGCGAACCACCTACTCCAAGGGAACTGTACATGAGTGATGGGAGCCCATATTATGGGAACATATTTTGTTTTCTTTTTTTTTTTTTTTTTTGAGATGGACCTCACTCTGCCGCCCAGGCTGGAGTGCAGTGGCATGATCTCAGCTCACTGCAAGCTCCGCCTCCCGGATTCACACCATTCTCTTGCCTCAGCCTCCCGAGTAGCTGGGACCACAGGTGCCTGCCGCCACGCCCTGCTTTTTTTTTTTTTTTTGTTTTGTTTTGTATTTTTAGTAGAGATGGGGTTTCAAGATGTTAGCCTGGATTGTCTTGATCTCCTGACCTCATGATCCGCCCGTCTTGGCCTCCGAAAGTTCTGGGATTACAGACATGAGCCACCGCACCCAGCCGGGAACATATTGTCTTTTTTCTTTTTTTTAAAAAAAAATATATATTCTCCAATTATAAAACTTTTAATTAAAAAGTAAATTTTAATGTCGATAATGCAAACTTGTTAAGGGCAGAAAGATAACACATAAGGCTGTCACTTCACACTTGGAGGGTTGCACAGCAGGCGCACAAAGGCGCTCCTCACTTCCCAGACAGGGCGGCGGGCGCCTGGCCGGGAACATATTTTCTTAAAGTTTCTTCCAAGAGGAAATCTGTGTTAGCTGTTAGGGTGACACAATAGAGAATCTTCTTTCCTCTTACAGTGGTGGCCCAGCTTGCCGATCTCAAGCTTAATACTGAGTCCTGCTTCCTGAAAAAGTGTCAGAAACCTTAAACATTCTTATACATGTAATTTGTCCAAATCATAAACTCTAGATGTCTTTGGCTAATATATTGTCCTTGTGTACAGAATATATACCGCTTTTAAAGAAGCATGCCGCTTACATATAGGTCATAAACCCACTTAGCACAAAAGAGTCACCTCATGCCATCTTGTTATTTTATATTTCACTTACGCTAAAATAATTTTAGCTTTTGATATTCAGGTATTTTTGTTACCATGAATATGTGTGTTTCTTTTCTGAGTTTCAGATTGTATGCAAATATAATGTGTAATTTTTAAGACCTAAAATAAATGCAGAAGTGCGTTTTTCAGGAAGTAAACCTTTAATACTTCCATTGATCAGTCTACCCATAAGTGACTGACTCTTTGGTTACTCTTAGCTAAAAAGAAAGATCACAGTTTTTTTCACTCTTACATCAGTTTTAAGGACTTGTCGGGAGTTTAATGCATTGTAATATACTGGTCCTTTTTTGAATTTGTAATTACAATTCATGAAATTGCTTTTTTCTTGCCGTGTATTAGCCCAGCCTTACAGATGGTTTCCCACTTGTAGGTAATAGAGAAGAGGAAACCTAACCAATGACTGTGGAATAATATGGAAGAAGATGGAAAAAACTTGTTTAATGGGTAAGAAATAAAAACTGTAATAAAACATTATTAATGAAAGCTATTTGTAATAATAGTATTATGTGTGGCTGAGGTTGGCATACTATGAGGGTAACTGATCAGTTACTGTTTGTCTTACTCCATTCTGAACTTTCACCGCTTACTTTCATCTTAACCTTGTGAATTTTTTAGTACCACGAATTAACTTAAGCTATAAGGGGACACAGCCATATTTGAAGTTAAAATGGGATCTAAAGACCAGCAACCATACTAAAACAAGTCTAGGATAGGTCTTGAAACTTATTGGTGGCAAGATAGAGCTCATATCTGTCATGACCTGTCAAGAATAATTATCTACCCCTTCTTTTTCTCCAAATGCTATCATTTGCTATGTTCGTCCCACCACGGGGATCCTGTTCATTTGAGCAAGTGCAGATGTGTGTCTGGTGGTAATCAAATATAATTCTACTTTGGGAGGTTGAGGTGGGAGGATGACTTGAGGCCAGGAATTCTTTTATTTATTTATTTAGTTTTGAGATGGAGTCTTGCTCTGTCACCCAGGCTGGAGTGCAGTGGTGTGATCTCAGCTCACTGCAACCTCTGCCTCGCGGGTGCAAGCAATTAATTCTCTTGCTTCAGCCTCCTAACTAGCTGGGACTACAGGCATCTGCCACAACCCCTGGCTAATTTTTGTAGAAACGGGGTTTCATGGTGTTGGCCAGGCTGGTCTTAAACTCCTGACCTCAAGTGATCTGCCCACCTTGTGCTGGGATGTGCCTCCCAAAGTGCTGGGATTACAGGTGTGAGCCACTGCGCCTGGCTGAGACCAGGAATTCTAGACAAGCCTGAGCAATATAGCAAGACCTCATCTGTACCAAAAAATAAATAAATAAATAAAAAGCCAGGTGTGATGGCTAGCTACCTGGGAGGCTAAGGTGAGAGTATTGCTTGAGCCCAGGGAACTGAGGCTGCAGCGAAGTATAATCATTCCACTGCCCTCCAGCCTGGGCAACAGAGTAAGACCTTCTTAAAGAAATGGGATTCTACAGAAAGCCCAGTAAAAGGTTTGACTAAGTTTATGAGATATAAAATTTTTTTAAATTATGCAAGTTTATACATTCATGTCAATAATTTAAAACTACCAGATAACTACAATTCTCTACCTGAATCTTACCCTCCTCCCAGAATCTATAAGTATATGGCATGTATTTGTGCAACCTTCTTTGCCTAGTGGTTAAAAACATGGACTTGGAGCCAGACCATTTTTAACCAGTCACTATTAACTTGACATTTGGGCATGTTATCTCTGTGCCTCAATTCCTTGGATATAAGGTGAGGACAATAAAATGCTATCTCATAGCAATTGATTTGTTAATCCATATAAAAAACTTGAAATAATGTCTGGAACGAAGTAAGTGTTTAGTAAATGTTAACTATGATTCTCATATGTATCCCAATTAGCATTTTTATGTACCAGCCATCTACACATAAATTTTTCTCTGATACATTCTAAGAGTTAAACCATCTCAGATAAGGTTAAACATGGTGGCAAAAGCTTTTTAGTTTTTTTCATGAAAAATTTTCTTTTTGACTTCATCTCTAAGTATGCTGCTAGACTATGTGTGAGAATAAAGTTCTATACCTTTACCTTTTACTGTATATCTTATGGTGTATATGATATTTATAGGCCGGGCGCGGTGGCTCAGCCTGTAATCCCAGCACTTTGGGAGGCCGAGATGGGCAGATCACGAGGTCAGGAGATCGAGACCATCCTGGCTAACACGGTGAAACCCCGTCTCTACTAAAAATACAAAAAACTAGCCGGGCGAGGTGGCAGGCGCCTGTAGTCCCAGCTACTCGGGAGGCTGAGGCAGGAGAATGGCGTGAACCCGGAAGGCAGAGTTTGCAGTGAGCTGAGATCTGGCCACTGTACTCCAGCCTGGGTGGCAGAGCGAGACTTCGTCTCAAAAAAAAAAAAAAAAAAAAATATGATATTTATTTATAAATAAACAACTATCTTCAGGCTAACATAGGTTCATCTTGCCTGTAAAGGTGTCTTGTAAAGCAGGATACACAATTCTCTTGTTTCTAGATAGCTATGTCAAATGCTGTGTTGTGTTTCTGTCAATCTATTTTGAAGGATGTGCCTTCTTGAGTTTTTTTTCTTTTCTATTTTTTTTTTTTTTTTTTTTTGAGATGGAGTCTTGCTCTGTAGCCCAGGCTGGAGTGCAGTGGTGCGATCTCAGCTCACTGCAACCTCCACCTCCTGGGTTCACGACATTCTCCTGCCTTAGCCTCCCGAGTAGCTGGGACTACAGGCACCCGCCACCACACCAGGCTAATTTTGTTTCTGTATTTTTAGTAGAGACGGGGTTTCACTGTGTTAGCCAGGATGGTCTCGATCTCCTGACCTCGTGATCCGCCTGCCTCGGCCTCCCGAAGTGCTGGGATTACAGGCGTGAGCCACCACACCCGGCCTCTATTTTTTTTTTTGAGATAATCTTCCTCTCTTTCCCAGACTGGTATGCAGTGGTGCAGACTTGGTTCACTGCAACTTCCACCTCCCATGTTTAAGCAATTCTTGTGCCTCAGCCTCCTGACTAGCTGGGATTATAGGTGTGTGCCACCGTGCCCAGCTAATTTTTGTATTTTTAGTAGAGATGGAATCTCGCTATGTTGACCAGGCTGGTCTTGAACTCCTGGCCTCAAGTGATCCTACCTCGGCCTCCCGAAGTGCTGGGATTACAGGCATGAGGTACTGCATCCAGCCTGAAGTTTTTTTTTTTTTTTTTTTCCTTTTTACACACAGGATCATAGTAGTTATTTTATTTTTTATTTAATTTAAAGAGACAGAGTCTTGCTGTACTACCCAGCTGGCCTTTAACTCCTAGACTCAAGTGATCCACCTCTCTGAGCCTCCTGAGTAGCTGGGACTATAGGTGCCCACCACTGTACCTGGGCTAGAATCATAGTAGTTTTGATCATATTTCTGATACTGTTTGTATGGCTTGTCAGCACTTTCTTAGGTGGTATAGACAATTAACTATTTTAAGAAGGAAGAACACTTAGAAACAGTAATCTATTTTTATTGTTTCCTGTTATCTCAGTGTTCAAAAAAAAAAAAAAGACTAGGAATAGAAACAGGCCAGGTGTGGTCGCTCACGCCTGTAATCCCAGCACTTTGGGAGGCCGAGGCAGGTAGATCACCTGAGGTGAGGAGTTCAAGACCAGCGTGACCAATATGATGAAACCCCATCTCTACTAAAAATACAAAAATTAGCCAGACGTGGTGGCGCATGCCTGTAATCCCAGCTACTTGGGAGGCTGAAACAGGAGAATTGCTTGAACCCAGGAGGCAGAGGTTGCAGTGAGCTGAGCTTGCGCCACTGCACTCCAGCCTGGGTGACAGAGCAAGACTCTGTCTCAAAACAACAACAACAAAACAGAAACAGTAATCTCTTTTTAGTATTTCCCTCTTGAATTGCTCTGGATTAGATTAGATTATTATGGACTATTCTATCTGCTGTGACTATAGATAGTGAGGCTATTTTAGAAGGCTAAAATATAAAAACAAGTTGGCTGGGCACAGTGGCTCACGCCTGTAATCCCAGCACTTTGGGAGGCCAAGGCGGGCAGATCACGAGGTCAGGAGTTCGAGATCAGCCTGACCAACATGGTGAAACCCCATCTCTACTAAAAATACAAAAATTAGATGGATGTGGTGGCACATGCCTGTAATCCCAGCTACTCAGGAGGCTGAAGCAGGAGAATTTCTTGAACCCGGGAGGTGGAGGTTGCAGTGAACCAAGATCGCGCCATTGCACTCCAGCCTGGCAATAGTGAGAGACTCTGTCTCCAAAAATAAAATAAAATAAAAATAAATAAATAAAAACGGAAGTTAACATTTACTAGTATGTATTGTGTCTCAGACAATGTTTTAAGTGCCTTACTCATTTATTTATTATCTCATTTAATCCTGTCACTTATAAGGTAGATACTGTTATTGTCTTCATCTTAAAGCTGAGAACAGTGAGGTGCAGATTGATTAATTTGCCCAAAGTCACATTGCAAGTGGCAGCTTCAGGATTTAAACCTAGGCCTATGCTATTGACCAGGGAGTGCTGGCCTAGTTAATAACTCTTATAAGGTTTACTATGGTTGTGAGAATTTAAATAAGACATAAAAACCAAATATCTCCTGAAAAAGTCACCGTAACTATTGGGTTTTGTTTGCCTGTGTGAAGAAAAATTTGAAATCTTGTATTTTAAGTATGGGAAACATGATATGAGATGATTATTCATAAATAATTATTTTTTTGACCGTGCTTAAATGAATATTGCTGTTTTGCTTCATTATGAATCATTTATAGTATATAGAAATTACCTAACTAAAGAACAACATATGTTTAGAAGGGATTAGAGTTGATTTGTAGATTGCCATTTAGCTGCTATTCATAGAAACATGCAGACAGAAAGATTGAACTGCGCAGCAGTTTGGAACTGATTGATAATTGGAAATTGCTCTTTCATCCTGTTAAAGAATATTTGAGTGACAGCAGAAAGTTGTACAGGAGAAGAAAAGCCAGGAGAAAGGTGACTTACAGGTCATATCATTAGAATGTGATGGCCTAAAGAGTAAATGTGCATTAGCAATTGACATTTATATAGGAACTAGGAGGAAGTGTTGTATGTGGTTTTTGTTCTGGGGTCTGACTTTTCTTCAAATAGCAATTCATTTCTTGTTAAAATACGGTGAAGTACAGAGTAAGCGACAGTTAAAGTAACAACAAGTACACTAGTAAAATGTCTTGGCCCGCCTGTGAGTATGGTTGCAGGTAGTCAGTGATGTTTTCCTCTTTTTCTCTCCATGTTTTTTTACCCCTTTCCCTTGTTTGAGAATCTCTTCTGAATATTGATGAAAGTTATGGCTCTTATTGTACATATCTTTTAAAACAATGTCTTAAAGGGTGGTCTAGGGGCCCCTCAAGAACCTTTCAGGGGCTGATGAAGTTAAAACAATTTTCCTAACAATTCTAGAATTTCTACCCTCATTCTCTTACAAGTGTGCAATGAAGTTTTCCAGAGGCTACATAATGTACAATTGACTGAACGCAGAAGCAGATAGGAGAATATAGCTGTTTTCCTTAACCTAGACTTTAAAAGATTAACAAAAATGTAAAATAAGGCCACGCTTCTCATTAGATTTGCTGTGATAAGCTCTGTGGTTTCTTTCTATCTCAGAACATTGTAATGATCCCAGTGTGGGCTGAAAGTCATGATGTCTCTCCCACTGATAGGTACCAAACTCAGAATGTTGTTTGTATGAGTTGCTCCCAACTTTGGACAGGCCCTTTCATGTCCTTTCAACCTTTTGTTTTACAGTATTAACTGAACACCTACTGTGTTCTAGCCCTGTTCTATTAAAGCAAAAAAATCTCTACCATCATGGAGCTTATGTGCTATTAACAGCTTCCATTTTAGCCTTTGAGTTCTTTGCCTAGACACAGTTGCCTCTTTAGGGGAATTTCAGAGTTGATAGCACTAGTGTGTCTCAGTGGCTGAGTGCTGAGGATAGAGTGGCTTGACATTTTGCGAATTTTGATTGTTAAAAAAGGCACCACACAGGGCCGGGCGCAATGGCTCATGCCTGTAATCCTAGCACTTTGGGAGGCCGAGGTGGGTGGATCACGGGGTCAGGAGATCGAGACCATCCTAACACTATGAAACCCCGTCTCTACTAAAAATACAAGAATTAGCTGGGTGTGGTGGTGGGCGCCTGTAGTCCCAGCTACTTGGGAGGCTGAGGCAGGAGAATTGCTTGAACCTGGGAGGCGGAGGTTTTTCCGTGAGCCGAGATCGCACCATTGCACCCCAGCCTGGCGACAGAGGGAGACTCTGTCTCAAAAAAAAAAATAAAGGCATGCTTTGGAAGGTTGAGGTGGGAGGATTGCTTGAGGTCAGGAGTTCTTTTTTTTTTTTTTTTTTTTTAGACGGAGTTTCGCTCTGTCACCTAGGCTGGAGTGCTATGGCGCAATCTTGGCTCACTGCAAGCTCTGGTTCCCGGGTTCACACCATTCTCCTGCCTCAACCTCCCAAGAAGCTGGGACTACAGGCGCCCGCCACCATGCCCGGCTAATTTTTTGTATTTTTTAGTAGAGACGGGATTTCACCATGTTAGCCAGGATGGTCTCGATCTCCTGACCTCGTGATCCACCCGCCTCGGCCTCCCAAAGTGCTGGGATTACAGGCGTGAGCCACCATACCCGGCGAGGTCAGGAGTTCTACACCATCCCGGGCAACATAGTTAGACCCTGACTCTGTGGGGGAAGAAAAAGGCCAGGCATGGTGGCATGCACCTATAGTCCTAGCTACTCAGGAAGTTGAGGCAGGAGGATAGCTTGAGCTCAGGAGTTCGAGGTTACAGTGTGCTGTAATCACATCACTGCACTTAAGCCTGGGCAATAGAGCAAGACCCCATCTCTTAAAAAAACAAAAAACAAAAAAACAAACAAACAAAAAAAAACAAGCCGAGCATGGTGGCCTCATACCTGTAATCCCAGTATTTAGGAAGGCAGAAGCCAGAGGATTGCTTGAACCCAGGAGTTTGTTTGAGACCAGCCTGGGCAATATAGTGTGACCCGCTCTCCAAAAATAAAAATAAATAAAAACACAACAAAGGCACAACATGGTTTAGGATTTTTCAAATTTTACGTGGAACCCCAGAGTAACAATAAAGATGGGCCTGTCCTCTTATTATTGTGGTTGATTTTACCTTGTTTTGCTTTCAGAGTTAGTGCTAGTTTTGTCAAGAAATAAAGAAAATGAGGGCTGGGCGCGGTGGCTTATGCCTGTAATCCCCGCACTTTGGGAGGCTCAGGTGGGTGGATCACCTGAGGTCAGGAGTTCAAGATCAGCCTGGCCAACATGGTGAAACCCCATCTCTACAAAAAATACAAAAATCAGCCGGGCATGATGGCGGGTGCCTGTAATCCCAGCTACTTGGGAGGCTGAGGCAGGAGAATTGCTTGAACCCAGGAGGCAAAGACTGCAACAAGCCGAGATTGCACCACTGCACTCCAACCTGGGCGACAGAGCAAGACTCCGTCTCAAAAATAAAGAAAAAAGAAAAAGAAAAAAAGAAAATGAGATACCAATGGATGTTAAATTTATTCTTTTTTTTTTATTATTTGAAGAAAAATATTCTTAAATGCATGAGATTTTCTTTTCCTGGTGAGTTGCTCCCCAAACCCTGTAATTTATTTAATAGACTTTTATACAAAAAGATATGACTTGGCTCATTAGATTGAGTCACTTAATACCGACTTGAAGGTTAACTAATATGGCTGTCAGACTCTTTGCTCACTGGCTAGATGTCTGTCTTATCACTCACTAACTTCAGCCATTTCTAAATACTGACAACTGGAATACCATTAGAATATTAATGGAAAAAGAAACTGACATTTAAAACATGAATGACCCAAATTTTTTTCCAAAGATTATTTTAAGTTTAAAATACACTTTAATAGAAACTTTTTTTTTTAATTGGGTGGCATTTTGGCCTTCCCTTCATTGAAGGTATGAAAGGAGATTTTTTGTTTTGTTTTGTTTTGAGACGGAGTCTCACTCTGTCACCTAGGCTGGAGTGTAGTGGCGCCATCTCTGCTGACTTCAATCTCCACCTCCCGAGTTCAAGTGATTCTTGTGCCTCAGCCTCCTGAGTAGCTGCAATTACAGGCATGTGCCACCATGCCTGGCTAATTTTTGTATTTTTAGTAGAGACGGGGTTTCACCATGTTGGCCAGGCTGGTCTCGAACTCCTTACCTCAGGTGATCCACCTGCCTCGGCCTCCCAAAGTCCTGGGATTACAGGCATGAGCCACTGCGCCCAGCCCTATTTTTTCTGTCCTTATGAATTTATGCCCTTTTAAAAACCCCTTTGTTGTGATTTTAAGAGAGAAAAGAGGTAACTATATTCATTCTGCTTTGTTTTACTGGAAGCCCAGGGTTTAACATATATTATCAAGTGCATGCAAAATACTAAGACTTGTGTTAGACATTTGGTCTTTTCTCTAATTTAAAAATCCCGTCAAATTATGTTGAGGTTTATGGCCAGGTGTGGTGGCTCAGGAAATCCTAGCACTTTGAGGGCTGAGGTGGTAGGATTGGTTGAACCCAGGAATTTGAAACCAGCCTGGGAGACACAGCAAAACTGTCTCTACCAAAAAAAAAAAAATTACAAAAATTAGCCAGGTGTGGTGGCACATGCCTGTAATCGCAGCTGCTCAAAGGGCTGAGGTGGGATGGTCACCTGAGCCTGAGGAGATCAAGGCTACAGTGAGCTGTGATCATGCCACTGCACTTCAGCGTGGGTGAGGGTGAATGAAAAACAAACAAACAAATAAATAAATAAATAAATATTGAGGTTTCGAAAATTCATTTACATTAATGTTCATCTAATTTTTTGAGCACCTATTATATGCTAGGTACTATCACATACATTATTTTATATAATCACATCAACTCTGTGAGAACATTAAGACAAATTCAGGAAAGTTAAATAATAAATTTAAGTTATACTGTGCCTAGCTATTGGATATCAGATAGCTGATGTGGTTTTTAAGCAGGAGAATCAGTATAGAATGAAAATGCTGTTTTTGTTTAATACCATGATAATACTTAAGATTTACTGTAGTAGATCCAGAAAGATTGGAGGCATCAAGATCCACTAGCAGTTAAAACAGTAATAATGCAGGCATGCAGTGTAAGGACAGATTTGGGACAAGGGGATAGCAGTGGAAATGGGGAGGGTGACGAGGTTCAAGAAGTCAAGAAGCAAGGGGGGCATTTGAATTCATACTCTTAAATGAGCTATCATAACAGAGAGCCTAGACTAGGATCTAATACTCCCCTTTCTGAATACAAATTAGTAGGCTTTGTAACTGACTTGATTGTGACATGAATAAGGAGTTAAAGAGGAAGTCAGGTTTTCATGTCAGGTAAATAGGAGTGCCATATCTAGAACTGGAGGAAGGTGAAAAGAAGTGCTGAATTAAGGAGCAGTTAGTACATTCAAATATTAAGCATGAGAGGCCGGCTTAAGCGTGAGAGCAGATTACAGGCTGCTGTGGCTCATGTCTGTAATCCCAACAGTTTGGGAGGCTGAGATGGGCAGATTGCTTGAGGCTAAGAGTTTGAGACCAGCCTGGCCAACCTGGTGATACCCCATCTCTAATAAAAAACAAAAAAAATTAGCCAGGTGTGGTAGCGCATGCCCATAATCCCAGCTACTCTGGAGGCTGAGGCATGAGAATTGCTGGAACCTGGGAGGTGGAGGTTGCAGTGAGCCGAGATCACACCATTGCGCTCCAGTCCAGGTAACAGAGTGAGACTCTGTCTCAAAATAAAATAAAATAAATAAGTGTGAATTTCATGGTTGGTTAAATATATGATCATCTAACATGTCTTCTGTATTCCTTTGTTTTTTGATATTTGTCTGAATGTGCTGTAAACATATCATACACTATTTAAAAAATTGAGTTCATTAAATCACATTGTTTCCTTAATGTGCTCTTACTTTTAAGCTGATCTTTTAGTATTTTTAAACCTGTAGTTTGAGGACCGTCTTTTCCTTTTGAAACCATGTACTCTGATTTCATTAGAACACAAAATATTTTTACAAATCAATTTTACAAGGTTGAGAGCCCAATAGAAAAGACATGAATTGACTGGACGCAGTGGCTCACGCCTGTAATCCCAGCACTTGGGAGGTCGAGGCGGGCGGATCACGAGGTCAGGAGATTAAGACCATCCTGGCTAACATGGTGAAACCCTGTCTCTACTAAAAAATACGAAAAAAAA
Organism: Macaca thibetana thibetana; assembly: GCF_024542745.1. Taxonomy (NCBI): domain Eukaryota; kingdom Metazoa; phylum Chordata; class Mammalia; order Primates; family Cercopithecidae; genus Macaca; species Macaca thibetana. The sequence goes on along the minus strand of NC_065581.1, from coordinate 42,753,309 downwards.
AAAAAAATTAGACGGACGTGGTGGCAGGTGTGTAATCCCAGCTACTCAGGAGGCTTAGGCAGGAGAACAGCGTGAACCCAGGAGGCGAAGATCGTGTGACTGCACTCCAGCCTGGGCAACAGAGCGAGACTCAGTCTAAAAAAAAGGAAAGAAAAGACATGAATTGACAGTTCACATAAAAAGAAAAAAGATAGATCAATATTCACTATAAAGATGTACAAACAAAATATATGTATATATTATTTTTCAAATGTCCTATTGAAACATATTTAAAGTTGTATCAGTCTCCAGTATTAGGGAAATGCATTCTCAAATACTGCCGGTGGGTAATTAGGGGGTAGTGTGTAAAGTAGCGTAACGTTTTGGAGGCCAGTTTGATGATCTCTATCCAAAATTTAAAAGCGTATATCCCTTGACACAGCAATTCATTTTCTGTAAATTATGTCATAGATGCACTTGTGTAAGTGTTCCATGATATATACCCAACCATATCTATGGTGTATTGTTTATAATAATGAAACACCAAAATGGCATAATTCTCTTCTCGTGGGGGCTAGTTAAATGCATTATGCACTTCATATCATAGGATATGCTACAGTCTTTAAAAAGAGTGATGTGGCCGAGTGCGGTGGCTCACGCCTGTAATCCCAGCACTTTGGGAGGCCGAGGTGGGTGGATTGCCTGAGGACAGGAGTTTGAGACCAGTCTGGCCAATATGGTGAAACCCCGTCTCTACTAAAAATACAAAAAAAATTAGCCGGGCATGGTGGTGTGCACCTGTAATCCCATCTACTCGGGAGGCTGAGGTAGGGGAATTGCTTGAACTAGGGAGGTGGAGGTTGCAGTGAGCTGAGATCATGCCACTGCACTCCAGCCTGGGCGACAGAGTGAGACTCTGTCTCAAAAAAAAAAAGAGCAATGTAAAGCCAGATATATGGGAAAATGTCTAAGATATATTAAGTTAAAAAAGGCAAAATTTAGAATAACATATAGGATACAACTTACATTAAGCATCATATTTCTAAATGCATAAAATATTCCTGGAAATGTGCCCCAGAATGATGCTCAGTTAACAGTAGTTACCTCTAGAGAGGCTACTGGAGACAGAAAGCAGCGGGAGAATACTCATAGAATTTTAATGTTCTATACTTGTATTGGGTTTTTAAATTAATTAATTAATTTATTTATTTATTTAGAGACTGAGTCTTGCTCTGTCGCCCAGGCTGGAGTGGAGTGGCGTGATCTTGGCTCACTGCAAGCTCCGCCTCCTGGGTTCACGCCATTTTCTTGCCTCAGCCTCCTGAGTAGCTGGGACTACAGACATCCGCCACCATGCCCGGCTAATTTTTTGTATTTTTGGTAGAGATGGGGTTTCACCATGTTAATCAGGATGGTCTCGATCTCCTGACCTTGTGATCTGCCTGCCTCGACCTCCCAAAGTGCTGGGATTACAGGTGTGAGTTACTGCACCTGGCCCTGGTTTTATTTTATTTTTTTATTATTATTATTTTTTGAGACAGAGTATCACTCTGTTGCCCAGGCTAAAGTGCAGTGGCGTGATCTCAGCTCACTGCAACCTCTGTCTCCTGGTTCAAGCGATTCTCCTGCCTCAGCCTCCCGGGTAGCTGGGATTACAGGCGTGTGCCACCACACCCACCTAATTTTTATATTTTAGTAGAGATGGGGTTTCACAATCTAGCCCAGGCTGGTCTTGAACTCCTGAGCTCAGGCAATCTGCCTGTCTCAGCCTCCCAAAATGCTAGGATTACAGGCATGAGCCACCGTGCCCGGCCGATGAGTTCTTTAAGAAATAATAATAATTATCGGCCGGGCGTGGTGGCTCATGTCTGTAATTCTAGCACTTTGGGAGGCTAAGGCAGGTGGATCACGAGGGAGACCATCCTGGCCAACAGGGTGAAACCACATCTCTACTAAAATACAAAAAAAAATTAGCCGGGCGTGGTGGTGCATGCCTGTTGCCCCAGCTACTCAGGAGGCTGAGGCAGGGGAATCACTTGAACCGGGGAAGTGGAGTTTGCAGTGAGCCGAGATCGCACCACTGCACTCCAGCCTGGTAACAGAGCAAGACTCCATCTCAAAAAACAAACAAACAAAAAACTACAATAATTTTCAAGCATATAAAAATTGATAGTAATTTCTTAATATTGTCGACTATCTAGTAGTCAGTGTTCAAATTTCCTCATTTATCTCATTTTAAAAATCATTTGCTGATTTGAATTAGGATCCCAGTAAAGTTCAAATGTTGCAATTAGTTGATTTTTTTCTCTCTCTCTCACCTGCCTCACCTCCTCTCTCTCTCTCTCTCTCTCTTTCTCTCTCTCCCTCCCTCCCTCCCTCCCTCCCCCTCTCTCCTTCCCCCCCCACCTCCCTCCCTCCCCCCCACCTCCCTCCCTCCCCCCCACCTCCCTCCCTCCCTCCTTGCAAGCTATATGTTAAAGAAACTAAGTCATTGGTCTTGTAGAGTTCCCTTCAGTCTGAATATTGGTGACTGTATCCTAGTGGTATCAGATACACTGGTGGAAGAAATACTTAATAAGTGTGTATATTTCCATCAGGAGATACCTAATATCTGGATGTCTCTCTTTTTTCTTTTTGTTGAGTAGCCATTGATGGTCATTGCCTAGTCCACTAATTCATAACAGTCTTCTGTAAATGGGACCGTTAGCTAGTGGCTCTTACCAATATATTTAGTATTCTAGGATATACAACATTTAGACACAGGTTACACACTCTCTTTTTATATTGTCTGCAACTATTTCCATTGGTATTCTAGTTTATTTTAGGACCCTTTCATCATGGTTTAAAGTATTCTTTTTGATCAGAAAGGTTGTCTTATTTTTTGAACTCTAATTTAAAAATTACTTTAGCTTTCTCAGTTTTTATCAGAATATTTTTTCAGCTCTGTGTGTAAAAAAATCTTAGACATAGCAATTAATAATTTGCCAAAGAGGACACTGAAGTAGAACGTTATTTGTTTATTCATTCGGTCTTCAACAAAATTTATTAGGTACCTGCTCTGTTCTCGGCATCGTGTCTTCTTCAGGTTTTTTATAGTTGGGACACAGTCAAGCAGACAGAAAATTACAGTGCAGCATGGTAGATGCTGAATAAGGGAAAGTATACACACGTGCTCGGAGAGCACATAGAAGATAATGCTTAACCCAGCCTTGGAGGGTAGTGGAAGGTTTCTTGGAGGAAGGAGTGACTATACTAAGATGTGGTGGATAAGTAAGAGTCAGGCTAAGGAAGGAATGGATAGCCAGGGGAATGATGACAATGTTCTAGGGGAGGGAGCAGCTTATGGGAAGACCCAGAAGTAAGAGAGAATAGTTCCTTTGGGGAACTTAAAATGCTTTAGAACAACTGGAGCATAGTCATGGGGTAGAGAAAGAGGGATGAGCTAGAGAGGTATGCAGGATCAGACTATGAAAGACAAGCCATGTTGAGGAGTTTGGACTTTCTCCCCAAGGCAGTGAGAATGACATATTTAGGTTTTAGGCTGAATGCAGGAAGACCCATTAAAAGGCAGTTACACTAATGTGGGCTAGAACTGATGATAGTTTAAATTAGAATAGAGGCAATGGATGTGGAGGTAGTTTTATTCATTCCTTCAGAAAATAAGTACTAAGCATGTTTCTTCTGCTAGGTGCTGTTCCAAGTGCTTGAGATATAGCTGTGACCCAGATAGAACTCTCTGCCCTCATGGAGCTTATAGTCTAGTGGGGGAGAAAGACTATACATAAGTAAATACATACTATGCTTAGATAGCGATAATTGCTAGGGAGGAAAACAAATTGGGAAAAGAAATGAGAGTATTAAGTGGGGAATTTTATAATAGAGTGACCAAGGAAGGTGTTACTGAGAAGGAAACATCGAAGCACACATCTGAATGAAGTGAGGATGCAAGCCATGTAGATATCTGAGGGAAGAGCATTATAGGCAGAAAAAAAACAGAATTGCACAGGTCTGAGATGAGAGATTGCCTGGTGTGTTGGAAGAACAGTGAGGAGGCCAATGTGGCTCATGGGGAGTAAGTGAGAGGAAGAATAATGAGATCAGAGAGAAAAAGGGATCCGAGCATGTAGGGCCTGATTGGTCATTATAAAGATATGATGGAGAGAAATAGTCAAAGCTCATAAGGAAGGATCAATAGGATTTGGGAATTGATGGGATATGGGAAGCGGTGAAGGAGGAAGGAATCTTGAGATAGGGAACTATCACTAAGATAAGGAACACAGTGCTCTCATAATATGAATGCTGTGACTTAATTTAAAAGAATAAAGCAGCTGGAGCAGGCAAGCATAGATACCTATTATTGTGTAAATCTCTCTTTTATGACAACCTTGGGGAAGAGGTAATATTTATTATACCCATTATGATGAGGGGGAAGTCTCTCATCTTAGAATGGGTTTTCTTTTGGTTTTGGTAGATCTCTAGTTAGGGACCGACTTTGTTCAGCAGCCAGGAAGATGCCTGAATGATGGAGCAGCAATGCTAGGCTAAATATGGATGGAGCCCTTAGGATACTGAAAAGTGCTCCCTGATACACAGTGCCACATGCTACACACACACACACACACACACACACACACACACACACACACACACACACCATCTGCATTTTGTCTGTATCTTCAGTCTTTAAGATATCTGCTAAATCGCTGGTTGACATTATCATAGTTGAATAGTATAGCAGCTGCTCTACTGAGAGAGAAGTCACTTTGACTGTGTCTGTACTAAATGTGGCTTCAGGAGATTCATCCATCCATTGAATCCTCACTTACTGATGAACTTTTTAAGTATGCATGTAATGCCTGTGTTACAGAGATAACAATAACAGGCTCATTATCCCAGGTCTTAAGGACTTCAGAGTCTAATCAGGTGGATAAAGGAAAACAGGAATTATAGTTAGGCATGCCATAATCTTGGGTGTGAAGAAGGTATTAGAATACCAAGGAAGAGTTCCTCATATTCTAGATGAGGTTAGGCAAACTATTTTTTTGAGACTGGGTCCCACTCTGTTGCCCAGGCTAAAGTGCAGTGGCTGCAACCTCTGCCACCCAGGCTCAAGTGATCCTCCTGCCTCAGCCTCCCGAGGAGCTGGGACTACAAGCATGCGCCACTATGCCCGGCTAATTTTTGTATCTTTTTTGTAGAGATGGGGTTTTGCCATGTTGCCCAGGCTGGTCTTGAACTCCTGAGCACAAGCGATGCACCTGCCTTGGCCTCCCAAAGTGCTGGTATTATAGGCTTGAGCCACCGCGCCCAGATGAGATCTTTCTATAGTAAGATACAAAGAGGGTTAAAAGGAGATAACGTGCTGAAAGGAGATAACATGCTCAATACAAATTTTATTAAGCTTTTTATGTGTTTTCCCTTTACTTCCAGTTTTATTTTTAGGTAGATGAGTAAATATGCCTCAAGGCCAACTGTCACTTTAGCACTAAGATAAATAACTAGTTGAAGAATGCAGATGTTGATAGCCACACTTTATCCTTTGTAGTTGAAGATGACAGCCACTGACCAGCAGTTGCCGTCTAGTCAGCAGATCCCTACCAGTTGCACACACTGGTCCTTGGTTTGTAGCTGGAAACTCCAGGAACAATAGTCTTCCCTTATCCTCAGGGGATACATTTCCAAAACTCCCAGTGGATGCCTGTTTCAGTACCATGGTATCCAGCACCACGGACAGTACCGAACCCTACATATACCATGTTTTTCCTATATATATATATACCTATAAAGCTTAATTTATAAATTAAGCACAGTAAGAGATTAACAACAACAATAATAGAACAACTATAACAATATGCTGTGACAAAAGTTTTGTGAATGTGGTTTCTTTCTCTCAAAATATCTTACTGTACTTGTACTCATGTTTTTCAGACCACAGGTAACTGAAACCTCAGAAAGCAAAACTGTGGATAAGGGAGGAGTCTGCATTGAGTTTGGCACAGTTTGTACTTGGCATCCTGTCTTCAGAAATAAATACATCAAGTGCTTGTCAATGCCCCCTAGGCTTATCTGCCTCTGATTTCTCTGAGTCCCCAGTGGTGCTGTGTCATTTGAAGTTGCATGCTAGCATGTCTTCAGAGTGTTTCTTTTGCAAATTCTGCGTATCTTTGTTCAACTTACCACATAGCAGCTATTTGGGAATACAAAGCAAAGGGAAAAAAGTATGTTTGAGAGAGCACTGATTAATATTACAATAGCTTATTAATATTACAAGTTTTTATTTATTTACTTTTTTTTTTTTTTTGAGATGGAGTCTCACTCTGTCGCCCAGGCTGGAGTGCAGTGGCATGATCTCGGCTCACTGCAACCTCCGCCTCCCAGGTGCAAGTGATCCTCCTGCCTCAGCCCCCCTAGTAGCTGGGATTACAGGTATGCACCACCACGCTTGGCTAATTTTTGTATTTTTGGTAGAGGCAGGGTTTTGCCATGTTGGCCAGGCTGGTCTCAAACTCCTAACCTCATGTGATCTACCTGCCTTGGCCTCCCAAAGTGCTGGGATTACAGGCACGAGCCACGGTGCCTGGCCTAATATTACAAGTTTTTAAAGCCTTAAGTGTGTCGAGTTTCCAGTGGTGTGAGTGAAAAAAGGGTCTGAAAAAAGGTAGTTTTAAATAATAAACCTATAGCATTAAAGTGACGGGATCCGATTGTGTGGCAGTAAACAGGTTTTATAAGTGACAGCTTAAAATTTTATTCCTTAATCATTTTGCAGAGTACTAAGGGTCAAAAATAATAAAAATACTTGTCTTTTGTTTGTCTGTTTGGTTTTTTTGAGAGAGAGGCTCACTCTGTTGCCCAGGCTGGAGTGCAGTGGTGTGATCACGGCTCATTGCAACCTCCGCCTCCCGGGTTCAAGTGATTCTTGTGCCTCATCCTCCCAGGTAGCTGGGATTACAGGTATGTACCACCACTCCTGGCTAATTTTTATATTTTTAGTTAGACAGGATTTCACCATGTTGGTCAGGCAGGTCTCAAACTCCTGACCTCAGTTGAGCTGCCTGCCTTGGCCTCCCAAAGTGCTGGGATTACAGGCATGAGCCACCGTGCCTGGCCAATAAAAGTACTTTTAATGAAGAAACAGTACTATGCCCCTCCCCTCCCCCCCCGCAAAAAAAAAAAAAAAAAAGTCTCTATAGCAGAAGAGCTCAACATCAGTGCAGTTATTACCTTGAGAAGCTCTTCCCTAGAAAATTATGACATTTACAATCATAGAATTATAAGATTAAAAGGCTCTCCTGCCAGGCACAATGGCTCACACCCGTAATCCCAGCGCTTTGGGAGGCCAAGGTGGGCGGATCACTTGAGGTCAGAAGTTTGAGACCAGCCTGACCAACATGGCGAAACCCCATCTCTACCAAAAAATACAAAAATTGGCCGGGCGTGTTGGTATGCACCTGTAATCCCAGCTACTCAGGAGACTGAGGCAGGAGAATCACTTGAACCTGGTAGGCGGAGGTTCCAGTGAGCTGAGATCACACCACTGCTTTCCAGCTTGGGCAAAAAAGTGAGACCCTGTCTCAAAATATAAATAAATAAAAGGCTCTCCAAGGCTTTGTTCTGAGGATTTGATTTAAAACATTGTTTCTCAGACTTTTTGCTTTAATGGATCTTTAAAATACACACGTGTGTGTACACACACACACACACACACACACATATACACCAACCTAAACTAACATCTGCTATCATCAACATACAAGAAAGAGTATTTTAACACCAAGAACATTGGAGACATATAATCTCTTTATAAAGAAACCAGTGTTTCCCAAGAACAAAATAGATAGTAATCTTACCCTGGTGAGTGAAATGATTAGTCTGAAGATTAGTGGTTGGGGAACTCATTCATCTTGACTGGTACGTTTAGATCCTATTTTGGGTTAGGATAAATTACCTTGGGATAGAATGAACTTGCAAATGATATTATCATATTAGCTGGAAGTATATTCAGGGGAATCTTAGTTGAATTGTAGTTTATGCTGCTGCTGCTCCTTTTTTTTATTTTTGAGACAGAGTCTCGCTCTGTTGCCCAGGCTGGAGTGCAGTGGCAGAAACTTGACTCACTGCAACCTCCAGCTCCTGGGTTCAAGCAATTCTCCTGCCTCAGCCTCCTGGGTAGCTGGGACTACAGGTGTGCACCAGCACAGCCAGCTAGTTTTTGTATTTTTAGTAGAGGTGGGATTTTACCATCTTGGCTAGGCTGGTCTTGAACTCCTGACCTCAGGTGATCCACCTGCCTTGGCCTCCCGAAGTGCTGGGATTACAGGCATGAGCCACTCTGCCTGACCCACCCTGCTTCTTTTTTTTTTTTTTTTTTTTTTTTGAGATGAAGTTTCGCTCTTCTTGCCCAGGCTGGAGTGCAATGGCGCAATCTTGGCTTACAGCAACCTCCACCTCCCGGGTTCAAGCAATTCTCCTGCCCCAGCCTCCCAAGTAGCTGAGAATACAGGCATGCACCACCTTGCCTGGCTAATTTTGTATTTTTTTTTTTTTTAGTAGAAATGAGGTTTCTCCATGTTTGTCAGGCTGGTCTTGAATTCCCAACCTCAGGTGATCTGCTCACTTTGGCCTCCCAGAGTGCTGGGATTACAGGCGTGAGCCCACTGTGCCTGGTCTACCCTGCTTCTTAGTAAGACTTTTAGTGTTTGCCTTGGCACCTTAAGATGGCCTTACCTATCCAGGTTCTTTGTACTTATTTCTCATCTTCTATATGAGATTGTAAACTCTGAGGTCAGAGATCTTATATTGGACAAATGTTTTAGTGCTTATCTTTTTGTATGTGTGGTAAAAAAAAACATAAAATTTACCATCTTAAACCCTTCATTTTCAAGAGTAGAGTTCACTAGTATTTAATATATTTGCATTGTTGTGAAACACTTCTAAAGTTTTTCATTTTGCAACAGTTTTTCATTTTGCAAATCTGAAACTGTACTCATTAAAAAACTTTCCATCCTCTTCCCCAGTCCCTGGCAACCACCATTCTACTTTGTCTCTATGAATTTGACTTCTTTAGATACCTCATATAAATGGAATCATACAGTATTTGTCTTTTTCCGATGGACATATTTCATTTTGCCTAAAGTCCACAAGGCTCATTTATGTTGTAGCTTGTGTCAAAATTCTTTCCCCCCCTTTTTTTTTGAGACAGAGTTTCGCTCTTATTGCCCAGGCTGGAGTGCAATGGTGCCATCTCAGCTCACTGCAACTTCCACTTTCTGGGTTCAAGCGATTCTCCTGCCTCAGCCTCCTGAGTAACTGGGATTACAGGCGTATGCCACCACCCCCAGCTAATTTTTGTATTTTTAGTAGAGATGGGGTTTCTCCATGTTAGGCTGGTCTCGAACTCCTGACCTCAGATGATCCATCTGCCTCGGCCCCCCAAAGTGCTGGGATTACAGGTGTGAGCCACCGTGCCTGGCCAGAATTCTTTCATTTTTAAGGCTGAATATTGCATCTCATGCGTATACCACATTTTGCTTATCCGTTCATCCATTGATGGACATTTTGGTTGCCTCCACTTATTGGCTATTATGAATAGTGCTGCTATGAACATTGGTGTGCAAATACCAATACCTCAGGGTCTCTTGAAATTTCATATGAGTTTTATAATTAATTTTTCTATTTCTGAAAAATGCTGCTGGGATTTTGATAGGACTTGCATCGAATCTGTAGATTGCTTTTGGTAGGATTAACATTTTAACAATACCAAGTCTTCCAATCCAGGAACATGGATGTCTTTCCATTTATTTGTGTCTTGAATTTCTTTCCACAATGTTTTATAGTCTTCAGCGTCCAAGTCTTTCACTTGCTCAGTTAGTTTTATTCCTAAGTGTATTTTATACTGTTATTAATGAGATTTTTAAATTTTTCCTTTTGAATTGCTCATTGTTAGTGTATATAAATGCAACAGATTTTTGCATATTGATTTTGAATCCTGCAGCTTTGCTGACTTTGTCTATTCTAACAATTTTTTTGCAAACTCTTTAGGATTTTCTTTTTGTTTCCTTTTTTTTTTTTTGAGATGGAGTTTTACTCTCGTTGCCCAGGCTGGAGTTCAGGGGTACGATCTCATCTCACTGAAACCTCTGCCTCCCAGGTTCAAGTGATTCTCCTGCCTCAGCCTCCCAAGTAGCTTGGATTACAGGCGTGCACCACCACACTCAGCTAATTTTGTATTTTTAGTAGAGATGGGGTTTTACCATGTTGGTCAGGCTGGTCTTGAACTCCTGACCTCAGGTGATCTGCCCTCCTTGTCCACCCAAAGTGCTGGGATTACAGGTGTGAGCCACCGCGCCCGGCCCAGGATTGTCTATGTATTAGATCATGTTATCTGAAAACAGATAAATTTACTTTTTTTTTTTTTTTTTTGAGACGAATCTCTGTCGCCCAGGCTGGAGTGCAGTGGTGCGATCTTGGCTCACTGCAACCTCCGCTTCCTGGGTTCAAGCAGTTCTCTGCCTCAGCCTCCCAAGTGGCTGGGATTATAGGTGCCTGCCACCATGCCCAGCTAATTTTTTTGTAGTTTTAGTAGTGACGGGGTTTCACCATCTTGGCCAGGCTGGTCTTGAACTCCTGACCTCGTGATCCACCTGCCTTGGCCTCCCAAAGTGCTGGGATTACAGGCATGAGCCACTGCGCCTAGCCCAGATAAATTTTCTTCTTTTCCAATTTGCCTAATTGCACTAACTAGAACTTTTAACATTATGTTGAATAGAAGAAGTGAGGGTGTGCATGCTTGGCTTGTTCCTCATCTTAGAGAAAAGGCTTTTAGTCTTTCACCACTGAGTATGATATTATCTGTGAGGGTTTCATACATGGTCTTTATGATTTTAAGGCAGTTTCCTTCTATTTATCATTTGTTTGATGTTTTATCATAAAAGGGTGTTGTGTTGAATCTTGTCCAATGCCTTTTTTGCATCGAGATGGTCATCTTTTTGTCCTTCTTCTGTTAAAGTGGTGTGTTACATTGATTGATATTCGTATGTTGAATCATACTTGCATTCCAGAAATGAGTCCTACTTATTGATGGTATGTAATTCTTTTAACATGCTACTGAATTTGCCAGTATTTTGTTGAGGGTTTTTGCCTCAATACTCACAAAGAATATTCATCTGTAGTTATCTTTTCTTGTAATGTCTGTGTCTGGTTTAGTGTCAGGGTAATGCTGGCATCATAGAATGAGCTTGGAAGTGTTCCCTCCTCCTCAGTTTTTGGAAGAATTTGAGAAAACTTGGCATTCATTATTTTTTAATGTTTGGTAGAATTCTCCAGTGAAGCCATCTGGTCCTGGGCTTTTCTTTGTTGGAAGGTTTTTGGTTACTGATTTAATCTCCTTACTCACTGTTTTTTTTTTCAGCTTTTCTATTTCTACATGATACAGTCTTGGTAAGTTGTGTGTTTCTAAGAATTTATCCATGGCCGGGTGTGCTGGCTCGCGCCTGTAATCCCAGCACTTTGGGAGGTTGAGGTGGGCGGATCAGGAGGTCAAGAGATCGATACCAGCCTGGCCAACATGGTGAAACCCCATCTCTATTAAAAATACAACAATTAGCTGGGCATGGTGGCGCATCTGTAGTCCCAGCTACTTGGGAGGCTGAGTCATGAGAATTGCTGAAGCCCAGGAGGCAGAAGTTGCAGTGAACTGAGATGGCACTACTGCACTCCAACCTGGCAACTGAGCGAGACTCTGTCTCAAAAAAAAAAAAAAAAGAAAGAATTTATCCATTTTTTCTAGGTTATCCAGTTTGTTGGTGTGCGTTTGTTTATAGTAGTCTCTTATAATCCTTTTTATTTCTGTGACATCAGTTATAATTTCCCCTTTCATTTCTGATTTTATTTTATATTATTTACTTACGTATTTTTTTTTTTCTTTTCTTTAAGGTTGAGTCTCACTCTGTTGCCCAGGCTGGAATGTAGTGGCATGATCTCAGCTCACTGCAACCTCCGCCTCCCAGCTTCAAGCGATTCTTCCTGCGTCAGCCTCCTGAGTAGCTGGGACTACAGGCGTGTGCCACCTTGTCTGGCTAAGTTTTCTATTTTTAGTAGAGATGGGGTTTCACCATGTTGGCCAGGCTGGTCTTGAACTCCTGACCTCAGGTCATCCGCCCACCTCAGCCTCCCAAAGTGCTGAGATTACAGGCATGAGCCACCATGCCTGGACCTTTCTTCTTTTTTAATGTATGCTTTTACAACTATAAATTGACCTCTTAACACTGCTTTTCCTGTATTCCGTAAGTTTTGGTATGTTTTCCTTTTTATTTGTCTCAAGGTATTTTCTAACTTCTCTTGTGACTTGTTTGATCCTGTGGCTGTTTATGAGTGGATTGTTTAATTTTCACATATATGTGGATTTTCCAGTTTTCCTTGTGCCATTGATTTCTAGTTTCATTTCATTGTCATTAGAAAAGATACTTTGTGGCTAGGCGCAGTGGCTCACGCCTGTAATCCCAGCACTTTGGGAGGTTGAGGCAGGCGAATCATGAGGTCAGGAGATCGAGACCATCTTGGCCCTGGGAGGCAGAGGTTGCAATGAGCTGAGATCACGCCACTGCACTCCAGCCTGGCAACAGAGCAAGACTCAGTCTTAAAAAAAAAAAGAAAAAGAAAGAAAGAAAAGATCCTTTGTGTGATTTTAGTCTTCTTGAATTTGTTAAGATTTGTTTTGTGGCCTAACATTGGTCTGTCATAGAGAATTTTCCATGTGCACTTGAGAAGAATGTATATTCTACTGTTGTTGGGTAGAGTTCTTTATGTATGTCTATTAGGTCCAGTTGGTGTATAATGTTGTTCAGGTCCTCTCTTTCCATGTTGACCTTCTGTCTGGTTGTTCTGTCCATTATTTAAAGTGGAGTTTTGAAATTCTCTAGTATAACTGTGTTGCTCTTTTACCTTTCAATTCTGTCTAAGTTTTTATTTCATATATTTAGGAGCTCTGGTGTTTGGTGCATAGATATTTATTATTGTTATATCTTCCTAGGTTACCCTTTTATCATTATATAATGTCGCTTTTTATCTTTTGTGAGAGTTGTTTACTTAAAATCGATTTTGTCTGACATTAATATAGCCACTCCTGCTCTCTTCTGGTTACCATTTGCATGGAGTATCTTTTTCCAAACTTTTCCTTTCAATCTGTGTGTCCTTAGATCTAAAGTGAGTCTCTTGTAGACAGCATATAGTTGGATCCTTTTTAAACTCCAGTCAATATATGACTTTACATTTAAAGTTAATTACTGGCCCAGCATGGTGGCTCATGCCTGTAATTCCAACACTTTGGGAGGCCAAAACAAGAAGATCGCTTGAGGCCAGGAGTTAGAGACGAGCCTCGGCAACATAGAGAAGACCCCATTTCTACAGAAAAAATTTTTTTTTTTTTTTTTTTTTTTTTTTTTTTGAGGCGGAGTCTCGGTCTGTCGCCCAGGCTAGAGTGCAGTGGCCGGATCTCAGCTCACTGCAAGCTCCACCTCCCGGGTTCACGCCATTCTCCTGCCTCAGCCTCCCGAGTAGCTGGGACTACAGGCGCTCGCCGCCTCGCCCAGCTAGTTTTTTGTATTTTTTAGTAGAGACGGGGTTTCACTGGGTTAGCCAGGATGGTCTCGATCTCCTGACCTCGTGATCCGCCGGTCTCGGCCTCCCAAAGTGCTGGGATTACAGGCTTGAGCCACCGCGCCCGGCCAAAAATGTATTTTTTTAATTAGCCAGATGTTGTGGCATGCACCTGTAGTCCCAGCTACCCAGGAGGCTGAGGCAGGATTGCTTGAGCCCGGGAGGTCAAGGCTGCACTGAACCATGATAGTGCCACTGCACTGTAACCTGGGCAACAGCATGTGAGCCTATCTTAAACAAAACATAAACTACCAATAGGGAGGGAAGGACTTACTATTGCCATTTTGTTAATTGTTTTTGGTATATTTTGTAGCTTTTTTGTCCTTTTATTTTTTACTGCCTTTTTTGTGTTTTGTTGATTTTTTTGTAGCAATATATGTTGATTCTCTTCTCATTTCCTATTATATATATTCTATAGATACTTTGTGTTTACTGTTGTAATTACATAAACCATCTTTAAAGTTACAGCATTCTGTTTTAAATTGTTAAAAACTTCATTCGCATACAGAAAACTACTTCTTTCAAGTTTCTGCTGAGAAATCTGGTGATTATCTTTGGAAACTCCCTTGTATGTGATGAATCGCTTTTCTTTTGCTGCTTTGAATATGTTCTCTGCCTTTGACTTTAGATAATTTAATTATAATGTATCTTTGTGATCCTCTCTGGATTTATCCTTGTTGAAGTCCTTTTTGGTTCTTTAGTGTGCATATCCATTTATCTTCTTAGATTTGGGAAGCTTGCAGCTGTTACTTCTTCAAATAAGCTCTCTGCCACTTTGTCTCTCCCTCTTCTCCTTCTGAGTTTTCATAATGTGCATTTCAGAATGTGTTGTCCTGATAGTGCCCTATAAGTTCTTTATGTACTCTTTGCCAATCTGTTTCCTTTTTGCTCCTGTGATTCTACCTTTTTTTTTTTTTTGACAGAGTCTTGCTCTGTCACCAGGCTGGAGTGCATGGAGTGCAGTAGCACGATCTTGGCTCACTGCAACCTCTGCCTCCTGGGTTCAAGTGATCCTCCTGCCTCAGCCTCCTGAGTAGCTGGGACTACAGATGCTCACCACCATGCCCAGCTAATTTTTGTATTTTTAGTAGAAACGGGGTTTCACCATGTTGGCCAGGATGGTCTCAGTCTCTTGACCTTGTGATCCACCTGCCTCGGCCTCCTAAAGTGCTGGATTACAGATGTGAGCCACCACACCTGGCTGACTCTACTTTCTTTTGCCTGATTAAACCTGCTGTTGAACCTCTCTAATGAATTTTTCCGTTCAGTTATTGAATTTTTTAAGGTCCCAAATTTCTGTTTGGATCTTTTTCATTGTTTCTCTTTTTATTCATGCATTGTTTCCTTCATTTCATTTAGTTTTGTATCTGTGTTCTAGCTCATTGAGCATCTATAACAGTTATTTTAAATTCTTTGTCATGCAGCTCACAGATCTGCATTTCTTTAGGGCCTGTTTCTGGAGTTATATTTTATTGCTTTAATTCAGCCATATTGCCCTGTTTATTTGTATGCCTTATAATCTCTTGCTGGGCTTTAAGAACCTAAACCAACCATCTCTCCAGTCTTTGTATAGTGACTTTGCAGAGGAAGACCTTTACCAATTATCCTGGCTGTTGGTTCTAGGATCGCTCAACCTTTTTCTGACCTCTTGCTCCCCCTGATGTCTGCCTATGGAACTTCAGTGCTAACATCCTGCTCTCCTCTGTTTTCAGTGTCTTCTGTACTCTGGAACCTGTCCATGAGTGCTCACCACTCATATCTCACATGACATGATTCTGAGTCATGTGAGATAGAAACCAGTCTCTCAGGAATCCCCAGACAAGCCAGAATGTTGGACACACAGTCAACTCTTTTGTTTCCAGAAGGAGTAGACCCAGTATAGGGGGGTTTCCTCCAACTTTCTCTGTACTATGCCACATAAGAAAAAGGACACGAAAGGACATGCCAAACACTGTGAAATTTCCTATCCCTTTTGCTGTAATCTCCTTTTGGTTTTACAGTGGCCTGGTGCTGTAGCTTCTCAGCTTTTCTTCAGAGCTCTCACACAAAGGTATTCTGGTCCATATATTGTTGTTAACACACTAAACACACTCTTGCTCTCTTGACTTTGCTCATATTGTTCCTATCTAGGAAGAGTCTCCACACTGCCTCTCACTCATTCATTTGTTCAGTAAATAATCTGAATATCTATTTGGCATACTGTTGGCTCTGGAAATATAGTGAAAAATGCACAGTACCTGACTTCTCTGTGTCTTTGTTGGGGAAGGATCTGTTGCTTCCTAATCTACCATCTTGTTGATATTACTTCTCTAATGATTTTTATTTTATTTTTATTTTTATGATTTTTTCAGACAGAGTCTCACTCTGTCACCCAGGCTGGCGTGCAGTGGCATGATCTTGGCTCACTGCAACCTCCACCTCCCAGGTTCAAGTGCTTCTCCTGCCTCAACCTCCCAAGTAGCTGGGATTACAGGTGCGCACCACCATGCCTGGCTAGTTTTTATATTTTTAGTAAAGATGGGGTTTCACCATGTTGGCCAAGCTGCTCTCGAACTCCTGACCTCAAGCGATACACCTGCCTTGGCCTCCCAAATTGCTGAGATTACAGGTGTGAGCCACCATGCCTGGCCATGATTTTTATTTTTAAAGCATTTTATTTAGCATTGGAGATATGAGGAAATGGTAGCTGCCCTGAAATAACTTCCTTTTTGGCTGGGAAGACAGGATTTATAAATTAAAACTATCAATATTTGGTAGACTATAGTAAGTGAGGGGTTTGTGCCATAATCCCAAAAGAAACAATCCTGCATGTTAAAATCTCGAAAGATCAAAATCCCCTAAAGTGTAAAATCCCCAAAATTGTAATCTTGAAAGATGAAAATCCTGAAAATGTAGTTCTGGGAAAAAAATTATTTTAAATTATTTAAAAGACATTTACTTTTTCTTTTTAGAGACAGGGTCTCACTATGTTGCCAAGGCTGGAATGCAGTGGCTATTCACAGGTGTGATCATAATGCACTACACCCTCGAACTCCTGGGCTCAAATGAGCCTCCTGACTCTGCCTCCCAAGTAACTGGGACTACAGGCACACA
Organism: Macaca thibetana thibetana; assembly: GCF_024542745.1. Classification (NCBI taxonomy): domain Eukaryota; kingdom Metazoa; phylum Chordata; class Mammalia; order Primates; family Cercopithecidae; genus Macaca; species Macaca thibetana. The sequence continues at coordinate 42,736,581 of NC_065581.1, read as the reverse complement.
CCACCATGTCCAGCTTATTTACCTTTTTTTTTTTTTTTTTTTTTTTTTGAGATGGAGTTTTGCTCTTATTGCCCAGGCTGGAGTTCAATGGCGCGATCTCGGCTCACTACAACCTCCGCCTCCTGGGTTCAAGCGATTCTCCTGCCTCAGCCTCCCGAGTAGCTGGGATTACAGGCATGCGCCACCACCCCTGGCTAAGTATATATTTTTAGTAGAGACAGTGTTTCTCCATGTTGGTCAGGCTGATCTCGAACTGCAACCTTAGGTGATCTGCCTGCCTTGGCCTCCCAGAGTCCTGGGAGTACATGCGTGAGCCACCGTGCCTGTTTACATTTTTAAAGGGAATTTATTTGAGAAACATATAAAAACATAACAGAAAGGCTGAGCACAATGACTCACACCTCTAATCCCAGCACTTTGGGAGGCCGAGGCAGGTGGATCACTTGAGGTCAGGAGTTCAAGACCAGTCTGACCAACTTGGTGAAACCCCATCTCTACTAAAAAATACAAAGCTGGGCTTGGTGGCATGTGCCTGTAATCCCAGCTACTCAGGAGGCTGAGGCAGGAGAATCGCTTGAAACTGGGAGGCAGGGGTTGTGGTGAGCCAAGTTGTGCCATTGCACTCCAGCTTGGGTGACAGAGCGAGACTCCATCTCAAAAAACAAAACAAAACAAAACAAAAAACAAAAAAAAACCCAGAAATCTTCATAAGTTACTTTATACAATAAAATAGGTAATAATATATTTTTACAAGCATAAACTCACTCAAGTATATTAATAGTAGTTATACAGATATAGCAGTTATGAGCAGATGAACCATATTCATAAAGAAATAAGTCAAAAAATGAAATGTATAAATATATATCACTGTAGTTGGTAATTGTGTGTACCCAGCTTTATAACTGTGGTCTTCTGGAATACCATGATGGATAACGTAAGTCTTTTGATGAAATTGATCAAAACCATCATTGGCCGGGCACAGTGGCTCACACCTGTAATCCCAGCATTTTGGGAGGCCAGGACAGGTGGATCATGAGGTTAGAAGTTTGAGACCAGCCTGGCCAACAGAATGAAACCCCATCTCTACTAAAAATACAAAAAATTAGCTGAGCATGGTGGTGGGTGCCCGTAATCCCAGCTACTTGGGAGACTGAAGAGAATCGCTTGAACCTGGGAGGCAGAGGTTGCAGTGAGCAGAGATGGTGCCCCTCACTCCAGCCTGGGCGACAGTATGAGACTCCGTCTCAAGAAAAAAACAAAAGAAACAAACAAACAAAAAACCCTGCAACATATGCAGTTGCCTAAAGAGAAAAACAAATTTTTAAACAATCATTTAGAAAATTGTCTGTTTGTTTATTTATTTATTTATTTTGAGACAGAGTCTCACTATTTATTTATTTATTTATTTATTTTGAGACAGAGTCTCACTCTGTCGCCCAGGCTGGAGTGCAGTGGCACAATCTCGGCTCACCGCAACCTCCGCCTCCCAAGTTCAAGCGATTCTTGTGCTTCAGCCTCCTAAGAAGTTGGGACTACAGGCGCACACCACCATGCCTGGCTGATTGTATTTGTTTATTTATTTTTTGAGATGGATTTTCGCTCTTGTTGCCCAGGCTGGAGGGCAATGGTGCAACTTTGGCTCACTGCCACCTCCGCCTCCCAGGTTCAAGCGATTCTCCTGCCTCAGCCTCCCAAATAACTGGGATTACAGGCACCCGCCACCAGGCATGGCTAATTTTTGTGTTTTTAGTAGAGACCAGGTTTCACTATGTTTGTCAGGCGGATCTTGTACTCCTGACCTCAGGTGATCCGCCCGCCTCGGCTTCCCAAAGTGCTGGGATTACAGGCATAAGCTACCACACCCGGCTGATTTTTTGTATTTTTATTAGAGACAGGGTTTTGTCATGTTGCCCAGGCTTGTCTTGAACTCCTGAGCTCAGGTACTCCGCCTGCCTTGGCCTCCCAGACTGCTAGGATTGCAGGTGTGAGCCACAGCACTCAGCCTATTTATTTTAAAGATCTTGTTTTGCTTTGTTACCCAGATTGGACCTGAACTCCTGGGCTCAAACGAACCTCCCAGCTCAGCATCCCAAGCGGCTGAGACTACAGGCACATGCCATTGCACCCAGCTGAAAAATTCTATGTTCCACAAATGCAGATACACAGAAAAGACATCTCTTTATTTATTGAGGAAGTTTCGACCTTTTTTTTCTGACATGCACAATGCCTACACAGAAAGCCAACATGATAATGCACTTTTTTGGAGTCGTATTTACAAAATACATAAAACAAATTGTAACTCTGTAAAAGTATATAATTTATACTTTTAGTACTGGAAATGATGCAAAGCTGAAATATATAGCACAGTGAATTGCTAGCAAAGTTACTGACTAGTTCAAAAGTAATTATGTGCATGGTAGGATAAGAAGACATATACTTAGCCAGGCGTGGTGGCCCACACCTGTAGTCCCAGCTACTCGGGAGGCTGAGGCAGGAGAATCACTTGAACCCAGGAGGTGGAGGTTGCCGTGAGCCAAGATGGCTGGGTGCAGTGGCACATAACCTGTAGTTCGAGCTGGTTGAGACAGAGGCAGAAGGATCAGTTGAACCCAGGAGTTTGAGGCTGTAATACACTATGCTTATGTCTGTGAATAGCCACTGCACTGTGGCCTGGGCAACACAGCGAGACTCCATCATATATATATAACATATTCATATATATAGTATTTATATATAATATATAGTATTCATACATATAGTATTTATGTGAATAAATAAATAAGCTGACTAAATAGTGGAATAAAAAACTTGAGGAAAAACCCAAAAACTGGAAATAAAATTTAACTTCTGAAAAATGTATTACAGGAATAAATTCTGGGCAGTTAGTTGCACAGAGGTTGTCCATAAGACCTGGCTGACTTTCGCAGTAATTTAACTATATTTTGAAGTCTTACCTCACAATGAATAGCTGTGATTGAAATGAAAAATAGGTTTTTTTTCTTTTAGGGCATGGCTCTCCTTATAGAATACATTCACATTTGACATACACCAACATGATATACACAGACATGAGCATTTCCTATTAAATTTGCCCATCTTTTGTGCCATACTTCTATGTTGTTTTAGGTACACAGAAATCCATTCCACGTGAAATCATATACAGACCACAGATTTGGCACAAATAATACTGGTGATTGAACAGCAACACCATTGTGTATGTGTTTTGTTTTGTTTTGTTTTTTGAGACAGTCTCACTCTGTCACCCAGGCTGGAGTGCAGTGGCGTGATTTCAGCTCACTGCAACCTCCACCTCCTGGGTTCAAGTGATTCTCCTGCCTCAGCCTCCCAAGTAGCTGGGACTACAGGTGTGAGCCACCACACCCAGCTAAGTATATGTTTTCTTATCCTACCATGCACATAATTATTTTTGAACCAGTCAGTAATTTTGCTAGTTCTTTTGGGCAAATGTGGCTTTAATTCATTAAAAGCTCCTGGAATTTTATCAGCTGGAAGGAATGCCAGTGTGGACGAGTGATGCATTTTTATTTTTATTTTCTTATTAGAGACACGGTCTTGCTCTGTCACCCAGGCTGGAGTGCAGTGGCACGATCTCAGCTCACTACAACCTCTGCCTCCCACGTTCAAGTGGTTTTCCTGCCTCAGCCTCCTGAGTAGCTGGGATTACAGGTGGGCACCACCACACGTGGCTAATTTTTGTATTTTTGGTAGAGGCAGGGTTTTGCCATGTTGGCCAGGCTGGTCTTGAACTCTTGACCTCAGGCAATCCACCCTCCTTGACCTCCTGAAGTGCTGGAATTTCAGGCATAAGCCACTGCCCCTAGCCAAATGATGCATTTTTAAACGGAAGTGTTCGTTGTTGTGTTATGTGACTAATCTACTCATCTGAATTTTCTGCCAAATGCAAGTAAAAACAGGATGGGAATAGTCCCACCTACTATGATACAAGTAACATGCTGCAGCTACCCTGCTTACAATAAAAAATGAACTTCCCCAGAATTCAGCTTTCAGGATTTCAACGTGCTGAATTTTAATCTTCCAGGATTGTGATTTTCAGGATTTTAGATGTTAGGGATTTTTAGACGTTAGAGATTTTGATCTTTCAGGATTATGGCATTTGAGATTGTGTTTTTAGGGATTATGATTAGCACTGGTATGTGAACAACCTATAAATGCAATAAGAGCTCGGAGTAGGACTTCATAAGTAGATGGGCCTTCAACCTAGAATCGAAGAAAGAATAAGCTTCTCTGAATGGTAAGCTTCTTGAAGGCAGGAACTGTGTCTTTTTTTTTAAACTATAATATTTCTAGGGCCCACAGAATGCCCAATAGATATCCAAATTATTTACTGAACAAATGGATGAGCAGAAGGGAAGTACCAGAGACCCTTCTGGGTTAGGGAGTTAGTATGAACAAAGGTGAGAAGGCAAGAGTGTGGTTAGTTTGGGGGACAGACAATGAGTAATTTAGTTTGTCTACATTGCAAAGAGCCTATGGGGCCTATGGGAAATACTCAGAAATAGTTGGAGAAGATGACAGGGGCCAGATAGTGAAAAACTTTTGGTTGGGGTTTTTTTTTTTTTTTTTTGAAACAAGGTCTACAAGGTCTTGCTCTGTCACCCAGGCTGAAGCGCAGTGGCAAAATCATAGCTCACTCCAACCTCGACCTCCTTGGCTCAAACAGTCGTCCTGCATAGCTAGGACTACAGGTATGCACCACTTTGCCAAGCCAATATTTAATTTTTTTCCAGACTTCATAGTAGCAGAATTTTATTTAATTAAAAATGTTTTTTAAAAATTAGACATTACAAATTCAGAACCCACTATTTCAATTAACTGAAGAAAAATAGGAGGTTGGGCTAAGACTTTGACAAATTATATTGTAAATCCATCCACAGTGTTATAAAATGAAAAGAACAAAAATAACAATAGTTTACACATGTCTTTAAAAAAGCAAGTTTAGAAAAAGACCAGATTAAATCAAGCCCAACCCTGTAAATTATAAAAGAAAGAACCTTGAGATTCATCCAGCTGCTCACTTCCTCCTCTCTTTCCCGTTTCCGTGTAGTCAGCCACTACTGTTGGTTCTTCAAAACTCCTTTTATGTGCCAGCTTCTCTAAGAAAACTTTACTGACCCAAGGTCTCATAAGATACCATTACTGTGTTCTTCCAAAATCTCTATTATAGCACTTCTTTTTTTTTTTTTTTTTTTTTGAGACGGAGTCTCGCTCTGTGGCCCAGGCTGGAGTGCAGTGGCGCGATCTCGGCTCACTGCAAGCTCCGCCTCCCAGGTTCACGCCATTCTCTTGCCTCAGCCTCCCGAGTAGCTGGGACTACAGGCGCCCGCCGCCACGCCCGGCTCATTTTTTGTGTTTTTAGTAGAGACAGGGTTTCACCGTGTTAGCCAGGATGGTCTCAATCTCCTGACCTCGTGATCCGCCCATCTCGGCCTCCCAAAGTGCTGGGATTACAGGCTTGAGCCACCGCGCCCGGCCAGCACTTCTTATTTTTTTAATGTTAATAATCAATTCATTATACTGATATTTATATTATGGTATTTGCTGAGACAAACTGCAGAAGGTATTGCAGAGTTCTTTTTTATTTTATTTTATTTCAATAGTTTTTGGGGAACAGATGATTTTTGGTTACATGGATAAGTTCTTTAGTGGCAATTTCTGAGATTTTGGTGCACCCATCACCTGAGCAGTGTACACTGGTACCTACTGTGTATTCGTTTATCCCTTACCCCCTCTCACCTTACCCACCAAGTCCCCTAAATCCATTATATCATTCATATGCCTTTGCATCCTCATAGCTGAAAACCACACAATGTTTGGTTTTCCATTCCTGAGTTACTTCACTTAGAGTAATGGTCTCCACCTCCATCCAGGTTGCTGCAAATGCCATTATTTCATTCCTTTTTATGACTAAGTAGTATTCCATGGTACATATATTCCACATTTTCTTTATCCACTCGTTGTTTGATAGGCATTTTTGTTGCATTTATCTTTTGTATTTTTTTTGGTTTCAATTTATTTTGGGTCTGTTCTGATCTTTGTTACTCTTTTCTTCTGCTGTGTTTGGCTTTGGTTTGTTATTTCTCTAGTTCCTTGAGGTGTGACCTTAGATTGTCTATTTATGCTCTTTCAGACTTTTTGAGACAAGGCCTGGCCCTATTGCCCAGACTGGAGTGCAGTGTCACAATCTTGGCTCATTGCAACCTCCGCCTCCTGGGCTCAAGCTGTCTTCCCACCTCAGCCTCCAAAGTAGCTGGGACTACAGGCATATGCCACCACACCGAACTAATTTTTGTATTTTTTGTAGAGACAAGGTTTGCCATGTTGCCCAGGCTGGTCTCAAACTCCTTAGCTCAAGTAATCCACCGGTCTCAGCCTTCCAAAGAGCTAGGAGTATAGGCATAAACCACCGCACCGGGCCTCTTTTGGACTTTTTGATGTAGACATTAAATGCTATGAACTTTTCTCTTAGCACCGCTTTTGCTATGTCCCAGGGGTTTAATCATTTGTGTCACTATTATCATTTAGTTCCAAGAATTTTTAAAATTTCCATCTTGATTTCATTGTTGACCCAAAGATTGTTCAAGAACAGATTATTTAATGTCCATAGTTTTGAGGGTTCCTTTTGGAGTTAATTTCCAGTTTTATTCCACTGTGGTCTGAGAGGATACATGATATACTCTGATTTTCCTAAATTTATTTAGACTTGTTTTGTGACTTATCATATGGTCTATCTTGGAGAATGTTCCATGTGCTGATAAAAGAATATATATTCTGCAGTGGTTTAGATCCATTGTTGGGGAGCTAGTGTGGTCTTTTAAGGGTGTTATAGAACCTTGTTTTGTTTTATTAGCAGAATTACTTTTCTGATTCCTTCTCATCTGGGTAGACTATTTCAGTGGAAAAATCTGGAACTCAAAGCCTGCTGTTCAGATTTATTTATACCACAGAATGATCCCTTGATGCGGTGCTCTGCCCCCTTACCCTGGGGATAGGGCTTCCTGAGAGCTGGACTGCAGTGATTATTATTGCTCTTTTGGGTCTAGCTACCCAGTGGAGCTACCAGGCCCTGGGCTGGTGCTGGGGAATATCTGCAAAGAGTCCTGTGATATGATTCATCTTCAGGTCTCCTAGCCATGGATAACAGCACCTGCTGTGGTGGAGGTAACAAGGGAGTGAAGTACACTCTGTGAGAGTCCTTGGTTGCAGATATGTTTAGCGGGCTGGCTCTCTCAAATGCTGGTTATGCTAGCAGCGAAACTGTCATGTGGATAGACACAGGACTTCTGGTTAGCCAAGATGTTGCAGGCAGTGGAATTATCCAGTTTGCCATTGATGGGCATTTAGGTTGGTTCTGTCTTTGCTATTGTGATTACTGCTGCAGTGAACATATGCATGCATGTGTCTTTATGGTAGAGTGATTTATATTCCTTTGGGTACATACCCAATAATGGGATTGCTGGGTTAAATAGTAGTTCTGTTTTAAGTTCTTTGAGAAATCACCAAAGTGCTTTCCACAGTGGCTGAACTAATTTACATTCCCACCAGTATTGTATAAGTAGTCCCTTTTCTCCACATCTTTGCCATCATCTGTGATGTTTTTGACTTTTAAATAATAGCTTTCTAACTGCTATGAGATAGTATCTCATTGTGGTTATTTGCATTGCTCTAATGATTAGTGATGCTGAGCATTTTTTTATATGCTTCTTAGCCGCAGTATGTCTTCTTTTGAAAAATGTATGTTCGTGTCCTTTGCCTACTTTCTGATAGAGCTGTTTGTTTTTTTGCTTGTTATTTTAAGTTCCTTATAGCTTCTGGATATTAGACCTTTGTCAGATGCATAGCTTGCAAATATTTTCTCCCATTCTGTGGGTTGTCTATTTACTCTGCTGATAGGTTTTGTCATTGTTGTTGTTCTTTGCTATGCTCTTTAATTAGGTGCCATTTGTCAATTTTTGCTTTTGTTGCAATTGCTTTTGGTGTCTTTGTCATGAAATCTTTGCCAGGGCCAGTGTCCAGAATGGCATTTCCTAGGTTTTCTAGAGCTTTTATAGTTTTAGGTTTTACTTTTAAGTCTTTAACCCATGTTGAGTTGATTTTTGTAGATGGTGTAAGGAAGGAGTCCAGCTTCAATCTTCTGCATATGGCTAGCCAGTTATCCCAGCACCATTTATTGAATAGGGAGTCCTTTCCCCATTGCTTTTGTCAACTTTGTTGAGTATCGGATGGTTGTAGGTGTGCAGTTTTATTTCTGGGCTCTTTATTCTGTTCCATTGGACTGTGTGTCTGTTTTTATATCAGTACCATGCTTTTTTGGTGACTGTGGCCTTAAAGTATAGTTTGAAGTTGGGTAAAATTGATGCCTCCAGCTTTGTTCTTTTGCTTATGATTACCTTGGCTATTCAGGCTCTTTTTTGGTTCCATATGAATTTTAGAATAGTTTTTTTTCTAATTAGAAGAATGTCATTGGTAGTTTGATAGGGATAGCACTGAATCTGTAGATTGCTTTGGGCAGTATGGCCATTTTAACAATATTGATTCTTCTTATCCATGAGCATAAAATATTTTTCCATTTGTGTCATCTCTGATTTCTTTGAGCAGTGTTATAATTCTTGCTGTAGAGATCTTTCACCTCCCTGATTAGCTGTATTCCTAGGTATTTTGTTTCTGTGTGTGTGTGTGTGTACGTGTGTGTGTCTGTTGTGAATGAGATTATGCTCTTCATTTGGCACTCAGTTTGATACTCAGTATAGAAATGCTACTGATTTTTGTACATTGATTTTGCACCCCGAAATTTTGCTGAAGTTGTTTATAAGATCTAGGAACTTTTGGCCAGATATGATGGGGTTTTCTAGGTATAAAATTATTTTGTATTTTGTATTTTTATTTATCGATATATTTTTTTCTTTTTTTTTTTTTTTTTTGAGACGGAGTCTCGCTCTGTCGCCCAGGCTGGAGTGCAGTGGCGCGATCTCGGCTCACTGCAAGCTCTACCTCCCGGGTTCACGCCATTCTCCCGCCTCAGCCTCCGAGTAGCTGGGACTACAGGCGCCCGCCACCACGCCCGGCTAGTTTTTTGTATTTTTAGTAGAGACGGGGTTTCACCATGTTAGCCAGGATGGTCTCGATCTCCTGACCTCGTGATCCACCCGCCTCGGCCTCCCAAAGTGCTGGGATTACAGGCTTGAGCCACCGCGCCCGGCCCCGATATATTTTTTCTTATGCTACCTTGTCCAAGATCAAGTTATAACGTTATATCATCTGCAAATATAGTTTGACTTCTTCTCTTCCTATTTGGATGCTTTTATTTCTTTTTCTTGCCTGATTGCTCTGGTGAGGAATTCCAGTACTCTGCGGAGTAGGAGTAGTGAGAGTGAGCATTCTTGTCTTGTTCCAGTTCTCAGGTGGAATGCTTCTAACTTTTACCCATACCGTATGATGCTGGCTATGGGTTTGTCATAGGTGGCTGTTAATTATTTTGAGATATGTTCTTTCAATGCCTAGTTTGTTGAGGATTTTCAACATGAAGTGATGTTGAATTTTATCAAAAGTCTTTTCTGCATCTATTGAGATGATCATGTGTTTTTTATTTTTAGTTCTGTTTATGTAGTCAGTGTGTCCTATTTCAGAGCCTTTGGGTACTGCTTTGTGAAGAAAGACCTGGTGTTCTCTATGAGCCAGAAAAAACCCTGCTTTTTCAGCTCCCTTCCAGCTTACTCTACCTATGTCTGTTAACTGTTTTCTTACTCAATTTGTATTGTATTGTATTTATTTATTTTAGATACAGAGTGTCACTCTGTCACCCAGGCTGGAGTGCAATGGTGTAATCATAACTCACAACAGCCTGGAACTCCTGGGCTCAAGTGCTCCTCTCACCTCAGCCTCCTGAGTAGCTAGGACTACAGGTACACATTACCATGCCCAGCTAATTTTTTTATTTTTTATTTTTGTAAAGATGGTCTCACCATCTTCCTCAGACTGATCTTGAACTTCTGGACTCAAGCAGTCCTCTCACCTTGACCTCCCAAAGTGCTAGGATTACTGGCATGAGCTACTATGCCCAGCCAATTTATATCGTTTCATAAACTTTTACTTTACCTACCTTTTGTTAGCTTGGATTTTCCGTTTTTTTTTTTGGTTTTTTGTTTTTTGTTTTTTTTGTGAGACGGAGTCTCGCTCTGTCCCCCGGCTGAAGTGCAGTGACGCGATCTCGGCTCACTGCAAGCTCCGCCTCCCGGATTGACGCCATTCTCCTGGCTCAGCCTCCCCAGTAGCTGGGACTACAGACGCCCGCCACCACGCCCGGCTAATTTTTTTGTTTTTTTTTTTAGTAGAGATCAGCTCTACTTTTTATAGTGACAATGCAGGTTATCTTGTGTGGAGGTTCCTATCAATCAGCCTGTACAGGTAGCACCAGTGTATAACAATCTCTTGGCCAGTCAGCACTGGTGCTTCATGTTGCTTTCCTAAATTCTTTTTTTTTTTTTTTTCTTGAGACGGAGTCTTGCTCTGTTACCCAGGCTGGAGTGCAATGGTGCAATCTTGGCTCACTGCAACTGCCACCTCACAGGTTCAAGTGATTCTCTTGTTTCAGCCTCCTGAGTAGCTGGGATTACAGATACATACCACCACGCCTGGCTCATTTTTGTATTTTTAGTACAGATGGGGTTTCACCATGTTGGCGAGGCTGGTCCTGAACTGGTTGACCTCAGGTGATCCACCGGCTCAGCCTTCCAAAGTACTGAGATTACAGGTGTGAGCCACCACGCCTGGCCTGCTTTCCTAAATTTGAATTGCTTGCAAATCTGTTTTGTTTGCTCCATCATTGTCTTTCTATCATTAACATACTACTTATTTATTTTCAAAAGTATAAACTTATATGGAATTTCTTTAGGGGTTAAAGTAGACACTAGGTTACCAAGGCATAATTTCCCAAGACTTGGAGACCTGTGATCACTGGGAGGATTTTTGGATCTTCCTCTGAACTTAGCTATATTAAACATTGAAACAATCCTGCAAAATGCCTAGATGAGACAGGTTTAGAGGTAAGTTTTATCAGACCTTCTTGGAACAGATAAACCATAGAAGAATTAAACTGTTTCAGAGAAGAGATAAAGTGGGAAAGCTGTCCATCTCAGGTTTTGAGGTTAGTGTAATCTTGATACAAAACAGGGAAAGTCAGTATATATAAGAAAATGAAAGGCTAATCTTCTGAAAATGGATTTGAAACATCTAAATACAGTACTAGCAAATTGAATGTATCATTGTATTAAAAAACAAAACATCAGGACCAAATAGTTTGTTTAAATTATTATATTGCAAGGATGGTTTCATATCAGAAAATACATCACTGATATCATCCAACATATTAATTTTTAAAATGGGAAGATCTTTTTATTTTCTTAATAGGTTCAGAAGAAAACATTAGATAAACTTTAATATTTAGGCCGGGCACCGTGGCTCAAGCCTGTAATCCCAGCACTTTGAGAGGCCGAGACGGGTGGATCACGAGGTCAGGAGATCGAGACCATCCTGGCTAACACGGTGAAACCCCGTATCTACTAAAAAATACAAAAAACTAGCCGGGCAAGGTGGCAGGCACCTGTAGTCCCAGCTACTCGGGAGGCTGAGGCAGGAGAATGGCGTGAATCTGGGAGGCGGAGCTTGCAGTGAGCTGAGATCCGGCCACTGCACTCCAGCCTGGGCGACAGAGCGAGACTCCGTCTCAAAAAAAAAAAAAAAAACTTTAATATTTAGTCTGATTAAATTTTTTTCACAAAGCTAGAAATAAAAAACTTTCTTAACCTAAAGTTAACCAAAACTTCCTTTAGTAGACTTCACACTTACCAGTAAAACTATAGACCTGTTCCCTCTCAAATTAACAACAGTACATGGTGCCTACTATCAGCCTTAATATTTATTAATCAACTGAACTTCCTGGTTAATTCCAGAAGATAAGAAAAAGAAAAGAGAGGACCACGCTGTCTGTATTTGAAGACTATGTAGATATCCATAGAAAACTCAAGAGAATCGCCAGCCGTGGTGGCTCACGCCTGTAATCTCAGCACTTTGGAAGGCTGAGGTGGGCAGATCACCTGAGGTCAGGAGTTCAAGACCAGCCTGACCAACATGGAGACATCCTGTCTCTACTAAAAATACAAAATTAGGCGGGCATTGTGTTGCATGCCTGTAATCCCAGCTACTCAGGAGGCTGAGGCAGGAGAATCGCTTGAACCCGGGAGGCGAGGTTGCAGTGAGCCAAGACCACACCGTTGCACTCCAGCCTCGGCAACAAGAGCGAAACACCATCTAAAAAAAAAAAAAAGAAAATTCAAGAGAATCCACAAATTATTAGAGCTAATAATAACAGTTCTGCAAGGTTTCTGAGTTTCAGATCAGCAACCTTTTGATTCAACCATACGAAATTATAATTTATGTAGGTCAAAATGGTCAAGTAAATATTTATTTGCAGTTTCATATGATTAAACCTAATACAAAAATCAATCACATTCCTGTCTACCAGCAATAATCATTTAGTAAATGTATACTTTTTTAAAGATTCTTTTCACAGTAGCCACAAAAAGACCATAAAGTATCCAGGAAATATCTAAACAAGAAATACGTATCTTGGGGAGAAAACATAATCAAAAGACCTGAATAAACAGAGAGATACCATGTGCATGGATGGGAAGACTTCGTATAATAAAGAGGTAATTTTCCCTAAAAAAGTTTATAAATTCGGCCGGGCGCGGTGGCTCAAGCCTGTAATCCCAGCACTTTGGGAGGCCGAGACGGGCGGATCACGAGGTCAGGAGTTCGAGACCATCCTGGCTAACACGGTGAAACCCCATCTCTACTAAAAAATACAAAAAACTAGCCGGGCGAGGTGGCAGGCGCCTATAGTCCCGGCTACTCGGGAGGCTGAGGCAGGAGAATGGCATAAAAACCCGGGAGGCAGAGCTTGCAGTGAGCTGAGATCCGGCCACTGCACTCCAGCCTGGGCGACACAGCGAGACTCCGTCTCAAAAAAAAAAAAAAAAAGTTTATAAATTCAATAAATGCCAATCAAAATTTCAAATGATTAAGGGTGAGGCTAGGGGGAAAAAATCCAGATGTATTGACAACCTAAGTGTAAACTTCAAAACTTTTAGAAGAAACTGTTGGCAGGTACCTTCATTACCTTGGCATAAGAAAGGATTTCATAAACAAAAGATGAAATTATAAGATGCATCATATGATTGTATTAACTTTAAATCTTATGTATGACAAAAGATGCCTTAAACAAAAGACAAACTGCAGACAGAGGATATTTACAACACATCTGACTGCCAGAGGCCTTGTATTCAGAATATATAAAGAACTCCAATCATTTAATATAAAAAATACGAACAACTTAATCAAAAAATAGGCAAAGGTTAGTTGATCGCTTGGAATATGTAATGCCTATTATTTTGTTTCTGCCAGTATTAAATATGATGTTTCTATTGATAGCACCTTCAAAGCAGCTTAGTTCTTTTTTTTTTGAGACAGAGTCTTACTCTGTCTCCCAGGCTGGAGTGCAGTGGTGCAATCTTGGCTCACTGCAACCTGTGCCTGAGGTTGAGGCAGGAGAATTGGGTTCAAGCAATTCTCCTGCCTCAGCCTCCCAAGTAGCTGGGACTATAGGCATGTGCCACCATGCCCGACTAATTTTTTTTTGTATTTTTAGTAGAGATGAGGTTTCACCATGTTGGCCAGGCTGGTCTCGATCTCCTGACCTCGTGATCTACCCGCCTCGGCCTCCCAAAGTGCTGGGATTACAGGCGTGAGCCACCGCGCCCAGCTGCAGCTTAGTTCTTATTAGTTTTGGCAAGTTCTTATGTGAGTGGTAGCTTTAGTGGTGATTATATGTTTTGTCAGCTCACAGTAGAGAAAAAATAGCCAATAGATATATGAAAAAATGTTCAATTTTACTTTAGTAATTTAGAAAATGTAAATTAAAAAAATTTTAAATTCTGAGAGTGGTCAATCAAATTTGACTAAGAGCCAGCTTTGTAATTCATCTCACAGCTCAGCCATGTACCAGCAGTGCAACCTTGGAGAAGTTTCTTTACTTCTCTGAGCCTGTTTGTTTTGTTTAAGATGGGGTTAAAATTACTGCCTCATTAGATTGTTGAGAAAAATAAATGACATATATTAAGTTTTAGAACAGTGCCTGGATGTAGTAAGTGTTCAATAAATGATAGCTGATTTAATTATTTGTAATGCAACTTAATTATCAAAATACCAAAAAGTATCCAGACCCAGGCAAATTTTGTCTGACTGTATTTTTTTTTTTTCTTGAGACAGAGTCTTGCTCTACTGCCCCTTGCTCTATTGCCCAAACTGGAGGGCAGTGGTACGATCTTGGCTCATTGCAACTTCTGCCTCCTGGGTCCAAGCAATTCTCCTATGTAAGCCTCCCAGGTAGCTGGACTACAGGCGCCCCCCACCACTCCTGGCTAATTTTTGTATTTTTAGTAGAGACGGGGTTTCACCATGTCGTCCAGGCTGGTCTCAAACTCCTGACCTCAAGTGATCCATCCGCCTCGGCCTCCCAAAGTGCTGGGATTAGAGGCATGAACCACCACACCCGGCCTGACTATATTCTACTTGGAGAAATCTGAAATAAATGGGGAGTAACTTACCTCTGAAAATGCCAGCTAGCTAGCTTCTTACTCAGAGCCCTCCCAGGTGGCATTACCTGGGTGAAGTCATAACTAGGGTCTAGACCTTATCTCTAAAGGCTCACCGCCTCAATTTTGTGAGAATAACATATTATGCCCAGTTTCTTGGGAACTGACTTATATGATCAACATCATTGGCGTGAAGATTCATTTTCAGTGAGAAACAGAACTGTTAAGCCAACTAGTACTTGAGTTTGGTTGTTATTACATTCTCTTCCTGTAGCTGAGGTATGTGGAAAATCAATTTTGGTTTTCTGTGCAAGGAATCCGTGCGGAGGGAGTCTGCTGGATGGTTTTAGCGACTGTTGGTATCAGGCCCCTATATGATATCAACAGGGTTGAGTAGTTGTATTTTTTAGTTGGGGGACTTGCTGTCTTTAGCTGAAGGAAGAACACTGCCTAACCATTGGTCAAAAGATGCTCTCCTCTTAACTGCTGACCTTCAATTTGTGGTCAGGCATAGGCTGGCAGTCCTCCACAGTCATATTCTCTTTGGTTCTGTGAGGTTATATCTCAGTCACTTTGATTGGGTTTGGGGGGCCCCAGAACTCTGCTGTCATTCACACCTCAGGGTTATAGTATTTTTAGCAGATGGATTATTGTGTCCACTGTTTTTTTTTTTTTTTTTTTTTTCTAATTTCAACCTCGGAAGATAAAACCTTAATTGCTGTTTTGGAGACATTTTATATCATTGTCATGTGACAATTCCTTATTTCTTGAACCTGCTCAATGACATCATCACCTTAACAGTCCTGCTCCCACCTTCCCATTAAGGTGCAAATCATGTCTGAAACAATTCTATGGCATATTTTCTTTGTTGGCAGACTCATGTATGTTGGCTTCTTAGAATTAGTAATGCATTAAATGGTCCCATAGAGATCTATTGTTTGGTCTCTTGGAATGTGTAATATGTATTATTTTGCTTCTGCCAATATTAGATAGGATGTTTCTCATTCATAGTTCCTTCAAAGCAATTTAGTTCTTCTTTTTTTTTTTTTTTTTTCTTTTGAGATGGGGTCTCACTTGCTCTGTCACCCAGGCTGGAGTGCAGTTGTGCGATCTCAGCTCACTGCAGCCTCTGCCTCCTGGGCTCAATTGATCTTCCCACTTCAGCCTCCTGAGTAGCTGGGACTACAGGGTGCATGCCACCATGCCCAGATAACTTTTTGTAGTTTTTGTAGAGACGGGGTTTCACCATTTTGCCCAGGCTGGTCTCGAATTCCTGGACTCAAACGATCCACCTGCCTCGGTTTCCCAAAATGCTGGGATTATAGGCGTGAGCCAATGCACCTGCCCCAGTTTAGTTGTTATTAGTTCTGTTAAGTTTCTGTGTAAATGGTAGGTATAGTGATGATACATATTTTGATAAGTTGATTGTAGCTAAATTAGGTGGTTTGATAAGACTGTTGTCCTGTCTTTAAACAAGCTATTCTTTATTTACCCTTGGCTATAGGCTGTTTGTGATCACTAACTTAAAAATAATAAACATTCAATGGTAGGCTGGTCTTGAGGAAAAAAAGACAAAAATAATTTAAAATTTACTGAGAAATCAGGCTCACACAACACCTTGTTCATAAACTAAAGGTTATTATTCTAAAGGTTAGTTTAGAATAATTACTTTTCTAGTTATTCACATCTCTTAAAAACTTAATAAATTACATATATACCTTGTTTTATTATTGAATATTTGCTAAGGATATACCTCACTGATATAATAATTTCATGGGTATGTACAGTGTTCAGCACATTTACCACGGGCAACGTAGGAGAGATGCTGGAAAAAATTATGAAGTCAGTGAGACTTATTTTTCGTGTTCTCATATCTTTTTTTTTTTTCTTTTAAGTGACCTCTCTTGTTGGTGTCCATTAGAACCTTAAGGCTCAGAACTCCCTTCTGTGGGATCTCAGGCAATGATTCATGCTTTTCCCTTCCTCTTCAGTTTCTTTCTGTCAACGTTTACTTAGGCAGTATCATATGCCTGAGCTCTGCTTTCCATCTCCTGCTACAGTAAATTAACCTGCACTTAGTTATTGGTAGTTGATTGGCTTAGGGTGTTTCCCTTAAAATATTTGCCTTTAATAGGGACTTCGATGTCTTAATTCAAATGGTGAGACTTACTGGCACACCAGGAGGTTGATATTTTAAAATAGGGCAGAGGTAGCTAAGATTTGTGGGACTTAAACTGTAGTAAGTTCATTGCCTGGGTATGCACTGGCCCTCTTTTTGTGGTCAGCCTGTTTGATTCTTGTACAAGTTAGGGCCCAGTCCTCTCACCTCTTGTGCCTGCTCACTATAGTTGAGTTCCCAGAAGTACATCTGCTTTATTCTTGTACAAGAGATGAGGGTTCATGCACAGTTCACGTCTTTGAAATGCCTTCTATGCCTTATTTGAAAGAGGGCCCCCTTTATGTATTTGCCATGCAGCGCGTTCTCTTGGACCTGTAAGTATTCAACGGGCATACCCCCATTGGAGAGTGAGCTAAGGCTGATTCTGCTTTCTTTAATTTGACTGCATTTTGTGATGCTATGGGTTTGTTTTTGTTTTTTGTTTTGGAGACAGAGTTTCGCTCTTGTTGCCCAGGCTGGAGTGCAATGGCACGATCTCAGCTCACCACAATCATTGCCTCCCGGGTTCAAGCAATTCTCCTGCCTCAGCCTCCCAAGTAGCTGGGATTATAGGCACCACCACGCCTGGCTAATTTTGTATTTTTAGTAGAGACGGGGTTTCTGCATGTTGGTCAGGCTGGTCTCGAACTCGCGACCTCAGGTGATCTGCCCGCCTCGGCCTCCCAAAGTGCTGAGATTACAGGCATGAGCCACTCTGCCCGGCGATGCTATGTTTTTTGTTTGTTTGTTTTTTTAAAAACATCTAAATTGGACTTTTATTATCCTTGCACTGTGTTGCTATTAAACAATTTTTAAAGATTTAATAGATAAATTAGAAAAACCCTCAAATTTGCTCTAAAAAGATAGTGATTTTTTTTTATTTTTAATATAAAAGTATCCTCCATTTTCTTGTTTAAGAATAGCTTATTATGAACACCTTATTAGATGAAATTTTCTGGATAAAATCAAAACTAGAGACTCAGTTACTGTAAGATGCTGAAAACCAGCCTGACTTTGGGCCCTGTGGAGGCAAAAATAACTGGCCTGGGGATGGGTAACAGGGCTGGCCAAGTCAGCCAGTATTTTGATTAGGTTTAACTACTTTCAGAGTACATGGCTATCTCATTTGAGCCTCCCTCAGAACAGCTCTCTGCAGTGTAGGTATTAGTGCTCTCCAACTTTAGGCACTAAGAAACTGAGGCTTATAGTGCACCTTGTGAATTTAGAATGGTATGGAGGAGGAGTGCTTCACCATTCAGCTGATTCCCTTAACTGTTCTCCCTCTCTCTCTCACACACACACTCTCTCTCTCTCTCTCTCTCTTTCCCTCCCCGCCTTCTTCCCTCCCTCTCTTCTGACCCCCCCCACCACCTCCACTGCCCATTTCAGAGAGGTTGGTTGGATATTGAAAGAGATTACCAGTACACTGCAATAATGTTAGGAGCTGTTCCATGAGGGGAAGATCTCTTGAGAGTTGGCGAAAAGAGAGTCTGTCCACAAATTCACTTCTATGGACAGTTTTTGGTAGTGGCCCCTGGGGAAGAAGACTAGAAATTACCTTGGTACCTTGGTTGATAAGAAATGTCAAATGATTGACACTTGACTGACTGAGGCTCTGCTGTATTGCCACTCTGCAGAGTACAGACTCTTCAGAGCCTGCATTTTGCAGTCATCGGCTTATGGAAAAGATGTGGGGAGGGGACTCTTTTTGTAATGGCTAGTGCTACTAGCTAGAATTCCTTAGGTACTCTATATGCCATAAATTCCAGATTGCCTATCTCTAAACCTTATTTCCTAAGGAAAACAGAGTAAACCATTTTAGCTCTGTGCTTATCTTCAGTCATCTTGCTGATGCCTCAATTTTTAAGATTACTGAAACACTGAATCTTCTCAGTGCCATGTCCTTTTTTTAAAATAGGTAATGTGACTTTTTTCCCCAAAAGGTACAAAGGTTGACCACTGAGTCTCCTTTCCATCTCCATCCCACAAAGCATGTGCTGTTACCAGTTTCTTGTTATCCTC
The DNA here is from genome assembly GCF_024542745.1 of Macaca thibetana thibetana. NCBI lineage: Eukaryota > Metazoa > Chordata > Mammalia > Primates > Cercopithecidae > Macaca > Macaca thibetana. The sequence goes on along the minus strand of NC_065581.1, from coordinate 42,717,711 downwards.
TTATTTGCATGTGTGTATATGTATGCTTGCATGTATATTCATGATATACACATTGTTCTGCCCCTTTGCTTTTTTCACATACTGTATTTTGAGTTGTACATAGAGCCCTGCCTCTTTTTTCCTTTTTAAAAAATAACTGGTGGTTTCCACTTATGGCTGATTTATAATTCATTTAACTTATTCCCTATTAAAGTGCATGAATGATAAATGATCTCTTTGTAGCTTCCAGTGTTCTCCTTCTGTATATATTTAACAAATACTCCTGTGTATTTGGCTCCTTTTCTTTGGATATTTGTCATCTTTTCTCTTGAAACCAAGTACTTAAAAGTTGTCTTTTTTTTTTTTTTTGAGATGGAGTCTCACTCTGTTGCCAGGCTCAAGTGCAGTGGTGTGATCTTGGCTCAAGTGATTCTTCTGCCTCAGCCTCCTGAGTAGCTGGGATGACAGGCGCACGCCACTATGCCCAGCTAATTTTTGTATTTTTAGTAGAGATGGAGTTTCACCATGTTGGCCAGGATGGTCTCGATTTCTTGAACTCGTGATCCGCCCACGTCAGCCTCCCAAAGTACTGGGATTACAGGCGTGAGCCACCGCGCCTAGCCTAAAAGTTGTCTTCATGCAAAATATGATGGGCCTCCTTCCTGACAGACATGCTTTGGTATGTTGCTGGAGAGGCACAGAACTAAATGGACTGCTGTCGTTTAAGCAGCAGGACATCAGGAAGACGGGTTCCCATTTCTTAGAACAACCACCGAAATAACCGACACCAGCATCTAATCTTGAGGATCCATTTGTATATTCCAGTCAGATTTATTTTGTATTCACAGAAATTGTTCCTTTTCTTCTCTGCAGGCAGTTCCTAATGTATATGTGTCTTCCATACAAATGACCATGTGTGGAAAGCCCTCTTCAGCCATGTGGAGAAAGTGGGAGGAGGGAGATTCCCAATTTCACTGCTTGAGCTGCAGCTGGGAAAGCAATTGTTGGTGTCTCAAGTTGCAACTTTGAAATAATTTTCTCAGAGAAAATACATTCGGTAGTTAACTGTTATAGTGATAGCACTAGTATTCTATTACTCTACTATACATACATTATGGATTCAATAGGCTTTTTAAACTAGACCAAGTGCTATTTTTCACATTGTTTCTATGATTGAAAACCAACCTGTTGGTTGGTGTTTGTGAATACTGTGTTGGATCTGTGTGGCCAGATTTTGCTTCATAAAACCAATGTCATGTAGACTGGGGGTAACCTTTATGTGACTGGGGTCAGAAAAACAAAAATACTATATTTCTAAAAATATAATTTTTGTTCTGTTGTTTGCTGAGACTACAGTGAGACTTATAAATGTATAGGATGAGCTTCTTTCCACCTGGATAATTGGAGTCCATGAGAAAGGAGCAGAATTGCTTAAAAATCAGGAGTGCAGTGGTGCGATCTCAGCTCATTGCAACCTCTGTCTCCCAGGCTCAAGCAATTGTCCTGCCTCAGCCTCCAGAGTAGCTGGGATTACAGGCGCACACCACCACACCCGGCTGATTTTTGTATTTTTTAGTAGAGACAAGGTTTCACCATGTTAGCCAGGCTGATGCTGAACTCCTGACCTCAAATGATCTACCCACCTTGGCCTCCCAAAGTACTGGGATTACAGGCCTGAGCTACCATGCCAGGCCTCGGACTTTTCTTTCCCAGTAAAGTGGAAGTTTCAGAAAGAGAGAACAACGTTTGGCTAAGCAAGGGCATTTCAACAGACTGACTAAAGTGGCTTCATGCCCCGCAAAGACAGAGCTAATCAGGAAATTTTGTAGACAAATTGTGGATAAAAATCTGGTGAGGTTACTGAAAGAAATTTGGTAGGGTGGTGGGGTTGGGGGCGGTGGCTGGGGGTTGCCTCCTGAGTCTAAAAGGCAGACTTGAGGCCCAGACAGAAAGGCTCATGCAGGCAATCTCTGTGACTAACGCTACTGAGAAAAACTGCACCACTCTGATTTGGTGTGGGGGATCAGGTGGGAGGTGTTTTTCAAAGGGTACATTTCAAAGTAAAACTAGAAATGATGGTAAAAATGAAGAGTATTTCATAACCTATCTAATTTGTGAACAGCTTGTATCCCAAGGTTTTCTCTCACTACTGATATATTGTTTGCTTTTCTTGTCTTTAAAGAAGACATTTATTTTTTATTTTTTTATTTTTTGAGATGGAGTCTCGCTCTGTCGCCCAGGCTGGAGTGCAGTGGCCGGATCTCAGCTCACTGCAAGCTCCGCCTCCCGGGTTTACGCCATTCTCCTGCCTCAGCCTCCCAAGTAGCTGGGACTACAGGCGCCCGCCACCTCGCCCGGCTAGTTTTTTTTTTTTTGTATTTTTTAGTAGAGACGGGGTTTCACTGGGTTAGCCAGGATGGTCTCGATCTGCTGACCTCGTGATCCGCCCGTCTCGGCCTCCCAAAGTGCTGGGATTACAGGCTTGAGCCACCGCGCCCGGCCAGAAGACATTTATTTATTTACTTATTTATTTGTTTTGAGACAGAGTCTTGCTCTCTTGCCCAGACTGGAGTGCAGTGGCACAATCACGGCTCACTGCAGCCTCAACCTCCTGGGCTCAATCAATCCTCCCACGTCAGTCTCCCAAGTAGCTGGGACTACAGGCACATGCCACTACGCCCAGATAATTTTTTGTAGTTTTTGTAGAGATGGGGTCTCACCACATCGTCCAGGCTGGTCTTGAACTCCTGGGCTCAAGCGATCTGCCCACCTCAGCTTCCCAAAGTGCTGTGATTACAGGTGTGAGCTACCATGCTGGCCTAAAAATATTTTTATGTTGTATTTCAAGCATACCCCAAAATAAAGAGAGTAGTAAAATGAATTCCATGTACCTATCTCATAACCTGTCTAATTTGTGAATAGCTTGTATCCCAAGGTTTTCTCTCACTACTGATATATTGTTTGCTTCAACCATTACAGACATTTTGACAATCTTGTTTTTTCTGTCCTATTATTTTTTTTTTCCTGGAGTACTTCAAAGCAAATTCCATATATCAATCATAATATTAATATTTCACCTACAAATATTTCAGAGGTATTTCTACCATACAAAGATTAAAAATGGAACCACAGCACCATTATCACATTAAACTAATAATTACTTGGTGTCACTTAATACTTAGTCCATGTTCAGTTTCTCTAGTTGTGGACTAAGGGCGGTGGTAGGGAGGGAAGCTGGAAGAAGGGGTTACAAAGCGGCACAAGGTAACTTTTAAGGGTGACTGATGTGTTTATTGTTTTAATTGCAGTGGTTTCACAAGTATATCATATGTTAAAACTTACCAGATTATAAACTTTAAATATGTGCAGCTCATTGTATGTCAATTATACCTCAATAAAACTTAAAAAAAGAAAAAAACTAATGGTGTAGCTAGATACAGACAGTATTTTAAAACATTTTTCCCCAGTTATCTCAAAAATATCTTTTTATGGTTGGTTTGTTCAAATCTGGACCTAAATAAGAACCACAGATTGCATTTGATTGCTGTGTCTATAGGTTTCTAATAATCTAGAGCAAATCCACTCCCACTTGCCTTTTTTTCATGCCATTTAAATGTTAAAGAAACCAGATGACTGACGGATCCTGTAGCGTTTGCTACATTTCGATTTGGTGATATGGCTAACTGCAGCCTATGACAGCATGTTCTTGGCTCCTAGGTTTCCTATAACCTGGTAGTTAGATCCAAAGGCTTCCTTGGACTCAGGCTCAGTTCTTTTAGCAAGAGTATTTTATAATAGGTGATGCTGCTATGAACCTTTCATGGCATTGTATCAGGGAGGTCTAGTTGCCCTAGTTTCAAGCAAAATTGATCAGTAGAGTTAGGTATTGTCAGCCTTATCCATCTATTATAACATTTCCTGTCAGTTTTCACCTAATACTTTAAGAAGCCACTGCCTACATCCCCTATTTTATTAGGAGTAAATTACTCATATCTGTGTATGTCTGAATAATGCTTGACAACTATATTGAGGTATAATTTTCATAGAATAAACCACACATATTTCAAGGGTACAATTCAAGAAAGTCTGACATATATACTTATATACACTTTGATATGTGTGTGTGTATATATGTGTATATATATATATATTTATGATTGCCTGTCTAGCTGCTGTAGAGAACATGGTATTAGGCATACTACAGGGACAAACCATGATTCCTTTGGTCAGCTTTTAGAAGGGTAAATCCTGATTCTCTCAGTGGCAGGGATAAAATTTTTCCATGTGGCAGTAGAGAACAGGGAGCCTTTAGTTCGGACCTTGTTTTATCACTAGCTTGTCGGGGAGATCATGCTAAAACAAAAGACTTCAAGTGGCTTTTTGGGTTTCCTCTTACAGGTTTTATTATGTAGATATCCTAAATACCTGCTTGCAGATATCCACATGCTGTTTGGGGGTTTATTATCCGAACCCAGCCTTGTTTCTGGCTCTTCTCCCCACTTTGATTTTCCTGTTCCATTTCAAAAGCACAAAATCTCAACAAGTATTTTAAAAAAGAGAAATCTTTTCATGCCTGTACAGACTTTTATCCCACTTTCCTTTAGGGAGACCTTAATACCAATGTGGTAATCCCAAGCAGAATGACACAGGAAGTAGTTTGCATTGTGCAAGTCTCATTGCACATGTGCTGCACTTAATGGAGCTGATCTCTGTGCCATTGGGTCACATATACAGTATGGCTAAAGACAGAGTATAATGCTTATCTTCAGTAAAAGGAAGAGTTAGCAAATGAGATCAGGGGTTCTATTGCACAGGATAATCCTTTCTTGGCTTAAGAAAAATTCTGGCCTGTGAGTGACATCTTTCTTCCATTGGTTGGAACATTCATGTGTTCGGATTCATAGGGAAGTTGGGTTAGCTGACCAAGGTGTGGACAGAGCTGATTCCCCAGGTTAGTAAGGGAACTGTTATTGAGCAGGGCCTGAGCAGTAGGACAAATTGGGGACAGGATACTGGGGTGGCTCAAAATGCATGCCATGCCTTTTTAACATCAGCTCTATGAATGGCCTCACCAAGTTGTAGCAAGTGGGCCCCTTTGATCTGGAGGCAGCACAAACTACTAAGCTCTGAAGCTTAATCCTTACCCAGCCAATCTGGTTCTCATCCACTTTTGGCTGCCCCGTCTCCTCTGCAGAGAGTCAACATTTCTAAGAGTGTGTGCATGTGTGTGCGTGTGTGTGTGTGTATACATGTGTTCTCCCAGTGTATTCAGAATCCTTGAATTTAAGGCCGGGCGCGGTGGCTCAAGCCTGTAATCCCAGCACTTTGGGAGGCCGAGACGGGCGGATCACGAGGTCAGGAGATCGAGACCATCCTGGCTAACACGGTGAAACCCCGTCTCTACTTAAAAAAAATACAAAAAACTAGCCGGGCGAGGTGGCGGGCGCCTGTAGTCCCAGCTACTCGGGAGGCAGAGGCAGGAGAATCATTGGAACCTGGGAGGCGAAGGTTGCTGTAAGCGAGATCGCGCCACTGTACTCCAGCCTGGCGACAGAGGAACACTCCGTCTCAAAAAAAAAAAGCATGTGTGGGAGCCAGGCATGATGGCATGTGCCTATAATCCCAGCTACTCGGGGAGCTAAGGCAGGAGGATCACTTGAGCCCAGGAGTTTGAGTCCAGCCTAGGCAGTATATTCTGTCTCTAAAATAATAATAATAGCCAGCTGCAGTGGCTAATGCCTGTAATCAAAACACTTTGGGAGGCCAAGATGGGCAGATCACTTCAGCTCAGGAATTTGAGATAAGCCTGGGCAACATGGCAAAACCCCATCTCCACCAAAAATACAAAAAATTAGCTAGGCACAGTGGTACACGCCTGTTTCCAGCTACTCGAGAGGATCACTTAAGCCCAGGAGGCAAAGGTTATGGTGAGCTGAGATCATGCCATCGCACTCCAGCCTGGGTGACTGAGTAAGACCCTGTCTCAATTTAAAAAATAATAATAATAAAGTGTGGAACTCTGTGTGAGTACACTAAAAATTATCAGGTTTTTACTTTACACGAGTGAATTTTATGGCATGTAAACTACCAATAATTTTTTTTAGTTTTTAAAAATTATCAAAATATATAATCCTGTATTGAAATGATGCTTGAAGTTTTAGGAAGTAGATAAAATTGAGAAGAGAGCTGAGGACAGAGCCTTAAGGAAACCCTAAACTTCAAGGAAGGGAGACATGAAAACAGAGATGTAATTACAGACACAGGAAGCAAGCCTGACAAGAACAGTTATCTAAAATTCAAGAGAGAATGTTTGTGCAGTGTTAAGTGTAGAAAAAATGTGGATGGGGACTGAGAAAAGGCTAATGCATTTAGCTATAAGGAAACTGCTAGTGACCTTTGAGAAAACAGTTTCTACAAAAAGGAGGTGTTAAGGAGTGAATTGTAAGGAGGATGAACCTGCACATTACTCTTGCCACAAGGAGAAAGAATATAGTGTCAAGGATGGTCTAGAGGCAGGACAAACTTTTGTCTGTCTGTCTGTGTATCTCCCTCTCTTTTTAGACAGAAGACACTTGAGAATATTTGTAGCAAGAGGAAGGAAGCAAACAAAAGAGAGCAGAGGATGAAGGTACGGAGGGTGTGGAACAAAGCATTTGTGCCATGTCAGGTGTTCTGCCTTTGTCATTTCCCTGCATGGCAGCAGGGATAGCCCCTTTCCATGGGCAAACCAGTATTGTATGCCAAATCCAGTTCCCTAGATGAACTCTACTCCTTTTTCATTGAAGAAAGCAGATCCTAATGCAAGTGAGCTATCATGCTGGCATAGGTTACATCTGCTGTAACCTATGATTAGACACTCATTCTTGAACATCATCACTTGATTACTGATGACAGATGAGTGATAGCACACCTCACAAGGGCTCTGGCACACCTAGCATGTCAGGACTCGTTGACTGTGGCCAAGAGCTGCTGCGTAAGTGGACATTCCAGCTCTTGGGTCAGAAAGCTAAGAACACATTTTGTCAGAGCTTCCGAACCCTTCTTAGAGAATTCAGCCTTTCCAGGGGGTCTCTGAGCTGCGCTATGACTTATAGTTTACCCCTCATCTACCCCCTCTTCAGAGACAATGGCACTGATGGGGAAAATGCAGCAGCCTGTGAGGACACTCTACCCATTCAGCAGTCTCTTCCCCCACCCACTGTCCCTTAGCAAAGGACTTCTGAACAGTTTCTCTAACCCTGCCCTTCTCAGTCTCTTTCCCCCTTTTTTGTTTTGATTTCTATCTTGATTTTTAAATCTTTTTCTTAATTATATTGATATTAGATTATGCTTTCCCATACTTCCTGGAAATGTTAGCAGAAAGTGAAATTCATTTTTAACATTTATTATTTGCAAATGTGTATTCGCTGTGTCTCTTTAAGCAGTCTATGCAGGTTTTGTGGTAGAGGTAATTCTAGGTACACTTAGTGAGTTAAAGGGTTAAAATACCCAGTGCTGTCGCATATGGCAGTGAGCAGAATCACAGATGTTGATGATACCACGTAATTAGTATTCTTTTATGTAAATGAAGGCTGTCAGCATGTTACCATAGTGTCTACTCTCTCTGAAGCTGGAATTTATGCCACTTGGTCTCACCAAACCAAGCAGGATTATTCAGCGGTCCTTAGTTAACAACTGAGGAGAAATCAATATGATGAGAGAGAGAGAAGAAATGGAATTTTCTCTAAAGTAGATTTACCCTTTTTTTTTCTCCCCCTATTTTGTTTTTGTTGATTCTCCTTCAACCCCCAGAAAATTTTATTTCTGGTGATGTAGTTACATAGTTAAGACCTGCTGAGAAATTTGCTATTTGAGAATAATGGAAATACTCCAATTAAAAGGCATCATATTTTCAAGCTATAGATTTTTTTGAAAGATTTAGAATCCTAATGTTGTCATCTCTCATATGGAGAATTTTTTAAAACATGATATAAATCTAGAATTTTTTCATCAGAACAAAAGGTAAATGTTGAAAAGATGTAATTATCTTTTCATTTAATACTTAGTGATATTTATCTACAGAATGCTTTTAAATACTATGATTCTTAGCTCCAGTTGATTCAGATTTTTAAAATAAAACTATGGTAATTAAAAAGGCAAAAGCTGATATTTTGTCAGGTTTACTTTCCTCATATGCAGATCAACCAAGGGTGTGCAGGACATTTATTTAAAGCTGCTGATCTATTTAAAACTTGCTGATGTAGAAGTATTCAGACACATCATGTTCTTCCCAATTACACTGTAAGTTTATCAGTTTGGGGTACTAGGTGCCTGTCACTCTGGATGATGTACATTTTAAGTGGAAATGTTAGAAGGATGGCCTTTGAGAATATGAAGGGAAACCTGTACACATCAGAAAAATATGAAATAGAATTCCTCTTTTTGCCAATGAGTGTTAGGCCCTATTCTGAAATAAAGTGGTCACAGTATGTGTGAGAGGTGAGTTAAACACATTTTCTTTCTTGACCTGAGTATACCTGATGTGGTATTCTCTTTATTCTCTATTTTGTTTATTGCTTAAGGTGGCTTTTATCTTTTGTGTCAGTCTTGGGAGATTTCCATTTCATGATCATACATGTTTTTCCTCTAGAGAAGCTGGTCTGCCTAGCTTAAATCAGTATGGTAAGGTGCAAAGTAGCCCTCTGTTTTCCTGAATGGATTTACTCTGCCCATATGGCAGGTTAGTGAGTTGCCACGACAGATATGTAATGGGAAAAGGGCTGTGCAGGAGAGGATGTGCGTGATCAGCAGATTTATAGATCAGAAAATGAAATCAGAAGAAAGAATTTCCAGAGTGCCCTTTTCATTTGACAGCTCTCCATGGAGAGGATGTGGAATGGTTTTTTAGTGTTCTTCTCTTTTGGCTTTTGGTTGTTCCCGCATATTTTTTTTAGCAGAGGAGTTGATTTTGCAAGGCATCAGTGTTCTGGGTGTGGTTTTGCTATATTCCTATTTACAGAAATAATTCTCTCCTTGTAGGATTTGAAGCTCTGCTGTATTTCATATGATAAGATCTTGGTAGTAATTAAATTCCTGAAGACACATCAAGGCTAAAATGGGGATTTGCCAGGCATCAGGTTTTGAGTTATAAGAGGAGGCTATTCAGAGGTGATTTAGCTAGTACCAAATCTTTCAATGGAAACAAAAAGAAAAGCAGAGCAAGCTAAAGATAGTGTCCTGGTGTGTTTAAGTCTGTGCTGTCTTAATATAATACTGTAATCACTAGCTACATGTGACTTTAAATTAAAATTAATTAAAAGTGCAGTCCTTCAGTCTCACTAGCACATTTCAAGTGCTCAGTAGTCACATGTGACTAGTTACTACAGTACTGGACAGCACTGTAATATATTCAGATAGAGAATATTATCAATAATAATTTGTAATAATGAATTCTCTGTATATATTCTCTATATTCTCAATATATCAATGATATATATTGATTGATGATACATAGAGAATATAGAGAATATATACAGATAGAAAATATTGATATCCCTCTCATTGATATATAGAGAATATATCATTGCAGAAAGTTCTGTTGGACAGTATTAGTCTAAGTGGAAGAATTTGAGAAATAAAATTATTTCTTTGATTTCTATGAAGAGTCTTTAATCCCTATACAATTTACTGGATTAATGTACTAAGGTTTTAATGTGCAAAAAAATCATCTGGCTGGGTGCAGTGGCTCATGCCTGTCATCCCAGCACTTTGGGAGGCCGAGGTGGGTGGATGACCTGAGGTTGGGAGTTCAAGACCAGCCTGACCAACATGGGGAAACCCTGTCCCTATAAATACAAAATTAGCCGGGTGTGGTGGTGCATGCCTATAATCCCAGCTACTTGTGAGGCTGAGGCAGGAGAATCGCTTGAACCCGGGAGGCGGAGGTTGTGATGAGCCTAGATTGCACCACCATTGAACTCCAGCCTGGGCAACAAGAGCAAAACTCCATCTGAAAAAAAAAAAAAAGAAAAGAATCATTGAGATTTTAGAAGCCTCTCCAGATTCAGATTCACAAGGACTGGAGTAGTAGCCAGGAAATCTGTATATATAACAAGTAGCCTGGGGAATTCGGATGTTGGTAGGTAGTTCAGGGACTACATTTTGAAAGAATATTGAATTAGTGAGAAACTTGGGAATTGCCTACATCTTGATATTTTTCCCTCTCCTTTATTCCTTCATTACTTTCTTTTGTGTCCCAGGAATTAGTTGTAAGCATCAATGTGTACCCAATTTGCATCCTCAGTTGGTATTGAGTAGCAAAAAGAAAATTCATTTATTTACTATTCCATCTTTTAATGTATGTGTGTTTTGATTTGGCTGTGCACTAAGAAAAGTCAACAAAAATGGTTATTTCAGTACTATTCCAGACTGTGTGAGAGGGTAATTCTGACAGAATACTTTTGACTACTAACAGTTGAGCACGCACAAGTCTTGGCATTATAAGGGAGTAAAAACAGAAATATACATAATCTCCCCTCTGAAGATTACAGTATTTCCCCCTTATCCTTAGGGGATATGTTTCAAGACCCCCACTGGATGCTTGAAACCACAGATAGTACTGAACACTATATATACTGTGTTTTTTTCCTATACATACATACCTATCATAAAGTTTCGTTTATAAATAAGGCACAGTAGTAGATTAACAATAACATAATACAGTAGAACAATTACAATAATATACTGTGATAAAAATTATGTGAATGTAGTCTCTCAGAGTATCTTAGTGTACTGTACCACAGGTGACTGAAACCTCAGTAAGTGAAACCATGTACAAGGGGAGACTACTGTATTTCTTGTTAGAAAGTGGGTAAACATCCAGAAAAATGACTTAAAGGGTGCTTAGCGGTAAGAAAATCATGATCTGTCTTGATTGAGGGTAGTCCAGGTCGCTTCCCTTTGTATGATTTGAGGGTTTCTTATATAAAGACATGCCTCTGCCATCTGGAACAGGCAATAAAAATGGTTAGAATCTCTAATTTGGTCCTGCAGTATATTTATTTATTTGTGGATTTCGGCACACATAAATAGGACTAGGCCAAAAACGGCATCTGGAAAATTAAAGGGGCTACTCACAGTACATTGGATTTAGAACTTCTCTGGGTTGACCTCATAATCATGAAACTGCATTTGCTCACAGAAATGAAAAGTAGAGAATAAATGGAGGTGAAAAAAATTCACCTTGAGAGAGGAATTACCGGCCGGGCACGGTGGCTCATGCCTGTAATCCCAGCACTTTGGGAGGCCGAGGCAGGTGGATCACCTGAGGTCAGGAGTTCAAGACCAGCCTGACCAACATAGTGAAACCCTGTCTCTACTAAAAATACAAAAATTAGCTGGGTGTGGTGGCACTTGCCTGTAATCCCAGCTACTAGGGAGGCTGAGGCAGGAGGATTGCTTGAACCTGGGAGGTGGAGGTTGCAGTGAGCCGAGATCGTGCCACTGCACTCCAGCCTGGGTAACAGAGCAAGACTCTATCTCAAAAAAAAAAAAAAAAAGAGAGAGAGAGGAACTCCCTTTAGGGAATTGAATTATTTCTTTCTTATTTATTTATTTATTTATTATTTTTTGGAGACAAAGTCTCGCTCTTGTCCCCCAGGCTGGAGTGCAATGGCGCAATCTCGGCTCATTGCAACTTCCACCTCCGGGTTCAAGCAATTCTGCTGCTGCAGCCTCCCCAGTAGCTGGGATTACAGGCACCTGCCACCACACCCAGCTAATTTTTTGTGTTTTTTTAGTAGAGATGGGGTTTCACCATGTTGGCTATGCTGGTCTTGAACTCCCGACCTCAGGTGATCTGCCTGCCTTGGTCTCCCAAAGTGTTGGGATTACAGGTGTGAGCCACTGCACCAGGCCTATTTTATTATTTTCTTTATGTTTTTATTTTTATTTATTTTTTTATTTTTTGAGACGGAGTCTTGCTCTGTCACCAGGCTGGAGTGCAGTGGCCCAATCTCGGCTCACTGCAAGTTCCACCCTCCGGGTTCATGCCATCCTCCTGCCTCAGCCTCCTGAGTAGGTGGGACTACAGGCGCCTGCCACCACGCCCGGCTAATTTTTTGTATTTTTAGTAGAGCTGGGGTTTCACCACGTTAGCCAGGATTGTCTCGATCTCCTGACCTTGTGATCCGCCTGCCTCGGCCTCCCAAAGTGCTGGGATTACAGGTGTGCGCCCCCGCACCCGGCCTATTTTATTATTTTCTTTTTGAGACTGATTCTCGCTCTGTCCCCCAGGCTGAAATGCAATGGCGTGATCTTGGCTCACTGCACCCTCCACCTCCCAGGTTCTATCGATTCTCCTGCCTCAGCCTCCTGAGTAGCTGGGATTACAGGTGCCTGCCACCACGTCTGGCTAATTTTTGTATTTTTTTTAGTAGCGATGGGGTTTCACCACGTAGGTCAGGCTGGTCTCGAGCTCCTGACCTCAGGTGATCCACCCACCTCGGCCTCCCAAAGTGTTGGGATTACAGGTGTGAGCCACCACGCCTGGCCTTTTTTTTTTTTTTTTAAAGGGACTAAGCCAGGTGTGGTGGCTCACACCTATAATCCCAACACTTTGGGAGGCCAAGGCAGGAGGATCACTGTGCCCAGAAGTTTAAGACCAGTCTGGGCAACACAGTGAGACCCCCATTTCTACAAAAAATAAACAAAATTAGCTGGGCATAGTGGCATGCACCTATGATCTCATCTACTCTAGAGGCTGAGGTGGGAGGATCACTTGAGCCCAGGAGGTGGAGGCTGCAGTGAGCCAAGATCACACCACTGCACTCCAGGCTGGGTGACAGAGTGAGACCCTGTCTCAAAATATATAAATATACAAGTAGATAGATAGATAGATAGAGATAGATAGATAGATAGATAGATAGATAGATAGATAAGATAGATAAGATAGATAGAGACAGGTCTATGTTGGCCAGGCTGGTCTTGAACTCCTGACCTCAAGCAATCCTTCCACCTCGGCCTCCCAAAGTGTGCAAGCCACGGTGCCCAGCCTAGGGAATTTTAAGTTCTGGTATTGAGGGGAAAACGCCTTTCAAAGTTCCAAAGATACAAAAAATTTTCTTTTAAAATAGTTGTATAGCAGCCTGGCGCGGTGGCTCACGCCTGTAATCTCAGCACTTTGGGAGGCTGAGGCAGGCGGATCACGAGGTCAAGAGATTGAGATCATCCTGGCCAACATGGTGAAACCCCATCTCTACTAAAAATACAAAAAAATTAGCTGGGCATGGTGGCGCGCACCTGTAGTCCCAGCTACTCGGGAAGCTGAGGCAGGAGAATCTCTTGAACCCGGCAGGTGGAGGTTGCAGTGAGCTGAGATCACGCCACTGCACTCCAGCCTGGTGACAGAGCAAGACTCCATCTCTAAATAAATAAATAAATAAATAAATAAATAAATAGTTGTTTAGCTTCTTTCCCTTGCAGAAATTGCCCATAAGGCTTCTCTGATGAACAATATTGAAGAAGTATTATGGGAAGGAAAAAAAGAAAACATGCTTAGGATGTTACTACTGTTTTAAAAAACATTTTCATATATATCAGCTGGAAGATTTGTTGCTTTTTTTTCTTTTGTTTCGGTAGTTTGGTTAAATATTATAATACCAGTAGCCACTTCACCTCTTGTACTAAGTCATATTTGTCCAATTCTTTACTTACCTATCCTTTCAGTAAAGAAGGTAAAAGTTTTCCCACCCTTACTGCAAGATGCAGATGTTCTTTTCAAAAAGACAGATGTTGGCTGGGTGCAGTGGCTTACACCTGTAATCCCAGCACTTTTGGAGGCTGAGATGGGAGGATCACTTGAGGTCAGCTCAAGACCAGCTTGTGCAACATAGTGAGATGTGTCTCTAAAAAAACAGGCCAGGCGCAGTGGCTCATGCCTGTATTCCCAGCACTTTGAGAGGCCAATGCGAGCAGATCACTTGAAGTCAGTAGTTCGTTCAAGACCATCCTGGCCAACATGGTTAAACCTCGTCTCTACTAAAAATACAAAAAATTGGCCGGGTGTGGTGGCATGCGCCTGTAACCCCAGCTTCCTGGGAGGCTGAGGCAGGAGAATCGCTTGAACCAGGGAGATGGAAGTTGCAGTGAGCTGAGATTGCGCCACTGCACTCCAACCTAGGCAACAGAACGAGGTTCGACCTCAAAAAAAAAAAATGCATAAAAAATAAAAAACATTAAAAAACACATATATGGCCGTCGCGGTGGCTCATGCCTGTACTCCCAGCACTTTGGAAGGCCGAGGTGGGCGGATCACCTGAGGTCAGGAGTTCAAGACCAACCTGGCCAACATATTGAAACCCCATCTCTACTAAAAATACAAAAATTAGCCGGGTGTGGTGGGGCAGCATCAGTAATCCCAGATACTCGGGAGGCTGAGGCAAGAGAATCGCTTGAGCCCGGGAGGCAGAGGTTGCAGTGAGCTGAGATCCAGCCACTGCACTCCAGCCTGGGCAACAGAGTGACTCCGTCTCAAAACAAAAAAACCACATATACAATGTTCCTTTGTCATGTCTCATAAAAATTATACTTTATACTGGTGAGGACTTTCTTTTTCTTATTTTTATCTTATATCCTGTTATCTCTGCTTGAAAAATATTGCAATCGACCTAAAATTGACATTTTTATTTGAGGCTCTTCATCTCTCCCACTGGTATGTGAAACACCATAAAGTTTCAAATTTGTGCTAACCCTTCCGTAAGATTCTTCCTTTTTAAGTAATTTAACTGTCCTGTAATTCTCTGCTTTTATACCAAATGTGCCTTTTTTTAACTTTCAAAGGAACCAATTTGGAATTGAAAATGAATGAATCTAGAGTTGAAATACCCATTGCAAGTCTTTTCTTTTTTTTTAGGAAAACATTTTTCTAAAAGAGTTTTCTTTTTCTTTTTGGGGGACTGTCGTGACAGGCTGAGAGAGTGGCGACTTCTATAAGACATGGATAGATGCAAACATGTAGGGCGGTTACGGCTCGCCCAGGACCACTCCATCCTGAACCCTCAGAAGTGGTGCTGCTTAGAGTGCGCCACCACCGAGTCGGTGTGGGCCTGCCTCAAGTGCTCCCACGTGGCCTGCGGCCGCTACATTGAGGACCACGCCCTGAAACACTTTGAAGAGACTGGACACCCGCTAGCCATGGAAGTCCGGGATCTCTACGTGTTCTGTTACCTGTGCAAGGACTACGTGCTCAATGATAACCCAGAGGGCGACCTGAAGCTGCTAAGAAGCTCCCTCCTGGCGGTCCGGGGCCAGAAGCAGGACACGCTGGTGAGACGCGGGCGGACGCTGCGGTCCACGGCTTCGGGTGAGGATGTGGTCCCGCCGCAGCGCGCTCCTCAGGGACAGCCGCAGATGCTCACCGCTCTGTGGTACCGGCGCCAGCGCCTGCTGGCCAGGACGCTGCGGCTGTGGTTCGAGAAGAGCTCCCGGGGCCAGGCGAAGCTGGAGCAGCGGCGGCAGGAGGAGGCGCTGGAGCGCAAGAAGGAGGAAGCGCGGAGGCGGCGGCGCGAGGTGAAACGGCGGCTGCTGGAGGAGCTGGCCAGCGCCCCTCCGCGTAAGAGTGCACGGCTGCTCCTGCACACGCCTAGCGACGCGGGCCCGGCCGCCTCGCGCCCCACCACCCTCCCTACCTCACGCAGAGCGCCCGCCGCCACGCTCAAGCTGCGTCGCCAGCCTGCCGTGGCCCCGGGCGTCACAGGCCTGCGCAACCTGGGCAACACCTGCTACATGAACTCCATCCTCCAGGTGCTCAGCCACCTCCAGAAGTTCCGAGAATGTTTCCTCAACCTTGACCCTTCCAAAACGGAACATCTGTTTCCCAAAGCCACCAACGGGAAGACTCAGCTTTCTGGCAAGCCAACCAACAGCTCAGCCACAGAGCTGTCCTTGAGGAGTGACAGGGCCGAGGCATGCGAGCGGGAGGGCTTCTGCTGGAACGGCGGGGCCTCCATTAGTCGGAGCCTGGAGCTCATCCAGAACAAGGAGCCAAGCTCGAAGCACATTTCCCTCTGCCGTGAACTGCACACCCTCTTCCGAGTCATGTGGTCCGGGAAGTGGGCCCTAGTGTCGCCCTTCGCCATGCTCCACTCAGTGTGGAGCCTAATCCCTGCCTTCCGCGGCTACGACCAACAGGACGCGCAGGAATTTCTCTGTGAGCTGCTGCACAAGGTGCAGCAGGAACTCGAGTCTGAGGGCACCACACGCCGGATCCTCATCCCTTTCTCCCAGAGGAAGCTCACCAAACAGGTGTTAAAGGTGGTGAATACCATATTTCATGGGCAGCTGCTCAGTCAGGTATGTGTGTGCCTACCATGACAATGAGAGGCTTGTATGTTAGTTTGGGCTTCCTGTGAGTGCCTTCCCCTGGTTATTGGGCTAATAAGAGTAGCCAACATTTGCTGTGATTATGCATTTTTGAGGGTGGCCATTGTACCTTTTATTCTACTGTACATTATGATGGCCTTTTGGGGAAACTTGCCTAGTGTCTTTCCGGCCAGATTTTTAGTTTAACTTGCCACATTGCTTAATTTTCAGTGAATATCTTTAACTGTTATTGAAGATATGGGTAATATAATATTCTCATTGTTATAATTAAGTACTCATTGTTGGTGTGCCATCCTTTGATCAATTTTAGGGAACAGATTTTGCCTGTAACTCTGGTTCCATAATAGTTTGAAAGAGCTGTCTCCCTTCTTTACATACAAGGAAGGAAGACAGCTAGGAGCATGCTAAAGACCAATGCAAGCCTCCTTCCTGTTCCCCATTACATTTCCTGGATCTTTAGCCATGTAACCTAAGCAAAGATTCTGAGATAACGCCTTATGAGAATATGCAGAAAGAGTATTCTTATAGTTTGAAAAAAAAAAAAAAAAAAAAGACGGGCGCGGTGGCTCACGCCTGTAATCCCAGCACTTCAGGAGGCCAAGGGGGGTGGATCACCTGAGGTCAGGAGTTAGAGACCAGCCTGGCCAACATGGTGAAACCCCGTCTCTACTAAAAATACAAAATTAGCCGGGCGTGGTGGTGCATGCCTGTAATCCCGGCCACTTGGGAGGCTGAGGCAGGAGAATTGCTTGAACCCAGGAGGCGGAGGTTGCAGTGAGCCGAGATCGCGCCATTGCACTCCAGCCTGGGTGATAGATGGAGACTTTGTCTCAAAAAAAAAAAAAAAACCAAAAAACAAAAAACGTGTTGGGGGGCGGATTGGTGGGCAACTTAAGAGATTCAGGTAAAACCTCTACACTGTGCTTGTGTCTTGGTTTTTAGGGTTTTGAAAGAATGATGAATGGTATGGAAAGGGAAAATTTAATTAGGTTTTTGTTTTTGAGCATGTAAAAGGGGAGTATTTATTAGCACTTCTTCTGTCTCCCCTCCCCTTAGGAAGGTGCACCTGGGAAGGTTATAGTGGGAATGGAGGTCTAATCACAGCATTTTGAGGCTGTGCAGACAGAGGGGTTCAGTGTAGGGCTTCTGCAAGTAACAAAGGCAAAAAGAGAGGTGTGCTGGGCTCTATGGAAGGTCTAAAGTCAAGAGGAGGAATTACAGAGTGAGGGAAGTAGGCAGGGACCTGCAGATTCTCTGTATCAGACTGATCCCTTGAGAGACTGCATAATAACTTGCAGTCTGTGCTACTGTACTGTTGAATGTTAGAGCATATTTTGGGAGAGGAGAAAGGCGGGTTGGTATAGTCTCTATGCAGTATGGTTTTTAAATTCCAGCTAGCATCCCATAGTTAGAAATGTACATCAGAAGTAATATACTCTAATTCTTTTAAAGTTATGTTTATTATTTTAATATTACTATTTTTTGAAAATTATACACTTAGTTTTGATAAAGTGTGTCTTTTATGAAGCAAGTAAAACTGTACGCAGGAAGCATGGAAGTTACATAATCTGTAAATCAATCTTTTCATTCTAGGTCACATGTATATCATGCAATTACAAATCTAATACCATTGAGCCCTTTTGGGACCTATCCCTGGAATTCCCTGAACGCTATCACTGCATAGAAAAGGGGTTTGTCCCTTTGAATCAGACAGAGTGCTTGCTCACTGAGATGCTGGCCAAGTTCACAGAGACAGAGGCCCTGGAAGGAAGAATCTACGCTTGTGACCAGTGTAACAGTGAGTGCTGTGTGGAGGAGGGGGCGTAGTGGGGAAGTATAACTGGAATATCAGTTTAACGTGCTGCTTTGTCCTCTTTAGTCAAAAGTAACACTAATGATATTGAATGGTTCTAAAGCATCTTTTAAAGATCTCTTCCTCCCATTTTTCTAAAAATCAAAAAACATGGACTTGTTTTAATTATGTATTAAAAAACAAAACAAGGCTGGGCGTGGTGGCTCGTGTCTGTAATCCCAGAACTTTGGGAGGCTGAGGCAGGCGGATCACTTGAGGTCAGGAGTTTGAGACCAGCCTGACCAACATGGTGAAACCCCGTCTCTACTAAAAATACAAAAATTAGCTGGGCGTGGTGGCAGGTGCCTGTAATCCCAGCTACTCGGGAAGCTGAGGCAGGAGAATCGGTTGAACCCAGGAAGTGGAGGCTGCAGTGAGCCGAGATCACGCCATTGCACTCTAGCCTGGGCAACAGAGTGAGACTCTGTTTCAAAAAACAACAACAACAATAACAAAAAATGAAACAAAGACCTAGGAGTTGATTGACCTCCTGATTGACATTAGTTGTCATCTTGGAAGGGATTTTAAAGTGTGGCTCCTGAAATGGGGACTCTGGAATGTTAGTACTTAGCTTATTAGTGCTATGGGGCTGCTGCGTAAATTAATGAATGTAGAGTCCAACAGTTCTTACTTAATCTAAACCCAGATGGAATAGCCTTTCTGAGGGATGCGATATCAGAAAAGCATGCTTTTGTAATGAACTGGCAGACTTAATGTCTGTCAAAAGTGATGCTAAAGATTGGTACAGTGGAACCAAGAAAGTAAGTCTTAAGGTACATTGCTCAGTGGCAGCTTCATGAAATATTTTCTGCATTTTTTTTATTCTTCACATGCCTGAAAAGTTCACATTTCAGAGAGGGTCATAAGGAAGTATTTCTGTGTTGTCTGTAATTTTAAAATGGAACTCTTTACATATGGTTACAGAGGCGTGTTATACAGGGCCCTTCCGTCTTGCCACACTAACACTTAATGCTTCTGCTAACCCAGTATGGACAGACGAAATGCAGAGCAAATATGTGGATGCTTATGTTTGAGGGTTGTGGCATATATAGATTTGGAAACTAAAAGTATAAAGTTAATGGATTGTACAGAGACCTAGAAATCCATTTTCAGTCACATAATAGTTTAGATTACCAGTTTTGAAGAAAAAAAAAAATGTTAGGCCCGGCGCAGTGGCTTATGCCTGTAATCCCAGCACTTTGGGAGGCCCTAAGGTGGGCGCCATTGCACTCCAGCCTGGGCGACAGAGCCAGATGCTATCTCAAAAAAAAAAAAAAAAAAAAGCTAAATTGTGGGAAACCTGTTCCACTCTTTGAAGAATCAGAACAAAAATCAAAAGTCAGGCTTGAGGCCAGGTGCAGTGGCTCATACCTGTAATCCCAACACTTTGGGAGGCCAAGGCAGGAGGATTGCCTGAAGCCAGGAGTTTGAGACCAGCCTGGGTAGCACAGCAAGACCTCTTTTAGGAAAAAAAGAAAAAAAAAAAAAACCCACAAAGTTATGCTCGATATCATTTTGCCATTTCAAAAGAAAATTTGAAATTTTATACCTGGCTAACTGTAGACTCACCTATCCTGTTCCATTTTGAGATACAGAGTCAGGTGAATCAAATTGTTTCATTAGAGTAATATTAAAAAAAAACAAAAAACAAAAAAACCCAGTGATTCCTGAAGCCTTTTACTTGTAATGAACAAAAGAATATTAACAGCTTTAACTCCATCATTTTTGGATATGATAGATTAGGCAAGAAATAACTCTGGTTTATCTTTACAAGAAAGGATTGTTCTTTGGTTGTCAGATGTGCCAATTTATCAGGATTTCTCTAGGCAAGTGCAAATAATGCCAGAGAAGGAAACCTATGGTGAGGAGATGAGATGCATTGATCTGTTGCCTGTGAAGTTTCAAAACAGTCAGTCTTCTACCTGTCTTCCTGGACAGCTTAATGAAATGGAGACAGAACTGATCAATCTCAATTGAATCAGTAATTTATTTTTCTTTGTGAATTTCATTTTAGGGAAACAAAGCCTGACTCTATATTGTCTTCATCTTAGCTCACATACTCCCTCTGCTGAGGGTGGTAGTCACTGCCAGGGTTCCTAGCCAGAGCTGCAGTAATTTTCAAAAAAATGGTGAATAGGAATATAAAATAAGGCCAAGCCCCTCTTTGAATTCCATTTCTGTTCATGCCAGCACATATTGTGACTACACACCCTGGTAAAAGCTTCTCCTATGGCACAACTCATTCTGATGCAGTCTATTATGAGAAGCTACACCTCCACATCCTATTGTCACAGAAAGCTCTGTGATACATCATCTGGCTGTGATTTGCTACCTTTCATGAGTAGTACAGACAGGACTGGGAATCAGATGCCCAGCTCTTCAGACACTGAGCCCATGATATCAACAGCTCAAGACAATTAGCAGAGACTGCCGTAGAACACTAATTTTCTACTCTCATCCATTTACCAGTTTAATATAACAAAACAGCCATCAGTAAATGGTTACAGGAAAGGCTTCTGATAGAAACTAAGATAACTCTGTTTCCATTGTTTATTTGCTGAAATTTAGAAATGCATTTCCTAAAGGCTGGGCACAGTGGGCTCACACCCACAATCCCAACACTTTGGGAGGCCAAGGTGGGAGGACTGCTTGAGGCCAGCAGTTCAAGAAATGCATTTCCCCCACATTTAGAAACAAAATTAGAGACTGATCACTAGTTCTGCTTTGGAGTAGATGAATTTAGCTACCTGTCAGCTTTGTCCTTGTATGTCCAGCAATGTGCTTTTATCTAGGAAATATGTTTCAAAAACTAGGCACAGCATAAAAATATAGAACCAACAGTTTATTTTCTAAATGTTTGAATATGCCATAAGCAAATCATGCTAAAGAAAAATGTGTTTAAATACTCTATCATTTAGTAATCTTATCCTTTTTTTCCTAAGCCTGAAATATATGCATTATTCCCTATTTTACTGGTGAGGAAACGGAGGTTCAGAGTTTTGAGTAACTTATCCATTAGCACACAACTAGTTGTGAGCAGGAAGTAGAATTAGGCTTACCTAGTGCAAACAAAAAGCTTCTTAAAATCATATTGTGGGGTATCATAATTGAAGTTATAAGCCATTGTAAAGACATGGAGCCTTAACATATGCTTCTACTCTGTGTGCTTGCTGTTGCACGTTCCATTATATTCCATTATACGCAAAGTTCCTGATGGCAAAAATTGGAAAGATTTGAGTTGCTTGTAACAGTCGACCCAAATAACAGTGACTTAAAATGAGAGGTATTATTTTTCTGTTACATAAAACAAGTCTGAAGGACATTCAGGGCCAGCATGGTGGCTGCATGGTCATCAGTGACCCAAGCTATTTCTGTCTTTCTGTTTTACTATCCTGTTGCAAGACTTCTGTCTTCAAAGTTACCTTTTGGTCCAGGAGGAATTCCAGTAGTTTCAGATAGTGGGAAGGCCAAAGGGATGCACCTTACAAGTGAGTCAGCCTTGTATAAGCAGAGTCCCATACAGTCATTCCTTTCATCTTAGCCAGAACTTCCATGGCCACACCATGCAGGCTTGTGAAGCCGGGAAATGCAGTCATAAAGGGGGTCACATTGCACTCCCCAAAAAATTGAGGTTCAGGTACTTAGAAATATGGAGAATGCATATTGAATGGCAAGTCACTGTCTCTGCCATAGCTAGAAAAAACTCTTCACAACCTATGTCTTATACCTTCCCAAACCACATAGGCAAACGACGAAAATCCAATCCCAAACCCCTTGTTCTGAGTGAAGCTAGAAAGCAGTTAATGATCTACAGACTACCTCAGGTTCTCCGGCTGCACCTTAAAAGATTCAGGTGAGCTTGCTGTGGGAGTCCTAGCTGGGTGAGAGCTGTGGGAATAGCTGCTCCAAAGGCTTTGGTGAGGGCAAATGTCTTCTATGGTGTTGGGAGGGGAAGCCTGTTCACTTGAGACCTTGTGTTTTCCATGGAGATTAAATCATTCACATCCACTAAGGCAAATTAATGTGGGAGCCCAGCAGGACTGGGCTTTTGCTGTCATGCGCCTGTGTAATTAATTATCCAGCCTGCACTGGGTATCTGTGCTTAAAGATTTTCTAGCCTGGCTTGGACTTATGTAGAGGTTCATCTTCAGGATGAAATATAAAATAATCTGGAAAAGAAGGGCAGGCAGGAAACTACAAAAAGACTGTTGCTTGAATTGCTTGTTTAGGGATCTCTAGGTTTAGAGTACTTCATGGAACATTCACAGCAAATAAATGGGCCAGGCGCAGTGGCTCATGACTGTAACCCTAGCACTTTGGGACGCCAAGGTAGGCAGACTGCTTGAGCTCAGGAGTTCGAGACCAGCCTGGGCAACATGGTAAAACCTTGTCTCTACAAAAAATACAAAAATTAGCCAGGCGTGGTGGTGTGCACCTATAGTCCCACCTACTTGGGAGGCTGAGGTGGGAGGATCACCTGAGCCTGGGAAGGTTGAGGCTGCAGTGAGCCTTTATTGATCACACCACTGCACTGCAGTCTGGGCAACAGAGTGAGACCCTGTCTGAAAATAAATAAATAAATAAATAAATAAATGTGAACATTGATTACCACCATTTTATTGATGGGAAGACCAAAACCAGAAGGTTTAATTTTCTCAGTTCCCTGTTTTATTAATACCTACCTCTACCTACAATTGTATATGCCGGTTTTTACTAGTAACAAGCTTATATCCATGTTCTAGGTGGTCTGGCCGTAACCATCGAGAGAAGATTGGGGTCCATGTCGTCTTTGACCAGGTATTAACCATGGAACCTTACTGCTGCAGGGACATGCTCTCCTCTCTTGACAAAGAGACCTTTGCCTATGATCTCTCCGCAGTGGTCATGCATCACGGGAAAGGGTTTGGCTCAGGACACTACACAGCCTATTGCTACAACACAGAGGGAGGTGCGTGCGCTTTACTCTGTGGGGTGGGGGACACGGAAAGGGGTTATTTGTCCACATTTTATTGTTTTCCTTTTATTTCCATCCCATGGATTACCTAGAGGGAAATTACATACATGAAAATCCAATGGCAAGAATTGTGAAAGTTGGGTCAGGCGCCGTGGCTCACACATGTAATCCCAGCACTTTGGGAGGCTGAGGTGGGTGGATCACCTGGGGTCAGGAGTTTGAGACCAGCCTGGCCAACATGGTTAAACCCTGTCTCTATTAAAACAGTACAAAAATTAGCCGGGAGTGGTGGCGGGCACTGGTAATCCCAGGTACTCAGGAGGCTGAGGCAGGAGAATCGCTTGAACCTGGGAGGCAGAGGTTGCAGTGAGCCAAGATTATGCCACTGCACTTCAGCCTGGGTGACAGAGCAAGACTCTTATCTCAAAAAGAAAAAAAGAATTATGAAAGTTGGATTCAAATTTTGGGTATATTACTAAGTAACAACGTATGGTTGTTCTAAGAATTAAAAGGAACTGACATGTAAAAGTGCTTAGAACAGGACCTAGGCCCTGTGCAATGGCTCACGCCTGTAATTCCAACACTTTGGGAGGCAGAGGCGGGAGGATTGCTTGAGGCCAAGGGTTCAAGACTAGCCTGGGCAACATAGTAAAAACTTACCCAGGCGTAATGGTGTGCACCTGTGGTCCTAGCTACTTGGGAGGCTGAGGTGGGAGAATTGCTCGAGCCCAGGAGTTTGAAGTTGCAATGAGCTGTGATTTCACCACTGCATTCTAGCCTGGGCAAGAGAGTGAGATCCTGACTCAAATAAATAAATAAAAAGAGCAGTTGCCTAGCACATAGTGCTTATTCAGTCACTGTTTGAGGATATTGTAGTATTATCAAAAATATTGGTTATTGATAATATTACTATTGTTGTGGTAATGCTACTTCTGCACACCCCAGTTTCCTTCTTGGTTATGCAGAAACAGTAGAACCTGTGTAACCTCAAGGAGATACTGTATAAATCTCACTAGCCGCAGCTTATAAAGCTGAGAACATTTACTGAGCACTTACTATGTTCTTACTACTTCCCCCGCCATGGGAAGTGTGGGGATGCAAGGGCCCCTCCAAAGGTGCTTTAGGTCCTCATCCTCCAGAGTGGAGTCTTCCAGCTACTGCACTGACTGATGGGCTGCAGATGTGTTTTCAGCTGTTCACTGTTCTTGAACTGCACAGCCCTTGGGGCAGCCAGAGCCTGTGAATAAATACTTTTGTTCCTTCTAAATTTTCCTTTATCACTCCCCTCTATTTCCATTTCTCCTCTCCTCCTCCCCTTCCTCCTCATCTTCCTCCTCATCTCCCCATTGCTTAGCCTGCAGTATTGCAGCTATCTTTCTAGAAGGCTCTAGTGGACAATAAAAAAGCCTGAAGAAAACAAAGATAAAAATTGCAGTCAGTCGGCCAGGCGTGGTGACTCATGCCTGTAATCCCAGCACTTTGGGAGGCCGAGGTGGGCGGATCACGAGGTCAGGAAATCGAGACCATCTTGACTAACATGGTGAAACCCGTCTCTACTAAAAATACAAAAAATTAGCCAGGTGTGGTGGTGGGCGCCTGTAGTCCCAGCTACTCGGTAGGCTGAGGCAGGAGAATGGCGTGAACCCGGGAGGTGGAGCTTGCAGTGAGCCGAGATCCCGCCACTGCACTCCAGCCTGGGCGACAGAGCAAGACTCCATCTCAAAAAAAAAAAAAAAAAAAAAAATTGCAGTCAGTTGATAAGCGGTACTGTGGGGTTTGGTGGGGTTAAAGCCAGTGGATACACAGAAGTCTGTCGGTTTCATTTACCTGTCCCTTCCCCCACCAATAATCGAGGGTTGGCTCTATTCAGAACTTCTCTGTCCCTTTCTTCATCTCCTGATTTTGCCTGCTGACTAGAAATATGAATTGGGTAGTCATTTTCTCTCTTTTTCTCCTTTGGTTTCCTAGGTTTTTGGGTCCACTGCAATGACTCAAAGCTGAATGTATGCAGTGTCGAGGAAGTGTGCAAAACCCAGGCCTACATCCTTTTTTACACTCAAAGAACAGTGCAGGGCAATGCAAGAATCTCAGAAACCCATCTCCAAGCTCAGGTGCAGTCCAGCAACAATGATGAAGGCAGACCACAGACATTTTCCTGAATGGGAGGCATGTATCAAAGACTGGCTTTTGTGTATTGGTGTCCATACATCTTTCCTCTTATAGGAAATAAGGCTACTGCAGGAACAGATTACTAGGTTTGCCTCACTGGGTCTAGAGTAGAAGGTGCCAGGTGATTCGTGTCCTGTCATAAATTTTGTAGTCTTTCTTTTGAATGAGTTTGGGAGTTCCCTCCTTTCCTAAAAACAAAAGAAGTAACTTCTATGAAGATCCTTTCATCAGTTGCTTCTGAATATAGAGGGATCTAGGTGGAAGAAAGGGGGAGTAAATTAATCATATCCACACAGGAGAGCAGCCATGTTTTCTCTCCATTATGTGATTCCCCTGCTAAGCAGGACCTCCTTGCAGCACCAGAAGAACCCTCCAGATGTGAGCAGCCCTGGACAGACCGTGTGAGGAGGGGCCCTGGGCTAGCAGTTTGCTGGATGGGATTGGCTTCAAGATGGGAGATGAAGTCTAAAGGGTTTATTCCCACAAAGGAAGTAACCTTCAAGGGTTCAAAACAAACTTCCTTTTTTGGGGATAGCTGCTGAAGAGTGGAGTGAGATGCATGGAACAAATTTCCCCATGCAAAATGGGATGGTTTTCGTATGTCATACCCTCCCTATCTGCTGCTGTCATTTAATCATTCCATACTTCTGAGACTGGCATGAATACCCCTTCATTCTAAAGAAGGGGCAGGTCATATAAAGAAGCAATAGACCAGCACATGTTGCATGTTGAGCCAAAGGACACTCCTGGCTATCCCAGTTCTGTAGCAGATCCCTGGTTCAGGTCTAGGGCAAGCACATGGTTTGGTTTAAATTGATTCTTAGGTTTTCTCAGAACTCAATTGAGGGTGGGCAGAGATAGCTGGTGCTCCAGGGCTTATTGAATGCCTATCACCCGTTCTCACTTCAGTGCAGCATGCAGCTTCTTAGCCTGCAGCTTCTTTCTTGCTCCTGGAGAGGTAGAACATTCATGGTCACAGGGTTTGGGAGCTTTTGGTTTTCTAGGGTATGTTAACTGCTTAGGAATCCACCTCGTACATATCTGAAGAGTTGATTACCGATGGCCTTGACCTGTTTCCTCCCAAATCTGATAATCCCTACTGTTGCTTTACCCCCCATACTCAGTCCATCAGAGAAAAAAACAAGAGTGCCCCGTCCTTTCCCCCAGTGCTAGTAAAATACATCGTCCTTTTTAAATTGGGTCAGTTTCTAAACAGAATGAAATTGCCCAGATAAAAACCCTTGTCCCCATCAGGTGCCACTTCATTCTTAGTTCTTCACTTAGATTTGCTGGTGAAAGTGAATGCAAACCCTAACTTTTGTTGCTGTGGTTGCTGCAGTGAGCCTCACTCAGCCTGTCACTATAAATGCTCATCTTTTGACTGAGTATATCGTATTAATGTTTGAATTCAGGTAGAAGTACAGTTGTCACTTGAAGGGAGTAGATGTGGAAGGGAGTTCGGGGAGGGGTGGGAAGTGGGGAAAGCGAGGCTAAAGAATGAGGATTATAGCTTTAGCAATGTTGATGAGCCACATTTCCCGCACAGATCTGTAGCATTTGCTGTTGACTTTTTGAAATGAACTCTCCCATAGGCCCTGCCAGGCAGCACTGAGACATGGAGGAAATTCAGACAAAAAATGGCTCACCCTGATAGGGAAGGAATGACTATATTTTAAATTAAACTTGCTTTTTCCAACACTGTGAGATTTCTGTAATATTTAGCTTTTATTTAGAAGCGATAGCGTATGGCATTTTTTATGCTGTTTGGTTTATATTGTCTACTGCAGGCTTCTTTGTATAAGCTTTGCCTGGGCTCACCCTCTCCTGGACACTGTTTTAAAGTGTCACCGCTGTCCATGCTGCCAGAGGCTCTGATGTGAAGCTGTACTCTCAAGATCCAAGTTTTTAAGTCGGCGTGATTAGTAATGACTTTTTGTGGCAATAGAAAAGCCCATTAACTCAAAAAAACCAAGGAGAGTAAAAAGGGAAGGAAACTATGAATCGTGCCTCATCTTTCATTGAATCCTATATTTATTATTCTAGAAAAAGAGAACTTACAAGATAGAGAAGAACTAATAGAGCATCTACTTTACCCCTCAGGCTGTCCAGTGGGGATAATTACTAATAAACATTTAATGGAAAATTCAAAGATCTTCCAATTTAATTTTAAAAAATAGTTTTATACCAAATATTATAAGGATTTATTAAGCAGATTAAGGACTTCATGAAATAAGTGCTTAGCTGAGCACGCATATATCAAAGTAATAAAAGAAACTAACATCAGAGTCTCCACTGAGCTACACATTTGTGAAAGGTGCCCACTGCAGTTACAGACACCTCAGGTACCCAGAGGCAGCAGCACTAGACACTTAAGAAGTTGGTATTTAAGGAGATTTTTTATTAAAGAGTTCCCTGCTGCATAAGCCAATGGCTATTGTGAGTGAATTGTCCCTTTGCCTTTAATTTATTTACATATTGGGTATAGATAAATGTCTCAGTTGCATCTTAAATTGAATCATTCTAAAGAGAGGAAAATAAGAACCAGGTAAAAGCTGACTAGATGCTGCCAAATCAAACCCAAGGTCTCCTAACTGAACCTTAATGGGCCTGCTTCTCTCCCAGGGCAAGTAGTTAAGAGTCTCGTTCCAGGAACCCTTTGTAGTTAGTTGGCTGGCATGTTTACTTGCTGCTGTAGCCAGCCAAGATGAGTGCACCTAGGCCCTCAAAAAGGATTTTTTTTTTACCTCAATCTAGCCTAACTCTCATATCTGTGGTTGCCTCTGAGATGAACATCCATGCTAGTATAAAAATAGTTAGGAATGCCCTTGGCAGCCAGGAACTGAAGCTGTTATTAAATGGTAGTCAGAGCTCTTGCCAGCTTTGATCCAGCCCCTCAGTCTTGGAGTTATGGGGCAGGGTTGGGGGGCAGTGCTACACTGTAAAGAATTTCCAGGCTGGGCGCGGTGGCTCACGCCTGTAATCCCAGCACTTTGGGAGGCCGAGGCGGGCGGATCACAAGGTCAGGAGATTGAGATTGAGATCATCCTGGCCAACATGGTGAAACTCCATCTCTACTAAAAATACAAAAATTAGCTGGGCGTGGTGGCACGTGCCTGTAGTCCCAGCTACTCGGGAGGCTGAGGCAGGAGAATCGCTTGAACCCAGGAGGCAGAGGTTGCAGTGAGCCGAGATCGCGCCACTGCTCTCCAGCCTGGTGACAGAGCGAGACTCCGTCTCAAAAAAAAAAAAAAAAAAAAAAAAAAATTTCAGACGTCTCTTAAAATGTCATGAATAAAATTGGAAACTGTAGAAGTGTTATGTGTCCTATGGACTCAATAGCAGAGTTTATTTTTGTCTTTAATGGCAAGGCTTCTAGAGTCAATGATTGTATGAGTTTGCTACTCTGGCTGTGCTTACAGCTCCATCCAAGTACAAGGGAAGAACCAATGAGGTGGATTGGCTGGCAGTGGGGCATGCCCCAGCATAAGCCCTAGAGAGGTTGACAGTAGTGCAGAATGAAAACTTGGTTGGGGATGGCGGGTGGTGGGAGGAGGGTGGGCAGGCCGGGAGGGAGAAATGGAGTTTGTTTTACTTACTGACAAAGCTTTGTGAACTAATTTTATACAATTCATAAAATTTGGTGCCTTGTACTCAATTATGGTTTGCATGGAATTGAAAAGATTAAGGGAAAGGATTTCTTGTCATTTCAAGTGGCAAATGGGTCTGTGTAGTGTTTAAAGGACATCTGGTTCACAGACTTTTAAAAAGCATTTCATGTCTCTTGTGTGTGAATGCAAATTATTCTTACCAGCAAGTTCTAAAATTATATTACAATGTCCAAATTCTTTGTATTTGTGACTGTTCATCAAATGGCTGTTTTTCAAGCAGACTATGTACTCCATTTGTTTTTCACTTCCCTTGTCACGTTCCATACATTAACTTGGGCCTTTTAAAATCAGGCTGGGGGGCTACCCCTTCTTAAATGTATACTATATCCCTATCTGAGGTTACATCTTGTGAGTGGAAGGGATGCTTTCCCAGGTGGTTGGGAGAGCACAAATGTTCAGAAAAGGCCTTTTAGTCTTTATCAAAACAATGACTAATGCTGGGCAACATATAGCAGAAGTCAAACAAAAATGATTCCTCCTGAAGTGGTACCTTCATTGGTTCTGATGTTCTTTTGCAAAAAATGTCCGGGAGCAGTATAGAAAACCTCTGTATGTGAACCACAGATTGTAAGGCAAGCCAGTGCACTGTGTAATATGCAAAGGGAGTGGTGCAAAAGAGAAGGCACCCATCCTAGCTCTCCATGCCCTTCCCCCCTCCGGCAGGCACTGACTGAGATGGTGCTGAGTGGCTGTGGAAGGTGCTAAGACCCAGTCTCTTCACTGCAGGGCTGTTTACAGCCAGTTTCTTTTACTCCGACCTTAAGGTTTCCACTGAGCTCCTGAAACTTCACCAAATGGTGTTTAAAAGTTTACCACTCAAATGCACACTTGAAAATTGGGTCCCTCAGCCTCATTACTGAACTAAATAAGTGAAGAGGTTGTATCTTTGGGGTAAAACTTTCCATGGCCATTTAATTTTTTAACTAGTTAAGTACGCATCTTCCTGGTGGTTCAGACTTTTTAAGTCAGCACTAAAGCTGAAAAGCGCCTTCTAAATATGACTGTGACTTTAGTTTGTATCTTACGTTTAATAACTGTTCTGTTGGGCCAAGACTATGACTTTAATTACTGTGTACTTATTCAACCCACACTCTGCACTAAATACACCATAGCTACTATAGCATTGTGACACTCATTTTTGTGGACTCATTCCATACTTCCACTGGCATATTTCGTTTAAAATCTAGCTAGAGATTTTCATAGTACTGTGTTAACTAGCCAGGGCTGAAAAGTGTGACAGGATATAAAATTGACTTTCCTTGGGGAAAATGTTGTTTTGGCAGTAATGAAGGCCAATTCCTTCATTTACAGAATTAATGATTACTTATCAATTTTTGAAAGTTGTAGATTAAGTAGTTTTATTTACTAAATTCTTAACCACTTTGAATAATTAAGCCAGTTTAAGTGAAACATTGGCTGGACACGGTGGCTAGCACCTGTAATCCCAACACTTTGGGAGGCCAAGGTGGGAGGATTGCTTGAGGCCAGGAGCTCAAGACCAGCCTGGGAAACAGACTTGAAATCTTTTCAAAAATGTATAAAAATTTAAAAATAAATAAATGAATCCTTACTCAACCATCATTATGGCTTTAAAACCCAACCAACAGTAAACACTTACTTGAAGCCAAAACAGTAAATTTTGAATAAAATTTGAATTATGCTTTTGGAAGCTGCCATGTCTTAATTCTTGCTGGATTTTGATTTTCAATTTTGGAAGTTTTTATCAAATAAAACTGTTCAGTCATGAGTATATCAGGTAGCAGCCTTTAAGGATCTAAGTTTCATTCCTATAAAGAACAGGAGGTGCTGGTATTCCTTGTCTTAGCAAGTGGTCTGATACGGGTCTTAAATGGGGGTTAGCATCTATACTATGGCTTAAAAGTTTCCTCCTTGGTCACCATTTGGGAGGTGATGGCTTCTAAGCTAAGCTTTGCTCTCATGTGATCTTCTTCATCTTAATACCCAGTAAAATATAAACCTCTCAGAGTCTACCCAGTGTAGACTCAAGGGTCTTGGCTTCATCTTCAAGATCTATCTGATTTATACAAAGAATGGTGCTGTTTTTATATACATACTAAAAAAATTTAATTCTCAAGCAATTTTCTTAATATTTACGCCAGCAAGGTCAGGAAAGACTATTTTGTCCTGTTTATCTTTAGTAGTGAACAAACTGCTAAAGACATCTGTCATTCTTAACAGGCCACTGTGGTCCATATATACTGACCCTCCTTTCCAATTAATGTCCTTTAATCCCACACTAGTTTCATAGGAGACTTGGCACATAAAAGCAGTATTTTTTTTAATGTCTAGTAAACTGACCAGAAAAAAATAATTGCCATGGTGGACCCGTTTCTATCCACCCCTTTCTATGGCTATACAAGTTTATACATGCCAGTTCCGTACGTACTCCATTTCCAAAGAGCCCCCAAACCCTGGACAGTAGCACTACCATCAATTTCAGGGTCACAAAACATCTCCTCCTGAAGGAAGCGGCTTCCTCAGCAGTGTCACTTTAGTGCCCACTGCCCAGGCTTACTTCACTTTACCTCCCCCTATACATCACTGCCCTCTTTGTGCCACCAAACCTCACTATTCCAGCAACAATGCCTCCCTGGTGCCTGGAAAACCCATCTGGTGCACTAAAATGCTATGCAACACCAAATGGCTTCTTCCCCTTATATTGCTCAACAATGTAAATTCTTCAAGAATAAACTTCATGCTATGTTGACATCAATGTATGGTTACAGCTTCCTTTTTTTTTTTTTTCCTTCCTTTTAAAATGAAGCAAACCACCTCCATTAAAATCCATGTTTGGGGCTTGTTTTTGTCTCTCAAGTGTGAAATATAAATCATGCTTTTATGATTTTTGTAAATTTTTTTACACCTTGTTTTTGTAAGCAAAAGTTTCTTATTAAAAGAATAAAATGACTGCCTTTGTGTGCGGTATTTATTTCAAATGTTTGTTAAAACAGCACTGTTATTTCTCAGGACAAGAGCAAAGATCACCCCCTGCAGAAGCTTGGGAACTATGTACAGAACTTTATAGAACAGAGGCCATACTTTAGCTTAAGCCTGTCTGCTGACCAGAGAATGGAATTCTGCGTGGACTCAAGGAACAAAAGGAAACTAGGCAGGGAGAGGGAAGAAAAGTGCCCATCTGAATCAAACTTCAGCTGCCATCAGGGCACATCTTGTGGTGGTCACAGATTGTAGGCTGTTTTTTGGAAGATTCGGGTTCAGCACAGGATTCCATTTGTCTGCAATCGGATAAGACAACAGGTGGCATTAGAACTAGAAAAGTATGGGCGGGAAACTGGTAAGAGATACTTAAATCCCTTGCAACATCTGAAAACACATTTAACTAGGAATAGTTAAGGGTTTTACATCACATTCTTTTGTACATTTCGTGAACAGTTGACAGAAAACATTGCTTCTCCCAGTCTCTAGGTCTCCTAAGACACGCAGGGGTGTGGTTCAGTGCTTACCTACTTGGCTACACCCCTGGCTGAGGTGCCATGAGGTCAATGTCACTCAAGTTCCTGGCCAGCCAAACTCCCGCAGCAAAGAGTCCCAAATTTAGTATCAAGTTCCTGGAAAAAAATGTGTTTTACTAACCCTGTGGTCAGTGAATCTGTTGTACAGTTAACGAAATGTACTGGGGGAAAAAGCTTCCATCACCACCACCTTCCCGAGGCGTTAATACATGGTTGTGACATGGCAGGTTGCTCAAGACCCACGTGGGAATTTGGAGTTTATTTTTGTGCCTAATAAATGTAAGATAAGTCTGGGTGAGGTGGCTCACGCCTGTAATCCCAGCACTTTGGGAGCCCGAGGCAGGCGGATCCCGAGGTCAGGAGTTCAAGACCAGCCTGGCCAACATGGTGAAACCCCGTCTCTACTAAAAATACAAAAATTAGCTGGGTGTGGTGGTGCGCGCCTGTAATCCCAGCTACTGGGGAAGCTGAGGCAGGAGAATCACTGGAATCCGGGAGCCGAGATTGCAGTGAGCTGAGGTCGTGCCACTACAGCCTGGGTGACAGAGCGAGACTGTCTCAAAAAGAAATAAATGTGGCCAGACGGGGTAGCTCACGCCTGTAATCCTAGCACTTTGGGAGGCCGAGGCGGGTGGATCAAGAAGTCAGGAGTTTGAGACCAGCCTGCCCAAGATGGTGAAACCCCGTCTCTACTAAAAACACAAAAATTAGCTGGGTGTGGTGGCGCGTGCCTGTAATTCCAGCTACTGGGGAGGCTGAGGCAGGAGAATCACTTGAACCCGGGAGGCGGAAGGGACAGTGAGCCGAGATCGCGCCTCTGCACTCCAGCCTGGGTGCCAGAGCGAGACTCCGTCTCAAAAAAAAAAAAAGAAAAGTAAGATCCGCAAAGCCCAGCGACAGCACTAGTCCAGCGCCAAAAAAGCCTGTTTACGTGCTGGCACCTCTTCCCTTGATCAGGGTGACATACAGATACAGCCACACGAACGAAAGATCGCTTTTGCCACACGGGAACTCTCCCTCCTGGCCAAGGACCTCAGTGACGCACAGGCAGAGCTACGAAGACGCCACAATGCTGGCAATGTTAAAAAACAAAAACAAGGCCGGGCGCGGTGGCTCACGCCTGTAATCCCAGCACTTTGGGAGGCCGAGGCGGGCGGATCACGAGGTCAGGATATCGAGACCATCCTGGCGAACACGGTGAAACCCCGTCTCTACTAAAAATACAAAAAAATTAGCCGGGCGTCGTGGCGGGCGCCTGTAGTCCCATTTTCTAGGAAGGCTGAGGCAGGAGAATGGCGTTAACCTAGGAGGCGGCGGAACTTGCAGTGAGCGGACATCGCGCCACTGCACTCCAGCCTGGGCGACAGAGCGAGACTCCGTCTCAAAAAAAACAAAAAACAAAAACCCAAAAAAACAAAAACAAAAAACCCTGAGGCGCCAGCCTCGCGAGAAAGGGGAATACCGACGTAAGGGCCAGAGAAGGACCAAGTTCTTGGGCTCGGTTACCTCCGGAAGTCATTCCTATCTGTGGCAAAGCGGTAGACGCCCCGAAGCCAATCTCCCACGTTGTCCGGTATTTCGGGAGTTTCATTAGCCGAGCCAGCAGCGCTCACCGGGACCCCGCTGGAAGCCATAGTAGGAACCTTCGCATGGGCCGCGGTGGAGGAACCGTATCAGCGTCGCGGGTGAATGACGCACCTCCCGTTTGGCACTTCCGGCTGCTACCAACCGGCAGGGGAGCGCTGTTCGCTTAGTCCGACATCCGGAAGAGGGACGGCACCCTGCTGCGCGTCCACGAACTCTAGGAGGGGAGGAGCGCGGCCCGGCTCTACGGTCCCCTGCTCCCGGTCCCACCTCCGGCTCTCCAGCCGGTAACCGTCACGCGTGCTATGATCATTTAATTGGCTCGGGAGGAGGATGGTGGGGACGGGGCTGTCCCAGCCTGTGGAGGTGGGGGTAGGGGCTATCTCAGCAGGGGAAGCGTAGCTTTGGGGAATGGGTTTTGCCAAGAAAGTCTCCACCAAAAGTCCTAACGCGCTGTGCTGAAGGGGGCGCACTCCAAACTTGTCACCTCGCCGCCTCTCGCAGGCGTGCGCCTGACTGCGTCTCAGTCTAGGATTGTTAGGGGAGGCTAGCCTTGTTCTCCCGCTTTACAGACCCCTTTCCTCCCACTCACACCCCCTCTCTGAGCTGCGCCACTAGCACATGGTGCAGTGCTTCTTAGAGGCGTTGCTGTCCTCTGCTTGGAGGCTTCCGAGGATTTTCCAGGACAGGGGAAGGCGCTCGCCTAAGAAAAAGCCTTCAGGTTCCGAGTCAGAGGAGGAGGAGCAGGTGGAGAAAGGGGTGTCCTTGGACTCATAAAGAGTCTCCAAGCGGCACTGCTCCTGCCCTTTGGGTGCCTCCGCTTTTTCCCCAGGTCGGTTCTCCTGCTGGGGACTGGATCCAGGCAGCCCCGTCTGAGTTTGCAGGCAGGAACCGCCGGCAGCAGCGAGAAGGAGTGTTCGGGAGAGGGTCGCAGAGTTCACCGAGGTTTGGTCCCTTCCTCCAGTTCGGTCGGGTCCAGTCTCCCCTGTTCCGGGCCGGGTCGGAAACGCTGGTCTCAGAGATGCGGAGCTGGACCTCCACCGCAGCTAGCGGGGGTGAAGCCCAGCCTCTCGCCCCGCCCAGCCCAGCCCCTGGGCCGTGCGCGCCGCCGCCACCGCCGCCGCCGCGAGTCCTCGCCAGGGTCCCCCGCCTCCACCAGAGGGCGGCCGCGTCCCGCGCCTGGGAGGGAGTCCGGCGCCGCAACCCCGACCGCGGCGCGGGGTGGGTTCGGGAGGCCCTCGGAACGCTCCGGCCAGGGACGCGCGGTGAGAGCTGCGGGCCCCGAGGCTCGGATCTGGGGGGTGCGGTGGGGGTGCTCCTGGAGGGACGGGACGGCGTGGGACCGGGGCGAGGGTCCCAGCCCGGGAGAACCCCCACAGCCCAGCCCAAGCTTCCTTCCGCTTTGCTCTGCATCCTCTCCCTTACCAAGGAATGCCTGCCCTTCCAGTGCCCCGGCCCAGCTCGAGCCTGCATCCGAGTAGCGGTTCTCGAAGCAGCTGGGGCAGCAGGGGCTTCCCCCAGGCAGGGCATAACGTCCCCCGCCCAGAGGCCCGGCGCAGTCCTGGCAACAGAAGTGGTTCTCATGCCAGCGTTGTCCCTCTGCCTCGGTGCAGCGCTGGGAGAAGATCAGCTGGGAGAGGGAGAGGGGAACGTTTCATTCATTCATTCACTCATTCATTCATCCAGTAACCACGCCTTTTACCCAGTTAACGCTAAAGCACATCTGCATACATTCCCATTTGATTCACTCAGCCACTCATGGACACAGGGAGGACTGATTGGCTTAGCCAGGATATCAGCTAGCAAGTGGCACAATCCGAAGTGCGACCTGGGGGTCTGGACTCCCAACCCAGGGCTCCAGGCTTCCTTTTATGCTGACATCAAGGGAATTTCTAGCATGATGAGGCACAGCACTGGGCACTTGGCATCTACTGAGATGAGCATGTGTCCAAGAGTCCCTGCTCTAGAGAAATTCTGTCATTCCAAGAACATCTGAGGACCTCTGCAGTGGGGGAGGCCACAGGCAGAAGGGCACCGGGTCCCACATGCCCAGAGCTCAAGTCAGAACACAGTGAACTTGCCCAGGCTGGTTCCTACTTCTCCCCACTCCCTGATACTGTGAGAAACTGTGGCCCAGGAGAGTGTTCCTTTGTATCCTGCCACTCTGGACCCTGGGCAGACTCCCAGTTCCTCCCCTCAAGGCTGTACCTGGTCACAAGCCGGGCAGCGCGGGCGCAGCAACTCTGCATGATGGCGGCCGCAGTAAAGTTGTCCATCATGGTAGAAGTAGATGAGGTTTATCAGGGCCTGGCCACAGGCCTGGCAGGCAAAGCAAGTCTGGTGCCAGCAACGCTGTTCCCCTGCCCGGGCTGCAAACACTCCGTACTCTCCTGGCTTCAGCAGCTCCCTACACTGTCAGAGGGGAGGTGCTGAGTTGGTCCGAGTAGGCACTACCGTCCTAACTTCCCTCCTTGCTCTTGCAATCTGATCCCAACCTGTTCTCACCATACCCTAGCAAGCCCACATCCACTGCAACCTACACCAAGAGCTCCCAAACTTGGTTTCTGTTTTTCCTGTTTCCCAACCAGAGTTCCAGAAGCTAGCCCCTTCTGCAGAAATGAGAGGGCAAAGAATAGAGGAAGGGGAACTTGAGGGGAGGGGTGCTACAGACCTTCTCACAGGTGTGTCCTTCAAGCTTGGGAAGCACCAGGCGAGCTACCCCCTGTCCCAGGGCCTCCTGCTTCCGCCTGGAACAGAAGAGCCGCAGCTCGGCCCGCTCCTCCTCCCCAAGGGCCAGGCAGTAGTGCTCCTGCAGAAACAGTCCTCTACAGTTACTGGGAGAGCTCCAGCAGGAAAGATTGAGCATTGGTTGGAGGAAGAAAGGCTTGGCTGCTGGGTCAGAGAAACATTGTAGAACCTCAGGGAGATGCCAGAGATAATGGCATAGAAGGGGAAATCGAAGAAGAAGGAAAGGAGCTCAGGAAAGGCCACCTGAGTCTCCCCCTGCCCCCCTAGGAATGGTCATCAATCAGGTCCTGACAGGCCCACAGCACTCAGCCCTGTCACCATTAGGTCCTTGCTCCCAGTGAGCTAAGAGCTCAGTATCACTTCCAATTCTTGCATTTCCTCAAATTATTTCATATACTCCTGTCTTGCCTCCCCAACTGAATTGTAAGCCTTTAGGCTGGGCACATGTAGACCCTCAATAAATATGTAACAACCATACTCTCTACATTTGTACATTCCATTATCCGTTTCAAAAGTCGTTCATGTCCATTTTCTCATTTGCTCTTGAACTAAGCATTGTGGTGGGCAGAGCAGATGTTACTGCACCCACTATTGTTACTGCCAACGTGAAAACTCAGGCAGGGGGA
This sequence comes from Macaca thibetana thibetana, assembly GCF_024542745.1. NCBI lineage: Eukaryota > Metazoa > Chordata > Mammalia > Primates > Cercopithecidae > Macaca > Macaca thibetana. The sequence goes on along the minus strand of NC_065581.1, from coordinate 42,680,278 downwards.
GAATGACACCCCAACCAGTGGCATAGCTGGGCCTTAAATCCACATCCCCTAACTTCTGGACTGAGGTTCTTCCCACAGTAAGAAAAGAGAGGGGCAGGGAGAGGCAAGAGAGGGAAGATGGGGAGAGGAGACCCACATCGATGTCCTGTGGAGGGAGTTGCTGCAGGAGGGTCCGAAGCCCAGTCCATTTGGGGGCTTGGTTGGCGTCCAGGCAAAGGGAACCCAAGCTCAGAACTGAAGGACCCTGAGGAGACATGGAAGAAGGGGAGGAGTGAAACTAGGTTTTTCTTTCTCCTTTCCCCCTAGTCATTGCCACCTCTTCTCCAATCTAGAGCAGCTTCTAAGCATGCCCTCCATTTGGGAGGGTCCTCCTTCCAGATCTTCACTGAGCGCAAGGATAGCTGACTGATGCCTGTATCTGTGGTCTTCCTTGAGGGAGGCTGGGGAGGCCCCACACCCCAAAACAGCTTTCCTTCTTATGCTTTCCCTTCTTAACCCCCTTCACGCCTTGGGGCCAAAGCCCCTAGAGTCTGCTTTGACAACACAGATTCCCTAGGAGAGGTAATGGATATTCATGTGAATGAGTTTAAAGTCAAAACCCCATGTTCTCAGCAGGTGCACAGACAGGAATTCCTGAAAAGAGAGAAAGGCAGTAAGAGATTAGGCACGAAGTCAAACTACGGGTTAGTGGAAAAAGGTGGCCACTCCACAGGATAGAGGATATGTTGGTCTCAGAGGAAGGGCACAACTCTACTACCTGAGCAGAGGTGTCCTCAGGGTCCTCCGCCGGCAGGTGGTCTGAGTCACTGTCTGAGTTGGCTGGCGGACCTGGATCCTGGGGCTTGGGGCTGTCCTCTTGGTGGGGCCAGCCAGAGTTCTGCACTGACATTAGTGGCAAAGGCTACCCCAAAACAATAAGAACACCTTCATGTATTAGGCCGTTACAATGTGCTAGGAAGTGTTAAGTGCTTTATAGGTATTATTTCCCTCAGTCCTCCCAACACCCAAATGACTTAGGTAGTATTATCCCCGTCTTACAGATGGCCCAACTGAGGATCAGGCCATGAGTAACATGCCTGAGGTCAAACAGCCAGTAAGTGGCGGAGCCAGGTCTTGAGGTCATGTCTTTTGGTCCAGAATTTCTGAAGTTCAAAATTCTGGGGTCTCCCAAGATTGGGATGGAGGTAAGCGGAGGCCCATGGTAGAAGGAGAGGGCACTTTGCCTTTCTGGTGGGCCTTTGGGCAGGCTGGCCCCTCTCTCCTTACCTCATCAGCCTTAACTTCCACCATTTCTCACCATGCACCCACAGCCCCAGTGAGCATGCTTCTTCACAACTTCCTACATGGGTCCAGTTTTTCCAGCTACATAGGCTTGGGCCTCTGGTTAAAGGATCTCCTTACCAGGAAACCCTTCTCAGCCTCTGTGACCATACCAGCTCTCCCTTCCCTGAGCAACTGAAGCAAGCAGTGCCCCAAGATTCAGTGCCCCAAGATTTAGCACCTAATGTTTTTCTCTGCTCCCTGCATCTCTCTCGGCTCCTCATCTATGACTTCCTCGAGGACAGGAACACCTTGCACTTTTATATATAGCAGCAATTGCATTGGATAATCTAAGTTCATCTCTTCAGTTTTCCTCTCGGCAACTCCTGATATGACTACAATATCTTGGGGGTAAGAAGTGACTATTGGCACAGTGGTTCAGGCCAGTAATCCCAGAACTTTGGGAGGCTGAGGCAGGCGGATCACCTGAGGTCAGGAGATCGAGACCATCCTGGCCAACATGGGGAAACCCCGTCTCTACTAAAAATACAAAAATAAGTCAGGCATGGTGATGTGTGCCAGTAATCCCAGTTACTAGAGAGGCTGAGGCAGGGGAATCGCTCCAACCTACCTGGGAGGCAGAGGTTGCAGTGCAGTGCACTCCAGCCTGGGCGACAGAGTGAGACTCCATCTCAAAAAAAATAAATAAATAAATAAAAATAAAAGTGACTATTAATGTAGAGAAGAGATGAGCCCTGCCCTCAAGGAGCTCATAGTGGGTAAGACAAAGATGAAACCAGGTAGAATGGGATCAGAGCTCTGGGCAGATACAAACCCTGGAGAAAAAAATAACCAGAGCAAACTTTTTAATAATATTTACTCTGTGCCAAGGACTCTTCTAGAATATTATATGATATAGTCCATCCTCACAATAATCTTATGAGGTAATTTCTTTTATTCCACTTGACAGTTGAAACAATTAACTGGCCCAAGATCATACCAGCGGCTAAGGGAAGCCTTAGGGGCATCTGGCTTCTGAGAGCTGGGATAGATTCTCAAAGTAGCTAGGCACAGGAGGGTCATCATCAAATCCCTGGCCTCTGTAAGACTGGGCCAGGGATTTGTATTGGGGTTGAGGTGAGGGTTTGGACCGTAACAGTTAATATTGCTTCCCAGCACTGAACCCTCCTCAGCACTGCCCCTCCACTCCCACTTCAAATGTCCTGTGCCACCCTTCCCTCCTTCCTGGCTTCACACCCACCTGCTTCCTTCCTCTTCTGTCCCTCAGGTCAGGCTTCCTGTGGAAGGTGGCCAGGATGGGCTGTTCACACCCGGAGTAGCCACTAACAGCACTGCCCCCTGCTCCAGGCAGCAAGAAAGGAGGGAGCATCTGGGGCCCCAGGAGAATGACTTGCACCCTCTTCCATTTTAGCTCTAGTTTGCATGGAATTGTCCAACACAGAAACAACGCTCAGAAATCAGGCCTCTACTCCTCACCCTTCCATCTCCCCAAAGGCAGCCAGACTCCACCTCCACCTAGCACTGGGACACCCTTACTAACAGGCCAGCTGGATTCCCTCCATAATTCCCTTCCCCCTCCCACCTCAGATAAGGGACAGAGCTGAATCCCTTGTCTTGCCTCTGTGCAGGTGCAAGAGGGCTCAGGAGCTGGACATCCCCAACCCCCGCTGCCCTGAAGGGCAGAGCCCGAGAGGACTTAGGGCTTGGGGAGGTGGAGGGATGGGAAGATTTCTGGGGACAGTGGGAGGGAGAAGGAAGGGGAGTGCCCGGTCCCGCCGAGTGCCCTCTCGGTAGATCCCCAAAGCTTTTCTAGAACTTGGCGGGCCCGCCTCCGGGGCTGGGACGCGGTGTTTCCCGAGTCCGCTGGGCTTCCGGGTCTGGCTGCTGGGATTTTAGGGGAGTGGACCAGGACTTGGCTGGGGTCTCACCATCGCTGTGCGTCGCTGTCCGGGCAGTTCTGGACCGACTCTGCCGTCAGGCCCCTCACCCAGACCCCACCCGAAGGCGTCAGCGCCCGCCCCCGTCCGCCCCCGCCCGCCCCCGCCCTCACTAACAGCGCGGCCCTTCCTCTCCCACGCCCCAGGGGTCCCCGCCCGCCCCTCCCCTGCTGGTGGAGAGGGGCGGCTCAGGGAGGGGCCTGGAGCTGCAGATTGGGGGCGGGGGGGAAAGCAAAACAAAACCACATTTGTGGGATCTCAGGGTGGAAATGTGCGGGCTCCACGGCCTCTGCCATGCAGGTGCAGGGGCTCAGGCTGGGACTGCGCCCGGCGGGCATCCAGTAGACGCCGGGAGCCGCGTTTACGCTGGGTTCTCAACCACTCGCTGAATGGAAACGACTCGCCGGGCGCGCAGCCCTGTCCCTCTGCAGTTCCCAGGTCTCCCCAAACTCTCCCTCTGGTCTCCCAGCCCCGCCCCTCCGCGTGTTTCCCTTCAGTTCTCTCCCCCTTGTCTCCAGTGGTCCCCCTGGCCCCTTCCCCTCCCCTCAGCCCTCTTCCGAGTTACATCGTCTTGCCCGTCTCCCTTCAGGTTCCTTCAGACCCTCTCCCCTTCCCTTCGTTTCTCGCCCAACCCTCCGTCCCCTTTTCTCTCGCTGCAGCACCCCCAACTTTGGTGTCCTCAGCCCCGCCTCTGCGCCCCGCCTCCGCCGCAGGCTCCGCCCATCCCCCCCCGCCGGGCTTTCTCAGCCCCTGGCCAGGAGCGCCCTCTAGCGTCTGCGCATGCTCACTGCTCCCGACTGCAAAGTCCTCCAAAGGGACCTTCTAGGCTGCGTGCCGGTCGCCCCCGCTCGGGTCCGCCCGCCCGCAGCGTCTCGTTGGTGCTGCCGGTGACCTCCGACCCCGCGGCCGCGGGGCGGGGCGGGGAGGCCTTAGCTCTGGGCGGGCGGCGGCTGCTGCAGCGGGACCCGGGAGCGGGGCCCGGCGCCGCCCGGGCCGCGGGGCGATGTGAGTCGGGGCGCGGCGGGGCGGGGACGAGGCGGCTTCACCGAGGCCGCGTCGCGCCGCGCCGCAGTCTCCACTCCCTCCCTAGGAAGCCCCGGGCAGGCGGGCGGCGGAGCACCGGGGCTGGGGGCGGGGATCCGGGGAGAGCGCGCACCCAGACCTCTTCATTCCTTACGGGCGTCTAGAAATTCCCCTGACAGTCCTGCAGACTCTGGCTCCCCTAACCCACCTCTACCCTTTCCGCCCTGGACACACCATCGCATCTCCTGGAGCCCTCAGAACCCCCTCACTCGCTCAGCAAATCTGCTATGCGCACGGACCCAACATTTCTCTTGGATGCCCCCAAATGCTTCCACTGCCCGGAAATTCCTAGGATCCCTCATATCCCTATTCTCCTTGCACTATCCAAAATGCCCACATCCAAAATTCTTGCTCATGTTTCCCCAAACGTCCTCATACGTTTTCAGCCCCCACACCCCATCTAACTCCTGCCCCTGATCATACCTATCCAAGACCAGAGGCCTCTCGCCATTTCCACTCAATGCAGTCCTTCCTCAGTGAGCTATGTGGTACATCCTGATATCTTAAGGAGAAGAGATGGTGATAGGGAAGTGCAACCCCTCCCCCATCTTGCACCCTAGAGTTCTTGGTGCCCCCGCCCTCCCCCCACCCCGTCTGTGGCTCAAGCCCCAGTATTTTCCCAGCAACCTGTCTTTAGTCCTTGCACACCTCCCTGAGCCTGCTTCTTCCTTCCAGAAAATAAGCCAGACCAAGGGGATGGGGTCCTTTTACCTGGAAGTTGTCCAAGGTTGCAGGGTGCAAGGGGCCCTGGGAAGTATTGTTTCTCCAGAGCAGGAATGTGGAATGTCCAGGGGTCTGCAGGGTCCTGGCTTGTTGACGTGTTTACCTTGGGCTCAGAGGCCCTGAAATTTTGGCTTACTGTTAACATTTATGTTGAAATTAGACCTTTCAGAGCTTGGGGAGCAGAAAATCTATCAAGCTTCCAAATGCGAAATTGAAGCAGCCTGTCTTGGAAGAGGAACATGTCAATTTTAGTGATGTTTGTCTTACATTTTTGCCTTACAAGTTATTTAAGCTAGAAGCTCCCCAGTTTATAGATGGTTTCCCCAAAAACTAAGACCTTAGGTGGGAGTTGGGGGGTTGACTTAAGTCTCCCAGATACTTAGTAGCAACAAAACTGACCGGAATATTGGTTTCCTGAATCTTAAACCAGTGCTCTCTCTACTATATCACAGTGTCCTTTTGAGAAAGCTCTTTGTAGAGTTAAAGTTCTCTGCAAAGGTAAGGTGATGGTTTTGATGTTTGTTGTAACAGGACTCAGAGGGAGACACCTAAAGTGACTTAAAAGGCCTTGGCCAGGCGTGGTGGCTCACACCTGTAATCCCAGCACTTTGGGAGGCTGTGGCGGACGGATCACAAGGTCAGGAGATCAAGACCATCCTGGCTAAGATGGGGAAACCCTGTCTCTACTAAAAAACAAAACAAAAAAATTAGCCGGGCGTGGTGGCGGACGCCTGTAGTCCCAGCTACTGGGGAGGCTGAGGCGGGAGAATGGCGTGAACCCAGGAGGCAGAGCTTGCAGTGAGCTGCGATCGCGCCACTGCACTCCAGCCTGGGTGACAGAGTGAGACTCCCTCTCAAAAAAAAAAAAAAAAAAAGGCTTTGGGTTGTCTTAGACTTCAAACTCATTGATGCTCTGGGAGTCTGTCCCTCTCAGGGCCCATGGGGCTTGGAATTTGTGCTCTCTTTGCCCTTGATTTTACTTTCTTCATTGGTGTTTTTGTCCCATTAGGGCTGAAACACATATCCAGGTGGGATGGACTGCCAGGTCAGTTTCATTAACAGTTGGGGGTGAAGATAGAAGGTTTTATTAATCAGTGTCTCTGTTTCCTATGCTAGGTGAGCCCCAGGTGTATCCCAGAGGGATCCAGGTGACTTCTCTGCAGACTGTTTGCCATGACAGCCCAGCAAGGACAGGGGGAATAAAGTGGGAACCCTTCCCCATGCCCTTCCCAATGGCCTGGGTGAGGTAAGAGCTGTGTATAGGAGTCAGTTTTATGGCGTTTCCCAAGTTGGGAGGAACAGAGGATACAGGTCACCTGGTTATTCAAAGCTTTACCATTCAGCAGGAGTTCTAGAAGGATAGCCAATCCTACAGACTCATTTCTTGTGACAAGTTGCAACCCCTTAAAACTTCTGCTTGGTATTGGTCCATGCGTTTCTTGTTCCCTTAGGTCATTCAGGCCTGGGTGGTGTCCTCTTCATTCTAGGCACAGCCCTGACTGTTGTGACATATCATCCAAGTACCAGAATCCTGGAGGGAAGAGCCAAATAGTAACGCCTCTGGTCTCCCCTTCAGACAAAGGGAAGCAAACCCAGCATTTTGTGTGTGTGAAGAAATATCCAATTCAGGTTATTAAAATTGTGCACGGTTTTAAATGTTCAGTCTTCCGAATGTATCTTTTTGATCACAATGTAACAACTCATTTGAAGAGGATATCAAAAAGATAAATTTGCGCTGGATGTTGGGATGGTAGTAAGGGAGAAGAGAGAACTTGGATGAAGTGGAATGGATGAGCTAAAAAGGGAGGAAAAAAGAGACAGGTACAGGCCAAAGTGTCTGATACCCCCCAAGTGACAATTTCTTTGCTGAATCCAAATAAGGGCCTTGGGTTGGCACCCACCTCCATCTGCTGTAGATCACTTCTCCTGGGCCCCTACTTTTCTTCCTGCCTATGTCCTTCCCTTGTCATTACATGGGTCAGAATCCTACATACTTCTCAAGGTCCAGATCGAAGGTTACCTCTGAGAAGCTCTCTCCAGCCCCCCATCAGCATTCATCCTTAACACATTGTAACTTGAATTAAGGTTTATCAAATGTGTGTCTGGCCTGGATTGAGAATGTGAAGTCTTTGAGGGAGGGTCTGTATCACACAGTCTCTTGCAAAGAGTGGGTGATCACAATGAGTGCTTCTTCCTGAGTTCCCCAGAGCAGGGTTTTTTGAAGCTGAAGTTGGTAACCTGCATATCCTGTATGTTTTTCCTAGGGCAGGCTGGCTGCTCTGACACCATGGGGAGCTGCTGCAGCTGCCTGAACAGAGACAGCGTTCCGGACAACCACCCCACCAAGTTCAAGGTACCCAGAGCCCTCTCCTCTCCTGCGTTCCCAACATGGCCTCTTGGGCTCAGACACAACTTAATGGAGTTGTCTCCGCTTCTCTAACAGCAAATCAAATGCCAGGCTGAGTTGTAGGCTTATGGAGACTTCTCGAGCTCACACCCTCTCAAGTAGCCTGAGGAAAAGAGGCCCAGACTACTGCTGTTTTCATGGCTCTTGATATTACCAAGAATGAAAAAATGCCATAATGATGCTTTTGGAACTGTTGTCAGTGTGTTTTTATACCTTTATATATCCCCCCCCTTTTGTTTTAGAGAAAACAAAATTCTGTATTTATGAGTTAATATATGTAAAGTATTTAAAATAGTGCTTAGTGGCCAGGCACAGTGGCTCACGCCTGTAATCCCAGCACTTTTGGAGGCCAAGGCGGGCGGATCACCTGAGGATTAGGAGTTAGAGACTAGACTGGCCAACATGGTGAAACCCCATCTCTACTAAAAATACAGAAATTAGCCAGGTATGGTGACACACGCCTGTAATCCCAGCTACTTGGGAGGCTGAGGCAGGAGAATCATTTGAACCCAGGAGTTGGAGGTTGCAGTGGGCCGAGATCCCACCAGTGCACTTCAGCCTGGGCGACAGAGTGAGATGCCATCTCAAATAATAATAATAAATAAATAAATAAATAAAATTAAATAGTGCTTAGCACACAGTAAGTACAACATCAGTGTTTGCTGTTTGCTGTGGGAAGCTGAGGGCAGACCCAAGTCCACCTGTGCGCTCCCCTGCCCCACCTCTCTGTAGAGGGAGCCTCCTTCCTCCTCATTCTGGGGCATCTTGAAGCACATGTTTCTCCAGCCCACCAGAAGAGGGAGCCCTCAGCAAGGGCACACAGCTGGGGACGGGGTAGAGGAGATATGTATTGGTTCTGCCTTGGGCTTGACTTTCCTAGGTCAGGGTGTCCCAGTCTCAAGATTTTGAATTTACAATTGAACTCCTTCCCCATTAACACCTGGCCCTTGGATACTAAGCCATGGGCTGTCTGGGGGTCATCTAACGTTTGTTATCTAACCGACTGACCTTGGAGGTCAACTACCTACTTCTTCCCTCACTGTCCATATGACAAAACTCAGCCCCAGAGAAGTGGGATTTGCCCAGTGAACTGCTGTGGGTCCATGAAACTGCTTCATATAGTTATGTAGCATTCAGTAGAGTCTGTAATAGTCAGATGTGACCTTTGGTTCCCCACCTCTTGTCCTGCATCAGATTGTCTCCCAGTGGCTCAGGGACCCATGCGAACACTTGTTGGACTCACTCGTTGACCCTTCTGTCCTCTCCCCTCCAGGTGACAAATGTGGATGACGAGGGGGTGGAGCTGGGCTCTGGGGTGATGGAGCTGACGCAGAGTGAGCTGGTGCTGCACCTGCATCGGCGTGAGGCCGTCCGCTGGCCCTACCTCTGCCTGCGGCGCTATGGCTATGACTCCAACCTCTTCTCCTTTGAGAGTGGCCGCCGATGTCAGACAGGTCAGGGTGAGTACCAGGCCCTGCTCCACCGTGGGATAGGGGCTTATGCAGGACTCTAGGGTTCCTAATGTACAGATTAGCTCTTAAGAGGTTAATGTTGTCCCCATCACCTGTGGGCAGTAGAGTGTGATGTATTCTCCCTGCAGTCAGAGGTCAGGGGTGGTAGGTTATTCCATGAGATCAAGGCTAGAGCCAGCCACGGCTCTCTGAAGGAGTGGCATGGTCTGGGTTTATCTCTTAGGATTCAGACTTAAGCTGTGCAAAAGGAATACTGTATGGGATTGTGTTCAGTGCAGTTTGGGATTATGACTATGCAGAGGTGGAATGAAGAAGCTTCTCTGATGAGGCTGCCAACAAAATAGTGAGCCTCTGAGGTCATGTTTGCTGGAGGAGACAGCCCTCCATACATCTTACCCTTGGAGTTCATGAGGCAGAGGCATGGGCGCTGGGTGAGCAGGCAGAGTGGGCAGAGATAACCTTGCTTCTAGTGATGTTTGATCTACACTTGGGTTCCCAGGGGGGCTACCCCTGGCCCCAGCACAGGGTTCCCTGCAACTCCAGGCTTTCCCAGTCTTTTGTATTTCTCGTCGTATTTTGCCAGAGTAGTTCTTTTTCTTCACTATTTCCTCCCCATCCTATTTGTGCAAACCACAGTTATCCCATTCCACAGCCTAATTGTGTCTTACTTGTGGGTATATGCACAGGCACACCCCAAGTAGCCTCCCCTAGGTCCCAGGTCCGCCTGTTACAGAGGGGAGTGTGGGAGTCCAGGCTGGCCCAAGACCCCAAGGGCATCTTTGAGTCCCCTGATTCACAAACACTCAGCCCAGTCCTGCTGTTCCTGGGACCTTGAGTTGCAGTGTTGCAGTTTGAAGGGCTGTAAGGCTGGCTGCATTGAGGAGCCATGTGATTGCCTTGCCATATTTGCCTTTAGCTAGTCTACCCATCATTTCTTTCTTCCCACACTAGAGTTTAATGTATGACGTCAGGGACCTGTATACAGTAGGCATTCGCTTTCTGGCCACGCACTGGGCTAATAAGTGAATAAGCAGGGAACAGAGTAGACCCTCTTGTCATCAGTGATCTGAGGATGGTGCTCTGGATGGAGCTTTTTTTCCTAGGAAGCAGGGGGTGTTAGGCAGAGGAAGATGGGGGCAGCATGTGACGTAGAATGTTCACTCACCTGGCCGGGTGCAGTGGCTCACGCCTGTAATCCCAGTACTTTGGGAGGCCAAGGTGGATGGATCACGAGGTCAGGAGATTGAGACTATCCTGGCTAACACGGTGAAATCCCGTCTCTGCTAAAAATACAAAAAATTAGCCGGGTGTGGTGGCGGGCGCTTGTAGTCCCAGCTACTCGGGAGGCTGAGGCAGGAGAATGGCGTGAACCCAGAAAGCGGAGCTTGCAGTGAGCCGAGATCACGCCACTGCACTCCAGCTTGGGCGACAGGGTACCCTGGTACCCAAGGTACCCTGCCCCACCACGCCCACACCACATTAAACACTCCAGCTATATTCCTCTGAGGTGAAATCATTTTCATAAGGATGTGTGAGTTCAGGTATCACAAGAAGAGAATCAAAATCAAGGTGGAGGCCGGGCATGATGGTTCATGCCTGTAATCCCAGCACTTTGGGAGGCCGCAGCAGGCGAATTACCTGAAGTCAGGAGTTTGAGACCAGGCTGACCAACATGGTGAAACCCCATCTCAACTAAAAATACAAAACATTAGCTGGGCATAGTGTCGGACACCTGTAATCCCAGCTAATTGGGAGGCTGAGGTAGGAGAATCTCTTGAACCTGGGAGGTGGAGGTTGCAGTGAGCTGAGATCGTACCATTGTACTCCACCCTGGGCAACAAGAGTGAAACTCCGTCTCAAAAAAGAAAAGAAAAAGGATGCTCGGGATGAGAAGAGGCTCTCCTGCCCCGCAGGACTGGGACTGGAGTTCAGGGACATTTCCTGCACATTATGCATCTGTTGAGCTCCTCTGGTCCTACCCTATTGGGCCCAGGGTCATTTCTTCCTCTCCTTCTCCAGGAATATTTGCATTTAAGTGTTCCCGGGCTGAGGAAATCTTCAACCTCCTTCAGGATCTGATGCAGTGCAACAGCATCAATGTGATGGAAGAACCTGTCATCATCACCCGCAATAGCCACCCCGCTGAGCTTGACCTCCCTCGAGCCCCCCAGCCACCCAATGGTGAGGAGCCCCCAGTGTATACACACGCACAGGCCCAGGAAGCACAAATCTTGGAGGGATGAGTCAAGCTGGCAGGTTAGGGGAAGGCTGGGTGAGCCAGCCTTCCAGGACAGTTGTCCATGATCAGAACCGTTCTTGAGGATCGATAAATCCTGGGCTGGGCTAGGTGACTCAGGCTGAGGCTGTTGAGTCCTGGGCCTTGTATTGACGGATGATTGGGGAGCAGACAGGAAGACTTTGGGTTTCCGTAGAAACGGCAATCTGGAGTTTTTTTGCTTTCTTCCTCTGTCTATTGGGTCATCCCCATATACTTTGCTTGCTGCTGGTGCAGGCATCTCTGGCCATGACTGTATTCTGGAGAGGGTCCTACAATTTCTGCTTATTCAGTCATTGAATTCAGACCAGGCACCTGCTTGGTGTTCTGAGCTCCCTGGACTGGCCCATGGGGGACAGGAGAAATAGAAGCACAGTCCTTTTTTTGAGGAACTTCCCTGGACCTTACTGGCAGACCTAGAATGAAGCAAAGGGATGATCCAGTGACAACAAGATGTGCTTTATGCATTTTGGGTGAGGCTATAATGGAGACAGTGGTGAGGTGCTTCAAGCTGAGCTTGAGGGAAAGGGCAGGGTTTGAAGAGCAGAGGAAAGATGAAGGATAATGGGGGCTGGTGGCTCAGTGGGGTTTAACCACTGTGAGGCCCTGAGAACATCTCTCTTCCACTGGAGGAGTCCCAGAATGCCGCACACACAGCTGCAAGTGGTTGTCAGGTGGCTTAAGTTCCCCTCCCCTGGACTTGTCTCCCCTGTGTCCAGCTCTAGGCTACACTGTCTCCAGCTTTTCCAATGGCTGCCCTGGAGAGGGCCCACGATTCTCAGCTCCCCGGCGGCTCTCAACGAGCAGCCTACGGCACCCCTCGCTTGGGGAAGAGTCCACCCATGCCCTCATTGCTCCTGATGAGCAGGTGAGCAAGCAGCCGGCCAGCCCCTACCCTGTTGGTCTGGGTGGGGATGAGGGATAGGAAATAAGGCCACCTCCTCCCAGTAAGGATCACGGGAAGGGGAAGAACATTGTTAGGGTCCCTTCCTGTCCCTAAAAGGGAGTAGCTTCCTTGGAAGAGTTGGAGGACAAGGAAGAAGAAACTCCAGCTCTTTTTCTGTGTGCTTTTCTTCTCTCATCCTGTCCCTTCTGTTCTCTTTTCTCCCTGCCCTGGGACACTCCTGCCTCACTTGGACTCTCTGTCCCCAGTCCCACACCTATGTCAACACACCGGCCAGTGAAGATGACCACCGCAGGGGCCGCCACTGCCTGCAGCCCCTGCCTGAGGGTCAGGCGCCCTTCCTCCCGCAGGCCCGGGGTCCTGACCAACGGGACCCACAGGTGTTCTTGCAGCCAGGCCAGGTGAAGTTTGTGTTGGGCCCGACCCCTGCTCGGCGGCACATGGTGAAGTGCCAGGGCCTCTGTCCCAGCCTGCATGACCCCCCACACCACAATAATAACAATGAGGCCCCTTCCGAGTGCCCAGCCCAGCCCAAGTGCACCTACGAGAACGTCAGCGGGGGGCTGCGGCGAGGGGCCGGCTGGAGACTGAACCCAGAGGAGCCGGGCTGGAATGGCCTTGCCCACCGCCGGGCCGCCCTGCTGCACTATGAGAACCTGCCCCCGCTGCCCCCTGTGTGGGAGAGCCAAGCCCAGCAGCTGGGAGGGGAGGCTGGGGATGATGGGGACTCAAGGGATGGGCTCACACCCTCTTCCAATGGTTTCCCTGATGGTGAGGAGGACGAGACCCCACTGCAGAAGCCCACCAGCACCCGGGCCGCTATCCGCAGCCATGGCAGCTTTCCTGTGCCACTGACCCGCCGCCGTGGCTCCCCAAGGGTCTTCAACTTTGATTTCCGCCGGCCGGGGCCCGAGCCCCCAAGGCAACTTAACTACATCCAGGTGGAGCTAAAGGGCTGGGGTGGAGACCGCCCTAAGGGGTCCCAGAACCCCTCGAGCCCCCAAGCCCCCATGCCCACCACCCACCCTGCCCGAAGCTCAGACTCCTACGCCGTGATTGACCTCAAAAAGACAGTGGCCATGTCCAACCTGCAAAGAGCTCTGCCCCGAGACGATGGCACCGCCAGGAAAACCCGGCACAACAGCACCGACCTGCCTCTGTAGGGACGTCCCGGTCCTCACCACCCTCTGCCCCACCGTGATCCAGCCTCTGCCTCACACTCCTGTCCTCTGAACCTACCCTCCCCAGGGTTCAGGGTTGCTCTGCAGAAGGCATGGAGGTGGGACCAGATGCTTCCCTGTGCTGGCTGGAGTCCCCAGAGATACCAGCCGCCGAGTCTCCTGGTCTGTCTCCAGGCTGGGGAGAGAAGGGTGACCAGGCGAGGAGGGAGCCGAGACATCAACTGTGAAGGGTTCCTGTGATTGCGTTTAGCACCCTCCCGTTCTGTCCATTTGTCTTGTCTGCTGACTGTCCGTGTGTGTTTTTTTTGGTTGGAATTTTGAAACATTTTGTACCTGTTGATTTTATTTATCAGTTTATTTTTCTATTTATTGTTTTAAATGTAATTTAACATATTTATTATTAATATAATTATTTTTAAATTCTGGCCCAGTGGATATCATCTTCTTAGGGAATCTTTTCTGGTGTGGTACTGAGTTGGACACAGGGCAGGCCTAATTGAGGTAAGGGTTTCACTCTGGGGAATTTGGGGCAGTTACGGTTTTTGTGACAAGTCTGTGATTTTTTTTTTTTTGAGACGGAGTTTCGCTTTTGTGGCCCAGGCTGGAGTGCAATGGCATGATTTCAGTTCACTGTAACCTCCGCCTCCCGGGTTCAAGGAGTTCTCCTGCCTCAGCCTCCCAAGTAGCTGGGATTACAGGTGTCTGCCACCACGCCCAGCTGATTTTTGTATTTTTAGTAGAGATGGGGTTTCTCCATGTTGGCCAGCCTGGTCTCGATCTCCTGACCTCAGGTGATCCACCCACCTCGGCCTCCCACAGTGTTGGGATTATAGGCGTGAGCCACCGCGCCCGGCCAGTCATTTATTGTTCTCCTCCAAGAAGCCCTGGCCATGAACTTAAAGTTGCCGGGGACGGATGCTCTGTTGAAGGAAAGCGGTGGGATGGCTGGAGTCCTAGAAGCCAAAAGAGGGGCCTGTGAGGACTGCCCTAATGAGGTAGAGCCCCAGCCGTCTGAGGCTGACAACAGGTGGGGAGTGCAGTGGAGTGGACACAGCTACAGAAGAGGTACCTTCACCTTCTCGGGGAGCCTTCACTGACGCCCTTGCAAGTAGGCAGGCCCCAAAGGGCACTGCTGTCCTTTACCACCTTGGCCCAGAGATGGACCCTGGATCCTCCTTAGCTGCCCCCAGCATGGCGGAGTCAAGACTAGACCTTTAAACAGGACTTTACTAAAATCCCAGGATTATCGCAAAATGAAAAAACATGGTGTAATGTGTAACTAGATAATCTGGCTTGCTAAGTGTCTTTCCTAGAGAATGTCTCTTCAGGAATGGACTGTTAGGATGCCTCTACCCTGCCACAAGGCTGGGCGCTAACAGAGCCGCCACGTTGGAGCACCTGCCTAGAAGCGCAGGGTCCAATGAGGATGTGCTGCACGCACACCCTAGTGCTGATTCATTCCAGGAGCTCCTCTCTCTGTCCTGAGGCTGCCTCTCTCCTCTTCCTTCTCTTGCTGGCTTCCTTTCCTCCAAAACTCCATTTCTATCTGAAACTCCAGTGCGGTTCATCTAAAGGAAATCCTGCTTTTGTGATAAGCCACTCAGGGCCCAGGTGAAGAATGAGGAATGAAGAATTCCTCACCAAGGAAACAAGCCCAGGCAAGACACCCCATCCAGTTCCCTCCCCCTCCTACTGTCCAGGACACTGCTGCCTGGGCCTCATTTCCTGGAGCTCACCTCCACTGAGTGGGGGTTGGACTGGCAAGCTTCCAGACCCCCCCGACCTCAGGTGTCACTTTCTGTCAGGGAAATGGGCAGTGACAACTGGCCACAACAGGATGTGAAAAGGCCCTTCGAGTGGGGCCCAGCAGAGCTCAAGAGGGCAGCTGCCACAACCCCAGAGCTGGCACCAAACCCTTCTCCCCCTTATATCCTTTTGATCTCTGGACCAGAGGGGTCACCTGCCGCAGGTTGGATTCATGGCAGTTTTCCACGCTGCAGTAGGGAAATGCCGTCTTCTCTCTGCAGCTTATCCAAGCAGTTCGATTCTGTTTGGATGTCCTCATACACTTGCCCCTGCTACTACTCGTGACCTCCACAGTCGGGGTGGTGGGTGTCTCCGAACAGGAGGGTGGATGTGGGGGAGCAGGTATGGCTATGCCAGGACCAGAGTTAGGGGTCCTGGCCGTGCTTGGGACTCATGCGTCAGTGCAGGTTCCGCCTTATCAATGGATAGATACTATGATGCGGTAGCCAGAGGCTGGCTTAAGAGACCCAGGGTCTTGACTTGGTCATTATCTCTGCTACCTTAAGTATTCGGTTACCCAAATGGGCTCAGTGTTTGCACCTGGAAGACATGGAGCTGGTATGAGAAGTAACCAATGAAACGATGAACATGGCACCACGTTGGAAGTAGACAAGACTCCTGCAAGTTGTGTTAACAACCCAGCTGTTCCCTTAGAAGTCACAACTCTTAAGTCCCTCAGGCTGTCGCTTTGCTGAACAAATCAAGAAGGGGCTGTTATTCTCATTCTCTGGGTCCCCAGATCCTGGCCTGACCCCTGGGGTCTCCCTAGAGCAAGTCATAATTGCTTCGATGAGCATGTTTGTGGGGCTTGGGGGAGTCGACTTGCAGCTCAGTGTGGCCCCCAACCTTTCCTTTCCCCTCCCCTGGTCACTGCTTCTGGCTCATGGGGTCTACTACAGGAATTTTCCTCTCGAGGGAAGGACAGGGTGTGAGTGGACAGCTTTCCTGGCGGGAAGGGGTGGGTGGGAGCGATGCACAGGAGGGTAACTGCCGCCCCTGTGTTTGAGCCCGCCCTGCCGACAGGGTGTGGTGCACAGATAGAATCAGTTTCCATCACCATCATCATCCAAAGATCATCACCAACATCAGTACGTGTTTGCCGAGTGCTGGGTTCTCTTCTTTAGAAACAGGCCCTACCCACCCCTGGGCTGCCCTCAGGAAAGGACAGGATCCAGCATCCTGTCTGGGAGTGACATTTCAGGTCAGACCAGGAGGGGCCCTCCCCAAGGTCCCCCCGGGTAATAATAGCACTTTACAAGGGTATAAACACAGTCAGCTTTCCACAGGGCCTTGTTATTTATCTTTATCAGGACTCACTGGCGGGATGTTATCATCACTGTACAGAGGAGGAAACAGGCCAAGAGGTGACGTAACTTGCCTCGGGCCATGAAGTTAATTGGTGGCTTGGGCTAGGGCTGGATGCCGGTCGTGTGTCTCCTCCACCCCCCCCCCCCCCCCCCCCCCCCCCCCCCCCCCCCCCCCCCGCTCCCTGCCTGGCCTGAAAGAGCCTCGTTCCCTCAGGTGGGCTGCAGGGAGACTGTGTTGGGTGCTTCTCCCTGGGTTGAGTCCCAGCAGGGGATCACATTCCAGTGCTCCCACATAGGAATCCTGAAATCCAAGGCAGGGCCTTCTCAGTTAACTACAGGGTGACCCTGCTCTCCCCTGGGGCCTGCCCTACGCCCACCTACCAACTCTGCCCCTCTACTCTCATTTCCTCAGAAATGGCTCCTGGTTGTATCGATGGGAGAGGCCAGGGCAGGTGTGCAAGAAGCAGCTTGACTTCACTCGCCCCTGCCTGCCTCTCCGGAGAGCAAATCAGCCTCAGGGGAGGCCCTCAGAGCTTAGGCTCCCTGAGTTCTGGGGCGCTCTCTGACCAATATCTTCAAGGGGCATCCTACTCACAGGTGGGGGGCTTGTAATGAGGCACCTTGGGCCTTCAGAAAGGTATAGGGAGGGCTGAGGCAAGGGTGGGGAGGGCTTCAGGGCTCTGTATAGTTCACAGGGTACAAGATAGAATCTCAGAGCTTGTAGGGCAGCTAAACTAGGACCCATCCAGGGATTTCTGCAACAGGATTCCTGAAGATGTTTATCTAGTGTTTGCTCACACATTTCCAGGACGGGGAGCTCACTACCTAACAAACCCTCCCTCGACTCAAGTCTTATGAAGTCCCTACAATTCTTCCCATTGGGTCCTAATTCTGCTCCTGGATCGGAGCATGGCTAAGTCTAGTCTCTCTGCCAAGGGTGCTGAACTTTGAAAGTTGGCGTCACTACTTACTAACAACTTGACTCATGCCCCAGTTTCCTCATCTGTCACACAGGCTTAATAACAGTTGTTGTGAGGGTCAAACAAGAGAATGTCTACCCAGCATGAACCATGGCGACTGCCCATAGTAGGTGCTCAGTAAGTGGCAGATGTTATTTTTACCTGAACATGTTTTCTTGCTTGCTTGCTTGCTTACTTGCTTGCTTTCTTGCTTTCTCTCTGTCTCTCTCTTCTCTCTCTCTCCCCTCTCTCTCTCTCTTTCTTTCTTTTTCTTTCTTTCTCTCTCTCTCCTCTTTCTTCTCTCTCTCTCTTTCTTCTTTCTCTTTCTCTTTTTCTTTCTCTTCCTTCCTTCCTTCCTTCCTTCCTTCTTCCTTCCTTCCTTCCTTCCTTCCTTCCTTCCTTTTCCTTTTCCTTTTCCTTTTCCTTTTCCCTTTCCTTTCCTTTCCTTTCCTTTCCTTTCCTTCTCTTTTTTTGAGATGGAGTCTCACTCTGTAGCACAGGCTGGAGGGCAGTGGTGTGATCTTGGCTCACTGCAACCTCCGCCTCCCAGGTTCAAGCAATTCTCCTGCCTCAGCCTCCCGAGTAGCTGGGATTACAGGTGCCCGCCACCACACTCAGCTAATTTTTGTATTTTTAGTAGAGACGAGGTTTCACCATGTTGGCCAGACTGGTCTCAAACTCCTGACCTCAAGTGATCTGCTGTCCTTAGCCTCCCAAAGTGCTGGAATTACAGGCATGAGCCACCACACCCGGCCCTGAACATGGTTCTTTCCAGCATGGCTAGGTGTCTACCGCTTTGTGTTCTAGTTTGACCCAGAACTGAGTACCCAACTTAGCATAAGTATAATGTCCAAGTTAGCACTTTACTGGCCCTGTTGGCTTTTGGGCCCTTAAAGCTGATCCTGACCTGAAATCACCAGGTCTCCACTTAAACAACTGCAGCATTCCTCACCCCTGACCCCTTCTATGTTGGAGTCCTTGACTTGTTAACTGTCCATTCATTCAGGTGACATTTCTTCTTGATGACTGGAGTCTGTTCCGGAATTTAGAGGCACTAAATTGTCGCTAAGACAAGTGAAGAGTAGAGAGGGGTGGCTGGGGGTGTCTGAGAGAAGTGTCTGGGAGGAGGGTCTCCGCTGAGGGTGGATCGTGAGGCTGGAGTACCTGGAGCTCTCAGCCAAGTGCTTCTGGGAACTTGGTTCTGTGAGCCCCCTGACAAGAAGGTCTTCTCGCCACTTGTTCTTTTTCTTTCTTTCTTTCTTTCTTTCTTTCTTTGAGACAGAGTCTCACTCTGTCACCCAGGCTGGAGTGCAATGGCATGATATCGGCTCACTGCAACCTCCACCTCCCAGGTTCAAGCGATTCTCCTGCTTCAGCTGGGATTATAGGCACCCGCCACCACGCCCAGCTAATTTTTGTATTTTTAGTAGAGACTGGGTTTCACCATGTTGACCAGGCTGGTCTTGAACTGACCTCAGGTGATCCACCCACCTTGGCTTCCCAAAGTGCTGGGATTAAAGGCGTAAGCCACCGCGCCTGGCCTCGCCACTTGTCTTGCTTCACCAGGTGAATCACTCTCTGGGTCTCTCTGGGCTCTTGTTTCTCTCAGGATGGTCATTCCTTGCAGAGTTGCCTGTGGAAAGGAGCTGGATGAGTGACGCAGGCAAGTGAGAGCATCACCTGCGTTCCAGGTGCAAGTTGTCATTAGGCTCACTTTTTTTTTTGAGATGAAGTCTCACTCTGTCGCCCAGGCTGGAGTGCAGTGGTGTCACCTTGACTCACCGCAACCTCCGCTTCCCAGGCTCAAGCAATTCTCCTGCCTCAGCCTCCCGAGTAGCTGGGATTACAGGCTCCCACCACCACGCCTGGCTAATTTTTGTATTTTTAATAGAGACAGGGTTTCATCATATTGGCCAGGCTGGTCTCAAACTCCTGACGTTGTGATCCACCTGCTTCAGCCTCCCAAAGTGCTGGGATCACAGGCGTGAGCCACCTTTCCCAGGCCATTAGGCTCACTTTTCAGGGATCATTAGTATAATGACTGAGTTAATGGGTGGGGGCAGGGAACCATTAGCCCTGCTGATGAAGGGTAGTGTCCACAGCTGTCTCCTTCTCCCTGCACTTTACCCCCTTAGCTGGAGAGGCATGATCCCTTGGGAGTCCTTCCATGTTGCCTACCTCCACCTGTCCCCGTTCAGCCTGGCCTGGTTGCCCTCTGGGTAACAGTGTCCCAGAAAAAGTGTGTGGGGTGACAAAATGGAGAACTGGGGGCTCTGGCTGTCTGGGGGAAAATAAATGTAAATTGTAATTAAATTGTTCATTTTGACTGTGTGCTGCCTGGGCTGGAGAGAGCTGGGCAGCTGCTGGGGAGGAGGTGGGAGCAGCAATGGCAGGTGGGGTGCAGGACATCAGGCTGAGGGGTGTGTGGGGTGGGGAAGAGTTACCAGCGATCCTTTGAGACTCCTTGCCTCTCTGGTCCAATGGGCTGGTGCTGGCCACTTTCCCCAGTGAGCTCCTGTCCCTGGGATTAAACAGCCTGAGGAACATCAATTTTTGTATTCATGGGGGTGGGGGAGGGGGACACAATGTACAGTCACACAAGTATAATGGCTGTGATTTCCCACACACTGGACACAGTGGGCCCAGGATACAGAATCTGGGTTGTGTGGGCTGAGTCCAGACAAAGCCCTGACTCCTCAAAGCTTGCAGTCTAGTTGGGGGAATGAGGATCACACCAGACAGGATTATGGGACACGTGCCTCTGCCATTTGGTAGCTGTGTGACCTCAGGCAGATCGCTCAACCTCTCTGAACCTGTTCCCTCATCTATTAAAGGGAACAAATGACTTACCCCATAATATTGCTATGAGTTCAATAGGAAAACACACATAAATCGTTCAGTGGGTACTTGGCACAGAGCCCCAAGCTTAGCTTTGTTATGGTTGTCACAGTAATAAGTGATGTGGAGAAGCTTCCTGAAGGAAGTGGACCACGAGCATGAGGAGGACTTGGGGACCAAGAGGGAAGTGTGGGCTTAGCAATTAGCCTGGTGGGAGGGCTGGTGGGAGGGCAGTTGGGAGGGGAAGGACTGGGCTGTTGGGAGGAGAGAAGCAGATGGGGCGTGAGGTGGGAGGGCTGGGTTAGGGGTGGTCAGGGAAAGTGGAGGCGACTACAGTTTCCGGGCTGTGGAATGGCGGGCTGTGTGCCTGCATGGGTCAGGCTGTGGATCATGAGGAGGCGTGGCTCAGACCAGGTGTGGACATTCACTCACCATTCACCCAACACATATTTTTGTTTTTGTTTTGTTTTGTTTTGTTTTTTGAGACGGAGTCTTGCTCTGTCGCCCAGGCTGGAGTGCAGTGGCCGGATCTCAGCTCACTGCAAGCTCCGCCTCCCGGGTTCACGCCATTCTCCTGCCTCAGCTGGGACTACAGGCGCCCACCACCTCGCCCGGCTAGTTTTTTTTATTTTTTAGTAGAGATGGGGTTTCACCGTTTAGCCAGGATGGTCTGGATCTCCTGACCTCGTGATCCACCCGTCTCGGCCTCCCAAAGTGCTGGGATTACAGGCTTGAGCCACCGCGACCGGCCCTGTTTTGTTTTAATTTTTTTTTGTTGAGACAGAGTCTCATTCTGTCACCCAGGCTAGAGCACAGTGGCGTAATCTTGGCTCACTGCAACCTCCGCCTCCCAGGTTCAAGCGAGTCTCCTGCTTCAACTGGGATTACAGGGACCCGCCACCACGCCCAGCTAATTTTTGTATTTTTAGTAGAGACAGGGTTTCGCCATGTTGGCCAGGCTGGTCTTGAACTCCTGACCTCAGATGATCTGCCCACCTTGGCCTCCCAAAGTGCTGGGATTCCAAGCGTGAGCCACCGCACCTGGTCTAATTTTTTCTTTTTTTAAAATCTTAATCAGACTCTGTCTGCTATTCATAATCAACATGTATTTATGGAGAGCCTGCTAACGTGCCAGGCACTGTGCTGAGTGCTGGGGACAGAGCAGCAAGGAGGACAGATACAGGGCATGCCCATGTGAACTTACATTCTTCTGATGGTGAGGCGATTAACTAGCAAGTATTAGTACGTTAAGTTTAGGGAAGAGATAACTTTAAAGAAAATTTAAAAGGAAGCCAGATGTGGTGGCTTCTGCGTATAATCCTGGCAACTTGGGAGGCCTAGGTGGGAGGATCACATGAAGCCAGCAGTTCGAGACCAGCCTGGGCAATATAGCGAGACCCCATCTCTAATATATATATATATAAAAATTTTTTTTTTTTTTTTGAGAAAGGGTATCACTCTGTTGCCCAGGCTAGAGAGCAGTGGCAGGATCTCAGCTCACTGCAACCTCTGCCTCCTGAGTTCAAGAGATTCTTCTGCCTCAGCCCTGGAGTAGCTAGAATTACATGTGTGCACCACCATGCCAGGCTAATTTTTGTATTTTTTGTAGAGACAGGGTTTCACCATGTTGACCAGGCTGGTCTTGAACTCCCGACCTCAAGTGATCCACCTGCCTCAGCCTCCCAAAGCGCTGGGATTACAGGTGTGAGCCACCATGCCCGACCTCTAAAAATATTTTTTAAAATAGAGGCTGGGTATGGTGGCTAATGCCTGTAATCCCAGCACTTTGGGAGGCCGAAGTGAGAGGATCACTTGAGCTCAGGAGTTCAAGATGAGGCTGGGCAACATAGCAAAACCTCATCTCTACTAAAGATTTAAAAAAAGATTAGCTGGGCATAGTGGCATGCTCCTCGGGTTCCAGCTACTCAGGAAGCTGAGGCAGGAGGATGGCTTGAGCACAGGAGATTAAGGCTGCAGTGAGCTGTGTTAACACCACTGCACTCCAGCCTGGGCACAGAGGGAAACCCTGTCTCAAAAAAGAAAAGAAAAATGCACAAAATGTGGTTGAGTGTCGGGAATGGGCATGTCAAGGAAGACCTCTCTGGGGGGGTGACATTGAAGCAGAGATTTGAGCGCAAGACAAAGGCCGAATGAACCGCTGAGGGAAGGAAATTCCCAGCAGAAGGACGATAAGTGCAAAGGCACGATAGGGGAAATGTGCTGGATGGGTTCAAGGAAAAGCAAAAGGGTGAAAGGAGGCCAGTGCAGCTGTCAGAGGGAAGAAATGGAGTGAGCTGGGGATGAGGACATGAGGAGGATTCATGCCCTCGTGAGGACCAGGACCTGGGGAGGCATGCAGATTTTACTTTAAGAGCAATAGGAAGCTATTGGAGGGTTCTGAGCAGATGAGATCCGGCTTAGGTGTTTGTTTGTTTGTTTGTTTTTGAGACAGTCTCGCTCTTGTTGCCCAGGCTGGAGTACAGTGGCGCAATCTCGGCTCTCCGCAACCTCCGCCTCCTGGGTTCAAGCGATTCTCCTGCCTCAGCCTCCAGAGAAGCTAGGATTACAGGCATGTGCTACCATGCCCGGCTAGTTTTGTATTTATAGTAGAGATGGGGTTTCTCCCCCTTGGTCAGGCTGGTCCTGAACTCCCGACCTCAGGTGATCCGCCGGCCTTGGCCTTCCAAAGTGCTGGGAATTACAGGCGTGACCCACCGCGCCCAGCCAAATGTTTATTGTATAAGCACCCCAGTACTTGGTAATTTGCTACAGCAGCCCAAACTAGGACAGGAGGCCACTGCTATAACCTACAGAGAGATGATGGTGGCTTGGAATTGGGTGGTGGCAGTGGAAAAGGGGAGAGGTAGACAGATTTGGGATGTATTCTGGAGGTGGACCCAATAGGACATTGACAATCGAAATATTGGTAGGAGGATATGGGAAAAGGAAAAAGAAGATTAAGGAGGACTCTGAGGTTTGGGGTCTGACAACTGGAAGAAGAGAGAACTTTTATTGATATGGGAAAGGAATTTGGGGGTAAGAGGAACAGATTTGAGATGGAGGCCTGGGGGGACAGGTCCCTTGACACTGTGACCCATCCCTGGAGCCAGAGACTGCAGAGCAGGTCCTTCAAGCACCGCCAACTCAGAGCTGACGTCCCCACCAGCCCCACACTCCTGGGGGCCAGGCCAGGCCTTATGGAGGTCCCACCTCACTGCTCCTGTCCCTGTGATTTGTCTTCTGCTGTCTGCTGAACCTGTGACCAAGGGTGACCCAGATGCCAAGCGCCACCACACCCCCAGGGCTTTGGGACATGCAGCAACAGTGCTGTGGGTGGAAGGGCATATTCATGTCCAGAGCAGGTCTGGGGAATCAGCAGAGAGAATACAGCAGAAGTGAGACAGACACCCTGGAGGACAAGTCCCTGGGGCCTCAGGCCTAGCACTAGGCAGCAGTGACACATTCTCCTACAAAGGGACAAAGTGGAGATCCTCAGAGATCCTCCTGAACTTCAGGATCTGGGACTTAGCTCCCTGGAATCTGAGCAGGACTCAGGGAGGGTCCCCAGACTTGGCAGGAAACAGGCACAGTCAGACGGACACCTCCCAGGTAACCTCAGAATCAGCAAAAGGGGATCTTCGGCAGGAAATCAATGCACGTGGCTTTAAGGCTCATCTAAGGCCTCTGGATCCTTTCTCTTCCCCATCACTATGGGGTGCATGAAGACCCCCTGAGGCTGGGGGTCCCCCTATCTGCTCTAGTTCTCAGTTTCCCACACTGTACAATGGGCACACAGAGCCAGGCCCTCTGGATGTTGGGATGTTGGGAAGGGTTGATGTGCTATACATACCTACCAAGGAGCATCCCTCTGGAGGCTGCGGCCCCAGCCCCTGTCGTGGGCCCCTGGTGTCCCACACTAGGAGCCTCTGAGCACAGGGAGAGCCGTGGCCAGTGGCACACGGCGGCTCATAGGCACACCTCTCCAGAACCCAAATAGATTGGCCAGGATCTGAGCTGGCTCCAAGGACCTGGACTGTAACCATATCTATATGAGGCTTGACTCAGGGCCACGGGGTGGAAGACATAAGGGCCGGGCCTAGAGCCTCCTGAGCCCATTATCAGTGTTTGGTTTGGGACTTTTGCATTAGGCTCAGTTCCTGCTCCTTATCCAGGCCCTGGTGATTACATTCTCTGGCCTTTGATGTGCCGGAACCTGGACACTGGGCTCTCCCCTTTCTGCCACCCAATCCTCAAACCCCAGCACTTCTCAACCCCACCCAGAGAGACCTAGTCTGGGACCATGTCCAGCTCAGTCCAAACAACCCCTCCTCTATGGCCTCTCTTACCTGCACTGCCTCCTGCTGCCCCCACCAACCCCCACAGGGTGTTGGGAGAACATGGCATAGGAGCATGGGTTCCTCCTGGCGCCTCTGGAACAGGTCTGGGAGCTCCCTACCAAGAGTCCTATCCATACCCGCCCCCCCAGCCAACATCCCTCCCCTGCCTGGATCTTTCCCCCTGCTTTCTTCAGGGCTGCTCCTGCCTTCCCATTTCCTCCTCAATAAAGGCCCCTCTACCCTGATCTGCTGCTTCCTAAGCTCATGGCTGGGCTAGGGTGAGGTCTCTCCCTCCAGCTTTGGTGAAGAGGTGGAAGCTGCCCATGAGCAAGTGGCTGCTCCTTGCCCTCATTGGCTTCCATTTCTCTGAAGGGCTGCTCTGGTACAGAGTCAGGGGGTGATCAGGGGTGGGGACAGAGGTGTCAAGTGTGAGTGTACTCCAGGCCCGGCCTTTTTTTTTCTGAGACAGGGTCTTGCTATGTCATCGGGGCTGGAGTGCAGTGGCTCAATCATAGCTCACTGCAGCCTCGACCTCCTGGCCTCAAGCAATCCTCCTGCTTCAGCCTCCAGAGAAACTTGGACTATGGGTGCATGCCACCATACCTGGCTAACCTGCCCAGTCTTGAAAGACATCAAAGTTCAGGAGTTCCTTCCTTCCCTGTATCCAGGGATTAGATTAGATTTCCCTTGGAGCAGATTAGATTTCCTGCTCTCATACGTCACGTTCAACCCTGTCTCCCCACTGAATCCATCACTGATGGCAGCAAGAGATGATTAAATAAAGCAGTGAGACTGTGGCCCATCTCAGCCCCAGGCCTCATGCTAACGTTGGCTGGAGAGCCTTAACTTGTGGTTGGCTGGACTTAAGAGAAACTGGGTTATGAGTGAAATCAGCTGAACTCCCACCTGCCAGGGTCCTGCTAAAGAAATGCAGGGGCGGCTCTCACTTACAGACTTCCTGAAGAAACACCAGCCTGACCCTGCCAGCAAACATCTCAACACATCAATGACAGAGGCTTATACACTGCTATCCAGTAAGATAATAACACTGTATTGTTACTGTACCTTGTCTAAGTTTAGACACACAAATGCTTACCGTCGTGTTACAGTTGCCTAAGGTATTGAAGACCGCAACACGCAGTGCTGGTCAGGGTAGGAGCAACAGGCCCTACCACACAGCCTAGGTTTCTGTAAGTGCGCTCCATGATGTTCACACAGTGAAGTCTCCTAATGACCCCTCTCTCATAATACCTTCCTGTCATTAAGTAACACATGACTGCCTATACACCTGAGAGGGTCAGGCTCTGCCCACCCACCTGTCACCACCCAGCTCCTCACAGGGGTGACTCATTTCTTACTGTGTCACCAAAGCTGAATGATGCTGAGTCCTGAGAGGACACAGCCCTGTCCTCAGGGAGCCCCAGTCTGAGGGAGACGCAGTGCCGTCCTCAGGGAGCCCCAGTCTGAGGAAGACATACAGCCCCGTCCTCAGGGATCCCCAGTCTGAGGGAGACACAGCCCCGTCCTCAGGGAGCCCCAGTCTGAGGGGAGACACAGCCCCGTCCTCAGGGAGCCCCAGTCTGAGGGAGACACAGCCCGTCCTCAGGGAGCCCCAGTCTGAGGGGACACAGCCCCGTCCTCAGGGAGCCCCAGTCTGAGGGGAGACACAGCCCCGTCCTCAGGGAGCCCCAGTCTGAGGGAGACACAGCCCGTCCTCAGGGAGCCCCAGTCTGAGGGGACACAGCCCCGTCCTCAGGGAGCCCCAGTCTGAGGGGAGATATCTTAAAGACTCAAGACAGTGGGGAAGTCATCTGTCAAGGTCAGAGCCATGCCCTGTGGGAGCTGCTGAAGGGTGGGACTGGGGGTCAGTGTGGGCCTGGGGCCCAACTCACCCTCAGTGGCTGAATCTCTCTCCCCAAATGTATTACTCTAGGGAGATTAAGCTGGGGACACCCTCAGAGCTTTATGATCCTCTTTGGCATGGACTCAGCCAATCTGGCGGTGCCGTCAGTCTTCTGTGAATGCCCAGCTGTCGTGCGTGCTCATCTAGAGCCCACAGGAGGGAGGTGTCTAGAGCTTGTGGGAGAAACAGTCCCTCCCACCTGTGGGCTGCAGCAGTAAGTCCCAGAGTGGCAAAAGGCATCATTCTTGTCCTCCTGAAGCTTCCAGTCTCTTCAGAAAGGTCAGGAGCACAGGCAGGGTGAGCAGCGCAGATTGTAGGCCGTATGTTTCATGATGTCCAATATAGAGTTCAAAAAGAAGCCCCTCGGCTGGGTGCAGTGGCCCACGCCTGTAATCCCAGCACTTTGGGAGGCCGAAGCGGGTGGATCACCTGAGGTCAGGAGTTCGAGACCAGCCTGGCCAGCATGGTGAAACCCCGTCTTTACTAAAAATTCAAAAATTAGCTGGGCCTGATGGCGCATGCCTGTAGTCCCAGCTACTCATCGGGAGGTTGAGGCAGGAGAATCACTTGAACACGGGAGGTGGATGTTGCAGTGAGCCTAGATCACACCACTGCACTCCAGCCTGGTGACAGAGCAAGACTCCGTCTAAAAAAAATTAAAAAGAGAGAGAGAGGCCCTTTGGAGGGCTGGAGATTCAGGAAGGGCTACATGGAGGAGGCAAGGTGGGAAGAGCCACCAGAATTGGAAGTGGCAGAGGCAAAAGGTGAGGGCACCAGGCAGGAGAAGCCACAGGAGCCAGTGTGGCCTTCGGCTCACCATTTAGGAGAGCACAGGGTCCAGGGTGGGGTGTAGGTCACCACCGGAACCAGATGGCGCTGATGTGGGGTGAGGGGAGGGGAGGCACAGTATGGGCCTGATGTACATGCCTTGCTCCTAACAGCCAGGTACAGGCGCCACTTGGAGGGCCATCCCTTCTCCCTGTGGCCGTCTCAGCAGAGGCCTGGGCTTTGAGGTTGTGACTATAGGTGGGGGCAGGCGGCCAGCCAGTGCCCGACTGAGTTGGGAGTCCAGCTTCCTTCCTGCTGAGAGGCTGCGACATCCTGGTTCTCCTGAGGGCCACCCCCAGTGGATTCCCCTCTTCTCAGGGGGCAGACCCAGGGTTTGGCCATCACCAACCAGGAGTGTGGCCTAAGCTAGAGGGAGCTGGACACCACCTTCTAAAGCATTCCCTTTGATGGGATAATGGGGTTGTCCTATCCATCCATCTCTGCAGCTGGAGCCACTGCAGTCATGGATGGATGGCCTTGTTAAGTGGAACCTGATTTCAGAGCCGTGGTCAGTTTCTATCTCAGCAGGTGAGAGAACCCTTTCCAGGAGCTTCCTCCTCCACTCCTCCATGCTTGATCTATCTCTGAACAGAAGCTTCTGTTCACAGTACCACAGCCAGGGACTGTGTGGGTACAAGAGAAGCAGGATAGTGACAAAGTGGGCCAGGGCTGCTGGGTTGATTCAGAGAATGGGCTCCTGACATTGGGGTCTGATCACCCTGCAGCTGCCTCCTCCCAAGTCTGTGTCTTTGGTTTCATAGCCAACAGGATGCAGTTACTGCAGGAGAAGTCACCTTTGGGAACATGAACAGCCAGCTGTGCACAGGCAAGGCCCACTGGAGCCCTGCGAATGCCAGAGTTATTGGAAGGTCACTTTGCTTTAACCCCTTGCGTCCATAAAATCACAGGTGGAATGCACCTGTTATATATGTCTGCAAAATGTATTATGACAAAAACATGGCTATTCAAAGGAGGTCACTCATCCCTATTTCACGTGAACTCTCCTCTACGTCTTTGCCATTGTGAGCTATGTTATGATGGGTGAATATGTAGTCTCCCCAGCAGCCCAGGACTCCCTGAGAGCAAGGACTGCCTCCCCTCGTTGCCACTGGGGTTCTCTGAGGACTAGTGTTCTGTCTCCTTTCTTCTCTCCCTTCTCCTCCTCCTCCTCCTTCTTATTCTATGTATCTATCTATCTATCTATCTATCTATCTATCTATCTATCTATCTATCTCTGTCTATCCTCAGAGACCTTTGTTCTGATCTTCTTTTTAAAATGTGATTGGCCAGGCACGGTGTCTCACGCCTGTAATCCCAACACTTTGGGAGGCTGAGGTGGGTGGATCACAAGGTCAGGAGTTCGAGACAAGCCTGGCCAACATGGTGAAACCCCGTCTCTATTAAGAATACAAAAATTAGCAGGGCACGGTGGCAGGTGCCTATAATTCCAGCTACTTGGGAGGCTGAGGCAGGAGAATTGCTTGAAGCAGGGAGGCAGAGGTTGCAGTGAACCGAGATCACACCACTGCACTCCAGCCTGGGTGACAGAGCAAGACTCTGTCTCAGAAAATAAATAAATAAATTACTTAATAAATAAAATAAAATGTGTTTTTGGCCGGGCATTGTGGCTCATGCCTGTAATCCTAGTGCTTTGGGAGGCTGAGGTGGGCAGATCACTTGAGGTCAGGAGTTCAAGACCAGCCTGGCCAACATGGCGAAACCCCATCTCTATTAAAAATACAAAAATTAGCTAGGCGTGGTTGCATGTGCCTGTAGTCCCAGCTACTCGGGAGGCTGAGACACAAGAATTGTTTGAAGCTGGGAGGTGGAAGTTGCAGTGAGCCGAGATCGCACCACTGCACTCCAGCCTGGGTGAGAGAGTGAGACTCTGTCCTTAAAAAAAAAAAAGCCGGGCGCGGTGGCTCACGCCTGTAATCCCAGCACTTTGGGAGGCCGAGGCGGGCGGATCACAAGGTCAGGAGATCGAGACCACGGTGAAACCCCGTCTCTACTAAAAATACAAAAAATTAGCCGGGCGCGGTTGTGGGCGCCTGTAGACCCAGCTACTCGGGAGGCTGAGGCAGGAGAATGGCGTGAACCCGGGAGGCGGAGCTTGCAGTAAGCCGAGATTGCGCCACTGCACTCCAGCCTGGGCGACAGAGCGAGACCCCGTCTCAAAAAAAAAAAAAAAAGTGACTTTATAAAAATTTTGTATTGAAGCATAATGGATATACAGAAAGTTGCATCTATCAAGATTACAGCTCACTGACTTCTCACAAACTGAACATAACCACAAAACCAGTACACAGATCATGAAACAGAATGTTATCAGCATTCCCCAAAGATCCTTTCTCCTTTTCATGCCCTGCCTCTAGCCCCCTGCCCAATTTATTTATTTGTTTGTTTGTTTATTTATTTATTTATTTATTTATTTATTTATTGAGACGGAGTCTCGCTCTGTCACCCAGGCTGGAGTGCAGTGGCCGGATCTCGGCTCACTGCAAGCTCCGCCTCCCGGGTTCACGCCATTCTCCTGCCTCAGCCTCCCGAGTAGCTGGGACTACGGGCGCCCGCCACCTCGCCCGGCTAATTTTTTGTATTTTTAGTAGAGACGGGGTTTCACTGTGGTCTCGATCTCCTGACCTTGTGATCCGCCCGCCTCGGCCTCCCAAAGTGCTGGGATTACAGGCTTGAGCCACCGCGCCCATCCCCCCTGCCCAATTTAAAGAAAAAGATTAATACTCAGCTGATAGTAAGGGCCGGCTCTGTGCTGGCACATTCATAACCAGGGCCTTATTGAATCATTGTGGCAAGCCTGCAGGGTAGGTATTATTCCATTCTACAGTCAAGGAAACTCAGGCTCAGAAAGGGTAAGTGAATTGTCAGGATCAAAGTATTCATAGGTGGTGGAGATTGGCCTTCTAAAATCAACTGCATGTCATACATCACATTCCTTAATATGTGCATGGAAGAATGAGAGAAGAATTTGAATAGAGTCCACAAGTCATCAGATATAAATCTATGTGGATATATCTGATATTGTTTTCCCAGAAACATCCCTTACTTCTTCTGGGAACTCCTCCTGTCCACACTCTTCAAAATGCTTCCTGAGACAGCCACCAAATTCTTTTTTTTTTTTTTTGAGACGGAGTCTCGCTCTGTCGCCCAGGCTGGAGTGCAGTGGCCGGATCTCAGCTCACTGCAACCTCCACCTCCCAGGTTTACACCATTCTCCTGCCTCAGCCTCCCAAGTAGCTGGGACTACAGGTGCCCGCCACCTCGCCCGGCTAGTTTTTTGTATTTTTTTTTAGTAGAGACGGGGTTTCAACATTAGCCAGGTTGGTCTCGATCTCCTGACCTCGTGATCCGCCCGTCTCGGCCTCCCAAAGTGCTGGGATTACAGGCGTGAGCCACCGCGCCCGGCCAGCCACCAAATTCTTATATGATCCTACCTGCTGGCCATAGTTGACTGATTCAGGAGAGGACACCTGACCTCTGATGGGCCAATCAGAGAACTTTCCTGGGAATTTTGGATTAATTATTTCTCTGGAAATGTAAGACTCAGCTGCTGTTGGTCAGTTACATGGAAAAAGCCAACCTACCAGAAGAAAGAGAGAGAGGAGAGAGGGCAAAGCAAAGAGAAGCGGGAATGAGAAATGGAGAAGGGGTCCTAGTAGTGTTTGCATCTCAGATTCTAGCTGATCCTAAGGCTCCACCCTAGCCCTCCCCTTCCTGAAGCTGGGCTGCTCTGCGAAATGCACCTTCATCCACCCAATACAACCTCCTTTCCACCAACCCAGAAAGGAAGCAGTCATCTGCAAGCAAAGGTATGTTAATCAAGGACCAGAGGAAAAAAAAATAGTTTATCTGTCCATTCATCCGTCTAGACATAACAGAGATCTATTTTCAGATGTTTGAGATACAGACAGATAAAATGGACTCCTCTGTATTCTATCATGGTAGAATGGGAATAAGGTAACCTATGTTGTGTGATTGTTGTGAGAATTGCAAGATTAAACCCATAGAAAGTACCCTGCCTGGCACATCCTCAGTGATGGAATATTTTGGCAGGAGTGTAAGAGCCCATTTTAAAACCCTGGGTTCAGTTCTTCCTTAGAGTAGAGTCCTATTTAATAAATGTAGAAGGAATGATGGAAATAGAAAAATCACCAGCACCATTGTAATGACTATTGCAAGCATGAACCAGTAAGGGATGCTAAAATTAATGGGCAGAATGATGAGAAACAGGATACTTGCTTAGCCTCAAAGTATCTCTCCAGAAGATACTTAATCATTACCAGTGGAAAAATGGTAACTTTACTGCAGAGAAATCTGGTAGACCTCACCTCACCACACGATCCAGGTTAAATTAGCAGTAATAAGACACATCAATATCATGTATGTCCTGGTACGGTGCACTGAGAAGGGCACATCTCTGTGGCATACTTCCCAAAATGCATGCCCTTAATCTCATATGAGCACACATGAGAATAACCTAAATTGAGAGGCATTCTACAAAATAACTGTAGCAAGATCAGGCCAGGCACAGTAATTCTGTAATTATGAGTTACAGGCATGTAACTCTCACACCTCTGCAAGAGACCCCACTACTAGTATTCCTCAAAAGGTGCTCCTTTAACCTCTGCTTGAGTGACTCTGAGAATGGAGGGCTCACTATTCTACTCCTTTGGATGATTTTTAGCTTGTGAGCCCAAGTGCTATTGATAGCAGTGAGAAATTGGAAATAACCCAAATGAATAGGGCCAGGTAATCTTAGCTACCAAGATGATAGAGCACTGTGTGGCCACTGAAAGTGATAAAAATGTGGCCTATCTTAATGCACAGAAATGTGTATATGCAGTAATCCAAAGTGACAAGGGCAGAACAATAGTTGCCTTTACACAATGATCACAGCTATGTTCACATCTCAGTGTGTACAATAAGAGCTGGAAGATAATTTAGAAGGCCACAAATAGTTGCAATTTTGAGTTGCCTTGATTTTTTAAAAAAGTGACCTATGTATAGAATTTTAAATAAATTTAGTATGCAGAATTTTATTTCTTTATTTTATTTTATTTATAATTTTTTTTTGAGACTGAGTCTCACTCTGTTGCCCAAGCTGGTGTGCAATGGCACGATCTCGACTCACTGCAACCTCTACCTCCTGGGTTCAAGTGATTCTCATGCCTCAGTCTCCCGAATAACTGGGATTACAAGTGCCCACCACCACACCTGGATAATTTTTGTATTTTTAGTAGAGACGGGGTTTCACCATATTGGCCAGGCTGGTCTCAAACTCCTGAACTCAAATGATCTGCCTGCCTTGGCCTCCCAAAGTGCTGGGATTACAGGCATGAGCCACCGTGCCCAGCCTAGAATGCAGAATTTAAAAAAAATCCTCCATTAAGGGACTTGGGGATTGTCATGTCATGATTCATTGAGAATGTCTGCATGGAACATTAGATAGGGAGGGATTCTAAGGCCATGTTT
Organism: Macaca thibetana thibetana; assembly: GCF_024542745.1. Classification (NCBI taxonomy): domain Eukaryota; kingdom Metazoa; phylum Chordata; class Mammalia; order Primates; family Cercopithecidae; genus Macaca; species Macaca thibetana. The sequence continues at coordinate 42,647,547 of NC_065581.1, read as the reverse complement.
GAGCCCCGTGGGAGTGACATGATTGATTAGTGATGTCTGCCAATGGTGACGAATGAGCAGTGGCAGTGTGCATGCTGGGTAGTTGCCACCTCTTCTAGACACATTCCCATTCCTATTGTTATTTTGTCATTTTTGTAGACCTTCTGAAGATGAGTTTGTGATATTGAAGGGAACATGTGCAGGAAGAAACCTCTTCCAGTTAAAAGCTTTAGGATTTTGAGTAAGTCACTGGAATATAAGATGGTATGAAACAAATACCTTAAGGGAACAAAAGCAAAATTCTCCACAATAACAGTCAGTTTGAGAGTAGGTGGGCTCAATAGAGAAGACTTCGTGGCATTCGTGCTGGGTCTTGAAGGATGAGGAGGTTTTTCAGGTGTCTATGCTCAGGAAGTGTATTTCAGATGGAGGGCATAGCGTGGATAAAGGCATGGAGGTGAGAAAATAATAGGCCTCCTGGGGAGAAAGAAAGCAAAGTGTATATGTAGGTTAGTTGTAAAAGATGATTTTGGAAATGTAGGAAATGGAAAATGTCCTGAATGCCAAGATAACAAGTTTGAGTTTTATTTAGATAGCAGTGGGCTTCTGGTGAGTTTTCATGCAAATGATGCTTGAAGGAAATGAGACTAGAAGGCGCCAAGAAAAAGCCTGGGAACTACCACCATGAGGGGACCTGAGGACCCAGAATTTGACAAAATCCTCTAGGGGCATAGGCTAGCAATCAGAACCCTGGGATAATGGGGTATGGAAGCTATAACTAAGCCCCAGAGAGACAATCTCCTGAGCTCTATCCATTGTTCAGAGATTTCCTGAGCTCTGAGCCAGGCACAGGGATCAGAAGCTGTGGGCTCTGCTCTCTGGGAGCTTCTAGTCTATGGAGAAAAAAACAACATGGCCCTGGGAAACAACTGGAGACCAGTCCCAGATAGTGTGAGATCCAGTACCAAGGGAAGGACACCAGCTGGGTGTGCAGCATTTAGGGGTAGAATTTGGGTGAAAGCCAGCAGGTCAGGCATCCTGGGGCTTCTGTACTCGCAGGAGGTGGCCTGGAAGACTTCTAAGATATCTTTTGGCACTGCAGGCCTCTGGCTCTTGGAGGAGAGACCTTGAGGGAGAGCAGAATTTGACCATGTAGCAGGGAGAAAAGTGGGTTTTTCAGATATGGGGGGCAGCAGACAGGGCAGACCACAGGCAGGAGAGGACTTGGGATCTGACCGAGCTGTCAGAAGATCAATTGGGTAGGCAGAGGCTGTAGGCCCCACGGTCTGGCAGCCAAGCAGGGATGCCCTAGCTTGTTGCAGTCGGTCAGGGACTCTCAGAGGGATTTGTTGGGACTTGGGTGTTTGGGGAAGGTTAGCCTGGCAGCAGCCAGACTCCTGGAGTCCTACCAGATAAGAAAAGGGTCCCTGAAGCCTTTGTTGGGGAATCTGGAGGCTTCACATGACTTACAGCATCCCATGAATTCTGTTATATTAAAGGATTTGGCAAGATTCCAATGACCCAGGCTGGGCGCGTGGCTCTAGCCTGTAATCCCAACACTTTGGGAGGCTGAGGCAGGTGGATCATGAGGTCAAGAGATTGTGACTATCCTGGCCAATATGGTGAGACCCCATCTCTACTAAAAATATAAGAAATTAGCTGGGTGTGGTGGCACACACCTGTAGTCCCAGCTACTTGGGAGGCTGAGGCAGGAGAATTGCTTGAACCCGGGAGGTGGAGGTTGCATTGAGCCAAGAGAGAGCAAGACTCCATCTCAAAAAAAAAAAAAAAAAAAAAAAAAAAAAAGATTCCAATGATCCTATAACTTTTATTTACCTGCTCTTCCAAATATGGGGACTCGCCCCAACCCAGGGAAGGCACTCCCTATCTTGTCTTTCACCTCAGAGTCCAATGTACCTCTAGGGACTGCAGGGAGGAATGGGAGCTGAGTCGGCTTGAGACACCATCAGGTAGGGACCTCCCTTCTGTGCCAGGCCCAGTCGACTTCTAGTCCTCCCTCCCCTCCCCCATTATAAGGCTTGGGGAAGCTCCAGAGCTCTGGCTGGGCAGTGGGTGGCAGTGGCCAGAGTGGAAAATCCCCTACCTGCTGGATGATATCAGTGTTTAGCAGATCTTGTCCTGGCCTTCTGCCTGGGGCCTAAGGACCTGACAAATCTGCTTGGTGCCCTGAGTATGGGGTACAAGGTGGCAGAGAGGATATTGGCATGGGGATTTTTTTCCACTCACTCCAAAATGGAGAGCTATCCTGGGCCAGGTGGGCAGGCACTGGGCCAGCTCCAGGTCACCTCAGGCAATGGGAAGCTGGAGCTGGGAAGTGGGGTGGGGGTTGGGGGAAGTAGGAGGAGGGGTGGGGTCCGAAGATGAGGGATAGAGGAACTAATAAATCAGACTTGGGGACTGCACAAGGGCTTGGGAGTGGGTCATGGGAGACATAGGCACTTTAGGAGAACTGGAGACAGAAGCAGGGACGCAGTGGGGCAGAAGAGAGAATGAGGAACAGCAGCAGGGTGCAGGCCTGTCCCTCCTCATATGCCCCTGCTCCAGGCCTCTGATCCAGGCTGGTATGAGAGGCACAACCAGAAGCTGGTGTGGCTTACTCTATGAGTGCGTTCTGAGCATTTGCTGAATTATGACAAGCATTTCTCCAAGTGTCCTGTTTGATCTTGAAAGCCTCTGAAGCTGCTCAAATAGCTGTGACTTCAGCCATTGTCATCCCAGCCCCACCACCAGCACCAGAACTCCCGACACTGCCATCAGTACCACCCTCACCACCACCATCATCATAACCAGCATCCTAGCTACTGACCTCCTGACCCTCTGACACCCCTATCTCCTCCCCTGAGGGTTTGAGGGTGCTAGGAGTTAGGACTTAGAGTCAAAGCTCCAAGTACACAACCTAAAGACAAGAAGTTCTCAATGATTTTGCCCATCCAGAAGACACTTAGCAGTGCCTGGAGACATATTTGGTTGGCACAATGGGTGGACTGCTCCTGATGTTGAGTGGGTAGAGGCCAGGGATGCTGCTAAACATTCTACAGTATACAGGATGGGGTCCACAACAAAGAACTATTTGTTCGAAAATGTCAACAGCACTGAGGTTGCGAAACCCTGGCTATAGATCCTATCTATCCCAGCACTCTGCCTCTACCTTTTTCTGGCCCTCGTCCCCAAATGCACACATTATGCCTTTGGTTTGGGGACAAGACGTAATCTTCGCCACTCCATCTTACAGCAACTTTCTCTCTTATCACTTGCACCTCCTGGCCTCTGATGCTTGAACTAAAAAGTCAATAAGATGAAAGTCTGTTGCGGCCACCCTCAAGAAGGAAAAATACACAGAAACAATTGATACACAAAGAACAGGGCACACCCTGGGTTGAGTGCATGGCTGCCCAGGGCAGCGACTAGGCTAATCCTGGGCATATAAAAGAGGAAAGAGTACCCACGTCTTCACTCCACTGCGACTACAGAACTTGGAGTGGCTCTTCCTCTGTGGCCAGTTGGGGACCAGCATCATGAAGTGGTTGGTGGTGGTCTTGCTCTGCCTCCAGCTCTTGGAGGCAGCAGTGGTCAAGTGAGTCTGGGACCTGGCTGCTGGTGCAGGGAGCCTGGGTGGGAGCCTAAAGCCCTGCAAAGGGCAGCCGGGCCAGGGGACACCCTGCCTGTCTTTACTGTGGGACTTCTGCTAAGGGAAGGGAAGCCTCCCTTTGCTGATGTTGGACAGGACACATGGGTGGAAGGAGACACAGCCCCTGCCTTCAGGAAACTTCCCACCAAAGGGAAAAGCACAATCCCTTCCCCCATCTGATGAGGAAAAGATAGACCTGAAACAGAGATGGTAGGGGTGACTACTGCCCAAGCAGCCCCTGAATGGCAGGTGTGGATTCTTCCCACAGAAGGGAGCAATCTTTTCTGGATAAGGGATATCTTATCCAGAATCATTTCTAAAAATTGTTTTAAGGCTGAAAATTTACTGGCAGATGCCAAAATCATCTAAGCAGAAATACAGTAAATATAAATCTCTATACCCGAGGGGTCAGGAGAAAACTCTGGAGTAGATGGCATGGCTCACAGGCTGTCAGGAAGGCTCCCAGCCTGCCATCTTGACTGTTATTTCTCTATCCAAGAGTACTTCCTGAGGCCAAGAGCTGGCTCCTCTCAGAAACTTCTATCAATATGCATATTTGGTAGAGGTGGTTAATTAATTTTCATAGCTCAGGCTGAAGGGGTTTAGCAGAGAATTTCTGGAGAACGTAGAGTCCCCAGGAAATGGGAATTAAACAGGAATTCTGGAACCTAGAGCAAGGCCAGAGTGGACCCCTAGAGACTCCCAGGCAATGGTAGCAAGGAAGTCTGGGAAGGAGAGTGCCGAGGGGGTGACTGAGCCCATAGGGAGGGACAGAAACTGTGATTTCTAAGTTCCAACTCCAGAGCTGATCTGTGGTCCAGACCACCCAGACCAACTTCCCACGGTCCTGGTGTCCTGAGAAGAGCAGTGATGGGGCCTAGGACATGCAATTAGCAGCTGGGACAGAACTAGGACCCTGTGTCCTGAGTCCCAGCTAGTGCTGTTGCCCTTGCTCCATGCTCTGTCACATCCAGCTGTTGCCAGGTGCCTGAGGGCCGCTATAGGAAGGAACTCTGGGGTGAACTTTGCCATCTCTGAAATCTTCTTTTTTTATTTGAAACAGAACTTTGCTCTTGTTGCCCAGGCTGGAGTGCAATGGCACGATCTCGGCTCACTGCAACCCCTGCCTCCCAAGTTCAAGCGATTCTCCCACCTCAGCCTCCCGAGTAGCTGGGATTACAGGCATGCGCCACCATGCTCGGCTAATTTTGTAATTTTAGTAGAGATGGGGTTTCTCCATGTTGGCCAGTCTGGTCTCGAACTCCTGACCTCAAATGATCCACCCGCCTTGGCCTCCCAAAGTGCTGGGATTACAGGCGTGAGCTACCGTGCCCGGCCTGAAATCTTTTCTTAAAAATGTTAAAAATGTACATATCCTGGGCCTGGCACGGTGGCTCATGCCTGTAATCCCAGCACTTTGGGAGGCCAAGGTGGGCGGATCATTTGAGATCGGGGCGAGACCATTGACCAATATAGAGAAACCCTGTCTCTACTAAAAATACAAAATTACTGGGCATGGTGGCCCTTGCCTGTAATCCCAGCTACTCAGGAGGCTGAGACAGAAGAATCGCTTGAACTCGGGAGGCGGAAGTTGCAGGGAGCCGAGATGGCACCATTGCACTCCAACCTGGGTAACAAGAGTGAAACTCTGTCTCAAAAAAAGAGAAAAACCAGTACATATCCTGGGCCGGGCCCGGTGGCTCACACCTGTAATGCCAGCACTTTGGGAGGCCTAGGCAGGCGGGTCACGAGGTCAGGAGTTCGAGACCAGCCTGGCCAACATAGCGAAACCCTGTCTCTACTAAAAATACAAAAAAATAGCTGGGCATGGTGACAGGTGCCTGTAATCTCAGCTACTTGGGAGGCTGAGGCAGGAGAATCTCTTGAACCCAGGAGGCGGAGGTTGCAGTGAGCGGAGATTGTGCCATTGTACTCTAGCCTGGGTGACAAAAGTGAAACTCCATCTCAAAAAAAAAAAAAAAAAAAAAAGTACATATCCTGAAAAGCGCAATACCTAAGGTCCCTCTTCCTTTCCTGGGGAGGAATCTATGGGATATTTGACAGCAAAGGGCCAGGGAGATAGGAGGACCCTTGAGATGGGGTGAGGAGGGCATGCATGGATGGGTGAAATGAATGGTTTTCTGAATCTTAGAGCGAGTGCTGAGAAGAGCTTTGGAAGAAAGAGGGGAAGAGGCAAAGGGAGGAAGAAACACACACACACACACACACACAGAAAAAGGCTGAGAGAGAGAAAGACACACACACAAATAGACAAGAGGGAACAGAGTGGCAGGGACATTGAAGCATGCAGTTAAGAGAAGGAGAGAGAGAAAGAGAGGACTGGGAAGAGAGGAAGGAGGGAGGGCCTAGCCTCAAACACAACCCTTCTGTAGAGTGCCCCTGAAGAAATTTAAGTCTATCCGTGAGACCATGAAGGAGAAGGGCTTGCTGGGGGAGTTCCTGAGGACACACAAGTATGATCCTGCTTGGAAGTACCACTTTGGTGACCTCAGCGTGTCCTACGAGCCCATGGCCTACATGGATGTGAGTCCTGACCCTTCCTGGGGGTAACCTTCTCTCTGGTGTGGGCTGGAGGGAAGGGGCAGGTCCCTTCACTCCTCTGCCCATGGAGAAGCCTGGGGCCCCTGCATCCCTCTGGAACTAACAGCCTGCTCGATGGCCCCCAGGCTGCCTACTTTGGTGAGATCAGCATCGGGACTCCACCCCAGAACTTCCTGGTCCTTTTTGACACCGGCTCCTCCAACTTGTGGGTGCCCTCTGTCTACTGCCAGAGCCAGGCCTGCAGTGAGTGCTGGGCTGGGCAGAGAGGGGCGGCGGGCAGGGCAAGGCACTGATACTCTCTGGGGAAGGCCAAACTTCCAGAGGGAGCTCAGGACTGAGGGGAACTCAGTCCTGGGAAGGACCAGGGACATGTGCAGGGCCACACAGCATGCCCAAGCCAGAGGAAAGATGCTGGTCCTGCAGCTGGATGGCCCCTTTGCCTTCCCTGCCAATATGTATCCCTTTGCTTATACCAGCCCCTAACCCCCCACTCCCTTTTATTCCACTGTCCCCATTCTCTTTACTCTGGGCAGTGCCATTCCATTCAACGTGACTAATTTTCAGTCTATTCCATCCCACTCCATTCTACTCCATTCTATTCTGCTCCACCCCAGTATTTACTAAGTTCTCACTGAGTGTCTCCAAGAGACACAATAGAACAATATAGGATGTGGGCTCCATATTATAGTGGTTTTGGGAGATACGCAGTGTGTGCTTTCTTAAGGTTGCCTTGGTCCCTGCTGAAGCCTTGGGGTTTGGGTCCTGACACCTTTGGCCCAAAGGTCCCTTGATGGCCCCACTCTATGCTATGACTGACTTCTTGATGAGTGAAGGTGGGGGGCACTTGGGGATGCCCTAGAGGGCTGGGGGGAATGCTGGGATGTCGTGCAGGCCCATTCGCTTTTTCATCTGATGAGTAATTACTCGGCAGTGCTGTGAGCCAGGTGCTCTGCTGGGGGCCAGGGACTCAGAGCTGGGTTCTCTGCAGCCCTGACCACAGGGAGGCCACAGTCCTGAGGCATCCGAAGATTCTGTAAGTCAGAAGGGGCTTTGGGGCCAAGGCTGGCCAGCTCCCATGGACCTTCCAATGCCACCCCTTGACTTGGCAACCAGGGATGCTGAGGTCCCAGGATGTGAGCGCAGCCTGAGCTGAGGTGGGAACCCAGCACGCCTGAGAGCTGAGCAGCCTCGCCCCAGCCAGCCTGACTCCCCATGCCCTGACTTCCCTGCAGCCAGTCACTCCCGCTTCAACCCCAGCGAGTCCTCCACCTACTCCACCAATGGGCAGACCTTCTCCCTGCAGTATGGCAGCGGCAGCCTCACCGGCTTCTTTGGCTACGACACCCTGACTGTGAGTTGGCATGGGAAGTGGAGGCTGAGGCTGTGAGCTGTAAGCTGGAGGGGACAGTTAGATGGAGTCCCCTGAAACACAGTGGAATGCTGGTGTTCTGGTGTGCAGGACAGGAAGGCAGGACAAGACGGGTCCATTCAGTCACTCCCCCAACACTCACTGGTGGCCACCATGTGCCAGGCACTGGGGCACCATACTGAACAAGAGGGACATGGTCCTTTTCCTTAAGAAGCATAAGGCCTGGGGAGCTCAGAGAAGAAGGAGATGGGTGAGGAGGTGAGCTGTGGCAGTCAAGGAAAGCTATGCAGGAGAGGTGGCTCCTGCAACACCTGTCAAAAAGGGGCAGAGGTGGCCAGGAGCGGTGGCTCACGCCTGTAATCCCAGCACTTTGGGAAGCTGAGGCTGGCAGATCACGAGGTCAAGAGATCGAGACCATCCTGGCCAACATGGTGAAACCCTGTCTCTACTAAAAGTACAAAAAATTAGCTGGGCGTGGTGGTGTGTGCCTGTAATCCCAGCTACTCAGGAGGCTGAGGCAGGAGAATCTCTAGAACCAGGGAGGCAGAGGTTGCTGCGAGCCGAGATCGTGTCACTGCACTCCAGCCTAGTGGCAGGGTGAGACTCTGTCTCAAAAAACAAACAAACAAACCAAAAAACCAAAACAAACAAAAAAGTAGGGGGCAGAGGTGAGGAAGGGATGAACAGAGGCTTGAGGAGTCTCTAGGGAAACCTGGGGGAGGTGAGTGGAGTCAGACTTGTCACCTCCCCTCGTTTGTGTCCCCATTAGGTCCAGAGCATCCAGGTCCCCAACCAGGAGTTCGGCTTGAGTGAGAATGAGCCTGGTACCAATTTCGTCTATGCTCAGTTTGATGGCATCATGGGCCTGGCCTACCCTACTCTGTCCGTGGACGGGGCTACCACAGCTATGCAGGGCATGGTGCAGGAGGGCGCCCTCACCAGCCCCATCTTCAGCGTCTACCTCAGCGAGTGAGCAACCAGCTGGCCGGTCCCCACCTCCCGGGGTGCTCCCCCCAGCCGCCCTGGACAACTGAGGCTCAATACTCAATGCTTTGGGGTTTGGAGACATTCCAGCGGGCATCTGGCTCCAGTCAGTCTTGCTCCAGGGCCTTACCTCCGGGGCTTCCTCTCAAATCCTCTCCCAGCCACCCCACCACACCCCAGCCCTGCACCTGTCCCCAGTCCCTTCCGACTTGTCTTTGCATTCCATAGCCAGGATGGAATCTCTTCCACAGAGGCTGAACTTTGCCCTGAGTTTTGCTGCTCTGATTCTCAGCACCCCTTGGAAAGGCCTCCTGGTGGAGAAGCGGGTGGGGCAGTTCGCTCACTTCCTTCTGACCGAATGTTTTCTACCTGTATCCCTCTTTTGCATAGTAATGTATTGCTTCATCTCCTTTTATCTACTGTTCTAGCCCGGTCCTGGAGTCTTCTGGTCTAGGTCCACCGCTGACCCCTAGCAGGTTGTTATCCTTGCCAGTCAACACAAGCATGTGCAGGCATTTAGTGAGACGGGCAGTGGGTGGGGGAGAGCGGCCTGGGGCCCGCTTTTCTTTTTTCTTCTTCAAAATTAGCCAGCCACTGGCTTGTTTTTGTTTTTTGTTTTTTTTTTGTTTTTTTTTTTTTTTGAGATGGGGTCTTGCTCTGTCACCCGGTCTGGAGTGCAGTGGTGCAGTCTTGGCTCACTGCAACCTCTGCCTCCCGGATTCAAGCTATTCTCTAGCCTCAGCCTCCCGAGTAGCTAGGATTACAGGCGTGCGCCACTGCGTTCAGCTAATTGTTGTACTTTTAGTAGAGACGGGGTTTCACCATGTTGGCCAGACTGATCTCAAACTCTTGACCTCAGGTGATCCACCTGCTTCGGCCTCCCAAAGTGTTGGGATTACAGGCGCGAGCCACCGCGACCAGCTTTAGCCAGCCACTTTCTAGAGACAGCTTAATTGGGCTAATCCCGGGAATCTGAAGTTCAAGGACCTCACCCTGTTACTAATGTTGCTAACTTCCTCTCCACCTCTGTTTACGATTCCTCTGCGTGTAAACAGAGCAGCTCCACCCAGCTCCACGCTCCAGCTACCAGGGAAGCCTCTGGAACAAACACGGAATATCCTTACCCCCTTCACCAAGACCCTACCTGTCTCCAATCTCAGCAGAAAAGTAACAAGCTGGGCCTGGGTGGGGCTCCCAGGGACATGTCTACCAGAGGCAGGAAGCAGAGGGAAGAGGAGAGCAGAGTGTGGGGTGGGGGTCCCAACCACTAGGGAACCCCCCAGATGTCAGCATCATTTGGGAGCCTGAGGCACTGGGAATTCCAAGGCCTGGCCAGAAAGCCCCAGTCTAAGGGACACATCCCCTTCCCCAGGGAGCCCCAATCTAAGGGATACAGCCCCATCCTCAGGGAGCCCCACTCCGAGGGAGACACAGCCGCGTCCTCAGAGAGCCCCAGTCCGAGGGAGACACAGCCCCGTCCTCAGAGAGTCCCAGTCTGAGGGAGACACAGCCCCGTCCTCAGGGAGCCCCAGTCTGAGGGGAGACTCAGTCCTGTCCTCAGGGAGCCCCTGTCGGGAGCATGGAAGGAGCTCTGTTTCCCTGTGGAGGTGACTGCTTAGAAGGGAAGTCCTTTTCCCTGGCCCTCCCTGACTTCCCCTTCCCTTTCTCTCCTGCAGCCAGCAGGGCTCCAGCGGGGGAGCGGTTGTCTTTGGGGGTGTGGACAGCAGCCTGTACACGGGGCAGATCTACTGGGCGCCTGTCACCCAGGAGCTCTACTGGCAGATTGGCATTGAAGAGTGAGTCTGTGGTGGGGCCCGGGGATGTGGCACTTCCTTGGAGTGGGCTTCCAGGCCATGTCACACACACACACAGTCTCCACTGCTCTGGGATGGGGCAGAGGACCCCTGAGGCTTACTCCTACAAAGCTGCAACTGCCCTCTGCAGGAGTGACAAAGCCCAGCTCAGCCTGGAGAAGAGAGTGGGTGTGGACAACATAGGGCAGGACTTGGACTCCCGAACATTAGGGACCCTGCAGTCCAACCCCATCATGGGCTCACAGATTAGAAATGAGGGTGTGTTAACGACTCATTTGCTCAAAGTCCTTACAATGAATCAGTGGCCCTGGTTTTCAGTGTTTTTAGAAACTTACTTGACACTTTTGAGGAATAGGTCCCATGGCGTGATGCAGGGGAATAGCTGGATTGATCTTTGCAGGGTCCTCACATTCCTCAAGAAAGTAGCTGCAGCTGTTTGTCCCACAGCGGTGAGGAAAGCCCGCCCCAGCTGCCCTGAACTGGGGGAGTCCTGAGGCTGTCCGTCTTCTCCCCATACAGGTTTCTCATTGGCGGCCAGGCCTCCGGCTGGTGTTCTGAGGGTTGCCAGGCTATCGTGGATACAGGCACCTCTCTGCTCACTGTGCCCCAGCAGTACATGAGCGCTCTTCTGCAGGCCACTGGGGCCCAGGAGGACGAGTATGGACAGGTGTGACTGGTGGGGGTGTCTCCCTTCCCCAGGAGGCTAGTCCAGAGGCATTCATGATTTCTCCTGAGAACACAAGAATAGCCATCTGGGCACTAGGCTCATGCCTGTAATCCCAACACTTTGGGAGGCCGAGGCAGGCAGATCTTTTGAGCCTAGGAGTGAGAGACCAGCGTGGGCAACATGGTGAGACTCTATCTCTACAAGAAATACGAAAATTAGCTGGGTGCGGTGACATGTGCCTGTAGTTCCAGCTACTTGATAGGCTGAGGTAGGAGGATTGTTTGAGCCCAGGAGGTGGAGGCTGCAATGAGCCATGATCTTACCGTTGCACTCCAGCCTGGGTGACAAAGCAAGACCCTGTTTCAAAAAAACAAAAGGCCTAACTCTTGATCTCCATGCCTCTATCTGCCCAAGGCACTGGAGGCAGGGGGACCTGGGACGACTGGGGCTGGGGGCAGGATGGGGGCCTGGAGGCTTGTTCAGGTGGGGCCAGCTGCTTGCACCAAAGGGGAGTGGGAGGTTACTATTAGGCAGGAATTTCTTCTGAGCTGCAGTCACTTAGCAGACACAGAGGAAACACTTGCTGGACTTTGGGATAAGAGCAAAATGATTGGAATGTGGGGCTGAGTATGTGAGCAACCAGGGCTGACCCTTTATCGGCACCTCCCTCACCTCCACAGGGCCATGCTCCCCTGCGCCTGTCTGTCCTGAGTCCAGCCAAGGGTTTGTCTAAGTAACCCAAGCCCACTACCACTAATTTTAATTTTGGGAGACCAATGGGGTGCTCATGCAGATCTGTGTTTTTCTTTTTTTGTTGTTTGTTTTTTGTTTTTGTTTTTTTGAGACGGCGTCTGTCTCTGTCACCGAGGCTGAAGTGCAATGGTGTGATCTCGGCTCACTGCAACCTCCACCTCCTGGGTTCAAGCAATTCTCCTGCTTCAGCTTCCTGAGTAGCTGGGACTACAGGCATACATCACCATGCCTGGCTAATTTTTTTTTTGTATTTTTAGTAGGGATGAGGTTTCACCATATTGGCCAGGCTGGTCTTGAACTCCTGACCTCAAGTGATCTGCCTGCCTTGGCCTCCCAAAGTGCTGGGATTACAAGCATGAGCCTCCACGCCCAGCCATCTGTGTTTTTTTTGTTGTTGTTTGGAGACAGAGTCTCACTCTGTCACCCAGGTTGGAGTGCAGTGACACAATATCGGCTCACTGCAAGCCCCGCCTCCTGGGCTCAAGCAATCCTCCCATCTCAGCCTCCTGAGTAGCTGGGACTACAGGTGTGCACCATCATGCCCAGCTAATTTTTGTATTTTTGGTGGAGGCGGGGTTTCGCCGTGTCACCCAGACTGGTCTCGAACTTCTGGACTCAAATAATCTGCCTGCCTTGGCCTCCCAAAGTATTGGGATTACAGGCATGAGCCACTGTGCCCGGCCAGATCTGCATGTTTTAAAATGCCACTTGCAGGCTGGGCATCATGGCTCATGCTTATATATATATAGACACTTGCAGAGAAAGAGCAGAGGTTCAATCTCTAATATGGGAAATTGAGGCAAGAGGAGTGGGGAGGTTCTGGGATCACTCTAAATCACACCCATTCTGTGAGTCCATGGGTATAATGCCAGCATTACCTACACAGGACTTTCCCTTGGAGCTGCATTTTCTAGTCCAAAAACAGGCTTAGGGCTTGGGTCCGGGGCTCAGGCCTGGGATCCAGGGGCCGAGATGATGGGGCTGGTGGGTGCTATCAGGGGGAAGATGAGTTAACCAGGGACCGATTCCTCTTGCAGTTTCTCGTGAACTGTAACAGCATCCAGAATCTGCCCACCTTGACCTTCATCATCAATGGCGTGGAGTTCCCTCTGCCACCCTCCTCCTACATCCTCAATGTAAGTCCTGGTCCCTGCAGGCTGAGCCACCATGATTGAGGGTGGGAGGAAGGGCTGGGGAGCTGGAAATGCTGGGTCTCCTACCTTGTGCCATTTTCTGACTCCGTGCTGCACTCATTTATCTTCCCCATTCATTGATTCTCAACCCCCTTCTCTGGAACAAGGCTATGAAACAGAAGATTGTCATGTATGATCAATTATTATTAATTAGTGGGGAGAGGCACTGGGCTCTTTGTTGAGCACTTACACACCACTGTGTAAAGCACTTTGCTTCATGATCCCATTTAATTGTCACAGTATTTAATGAGGGAGATACTCATTTCTGTTTTACAAATGAAAACTTGGAGGTTCAGAGAGGTTGAGTAACTGACTCAAGGTGACACAGCTAAGGTTTGAATCCAAGTTGGTTTGGCTCCAAGGTTTAATCACCAGGCTGATCTGCTCCAAGTTGGGAACAGGAGGGAGGTCTGTGGGAAGAGAAGTTTCCCATCATGGGGAGAAGAGACCCTGCTGAGGACCACCACAGCCTGAATGTACCTGTTCCAGAAATCCTCCCACCAGCTCTGCTCTAGTGGCTCAGCTGGCCTATGAGCTCTCAAGGCAGAGATCCTGGCTCCCTCAGCTCTGTACATGGGCTCCAAGTCCGGGGCTCAGAGCTGAGCAAGACCCAGCTCATGTGTGAACAAATGAATGAGTGCTGCCTTTCTGTGTTGAACAGAACAACGGCTACTGCACCGTGGGGGTCGAGCCCACCTACCTGTCCGCCCAGAACAGCCAGCCCCTGTGGATCCTCGGGGATGTCTTCCTCAGGTCCTACTATTCCGTCTACGACTTGAGCAACAACAGGGTGGGCTTTGCCACTGCTGCCTAGACTTGCTGCCTCGACACGTGGGCTGCCCTCTTCCTCTTGGCCCTGCACCCTCCTGGGGCATTGTATCTGTCTTTCCACTCTGGATTCAGCCTTCCTTTTTCGGACTCTGGACTTTCTCTAATAATAAATAGTTCTTCTTTATGTTGGTCATCCTGTTGTTTTTGGAAGGGAGTTTTCCCTGAGTGGCTAGGAGGTTTCCTGGTGGGTCACTGTGATTCTAAGAGAAATGGGACCTAAGGCATGGCTTGGGATGGGCTCTGTAACCCTCAGAACTTAAAGTTCACACTTTTCCCCTGGAAAGGGAAGACAGTGGTAGCGCCATCATGGGTGGCTGGGCCGGGGGCAGGGTGGGGAGAGTGTTCCTGTGTGATAGGCAAAGAGGGCCTACTCTAACAACCTAAAATGCTCTGCTGGCTGGGCATGGTGGCTCACACCTATACTCCCAGGACTTTGAGAGGCCAAGGTGGGTGGATCACTTGAGGTCAGGAGTTCGAGACCAGCCTGATCAACATGGTGAAACCTTGTCTCTACTAAAAATACAAAATTAGCTAGGCATGGTGGCACATGCCTGTAATCCCAGCTACTTGGGAGGCTGAGGCAGGAGAATCACTTGAACCCAGGAGAAGGAGGTTGCAGTGAGCCAAGATTGAACCGTTGCATGCCAGCCTGGGCAACAAGCATGAAACTCTGTCTCAAAACAAAAAATAAATAAAAATAAATAAATAAATAAATAAATAAAATGCTCTGCTGACCCGATTTACCAAACTACCACCAGAACTACCCCAGTGACACTGGGACCCACATGTATGTCTACTAGCAGTGTGATTAGTGGTCTAACACACCCCAGGTCTAGGTGGCTGTCTCCTCATCTGCTGATCAAATTTGAATTAGAAGTTTCTGAGGAATTCTGGATGCCCATGTGCACTTGTAACAGTCATGGGGTCCTTTAGGGAGGAGGGCAATGCTGCCAGAAACTATTTCTGGGGGGGCTTCAAAAGGCCAGGGCTGTTAGGCTGATAGTATTTTTACCCAGACCCCTATGTCCCAGGGTGTGTATTTGAAGAAGGGTTCCTCTCAGCTGTGGAGAAGAGGGAGAGCTACTTGAGTCACAGAGAAATGGAGCCTACTTGCTCTAACCAACTCAGCAAGGGATCTTGTGCCTTTGGACTTCATCCCTGTCCTCCTCAGGAGCCTCTTAGCAAAAGATACAGAAACCAGGAGCAACGTGGTATGTGGGGAAGGAGAGGGAGGACGAAAAAGAGGAGGGGGAAGGAGAAGAAAAGCAGGGGAGGGGCGGGGGGAGGAGACAGGGAAAAAGGGGCGGGGAAGAGGAGAAAGTAGAGAATGATGCCTCAGCGCCCTGTGAACTTCCAACAAGGGAAGGTGACATGAAAGGAGATCAGACAATTTCTGTCCAGCAACATGACAGCAAGCTCCGGCTGGTGAGTGGGGCGTGAATGTAGAATCCATAATGGGGGCAGGCTGCCTTCTACAGTCATATTTTACCCTGTCATTTGCCAGTCTCACCCCTGCCTTGCCCCTTATGATCGGGGCAGGGATAAAAGCGCAAGATCCAGATCTTGCACCCTACTCCTGAAGAGAAACTGGAATTTGCCACAGGTGGAGTTTCTATGGCAACAGCACACCATCTGGGACCCTCTATCTTAGACTGCCGAAGGACAGCCGGCTGCAGGTTCCTTCTAGGGGGTCGGACACGCTACAGAATGTATCGTAGTAAGCCCTGGTTTGGGACATTACTGAGAGGAGAAAGAAAACTTGCAAAGGGGTAGAAGTGGAACAGAGGTTCCGAGTCAAGAGCCTCTTTCCCTAAAAGCTTTGGTCTGCTGAGCGGGACTACAAATCCCGGCGTGCCTAGAGGGAATACAGCGAGAACTACGCTTCCCAGTGGACGCCGCGGTCGAGCTGCTGGGAGGCGGGGCGGGTGCTGCCCTCTGCCGGGAGCGGAGGGAAGTGTGCGCGGAGTGACAGCCGGAGCCCGGGCGCCGGGCGCGGGGCTCGGTGACAGCGGAGGCGGCGGCCCGGGCGGGACGCAGGGAGCGGCCGCGGCGCCGACGGCGGCGGGAAGGGAGGACAGGGCGGGCCTCCCTGGTGGCGCGGGGCCTGAGCAGCCGGGAGCAGGTGGCGGGCACAGCTCGTGGGCCAGGCACCCGAACTTGGGACAAGTTGCCGGAGCCCCGGGGCGCGGGCGGCGGACAGATTGACCTTCATAGCGAGGTGAGCGGGACCGGGGGGCGAGGGGCGCGAGGAGGGCCCGGGACCCCCGACCCAGGCTCCCTGGCCCCTATCCCGTGGGTCCCGGAGACAGGTGGGTGGGTGGGGGATGCCGGCAGGAGAGGGAAGCAGGACCGTGCGCGCCGCCACCCACCCGCAGTCCGTCCGCCCCCGGGCGCCCAGCGCGTGGCCCGAGCGGCGCTGCCCGCCGAGCCGGGAGCCCCCTCGGCCCCTCCCTTCAGGCGCGGGCCGGGGGCGGCTTCTCTGCGACCTTATGTAACCGGGCGGGAGGGGCCGGGCGGGCATGGCCTTCCCGGCCCGGAGCTGGGAGTCGAAGGGGCGGGAGGCGTGATGGTGAACTTGCAAGAAGTTTGAGGGACGCGCGGGCCCGGCGCCCACTCCCCCTCCACCGGACCCGGCTGGGGCAGACGATGCCGGAGAGGGGGTCGGAGGTAGGGGAGGTTTGCGGGGGCTGAGTCTGGCCCGGCCAGCGGGGGAGTGGGAGGGCCGGAGTGGCGCCACGCCCCGGGGGCTGGGCTGCTGGAAGGGGGGGCGGGTGGAAGTACCATCTCTCCCTCCGTTCCCGTCCCTTCCTCCAGCTCGGTCCCTTGAAGAAGCCGCCCCTGGCCTCGTCCTCTCGAGTCCCTGGGCAGTCTCTTTCTCCCCGTGGGTTATTCCATGACCCTGGGAACACCAACCCCGGAGCGCTCCCTCCGTGCGCCCCGTTGTCTGCCTCCCCCGGAGTTCCCAGCCGCCTGCCCGCCCCCCGAGTTTCCCCTCCCCCCGTCTCGGTCCCGAATCCCGGAAAACACGCTCCCTTCCCCCCGATCCCCCGAGTCCGCGCCGCCCACCCCCGGGCTGTCCCGACCAGCTCTGGCCCAGCGCGTCCGCTCGCCTCCTGGAAGGGAGAGGGCAGATGCCAACTCGGCCCCCCCCCTCGGCCCCCTCCCCGCGCGGGGTTCCGGCTTCACGCACGGCTGCCCCGAGCTGGTCCGGGCTGCGCGAGCAGGTTCGCGCCGCAGCCGCCTGGCGCGCCCCAGCCCCGCGTCCCGGGGGAGGAAGGGAGGGCGCCCGGGGCGGGGCTTGTCCGCGCGAACCCTGCTGGGCCCAGGCCCCCGCCCTCCGTTCTCCGCCAGCCCCTGGCCGCTGCGCCTTCCCCCGAAACCCCTCTTCGCTCCAGCCGTCGTTTTCTCGCCTGTCCGTTCTGGGGACGGTTCAGCGCGGAGCTTCTGCACTCAACTCGAGCGCAGTTTTTGGCTTAGCACTCGCTGGGGAAGTGCAGGTTAATTACTGCCCAGCTCCCATCCCCTGCCCTCCCTCCATCCCGAGTGAGGGGCTGCTTCATCCCTCAGTGAAAGGATGCAGGCCCCTAGCGACACCTCTGGGATGTGGTGGCCTCAGGCCCCTGCACCCGCCCTGGCCGAGATTCCATTGGCCCAGACATGGCACTGTTGGGCAGCTGGAGATGAGGTGGGAGGCTGGTCTCTGGTTTCCTCCTGGGTGGCCAGATGCGGACGCGCTCGGTTAGAATGCAGTTCTTGGTGCCACGACTGGGAGACAGTCCTCAGGCCCTCCCCTCAGGGAGCGCACTGTCCGGGGAGGGACAGCCAGCAGTAGTTCCTGGCCTGCCAGGAGAGGCAGAGGAAGGGGAAGGGTCAGCTGCCTTGAGGTCCCTGCCTGCTAACCTGACGGTATGCTTTCACCATGCCGGTGTCCCCAGCCCCAGGACCATGGGCAACTCGCCTGGCTCCCTTCTTTCTGTCTGCTTCCTGGCCGCGAGGCCCGGAGAGCTGGGAGCCAGAGGGTGTAAATGAAGGGCAGGGCTGTTTGGGTGACGACATGCTCTGCTTCTCCCCGAGGGAAGCCAATGGTGCTTACCATTTACAAGGCCTGTTACAGCTGCAGGGTTATTTTGTCCTCAACTCAGCTCTGAGAGGCGGAGCCAAATGGGGACCCAGGTATCTTGGTCCTGGGTGCCCTGGAAGGAGTTCAGGGGCTAGGACAGGGGACACCCTAGGTGGGTACCGAATCCAGGGAGAGCCAGCTGGGCTTTTGCGGGCTAATGGCCTGGTGATTCACAGTCAGAGGTGGGCAGGGAGTGGGCCAGGGCAGGCAGGAGCCCTTCCAGGGTCCCACGTGCACTGTCACAGGCCTCCTCAGCCTGTTTCTGGAAAGCTGGGAAGTAGGTGGAAGGGGACTCCCACCCCTCAAGCCTGGCTGCCCTTTGAGGGTCTAGCTTTTGGCCCTGAGCCCTCCTGGGGCCCTGTTTATGACTGTAATTGCATCATTAGCCAGAGTTGATGGAGTTACTTAGCACCTGCCCCCACAGGGAGTGGCCCAGCCACCCCCTGGGTTCTGTCTCTTCCTTTTCAAAGTCAGCTCGGTTTCTGCAGGCAACAGGGGTTTCCCCAACCACAGCTGTCATGAAAACCAGGTTGGGCCTTTGTCCTGGGGATGGAGGTCAGTCAGCACTTGGGGCCCGGCTTGGGGCTGCCCTGGAGATGACCATGGAAATTGGGTTGGCCTCCTCTGATCGGAGGGAGGGAGTTCATGGTTCCCAGAGCTGCCAGAAATGTCCACATCCCAGGACGCAGTGAACACATGTGCATGTGCAGTGTGGATCCTCATCTGAGAGGAGGGAGATGAAAACACACCCACCTCACAGGCTGTTGTGAGGACTAAGGGTGCGGCAGTGCCTGGTACATGGTGAGTATATGATGTTGTTTTCTGGGTTGGTGTGCGGTTTGTGTACTGGTTGTGAGTTTGTGTGTGTGGTTAAAGTGTCTAGGAATGTGGGTATAGATGAATTGTGAATGTGTGCCTATGAGAGTGTAACAATAAAACAAGATTATATTAATAGAATATTCATCTCTTCTTTTATGCTATACTAGAACAATATTATAATAAGATTGATTGGCCGGGCGCGGTGGCTCAAGCCTGTAATCCCAGCACTTTGGGAGGCCGAGGCGGGTGGATCACAAGGTCAGGAGATCGAGACTATCCTGGCTAACATGGTGAAACCCCGTCTCTACTAAAAATACAAAAAACTAGCCGGACGTGGTGGCGGGCGCCTGTAGTCTCAGCTACTTGGGAGGCTGAGGAGGGGGAGAATGGCGTGAACCCAGGAGGCGGAGCTTGCAGTGAGCCGAGATCACGCCACTGCACTCCAGCCTGGGAGACACAGCGAGACTCCGTCTCAAAAAAAAAAAAAAAAAAAAAAAAAAAAAAATAATAATAATAATAATAAGATTGATTTATTACACAATAGTTGCCAACATTTATTGTGTGTTTACTCTTTACAGTGAGGTGGGAATTACTGTTTGCATTACACTTACTCAGAGAAGTTAAGCAAGTCACTTAAAATCACACAGCCTGGAAGTGACAGGATTGGAATTTTAACCTAGGTCTATTTGACTCCAAAGTCTGTGTTCTCAGCCCCTAAAGAAGACCACTTCTTCAAGGGGTTTCCCAGGAGTTCTCTCTTAAAAGGTGGGGTGTGGTGGTCTAGGGACCGTCTTTTCTCTATCCAGGGTTTCCTGCTCGAAGCAGATCTTTGGGAGGTCTAGGTGGGAGGATCGCTGGAGCTCAGGAGTTTGAGACCAGCCTGGGCAACATAGCGAGACCTGGACTCAATTGAAAAAAGAATATGTGTGAGAAAAAAAAAAAAAAAAAGCAGGGTAGGAACTTGCGGAGGCCCTGTCTGAGCACCATACCTGTTTCCTGGCCTTTCTTCTGAGCTGCCGGCATGGGTGACCAAAGGACCCCCGGCTGGAACCTGTCTTGACTGGCCAGGGAAGGAGACCGGTTCAGGCAAGATTTCCTAGGCTTCTTTGGAAGCCCCAGACGCCCAGGAAGGGAGGAGGCATCCTTACTGATGGCCTCCTAGGTGCCCAGCTTTGTGCCATGCACTCCATGTCCATTAACGTACAGTGCAGCCCTCAGCAGGCCCTTGTTTAATCAGATGTGCAGAAGAGGCTGTGGGGATCACTGGGTGAGAATGGGACGGCAGTGAAAGTCATAAGAGCACTGGACCAGAAATCAAGAGCCCTCACTCTGCCTCTCACCCACTGTGTGGCTGGGCAGGTCTCTGCTCTGTTCAGCCTCAGTTTCCATATCTGTGAATCTGGATCATCTGTGGGATTCCCTCCAAAGTGAACCTTCTACAAATCTTTGCCAAAGGCACTGGGGAGGAAGAGACAGGAAGAGAAAGGAAGGGGTGATGGGGGTGGGTTGTTAGGGGTGTTTGGGAGATGCTGCCGTCCGCAGAAATGAGCTTTAGCTAAAGACTGGTCCTGGGGAAGCAAACAGGAAGTTTTTCTTGGGACAGCCATAGCCACTATATATTGAGCACTGGGCCAGTGTCACCTGATCGGGGGTTGTTGAGAGCATGGGCTCTGGGGCCAGGCTATATGGCTTGCACAGCTCTGCCACTTAAGACAGTGTGAGCCTCGGCAAGCTGCTTAACCCTACTGTGCCTCAGTTTCCACACCTAAAAAGTGAGGGTTCTTGCCGCACCCACCTACTAGTGCTGTAGTGAGGGCTGAGTACGCCGATGTTGATGCACATGTGGTACTTAGAATAGCATCTAATGAACTCTTATGACTCAGTGAGTTATTTATTTCTCATTCTTACATGAGGAAATAGAGGCCTGGATAGCTCTAGGGAAGGAATAAAGACCTGTGGGTTGCAAACAGGCCTCCCCATGTGTCTAGCGTCCTCTGATGTAATGCTTTACGTGGGGCTTCCCACAGCTCTCTGTCCCACCACACCAGCCTGCTCTCCTCATTGAACAGGACGGTGCAGGGCACTTGGCAATCCCTGCAGCATCGCTACCACCCCTGCCCTGCCTCTTGGGTTTCCCTGGGTAGCGTCTGGTCTGGCCACTGACCATGCACTCCTAGCTGTGGCTGTCCCCTGCTCTCCTACCATCTGTCCCTCCTCCACGTTGCACCAGAGATACAGACCCCCTTGGCTGTGATGTCACTGAGGGCAGAGATAAAATTGCAGTGATAGGGTAGGATCTGGGACTTTTCATGCCCACAGGAAATGCTTTGCTGTGAAGTGGGAAAGCCTTGGGTGAGAGCCAAGAGGAGCAGAGGCAACAGGCAGGGTCATCACCAGCTTTCCTTCCTGGCTCTTAAGTGTGGGCTTAAGGAGGAGAAATGAGGTCTTTTGTCCAGCTTTCTTATGGAAACAGCCACCTGGCCCCATAAGATCCAGCACCTGCTTGCTGGCCACGCAGGCCACCTGGTTGGCTCTTAGGCATACAGCGGTGGTCCCAGAGTAAGATGTGGTGCCATAGGGATTAATGCAGGAATTCCACCAGACTCTCCATCCAGAAACCCATGGCTCATATTCCCTCCTCTTAGCCCTTCCTTGCTCCTTCCCTATAAGCAAATCTTTTCCTCCATCAGGGCACACCTTTCAAAGAGACTGGGGCACTGTTTTATCTTACTGCAGCCTGGCTGGATATTATGATCACCTGCAGAGCTCTCAGACAACAGCATTGCATCTGAATCTCTTGGGGAGGGGCCTAGGCATCATTATTTAATTTTTTTTTTTTTGTCTGGGATGATTCCAACGCCCTTGCTCTGGGGGAGTGGTTCTCAAATTTGGGCATCCTGAGAACTCCCTGGAGGAATTGTTTAAACACAGATGCTGAGCCCCTCCCGGTGTTACTGCAAATTCCATGCGGTCTAGAATTTGAATTTCTGACAAGTCCTCTGGTGATGCTAATGCTGCTGGTCCCCAGAGCACATCTGGAAAACCAGTGCTTTGGGCCCTGCCGCTTTGCAGCTACCCAGGTGAGGGTCGCCCTTCTCCTGGGTTATGTGTCTCTGACTTTGGGGCTGGTAGGCATGTCCCCTTTTGAAGGCAGCTCCCCAGGGGCATGGATCACTTCTGAGACAATTTGGTGTCCCCTCTACAGTCAGTCCTTCCCCTTTCTTCACATGTCCCCACCTCCCATGAAACTGTCCACTGTTCGACCTTGCAGCTCTTGGTCCCACTGTCTGGGACAAGTGCTTGAAACTATGCACTGGTTGATGAAGGCAGGATGAGGCGGACAAACAAGGATGGCACTAGCTGAGGGGCCTCAGAACATGTGTCAGGGTCTGAAGCTGCTGTGAAGGTGCTTGGAGCTAAAGTAGCATTGTTGCAATAATTGGGGAGGTGTTCAGAGAGGACCCTCACTTTGTTGAAGGGAGGCTCTTAAAATACTTCCCATTGTTTCACTTTCCCACCTCATGGAGGGCAAGTATTTGATTCCAGCTTGAATCATAGTTCTTGTTGACAATGAAAATAATAAAGACACACACAGAAAGAAGCTGTTCCCTTTTCCTTTCCTCCCCCAGACCAGAGATGTAGGGAGGGTAGGGGGAAGGCCCCTGCTGGAGGTAGTGGAGTCTCTGTCATCTTCCAGGAGATCCTGGGCCGTGAGAGAGCGGATGGTTGGGAGAGCCTGGGGGCTGGCCCCTGCGAGGAGGGAGGGTGGAGTTGTCTGTGGAAACTGGAGGGAGTTGGGGTGAAGCCTGGTAGAAGGTGAGGAGAGGTGGCAGGTCCCACAGCCCTGCGGCAGGAGAGGCGAGGTGGGGCCGGGAGTGGGGGTGAGATTGGCATCTGAGCCAGCCAGTCCTCTGGTGACTGGGAACAGGGGTTTGGTGTGATTTGGTCCATGTTGTACCCCTAGCACCTAGAAGAGAGCCTCGAATATAGTGGCTGCTCAATAAATCTTTGTGGAATGGATGAGAGAATGAGATTGAGCCCCCATCGTGTGCCCAGAAACGCGGACACAAAAAAATGCTCTGTCTACCGTCTCTACCCTGCAGGTGCTTCACCAGCTGACACCCAGGGGCCTCGCCCACAGGTCCACAAGGTGCTGAGCCCTCTGCCTCTGCCTTGTCTCCCTCCCCGCACAGTGATCCAGGCCCAGCCTCCTTCTGGTGTGGGGCTCACAGTCTGTTCCTCCCCACAGAGAGTCTGCCAGCACCTCCCCCAACCCCCCCTTCCCGAGTTCTACCAGTGGGTCTGTGGGGTGGGGCTCCGGTTTGTTTTCTTCTGTTTGCCAAGGGAAGTCACAGCCTGTCCTTTGCCTTGTTTATAATTGCTTTGAGGACAGCACCTGCCGCGGCCCCCCACAGTCCCTGAGGGGTGCAGAGTGGCCAGGAGGTGACACACTATACTGTCCACCCCCTGCTGCCTCTTGTCCCCTCCCGGCTCTAGCCAGGTGCACTTTCTGCTGCCCTGCCAGGACGGCGCTGGCTGGCCTTGCTTTGGGGCTAATTGGAGCCGTAGAGCTGGGGGCCTTAGAGGGCAGCTGGCGCTGCCCCCATGTTGTCGAGAGGAGGGGCCCGAGGCCCAGGGATTCAGCAGCACAAGGCCTTCAGTGTCAACAGGCATGTACTGAGCATATCAGAGGTACCTGGCACTGGGCTGGCCAAGCAGGGTGGGTGGGAACAAGATCACAGCTTCTCCCACAAAGCGCCGATGGCCTAGCCAGGGAATCTTAGTAACCAGAGGGCAGAGGGGGCAGAATGCGAGAAGCTAGTGTAGACTAATGTACTGAACAACATAAGCGTGGTGATACCTGCCCTTTGCCCTGAAGAGCATTCTCCTTGGGCCTCTTGCTGGCACAGAGACCTTGACTCAGCGTGGTTTAGGCCCTCAGCCCTTTCCACCCTCTGGGCCCCGGGAAGGGCAATTCTACTGCTCCTGGGCCTTCTCACCTGGAGGTCACCTCTGCAGGTTCTGTTCTGGACAAGTCCCTCCTTCCAAGAGGACTAGAGGCTGCTGGAGGCTTTGAAAGGAGGCTCTGAGCCACCCACCTGCCACTTGGAAGCCCTGGGGCCATGGGGAGAGGTGGTGCTGGATCAGGGCTGACAACTCATGCCTCTTTGGACCTGCCTGTAACTGAGCCTCCATGCTTGGGCCTGGAACCTGGGGGCAGTGCCTCTGTTCCCCCCACCTCCAGAACCTTCTTTTTTGTTTGTTTGGAGACAGGGTCTCGCTGTGTTACCCAGGCTGGAGTGCAGTGGCACAATCATGGCTCACTATAGCCTCAACCTTCTGGGCTCAAGTGATCCTCTTACCTTAGCTTCCCAAGTAGCTGGGACCATAGGCACGTGCCACCACACCTGGCTAATTTAAAAAATATTTTGTAGAGATGCAGTCTCACCATGTTGCCCAGGCTGGTCTCAAACTGCTGGGCTCAAGTGATCCACCGGCCTCAGCCTCCCAAAGTGCTAAGATTACAGGCGTGAGCCACCTCACCTGACCACAAGCCTTTTTCCTCCCCTCCACCCTCTGCCACCCTCTGAGCCTCCATCTAGTTCCACAGCATTTGCAGCCTTGGACTATCTCTCTCCTGCTCTTTGCTCTCCTTCTCTCCTTCATCTTTATTTCCTTCTCTGCCACCTTCCTTCTTTCAATGTGTTCAAAGGATGACTGGGGACTGCCCCACCAGTACCTTTCTCATAGTGAGCCTCCAAGTCCTGCTGTCAGGGGCCCAGCGGAATGGTCCACAGTAGGGGGAGGTGGCAATGAAGGTGCCCAGCCTGAAGCAACCCCCTACCCATGGCCAGGAAGGGGTGTGTGGTGGCCGGGACATCCAGGTCGGAGTGGCAGGTAAAAGAGACTAGGGTAGCTGGCTCCTGTGGGTTGAGGGGCAGCCAGCAGCCTGAGCCAGCTGGGGGAAGGAACCCTCTCTAGACAGCCCAAGTATTATCACTACTTCAGACCTTTGCCTAACTATAGGTTGTCATCCACTTCTTTGGATCTAATTATAGTGTTTTGCAAAACTAGGTATGGGAAGAAAATACTATATCTATTTACTTATATCTCACCCTTTTCTTTCTTTTAAAATTGTGAAATATAGCATAGTTGCTTAAAAAAGCATAAACATACACATATAATATAGTAAATAATTATAAAAGTGAAACCCTGGCCGGGCGCAGTGGCTCACGCCTGTAATCCCAACACTTTGGGAGGCTGACGTGGGCCGATCACGAGGTCGGGGTTTGAGACCAGCCTGGCCAACATGGTGAAACCCCGTCTCTACTAAAAATACAAAAATTAGCCGGGTGTGGTGGCATGAGCCTGTAATTCCAGCTATTTGGGAGGCTGAGGCAGGATAATCACTTGAACCCGGGAGGTGTAGGTTGCAGTGAGCCAAGATCGTATCACTGCACTCCAACCTGGGCGACAGAGCAAGACTCTATCTAAAAACAAAAAAAAGTGAACCCCTAGGCAACCATCACCCAAGTGAATAAACAACAGAATGTAGCTTGTACACCAAAATCAACTCATGTGCCCTCTACCCCCAGAGGTAACCACTATCCTGACTGTATGATAATCAGCTCCTTGCTTCTTTTATCATGTAACCACCTATGCCTGCATCCCTACGTCGAGTTTAGTTTTGCCTGACTCTGAATTTAATACAGATGGAATGGCACTAGACATCTTCTTTTACATCATGCTTTTCCCACCCAACAGTGTATTTGTGAGAGTCACTCATGTTGTGTGTAACCATAGTCTGTTAATTTTCTTTCTTTTCATTTTATTATTATTTTTTGAGATGGAGTCTCACTGTGTTGCCCAGGCTAGAGTGCAGTGGAACGATATTGGCTCACTGCAACCTCCACCTCCCTGGCTCAAGCAATTCTCCTGCCTCAGCCTCCCAAGTAGCTGGGATTACAGGTGCCCGCCAACATGCCCAGCTAATTTTTGTATTTTTAGTAGAGTTAGGGTTCTACCATGCTGGCCAGGCTGGTCTTAAACTCCTGATCTCAGGTCATCCATCCACCTCAGCCTCCCAAAGTGCTGGGATTGCAGGCGTGAGCCACCGGGCCTGGCCTTTAATGTATATTTCAACTTTAGTAAATATTTTGTTAAGTGGCTGTACTACTTTACTCCTTGCTAGTGGCCCATAGAGTTCCTGTTGCTCCTTAGCCTTACCAACACTTGGTCTTTTAGACAGTTTAATTTCTGCCATGATGGTGAGTGTGTAATATGTCTCATCGTGGTGTATTGCATTTTCATTCTCATTTTTTTTTTTTTGAGACAGAGTCTTGCTCTGTTGCCCAGGCTGGAGTGCAGTGGTGCTATCTTGGCTCACTGCAAGCTTCGCCTCCCAGGTTCATACCATTCTCCTGCCTCAGCCTCCTGAGTAGCTGGAACTACAGGCGCCCGCCACCACGCCCAGCTAATTTTTTTTGTATTTTTAGTAGAGATGGGGTTTCACCGTGTTAGCCAGGATGGTCTCAATCTCCTGACCTAGTGATCCGCCCGCCTCGGCCTCTCAAAGTGCTGGGATTACAGGCGTGAGCCACTGCGCTCGGCTTTCATTCTCATTTTTAAAATATACAATTTTTGGGTATGTTTGCTGACATCTATAATATATTCATGCATCGGGGCATATATGAGCAATTTGTAAGGAAAGAGGCATGTATTGAGGGTGCTCAAAAGTTTTTACTGATAGGAATATATGAGCAAAACAGTTGGAAGATCAGGGTAATATTGAATGCCAGGAAGGGGGTTGGCATGTAGCTTGGGACTTGGAAGGTGATACTGGTCTTATGGGGAGACCCCCTAAGTGGCAGTGCCTGTTGGGGCTAAGAAGCCTCTTCCCAGAGGGTACTGAACCCACAGAGTACCCGCACCCTCAGGCCTTCTTGCCTAGCACATCTGGCGGGGGAGGGGGGAGACTGTCAGGCTAGAGCCCTCAGCAGGTGTACCCTTCAATTTGGAATTGGCAGGTGCCCATCTTTTAAGTGCTTCTAGGGCAGCAGTTCTCCACTAGGGGTGATTTTGTCCCCCCAGGAGACATTTGCCAATGTCGGATGATATTGGCCAGGGATACCACTAAACATCTTAAAACACACAGGACAGCCCCTATAACTAATTATCTGGCCCTGAGTGTCTGGTGTTGAGGTTGAGAAACTCTGATCTAGGAAAAGAGCCAGGAAACAGATTTGCCATACACTTGCTGCATGGCCTCAAGGAAGTCACTTAAGTGATTTGAGCCTCAGCCTCCTTGGAATCTGGAAAATGGGTAGCAAGGGTTGCTGCCCCTCCCCCCCATGGGGCTCTTGTCAGGATGGGGGAGATGGTGAATGTACAGGCATTTTTGGAGGCGTCCCTGCAAAGGGGCCTTGTGGCTGTTGCGTTCCAGTAGAGCCAGGACTTTTCAGCGCTGGACCTTCTTCCTTGATTGTGTTCCCTGTCCACCAAGCTGGAGGCATCAGGGACAGCTGTGAGCCTCAGTCCTGGTTCGTGCTGCTGCAGGGGCTGTGGGGTGCTTCCCCCACAGTCCCTGCGGGCCCCAGCCTTTTGATGAGGGCTGCAGAAATGAGGGGTTCTCTGGGAGCCTTGGGGCCCAGGACAAAAGCATTTCCAACTTTGTCCTTAGCTGGATGGGAGTCCAAGGTTGTGGGAGTGATAAGAGGTATTTATCATGTTCCTTATCTGAGGCCCCATTGCAGGTCTCAGGCAGCAAGGAGTGGGAGCCAGAGGTCCTCCTTGGGGGCTGTGCACACCCAGACCTGACTCCTACTCATCCTTTGTGTCCTTTCAGAATTTGCCAGCCCAGGGAGGCCCAGGGTTGGGCCAGAGTCTGGGTCAGTCCTCCCTGGGCCTCTCTGGCCTCCCTGTTCTGGTCTTGTCTCACATTGCTGGCATCTCCTACCTTCTCCAGGAGCCACGGCCTGCCTCATCTCCCCTCTGCTGTCCCCTTCCTTCCTGAAACTTGCACTCATGAAAGGGCCCAGTAAACTCATCCACCCTGAGATGCAGATGACCAAATAGCTTAACTTTTCTTAACAAAGAGTATTCGCTTATCAAAGATGGGAATCCTTTGGCCACCAGAAAGAAGCACTAAGTGAAATCTCTGCCCAGTCTCTTTGGTAGGCTGTTAGAAAAGTGCTGGGGGCTGAGGAACCACCGAACTCGCATGTGTAGCAAGAACAGTTTCTACACAAGTGAAAAGTGTGCGGTGGTGTGGATCCTTCCGGAGCTGCCCAAGGCTCTGCTTGGTCTCAGGCTCCGTGTCAAGTTGGGCTGTAGTTTGTCCTCAACCTGGGTGTCTGGAGGCCCCGGGAAGGCCCAGGGCCAAGGCTGCAAGTGTATGGCCAGTCAGGAAGATGGTGAGCCGTGGGACTTCTGGCTAGAAAGACACATGTCTCTAGGAAGCAGGGCTGGGGTTAGGGTTAGGCCCACCCTGGACCGGTTGGGATTGGGACTCTGGCGAAATTCTTGCTGCTCTGTGTCTCTCCATCTTGGTGCCTAGGGCCCTCTGAGGCCAGGCTGGGGTCGGGGCGGCCATGAGAGGAGCTCTGTGGGCGCGTGGAGCCGGTCGGGTGAGATTGGAGCAGTCTGTGTTGGGTAGGCTGCGGTGTGTGAGAGGCTGTCGGGGCGCAGTTCCCTCTGTGCTGTGAGTAATCCTCGGCCACATTTGCAGCTCCCAGGGGATTGTGCAACTTCCTCTGGGGTGAGGTGCAGGGGGCTGGGTGAGAAACAGCAGCCGCCGGGGAAATGAGGAAACTGGGCCCAGCCTTGGGGCTGGGGAGCGGCCCTGGGCTCCGGCCCCTGGAGGAGCTGAGCATTCCAGGGGCCTCCTTCCAGGGCGCTGCCCTCTCGAAGATATGAAAGCACACACGTGCATGTGTGTGAGCATGTGTGCGTGTATGTGTGTGCATGTGTGTGAGCATGTGTGCATGTATGTGTGTGCATGTGTGCGAGCATGTGTGTGTGCATGTGTGTGAGCCTGTGTGCATGTGAGTGTATGCATGTGTGTGAGCATGTATGTGCATGTGTGTGTATGTGAGCCTGTGTGCGTATGAGTGTGTGCATGTGTGTGAGCATGTGTGTGTGCATGTGTGTGTGCCTGTGTGTGCCTGTGTGCATGTGTGTGCATGTGTGAGCATATGTGTGAGGGTGTGCATGTGTGTGAGCATGTGTGTGAGCATGTGTGTGAGTGTGTGAGCATGTGTGTGTGCATGTGTGTGAGCCTGTGTGCATGTGTGTGTGCATGTGTGAGAGCATTTGTGTGTGTGCATGTGTGTGAGCCTGTATGCGTATGTGTGTGTATGCATGTGTGTGAGCCTGTGTGCGTGTGTGTGTGCATGCGTGTGTGTGTGTGTGTGGTGTCTTTGGGGAGGTGGGCGGGTAGGGATGAGGCCCCTCAGGCTGCGCTGGCATTGGGATGTCTTTGGGGAGGGGTGGGGGTCTCTGAGCATGGCCAAGGCTGGGGTAGGGGAAAGAATGGGGAGGCAGGTGGCCAAGCTTGGGAGTGCGGGATGGACAGCATGGGAAATCAGGAGTCAGCCAGAGTTGTGCCTCAGTTTCCTCATCTCTCCGGGCTTGTTTCGAGGGTCTAGTGAGAAGGTCATGGGCAGGATGTGCTTAGCATGTCACCGTCCAGGCCACAGTGAATGCCCATTTACATTAGGGGCTAGGAGCATATGCTCTACATCCACCTGCTTGAATCCTGGCCCTGCCGTTTTGCAGTTTCGTGATGCTGGCAAGTTACTTGCCCTCCTGTGCTTCCTCATCTGTAAAATGGAGATGACAGTTATAGTGCCCAGCTTGTGAGTTCTGAAGAGTAAAAGACTTTACTCACGTGAAGTGCTCAGAATAGAGCCTGCCACCCACTAAGCGCCTGCACAGGTTAACATTTCACCAGGACATAGCATGTTTGTGTGCAGATGGCAAAAAGCTGCCCAGGGCTCCTGACGATCATTTTTGATGGTGGAAGTTTGAGCTGGAACTGAGAATGACAGTAAGAGCTCATGTTTACCTGGCCTTATTCCATGTCAGGTACTGTGCCTGTGCCCAGTGCTTCACCTGTGCCAGCCCCTTCACCCTCACAGTCACCCCATGAGGGGGATGCTGGCATCATTCCCATTTTGCAGATGGGGACATGGAGGCACAGAGGCTAGAGTGACTTGCTCCAGGGCAGTGACATCAGTGAGGGAGAATGGCAGAATGGTCCACTCAGCCCACAGGTGGGCCCCTCACCCACATCCCTGCCCCTTTTCTGGGTTCCAATAGAAGTATGGGGGAGGAGGAGGATGGAGGGTCTGCTGGGAGGGGTGTGAGGGCTGGCCTTGCAGCCTGTGGGCTCTGGCCAGGGAGCCCTCTCTTTCCTCTGTGCCATCTCCAATTAAGTAATCAAAGTAACCCACAGCTATAAAGAGTTAAATTAATATAGGGAATGGAACCAGGTGCAGTGGCTCACGCCTGTAATCCCAATACTTTGGGAGGCCGAGGTGGCTGGATCCTCTGAGATCAGGAGTTCTAGACCGGCCTGGCCAACACGGTGAAACCCCATCTCTACTAAAATACAAAAAAATTAGCTGGGTGTGGTGGCGCACGCCTGTAATCCCAGCTTCTTGGGAGGCTGAGGCGGGAGAACTGCTTGAACCCAGGAGGCGGAGGTTGCAATGAGCCTAGATTGCACCACTGCACTCCTGCCTGGGCAATGGAGGGAGACTCTGCCTCAAAAAAAAAAAAAAGTAATAATAATATAGGGAATGGCTTGTTAGTAGTTGGAGTTGGAAGAGACTTCCTGGGAGAGTGAGCTCCCTGCCAGTGTGTAGTCTTGAGAGAGCGGTTGAAGCCCACTCCCTTTTGGGCGTGCGGGTGCGGTGGTTCTGAATATTGCTTCAGATTCACACAGGCCTGGTTTCCAGCTCTGTCTGAGTCACTGTGTGGCCTCAGGCCTCAGTTTCGCCACATTTAAAATGGGGGTGATAGCAGTTCCTATCTCCTAGGGTGATGGTGAGGATGAAATGAGACATCATAGTAACATGCTTAGCACAGGTCTGGCCTGGAGTAAGTGTCTGATCGATGGATGCCATTATTAGGCACCTGTTGTAGAGAGGGCCACACGCCAGGCAGGGAGTTGGGCTGCACAGATATTTTTGGAGGGAGGTTTTTTGAATTGTGGATTAGGGCCACTAATTGGACCCTAATGCAGCCATGAAATCAGTATTAGTGGGTCTCCATGAATATATTTTTTTTAATGAGAAAGAAGAGCTAGAAAATATTCACGTGTATTGCTCAGTATCAGTAAGCATTGTTGTGTAGAACACGTTTCGTGTGTGTGTGTGTGTGTGTGTATGTGTGCCTAGTGTCAAATAAAGTATATTTTTCTGTGAGTCATGGTCCAAAACTTTGGTGCCACCGCATCAGAGATTCTGTCCCTCCTGTGCCATGTTTATAGAGCACCTACTGAGTATAAGACGCAGCAGCAGTACTATGGCCAGGGTGCCTCAGCAAACCTCGTGGTCTGACTGGAGAATCAGGGCCCAGGTCTTAGCAAGGTGGCTACCAAGCCTGTGGGTCAGCAGAGGAGTGGTAAGAGAGGGATTCCTGGGCGGTGACCCTGTGTCAGGTGGGGACGATGAGAGGAGGTGGGGTGAATGGTTGGCCTGGGTCCTGGGGGCTGGGGGTTGGAGAGCTACCTGGAAAGGTGGGAGGCTGCCGTCAGTGGAAGGCTGCAGGGCCAGGCCTGGCAGGAGCTGCTCTCTGGAGCAGGGGGTTGGGTGGAGGTTGTCTGGGGGCTCAGGATTATTCAAGAGCATTACATTTATTGTGCACTTTATATCTACGATCATTACATTGTAATATATGATGCAATAATTATACATGGGTGAGGGATGTGCCAGTCTCCCTGGCTGGGGTGGGGTGGGGTAGAGAAGGACTTGGCCTTACTGATGCCCCCTCCCCCAGCTTGCAGGATCTATAGTCACTATGGGTGAGACCCATGTGGGCCTGGCCTGCAACCTGGCTCTCAGCTTGAGCCCTGTCCAGAAGCCAGAAGACTTCCCACTATTTAGATCCCTGCCCTGGCAAGTGCTTGGCCTAGTCAGGGCCTCAGTTTCTCCATCTGTAAAGGAGGCACACTGTCCCCTGAGCAGCCAGCCTCCTGGGTGGTGATGCCCATCTTGTGACCTATTGTGGATGAACCCAGGATGTATGGAGAGCTCTGGGTGGGTTATGATTGTTGTCTTTAAGGCTGGGAGAATTGGGGAAAGTCATGAGGACATCAGCTGCCTGTCTGGAGAGCCCCTGGCCTCCTTACCCTGTGACCTAGGGCAGTGGGAGGAGAAGCCTGTGACCCATGGCAGGCTGGGGATGTCCCCAGCTTTGAGTGCAGGCAGCCCAGTAGGGGCCTCAGAGGACGAGACTCAGCTCTGGCCTGATCTGGGAACCCCCAACCTCTAAAGCTCCACTCATCCTTGAGTACCCTAGGAGTCCCAGCTTGAGGGACTCTGGTGGCAGGTGGAGAGGCAGTAACCCAGGACTGACTGGCAGGGGCCAGTTTCCAGGAGGCTGTGGGTGGCTTCCAACCCACTGAGCACAGAGCCCAGAGGCTCAGGCATGAGCTCCCACAGTAGAATGTGGTGTTTAATGACAGGTCACATATATTGGCACTCCTGTGTGCCAGCGCTGTGCTAAGCACTTTTATATATTTGCAACCTTTATACAATAATCAAATGCAGGTCTTTTTATTATCCCATTTTACAGATAGGAAACTGGGGCCCAGAGAGGTTAAATCTCTCTCCCAAGGTTACCTAGCTAGTAAGTGAGAGAGCTGGCCTGAGGGCCTGAGTTCTGGATTCAGGATACCAGAGTTCAAATCTGGGTAGTGCCGCTTTCTAGCTGTGGGTCCTCAAACAGTGACTGAATCTCTCTGACCATTGGTTTCTTCCTTTGTGCCTTCCTCAAAGGGTTGTTGTGAGAGCTGTGTGAGGTAATGACTGAGAAGTATGTAGTACACAATAAGGGCTGAATAAATGGGACCTGCTTCATGACCTCTCCTGCATGCCAGTAACTGCCGTGTGACCCTGGGCCGGGTGTCTGGCCTTCTAGGTCTCAGTCTCCTCAGTTGTGTGACACAGGGTACTGACCCCTTCCTTGATCCTCTCAATAGCGTTGTTGAGGATGTTGGGTGGGTCCTGAAGGAGACCTTCAGTGAAATAGAAGTGCTAGACCAGTGGTCCCCAACCTTTTTGGCACCAGGGACTGGTTTCATGGAAGATGGTTTTTCCACGGATGGACAGCAGGGGAGGGTTTCAGGATGATTCGAGAGCATTACGTTTATTGTGCACTTTATTTCTATTATTATTACATTGTAATATATGATGAAATAATTATACAACTCACCATAATGTAGAATCAGTGGGAGCCCTGAACTTGTTTTCCTGCCACTAGACGGTCCCATCTGGGGGTGACGGGAGACAGTGACAGGTCATCAGACATTAGATTCTCCTAAGGAGCATGCAACCTAGATCCCTCATATGCACAGTGCACAACAGGGTTTGCACTGCTATGAGAATCCAGTGCCACCGCTGATCTGACAGGAGGTGGAGCTCAAGTGGTAATGTGAGTGATGGGGAGTGGCTGCAAATACAGACGAAACTTCGCTCACCTGCCTGCCTGCCCGCCACTCACCTCCTGCTGTGTGGTCTGGTTCCTAACAGGCCGTGGATTAGTATGGGTCTGTGG
The DNA here is from genome assembly GCF_024542745.1 of Macaca thibetana thibetana. Classification (NCBI taxonomy): domain Eukaryota; kingdom Metazoa; phylum Chordata; class Mammalia; order Primates; family Cercopithecidae; genus Macaca; species Macaca thibetana. The sequence continues at coordinate 42,614,026 of NC_065581.1, read as the reverse complement.
CCTGGGGATTGGGGACCCCTGTGCTCCAGAGCTCTCAGGAATTCTTTAGGGTTTGCAGCTAACCGCAGGTCCCGACGGATTGTGTCTGGGCCTGCTTCAGGCTTTCATGTTTCCTGTTGGCCCCTGCAGGCATTTCAGTTGGTGGCTCCACATCTATTCCAGGGTTTCCCAAGATGTTTTCTGTGGAAAGGTTTAGAGGTCAAGCAGGCACAGGAGACTGTAAGTCAAAGGGAAAAAAAAAAGAAAAATAGGGGTTGGGGGAAGGGAAAGATGCTAGTCAATGGGTACAAAACCTCAATTAAACAGGGGGAATAAGTTTTTTTCCTTGAGATGTATTGTGCGGCATGGTGAGTACAGTAAGTAATAATGTATTGTGTATTTCAAAATCATTTAAGAGTTAATTTTAAATGTTCTTGGCTGGGTGTGGTGGCTTATGCTTATACCAACACTTTGGGAGACCGAGGCGGGAGGCTTGCTTGAGCCCAGGAGTTCGAGACCAGCCTGGGCAACATGGTGAAACCCGTTTCTACAAACAAAAAAATACAAAAATTAGCCGGATGTGATGATGCATGCTTGGAGTTCCAGCTATGGGAGAGGCTGAGGTGGGAGGATCAATTGAACCTGGGAGGTTGAAGCTGCAGTGAGCTGTGATCATGCCATTGCACTCTAGCCTGGGTGACATAGCGAGACCCTGTCTCCAAAACACACACACACACACACACACACACACAAACAAAAAACCCAAAACAAAAATTCAAATGTTCTTACCACCCAAAATGACAAGAATTTGAGGTGATGTCTATGTTAATTAACTTGATTTAATTATTCCACATGGTGCACATAAATCATAGCATCACCTTGTACTCCATAAATATATGCAACTACACAAAACCCCAAATGGGTTTCTTTGCTGTAGGACTTGTCAGAACCTTTGATGTGCTAATTTTTGTTGTACATCTCCAATATGGGGTCATGGTACACTCTAGGGTATCTCAAAGGCCTGGTGTTTAAAGCCCCATTTTCCAGATAGAGAAACTAAGACCTGGAATGAAACTTAGGAAGGGATTTTCCCAGGTTATGCAGTTACCTGTAACAGAGTTAGGGCCAGACTCCTTGCTCCTGACTCCGTGGCCAGTGCTCTGCCCAGGACGCCTCTTCCTCTTCCTTCTTCCTTTGTCCTCAGAGAAGTGTTGTGTGTGCTGCTGCTGCTTTCCTGAGAGCTCCTTACCTTTTTCTGGCCCCCTCCCGCTGGCTTCCAGCATTAGAGGGTGTCTGTTTCCTTCTAGGCATTGCTCTGAGATGGAGCTATGCCTAGTTTATGGCTGCTGGGAGATCCTTCCCAGACTAATAGATGGCAATAAGGCTTTATCCCAGCTGCAGGGCCCCTAGCAAGTTAGTTCCATTTCCTGAGCCGCATTCTCCTCAATTGTATAATGAAGCTCATTGTCCTGTCTGTCTTCTGGAGTTTTTGAGAAGTTCAGCTCTGATATGAACGTGCTCTGTAATTTTCAATTCATATGCAGATATGGGATCCATGAGTCTGACAGTTTTTATAATTTCTGGAGGCAAAGAGGACATGGGAAAAGGAGGCCCTGGCTGTGGGAGCTAGCATGGTTGGGCTCTAAAGTTCTGATCCCTTCCCCTGGCCACAGTTGGTGTCTGCCCTCCAGTGTACTGCTGCCCCTCTCTGCTCTCAGTTCCCCTGAACATGTCTGAAGTGGGCCAGTCTAGCTGACTCGAGGGACCCATGTCACAGGTGAGATGTGAAATGAAGCACAAACTTCAAGCTGGGGGCCCTGTTTTCCTGGTTTCCTGCTGGGAGTTGGTGTTAGAGTGGGGAAACAACTCAAGTGACTTGGCGCCTCAGGGCAGCTGTGCCTGGAGCAGGGAGTCCCCACCAGCTTCTGCCCAGCCCTTTGATGCCCCTGCCCTTCATGGGGGGTGACTGGTCACCTGGTTTGTGATGTAGGGTGCATGCGGGCATGCCAGTGCCTCCATCAACACAGCAGTTAGCGTTGAAATGCTCCAGGTCCTCTGCTGGCTGTGGGGGACTCCGAGTGACGGGCCAGGGGGTAGGCCAGGCCGGGTTGGGAGGTGGGAGGAGGTGGTGGCTCCCTGGCAGACAGTGTCCTCTCCTGAAGGGCTGTTTGCCCAAGTTATTCTTAGCACAGACTCATTATAGAGTCTATTTTTAGCCCTGTTTCTAAGTGTTGCCAACATCTGGTGCAGCCAGCACTGAAGGGGGTGGGGGTGGCAGGGGTTACTCCTTTGGACATTTCTGGGGACTGGAGCCTCTGGCAGGAGAGTAAGGACAGAGTCTTCTACTTCCTGCACCTGCCACAGCTTGAAGCTGGGCATGCAGTAGGTGTCCTGTTCATGCTTGTGCATTGATTGCTCTCCCAGGATCTCATCCTTCCAGCTCTAGCTCCTGTGAGTGGGTGGGAGAGGGGGTGGTGGTACCACAGCTGGAGAGGATGAGCTGAAGGTGCTCCTCAGATAGGCTTTCCACATCCACCCCTCAGGGGTCCAGTTGGCCTCTGACCCCTGCAGAGAGGCCTCACAGGAGGGAGGCAAGCCCCCAACCGAGGGTGCTTGTGACAGCTACCACTGAAGGAGGAGCCAGCAGACATTATCGGGAGGGGATGTAGCACTGGGGTGAGACTGCCTGGGATTGAATCCTAGCTGTGTAAACTTGGGCAACTCATCAACCTCTGTATGCCTCAGTTTCCTCCTCTGTGAGATGGAGATGGGAGTGTAGTGTTGTGGGTTTAAGTAAGATAATACTGTATGAACTGCCTAAGTGGAAAGTGCTGTATAATAGAGAGGTGGCGGTATTAGTAGCAATGGTGGTGCTATATTACTGAGAAGCTCTGTATGTGACATCCTGTTGGGGTGAGTTGGGTAGGAGACTTAGCACTTTTCTTTGAGTAAGATGAGGCTTGCAGTGGGGCTCAGAGGAAGTGGTTATAGCCTGGCATCATGACAGTGGGGATGTCTGCAAGGCTGCAGTGGGGGTCAAGAGCTGTGTGTTGGGTTGGAATCTGGGCTTTGCCACTCACAGGTTGGGTGACCTTGGATGAATCAGTTAATCTTTCTGAACGCCCATTTCTTTATGTACAAGAGAGAGATGATAATACCTGGGCCATAGGCATGATGTACGTGGAGCATTTTGCCCTGTACTGGGAGCATGGGAGGACCTGAATCCGTGATACTTTTTTTTTTTTGCCTTAATTGAGACAGAGTCTCACTCTGTCGCCCAGGCTGGAGTGCAGAGGCATGATCTCGGCTCACCGCAACCTCCACCTCCTGGGTTCAAGTGATTCTCCTGCCTCAGCCTCCCGAGTAGCTGGCATTACAGGCATGCACCACCACACCTGGCTAATTTTTGTATTTTTAGTAGAGATGGGATTTCACCTTGTTGGTCAAGCTGGTCTCAAACTGCTGACCTCAGGTGATCCGCCCACCTCAGCCTCCCAAAGTGCTGGGATGACAGGCGTGAACCACTGCGCCTGGTCCATGAGAATTTTTTGGGAGTGGGGGTGTTACTGTGTCCCTTTCCCATGTGCAGGATGGGGTCCTGTTGTCTTGAGAGTCGGGAACAGCTTGGCCTGGAAGTCGGGAGGGCCAGGGCTGTGGTCCTAGCTCTCCCTGAGCTGTGTGGTCCGCACACACTCCCTGCTTCCTCCAGGCTTCCGCAACGTGGAGAGGTCAGAGAAAACTGTGGTTTCAGATTCTTCCTCACAATCCCAGAAGGTGCCTTGTATACTCTCTGGGAGCGTGGGGGAGGCCCTGGTTGGAGGCCAGGTGGGGTGATCCTCCCCACTCCCCATGCTGCTCTCCTGCTCCTCATACTGACTCCAGGTGCTCCATGGAGCTGCTTCATCCTCATGTTTTACATATGAAGGGTCCAGGCCGACTTTGTCTGAAAATGGGAGTTCTGCTGCTAAAATCAACCTGGGACTTTCTGGTAGGTGACTCCCAGGCTCCTTGTCGTCTGACGTTTTGTGCCCTCTGACTTGGCATGGACTCCCAACCTGTACATCAGGGTCTGGAGTGCTGTGCTCACTGGATTCCCTGAGGGCTGGAGTCCCTCAGGGTGTGGAGCACAGAGGAGGCTGCCTCCAGGGCCTCTCTGGGGCTGGGCTGCCACTCAAGGGTAGAGCTTCCGGCGCTGCCCCAGTCTCCCTGCACCCTCAGGATGGGGGTCCCCTGAAACGACAGTCCATCTCAGAAGCAGTCTCTCACAGGAGGGAGGGGTGATATGGGCAGAAAGGCCCTGCCACAGTCCTGGCATGTAGTAAGTGCTCAAGAAATATTTGAAATGAATGAATGAAATGGTACCAGCAAGGCCGCACCTCTGATGTAGTGGTGAAACTTTCCCTGCGTCCCTTTTCTTCCTTCTCACCCTGCTCCCTCTTCCCCATCCTCTGCTTTGTCTGACCAGCCTTAAACTACCCAAGCCTGGGTTCCAGATTCAGCCTTATTCATAATCTAGAACAAAGACACTTCCCCAATGTAAGTTACAGTTTGTTCATCTGGAAAATAAGCACAATATGCTCAGGTTCTGAAGGCCCTTTGGTTCTCACCGTCTCTTTGCTCAGGGCATGGGGGTGATTGCTCAGGGTAGGGGTGGTAGAAGCACATGCATACGCACACACATGCACACGTGCACACACGCACGCACATGCACACACACGCACACATGCACACGTGCACGCACACGCACACACACGCACACACGCACACGCGCACGCACACGCACACACACGCACACACACGCACACGCACACGCACACTCACGCACACACGCACGCACACACACGCACGCGCATACACGCATACGCACACACACACTCACACACACGCACACTCACACACACGCACACACACACACAAGTACACACACACAGGACTCAGTGCAGTGGTCTTGGCTGGGAAAGGTCCTTGCCTTTTGACCAGGAAGGAGCCCTCGGAGCTGAGGTGCTCCCAGACTCAGCACTGTTTGGGGCCTACGGGATGTGGTGTGGCCCGCTCTAGCTCAGGCTGGGGGGTTCCTGTGTGTGTTAGGGGATGGGTGGCCATTCAACTGTGTCCACTGGGCTGGGCCGTCACTGTGACTTTGTGTATGACCTTCAGGGAGTGAGGGGGCGTGCATCAGGGCGCCTATCTGTGTCGTTATGACTGGTCGTGAGGGAGGGTGCCACATGTCTAGCCAGCCGGGGAGCAGGGCCAGTTAGCTCCTGTTCCTAGGTGCCTCCTGGCTCTGGGGACAATAGAAAGTGATTCATGCAAAGGGGCCCTCCCTGTTTTGGCCACAACCTGAGGAGTAAGGTGGCCTGGCTGTCTGCCTTTCCCTGCTGCCCACCAGGTGCCCAAGTTCTCCCCTCCTTCCTTGCCTCAGACCCCGTTTCTCCCTGGGGGTAGGTGGCTGCCCTTCCCCGCAGCCTGACACCCTCTCAGAGACAAACAGAGGAGTGGGCTGCGCATGCCTATAGCTATAAGAGTGAGTCAGTGTAGGGACCGGAGGGCATCAAGTCCCTCTGCTTCCTGCAGCCAGGCGATCCCTGCACCAGAGGAAGTGGCCCGATGAGGCCTGGGCTGGGACGCTATGGTCAGCACTGATACCAGCTGAGTGGCTTTCCAGCTTAAGAAGACCTGCCAGGGATGGGAGAGGACAAGCTCCACCTGCCCACCACTCGCCTTGCCATCCTGGCTACAGCCGGCTGGTGACTCATTCCCCTGGGGACTGAGCCAGCTCCTCTCCTGGGGTACCCCAGCACCCTGGTGCAGGCTGGGTGGTCAGGAGTCCTGGGTGCTTCAGAAAACCTGTGCTGAGCCCAGGGCCCTGGTAAGCTGGGGAGGGAGGACTGAGGCCCTCTGTATGGGGTGGGGGTCGCAGCCAGACTTCTCTTGCTCCTTTTCCTGGCCCCCGCAGACTTCACCCTCCCTCTGGCCACAGAGGAGGCTGCAACCCCAGATTACGTAATGGGTCCAAAATGCCTGGCAAGCAAGCAGCCCAGCCAGTGGCTAGATGCAGGAGTCCCCATTCCCCAGTACCTGCCACCAGGGCAAGTTCCCATTCCCTTCCTGGGCTGGGTGGGAGAGTGGGTGGTGCTCGCTCACCCCTGGAAAGAGCTGTGCTGCCTGGGAGGGGGTGGGGAGGCTTTCTCCAGAGACAGGAATTCTTGGCCTGACCCCAGATGCCAGCCTGCCCAGCTCCACTCCAGAGTAACGCTGGGTGCACACACAGCCCCATTGTGTGCCTGGGCCCCGTGCCTGCCCAGGGCCTGGCACCGGCTCTATCAACAGCAGTGGCTCCGTCAGCTCCTCAGCAGCCCCTGCCAGTGCTTGAGCCCTTGGGCCCCTGGTGAAGAGGAAGAGGGAGGACTAGTGATTAAGGGTATGAGTCCTGGGTGGGGTACCAGGACCTTTTTGGATACTATCAACTATGAGAGACAAGAGCAGGGAGACTTAGCCCCATTCCCCGAGGAGGAAACTGAGGCCCTGAGATGCTTCAGTAACTTGTCCAAGGCCTCATGGCTAGTGAAAGGCAGAGCTGGGGTTGGAGCCCAGAGCTGTAGCTGAGCCCCTTACTGTGCTTATCACCCAATCCCAGACCAGGACTCAGGAGAAGGCATGGTGCCCTCTTTCCACAGCCCCACCTTGGGGAGCCTCTTTCTGGAAAATACATGTCCCCAGGGTGGAAGAGGACCCTGCGACTGTAGGATTTGGAGTCCTGTGTGCTTGTGAGAAGCATGGGGGTTCATTTTCAAGGATGGTGCTGGTGGCCACACAGGCAGAGCAGGTTTCCAGAGCTGGAGGACAGGCTCTGTGCCTCAGTTTCCCTGCTCTACCCACACTGTACATCCACTGTGCCTTCTGGGAGGGGATAGGAATATTGAGGTGAGGTGTGGCCAGGGCTGGGGACTAGACCCCCACACCTGAGCTCTACAGGCTGGTGTGAAGCCCCCTTCACCAACCCAGAACCCCACTTCACCAACCCAGAACCCCACTCAATGCCTCTTGATGCTTCTGTTCTAAGTTGGGTCTGAGTCGCCCACCTCCTCAGCTTTCCCAGCCTGAAGAGGCCTCTGAGCTGAGTGAGCCTGCCAAGGTGGTAGCCCAGCTCAGTGCCATGAAGGCCCTGCCTCTACCACAGGCCCATGTTCCTCCATCCCCCTGCCAAGGTGAGGGTGCCCAGACGTGACCCTTTTGGGGCCTGCCCTGTGTTTTACTTTCCAGGCTAGGCTTATTCACTCCGAGAGGCTTGATCCCCCTGGGGCTGGGGGGAGCTGAAGGGCTCTTCCGTTCTCCAATAGCCCACCCTTTTGCTCCCCTGTTTGTCCTGGGCATGAAGCCTGGGCTCCCTCCTTCTACGCCACCTTGGCCCTCTTAGCAAGGGACAGGGAATTCTGCAGTGACTGCAGGATTGTGAAATGCCAGGGCTGGACCTTGGGGACAGGCGAGGAAAGAGTGATGCTGGAAGGGGACACTGAGACCATGTCCCTTCATACCCCACATGGGAGGTCTGTCTCCTCCATTCTGCTGGCGCTCATTTTCCTGCGTGTATACCATTCCCACCCACCAGTCAGCATACCTTCACCCAAGGCCACAGCGGTGGGGACGTTGAGCCCAGAGGACCATGTCCAAGTGTCCTCTACCTGGAGCCTGTGTGGGAGAGGAGGAAACCAAGGGACAGCCCTCAAGGAGTTCACACTGCAGCTGAGAAAACCAGACAGGCGACTTCTTTGTAGCTGTTTCTCATTTGTAAAATGAGTACAGTAGTATTTCCTACTTCCTAGTGTCATTGGGAAGGCCAAATGAGTTAATACATGATAAAGCTGAGGGCCTGGCACCGGCTCTATCATGACTTTAGAAGCCACCCTTGATAGACGGTTTTACAACTCAATACAAGTTTTAGTAGTATCCATAGTGGTGGAAGAAATACAATATATGATATCAGATAATGATGTTTTTTCCAAGCTGGATTGTAAGAACCATAGGGCAGGGGCTGTCTTATTCATCCTTGTATTCCTGTGTCAGACACAGAACCAGGCTTGGAACAGGGTAAGTAATTGTTCCCAAATGGTGATCAGAGGTGGGTGAAGTCAGGGTGTGCTGCCTGCAGGAGGAGGAGACCTTGGAGCAGGGCTTCCAGAGAGAAGTTGGATAATCTGTGGGAGAGGAACTGGGGGAGGGTCTGGGGGCCCAAATTGGGTGGGGGTGAGAAAGCAAGGAGGTCCCCTTGGCTGCACCCAGTGCTTGTTTAAGGAGAGGGATCCTGCATGCTTTGGAGGCCCAACTAGAGCGCTTGGACTTTATCTGGTGGGTAGTGGAGAGCAATTGGGGGTGATGGAGCAGGAAAACGATCTTTCTATGTTGCTCAGTCAATTTAATTTTTTTTTTTTTTTTTTTTTTTTTTTTTTTTTGCGACGGAGTCTTGCTGTCTCCCAGGCTGGAGTGCAGTGGCGCGATTTCGGCTCATTGCAAGCTCCACCTTCCGGGTTCACGCCATTCTCCTGCCTCAGCCTCCCAAGTAGCTGGGACTACAGGCACCCGCCACCGCACCCGGCTAATTTTTTTTGTATTTTTTAGTAGAGATAGGGTTTCACCATGTTAGCCAGGATGGTCTCGATCTCCTGACCTCGTGATCCGCCCACCTCAGCCTCCCAAAGTGCTGGGATTACAGGCGTGAGCCACCACACCCGGCCTATTTCATTTTGTTTTTGCTCCCTTGTTCTCTGAGGACTATTTTCTTTCTTCATTTCTCCGAAGACAATAAATCCTCTCTGCTTTTCAGTCTCTTCTTTCTGATCCCTAGTCACCCCTGTCCCAAATCGCTGTGTTCTGTTCTTGGCTTCTTCTCCTTGGCCATCCTGGCCTGTTCTCCCTGCTGTGCTTTCGCCTGGCTTCCCCTTCCTTTACCTGATCCCTGACCCACCTTCTCTGGAATAGGAGTTGGGTGGAGTTCGACTTGCTGAGAGATGGGTACTGGCATGGCGTGACCACATGGTGGGAGCTGGCATGAAGGCACCTGAGCCAGGAGGATATCTTCTATTCTGACGTAACCGTATACATCCTTCAGCGAATGACCCTGCCCCAATTATGTGGCTAAGGCCCATTAGAAGGATCTTACTTTATATTTGTCAACCTGTTTAATGAAAATGTAGATTTCCAAAATAGATAAATTAGGAAGTGATGGGATCTTGTTTTCTTGTTTATAAATTTAGTGGAAAGATCAGCACTTTGGGAGGCCAAGGCAGAAGAATTGCTTGAGGCCAGGAGTTCAAGACTAGCCTGGGCAACATAATGAGACCCCCATCTCTACAAAAATTAAAAACAATTAGTGGGGTGTATTGTCACACACCTGTGGTCTCAGCTACTTGGGAGGCTGAGGTGGGAGGATTGTTTGAGCCTGGGAAGGTGAAGTGGCAGTGAGATGTGATTGCACCACTGCAGTCCAGCCTGGATGACAGAGTGAGACCCTGTCTCAAAAATAAAAATAAAAAATAAATTTAGTGGAAAGGAATATTGAACCAGATGAGAACAATGCAGACAACTAGTGCCTTTTTCATCTCCTTTTAAACATCCATCCATCCATGCATACATCTATCCATTATATCCACCTTTTTATTCATTATATCCATCCATCCATTCATCTACCCATTATTATATCCACCTTTTCATCTGTCCACCCATCCATTTATGCATGCATCCATTATATCCATCCATCCATCCATCCATCCACCCACCATTATATCTATCTTTTCATGCGTCCACCCATCCATTTATGCATGCATCCATTATATTCATCCATCCATTACATACGTGCATCCATCAAATATTTATTGAGCACCTATCCTGTGCCAGGTACTACATTAGATACTTTACGTTTAATCCTTACAGAAATTCTCCAGGATGGATATTGTCCTCATTTTACACATGAGGATACCGAGACCCTGGGAAGTTAAGTAAGTTGATGAAGGTCACACAGCTAGAAAGTGACAGATCTGGGATTCAGCTCAACTAGGTTCAAAGCACACTCTCTTAGCGTTTAATCAAATGGCCTCTCTTGGTGTCACCAGTGCCTAGTTCTAAGTGTGGAACATAACAGCTGTGTTATTGAATGAACGGGCATGCCAAGGTTCTGGAATGCTGGATCTCTATAACTCTATCCTAGGAGCAGCCTAGGGGCAGAAGGCAATGCTGGGCTTCTAGTCCTGTTGGCATTTGCTACCAGCAACCTAATGTTGCCATCACTACCCCCGGTATGGAGGTTTCTTCTCCATGCAACTTGCAACTCTGGCAAGTCCTGTTTTCTTCTCTCCACCTTCCCAGCTCTCCCTTTGAGGACCGGGTCTTACCTTCTGCCAAGTGGGGAAGTTCCAAGTACACATTTGACCATTGCATCCAGCTTGACCAGTCTCCCCAGTGACTGAGTCTTACATGCCTGCCTCTCTCCTTCCCTGCAGGGTGGGCCAGCTTGGATTACTCTGACCCTTTTATTGGCCCTTATTTCTAAGTTTCAGAGCTAGCTGTTCAATGCCAGGTCATAACTGCCTCCTCGGGGCCCATTGGCTGAGGCAAGGATGTGAGTGCAGTTTATTTGGGAGGCTCCCCCAGGGAGCACCAGTGGTAGAGTAGGATTCGTGAGACAGGAAGGGAAGGAAGCTGATAAAATGTGTGCGAAGGAGCAAGGTGACTGGGCACCTGAGGCTCACTGCCATTGGAGGCCTCTGCAGAATATGCTTTAGAGTTCCCCAGTCAAGTGATAGGGGTCTTTGACTAAGGGGTGGTGGGGAAGGGAGGGTGCTAACTTCATTGGCTCAGGCACCAATTCAGGTGCTGGCACCCGGAAGTCCTAAGGTGGGCACTTTTGACATCGTGAGGGCCCAGAGCATGTGGCTAAGCCCTGATAGCTTTTGCCACCTCACCAAGCCCAGTCCTAGGGGTCTGCCAAGCCCCCTTCCCACATCTCCCTTTTTATATCCAAGAGGCTTCCCCAGGCATACTCTTCCCCAGTTGCCGGTTCCACGCTCACTGTGTTTCACAGATACTTAAGGAGCATCTACAAGGTGCCATGGACAAAAAGAGGAAGCTGTCAGGATGCCTCCAGGTGCTCACAGCAGAGGAAAGTGACCTGTGTGACTGAGACGCCTGCCATGTGCCAGACACTGGCTCGCCCTTCCCAGGCCTTGTGCAAGGCCAGCAACGCCCCCGTGTCATGGCATCCTCTCCTAGAGGGAGGTACAGACGTGCTGGGCGCCACAGAGCCTAGAGCCATCTTCCACTTCCCTCCCAACTCTAGCATCCTGAGACTGTGATTGTAGTGGTTTTTCGGACTTCCTTTTCCTTTCTCTCACTGCCCCTGCCTCTTCCCCTAGCCCCATGGCTGCCACGTGGCTGCCTTTTAGTCAGCCGGGAACTCAGCCTCTTAGTAACCTCCCTCTGTGTCTCTGTCAAGAACAGAATGCAATTCAGGGACATTTTGGTGGAGGACTCAGGTATGCCACTCACTTAGTGCAGTGGCATACCTGTTTGCCCTGGCACAGGCTCTGTCATGCCTACTTCCCGGAGAGGAGCCTTCTCCCCCTGGGCTCCACCTGTTCCCATCCCCAGACCTCCCAGCTTCAGGCTACACGTCTCACACCCTACAGGGCTGAGGGAATGGGAAGAATTAAAAGAGGGAAGTGGCGTGTAGGTAAGACCTTCTGGGGTGGGGGCTAGGGGAAGGGAAGGAGATGGGGATGGGGTAGGGGCTGGGCCTGGCGGTGTTCTCCCGCTGGAGACGTGGTCCCGGGCCACAGGCATGCGTGCCAAGTCACAGCCCCTCTGACTTCTTCCTCTAGCCGCCAGCCCCAGCCTTTCCCCTTGATGTTTCATTTCCAAACCAAGTTTGCTCTGGGTGCATGTGCCGGGGTGGCAGGGGCAGGAGTGTGTCTGCCTGTGCCATTCCCTACCCTGTGGGCAGGCCCAGCCATGGCAGCCTGAGTCTCTCACCTCCCCACTCCGCCACTGGGATAGGAAGGTGGCTGCACTCACTCCAGGCAGGTGTGTTGTTGGGAGGAGAACAGAGAGGATGGGTTCAGGCATTGGAAGGTGGGGTTTATGTCTCAGGTTTGAGCTCAAACATCTTGGGTCCAGGGAGAAGGTATAAGGCAGCCACTGCCTGAGTCTCACCACTATGGGGGAAAGAAGAGCAGCTCTGAGCCTTGGGGCTGGGCAGGCAGGAGGGCATGGAGCCCAAATGAGTGGAAGAGAATGCTGAAGGGAGAGCGGACTTCCCAATGCTCCTCCCCCCACCCCACCACACGCAGAGTTCAAGGCACCTGACTCCTCGCTCTGTCCTGGTAAAGGCAAAGTGCTTCTTCTGGTGTTTAAGGACAGGAAAAGGGCTGGAAGTGTGTGTGTGTGAATTTTGCTTCCTGTTTCTTTCATACCTGGGTGTGGGCGGGGGGGAGATGTGGGCAGGTGGGGGGCAGCTCACTCACTCCATCCGGCGGTCGGGTAGCTTGGTGGGCTGTTGGAATGTTGCCGTAGGAGGCCATTTCTCCTCTGGCTGGGGGAGATGGTGGCTTCCAGATCAGGTCTCCTCTGGCTCCCTGACAGAGATGGGGTGGGGATGCCAGCTGGAGCGCACATGACAGGGCAGGGGCAAAGCTGAGTTCTGGGTCTAGGGCAGCTGACAGCATTTGGGAATCCTGGGGTAGGCCCAGGGCTGGGATAGGATTCAGGCACGGGAGCCCCCTGGACTTTGTGTCCCTGTTAGCTCTTCCCAGAAGCCCAACTCTTGGGCAGGACAGGGGATAAGGGTGGTTGGGGGTGGGTGTAGGTGTGTGTTATGAGGGGAGAAGAGCCCCCACTGAGTTCCTGGGCCGCTGCCTGTGCTGTCTAGTGGCCTCTGCCAGCACTGGCTGCCCCGTCCTGCCCCCACCAGGCGTGACTCAGATCGAAAGCAGAAGCTGCCAGACACTGAGCAGGGTGAAGTGAGGCAGAACCAACTGTGCTATTTTGGAACCTGGTTAATTCCCCCTTCTGCCCCCGACCTCCCTGCTCTCAGGGCTCGCATACCCTCCTGCTGTCTGGCCCTTTAGCTTACTCAAGGGGACAGTTGGGGCAGGCCTTGGTTTCCCCTGGCATGGATGTGGAGGGCCATGCTGAGGTCCCTCCTTGCTAGGCCCCTCTCCGTGGCCAGAGGTGCTGGATTCTGGGGACCGGCACTCTGGGGTCGGGGAGGAAAGAGCGCCCTCTTCTGGTGGGAACTCGTGGGCAGGGAGGCCCTGGTGAGATGACGGTCACCAGGCCTGGCACCCACTTTCCCCCTGCCCATCTTTGGCCGCTCTTAGGCCAGCTGTCAGCTGCCTCTCCCAGGGGTGTGAACTGACGAGAGCTTCAGGTGGGAGCCTCTCCCGGCAGTGAATCTGAGGGGTTGGGAGGGATTTCCGGACCCAGAGGGAAGATATTTTGGGGCTGAGGGCCTTTCCAGAACCCATGAAGTCACACACTGTGCTGCGGCCAGACTGACCCTCCCTAGTTGATGGTTCTTTTTTGGACATCCTAGGCCTGCTTGGGGTTCTGGCCCCACGATTTAGGGTTTCTTTGGAGCCCATCTGAGCCTGGGGGGCCCTGTGATGGTGGAAGAGGTCCAGCCTGCGGTGGTGAAAGAGGTCAGTGGGTGTGTGTTTCTGAGCTGAAAATGGGTGTGGAGTTGAGAGCTGTCACCTCTTCATGGATAGGGTGGATGAGTGTCCCTGGCCCTTCAGAAGCTGTGTGGTTGGGGAGAGGATGGGCTTTACAGCTGTCCCGTGTGAGTGTGCATGGGAGTGGGCACAGGCTCTGCGGTACGGCTGCCTCTCAGGGAACCCTGAGGTCAGAGCTCCACTCTGCTGATTACCCCCGAGCAACCTGGTGAGGAAGATGTTGGTGTACTGGGGGAGAGGGGGAGTCAGCAGGCAGGTGACCAATTAAAATTTGGGTCCTTGCCAACCTCAGGTGAGCAGGACTTGGGTTTCTCATTGCTCAGAAGGAGCTGGGGTTTAGGCAAGTGGGAGGCAGAGGCAGAGCCCTGTAGAGGAGCCAGTGGGCTCCTAGACCTGCTGTGGGAGCCTCCCCACTCCCAGGCCTCCTGTGGAGCACACAGGCCCAGGCACACACTATCCCAAAGGCTGTCTGCTCTCTTCTGGAGCCGCTCTTTGGGCAGACAGGCAAGTCCTGGTGCAGTGTGTGTGTGATGGTGAGTGTGTATGTGTGGACAGTGGTTTGTGTATAAGAGGTGGCGTGTGCATGAATGAGAGTGTCTCATATGGTTTGTCTGGGCTGCTTTTCCACTGGTAACCATCTTAGCTCTGAAGCTGTTTCCCCATAGACCTGGATTATTTTCCCCTCCTGCACGGGCCAGAGCCCCAGCACTGAGTGAGCCAGAGCCCACCTGCAGCCTTGCATTCTGGCCTCCGCCTTGGCTCTTGAGCCTGAGAATCAGCCTGCTCAGCATCCCTGTGGGGCTCAGAAGGGCCCTGCCTGTCCTTTAAAATAGCTCTGTGCTTCCACCAGGGGCCTGTGCTTCCCTGCTGTGTCCTCCCACCCACCACCAATTTTCATGCTTGGAACCAGAGAACTAAGTCCCCAGAAGACAACAAAGTTTCTTTAATGTGCCCACACATCTCCCAGGGCAGTTTGTTAAAACGCAGATTCTGACTCAGTGGGTCTGGGCGGGGCCTGAGAGTCTGTTTCTAACCAGCAAACAGGACATGTGATGCCTTAAGAGGCCCTCTCCCATCTAAGGCCCTCACTGTCCAGCCAGATGGTCGGTGGTCACCCAGGCAGCGAGCTAGTACTCACAGACCACCTCCAAGGTGCTAGGCACATCACATACTTCAGTTCCATTTACCCCCTCACTGACTCTGAGGAAGGTGGCATTACTGCCATCCTGTTGTACAGTTGGGGAAACTGAGGCTCTGAGAGGTTAAGCACCTGCCACAAAGCTGACAAATGGCAAAGCCAGATTTGAATTCTGGTCTATCAGGGTCCAGAGCACATTCGTGATCCACTAAGCCCGGCTGTCTTCCAGAGGGCGGACTTGGGACAGATGATGCGGTGGCGGTGGAGGCAGGGGAACTGAGGCTCTGTTGGGGAACTGCAAGGGTAGTCCTGGGTGGTTCTGGGTGGAAAGAATGTCCTGAGGGGAAGGAGGGTTGAATGGGAGTAGTTCTAGAGGAAACAAGAGCTGAGGGGAGGCTGGCGTCCTGCCCCCACCTGCTTAGCCAAGGGCCCCTTCAGTAATGGGCTCAAGACCCCCTACCTGGCTCCCCTGGCACTTTCCAGACAGACTCTCCACAGGGGCACCCAGCACACTGTGGGGAGACCAGGTGCCCCAGTTCCGCTCCTACCAACTGTGTGACCTTGGGCAAGTTTTCAGCCCCCTCTGTAAAATAGGGATTTGTGAATGCCTCCATCATGGTGGATGGAGCTGTTGTGAGGATTAAATCAGTAACACATACAACGCAGAACAGCGCCTGGTGCAGAGCAAGCACTCAGTGTGCACAGTACTAATGCCTCTTGGTTTGCACCTGAGAGAAAACAGGCCGCCTTCTGGGAATTTAATGCAGTTGTCCGTGCTCATAGGTGTTTCTTCCCCCATTCCTCTCTCCAGTGTCGTCTTCTGTTTAGGAAGACCTGGTTACTTCATTTGTACAGTGGTCATTTCCAAAGTACTCAGAAGCAGGTTCGACTCTTAAAACAAAGCCAGGGAGTCGTTCTTTACAGCAGACCAGCCACACGGAGGCTGGGGTGGCTGGGGCCAGGCTGGGGCAGCAGGTGATGAAGGAGCAGGGGCAGGAGCCAGGCACTGGTGGGGTCGGAGTGCTCTGAGGACTCTGGGCCTGGGGCAGGGAGGGCTGAGGCAGGGGTGGCTTAGGTACTGGGGCCCTAAGAGCCATTATTAGCCAACTCAGGATAGATGCAGGGAGTCCTGGGCCTGTGACTGGGTTTGGGACCAGGAGCCAGAAGCTGCTCTGCATGTGCCCGCTGTGTGGTGCCCGGCTGTGCTCATTGCGCCTGCCTCTTCTCACACTTGGAGTCAACGAGCCTTCCCTGCCCTCAGCAGCTGGCAGCTAGCAGAAGACGCTGGAGTGTGGATTCTTTTCTCCTGAGGAGATGGAAAAGCAAAGGCTGGATCCTAAGGCTGCCATGGCTCTGGAGAGGGAGCTCCCGAATGCCGGGGCAGCCAGCACATGGGACAGTGAAACTGGTGCCTGGCTCTCCCCCTCCCAGCCCCGCAGGCCGATCCCACCAGACCAGCCCTGCACACATCCATGCTGCCAGAGCCATCAGCACACCAGGCAGACGGCGGGGAGCCTATGAGAGGTCCCACACAGCCTCTGCTGTTATTTGTGAGAGCCTTGAGGCCCAGAGAGGGACAGGACTTGCTCAAGGTCACGCAGCTGGGTGGTGCATACCGATGCAGGTCTTCCAGTCCCACTCTGGCCTTAGGTAGGCTTTTGTGCTGGGCCCGTGGGGGCTGAGGGAGCCCTTGCAAAACAGACTCATCTCAAAGAGTCAGAGCTTGTGGGCCCCAAATCCACAATGGCATGAACTGGCCAATCAGATAGAGTCTTAGGCCTTATCTTCCCTGGGGAGGGACCTCATTGACCACATAGGCTGACCTAGCATCCGTGAAAACTTAGCTGATCTTCCCTGCAGGGGACACGAGCAGGTTCACTGGGGTGGGTCAGAGGGTACCTGGGGCAAGTGGAGTTTCAGTCTCTAAGCCCCTCTCTCGCCCTCAGGCCCCTTTCCTGTCCTAGGAGCCATCTATGGCTGAGCCCCACTCCTCCCCCAATCCTTACCACCCTCACCTCACTATGATCTGGTGCCAGATCTCTGATCCCTGGAATCACATTTCTGTCTGACCAACTTCATATAGCTTCCCCTTCCGCCCCCTCCGACCCAGGCCCTCAGGTGGACTAACCGTTTCAGTGAGATTCAGATTTGTCACCCTCTGAGCCTCCTGGGCATGAATGTCTTGGCTATTTAGAACAAAAAGTATCTGTGGGTGGGGTCTGGGAGGGCTGAGGAGCATGCAGACCTCTCTGGGGGAACCTCTGTAGGATTTGCTGAGGGTGACATGGAATTGGGGGGGCAGGGCTGGGAGTGCAGGGGACAGCAAGCCATCTACATGGGGAGACCTTTCCTATGGGCCCCAGGTTTCCTCTCCTTTGCTGGAGCTGGTGGTGGTCACATACCTGAGAGACCTGGGCTTGAATTCCCACTTCACTGTGTTCTTGCAGTGTGACCTCTGACAAGCTGCTTAACCTTTCTTTTCCTTTGCTTTTTTTTTTTTTTTTTTTTGAGGTGGAGTCTCGCTCTGTTGCCCAGGCTGGAGTGCAGTGGCTTGATCTCAGCTCACTGTAACCTCCGCCTCCTGAGTTCAAGCCATTCTCTTGCCTCAGCCTCCCAAGTAGCTGGGACTACAGGCGTGTGCTACCACGCCCAGCTAATTTTTGTATTTTTGGTAGAGATGGGGTTTTGCCATGCTGGCCAGGCTGGTCTCAAACTCCTGACCTCAAGTGATCTGCCCACCTCAGCCTCCCAAGGTGCTGGGATTAAGTAGGCACCCGCCCTACTTAACCTTTCTGAGTCACGGTTTCCTATCCTGCTGGTGTTGCTGTTTATCCCATCAAGTGTTTGTGAGGATGAATGTGATTGAACAGAGGCCCCTCGAGCAGTGCAATGTGGGAGGGACTCGGAGCGTTTGCCAAGTGGGTAACAACTGTGTGTGTGGGGGTCATTGGATCAGCAGCCCTTGAGGGCCCTGCATCTCTCTCTGGAAAGTCTGAGAGTGGGATGGCGTGGAGGTTCTGAAGAAGAAATGTGATTTGTCTGAAACTTCCTTGTAGCTGAGGAGATGGGTAGGTGGCAAGGAAACAACTAGAGAACAAAGCATGGCAGACACAGGCAGGAGGCTGGAGTAGATGGAGTGCCCAGGAGGCAGGTGCAGGGGCACAAGGGGTGGGGGTTCAGTATCACCACTCCCCAACCCAGGAGAAAGGTGGCTGCCTGCTAAGGGGATCCTTAGCAAGCGGCAGCTGAGGGATGCGGCTACACGCGTGTGCACATGGACATGTGTGCATGTGTGCATGCATGTGTGAGAAAGAGGGAGAAGAGAGAAAGAGAGAGGAGCAGACACAGAAAGACAGAGGGTCCACGTGGGTGGCTGGGCCAGTCCATGCATATCACAGGGGTGAAATCCTTTTCTGGTTTCTCCTTTCATGTTCCTCTTAGCTACATGTCCCTCGTCCTATCCTGCCGTGCCCAGTGGCAGTCTTCTTTGCCAGGACCCAGCTGGTCCCTGTGGGATAGGACAGGGCGACTCTGGTCTGCAATGGCCTTTGAAGCTGCTCCCCCTGTTGTCCTGGGCCAACAGTCTGGCCAGCCAGGAGGCGCCAGTTCCCACCCTTTCCTGTGGGATGTGAGCTGAAACTTGGGGCTGATGGGCCTGAGCTGTGGGAACGGGAGGCCATTAAGTGGGCCAGGAGCTTGTGTGACCGCCCTTCCTCTCTTCTCTCCTTCCTTTCCCTCCTCCCCACCTCCTGCTGGTGCTCAGAGATTTAAAAACAAGCCCCTGACTGCCCCCTGCCCCCAGCCCTGCAGTCTCCCGCAGTGCATCCCTGCAGGGGGTCTGGGAGAGGTGGTGCAGAACGAATCCTGGGGTCTTGCTCTGCTGCCACTGAAGTGCATAGTGCAGGTCCCCCTTTTGGAGCCTCCGCTTCCTCATGTAATTCATTCTTTGTTTCTTGATCTTTATTCATCACAAACAGGGGGTGGTCAGTCCTCAGTAAGTGTCCCACTTGGCAGAGTGGTTCCATTTCATGAAAGATACTGAAGACCACATCCTGCATAGCAGCCTTTGTGTGCTGTTGGAGACCAGTAGCACTCAGCCATGGTGATGCAGGACAGGGTCCCGGAGGGAACCTGTCAGGGTGATGGTGACATTCTCCATCTTGATCTAAACAGTGATTACACAAGGCCACACACCTGTAAAAATTCATTGAGCTGTACACTACAAATATATGCATTTTGCTAGGATAAGTTACACTTCATTAAAAGGGTAAAAGACCAAAACATGGCATTAAAACTGTTAAAAGCGTTTGCGTGTCCCATTGACCTCATTTCTGCTTCTGATATCAAGGACCTTCCAATCAAACAGTGCACAGTTACCAGGTGTCTTGGGTTTGCTATGTTTCAGTATCAGAAGTTGCCAGCTAATAGAATAAAAGGCTATATTATGAAGTATCTCCAGTGTGCCAGGAACTGTGCTAAACACTCCGCCTACTTATCCCTCAGAACCCAAAGAGGTGGACATTGTTATTGCTCACCTGCCTCTCTCATCTCCTGCAGTGAATGGCATGATATACAAGCTCTGGAAAAGAAAATCTTAAAAGACCCAAGGCTTTTGGAGAGGAAACAGAGGGCTCCTGGTAATAGGAAAAGCTGGCCTGAGGGCTTTCTGCCCCTATCTAGTAAGGAGAGACTGAGGCTGGGGTTACCACTAGGCTGCTCTGCCCCAGTCTGGGCTTTCAGATGGTGTGTGTGTGTGTATGTGTGTCTGTGTGTGTGTGAATGGGTGAATGGATGGGACCCTTTTCCCCAAAGGAACTTGTGCAGGGATGCCCCCAGTGGGCCTGGATGGAGGAACATTAAACAGTGATCAGAATGGTGACACCTCCCCTCTGCCCACAAATTCACACCTGCAGACAACCTCCACACCCAGCCTCCTCACTTAGAGCACAACTGCTCTGAGGGAGACGTGGCCCCAGCTGGCAAGCCCTGCTTGACTGATGGGGAGACTGAGGCCATGCCCAGACAATTGAGTCCAGTCTAAAGCTACGGCTTGAACCCAAGCACTTGGCCTTTCCCACAGCATCATATGGGCAGGATTGCTGGCTCCTGGGAGTCGTAGGACACCTTTCCACCCCTCACCCTGTTTGGGTCCGGGCCATCTGATGCCCCCTCCCCAGGCCCTGCAGTGACTCATGACCACCTCCATAATTTGGAATGGCTTTGTCCATGAGGATTATGTGATGTCCTTGTTCTGTTTCCTAGTTCATCAGGACTTCCTCTGCTGCCTCCTCTGCCAGAGGGGGCTGAGAAAAACCCCAAGTTTGGTATTTTTTCCTCTCTTCCCTTCCCAAGGCTGAAAGGTTCCTAGGAGGCCACAAAGTCCTTCCTTTGCCTCCAGGAACCCCGCACCTGTTCAGGAAGCCTTCTTTTAGCAGTCAGTTTCTTTCCCCAGGACTGACCGGGCAGCTCCCCCACAAGAGAGAGTGTGTAACAGACTGAATCAGAAGAAAACTTCTTCCGACCACAGAGGCGCAGAGCGTCATCAATGGCTTAAACAGGCCTCCCAGCCGCTGGGCTTGCACACTTTGTTGTTTCAGCCGCCAGACATATGCTTTTCTGGGAATACAGGAAATTATCTCTGCTCTTTGAGGAAGGGTAGAATTTTTTTTTTCTGCCTGTGTTTGGGGATTCCAGACTGTTCCATCATCCCGGACACCCTCTGGCCCCTGGGCTGGATGAAAGAGATCAGCTGCTGAAACTCTTTGATCGCAGGGAGACTTCTTCAGTGAGAATTCCTGAAACAAAACGTGGCCGCCCTCACCCTGAATGCAGGACTGAGGCCAAACTCCCAGCCCCAGGGTTGGGGCGGTGCAGCCAGACTGCCAGGGTCCAGCCTTGCCACTCATTAGCTCTGTGACCTTCAGCAAGTGACAACCTCTCTGGGCCTGTGTTTCCTCATTCCTCGAGTGGGGACAATAATGGTACCCACATCACTCATATCATGAAATAATTGTGATAATTACATAGGTGCTTTGAGCAGTACCTAGCACAAGGTAAGCACTCTGTAAGCATTAGCTGTTAGCATAACATATATATTTTTTTCAATTAGAAAGATATACATGTCATTATAGAGAAAGAGTAACATTCCAAAAGGCTTTTAAAACCACACAAAATACTTATGGTTACATCATCCAAAGAAGTCAGTAACTTGTACATTTCCTCCCAAGAGGTTTTTCTATACATATTTTACATTGTGATGATCAGATTTTATATACAATTCCCCCTACATCCTACATTTTGTCACCTGACATATCCCCATGTTATTTATTGTAAGTATAGCAGTCCATCAGGAGGGACAC
The DNA here is from genome assembly GCF_024542745.1 of Macaca thibetana thibetana. Classification (NCBI taxonomy): domain Eukaryota; kingdom Metazoa; phylum Chordata; class Mammalia; order Primates; family Cercopithecidae; genus Macaca; species Macaca thibetana. Next base: position 42,592,829 of record NC_065581.1, on the reverse strand, counting down.
GCTGTAATTGATTTAACTATCCTATAACTGGACATTGAGGTTAGTTTTGACTTTTTTCTGTATAATGTGAAGTGCATCTTTATGCACAAAATCCTTTTCTGCATCTATGATTACTTCCTTGGACTGGTGAGTGTTTTTCAAGGCTTTGACATATATTGCCAAATTGCTTTTCCAAAGAGGTTGTACCAAGGTATGCTCTGGCAGTCGTGTTGAAGGTGCCTGGTACCAAAGGCATTTTAAAGTCATAGACACTTGGGGAAGGCGGGGTTTTGGGGGAAGGGATGGTGCTGGTGAAGGTAGTTTACCTAACTCTTCTTTTAAACTATTTAATGTCTGCCCTCATTCTTTTTTTTTTTTCGAGATGGAGTTTCGCTCTTGTTACCCAGGCTGGAGCACAATGGTGCGATCTCAGTTCACCGCAACCTCTGCCTCCCGGGTTCAAGCGATTCTCCTGCCTCAGCCTCCCAAGCAGCTGGGTCTACAGGCATGTGCCACCACACCTGGTTAATTTTTGTGTTTTTAGTAGAGATGAGGTTTCACCATGTTGCCCAGGCTGTTCTTGAACTACTGACCTCAAGTGATCTGCCTGCCTCGGCCTGCCAAAGTGCTGGGATTACAGGTGTGAGCCACCATGCCAGGCCGGTCCACCCTCATTCTTACGTGATTTTAAAATGAGAACACACATACAGAAAATTATAAATTATAAGGGAGCAGCTGTACAAATTATTGTAAATATGACACTCTCATGGCACCAACACCCATATCAAATTACAGAACTTTCCTAATCTCCTTACCCACCAAGCCATCTTGTGTCTCCTCCCAGGCACTCCCCCAAGGGTAATTAGGATCCTGAGTTCTAACATAGTAGATTACTGTTGTCTGTTTTTGAACTCATATACGCAGAGCATGCTGTATATGCTTTTGTGCCTGGCTTCTTTTGTTAACATTATGTCTGCGAGAGTCATCTATGTCATGTGTGACAACAGTGCATTTGCCATCATTGCTTTGTAGCAGTTGATTGTATGGATGTACCACCACTTCAATATTTATTTATTTATTTATTTATTTATTTTGAGATGGAGTCTCACTCTGTTACCCAGGCTAGAGTGCAGTGGCACCATCTCGGCTCACTGCAACCTCTGCCTCCTGGGTTCAAGTGATTCTCCTGTCTCAGCCTCCCGAGTAGCTGGGACTACAGGTACGCACAGCCACGCCCGGCTAATTTTTATATTTTTAGTAGAGATGGGGTTTCACCATGTTGGCCAGGCTGGCTTCGAACTCCTGACCTCAAGTGATCTGCCCGCCTCGGCCTCCCAAAGTGCTGGGATTATAGGCGTGAGCCACTGTGCCCGGCCCACCACTTCCTTATCTATCTTTCTTTAATAGACATTTGGGTGGTTTCCAGTTTTGGCTCCTATACACGCAAACATTCTGGTATATGTGCTTTGGTGACCACGTGGATGCTTTTTTGTTGGGCACGCATAGGAGTGGAATCCATGGATCATGGAGTGTGTTTTCAGCTTCCTGCTCCATGTTTTAAAGGATCATTTAGAGGGCAGAAAAATCCCCAAGGCAGTTCAGGCCTCACAAGCCACTGAATGGACCGGCGTCAGCTGAGGGTAGTTTGAGGGCACTGCATGAAGGTGGTACGCCCCCAAGAAACCCTTGTCTGGGACTGTGGTGGAACCTGAGTGGGTCCCTGGCCCTCCAGCTCCAAATGCTCAGTGGCTGCTGGCCCTGGCTCTGTGCCTCTGCTGGCCACTTGGTGTCCTCACCCAGGGTCCACGCCTGGCCTCATGACCACTGCACCGAGCAGGGCAGGGTTTGGGCCAGCCCAGGTGGAGCTGGGGGGATTCCTTCCCATTGGCGACCCACCTGTGGACGTGACTGGAAGCACTGGAAGCAGGTCGGGCCCCCCACAAATCCCCAGAAGCTGCTGTGCTTCCTTTCTCCTGTTAACAGAATCACACAAGTCACACATATTCCCACTGTAAGAGCTGAGTGCTTCTCCAGTGGAACGAGGAACTATAAAAATCCCTCTTTATCCCTCCCCCTCCATCACCCCTTCCCACTCCCCTCCCCAGCGGTAACAACTCTGAACAGTTTGGGGTGCTGGGAGAGCCCAGAATAGGAGTTAAAGAGTGGGGGCCTGTGAACCAGGCTGCCTGCCTGGATCATATCTCCATTCTGCTGCTTAATCAGCTGTGTAACCTTGAGTGAGTACCTTCACCTCTCTGTGCCTTGGTTTCCTCCAGGAAAAATGGGGACAATACTAGAAAAAAACAGAATTCACATTAGGAAAAGCACATTGACCAGCCCTGACCCGTGGCAATCATTCACGAAGCATTTAGCGGCTGGTACTATGATCGTCCTGTTTTCTACACATACACCATTTCATGCTTCATGGGCTCAAGCTGTGCCTTTTATTCTGCAGGTTACCTTGTCCGCTCAGTGCTATATCTTTGATACCTTCTTTCATACATCTAAGACTTTTCTCTTCTGGGCTCCTCTTTCTCATTGCCTCTCTCATGGAGACCAGTGATTTCTCCTTGTCTTTCTCCTCCCTGTGCCCACATCTTCCCTCAGGTACGGCTCTAACAAGACTGGTTCATACTAAGGTGTAAATGACTGACAGGCAAAGCCCACACACAGGCTGGGTGAAACCAGCTATGGCCTGATCAGAGGAGACTGGGATCCCTGGTTATGAAGCGACTGCCACACACTTACCTTGAATCCTCCCAATGGCCCCAAAAGGCAGATGCTGTGATTAGCAGGTGCTGCGTTTTACAGAGGAAGACAGCAAAGCACAGAGAGGTGAAGTGGCTTAGTCGCCTAGCCAGTAGGGGCAGTGAGCCTGTGGGACTGCAGAACTCATTTTGGACATGACTAAGCTGGAACCCAGTCTGGCCTTTGAGGCGGAGTCAGCAGAGAGGTTCTGGGTGGGCAGCAGCAGGAGGCAGCTGGAGGGTCCTGGGGGTGTCGATGGGGACAGCTGTGCGATGGGGGAGAGGCAGGGATTCTCTGGGGCATCAAACCCTTCCTTTCAGGAGGAGAGTGTTACCTGGGAGGGGCAGGGGAGATGGCTCTCCAGGGAAATGCCCCATGCCTGGTGTCTACATGCAGTAGGCACTCCAGGCCCCCAGTGTTACTGAATGTGCGCACGGTGGACCCTTTCCAGGCATGGTGGGTCTGAAGGGCCAGATGGTGGGTGGGGCTAGGGACATTTTGGTTCTCCCACGTCCATCCTCTTAGTTCTTCCTGGCCAGACTGGGTGTTAAGGGAGGCGGTGAGTGGCGCCTCGGGGTTTGAGAGTGAGTAGGCATGCTTGGAGGCTGAGGGTGGGGGGGACCAGCATGTCCTGGACCACCCCCATTGCTCTCTGATCCCCTCAGGCCCCTCCCTTACCCCATATCCATCCCACCCACACCACATTCAGCAACCCAGGCTGGCAGCCGGGGCCAGGGGAGAGGACTGAAGCTTCACTGGAGGACAAGCTCTGTGGGTGTGACAGCTCCAGCAATGGGGATGGGGAGCCTCACTACCCTGCCAGCCTCTGTCAGAGGACAGGGGACAGTAGCTAAGGCTACTGACACCCACTGATGCACAGACACCTTGCTGTGTCCACTTCTCCAACGTCCTCTCCCAGGAGGCTCCCCCAGATTCTGGCAGGGCGCGGTGGGGCAGGGATTCCCAAGTCCATTGTGCGGATGAGGGAACTGAGGCTGGTCCAGCCAGTGAGAGGCAGGGCCCAGCCCAGGCTCTCCTCATAGCAAAGCCAACTCCAGTCCAGGCGAGGCCAGGCCAGACGCTCAGCTCTTTGTCAGAGAAACAAGGGGATCGTTCTCCCCTAGCCCTCCCTGTGCCGGCTGGCACTACCAGGCCCGGTGCCTACACCCCCACCAGGGCCAACTGAAGTCAGATTGTCCCCAAGGGTTGGGGGGGTGACCCAGTGCCGTGTGGATGGGTATGTAGGGGGTACAGCTGCGAGGGGGTGGGCTGGGCTGGGGTCAGAGCCTATGAGGTCTGTAGGGCTAGTGTGTGTGTGGTGGGCAGTGGGGGTACAAAGATAGGGATACCCCTCTGTAGCAGCATAGGAAGGGGGTGGGTGAAGGCATGGGTGGAGGCTGCAGCTGTGTTCCTGTGCAGGATGGGAAGGGGGTGGTGGGCATCTGCTCCTTTCTTTCTGGGGACTGCCCCATTGGGAGCTGGCGGAGAGACCCAAGGGGCTGAGACAGCCCCTTTACTGATTCATGGTGTAGAGGGGCAGAGAAGGAAGGAGGGTGGGTGAGGGCCACTGCCTGCCTTCCTACCTTGTCGGGAAGGCACAGTGGTGGTGGGAGGAAGCCTGGCTGGCAGTCAGGTGGCATGGGCTCCATTCCTGGGCCTGGCAGCCAGGCAGCCTGCAGTAAGCTTCCTCCCTGCTCTGTGTGGAGACCCTCTGCTCCCCAGCATGGGCTCAGAGGCCATGCTACCTGGGGCTGGGTTCCAGCTCTGTCCCTTTCACTGCCGAAAGACACTTCATCTCCTGTGCCTCTGTTTCTCCTTATCTGTAAAAGGAGAGTAATACGCAGAACTACTTCATAGGGCTGTTCGAGGTGAAGGAGTTTGGAACATTGCCTGACATACAGTAAATGCTCAAATAAATGCAAGTTATTATTATTTCTATGATCTGGTGATTTTCACTGAATATTTGCCAGTTTGTGTGTGTGTGTGTGTGCTAATGCTGACTAAGTCCACTGTCTGGCATTAGCCAGAACATGTCAGCCTTTGCTGCTTCCCTTTTGTCACCCACTGAGGTCTGGGCCTCGTTGTTAGGGGCTTGAGACACAGCTCTGGCCTCTGGTCCACACTGATCAGTTTGCCTGCCAGTCATGTGCCCATCCATGTCTCATGCACTCAGCCTCCCAGGTGCTACATGCTGTGCAAGACCGATTAATTTCATATCATACTCCAATCTTCTGAAGTAGAGACTGTTTACTAATGAGAAATTGATGCTCAGAGAGGTTAAGTGACTTGCCCAAGGTCACACACAAAGAAGTGGCAGAACTAGGATTCAAGCCCATATTTTCTCAGTTCAGAAGTCCTTGCTCAACCACAAAGTCATACTGCCTCTTGCAATATCCCCAAGATGGGACCCTCCAGCACCTGCCAGGACCTTCATGGGGTCTGGACACACTCAGGAACCCTGCATCTCTCAGAGTCTCAGCCTGTCTCAGCTGGGGAGGACCTTAGAAATTACTGGGTCCAACCCCTTCATTTTGTGCATGGAGAGATGGAGGCTCAGAGGGGGAAGGGACTTACCCAGGGTCACTCAATGAGCTAGGGACAGAATGGGCCCAGCTGTAGGACTCATTCTTCCCTGTCTTTCCTTCCGGACTGGGCTGGGGGGCTTAAGTCACACCTGTCCCACTGAGACCTGTAGAAGATTAGGGCTGATGTACTGGGTGGTGAAGTCCTCGCTGGGCTCTGGCAGTGCCAGGTGCTCGGAAGTGGCCTTCCCCATCCAGGCCCTCCTAAGCCTGTGGCCTTGCCTTCCTCTTTATTACGCTGTAGGCTCCACGAGCTCAGGAACTACAGTTGTATCCCCATTGCCTGGCTCACTAATAAGATACATTTCTTCACACATGCATTCAGCATTTGCCATGTCCCTGGTCCTGGGCCAGAGGCCCAAGGTATAGCAGTGAAAAAGACAGAAAATGCCTGCCCTCAGGGAAGTTTGCATTCCCAGTAAGAAAGAGATAGACAATGAATGAAACAGCTAGGCAAAAATGCATAGTACTTAAGATGGTGGTAAGTGATATGGAGAAAAATAAAAATAAAAGGGAAGGAGCATAGGGAGTGGGGATGGGGGGCTTTGTAATTTTAATAGGGTGGTCCTAGAAGGTCTCTGTAAGGTAACATATGAGCCTTGGAGGAGGTGAAGGAGTGAGCCATGATGTCATCTAGGGGGAGAGCATTCCAGGCAGAGGGAACAGCAAGTGCAAAGGCCCTGAGGTGGGGGCATGCCTGGGATGTTTCAGGGATTGTAAAGTGCCTGGAGGATGTAACCGGAGCAGATAAAACAAGAGGGAGAGCTGGTGGATGGGGTCAAAGGGGAACATGAGGTGGGCTAGATCCTAGGGGGCCTTTCCAGTCATGGTAAGGACTTTATCTTTTCCCCTGAGGAAGGTGGGAGCCATGGGGAGTTGGGAGCAGAGGGGAGGACAGGATCTGACTTAGGATTGAACAGGAGTTAAATAAGTTGCTCTACTGAGTTGCCAGTAGAACGTCCAAGGGCAAGCCAGAGGAGGCAGTCTGGATACTGGGCTGCTCCTGCGGGATTCCGGGTAAGACCCGGGATAACCTGGGCCCACCTTGTGGCAGCAAAGGAGGATGGATCTAAGATCAGATCTAACAGGATCAGGATGTGGGCGTGACACAGAGAGGAGTGGAGGTTGACTCTTAGAGTTTGGGATTTACCAACTGCAATGAGTGAAGAAGACAGAACTTTCAGTTTTGGTCCAGGAACCAGGAAACTTGGATTCATGTCTCAGCTGTCACCCGCTTGCTCAGCGACCCTGGGCAAATCTCTTCCCTCTCAGGGCTTGGTGTCTTCTCCTGTAAAATGGATGCGATCCCTGCCAGCCCCTGTGCATTGAGGAGGACACATACCTCATATACCTGCCGCCCCTTCTTGTCCACAGGGAGCCAGCGCCGGCAGCCACCATGGCATCACGCATAGGGCTGCGCATGCAGCTCATGCGGGAGCAGGCACAGCAGGAGGAGCAGCGGGAGCGCATGCAGCAGCAGGCTGTCATGCATTACATGCAGCAGCAGCAGCAGCAGCAACAGCAGCAGCTCGGGGGGCCGCCCACCCCGGCCATCAACACCCCCGTCCACTTCCAGTCGCCACCACCTGTGCCTGGGGAGGTGTTGAAGGTAGGGCCTGTTCTGGCCTGCCCCCTACCCTGTCCCCACTAGTCCCAGCCTCCCCTAGAGCCCTTGCCTTTTCCCTGTCCCAGGTGCAGTCCTACCTGGAGAATCCCACATCCTACCATCTGCAGCAGTCGCAGCATCAGAAGGTGCGGGAGTACCTGTCCGAGACCTACGGGAACAAGTTTGCCGCCCACATCAGCCCGGCCCAGGGCTCTCCGAAGCCCCCACCAGCTGCCTCCCCAGGAGTGCGAGCTGGACACGTGCTGTCCTCCTCCGCTGGCAACAGTGCTCCCAATAGCCCCATGGCCATGCTGCACATTGGCTCCAACCCTGAGAGGGAGGTGAGTGAGGAGCTGGCCAGTGGCCGTGCTGCTTGCAGAGCTCGTGCCCACTGCTGTGCTTCTGAGACTCGCGGTCTAATGGCAGAAGCAGGGGTGCCACCTTCGGGGAGCCTCAGTCTGAGGTGGGGACAGAGCCCTCCTCAGGGAGCCCCAATCTCGGGGGGGAGACACAGCCCTGCCCTCAGGGAGCCTCACAGAGGAAATGCCATCCTTACTTTCAAAAGCTCTGCTAGGAAGCCAGGTGCTGTGGCTCACGCCTATCATCCCAACACTTTGGGAGGCTGAGGCGGGCAGATCACTTGAGGTCAGGAGTTTGAGACCAGCCTGGCCAACGTGGTGAAACCCCATCTCTACTAAAATACAAAAATTATCTGGGTATGGTGGTGCGCACCTGTAATCCCAGCTACTCGGGAAGCTGAGGCAGGAGAATCGCTTGAATCAGGAAGGCGGAAATTGCAGTGAGCTGAGATCGCGCCACAGCACTTCAGCCTGGGTGACAGAGTGAGACTCCTTATCAAAAAAAAAAAAAAAAAAAAGCTCTGCTAGGGAGAAACAGAAGGCGTATCTGGGAAAGCCCAGCACACTCCCCAAGCCAGAGACAGAAGTGAGATCAAGGAAGCTCCCTGGGCAGGTAGGCTCCTTGGCAAGAACCGTGGCTTCACATTGGGCCAGTGGGACCTGGACAGCTCATCTCTTCTCTGGGCCTATTTCCTCTTTCCCCAGATAAGTAGGTTGGGTGAGGTGGGCTCCAAGGTCCCTCCGGGTCAGTGGCTGTCCCATTGCCTCTTCCCCCTGCCCATCTCCTGGTGGGCCCTCCCCCGATGGACTTTTCTCTTTTCCAGTTTGATGATGTCATTGACAACATTATGCGTCTGGACGATGTCCTTGGCTACATCAATCCTGAAATGCAGATGCCCAACACGGTACTGCTGGCCAGGGTGGGGTGGGTGTGCAAGGGTTCTAGGGAGGGGGACACCCACAGTGGCCCTGAGCCTGGAGAGAGCTGGAGACAGGGTTCTCACTGGGCAGAGCTGGCATGCTTCTGTAGAGATAACGGTCATTTTCACTAAATAATGTGACAAGGGCCAGGGCCAAGAGGAATTAAGAAGCAAGAAGGATGTGCCTCAGCCTCTGCACACCATGGGGCTTCAGAGGGGAGAAGGGGCTGGGCACCTGGAGCGGGCCTGGTTGGGGAGCTTTCCAGGTTGGGGAAGGGGCAGGGGGAGGCAGGGAGAGCACTGCACGGGTGGAGGGACAGTGTGTCTATAGGAAGGTGTGGAACTAATGAGTTCCTTTGGGGACCTGGGCCTCCCCTCCTTTACCAAGCCCGGAGCCCAACAGGCAAAAGCCTGTCTGTGTCCCTCACTCCATGGGGCAAGTGATCTGGGGCTGGCCTTGTCCCCAACCACAGGAACACTCCCTCTGGCAGCTTCCTTCGTCTCCTGGCAGAGGTGGGGTGGCAGGTGGGGAGGAGCTGGGCTTGGAGTCAAAAGGCCTGGCTTCTGGCTTTTGCTGTGACCTTAGGAAATCCCTCAAGCATACTAAACCCCAGTTTTCTCAGCTGCAAAATGGGGGTGATGCTCTCTACCCACAGGATTGTGGGCAGATTAGATGAGGGAAGAAGTTGAGGGCAAGCGCTGTACAAGGGTGACAGGTGTGTGCACTGAGCGGGTGTGTGCACAAGGTGTGTGCACAAGGTGTGTGACAGGTGTGTGCACAAGGGTGACAGGTGTGTGCACAGGTGTGTGCACTGAGCGGGTGGGATTGCCAGTGCCTCTCCTGCCCGCTTTTCTTTGGAGCTCCTGAATCTCAGCTGCTTCCTCCTGCCTTTTACCCTGATCCTGGCCCCAGCCCATGCCACCAAGGGAACGTCCCCAATTCCTGTGGTGGGGAGTCAATCCTTAGTCCCCACTGCCCTGGTGACATCGCTGAGTGGCCTAGCAGGAGCTGGCCGGGACTGGTTGGGTCCAAAACTACAGCTAGCAGGGGCAGCGAGGGCTGAGGAGGGAGGGAGGGTGCGAGCGATTGGTCCCTTTAGTAGTTCCTGTGTACACTGTGGGGTGTCTGGGCCTGTGATTTGTTCTGCATGTTTCTGTGGCAGGAGATCTTTCCAGAGCTCAGATCTCTCCCTGTCAGACTCCTGCTTAAACTTCTCTTGGCTGCCCATTCCAAAACTCCAGGATCTTTGCAAGTCAAACACTGTACTGGGGATCCAGATACATCTGCCCTGCCTGCAGCACCTCCACCCCCACCACTTCTGCCCCTTGAGCTGCTGGAATTATGCTCTGCCAAGCGGCCCTGTCTGCTTGTGCCCTGGCGGCTGCCCGGAGTGCCTTGTCTCACATCTCTGCTCAGACTCTACTGAGTTCCACGCCCTCTAGGAAACTGTCCAGAAACTCTAGAATTGATTAGATGACCTGCTCTAGGGCTTCCATAATGCCTGGCTGGGGCCTAATCCTATCACATATTATTGGTTGGATCACTCTCTCAGCCACTCTAGGCCAGGGGCTCCTTGAGGGCAGGGAATGCATCTTATTCAGCTCTGGACTCTGCAGACTTTCAAGGTGAATTGCTGGGTGAAGGGGTCCAAGGTGAATTCTGACACTCTGGGTGTCCCCGGGAAGGACTGATTCTGGGATGACAGGCCCCAGAGGGGGCTCCCCGTGGACAGGGGGATACTCATGGGTCTCCCTCACCCCCCACCCCACAGCTACCCCTGTCCAGCAGCCACCTGAATGTGTACAGCAGCGACCCCCAGGTCACAGCCTCCTTGGTGGGTGTCACCAGCAGCTCCTGCCCTGCGGACCTGACCCAGAAGCGAGAGCTCACAGGTACTGCCTCCCTCTATCCCTGTGCCTTTGAATACCCAACTCCTCTTCCTTTTCTCCCTCCCTCTCAGCTCCTCTCTCCTCCTCTTTTGGCCTCCAGATGCTGAGAGCAGGGCCCTGGCCAAGGAGCGGCAGAAGAAAGACAATCACAACTTAAGTGAGTCCTGCCCTTCCCCGTCTCCCTGCCTCCCTCTTCCTTGTTCTCACCTGGGCTGGCTAAAAAGCCACTCCCTGACCTGCACAGGTGGAAGGCTTCCCTGCTCATGGCCAATTCACTTGCAGATAGCTTAAGCCCTCCCACTGCTGTCACTCAGTGGTGCCTGGGTCTATTAGTGCTGTCTTTCCACTAGACCTCTTTAGGAGGGGGTGGGAAGGATTCCTGGAAGGGATATTCATGAAACCCCCAGTTTATCAGGTTGTTTTCTGGGTTAAGGCATGGGAGCTGGGGCGTCAGAGTTCTGTGTAGCGGGGAAGAGTCCTACCCCAGGCAGCTTTGCTGTGCTGCCAGCATCACTAGGGCTGATTCTACCTTTCAGCGCTGTTAATTGTGTCTGGCCTTTGCCCTGGACCCCCTCATCCCTGTAGAAATCCAAATCTGTCACCTCTTACTTCCTAGAAGGACAAATCTAAGCTGCAGGTTGCCCTGAAGCACCCCTCCCTGGGTTGGATACTTCTCCCCGTGGGGCGGAGGATCCCCATCCCTCTAATTGCTCCTTCTGGAATCTGTTACCTTTAGTTGAAAGGAGACGAAGGTTCAACATCAACGACCGCATCAAGGAGTTGGGAATGCTGATCCCCAAGGCCAATGACCTGTGAGCAGGTTTCTGAGGGGGAGGGTGATGGGTCTGTGGTGGGCAGCAGCTGACAAGTATTATCTGCCCTCAGCCCTGTGCTAGTTGCTAGGTTGGGAGCAGAATTCCTTCTAGAAGCTCATCTATTTGAGAAAAGATCTCTCGCTCTCCCAAATCAGGAAAGCTCAAGACAGATGAATTTCTGTCCTGGAAGTGAGGCTGAGGTCAAGGGAGGATTCCTGGAGGGGGAGTCATGCTGAGAAAGTTTTCTTAAGGCCATTTGGCTGGTAGACAAGAGGCTGGGCTCACGTCTGTAATCCTAGCATTTTGGGAAACTGAGGCAGGCAGATCACTTGAGGTCAGGAGTTCAAGACCAGCCTGGCCAACATGGCGAAACCCCATCTCCACTAAAAATACAAAAATTAGCTGGGCACAGTGGTGTGTGCCTGTAGTGCCAGCTACTTGGGAGGCTGAGACGGGAGAATTGATTGAACCCAGGAGGCGGAGGTGGCAGTGAGCCAAGATCTCGCCACTGCACTGTACTCCAGCCTGGGCAACAGAACAAGACTCTGTCTCAAAAAAAAAAAAAAAAAAAAGGGTGTTTGAGGGACAGGAGGAATGAGAGTCCAGGGTAGGCTGGGCTGGAATCTTGGTAGTCTTGGGAAGAAGGCTGCACCGAATTGTCTGGTTTCATGAGATTAATGAGGTGGGCAGTGGTAACAGAAGTCACCAGGGAGGGCCTATTCTGTGCAAACTGAGATTAGCCACCTCCATCTCTAGGTCTGGGGTTGCTGGGTAAGACTGGGACAGGCCATAAACTCTGCAACCAGAGAAGTGGCAAGGATTTGGCCACTCTTCTGAGCAATACACCTCTAATTTGCCTGGCCTGCTGCTGCAGGGACGTGCGCTGGAACAAGGGCACCATCCTCAAGGCCTCTGTGGATTACATCCGGAGGATGCAGAAGGACCTGCAGAAGTCCAGGGAGCTGGAGAACCACTCTCGCCGCCTGGAGATGACCAACAAGCAACTCTGGCTCCGTATCCAGGTCTGGTTCTGAACTTGGACTTCTTTGGTAACTCTGACCCTTAACCTGGCTCCTGGCCCCAGGGGGGCAGTACTTAGACTTCTGAAGTTGGAGACACAGGAACGATGCCCATTAGGAAGGAGGATGTATCAAGATAGGATGTTTTGCTTTGGTAACAAACAATCCCCAGCATCTTTAAGCAACATATATCAGCTGGAGGTTCTGTTCTGTGAGACCCTCATTCTGGGACCCAGGCTGCTGGGACCTAGCTCTCTGATGGCACATCTAGAGCTGGCTCTTAAAGCCATTGCCACTCTTAAGGTGCCACATGTCACTTCTGTTCAATGGGCTTGGCCAATGCAAGCACAATCTGTGAGTACTGTAACCTCAAGAGGCAGGAAAATGCAAACCTATTACGTACCTGGAAGGTGGAGAGCTGCAATCATTTGGTGGGTGGCACTAGGAATCTCCACAGGGCCAACCTAAAGAACAAGGAGCTTGGCAGAGTCAGCCCTACCAGCTGGAACTGAGAGTTCTAGTCCGGGCTCTGTGTTGAGGCTCTCTTGTCCTCTTTAGACCTGAGGCTGGCCCTTTACACAAAGGGCGATTGGACTGCACCTTGTTTCTCTTTCTTATGGTAGATGATACAATTTACATTAAAATCTAGCACACACAGGCACACTCAAAGTGAAAAATCAAAGTTTCATGAAGGAACGCTCCACTCATCCTTAATAGATGCAATGCATTCTAATAATTTCTATTCTAGTCTAGTCTAGACAAGTCAATTTCAATTAAAAAATAGAAAGTTGGTCAAGACTCACTACAGTGGTTTTACAACCCACTAATGAGTTACCACTTGTAGTCTGAAAAAACACTGGTCTACTCTAGAGCTACCCGATGTTTTCTTCCAGTGGAAACACTTTGGGTCTTGGGTGCTGTAGGGCAGGGGCAAGTGCTGTGACAGAGGCCCGGGGAGGAGTCCTGGTGGCTGGTACCCATGGGTGTGTTCCCCAGCTTTCTGTCTGCTCCCCTGCAGGAGCTGGAGATGCAGGCTCGAGTGCACGGCCTCCCTACCACCTCCCCGTCCGGCATGAACATGGCTGAGCTGGCCCAGCAGGTGGTGAAGCAGGAGCTGCCTAGCGAAGAGGGCCCAGGGGAGGCCCTGATGCTGGGGGCTGAGGTCCCTGACCCTGAGCCACTGCCAGCTCTGCCCCCACAAGCCCCACTGCCCCTGCCCACCCAGCCACCATCCCCATTCCATCACCTGGACTTCAGCCACAGCCTGAGCTTTGGGGGCAGGGAGGACGAGGGTCCCCCGGGCTACCCCGAACCCCTGGCGCCAGAGCATGGCTCCCCATTCCCCAGCCTGTCCAAGAAGGATCTGGACCTCATGCTCCTGGATGATTCACTGCCACCGCTGGCCTCTGATCCATTTCTGTCCACCATGTCCCCCGAGGCCTCCAAGGCCAGCAGCCGCCGGAGCAGCTTCAGCATGGAGGAGGGCGATGTGCTGTGACCCTGGCTGCCCCTGTGCCAGGGAACAGGGGCCGGCCTGGGGGCTGGGAGGGCTGGGGGCACCTCCCTCCCACCCTTCAGGCTGCACTGTGTGTGAAGTAGCCACCTGCCCTGCCTTCCTCCTCCCTGCTGGCCCCTGTTTGGACTTAGTGCCTGTCTGGCAACCTGTGGGGTCAGGAGAAGCACCCCCAGGGCAGCCCTCTTGACTGGCCCAGTGGGAAGAGGCCTTCAGCCCCTCTCCCGGAGATGGAATCGTGGGGCGGTGAGGGGCAGGGTGTTCTAGAGGTGAGAAGAGGGCCTGGTGGAGACGCCCTGTCTTCTGAGCCCGACCCCTCATTACCAGTGAAGGACATGCTGAAGGGTCGGGGAGACTCCTTACCTGAGGCAACTGGTCCTGGGGGTGCCCAGGCCTGCCTTTCTGGGACTCAGATGGCAGGAGGTCCGCCCCGCAGCCTGGTCCTCGGCCCTCCCACAGGTGGGCACCCCCCACTTTGGTGCTAACAGCTCTCCACCAGGTGGTGTGAGCGCGGGGGCTGCCAGAAGCGGGAGGGGTCACTGCCGGAAGAGCAGCTGCCCTCCGACCCCCCACTTTGTGCCTTTAGTAAACACTGTGCTTTGTACCCTCTGGTCCTGTCTCTTTGGAGTGGGTCTAGGGCTGACAGCGAACGCGAGGATTCAACCCAGTGGGCCCCCTCCAGAGTGCAGATGCTGCCTGGAGGGGGTCGGGGTGGGGGATACAGGGAAGAGGGAACACGCTTGTCCCCTGGTGTCCCCACGCCTCAGCCTTGCCCGGGGAACCCGAGGGGTTTGGGTGCTGATGGGGGCACGGTCCCTCCTCACGACCACGAGGTGGCGCTGCGGCCACGCCAGTCCCACGGCTCCAGCGGCGGCCCGAGCGAGACCAGTTGATGTGGCGAACCAAGTCTGCCGCCGTTAGCTGCTTACTTGGGGCACCCTGGGCCCGGGGTGGGGGGCATGCTGCTTCTGTCCCACCCCTGTTCTGGGGGTGACCTCCCCAGGTGGGCGGCCACCCGGCTCGAGAAGCTGTAGCTGGGCGCTCTGGAGGCGGCGCTCGCCCTCTGTCTGCCAGACGGGCTTCCTAGTAACTGAGGGGCTGCGTCCTGCTAGGGCTTTGGGGAAAGGGACCCCCGTGAGCTAGACAGGGAGGAGACGGGAGCCCAGGACGCTGCGTGGGGGTTACGGGGCCGGGTCCCCCCGCCCCACTCTGGCTCTGGCAGCGAGGCCTGGGCGAGGCCTTTCCTCCGGGCTGCAGTGCTCCGGCCTCTGCTTGGAGACGTTGGTGCTTATACCTCGCCCAGGAAGGGGACATGCGCTGGGGACAGTCAGGGGTCGAGTGGCGGCTGCTCGAGCCCCGGTGCCTGGCGGGAACGGGGAGAGGGCTTTCCGGGCTTCATCCAGTTCCCCTCCGCTCTCCACGGCCGCTTCAGGCAGAGACCAAAATGGCTCCCCGTCATCGCCCTGAGAGGCTGAAGGAGCCTAAAAAAAAAAAAAAAAAAAAAAAAAAAAAAAAAAATCCCAGGATGAAAATGGGTAAGAGGGCAATTTCCTCTGTGCAGAACGGGAGATCAAATCAACCTTGAGCAATTAACATGCGAGGGGAGAGAAGGAAAATGGGCCGGGCGGCTGGGCGCTGATGGTGGCCGGGCTGGCGGAGGCTGCAGGATTAATCTCAAGGTCAGATGGAGCCAGGGATGACCTTGTGGAACCAGCCGGGTCGCTGGCGTCTCCTTCTAGTTCCAGGTTCCACCCCACTACCTGGGACTTCAAGACCAGCTTGGCCAACATGGTTAAATCCTGTCTCTACTAATGTAAAAAATTAGCTGGGTGTGGTGGCGTGTGCCTGTAGTCCCAGCTACTCAGGAGGCTGAGGCAGGAGAATCACTTGAACCCAGGAGGCAGAGGATGCAGTGAGCCATCCCTGCATGGAAACTCCTCTGAGCCCCGTCTGGGTCAAGCCCTAAAGTCTGGAAGACACCTGATGATCTATCTAGGCTTGGGCTGCCTTGGCCGGGGGGTGAAGGCTCCGGGAAGTCCCAAGGCCCGTCCTTCAGGCCCCTGAGAAATCTCTCCTGACCCTACTGGCTCTTCCACTTTACCCCGGGGATTCACCTAGTGGAGTGGAGGGCTGCCCACCTGCTTCCTCTCACAGCCCTTCAAGATCACAGATAGCCCTTCCTGCTAGCAGAGGTCTGCTAAAAAGAAATAAAGTTTTAAAACATGTTAAAAAAAAAAAAAAAAAAGATCACTGATATCGCCCCCTCCACCTGCCTACTGGTTTCCTGCCCCTGGACTCCTTCAGCCTGGGATTGGAGTATGGACTGTACATTCGACAGGACAGAGGGTGTGAGTGGGGTTCTGTCCACAAGAGGGTGCCCTGGGCCAGGACTAGGCAGCTGCCTGCCCAGGCTGGTGGGGTTGGGGGACTCTCAGCTTCATTGTATGTTCCAAGCTCTCTGCCTGGGTGGCTTCCATTCTGCCTGGGAGTCCTGCAGTCCTACCGATTTGGTTGAGGCCGGCCCAGGGACTACTTCCAGTATTTCAATAAGCCACCAGAAAGTGTTCCTGTTTCTGAGATCAGCCTGAAGGACCCTCACCTTGTGGCTGGAATGGAATCTGACTGGTGATTATGAACGATTCTGATTCAATAAGAGAGGAATGCATCCTTTAGCAATATTTATTTGATGGACAACACCTTTCTAGGTGTCAGGTCCATGGAAGCTTTTTTTTTTTTTTTTTTTTTGAGACGGAGTCTCTCTGTCGCCCAGGCTGGAGTGCAATGGTGCAATCTTGGCTCACTGCATCCTCTGCCTCCTGGGTTCAAGTGATTCTCCTGCCTCAGCCTCCTGAGTAGCTGGGACTACAGGCACACGCCACCACACCCAGCTAATTTTTTACATTAGTAGAGACAGGATTTAACCATGTGGCCAAGCTGGTCTTGAACTCCTGACCTCAGTTGATCCACCAACCTCAACCTCCCAAAGTGCTGGGATTATAGGTGTGAGCCACCGCACCCCGGCCTTTTTTTTTTTTTGAGATGGAGTTTTGCTCTTGTTGCCCAGGCTGCAGTGCAATGGCGCAATCTTGGCTCACTGCAACCTCCACTTCCCAGGTTCAAGTGATTCTCCTTCCTTAGCCTCCCGAGTAGCTGGGATTACAGGCACCTGCCATCATGCCCAGCTAATTTTTTTGTATTTTTAGTAGAGATAGGGTTTCATCATGTTGGCCAGGCTGGTCTTGAACTCTTGACCTCAGGTGATCAGCCTTCCTTGGCCTCCCAAAGTGCTGGGATTACAGGTGTGAGCTACCGTGCCCGGCCTGGAAATCCTTTTTTAAAAAACAGAGTAGGGCCAGTTGTGGTGGCTTGCACTTGTAATGCCGGTTACTCAGAAGGCTGAGGCAGGAGGATTGCTTGAGGCCAGGAGTTCAAAACCAGCCTGGGCAACATAGCAAGATCTTTAACTCTATTTTTTTTTTTTTAATTAGCCAAGCATGATGGTGTACACATGTGGTCCTAGCTACTCAGGAGGCGGAAATGGGAGGATTGCTTGTGCCCAGAAGTTTGAGGTTGCAGTAAGCTATGATCATGCTATTGCATTCCAGCCTGGGCAATACAGCAAGACCCTGTTTCTAAAAATAAAAAGGCAGGTAAGGACATTGGCTGGTGTGGACACAGGAGGGATAAGCCTGTCTAGCCCCTTCATTTTAAGAAGGCTTAGAGAACAAACAGACATGTACAGTGGGAGAGGAAGCAGAGAAAGAGATCAAAGCTAGGCAGGAGAGGACAAGAAGCAGTAGCTCCCTCAGATCCCTTGTGGGGCCCTCAGCAGGAGCCAGGCTGCTGGGGTAGCAGAGGTGGTGAGCGTGGAGGATGCAGACAGCGCCCCAGCCCCTGACCCTGCTGTCCTCAGCTCCAGTTCCTGCATCTGTCTGTCCCCACCAGCTGCTCGCCCTGCCTTAGTACCTACCTCCTCAGCTTTAGGAAGTTCTGCATGTCCAGCTGCATCTGCTGGGCGGCCCGCTCCACCGTCGGCAGAACAGGGCCTGGGAGGCGAGAGTTGGAGTGGCAGCCCGGGAGGCGGGAGGCGGTTGCAGGGCCTTGGAATGTGCTGCTTGGAATGCCGTGTTTCCATTCTCCATGGTTCCTTTAAAGCAGAGATTCTTCCTTTACTATTTGACGTCATTAACTTAGTTGAGAGTCTGATACACACTACATACCTTCTCCCCCGACCCCACACACACATGGCCTCCTAAAAACTAACCTCAGGTTCAGCACTCGTGCTCTCAACCCATGCCCCATGCTCTATCTCAAAGCCCATGCCCCTCCCCTGTCTTTCAAGCTGCCTGGCTCAGCTGGAGCTGCTAGAGAGCCCCTTCCCAGGCACCTGGGTGTACTTCCTGCCCCTCACCTCCCGCCCCTCACCTCCTGGGACTCCCACCTCTCGGGGCCCAGGCCCCGTCCCCCTCTCAGACTCCTCCAGCCTCATCTTTTTTCTTTGCTCTGTTCTTTCCGAGGGGGGCAGTGGAATTTATACAATATTTAAGCAGCCAGAGCTGAGTCCGGGAAGATATTATTAATGTAAAAGGGACGGGCTGCAAATGCTTTTGGACCTGGTTACAATTAGAGGGTGATTTTTCTAAAGGTCAATGAATTCAGATAATATCCACAGGGGGGAGAGAAATTTAATACCTTTTTAGTGAATTAATTAATTATAATATTATATCGGCTTGGGGTTCTTTTCCAGAGTGATTAAGGGAGCGATCTGTCTTCTGTGAGGCCGGGGAGTGGCGCCTGCCGCCAGCAAGGACCCTGGCGCAGGGCTCAGGATGGGGGCCCTTCCCTCTCCTCTCACCCCTGCAGTGGCCAAGGAGCTAGGGGCTTTTTAGACATGAAAGAAGACAGGCTGGACCTGGTCAGGGCTGAGGGCAGTGTGGGTATTGGCCTTTCCCCTTGGCCTGTCTCCTCCACCCCTGGGTCCGGCCCTCCTGCTGCCATGTCACCAGGCCTCATGCCATGGTGGCCTGAAATGCTGAGAAGTGGGGTATGGCCTCCTTCTTTACACTTGGAGAAACTGAGGCTCATGGGCTTCAGGGACATGCCTTAGACCCACTGTGGGTTAGGACAGACTGAGGTGGCAGAGCTGGCTGGAAATACCGAGAAGACAAGAAGGACCTCCCTAATACCTCCCAAACCAGGCCTTCTGGAAAATCTCCACCAGCCAGAGGTCTGTGGAGCTGCCTGGGAAGCTTCTCCATCTCCAAAAGAGGCTCTTTCAGGGTGTGTAGTGTGCCCAGCCTCTGCTTATAAAATGAAAACGCCCCAGGAATACTGACACCTCCAGTTGCTGTGAGGCCTAAGATTTCTGTCCCTGGAGGGATCTGAAAGTGGCCAAGGAGTGCTGCTTTTCACCCATTTATTCATTTATTCATACACAGTCAAATGTTCATTCAACAAACATTTGTGGCACACTTGCTTTTATGCCATCAGAGAGACTTAAATATCACCTCTTGAGCCCCTGCCCACTTCATCTTAAGCCCAAGCTGCTCATCTGAGCAATGGAGGGTGGGGTGGGGAGACCTCCATGGTCCCTTTCTGTCCAGACAGCAGTCCTAACTCAACCTGAGGGCAAGAAGACTGGCTGGGATGCAGTGGGTTTGTGGAGCAAAGTGGGTGCTCATTAACTCAGCACACCCTGAACACCGACTTTGAGCTGGCCCTGTGCTGGGAGCTGGGGATATGTGGGTGGATAAGGGCCAGCTGGTCCTGGTGACGGGGTGGGCACAGGGAGGCAGACGTGAGCCTGCAATCATGATTCCATGTGGGTTCGGAAAAAGGAGTAGAAGTGACATTAAGCTGGGTTGTGAGGGACCAGACTGACAAGGGAAGAGGGAAGGTGCACGGAAAGAGAGGAAGGGGCGTTCTAGGCATTGGACACAGAGTGTGCAGAGGCCTGACAAATGGGGGTACCTGCAGATAAGAGGGAACGGTGGGACAGTAGATGAGGCTGGGTGGGTGGCCACCTTCATCCCCACCCACGGGCCCAGGCATGTTGACAGGAAGGCAAGGCCATAGGTCGGGTCCAGAAAGGCAGGGAGCAGCAAAGCCAAACAGACTTGCTTTTTTCCCCTTGTTTTTGAGACAGTCTCGCCCTGTTGCCCCGGCTGGAAAGCAGTGGAGTGATCATAGCTCACTGCAACCTCAAATTCCTGGGCTCAAGGGATCCTCCTGCCTCAGCCTTCTGAGTAGCTGGGACTACAGACACATACCACCACACCTGGCTGCTTTTTGTATTTTTGTAGAGACTAGGTTTCACTATGTTGCCCAGGTGGTCTCAAACTCATGGCTCAAGCCATCCTCCCGCCTCAACCTCCCAAAATGTTGGGATTACAGGCATTAGCCACCACGCCGGGCCCAGATTGCATTTAAACGTTGGCTCTGCCATGACTTGCTGTGTGATAGAGCCTTTCTGTGCCTCAGTTTCCCTATCTGTAATGGGAGATTGCAATGTCTCCCTCCTAAGGATGTTGTAGGAATTAAAGGAATGACGGAAGGGAAGAGGTCGGCCCTGCGTTTAGCACATGATGTGGCTTCAGATATCTTAGCCTACACATGGCCCTCGAGAGGGTGGATGGGTCAGGGCCATGCCTTCTGTTCTGCCCGAAATTCCTTTTTCCTCTTGAGGGGGTGCCAGCAAAGGCCCTATCCTGGGGACATTTCTTAGGGGGGGGAAATCAATGTTTTCCTCCCCTCATGGCCCAGCCCCATCTTTCCCCACTCCCTGCCTCTGCCCCTCTTCTCCCTTCATGCAACACCCCCTCCGCCCTGACTCCCCCGCAACAGTCTCCTCCCCCACCCCTCCTCTCTCTCCATGTGCAGCGGGCCAGGGAGGGCCTTCCCATTGTACTATCTTTGGGCCCTAAATTAAAATTGATGACATCTTGAAATGAGCAGCGAGGGTAATTTTGCTTCTGAGCCGGGATGCTAATGAGGCCCCTTAATGGTGCAAATGCGGAGCTGACGGGTCGTGTGTCACGCGCCGCAGCGAGGGGGGTAATGGCCGCGGTAAGTGCCGGTAATTACACCCTGTCTTGCTGTATTTTGGCAGGCCTGGTGGGAGAGTGGGGGCTCAATCACCACTGGCGGGGGCACCCCCACCCAGCACGGGATTGACAGCCAGAGATACCCAGTTCCACCCAGCCAGGACCCTCGACTCCAGCCTCACCTAGAATAAGGGGCCTGGGCACAGCCCCCTTGCCCCATGCACACATGGCATGCAAAACACATGCCACAGTCACACCATTGTGCACCTCCACCCCCCACTCCACACATAACTCCACAGCCTGGGCACTCCCCCAGTGTGCACAAAGCACATGCATAGTCACACACACGCACATGCGCACTCACCCGTTATGCGTCCCCATACACTTCTACACTCTGCAGATACATACTGCTCCATATACACAGCCTGCATAGCACACACACACGCATGCACACAAATACATTCTCAAAGAGCACACATGCATGGAGCACCTACTGTGCTCTATGAGCTCTATGTCTGTGAACTCTGCTCCTCCCAACTCTTCTGAAATAGGTGTTATTCTCATTTTATGACACAGGAAAACTGAGCCTTGGGAGATTCAGCAACTTGTGTAAGATCACACAGCTAGGCAGCAACAGAGACAGGACTGGAATCCAGCTGTTTTTACTTTGCAATCTTTTCAGCCCCCATATTTCCTCCTATGTATGCATGCATATACACCTCTCATTGTATACACACGGGCTTGCATGTGTGCACACAGTCATCACCCGCAGATCACGTAGATCCTCTGTGCACCCAAAGACACATACAAAGGCATTGTTCAAATACCTATGCATTGCTGACACACATATGCAAGGTGTGCTTGGTGTGTACACACATATGTGCACATGTGTCACATGGTGCTTGCACCCCTCACACGTGGTGAGCAGGATATCATGGAGAAGGAAGCCTAGTTTCCTACATGGGGAACTAGGCATGTAGCCGCTCCAGGTTTCGGCATCTCAATCTCTAAAGAAGGGGAAATAAATCCTACTCCACTTCCCTCCCCAGCACTTAACTGTTGTTAAAGCAGAATGACAGCTACACAAAGGACTGCGACGTGCCCTTCTACAAACCCCCAGCAGAAGCACACGCTGGGTGCACGTACATGCATTGTACGATTGTGCACGCACTGTCCAAATGGCGTCTAAGCTCTCTGTACGTACAACATTGTATTTAGATACATGTCTGCACACACACTGTACACATGCTGTGAACACACATCACAGCACCTGTGCAGTACCCTAAGTGTACCTGCCAGTGAAAATGGAAACCCCACAAGCCCATGGGTACTTGTCATATGTATACACTACATCCCTCCCTCCTCTCCCCCAGAAATGTGTATCAATTCCATGATTACAGTAGAGGTTAAAAGTATAGACTTTGGGCCAGGCGCGGTGGCTCACGCCTGTAATCCCAGCACTTTGGGAGGCAGAGTCGGGTGGATCATGAGGTCAGGAGATCGAGACCATCCTGGCTAACTCAGTGAAACCCTGTCTCTACTAAAAATACAAAAAAAAAAAAAAAAAAAAATAGCCTGCCATGGTGGCGGGCACCTGTAGTCCCAGCTACTAGGGAGGCTGAGGCAGGAGAATCGAGTGAACCCAGGAGGCAGAGCTTGCAGTGGGCCGAGATCGCGCCACTGCACTCCAGCCTGGGTGACAGAGTGAGACTCGGTCTCAAAAAAAAAAAAAAAAAAAAAAAGTATAGACTTTGGAGTTGGACTGACTGGGCTCTTGGCCTGGGTCTACCACTTTATTTGCTGTATGACCTCAGGCAAATTACTTGACCTCTCTGTGCCTCATTGTCTCCTCTGTTAAATGGGGATAATAATAGTGTATCTGCCTCAAGGGATGCTATCAGGTTAAATGAGTTGACAGATGTAAAGCACTTAGTGCCTGGCATGCAGTAAGCCCCAGTGAGTGTTGTGATAAGGTGTACAACTACAACAAAGGAACATACCTCAGGGTGTGACAAGCACCAAGGAGCAGGCAGTGTAAGGCAGAGGCGGGAATGCCCATATAAGGCTGGGGCAGTCAAGGAGGGCCTCCTGTAGGAAGAGGGATTAGGGCTGAGCCTTGAAAAACTGTAGTTCCATTTATTGAGTACCTGCGCTGTGCCAGGCCCTGTGCTACATGCTTTATATGAATTATCCCAGTGAGCCTTCTGCAAACCCTGGGAGGTGACCATGGTTATGTCCATGTTAGAGATGAGGCGGAAAAGATGCAGAGAGACTCAGTAACTCATCCAAGGACAACAAGGGCCTAGATAAGAAAAGGAGAGGAGGCACAGGAATTCCAGGCGGGATGTGCAGCTTCTGTTAGAAATAGAGCAACAGATGGGAAACACACCCGGAGGGCTTTCCTTGCTACACTGTCACAGTTTCCAGTTAATGAGAAGGGGGTGAGCATCTGGAGGGGGCGCTGACCTAATTGCTGTGTCTCTTGCAGTGACAACAGGGACCTGTGGGGAGTGGGAGTGGCTGGCACTGCCCACAGCATGCTCAGGGCAGGGGCCAGAGCTGGGCATCTGATTTGCCTCCCTTGCCTCCTCCCCCACCAAGAGCCAGGGCCTGACCCAGCTCGGGAAGAGGTGGGTCCTCCCGCTCAGGCCCTGGAGCCCGGGCCTGGATCCCTGGAAAGGGACCTGGACAGGTGAGAAGCATGGAGGAGTTGGTGAGGGGTCAGTGAGCAAATCTCTGCCCGCTCCACCCTGAAGCCAGCGCTGCCGCACCCCAGGGCTGGTTCCTGGAGATGTCTACATGAGGAATAAACTGTGGGCCAGGACGCTGAGGCTCCCCTCAAACCGGCCTTAATATCCCTGTTGCCTCATGTCCTTTAAACTCTGCAGGGCCCGACAAGCCCATTCACCGCCCCTTGGAGAGATCATAGATTTTTCCCCTCAGTGTTTCTCATGGGCTGTTCCTGTTTGTAGTGCAGTTTTTGACATTCAGCAAGCAGCTCCCCACAAATAACCTCCTGTCCCCCCGCCCCACAAATAACCTCTAGCCCTCCTCACCCATGCACCCACCCTTCTTTCTTGCTCGCGTAGAGAAGGCGGCAAGGTGGAGAAGGAGCGGAAGGGCCATGGCTTCCGAGGCCCGGGACGTGGGTTGGCATCCCACCTCCTCCCCTTCCTAGTGTCGGGGCTTGGGGAAGTCCTCCACCCTTATCTCTGTGCCTTTGTTTTTTCCTCTTTGGTCAGGTGGGGACAACAATGCAACCTCCCAGGCTGGGGTGTCCCCGGGGTTGGTGTGAATAGCAGCTAGCACAGCACTTGCCCCGCGCTGGGGCGGGGTGGTACCCAAGGAGGGATCACAGCATTTATTGTCCAGATAAGGAGACCCTGAAAGTGGAAGAGGACACTGTTAAAGGTCACACCAGGGCAACACACGACAACTGGGACTGTCTCCGGAGCAGCAAGATGCGTGATCACTGGTCTATGAAGCGTCTGCACCCTTTCTGCCCACCCGCCGTGGTGGGATGGGCTGGGGCGTCTGTGTGCACACATGGAATAGCTAGGGCTGGTTCACCTTGGGGAGGAAGAACAGGTTGGGTGTGGAGGTGTATAGAGAGGTAGGAGCAGAATCTCAGGAGCCAGAGGTGACATCCTAGACACAAGGAAGGTGGAGCTGTTGGGGGTGGCCCCCAAGGCTAGACAGAGGAGAGAAAATCTGAGGGTGGGAGAGCGGGGTCGGGGGACTCAAATCTGCAGACAAGCTTGGAGGTATGAACAACCCCCATTCCAGATCACAGTGACAGCCACCCTTTTGGAGCACCTGCTTACAAAGAAGGCACTGCTCTGAGTACTTTTCATGCATTTGCTCATCCACTCCCCACAACAAGCCTATGGAGAGGGTACTATCCTTGTCTCCATTGTACAGAGGAGGAAACTGTGGCAGAGAGGGGTTGAGTAACTTGCCCAATGTCACACTGCTAGGAAGGACAGAGCTGAAATTTGAGCCCAGGCAGCCTGCTCCTGTTCCCTGGGGCCCTCCCTGCTCCTGGCTCTGCCAAGAAGTTAAGCTGTGTTGCTGGGGGGCAGATGGCTCCATGGAAGGGGCAAGTCCCCTTCCCAGCCCAGGTCCCAGTTTCCAACTCTGTGGGACCCAGCAAATTCTGCAGGAGGCTGCTGGGCCAGGAGACAGCAGCTTGGCTTTGGAGACGGCCTGTTTGGACCTGGCTCCACCCCTCACTTGCAGTGTGAACCTCCCGGGTATATTTCTCAATTTTGTGGAGCCGGCCTCCTCAACGTGGGAGAGGCCTGTTCCGTTGGGCGTCGGGAGGTTCAACATTCTCAGCTGTGGGAGGCGACTGGCATGAGTGGCCTTTCGAGAAGGCTGGTTCCCTCTCACTGTCTGAGCTGGGCCTGTCCTGGGCTCCTCTTACCCTAGGGAGGAGGAAGCTCAGTGCTCTGGCGCACATGTTTACTCCCGATCTGTGCCAGGGGGTTTGAAGGAGGATGGCTGCAAAGGCCAAGATCCAAGATGCTCAGTGATCATTTGTGTCATGATTATGGAAGGGCAGCTAGCTTCAGGCCAGGGCGGCGAGTGCTATTCCAGCTGAGGCTCTGGAGCAGGCTGGGCTCGGGCACTGGGCTGGGTGGTGGGGCTGCCACCAACTCTGGGCCCCTCAGGTACCTTCACTGGTAGGTCCTAGGAAAGGGGTGGGGAACAGAGGGGGCTGCCTCCTAATGAACAATTAGTGTCTGCTGCGTGGCTAATCATGTGGTTCCGTGTAATTAAGAAGTTAATTAGTGCTGTGTCAATTAAGGTTTAATTAGTCCCCTCTTCAGAGAAGCCTGAAAGACCTTCCTGCTGGAAGCTTCTGGAATGGAAGGTGGGGGAGTGGGAGGCAGATGGAAGAGGGAACAGTGGGTGTGGAGGGGGCCCCACTTCCTCTTGTGCCCCTCCCAGTTCTGGGATCAGTGACTTGCTGCCCCCAGCCCCACCCGGCTGGACCTGGTCATGAGGACTTCGGGGCCCTACAAGGCTGTCTTGTACCACCAGGGCTGGCTCACTCCGGAGTGATGCTATCCTGTGGCGCTCTTGTGGAAGGCCCTCTTAAGCGACTGCACCCTGTTCTCTACGTCTGCTTTTGGCTAACTTTCTTTTTTTTTCTTTTTTTGAGACGAAGTTTCACTCTTGTTGCCCAGGCTGGAGTGCAGTGGCGCGATCTCGGCTCACTGCAAACTCCGCCTCCCAGGTTCATGCGATTCTCCTGCCTCAGCCTCCTGAGTAGCTGGGATTACAGGCATGAGCCCCCATGCCCAGCTAATTTTGTATTTTTAGTAGAGACGGGATTTCTCCATGTTGGTCAGGCTGGTCTCTAACTCCCGACCTCAGGTGATCCGCCCACCTCGGCCTCCCAAAGTGCTGGGATTACAGGCATGAGCCACCATGCCTGGCCGTCCCTACTTTTTACCACTCCCTTCATCCATGATGGACATCATTGAATGTACGACTTCCAAGCACATCTTGGATCATTTCTTTAGGACATGACTACGAGAAAAGATGAGGCGTTTGGTGTGATCTTCTGCTAACCCCCCTCTGCCCTTGCCATCTAATCAGAGTTGCTTGGGGCCATCGCTGCCCTGACGGCCTCTTTTCTCTAGTGTCTGTTCACCCCACTGCAGCTGCCACATGCCTGCTTCCTCTGCCTTTCATCTTTTTACTCTTGATGCTATTATGAGCACCAATTGACTTCACCTTCCAGTAAGTTCTGACCTGGATAGTTCCCTGGTGCTTCCGCGAGGAAACCCATAGTCCTTGGTGGTCCCTCTGTCGCGTCCCAGCCGTTGGCTGCTTCTCTGAGTTCCCCCAATCATTCAGCTGGACAAGGCTCCTCTCCTGCCCAGAGGTGCCCATCTCTGACCTTCTGCGACTGCTTATGTTGGATTTTCCTCCGAACTCCAGATTTCCCAAACCAAACACCAGCTGCTCTGTGAAACTTTTCCTGATTCCCTCCACTCAGAGGGATAGTTCCAACTTCAGAGCAATAGAGGAAGGAGACTGGTAGAGATTATGCCTCCTGCTTGACCTCCTGCCAGGTGTGGGCAAGATGGCATTGCTGGGCCATGGCAGCATGTGGTCAGAGAGGGTTGTGCAGTAAGTCCCCTACTCTCTGAATGGAGGGAGGCACTCAGTACCGTCACTCTGGCCCAGAGCCATCCTTGCACTTCAGCAATCATTTCTAAGCGTTTTCTGAATGCCAGGCCCTGACCTAGGTCAGGACACAGACAAACAAATAAGACTAACCCTTACCTATAGTTTAGTAAACAACCCCTTAGGAAGCAACGTGGGGAGTGCCTGGGGCTCCTGGGAATGCAAAGGAGAGGCCCCCAGCACCACCTCCAAGGTGGGCACTACTGGTGGTGACTGGCATGAGCCTTCGTCTCCCTCCTCCCATCCCCCAACCCCGAAGGGGTAGCAGGAAGATCCACTGGGGAAGGGAAGCAGAGAGATTTGGCTGGAGGAGGGAGGAAACGAAATGGAGAACAGAGATAATTGCTCCCATTTGGCAACTTTTTCTAATTAGGGACCAATTATGTCCTTGGGTACCTAATTGGGAACCTGGTAGATTCTCTAATTTGCTAGGTAATTACTGGCCAGTAATTCTACCAGCATGAAATTTGGGGACAAAATATGTGATCACAACAATTGTATTTTCTCTGTTTCACACACTTGGCCCAGAAGACAAGCTGGGTTCTCTGAGCTCTCTTTTGCCTCTGTTAACACCGCCTCCTGCCACCTGTCCCTCCTCAGGCTTACACTGGGCTGTGTGCCCTTCCTGGTCACTGAGTTCCAGGAGCTGGCAATCTAGCTGGAAACCATCCGCCAATACCACAGGAATATGGGGACTTCTGTGTTTTTGTTTCCCTCGAATTCATCCAGCTTTTGGTAATGTGGAATTACTAGGTGTGGGAAACGGTTCTAAGTAACACACATACACAGGCACAGACAGCTTTATTAAATTCCACAACCCACTGATATGGGCATCATTGTTAATCCCATTTTACAGGTGAGAAAACTGAGGTACTAAGAGGTCAAGTTAAATATAGGAATGTACTCTAAAGAAATGATCCAAGATGTGCTTGAAGGTTTTATGTTCAAGGATGTCCATCATGGTGTCATTTATAATGTCCAACACAAGTGGAGCTGGGCCAGATAGTCCGAACTTGAGTGCTCATGCACTATTCCATATCGCACCTTTCCATTAAATTGCTCTGCCTCAGTTCTTCTCTGTGAAATCATTCCTAACCACAATGCAATACCACCTTACTCCTGCAAGAATGGCCATTATCGAAAAATTAAAAAATAATCAATGTTGGTGTGGATGTGGTGAAAAGGGAACATTTTTACCCTGTGGGTGAGAATGTAAACTAGTACAACCACTATGGAAAACGGTGTAGAGATTCCTTAAAGAACTAAAAGAACTGGCTGGGTGAGGTGGCTCACGCCTGTAATCCCAGCATTTTGGGAGCCTGAGGTGGGTGGATCACGAGGTCAGAAGACTGAGACCGTCCTGGCTAACATGGTGAAACCCTGTCTCCACTAAAAATACAAAAAATTAGCCGGGCGTGGTGGCACATGCCTGTAATCCCAGCTGCTCAGGAGGCTGAGGCAGGAAAATCGCTTGAACCCGGGAGGCAGAGGTTGCAGTGAGCGGAAACGGTGCCACTGCACTCCAGCCTGAGCCACAAAGCAAGACTCCGTCTCAAAAACAAACAAACAAACCAAAAGAACTAAAAGAACTACCATTTCATCCAGCAATCCCACTCCTGAATATCTACCCAGAGGAAAAGAAGTCATTATATGAAAAAGATACTTGGATACACATGTTTATAGCAGCACAATTCACAATTGCAAAAATGTGGAACCTGCCCAAATGCCCATCGGTAAACGAGTGGGTAAAGAAACTGTGGCACATACATATATACATACACACACACACACACACACACACAAAATATATATATATATGATGGAATACTACTCATCCATAAAAAGGAATGAATTAATGGCATTTGCAGCAACCTGGAGGGATTGGAGATTATTATTCTAAGTCAAGTAACTCAGGAATGGAAAACCAAACATTGTGTATTCTCACTTATAAGTAGGAGCTAAGCTATGAGGATGCAAAGGCATAGAATGATACAATGGACTTTGAGGACTCTGGGGACAGGGTGGGAAGGGGATGAGGGATAAAAGAATACAAATTGGTTCAGTGTATACTGCCTGGGTGATGGGTGCACCAAAAATCTCACAAATCACCACCAAATAATTTGCTCATGTAACCAAATACCACCTGTTCTCCAAAAACCTATGGAAATAAATTTTTCTGTTTTTTTTTTTTTAAAAAAAAAACAACTAAAAGCAAGCTATGTGCAGAAAGAAAGAAAGAAAAAAGCCTACTTCATAAAAAATAAAATAAAATGGCTTTATTGAGATATAAAGCCATTTATTGCACATATTTAAGTATACAATTTGATAAGATTTGATGTATGTATTCACCCGTGAAGCTATCACCACAGTCAAGATAGTGAACATATCCATTACCTCCAAAAGGTTCCTTGTGATCCTTTGTGATCCCTCCCTTATGTTTCTCCCCACCCCACCTCCAATCCCAGGCAACCACTGATGTGCTTTCTGTGCAATAGATTAGTTTGTACTGTATAGAATTTCACAAAACTGGAATCATAGAGAATGCACCTATTTTTCTCTGGTTTCCTTCAGTGGGCATAATTATTTTCATCTGTGAATCTAATGAGATGCATAACTGAGACACATTCATGTTGTTGCATGTATCAGTATTTCTTTCCCTTTTAATAGCTGTGTAATATTCCATTGTATGGATATACCACCATTTGTTTATTCATTCAAATGTAAAGATATTGGGTTGTTTAGAAGTTTGACTATCATGAATAACACTGCCATAAACATTTGTCTACAAATATTTATAGGGACAAGTGCTTTCATTTCTCTTCAGTAAATACCTAGGAGTAGAATGGGGGTCATGAGGTGGGTGTATGTTCAACTTTTTAAGAAATTGTTGGCCAGGCACGGTGGCTCATACCTGTAATCCCAGCACTTTGGGAGCCTGAGGTAGGTGGATCATGAGGTCAAGAGACTGATATCATCCTGGCCAACATGGGGAAACCCTGTTCCTACTAAAAATACAAAAATATTAGCTGGGCATGGTGGCACGTGCCTGTCATCCCAGCTACTTGGGAGACTGAGGCAGGAGAATCACTTGAACCTGGGAGGCAGAGGTTTCAGTGAGCCGAGATTGCGCCACTGCACCCCAGCCTGGCAACAGGGTGAGACTCTGTCTCAAAACAAAACAAAACAAAACAAAAACAAAAACAAAAAAAAAGAAAGAAATTGCCAAAATGTTTTCAAAGTGATCATATCATTTTACATTCCCACTAGCAATATATGAGAATTCCAATTCTTCCACAGCCTCAATAATATTTGGTGTGGTAAGTTTTTTTTGTTTGTTTGTTTTTTTTTTTTTTTTTGTTTTTTGTTTTTTTTTTTTGAGACGGAGTCTCACTCTGTCGCCCAGGCTGGAGTGCAGTGGCCGGATCTCAGCTCACTGCAAGCTCCGCTTCCCGGGTTCACGCGTGGTCAGTTTTTAATTTTGGCCATTCTAATAGATATATAGTGATATCTCATGGTGGGTTTAATTATAATTTCCCTAATAACTAATGATGTCGAACGTCTTTTCCTATGTTTATTTGCCATTTGTATTTTTTCTTTGCTGAAGTGTCCAGTTCTTTTGCCAGTTTTGTTGGGTTGCTTGTTTTCTTTATTGAGTTTTGAGAGTTCCTAATGCATTCTTGATACAAATCTTTTATCAGATATCAAATTCTTTACCACTTTCCTGGTAAGGAGTTTAGAGAGTTCCTCCATTTGTCTCGCAGAGAAACTAATGCTAAGGGAAGGAAGCACATCAGTCAATACGTTTCTAGCTAAAAATAATAGAAAACCCAACTAAAGTGGCTTAATAATGATGCTATAACAGATGTTCAGAGACAATGTGGTTCCAGGGTTGGTTAGTTCAGTACTGAAGATGTCATAAGGAGTAGACAGTTTTCTTCTTTCCACTCTGGAGTCCTTGGGAGCTTTTCCTGACCTCTTAGACTGGCTCCCTTCAATAGGCCCAGGGGGACTCTTTTTTTTTTTTTTTTAATTCAAATATTTATTGAGCAGGTAAGGAGATACAAAAGTGATTTAAAACATGGTCAGAGGTGAGGCAAATGCACAAGTAATAGAAAGCAAAGGGCAAGGTTCACTGAGTCACAGCAGTCAGAGAAAGTGCTTTTGGGAACCAAGAGTGAGACTGTTTCCAGCCTGAGGAGCCATGGTGGCAAAGCAGAACAAGGGACTGAGATTAAAACAGAAGACTTCAGTCTGGATTGTTGGTGACACTCAGTATGGACTATATTTGTCTCTCCTTTTCCTGTCTCCCCATCTTTGGGCTTAATTAAGAACAGCCTGTGACTTGTTTTTTCATTCTCTTAACAGTGTCTTTTGGAGACTAGAAGTTCTTAATTTTGATAAAGTTGAATCCATCAATTTTTAAAAAAGATCTGTGCTTGGCCGGGCGCGGTGGCTCAAGCCTGTAATCCCAGCACTTTGGGAGGCCAAGACGGGCGGATCACGAGGTCAGGAGATCGAGACCATCCCAGCTAACACGGTGAAACCCCGTCTCTACTAAAAAATACAAAAAACTAGCCGGGCGAGGTGGTGGGCGCCTGTAGTCCCAGCTACTCGGGAGGCTGAGGCAGGAGAATGGCGTAAGCCCGGGAGGTGGAGCTTACAGTGAGCTAAGATCTGGCCACTGCACCCCAGCCTGGGCGACAGAGCGAGACTCTGTCTCAAAAAAAAAAAAAAAAAAAAAAAAAAAAAAAAAGATCTGTGCTTTTGTTGTTCCATCTAAGAAATATGTAGCAAACCCAAAGTCACAAATATTTTTCTCCTTTGCTTCTTCTGGAAGTTTTATAGTTTTAGATTTTGCACTTAGGCCTATGGTCCATTTTAAGTTAATTTTTGCATATGGTGCAAAGTATGGTTCTCTTTTTTTTTTTTTTTTTTTTTTTGCAGATGGATAACCAATTGTTTTAGGACCATTTGTTGAAAAGATTATCTTGCTCCATTAAATCGTCTTGTCACCTTTGTTGAAAATATATTGATCAAGGCCGGGTGCGGTGGCTCATGCCTGCAATCCCAGCACTTTGTGAGGCTGAGGCTGATGGATCAGTTGGGGTCAGGAGTTCAAGACCAGCCTGGCCAACATAGTGAAACCCCGTCTCTACTAAAAGTACAAAACAATTGGCCAGGCGTGGTGGCTCACACCTGTAATCCCAGCACTCTGGGAGGCCAAGGCGGGTGGATCATCTGAGGTCAGGAGTTCAAGACCAGCCTGGCCAACCTGGTGAAAATACAAAAATTTTTCTGTATTTCTGTCTCTGCTAAAAATACAAAAATTAGCTGGGCATGGTGGTGGGTGCCTGTAATCCCAGCTACTCAGGAGGATGAGGCAGGAGAATTACTTGAACCCAGGAGGCGGAGGTTGCAATGAGCCGACATCGCATCATTGCACTCCAGCCTGGGTGACAGAGCGAGACTCTGTCTCAAGAAAAAATATATATATACAAAAAATTAGCCAGGCGTGGTGGTGCACCTGTATTCCCAGCTATTTGGGAGGCTGAGGCAGGAGAATCACTTGAACCTGGGAGGCAGAGGTTGTAGTGAGCCAAGATGGCACCACTGCACTCCAGTCTGGGCAACAGAGTGAGACTCTGTCTCAAAATAATAATAATAATAATAATAAAAGAAAACAAATTGATCATATATATATGGGTCCATTGCTGGACTTTCTATTCTGCAAATCTATTTGTCTGTCTTGATTACTGTAGCTTTATAAATCAGGTAGTATCAGTCTCCCAAACTTTTTCTTTTTCAGAGTATTTTGGCTCTTCCAGATCCTTTTTCTCGTCATATAAATTTTAGAATCAGCTTATTGATTTCCATGTAAAATCCTGCTGGATTCTGACAGGGATTGCACTGAATCTATAGATCAATTTTGGACAGAATTGACATTTTCACAATATTGATTTTTTTGATTAATAAACACAGTATATCTTTCCATTTCTTACTTAATTCCGCTCAGCAATATATTTTAATTTTCCAGTGTACCCAGTCTTACACATCTTTTGTGAGATTTATTCCTAAGTATTTAATAGTGTTTGATGCTATTGTAAATGTTTTTACAGGTAATTTTGGATTGACTAGCAGTTTATACATTTTATCAATTTTTCTCAAAGAATAGGCTTTTGGTTTCATTCATTTGGTTTATTGTTAGTCTGTTTTCTATTTCATTGATTTCTGCTCTGTTCTTCAATATTTGTTTTTCTGCTTATTTGGGGGTTTATTTGCTTTTATTTTTCTAGTTTTGTCAGGTAGAAGTTTTGATCATTGGTTTGAATCCTTTTTTTTTTTTTTAATAAAAAGATTCTGTGGTACAAATCTCCCTTTAACTACTGTTTTAGCTGCAACCTACAGTATTTATCTATTTATTTATTTTGAGACGAAGTCTCGCTCTGCTGCCCAGGCTAGAGTGCAATGGCACGATCTCACCTCACTGCAACCTCCACCTCCCAGGTTCAAGCGATTCTCCTGTCTCAGCCGCCAAGTAGCTGGGATGACAGGTGCACGCCACCACTCCTGGCTAATTTTTGTATTTTTAGTAGAGATGGGGTTTCACCATGTTGGCCAGGCTGGTCTCGGACTCCTGACCTCAAGTGATCCGCCCGCCTTGGCTTCCCAAAGTGCTGGGATTACAGGCATGAGCCACCGCGCCTGGCTGCAACCTACAAATTTTGATATGCTGTGCTTTGCTTTTATTTTCATTCTGCCCAAAATATGTCTTGGCGTGTGGTAGTGGTGGGGGTAGAAAGTCATGAGAGGGCCTCCCTCCTGCAACCCTGCGCTGGCACCCCAGGCTGCCCCTCCTCTGCAGGGCCCCCACTTTCTCCTTCCCTTCCCTGCAGCTGGATGCTGGGGCTTTGGCAGCAACCCTGCCGCCCCAGGCTGGATCTGGAGACTGCAGAACAACAGGGTGATCCCAGCTGGGAATGTGTATGGTAAGGGCCTTTCAGAAGATGGGGCTCACGTGCAACTTTGAGGAATGTGCAGACACTGTCGTCACTCAGGGGCTCCGAGCTTCCAGAACTGGGATGTCAACAGGCTTCGTGAAAATTATTCTGGTGGCCTTCATGCTTTGCAAGGCAGAGGATGTGATGGGGCCCCGTCTTAGTCCATATGGGCTGCTGTAACAAATGAGTGGCTTATAAACAACAGAAATTTATTCCTCACAGTTCTGGAGGCTGGAAGTCTGAGGTCAAGTGTCAGCATAGCCAGGTTCTGCTGAGGACTGTTTCCCCAGTTGCAGACGGCTGTCTCTCACTGTATCCTCATGTGGTGGAAGCAGAGAGCTTGCTCTCTTCCTCTTTTTATAAGGACGCTCATCCCATCACAGCGATCCACCCTCATGACCTAATTACCTCCTGAAGGCCCCACCTCCTAATAGCATCCTATGATGGCTTAGTGTGTCAACATATGAATTTTGAGGGGACACACACATGTGCACCACAGGTCAGTTGGCCATTGTGTCTGTCATTTGCCTATGTGTCCTCAGACCCATTCCTTGCCCTTTGTCTGCTATGCCCTGCACCCCAGAGATGATGGCCTTTGCAGCCTCCGTTTCTCGGGCTCCTATTTCAGCTGGCTTCCATCTGAGTTCAGCCAGCGGGGCCACTGGAGGGAGTTCACAAGCTAGAAGGAAGGGAGAAGCCAGGGCATTTGTCTCCCTTTCTCTGCCTTGGGTGGGCTTTCCAGAAGCAGCTCTGCGGCTCCAGCTTCCCCAGACCGCCCTCCATCATCACAGCTTCTGCTGGGCAGCCCCCTCACCAGCTCTTTCCACATGGTTCTGGCTTCTGGGCTCTGGTAACACCTAACACTGCCTCCTCCTATTTTCTCTCTATCCCTTGCTGGTATTGCTAATCTCTGGGGTGCCTCATCATACCATTGGCATCTTGGTTCTTCCATCGTCCATGTAACCTATTCCCCCATGTTAACAACCTCCCCCACCCCCACCCCCCACACACATACACACAATTTGGAATACTCTGAATTGTCCTAACTGGCTCCAACTGATAGATTCATCATCCAAAATAGAATGCCCCCTTTGGCTAGAGTTTTAGGACAAGATTCCCAAGAGGTGGCAGGCCTCCTTTATGGCTCAGCCACCCATCTGCAGTCCAAACTCAAGGTATTATCAAGTTCAGGATGCCACATTGTCCCACTTCAAGGGTCACCATTCACATAGAATTGAAGCCCTTCTCTGGGTAGCAGGGTTGCTTTCACTCAATATACTGGCAAGACGCAAGGCAGCTTTAGTAGAAAAGAATCACTTGGGGCTGGGTGTGGTGGTTTACGCCTATAATCCCAGCATTTTGGGAGGCCAAGGTGGGCAGATCACCTGAGGTCAGGAGTTCGAGACCAGCCTGCCCAACATGGTGAAACCCTGTCTCTACTAAAAATACAAAAATTAGCCAGATGTGGTGGCAGGTACTTGTAATCCCAGCTTCTCGGGAGGCTGAGGCTGGAGAATCACTTGAACCCAGGAGGTGGAGGTTGCAGTGAGCCAAGATGGTGCCACTGCACTCCAGCCTGGGGGACAAGAGTGAAACTCCACCTCAAAAAAAAAAAAAAAAAAAAAAATCACTTGGGGCCTCTGCGTTTAGGGGAATGAGATGTGTATTGAGCATCTGTTTTTGTTTTGTCTTCTCAATGCTTCCCTGCTTCTTCTAGAACAGTATACCCCACACTTTGGGAACTGCTCCTCTTCCCCTCCATGTGGTTCTGATGAAGCCATCAATTACCAAAGCTCCTTCTCCAACAGAGGTAAACAGATGACCCAGGCTGTTTACCTCTGGATCAATCTATCCAATGCAACACTGATTCATCCAGAGGATGGGCATGTGATCCCAGAGAGCCATCTAGCGTCCTGTCCTGCGATTGAGAAACTATGCAGAGGGTCCTTTCTCTCACCAGGGTTGCCAATATCTCTGGTTTCTGTTCACCTCGTTTTCTCCCCACCCACCAATGTGGAGGAGATCTATCTTCAATAGGAGACATTGAGGCCATCACACAGGGAATCTCAGAGCTGAGACAGAAGGAAGAAGACAAAGAGAGAATCCCAGTGGCACTGGGTCCCCAGCTCCAATCCTGATTCCTGAAGCTCTTTCTTTAATTTTACAAATACCAGAGTGTTCCTTCTAGCCATGAGAGCCAACAAATTCCTTTTGTGCTTAAGTTGGTTTGCACAGGATTTCTGTCACTAACATGGTAGACACAGAACTCTCTGAATTCCTTACCAGGAAAGCGAGACTTTAGGGCAACCCCTCCATTCGTCTCACAGATAAACTAATGCCAAGAGAAGGGAGGGCATCAGTCAGTACGTTTCTAGCTACAAATAGTAGAAAACCCAATTAAAGTGGCTTAAGAATGATTCTATCCCAGGAAGGTCACAGATAGTGCGGCTCCAGCATTGGTTAATTCAGGGGTGAAGATGTCATAAGGAGTAGATAGTTCTCTGCTTTCCACCCCGGAGTCCTTGGGAGTTTATCTTGACCTCCTAGACTGGCTGCCTTCAATAGGTCCAAGGTGGCTTGTTCTGTCTGGGTTACGGACAACAACCACTTAGGGCAAAAATGGGAATGTCCCTGTCCGATGTCCTAGAAGCCGCTGGAGAGTTTTACTCTTATGTTTCATTGGCTAGGATGGTGTCATATGCTCATTCCTAAACCAGGCACTGACAGGGGGATGAGACCACCAAGGTTGGCTTAGAGCAATCATGATTAATCCCCTGGAGCTGGCGTCTGCTCTCTTTGAATCTCATGGCTGCTTGGAGAAGAGTAAATTAAATGAAGGTTTGTTAAACAAAAAAAAGGAAGAAGGTGAGGCACAGTGGCTCATACCTGTAATCCTGGCACTGTAGGAGGCTGAGGTGGGAGGATCACTTTTGCCCAGGAGTTCAAGACTAGCCTGGACAACATAATGAGACTCTGTCTCTACAAAATATAAAAAATCAGCTGGGTGTGATGGTGCACGCCTTAGTCTCAGCTACTTGGGAGGCTGAGGTGGGAGGATCACTTGAGCCTGGGAGGTTGAGGCTGCAGCATCACTGCACTCCAGCATGAGGAACAGAGAGAGATTTTGTCTCAAAAAGAAAAAAAAAAAAAAAAGAGGCAAATGGCTGTTGGGTAGTGTAGTTGAGACATCTAGCTGTCCCCTCATATCTAGTCACCCTGTGTCCCCACCCAAAATCTCATCTTGAATTGTAATCCCCACCATCCCCATAATCTCCAGGTGTCAAGGGTGGGGCCAGGTGGAGTCAATTGGATCATGGGGGCAGTTTCTCCCATGCTACTCTCGTGATAGTGAGTGAGTCTCCCGAGAGCTGACGATGAACATGTGAACATCTGGCATTTCCCCTGCTTGCACTCACTCTGTCCTACTGCCCTGTGAAGAAGGTGCCTGCTTCTCCTTTGCCTTCTGCCATGATTGTAAGTTTCCTGAGGCCTCCCCAGCAATGCAGAACTGTGAATCAATTATCCTTTAAAAATCTTTTCTTTATAAATTACCCAGTCTCGGATATTTCTTCATAGCAGTGTGAGAATGGACTAATACACCTCCCTTGCAGCTGAATGTGGCCATGTGACTAAGTTCTGGCTAATGGGAAGCTCACAGAACTTTCACACAGTGGCTTCCAGAAATCTTCTTGAAGAGGACTCTGACATGAACCCTCTAAACAGGAGAGGGGCTGAAACGCACCTTCTCTATGTGGTTTGTTCTCATGTTCACCTCACACTGAAGCTTGTCCCCTGTGGCTGGCCTGGGTAGTAGAGTCCAGGGGAGAGGAGGTGGGGAGGAGCTCTGTGGCAGACCCTGGGGCTAAGTCCCTAAAGCTAGCTCCTTTCTCCCTGCCCAACAGTGAGCTCGGTTCATCTCACCATCAGTCATCACTCCCCTTGGCGGGTGAGGGCAGGTTCTGCTAATGCCTGCCTGTTCGCTGGTCCTTCTCAGGGAGGAGCACCCTGGCCCCCTTCTGCCTCTGGGGGATTTTCTTCCACAGCCCAGCAGGCTAGGAGCGCCGGAGAACACTCCCCGCTGGGAACAGTCCTCAACTGGTGACCATGGGTTTGCTGTGCTAATATCACAGTTCCCTCAGAAGCACATGTCCAGTTGCCCACAGTGGTAACCAGCTTGATAACACTCCTCACTGC
Source organism: Macaca thibetana thibetana (assembly GCF_024542745.1). Classification (NCBI taxonomy): domain Eukaryota; kingdom Metazoa; phylum Chordata; class Mammalia; order Primates; family Cercopithecidae; genus Macaca; species Macaca thibetana. The sequence goes on along the minus strand of NC_065581.1, from coordinate 42,554,962 downwards.
CCTACTGGTGTTTCCTGGAACCCCCTCCTAAGTAAACTGTTTGCACTTCAATTCTTGTCTAGAGTCAGCTTCTGGAGGAGTCGGACCTAAGATGGAATATGATCCAATCTGGGCAGAGATGTAAGTAGAAGCCTGTTGGGGCTTCTGGAAATTGTTCCCTCCCTGCTCTGGTAAAAGGTGAGGGAGAAGAAGGCCCCTTTTTCCACCTGTGCTTCTATTTTTTTTTTTTTTTTTTTTGAGACAGAGTCTTGCTTGTCGCCCAGGCTGGAGTACAGTGGTATGATCTTGGCTCACTTCAACCTCTGCTGGGTTCAAGGGATTCTTGTACCTCAGCATCCCAAGTAGCTGTGATTACAGGCATGCACCACCATGCCCAACTAATTTTTTGTATTTTTAGTAGAGACAGGATTTCGCCATGTTGCCCAGGCTGGTCTCGAACTGATGAGCTCAGGCAATCCACCCGCCTCGGCCTCCCAAAGTGCTAGGATTACAGGCATGAGCCACCGTGCCCAGCCCACCTGCTCTTTTTGTTCTCGAGGGATGTCATGTGTAAAGACACAATGCTTGGGGCTGCAGTAGCCATTTTGTGACTAGGAGGGGAGCCATGGACCACATTCTGGGCATGACGGAGCAGAAGGATGGAAGCCAGGATCCTTGATGGTGTCTTTGAGCTTCCTGATCAGCTCAGGGCTCACCCATTTCTGCATTTCTAGTTAAGGAGACAATAGATGTCCTTACAGTTGAAGCCACATTTATTTGGATTCTTTGTGGCTTGCTGCGGAACACATCAATATTGATACAAGCCTTGTCCCAGAGTTGTTACCTTTGAAATCAGGTCCTCCTACTACTACCTTGAGCCCTTGGGGTAGAGCAGAAGGCAGAGGGGGGCACAGGCTTGAACTCCACAGGTGGCTGAGGGCCAGGGGTCCTGGATGGGAGAGGAACATGGGGGCAGCTGGTGTCTGGGGTCCCAAGGACAGGGGATGGAGAGGGCAAGAAGGTAAATTCTCCATTAATCCGGGCCAGGAGGAGCATTGTTATTGTTATTATCATGAAGCATCTCGAGGCTCACACTCGTCCTGGCCTGGCTGGGCCCCCCTAATGGTCCCATAAATCCCAGCCATAAAGAGTAATGGGGGGAGACAAATGAGATAATTAGGAATAAATCTCAGCGCGGTCTCTATTCATCAGCGTCCCTAGAACTGGCCAATCTTCCGAGCCATTAGCCAGGTCCTAATTAATGCTGAGCTGCCCAGCTCTGCGGAGGCTCCATGCCCGGGAGGGACCCGGGCTAAGGGGCACCACGGCCCCACAGCCCACAGCGGGCGACCTTGGGAGGGGCTGGGGGCTGTGTGCCTGCAGCCTGCTGCTTCACCTTTCTGTCTCCGAGGGCCTTACTTTGTCTGCCCTCTCCTGTCTGCCTCCTTGTCTCTGTCTCCTTTTCTTCATCTTACTCCACCTCCCCGACTACCTTCAATCCTGTGTTTCTCTCTTATCAGATTGCCGCAGTCTATGTTGTTAGCTACGGAAGGTCTGAGTTAGAAGGAATTGTGGGGGCCACCTGTAAAAACTCTCCACCATCTGTCCTTTCTGCCACCCTGTCAATACCTGGGCAGGGACCTAATCTACACCCGCTCCCCCAGAATAGTCCTTGGAACAAGGATGACCCCCACCCTGCCCACCGCTGTGGCGGTCCATCCTCCCTGGGGCAGTTTTTGCTAGCAGAATGTTCTCTCCTTCCTGGGGCTGGGAATGCTCTTTCTGTTATGTCTGCTTCTCGGTCTTATCCCTACCTGCTGGAGGCTGAAAACAAGCTGCGCTCTCCTCCCCAAGCTCCAGGTACTTGAAGGCCATTCTTGCCTTCTCTTCTCCAGCTAAATGTGCTGAGCTGCACTTGACAACTTGAGGTTTCCAGCTGGGTCTCCTCCACTCAGGGACTTCTCTGTAACACCCGTGGTAGTTTGACCCCACGGTAACTTCTGTTGTTTTAATCTGTTAGTTTTCCCCCTGTTTTTCTTACAGCACCCCTACCTCTTCGGGAGGCTTCCCTTCCTTGATTCTATCAGGGTCTGGAGGGGTGGCCAAGTAGCCCACTTGCCCAGGCCACAGAGGCAGCACACAATGAGGCCTGGCCAGCTGCAGCCCTCCATCCCCTGGCACCGTGATTGGCTCAGGGATGAGCCTGTTGCATGTGCGGGGCCAATCAGAGTGCCTCCCTGGCCTTTGCCTTGTGGCCCCAAGGTGGTAGAACTGAGACGGTGCCAGGTGGACAGTGTGTCTACCCCTTCGCACTCCACCTGTATCTGTCTGCAGTAGGAGGAAATGTGCCCCACCCCCAGAAAGAAGCAGACCCAGATATGGCAGGGATTGTGAATGGGAAGGTGGCTACAGCCGGGGAAAAGCGGTGAAACCAGGTGAGAGGCAAGGAAGGGCTGGGAGATGGCTTTTCTCCAGAGGAGGTGAAAGACGAGGGGCCAGCTTGGGTGATAAGAGGGCTGTGACTGCGAGTGCCATCCCATACCGCGTGTCCTCACCAGCCTACGAAAGTCAGAGTGCAGAGGAGCACCTGCACAGAGATGACAAGGGACCAGGTCTGTGAGCTCTGTCTCCACGACCTGCTACTCCCCCACTGTGGCCTGAGCCTCCTGTCCCTGCTTCTCCCTCACCTCTCTTTGCCCAGGGTCAGCCCCAAGGACAGCTAAGCTGTTTTCCCTGCTTGGTCAACAAGTGGAGTCTTGCTGCGCCCTGCTCAGCCCCAGGAGTGTCAGTCAGCCTGAAAACCCCAGGGACCAGCCCCAGCCCCCACAACTGGACCATCACCCTGGGGAGCAGGTGAAGCCGTTAAGGGTGATGGCATGGGGCAGCGGTGGACCTGCTCAGCCCAGTGTCAGAGCTGCTTAGCGGTGTTCTGTCCTGGCAGCTCTGGAGCCATGGAGGCCACGGGGCCTGAAGTTCAGTTTGCCCCGCTCTGAGTATGAGAACAGGCCATGCCAGTTAAAGTTCCAAATACAGGCTGGGCACGGTGGCTCATGCCTGTAATCCCAACACTTTGGGAAGCTGAGACGGGCGGATCACGAGGTCAGGAGATCGAGACCATCCTGGCTAACACGGTGAAACCCTGTCTCTACTAAAAATACAAGTTAGCCGGGCGTGGTGGCGGGCACCTGTAGTCCCAGCTACACGGGAGGCTGAGGCAGGAGAATGGTATGAACCCGGGAGGCGGAGCTTGCAGTGAGTGGAGATTGCATCACTGCACTCCAGCCTGGGTGACAGAGCGAGACTCCGTCTCAAAAAAAAAAAAAAAAAAATCCTAATACAGGGAGAAGCTGATGGAGACTACGGAGGCCGAGGGGTCCGGCTGATTGCCCTCCCCTCACAAACCAGCCCCTAGCTCAGCTACTTGCTCTGCCGTGGGGCCACCTCTCTTAGGTTTGGCACACAAGGTCACTGAGTGGTCATGGACAGTACTGGACACAGATGGCTTAGCTTGGCCTCACCACCTCTCTCCCACAAGCAGGGGGTGCTCACCTTGGTTTAGACAACCCAGGGGGCGGGGGTGGCCTCTTAAGACGTCTCCCGGACAAAAGTGGCCCGATCTGTTGCTCCAAAGATGAAAGAAGACTGGAGAGAGGCAGGTGTTCCCTGGATGCTGTGGCCACCATTACGGCTGCAGTCTCCCCGCTCTTCCGTCATACACACAGGGAACTAAGGCCTGGGGAGGAAAGGGCCTCTTCCCGGGGGGCCTACAGCACAGCCAGGCCTAGAACTGTCTCCTGGCTCAGCCCAGCCATTGGAAAGCAGAGCCTGGGAGCCTGTAGTGGACCACGAGGAGAAGGAAGGGCCCGGAGCCAGGGCTTGCCATTTGCTGCCTGGCAGGGATAAGGGCCACCTGGGCAAAGACAGGGAGGTGAGGAAGGCAGGGCAGGCATGGGACGAAGCGGGAATGGACAGGCATGAGTCTCCGCAGCCCAGCCTCAGGCAGGCCAGGGGTGGTGGCGGCTGCAGGCTGTGAAATGTGTGAGTGTGTGTCTGTGTGTGTGCAGATGTGGTGTGAGTGTGTGTGTGGTGTGGGTGGTGGAATGCATGAGCCTGCGGAATGTATGTGAGTATGTGACTGTATGGAGTCTGTGTGAGTGTATGTGTGTGTACATGTAGGTGTGAAGTGGTGTGTGTTTGGAGTGTGTGTGTGTGTGTGTGTGTGTGTTGTGGGGCTGGCTAAATCCTTCCCCAGTCCTGCCCCCACCCAGCTTAGCCTCTAGGGTTTCAGCCACTGTCCTAAAGAAAACAGCCTGGAGCCTGCAGCAGGAAATCGCTGTTTGGATTGCAGAGGCCCCTCTTCCTGCCACAGCCCTGCAGAGCGGGTAGGACCAGGAGCAGGCCTTCCTGCCCACCTGGACCAGATATCGAGCTGGTCAGGAGCCCCTTCACCCCCTGATCTGGCCTCCCTAACACCCCTCAGACCCCAGCCTTGAGGACTGAATGGGAAACTCTCCCACCGTTGTCTCTCCAGGGCAGTGGGAGAAGTGGATGCCCCCGAGGCTGAGTGAGCCGAGGCTGTACACCCTCACAGAGGACAGCTGGGCAGTCCTGCCAATGGTAGGCCCAGCAATCCCATATTCACGAACATTCTGCCGATACAGTTCATTCATGCAAAAGGGTATGCCTCGCTCAGCCTGGTTTGTAACAAAGCGCTTGGGAGCGGACTAAGCAGAGCTGGGTGCCTGGACTGTGGCGCATCCATCCAGGGCAGCTCAGCCAGCTCTCCGTGTGCTGGGAAGGAAGCTCCCCAAGATACGGCCAGGTGGGAAAAACAGGGTATAGGACAGTGTGTACAGGATCCTCACATTTTTGTAAAAAAAAAGAAAACTCATACATGTAAATACTTGTGTGTGCACAGATTAGACTTTCAATCCTTCTGTACCTTGGGCAGGCAATAACTAAAAAAAAAATGTTAAAATACACACAAATAGATACACGAGTGCTGCGGGGGGGCCTTGGGGCCCCTCTCCCGGCTTGATTGTGAGACCCCAGGCAGATCCCTTCCTCTCTGTGTCCTGAGCTTCTTGTGTGCTCTCAGAGGTCAGAAAACCTTGAAGATGGTGAAATGGGGCATGTGTGAGTGGGGATGGAGTAGGCGGGGGGGCAGCTAGTTCTCTCGTTGCCTCTTAGAACCCCCTCCTCCTGCTGCAATGAAACCCACTCCCAAGGCCATGGGCTGCTCCTTCCTGTGACATTCCTTAAGAGAGTTTGGATTTCATCTGGCCCTTTTCCCAGTCTCCCCTCCTTCCTTCCAGAATCCCTTGGAGCCACTCCAAGCCTTCATGCCTGGAAGCAGTGCCCACCAATACCCCTGGGGCCCCCGTCTCAAGGCCTTCATCAGCTGAATGTCCTCCAAGTTGCCCTAACTGTCTCAGAGCCTCTCATGCCCCTTGGACCTCTCCTGGCCTCCTCCAGGTCCAGGATGTGTGTCGAGGGTGCTGGTCCAGCTGGCCCCCTACATCGGGGTCCAGCTGCCCCCAGTGAGGCCCTGAGGTCCTCATAGCTGCCATTGCTTCTCAGGCCCCTCCCTCTGCACACCAAGGCCGCCCCACAGATGGCTGTAGGGGCTCCTGCAGTCCTGACAAGGCTTCCTTCTTTCTCAGACCCCTGGCAATAGGGGGATGCCTGAGGATGGGTGTGTGACCCCCACTGGGCCTCCAGTGAAGCCCAAGGGCAAGCTTGGGCTGCCCCAGGCCTAGAGTAGCTCCCTCCCAGGCACCCCTCTGGCACTGACATGGGCGTCACCTACACCTTGGAGCGTCACCTACACCTTGGAGGGACTTCATGGGGAAGAGCTGGAGAAGCTGGAGTCAGCAGGAGATTAATTAATCAAAACCCGAACACATCTGCTGTTAATTAATTCCATGCCGGGGTTAACTCTTCCCTCTCTGGGCTTCCCCTCCCTTTGGTGGGAACAGGGAAATAACGGTGGGAGACGGTACCCCCTTAACCTTCTTCCCTTAGTGGGAAACATGAAGAAGGGAGGGGAACGTGAAGGGCAGGGCAGTTTCTGGGGTAAGAAAAGCAGAAGAGGCAGGGCCCCCAGAGGGCAGGGCAGCCTTGTCCATGTGGGTCCTTTTTAGGGGTGGTAGGGGGCGTTTGCTTTTGAGAGTCAGGGTCCATGGCAATTAGTCATGAGTCCTGAGGAAATCTGAGATGGACAAATATCTTTATTTACAGCAACAAATAGAACAGACCCTCCCTCCCTTCCCTCCCTTTCCCCTTCCAGTCTTTTTCCATACTGTTCCCCTCCCGCCCCACCCCAGGCTCTCGCCTAGCCCTGCCCTCTGGGGTGACTTCGTGGGTTAGGCCCCCACAAAAGCCCAGGAAAGGAGACTGGAGAGGGCTGGCCGAAGGTGGGTGGGGCGTCTCTTTTCACATTTTGCTGTCCTCTAAGCCCCAGGGTGGAGGAGAGAGGCGGTGGAGGAGAGAGGCGGGCACCAGGAGCAGGGAGAGGTAGAGAGCCTCAGCCCCACAGGCCCGCCCTCCCCAAAGTAACTTTCACAGTGTTCCGCAGCCCTGGTTGCCCTCTGCGGCCCCCACCCCAGCCCTGCCCCTAGGTTGTCCTGTCAGGTCCTTGGTAATGTATGTCCCTGGTAACCCAGTAAAGAGTTCAGGCTTCTCTACCATGGGCCCACCACCCACGGCTGAGGAGGTGGCCTCTCCAAGTGTCCCCCTCACCATTTTCAAGGCTGGGGTTCTGAGAGGACATGGATGAGTGGGAGAGGACCAGGGAGAGGGGGCTTCTCAAGCCTTGTGTGACAGTCCCGGGCCTGGCCCCAGAGGGACCCTGCTGGAATCTGCAGGGGTGCCTGGCTGGCCCAGCCCCCGACAGAGGCTCACGAGGAGAAGCAGAGCCCACAGCACTCCATGCAGATCTCCAGGCAGTCCGCGGACTCGCAGCAGGCATCCAGGATGCCACAGTCCAGGTCGCAGGGCAGGTCGCAGTCAGCACACTCACCGGAGCCGCAGCAGCAGCAGCAGAGGCACGAGTCCTCTGAGCTGCAGGAGCCGCAGGTGGCGCAGTCCAGGACGATGTTGCACAGCGTCAGGAACTCGCAGAACAGGCAGGACAGGATGCAGTGGACACAGCAGTCTGCGGGGTGGGCGGTGGAGACGGGGAGGGGTGAGAGAGGGGAGGGGTGGGCGTGTGTTGAAATAGCCGGGGGTGTGGGGGCCCAGCAGCAGCGGCAGCGGCAGCGGCAGGGACGCTGAGTGCTCACTGTGCCCCTGCCCATGCCAAGCACTCGGCATCCATGAAGCTCACGTATCTGTCCCCACAGCTCCATTTTCTAGGTGATGACCCCGAGGCACAGACAGTTAAGCACATCAGAGCAGGGGTCCAGCCCAGGCAGTCTGGATCATCCTTGCTCTTAGCCACCCTCTGTTTATTTATTTAACCAACATATGGAGTGATTCATGTTCTAGGCACTGTTCTGAGTGCTGTGCATGAATTAGATTCATTTAGGCCTCCAACGACTTTATGAGGCAGGGGCTAGTACTAGCCCCACTCTACAGATGAAGAGACTGAGGTTAAGAGAAGTCGGCTGGGCCCAGTGGCTCACGCCTGTAATCCCAGCACTTTGGGAGGCCGAGGTGGACGGATCACCTGAGGTTAGGAGTCCGAGAACAGCCTGGCCAACATGGCAAAATCCCATTTCTATTAAAAATACAAAAAATTAGCTGGGTGTGGTGGCATGCGCCTATAATCCCAGCTACTTGGGAGGCTGAGGCAGGAGAATTGCTTGAACCCAGGAGGTGGAGGCTGCAGTGAGCCGAGATCACACCATTGCATTCTAGCCTGGGCAACAAGAGCTAGACTCTGTCTCAAAAAAAAAAAAAAAAAAAAAAAAAAAAAAGAGAGAGAGAGAGAGAGATAGAAATTAAGTCTACACCCAAAATCCTACCACCTGGTTCATCTCTCACCTGGACACCTTCAACAGCCTGCTCACTGGTGTCCCCACTCCCTGGTTTTGACCACCGCCCCCCGGCATCTCCGCTCCACACCGCAGCCAGCCAGAGGGATCCTTTAGAAATATCTGCTGGATCCTGGCCCTCCTCTGCTCAGACCCCTCCCATGGTTCACATGTCACTTGTGATAAAAGCTGAAGTCTTTGAGGTGGCCTCTGAGGCCCCCTGTTGTCTGATCCCTGTGCCCTCTTAGTTCTCTTCTCCCACTCTTCTCCTCCGGATCGGTCTGCTGTGGCCATGCCAGCCTCCTGGCTGCTCCCTGGCCATGCAGGCACTGATTCCTCTGCCTGGAACAACCTTGCCACAGGCACATGCTCAGCTGACTCCCTCATCTCCTTCTTTGCCCAAATGCCACCTCTCATCGAGGCCTTCCACCACCCGCTTCAGTGCTGCCACCGGCTGGCTCTGCCTCACACTCCCTGCCCGCCCTACCTGACTGTCTTCTTCATCCCCCAGAGGACGTCGCCTCCCACTGTGCTACACGGTTTCCTCATATTCACTGTCAGCTCCTCCTACCGGATATATAAACTCCAGCAGGGCAGGTATCTTTGTCCATTTTGTTCACTGAAAGATTACAAGTCCCTAGAACAGCACCTGGCACATAGAGGTGCTCAGTGAATAGAAATGCATGAAGCTGCGCTGGGCACCAGCTGGGAGGTGGTGGAGCTGGGGCTTGAATCCAGGCTGCTGGCCCTAGAGCCCATGTCCTGCAGCCCTCCGTGTGCTGGGGCCAGGCCCTGGGGCACAGCGCGCAACTCTCCTGGCCGGGGGCCCTCTGGGAGGCTCACTATGCTGTGGAGGGTCTCATCCTGTTCTCCCGCATGCCTGTGTGGAGGGACTAGGGTCTTCTGATCTCTCTCCAAACTGGATAGGGTCGTTATCTTCAAATGTAAATCTAACGAGGTCACCTCCTTGTGTAAACCCTTCAGTGGCTCCCTACTGCTTTCCAGATAGTCTAGGTTCACTGCCTGGTTGGTAAGGATCTCCCAGGACCCCTGCCTGCCAGGAGTTTCACCTTTGGCAGTTCACCCTCCAGCCACACTGGCCATTTCTCAGCTCTGTGCTCTCCTGGCTGGAGCCTCCTTCTGGTCTTTTAAGGCATGCTCAGACATCGCCTCCAAGCCTTCCCAGGATTCCCTCCCCAGATTTCTGGGCTGGTGTGAGTGATCTCCCTGTGTTTGCATAATCCTCTGTGTGAGTTTATCACTGCACTTAACACATCATATGGCGATTATCTATCTACGTCTCTATGAGAGCTTTATGAGGTTATGAACCGGGTATCCAGCACGTAGCAGGTGCCTAGGACATTTCATTTGATTTTTTCTTTGAGACGAAGTTTTGCTCTTGTTGCCCAGGCTGGAGTGCAATGGTGCGATCTTGGCTCACTGCAACCTCCGCCTCCCGAGTAGCTGGAATTACAGGCGCCCACCACCATGCCTGGCTATTTTTTTCTTTTTTTTTTTTTTTTTTGTATTTTTAGTAGAGAAAGGGTTTCACCATGTTGGCAAGGCTGGTCTCAAACTCCTGACCTCAGGTGATCCACCCGCCTCAGCCTCCCAAAGCGCTGGGATTACAGGCGTGAGCCACCGCGCCCAGCCAGGACATTTTAAATGAATAAATGGCTCCTTCGTAAATAAGACTGTTGGGACCGGACTCAGTGGCTCACGCCAGTAATCCCAGCACTTTGGGAGGCCGAGGCGGGTGGATCACCTGAAGTCAGGAGTTCAATAGCAAGTTGGCCAGTATGGTGAAACCCCGTCTCTACTAAAATACAAAAATTAGCCGGGCATGGTGGGACATGCCTGTAGTCCTGGCTACTCAGGAGGCTGAGACAGAAGAATCAATTGAACCCGAGAGGAGGAGGTTGCAATGAGCCGAGATCGCGCCACTGCACACTGCACTCCAGCCTGGATGACAGAGTGAGACTCCGTCTCAAAAAAAAAAAAAAAAGACTATTGGGCAGAATCTGTGGAGTTGGAAGGTTTCTGAGCATGTTACGTGCAAATGTGTTTTGCAGATGCCCAGGCCAGAGTCCCTTCACACGAACAGGAATCACAGGAACATTCTGAGGTAAAGGTCAGGCCATCACTGAGCTCAGGCAGCTGTTAGCCACGCTCAGTTGATGGCTGGTGAGGAGGGACTGGCTGCCCCCGTGGCCCTGCAGAGGATCTTTGTGTTGCAGGCGCATCAGCTGGCTGGGTGTCTGGATCCTCTGACCTCCCACTGCACCTTGCAGCCCTGCCCCAGCACCGTTTTATTCTGCTACATGTTCTTTTTTCCTCCCTAAACAGAAAATTTCTGTTTCCAGAAAGAGTGGCTTAAGATGGATCAACCCAGGTGGCTCCGTTCCTTGTCACAGTAACTCTGGGAGAGCAGGGATGGGGAGGGGTTTGGGGGGTGGTGGGGAGGTGGCTTTGAGAAGGCAGGTACACCTTTACCCAACAGGTGTACTCTGCAAGGTTCTAAGATTTGATCATGCGTCAGCTTCCATGCCCGGCTATTTTTTTTGTATTTTTAGTAGAGACAGGGTTTCACCATGTTGGCAAGGCTGGTCTCAAACTCCTGACCTCAGGTGATCCACCTGCCTCAGCCTCCCAAAGTGCTGGGATTACAGGCTTAATTACAGGGCTTGTTAAGCTCCATCAGAGATTCCAATCCAGTAGGCATGGAAGGAGGCTGAGATCCTGCACTTCTGAGCAGGAGCCTGGTGAAGGTGCTCCTGTGCGCCCGTGCGTCCTGCTTCGAGGAACCTGGCTTTGGAGGCCTCTCCCAGGGAGAGATGGGACGGGGTGCTTACCTTCCTGGGCCTGGAGGGGGATCTGGGAGGCGGTGGATTTGGTGCTGCTCTTACTCTTCTTGCTGCCCTGGCTGGCGAGAGATGCGTGTGTCTGCAACTTCCGGTGGGCCTTGGGGCCACCCAGGGCACCATTCCCTGCCCGTCTGGTGCTGCCCACCTCTGAGGGGTGGCCAGAGCCATTCGGCAGTAGTGGGGTACAGCCCAAGGGGTTCCCCTGAGGCTGGCCTGGAGAGATGAAGAGAAAGGGTGATGGGAAAAGGGTGGGGGTCATTCAGCCCCCAGAGCTATGCTTGAATCCTGCCTGCTTCATTCTTACATACACCCAAAGCACCCAGCCAGACCTGTATCCTGCAGATGGGGAAACTGAGGCCCAGAGAGAAGAAATGACTAGTCCAGAGCCACGCCATGAAATTGAGTTGGGCCTAGCTCCTGACTCTCAGTTCAGTGCTCAGTCCAGAAATAACAGACGTATAAGGGCAGAGGCTCAGAGCCCTGGACCCCTCCTTTGTTCCTCACACAAAGTCCATTCTCCTGCTCTTGCCATCCTGGAGTTTTGGCAGAGTGGTGGCAGTGGCGGTGCTGGGGAAGAGGGGTGGTTTGGCTGGGGTCGGGAGCACAGCAGTGAAGCAGTTAATCTTCACCTCGGCCTCTGCCAAGCCCCCAGCTGTTACTGCCCTTGGCGCACTGGGTGATTTATTGGAAACATCTGTTTGGAGACGAACGCCTGGCTCTGGAATCCAGGGGCTCCTCACTGTAGCCCCTCTACCTCCTGCTCCTTCCTCCTGGTGCCTCCACTTAAGCCTCTGTCCTCCGCACCCCCAACCCCATCCTGCCTCTATGGTCAGCTGGCAGAGAGTCTGGGGAGGGGCCCTTGAGGTCTGGGAGAGGAGGGAGGGAAGAAGGCAAGAGGAAGGGCAGTGAGGAGACCCCTGAAGCCAGGACCCCTGGGTCCCCACTGCAGGCTGAGGGACCAAACTTCAGCTTTATCAATGGCGTGCAAGCAAGGTGACCCTGGAGACCCCCCAAACCCCGAGTTCCTTCCTGCTCCTCGCTCAGGGATGTCCAGTTCTGGGTGAGAACCAGCTGGCTCAGTTCTGTTCTCAAGAGATGAGGGGAGGTGTGCATGGTGCGGGGAGTGAGGAGGGACTGAGGAGGGGTCACTGAGAGCTCTGGGGCCCCTCAGCTGTGCAGGGGTCCTGACTCCTGGGTAGGACCCTGTGGCCCCAAGGACCCTCTGTAAAGGTGGGGCACTTCAGTCCCTCAGAAGCCAGGGTCTGGATCCCCATCTCCCTCAGGCCTGGTCTGTGTGTGTGTGAATTGTGTAGGAGGGAGATGTCTTGGGGGCCCTGGAGCCCAAGCAGAGGGGAAGGTGGCTTCGGTGCCTCCCTTGGCTGAAGAGGCTGGGTCTTCCAGCGATGGCAGCAGTCACGACATTGCATGCTGCGTGCTTCCTGCACGCCAGCCCTTCTAAGTACTTGCTGCTCACGGATCCCCTCAGTATCGCTAGCCTTTTACTGATGAGGAAACTGAGTCCCGGACAGGTAGAGGAACAGTAAGTTGCCCAAGGTCACACAGCTAGCAAGTGTCAGAGATGGGATGAGCTTAGAGATTAGGAGCTGGGGCTCAGAGGGCAGAGGCCTGCAAAGGGGCAGAGGCTGGGAGACAAGCGACTGAGGAATAAGCTGCTGCTATCACACCAATCACTACCCTCATAACTGGTGGCGTGCATGTTTCAGGTAGGTATTATGTACCAGGCACAGTGCTAGAAGCTTCAGGTGGAGTAGCTTCTTTAGGCATCTCAATAGATCTACTACTGGCCCCATTTCACAGATGAGAAAACAGAGGCCCAGAGAGGGGAAAACTTGCCAGAGGTCCTATAGCTGGGAAGTGGAGCAGGGAGGGCATGAAGATTGGGAGAAAGGAGCTGAGGACAAGGTGGGGGGTCAGGGGGAGGGTGGAGGGCAGGGTCTGGAGACACTCCATGCTGGGAGCCTCCAGCAAGAGGTGTGGCTGGTGCCTGCATCTGGGTAAACAGGGTTAAGGCTATGGGAAGTGGCCAGGCCTGAATCATCTGGCCCCTACCTCTTGGCGCCACACTGGGTGACTGGGCTGAGCCCTCGGCCAGCTTCGGTGCCCCTTGCCCTTCTGCCTAAACATGGGCACAGTGACCAGAGGGCGGGAGTGTGTGGTGAGCTGAGGGATCTGCGAGATGTGGACAGACACAGAGCTTGCCTGTGGCCATGGCCGTGGGGGCTGAGTCACAGAGCAAACACTCAGGGCTCACAGACACAGGAGCGTCTGTCCCATTCCCACCAGGCCCCTCCAGGCCACGGCGCTGACCTCTTTCTCTCAATTCTGCTGGTGGGTGTGCTGGAGGAGACCGAGGGCCGTGCACAGCGGGATTAGTAACCCTGACTTCCAGGGAGTCCGGTTTAGCCCCAGATGCCCTGGCTGGAGGAGGCTCCCAGCTCAGCCATGCCAGCTGGGCATGCAGGCAGGCACTGCAAAGAGTGCTGGGCCAGGAGACCTGAGTTTCCCAGCTTGGGACCAGGGTGGGCAGCTCTCTGTGCCTGTTTCCTCATCTGTAAAATGGACTTGACAGTAGCCATCCTGCTGCCTCACTACAGGCTGATTAGGAGGGCAAGTGAGCCCACTCAGGGAAAGAAAGTTGGAAAATAAAAATGTGTCTATGGATGTGGGCAAATCTTTGTTAATTATAAAATGATCCCAGCTGTTGCTTCTCCTGTTCTTGAGGGTGAAGGTGGAAAATTCTCGCCCTCCCAGAACCTCCTCGGAGAACTCGAGCCAGGCCTGGGAATGGAGCTGAATTTTGTTCCTTTCGCCCCAGAGCAACTGGGGGCTTCTTCCTTTTACCCTTGATTCCCAGAAGGATGGAGCTGCATCAGGCTCTGGCTGCCCGCCTGACCTCAGCCCCGCGGATCTCTTCCTGAGGCCGGGGGTGCCTCTCTCCAGGCAGCCGCATGCTCTCCGTCCTGAGCCATTTTGCCTGGAGCCTGCCCACACTCCCTGCTTCTGAGTCACTTTGCAATGGAGCTCCTCCCCTTGACAGAAAGCATAGTGACAGTGCCCTTCCCCTTTCTGCTGCCCGTGCTACAACCCTCAAGGTTCTGGCCAACTGGGTGCACCCACTTTTGCCAACCAATTTGCGTTGAGTTCCCTAGTGCAACCCCTACATGTTGCCATCCAACGTCCTGGCCCCCTAGGACTCACATGTCACAGCTTCTGTGGGGACATCAAGGTCAGTGCTGTCCAGGGCCTGGGGGATGCCAGGGCCATTGCCTTGGGGCATGGGGGTTGCCGCCTCCTCCAGGGAGCCCTCCTGTGGCGCTGCCTCCGCAGGGTGAGTGGATCCTGTTACTACCTCCAGCCCAGGAAGGAGGGATAGGGTCTGGGCTAGGAAAAAAGCAGATGACTGAGGTTCATTTTCCTGAGGCCTTCCTGTTTGCCCAGCCGTGGGCCCCGCCCCACAGCCCAGCATGCCCACTGAACCCTCATTCTTTGTCTGCTTGCACCAGTTACCCAGCCCTTACTCTATCTGACAACAGCACCAGGCTCCAAAATAGAAAGCTCCCAAACCACAATCTGGGAGTGAGCAAGGGTGTGCATGCATTTGAGTGTGTGCACGTGTGCATGTGGTGTCGGGAGGGGCAGAGATGGCAGAGTATAAAGAGAAGTAGGGAGAGGAGGCAGAAACACAACACGGGAGAACAGACGGATGGTCAGAGATGGAGAGATAGGGACAGGCATTGAGAGTGACAGGGAGAATAAAGGGACAGTGAGAGGTAGAGGTAAAGGGAGATAGAGCATCGGACTGCAAGAGATTGGGCACAGAAGAGAGATCCATAGTGACCCAATGACAGACAGCCTGGGACGGGAGCGAGACGCAGCAATAGCGCAAAAGTCAGTAATGGAGAGAAAGATAGAGATGGAGCAGGGGCAGAGGTGACGGAGAAGGTAGCACTGTGTGATACAGAGCGTGGAGGGAGATAGGGGAGAAACTGGGTCAGAGAAGATGATGGCAGAGGAGTCAGAGGAACCTGGGGGTGAGGAGCAGGGAGGGGCTACAGTCAGGAGGGGGACAAGGAGCCGGCCAGAGCACTGGGGAAGAGGTGAACCGCAGCCACATGTAATTATAGTGGCTCTGTGCAGGGGCGGCAGGAGGCAGAAATGGAGCAATCTTCAAACCCACAGCTCCCCAGCCTGCAGGACTAGGGCCCCTAGGCTCAGGGGAAAAAAGGGATGGGGGATGGGAGGTGAGGGAGGGAGGAAGAAAGGGGTCCGAGCTTCCACATACTCAGCCAGGGGTCGGGGCAGGCCCAGGCTGTGGCAATGTAAGGGTGTAGGGTGCAGCCTGGGCCTCTCATCAGACCTCAGCCTATGCAGTTAGTTGGAAGGACAGGGAGAGATGCACGGGTCTCAAGAGGGTGGCCTTCCACCTGCCCCCTCCCCACATATCATGTTGGGAGAAGGAGCAAGGAGACACAGAAACAAGAGACTCAGAGATGCAGAGGCCAAAAGAGCACAGGGAGAGGCGGGGTGACACAGAGGGGGACACAGAGGGGGACACAGGGAGAGGGGGACACGGGGTGACACACAGGGAGAGGGGGGACACAGGGGGACACAGGGAGAGGCGGGGGCGGGGTGACACAGAGGGGGACACAGGGAGAGGCGGGGTGCGAGGGTGACACAGGCGGGGTGACACAGGGGGACACAGGGAGAGAGGCAGGGGTGACACAGAGGGGGACACAGGGAGGCGGGGTGACACAGAGGGGGACACAGGGAGAGGGGGTGACACAGGGAGAGGGGGACACAGGGAGAGGCGGGGTGACACAGAGGGGGACACAGGGAGAGGGGGACACAGGGAGAGGCGGGGTGACACAGAGGGGGACACAGGGAGAGAGGGGGACACAGGGGGGACACAGGACACAGAGGCAAAGTGACACAGAGGGGGACACAGGGAGAGGCGGGGTGACACAGAGGGGGACACAGGGAGAGGCGGGGTGACACAGAGGGGGACACAGGGAGAGGCGGGGTGACACAGAGGGGGACACAGGGAGAGGCGGGGTGACACAGAGGGGGACACAGGGAGAGGCGGGGTGACACAGGGGGACACAGGGAGAGGGGGGTGACACAGAGGGGGACACAGGGAGATGGGGAGATGATGAGAAACAGCAGGGAAGCCCAGAGAGTACACACCCCACAGAAAGACCCAGAAAGAGACACACGCAGAGACAGAGACACAGAAGCACAGGGTAGTGTTGGGAATTGAAATGGAATCAATCACAGAGAACAGTGAGGGGCTGACACAGACAGGGAGAGAGCGGGGCAGGGGGTGGGGGGGACAGAGAGGCAAAGAGAGGGAGATGAGAGATGAAAGAAGAGAGGAGGGAGGTAATTAGAGGGATCAGTGGAGGCTTGGGCATGCAGGCCTGGGGGATGGGAGTTGGAAGCATGTTGAGAGGAAGATCCTGTGGCCCAGCTGCCTCCCTGGGCCCAGAGCACAGCCCTCTGTGGCCATGACCCTCAGACACCCCTTGGGAATCCTTGTTCCAAGGGGTCTGGTCCCCCACAGCCAGGGGAATGGACGCCCCAGAGGCCCCACGTGGGAAGCACAGAGAGCGGCAGGCCCAGCAGGCATGCTCTCACCTGCCCGGGGAAAAACCACAGGCCTTGCCTGGAGACAGGAGCTGGGGCGACGGGGAGGGAGGGCTGGCGCTCCTGGGAGTCGTGCAGGGCAGGAGAGTTATTGGCTGGGAACCTTTCCCGGGGCCCATGGCTCCAGGGAGGCAGGGGTGGGTTCCTTCCAGCTCCATCTGCTCTTTGGGCCTGTTGAGAGCTCCCCACACAGCTGGGTTAATTATTGAGAAATCAAATGGGTTTTGGGCGATCAGAGGATTTTGGACAAGGGGGAGCAGGCAAGCGAAGATGCTGGTGCTAGATGGTGCCTCTCCTAGTCCTGAGCCTGGTCTACACCAGGTCAGATATGGCTCTTGAGGGCTAAGACCAAGTTGCCATGAAAAGGGAGGCTCAGAGTCCTAAGTTCCAGGAAACCAGGGGCCTGCCTAGCTCCGGACCCTGGCCCCTAGAGGCATCTTGCCATGGCCCTGGGCCCTGAACTGGGGAACCTGACTCTCCCACAGGGTGTAATGAGACAGAAAGACCTGAGTGAGGAGCGGAAGATCCAAGCCCTGCATTCACCAGTCACCAGCCTGGCAAGTTATCAGAGTTGGGTTACTTTGTGTGGAAAGGGTGGTCCAATGCCGGGCGCGGTGGCTCACACCTGTAATCCCAGCACTTTGGGAGGCCGAGGTGGGCGGATCACGAGGTCAGGAGATTGAGACCATCCTGGCTAACACGGTGAAACCCCATCTCTACTAAAAATACAAAAAAATTAGCTGGGCGCAGTGGCGAGCGCCTGTAGTCCCAGCTACTCAGGAGGTGGAGGCAAGAGAATGGCGTGAACCCGGGAGGCGGAGCTTGTAGTAAGCCGAGATCGCGCCACTGCACTCCAGCCTGGGCGACAGAGCAAGACTCTGTCTCAAAAAAAGAAAAGGAAAAAAAAAGGAAAGGGTGGTCCTAATGCTCCTGCCACAGGGTTTCAAGGAGGAAAGAAAATGCTCACTGGGGGTTGTTCTCAAGCCTTTCACTCACAGCCCTACTACTCTTCCCCCCGTCCCTCCTTCCCTTCCTCTCTTCTTTCCTTCCTCTCTCCTTTCTCTTTCTTTTTTTTTTTTAATAAGTAGTTCGGCTTCTGACCTCCCTTCCTCCCTCCCTCCCTCCCTCCCTCCCTCCCTCCTCCTTCCTTCCTTCCTTCCTTCCTTCCTTCCTTCCTTCCTTCCTTCCTTCCTGTTCTGTGTGGTTTAACATTTATTAAATACCTGTGAAGCACCCAGCAATATGACAAGCACTGGGTATACCCGAGTGAGAAAGACCAGCTCACTGCCTTGGAGTTCTCGGTCAGGGGAGGGGTGGGCTGGTGGCTCTTACATACACAGAGGTGCAAGAGTTACAGTGGGGCATCTGGAAGAATGCTGGAAGCACAGAAGACGGGCACCTAGCCCAGATGGGTGAGTGTGGCTAGCAGGCTTCCTGGGGCAGGCAATACTCACACTGAGTCTTGACCAATCAGCAGCACAGAGGGGGAGTTTTGAGAAGAGCAGCAGGAATCAAGACCCCTGAGTGAGCCGCTACAGTGTGAGCAAGGAAGCCACATGCTCCGGGGTGGTGTTGAGGCCGGGAAGCCTAGAATGATAGCTGGGGCATGACAGGCCTTCCGGTCACTTCCCAGGCTTCCTGCTGAGGTCACTAGGGCTCAGAGAGGTGACACTGTGACTCCTATGGTAGAGAGAGCCTGGACTTCTGCTCCCTGCCCTGCTCCCCCTCCTCCCCACAGTGTTAGAGAGGGAGGAAGGTGAGGAAGAGGGTTTAAGGAGCCTGGAGTTCACATCTCCACCCGCCTTACCCAAAGCATCTCCGCTCTCTGGGCAGCCTCGCCTGACAGTCACCTACAGGGCTGGTGGCCTTGGATCTGGTGGGAACAGGAAATTATAGAGTGCAGACTGAGGCCTGAGGAGGCCCATTCTGCAGGAAGCCTACCAGGCATCAGACCATGGAGGAAAAATGAGGAAGGAAAGAAAACCAAGTCCAATGATCCGGACCTGGAGACACACAGAGGGACAGAGAAACTCCGAAGCCAGGAGGGGCTGCAGCGGGGACCCAGCAAACCAGCACTGAGGGCAGAAGAGGGAGCTGTGCCAAGTATCCAGAGACAGGGAAGCAGAAGGAAAAGGAAGAAGCAGCTGCAGGAAGACCTGGTCTGCAGAGGAGACACTGCCCGGGTGGCCCAGACCCCTAGGTGTGGACTGAGAAGCAGCTCCTGCTTGGAACAGAGGGAGCAGAGGGGCAGAGAGCCCAGTTTTCCATTCTGTAACCAAGAGACACCGCTGTCCAGCCACACACAGGGGAGAAACTTCTGGAGGGTGGAAGTGTGGGGTGGGCAGGAGGCAAGGGGGTGGCCGGCAAAGGCGAAGGAGGCCCCCTGTGTGGATGTGCAATTCATGTTCTGCAGAAGGTGCCTGCCAAGGGAGTGAGTGGATGGGGCTGAAGTCCTCGCCCTCCTAGTAGGTGCCATCTGCTCACCCAACTGCACACCTGTTCCATCTGACCAAGGGGGCACCTTTTTCTAATCTGCACTGGGTGCCACACATGCTGGTGGCATCTCCGAGCAGAAGCCCACAGCCCTGTACCCCTCCTCTCAAGGGTGGCTATCTACAAAGGGGAGATAGGGAAAGGCAACAGCCCCTTTGCTTCAACACGCTCCCATTCCTGACGCGGGAGAAGATTCTGGTAAATGCCTGGAGCTCTGGAAAGACAGCCGGCCCCAGAAGGCAGTGGGAGTCATGTTTAAATGCATGAGCCCAAGAGGAAAGGCTGAGACTCACACCCTCAGCGAGGACTCTGGTGGGCTCTCTCTGCCTGCTGTCCACCAAGTTGAGGGGTGGTCCTGGACAAACAGGGAGTGGGGGGAACCTCTTTCAGGTGGGATGGGTTCAAGCCTAGACAGTGCCCATGGGAGTGCCAGCCAAAACATCCCTGGCTGGTGTGGAGAGAGGCCTATTCCAGAGCTCCACTGCCTGGTGCCTTAAGTTTAGCTCTCGTCACTGTCTTTGTGGACCGTGGATTTGGGCTTCCCTCTTGGAACTCTGATCATCTCTGGAGAGGGAAGGCCAGAACCTCATATGGTCAGAGAGTGGTGGCTGGAACCCCATACTTCAATCTTTCTTTGACTTGGCATTCAAAGCCTCAGTCTGGACCTTCAATCTATCAATGTACCAGGATCCTGTGTTCCAGGCAGACTGGCCTCTCCATGGTGTGGGCCATTGCCGGATCTTCTGACCAGTCCACCCATGCTTATATTGTTCCTGTTGACCAGAAGGTCCTATCCCTCCCACTTTCCAAACCCAACTCATCCTGGACCAAGCTCGAACTTCACCTCTTCCTCTAGACAGCTTTCTCTGACCCAGTTGCTGAGAACTTAGTTCCAGTGTCCCCTCTTGTTAATTATAATTTGTTAGTGAAGTCCTGGCTTCCCAACCAGACTACAGCCCTCCCAACTCACTCCCTTGGAGTGGTGTCCGTACTCATCTCTGCATCCCCAGGGGGGGACTTGGTAAATGCCTATTGGGGAGTACTTTCTGGAGTTTGGAATGCCCCTGTCAGGGGAAAGAGAAAGAAAGGGCTGAAGACTAGGGGTGGCATCTGGACCTGACCCCCAAGAAAGTCAGAGAGGGTGGACTCCTTTGATACACACAAGGTGAGTGTGAATCCAATGGTCACAGTCCCAGGCCACCAAGCTGAGAACTAAAGAGGGCCTGAGCTGGCCAGTTAGGCTGGGACAAGTTGGTTTTATTTTAGGTCTGAAGGCTCCAAATCCCCAGGAAATTCAATTTAGAACCATGAACAGGAATGTGGCGCCCCAGTGCTGGGCAAAAATGTGCCTGTGGGCTACGGAGCCAGGCTCCCGGGGCTCTCAGGGGTGGGTGGGGAGGAAGCCACTAGGAGAGCCAAGGGTGTGGGGGCTTGGCCACCTGCCCCTACCAGATCTGCCCTGCGTCCCCTTGTGCCCTGTCTGCACCTGGGGCGGCTGAGGGAGGGGACCGACTTGCTCCCTGGCTGTCCTGCCAGCAGGGCCCCTGTGGCAGCGCCATGGCCTTGCTGTTCTGTCAGCACTCAGGGAGTAAAGCGTGGGGGATTCTGGTCTCACATTCAGGCGTCTGTGGGGTTTTGGCTGGGTCTCCTGCGGTTTGGGCTTCCTGGGCAGCAGGCTCGTTCTCCCAAGGCGGTGGCAGAGCAAAGCCTTGAGTTATGAAAGCCGCATTGTCTGGCCCAGCCCAGGCTGGGGAGGGGGTCTGCTGGGGCACTGGGGGGCCTCAAGTTACAGCCCAGGGCTTAACCCTCCCAGTTGCCCACCCTGGCCCCGGTTCTGTGCAGTTAGCCCTCTCCTCTTGCGCTGGCGTTGACAATGGCTTCAACAAGGAAGGGGATCTTGGAAGGAGGTAGTGGAGGGAGAGCAGAGAAAATGGATAAGGGGAGGGAGAAAGCTGGAGAGAGTAAGAGGACGGGAGAGCAGGAGGCTGAGGAAGGGAGGAGGCAGGAGGGAGGCCCAGTGGGACAGGGAAGGTTCCCAGACACAGAGAAGGACCCTTCCAAGTGCCCTGCCCCCAGCTGTCCCTCTGGGCTGAAGGAGTCCAGTTCTTGGAGGCCCTCATCCCTCAGAAGGCCCCACTGCAGGGGCCCCACAGAGACTGCAGGGAATCTGAGGCTTGGCCAAGATGGGCTGCAGACACATTGGCCTCATCTATGTGCTGGCTGTTGGCCAGACATCTTCCACTTGTCCTCACTCTGGTTTAGAGGACCCCCCACCTCCACAACTAGGCGTCCATACCAAGTAGGTGGGGAGCGGAGAGGGGCCTCCTCCAACAGGCAGGCAGGACGGCTGGCTGCGAGAGCGCATGTGGAGGCTGAGGCCAGAGAAGGGAAGGAGCTTGTCCAAGGCAAGGCAGGGAGTTGGTGTCAGAGGTTCAGGAGTAGACCTTCATTATTCAGAGTCAAAGACGGGAAAGGGGGAATGGGGCTGGCGGGGAGGAAGGCAACGACTTAAGACAGTGGAGATTCCAATTATGAAAGCCGGGTCCACACTCCTGCACGCGGTTCCCCTGGCCCTGAACACATCCCAGAGGTTCCCGACTTCTCCCTGACCCGGTCTTCCATTTGGGAGCTTCGGCTTAGGCACCTGGCCAGTGAGAAGGGACTGAGAACCAGGGCCGGGGATGCCCCTATCCCAAACCTCTTCAGGGAGTCACAAACCGTCCTTGGCTTGAGAGGCTCCCCCAGGAATCGCGGGTAGGTTACAGACCGCGCCAGGCGTGGGACGGGGCATTTCACTCGAGCTGTAGACACTGGGTTGGGGTGCGTGTGTGTGCACAGGGCAGGGGTAGCGGGTCTGGCCTGCACGAGAGGGAAGGAAGGCGAGGGAGAAGGGATGGCAAGAAAGAGGGGAGGGGCCGGTCCTGCAGCCGCTCGCGGCAGACAAAAGTTTTCGGGAAGCACTGGGCTCTGGTTGAGCTGGGGGAAGGGAAGTAGAGAAAGATTCAGACAACGCCCCCTCCCCCACACCAGGCCCCCACAAATATTTACACATTGGGCAGAAACGGTTGAGACACAAATCCCAGACGGACAGACAGACACCGCGGAGTGTGTGTGTGTGTGTGTGTGTGTGTCTGGTGTCGGGAGTTGCGGGGATTTGGAGCCAACTTGGCACAGCCGCAGCCTCTGTTCAGGGCCCTGCCTCCCTCGCCCAGCCCCCTACTCTCCTTGGACCAAGTCCTCAAACCCAGACTTTTAGTCCCTACCCCCACCAAGCTCCCCGGAGTCGTCTCCCCGCGTCTGGGGACGAAGGGGAGAACTAATAACTGGTCCCTTCAACCGCCCACCCGCCCCTGTCCAGCTTCGCTCGCCACTCCTCGTCCTACCTGGGCCCGGGGCTGCGCTGGGGGCTCCATGGGGCGCGTCGCAGCCAGAGGAGCGCTGGCCGCTCACCTGGTACATCGGCCCCGGACCTGCGGAAAACAGGGCTCAGCGGGCGGGGCCAGGGGCGGGCAGGGGGCGATTCCCCGCAGATGCGCGCCTCCCACGTCCACTCACTCGTGCGAGCCTCGCTACACTCTCTTCCAGTCGGATCCGCGCGCGGGGCCCGCCATGTGCGCCTGCTCCGGGCGCCACCGCCCAGGTCCCGCTCGCTCCCGGGTGCTCGCTTGGCGCCCCCTCCCCGTTCACTCGCTGCTTTCTCCCATTTCGGCGCCAGCTCACGCCGTTCGCCCCTTCCTTCTTCCTTCTCTCCCTCCAGCCCCTCTCGCTCCTCCCCTACTGCCTCTCCCCTCCCCTCTTCCCTGGCCCACCCTCTCCCCGCCCCCTCCTCGCCTTCCCAGTCGCCCCTCTGCGGGTCCCCTCCCCCGCGCAGGGCTTGGCCCAGCCCGGAGCCGGACACGTCTGTCCGCGGGGCGCCCGAGGCCCGAGCCCCCACAGGAAACAGGCTGGGCGCGCTTCCTCCGCGCTCTCGGAGCGGGGCCTCAGTCTCCCCAAATCCCTGCCCTCTGAGGCCCGGAGCCCCGCGGACTGCACGTTTTCCTTTGCCTGTCCAAAGTCTGTAAAAGTCACTGGAAAATCAGGAGAGAGAAACCTCAACCACTTGGTGCAACTGTCTGAATAACTGCGGCCTCCAAATCTCTTTGCCCCAAAGATGGGCGCGATCAAGTTCCTCAGTCACCTTTTGCCCACCCCCCCAGTCTCCGCCCGGGGTCCTAAGCCAGGGACCAGGATCTGGGCTCCCAGGCCACCCGCCCACGCCGCCAGAGTTGTCTGTCCGGGAAATCCGGTTAGTGACCAACCAGCCTCCCCTGTGCCGCAGCAGCCCAGAGCATCCCGGACCCTCCTGCCCCTACCAGCTGTGCGTGGGAATGTGTGTCAGAAAACCGACTTTGGGGGCAAAGAGAGGTCCTCCGAATTCAGTCCTTCTTTGGGATCCAGACTAGAATCTGACGGCTTCTAAGATGTGGGTTCGGGGAGAAAGGGGAGGGAAGGAGCCTCTCCCGGTGGGGCCAGGCGGGCGGCGCGTATGGATGGTGAGCCCTGGTGGTAGGAAGGAGCCGCTGCCAGGCAATCCGAGAGGGTTCAGGGACCCTCAGCGCGACCCCGGAACCTGGTGCCCGAGACTGGGGAAGACCTTGGAGCCTGCGGCTCTCCAGGTGGGGCTGGGCGGACCCGTGGGATGATGCTCAGGTGGGGCAGCGCCCTGGGGTGACAGCGTCTCGGCCACACTTGTCTAGGGCCGCCTAGGGGCCGCGTCTGGGCTCCGCGCCACGAGGGCCAGTGAGCACACTGGAAGGCAGCGGCGGCACCAGGCCACCTTTTCTAGTGCCGCGTCCAGCCGGGTCTAGAAGTGGGGAGCTGGGACGTAGGAGGCCGGGCGTCCCAGCTCCGCATTTCTGGGACTCTCCCAGCCCCCATAGTCGCTACTTACGGCTATCGCAGGTCCTCCGGGCGCCGTCGGGGCCAGGACCGGGATGGCCCCTACGGCGCCGGCAGCGCTTTCAGCACCGGCGGCCACGTCCTAGCGATGGGCTGGGGTGGTTGTGGCCCGGAGGAAGGTGGGGCGGGACGGGAAGAGAGAGTTCCGCCCCCCAGGCCGGGCTGCTAGCTGCGGGGGCCTGTCTTAGTGCCCCAGGAGCCGGCCGGGATCCGGCTGCTGTCCGGGACCTCTGGAAAGCTGAGCCAACTCCCCCTTCCTGGCACGGGCTGAGTCACCCGGACGCGACGCGCCCGCGCCTGGGCCTGACGGCTGCTGCATTCTTACCTGCTTACCTGGGCGCGCACGCTGGGCCTCACCCATCTCCAAAGGCAATCCTCACCGCCTCTCTCCGTTTCCTCCCGCGTGTAGGGCCCCCTCCCAAACCCTAGACCTCAGTGCTGCACCCCTCCCCCTGCTTTCTCAGTCTCAATCCAGGGCCCTTAAACTCTGCATCAGCTCAGTCCTGGAGCCTTACGGTTCCAAGTCGCCTGCTTGATCTCAAAAGCCCTCTGAATCTGGCCCAGTACTAATGTCTATTTTGTTGGAAATGTAAATTATGCTTTAAATTTAATCCCACATGCTGGTTATACAGGTGTGCTCATTTTCTAAGGATGCAGCAAGCTGAACATTTATAATGCAGGCACTTGTTTGTATGACTATTATACTCGAATAAAAAGTTTTTAAAATCAACACATTAAAATCAACATTCCAGTTCAGAGCATGATAGGGTATGACGGCCAGGCCGGAGGCCTGGCATGGGAGCTCAGATGCCAGACCCACTATCTACTACTATACTTCTTTGGGGAAATCCCTTTGCCTCTCATCCTCTGGAGGGATGAGCACTGGGGCCCAGGACCGGGACTGGGGTGAGGTAAGTGAGACACTCACCTGGTGTGCAAGATTTTGGGGATGCCAAAATAAATTTTTTTTTTTTTTTTTTTTTTTGGAGGCAGGATTTTGCTCTGTCGGCCAGGCTGGAGTGCAGTGGTGAGATCTGAGCTCATTACAATCTCCACTTCCGAGGTTAAAGCAGCTGGGACTACAGGTGCTTGCCACCACACCTGGCTAATTTTTTTAGTTTTAGTAGAGATGGGGTTTTACCATTTGGCCAGGCTGGTCTGGAACTCCTGACCTCAAGTGATCTGCCTGCCTTGGCCTCTCAAAGTGCTGAGATTACAGGCATGAGCCACCGTGCCCAGCCCGATAAGGAATATTTTAAGGCAATATTTTAATATACCAAATGGGCAAACTACAGGTCTTTGGGCCAGCTGCCTTGTTTTGTAAATAAAGTTTTATTGGAAACAGGACCAGGATTAAGATAATTAATCAGGCAAATTCAGGGTCAGATCCTGTCTTTATCTAAAATATTGTCATTTTGTTCATCGTAGACTTTTTGGCATTAATTTGGATTTGTATACGTATTACAGGAAAATATTGTTTTATCTTAATAGCTGAATTTTTGATGCCCCCTTAAGTTTTGCACCTGAGCCAAGTGCCTCATTCACTCCAGGTTTCACATGCCTCACCTTAGTCCTGGCCCCGTTACTGTCTCTTCCTGAAGGACCTGTCCAGGAAGCCAGGGTAAATGAGGGGAGATCAAAGGTGTTTCCCCACCCAACACTCACACACACACACATGCACAGTACCAAGTGGGCTCTGCACCCAAGCCCAGGCCCAGCTTCCCCAGGGCCCGCTGATCAGTTCAGAATAAAGTGCAAAGTCCCTCAGTCTCCATAAGCTGGGCCCCACCTGCCTTGGCCCTCATCTCCCCTTACTTATTCCCTGCCAGCCATGCTACTTCCTTTTTTCGGTTAATTTGCCAAGCACCTTCTTGCCTCAGGGCCTTTGCCCTTGCTCTTCCCTCTGCCCAGAATGTGCATCTCCTAGATACCCACATGGGCCCTTTCCTCATTTCCTCTGCTTATGTCAGCTTCTAAGAGAGGCCATCCCAGATTTCTCACTCTCTGCCCCCAACACCATTTTATTACTCTACCCAGACTTTTTCACCACTTGGCCTATTCTGTATTTGCTCATCTGTTGGTGGAGTGAAAGGCCCCTGAGAGCAGGGACTGGCTTGTCTGCTAGTGTATTCCCTAGAGATGTGTCTGCCACAGAGAGTGCAATACATTTTCCAATTTCTCAGGTTGGAAAACAGAGGCCAGAGAGGGGAAGGAGCTAATGCAAGTCACGTAGCGAGTTAGTGACAAAACCTTACCGAATCCCAGCTTTCCAGACTCCCACCTCAGTATTCTTTCCTGCCCTCCAGGGCTTGTTCCCCACTTTCCACCCCAGAGCCTTCCAGGCAACAAAGGGGACAGAACTGCCTTGCATGGGCTCTGCCCCTCACAATACCCTTCAAAGTAGAGCAGGCCAGTGCACAACTCCTCCCTTGCAGTCCATTCCACATGATCACAAGGTCTGGCCCAGCTCCAGCCTCTGGCGCCCACCCCTCCTCAGTGGCCAGCAGAACGCACAGCTCTTCCCCAACTTCCGGTCCCTGGCAGAGCGCCAGTCTGCTGGGCTGGCTTCTGCAGCTGGACCACAGCTGTGGTCTCAGCGCCTGGAGAATGGGGTCAGGACACTGGGAGAATGGGACCCTCCCAGAAGAGGGATGCATAAATTGGCGTGTGTTTGTGTGGGGCAAGGAGAAGCTGCTGGGTAGGGATTAGGAGTCCCCAGCTCTTTCTTTCTACCCCCATCCCGATGGGCACTGAGCAGAGAATGGGGCTCTAACCTTCCCCCTTCCTGAAGAAAAGGGTGTGCAATAGGATGAAGGGTGCCCTGGGCCCCATGCCTGATTCTAGCCCTCCCTGCTACCTCTGGTGATGGAGGATGATGGTGGTGTGTCAATTTCAGTGGTCATGTGTTGAGCATGTTCTGTATGACGAGCCTTTGGCAGATACTTTGAGATTTGTTATTTCCCTTTTTTTTTTTTTGAGACGGAGTCTCGCTCTGTCGCCCAGGCTGGAGTGCAGTGGCCGGATCTCAGCTCACTGCAAGCTCCGCCTCCCGGGTTTACACCATTCTCCTGCCTCAGCCTCCTGAGTAGCTGGGACTACAGGCGCCTGCCACCTCGCCCGGCCAGTTTGTTTGTATTTTTTTTAGTAGAGACGGGGTTTCACCGTATTAGCCAGGATAGTCTCGATCTCCTGACCTCGTGATCCGCCCGTCTCAGCCTCCCAAAGTGCTGGGATTACAGGCTTGAGCCACTGTGCCCGGCCTGTTATTTCCTTTAATGCCTACAACAGTCAGCATCGTTATTATCCCCATTTTACAGATGAGCAACTGAGGTACAGAGAGGTGATGTGAAGAGACTTGCCCACTAGTAATGGGTGGAGCTGGGACTTGGACCATGTTTTCTGAAGCCAAACGCAGCACTCATCCCAATCCCAGTCACGGCCTTCAGCGTGTAGAAAGGACTGTGATGTTTTCTTCCATGTGCTGCCCCCCTCCCCAAGCTGCTTGCTGAAGATAGCGACATGGCCCTCTGCATCCCTCCTCTGTCTCATTGTGTTGGGGTACCGGGAACTTGGCAGGGTATGTGGGAAGAATGGGGCTTGGATTTGTGTCATGGAGACCAAATTTGCATCCTGGCTCAGTCACTTCTACCGCCCTGTGTGATGTTGGGCAAATCACTTGAACTCTCCAAGCCTTTAGTTCTCCTGTTTAAATGTGGCCAAGTCGTTGGCTGTCAGCAAATGGGAACTCTTGCCCGCCACGTCCCTCCCCAGTACTCACCCTGTGGCAAGGGAGGGAAGCTTCAGAGGGCAACATTTCTGTTGTCCTGAGTTTTATTTACAAACCCTTACATCATACTTACGGTGCAACAGGCACAGTTCACAGCTTTTTATATGCATTAACCAATACATTTTATTTTATTTTATTTTATTTATTTATTTTGAGGCCTTGTCTCAATGAGCTGTAGCTGGGACTACAGGGGCATGCCACCATGTCTGGCTAATTTTATTTTATTTTACTTTATTTTTGTAGAGATAGAGTCTCACTTAGTTGTCCAGGCTGGTCTCAAACTCCTGGCCTCAAACAATCCTCCTGCCTTAACCTCCCAAAATGCATGGATTACAGGCCATTTCAACAATTTTTAAGTGTACAATTCAGTGGCAATAATTATATCACGATGTTGTGCAAACAGCACTACCGTCTACTTCCAAAGCTTTTCACCACCTCAAACAGAAGCTGTAACTACTAAGCAATAACTCCTTCTATTAATTTCTTAGGTCTCTCATGACAAAGTACCAAAAACTGGCATAAACTAACAGCAATTTATTATTGTCTGATAGAGTTGGAGGCTAGAAGTTCAAAATGAAGCTGTGGGCAGGGCTGTGCTCTCCTTGACAGCTCTGGGGGAGAAGACTTCCTTGTCTCTCCTAGCTTCTGGGGCTTGCCAGCACTCCTTGAAGCTCCTTGGTTTGTGGATGCATTGATCCAGTCACACGGCTTCTCTCCCTGTGTGTGCTCACATCAGTGTCCCTCTATACATGTCTGTATCTGAGTCCGCATTTTTTTTTTTTTTTTGAGATGGGGTCTCTGTTGCCCAGGTTGGAGTGCAGTGGCGTGATTTCCAATCACTGCAACCTCTCTGCCTCCCAGGCTCAAGCGATCCTCCCACCTCAGCCTCCTGAGCGGTTGGGATTGCAAGCATGCACCACCACGCCTGGCTAACTTTTGCATTTTTAGTAGATACGGGGTTTCGCCATGTTGCCCAGGCTGGTCTTGAACTCCTGAGCTCAGGAGATCTACCCGCCTCGGCCTCCCAAAGTGCTGGGATTACAGGCGTGAGTCACCGTGCCTGGTGTGTCCACATTTTTATAAGGACACCAGTCATATTGAATTAGGGATCATATTAACCTGGTTAAATCTGCAAGGACTCTATTTCCAAATAAGGTCACGTTCTGAAGTACTGGGAGGCAGGACTTCAGCATATCTTTTGGGGGTACACAATTCAATCCATAACACTCCCCAGAAAAAGCTGGATCAAAGTGGAAAAGTAAAGAAGTGAGATAAAAAACAAGCATAAATGAATCTAATGTAAATAAATGTAAATGTAAATATGTTTCTTCCTAAACCCCACTATGGAGACAATGATGTGCTACTCTTCCTGAGGGAATATATGCATTAGACAAACAGGCTTGCCTTACCCTACTGGTTAAGCTTTTTCTGGAGCCCACATTTCTTTGACAATCTGATGAAAGCTGTAAGCACCCTCTCCAGAAACCTCCCCCTTAAGTAAATGTAGCATTTCCAATACAAGCTGGGGAGATTCCTGGACCCCCCAGAAAGCCCCATTGAAGATTATTTGCCTTAATTGGAAGGACTGCTCCAGGGGTGGAAACTCAGGCATCTGTGGAGTGGTGCTGGGGATGGGAAGAGAGAATTGTATCCACCTCTGTGGTCCTGTTTCCAGTCTGTAGGTGTTTTTTATTTTTTATTTTATTTTATTTTTTTTAAGAAGAATTCTCATCCTGTCACCCAGGCTGGAGTGCAATGGCTCAATCTCGGCTCACTGCAACCTCTGCCTCCCGGGTTCAAACGATTCTCCTGCCTCAGCCTCCCCAGCCTCCCCAGCCTCCCCAATTGCTGGGATTACAGGCACCTGCCACCATGCCCAGCTAATTTTTGTACTTTTTTTTTGAGATGGAGTCTCGCTCTGTCACCTAGGCTGGAGTGTAGTGGTGATCTCACTTCACTGCAAGCTCCGCCTCCCAGGTTCACGCTGTTCTCCAGCCTCAGCCTCCCGAGCAGCTGGGACTACAGGCGCCTTCCACCATGCCTGGCTAATTTTTTTGTAGTTTTAGTGGAGATGGGGTTTCACCGTGTTAGCCAGGATGGTCTTGATCTGCTGACTTCGCGATCTGCCCACCTCGGCCTCCCAAAGTGCTGGGGTTACAGGCGTGAGCAGCCGCGCCCAATCTCAAGTCTGTAGGTTTTTTTAAGGGTAATCTAATGTTATTGAAGACAATAAATAAGGCAAAATCAATGGGAAGTATAGAAAGTGAATTGAGTTGGATGATCAGAAAGCACTTCCTAGTAGCCAAGAGAATAAGACAGGGCTGTGGGTGAGGAGGGAGGTGGAGAGTTGGGGAGAGCGTTGGGTGGGGTTTTTTGGGTATCCTGGTCTCTGAAGATGCCCATGAACTCTGGTTGGGGTGACAGGTGGCCTGGCCTAAAGCAGTCAAGCCGATGGGTGGGATGATGTCAGATTTCCACTAAGGGGGAAATCACTGAGAGTTTGCGTTTGAAGTTTCCTTTCTGCTCTGGCCCTTGCAATAAGAAGCAGCAAATAAGTTTCACATTAATTATCCCATTTATTGCCTTCTATATCAATTAGAGCCCAATCAGGAAAACAGAAGGCAGTCTAGGCACCTCAAGGAGAAGACTGTTTAATTTAGGGAATTGGTTATAAATGTCTTGGAAGAATGAATGAGCAAAGGGAGAAGGTGATGCTCTGAGTTGAGGGAGCTGCTACTGCCCGTGGGCTGGAACCAGAAGCACACACTTGCTGGTGAGCAGCTGGAAGCACTGCCACTGCCGAGACAGGATGCTACCACTGCTGCCACTGCTGCCACTGCCAGTGCCGAGACAGGATGCTGCCACTGCTGCCACTGCTGCCACTGCCACTGCTGAGACAGGATGCTGCCACTGCTGCCACTGCCACTGCTGAGACAGGATGCTGCCACTGCTGCCACTGCCACTGCTGAGACAGGATGCTGCCACTGCTGCCACTGCCACTGCTGAGACAGGATGCTGCCACTGCTGCCACTGCCACTGCTGAGACAGGATGCTGCCACTGCTGCCACTGCTGCCACTGCCACTGCTGAGACAGGATGCTGCCACTGCTGCCACTGCCACTGCTGAGACAGGATGCTGCCACTGCTGCCACTGCTGCCACTGCCACTGCTGAGACAGGATGCTGCCACTGCTGCCACTGCCACTGCTGAGACAGGATGCTGCCACTGCTGCCACTGCCACTGCTGAGACAGGATGCTGCCACTGCTGCCACTGCCACTGCTGAGACAGGATGCTGCCACTGCTGCCACTGCCACTGCTGAGACAGGATGCTGCCACTGCTGCCACTGCTGCCACTGCCACTGCTGAGACAGGATGCTGCCACTGCTGCCACTGCTGCCACTGCCACTGCTGAGACAGGATGCTGCCACTGCTGCCACTGCTGCCACTGCCACTGCTGAGACAGGACGCTGCCACTGCTGCCACTGCCACTGCCGAGACAGGATGCTGCCACTGAGCCACAACCATGGAGCCTGCACTCCCACGGATGCTGCTGGAACGCCTACCCTAGGGCCACCACGGCTGCTGCCACTGTGGAAGTCACCTCCAGAAGCAGAGAAAGCTGCTATTCCCTTCCTTATGCCTTCCCAACTCTCACCACTTTATCCCATTGGCTGAACATAACTGGAGTTCAGGAGTGTGATTTGCAGGCTCCCAGCCCCTGCAAAAGACAGAGGGGAAACAATGAATCTCAGAGCCAACAGGCAAAGAACCAGCACACCGTAGTAGCTAAAGCAGACCCCAGCCTCTTTCTCTCCTCCCTCCCCCAGATTACTGTCTTTCAACCGAACTCCTTCACAGCCTTTACACTGGAAATAAGTGCATCATTTCCAAGTGTTTTGTGTCTCCCCTCACTAGAATATGATCGCCTTGAGGACAGGATTCTATCTTGTCTACTACACTTTCTCCAATACTTAGAACAGATGCCTGAGCCAGTGCTCAAAGAAATGTTCTCCCTGACTACTTTTGTCCTCTCTCAAGTCGAGAGAAGATAGGGTCTCACCCTGTCACCCAGGCTGGAGTGCAGTGGCACGATCACAGCTCACTGCAGCCTCAACCTCCGAAGCTCAAGTGATCCTCCCACCTCAGCCTCCCAAGTAGCTGGGACTTCAGGTGCATGCTACCATGCCCAGCTAATTTTTCTTTCTTTCTTTTTTTTTTTTGGTAGAGATGGAGTTTTGCCATGTTGCCCAGTCTGGTTTTTGACTCCTGAGCTCAAGCTCAGTCTCCCAAAGTGCTGGGATTACAGGCATGAGCCCATCCCACTCTCTACTTTTAATATACAAAGAAACCAAGATCTAGAAAGCTCTGACTTGCCCAAAGGCACCCAGCTGCCATGACATGTCCTGCTGGCCAGCCTCAGAAAGGTCTTGGGTGAGGACAGGGCTGACTTGGCAGCGGCCTGCTCCCTGCCATACCTCTGGGGTCTGGCTGCCCCAAGCAAGCTATAAGCCATGACGTGGATGCCTCTTTCATGTTTCCATGTGCTCTTGGAGCTGAGGGCAAGAAGGGGTGACTCAGCTGTGACCTCCTACGGGCCGGTAACTTCCTTCTGCCCCAAGAAATAGGGCATCCCGGTGGCTCTGCCAAAAGGGCCACGACGGAAGTCAGGGCATAGCAACTGAGGCAGGGACTGAGAGACAGGCACGAGGCCCATGCTGGCCCCTCCCTCCTCAGTTCCCCAGGGTGGAGCGCTCAGTGGCAGAGTCACTGCTATACTTATACTTACGGCGACCATATTTTTCAAACCAAAAATTCATACATGTGGCTGGACACATATGACTGTCCCTGTGAGGGAAATGGGAGAGAGAATTAGACATAGGGTCTATGCTAGGGTTTTTCAGCCTCAGCACTATTGACATTTTCGGCCTGGATGATTCTTTGTTGAGGGCTGTCCTGCTCATTGTAGGATATTTAGCAGCATTCATGGCTGCTACACACCAGATGCCAGTAACACTCCCAACCCCCAGTCATGAAACCAAAAATGCCTCCACTAGACATTGCCAAATGTCCCCCGGCCTTGGGGGAAGGCAGGGGCTCAAAAGCACTCCTGATTGAGAAGTACTGGTCTGTTTTTGAAACACAGCATGTATTCTATTCTGGACTGTCTAGGGGCCTGGAGATGGTGCCCAGTCTGATAGAGAAATATGGCCCTTGTCCCTCCAGGGAGAGAGGCACAGTTCTGTCCCTAGTCTAAGGGTAAAGGTAGAGTCCTGCCCTTGGGGAACTCCTGGGCTAATGGGGGAGATTGGACAGTAGTTCCTAGACAGGTAGAAAAACACAGTGGTCAAGAGCACGGACTTTGGTGTCAGAATGCCTGAATTCAAATCCTGGCTCTGCCATTCATAGCATAAATTACCTCTTTGTGCCTCAGTTTCCTTATCTGTAAAATGGGCATAGTGATAGCATCTTTTTTTTTTTTGAGATGGAGTCTTGCTCTGTTGCCCAGGCTGGAGTGCAATGGCGTGACCTCGGCTCACTGCAACCTCCGCCTCCTGGGCTCAAGTGATTCTCCTGCCTCGGCCTCCTGGGTAGATGGGATTACAGGTGTGTGCCACCACGCCTGGCTAATTTTCGTATTTTTAGTAGAGATGGGGTTTCACCATGTTGGTCAGGCTGGTCTTGAACTCCTGACCTCATGATCCATCCACCTTGTCCTCCCAAAGTGCTGGGATTACAGGCATGAGCCACTGTGCCCAGCCGATAGCATCTGTTTTTAGAATTTTATTACATTTAAAACTTTTTGTAACAAACTTTATTTTTTAGGACACTTTTAGATTTACAGAAAAATTAAGAAGTACAGAGAGTTCCCATATATGTCACCACCAGTTTCCCCAATGATTGACGTTTGTTACAATTAATGAACCAATATTCATACATTATTAGTATTGTTTTAAAGCCTGTAGTTAATTCATGTTTCCTCAGTTTTTACCTGATGTTCTTTCTCTGTGTCAGGCTCCCATTCAGGACATCACATCACATTTAGTTGTCATGTCTCCTTACGCTGCTGTTGGCTGTGACAGTTTCTTACACTTTTCTTACTTTTGATGACCTTAAGAGCTTTGAGTAGCACTGGGCAGGTTCTGTTGCAATTTGCCTGATGCGTTTCTCATGATTAGACTGGTCTTATGGGTTTCCGAGAGAAAGACCCACAGAGGTAAAGTACAATAGTCATGGGCCAGGCACGGTGACTCACACCTATAATGCCAGCACTTTGGGAGGCCAAGGCAGGTGGATCACGAGGTCAGGAGTTCGAGACCAGCCTGGACAACATAGCCGGGTGTGGTAGCATGCACCTGTAGTCCCAGCTACTCGGGAGGCTGAGGCAGGAGAATCACTTGAACCCGGGAGGCAGAGGTTGCAGTGAGCTGAGATCGCGCCACTGCACTCCAGCCTGGGTGACAGAGTGAGACTCCATCTCAAAAACGACAACAACAACCAAAACAATAGTCATCAAATCATATCAATAGCACATCCTACGAACATGACTTATAACCACTGATGTTGACCTTGGACACTTGACTGAGATTGTGTTTATCAGGTTTCTCCACAGTCAAGTTACCGCTTTCCCCTCCAAACTACTCTTTGGAAGGGTCACTATGTGCAGCCCATGCTTAAGGAGTAGGGAGCTCAGAGGGTTTTGGGGTACGTTGAATAAAGTTAGAAACGTAAAGTCCTTAGGGCAGTGCCTGGCATGTGGCAAGCCGCATATAATGATTTACTGTTAGTGTGATGATGCCGAGACAGTCTGGAGGGGAGATCAGTGTCCACATAGAAAACGTACTTAGGACAACTTGATAGATAGTTACTGCTTTAGGCTGAACAAGCGTCCCCTCAAAGATGCCCCAGGAGTTTATGGGTATGTTACCATAGAGGGCAAGAGGGACTTTGTAGATGTGATGAAGGGCGCGGAACCTTGAAATGGGCAGATTAGCCTGGATTATCCAGGCAGGCCAATCTAATCATATAAATCTTTAAAAGTGGAGAGCCTTTTTTGGCAGAGATCAGAGGGTATGACAGTCTAGCAGAGGGCAGAGGCAGGCAGCAAGTGGGGGACTCTACCCCTCTTGGCCACCTTAGAGGGTGGAGAGAGGGAGCCAGGCCCTAGAAAGGCAAGCCCCCTGCCAACACTTTAGCATAGCCCCATGAGATGCATGATGGGCCTCTGACCTGCCGAAGTGCAGTAAGACAGAAAACCCACATTGTTTAAAGCCGCTGATGGAATGACGGCAGCAATAGGAAACAAATTCATGTACTGACAAGCACAAGGCTGGAAGTGGAACCACAGTCCTAAAACAAAAATGACTACTTACTGACTTTGAATGAATCAGTCCTCCATCCCTGCAAGCTTAGTTCTTCCTAACAATAACAACCACTAAAAAAAAAAAAAAAAAAAAAATCAATGAGTCTACCATTTCTTGAGGGACAACTTCAGGCTAAGTGCTCCGCTAGGCCTGTTAAAATATTGTGTCATTTGATCTTCACAGCATGTAATACTCTTTCTATGTTAATAACGTAGGCAGAGGGAGAGAACTCTTGTCCTTCCTTCTTCTCTCCCAGGTTAGCTCCTTACTGAGAATTAACTCTCAACAAGTCAAAGTAAGCTCTTCAGTAAGCCAAAGTCCCTTTAAATCCAAAGAATTAGTTGGAGAAGTGTGTTTACTATCTTAGAGGTCTCAGTTCAAGAGTATCTAAAAGGCAGTCTCGTAGGTTTGACAGAACATCACCAGAGTATCTGGAATGTCCTGGAACCATTCATTCATTCAATACGCATCTGTTGAGCACCAACTCTTGGACCCCCGCCCTCAAGAAGCTCAGACTCTGGGGACAGTGAGGCGTGGATAGACATAACCATGGCCTGGAGCAGGGTGGGTTGCAGCCGCCTTCAGGAAGCATACCATGATTCCTGAAGGATGTGGTGCATTTAACTTGGGCCTTTAACAACAGGTAGGCTTCACTAAGCAGAGACAGTGCCAGAGGCATTCCCGGTAGGACAAGCAAAGGCACAGAGGCAGGGGAGCAGAGGCCCATGGATCTTCTATGTCTCATGGCATCTTTATTGAGTAGGTACCAGTATTATCCCCATTTTGTGGAAGAATAAACTGAGGCACAGAGCAGTTGAATGACCTGCCCTAGAGAACACTCAGCTTATAAATGGTGAGCTGGGTTTGCAGCTGTGGTCTGACTACAGAACTCCCATTCTTAATCTTTTCTTCACATCTGCTGGGGAAATGCAAGTTTAGCAGGGTGAATTCAGATCATGGGTGTAAATAAGTGAAACGCATTTAACCATTCCCTTTGCCATTCAATAAATATTGATCACATACCCATTGGGTGCTAGCTCTGTGCTAGGGGACTTAGCAGTGCCCCCTCCCCCCCAACCAGGAGCTCCCATCTGGAGGAGGAAGCAGATGTGTGGATAGAGACCTGCTTCACTACTCAGTGAGTGCCCCAAGAGAGGGGGACAGAGGAAGGAAATTGTGGA
Organism: Macaca thibetana thibetana; assembly: GCF_024542745.1. Taxonomy (NCBI): domain Eukaryota; kingdom Metazoa; phylum Chordata; class Mammalia; order Primates; family Cercopithecidae; genus Macaca; species Macaca thibetana. The sequence goes on along the minus strand of NC_065581.1, from coordinate 42,518,719 downwards.
TTTGAAAAGCTGGCTCCAGAGGAATCCTTTTTCAGGAAGACAAGCGAGGGAACCAAGTCAGCGGAGTCAGGGAAAAGCAGTTCAAGAGCCAGAAGGCAAGGCAAGAGGGCAGGACCACGCCCACCCCAATATCTGCAGGACCCTGGAAACCCCACCTACCGAACCGCCAGGCTCACAGCCAGCCTCTTTCTGTTCACACTCCTGGCTTGTCTTGCAGAGTGAGGAGCCTCATGTGAATGCCAGCAATGCCTTCAAGCTCTGGCCTATAAACAGCTTCATCTATAAACAGCTGCCCCTGGTTACCCCTCAGGCCAGGGGACATATACCAGAGTCACACTTCAGCCTCATAAGGACAAAGCGAGGAAAATAAAGCAAAACCAAAACCAAAGGGGCATGAAGACGTTTTTGGAGGTGGTGGCTGTGTTTACTACCTTGATTGTGGTGATGTTTTCACAGGTATATGCATATGTCTCGATGCATCAACTTGTATATAGGAGATGGGTGCAGCTTTTTGTGTATCAACAACAAAGAAGAAAAAGGAGGAGAAAGAGGAGGAAGAAAAAACAAAACAAACATATAAAAAGAAAATAGATGATGGGGCTGGGGGATGGGAGGAAGGGGATATGATGCTAATGGATGCAGGATTTCTTTTTGGGGAGATGAAAGATCTAAACTTGACTGTGGGGGTGGGTCCACAACTTTGAATAAATGAAAAACTGTTGAATAGTATTTAAATGGGTGAATTGTATGGTACATGAATTACATCTCAATAAAGCTGTTACAAAAAATAGCTATATGCTGGGGCACATGGAAGCTTCAATAAGCTTCGAGGAATTGAAATAATTATTTAGAAAATAAAAATAATAATAGGCCAGGCGCGGTGGCTCATGCCTATAATCCCAGCACTTTGGGAGGCTGAAGCGGGCAGATTATGAGGTCAAGAGATTGAGACCAGCCTAGCCAACATGGTGAAATCCCGACTCTACTAAAAATACAAAAATTAGCTGGGCATAGTGGTGCGTGCTTGTAATCCCAGCTACTCTGGAGGCTGAAGTAAGGGAATCGCTTGAACCTGGGAGGAAGAGGTTGTAGTAAGCCGATATCGCACCACCGCACTCCAGCCTGGCGACAGAGTGAGACTCTGTCTCAAAAAACAAAAAACAAAACAAAACAAAACAAAAAAAAACACAAAGAATAATAGGGCAGGCCAGGTGCAGTAGCTCACACCTGTAATCCCACACTTTGGGAGGCTGAGGTGGGCGGATCACTTGAGATCAGGAGTTCAAGACCAGCCTGGCCAACATGACGAAATCCCATCTCTACTAAAAATACAAAAAATTAGCTGGGTGTGGTGGCACATGCCTGTGGTCCCAGCGTCTCAGGAGGCTGAGGCAGGAGAATCACTTGAGCCCAGGAGGTGGAGGTCGCAGCAGTGAGCCAAGATCATACCACTGCACTCCAGCCTGGGTGACAGAGCAAGACTCCATCTCAAAAAAAAAAAAAAAAAAAAAAAAAAAAAAAGAAGAAGAAGAAGAAGAAGAAGACGACAAACTGAGGGAGGAAGCCCTTGCAGGCTCTAGAAGAGAGCCTAGGGCTGTTGGGGCAAATAATGTCCAAATATTGGTTACCTGGCCCATGGCCCAGTGACAAGTTACACGTTCCAGGGAGTTGTGTTTCTGTGGCCCCATGAGCTCCCTGCTGTATCAGGGACCCTGGTTGTCCAGGTCTAAAGACCATTTTGGATAGAATCATGGAAGCCCTAAGAACAGGTTTCAACCTTTCTCCCTCTTCTTCAGGGAGTCTGAGTGGAGCAAGGATTAAGAAGAGGCCACTGGTCAGGTGCGGTGGCTCACGCCTGTAATCCCAGCACTTTGGGAGGCCAAGGCGGGCGGATGACCTGAGGTCAGGAGTTCGAAACCTGTCCTCCCTCAGGTGGTCAGGAACTCCTGACCTCAGGTGATCCGCCCGCCTTGGCCTCCCAAAGTGCTGGGATTACAGCCTGACCAACATGGTGAAACCCAGTCTCTACTAAAAATAGAAAATTAGCCTGGCATGGTGGCACACGCCTGTAATCCCAGCTACTAGGGAGGCTGAGGCAGGAGAATCGCTTGAACCCAGGAGGTGGAGGTTGTGGTGAGCCGACAGCATGTCATGGCACTCCAGTCTGGGCAACAAGAACTAAACTCCATCTCAAAAAAAAAAAAAAAAAAAAAAAGGAAAAAAAAAAAAAAGAAGAGGCCACTGCAGCCAGAAGGTGCCCGGGGCTTGGTGAGAGAGCAGTGTCTGTACACAGGGCTTGTGGAGATGTTGCAGGGCATTAGGTGGGGAATGGAAGGTAGAAGGCACAGAGCACTCTTTCAAGAAATTTGGCAGTGAAAGGAAATAAAGCAAGAGGAAAAGAGTTGGAGAGGGAGGGAGGACAGAGGGAATGTTTTTGTTTGTTTGCATTTAGAGGGCAGTAGACAGGAGTATGTTTTCGTCTGAGGGAAAAGGAGTGTGGAGAGAGAGAGAGGGACTGAAAAATCGGAGGGTACAGGGAAGGGAATGAAAACGAAGTATGACCAAAAAGGATCTTTTTTTTTTTTTTTTTTTTTGTGAGATGGAGTTTTGCTCTTGTTGCCTAGGCTGGAGTGCAATGGCAAGCTGTCCGCTCACCGCAACCTCCGCTTCCCGGGTTCAAGCAATTCTGCCTCAGCCTCCCAAGTAGCTGGGATTACAGGCATGTGGCACCATGACCGGCTAATTTTGTATTTTTAGTAGAGACGGGGATTCACCATGTTGGTCAGGCTAGTCTCGAACTCCTGACCTCAGGTGATCCGCCCACCTCAGCCTCCCAAAGTGCTGGGATTACAGGTGTGAGCCGCCCCACCCAGCCCCCCAAAAGGATCTTTTTACCTCATCAGGCAGGGGATTTGACAGCCTTATGAAAAAAGCAGGACCTCTCTTTCTCTGAGGGAAGGTAGGGGGTAGATTGAGGGAGCCCTAGCCGGGGGATCTTGATTTTCCCTGAAATAATTACCTGTATTGAACATTCACTCACTATGTGCCAGGCACTGTTTTAGGTGTTAAACATGTTATATCTTGCTCATTTCTCACAACCACCCTCAAGGTCAATACAATCATTGTTCCTTTCATTTGACAGTAGGGAAAACTCAGGCACAGAGAGGACTGGTAACTGGCCCAAAGTAATGCATTGAGTTAGCAATGCTCTTAGCATAGGCAGAGAGGCCTGTGACCTGAGGTCTGAATGTTTGAAGGCTCTGCACATCATAGCCACCCAGAAAACAAACTTATTAACAAAGCAAGACTTCAGCTACTGGCCATAGTGAAGTCACAGAGACCAGATTTACTGCCCTGCCTTAAAAAACTAGGACTCCAGATAAAGTAGATGAAACAATGATTTTTCAGATTTTGAACAAAGGCAGCTCAGGACCATGATCTCCGAGAAAAGGGAAACAAAAAGGGTGAGCCCCACACTTACCTCCAGCTCACGGCCTGAGGCAGTTTGCAGGCTTCAGTACAGGGACAGGGAATCCAAACAGAGTTTGGAGTCTTGCTGATTGAGAAGACAGAGTTCAAGAGGCCAGCGTGCTAGAATTTGCAGGGCAGAATACCAGAGAGGAAGGAGCTGAGCATATATCCAAAGATCTGCAGAGATGTCTTAAATCTTTGGCTGAGTGCTGATTTGCACATGCATGAAAGGAAAGGCCTGGGAAAGAACCACAGAAGGCAGAGCAGTGCCTGGAGCTCACACAGGGTTGGGATTAGTTTCTGTTCCCAAAAGGCAGAACGAAAAGACCTTGTAATACATGGGATATCAGGTGCAATTCTCAAACGGATATTGCCTAAGTAGAGGTCTAAATTAACCTTAGACTAACAGCTCCTCTGTATCTGTCCTAACAAATCTCAAAAGTAAGCATCAAAAGTAAAAATCTGATTCCAAATGTGTTAAGTGTGTGGCCAGAACCAAGTCTGACAGTACTTAAAGGAATGCAACAAAATGCAGCCCCAAACAATGTAAAGTTCACAATGTTCAGCGTCTTTCAAACTACAGATCAATTACCTCATAAGCATACATGCAAAAATTCTAAACAAAATTTTAGCAAATCAAGTCCAACAACATATAAAAAGTATAACACACCATGGCTAAGTGGGGTTTATCTCAGGAACACAAAGTTGGTTTAATGTTTGAAAATCAATCAAATTTAATTCACTGTATTAACAAACTAAAAAGTGAAAACCAGGTGATCATTTCAATATACGCAGAAAAAGCATTTGGTAAATCCAGTATTTATTCCTGATAAACACTCTCAGAAAACCAGGAATAGAAAGAAAGTTCCTCAATCTGATAAAGAGCATCTAAAAACAAAGAAACAAACACAACAAAAGGCAAAGAAATAGAAAGTGTGACCCACAACCAATAGAAAAATCAATCAGTAGAAACAGACCCTGAAATGAAGAGAAGAAGAAATTGGCAGAAAAGGACATTGAAAGAGATTACATAAATATGACTCATATATTCAAGAAGGTAGAGAAAATAATGAATATAATAATGAAAATGTGATTTCCAGGAACAAAAATACAGCATCTCAAATAAATAAAAAAACACAGTATATTAAATAAAAAATACACCAGAGTAGGTAACAAGCAGGTTAGATACTATACAATAAATTATTTTGAAGATATAGCAATAGAAAATCTAAATAAAATACCGAGAGAAAATGGGGGAGGGGCAGAATAAATAGAGCATCGATAACACTTGAGGTAATATCAGACAATCTAATACATGTGTAATTGGAGACCCAGATAGGGTGAGGAGATAAAAACTTTTATTTGAATGGTTAAAATTTTTCTAAATTTGCCAGGCACAGTGGCTCATGCCCATAATCCCAGCGCTTTGGAAGGTAGAGGTGGGCAGATCTCTTGAGGCCAGGAGTTCGAGGCCAGGCTGGCCAACATGGCAAAACCCTGTCTCCACTAAAAATGCAAAAATTAGCTGGGTATGGTGGCATGTGCCTGTATTCCCAGCTATTTAGGAGGCTGAGGCAGGAGGATTGCTTGAACCTGAGAGGTGGAGGTTGCAGTGAGCTGAGACTTTGCCACTGCACTCTAGCCTGGGTGACAGAGTGAGACCATGTCCTTCCCCCAAAAATCCAAATTTGATGGAAACTAAAAACAGCAGATTCAAGAGGCTCATGAACCCAGGCAGAAGAAACATGAAGAAAGCCACGCACAGTGGCCTATAATTCCAGCACTTTGGGAGGCCAAGGTGGGCGGATCGCTTGAGCTCAGGAGTTCTAGGGCAGCCTGGGCTACAGAGCGAAACCCAATCTCTACAAAGAAAAAATAATTCTGAAAACCAGTGTATTTGGTATTGAATTGTATTTGGAAAACCAGTGTATTTCAACTTCTATAAGGAGCCAAAGAGAAAAGAAGCAGCTCACACAGAGAAACAAAGAAAATGAATGACAATATATTTCACACGAGAAACTATGCAAGCCATAGGACAATGGGAAGATATCTTTAAAGTACTAAAAGAAAAAAATTAATTGTCAACCTAGATTTCTATACTCAGTGAAAACACCTTTCAAAAATGGGCTGGGCATGGTGGCTGATGCTAATCCCAGCACTTTGGAAGGTGGAGGTGGGAGGATCACTTGAACCCAGGAGTTTGAGATGAGGCAACGTAGTGAGGCCCTGTTTCTATTAAATATATATATAGGAGGACTGACACTAACTGATTTCAAGATTTATAAAATTACAGTGTGGTATTCATGTACAGACAAATAATTAACTGGTATTCACCAATTATAATTTGTGTTTTTTCCTTTTTAATTGTAATAGATAATGCTGAATATTTGAAATTTAAAAATTTAAATTTTAAAGTAAATGATTTTAATTTTTAATTTTATTACATTTACCTTAAAAGGCATTCATAATAATACATTTAAATGTATATTTTGAACACAATTATTTTATTTTTAATCTTTATATTATTACTATTAAAAAATCTTGATTATAAAAACATACCTGATTTTACTGAAATGAGAGCATGAACAAGAAATGTTACAGAATACAATATTATACCCCATGAATTATAGATGTTTTATTGATTTTTTCATCCAATTGCCAGCCCATCAAGAGGACCCACAGACATGACGATATTAATGAAATCCAGTGATTTTAGGCTGGGAGCGGTGGTTTACACCTGTAATCCCAGCACTTTGGGGGACCAAGGCAGGAAGATCACTTGAGGCCAGGAGTTTGAGACCAACTTGGTCAACATGATAAAATCCCATCTCTGTTAAAAATACAAAAATTAGCCAGGTGTGGGGGCACATGCCTGTGGTCCCAGCTTCTCGGGAGGCTGAGGCATGAGAATTGCTTGAACCAGGGAGGTGGAGGTTGCAGTGAGCTATCACACCACTGTACTCCAGCCTGGCACAACAGAGTGAGACCCTGTCTCAATAAATAAATAAATAAATTCAATTACTGTTATTTCTTGCTACCTTTTATCATATAAAAACCCAGCTCTGCAGGTGCACATGCACACACACACGTATTTTTCTGGTTACTAGGAAGATATGTTTGCCAGCTAGGAAGCTGGGACATAGTTTATGTAATGGGTTGACAGCTGTATTTATAACTCTTAACTATCAAGAAATAGATTTGGGGGCCTCCTTTGCACTCTTGCCCTGGGCTGCAAATGTGAGGGGTGGGGTGTGTCTGGCAGGTGATAGACCCAGGACTTTACCCAGGTGGTCTGGCCCCAGGACCCACTGCACCATCCTCCATGGGAAGAGAGAGTGGGGAGAGTGTTTGGGAAGAGTACAGCATGGAGAAGTTTCTGGAAGAGGTTCTGTAAATATGCCACAAAAGCTCTGTGGGGCTGGAATTTAATATTGAGGAGGAAATGTTTGACGGGTGAGGGTGGTAAAGAGGACAGATTAAGGGTGTGAGGTCTGCGGGTATTGAGTATTTCTCTGGGGACCAAGAGGTGTTATCAGAAGAGAGCTTATGGCCTGGAGCTGAGCAGCCCTTGGGCTCTGATGCCTGTGTTGAAATGGCTCTCTTTATTTAGCTAACTCCCTATTGCCCTCAGGAATGGAAAGCCAGTGTCACTTGGCAATCTTAAAAAAACAAAGCAAGGTGCTACATTTTAATACTGTTGCTGCCAGATGCTGCTAAATTCTGAACCAGCGATGCACTCATTCACTTGTGTTTGAGAACCGTTGTAGTCAGGTGGCACTAAGCTGAGATAATTCTCTTTGATGGTGTCAGAATTGAAAGGGAATTCAAAATGCAAATTTTTTGCTTCCCAGAGTCCACCAAATCATCTTCAGGACCCCAGGGACACAGTCACCGTGGTCTGGGAAAGTCTGGGAGAGGGTGCTAGTTCAATTGGGCAAGCCACACTTCCACCACTTGTCCAAACTTTCGTGCGGGGTACACTGTTTTCAAAGACAGCCACAGTTTCTCCTGACCCTAGGTCATGTCACTCCTCCTAAGAGGCTACTTCCCCTTCCCTTGATTCTGGGCTGGTCTTGGAACTGGCTTTGACCAACAGAATGCACCAGAAGTGCTGCCGTGTCAGTTCCAGCCTAGGCTTTAAGAGGCCTGGCTGCTTCTGCCTGCATTCCCTGGGAGCCTTGGGCCACCATACAAGAAGTCAGTCCACTCTGCAAGGTCAGCCAGCCTCCACCCCTTCCAACCACCCCAGCTGAATGGCCAGCTGAATGCAAACAAATGAGCAATGCCAGCCAGAACATAATGGGTAGCTGCTTTTTTTTTTTTTTTTAGATGGAGTCTCGCTCTGTCATCCAGGCTGGAGTGTGGTGGCGCTATCTTGGCTCACTGCAGCCTCCGCCTCCTGGGTTCAAGGGATTCTCTTGCTTCAGCCTACTGAGTAGCTGGGATTACAGGCACCCACCACCACGCCTGGCTAATTTTTGTATTTTTATTAGAGAGATACAAATTTTATTTATATTTTGTATTTTGATTGTATTTTTATTTTGTGTTTTATTAGTTTCACCATGTTGGCCAGGCTGGTCTCGAACTCTTGGCCTCAGATCCTTTCAACTTGTCCTCCCAAAGTGCTGGGATTACAAGCGTGAGCCACCACGCCCAGCCTAGCTGCTGTTTTAAGTCACCACATTTGAAAGTGATTTTTGCACTGTGTAGAGCTTTCCATGTGTTATTGTTTTACAACACAATGTTCCCCACAACATTCCTATGAGAGTGTTATCTTTTTTTAATACGAAAATTTTATAATAAAAATTATTTTAAGCATCCCCCATCCCGGCCATTTGCCAAATGAAATCCATTGCCTCATTCTGCTCCAAAAATAAGCGAGACTGTTTGATCTGATCATATAAAATTGGTCATGTTCTTGTTTGAAGTTTAGGAGTTTTGGCATAGAAACTGCACAAATAAACATTTCTTTTTTGTAGTTTTTTAATTTTAGTTGACATGTAATAATTGTACATATTTACGGGATACAGAGTGATATTTTGATACATGCATATGATGTGTAGTGATCAAATCAGAATAATTAGCATATCCATCACCTCAGTCATTTATCATTTCTTTGTGGTTATGAGAGTGTTATCTCCAGCTCCATTTTACAGATGAGAAAACAAAGGTTCAGAAGGGTAACCACTGGATTCCATGAGCTGAGGGATCACATCAGACTCCCTTTGGGGAGAGCATCATCTGCTTCCTTTCTCTTGAACTCACCGCTCTGCAGCCTTACCTGTCTCAGACTCAGGCATCCTGCCCAACCTTCTTCTTGGGTCACCAAGCTAACCCCGAAATCCCACTTCCCTCTGGATTAGCTGGACGCTCTCCCTGGTGGGCGAGAGCGGAGGGGTAAGTTTGACTGTTCAGCATGCTAATATGTCCCCAGGCATGTCAAGCATGTCAAGCAGGGTGTCCTCACATTTTTACATACACCTTGACCCATTGTGGCTTAGTGACATGCTTGTAATTGCAGTCTGCCAGGTTCTGGGCTAGGTGGTGGGCCACAGGATGAAGGGGTCTGGTCCTTGTCCTAGTGGCTCTCACCTTCTGGAGGACAGGCAGACAAGTTAGCACGGAGTGACAACACAGAGGGCTCCGGACCGGGGTTGAGAGCATCAGTTGGTTCCACTGGGCTTGCTAAGAAAGGCAGGAGTCTCCTGACTGCCCTTGCCTCTCCTGCCTGTTCCCTAGACACAGCCACTTTCAATTCTTCTAGGGGATTCTTTTGACTTTCAGCATCGTATGGGTTGAAAAGAGATTTGCATTGCTACTTTTTGATTTTTCAGTTTCAGGCACTCATTAAGCCCACACTCTATGAGAGACATGGATTCAATCCCTTTCACCCGCTCACCGCCTTGTAACCTTCCCCCAGCAATCCCTGCCTGTCTCCCCTTCTCCCAATATGGTTACACCATCCTTTTGGTTAGATTAGGATTCCGTGTTTTCATTATTAGGACTAACTGTCATGTACAGCTAAACCACGTAGTATGTTATTATTACTTTTCTTTCAACATCTTGCTTAGTTTTCTTTATTATCATATTAGGGATTCAACCCCAAATCGTCCCCCACAGTACACTAGATCTCACCAGTGTGTTCACATGTCAGGCATTCTGTGAGTTTCATCTTCTGCGGGAACTCCCTTTAAGAGCCTCTGCCTTCTTCAGTCTGTCCTGGTAGCTCTTTCCTACCGGGATGGGGTTCTCTAACCTCTTCCTTATGCCCACCCTCTGCTTCCCTTTTCTTGTTTTTGGTGGAGCACATCATTCACCCTCCCATTGTGAGAAGTGGTGAGTGGAGCTGCATTTCGGGAATTTGCATGTCTCGACATGCTTTTATCCTGCGCTTAATTAATAGTTTGGCAGAGCATGGCATTTTAGGTTGGAAACAATTTTCTCTTAGAGCTTCAAAGGCAATGTTCCATTATTTTCTATGACAGTGTTGTTGTACAATCCAATACTGTTTTTAATGTGCTCCAGGTGTTTGTAGGATCTTCCCTCGTCTGCCATGTTCTGAAATTCCATGGTGATGAGCTTTGGTGAAGGTATATTTTTACACACACTATGACCCATCCAGGTAGCCATGATAGAAACTCATGTCTATTAATTCTGGGGCATGCTTTTAAGTTACTTAGGAGTTTTCTCTTCCCTGATTCTCTCTTTCTAGGCCTCCTATTATTTAGATGTTGGATCTCCTGAACTGGTCCTCTAATTTTATTTTTTCTCTTCCGTTTCCCTTTGCTGCTGTTTTATTTGCTGTATTCTGTGGAAAATCTCTTTGACTTCCAACCCTCCTGCTGTAGTTTTCATTTCTGCTATCATATTTTAATTTCTAAGACCTCATTTTGTTCTTGGAATGTTCATTTTTATAACATCTTAATCTTATTTCATGAATGCAATATCACATCTCCTTGAGAATAAATGATTTTTAAGTTTTCCTCTATCTGCCTAGTAATATCCTCTGTGTTGCTTTTTGTCTGCATGAGAATAACTTGAACCCTAACCCAGGCAGCGTAGGTTGTAGACAGAGCAAGACTCTGTCTCAATTAAAAAAAAAAAAAAAAAAAAGGAGCAAGGGAAAAGGCAGGATGGGCTCAGATTGTATACCTCCTTATGAGTGCATATATGAGCCGGCCCTTCTCCATCAGACTCAGCAGTTCCCCCTGGTTCTCATGTCTTCTTCCTTGTTATCTCCCTGAGGACTCAGGAACAGGGGTGGGGACCCCTTCTGGGAAGGGCAGTCTAGAAACAGTCATGGGACTCACAGCTGGCAGTGGGAAGTCAAAAGCAGATGGGAATCCCATCTCCAAGCAGAGTCCTAGGTCTGGGCCTGATGACACTGCAGGGGGATGGTGGGGCGGTTCAGGGACTCCTCAATAGTTAAGACAAAGGCGGCTCTGGGCTGGGCACGGTGGCTCACACCTGTAATCCCAGCACTTTGGGAGGCCGAGGTCAGATCGAGACCATCCTGATTAACATGGTGAAACTCCGTCTCTACTAAAAATACAGCAACAAAATTAGCCGAGCATGGTGGCGGGCACCTATAGTCCCAGCTACTCAGGAGACTGAGGCGGGAGAATGGCGTGAACCCAGGAGGCGGAGCTTCCAGTGAGCTGAGATCCCTGCACTCCAACCTGGGCGACAGAGCAAGACTCTGTCTCAAAAAAAAAAAAAAAAAAAAAAAAAAAAAAGAGAGAGAGAGAGAAAGAAAGGTGGCTCTGGCAGATGGGCCACAGTGTGGAGCACCTGTGTGAACAGGAGGCAAGGGAGGTGGCAGGGAAGACAGGGCTGGCCTGCCTGTTAGACCTGCTAAGGCCTTCACCCCGGGAGCCTTCTCACCTCCCTGCACTCCTCCCCTGTTGCACTCTCCACCCCCACCCAACCACTATGCCATTCACACAAGTTTCTCTCCTACTTCTTCTGTGGAATTCCTTCTTCATACTTCTCTTGCTTCCTGCTTTGCAAAGAATTCTCAGCTCCCATTGGCTGTCCCTGGATGCTCTCTCCCACAACCTACTCTGGTCCTCGGCTGTCACACCTTTGCCACGACCCACCCCCAGCTTCCTGACTTTGCTTCTGCATTGGAGAATCACCCCAAACTGACCTGTGTATCTTTCCCTACCCCAGAACACACCTAGTCAATCCACAAACCTTTATTGAGCATCTATTCTACACCCAGCCTGGGGCTGGGTGTTACAGGGAATATGGAAAGCAATGACTAGGCACAGGCCCTATCCTGAGGGGCTAACAGAGCAGCTGGAAAAAGAACACTGATATGTTGGCTGGGTGCGGTGGCTCACACATGTAATCCTAGCACTTTGGGAGGTCGAGGCGGGCGGATCACTTGAGGTCAGCAGTTGAAAACTGTCTGGCCAACATGGCCAAACCTCATCTCTACTAAAATATATATATATTTTTTAATTAGTCAGATGTGGTGGTGGGCACCTGTAATCCCAGCTACTGGGGAGGCTGAGGCAGGAGAATCGCCTGGCCGACAGAGCAAGACTTGTCAAAAAAGAAAGAAAGAGAGAGAGAGGGAGGGAAGGAGGGAGGGAGGGAGGGAGGGAAGGGAAGGAAGGAAGGAAGGAAGGAGGGAAGGAAGGAAGGAAGGAAGGAAGGAAGGAAGGAAGGAAGGAAGGAAGGAAGGAAGGAAAAATAACACTGATAGGTAAAGAAGTAAAATAAATCAAGATAAGGTCCCACGCAAAAGAACATGCTCGACTCCGTAAGCTGTAAGCACCTTCCTTTGTGGCCACATCTCCCGCCCCACGAACAGATGTGAGCCCAGATGTGCTTTGCCAATTTCCATCTGTCCAGCCCTGGGCACGGGAGCCACCTGATGTCCTGCCACCCCTGCAAACCCCTCCAACATTTTATCTTTTCCCTTGCTTGTCTTGAGCCCACAGAGGCTGAAAGGATAAGAATTCTTCCTGTGGCATGGACCCCAAGCCTTGGAGCCTTTCTTTTCTTTCTTTTCTTTCTTTTCTCCTTCCTTCCTTCCTTCCTTCCTTCCTTCCTTCCTTCCTTCCTTCCTTCCTTCCTTCCTTCCCTCCCTCCCTCCCTCCCTCCCTCCCTCCCTCCTTCCTTCCTTCCTTCCTTCCTTCCTTTTCTTCCTTTCCTTCCTTTCCTTCCTTCTTCCCCCTTTAATTGTTTATTTATTTGGAGGCGGGGTCTTACTCTGTTGCCCAGGCTGGAGTGTGCAGTGGCACGATCTCAGCTCACTGGAGCCTCTACCTCCTGGGTTCAAGCAATTCTCCCACCTCAACCTCCCGTGTAGCTGGGATTACAGGGGCGCACCACTACACCCGGCTAATTTTTGCATTTTTGGTAGAGACGGGGTTTCACCATGTTAGCCAGGGCGATCTCGAACTCCCGACCTCAGGTGATCTGCCTGCCTTGGCCTCCCAAAGTGCTGGGATTACAGGCAAGAGCCACTGCATTCTTTTTTTAAGTGAAATATTCCAGCCACAAAAAGGTACAGAGAACAGATTTAACCTCTGTGTTCCCACCACCTCGCTCCAATACTAACCATTACCAACAGACTTGAAGCCCCTTGAATACTGCTCCCCATTGCATCCCCCTCCCCAGAGTGACAGCCACCGTCTTGAATTTATTTATCATTCCTACAAATTATTTAAATGTTTGGCACATGTATGTGTGCCCATACATGATATATAGAATTATTACACATTTTCAAACATTATACAAATGAAAATGGTCTCTATGTGTCTTTCTTCAACTTACTTTTCTTTTTGCTCAAATTTGCCCTGCTGATGGGAGCTCTTTATTTACTCTCTCTGCAGTATAATATTCCATTGTCAAATGTGCCACACTTGATTTCCCTCTCTCCTGTGAATAGACATTTAGGAAGACCCTGTTGAGCTGGTTCCTGACCTCCTTCTCTCAGGTAGCCAATAGCCCCTCTTTTACTCTGTGGTTACGCAGAAAGCCTCCCGACACTATTTTCCAAAGCAACCCCCACCCTACTTAGGCCTTCATCATCTGTCACCTGGACAATCCCAAGAGTCACCTAATTGGCTCCTGTCACCCTATATGGTTCCACTTGGCCTGTTCCCCAAATCTCAGGTCAATCCCGTTACTCCTCTGCTCTAAATGCCCCTGTGGGCACAGCTCCCCCAAGCCCCAGCTTGGTCCCCAGTTTGACCTGCGGGGCCCTCCCCTGTCTGGTGCCTGTCTTTTCAGTATCACCTCCCAGTAACCCAGTCTCCCTGTCCGGCCTTCCTGGCTGTCCCCAGGTGTCCTGCCCAGTCCACCTGTGTGTTTTCAGCTATCCCCTGCCTTGCAAAGCTTTCCTGCTAAGTCGAATCTGTACAGCTCTGCTCTGCGCACCTCTGAAGTTCACAGCACGTAGTGTGGGCACCACTCACTGGCCCCTGCCACGCCTGTGAAGTACCCATGTAAGTCCGAGACAGTCCCTCTGTGGATGGAAACTCCCCAGTGGCATCAACAGCAGCGGCAGCATCACCGCTTACTGGCGTCAGCAGGTGTCGGCATGCTTATGCCACCAAGACGGGTAATTCTCCCCTTAACCTTCTGAGTGGTCAGGGAGTCTTAGGGCCACTTTATAAGGAAACCACACCCCAATTCACCTGCCCGAAGCCCAGGGTCAATCAGTTGGTAATGGCAGGGATGGGGCCGGGTTTCTAAGACCCTGTTGGCCTCCCTGCCTCGGCCTCTGTGTCTGCTGCCTCCGTTTAATTTTTTGTTTACTGCCACATTAACCTTCCCTAAGCTCCATCTCAGTTCCCCTGCAGGCCTAGAATGTTCTCTCTTCTCCCCTCTTTCTACCCACATTTCCCCTCCTCAGCTCCAGAACTCTTCCAGGGAGTCTTCCAGGATACACTGGTTCCCAGTGAGCACCTGGGTCCCCCTGAGCCCCTATGGTGACTGGCACCCAGGACTCCATTTCATTAACAGCCATTATGCATTGACGGCATATTATGCACCAGACATCTTTTTATATATCATTAACCTTCTCAACAAGCCAGTGATGTAGAGATTATTATCCCACCCTATTCTACAAATGAGAACTCTGAGGCCCAGAGAGGTCCAGTGGCTTTCCCAAGGCCACAGAGCTGGCGAGCAGCAGAGGCAGGATTTGAACCCTTGTGTTTACTCCCTCACAGCACATGACACTCGGATGATCTCCTTCTGTTTCTCGGCCAGAGAAGCAGCTCTCAGAGGACAGAGACCCGTCCTGTGCTTCTCTGGTAACGGCCCACCTCTACCCCCTGCACCTGGCCCACTCCTGGAGCCCAAGCATGGTGGCCTTGTATAGACAGGCCTGCATTCCAGGTCCCAGAGCAGGAGAGGGCCTGGTGGGAGGGCCAGGGCCCGAAGCCCAGAGTGCCAGCTTGGTTACCCAGCCCGCCGCTGCACTGTCCCTGTTAATTCAGCCAGTCTTCTGAAGGTTGCCAGCCCCACGCCCTGTCCCTGGCCCCTCCTGGCTAGGACAGAGGGCCTTTCAGCCTGGGCTGCCGCCATGATCACCTTCTCGGGAGGGGCTGTTTTTCTAAACTTTTGATCCTGAGGCGGATGCAGACTGCAGTGAGCTGTTGGGGGTTCTGTGTGGTGAGATGTCCCGCCCTGGGGGTCCATGGCTGGTCACCTAGAGATGACTGCAGATGGAGGGGACCTCTGGTGTCAGCATATTGGGTAGTAGCATGTGCATGTTTGTGTGAAGGTGTGTGCTGTGCGTCACAGACAAGGGGATCTTTGTCTGCACTGCTCTGCCTCACCATCCCATCAGAAGGGCCCCTGTCTGATTATTTTTATAGGGTATTTCAGACTTCTTTCTCTGCTTCACTCTGTCCTCCAGCGACTGTTCCAAGATCAATTTACCTAATTCTGCTTAGAGAAGAATGGCAGCTGGGGAACTCAGAAGCCAGGGCCTAATTCCCGGCTCCGAGGCGCTTGGAGCCTCATTTCCCCACTCAGAGCCTCCAGAGAAGCAGGGAGGCAGCAAACACCAAAGTAAATCGTGTTACTAGAAAGCTGGGGCAAACCACAAGGTCTCCCTCTTCTCTTTCCCCACCGTCAGCCACAGGTTCCTTTTTTTTTTTTTTTTTTTTAACCCGGATTGTTCATCTGCAAAGATTCTTTATTCTTAATGCTTTATCTGCTCATCTCTTTGACTCTGCCTCAGTTTCTTCATCTGTAAAATGGGGATAATAGTATCTAACTCAGAGTCATTGTGGGGATGAAATGAAATATAAAACTTATAGGATAGTGCCTGGCACATAATGAGGGCTCATTAAATGTTAATAATTATTACTATTAAAAACAGGTACTGAGCCCTCTGCTGTGCGGGCGGCTGGCGTTCTCAGGAAGTTGTGCGGTGGGAGACAAGCAAGTTTGTCCAGAGGAGCTGGTCTGCTTTGTTTAAAGCGCCCTCTGCTGACCATCGGCAAGAAGGCCTTGGGCAAGGTGGCGAGTTCACGGTGCAGGAGCCAAGTGCTGAGTGCCAAGGGGAAGGGGGACTTCTGCTGGATACAGAGCCCAGAGCACTACTTATCCCACTCCCAAAATGTCCGGCTTGGAGTATTTCTCTTTTTTTTCCCAGCCTGAAAATGGGTTCCAGAGATAGCTTCCCCAACAGGGCTCAGCAGTGCTAAGACCAGGACAAGCTGCCAGCCGCAGCTAACCACAGCCTGCTCCCTGGCTGTGAGTTAACAGTAGGAAGGAGAGAAACTACACACCCAGCACGCAGGGCTTCCTGACGGCAAAGCGTGATGGGGGTGGGGGGTGGACGTGTTGGTTCTTACTTCGAATGAGGTAATAATGGTGGGGAGACTGCCCCATGTAGAATGTCAGATCAGGAAGAAAACAAATTATTGGGTCTATAAGCCCAATGCACTCAGAAAGTGGTGGTTCATAACAGCTCGTTTCTTATATTGCAAGGTCCTCTCCTGTACCAGTGTCCAAAATAGATCATCACCCCACCTGCAAATGCACTAACCATTCACTATATCCCTGTGAGAGGAATAAAAAGAGGACTCCAGTTGAAGCAGGAGAAACTAAAGTTAGACTGCAGGAAGGACGGTCCTGAGAATAAAGCTAGGTGCAGTCTTGTCCCTCCAGAGTCTGGCATAGGAAGAATGCCCCCGGGGCTGTCCACAGAACTGACCCTCTTCTTCAAGGGGGTAGAGTAAGGGGGCTGGGAGACTGGCAGCCAACACCTAAGGATTCTCTGGGGCATTCTGGTAGGTCCCAGCTGGGAGGGGAAGGGGAAGAGGGAAGCGGCCACAGCAAAAGACAGGCCTGAGAGTAGACAGAGGTCAGCAAACACTCACCGTGCAGGTCCTCCTCCTGACATTTGGCTGGAGAGTTCCAGCAGTTTGATTTGTGGGAAGGGTGATTGACTCCAGTTCAGCTTTCTCAACACCCTCCCCTCCCTGATCCCCAAATACACTCTTTCTTCAGCCTTGTCCCTAGGGACAGGCCTGGGGCTCCTTTCTGCCCTCAAGGAGGGAGTGTCCAGAAGGTGGCATTAGACCAGTGAGGGCTGGGCGCGGCGGCTCACGCCTGTAATCCCAGCAGTTTGGGAGGCCAACACTGGCGGATCACCTGAGGTTGGGAGTTCAAGATCAGCCTGACCAACATGGAGAAACCCCATCTCTACTAAAAATACAAAAAAATTAGCCCGGCGTGGTGGTGCATGCCTGTAATCCCAGCTACTTGGGAGGCTGAGGCAGGAGAATCACCTGAACTGAGGCAGCAAAGGTTGCAGTGAGCCGAGATCGCATCATTGCACTCCAGCCTGGGCAACAAGAGCAAAACTCCATCTTAAAAAAAATAAAAAATAAAAAAGACCAATGAGACGGCCGAGGCCCTGCGGATGTGCAGAGTGGTCTGAGGTGGTGGGAGGGGCTCTGTGTTAAGGAGGGGTAGCAGGTGGGGAACCAGAACTTAACATGGGATGAGAGGCGCAGGCTGGTGTGCTGGGGCTGGGGGAGGTGTCAGGGCCCATCTTTGGCTTAACAGCTTGGCCCTTGGCCTCTTTCCTTGCAGTCTATCCAGGGTCCCCTTTGTATAGGTTGCATGATCCCGTTTCCGCCATGAGCCCTCTATGACTATGATGACTGTGGTCACCGCAGTGTGCCACGTGTGTGTGCATGCACACTAATGGTCCTGCTTCAGGGTGCCACTGCCACACCTGGGCACGACTACACACACACACCTATCCAGGCAGCCCCCTCAAAGATGTGGACAATGGGCCTGGAAGGACACCTGGGCATGGGGGTGGACGACTCCAGAGCTGGTGACACAGGTAAAGGAATCCTGCGGCAGTGGTCCTCTCCATCCCTGCAGCAATTCAGCTGCCTTGCTTCAACACTCTGGCAAGAACTTGGATTTCAAACTAGTGAAAGAACTAGGGCAAAGGATTGGGACTCCCCCGTATGGCTACTCATTCCGTTCACTCACAGAAACCATCACCACAGCGACCCTCACGTTGCTGCTGCTCTGCCCAGGCTCCCCCAGCAGAGCGATCTTTCAGCTTTAATGTTCCTCCCCTCCCGCATCTTGGCGACACACACAGGGCCCGGTGAATAGAGGATGTTTAATATTTCTGTGCTGGTCAAACGGAACACAGGTGGGGAATACATGGGGAGGGGGCAGAGGGCCCCCTGCCTCTCAGGAGGGGTGGCTTGTGAGGGGTGTATGTGGGGGATTCTTGGGAAATATCCAAGGAGTCTTCTCAGTAAAGGGGCCAGGCCAGGGGTGTTATGAGCATCCGATACGCCCAGTCCTTGGCCTTGAGTTGGGGTCCCCCATAGGGGGTCTGTGGAGAGTCTCACTTTTTTCCAGCTCTTTTGCTGGAATCCACACTCCCAGCACAACGAGTGACTTGGTCCTAGAGAGGGGTCTGGAGAGCCCCCAGGAAGCAGCCCAGGGTCGGGGAGGAGGGCTCCCGTGCCCACTCCCGAGAGGGTGAGAACCCGCTTCCTCCCCTCCTTTCTCCTTCCCCCGGGCTGGGCAGGAGCAGAGGGGAGGGGAGCAGGGGCCTGCCTCCACTGAGCCCCAGGGTCCTCGGGGTGGATGGAGGAGGGGTGGAGAGAGAGGGTCTTGGCCACCAACAGACACTGTAAACTTTGGTTTAAAACAATAACTTAAGTGGAGGGAGGGCTTCCAGCCTGGGGCCGAGGTGGGAGACTGGGAGGGCAGGTGCTGGGGAGGCGACAAAGGAAAAAGCCAACAAAAAGTTTTGGTTTTTGCTTCCGGCATAAGAAAGGTCTTTGGTCATCCGTTTAACTGGGGCAGGTGGAGGGGCGGGGGTGGGAGGCGGGCAGGGCAGGGGAGCTGAGGGCGACTGCAGAGGAAGGGGAGCTGAGGGAGGGTGAGAGGACTGCAGAGAGGCCCGCAGGCTGGATGTGGGTGTGGAGCCGGGGTCCAGCCTGGCCTTCTCCTGGGCTCCCGGCCCAGGCCCCGCCTCTGGCCTCAGGGGGAGCTTGGCTCCACCTGCAGAAGCACACCTGGCACAGACCTCTGTGGGTGAGGCGGTACCAGGCCTCTTCCTATGGGGGCGGCTGGAGGAGCCCCCAGCAAACAGGGGTGGGGGTGGGGGTGGAGGCCTGGCTCAGCCTGGTTCTGTCTCAGGTTGGGGGCGGGGCTGGAGCCAGGTGGGCCTGCTCGCACGGACCCCCACAGGGCTCACACAGTCCCACCCCAGCAGCAGAGGGGGCTGCTTCTTCTGGGGATGGTCTGGAACTTCAGTTCCTCCACCCAGGCCACGGCAGGGTGGGAGCTGGGGGTGGAGAGTTCTTTCTTCACAGTACGGAAAAGAAGGTGGAAGGGAGCACGAGTTAGGAGAGTGGGGGCCTCTGGCCAGAAAACATGGCCAGAGCCAGGTGCCAGGGGGCCCTGGGTTTGACAGGGGTGGCTAAGCCCCGCCTGCGGGTCTCCATGGTGCTGAGGGGCCCTGTGGGGAGAGCTGGTGGGGGAGGAGGGCCCTGCTGCTGCTGGTGGTTGGGGGGAGGCGGTTTCAGATGTGGGGAGGGTCTGAGGAGGGGTCTGAACCCTCCGTGTCCTCTGCTGGTCCCAGACCAGGGGCTGTGTCCCTGGGGGTGGGGACCGTCCCTGCCCCCACGTGTTTTTGTCAGGTCACACTGGGAGCTGCTGGCCCGGGCCTCCCCCATCTGAGTCCTGGACTTGCCTTGAGGCTCGGGAGGGGCTGTGGAGTGAGGGGAGATGGGGCCTGGATTCTGGAAGGGAGGGGTCTCACCCCAGCCCTGTCGGTCCCTACAGGCCCTTAGGACAGTTCTTCTCCCGGCAGCTCCTCCTCCAGGTCTCTGTCTTCTGGAGGCCCCGAGGCGCTGGGGTTAGGGGTACCCAGGGGAGGCCCGGGCTGCCTGTCTTCCTCCGCCTCTGCTGGCTCCTCCTTCACCTGCACCTGGTGGCTGAGGCAAAAGTATGGCATGGGCACCCGGTGGCTGTCCTCTGATCCCCTCTGCCCCCTGCCCCCCAAACGCACCCACAACTCTGGAGCACAGTGGGGTGCTGACAGCCCCCTCCCTAGGATCGCATCAGCCCTGAGGGCTGATCTCCCCTAGGGCTCTCTTCAAAGAAAAGCCGGTGCTGGGGCAGAGATTGCTCTGGGTTGGGGAGGAGAGAAGAGGGGAGCAGAGGGGAGATGAGTGAACGGAGGAAGGAGAAGAGAGAAGAGAAGAGATGCCAGGTGAGGTGGCTCACACATGTAATCCCAGCATTTTGGGAGGGCGAGGCTGGTGGATCACCTGAAATCAGGAGTTCGAGACCAGCATGGCCAGCATGGTGAAACCCCATCTCTACTAAATACGAAAAAATCAGTCGGGCGTGATGGTGCATGCCTGTAATCCCAGCTACTTGGGAGGCTGAGGCAGGAGAATCACTTGAACCCAGGAGGCAGAGATTGCAGTGAGCCAAGATCTTGCCATTGCACTATAGCCTGGGTGACAGAGCGAGACTCCATCTTAAAAAAAAAAGAGAGAGAGAGAGAAGAGGAGGAAAAATAAGAAAGGGAGAAAAGAGGGGGAAGAGAACGTGGGGAGGTGGGGAGAGGGGGTAAGAAGAACACGCAAGTGGGACATGGAAGGGCTGAGAGGGCTGATGAGGGAAGGAAGAGAGAAGCCACTTGTTCTGGGGAGAGGCGTGCTGGGGGTGGGATGGGGAACCTCACCCAGAGTGGGGGATGACGCCTCCTCCCTGGTGCTTGAGGGGCACTGGGGTGGGTGGGCGTCCGTGCTGTGTGCTCACCTGTACTGGGGTGGGGAGAGGCGAGGAGGGCTGCTGCTGCCGTTGCTGGGCAGCGGCTCCACGGGGGCACCCATGTCATCGTGGCTGAGGGGCAGGAGGCTGCTGGCGGAGCCAGGGTTCAGCATGCCAGGGCTGTTGAGGAGGGGGAAGCTGCTCTCGGCCAGGGCGGCCTGGAGGGGCACAGGGTTGGGCCTTGTCAATGGCTCCACAGGACGGGGCACACTCAGTTAGGTGCTGTGCCTTCCCCATCTGCTAGAGAGCCGCCTGCGTGTCTGCTACTGGCCCCCTGGGCGGGCAGGTCTGGGCAACCCCAAGCCCCAACTCAGCCTTTGAATGTAGCACCCCTCCCCCATGGCTGGAACTCTGACCCCCGACGTCCTATCTCCCAGCTTTCCTGGAACCTGGGCCTGGCTTATCCCCTCTCCCAGGGGACAGAGAATCCCCAGACTGACAAACCAGGAAAGGGGATGCTATGGGTGTGCCATCCTCCCAGCTGCCCGCCTTGTCTGAACCCAGCCTTGAAAGCAGAGGTGGAGGCTGGCCCCAAGTTGGGGTGGGGCAGAGAGGTGGGGTCTTGGAGGGTTTGGGTCTTCACCCTCTCCCTCCTCTGGCGAGTCCTCTGCAGGGGAGGATGAGCGTCTCTTGTATAAGAAAGCAAGGGGTAGAGGTGAGTGGGTGGGCTCTGGGCCGGTCACCTGGTAGCTGGCATTAAGTGCTCCATAGCTGAGGCCCGAGATCATGTTCTTCACCAGGGTGGGGCTCCTGGAGGACAGAGAAGGCCATCTTTGGCTCACTCATTCACTTAGCTCTTCATGCGCATCTCTTTACTCTTACTAAGTCAAGGCCTGTGCTGGGAATGGGTCCCATTCCCTATTCCCGGAGGCCACTGCGGATCAGCCACTGTCTTGGAGCTGTGTGTGTGCTTGGTCTGATTTGGTCCTCACACTGAACTGGCCCTGCAGGAGAAGCCCCTTCACAGGTGGGTGCAGGGGGCTTGGTTCAGGGACCTGTCCAGGTCTCGGAGCTGGGAAGTGGGAACTGGCATCCCCGCAATGTCTGCCTTCACAGCATGCTGCCCCCCCCACCCGTTTTCTCTCTCCGGTCTAGATTTTCCAGTGTTTGGCAAGGTCCGATCTATAGCCTCAGTAGTTACACACCTAGTCTGCCCACACTGTCTTGCCATCCTAGATTCTGGGACCTGTCAGACATATGCTCAGCCTGTCCCCACATGCTCCATACAGAAGGCTTCTCTGCACAGGAAGGTGCTTGGGAGTTGGGACAGGAGAAGCAGTGGCTGAGGGCTGTCCCTCTTCCAGTGAGGATCCCATCACAGAGCTCTCACAGGGCCTAAGGAAGCGGCCAAAGGTCACCACGCTGGTGAAAGCAGAGGTGCAAGCACAGCCAGGTCTTCTGATGTCAGTCAGTGATGAGACATGCCAACACCCAGCCTGGAGACTGGCCCCGGGCATTCACCAGGGCATGGCTTCCCTCCATTCTCCACGCTCCCACACTGCCTGGGGTGCAAAGGCTCCTGCCTGGAGAGCAGGCATCTTTGAGGGGAGCAGACACCCCACACCTCAGAGACATCCATCTAACTTGCTCTCCTCTCCTTACCCAACAGCTTTGGCCCAAGGGGCACAGCAAGCAGGTGGCTGGGGTGGGGGTGTTTGGGGTGGGGAGAAGGCCACTGCTGCTATGTGGAAGCCAAAAGGGAGGTCCTGACCCTGTCCCAGGCTCCTCAGTTTCCATTTAAACTGCCAGGTGGAGGCCAGGTGCCATAGCTCATGCCTGTAATCCCAGCATTTTGGGAGGCCGCTGCGGGCAGATCACCTGAGGTCAGGAGTTCGAGATCAGCCTGGTCAACATGGTGAAACCCCGTCTCTACCAAAAATACAAAAATTAGCTGGGTGTGCTGGTGCATGCCTGTTAATTCCAGCTTCTTGGGAGGCCGAAGCAGGAGAATCGCTTGAACCCAGGAGGTGGAGGTTACAGTGAGCTGAAATCGTGCCACTGCACTTCACCCTGGGCAACAGAGCAAGACTCCCTCTCAAAAAAATACTAGGCCAGGTGCGCTGGTGCACACCTGTAATCCTAGCACTTTAGGAGGCCAAGGCAGGTGGATTACCTGAGGTTGGGAATTCGAGACCAGCCTGACCAACGTGGTGAAACCACATTTCTACTAAACACAAAAATAATTAGCCAGGCATGGTAGTGGACACCTGTAATCCCAGCTACTTGAAAGGCTGGGGCAGGAGAATCACTTGAACCCGGGAGGTGGAGGTTCCAGTGAGCTGAGATCGCTCCGCTGCGCTCTACCCTGGGCAACAAGAGTGAAACTCCTTCTCAAAAATAAATAAATAAATAAAGTAAAATAACAAAATTAAAAAATAATAAATAAATAAATAAATAAATAGCCAGGTGGTGAAGCCGAGCACAAAAGACTAGGAGGGCAGAGACCTGGTCCTGGAACCAGCTCTGCCACAAATCTGCTCTGGGGCCTCCTGCCAGCCCCTTGCCCTCACTGGCCCTCCTCTGCCGTAAGATGAATTGGTGGGGTCCTGGGACCTCAGAGGTCTAGTCATCCTGATAAGCTGAGAAAGCGGGTGTCCTGGGAGTGGCAGCCCCTCACCCATGGCCCGTTGGCCAGCATCTGCCTATGTGTCAGCTCTAGCCAGGGCTACTTGGGGCCCCTGTCTCTCTTTGCTACCAGGCCTCCCGCTTGGCCCCTTCCCTCAGTCAGAGCGAGGACAGAAGAGGACATAAATGTCTGCCTTCTGATTATCCATCACGTCCAGATTCCAGTCCCCTGTCCCCAAGCACTAGTCTCCTCTGCTCCTTTCTCCCCACACCCCTTCCCCCAGCCAGGAAGGATCTGGTGCACATGGGTACCCTGGAGAGGCAGGGGGTGGGGGTGAGCTGGCTTCTACCCCCTGGGCAGGTACACCCCACCCAGCTCTGGATGCACGTACCCTGTCATCTTTGGCGGTCTCCGCTTCTGATACTCCCGCTCGTCCACAGTCCACACGGCACCTTTGACGTTCTCCACGCGGACGAAGCACTTGTGCAGGCTGAGGTTGTGGCGCACGGCATTCTGTGGGTGCAGTGAAGAGGAGCTCAGAGGCGGTTTGCTCGGCCAAGCACAAACAGGACAGTCCTCATCCCATCCCACCTCCCATGCAGCAGTGACCCACCTTCCCCAGCTCAGGGATGAGCAGGGGATGGGCGTGGGCTGGAAGGAGAGCCAACCAAACGGAAGGCGGGCCCCTACCCTTTCCATAGAGCCAGGGCCTCCCAGCCTCTTCACCATGGATGACCCATTTTATTAGCTGCCTCCTCTCTCCCTGCCGCATCTTGGAAAGTTCTGTCTACTAACTAAATGCCATCTAGTTAGTAATAATCTGTTTCATCATCTTTATTAATCAAAGACACATGTAATTGTTACTCAGGGCTTTGGATCAACAGCAGATCACATTCGGGCCCCAGCATCTCTGCAAGCCCAGTATGCTTTATCTCAGGTGCACGCAGAATTTCCACTAAGCTTTTAAAAGTTTAGGAAGGAACTCACAAACCCTCACTGCCACCTCCACTGACCCACAGGAGTCTGGGAGCCATGCTTTGAGCTGTGGCTCAGAACAGGCAGCTCATATTTTGAGAGCATAAGGTATACAGTAGAGGCCTCATACATACTTGTGAAATAGGGAGAGAGGAGAGTGTGGGTTGACAGCTGAGAGGCAGAAAGTGGAGAGAAAGAAGGTAAGTCACCTTGTCCGTCCCACCTCCTCCTGGAAGGATAACTTCAAGAATTGAGGTCATCTGGTTTGTAGGACGCTTGGGTGAGGGCGGGGTGCTTGGCCCAATTCCCCCCTTCATCACCATGGGAGCCCGGACTAGGGCCCTAGTCTGCCCTGCCTCATCATGTCCCTCAGTCCTGTCCCTGCACCCTCCTCTCTCATCAGCACTGCCCCCATCGACAGCTCCCAGTTATCACCATCCCTGCCTGCATCCCTGTCCCTGTTACCTGTCCTCCCTTAGCCTCCCCCGCCTCGTCCCTATCCTTGTCTCCTCTTTACATTTCTAAACGGGGAAGAAAGTGGGTAGGGCAGGCAGCCCGTGCCCCTGGAGATCCCCTCTCCCTCTCTCCCTTCCAACTCTTGCCACTTGCAACTGGCCCGATTTCATTACCAATTTTAATTTGCCTCTAATTAAATCCTGTGTATTTTTCCGACTCGCTTGCTAATCCACGAGGGAGGCGGGCGGCTGGAGTGGAATCTCTCGGAGCGATAATTACAAAGGGCCTAATCACGCCGGGGCTCCTGCCTCGGAATAAATTTGCCCGCATTATGGGGCTCCGATCCTCCGCTTTGCAAATGAGAATGACCCCAATTTCCGAGGATGGCCTCACCGGGGCTTTTTTCCCTCATTTCGAAGCCTGATTCGTGATGAGAGACTAATTCGTTACGCTGAAACATTAACGGCAATTTAAGGGGTCTGGCGGGGGCTGCGTAAACAAAAGGACGGGCCCACAACACGGGCCTTGGGAGGGGATGGACACAGGGAGGGCCAGCAAGGACCATCAGCTTGGCAGATGGCAGCTCTGTCCCTGGATGAACGGCAGCTGGCTGGGCCCACACCATGCCGGCTCCCAACCCTTCTGCCCTGGTCTGAGGTGGAAAGTATCTCAGGGTGGGAGCCAGCAAAGGTGAAGAAGGGAAAGAAGGAAGCACACATAATGTGGGAGAGGAGGAGAGATGACCTGAGGGGCTGAGAAATGAGTGGAAAGTAGAGGTAGAAGGGAAGCAGAGTTGGGTGTAGATGGCGTATTTCCAAAGTAACATGAATGAATTTGGTTGAAAAAAACCAGAAGGTCAAAGTGGACCTCAAGTTGGATGGATTCTGTTGTGCCATGAGGAAGGCTCAGAAAGTTTCCTCGGGCAACAAAGGCAGCAGCAGAGTACTGCTAACAGGGAAAGTCACCACCACTTTCCCTAGCCCAGATGCTTCTTACTGGACCCTAGACTAGGTGAGGGGAGATGGGGGTGAAGAACTAGGAAGGAGAAACACACCACAGAGATGTCAAAGGCGGAGCTGGGCAAGGGTGGCAGGGTTAGAATATTGGGGGGTGGCTTCAGGATGGTCACTGAGTGGTTTAAAGAAGTCACCTAATCTGACCTCAAGAGAGAATTAATTGCAGCAGGGCATAACAGGCAAGACAGAAGGAAGGAAGGAAGGAAGGTGGCTTCGCAGTACTTTGCCCCCAAAAAGGAGGCTGTCTTATGGAAAGGAAGCTCTATATTGCTACCCCTAAAGGCAAAGGATTAATATGCATTATTCAACATTAGGTAATAATTATAACGATCCCTTACGTTTGTAGGGCTCTATCATTTATAAAAATCTGGTATCCGAACTGACTTGGAGGTTGGAGACTGGACCAGGTGGTCCCAAGCAAGCCCTGCTGGCTCAGAAAGAGGGCAGGAATGTGGTTGGCAGAAAATGACATCACTCACAGCCAATTAGAGCAGCTGTCCCAGCCTCCCAGCTTCTCTCCTAAGCTTTGGGAATTGGGCATGGGGATATGAAAGTCATGATGCAGTCCCTTCGGCTGCATTTAGCATACTCCCAGGGCAAAGGTAGGCAGGCACTGTGCAGACCCCACCAAGTCCTGGGCGCTGGTGGGGAGGAGGGGCTCAGTGACACTTGTTGAAACCTAGTGGGACTGGGGGAGGTAGCCCGTTTAACTGCAGTTTCTTCAGTGGCCAGCAGGGGGACTCAAGAGCCAGGGATCCAATTAAGGTTCTGAGATAAGAGTCCTTCCCGATGTCTAAGCTTCCCTGCAGGGGCCAACACTCTCTCCTCCTTCCCCCTGCCCCGCCCCCCCGACCCCGCCCACTCTCCCAATTTAGATATCGCCCTCCCACCTTGACACACACACACGCACCCCTTTTGGCTATAGAAAAATAAATGGCCTAGTGCCCTAGCATCTCTGTGTCCTATTTTTCTAGGGTCCCCCTCTTGCCTGCTTCTGCTCTCCCAGGAAAACTTACGGCTGAAGGTGTTGAAATGACTAATTGGATGGAGACAATTATCTTCCTGCCAGGGACGGCAGTGCTGGGGAGGGCTGTGAGTGCCGTCAGTGCCCCAGAGTGTGGTCCACGGCTCTTGGTCCATCCATGTGTCTATACCTGCACCTTCCTAGCCCCAGCCCAGGCTTCAGAACATGTACCTTAAGCCAACTTGGGCATCAACAATTCCTAGAGGCCCTACTTCATGGGGCTGGCATCTTTGGGGCCCTTGGGGGTGTGCCCTAGAGAAGGATTGCTTCCCAGAAAGGAGGCAGCACCAGGCTGGAAGAAAGGGATCCCTAAAAGGAGGTTATGGAACAATCCACGGCTCCTGCTGAGGTGGGCGTGGGCACGCAGCCCTGGCTGGGCTCTTGGGTGGCTGTTTCTGCAGGACTAATTGTTTAGGGAACTAATTGTTTAGGCAGCCTTGGTCTCCACGGGATATGGTAAGTCCAAGGGTGACTGGGGCCCAGAAGGTGGAAGGGGCCTGCTTCACCTTCCAGGTGGCAGTGTTTCTGCGGAAATAGGCGAACATCCTGGTGAACCAGTTATAGATCTCATTCAGGGTCAGCTGCCTGTCAGGGGTTTCCAGGATGGCCTGCGGGCAAGGAACAAGCAAAGGGACAGTCAGCCTGGGCCTCGAAGGGTCACACCTCTGGGATCCCTCCCCCAGTTTCTCTCCCTTCTGCCTGGCCCCGAGCTCACCTTGTGAGAAGACCTGCTCAGAAATGTGTGGATAACAAGATGGGTGGTGGCTGGTGGGTCCCCTGAGACAGACAGGCTGGTTACAGCCCGGCCAAGGATAAAGAGGGCAGGAGCTTCCAAGGGCTATATATTTGTGCAAAAAGGACTGGAGCTGCTTCTGGAGAGGAAATGCCTTTAGTACCCAGCCCTGGACTGAGGGTGAAAGCAGTCAGTCCTGTCTTTCTTGGGATAGACATCCACGAGGTGGAGGCTGTTTGGAATTTATCCTGATTTTGGCAAAAGGCACACTAAGCACTGTGTGTGTGTGTGTGTGTGTGTGTGAGAGAGAGAGAGTGTGTGAGGGTGTACATGCCTGTGTATCAGGGAGAACATACGTGTCCATGTATGTTCACGCTTGAGTGTGAATACTATGTGAACACTGGTGACATGAAGATCATGGGCTTGAGGGAGGAAAGAGGAAGCAGACAGACGAAGAGCGACTCTAAATCTATCATGGGGTGCCGTGTACATGGAAATCAGCACACAAATGTCAAGGTGGGTGTCAGCAGGAAGAGCAGTGTGTACACCCCCAGAGACACATGACCCTACCCAGCAGGCTGACGGGGCCCAGCCCGCAGGATAGCCCCGCATAGCAGAGAGGGAAGATGGCCATGTGAGAGGGAACGGGACAGCTCCATTGGCCCCAGGACCCTCCTGGAGGCAGGGGTGTGCTGGGGGCTGGGGAAGCAGCCTGTGTGCCATTCCCTACCCTCCTCCTACCTGCCCTGCTCACCTGGCGGATGAGGGAGGCGTAGGTGAAGGGGGGCCGGACGTCGGCGTTCTTGTAGAACTCATGATTCTGGGCCAGCTCTGGGGAGACAGGCAGAGGATGAGGCAGCCAGACATGGGCTCAGCTGGGAAAAACAGCCTCACTCTGCTATCACCCTGCAGCCCCCAGCCCACCCTCACCTGAGGAGATGGGGGAGCAGAACTTGTCACTGCTTCTCCGACGGGCTGGGCCTCCACCATGCAGGGAGGCAGAGCCCAGGCCAGGGGGCCGTAGGGGGGTGACAGGGGCTGCGGCCGAGGTCGGGGGATGCACGAGACCATCTGGGAATGAGTCTGCTGCAGAGACGGTCACCTTGGAGAATGAGGAGGAGCCGGGGACCGGGTTCAGCTGTGAGCAACGGGGAGGGTACTGAGACCAGTGCCCGAGGGTGGGGGTCCCAAGGCTCCGGGTCCGTGGAAGGCTCTGGGAGGGGCGGGGAGGGGAGCAGCACTCACTGGCTGGCTGAAGGGCTTGGGTTCCGAGGGCCGCATGTGCAGGTGGGCCATCATGGCCTGCAGCCGCTCGCTCTCCTTGGCGAGCTGTGGAGGGTGGCAAGGCAGGAGGTGAGCAGGAGGCTGAACCCTGGAGGTAGTGTTGTCCCATCCCTCCACCGCCAGGCCCTTCAGAAGGTCACCGGTTCCCACCCCCATTCGCCTCCTTGCCTCAGCATCCCAGCTCCCTCTCTCCCCCGCTCCAGGGAGGCCTCAGCAATGCTCTGCCCCTCAGGGGCTGCCAGCTCCACGAAGCCTCTCCCTTTCTCCCCTGGATGGCAACCATTTGAGCCTTCCCAGTGCGTCCTGGCTGGAGCTTATCCCTGCCTCTACATGTTGGGGGGCTTCTTCCTCACCACCCACAGGGGGTGGCCACTGTGCCTTGTGCAGTGGCACTTGTGTGTGAGGGCCTCACATACTGAATGCAGATGCAGGAATGGATGAATGGCTCAGACACCCCATTCATAAACTCAATGGGTCTTTCATGACCACCCTCTCATGGCAGGGCTGAGGGTGACGGGCAGGTGCTGGAGGGAGAGGGGTAAGCACAGAGGAGCTGCCCTGAGTAGCTTCCTAGGAACCCTGTGCTGCCGAGTGTCCCCTCCCAAGTAGCTGGGAGGCTCCCCTGGGAGAGCCAGGCTTCCTGGGTTCTAATCCCAGCTCTGCCGCTCACAGGCAGGTTACTTGAGCTCTGTGGGCCTGTTTTCTCCGTCTGGAAAATGGGGACAATAATGGTACCCACCACATAAGGTTGTTGAGAGGATTCCTTGAGTTATATAAAGTATTTAGTACAGCACAAAGTAAGTGCTCCATATGTTAGCTGTTAATATTATTTTTGATGTTTCTATGTAGCATGAGTCTCTTCTGGACCTCCCAGCAGAGACGCCCCCAACCTTGGTTTACCCCTCAGAATCCAGCTGTCCTCACCTCACAACCATGGTCATTAGGACCTAGAAAGCATAAGATGGTGGCTTTGACCATAGGACCCTTCCATGAGACCCTCCCAACAGAGCCCACCTAGCAAGTCAGTGCTGTGGGTGGGCAGGGGCTGGAGTCCGCCACGTCCCTCCCCAGCATCTTCCGGGCCACACCTGGATCTCCAGCTGCTGCACCACCTGCATCTGTACCCGGCACTGGGCTGTGCTCCGGTCATCCAGGGCATGCTCTGTGTTGAGGTGTCTTCAAGGGGAAGGGAGGAGAGAAAGTTGCCTCCAGTTTTCCTGCTGCCACCATCCTCCCATCCTATCCTCTAATCCCACCCACGGCCTGAAAAGCAGACAGACCAAGAGATACAAAGAAGAGAAAGAGGTGGGAAAACGGGGCAATGGAGGAAGGCTTCTCCCTTCTCGTCAGCCTCCTTTGATGTCTTTGCTAAAATCCCAGCTACAGAGAGATCTAATTGCAAATGAACTAATTAAGTAAACCTCTGACGAAGCGTGAAAACAATTTGTTTGACCCTGATGCTGCAAGGGTCTGGGAGACAGTGGAGTTAATCAGTCAGTGACAGAGCCTGGCACGGCTGTGGCAGCTGGCCGCCTGCTGCCAGCTGCCTGTCCACCTCCCGCCCTGCCTGTCTGTGGCCCTCAGCCTGTCACTCGCCATCACTCCCCGGGGCTGAGGCTGGAGAGGAGCTGGGGAGGGTGGGGGGAGGAGAAATGCTTATGTTTGTCCTCTCCTTCTCCTACCCGCACGCTCTGCTGGGGATGGGGTCGGAGAAATGCAGGCCCAGAAATATAGATGGGATAGGGAGTGGGAGATCAGGGAGTCCGTGGGGGGCAGAGAAAGAACTAGAACCCCCTGGAGTGAGGACAGTAGTACAGCTAGTGAGGAGGGCCCCAAGAAGGGGCAAGCTAGTGGGCAGGGATGGGGGAGGGGCCCTGTGGGGAAAGGCTGCTGGGGGAGGGGCTAGGGGTGACACCTACTTGATAAACTGGCCCAGGTCTTCGCACAGGGTCTCACAGCCTGGCCACTTGCACTCTCCGTGTCCGTACAGGGGGTGGGAGCCGGGGGTCTCCTCGTGGGAAGAGCTGGGAGGACAGCAGGGAGGTGGCCGATCAGGGACCCTGAAGACCCCAGCGGCCCTGTAGTCAGCTGAGCACCAGCTCCCCTGCTGGTGACATTTCTGTCCTTAATACAGGTTTCCTAGTGGCCAAGCACCATCTGTACACCCCAGGAGAGGGAATGAACCTCTGGTCCCTGGGCTCCACCCCCTCCCTCCCAGTCCCCATCACAGAGTCAGCCCTCGGGGGGGTTGGGGGCCAGGTCTACCCCCAGGGAGGGCTTTGGTGCCCCTCCCAGCCTGGGCCCCATACCTGTCTCTCCGAGATGTGAGCACAGTGGGCTGTCCGTTGGGCAGGGTATGGTGGGAGAGGGGGGGTGAGACCTTGGGGGGAGCGGCGAACGAGGTAGCGGTGGCGGCCGTGCCAGTGAGGTCCAGCCCCTCCTGCTTGACGCTGTCCTCGGCAGGCTGCCCGGGGGCACCCTCACCCTTCCACAGCTGGGGCAGGTCTGTTGGGCAAACAGCTGCTGTGGGAGAGACAGGGGAGGCTGGCAGGGCCCCACGAATGCTCGGCTTTCTACCTGGCCCCAAGAGCAGGGGCTGCCAGCTCTTGGGTACAGGCAGGGCTGTGGGGTTGGGGCTGGGAGGGGAGGAGTGATGGGTGCTCACCTTGCGGAAGGGTCTGGAGGGGCCCCGAGGCTTGGTTGGGCTGCAGGCTGACCAGCCCCTGCCTCTGCAGGTTGAGCAGGTGCTGCTGCTGCAACTGTTGCATTTGCAGGAGCTGCTGCTGGAAGGCCAGCTGCTTGTTCCCCAGCGCCTGGTGAGGGGCCCGAGGGGGCGGGCAGAGAGGGGTGCCATCAGCTTCAGGCATGCCATCTGGCCCCCACCCTGCGGCCACCCCCTCCCAGGGCCTGTCAGCTCCTGGAGCTGTCGTTGTGGCGTCTGCAGCTGCAGTGTCTCTGCTCCCGGCCCAGCTTCCATAAGGCTGCATGCCTCCTCGCAGTAAACACACGCATGCACGCACGCACGCACGCGCGCAAACACACACAGCCAGACCCAGACACGCAGCACGACGCCCTCCCTCCTCCCGCCTCCCTCCTTCCGCTGCTTCAGCTCCCTGCACCGCAGCTGTGCACGCCTGGGGGGGGCCTCATCACAATGATCGATGAGCCTGTCAGATTCTGGGGGCCACTCCTGCCTGGAGGGCACTCTTCCTACATGCCCGGGGTGCCCCCCTTCTGCTCTGGGGAGGGAGTTTTCTCTCCCCCAGCTCTTTTCCTCTCTTGCTTTTTAGATACACAGAATCAAGGAGTCTGACGGGACTCACTGGGATCCAGGCTCGGAGAAGAGTCACATCACCACTGCCCAGGCGCCCTGTGCTTGCTGGCTCACCCACTCTACCTACCCCCACCCATTCAGTTCTTCACACAGGCACTGACAAGTCAAGCTGTCAGCAAGTCTCTTTTGAGCCCCAGAAGCCAAGCATGTCCTGGGTGGGTTGAGAGGCAGAGATGTCTCCGCCTGCCTGCTGGGGGTGGGAAGCATGGGGTAGGGTGGGGGCTAGCTATTCAATACACAGACACAGGATAAACTTAGCCTAGAGATTTACCTGCCAATAACAGAGCAATTATAAGACTGCGGAGGGGGAGGCTGGGGGTACTGGAGAATGCCTGGGTGTCAGGGCAGCCTTCTGGGAAGAGGAAACTGAGAGCTTGGGACTGTGGTTGGGCAGCAGGAGAGATGTACAGGTCTGGGACCCATGGGAGAAGGGCCTCCAGGGCCTGGTATAGAAGCTCCGATGGGGCAGGGGGTGTAGTCTGGGGAGCTCTGAGAGGAGACTGAGGGGCGGCTGGGCAAGTCATGACAAGAATGGGAAGAAGCTGGGGGCAGGCTGAGGTAAGGGGAGGTGGTTTGCTGAGGGACTCAGAGATTTGCAGGACAAGGAGGGGAGGGCTGAGGTGCTGGGTCACGAAGAGACAAGGGTACAGGAAGATGGTGTGACCACAAGGCAGCTGCACACGAGCGTGGCCCGGCAGACGCCACACACGGGGGTGACACGTACACACCTGTCTACACCCATGTGCACAGAGACACCACCACGAGGCAAGGAGAGAAAGAATGAATGAAGATGAGGGGAGATGGAGACGCGCAAGACCCACCATCCTCATTTCCCCCACACTGCTCCTTGATCCCCTTCCTCAACCTTGATTTTTCTACTATTCCTGCAAGGCAACTCCCTCGTGACTGGCTCTGGACACCCAGCCTCCGGGCAGGGGGTGAAGGCGGTGGTGGCCCCTACTACGGCCCCTTACCTCTTTGGGCTGTGGCTTCCCAGCCTGCTGCTGGGTGAGGAGTTGCAGGTGGAGCTGCTCCTGCTGCTTCTTGTAGTACTCCTGCAGCTGGGGGGTGGGGGAAGGTTACCACTGGCAGGGGACTGCTATCCCCACAACAACCCCAGCCCTGTCCCATCTGGGCTCCTGGGGGCAGGAGAAGGGAGTTTCCCTAAAACATGGCCTAGCTTTCCCCAGTCAGCCTGGAGGGGCCCTGAGCACGTCTGGGTGGAGAGGGAGGGGGCAAGGGATGGAGTAGGTTCATTCCCACAGCTCTGAACCCTCCCAGCTTTTGGTGGATCTCCTGAACAGGTCATAGGGGACAAGGTGCCAGGATGTTCCAGTACTTTGCCCTTCCCTGTTCAGGAGACAGAATTGGGGCCAGCATTGCAGGGAGGGAGGAGCGGGAGTATTGTGGGGGCAGGGCTGCCATGAGAGATGCCTGACCTTTGACCCCTCCCCACTACCCTAGAGGAATGCAGATCAGTCTGGCCTGAGCAGTCTCTCTGGTTTCTGGGACAGCTTGGGCCCTTGGTGAGGTGTAAACAGGGTGGGAGGAGCCAGGTCAGGCAGAGGAGGAGGGACCAGCTGCCCTGGGGCCAGACTCACCTGCTGGAGCATGAGGGCTTGCTGCTGCTGGAGCAAGGCCTGCAGCTGCGGGGGTGACAGGATCTGCTGCATCTGTTGCGGGGTAAGCATCTGCGGCGACATCATGGCCACCGACACAGGCACCTGCGGGATTCGGCCCGTTAGCCCCGTCCCCTCGACCCCACCCCAGGAGGAGGCACCACCCAGGGCCCCACTCAAAGCGTGGCAGAATGGCTCCCAGGGAGGCTGCCTGGGTTCCAATTCTGGCTCTGCCACCTGCTGGCTGTCTCTCTCTTTGAACGGTGACTTACCTCCTTGTTGTCTGTTTTCCTTATCTCTAAAATGAAAACAGTGATAGTGCCTACCTATTCAGGTCACCATGAGGACTAATCAGTGAATACTTAAAACAAGGCCTGGCACACAGCAAGTGCATATAAGGGTTGGCTATTACCATAGGACGTGCTGTCCTCAGAGCAGGAAGTGACACTGGTCAGCAGAACCCATGCTTTGGCTGGTTCCCCCCAGTAATGGGGAGGGGCAGCACACTAGGCCACCCATAGTCTCACACAGTCTATTTTGAGACCACTTCCTGCAAGGTGGGCCTGGCTGGGAGGGCAGTCTACAGCATGGGAAGGATTCAAAACGTGGCCCACCTTTGCACGAGGACCTGCACTTTGTCTCCTCTCACACACCCCAGCACACCTGCCTGGAGGGCACACACAGTGGCCAGAGCTGAAGCCCACGGAGTGCTCTTGGTGCCATCCTGGTCCTGGTGTGTGTGCATGTGTGTAGCTATGTCTAGGGTGGGGTGGGAAGAACAGCAGGCAGGGAGTTAGCAGGGCAGGCTTCTGCTCCTAGCTCTGCACTGAACTGGCTGTGTGACTCTAGCAAGTCACTTTCCCTCTCTCATGTTTCGGTCTCCTCAAACATAAAACATAGGAGACTGGGCTGTAAGAGATGATTCCTTCTAGGCTGGAACATTCAGGATTCTCAAAGTATAACAGCTTTCTGCCCCCTGCCCTGGGTCAGGCCTCTAAAGAAGGCCCAAAGAATCCAGCTATAGGGAAAAGATTCAGAGAAAAGCAATGACATCATTCTCTTCCCAGCCCCACCTCCCCTGAACCCCCCAGGCTTGTGCAGTCATGGACGGGCAGGTCTCAGCTGCTATTCTGTCTTGTTCCCGTTTTAGCAGGACAGGTGCTCTGATGGGGCTGTCTGCTGCCCCCTCCACTCTGTGACCTCATGCATACAGGACTCTTCTATAATTTCCTCTCTCACTTCCAAGCTCTGGCAGAGTGCCTGGCACACAGTAGGTACTCACTAAGTGTTTGCCCCCCGGAGCTGAAATGCCTTCCCTGGCACCTCAGAGGCCCCTCTGGCAGCCCCAGAGCAGGAAGGGAAGGGTATAGGGCTAGCCCAGTCAGGGAGGAATGCTGTGCAGGGACTTGTCCTAGGCTATGACAGGCTAGGTCCTCAGGGTCCTCCCCCAAGCCTCAGTCTCACCTGTGGGGTAGGGGAGGAGGAGTTGGTTCTCTTTTCAATGCCTGGCAGGGGCAGGACTCAGCCTTGAACCACCCCTTAAGCCATGGATTAGGAAATCCCCAGGCAGAGAAGCAACCGGGGAGGTACAGTGAATCCAAGGACATCGGGGAATCCCACTGCTCCCAACACCTCTTGCTCATCCCACCACTAGCGGCTGTCCCTGCCCCTGGGCTTTACTCCTCTATCCCAGCCCATCTCTATCCACAGGGCCCTGGGAGGGGTAACACCTAGCTCTTTAGTCATGGGCATACCACGTGAATGAAGTCTCCAAGGGACCTCTAGGCCAGTGGGGGATGCACCCTTAGAAGTGTTTTTATTTTTTTTTTTTTTTTTTTTTTAACCTCATTTTTACCAATGAGGAGACTAGGAAAGTCTGGTGGCCTTAAGTGGCAGTGTTGGGATTTAAGCCCAGGTCTGCATACTCCATAGCTCTCAGGGTTTTCACGTCCTATGCTGCCTGCCCCACCCCAGGGCAGGTCTTGGGAAGGGTTAGGGAGAGAATGTGGAGGTGGGATGTCTGGAGGCTGAGGGGGCTGATATGGCTGAGATCCCACAGGCTAACTTCCTCCTCTATGGTTATATCCCAGAAGGACTCTCTGAAAGCCAGGCTGCAAGGGTGGATGTGGGGGCCTGGGGTTGGAGGCAGACAGTGGCATAGATCCAACACCAGAGCCAGCCCCTAAGTCTGTTGTTGGGTGTTCCAGAGGCAGCTGGGGAGGCTGCTCAAAGAAGGTGGGTTTTGCCATCCAAAGACATGGAACAAGTACCACTGTCCTTTCTTTCCTCCTCCCAAGGGGGTGCCCAACAAAGAGAGGCATCCTGGTGGGGGTGAGCTCAGAGCCCTAGATTTCTGGGTCAGGTGACCTTGGTTTTTGTCCCTGATATTTACTAGTCTTGAAATCACCAAGCCTCACTTTCCCTGTTGGCTAACTGGGATTTGGGGCACCTGCCCTCCCCGCATCATTAGTGGATGTTGTTGACTGCTTATTACGTGCCAGGCATGGCACTTGGCTAAGCCCTTTACACGTATATCTCATAGAATCTTCAGGGCAACCCTGTGAGGATGGTGTCATCATCATTAACATCTCACAGATGAGATGAGAAAACTGAGGCCCAGAGAGGTTAAATTACCTGCCCTGACCCTGACCCCAAAGGGACAGTGGGAGCAGGGGTGAAAGTGACTTGTATGCCATTAAATTCCATGTAAACATGAAGAAAATCACTTTTTAAAACATTCTGGATTTTCCCTTTCCCCTCTTCTGTCTCCTCCCCTGGTGTGCCTTAAGTTACTGCCAGACAAAGGTTACTGAGGACCAAGGCACTAGGACACTCATTCTCACTGCTGTGAGAGCTGAACTAGAGATGAACGTGGCCCGCAACAGGAAAGACTGAGACCAGACACTCAGAAGATCTTTCCAGGCACCAGGACTGTGAGTCACTGACAGGGGCATGCAAAAAAAGGATGTGGCCTTTCCTACTTGGACGCAGGGGAATGGAAGAGATGACCTTGGAAGGCCTCCTTGGCACTTGCTGCTCCTGCCACTTGGCTGAGCAGCTGCCTGTGGAGGCTGCTACAGAGATCTGGATGGATTACATGGTGTGCACTCATCTTGAGGTGGCCCACTGGGGTCACAAAGGGTCTGGGAAGTGGCTGCCGCATGCTGATCTCTTGAGCTGGTTGACCTTATCCACCTCTCCCTGTGCCCCTTGGGGGTCTGAGAACTGAGCTGGAGCTCCTCTGGTGTCCCTGCTGGCCGCTCGCCAGGCTCAGATGCCTCGGGATGGGTGCTCTGCAGCTAGCAGGCTCAGCAGGGCCCATGAGTCAAGCATCTGGAGAGTAGTTGGGCAGCTAAGTGCTAACTGAAGCCCTGGCGTGTGAGCCCCGGGCCAAACACCGGCAGCTGCCTCCAGCCCCTCCCTCAGGGACTATGCACCCAGCCATGAATACAGTGTGCTCAGCTGGATGGTCTGACTGGAAGGAACAGGGACAGTGCCTGACACACAGGAAGCTTATTTGGGGGCTGAGAGTGGGAACGAATGCAATTTGGTGCCAGGGTCAAGGACCCAAATTGTCTCTTAAGTATGGGGTCCTGTGAGTGGGGGCAATGTGGGGAGATCAGGCCAGAGTTTGGTTTGGCTTAAACTCTCCCGCAAATGACCAGAAGGCCTCAAACTAATTCTGGGCTGTAGCTGCAGCAAGGAAACATAGCAGCGCAATATAAAGAAGAACTTCTGGAAATGCCAGATGGGGATGGACGAAGCCAAGGCCCCAGCCACCTTTGCCCCCCCCCATGTCCTCAACTCTCGGCCACCTGTGCCACCTTCTATGACAGCCTTCTCCCTGGTGGGGTCCAGGCCTGGAAGGAGGGCCCCTCACTAGGCTGGAGCTGGAGACCTGATACAGTTTTGGAAACTCTTCTAAAGCTGACTCTGGAGGAGAAGGGTGGTGAACGTGGCTGGGAGGTGCGCGGGCAGAAAATCCTGCTGGGGAGCAGAGCAGCATTCTGTGGGGAGCCCTGGGAAAGGAGCTGCCCTTGATCTCCCTCCATTATCCACTGCACTCAGGCTCAAGATGCACTCTTCTGCTCAGGTGGGGAGCCCAGGCCTTGCTCTCACCAGTCTTGAGCTCACAGAAGAGCATTTCAAGGCCCTGAGCCCTACTTCAGGACAAGGATCTGACCTCCTTGGAGATAATAAACTTAGGAATAGGGGCAGAAGGCAAGGAAGGTGTCCAGGGTTGGAGGAGAAATAGAGGGATCAATATAGGCGGGGAATCCAGGCTCCTGGGGGAGCATGGCTCCATGGCCCCAAGAACCCCCATCTCCCTGAGACCCTGAGAACTATCTGGCCTAGGCTTCTACACCTGGCAAATACTGGCATTATTACCATGCCAAGCACAATGCAGAGATTAAAAGTGTGAGTTCTACTGGCCGGGCACGATGGCTCATGCCTGTAATCCCAGCACTTTGGGAGGCAGAGGTGGGCAGATCACCTGAGGTTGGGAGTTTGAGACCAGCCTGATCAACATGGAGAAACCCTAAAAATACAACGCTACTAAAACCTACTAAAAATACAACTCTACTAAAAATACAAAATTAGGTGGGCGTGGTGGTGCAAGCCTGTAATCCCAGCTACTCGGGAGGTTGACGCAGGAGAACTGCTTGAACCCGGGAAGCAGATGTTGCGGTGAGCCGAAATCATGCCATTGCTCTCCAGCCTGGGCAACAAGAGTGAGACTCCATCTCAAAAAAAAAAAAAAGTGAGTTCTGGAGCTATTGGGTTCAAATGCCTCACTCTGTCCTTTATTCGTTGTATAACTCTGGACAAGTTTCATAACCTCTCTGGGCCTCAGTTTCCTCATCTGCAAGATGGGGCTAGAACAGCACCTCTTCCATAGAACTGTGAGGATAAATGAGATAGCTGTAAAGTGCTTAGTGTCTACACTTCATGGTAAACACTCTGTAAATGTCAGTTGTTAGTTTGGGGTGTACTCAGTAAGTATTTGTTGAATGAATGAATGAATGAATCAATCAATCAATCAATTTTTGGAAGTAATGAGACAAGGAGAGAGAAGGCCTGAGAAAAAGATCATTTTATCTGTCTCTCTGACCCTGAAACCTCTAGGCCTCTCTTCTTTTGGAGGGAGGGAGTTTCCTAAGGAAGATTCCATAGTCTTCCTTCATCTCTCAATCATTTCAGATCTGTGACCCTTAATCCCTAGCTGAGCAGTCCTTCTGGACGTCTGACCCCAGTCCCTCCCACTACCATCAAGCTCCTTCCCTCTTGCCCCTGGGTCAGCTGCCCCTTTCTGGTTTGGGGGAATGTTTGCTGTTGCCCAGCCTACTCCTTCCTGTTCTAAGCTGGGCCCAGGGCAGGGAGGATTCAGAGTGGAAGCTGGAGAAACACTTCAAAACCTAGGAGTGTATGTGGGGGTCATTAATTTAAAGAGACCCAATCCTGACCAGCATGGGTATAAGAACCTTTTAGATCTCAACCTGATGAGATCTTTCTCTTCCTCTCTTTATTGACTTTCCAGATAGTGTCTTCCCCTCCTCCACCCCAGGCCACGCCCTGATCTTTGCCCAGCTCCTCCCCTTTGAGGCTTGTCTCCTTAGGGTCAAGAATTTTAAAAGAGCGTTACTGCTAAGGCTGCACATCTGTTGGGCACCATGAACTTTTTCCAAACATAAACTTGTTTTACATAAAATCCAGACTTTGTCAGAGCACTGGAAATCTCCACCCAGGACAAAGCCTGATCCTGGGTCCTTCTCTGAGCACCCTGCACCCACCCCACCCTCCTCCTCACTTCCCTCAGCACCCAGCCCCAGAATTTAGAGCACCTCCAGCTCAGGACCAACCATGCTCACCTTTCTTCCCTTAGATAAACTTCCTTTCAAAGCCTGGCTTAATCCTTTCCCCAATTCTGAGCCTCCCTCTGCTGGGGGAGGGGTGGGGGGAGCATGGGTGCCCGGCTGCTGGGCAGAGGGGGAGGGGAGCGGCTGCCCGAGTAGTGACCCAACCCGGACTCAGACTGCAATTCTCCCAAGTTCTTTGTGACACAAAAGGTAAACAGAAGGCCTGGCTCCCCCACCCCCCACCCACCCCCACAGATCTCCCCTCCCACAGCCAGCCAGATGGGCTGGCAAGCTGGGGGGAAGGGAGAAGGGGAAAAAAGGGCAGATTGTGCAAAGGAAAACAAAAGAGACAGAGAGACATCAAGAGACAGGAAGCATGGAGAGACTGCGAGATAGTTGGTAGATGAGGGATAAGGGGGGAGGATAAGAGAAGGGGGAACTTCGTGACGTGACTGCAGCAACAGAGATCGCCTGGGAGGAGCCGAGACCCAGACACAGGAACAGAAAGGGACAGAGGGAGTGACCCACAGGGATGCAGAAACATGAGAAGTGACCGAGAGAGATCCTAAAGGGAAGAGGCAGGGGAGAAGAAACAGTGAGAGAGGTACAAAGAGACAGGGAGAGCTGCAGACAAACTTTGAGTGACAGGGATAAAGAGGCTAAGCTAGCAGAAGGTGTGGCTGATCAGGTGGAGACAAGAGAAAGTGGAAGTCTTTTTGCCCCACCCCTGCAGTGACTGTATTTCCTTTGAAAAGCTGCCCACTTTTTGGTGTTGGAACTGGCAAGAGCAGTTCTCCAATGGGTCCTTGCCCTCCCTCTGTGCCAGGCCCACTCTCCAGCCCAACCCAGAGCCAGCAGGGTGCTCTCCTCCTCACCTGCACAGCAGAGGCAGACTGTTTGCTGTCATTGTTCCCTGGGGAGCTCAGGCCTGAGGCCTGCTGCAGCAGGAACTGCCGGGCCACCTGGAGAGCCTGCAAGACAGAGGCTGAGTCAGCAATGGCCTGGGAGGCTGGGTGGGATCCAGAGATTAGGGAGTGTTTGGGGCAGTAAGGAGAAGGAGCTTAGGTTAAGGTGGAAGGTCTTGGGGGTCACAGGGTCATGGGTCCATAAGGGCTTGGGATAAGGGCAGTAGGAGTCACTGAGAAGAGCTGTCAGGGGTTCAGGGATCAAAGCCTCTACAGACTCAGCCTGGGACCCAGTGAAGTTTTGTTAGGACCCAACGGGGGCAGCAAATGGAAGGGCCCATGGTCAAAAAGGGACTCTAGAGGAAAATAAAGGTGGTGAACTCACGGCATTAGTAAATCAGTACTATTTGTTGAGCATCTACTATGGGTCAGGCACTGTACAGGCAAGAGCTTATTTAATCTTCCTTTGTAAGGCTGTGAGGTAGGGATTATTGCCCCATTTTGCAGATGAGGAAACTGAGTCTCTAGGAGGTTAAGTAACTTACCCAAGATCACACAGCTAGGCAGCATCAGAGCCAGGATTTGAGCCCAGGAAGCCTGGCTCCAAGGCCAACTGCCTTACTGGGTGGTCAGTCTGGGGGCTAAAAAAGTAGTATTCACTGTGGAGCCAGAGCACACATTTGGGGGGATGAGGGAAGAGCCCTGGGGTCAGTGGCACAAGGTCTGAGTACTATGTGACTTTCTGAGTTCAAGGATTGAACATGCATGGTGCTGGAGGAATTAGATCAAGTTCTGAAAGGTGAACTATCAGCAGAGATGCATGGACCATGGTGCTGTGGGCTTGGTGGCCACAGTGGCTTAGACTGAATTGAGCCAGAGGGGTCACAGGAGTGAAAGGCATATGGAGATTGTTGGAGGAATCGCTCTAGTGGGTCAGTGTGACAGTCAAGGAATAGTAGTGGCCTGGGAGGTAAAGTGAGACATCTGGTAGGAGTGAGGGGTCAGGAGGGTCCAGGAAATTATCTATGAGGCCAATCAAGACCTCTATGTCCTCACTCTGGTTCAGTGGGAGGTTTGAAGGCAAGTTCTGAATCCACATTTCAGGAGCACAAAAACTTATCTGCTTCCAGATTGCTCAAGACCCCTTTGGGAGTCAGTGCAGGTGCATCCAAGCCCTTGACACAGGGCTTCAAACTTAGGCAGTCCTGGGTTTGAATCCCAGCTGTGCGGCCTGCCAGCTATGACCTTGGGCAAGTTATTCCAGTTCTCTGCACTTCAGTCTCCTTATCTGCAAAACTGGGAAACTACCCATCTCCAAATTACTAGGGGGATTAAAGGACCAATGTTTGGCATCCAGTCGGCATTCGGGAAGTGTTCACTCCCTTCAACTCTCATTAATCTCTCAACAATTCTCCACTTCACCTCCTACAGCCTCTCCCCAACATAGCCTTGTGCCCTGTGCACTTATTAGACGAAATGCGCCCGCTTGTGGCTCGCTTTCACATCTGTCCACACATTCACTTGTTTTTGCCATATGGACCCCTATTCTCCTACCCCACCACAAGCACCTTCAAGGCAAACCTTTTAAGGTGGGATATGGCTGCACTACCCATCGCTCAACAAGCAAAGAGAGTGACCACTGTGTAGCAAGCATATACACACATCCACCTTCCCGCCTGTTTATCATCAGTGCGAACAGCCGAGCCTCCTGAGGCTTTAAATCTAGTTTGTCTTAGGAGGGCATCTAAATATGCACTGGCCTATTGACGGGAAGGTGTCCTGCAGCAAACCTGGAGCTCAGATTGGTGTGCTCCTCACAGGCCACCTCCTTCCCCGGATGTCACACCCAGAGAAGTGCCCTGGGCTTCCAGAGGGAAACAGGATGTTTCTCCTCTTCTAGATTCACTTCAGAAAGCAGAAATCTGACCTTTCTAAGTCAAAAGGCTCTGTGGAAAGAGGAGGAAGGGTGGGGTGGGTGGGTGAGGAAGGGCAGGGAGTCAGGTGGTCATCAGGAAGGAGCCCCTGCCTCTACTACCTTTTACAAACCCCTCCAGTCTACTGACAAGTGCTCTTCGTCCTCCAAAGGTGGAGGTAGGGTAGGGTGGAGGGGGTACAGGGATCAGAGGCCAGGGGACAAGGGTAGGGGAAGAAGATGGCTCAGAGAGGCTGGCCAGCCCAGGAGACCCAAAAGGGACACTGGTTGGGGTGGGGAGATGAAGCACTCCATATCCCTGGGGGACAGGACGGAGCAGCAGGGGAGGGGCTTCTGGGGGAAGTTGGGGGCAGAGCCCTGCTCAGTCTCCTGGGGTGGGATGGGGGGTGGCCAGGGGAGTTGAATTCACTCCCCACTGACTCTCTTACTTTGTGGTCCCCTGGAGCATGAAATTACACGATTTACAGGAAAAAAATGGCAAGGCC
Organism: Macaca thibetana thibetana; assembly: GCF_024542745.1. Taxonomy (NCBI): domain Eukaryota; kingdom Metazoa; phylum Chordata; class Mammalia; order Primates; family Cercopithecidae; genus Macaca; species Macaca thibetana. The sequence goes on along the minus strand of NC_065581.1, from coordinate 42,475,750 downwards.
TTGCAATCTCATTCCTGAGACCTCTCCCTCCCTGTGACAGGCCCTTCCTCCCCCCACACCCCCACCCACAACCCCTTTCCTTCTTCGTGCCCAGGCCAGGGCTCTCCCCTTTAGGCCAGATGAGAGCCAGGTAAGACCTTAGGTCTGGTCAAGGCTTCCCTCCCACCATTTCTTCTCATATGTAGGTCCTCACTCACCCACTCCTCTCACATCTATGAAGTACCTGCTTCGTGCCAGGGACCAGGCTAGTGGCTGGGGATACAGAGAAAGAGAACATGGCCTCTGCCCCCCAGGGCTCACAGCTCAGGTTCTGTGATGATAGCCTCTTATATAAAGAATGATAGGCCGGGCACAGTGGCTCATGCCTGTAATCCCAGCACTTTGGGAGGCTGAGGCGGACAGATCATGAGGTCAGGAGATTGAGACAATCCTGGCTAACACGGTGAAACCCCATCCCTACTAAAAATACAAAAAATTAAGTAGGCATGGTGGTGGGAGCCTGTAGTCCCAGCTACTCAGGAGGCTGAGGCAGGAGAATGGCGTGAACCAGGAGGTGGAGCTTGCAGTGAGCCGAGATGGCACCACTGCACTCCAGCCTGGGCGACAACAGAGCGAGACTTCGTCTCAAAAAAAAAAAAAAAAAAAAAAAAGAATAAGGAACTAGGAACTAGTTAGCCTGAAGTGAGGGTGGGTGCCAGGGCTCAGAGAAGGCTTTCTTCTACCTGGGGAAGTCTGGGAAGGCTTCCCAGAGGTGGCTGCAGCACTAACTGGAGTCTCGCCACCTGAAGGGCGAATTCACACGGCGAACGAGGAGGGTCACATCTACCACGCTGCTGCACCAGATGTGTTCACACTGCCTGCTGGCACTGGGGCCTGGAGACCACTGGACTGCCCACCTCCGAGAGATGTGGGAAATAATGGGTCCTAACTCTAACTCTGGCAGATCCCCAGCCCCACTTTCTTTGAATATGCCAACCAGACTGGGGCCTCCTTGAAAGCACAGATGTTGTCAAATATAGCTGTGAACCCCCATCGTCAACCACCAGCACAGAGCAGACATGCGATACCCACTCACGAAATTCATTTTAGTCTAGGCTGAATATGGGAGGCTGGCACAGGCTGACACTAAGCTTAGCAGCTAGCATTTACCTTGCAGTTTCCAAAGCACTTTTTCAAACATTTAACTGAAGCTTCACAACACTGAGCTAGGTGGAGCAGGTACTGATGTCCCTATTTTACCGACAAGGAAACTGAGGCCTGAGGTTCCACAGCTAGGAAGTGGGAGAGTCCAAACACCTCTGACTGCTCAGGGTTCACCCCACTGAGGGGTCTCCATGATCCCATGCACAGTCCAGTGAGGCCTTCAAATCTGCCTTCTCCCTAATCTGCATGTGTTTAGCCCTCCAGTGAGAAGGGGAAGTGAAGATGGTGGAGGTAGAGGAAGAAGACCAAGAAAGGAAACTCCAGGGGAAAAGTGGGCTCAGTTTCCCTTCCCTACGGACAAGAGATATCCAAACACAGCCCTGGGTGAGAAAGGTGTTCAGATACCCACACCAGGAAGAAGCCATTATGGAAAACCTAGGGGAGGAAGGAAGAGGGGGCTTAGGCAGAGTGGAAAACTGGGAGCTATCTGGCCTCTCAAACCTCATATTTTTCCTCCTTCTACCCCTGGGACTGAAAACCAAATGCTCAGCTCTGTGGTTTGGGGATGATGTCCAGTTTCCCTCTAAGGGAGGCATACTGTCCATTCATGCATGGACTTCAAGAGAGATCTGGATCCAAGTTCTGGGTCCACCATATACTGGGTAACCTTGGGCAAGTTGCCATCTCTTTGGGCCTCCATTTCTTCTTCTGCAAAACTGGAACAACCCCATACTTTCTTCATGGGGTTCCTGGGAAGAACACGTGGGACTGTGTACATGGAGTACTCAGCACACTGTCAGGCACCCAGTAGGTCCTGGACGAACACTATTATGATTGATCTTTCACCAGCAGCTCCCGGTCATTTGCCTGGTGCCACCCGGAAGGCCTTGCTAACCAAACCCTCTTCTAGCCCAGCCCCCATCCCCCCTCAAGCTTAAGAACTCAGTCTCGCTAATGAAGCTGAACTCTCCTCCCCCCATCCCCCATTCAGAAGTCATTAGCAGGATCTCCGCAATTAGGAACAAATGGCTTATAACGGATGGCATCCAGGGAGGGCGGCTGGGATGGTGGAGAATGAAGCTGTAGCTTTGAGGGCAACAGGGAGCTGCTATGAATAGAAAAACAAGTCTTGGTGCTGTGGGGTCTCTCTCTTGGGACCACACTCCCATTTCTGGTTCTGGGAATTTGGGGTTGGTGGGAGGGGTGGGAAAGGGGTCATTCTCTCTCAGGAAGCCAGGTGTGGGGCTATTCACCAGTCCTTTCAGCAGGCTGGAGGATCCTAGATCTGTGTTGGGGTGCCAGCCTTATTCTGTGTGTGTGCGGGAGGGCAGGGAAGTGATAATCAGGGAGACGAGCTTGAAGGACTGTTGACAATGAGCAGTTGAAGAGCATGGGCCACAGCCCTGGAGAACTGCAAGTATTAGAGGGTATCTAGTCCAGTATTTTTCAAATTGCTGCTCATGGCCCAGCAGTGGGTCATAATATCAATTTAGTGGGTCAAAAATAGGTATTTTCTAGTTCACTGATAGATGGAGAAATAGAGATCCAGAGATGGGCAATGATTTGTCCAACGGGACACAGTGGCAAAAGCAGAACCTGAATGTACCAGACCTGAAACTGGGCTCTGCACAGGGAAGAGACACCAAGCGCTGGCAGGGCAGGACGGAAGAGGTACTAGCAAATTCTGGTTTAATTTGGATTGTGGTGAGGGGCAGCCAAAACAAACTCCAAACTTCCTTTGTCTGCCTCTGGCTGGTTTTGGCAAAACTGGGATTCAGTCTTATCTAAATTGTCTCCATAATTAATTTTCACTGGAAACTGGCTGGATTCAGGAAAAGAATGGACTAGAAGGGTATTTGAGGGTGCTGGCCCACCTCACCCCATTCCAAGCCAGAAAAGCATCCCTAGGAAAGCCTACTACCTTTACCTCCAGAGCCACAGCATGACTATTAATTTAGCAACAATTTAATGAGTGGTTATCAAGCCCTGCAGGGCACTCACAGTGTCCTCAGTACTGGGGACTCAGCGTCTTTGCTTTAACGGGGCTCACATTCTAATGGGCCGAGACAGACACTACACAGACAGACATGCAAACTCTGAGCTGGTGGTGAGTGTCCTGCAAACCCTGGCTGGCTGGCTGGCTGGCTGGCTGGCTGGCTCTAGGGTGTGTGGCCAGGGAAGGCCTCTCTGAGGAGACACAGCATTAGGAGGAGGCACTCTTCCAAGGGAGAGTATCTGAGGTGGAGGGAACAGATGGTGCAAGGGCCCTGCCGTGGGAAAAGCTGAGTGCATTATGAATTGAAAAGCCAGTGTGGCCAAGAGAAGAAGTCCCAGAGGTGTGCAGGGGCCAGATTACACAGGGACAATGATTTTTTATTTCATTCTATACTTGAAAAATCGCTGAAGGATTTTGAGTACGAAGTGATATTGTCTTTCAGGGTAGATACTTACTGCTGGTAAACAATGGATGCCAGTAAGTACTCACTGGTTCAAAGTAAAGAAGGGATACCTCTTCATCTACCCCTCAAAATGCAACTCCTAGGCCGGGTGTGGTGGCTCACGCCTGTAATCCCAGCACTTTGGGAGGCCGAGGCGGGCGGATCACAAGGTCAGGAGATCGAGACCACGGTGAAACCCCGTCTCTACTAAAAATACAAAAAATTAGCCGGGCGCGGTTGTGGGCGCCTGTAGTCCCAGCTACTCGGGAGGCTGAGGCAGGAGAATGGCGTGAACCCGGGAGGCGGAGCTTGCAGTGAGCCGAGATCGCGCCACTGCACTCCAGCCTGGGCGACAGAGCGAGACTCCGTCTCAAAAAAAAAAAAAAAAAAAAAAAAAAAACAAAATGCAACTCCTCAGGGACCAGAGGATGGAAGAAAGGGGTACAAGGAGGAGGAGTTAGAGATTAGTGGCCCTGACCACTGAAGGAACTGACCTGGGGGGAGGAAAGTTCTTGACCAGCCAGGCTTTGTAACCTCCAGCAAAGAGACATAAAAATCAAATTACACAGAGAAGGGGGACAAGGAAGGTGGGGAGAGGAGACCATAAAACCCCCGAAGTTATTCCGCACCTTTTTCCCTTGGGAAAAAAAAAAAGCTTTTTGGAAAAGGCTGTAAATTTTTTTTACACCAACCTCGTAAAAATGACATCGGCACATTCTCAAATTAGAACCATTAAAATGAAAACCAGCAATGCACAGACACAGACAGGCCCACATGGGTGGGAGACGACTCACATCCTGGGCATACAGCCCTGGTTTCAAGACCCCTTCCCCACCAAGTGCCTTGAAAATGCCTCCTCTCTACAGGGAACTAGTCTCTGGCCTCAGAGAGATGAGAATTTACAGCTGAACTCAACAGCGTGAATGAGGAACTGCGATCCTTCAAAGGGCTCCTTCATTCTCTTCATTCCCTGCACCACTGCTCTCAAACTCAGGCAGGCTTCGCACCAGCAGTGCCCGGCCTTTGCCTGCTTCTAGCGATGATGCAGCCCAGGGCTCATCCAGCTCCTGTAGCCAAAACCAGCTCTGCAGGGTGTCATGAGAAGGACGGCCAGAGTCCTCAGTGCCTGGAAGGAACCCTCTGACCTCCAGCAAGGAGGTGAAATCACCAAGGTGGTGGTGGGTGGCCAAGTGGCGGTGATGCAGAAGTTCCCGTGATCACCTTCCCCATTCTTGGTGGCATTTGGAGATGGCTACCAGACATACATCCCTCCCACCAGTATCTGTGGAGTTCTCTGGAAATGGGTCTGTGCTGAGGTCTGGGTTCTGAGCCACTTCACTCTAGCCACTTCTGCAATGTAGGGTTGGAATGGGGGCAATAGTGAGGGGGGATGCAGTTCTCATCCTGAGATTCCTAGTGGGCCTTCTCAGAATAAAGGTGCTACCCCAGGGGAAAAGCCAGCTCTCCGACTGAGGGTTCCAGGCCAAGTTCTGCCCTGATGAAGTGACTCTAGGATGCAGCCTTCTCCACTTCAATCCTCAAGATAAATCCCTTCTCAGAAGGAACATTTACCTCCCTTCCCCAAATTCTCCTCTGTATCCCCAGTTCTAATCAGCAGGGACAAGAATTCTGCCATGAAGGGGAGGTGAGGGAGGGAAGAAGAGGGATTTCAGAATTCCATATTAGGAGGGAAGCTGGGGGCTCTCCTGCTGGTAGAGTGGGCTGGCTCCTTTTAGTCCCAAGAAAGCAAGGGTCTGCAGATCCCTCCTCCAGGATCCAGTCCCGCCCTCTGCCCTAGCACTACTCCCTCCTAGGGGAATTTTCCAACATAGGAAACAGGGCGGTCTTTGGCTCTCAAGGACCTGGGAGGGGTACAACAAGGGGGATGGTTAAGGCCCTCTCCTGGCCCAGCTCCTCCCACCTCCCACCTGCCCTCCTCTCACTGTGTCCAGGCCAAGGAGAAAAGGGCAGTTTCTGAGTGTTCCCCAGCAGCTGGTATGAACTGCTGTGATGTCCCTAAGCCTCCCCCTGGTGAGTGCAGGCCCCAACTCTCCTTCCATGCCATGGCTCCTCCACGGGAGGGGCTCATTCTCCAGAAGAAAAAGGAGAATGCAGAAGGTCTGGGACCAGACAGGAAACAGTAGAATCTGGGGCACACAGGCAGCAGTCCTGAAGAGAAATGGGCCCCGGACCTGCAGACGAAAGACAACTGTTGACTCTGTGTGTGTGTGTGTGTGTGTGTGTGTGTGTGTCGGGGGAGTGGGGGGTAAATTCACCCTCTGAATCCTCCCCTTCCCCCGCTGTCATCCCTCTAAGTAGCTTGGGCAGAGGAGGGCCAGATGGGGGAGGAAAAGGAAAGAAAAGCCTCTCCCATTCTTCTTCTCCCTTCCCCCAACTGCCTGACATCCCCCCCTTTCTTTGAAGGGGGGTGAGTTAAAAGCCCATTAATGTGCAGAACCCCCCAACCCTTTTGAATCTCCTCACAGGATGTGAACGGGGTGGGATTTGGCCCAGTTGCCATGGCAACTGCGGTGGGAGTTCCCAGACTCTAGGCAACCCTCCCGTGACCCTTGCTGACCTGTCACCCCCACAACCCATGGACAATGGGAGTGCGCGCTCCAGAGGCCTAGGACGCCTTTCGGCATGGCCTCAGCACTGCCGCCAGTGGCTCTGCCTGCCCCCACCCCACCAGCTTGGCCCTCCTGGCCCCAACTTGGCCAGCGCACCCAGACCAGCCCCCAAGACCTCCCCTCCCAAAATCTGGCACACACTTCTCCTAGGCTCCATGGCCCCTATCAGAGAGTGTCCTAAGGGTATTTGTGGGGTGCCTGAGAAAACCCCCACACCGGGAACATTTTCATACAAATGAAATCAGATTAGGATAAAACACAAGGGCAACTTTCAAAGAAAAGAGCCACCCCATAGGGTAAAAATGCAGGGAGGGGCACTGTGGTAGAAGCGTTTGCCTTGGTGAGGGAAGGGACGGATGGGCCGCGGGTGTGTCCACAGTCTAGGGTATTCTTTAAGAGCAGCATGGTGCCCAGTGCAAAATAAGGCTGAAAGTGTGTTTGCAGCTTGACTGACTGCTCCAGAGCCTACTGTACTTCCTGCACCTTCTCCTCAGGGTAGACAGAGTCCTCACAGGGCATAAGACTGCAGACTTGGTGAAAGCTCCAAGGACAGCGTGGAGGTGGTATGGCTCTGTCACTCACCAATGACCGGGCTGAGATGAGGGAGGTGGAAGCTGGGGCCTCAAGGGCTGAAATGGGGCAGCCAGCTAAGGACCCTCTCCCTCTAGTCAGACCTGGCCTGGTTACCCCCCAGCCTCTGTTTAAACAAGCTCCCAGCCTGCTCGTTGCATGGAAACAAGCGCCTGCTCTTGTTCCAAAGTGACGTGGCCACCCTCTTCAGCACTGTTTGTTTCAGCCTAAAGTCCTGTCATAGGCCTGACTTCTGACTCGCCCCGTTTATCTCTCTCCTCTCTGTCAACTCATTACTCCCAAAGGCCAGGATTGCATTTCCAGGGCTTGTTTACTGAGAGCAGAGGGACAAGGACCAACAGACAGACAGACAAAGACAGAGGGGCTTGGAGAGCCACGGAGGGTACGAGGAGAATGGGATCAGCGTGTGGCCCACAGACCCTCTCCCACCCCACTTCCTATCAAGTTTGCAGATGGCGCTCGAGTGGCTACTTAGGACCAGTGGGCAGCATTGCTTCTCTATCACAGAACCCTTTCAGGTTGGAAATGAAATGCTCTCATTTACTCATCAACAGACATTTCCTTAGCACCCACTATGCTCAAGGCCTCGCTGCCTCCATTTCCCACGGCGACTGTGTGATGGAGAACCAGCAAAGGGGCAGGTGTGCTGAGCCCTGAACTAGGAACTGGGAGAGTGAGGTCTACGCAGCCTTTATTGTGCCATCTTGACACGTCAGTGCCTACCTCTGGCTCTCATCTGTGCAATGGGAATAATAATATCCACCTTGCAGGGATGGTGAGACGACACAGCATACGTGAAGGCCCCAAAGCACCAAAGAGACGAAAGGCATTGGTTTGTCCTCTAAGTCCTTTCAGGGTGGGTTGAGAAGGAGCAGGAACCCAAAGGGCCAAGCTGTCTTTCCCAAACTTGTTTATTCTCCAATTACGAACATTTGTTGTTGGGGACCAGAAAATGTTACCCTTGAAACTCCCCCAAAAGCCTCGTTCACACGTTCAGGGTAGAGGAATAGCCCATGGACTATTTCATTTTAATTGAAAATCTTATAATTTTAATTTTGTAAGGTTCTTTTCATAGTTTGGAGCCAAGAAAACCTTTTTTAAGTCTCAAATATGTTCCTTGGCCCTGGGCGCTCTGCCCATAGTGAGCCCAAATGGATAAAACAGCCCTCTGCCTGCCTCCAACTCCCCACCCCAGTTTATTTGTGAAACAGATATAGGATTTTCCAGGACTGTGGGATATTCCCCAAAACAAACAGGAATAACTGGAACGTGGAATATAGATGGGAAAACATGGCTCATGTGCAACGCAGAACCAAGAAACCTGATCAGTACAGACAGTTCTGTCTTTCCCCACCCCAAACATTTCCCCAGTTATCCAGAGAACCGTGTTCGCTCTTCACTTTCAGTAATTTTTTAAAAGAAACTTTCCAGTTTCAGCACTCCCCAACCCCTACCGCATTTAAAATTTTTCATAACTCTGTCTGCACAGTCACAGAGAGGGAAGAGCTGGCCATACAAAATGGGTGGTGTTGGAGATTTCTGGTGGGGTGTGTTTTGCTATTATGTTGGTAAGGGGTAGGATTTTGCCCTTTAACCTTCTGTCTCCAGCAGACGGCACAGACTCTGTGGGTCTCTTCCCCAGGGAACCTGCTTAGGAAGGCTTGGGAGATGCCAGCGAACGCCTGAAGACTATCTCCCTGGGGAAGGGAGTCAGGCCCTTCCCTGCTCTAGCCTCCACTGCTGGCAAGAGAAAGTGATTTTTGAAGTCCTCTGTTCTGTTCACATCCACATCAACAAGTGAGCTGCACGTGCTGCACACCCAAATTGCATCTGATCCCAACAACTCTGTACTTTAGGTGCCAAGGAGGCCAGGGCTCAGGTAGGCTCATGACTTGGTCAAGGTCATGCCACTGGTTAAGGGGCTGGCTGGGACTTAAATCAAGTTTCTTCAATTCCTGCTTTAGCGCTGGCTGACCAGCTCCATGCAGGGGAGTCAGGCTTCTGATGGTGTTGCCTCCAGTCTGACTTCTGGCTCCAACGAATATGATGGGAAAAGGCCCCTTAGGGACAATGAAGTTGGGCTGTGGGAAAAGGAGGACAGAGTCCCAGGGTGAACTTGGGAGAGACGGCAGGGCCATGGAGGCGCACATGAGGGCGTTGTGGTACATACATGTGTGCATGCATGAGGCAGTAGTGGGGTACTGAGCGGGAGGTACACGCAGAGCCCTGCTTCTCCCTGTTCCTAGCAGACCCCCACATCCCAAGGGCCAGCACCACCAGCAGTGATTCCAGGAGCAGAGTCAAATCAGAGAAAGAGAATCCCAAGGCCAGGGCTGGCTGGGCAGGTTCTCCTCAACTTGTTGAGCATGACTCTCCTTTTTTCCCCAGGTGGGACCAGGACATGAGGCCCCTGCTCTGTCATCACCCAACCAGATCTAGACCCATTCTAGTGTCTCTAGATCCTCAGAGAGGTTGGTTTTAAACTCCTGAACTCTGCACTTCGGGGTGGAAGAGGAAATAGAAGACACAGAAAGAGGTTCCCAGTTTGAGCCCTAAAAATGGAGGCCTGTCTTTGCCTACCTCTCTTGGCCTTTACCCAGCTGCCTGGGCCTCTCTTCACTGCTTGAAATGGAGGCCCAGGCTGACTCAGGCAGATAATCTTTTGCAACAGAAATAATGTGAAGATCCCCATGTGCATAGCAACCTCTTAACCCTGTTCACTTAGCTAGTTTCCTAGCCAGTGTGCAGGTGAAAAGTGGAGTGCCCACCAATCCAACATGCCAATCTCAAGCCTGCTGCCCAGGTGTGTGTCTGTCTCTTCTTATTGGCATTTCTGGGACAGTTTCAAGCTTCATGATCTCAGACCTCTGAGTCCCACTTCTCTCTCTTGAAAACGCTGTGGTAGCCCAGGCTCAAGGTGGCCACCAGAATGGGTGGGTGGACAGGGAGTCCTTGGAAGCTGGACTGTCTTAAGAACGGTAAAACGATGCTGCCTGGCAGGGAGTGGTGCTCCAGCAGCCAGGATGAAGTGGAATGCGGCCTAGTGCCCCCTCTCCCACTCCCAGATACCCCAAGGCGCACCAGCTCCTACCTGTTGCTGCTGAAAGTGCAGCAGCTCCGCGGGGCTCATCTCACCATTGCTGTCTGCACCTGTGGTCATGTCCCTGCCCGTGCCACTTGCAGTTGTCCCTGTGGCCCCACCACTGCTGCCATCGGTTTGCCCAGAGAGGCTGCCCACACCATTCTGACCGGATGGAGCCGACCTGATTGTCTCCGAGGCAGATTCCACCATCATGTCGCTCTAGTGGTACCTGGAGGAGGAAGAGAGACCCAGGGGAGAGGCTGAGGCTGAAGGCTGAAAGGGCAGTGACTGCTGACCCCCAAAAACACAACCATCGCCACAGGAGCAATTGGGCATCTACTCCTTCTCAACTTCCCAGAGGCTGCTCCTGGGATGCCTGATGGAGTGTGGCCCTTCTGGAAGTCCCCCCAGGTGAGGGGCGGCTCCACATCCCCCACCATGTGTTCTTGACTTCTAGGAGACCTCGTGCTGGGGTGGGGAAGGGAGGAGATAAAGCCCTTGCACTGCCCCTCTGGGTGGGGATTTTTTGCCCCAGTTGAGGTTTTGCACTGTTTATAATAATGACATGAAGAAGGGCTCTTTTTTTTTTTTTTTTTTTGAGACGGAGTCTTGCTCAGTCGCCCAGGCTGGAGCATAGTGGTGCGATCTTGGCTCACTGCAGCCTCCTCCTCTCGAGTTTGAGTGATTCTTCTACCTCAGCCTCCTGAGTAGCTGAGATTACAGGTGACTGCCACCACGCCCAGCTAAATTTTTGTGTGTCTATTTTTAGTAGAGAAGGGGTTTCACCATGTTGGCTAGGCTGTTCTCAAACTCCTGACCTCAGGTGATCTGCCTGCCTCAGCCTCCCAAAATGCTGAGATTATAGGCATAAGCCACAGTGCCCAGCCCCCGTCTGGGTCTTAAACCTACACCAACAAAGCAAAATCAAAAGTTATTCACTAGGAACCCACTAGATTACTGCCTTCCTACCCCCACGTGAAATGGACTTTGTGTTTGCTCCCATCCCAGGCCACAGAAGGTCCAAAGCAACAATTATTCTTTTATAAAAAAGGCTGCCACTTGCCCAGCACCTACTGGGAGCCAGACACTGGTCTTGGGCATGGAGGTGTGCAATGAAGGAAGACCTGGTTCCACTTTCCATCTTCCATTTTAAAGCCCTCAGCCTAGCACCTGGTCAAAAGTAGACACTCAGTAAGGTTAACTCACTCTCCATAGGAACCATGATTTCTCCTCCTGAGAACTGTGGGAGAGAGTTATCACGCCAATTTTACAGATGGAAAAACTGAAGGTCCAGAGAGTTAGGTTACGTACCCAAGACAAAGAGTCAAGGTCTGGATCCCCTGACCCCAGAAATGCCTCTCAAGGAGTGGCTGAAACATCCTCCGAGAAAGAGATGGTAGGTGTTTGGGATGGCCAGGGCAGTGAGGAGGAGGAGGAGGCCTGAGCTGCTTTTTATAACTCACAGAGGTTACAACAGCTTTTTAAATTTAATTTAATTAATTAATGTATTCATTTTATTTTATCTTTTTTGAGACACAGTCTCGCTCTGTCACCCAGGCTGGAGTGTAGTGGCACAATCTCGGCTCCCTGCAACCTCCGCCTCCCGGGTTCAAGCAATTGTCCTGCCTCAGCCTCCTGAGTGGCTGGGACTATAGTAGGCATGCAACACCATGCCTGACTAATTTTAGTAGAGATGTTGGCCAGGCTGGTCCCGATTTCCTGGCCTCAACTGATCTACCTGCCTCGGCCTCTGAAAGTGCTGGGATTATAGGCATGAATCACTGCACCTGACAAGGTTCCAATACCTTTAGTATGAAAAGCTGTTCTCAAATTCTGGGGGCTCCCCAACTACCTCCGAGTCACAGTCCCTTGAGAAGAACATGGATTTCAGTCAAACAGGTCAGACCATGGTTGGTATCTACTACTGATTTTTGATCCATCTTAAACTCCCCAGCCCTCAGATTCCTTGTCTGTGGTAGGACAATGTTTCTTGGCACCTATGGGAGATTGGTTCCAGGATCCCTGTGGATACCATAATCTCCAGATGCTCAAGCCTCCCAGTTTGTCCTGCAGGACCTGTGGATACAAAAGTTGGCCCTCCCTATCTGTGGGTCCTGCATACTGCAAATACTGCATAGTATTTTCCATCTGTGGTGGATTGAATCCACAGATGTGGAACCTGCGGATAAAGAGAGCCAAGTATATTTCATCCCGACCTCCAAGTCTTTTGAGGGGCAAATAAAACATGCACACAGCACCTGACAGCACCCCCAATATTGATCAGTGCCTTCTCCACCCACCCTAATTGTAAGGGTGAGGACATTGAGACCCAAAGAGGTCAAGGACTTGGTCCAGATTGCACAGAGATCATCAAGGGATAGAAGCCACATGAGCATTTAGCAAGGCCCATGGAAGCCAGCCAGTTTCTTTCCTCCTGATTTGATCTCTTTTGGCCTAGGCAGACCCTATAACCACTGGTCTCCCTGACTCAACTGACAGATGAGGGCCTTGTAGGTAACAGTGAGAAACTGCAGAAAGAGAATGGACTGTGATTTCTCTAGTTCCTTCCCCCAAGGCAGCAGCTCCCCAAAGCATTTCCTCCCACTCCCAAATTCTCTCCTTTCACTCCAGAAGAACTCTTCTCCCTCACGCTACCAAGCCATTTGCTCAGCTTTCATCCTGGCTGGATGCAGAGTGGGGAGGAGACAGAGAACTGCAAGGGGTCCACAGAAGCCACATCCCTGTTCCTGTGGCCCCTCTTCATCCGTGACTCTGGGTGTCACTGTCCCAGTGAGCCTGAGTGGCCTCCCGGGTGCCCTATATTTGTGAATTTCTCTGTATGTTTCCAAGGGCTTGCTATTCCCCCAACCCAGCTGCTGCTCCACTCCTAAGTTCTGAGAGGAGCTGGGCTGGAGTAAGGGCAGGATGGGAGTGATGGTTCGGAAGAGATTGAGCACTCGGTCTCAGGCCTTAATGGCCATGTCAGCCTGAGGGCTAGTGGCGGTGAAATGATGGATGGGGTGGGCACCATCCTCCACTTGCCACAGCACAGGGCTCCATCATCCTCCCCTGAAATCACCCAGCCAGCAGCACCTTCCCCCACTTGGGCCTGGGCCTCAGTTACATGAGGGGGATGGGGAGACAGCAGGGAGGGGGGCCTCTCCCCCAACCCTGGCTCTGCTGGTGGTGGAAAGCAGCTGCCCGCTCTGATTCCAAGTCTAGCTTCTCTGAGATCTGAGAACTCCTGGGCCCCAGGGGACAAAGACCAGAGCCTCAGGGGTGTGTATGCATGCAAAGGAGAAAGGAAAGAGAATCTGGCAGTTACTTCCCTGGGGTTAGGGAGAGTGGCCCCCTTTCAACGCTCAAGGAATACCATAAAGTTGCAGATCAGACAGTAAGTTTGGAAAAAGAGAAAAAAGGAAGGAGGAGGTTGCAGACAGAGGTACTTCTTTCTTTTCTTCTTATGGGGGGGAGTATAGAGCGACACCCAGTGAACAACATAATTGCTGCAATGTGGTGTATAATAATAGCTATTCAGGGGCTGATCATTCATATTAAACAGGGTGAAGCAAGCCTCTCATTTGCATGCTTGAGATTATATGCATTTGAAAAGTCATTTCCGCAGGGTGTATGAATGGCATTAATTCCCATGTGGCATGCTCTGTCCCCTCCAGGGTCTTTACCCCACTGACACACACCCATACGCCTCTTTCCATGCTCCGGCCCACCTACCAACATACCCCCGAAACCTGCAAGACAGGCACACCCAGGTGCTTTCCGAATTCTCACCTCTGCCCTGGGATAACTGCCCTCCAAGGATAAGCACACCAGCAGCCGCATGTCTCCTGCCCATCTCTCCACAGGGTGCCATGATAGCACCAGGGTGCTCCCTGCACTGTGGGCGAGCAGGCTCTGGGTGCCTGGGACCCAGTCAGCTAGAGACAGGATGGGGTAAGGTGATGGAGGGAGGCCTTGATTATCAGTCCCCTGTAACTACAAGGGTGTGGGGTGTGGAGAAGAAGTCAGTGTCCACAGGAGCCTGAGCCCTGGCTAGGGGAACAGGCAGGGACCTGGGCTCAGCCACACACCACGGAGATTCCTCTGCCTTCCCCTTTCTCTGAGCCTCTATTTCCCATCTCTATATGAACAGGTGGTCTTGAAGGTCTCTTCTCACTCTCAGCCTGGCATATGGACATGAAAACATAGTATTTCAGTGAATACTGGAGGCACTGACGGTCTGCTGGAGTCACAGCCCGGTCCCTTTCACAGTGGACTCCACCCAGTGTAGACCTGAGCTGCTTCCTCTGGTACCAAGGAGCAAGCTCCAAGAGGTCCTCCTTTCTTCTCCACACACCCCTATCCTCCCAATCCATGCTCCTCCCCCAGCCACCAAGGTCCTCAGCAAGGAGCAGCTGAACACCTGCGGAACAGAAAGGCAGAGACTCTGAGAATTAGACCATCTGGTTTCTAGGCTCAGCTGTGTGACCTTGGGCAAGTCACTGGGGTGCTCTTTCTGCCTCCATACAATAAGGTAGGGGTTGGCCAGGGGTCTAAGGTTCGCTAATACTGGGCTCTTATCCCCCACCCCAGACTTCCCATACCCCTCTCCTACCACATGTTGGGGGCAAATGGAGATAGCACTGGAGGCCGAGTTATCTTGGCAGGTCCAGGATTTGTCTGAGGCTCAGGTCCTGCACTTAGGCAGGACCTAGTCGCAGCGTTCCCCGTGGGGGAGCCAGGGCACCTCGGAGCCTATGTCAGGCCTGGAGGCTCCTGCAGATGCCGTCGGAAGGAAGCTAGGTCAAAGCCGCCGCTGCCTCTTCCGCTCTGGGGGAGTCTGCGGGCCGCTGGGGGCTCCCACTTCCCCCGAGGCTCCTGGCTCATCAAAGAACCTGGGCGGGTGAGTGCGCAACAAGGGACGCCCTTGGAACTCGCCGGAGACGGCCCCGTCCCCTCCCTGGCCGGAAGTGATGAGTTCCACCTACCTTGGGGCCAAAGGGGGGACCCATGGGCTGGGGTGCTTTTGGGGAAGGAGAAAAGGGACGGGGAGCCCCACATGCGGAGAAACCTTTTGTGCCTTTTCGCGGGCCCATATGGCATAGCGAGTATTAATTACCGTCGCTTTTTAATTAACAATCGCTTAATCTGAGCCGTAACATTTGCCATGACACCCTGAGCCTCGCCGCGAACCCGCGCCGCCCGCCCTGCCAACTCATCAATTAATTTTTATTGACGTTTTCTTCCCCAAACAGGCACAATACCAGGGTTTTCCAATTAACACCTCTGCGATCTCTAATTAGTGCAATTAACAGACTGATGGATGCCCGGAGTTTACCCGCGGGGGAGGGAGAGAGGGGCGGGGCAGCCCCCAGCGCGCTCCTGGGCGCGCGTCCTGCCGGGAGCACACGTGCACGCGCAGCTGGAGTGGAGATGCGGCCTCAGTTCTTAAGGGATACACGGATGGGGAATGACCACAGGTGGCCCGTACCCAGAGCAATGGTGGCAGTTGGAATTTAAATAAGGTATTGTTTCCAGTTCTCCGGAAACCTATAATCTAGTCTGGGAGATAGCAGGACGCGAACCAGCTGACAGCCTGACCCTGGAAGTTGGTGTCTAGCCCCAGCTCTAACACCAATTTACTACTGAGTGACTTGTGTTTTTAAGGGGGAGGGGGGAGTCTCACTTTGTTGCCCAGGCTGGTCTCCAACTCCTGGGCTCAAGTGATCCTCCCTCCTCAGTCTCCCAAAGTGCTGGGATTACAGGCCTGAGCCGCCGCACCTGGCCTACTGAGTGACTTGGAGCAAGTTGATTCTCCTCTTTTCTCCTCTGTATAATGGGGAGAACTGGACTAGATGTAACCATCTATTTTATAATTTATAATTCCAACAAAGATTAGGAAGCAGACTGCAGTAAGAGGTAAGATTTCTTAAAATACAATAGCACGGAGTAGAAGGTGAGAATGATGGACCACAACATTAAATCAGGGGTTGCAGACCTGAGTGCATCAGAATCACCTTGGAGAGCTTGTTAAAACACAGGTTACTGGGCCCCAGTAGAAGTTTCTAACCCAGTAGGTCTGGAGTGGGCCTGGGAATCTGTATTTCTAAGAAGTTCCCAGGTGATGCTGATGGTGGTTGTCCCAGGCAATGGGGCTCCAATGATGAACACTAACTTTAGTTCTGAGTTTCCTGATGGGCAAAACTAGATGATATATCTGCAAAAGCCATTCAATCATTCAACATGCATTTAGGGCCCCATTAAGTGAAGCACTGGGGATCTACCTGAAGGAAAGTGAAATGTGGGCCCTACTGAACGAGGCAGTGCAGCAGTGTCTTTAGATGCTCTGAGAGCTGTAGGTAAAGGACTCAGCAAGGGCAACTGGTAATGCTGGAGGTCCTAACCCCTTCTCTTTTTTTCTAGATAAAGCTGGCACTTGTTTTTCCTCAAAACAAGTTTCCTAAAAACCAGTGGAGCTTTAGCCATGAACAAAGTCATGCTTCTCTCTCCTCCAGTGGTTGGCCAGGAGCATGTTTCACCAGCAACGACCCTTCATCCATTCATTGGTACGACCAATATTTAAATACCTACAGTGTGCCAGGTTCTGTGTATGCAGACTTCAGCAGAGCAGGACACAGGCCTTGCTCTTGTGGAGCTTATGTTCCCATGAAGAGGATACAAATGTTAACTAAACACATAAGTAAATGGAGAAGCCTACAAAGTCAGATACATTCTGTCAAGTGTGGGTACAGGAAATAAATGGGGATCTAACATAAGCGGAGAGGGGCAGGGAAAGTCTCCTTTTCCCAGGAAAGGGCATTTATGCTTAGATATGAAGGCTGAGTAGGTATTGGCCAAGCAAAGTATACAATGAATGCAGGGCAAACATATGCAAAGGCCTTTATTTTACAAAAGAAGGGTCATCAGTTTCAGAGTTTTCCAGAACTAAAAGTCTTTGAAATACATACATTTCTAGATTATATAAAAAGACACACATGTGGATACCAGAGCACAAGGATGTCTTCTAGTTCCTTCTTTCTCTATTTGTTTCTTTCTAGCTATCCTGCTATATCTTACCTGTGTCAAGAGATATAAAACAGAGGGCTTTTCAGAGCAATGAGCCCTGGCCCTAGAAGTTTAACTGCAGGATGCTTCCCAATCCAAAGTCCCAGGGACTAGCCTCCCCCATTCAGCCCTGGCCCCAGAGGCCCAGTGGCTTCTGGCTTCAGGCTCCAGGTAAGGGGAGGGCTCCAGGGCAGTGGCCACTTGGGGCTTCTGGCTTACTTAGCCAACCACTCATTTGCCAGATGACCTGCTAACCCTTCCTGGCTTCTTATTACCTTTGTGACATTCTGGACTGAGGTCACCAGTCTGAGCCTTGGTTTCCTTATCTGTAATGTGAGGTTAATGCCAATACATTTTCCTTCCAGGGTTGCAGTGATATCAAATAAGACACACTGCATGAGGAAGACATTTAGAGAAGGGTAGTTACTATAATTATGGGGGTCCAGAAAGTCCTGCTACAACCTACCTCTGAGTGGGCTATGGTTTAAAAATTGATCCCACCCTGCTCTCCCAGCCCTTGGGTCAGCACTTGAAGAAAGTGAGGCAAGACCCATGGGTTAGAATGTGGCTATAGCTCCAAAATAGGTCCTGAAGCCAGAGCTGGGTGATGTGAGTCATGCACTGCTTGGCTCCCTGATCATGCCAGCAGTTTCTCTCCCCAAGCACATGGGACTCTGTGAGTTCCAGAGTAGGCTTAATCCCTCTCCAAGCCCCTGCCCTCCTTTGGCACTCCTCATTGTGTGGGTCAGAGGCAGGCACCCTGGGCTTCCCTCTGTACCCCTACCTCTGTCTGAGTTCCTGGCCTAGGAGTCTCCCTAAATGACTGTGATATCCTAGAAGCCACCTACCTCAACTCTAGGGACCATTCAAGGCCTCTCAGCACACTTCGGTGCTCAGAGGAGCTCAGTACAAGTGGCAGGGCAAAGACATTCCTATCTGAAAGCCTCCAACAAAGCCTTCGATTTGGAAGGTGAAGCTGCCATCCTGTGCTGTCTGTTCCAGGTCCTCTCCCAAGTTCCAACTAACTTTGTTTCTGAATCCTAAAAGTAAGAGACATCCTGGTAGAAAATTTTGAAAAAAAGGAAAAAAAAAATAGAGTACTCATAATCCTACCCCATAGAGATCTAGCCCTTTGGGATATACAGCCTTTCCAGTCAATCCACTCTCACTCTCTTTTGGCATATAAACATCAAAAAAGTGAAATTGGGGTCATAATCTGTACATGGTTTGAATTTTCTTCTTTTTCCACTCACCACTTACTATCATAAGCATTTCCACATGCCATCAAATATCTTAAGCAAGTTTCTAATGGTCACACAGTTGCCTGAATGGGCCGCATGTTCCAGAATGTATTGAGCCAATCCCCTAGAATTGGACATCGAGGCTGTTAGCCATGTTTTACTATGACTCTGCAGTAAACACCTTTATGGGAACAGGATACTCTACATTTTTGACTATTTGCCTAGGATACATGTTTAGAAGGTGGAACTGCATATTTTTAAGGTTCTTGATATATTCATTCCCAAATTGATGCCCATAAAATTCATACCAATTTTGTCCAATTCTCCTTTAGCAAGGCAGCCACATCTCATAAGACTCTCGGGCCCTAACCTCTTTAGTGATTTCCCTCAATTCTCCTCAGCTCCTTCTCCAGGAGATTCTCAGAGCCTGAATAAGGCATTCGCAACTCAACACTATAGGCCCTGTCAAGTCTGGGTGAGTTCCCTAAGGTCAGAGTGGGGCAGGGAGCCTTCACCTGCAGCTGATACGGAGCACAATGGGCACTGGGGTTGGGGCAAATGGAGGTGAGTAAAACGGAGACCTTGCTTTTGCAGGGCTTGAAATGGAGAGAGGAGAGACTAATGGGCAGGTAAGCTTTCCTTCTAAACATCAGAATCATCTGGGGAGCTTTAAAAAAACAAACCAACCAACCCATACCTATGGCCCACCCTAAGTCAATTAAATCGCACTCTTCAGGGAATTGGACCCAGGCGTGGATTTTTAAAAAAGCTTTCCAAGCATTCTAAATTCCCAGTGCAGCCAGGATTGAGAACTTCCATCTTACACAACACACACAGCTTTACAAATGTTATGTTAGACACTGGGGACCATGGAGCCTGGAGGGAGTAAGGGGTGCTCCGGAAAGGCTTTCTGTAGGAGGTGGCTTCTGAGCTGAGCCATGATGCAGCAAGGCCTTGGCACACAATTTGTGAATATATTTTATTATTAAAAACTATTCGACTGCCAGGCGCGGTGGCTCATGCCTATAATCCCAGCACTTTGGGAGGCTGAGGCGAGCAGATCACAAGGTCGGGAGATCGAGACCATCCTGGCTAACACGGTGAAACCCCATCTCCTAAAAATACAAAAAATTAGCCAGGCGTGGTGGTGGGTGGGAGAATGGCATGAACCCAGGAGGCGGAGCTTGCAGTGAGTGCCACTGCATTCCATCCTGGGCAGTGGCAGACGGCGACACTGCACTCCATGGGAGAATGGCATGAACCCAGGAGGCGGAGCTTGCAGTGAGTGCCACTGTACTCCATCCTGGGCAGTGGCAGACGGCGACACTGCACTCCATCCTGGGCAACAGAGAGAGACTCCATTTCAAAAAAAAAAAAAAAAAAAAAAAAAAACCTTCGATTCACAGAGTCTGCAAGAGTGCTTTTCTACAGCCTCTCCCTCCTCTCTCCCCCCATGCAATTTTGCGCTCATTTTGACAGAGGATGGAACCACACTTCAAAGATGCCAAAGACTTGACAAGGTTACCTGACTGCTAAGTGGCTGAGCCAAACTGAAACCAGGTGGCTCTTCTGACTCCTAAACCAGTGCTCTTCTCCGCGTCCTAACTCCCCGAGTCGCTCTGGAATCCAAGCCTTCCCTCACCCCTACCACCACCCTCCAGCTCACCTTTTACTGGCTCCAGCCCTGAAACGCTCCCACAGGCCCTGGCAAGGTGGCCTCCCTCAATACCCCTTCCTACTACACAGACCAAAAAAAAAGAATTAACAATAAAGGGGGAAAAAAAGAAAGAGAACCAAAGATCCCACTCCATCTCATTAAGAAAGTAAACATAAGAGCCATCTAAGTGTCTAATTAAGCTTCTAATTAGTCCCTGCTTGTTACTAATGCAAATTAGATTACTCCGCTTAACTACAGCATGTCCACAACACCCTTGTTAATTGCGGCCTTTTGAAATTAAATTACTCCCTAATTAGCATATCAAAGCCATTGATTCGGAGCTGGGAAAGATGAGGGCAAGAGGAGCCGAATGCCAAGTTTGGTTAATCAGAGACGGCTAATTAAATAGTGACGTCTTACGTGGGGGGCCTGCTGGTTAAGGGGTAGGGGCAACTCGCCCAGGGCCTGAATGGCCATCTGGAGCCTGGTTCTGGTAGTGCCTTTGGCACCAGGGTTTCCTGTGGGCACAGGAGGGGCTCTAGTGGGCCTGGGACAAACCACTGAGTACGGCCATTTCTGGGCCTCAGGCTGTTCTGCCCAGCCTGCTCCAGACATGCCTTGGCCCCTCCCTTCATTTCCCCAGATGTAGGGGGCAAGTGATAACTTTATTATAGAGGGGCTCACCCTGTCAGGGATGGGCTGGTTTCATCTTGAAACAGGCCCCCGGAGACACAAGGGCTTATGGTAAGAAGACCTAACCTCTATGGTAGAAAGAAGGGAAAAAGAAACACCCACCACCATCACTTTTTTTTTTTTTTTTTTTTTTTTTTTTGAGACAGGGTCTCACTCTGTGTGGCTCAGACTGGAGTGCAGTGGCGCGATCTCGGCTCACTCACGGCAACCTCTGCCTCTTTGGCTTAAGTGAACCTCTGGTCTCAGCCTCCCGAGTAGCTGGGACTACAGTCACACACCACCACACCCTAATTTTTGTATTTTTTTTGTAGAAAGGGAATTTCACCATATTGCCCAGGCTGGTCTCAAACACCTGAGCTCAAGCGATCCTCCCACTTTGGCCTCCCAAGTGCTGGGATTACAGGCATAAGCCACTGCGCCCATCCCACCATCAGTTATTAAGTAGCTGCATGGGAGTAAGATTTGGGTCACGGTGTCCTTATAGGTCCTCTCTGAGCTCTTCTTGTACACTTCTTGTACAGACCCTGCAGAGTCTTTTTTTTTTTTTTTTTTTCTGGAGACAGAGTCTCAGTCTGTGGCCCAGGCTAACGTGCAGTGGCACAATCTCGGCTCACTGCAACCTCCACCTCCCGGGTTCAAGCAATTCTCCTGCCTCAGCCTCCTGAGTAGCTGGGACTACAGGTGCCTGCCACCACGCCCGGGTAACTTTTGTATTTTTAGTAGAGACGGGGTTTCACCATGTTGGCCAGGATGGTCTTGAACCACTGATCTCAGGTGATTCACCTGCCTCGGCCTCCCAAAAATGCTGGGATTACAGGCGTGAGCCACCGTGCCTGGCCAGACCCTGCAGAGTCTTTCAGACACTGTCCCCCACTAGATTTTCCTTGAGGAATACTGGGGACAGGTGAATCTCCACGTCAAAACTGCTAACCAAAATGCCCTCAGGGGCTAGGCTGGTCACTTAGGAGGCCAGGTGAGGAGGGCACAAGGAGGCAGGTGTCACTCAATCCCAGTCCATCCTTTCCACACAGAAATGTAGGTTCAGTGTTGACAGGGCTTGGGTTTTTCAAAAGGAGCTGAAGTGGGGATATTTATGTGAAATTTACCATTGTAATGAACTGTGTATGGGTCAATAAAACTCAGCAGGGATGAAGTTAGTCCATTTGTGACCTCAGCCCTTACGGCCAGCATTTCAGAAATGCAAGTTCCAGTTAACTGTGACTCAGGGCAAGTCAGGTAACCTCTCTGGGCCCAGGTCCTTCACCTATCAAATGAGAGTGATCATTACCACTGCTTGGAGAATCTTTCAGGGTTGTTGTGGGGATAAGAACAAGGAGGTATGTGAAACTGCAAAACACAGTTCCTCAGTCAGGGCCTGGTGACTACCTAGCTCTACCTGCCACAACGCCAGGTTTCCTAATAGGGATGTCCTGTTAGAACTTTCGTCCCCCATCTTCCATGCAGGGGGCAGACCAAGGGCTTCCAAGTGTCCTTGAAAATGCTGAGGGCTTGTTCCTGCAGATACCTGACCTGACTGTTAGGAGGCTTGGAGGTACCACACACCTGTGCCCTCTGCCCTGCATTTAATGGATCAGCTCTGGAAGGGGCAACAGTTTCTGAATGGCAAAATCCTGAGGGTTAAAAGGTCCCTAGCTTGGTCCTTCTATACCTCCCCTGTTCCCAACTAGGGTGGAGTCTGTTCCCAGCTCTTCCTCCTTCCCCTAGTCCTGCTCTCTAAGTTTCTCACCAGTAGGCCCCGGAGCCCACAGGATCTCGGCCAAATTCCCCAAGGGTGAGATTCTGTTTACTTAAGGAGAGATCAGACAGGGTCCAGGGGAGGGGAAGTCCTCCTGCCCCCACCCCAGAAAGGGCAAATCCCAGCCAGTATCCAGTCCATGGGTATCCATCCAAGCCAAACTGGGCAAAGAGGCGCAGAGCAGTGGTTTTATTTTAGAAAATAAGTGCAATTAAAAGAAAGGTGGAAGAAAAGGAATGGGGGAGGGGAAGGCTGCCCTGGTGTGAGGGGGAGGGGAGACGGCGGCGCACAAGGGCCAAGCTGAAGCCCGCCTCGCCTCGCGGAGCTCTCTCCCAACGAGATTCAATTAATTGATAACATGAGGCATCAAATTAATTTCTGGAGGATGTGAGATTCTGATGAAGGGAAATCTCGTCGATGGGGATCGGGCGGGAGGAGGCAGGCAGCACCCCTTTTAATCAGGCTCCACTGCCTAATTGGGAAGGAGGAGACTTGCAAGGGTCGTGGTGTCCCCTGCCCCGAGCTCCACAGCTCCCCTTTCGGGAAGGACCCATGGAAGCAGTAGGCTCCCGACGCCCTTGGAACAAAGAGGGTGTGCATTGAGACCTTCAGGTCTCTTCTTGCCTGGCTCCCAACCCACAGCTTCAGGATGGTGAGCCCGAGGACGTGGGGCTGCAGGCACCCTCTTCACCCACTGTACAGTTAGGAAAACTGAGGCCCAGAGAGAAGACGGGTCATGCCTAAGGCCGAAGAGTGAGTTAGGAAGTCGGCAGCAGTTGGCTTACCAGGGCCCCTCACGATGTACCCGTGTGGGTCCGGGCCATTTAGGCGAAATCATCTCTGACCACAATGGGTGGGCAGCCCTCTCTGTGGCTAAAAACTGCCATGCTGCCTGAGCCGTCCCCTCTTCCAGTGTTTCCGGATCCCCAGCTGCCGGCCCGAGCTGGCCCAGCTGCAGTTATTTTCTCTGTGTCAGGTGAGTGCCGAAAAGCCCTTGTGTTACATCACTGTGCTCAGGTCTCAGACATGCAGAAGCTTCCAGCAACCGGAACTGATGCGCTCAGTTAAAAAGGTAAAAGCTCACTGGGGGAACAATCCAAAGCGAGTGCTCAGCTGGGGAGGGGGATCAGGTAGCTCTGGCTCTCTGGGAAAGAAAGCTCAGAGGCTTCCTGAAGGAGGGATTCTCTCAGTGCACCAACTCTACACCCTGTGCATGGCCTGACTGTCCAGCTTCTCCAGCTCCCATCCAGAGACGCAGCCTCAAAAAGCCTGGCGCTTTGCTCCGAGTGCTCACAGCTGCAGCCCCTCGCTGGGTCTCCCACAAATCCTGACGTTTCATATCTCCCCAAAACTTGCCCCAGTGCACCCCTTCCTTCCAGGATGCGGATGTGCACCTGCAGGGGAACCCCGAAGGAAAGGAGGAAGTGCACCGCCACCCTCTTTTGGAGCAACTTCTTTAGGCCTGAGTCTCCACAGAAATGTTCTCCTAGAAAAGTAAAGCCAGCCGGGAATGGAATCCAAGGAAGCTCCGCTGAGGAGATGAGAACGGAAACCACCTCAACCTCCCACCCTCTGCCTCCCCACCGCCCGGTTTCATTTCACACAGGGAGGCCCTCCTAAGGGCCCTCTGGGCAGCAGACATGTCCTGTCTCAGCTGGGGGTTTCAGGACCCACGCCGGCTCAGGTGGCCAGTGCCCACAGATCTGTGCTCCACCCCTTGCTCCATTTCTGATTTTCCAAGTTGCACGCAAGTCACCCCTTCTCTGGGTCCCTTGTGCTGTGCCCTTCACCACCCTGGCCTCCAGCACACAGTAGGCACTCCACAGTGTTCTCCACAGTGTTCACAGGATGGATACAACTACTGAGTCCCTGGCTCCATTCCCTAAGCCACCTCGCCTTCAAGTCGCCAGCATTTTGCCACCCCTTTCCTGCTAGTTAACTTCTGCTCCCACCAGTCCTGACTACCTTAACAAATGCCTAATGGTCTCTATTCTACATACTGTTAGTCTGAGAAAAACCCACCATGTCGCCCCACTTTCCATTTACATGGTAGCCTGGGTCACAGACCATCAGAACTGCAGCAGGAAAGGAAACACCATTTACCTCTATCTTGCACTATCAACTGGCTCCACCCACCATCAGGCCTGGCTGTGGAGGCTCCAGTTGGCCAGAGGATGGGGCCCAGGGAGGTGGGCAGAGCAGCTGGGATTCAGGGCACAGGCGGTTGTATGGCTACCATCCAGACGGGAAAGGAAGGTGCAGGGCTGTGCCAGAGGGACAGTCGGGAAAACACCCTGGTCTCAGGAGGGATCCTGGGACCAGGATCAAGGCAAGGAGGGCATTCGCCAGGCCCAGGCCTGCCCAGCCCGGGCGACACACCACAGCAACACTGACTCCACGGCCCAACACCGGCAGCCCTGTCCAGATGTGTACCTTTTGTGCCAGGAGCTCTTGTTTTCTAGCTCAGGCAGGTGTGCCCTGCGTCCAGGCTCTGCAAGGGCCCAGGAGCAACATCTCACAAGATCATAGCATCCGAAGTGGCAGAATTTGGAGGAAAGAGGGTTCCTGCTGTGATCCTGGCTTGGTGGAACTGGCAGTGGACTGAAGGTGTGTATTTCCACAGAGAATCCTGGGAGGCAACGCTGAAGGGAGCCAATAACTTCAGGCTCAAGGGGAGTTTCCTTTTGCTTCTTTGAGATGATCCATTCAGTGATAGCTCCCAAATTGGTCTGAGACTTGCTGCCAAAATCTTCCATAAGGACGTGTAGGCTAGGGTTTCCAAACCCTAAAAATCTCCCTTTCTGGAGAGAGGGGTTATCAGTCATTTTTCCTCTTCGCGTTCTAGGGAATTCTCTCTCCCATTTATGTGTCTCTCACAAGAACCTCAGGAGTGCCTGGGGAATGGGGAATGCTCCAAGGTTGTGTGCAGGTGGAAACACCAGATTCTGAACCTATAGTCCCCCTCCCCGCTTAAAGGGAAAAGAGAAAGGTGGCCTTCACACTAGAAGGCAGGCGGCCTAGGCCAAGCTTGTGGAGGAGGGGGAGGAGTGGCAGCTCCTCCCATCCCTTCCTTTCTCCCTTCACTACAGCATAGGCTCAAGCCCTACTGGTTGTACTGGGAGTCGAGAACCCCGTATTTTAGTTCCAGCTCTGCTACCATGTAGCCGTGTAACCTTGGACAAGTTGCCTCTTCTCTCTGGACTTCATTTTCCCAACCCATAAAATGAAGATTAATACTTCAGTATTTCCATATTCAATCAACGTGTGGCCTGGCAGTGCTAGCAAATTATTAATAAAAGTCATCCCTTGATCAGTACTACCATGTGCCCAGCACCGTGCTAGGTACTTGACATCTGCTTTCTCATTCGACTCCCAAACGGAATCTCTAAGGTGGGTATTATTGACCTACTTTACAACGTAAGAAAATTGAGGTTTGAAGAGCTTAATTAAGTTCCCCAGAGTCCCATCTCTACTGCCAAGTCCCAAAGCCTTTTCCACTCTGACACATGTTCTGCCCTGGGGAGGCCTCAGTTCCTTGCTCTGGGTTCCAGAGTTCTAGAACCAAATCTGAGGAGGCCATTCCAGCCAACGGAGCCTCAGAGTCCTGTCAAAAATAGTACCTGCCCTGCCTTGGTCTGGGGAAGCTGGATCGTGGTAAGATCTGCAAGAAGGGAAACTGTGAGGAGTTTCTTGGATGGAAGAAATTATTATTTCACACAGTGTAGGCTATTCAAGAAGTAAAGACATTGTGCCTGCTTAGGATGGGACTGGGGGGCTTGCACTGTGGCTAGAGAGACACAAAACCGCCAAGGCAGTGGAGTAGGAAGGGTTAAGATGCAGGGAGGGCTTCCTGGGGAGACGACCCTTCCCTCCCCTTGCACCTCACACCTCTCCTCTGAAACAGACACCCTGTTCCCATCCTTCTCTCCCCGATGTGACATCTTACCTGTCTCTCCTACCCCAACAATCTGAGATCCAGAGAGCAGACTCCAGCCTTCACTGCTTGGGTACCCCAGTACTCAGCCTGGGACCTGCCCAGGCAGAGTAGGGGCTCAGCAAACATTTGGGGGAATTACTGAATCAAAAGCAAGACTTCCTCTCCCAGTCCCTCTACTTCCCTCCCACCAAGGAAGAGGTATGTTTGGGGTAGGGGCCCGGCAGGATATGCACATTCCTGGCAAGAAGCGACCTACCTGCCTACAGCCAGAAACGAAGGTTTTGGCTCTAAAGGCAGAGGAAGGGGGCTGGGGGTGTCCAGGTGTGAGGAGGGTCCCTACACGGAAAGGGACAGGAGCAGGTCCCTTTGTAAGTGGTACCCGTTGCAAGTGCTCTGGCCCTGGCGTTCTCCAGCACTGGGGGGTCAGGTCTTTCTCTCCCCAGGGCTCAGGGTTCCCCAACTCTGTAACTCCTGGGAAACCTGCCCAGGACAGGGAGAAGCACAGAAAACCCCACCCAGGCGCCCAGCCCTTAGTGCCAGGAGAGGTTACCACGGTCTCCCAAACTTAGTAGCAAGGCTGGAGCCAGGATAAAGTGGGTCCTGAGGGTCCCCCAGGAGAGATTCAGCACTCACCCTGGCCCTGGGTGTGGAGGCTGGGAGGGGGCAACCACAAAGCCACCTCTTCCCCTTGCCACTTTGCCCCACTGACTAGAGTGTGAGTGACTCCCCCAACTCAGTTTTCGGAGAGTCTGAGATTGAAAGCGCACCATGGGAGCCAACAATTGTCCAGGTACCAAGAGCAGAGCCTCAGTATCCTCCCTCCAGCCACCAGGTAACAGAGCCCCAAAACCCTGAGGCAAAAGTTTCTCAAGTTGAAAAAAAAAAAAAAAAAAAAAAAAAGGCCTTCAGACTTCCCTACAGCGGTTTTCCGCGGGGGCGGGCAGAGGTTTTCTGAGGCCGTGGCTCCCCTTCAGGCGGCTGGGTCCACTGGGCCCGGCCTTCGGCCCCTGCACCTACCGGCTGGTTCACGGGGGGGCGGAGGGGAGCTCAAAATGCCCGGTGCCCGCAGGGCATGGCGGCCAGAGGGGCCGTTCAGCCCTGGTTATCTGAGGAAAGTGAGCTTCTGGGTTCGGCGGTGGGACCGGCACAGACCTTTCCGCAGCTACAGGCCATACGACAATCCCGCTGCTCTTTCTTTCTGCAGGCACTCGGGTCAGTCCTACCAACTGCCCCTCAAGTTGTGTGTGCTGCCCTAACCCTCAATCCCAGACCCGACACAGTGCGTGCTGGGACGAATCTAGGCTGCTCTGCAAAACCGGGGTGAAGATGCTGAAGTTCAGGTAAAAACCCGCATTGGCCAAAATGCTCCCGGGCTTTCTCAGGAGCCACCCGAATGGCAACTTCAGACTCGGGTTTGCTTCTCCGGACTCCCCACCCGCTATCCCCGGCTCCAGGCGCCGCCGTCAACCTGCGGGGAGACTAGGCGTTGGGGTGCTAGACACGCGGTGATCTCCGGACGCCCGAAACGCCAGGCGCCGAGTGAGCGAGGAAACCAGCCGGGAGGGGGCTGGCCAGGGAAGCTGGGGAGCAAAGGGAAGAGCGGGGCGCGCTCTGGGCTCAGGGTTCCCATATCCTTTCCCCTTAACCTAGGATCGGGGTGGGACACAGGTGTGTTCACGAGGTTGCCCCAATTGGGGGACAGAGGGAATCCGCCGCTGTCTGGGCCTGTGCCTCAAAATCCGCATCCCGCGAAATTACGCGGTCCTTTACGCGGGCAGTAGGGACCCCAGGTCGCATTCTAGCGCCACTGGCTCGGCTCTAATGCAGCCCAAGGAAGTTTGTTTGGCGTGGATGGGGAGCCCGAGGCTGAAGCGCCGCCGGCCAGAGAGGTGCTGAGGTTGTCCAGGGGAGATACCTGACTCCTCAGTTGGGAGGGGAGGTCCTATTCGGTCACTCCGGGCTCCTTCCCTGGTGGCCTCCGGGCCCCCCGCGGTTACCCTCTTCTCCCCCTACGTGGTGAAGCGGGAGCTCTTTCTCTCCACAGCGGGTGAGTAGAGGTGTCAGCCAGATCGTTTCCCCACCCTCCACCTCCGGCGCACAAATCACAGGGGCCATTTCCAGACGCTCTCAAGTCCCCAAGAAGTTTTCCGCTCTATCCCCGAGCTGACTGAGCGATGGGAAAGGGGCTGACCGGCCCTGGCACTTCCGAGGTGCGACCTCAGCAAGACAAGTCCCCTCTTCACCACAGACGACGCGGCGGGTAGGACCGCGATTCCCCGCTCTCTTGCCCCCACATTCATCTGCCTCCGGCGCGTCCTGGGGAGTCCAGTACCGACTAGAGTTGGGGGGAGCCACGTCCCTTCCCAGCTCAGGAAAGTCTGGGCAGGGAAGTATTCTTTGTCTGACTCGGGGCAGGGAGGGGGTCGCGCCCCCGTACACCCCATTCCCAGCGGCACGGCAGGGAGGGGGCGGGGCCCAGATTCTTGGGGAAGGGCGGGCCTCGGTGGCCTCTCCGGCCGCCCCCCTCCCCGCCCCGGCCTCCGGCTGCCCCCATTCCCGTCGCGCCGCAGCCCCCACCTGTTCCTGAGGCAGCTCCGGCCCGCGGGGGCCCGGGCCAGGGGCAGAATGTCGCGGCTGCGTGGGGTCAGTGCGCCACGGCCGGCCCTGGCTGGAACAAAGTGCGCCGGCCAGGGCCCGGCTGCTCCCGGCCCCCGGCGCGTCTCGGGCGGGCAGTTTGCAAACACAAAGTGAGCCAGCGAGCGGGCGAGAGAGTGCGCGAGCAAGGGAGTTGGTCTGGTAGCCTGCCCAGCCCCCACCCGCGTCCCTGGGCCCGGCCCGACACCTACCTGTCCCGCCCGGCCGCTCCGTGCGGGCTCCGGCCCGTCAGCCCGCGCGGGGCATGGGGCTCGCTCCGGTCGCAGCCCGGGCCCGCCGCCGCCCGCCGGGGCTGCCCCTCCGCGCCGCCCCGCGCCGCGCAGCTCCCGGGCGTCCTCCCAGCGCGCCGCGCCGACCGCTGCGCGCCTCAACCCCGCCGGGGCATCGCACTTTGTGGGCTGCTTGGCTCGCTCCGGCTCCGCTCCTCCTTCCCAGTCCTTCCGCGACGCTCGTCAGCTCGCTCCGGCTCCCGGGCTCCCGGACCCCGGCGTCCCCGCCCCCGGCCCGGCCCTGGTTCCGGCCCGGGCTCCTCCCCGCCGCGCCGCCGCCGCCTGCGCCGCGCCCTCTTCGCGGGCTGGGGGCTCCGTCCCGGCCGCCGGCCGCACTGTCCGGTCCGCAGGGGCGGTGGGCTCCGGACTCCGAGGGGCTGCGACTGAGCCTGGGCTGCGAGTGGCTGCGAGCGGGCGGCGCGCGGGCGGGGCGGGATGGGGCGGGGGAGGAGGAGGGTGGAGAGGGAAGGAGGGAGCGCGCGGAGCGCGAGGGAGGAGGGAGCGAGAGAGCAAGCGGCGGAGGGAGGGAAAACCAACTTCTAGTGCTACCATAATTCGCCTAAAGCAGGTGCAGGAACTTTCACCCCGCCTGGCAGCCCGCTGAGAGCTAGAGAAGACCACGTGCACCAAACTTTAGGGGAGGAAAAATGGGAACGTGGGGAGAAGACGTGGGGCGGCAGATCTGAAAAAGATGGTAGGTGGAGGGACCCCAGGGATTCACCCTGGCGTCGGACTCATCCTATGGCGCGCTTGCAAACCCCGGCCATCCCCTGGAGTCTGGAGGTACGGCCAAGTCCTGCTCCCACACGGTTCACTGGTTCCCGGCGGGCTGCGCTCGGCGCGGGGAGTGGCCGGGGGCCCAGAGACTGAGCCAGCGTCAGGCTCGGGCCCTGCCTGGCCTCCCTCCTGCTCCCCACTGCGTGGGGGCTGAGGGTGGGCTTTCTGAGCCGAGGGTAGGGGGTGGGGAGGCCCTTTCAGGGCTTTGTGAACGGTCACCCCCAGGCGCGCACTGCCTCCCTCTGCGGAAAGGGAATTTCCCGTATAGTGCTCTGCGAACCAGTGAAGAAGGGGCCCAAGGCCAGAGCCATGCGGGCAAAGTGAAGTGCAAAGTTGAGGACAAATTAGATTGTAAACAAAACTCCGCGTCTCTGAACATCGCTTTTGCCCAGGGGGACTGGAGGGGTTGTGGTGGTGGTGGCGATGGTGTGTTTGGCTTGGGAGGGGGAGGTCTGGGTAAGGAAATGCCCACGGCCCAAGGGGCAGGGCTGTGTTGGTAGCAGACGCACCACTCAGAGTCCCATGGAAATCTGAATACCCGTCCCACCTCCCCGCCCCACACGCGCCGGCAACATCTCCCATCTGTCTGCGTGTGTTGGGGGTGGGGAGAAGTGAAGGAGGCCTCAGGAGTCCTCATGAAGTACCCCAACCCAGCTCAGTGATACCAGGTCCCCATGACCAAGGGAGGATCCTGCTGTGGGATCAGGGCAGGAAGACAATGGCTCTTGAAGCCTCCCCTGGTCCTAAATCCTCAGGCAGGTGGACAAGGGGCAGGCATAGTATGTGAGCCCCTGTGGAGTGGGAGCTGGAAGCCTGAGGGGTGGGGGCGGAGCTGCAAGGATTGATGCTTAGTTGCCTGGGGGGAGGGGATTTCTTGGCCCTTCCAGTGGGCCTTGAAAGGAAAGGGGATGTCAGAGAGGAGGCACCCTCTTGGGTTGTTTTTCATCACTTCTGTCCCTTTTCTGTAATGTTATTGACACCTGCACGGGTCCACATTTTATGTATTTGCCCTGTTGGGCAAGTGTGACAGGCATACTTAGGTCTTGCTGGAGCATTTTAGATTTCTAGGTGTGAAATTGTGCAGGGAAGACTCTAAGTGCCATTTATGTGGATATCTCGGTGTCATTTCCAGTGTGGCAACTGAGATAACCATAGCCATAAGAATAAAATAAAAGCTAACATCTGAGTCGTACCACTCACCAGCCATTTAATCTTCACAGTAACCCCAGGAGGGAGATATTTCTATTATCTCCATTTTATAGAAGAGGAAACTGAGGCACAAAGAGATCAAGTCACTTGCCTGGGCTTACACAGCTGCTGGTCAGTGATGAGCCAGATTCCAACTAGAGCCACTTCAATGAGAACAAGAAAGAAGCTCATGGTGGTCTCTGAAGTGGCACTGCTTGCTTGTGGGTTAGCTGAGGGGAAGGATATTCTGGGAGAAAGAAAGCCCTTGGTAGTACTATCTGATTTACCTTCTGTCGAGGGCCAGCTCTGGTGGAAGTCATGGTGTGTGGACAGCCCCAGGCCAAGCCTGGAGTGGCAGGTCCTTGTGTCAGACCAGCTGGGCCAGTGACTATGTCGTCAGTTCTCCTTCCCATCCTTCTTGCAGCAAAGGCTGAGGGTGGGGTGAGAACTAGGGGCTTTGGAGACAAAAGAGAGAATTTCTGTAGGGGGCCATGGAATAAGGTGACCTCTGAGGGACTTCTCCAGCCCTTTTCTGGCTGGTTCACTGAATGCTTTTCCCGTCCCCTTCCTGCAGCAGCCCTTGTACCTCACACATGGGCTCACTTGCCCAGAGGGATTGCCCTGGGAAATCCTTCACTTTCAGTTCAGTTTACCCCTCATCTCCAGGCCAGTTCAGTTCCCAGCTCCCTGTGAGCTACTGTGGGGGCTCAAGGCATCAAAAGACTCTGTCTTGTCGTCACCTAAAAGGCATTTTAGGGAGGAAGATAAAGCCTCCCCAAAGAAAGATACAGAACAAATGCCCCGAATCAAAGAAGCCAGTCCAAAGCCCTTCTTCCTGGTGCAAGAGCTTCGTTAAGAAGGTTGAAAAGAGTAGCCCTTGGCTCCAAAGTGGGAGTGACTGGGAGCAGGCAGGAGGGTCCCCTTTCTGTCCTTGTTCCTTCACAGGACTCAGGGCAGGTGCAGGTGCTTTGGCGGTGGCAGGAACCAAGGCTCATGGCTTGACCCCTCCATGGGGGCCATAGTTAAGAGCACAGGGGCTAGAGTCAGGCAGCCTTGGGTTGAACTTCAGCCTCTGTCACTTAACCAGTGTGTGACCGAGGCAAGTTACATGATGTTTGAATCTCAGTTTCCTCACTCATCAATTGGGAGGTTAGGAGGCCT
This sequence comes from Macaca thibetana thibetana, assembly GCF_024542745.1. NCBI lineage: Eukaryota > Metazoa > Chordata > Mammalia > Primates > Cercopithecidae > Macaca > Macaca thibetana. The sequence goes on along the minus strand of NC_065581.1, from coordinate 42,443,470 downwards.
CCTTGGGTGGTTGGGAGGGAGGATGGGCAAAACGTCTAGCCTGGTAATGTGTTCCTCACATGCTTTCCATAATTACTTATTTTCCCTTTGATGAGCTCCAGGATGAGAATGTTGACCTCACAAAGCTGCAAATCATGAGTTGCCACTTATTAAATGCTTGCCAGGCAGTCGAATAACGTGCTATTCAGCTTATCACCCCAGTAATGGTGACTTTTCTCCAGGTGAAGCTGAGAGAGGTCAAATGACTTGCTCAGGTCACAGAGCTAGGAAGTGGTGTGGCAAGGACTTGCTCCCAGGTCTCCTGCTCTGAAGCAGATGCCGTTTCCCAAGGTCAGCTGCCATCCTATTGTGGAGGTGAAGTGGGCTGATAGATGAGCTTGTTCCTAGCAGCAGGCCTGATACTCAGGAGTAGTTTGGGGTGGTAGTGGTGTGTACATCTAGAAACATTTGCTTCATTCCCAGGGTCCCAACAAACCTAAGCCCAGATATTTTATATTTATTTTATTATTATTATTGAGACAGAGTCTCACTCTGTCGCCCAGGCTGGAGTGCAATGGTGTGATCTAAGCTCACTGCAACCTCCGCCTTCCGAGTTGAAGCAATTCTCCTGCCTCAGCCTCCCGAGTAGCTGGGACAACAAGCACATGCCACCATGCCCTGCTAATTTTTGTAATTTTAGTAGAGATGAGGTTTTGCCATATTAGCCAGGCTGATCTCGAACTCCTGACCTCAAGTGATCTGCCTGCCTTGGCCTCCCAAAGTACTAGAATTACAGGTGTGAGCCACTACACCTGGCCAAAAACTATTTTTTAGTTATTGAGAAATAAAACTTCATCAGCATAGGCTAGGAGCGGGGGCTTACGCCTGTAATCCCAGCACTTTGGGAGGCTGAGGCAGGTGGGTGGATCACCTGAGGTTGGGAATTCGAGACTAGCCTGACTAACATGGAAAAACCATCTCTACTAAAAATACAGAATTAGCCGGGCGTGGTGGCACATGCCTGTAATCCCAGCTACTCGGGAGGCTGAGGCAGGAGAATCACTGGAACCTGGGAGGCGGAAGTTGCAGTGAGCTGAGATGGCACCATTGCACTCCAGCTTGGGCAACAAGAGTGAAACTCCATCTCAAAAAAACAAGACAAAACAAAAAACAAAAATAAAACCCATTTTATCAGCATAATGCAGTAACTCCACTCCACTCCGCTCCTAAGTATATGCCAATAAAAATGCATATGTACATATGTTCACCAAAAGGCATACACCAGAATGCTATGCCATCTATTCGCATGTGCTCACTATTCACAATAGCCGTCAACAGTGGAATAGGTGACTAAACCATGGTCTTCTCATCCGTGGGCTAGTACTTGGCAATGAGAATGAGCAAACCATTGCCACATACAACAACATGGAGGAATCTCACAAATATAATGTTGAGCATAAAAGCCAGATGCAAAAGAAAACACAGTTTGATTCCATTGATATGAAATTCAAAACCCAATCCAATGAATTTATGGCATTAAAACTCAGGAGCATGGCTATTTTAGGTGGAGGTGTGACAGAGGGGCACAAGGGGATTTCTGGGGGTCTTTTTGAATTTGGGAGTTGGTTACATACATGTGTTCACTTTGTAAACATTAATTGAGCTATATATTTTATGCTTAAAAATGCAACATGTAAAAATCATTGCTAATATAGGCCTTTTCCATGACTCTTCTCTTTCCCATTCTCCATCCTTCCCTTGTGGTTTCCTGAAGCTGGCCTTCCCAAGTAAGTTTTCTACTTTTACTGCTTTGGTATTGCTTGGGTATCTCAAAATTTTCTTTTGTTTTAGTTATTTATTTTGATTCATTTTTGTGGCATAGTCAAATATCAAGCAATTAAAATTTTAAATGAAAGGTAGCCTGCTCCTTGTTTTTACTTGTGTGTTGCTGAACTTCATGCTGCTGAGATGAATGTCTACATGTTCGTTGCATGTGTTGTGTGTGTCTCTAGGTCACTTACTTAAGAGGCCACTGGAGAGGATTCTACCATATCAGCGTGCCCCGTCTTGTTTTGTTACCCAGCCTCCCACTGATGGGACAGTTCGATTGTAGTGGGTGTTTGGGTATTATGGTCTCATTGCTATGGTAGGCTTCCTTCTGTGACCTCCCTTCCCACTGTACCTCTCCTTCCCTGCTGTGGTTCCTCTACTCCGGAATCTTTTGCCTTTCCCATCTCTCCCCTGTTCGTCCATTCCCTGCTTCCCAATCTTTCCGACTGGGAAAGACCTAGAATCTCTGCTGATTGGAGGTGAGGGAGGAATAGGAGAGGGACAGCCTTTTCCTTTTCCACAAAGGCTCCTCTTCCCCAAGATCAATGATGATTTAAAGAGAGAAATATTTCATTAGGGGTTGACATCTTAATGAACTGTGCCAGGAACCTTCAAGGCACTCTCTAGGCTTCCTCGGTTTTAAGCGGGGCTCCTACCTGTGGGGGAGGCTTATCAGTTTACCATATTGCCCCAAGTAGATGACCATGGTAGTGTGGGTAGCTGTGCCGGGGGCTGTGGAGGAGAGGGCCCCCAGGACTGGGGTGAGGCTGGCTTGTCCTTCTAGGTGCCAGGCTGACCAGGCGCCTGGGCCCTTGGAGATGTTTGCAGTTCCTTTTGGGACTTTTAGGGAGTCAGAGACTCAGGCCTTGTCCAAAGGGTGGTGGGCATGGGACTTTGGGCTGATTTGTCGAAAATCAGTCATTAAAGATCAGGAAATAGGCAGGGCGCGGTGGCTCAAGCCTGTAATCCCAGCACTTTGGGAGGCCGAGACAGGCGGATCACGAGGTCAGGAGATCGAGACCATCCTGGCTAACATGGTGAAACCCCGTCTTTACTAAAAATTACAAAAAACTAGCCGAGAGAGGTGGTGGGCACCTGTAGTCCCAGCTACTCGGGAGGCTGAGGCAGGAGAATGGCATAAACCCGGGAGGCAGAGCTTGCAGTGAGCTGAGATCCGGCCACTGCACTCCAGCCTGGGCGACAGAGCAAGACTCCGTCTCAAAAAAAAAAAAAAAAAAAAAAAAAAAAAATCAGGAAATAAACGATAACTTGACAAACAGTGAGCGATTTTCCACTAATTGGAACACAGCATCTTTAGGTCAAATGAGATCCCTACATGGAAGGATTTCTGTGCAGGAAGAGAGCAGAACATACTGGGAGGGGCCAAGAGAGCAGACCCAGTGCCTTATCCCTCTCTCATGCACCCCACCCATGGGGGTGGGGATGGGGTGGAGGATGCATGAGGGTAGCAGAAGCCCCAGGAGTGGGCACAGAGGAAAGAATTCCTTTTCCCTTCATTCAGTTCTTCATCTTTTTGGAGACGGGGCCTCCACTCTGTTGCCCAGGCTGGAGTGCAGTGGTGCAATCACAGCTCACTGTGATCAACCTCCTGGGCTCAAGTGATCCTCCCACCTCAGCCTTCCGATTAACTGTGACCACAGGTGTGAGCTACCACACCCAGGTACAGAAGGGGTCTCTCTGTTGCGCAGGTTTGTCTCAAACTCCTGGACTCAAATAATTCTCCCGCCTCAGCCTCCCAAAGTGCTGGGATTGCAGGTGCAAGCCACCTCGTCCGGCTCTTCCTTATCTTTTAGGAGCTATCCCACATCTTCCATCCACTTGAAGACTTTTGGATTTAAGTCTCAATTCTGTCACTTTTCTAGCCCAAAATCCTGAAGCAAGGGGCTTGGCCTCAGTTTATTCAACTGCAAGATGGGAAGAAAGATGACAGTCTGGCAGAGAGGTGGTGAGGACGCATATGGCTCATGTAGGATTCTTCTCAGTTTAGGTGTTGGATAGACTATAGCTACTGTTACTCTTTCTTGATTACCCCAGCCCACTTCTGCCTCTTTCCAGGTGCTCTTTAGCACTCCTGTGTCATTGATGTTACAATGTGTTGTTAGCTAACTTATTGAATACGCTCCCAGTAACTTTTAACAAACCCTATTGTTTGTTAACTGTTTAGCCATTTTATGCCTCATTTCTCCAACTAGATAATAAACTCCTTAGTTTAGGGACCTACAGTTTCAGTCATTTGGGGATTTCTCATTGTACCCAGCTTAATTTCTTTTGCAAGGTAGCTGCACAGTACTTGCATATTGATTTGATTATGATTTGATACTTTAGAGCAAAGTTTAAAAAACAAAAATAGCCTAACACTTTAGGGCAAGTTGGTGTCCTGCAGTTATCAGCTGCATGTTGTAGGACATATGTAATAACTGTGTCTTCATTGATTGCAAGGAAAGAGCTGGCTGGGGTCAAGGGGGGAACTTAGGTAGAAAATGGGACAAGGAAGACTCTCACTTCCTCAGAGCCATCCCCTTTTCTCAGAGGGCTGTGCTCCCCATTCTTCTTATCTCTCCTCTGGCTCCCTTTCTGCTTGTTGACTTAGGATGCCTTCAGAACTCTGTTCTTAGCAGAGGATGCATTCCTTCCCCATGGAACCTGGAAGACCTGGGGCTTGGGGTCTCAGCTGCTGGCCCTGGAGGGTGAGGTGGGATATGAAGGAGGAGAGTTAAAGCCCAGGTAGGCTCACATTGAAAATAGCTGCCGTCTGTTGAGCATCAACTGTTCACCAGGCAATTTTAACGTGTATCTCTGATTCCCACAACAGTCCTATTTTTTTTTTAAGAGAAAGCAGTGCTCCAAATATCAAAGGCAATGAATGTAGAGTAGAAATAAGGGAAGGTAAGAGAGTCTTTATACATCCCTTATTGTGTGTGGCATCTGGCTGGGTCCATGGAGTGGGGCTCACACACTTCCTGATCCTTGTAATTCTATGCGAGGCCTGGGCCCCAGGCCCTACCTCCTTCCTGGTTCTCCTGTACCCCCTCTGCTTTCTGGTCTTCACCATGTCCCCTAGGGTCTCCTCCAGTACCCTCTCCTCTTAACCCATGGCTCTCCAGCCCCCAGGACCTCTCTCAATGTTGTTAGGCAGCAGGAAGTCCCTGGAGCCAGGCAGCTGAAGGCAAACTGAAGCTGGGTCTTGCTTAAAGAAGAACCACCCATGCATCAGGCACTGTGCTAAGCGCGTTCCACACATGACCTCATTTCACCTCCCAACAGTCCTCTAAGATGATGCAACAGATACTTGTTGGTGCCCTGTCTGGTGCACTGTGACTTTTCACCCCTAAGGCTTCCAATCACTAATGCCTGCCTTTCCTAGCCTAAGGGTTTCCTTTGGGCATTAGAGCCCACTTTTCCACTCTGTGGGAGGCCAGAAGTGCCAGGGAACTAGCACTTCCTGGAGGAGCCCTCTACCCATAACTGATGGGAATTGGTATATAAATACCCCTACTCCCTCACTTCACTTGTGGAATAACTCCGAGTCATGTGTGCTATGCATACTTCCAGGGTTTCTTCTGTGGGACCGAGCCCATCCTGTAGCTGGTAACATATACTTTGTTGCCTCCTTTCCTTGTCTTACTTCCCCACTTTTCTACTGGTATTTCCTTCACCTCCTAAATCAACCATTTGCAATGGAATAGTGTCTCAGGGGCTGCTTCTGTGGGAACCCAGCCTAAATCAGGTTGATACTATTATTATCTTCATTCTATAAATGACAAGACTAAAGCTCAGAAAGGTTGAAATTCATACACAGTTCCACAATTATGTAAGTACAGCACCTGCCTTCATACCCTGGCTTGTTACACACCAGAGTGATCACCTCATTGCTCTAGTATATGGCTTCTTGAGGGCCCTTTACCTCTCAAGAAGTCTGGTTCAAGGCAATTCCCCTTGGCCTCCTGCCTTGAGAGGTAGGAGGTGGGGAGCAGGGTGGGTCAGGAGTACACTGGGAGTATTTCCAGCCCACCTAGCCCCCGTTTCCCTGTGGGACACTGGTCAGCAGTCATGGCCAGTCTTTGGATTGCAGGCAGAAAGAAGCAGAGAACACTTACAGGGCTGGAGATATGATGAATAGAAAGAAGTGAAAGCCACCTGGAGTGCTGGAAAAGAAGAGGACTGAATCAGGGGTACAAGGAGAGGGCGGGCTTGGGGCTGAGGAATCTTTCTGAGCATTTGCAGTACACAGCAGCTCCTGCAAAAACCGAAGGAATGAGGTGAGAGATAGGAAAGGATTTATTTTTTCTGTTTTATTTTAGAGTCAGGATCTCACTTTGACACCCAGGCTGGAGTGCAGTGACGTGACCATAGCTCACTGCAGCCTCGAATTCCTGGGCTCAAGAGATCCTCCTGCCTTAGCCTCTGAGTAACTGGGACTACAAAAGGATTTCTTGATGTTGGAGTTTGCTCAGCCAGGGAATGTGGAAAGTCCCCTGCTGAGAACCTTCGGACCAGACAAGAAATCGGCCTGCCTCTTTTATGAGAGTGGAGGTGGGCCCCTTGGGGCAGGACAGACCTGATCCCTCCAGTGACAAAAGTTACCTGGTGAGAACACCTTCATGTTTTCTATTTGTTTGGTTTTCATGACACCTCTGTCTTAGTTTAGGTTCTCCCTGAAGCAGACTCTGACAGTGATTCAAGCATAAGTGGTTTATTTGGGAGGTGGTCCCAGAAATACCAGTGGGGGAGCAGGGCAGGGAGAATGAGGGAAGGCAGCCAATAAAGGGAGTGTTATCCCACTGTCAGCAAGAGGAGTGCAGTCCCACTGGGGACTTGCGCATGCGTGACGCACACCGGACACAAGCCAACCCACGGGCGCAGGCCCTAGGGTACTCATCCATCAACCTCCCTTCATCATGGGCTGTGGCCTCTTTCTAGGCGCATTCACTCTCCAGCACTTCCGGCCTGCTCTGGGTTGGAGCCAAGGGTGTTTCCACGGCCAGGAAAAAACCCTCAGGCAAAGAGCAGGTGTTGGCAGTAAGCAGGCTTTTACCTTTAGAGGCGAACACTGAGAGAGATGGGCAGGGCGCCAGTGCCTGCCACACTCTGCCCTACTGTTCTCCTGCTTAACTTTTCCTTTTCATGAGTCTCTGTGGGCTCATCTCATCTCCCACTGTCCTGTCTGAAGCACTGGGCGTTGCCCCACTGCTCTCCTCATCACCTGTGCTCTTGGACAAGCCCATCTACTCTCATGGTTTTATCTACCACCCGTGAGATGGTGGCTCCCACCACTATCCCTTGTGGAACCTGGATCCCATGCCCATGTCTGTGGGCCTCCAGGGATGGCACAGTCAACATGTCCCCAGCCCAAGCCATCTTCTGTATCCGTAACATGCTCCACCTCTGCATTTTCTCCACATTGGTGGCAGCATAATCTACCCAGTCACTCTAGAAACTAGAATCATCCCTTGGTTCTCCTTATCCCTTCCTCTTCATATCCAGTCACCAAGTCCTGTGGCTTCCAAGGCATTTCTCAGAGTCATTCCCTCCTCTTTACCTCCACTCCCCCTACTATTGGTCAGGGCAGGACCCTCATCATCTCCCATCTGGAGTATTCCAATAGCTTCCTAGCTGGCCTCCCCACTTCCAGCCTTGTCCTCTTCTGGAGCCTCCCTTCAGTGTATCCTCCACAGTGGTGAAAAAGTTCTATCTAACATGCCAGCCCAGGCTGGTGTGGTAGCTCATGCCTGTAATCTCAGCACATTGGGAGGCTGAGGCAGATGGATTGCTTGAACCCCATCTTTAATAAAAATTAAATAAATAAAATTCCAGCCTGAACTTGTCATGCCCTGCTTAAGACGCATTCAAAATTCATGCACCTTGGCTGGGTGCACAGGGTAGAAGGTATCCTTTCTTGAACCTCTGGTTCTATCCCTGGCCACTCCCAGCTCTGCCACCCGGGACTTGTGGCATGTTCTGTGCTCTTCCATGTAGCTGGGCTTCATCTCAGACTGTGTCCTCTGCTTGGAATATCTTTTCTCCCATATGTTTTCACTGCTAAGACCCAGCTCAGATGGCACCTCTTCTTGGAAGTCTCCCCTGAATGCCCCAGGCTGGATTAGACACTCTTCTTTTGTGCTCTTGTATCAGTGCAAACATCAGAAAATCCACTTCAAATGGGCTTAAATAACAATGAAAATTGACTGGCTTTTGCACCGGAAAGTCAAGGGAGCAGGACTCACTGCAGATGATGTGTGATCCAGGGACTTAAAACGATGCCCTTGGGTTTTCCCATTGCTTCACTCTGCCTTTTTCTGGGTGGGCTTTATTCTTAGAGTCCTTGGAGGGAGTCCCATCATCTTCAGACTCACATCCAGCCCAATTCAGTCCAGTGAATTGTTCAAGCCAACACTTAGCTTATTTGGACTTGACTAAGGATTGACTTGCCCTTCTCCAAACCCATCAAAATGGCCAAGGGCTTACAGTGTTCTACTTCAGGAGTTGACAGATGATGGCCAAATCCTGCTTACCACTTGTTTCTGGAAATAAACTTGTGTTGGAGCACAGCCACACTCATTTGCTTATGTATCATCTGTGGCTGTTTTTATGTGACAGGGGCGGAGTTGGGCAGTGGAGGCAAAGACCAGCAAACTTTTGCTGTATTTTAAGCTCTGCAGGCTATGAGGCAAAATTGAGAATATTATGCAGGGATTTGCGTAACAAGAGAGAAAACAAATTTCCACAAAATTTTTATTGATGAAATTACAAAGACAATAATAATTGAGTACTTTTTTTTGTAATACAGGTCTAATAAGAAGAAGAATGAAATTTGGGGAATGGAGATAACATTTTGCTTGGTTGGGGTTCAAAGTTAATGCTCCCTATTATCAAATCAACCACTAATGTTCATCTGTGAAAACCACTTAGCTAACATACCATACAAAACCAGGCAGAATTTGGTCTGTGAGCCACAGTTTGCAGACTCCTGAATTAAATCAAAGCATTACAGAGCTAAGGGAAGAGACAGTGGGAAGCTGATACTGGAGATGATACTGACCCTATAGGTCTGTGGGAGGCATCTTATAAGGCGTTTCTTTATAAGGCAAGTTCACGTCCATTGAGCCCCTTAATCCTGACAAGAATTCTATGAGGGTAGGCAGGGCAAGGGTGGTTGTACACTCTTCAGAGAGGAAACTGAGGCTCAGAGAGAAGTGGCTTGTCTGAAGTTTCATTGCAAAGCCTCTCTGGGACACCTTTGAGTATGCTAAGACGTGGGCCTTGGAACATGTGCTTTGTTGAGTAATTGAACAATTATGGTGTCTCCTGGTTGGAAGACAGTGGCTAAGCCAGCAGAGGGACAGGCTGGTCTGAACATGGCCTGGGAGGCTAAGTTTCCAGCTGGTTCTGTGACATCCAGTGGTCTCCAGGAATGGGGCTGATCAGCATGGTGTCTAGGAACCCAGTGTAGCTTCAAGACTCTCTGAGCATAGGCCTGTCTCCCTATGCAGGACTGGGGATACCAGCATAGCAGCTAGAAAGAAATCAGGGCTGGGCGTGGTGGCTCATATCTGTAATCCCAGCACTTTGGGAGGCCAAGGCAGGAGGGTTGAGACCAGCCTGGGCAACATAATGAGACCCCTTCTCTCTCTCTTTTTTTTAGATGGAGTGTCACTCTGTCGCGCAGGCTGGAGTGCAATGGCGTGATGATGGCTCACTGCAACCTCCGCCTCCCGGGCTCAAGCGATTCTCCTGTCTCAGCCTTCCAACTAGCTGGGATTACAGGCACCCACCATCATGCCTGGCTAATTTTCGTATTTTTGTAGAGACAGGTGTTTTGTAGAGATAGGTGTTTCATGTTGGTCAGGCTGGTCTTGAACTTCTGACGTCAGGTGATCCTCCTGCTTCAGCTTCCCAAAGTGCTGGGATTACAGGTATGAGCCACCGTGCCTGGCCATGAGACCCCTTCTCTACAAAAAATACAAAAATTAGCCAGGCGTGATGGCATGTGCTTGTAGTCCCTCAGGAGGCTGAGGGAGGAAAATCGCTTGAGCTCAGGAGGGGAAGGTTGTCGTGAACCAAGATCTCACCATATCATTTCAGCCTGGGCAACAGAGCAAGACTCTGTCTCAAAAAACAAACAAACAAAAAATAGAAATCAGACTTCAGGCAATAATGCCCAGCTCCACAAACAAAGATTTTGACCCTGTACCTCACTGGCTGCAGCCTTCAATTCCTGGCCTCCTCTGGGTCCCTGAGGAGCAAGCCTGCATCCTGTGTCCTGTGGGCAGGCTGTGGGTAGCCCTCCTTCAGGCTTACCTGGCCTCAGGTAGGGCTGCCCAAGGTCAGGGAGGGTGGGTAGAGGCAATCAGATGTGAAGGACAGATGCTGAGTTCCTTTCCAGGATGATGATTTGTAGGTACTGAGCATGTGTGTTCTGGCACATACAAATACACATGCAGACACTTCACACATTCCCTGTCTCACACGTTTTCACACTCCCGTAGTCACCTCCATCTTCACTACCACCATCTCATACTCACATAAATGCACACTCTCATGGTTTCTCACCTTTTTTTTTTTTGAGATGGAGTCTGGCTCTGTCACCCAGGCTGGAGTACAGCAGCATGATCTCAGCTCACTGCAACCTCTGCCTCCCTGCTTCTGGCGATTCTCCTGCCTCAGCCTCCCAAGTAGCTGGGATTAAAACCATGCACCACCATACCCAGCTAATTTTTGTATTTTTAGTGGAGACGGGGTTTACACTATGTTGGCCAGGCTGGTCTAGAATTCCTGACCTCAGGTGATCCGCCCACCTTGGCCTCCCAAAGTGCTAGGATTACAGGTGTGAGCCACCGTGCCCAGCCGGTTTCTCACATTTTTTCATGCACTCTCAAGCTCGCACAACATATTCATATGCACAACACGTTCATACATACCTCTATGAGTTTCCTGGGACTGCCACAACAAAGTATCACACACTGGGTAGCTTAAAACAACGGGAATTTATTGTATCACAGTTTTGGAGACTAGAAGTCCAAAGGCAAGGTTCTTTCTGAGACTTGTGGGGAACGGCCTTTCCTTGCTTTTGCTGGCTTCTGGTAGCCCCAGGTATTCTTTGGTTTGGAGGTGCATCACTTCAGCCTCTGCCTCCATGTTTCTGTGTGTTCACATGGACATCTTATATGGACACTAGTCATATTGCATGAGGGCCACTCTATTCCAGTAGGGACTCATCCTAACTGATTACATCTGCAGTGATACTGGTTCCAAATAAAATCATATTCAGAGGTGCTGGGGTTAGGACTTCAATATATCTTTTTTGAGGAGAAGCACAATTCAACCCAAAACACCACCTACAGCCATAAAATCTCACATGCACAGGCCATACTGCCATAGTGACACAGATATAAACACACATTCCCGTAGTCACACAAATCACACACTCCCATATACACTTTCAGGATCAGACACTCCCATGGTCCCCCCACACGCACACATACACATGCATACACACGCATGGCGAGGTCATCACACACCCACTCCTTTAGGTTCCCAGTCTTACAGCCCTACACACCCCCTACAGTCACACCCCTTCACACGCCCTCCTACCCCCGCCTCACTCCCAGAGGCCACCCTGCGGAGGTCACGCTCAGAGACCTGGCACATTTGCAGTCTCGCACTTGGCTCATACATCTCACATCCTCTCCCACCCACACAGTCTCTCCCCTCTGACTCCTCCGCCCAGCTCACCAGTTCCCCCACCAACCCTCATGGTGAGGAGGCAGCAGACTGGCTCTGTCCCACCCCAGGGGGGCACCAGGTGGCTCCCCCCTTGTCCTCTGGAATCTGGTGTCCCACAAGCCTTCTGCCTTTTCAGGCTCCCACGCTTCCCTCTCAGGGGCAGACAGACAGACACATCCACACACTCACGCTCACACACACACACGCGCCCCTCCGGCAGCCCCACAGCAGCAGTCTGTTCCTCATTATGGGCCAATGCGCCTGTTTACTCACCCAGCTGGAGATGGTTAGAGAGTGATAAATAATGAAAGAGAAAACAGGCTTTTCCCCTCTGTGGCTTCTATTTATGTAACATGTGTCACTGTGCATTCACAGACTTTGTTTCGGAGCTGGTTGCAGGAAATAGTTTATTTTTTCCGGACGGTGGCTTAAGGGGTGGGGAGGTGGGGGCAGGGTTTGGGTTTCTGGTCTCACGCCCATAGGAGTTTCGGGATCTGGCTCCCACAGTCCTCTTCCCCTGGTGCCTCCTCTCCTCACCTCCCCTGACGCCCCTGGGGTGGACATCATGGCTAGAGGCTGCCTCAGAACGGGGTTCTCCCACTCTACCTATTTGGAATGGGCTGGGGTGGTTGGGGGCCCCTCCCAGCTGCCTCTGAAACCTCCCAAACAGATGGGCTTGTTTTAAGAGCCAGAGAGCTTGAGGCTGGGACTCCCAGAGAGGAGGCAGTTGGACAGGGGCTTCCTAGGTAGCCTGCACCTGTTGTTGGGGGAGGATGCAAAATGATTAATTCTATAAAAGAAGAAAAAAAAGATCCATACCTCGTGTTCACTTAGCACTTTCATCCCCGTGGTCTCTCTCAGGCCTCACAACTTTTAATGGCCGCTTCCCAGATGAGAGGACTGGAGGAGGGCTTGCCATGGTCTGTGCAACTGGCTGATGAGGAGCCAGAACTTCACACTCAGGCCTCTGAGTCCAGAAGAGCCTCACACACCCCGCTGCCTCCTCCTCCCAAGGGTGCCTCCCTTGGTAAAGCTCTGGTCACCCTCACTCATTCTAAGGTGGATGGGAGTAGTTATAAGGGTGTGGGGGTTGGAATTTGGGGAAAGGTGAGTCATCAGGGGTCTGAGAAGTGTCCCCTTCCCCACCCTTTCCTAAACACTAAGGTGAGCCTTTGTGTGACACCTTTGGGTGACAAACCAGGGAAGGAAGAAGCAGCAGAAGGCTGCCCTGCTCCCCAACCGCCAGTGCAGGGAGGCTCTTGGGAAGTTGGAAGGACACCTGCCCCGACCTGAGCCTGTCTGTTTGAATGCCAGGGCAGGGAGACAATGTCTTTGTTTGACATGGAGTCCTGGTTGTACCCCAGGTCACCTGCTGGGGGGACCCAAAGGTTCCGACCTTTGAGGAATATAGCATCCACTATGGAAAATGGGCCTGGAAGCCCCCAACTCCTGCAGACTGTAGGGGATGAATATATATAGGTGCCATGGGACTAAGGTGCAGGGCAGAATCCTGCCCAGTGACCTAAGGGTTCTTGCAGGGAGCATCCCACAGGAATCTCCTGGCTGGGGGGTGAAGCAGCCACCTTCCCAAGACGAGGACTTTAAACATGGTCTGACAACAAGAGCACATATGGGCATATGGGCAAAGGGCAAAAGAGAAAAAGTGCTAAGGTGGCGGTTTTCAAATTTAGTGGGTGACAGATTCACAAGGGAGATTATTAAATGCAGATCCCCAGGCTCCTTTCCCGGCGTTGATTCAGCAGGTCAGGGGGGCCAGGAATCAGCATGGTTAGCAAGTTCCTGAGAGTTCTCAGACTGGTGGTTTCCCAAAGACTGGGAGACAACAGTGCCCTATGTGGGCCCTGGAGGCAACCCCCCTGCCCCAACACACAAAGATGAGATGCAAGCATCATGGTTAGGTCAGGAGGGAATTTGACTTCCCCCAAAGAGTGAGAATGATTTGGTTAGAGAATGATAAAATTCATTTGGTCCGAAGGAAGGGAGGGAGAAAGAGAAGAAGGAAAATATAATTTACCAATACCTATATGTGCCAAGCTGTTACGTGACACTTTTCGTTTTGCTTTGTGTTTTTGTTTTTTAGAGACAGGGTCTTGCTATGTGGCCCAGGCTGGAGTGTAGTGGCACAATCAATTCATAGCACACTGCAGCCTCGAATTCCTGGGCTCAAGTGATTCTCCTGCCTCAGCCTTCCGAGTAGCTGGGACTACAGGTGCATGCCACCATGCCTGGTTGTTACATGACATTTTTACCTGGCTGCTTTGACTTTTTGACATTCATATCCATTTTTGGAACCTAAAACGCTGTCAACATTCTATTTCTTATTACCAAGTAATGCTCGTACAGACATACCCGCCACAGCCCGAGTCAAAACTTTGTGTCAGCTGGGATGTTGTGCACACCTTGGAGCATTTACCACATGCCAGGCATTGTTTTCAGTGCTTTGCACATACTGCTTTGTTTTTTACTGCACCGCAACACCGACAGGCAATACTATTCCCATTTTACTGATGGGGAGAGCAAGGGTCAGAGAGGTTTAGTGACTTGCCTAAGGCCACCCAGCTACCTCAACCCTGGCAACAGGAAGAGCTGGTGCTTCTGTTTTTTTACTGATCCAGGGAGAGGCCTGATTGGGGAGGTAGAGGGACTGAATCCAGATCCTGCTTTATAGCCCCCTCTCCAGGACTCCCTCCCTCCCACTCTGGAATGGAGAGGTGGATGGAGAGGCACCCTCTCTGCCACTCACTCAACCCCTCTGCCTTTGGGACCCTACCAACTCTCACAAAGCCCACCCAGCTTGCACCCTGAGCTCTCTCCCAAGAAGCTGAGCCCCTGAGGTCTCAGGCACTCCCTTCCAATTCAGTCCCTGGAGCACTTATGACTCTGAGGGAGTCCCCAGAGAGGGAGCTGAAAGAGGTAGGGGAGCTTAAGGAGCACCTTTCCTGGGCTTCCAGGAGCCTCTTATATCCCTATCCCCTTGGCAGAATGGGTGTGTCACAACTGGAGGGTGGGGGTATATCGGGAGGGCAGAACTGACCAGACCTACGTCCCAGATGTTTGTTCAGGCTGCGGGCTGAGCCTGATCTCAGATGTAGGGACTCACAGCAGCTTCATGGGGGTCCTGCCCAGACCCCCACATGGACATTCACTTGCTCACTTGCACACACCCGTGCCCTCCTGCGACTCCCCTCCACACAAAGTTCCGCTTATGAAAACCCAGACAAAGCTCCAGACTCTAATGTCCCTGCGGACAGTGACATGAATGGTAAAAATCATCCTCAACCCCAGGTGCTCTGCACACGCTGACTCTAAACTTCACATTGATCCTGCAAGCACGCTTTTCCTAATCACCTCCCCCTTCCCACCACACATCTTATAGATGAGAAAAATGGGCTTCAGAAAAGCCAAGTGACCCGTCTGAGGCCACACAGCGACCCCACAGCAGATCGGGCACGGGGGTCCGTCTGTTGTGGAGCTTACCCGCATCCCTCTCACCAGGCTGCTCTTCCCGTCTGGCTCCCAGGACCCAGCAGGTGTTCAGCACGTCCACTGATGAATGTGTATGTCTGTGTTTTCTTTCACACACACTCAGTGCAGGCTCCAGCTGCCCCTCTCTCCAAACCCACTCTGAGCTGTGATCTCCCTGCAGGCTCAGAAACTTGCAAACCCTTCAGCTTCCTCCACAGCCAGAACTATCACCAGCCTGAATTCCCTGGGCTCCAGTCTCAGTTTCCCCTAAGTTTCTCAGGCCTGCACACCTAAGCAAGTCCTTCCCTGCTTTGAGCAGACCCACAGCAATGGCTGGGCTCCTGCTCCAGGCCTGACCCCCACTGTGGAAGCCTCTGGGGTCCAGCCACCTCCATTCTCCTCTCTTCCTCTGAAACATCAGGACTGGCACTGCCCCCACTCAGCCCCCTCTCCCTGCAGCCCCCTGGGAGCCCAGGCTTTGCTTGAGGGCAGTGAGTGAAGCCGGCTGTAACAGAGAAACCTCAGGCTCCTCTTTAGAAGTCCCCGGAGGAGGCAGATCTGAGGAAAGGCTGCCGAGAAGGCGCCTGCAGCAATGTCAGCTTGAGAACAACCCGGCTGACAGGATGCTGAGCGGGGATTAAGGTCGGGATCAGGGAAGCCGGGGAAATGAAGGCAAGTTCCCTGCTCCCCTCGCTGCCACCGCTGCTGCCTCGGCTGGGTTTGTCTTCTTGTTTGTTCTGGCTCTGGGAAAGTGGGCGGGGAGGGAAGTGGGCAGGGGTGAGGTGGGGAGGTGGAGGGAAGGACAGGGGAGAGGTGGAGAAGGGCAGGTAGGGGGGTGGAGGGAGGTGGAGGGAAGGACAGGGGAGAGGTGGAGGGAAGGACAGGGGAGAGGTGGAGAAGGGCGGGTAGAGGGGTGGAGGGAGGTGGAGGGAAGAGAAAGTCAGGCCTCCTCTGGGTCTTGGGCTCAGCCAGGGACAGGGTAGAGGCGCAGATGGCCCTTACGTGGGACCCTTCCCCTACACCTGTCCCTATAGCCGGTCTACCAGCCAGTGGAGCAGCCAGTTGCCCCCGACCCCCTACCCCGGAACCCTCCCTCATGTCCTGAGTGTGGATGGCAGGGCCAGTGAGAACAGAATTGACCTTACCCTGAGAGGCTCCCAGGTCAATGAAGCAGATGCAGTCTACCTCCAGAGAGGAGGTGAGCCTGTTTCCGCCTGTCTACACATGCAAGATCCTCTGTTCTGGGGAAAGACCATTGCCGCAACCTGCCTTATCATTGACACGTCACAAGAGTCTAGCCAAATGGGCTACTGATTTCCAGGTCATCCAGTGCACCACAGTTCCAGTGAAACCTCAAATCCTTGCATTGCCATTGGTGTGGTAGTGAAGAACGTGGCTTCTGGTTTCAGATGGCATGGGGTCACCTTTTGGCTCTGCCACTGATTTGCTATGTCACATTGGGCAAGCTGGCTAACTTTCAATGCCTCAGTGGGATAAAACCATAGCACCTCCTTATAAACTTGTCAGGAAGATAGAGGGAGTGGACACATGCGAAGTGCTTGGCTTAGGGCCTGCCATGGAGGACAGAGGACATATGCCATAGGGTAGCTTTATTTGTTATTGGGGCAGAGTACAGGAATAAGTGTGGCAATTTGAAGTGACTTGCCTGAAAGCTTCCTGGGGGAAGGGGTGTGGAAATCTGATTTTGGAGGCTGAGACTGGGCAGGGGTAGAGAAGTGAATTGGGGGTATGGAACAGAGCTCCCGTTTGCCAGGTGAGTGAGTTAAGGATGTGTCTGGTGAGAGGCAGAGAGGATGCATTTGTTACGAGACCCCCTTCCCCCTCCCAGCCAGGCTTTCTCCAAAGTTCCTGCTTTAACTAGGGGTAACTCTTCCAGCCCTGCCACGGGCAGGCCAGGGGTGCCAAGACCATGAAAAGATGCAGATTTTCATGGTGACCTTCCCAGAATGGGGTTTATTCCAGAAACCCTAGCCATTCAGGGCGACTCCACTTGTACCTGGGGTTTCTGGACCTGGCAAGGGAAGAAACAGGCACAGAGAGTACAAACCTGGAGGCAGATGGTCCCTGGGGTTGGGTTCCAGCTCTGCAACTGATCATCTATGGGCCTTGGAGCCAGTCAGTTAGCCTCTCTGGACCTTAGCTGCCAGGTCTGTGAAATGAGATAGTAATATGTACCTTAAGAGTTGTAATGATGAGTAGTTACTCCATAAATATCCACTGTTGATATTCAACTTAGCAAAGAGTTGCTGAGGTCCAGCCAGCAACTGGGGCCCTAATGAATGAGGGACCCTTTCCTAGCCCTCGAGTAGCTGGTGGCCTGCATGTGAGTCCAAATATGATGCTGAAGGCAGTGGTGCTACCTTAAAGGTCCACCTGGGAAACAAAGAGAAGGAGATCCTGGCATCCATGTCCCAGGCTGCAGGGCCTGCTCCCCTGGCCCACCCTGC
The DNA here is from genome assembly GCF_024542745.1 of Macaca thibetana thibetana. Taxonomy (NCBI): domain Eukaryota; kingdom Metazoa; phylum Chordata; class Mammalia; order Primates; family Cercopithecidae; genus Macaca; species Macaca thibetana. The sequence goes on along the minus strand of NC_065581.1, from coordinate 42,425,963 downwards.
AGCCCTGCTTGGGTGTCCTCAGCCTATCACCCTATCTCTGGACACCATGGCCAGCAGGCTGGGGATGGGGAGAGTGTTGCGGGGGGAGGGGAATGAGAGCCTAGGACAGGGTTCTGGGGTTCTGGTAATTGGGGAAAAGCTCTGCTGGGTCTGATTTCTGGGGGAAAGCCTTGGGCAAGGGGGCCCAGTCCCTGCAGAAGTGTGTGAGGAGCACCTTATTGGGGATTTTATCTCTAGGGGCCTGGTTCTGGAATTCTAAAGACACCTTTTCTTTTCTTTTTGTTCTGTTAATCAAAGTTATGTATATTTATTGTTTAAAAAAATGGAAAATACAGGCCGGCATGGTGGCTCATGCCTGTAATCCCGGCACTTTGGGAGGCTGAGGCGGGTGGATCATGAGGTCAGGAGTTCAAAACTAGCCTGGCAAGATAGTGAAACCCCGTCTCTGCTAAAGCTATAAAAATTAGCCAGGCGCGGTGGCAGGTGCCTGTAATCCCAGCTACTCGGGAGGCTGAGCAGGAGAATTGCTGGAACCTGGGCGGCAGAGAGGTTGCAGTGAGCTGAGATCCGGCCACTGCACTCCAGCCTGGGTGACAGAGTGAGACTCCATCTCAAAAAAAAAAAAAAAAAAAGGAAAATGCAGAAAAGCATAAAAAAGGAAATAAAGATCAGCCATAATCTTCCCACCCAGAGATAACCATGGTACGACTTTAGTGTATCTCCTAGTTTTTTTTAAGCTGACTCTTATACACACATTTACACATACTCACATGGACACACACATTCACGCACATATTCACAAATATACACTCACATGCAATCACACATTTACATACACATATATGTAACTTTATTACATGTTTAATGTACACGTCTTTAAAAGTTTAGAAACAAGATTGTGGAATCATAAAATACATCACCATTTTGTCAACTAATGTTTTTGTTAAATAAAATATTGAGAACTTTTTCCCCCAGGTTATTACATATTCTTCTCCAACATAATTTAAAATGACTGTATAGTGCTCTTTGGGTATAAGGCATATCATTTTATTAGTCATCACCTATTGGTCATCCATCCATTTCTAGATTTTTGCTGTTGTAAATAACACTGAGATGAACATCCTTGCAGAGAAATCTTTGAGGGGGTCGCTAACTTTCCAATTGTCTGTTCATGTCTGTCTACTCCCAGGTTCGATTTTGAGCCTTTCTAGGCAGGATCTATGTCTGATTTGTCTTTGTGACCCCAAAGTCTAGCTTGGCTGCTGGTTCACTGAAGGCATCCAATAATGGTTGAATTGAGTTGCTTTTCTAGAGCACGTGCCCTGGGCTGAGGAATTGGGAAGGTGGGCTGATGAGGAAAGAGCCCACCTTCCCTGCTAGAACACTCAGGGGTCCCCAGTGCCTCTATGCTGGGCCTGCTAACTTCTCCTAGGAAAACACCTTCCCAAGCAGAGCCACTGGCCATCCCAGAGGCTCACTGAATGGCCCTCCTGTATCTCTTATCTTCCCAGGCAAACTGAACCTTGCCCTGACCCTCCCCCTTCATACTCCCCCCATCTCTGACTCTTTTGAGTTCTTTTGTTGTGTCTTCAAGCTAAAGGCCTAGCAGACAGAGCCCTCTCACCTGCCCATGTCTGCCGGAGCAATGTTGCGGCAGCTCCCAGCTCCCCATGCAGTGGCCCCGTCCCTGGCCCCCACTTCTGACAGCACAGCCCACTTGGCTCCTGAGAAGTGCCCACGTGGCACACCTCACCCCTGCCCCTGCTCTGCCTGCCACCTCTCATGGCACCAAAGGAGCCTTTGTCTCTCCTCATGGGGACTCTCAGCAGATGCTGACATTCTGACTGAAACAGATTTGTACAATCATGGAATCTGAAGTGGAGACCCAGGTCCCAGTGTTTCAGTGGGTCTTTAAAAAAGAGAGAAAGAGAGAGAGATGGAGAGAGAGAGAGAGAGAAAGTGAGCAAGAGCACGAGAGGTAAGAGGCAAAAGCTGAGAGGTAAAACTTACAAACTTAATTTCCCCTCACCAGCATCCACACTCCCAACCTCCTGGAATTTCCCCTCTTCTTTTTGATTTTTAATCTCTTCTTTTCCTCTCTTTTCTCTCCCTCTTCCCCTTTCACTCCTTTCCTTCTCTTCTTTCTCTGTCTCTCTCTCAGCTCTGACACGAACATCACCCCCCCACCCTCCTGTCCTCCTCTCCCCTTCTTTTTTAAGTTTTTTTTTTTCTTTTAACTTTCAAGGTCATTCCGGACTCCTGACGCCGCCAGTCCCGCGGTGAGACGTGAGCACCATTGGCGTCCGTGGCCTCTGTTTCCGTGGCAACCCAGTAACCATTAATTTTCAATTAAAGGAGACAAAAAGCTCGATGACAGCTCCAGGTCTGCTGAAGATGTCAAGAATCTGTATTAATATACAGCAAGAGAGCATAATTGTGTGTCCATCTTCCAGAGCAGCGAAAAATGGAGGGATAATTACCAGCTCGAAAGCCACTCTGTAATTTAGTTCTTACTGTCACCACAGCCCTACACATTAGCATAAATTAAAAGCAGAGTTTATTGTTATCAAAGTGCATTGATATCGCCAGACCTGCTTTCTTCCTTTTAACTGTTTGTTGTGGGTGAGTGACTCCCCAACTCTTGCCAGGGTCTCCCCGGAGTGGGAAGAGTGGAAGTGTGGCTGCTAGACCTGAAGGGTCTAGCTGCCAGCCTCCCTCAGGGCAGGTGGGGACAAGGGTCAGGGTGTTGCCCCTCTGATGGGGCCTGGGGATGATTTGGGGGATGGAGGAGGCTTGGATATTTATTCACCTTTCACATGTAAGCGCTTTGTTTTACCTATGAGCACTCCAGCCCTTGCAGAGGGGGCTGCTGCCCCATCGCGGGTCCCCCTTTAGTGCCTAGTACAGTGCAGGGCAGGTGACGAGTGCTCTAAGGCAACCTGTTAAACAAAGGAATGAGTGCATGTGTAGGGGTATCCCCCATGGGGTGAATGTCAGTAGCGAGACCTTGCATTCCCTGTTCAGGGTGTGGCTAGCTCAGGTGAAGATGTTCCTGTCTGTGGCCCAGTTCCTGCTTGGCCACCCAGGACCCCAGCTCCTCAGAGGGGTCCCTCTGGACCCCACACCCCTAATCTTGCCGCTTGGCCTCCCACCTCCATGGCCTGGGTCCTGCCGCGGCCACCGCCTTCATACTCACCTCTGAGTGGTTGGAGCACCTCGAAGTGTCTCGCTGCCAGAGTGCCAGTGACAGCCACAGAAATCATGAATTTCCGTGAATGGGGGATGCGGAGTTTTCTTGTATTCTATCCAGAGAGAGCTGTCCTTCAGAGGGGAATTTAGTGTAATTACCCTTAAGGGAGCGATCCTTACACAGTCAGTCACAACACTGACCTCCTGGCTGAGATTTGACAGCAAAATTGCAGGCTGTGTACTCAACAGAAGGGGCATCCTCCTTTTTTGGGGGTTGAGGGGGGAGGCGGGAAGGAAGGAGGAGGAGGGAAAGGAGACTCAGAGGCTTTGAAAAGAAAAGTGCTGGCTTACAGCTGCCAGGCGAGCGGGTTCTCCTTGGCAAGGCATCTACAGGGCAAGGAGAAGGTGTCCAGAGATCCCCTGGCACTTCACTTGGCTCATGAAAAGGGGCCAAATTAGGCACTCCGGCCCTTCAGATCTTTGAGCTCTGGTTTGTGATCTTAGCTAAAGTTAATCTTATTGTAAGAAGGATTTGGAAGGTACTAGGCACTATTTGATAAACTTCTCAGGCATGTTTTCCCAAACATATCTGTCCCTTGCTCCCTCCCCAGTGCTAGAAGTTCCACCGTTCCTTTTACCTCTAAGTTGACAGATCCAAGACCCTGTAAACCTGCACCTGGGTTATCTGGAAGGACTAATGTGCTAATCTGTGACCACTCTGAATTTAGCATGGATGCATCTCTCAGATGTGCTGGCCCATCACATGACTGAATCCAAAGGACACGGGGATCAGGCAAGTTTCCATGAAGGATTGGAAAAAATCTGGTGTATGGGTAGATCTTGATGGACTGTGAAACCTGGGAAGGAATGGAGGTAAATCCCCAAATCTCAAAGCTGGAAGGGACCCCAGAAGCCAATGGGTCTGAACTTCGCAGAGGAGTCACCACCTCTCTGTTCTACCTCTATCCACAACACAGGGCTGGGTGCGGTGACTCACGCCTGTAATTCCAGCACTTTGGGAGGCCGAGGTGGGAGGATCACCTGAGGTTAGGAGATCGAGACCAGCCTGGCCAACATGGCGAAACTCCATCTTTACTAAAAATGCAAAAATTAGCCAGGCATGGTGGCACGTGCCTGTAATCCCAGCTACTCGAGAGGCTGAGGCAGGAGAATCACTTGAACCTGGGAGGCGGAGGTTGCAGTGAGCCGAGATAGTGCCATTGTACTCCAGCCTGGGTGACAAGAGTGAAATTCTGTCTCAAAAAACAAAGCAAAGCAAAACAAAACAAAACAAACAAACAAAAACAACTCGGCCACCTCTGCCTGCACAGTTCCTAACAGCAGGAGCTAGCTGTCCCTATAGAGGTCCATCCTGCTGTTACATAGCACGGACCATTGCCAAATTCCAGATTTTCAAATGAAAATCTATGTCCATGAAATTTCTTCCTTCCTTTTGGAGGCCCTTTGGAACAAATCTAGGCTTTCTCGGGAGGGACAGCCCTTCAGCTACATGGGGACCATGCTCAGCTATTCATCATCTTCTCCTCCAAGTCTGGGACCCAGTAGACTCATCACCTCTGCCTCATCCTTTCGGGAAAGTGCCCAAAAGGAGTCTGAAAGGGCACAGGACGGCCCCAAATGCAAACCCAATGTTTATTGAGCATCTGCTATGTTCCAGACAGAAACACCCACCATATCTCTTTTCTCTTTTTTCTTTTTTTGGAGACGGAGTCTCGCTCTGTCACCCAGGCTGGAGTGTAGTGGCACGATCTCAGCTCACTGCAACCTCCACCTCCCGGGTTCAAGCAATTATCCTGCCTCAGCCTCCCGAATAGCTGGGACTACAGGCACATGCCACCATGCCCGGCTAATTTTTTGTATTTTAGTAGAGATGGGATTTCACTGTGTTGCCCAGGCTGGTCTCAAACTCCTGAGCTTAGGCAATCCGCCTGCCTCGGCCTCCCAAAGTGCTGGGATTACAGGCCTGCGCCACTGCGCCTGGCCCCATATCTCTTTTCATCCTCTCCACCAATTCAGTGAAGGGAGGATATATTATTCTCATTTTACCGTAGAGAAAAGAAGGACCCAAGAAGCTTAAAATCGCTTGCCCCAAATCACCTGCCAGCAAAGGGCAGAGCCAGAATTGGGAGTCCAGACTCCTGACCCAGGCCAAGGACTTTCCTTGAGAATCCAGCTGCATTGGTCCATATACCCCTTGGGCACCACTGGGTTTGGGGAATGAGCTCTGCCATCATTCTCCTGTCTTTCCACCTCCATGACGCTGTTCTGCAGAGCCTTTCTCTCCACTTGGCAGGGAGAAGGAATTCCAGGGGAAACCCAGCTTAAGTCCTGCATCCTCCCTGAAGGCTTCCCTGCCCATCCCAGGCCTCAGTAACTGCTTCAGTAAAATGACAACATTGGACGTTATTTACTGACCACAGGACCATGCTTCAGCACCTACCCTAAGGTATTTGATTCAATCCTCCAGATATTTGCCCTGGCTGAGGGTTCTGCCTGAGCTTCTCTCCCCTCAGATACCTGCATCTCCTTCAAGGACCACCTTCTCTGGGAGGTCCAAGCTAACCATCCTTTCCCAGGTTTTTGTACCCGCTCTATTTCTTTCTATAGCTCATGTCACCTTCTGAAGAGTATTTAATTTACTGATTATTATGCTCATTGCCTATCTTCCTCCTCTTTAAGTTCCAAAAGGACAGAGGCTGTATTTTGTATACTGTTGCATCCCAAGCACCCAGAACAGTGCCTGACATACAGTAAGTGCACAAGCCATATTTGTCAAACGACAGGAGGAAAACTCAAAACCCTTTGAGGCAGGTGTGTTGTTTTCATAGCAGAGAGGAACTAGGGCTGTAGTTCTGGGTTAGGTGGCTTGTCCAAGGTCACAGATCTGGCCATACCCAGCTGTGTATTGGGCTGCTGAGTATGAGGCTGTTTGGGATGGGCCTTGAGCCTGAGCCTGTTCTGAACACTGTGTGTGTGTGTGTGTGTGTGTGTGTGTGTGTGTGTGTGTGTGTGTGGTGGCTTCCTAGGGGATTTCTGCCTGCATTCCAACCAGCAGGTCCTTCCGGGCACCCTCCCCTCCTTTACAGAGCTTCTTCCCTTCCTGCAGCTCCTTTCAGTCCCTGCTTTCTTGCCCCAAGCCTGGAGTGGCCTGCAAGTGCAGTCCAGCTCACCTCCCTCCCCTGAGCACATGGGTCCCTGCCTGGGCTGAAGTCCACACCGGGAGCCCAAGGTGCCCCTGGAAGGCCCCCACCCTGGCCTCCGAGTGGCTCCTCTCCCCAGAGATGTAAATCCGGGCCCCAGAGTGGCCACACAGAACATACATCTTAAACAAACACTTCTCCTTGCTGTTTATCTCCCTGGCCTTTAAACAAACTCTTTCAAAGGTTTCTGCTGATAGGAGAGATTTACTGAAAACCATTCCTTGCTTAAAAGCCCCGGGTTTATGCTGCTGGGGTGGGGGCAGTGGGGCCTTCAGGCCTGGGGTTTCTCTGCCTCCGGACCACATGTTTATCCTCCAGGCCTTGATAGAGGAGCAACACAGACTAATCTTTATGGAAAAGAAAATAATAAAAGCAGGAAAGGGGAGGGGTGGAGGCTGGGGGACATTTGGTTCTTGTCACTGACTCCAAGAGGCTGTGGCAGGTCCGGGTGTGGCAGTGCCCACCACACTGTAGCCCTGCCTGTGGGGGGTGGGGTGAGCTGAGCATCCGGGAGGGGTGGGGCTCCCTTGAACTTTGGACAGAAGGCCCTTGGGCAGGTGAGCCTCTTCTCCAGCTTCCAGAGGCCAGAGTGGGCCTCTCCCTGCTGGATGGGGGGTGGAGGGAGGGCAGCAGTCACATGATCATGTCTATTCCTGCATCAACCAACACTCAGAAGGCACCTAGCCTGTGCCAGGACCTGGGGGTGGAGAGAGGAATAGTTGTTAACATTTACTTCAGCATTTCTGTGGGCCTGGTACTGTTGTAAATCACTTACATGAATCAACTCATATAACGGCCCCAGAAGTTAACTATCTCGGTTTTGCATATGGGGAAACCAAGTCACAGAAAGATTACTGGCCATACTCCAGAGGTTTTGGTTTAACTGGGATGCAGGCTGGGCATTGGATTCCCGGATGCATCCTAAGTGGGAAACTATTGCTGTAGAGATTGACATTCCCATTTCCCACCCACTCCCCACTTGTCCTCCCAATAATACAGTATCTCATCCATTTCAAGGTGTCTCACAATTCATTGACAGCAGTATTTCTTTCTTAGTGGATCATAAAATAATGGTGCATCTTACACATAAAATAATGGTGCATCTTCAACAAAATATAGCAATAGACAACTAACCTCTACCAACTGTGGGGCCTGGGCTGGATGATTTGCATCCATTATCTCATTTAATCCACCTTCCAAAGCTTCAAGATAGGTCACAGGAGCACCTCTGATGAGAAAACTGAGGCACCAAGAACTCAATAACCTGCCCAAGATCACCCAGCTGGTGGGAGGTGGAGGCAGGATTTGAATCCACAATTAAATGGCCTAGTATTTATCCCTGACCCTTACAGAGCGCCTTATATGTTTCAAACTGTCTTCCCACCTGTTTTGTCCATTGAGGAAGACACTGAAATCCAGAAAGATTAAGTGACCTGCTCTAAGTTACACATCTGACTTCTCAAACTGTAACTGTGGGAGAACCATGGAAAGTGGGTTTTGTTGTTGTTGTTGTTGTTGTTTGCTTGTTTTAAGCCTACCTGGGCTTTTATAGCTAGAAGCCACTCCTAAGAGAACATGATCAGGAAAGTGGGCCAGGGCAGGGGCCCCTGAGAGTGTGGGCCATCCTGGGGTCTTGGGTGCTGAAAGTTGGAGCCAAGGCCTGTGGTGAGACCTCCCAAGGACGGAGGACCTGAGCAGGGGCAGATGTCATTGCAAAGACTCCACTGACTTCCGTCTCTGTTTTGTTTGTGAAGCGAAGTTACTGCAGTGGCAGGTGGGGAGACAGCAGAAGGCCGGGTAGGAATTTCCAGTCCTTCCCTGGGCCCATAGCTCAGGCCGGAAGCCACTCCCTTCCTCCATGTTTACATGCAGCAGGCCACACCCCTCGAGATGGCACAGACTGACACCCCCTTCCGGTCCCCCTGCTCCAGGCCAAATACTTTTTCACTCACTTTAAAGCACCTTTCAGCACTTGGGCCCTGAGCTGGGGAGCATTTCCAGGGAGGAAAGAAGGGAGAGGGAGGGTGGGGATGGGTTGAGGGAAGGTGGGGAGCTGCGGGTAGTTGAGACTAGGATGAAGTTATGTGGGTGATTGTCTTGCACCCATCATCTTTCTTTTTGTATTATTCTTTCCTTATATAGTGACATCCAGTTTCCAAAACCTTTCCTTCCTCCTAGCAACTCTTGCCCTAAGATACTTAATTCACACCAAGGTAAACATGACTGATAACAGTTTCCAAAGTGATCCTTTCAAGAGCATTTTGGCAGTGGCCTCTTTATTTGTTCATTCATTCTTTGATTTGCTGAACAATTTCCTTTGGCATTCCTAGAGACCCTCCATCCTATCTCGAAGCCTTAGCTGGGACACCTCTAAGCTGTTTGGTGGGCCGCTGTCCAAACTCTGAGCTTTGTGGGTAATGACACCCACACCCTCTGACAGCATGTAGGTATATTGGCAGCAACCCAAGCTGTCCTTTTTGCACCTTCAATGGAAGGAAAGGTAATTTCTCCTCATGAAAAAAGATTGGGAGACTTTGCCTAAATGAAAAGGGAGGTGCTTTAATGATAGATCTCCAGGCATCAAATCCATCAGTCCCTCTCAGTCTGGTCATGGGTTGAGCTCCCCGGGCAGCTGAGCAGGAGCCCATCCAGGACATCAGAACTTTGGGTAGAATTTCCACTCCGCTGGCCCTCAGGGCTCTGCGTAGATTTCTCTCTCTGTTCTTCTTGGCAGGGAAGTGGTTGATAATGAGGAAGACCCTGAGCTCAGAGCTGGAAGATATCCAGGGAATCATCTACCCAGTAGTTTGCAGAGGACAGAATGACTCAAAAGTATACCGAAATCCAAAATATAAAACAGCTAAGAGTTATAGCTCCAGTTGAAGGCAAAGGTCTAGACCCTGCCTCCTCTGCTCTCCCACTTGGCCCATAAGTGGTCCAAAGCTTTCCTGTGGACCTCGAAAGCTCAGGAGAACACGAATAGAATCTGCTAAGCCAGTCTAGTGATCCATTTTATAGACAAAGAAACTGAGTCAGAGCATGATGGGATGGATGAGAGTCCTTAGGGCCCTCCACCCTCCCACGATCGCTTCTGGTTCATGTTCATTCCCTGGACTCATAATGTATCCTTCTTTCTAACTTGACCTGCACAATTCTACAGACTCTTCAGGCTCAGCTCAAATGTCACCTCCACCATGGAGTGTTCCTCAATTCTCTCCTCCAGTTCTGGCCCTACTCCCACCCAGTTTGGTGTTCCCGGAGCTTACTGCTTTTGCATCTTAAGTTCAATCTCTCATTTCTGCTCATTTGAAGCAGCTCTTTCTCCGTTGTCAGGCTGTTGGTCTCCTCAAGGTCAGGAGCTTTTCAAAAAATCCCAAGCCTCCAGCCCATGAGTAGGTATGTGATCACAGTGAGGCTGCTGACATGTTTTCTTGGGTGATGGTGAGATGCTTTGCCCACTGGGGTCAGGGTCACCCTACTGGACGGCCCTAGTTCTCATCAATTTGGTGGGGAGGGCATTGACTTTGATTAAACAGTTACTTGGATACCTGAGGTAGGGCAGGGAAGTGGGTACAGAACCTTCAGAGCCTGGGGAGGAGGAATCCTTCTGCTCTAAACTGTCCACTCGCTCCATCCTCAAGAAGATGGAGAGCAGAAACGGGTGGGGGAAGAGAGCTGGGCCCCGCATACTTCCCACCATCACTGATTTCCCCCTTCTCTGGCATTTTAAGAGCTCAGACTCAAACCCTTCAAGGGCTTTTGAAACAATTAGATTAGAAAGTACCCAGTGCTCGGTCTAATTGCTTAAAAGCCACTTGAGGCTCCAACTGACCCAGAGTAAAGCCTGGGGGGTGGGCAGCGGGGAGGGGAGACCCGAGACACTCTGTCGCCCTGTTTCCCAGGCCTTTCTGGACAACCAAGCCCCATGTGAGTGATGGTGCCAAATAGGGGCCTTCAATTGTCCCCGGGGGCAGAGCCACCATACTCTTCCTGCCCCTTTCCCAGCCCTTGCCCCCAGGGAACTGCTCACATCTAACCTTTCTCTAAGATACCTTCTTATGCAAATTTCAGCATTCCTAGGGGTGATTGGAGCACTTATGTCCAGAACCAATTTTCAGTGTCAGAAAGTGGACTGAGCCAGTGTAAAGAGGCCCAGAAGTATCAGGAGACAAGCCTTGGTGTGTCCAACTCAAGATGATGGTTTGCTTCTGGGATATTCTGAGATGGGGGATTTTGCAATCTCTAAGTCAGTTCCATTTCTCCATGCTTTCCTGATTACTCTTCTCCCAAGTTCTTTTAAATACACACACACACACACACACACACACACACACACACATACATATACATTTATTTATTTTGTTTGAGACAGGGTCTCGCTCTGTCATCCAGGCTGGAGAGCAGTGGCATGATTATGGCACACTGTAACCTTGACCTCCCAGATTTCAACTGATCCTCCTGCCTGAGCCTCCCCAGTAGCTGGGACTACAGGAGTGTGCCATCACATCCAGCTAATTTTTAAATTTTTCATAGAGATGGGGGTCTTACTATATTGCCCAGACTGGTCTCAAACTCCTAGCCTCAAGTGATTCTCCTGTGTTGGCTTCCCAAAGTGCTGGGATTATAGGCATGAGCCACCATGCCCAGCTTTAAATATAGTTGCTGCATAAAATTCTTCTCTCTGGCTTAAGATCTTGCAATGGCTCCATGTTAGATAGGAGCCATTGCAATGTGAAGCTACAGAGAAGTTCCCCCAGCCTTCCAGCCCCTCTGTAGTTTGCTCCCACCTCACCTTTCCAGGTCCATTTACCCTGTGTGCCCTCAGCTCAAGCCCACTGTGGTGCCTTTTCACAGGTCATGCTCTTGGCCTCCATTCTTTCACCATCTGAATGAAGTCATATGTTTATGTGCCCAGCAACAGGCCAAGCAGAGGGGACACTGAGATGAATGAGCCACAGGCCCTGCTCTCAGAGGGACACATTCTAGCTGGGGCATGAAAACATAAACAGAAGATTCCTTTGCCAAATTCTTCTTGAGCACCTCTATGTGTCAGACCTGAGGACACTGAGGTGGACAAAACAGATAAAGTCCCCACTCTTGTGGAGCTTAGATGGTTGAGGAGAAACAGACAGAAACACGTAAGCAAAGAGATATACAATCTGCCATGGGGAGATTAATGTGTGAAGGAAAACAAAGTAGGGGGGAAGAGAAGGACCTTGGAGGTGAGGATATTTGAGCAGAAACCTGAATAAAGGGAAGGAACTGCTTGTGCAATGGTCCTGAGGCAGGAATGCGTTTGAGTTTAACAAGGAGCAAGGAAAGAGACCAGTGTGATTGGAGAAGAGTGAGGGAGGGAAGGAGGAAGGGAGAAGAGTAGAGGGAGCAGGGGGCAAATCATGAAGGATGCTATAGTCCCAGCAGGCCTTTGGATCCTATAGTGAGATGAGAGCCACTAGGGATATTGAGCAGGATGTCAGTAAACACATGTCTTTTTTTTTTTTTTTTTTTTTTTTTTTGAGACAGAGTTTTGCTTTTGTTGCCCAGGCTGGAGTGCAGTGGCGTGATCTTGGCTCACTACAACTTCTGCCTCCCGGGTTCAGGTGATTCTCCTGCCTCAGCCTCCCTAGTAGCTGGGATTACAGGCACGTGCCACCATGCCTGGCTAATTTTATATCTTTAGCAGAGATGGGTTTTCACCATGTTGGTCAGGCTCGTCTCGAACTCCTAACCTCAGGTGATCCGCCTGCCTCGGCCTCCCAAAGTGCTGGGATTACAAGTGTGAGCCACCGTGCCCAGCCCAAACACATGTGTTTTTTTCTTGAGATGGAGTTTCGCTCTTGTTGCCCCGGCTGGAGTGCAATGGTGCGATCTTGGCTCACCGCAACCTCTGCCTCCCGGGTTCAAGCGATTCTCCTGCCTCAGCCTCCCGAGTAGCTGCGATTACAGGCATGCACCACCACCCTGGCTAACTTTGTATTTTTAGTAGAGATGGGGTTTCTCCATGTTGGTTAGGCTGGTCTTGAACTCCCGACCTCAGGTGATCCACCTGCCTCGGCCTCCTAAAGTGTTGGGATTACAGGCGCGAGCCACCACGCTCGGCCAAACACATGTCTTAAAAGGCTCACTTTGGCTGCTGGTGGAGGACAGCCTGGAGGAAGGGGCAAGAGTGGAAGCAGGGAGAATAATTCGGGAGCCACTGCAATAGTCCAGGCAAGAGATGGCAATGGTCGGGGTATTGGGAAGTGGTTAAATTAGTGATAGTTATAATAGAGTGTAGATACTAGTATGAGAGCACAAGCCGGGGACTCCCTGCCAGACCTGGAGGCAGGAGTGGGTTGTTGACAACAAAGGATTGCTGCAGTTTTGACCATGAAGCCAAATCTTCAAGAAGAAGGAATTTGTAGAGACAGGAGGTGAGAAAGTGGGGCAGAGGAGCAGCACACACTGCAGTGTGTACTTCATGTCTTGCAGGGACCTGGGGGCAGCGTAGATAGGCCAGAGCATCATTTAGAGGCAGGGAGTAGGGCAGGCTGAGGCTGGAGGGCTTGAGAGGGGCTGGACACCAAGGTCAATGGCCAAGTTGAATTTGGGTCTTCTGTATGCAGCAGGGAGCCACAGAAGAGTGTTAAGCGTGGCTGCATCGTGATCCAGTTTGTGTTCAGAAAAGATCACTGGCTGTGGAGGGGTGGGCGAAGGACTGGGGCCTAGAGGACCAGTTAGGAAGCTGTTGTGGTAACATGGTGATAGATGAGAGTGGCCTGGACTAGAAGGGCTGTGATGGGGCTTGGAGAACTGTTTAGAAAGGAAAGTTGCCAAGATGTTCAGAGTTGGCTGATCAGACAAAGGGATTAGAAAGCAGAAGGAATAAAGAGTGACCCACCTTCAGCTCCAGTGCCTTTAGACAAGGGGCCCTATACTTAGAGCCTTCCTTTGGCCCTCCTCACAGTGTAGGAGTCTGTCCAGAAGGAGGGAGCCACCCCCACTCCTGAACCATGCTCCTGATGCCCAGCGCCCTAGAAATCCCCGCCCTAAGGACCTGTACCCTGCATCCAGGCCCTCTGCAGGTCACCTCCCCAGGTCCAACCTCCAGAGGGTAGCCTGTGTCTTGGCTGTGAGTTGAGTGTGGGGCATGTGGTCAGCAGTTTCGTGTGCAGATTGGAGTATCCACACACGTGCTCTTGAAGCCCTAGTTTAAGGTGAAGGTGGGATGGGAAGAGAAGACGCAGGCTAAGGGCAGGGCTCAGGGAGAGCAGAGGGAGTTTCTCCCTGTGCGGTGTCCCTGTGCAGAACTCCAATAAGCCTGAGAACTCTAAATTCAAATCTGGCCTTCCAGGTCTTTAGAAGGTGTATGTGTCAGCCTAGGAGAATAGAACATATTTTATTAAACAGTTTGTTAACTTGATTTTTAACTTTTAAATATTTAGACATATGGAATGTGGGCCTCCATTTGTATTTTCGCTTGGTCTAAGAGGGGTGAGTGGAAAACTCCCGAGGGCCCGGATTATGTCTTCTTTGTCTTGTTCACCCTCCCCCATCTCCCCAACCTTGGGCCCCTGGACCTTGGTAATTTCCATCAAACTGGAAAGAGAATCAGATCCCAGCCTGACAGTGAGAAATGTAGACTTGACGAGACCCCAGGAGGGAAAAGGTTGATCAGGCAACTGACTGCAGAGGGCTTTGGAGGTGTGGCCAACGGCTGGCAAGGAAGCTGACCCAGTGTCCAGGGGTTTAAGAGCAGGCAGACCGCCTGGGTTCAAAGCCCGGTTCTGCTCTTTAGGACTGTGTGGCCCCAGCAGGTTACTAGCTCCTGGTGCATCGGCCGCCTTCTTGTAAGACAGGATAACAATAATAATCCCTAATGACCTCAACCGCCTAGTTTACTGGGGGAAGATGTAGTGCTTGGCATGTAGTGAGTTCTATGAAAGTTTATGTGAAATGACTCCTTGGAAGGAACTTTTAAGCCCAGCTAAGGGGCAGCTCCTGGCAAATCAGAAAAGGAGACATTGGTTTTGGTGCCAGACTTTTCTCCTCCCACTTTCAAGATCCCCCATAGCAGATGGGGGCTCAGTGATCAAGCTATTCCCCCTCCTCCACCAGGGCTATCTGTGGCCTGGGGTAACTCCCTCTGTCCTCTGTGTCTTTAAGCTCCACCAGCTCCATCCTCTCGTTCCCTGGGGACTTTGCCACGCAACCCACTTGCTAATCCCGGAGGACCTCATTCACAGGAAGATATCAGTGGGCCCAGTGCTGTGCTGAGTGCCCCAACAGGTTATCTCATTCAATCCTTTTTTTTTTTTTTTTCCATCAGGGAAGTTGAGACAAATTGTTCACTTCTTTTAATAATCCTCTGAGCACTGTTCCAGATATTCTTATCCCTATTTCCCAGAGGAGACCAGAGCAGAGAGATGTTAAGTATTTCAGTATTTCTCAGCCACAGATCTTGGACTAGAATCCAAGACTGTGTGGCTCCAGAGTCCACTCTTGACTTCAATGAGTCCTGACTTAGTCAGAACTAGTGGGACACTCCTGCTTAGGAAAGAGGTGGGACTTTCTGGAGCCAAGGCCATGTCCCACAGAAGGCACTTTGATGGGACGGTAGACACTGAGGCAGGCTGACGGTGGGTTGACGTTCTGGTTTGTTGGGGAGAGGAAGTTCTTTTGGTTTCCTTCAGATTATAGCTAAGGGCCTTCCAGGCAACCAACCAACCAACCAACCAACCATCAACCCTTTCTTTTCAAGGGACATGACTATGGGTGGGTCTGGAAAGACAGGTGCTTTGTGTGTTGAAAATCCTGAGGCAGAGAGCTCTGTTTGGCAGTGAGTGTTCCAGACGGAGGGGATTCTATAGGGACAAGGAACTCCCCCTTCCGCACTCTAGCCCTGTCTCAGCCCTACAGCCTGTCCCTACCTGGGGGCTGTGGAAGCAAGCTGATAACATGGACCCTCCGAAAGCTGCCAGCCTTGGGGATCAAATGCCTGTGAAATAACACTCAGGCATCACATGCTTGTTGAGTGGAGACAGAGATGCCGCGTTCTGGTCCTTGCTCTCTAGAGTTTCCAGTTTCCTAGCAGGATGGGCACACACTCTGGGGAAACTATCCCATGGAAAGAGTGTCAGAGAGCCTGGCCCTGTGGCCCTGATGAGAACTCTGTGTGACTTGGACAAGTCACTCACCCTCTCTGATCTTGGTTTCTCACCTGTGAAATGAGACAGTTAGAATTGATCACTGGGTTAAACCTTGTTTTTCCTCTTAAAATTAGCTCTAATGAAATCTGACACAGAACTCTGCTATAAAAAGTAGAGCCACTCTGCTTGTGAGAGGCGGGAGCCAACCTTCTCTGGTTTCTTCCTCTTCTTTCAGGATGATCCCCAAGGGCGGCTCTCAGTGTCTTTCAGTGAAGGCATGAACCTCAGGGAACAGCTCAGGAATGGCCTCACAGAGGCAGTCCACGTGGGCTGCAAGGCTAGAAGGACTTTGATGAGTGAAGGTGTAGGGAGGGCACACTGGGCAGGAGACACTGTGTGAGAAAAGATGCAGACAGGGAAGGAGCCAGCCTGGCTGGGGGTGGGAAGTGCTGGAGGAGAGGAAGCGCAAAGAACCCAAGAAGGGGTCCTCAGGGGATGCCCACAGGAACTTCACAGGAGCACCAAGGGGCAAAATGATATTTACAACTGGGAACTCAAGTCCAGGCTCCTTCCTACAGAGATGGGTGGTGTGTATACCCTGCTGTGAGGGGAGGGAAAGAACCAGCATTAGGGAAATGATACAGTGTCCACTTTGGAGGGTTGCTTTAAGGGTGAAATTAGTGAAGATAGCTAATTTCACTAGATAGATAAATTAGTGAAGATCTGTCTCAGGACAGAAGGAATGCTACATAGGCATTTGTTAAATACGGTCAGACCAGAGTGGACCCTGAGCTTGCCAAAGGTCTGCATCCCTCCTGGCCTTGGGCCCAGTGCTAGTGCTGATAGCTTAGAATTTCAGCAGCTTCTACGCTCAACAGTTACGGTGATTATGAGATGTATGTGTATGTGTGTGTTGAGGGGATGTGGCTGCAGGTGTCTTTCAGCCACCTTCTAACATGCATGCTAATGTGCGCGCACACACACACACACACACACACACGCTCAGTCTTTTCTCTAGAGCTGGTGCACTCCTCACCACCCCCACCTCTTCATCCTCCGAATCCCCACCCCATCCCCTTTGCTTCAAGTCCATACCTTGCTCGGCCTTCTTCCTCCCCTCTCTCTGAGTCCCTGGTCCTCCCACCCACCATAAATCTGTAACTCGGGAGTGTGTGTGTAGGGGGGAGGGGGTGGAAAAGCAGCAAACCAAACCAACCCCAGCTAATGAAAACGGCGATAAATCTCTGTCTATCAGGTTTGTTGTGAGCACAAACATTGCCAAACAAGGGCCCAGATGGCCTGCAGGCCCTCCTCCCTACGGTCTGCAGAGCTTTAAATGGAAACGGTTGCTTTATACATCTATTTACTACTTGGAAATGGGGGATGATTGAGACCAGGGGTGCCTGGCCAGGAAATGGGGTGCAGACCAGGTGTGAGCTCTCTGCCCTCCATGCCTGAGCAGGACTGCTGTCTAGTCCCCAGCCTCCACCATTTCTGTTCCTGGTGGGCCCTCTCTAACACAGGCCTTCGGGCTGGAGTGGGGAAGAGGCCACCTTGCTGGCTGACATTCTGGTCTCCACAGCCTGGCCTCAACCTGCTCCAAGACACATTCCTGGCTAGCTGGACCCAATTCCTCACTGTTATTTTCAAAGTTCTTCATTTTTGCCTAGAACTTTCCCTGTTTTCCATACGGCCTGCCCTGGATGGGTAGAAGTGGAAGCCTATCTTGTCCTTCAAGGCCAAGCCAAACCCCACCTCCTCTAGGAAGTCTCCCCATCCCTAGTCCTCTCTGGGCTCTATTCCTGTAGCATCAGCCACAGACAGCCTAGGCAGTCTTTACAAGACACCTACTTGGGAGGTGGATAGGTCTAGGTACACAGCCAGGCTTTTTAGCTAAGGGACCTTGGCAGGTTAATCTCTCAGCCTCAGTTTCTTACTCTCTGTAATAGGTATAATTATGATGCCTACTTCTCACCTGCCAAATAAAAAATAAACAAAAATAAATAAATGAAGCAAGTGTAGAATGTGCTTAGCAAAGTGAGGAGCATAGTCTTAGAGCTTTGGACATGTCAGCCTTTATTATTGATGCCACCCAGTCATGACTGGGAATGATTCTTCTCTGTGCCTCGTCTTTTCACAGAGATGTGTGTGTGTGTGTGTGTGTGTCTGCACGTGTGTCTCTGCATGTCCTACTTTGGTTTCCCCTGAAATCAGACCCTGAGACTTGTGTGCAGGTAGTTTACTGAGGAGGTGATCACTGGAGGCTGGAGGGAGGGAACGGGGAAGTGATATAGGGATGGGATAGGAGAAAAGCCAGTGAAGAGTGGTTAATGATTGACTTTCATTGGGGGCAATGGGGGCTCACTGAGGAATCATGAGAACACACCATGGAATTGTCCCACGGAGTCCCAAGGCAGCCAGGTTTCTCATCCACTCATTCTTATATCTTATTAATAACTTGAGGGTTGCCCCTGCAGTGTTAAATCCCAGCTGTCCTGCAGGCTGAGTAAAGCTCCCTTGGCCCCTGCACTGGAGAAACCCTGCAGGTGAGAAGCAGAAAGGCTGCTTAGGGTGGACAATTCCTGGGCTTGCTGACACCTTCCCATCACAGTGGCAGATGAGTGGAGAAGTGGGCTAGAGGACATGGGGTGAGGCACGAACAGCATCCTCTGCCGAATCATCACTTTTCAAGCCCTGACAGCCTCCAGCATGGCATTTTGCACACAGTAGGCACACTGTAAGTATTTGTGGACCAAAAGGAGGCTTGACATTAGAGCTAGGAAAACCTGGACTCTCCCTATTGTTCAGTTTTTAATTCATTGTGTGATGCTGAGCAAGACATAGGACAACTCTGGACCACATATTCTATAAAATTGAGACCTTTCTACCTTCTCTGCTTATGCCATAGCCGGGCTGGAACAAGCTGGAATGACATTTGGGGAATGCTCAGAACAGGTAAGAAGTGGCTGTGATGATGATGATGATGATGATGATGTGTGTAGGGGAGGGAAAGGTTCCCCTATCTA
Source organism: Macaca thibetana thibetana (assembly GCF_024542745.1). NCBI lineage: Eukaryota > Metazoa > Chordata > Mammalia > Primates > Cercopithecidae > Macaca > Macaca thibetana. The sequence goes on along the minus strand of NC_065581.1, from coordinate 42,407,399 downwards.
GGCATGATCCAACCAAGAAGTACCTAGTTATGTTATTCACTCTGTGGTCAAAGCACAAAGGTGTGTTCCCCTGGCACTAGCGGGATAACTTCTGCCTCTTCCTATTCCAAGACAACCCCAAAGGTAAAACATGGAAAAAGAAAAGGCCATGGGGGTAAGATCTGCTGACTCCTCAGTGAAAAGGATCCCACATTTCTCTGCCTACCAGGGATGGCCTGTGGTTCCTTTTACCTAGGTCAGTAGTGGGTTTTACGGATATCTGATGAGTGTAAAAACCATTTTGTACAGTAATTCCAAACTTGGCGGTGGGAGGGGTGGGGGTGGGGGGGTCTTGGAATCCCTAGGGAGCCCACGGATAACCCTTAAGACTCCTTAAGTCCCTTAAAAATATAAGTAAAAAATGGCTAGTCATGGTGGCTCACACCTGTAATCCCAGCATTTTGGGAGGCCAAGGTGGGCCAATCACCTGAAGTCAGGAGTTTGAGACCAGCCTGGCCAACATGGTGAAACCCTGTTTCTACTAAAAATACAAAAATTAGCCTGGTATGATGGTGGGCACCTGTAATCCCACCTACTCGGGAGGCTAAGGCACGAGAATCGCTTGAACTCGGGAGGGGGAGGTTGCAGTGAGCCAAGATGGCGCCATTGCACTCCAGTCTGGGAGACAGAGCAAGACTCCATCTCAAAAAAAAAAAAAAAATATATATATATATGTGTGTGTGTGTGTGTGTGTGTGTGTGTGTGGTGTGTGTGTGTGTGTGTATATGTAAAAATGGAGTGCTTGAGTAAACGTGTACACATAAGCCACTCTAAGTTGGTGACCTGAAGCTTCCAGCAAATTCTCAAAGGAGTTTGTGATCCAAGAAAAGTAAATTTGCTCTATCCCAAATCTCCCATCTCAAAGGGGAGGACACTGAAGTCCAGAGAGGGTAAGCGACCTGCTGGGTCACACAGTAGAGGCTGGATAGAACCCAAGGTTTCTAATCCTGTGTGGCTTTGTGGGTCTGCCAGGCAGACCTAAACAGTTAGGTCTGCCTGGCTGCACAACGAGAAAAGCAGGCTGGTTCATCAGGACGCTGTGCTGAAAGTCCATGGCACATTACAAAGTCTCTACTTGCTCCTGGGGGAAACATCTCAAAGGCATGATATAGTCACTGTTTTCTGGGGATGAGGGTGAGCACTGAGCTCTATGTCCACGGAAAACAGAACAAGGAAAAGCTAGGCCAAATGTGGAAAGAAATGGAGCTCTCTGTTACTGAGAAAGAGTGCTGGGGCAGGGAGTGCTCTTAAAACTCAAGTGAAGCTTGGGCAACGTGGCAGGTCTTAGTTTCCAGAGGCAGAGATGGAAATGATAATCATACTTACCTCTCTAAGTTGTGGTGAAGATTAAAGAAAATGATGCAAGTGAAAATGGCTTATAAATAAGAAAGCAGTACACAAATGCTAGTAATGATCTTTACAGCAGTGGCCTGGTAAATACTTGTTTTGCTGCTGAGAATAAATTGTATACCACCTGGATGTCAATCACCCAATTCTGGACAACTGTACCATTGTCCTTCAAGCCCTTGCAGCCCACTGTTGGAGCGAGAGCCCTGGTTTTGAAGTCAAACCTGAATCTGCACCTTAGCTCCACCACCTGTGCACGTGTGTGACTTTGGATAAATCATGTAATTCTCTCAGCCTCGAATTGTCCATCTGCAAAACAGGGACACATGCCTACCTCATGAGGACATAATGAAGATTTGATCAGTTGGTCACAATGAAAATATCTATAATGGTGACTGGCACACAATAGTTACTCAATAAACATTAGCAATTTTGTTCCTGTTCCTCAACAGTTTATAACTTTGGATAGTTTGTTTGCTGCGTAGTTTCTGTCTGTCTAACATTTCTGTCTTCTCCACTAAAATGTAAGCTCTGCAGCACCAGGACATGCCTGTCTTGTTTACCTCTGTGTTTCCCAGGCCGGGCACACAGTGTGCTACAGATATTTGTGAAATGAATGAGTGGAAGTGCAAAAGCACGTTTTTAAAGGATGGGAAGGAACTCTGACAATGTGAGAATGCTCACATTGGATCAGCCCCAAGGGGGACCTGGAGCTGTGCCAAGAGCCCTATTAGGGGTCAAGAGAGTTGGCCTCTGGTCCTAGCTCTGCCGCTTAACTACCGAGCCACCTCCGGGCAATTTGTTGGCCCTCTCTGGCCCTCTGTGTGTTTCCTCCAGAGCGTGGGAGCCCTGAGATTCCAGGGCTTCCCTCTTAGAGGCTGACCTCCAAGGAGCTCTGGCCAGCTGGGAAGTGTGGGATTTCGGGATAGTTCAGGGACTAAATAAAGAGAAAGGAGAAGTGGGAGAGGATAAAGACCGGGAAGGAAGAAAAGTCAACGCGTGGCTGCGGCTCTGGGCAGCTACGGGTGGGGGTAGACTGAGGGCAAAGCACTGAGCAGCTGTGCGCGCCCCCGAGCATGTCTCCGCCGCGGCTGATACGCCCGAGCCTCCGCCTGCCCCTCCCTTCCTTGAGTGCCTCGCCAGTTCCCGCCGTCACTGACTTTCCGACTTCTTAACTTGTCAGCAAATCCCAGAGTTAAAAATGCACACGCACCCCGGCCAGCCGCCAGCAGGGCCGTCTGGCCGAGGCTCCAGATGTGGGGCCACCGCACGGGCCGCCCGCCCCGCCGCGCAGACTAAACAATCGGCCTTGGCCGTGAGCGCAGCGCAATTCCAGATGCAGCGTCCCTCGCGCCGCGCGCTAATTGGGCCGCGGGCGCGAGGCTCTGTCAGCGCCAGCAAGGCCCTGCCCAGGGCGGCCTTGGCCCGGCGCCCGCCCGCTGGGCTACCTAAGGCGGGGGCAGGGTGGAGAGATGGAGAGGAATGGTTAGGGGAGGAGGGTTGGGGGACGAAAGGGGGAGAGAGAGAAGAGAGGAGAGGAGGAAGAGGAGGAGAGAAGAAGACACAGTGAGACAGGCCACGAGACAGCGTCAGCTCTGAGACAGAGAAACACGAAGGAGGATAGCTTCAGAGACAAAGAGAAAGCCAGAAGCACTGAGCCATATTCAGGTTAAGGAGACAGAGAAGGCAGAGAGGGAGAGAGACCACAGAGAGTTGGAGAAACAGAGGCAGGGCAGACTGACACGGGAACAGAATCAGGAGAGACCAAGATAACGAGAAGGAAACGAACATGGACGCGACCGGGAAGAACGCAAGCGGTGGGAGCACAGGAGACCCGCATGTTTACCACCGGGTCCCTGCTGCCTTATAGGTGTCTAACCCCTTTTGTTTTATAGTATCTCCTCCCTTTACATTCTCACTTTTTATCATTCTTCCTAGACCCGGGCGAAGCCGGGAACTGAGCCCACCCGCGCGGTGATCCATTCCTAGTCTGGCTGGGGGACTGCGTAGAGAAGGAACTTGAGCCGTCGAGATTTCACTCCCAAGCCTGGGCTTGGAGACAGGGGTTCGCCTTGGACGCTGTGGGAGGGTGCGGGATGGGACTCCGTGGGGATTTGCCTAGAGGCAGGGGATGCCCCGAATGACCTCTGTAGGGCCCGTCCCCAGGCAGCCACCTCGGCAGCACCCTCCTTTCCCATGCGCCCTGGGGCCTCTTTAGCTCTAGAGACAGGAGGATGACTCAACAGAGGTTAGTCAAGACCCAGGGCAGGGAAGCCCACCGGGGACCACCCGGGGGAGCCCCCCAGCCTCGCGTTCCGCCCCCGCCGGGAGGCCCGGGCGCCCCGGGGGTGAGCGCGGAGGGCAGTGCGGCGGCCCGGCGGCTCTTGGCGGCCCCTCTCTGACAATCTTTCCTTTGTTTGTTTTCTTAAATCTGGGAGGCCCGAATTCCTGCCGGATTCCGTAGGTTTCACTCAGGAAGGAGGCGCCCCCACCCCCACCCCCTCTCACGTCGGGCCCGGCTGCGGGGGGAATGGCAGGTTCTTCCCGGAGGCCAGCGGCGCGCAGACCCACGGCCCGGGCAGGGCGAGCGGGCGCCGGGCGCGGCGGAGAGTCCCGGGCGCCCTGCCCGCGCGCGCCACCACGCAGCCCCGCCGGAGGGCCGCGGGCAACCTCGGCAGAGAAAATTAAAAAAAAAAAAAAAAAAAAAAGAAAATCAAACCAGGAGCGCTTTAAAAGACACAGAGTAGCCCTCCCCCCACTCAGCTTCATTCCACACCCCATCCACCTCTCACACTCCCCCACCCCTTTTTTATTTTGGTCTCCAAACTTGAGCCTCATTAATTTCCAAAAAAAAATTTCCCCCAATAAAAGGCAAACATGGAAAGAAAAACAAACTATTAGAAAATAGAGGAGGGAGGAAATGTTATTTAAAAGGTTAGCAGACCGCATCATTTTCCAATGATATTATATACTCCCAGCAGTATCCAAAATATATATGGGCCCTGGGCCAAGAATGTAAAAAAACTTTTTTTTGAAAAAACCCTTACTTAGACACAACATCTGGACCGGAGAGCGAACAAACCCCCCATTTATCACACTTAATCCTCCAATGAAGCAATCGACAGTTGACTTCTGTTTTGCTAATTTAGTTGCTTTCAAGCGCCGGCCCAGTCCAGACCGGGAATTAAGTGTCACTTGCGGAGGGCCTGCCCTGCCCCCGCCCGTCTTTGCTCCCTCCCGCGCCCAGGCTCTCGGATAGGGAAAAAAGGCCATTAATGAAGAAAGAAACTTTTTACGAATTCCCTTTACCCCCACCCACTCGGGTCAGTGAAAACCTCGACTGTGACCTAGCTCTGTCCCCTCGCCCAGTATCCGACACCCACTTCCTTGGTAGCCACGCCCTCACCCGCCAGCTGCCTCCCCCCAAGACTCGGTGGAGCAACGCATCATCCGGCACAAACTCCTGCAGCTTCAGGAGGTCACCCAGCTCACCGCCTTCTCCGCGGGTTGGCTAGGTGCTGCCATCCTCGTACCTGGCACTGCCTGGTGGCCTGGCAGCTTGACTCTTAGGCCTGGAGAGGGCAGGGGAGGGTCGTGGTGCTTGGTGGTAGGTAGCGTCCATTCCCCCCGGAAGTGGATGAGAGGCAGCAGCTCCCGAGGTGGAGGCCCTTGGCCAGCAGTGTCCGGAGACAATGGGATCTTGTGAGATTGCAAGCGGGAGAGAGAATAAATCACCGAAAGTGTATCACTTGAGGATTAGTCAATAAATCCCTGGGACCCTGGCCCAGTGGGGCTGGTGCCAGAGGCAGAGCTGGCCCCAAGTGCAGACTTCCTTCCTCAGCAACCTTCCCTTCCCTTCCCAGAGGCCTCCTGGGTCTCTCTCTCCTCACCTCTCTCTGTCCATCTCCATGGCTCCTCTCCTAAACTTTGGAGACCAAGGCACAGCCTTTTGTCCTACCTCTACCTCTTGCTGGGAAAAGTTTTACAAGGGAGCGGACGTTTGAAGGTGTCCTCAGGCACCTGCAAGCAGAAGAGGCTGGAGAATGTGTCCCAACTCCAGCCTGCCTGCTCCTGTTCACTCTGATCCAGCCCACCCCCCAGTTCCCAGCTCCAAGCCCTGGCAGAGTCCACAGGAACAGCCTGCACTCCTAAAAGAGGCCCCCAGTACCCTGAACCCCAGGCCTCTGCAGACTCTCATGGTGGTCTGGCTGGGCCTCAAACTTCTTGAGGAGGGGCCCTGAGTTCTGGCCACAATCCAAATGCAGTCTCAAACCTCCTGAGTCCATCCCCCAGGCCCATGGAAGCCTCATATCTGGAGCACTCTCCATACTCACTCCAAAGGGCACTTACGAGTACTTAGTATATTCCAGGCAGTGTGCTAGACTCAGGACATTTGGAGACTAATAAAACTCTCTTCCTGCCCCTCCCGTGGGCCTAAGCCTCTACTGGGCTTTATTTTCTGTTCATATGGGGATACTATATTACCCAGCTATATTCTTTCCATAACCAGTCATTGAGCACCTACCATATGCCAGATACTGTTCTAGGCACTGGGGGTTCAGGGCTGAGCAAAGGTCATTTCTGCCCTCCAACTTGCCAGGGAAACAGACATGCCAACAATTAATTCCAAGACAAGGCCAAAAATCAGGGGCCATGGAAGGCATTTATAAAAGCCTCAGAGGAGGGACTGACTCACCTTGGCTGGGATAGAAGGAGGGGTGTGGGCTGGGTACAGTGGCTCACACCTGTAATCCCAACACTCTGGGAGGCCGAGGTGGGCAGATCATGAGGTCAGGCGTTCAAGACCAGCCTGCCCAAGATGGTGAAACCCCATCTCTACTAAAAATACAAAAATTAGCCGAGTGTGGTGGCGGGTGCCTATAATCCGGGCCACTCCGGAGGCTGAGGCAGAGAGTTGCTTGAATCCAGGAGAAGGAGGTTGCAGTGAACCGAGATCATGCCACTGCACTCCAGCCTGGATGACAGAGTGAGACTCTGTCTCAAAAATAAATAAATAAATAAATAAATAAATAAATAAATAAATAGGATGTGATGGATCACAGGGTGGTGGGGGTAACCTCATCAGTCTAGCTCTTTTTTTTTTTTTTTTTTTTTGAGACGGAGTCTTGCTCTTTGCCCCAGGCTGGAGTGCAATGGCGAGATCTTGGCTCACTGCAAGCTCCGTCCCCCGGGTTCACACCATTCTCCTGCCTCAGCCTCCCGAGTAGCTGGGACTACAGGCGCCTGCCACCTTGCCCGGCTAGTTTTTTGTATTTTTTAGTAGAGACGGGGTTTCACCGTGTTAGCCAGGATGGTCTTGATTTCCTGACCTCATGATCTGCCCGCCTCGGCCTCCCAAAGTGCTGGGATTACGGGCTTGAGCCACCGCGCCCGGCCGCACTCTAGCTCTTAAAGCCCATCCCGGGGGACCGTACAGCGTAATGGTTAAGAGCAAACAGTGTGGTTTAACTTCTTGCTCTGCCACATCAGTTGTAGGATCGAGGGCCTCTTAGTCTCTCTGAGCCTCAGTGTCATCATCTGGAAAAGTAAGACTAACAATAGGAACTGCCTTGTGAGTCTCTGACATAGTAATATGGGGCAAGCAGCTGGCATACAGCAATCTCTGAATGACTGTCCACTTAATTATATTTCTTTCAAAGCATTCGAATAGACTAGCTTGTAGCCTCCTTGCCACCCTCTTCTTGTCCTCCTCCTCCTCAACTTGAGGGCCTGGCACAGTGTTAGGCACATAGAGTAAGTGGTGGAATAAATCAATGGGTGCAACAGAAAACCCATCAAACCTTGGCTCAAGTGCCACTAGGTAGACAAGGCTGTGGGCAGTGGGCTTGAATGTTCCATTTCTTTTTTCTGATACCTGGCCATAGGCTGGGTGGGCCTTGATAGCTGTTCTTCTTGCTCCCACATTTCCAAAAGTCAAGCAGAGTATGACCCTCTGAAGCCTCATTTTCTCTGCTCAGTAGAAAGTCAAGAAATGTCTTCTAGCCCAGAGCCATCATTCTGTGACTCTGGTTTGGGTTGAATCTTGACTTGCTGTGTGTCCCCAGGCAAGACACGTCCCTCTCTGGGCCTTGGACTCCTTATAGATAAAATGAGTAGGTTGGACTGGATGCTCTCCAAGCTCCTCTGCAGTGTTTGTGGTTGATGTCTGCTTCTTCTTTCAGCTGGGGGAACCTCATCTTCCTTCCTAGAGCCTGCTTATGAGGAGGTGTGATTTTCTGCTCTTCCATTTCCCATCTGCCTCCTGGCTTTTCTTTGTTTTTTGTTTTTTTTTTTGAGATGGAGTCTCACTCTGTCGCCCAGGCTGGAGTACAGTTGCATGATCTCAGCTCCCTGCAACCTCTGCTTCCTGAGTTCAAGTGATTCTCCTGCCTCAGTCTCCCGAGTAGCTGGGTTTATAGGCACATGCCTCCACACCCAGCTAATTTTTTGTATTTTTAGTAGAGACAAGGTTTTGCCATGTTGGCCAGGCTGGTGTTGAACTCCTGACCTCCAGTGGTCTGCCCACCTTGGCCTCCCAAAATGCTGGGATTACAGGCTTGAGCCACTGCCCCCGGCCTTGCCTCTTGGCTTTTCTCTGTGGTGTCCCTATCTTTCTCCCTTCTTGCTCCCCTCAGCTATCTTCCTCTCTTTCTCACTCCTCTTCTTCTTCTGTCCCAGGGTGTGAAAAGTATGTGGATGAACTGATGCTTAACTTTCTCCCGGGCAGCTTTCCCCTCCCACCTCTACCCGGCTTCTTGACCCCCAAACACAATCTGGGCCCAAGGAACAGACCTCTCCATCTGTCCTCTTGCCTGGACTTCTGTCCCTGAAGACCTTGCTGGTGCCCTGACCCTTGACTTCTGACTTCTGAGAGAATGGGAGAATGGCATCCCAGCTGGACCAAGACAGCGCCTAATATGGGTCTTCTGTCCCTAGAGATGGACAGGCTCTGTATTCCCACGCTGCCCTCCCCCCAAAGTCCCAGACTCAGGGAAAGGGACAGGAAGCTTTTTCTAAGTCTAGCTGACACTCAGCGCTGGAACCCACCTCCTTCACAATGCCATCGCCCACCTCCGAAGCTAGGAGAACCCCTTGACAGATGGGCCTGAGATTATGATCGTCATTAAGGAGCAACTTATTGTCGGGAACCATTTCCAGAGAACCTACTGTGTGCCATGTACTGTGCTATGAGCCAAGAGGAGGAGTCTGTGTTGGGGTAGAAGGGACTGGGGGTGGGACAAAAGCTGGGGGGAATCCCCAAGAAAGGCATCACTGCCAAGCCGAGGGCTTGTGGGCAGAGGGTTTGGCAATGCCTGTGCGTGGGCCCAGCTGGAGTGGCACCTGAGATGGAGCCAGGCCCTGGAGGCAGGTAAACAGGACGCTGTGTGCTGGGTGTGGTGAAGGGAAGGGGGATACAGGGGCACAATGGACCATTGTGTGCTCTGGAGTTGCCTTCACTTCTGGACTCTCTACAACCCTCCCACTGGGCTATACAAATATTGAGACATATGGAAGATGTGGTCATAGATACCAAGATAAATGGAAGATGATAGTCATCTGCTTTTGGACTCTTCTGCTCTTGCCTAGACCACAGTGGGCCAAGGGGTTGTGGTGGGTGCTGCATGGCCCCGCAGGAGGGCAAAAGGAGGGAGCATTTGACTGCTGGGATGTGGTTGACAGAGATCTGATCAAGTCTGGTGATGGGGCTGTGGCCTCAGCTGGGCCACTAGCTAGCTGTGTCTGTCTTTAGGAAAGTCACATCACTGCTCTAACCCTCAGTTTACTCATCTGTAAGATGGGATAAGGATTACGCTTGCTCTGTCTACTTCACAGTGATGTGTGGCATTGTGACACAGCCTTGGATGTTGTTAAGGGGTGTACACAGGGCAGAGCTGGTTGGTCTTGCTTCTGTTGTTACTCTGCTGCAAGATCCTTTTTGCCTGACAAACCTCCCATCTGGGTTCAGATGTAGGCAGAATTGATGGCTACCCACGTGGGACTATTGAGAAACTTAAGGACAGGAATCAGGACTTAAATTCTCTAAGTGTTCAGCCAATTCACCATTCATTCAGTCAACATACATTTTTTTTTTTTGAGCTTCCTCTCTTATGTCAAGCCCTTTGATGCCCTGGGCCTTTGAAGATGAATAAGGTATGTTTCTTGTCCTCAGAGAACTCGTAATCAGATGGGAGAGGGGCTGAACATCCATACACACAGCATTAACATATAATAATAATGAATATTTATTGAGCACTTACTATGTGCCAGGAATGGTTCTAATCACTCTCTATATATTAATTCATATAATCATTTTCATTTTGAAGATGAGGAAACCAAAGCACAGAGAAGGTAAGCAACTTGCCGAAAGTCTCACAGCTAGGAAGGAACAGAACCAGGACTGACCCCAGGCAATCTGTCTAGAGTCTGCGCTCTTAGCCAGTACCTAGTACACGTGACATGCATGAACCTACACTAACAAGGGCAAAAGAATAGTAAAGAGTGGGCTGAGCCTCCGAAGAAATGGAAAAGGAGAGGAGGGATTGGCTATTTCCAGCTTCCACTAGAGCAGGAGACGATGAAACAGGTTTGACCAAGCTGGACAGATTTGCAGTGTCTCAAACAGGAGGTCCTGGGATGGGTTTCCAAGGCAGGAGGCTGAGTCAAGCTTCTTTGAAGGCAACAGAGAGCTAGTTGGGATAGATTCCCTGCCAGCCCTCTGCTCGAGGTCCCTTCCAGCCCAATGCTCTGTGAGGGAGAACTTTGGAAGGTTCCTGGTAGGAGAATGTGACACCTACTCCACATACAACTTGAGTTCCCCAATTCCAAACCCCATTGGGCCCTTGCTCCTTCTCTGGGCTGTAGTGTGCTGGGAGCTGGGAGTTATTAAGTAGGACTGAGTGTGCCAGGAGATATTGCTCAGGGACCAAGTGATGGAAATTCACCTCCAACTGGTTCAAGCAAAAGGAAGGGATTTATTGGCTTAAATAACCGGGAAGGATAGGAGTGTGTGTGTGTGTGTGTGTGTGTGTGTGTGCACGCATACGTGCACATGCATTGGGGCAGGGGGCAAAGTTTAGGGACTGCCATGCCTCAAAAGAGATCTTCAGCTTTTTCTCTTTCTCTTGCATTCTTTCTTTTCTTCCTTTCTTTCTTTCTTTCTTTCTTTCTTTCTTTCTTTCTTTCTTTCTTTCTTTCTTTCTTTCTTTCTTTCTTTCTTTCTTTCTTTCTTTTTTTTTTGAGATGGAGTCTTGCTCTGTCGCCCAGGCTGCGGTGCAGTGATGCTATCTCGGCTCACTGCAACCTCCGCCTCCCGGGTTCACACCATTCTCCTCCCTCAGCCTCCCAAGTAGCTGGGACTACAGGCACCCGCCACCGTGCCCGGTTAATTTTTTTTTTTTGTATTTTTTTATTAGTAGAGACAGGGTTTCACTGTGTTAGCCAGGATGGTCTCGATCTCCTGACCTCATGATCTGCCCGCCTCAGCCTCCCAAAGTGCTGGGATTATAGGCGTGAGCCACCGCGCCCCGCCTCTTGCATTCTTTCTTGATCTCATTCGTATGGTGGCTATGTGTTTTGGTGTGTGACAGCCTCATCTTTCTGTATTGTTTAGTTTTTCCTATTGCAATTGATCTTTCTCTCTAACTGCAGTGGGGGCGTGAAGAGGGAGAGGGAGGTCGAGACTTCTCTCATCCGTTGGAGGGCAGGGAGAGGTGGGTAGAACAGCATGGCAGCAATTTCATGCTCACATCTCAGAAGAAAGAGAGGATTTGCTATTCCCAGCACCCTCCAGCTATAACATTTTAGCGAAGAGCTCCTATTGGCCTAACTTGGGTCATGTGCCCACCTTTTGGACAAGTCAGGTGTCTAAGAAAGTTATGTTTGACAATTGGCTAGACCTGGCTCATGGACCCACCCTGAGGCCAGAGGAGCTGGGGAGTTGTAATTGGCAGCCCCACAGAATTGCATGGAAGAGAGGAGCAGGGGTTCAGTGAAGAAAGGGTTGTACTCACCAAAAGTAGACAAGGCTGCCCACGACAACACCCTCTCACTCCCTCCCTGCCTCCTACCCCAGAGGACAGAGAAAGCAGTATAATAAATAAACTTAACACACCTTCTTGGAGCTTCCATTTTATCTGAAGATTTCGGGGAAACATTTTAAAATGACATTTAAAACATTGTTTTAATTTATAATACACATAGTTATACTATGGAGTAAAATTCAAAGCTCATAGGCTTTTAAGATAAGACACAAGATGTCAAAAAAGTTTTGGACTTGTAGGAGGCTGTTTTTCTTATAGAATCTGCCTCTCGTCCTCCCTGTGTATTTGTTCAAGCTCCCCTGATGTTAAGGATACTTGGGCAGCGATGGAGCTGGGGCTGGAAAGTTGGAGATGCACTAGAAATGGAAATAACATGGATTTTGGTGCCAGAGAGATGAAGCTTAGAATCTTGCTCCACCAGTTTCTAGCAGTGTGATCCTAGGAAAGTCACATCCTCTCTCTGAGCCTATTTGCTTCCCTGTAAAATGAGTACGATGATGCTCGGTTGGTAGAGAAGTGGTGAGAAGGAGTATGTGACCTACTGCTGAAACACACAGCCCGGTGCCTGGCTTGAAGGAGACACTTTGTAAATGTGAGCTCTCATTTCCCTCCTTCCTGTGTCTGCGGGTTCTGCAGGCCAGCCCTAGCAGTCCAGAGCCCTAGAAGCCGGGGAAGGGGGCCCCTCACATGGCCCCAGGTAAACCTCTACCTGTCTTGGAAGAAGACTTGAGTTACTCCTCTTGCGAGCTATAACTGTAGATATGGGCATGGTGATAGCTGGCCTTGCCACCTTGTAGATACTGAATAGGCAATTAGTGCTTTACTGGTGTAACATTAGCCAACGAGGAGCAGTTCATTGTCCCATTTCCCCAGAGCTCCTATAATAACTTCTTTTGTGGTATATATTACCCAGCACCACGGTGATGCGTTTACCTGTTTATAAGTCTCTTGCTGCCACCAGTTTGTGAATTCTTGGAGGCAGGAATTGTTTTCTCTACCTCTGTTTCTCTGGTGCTCAACATAGAAGTTGGCATGGAGTAGGGGCCCAGTGATGGACTAAAGAAGGAATGAGTGGACACACCTGCTGCCCTGGGATGCTTTTTGTCCAGGTAACAACAGTTGCTACCACTGTTTATTGAGCCATTACAATATATCGGGTATGTCCTGGGAACTCTTTTATTTTTAAACAATAATCCTTAAAACAACCCTATGTCTTAGGAACTATAATTTGCCTCGATTTTATTTATTTATTTATTTATTTATTTATTTATTTATTTATTTATTTATTTAAGATGGAGTCTCTCTCCGTCACCCAGGCTGGAGTGCAGTGGCACGATCTCGGCTCACTGCAACCTCTGCTTCCCAGGTTCAAGCGATGCTCCTACTTCTGCCTCCGGAGTAGCTGGGATTACAAGCATACACCACTACGCCCAGCTAATTTTTGTGTAGTTAGTAGAGACGAGGTTTCACCATGTTGGCCAGGCTGGTCTTGAACTCCTGACCTCAGATGATCCACCCTCCTAGGCCTCCCAAAGTGCTGGGATTACAGGCGTAAGCTATTGTGCCTGGCAGTGCCCTGCCCCCATTTTAGAGGTGAGAACCTGAGGCCCAGAAAGGTTAAGGAAATTGACCATGGTCACCCGGCCTGAATGTGGCAGCATCGGAATGCAAGTCCACTTCTGTTAGATGTCAAAGCCAGGGAACCAAACATCTATGTGCTTCTGTCTTCCATTTCAGGTTATACGGAGGGGTGGAGAGAAGAGAGCTGGGGTATAGAGAAATCCTTAGGAATAAAGCTGAAATGGGGAATCCACTAGAGGCAGAAAGGCTTGGTGATCAGAGAGGATTCAGGGTGGGGCTTGGGGGGAAAGTGGAGGGGGACTTTCGGGGCTGAAGGTCACGGGGAAGTTCAAGGAGACTTTGGGTCTGGGGAAACTGGGTTGGTGGTCAAGTACTGTGGGGGGAGGTGTCAGGGCAGCAGCTTCCCCTTGGAACTGGCTAGAGACAGAAGCAGCCCCTTCAGGTTGTTTTCAAGCGGGATTGGGGGTGTTTAATATTAATAGTAATGACTGTGGCGGGAAGATAATAGGCCTCAGTCAGATGAGAAGGGGGTAAGCGCTTATCTATGGCTGCTGAAGACACATGTCTTTCACCTGCTCCTTTAATATCCCCCTTCTTTCATTCCACCGCCCACCCCCTCCCACCAGCCTAGAACAAAAGGGGTATTATGGGCCGGGGTGTTTTCAGGCTGCAGCCAAGGAGACCTCCCCTTCCCCCTCTGCCTCCCCCCGCCCAGTTTGAATGAGGCTTTTTCCTCCCGCAGGAGATTAGCTCCGTTTGACAAGGCAGTGAACTTTGGGAGGGGTGAGTGGGGGTCTCCTCCGGGAGCCTCCGGAGTGCAGCCCTGATGAACGAATGCTGCCGGAGAGAGACCCTGAGAGACAGCCACGAAGACAGACGCACAGAGTCAGCAGCAGACAGACAGACAGACACAGAGCAGGGAGGCATCGAGGTAGAGTTAGATTCTTAGATACGGGGACACACACACACACACACACACACACAGAGGCACACACGCACACACTCTTCAGGATGTTGGAATAAGCAGGGAGAGACACACGCGGAGAGACAGACAGACACACAGACATCCACAAAGAACAAAGGGACAGAGAAACACACATACATGCACTCTTGCCACCAAACAGACTGACCCAGAAAGAGACAAAGGCAGAGAGAGAGTTGAGGGGACATAAGGCATAAAGAAGGAGACACCAAAGAGACAAATAGGATGAGAAGAAAGGAAACGGAAGAAGAAGGGAGTGAGAAAGTGAAATTGGCAAGAGGCAGGGGAAAAAAAGGAGACCCAGGAGGAAAGTTGTAAGAAGGCTGCTGAGCCCTTGACCTTCCTGAGTCTGCCCCTGCTGACCCTGGCCTTGGACCCTGAGGAATCAGGCCGCCCTAGAGTGGGCATTTGCATAGCTTTGGAGGACTAGGGGTGGCTATATGGAGCTTGGGGTGAGAGAAGGAAAGAGATTGGGAGTCTCCCAGTCTCCAGACTGGGAGACTGACCTGGAGACAAAGGTAGTGTATTAGACAAGAGGTGAGTAGAAAATGCCCACAGGAAATGTGGATTTCCCTGATAAGACAGTCCCAGCCTCTAAAGGGACTGTCTGATGGGCATGTGTGGAGGGGATGTGTTGGGGAACAGGGTTCTTTTGGGGGCCATATAGAAAGAAGTTTTATCACTTCTGCTGGTGGCCAGATGGAGAGGAGGAATACCAAAGGCCACTTCCGCTATCATTATGACTTCCAACACTATCCTCTTGGTGGAGAGATCCAATGGCATGGACCACTGGCATGAGGGAGCTGGGCTGTTAGACCCAGACACTCCTGGGTTCAAATCTCAGCTCTGCCACTATGTGACTTCAGGTAAGGGACCTAACACATGTTAATCCCACTTTCCCTATCTATAAAATGGGAATAACATAAGTATCTTGCATATGGGTGGCTGTAAGACTCAAATGACAATAAAGTATTTAGCACTGTCAGAGGCTCAGTAAGGATGAACATCTATTGGCTACTTACGTTTGCAGACCCTGTTCCAAAGCATCTTTCAGGAATTATTTCTTTTAAATTTCAGAACAATCCCTCCAATCGCAGACTAAAGAACAATGTAAATCACAAACTGTTAAATGGTGGAGCTATGATTTGAATGTGGATAGTTGAAGCTTACTCACTACTGCCTCTCACACTGGATACTACCCTTATTAATAAGAGACAGACAGTCCCAGTCTTCACCATTCAGAAGGAGCTCCCCAGCCTTTTGGGGAGGAAAAGTGGATTTTTATATACCTGAAGGGGCTTGCAGTTCTTACGGGTGGAAGAGCAGGTGAGGCAGTGGTGTGCTGGTAAATGTTCAACAGCTGGCTCTTCACGAGGAAAAAAAGGCATTTGCCAATTTCCATGCTGTAAATACTCCCATCATGGCCAACTTCAAGCTACTAACGTGGCATTCGCTGGGCCAGGAGTTGGGAAAAGATGCCTGCAGTCTGCTCTGGTGAGCCCATGTGAACTGGCTCCCGCACGGCCCTGAGTAAGCAGGGGCCCAAGTTGCCTGTGTGGAGAGATGACTTCAGTGTGCCCATCTTTCCTGACTGCTGGGAGCTTCAAACCTCATTCAAGATAGAAGGGGCACCTGGTACCCGCATTTTGTGCCGATGCCAGGGGCTGCAGAGAAGGTTCCAGACCAATGGCACGTGCCATGGAGTCTGTAGCAATTCAGAGGTGGGAGAGAGTGCTGGGGGCTGGCTGGTGGGATTGGTGTCTGTTTTGTGTAACCCTGTGTCCTCTGCAGTTGGGAACTCCTAGACACAGGAGTGGCCTCTTCTCCCCTGACTCCATCCTTTCTCCCCGATCTTGGCCAGTCTTTGCACTCCCTTGCCCTCTGCAATGCCCAGAACATCCCTCTAGGTGCTGTGAACCCCCAGTGTGTGGTAACAACAGTGCTGGGGGAGGCGTGGCACCAAAGACCTGTACCCCCTTCTTCTTTGGGGCCCCAAGTGCCTTCTGTGAAACCAAATACTCCCCCTATTCGCCCACCCGGACACCTGACTCCCTCCTGAGGCCCACTCAGGGTGAAAGCTGTTTCCTGTCTGGGTCTTGGTAACCCCCTGAAATCCCGGCCTCCCTCCCCCGATCCCTTCCAAATGCTTATTAAGCCGTTTGCAAATCCAGGGCTGAACCACGGCGTGAGTTTAATAAAGCAGAAGACAGATGCCATCCATCACGGGGCCGGGTGGGGCGAGGCGGGCTGATGGGCTCACACCCCTCTGGCTGCTTCTAGGTCAGCCAGCCACACATCCACACAGACCCTGCTTCTTGTCCAGCACCTCCTGGCTGTGACCACTCTTCAGCTCCCCTCCCTGTCACGGATCCTGATCAGAAGACCACTGGCCCGTGGTGGACAGGGAGTGGCCAGGAATCGGGAGGTCAGCCCAACCCCCGCATTCCACATGGTTGTCTGCAGCAGGCAGGACTGCAACTGGGGTGCAAAATTTAAAGGGAGATGAAACAAAACTTCAGTAACCAAGATAAATCATATGCGAATATAATATTTTAATAAATCAAACAATGCAACAAAAAATTAATGATGAGCAAAACCCTATAATTTTAAACAGACACCGGATCAGTCTCCCGAATTGTTCCTGTAGTATCACTCATCAGGCACTGATAACTGCCCCCTCAAATTCAGCGGGTTCGATGTTCAGATGAACCTGGTCTGTCCCCAAGCCTGTGCCTTCTGTAGTCTTAAAACCGGAGACATACTTGACTGTTCTCTTTCTCCCATACCCCACACGCAACTCTCAAACCATCTTGTTGGCTCTACTTTCAAAATACGTCCAGAATCTGATCACTTCTCACCCCCTCTATGGTGAGCCCCTGGTTCCTGTCTTCACCCCCTCTCCCTGGGAGGACTGTGGTGCCCTCCTTCCTGGTCTTCCTGCATCCCCTTCCCCCATGGGGTACTCTTTCCACTGAGTGGCAGGAAGATGCTGTAGAATTCGGATGGTGCCAGTCTTCTCCTTAAACTGCACCCCCACCTCCGCTTCCCCATTGCAGTGGGAGGAAGAGCCAGGCTCTTACAACAGCCGTAGGGTCCCACATCATCTGCACCTACCTTCTCTAACATGCCTCCTATGTTTCTCTCCCCTGCCATAGGTTCCCTGGACACATTAGCAGGCTAAGCACACTCCTGTCTCAGGGCCTTTGCACTCACTATTCCCTCTGCTGACACTCTTACCCCAGATGCTCATACTACGCCCACCCCACCCCCACCCCCATGACGCCCACTATTCCCCTGTGCTGTTTTTCACTTTTTTGTTAGTTTGTTCCTTGAGGACAGAGTTTATCCCCTTTGGGATTCCAGGGCTGGGCACTCAGTAGAGATGCAGTCCATGCTGTCTGCTAGCCCCACTGTGGCGTAGCCTTCCCCACACACCGGTCTTTGAATAGAAGTCTCATCATTAAAAGCACTTCGTGGCCGGGCACGGTGGCTCACACCTGTAATCCCAGCACTTTGGGAGGCAAAGGTGGGCGGATCATGAGGTCAGAAGTTCAAGACCAGCCTGACCAACATGATGAAACGCTGTCTCTACTAAAAATACAAGTTAGCCAGGCATGGTGGCACACGTCTGTAATCCCAGCTACTCAGGAGGCTGAGGCAGGAGAATGACTTGAACCTGGGAAGTGGAGATTGCAGTGAGCTGAGATGGTGCCACTGCACTCCAGCCTGGGCAAGAGTGAAACTCCATCTCAAAAAAATACAGTACAATACAGTACAGTACAATACAATACAATACAATACAATACAATACAATACAATACAATGCAATACAATACAAGCACTTCCTCCTGCCTGTGTGCTAGTCTGTGATTCTCATCTTGTTCCAAGCCCTGCAAAAGACAGCTCCCCCAGGAAGCCCAGCTCTTGGTCAAGGTTGTGGGAACCAGAGGCAGAGTGTGGTGCTGTGAAGGGCTCTGAACAGGAACCAAGAGCCCTAGGATTCAGTCCTGCTGTGGGTCCAGCTTGTTGCATGTCCTTGGGCAAGTTACTTCCCTCTGGTCTTCGATTCCTCCTTTAGAAAAGAAAAGGTTTGAATCAGGTTCCTTCAAGCTCTGACCTTTCCAGATTTTAAAGTCTTCCGAAACTGAGAGCCTAATGTGGTCATCAGTGGAGTCAGATTATCTGGGCTCAAATCCAAGTACAACCATTTTTAGATGGGACAAATAGATGCTCTAGACCTCTGTGGTTGCATCTGTAAAATGGTGACAACTCTAGTCCTCATCTCATAATATTGTTGTGAAAATTACTTGACAGAATGCATTGACGTACAGTGACTCAGAAAGTACCTAAAAGACTCAATAACTGTTAGCTGGTTTCATTGCCATTAGTGGTACATGTGGAGAATTCTAGAGTGGTATAATTGGCTTTTTGTGTTTTACCAAATACATATATTTATAAACAGCAGCAGGAAACCTTTCTTTCCCAAGAAAATAAAATGGCAGGCTGGTCATGGTGGCTCATACCTACAGTCCCAGCACTTTGGGAGGCTGAAATGGGAGGATCACTTGAACTTAGGAGTTTGAGACCAGTCCGGGCAACAGAGGAAGACCGCATCTCTATAAAAATAATTTTATAAAATGGCTGACAAGGGGCTAAGGGAAGGCCTATCTCTCAGCATCTCAGCTCTGGGCTGCCCTGGTCCCTTTCAGTCTGGTCTAATAACCCAGACAATCTGTTGGATGCCTGTAGGCCTCCCTCCAAGGACTCCCACATCCTTATCCTCTGCACCCCAGCCTCCTCTCTCCTGCAGCACCTGGACCCAGCCCTCTCCACCAGTGTCCCCTGAGCCCGGGGTCCTGATCCCACAGAGACCCAGGCCTGGCTGCAGCTCACCTTTCATACTCAGATGTAGGAGCGGGCACAGGAGCCCTGCCTGGGGCTGGGCTGGGGGCCAGCGCAACATCTGGGATCGATTACCAACGGTGGCTGCGGAGTGGACTCCTCTGCCTGCCACTCACCTATCTGCTGGGGTGACAGAGGAGATGGGAAAAAGGTTTTCACAGCTGGAATAAATTGACGGGAAGTGGAGGGGGAGGGTCGAAAAGAGACAAAAAACAACATTGAACTCAAGATGGAAAAAAGACAGTATTAGAGGAGGTAATGAAGAAAATATGTGTGTGTGTGAGCGTGCCTGTGTTTGCACATAGAAGTGTGGGCAAGTGCGAATGTGTGTGCATATGTCCAGGGTATGTGTGCACCTTTGTGCGTGTACACTTGTGTGTCTAGGATAAGTGGAGACGTGTGTTTTTTAGCAAATCAGCCAGGGTCTTTTATTTAGTGTTGTTTAGTATTTTGTTTATTTTGGGGTCACCCACACCTACTGAAGACTGGGCAGAATGCCTCTTTCTGATGTCCCAGGACACAGCAAGCTGGAGGAAAAAGGAGAAAGGGGGTTGGTGAAGGGGAACCTGGAGGAAGAGAGGGAAGAAAGCAGGCAAGAATGAGCAAGGAGATACCAAGAGGGCAAGAAGGGAAAGGAAGTGGCAGAAGGGGAACAGCAGAAAACTACAGACCTCAGAAAAGGAGAAGAAAACAAGCCGAGTGACCCAGAAAACCCCAGTGGCCTTGCCCTCAGCCCACCACCTGGTCCCTGCTCCTGCTGTGCCAGAGTCCCCTGGACCTGGGCCCCAGAAACCGTGTCCATCTGTGGATGACAGCCAGGCCAGGCCTCTCTCCCTCCCTCTCCTCCCCCACCTGCTGACCCCACACTACTCCCTTCGTCCCTCCCTCCTCCTCCCACTTTCTCCCTCCCAGCCCCCACCACAACCTCTGAGGCCAGGCTGCAGGAATTCCCCTCCTTCCCCATCTGCTCCCCACTGACACACTACAGCTTTCAATTGCCCGCTCATTAGTCACCAAGATATTTCCCCTGGACCGCCCTCCTTTCCAACTCCTCTGCTCCAATCCAGCCAAGGCCAGCGGGGTCCCAGCCTCCCATCAGGTTCCTGTTTGCAGCGGACTGTTCTGTAATAAGCTTGTCACAGGCAGCGGAGCCGCTGCTGAGGGACTTGGCCCTTATGGTGGAGGGGCCCCTTGGAGGCCCCTGAAGTGTGTAGGAGGGGCTGGGGCGGGCCCCCCACCGTGAGCAGCCCACTTTAGGCGGCTAACGCCCTTCATAATATTATCCCTGTTGAGTCCATAAAAGCCCCCTCTGGCGTTACAGCATTTGAGAGACTATTAAATTTTAAGGCCTTTGGCCTCCAGGGAGGAGGCAGGTTGACGTGGGTGTTTTGTGGGCTCCTGGTTACGTGGCAGCCAGAGGGAGGCTGAGGAGGGCCCAAGGCCTTGGAGAGGCTGCAGGGGCAGGGGAGAGGTTTGGGGCCAGCCCAGGGCCCAAGAGCTGTCTCTGTGTCCTCATGGGTTGGCTGTCACATTTTTGAAGACTGTAGGACTGGCCATCACTGGAGTGGGCACAGGGGAGCCGGGAGAAGAAGGAGCTCTTCTCCATGAGCCTGAGAGCGCTGAGGGACTCTGGGCCATAAGGAGTCATGCTGTCTTCCATGATCCCTGGCCAGCTGGTGCCCCCTCAGGAGGGCCCCATTCTCTGGCCTCCTTGGCAGGTGTTTACAGTGGGAGGTGTTGTCAGCTGCTCTCCCCCCTAGGCCTTAATGCCACCCACATCTAGAGACTGGAGCTTTGAGTTGGTGCCTTCCCCACTTCTCCCGAGCCCTTCTGCACCTTCGGGCCGGCTCTACGAGAGCAGGCAAGGCCCCATCTGAGGCAGTGCGGGCAGGGGGAGAGGCCCTGTCTGGGAGAAGAAAATCTGTGTTCAACCCAGGCTCTGCCACTGATGAGGCCTGCTCTTTGGGCTTCATGTTTTTTTTAGCTGCTATCTGAGAGAGTTGGACTGGATAATCCCTTAACTTGCAGCAACTCTCTGAGTCTAATTTCATTACTTTGTGAGAGGAGGGAATATTATGTTCAAGTAAAACTGCAGCACATTTATAGTAATGGCTAACGTATTCGGGCACTCACAATGGACTGGGCATTTTACATACATTCTCTCATGACGGCAACCCTCTGACATGGCAATTATTCACCCCCACTTTTACCAGAGGAAATAGAGGTATAGGGAGATGAAGTGCCCTGCTCAGGGCTGACTGGCTCTAGAGAGTATTGCTTTGCACTTTTCCGTCCATTGCATGGCCCTGACCACCTATGAACCTGCTATGTGCTAGCATTGTGCAGGAGGACTCAGGAGAGTGTGGTGGAAAAGGCACAGCCTGGTCCTCTAGGAGGTCTTCTGGGCCTCATTTTCCCCCTCTGCACATGGGGAATACCAAAGGTCCCCACCGCATTGGTGGCTTTGTAATAAACAACAGGCATGCAGAGCACTTAGCACAGAACCAGCCCATATGGTGGGCTCCTTGCATGTTAGTTCCTTCTGTTACTGTCACTGCCATCCTTACAGGTTACAAGAGCCCTGCTTCAGCCAGCTCAGGGGGAAAGTGATCCAGAGAGAGGCCATGTAAAGAGGTCCGTGCAATGCAGCCTGCAGGTGAAAAGAGGCTAACCGTCACCAACTCTCTCTTTCTCTGCGGGTGAAAAGAGGCCAACTAACTGTTACCAACTCTCTCTTCTCTTTTCCTAAGGCCTGTGATTTGGAGGTAATAGTCATAACAACACCTCACATTTGTGAAGTGCTCTCTTTAGCATTTCAATTCAATTCTACAAATATTTACTATGTGTCATACCTTCTCCTAATTGTCAAAACCCTCCCCTTGGCCCCAGCACACACATGCGCTTGCTTATATACTCCTGCATACATGCATGCACACACACCCCATCCACCTCCTGGCATGCAAATGTAAGCACTGGCACATACGCACACATGTGTACATACATGGGTACATGGGCGCATCCGCACGCGCGCGCACACACACACACACACCCCCTCCCCCCCACACACACGGCTGCTGCTTGCCCTCTCCTGCCTCCCTCAGCCTTTGTATATGTTTTGCTGTTATCTTGGGTGAGTTCACCTTCAACTCCAAGCCTCTAAGCAGGCGGGGACCTTGATTTTCTAAGTCACCCTGCAGATCACGGTTCTGAAGGGTCATAGGAAGGCACTGAGCTGCATGATTCGCACATGGGCTTGGGAGTCGGCCAGCCGAGTTCAAGTTCCTGCTCTGCTAAGCAGTGGTCCTGGACAAGTTACTTAACCTTTCTGTGCTTCAGCTTCCTTATCTGTAAAATGAGGATGATGAAAGTAGCCACCTCATAGGGGCATTGTCAGGATTAAACAAGACAACACACCTGTCACTGTGTCTGGTCTGCCACTGGCGATGGTGTTGAAGATATGATGACAGATGTGCAGGACTGGTCTCCTGCACAGACAATGCAGCATCACTGTGAAGGATCCCACTGAAATGTATTTCCCCTCATCAGTCTCTGATCAATGTCACGATCAGTCCTTTAGGTGAATGTATTTATCCCTTATTTAACTATCCCTGGAATTTGATAGCTTTTCATCTTCATTTGAATGAGTTTAGCAGATCACTTACAATTTGACTCTAGTTAGGGGAATGTTCCTCCCTTCCATTCTTCAGGAAATATTTACTGATCACTTCCTATGTGCCAAAGACATAAAGGTGAATAAGATACAGAACCTGCTCCCCAGAAACCCCTGTCTAGAGAGGGAAACATACCATGGCAGTCAGGGAGAAAAGCTATGATGGAGATAAGCTCAGGGGTTGAGGGGGAGGCAGAACAGTGCCCCTAACTGCAGATGGAGGGGACCAAGCCTGGGAAGGTGATCTGGGGGAAATGAGTGCTCAGGTTCACTGGAAGGACGGCAGGAAAGGATGCTGATTTTGCAGACCAGGCAGTGTTGGGGTGGGGAGGGGGACAGGGAGGCGGGACGCAGCTATGTGGAGAACAAACTGCACTTACTCAGAGGTTTTCTGGAAGCTTCTGCTGTCCTACTTTTGTGGTTCCCCGCCTTGCCAGTGTTTTCTTCATCCTGGAACAGATTGGGGATGTCTGCTGCTAAGACCAGACAGAGCCTCTGGCTTTGTATAGCGGACTGACTTGTTGAAACTGAGAATCATGTTCAAGTCTTGTTGGAATGACAGTGAAGGGCAGATATTCGTCAAATGATGTCCCCATGCCCAGCTCACTGGGTGCACACTCTTACCTCCGGGTTTAATAGTGTCTCTCTGGTTTTCTGCTGCTTGGATGCTGTTGAGCAAATGCTCACGTGCTGTGACTCTCCTTCAGCCCCGTTTGTGCAGCCCTCACCAGCTAGTGTGGCTCCTCTGCCTCTGCTGTTGGAGCGATAGCCCTGCAACCAACCAGTGCAGTCTCCCTTTATTTTACTGAGGCTCAGAGAGGTCATGTGAGTTTGGGGTCAGTGGCAGAGCTGGTGCTTCGTTCCAGGGCTTCTGCCTTCATGCCTGGTTCCTTGCCTGCCCTCCTTGTGTTTGCCATAGAGGTGCTGGCACCTCAGTCCCAGGACCCAAAGGGAAGCTGCAATGCCAGAGGAGAAAGGACCAGGCTTTACAGGAGAGACAAGCTCAGAAGTCCACCCCCCAGTCTCTCCACCCTGGGCCATCTGCCCACTCCGAGTCACTTGCTTCTATTGCTCCAGTTTGCCTCCAAGCCTAATTTTAAAATAGTTTTAAATATTTTTAAAACTTCTTTTGAAAATAGTATTCTTATTAATGTAGAATATACATATGGACATGAACATAAATCATAAGTGCATAGCTTGATGAATTTTCACAAAGTGAACACACCCATGTAAGCAACATTCAGATGAAGAAACAGAACATTTATTAGCACCTTGGAATATTACATCACGTCTCCTGCCAGTACCTGTCCACCTACTCCTCCCCCAAAGTAACCATTATATTAACTTCTTTATTTTGTTTTGTTTTCTTTTCTTTTCATTTTTAATAGAGACAGGGTCTCCTTGTGTTGCCCAGGTTGGTCTCGAACTCCTGGGCTCAAGGGATCCTCCCACCTTGGCCTCCCAAAATGTTGGGATTACAGGCATGAGCCACTACTCCTGGCCTATACTAGTTTCTAATACAATAGATTTATTTTGCCTGTTTTTGAACTTCATATAAATGGAATTATATAGTATGTAAACTTTTTAAAACTTAAAACAAGTTTTTATTTTTATTTTTATTTTTTAAGAGATGGGGTCTCACTATGTTGCCCAGGCTTGTCTTAAACTCCTGGGCTTGTGATCCTCCTGCCTCAGCCTCCCTAATAGATGGGATTACAGGCACACACTACCCACCTGGTTTCCCAATATGTAAGCTTTTTGTGTCTGGCTTCTTTTGCTTAATATTATGTTTGTAAGATTCACTTACATTGTTGCATGGAGAAATAGTACCTTCTTTATCATTACTTTCTAGTGTTCTACTGTGTGAATTTACCTCAATCTAGTTCTGCATTCTACTGTTGCGCTTTTCTCAATTTTTGCTGTTATATGTAGTGCTGCTATGAATATTTGCTGATAAATAGAATTTCTAGGTCATAAAGTATGCATATGTTCAGTTTTAGTAGGTAATGCCAAACAGTTCTCAATAGTTGCTGAACCAATGTATACTCTCACCAGCAATAAATCAGAGTTCCAATTGCTCCACATCCTCATCAACACTTGGTATTCTCTGTCTTATTATTTTAACCACTTTGCTGGATGAATGGTGGTATTACATTGTGAGTTTAATTTTTGTATTTCTCTAATGACTAATGAAACAAAATCCATTTTCTTTTGTGTATCAGATATTTGAATGCCCTTTTTGTGAATTTCATTCAATTTTTTACTGTTTTTTCTTGTTTTTTTAAAAAAACACTTATTATTATTGATTTGTTTGTTGGTTGGTTAGAGATAGGATCTTTCTCTGTCTGGAGTGCAGTGGTGCAATCATAACTCATTGCAGCCTCGAACTCCTGGCCTCAAGTGATCCTCCTTCCTTGGCTTCCCAAAGTGCTGGAATTACAGGCATGAGGCACTGTGCTGGACTGGTTTTCTTTTTCTCATTGATTTTCAAGAGTTCTATCTATATCTATATATCTATATTTTCATCTCTATCTATCTCCTGGATATGCATCTTTTGGTGAATATGTATTTTACATATATATTTTCTCATCCTGCAGCTTGTCTTTTCACTCCCTTCAAAGTGTCTTTTGATGAGCATAACTTCTTAATTGTAATTTTGGCCAATGTATCAATTTATCCTTCATGGCTAAGTGCTTTTTGTGTTCTCTTTTTAAGAATACTTAGCCTACCTTAAAGTCATGAACATATCCTATGTTTCTTCTAGAAACTTTATTGTCGTATTGTTTCCATTTGGATCTACAATCCATCTGGAGTTGATTTTTGTATATGCCGTGAGGTAGGGGTCAAGATTCATTTAAAAAATACAGCTTGGCACCATCTTGACCTCTGACCCCATCCACTCCCAATGAAAGCCCTACTTTAATCAAGAAGGGCTTTTGTGTCCAAATGTGTCCTTTGACAGCTGAATTCAAGAGCAGCCCTCTGGGCCTCTGAGTAGGGGCCAGAGCTGAGCTCAACATGGGAGGTCCTGAAGTGTGCTTGGCCCACCTCTTCCAGGGAAGTGGCCTGGCAGATGAGAAAAACAGGGACAGAGGGATGAAACACCTTCTCCATCTTTCAGCTGGGACTCTTTCACCCACTGAACTCCTGTGACGGGACTTAAAGATGCCCGTGGAGTCCTAACTCAAGAGTTCCAATTCAGAACCTTGGGACTGCCTGCTGTCATACTCTGCCCATATTTATTCACTCAACAAATGTTCAGTTGCCTACTCTGTATTGGCCAGTGGTCACTGATGATACAACAATGAACAAAACGGACAATAAATCCCGCCCTCATGAACCTAACATTCTGGTCGGGGTAGAGAGGCAATTAGAATACAGGCATACCTCGAAGATGTTGCAGGCTCAGTTCCAGGCCACCAGAGTAAAGCAAATATTGCAATAAAGCAAGTCACATGAATTTTTTAGTTTCCTAGTGCATATAGAAATTATGTATACACTGTACTGTAGTCTATTGAGTGTGCAATAGCATTATGTCTAAAAAATGTAGCTGCTTTAATTTTAAAATATTGTTAAAAATGTTAATGATCATCTGAGCCTTCAGTGAGTTGTAATTTTTTTGCCGGTGGATGGTCTTGCTTTAGCGTTGATGGCTGCTGACTGATCAGGGTGGCGGCTGCTGAAGGTTGGGGTGGCTGTGACAATGTCTTAAAATAAGACAATGAATGGCCGGGCGCGGTGGCTCAAGCCTGTAATCCCAGCACTTTGGGAGGCCGAGACGGGCGGATCACGAGGTCAGGAGATCGAGATCATCCTGGGTAACACAGTGAAACCCCGTCTCTAATAAAAATACAAAAACTTAGCCGGGCGAGGTGGCAGGCGCCTGTAGTCCCAGCTACTCGGGAGGCTGAGGCAGGAGAATGGCGTGAACCCGGGAGGCGGAGCTTGCAGTGAGCTGAGATCCGGCCACTGCACTCCAGCCTGGGTGACAGAGCGAGACTCCGTCTCAAAAAAAAAAAAAAAAAAAATAAGACAATGAAGTTTGCCTCATCGATGGACTCTTCCTTTCATAAAATATTTCTCTAGTGTGCAATGCTGTTTGATACCATTTTACCACAGTAGAACTTCTTTCAAAATTAGAATGAATCCTCAAATTTTGCTGCTGCTTTATCAACTAAGTTTATGTAATATTCTAAATTCTTTGTTGTCATTTAAACCGTGCTCACAGCATCTTCACCAGAGTAGATTCTCAAGAAACCACTTCCTTTGCTCATCCATAAAAGCAATTCCTCACACACTAAAATTTTATCATGAGATTGCTACAATTTAGTTACATCTTTAGGCTTCACTTCTGATTCTAGTTCTCTTGCTATTTCCACCACATCTGCAACTACTTCCTCACTGAAGTCTTGAACCCCTCAAAGTCATTCATGAGAGTTGGAATTGACTTCTTCCAAACTTCTGTTAATGTTGATATTTTGACCTCCTCTCATGATCATGAATGTTCTTAATGGCATCTAGAATGGTGAATCTTTTCGAGGAGGTTTTCAATTTACTTTGCCCAGATCAATCAGAGAAATCACAATCTATAGCAGTGATAGCCTTACAAAATGTATGTCTTATTGTTATTATTTTTTCCTCATGCCTGTAACCCCAGCACTTTGGGAGGCCGAGGCAGGTGGATCACAAAATGTGTGTCTTCACAAAATGTATGTCCTTACAAAATAAGACTTAAATAATAAGACTTGAAAGTCAAAATTATTCCTTGGTCCTTGGGCTGCAGAATGGTCATCGAGTTAGCAGGCACAAAAACAACATCCATCACCTTGTACACCTCCATCAGGGCTTTTGGGTGGCTAGGCGCATTGTCAGTGACCAGAAATATTTTGAAAGGAATCTTTTCTTCTGAGCAGTAGGTCTCAATAGCGGGCTCAAAAAATTCAGTAAACTATGCTGTAAACAGATGTGCTATCATCCAGGATCTGTAGTTCCACTTATAGAACATAGAGTAGATTTAGCATAATTCTTAAGGGCCCCAGGATTTGCAGAATAGTAATTGAGCATTGGCTTCAACTTAAAGTCATTAACCCCTAACAAGAGAGTCATCCTGTCCTTTGAGGCTTTGAAGCCAGTCGTTGACTTCTCCTCTCCAGCTGTGAAAGTCCTAGATGTCATCTTCTTCTAATAGAAGGCTGTTTCATTTACACTGAAAATCTGTTGTTGGCCGGGCGCAGTGGCTCACACCTGTAATCCCAGCACTTTGGGAGGCTGAGGCGGGTGGATCACGAAGTCAGGAGACAGAGACCATTCTGGCTAACATGGTGAAACCCTGTCTCTACTAAAAAATACAAAAAAAAAAAAAAAAAAAAAAAAATTAGCCAGGTGTGGTGGCGGGCGCCTGTAGTCCTGGCTGCTTGGGAGGCTGAGGCAGGAGAATGGCGAGAAGCTGGGAAGCGGAGCTTTCAGTGAGCTGAGATCGCGTCACTGCACTCCAGCCTGGGCAACACAGCGAGACTCCATCTCAAAAAAAACAAGAAAGAAAATCTGTTGTTTAGTGTAGCCGCCTTCATCAGTGATGTTAGCCAGCTCTTCTGGATAACTCGGTACAGCCTCTCCATCAGCACTTGCTGCTTCACCTTGCACTTCTGTGTTATGGAGATGGCTTTTTTCCTTAAATCTCATGAACCCATCTCTGCTAGCTTCAGATTTTTCTTCTGCAGCTTCCTCACCTCTCTCAGCCTTCACAGAATTAAAGAGTTGGGTTCTTGCTCTGGGTTAGGCTTTGGCTTAAGGGAACGTTGTGGCTGGTTTGATCTTCCATCCAGACCATTCAAACTTTCTCCAGATCAGCAATAAGGCTATTTCACTTTCTTTATTTTTAACTTTCTTGTCTTTCTTTCTTTCTTTTTTTTTTTTTTTGAGATGGAGTTTCACACTGTTGCCTAGGCTGGAGTGCAGTGGCGCAATCTTGGCTCACTGCAACCTCCACCTCCCAGGTTCAAGCGATTCTCCTGCCTCAGCCTCCTGAGTAGCTGTGATTACAGGTGTGTGCCACCATGCCTGGCTAAGTTTTTTGTATTTTTAGTAGAGACAGGGTTTCACTATGCTGGCCAAGCTGGTATCCAATGCCTGACTTCGTGATCTACCCGCCTCAGCCTCCCAAAGTGCTGAGATTACAGGCGTGAGCCACTGCACCCGACCTCACTTTCTTATTATTGGTGTGTTCACTGGAGCAGCACTTTTAATTTCTTCCAAGAACTTTGCCTTTGCATTCACAACTTGGCTAACTGCTTGGCGTAAGAGGCCTAGCTTTTGGCTTATCTTGCCTTTCAACGTGTCTTCTTCACTAAGTTTAATCACTTCTAGCTTTTGATTTAAAGTGAGAAATGTGCGACTCTTCCTTTCATTTGAATGCGTATGGGCTAATGGAGGGCTATTAATTGGCTTGATTTCGATGTTATTTTGTCTCAGGGAATAGGGAGGCCCTAGGAGAGGAACACAGAGATGGGGAAATGGGCAGTGAGTGGAGTGGTCAGAATACACATTGTACCCCAGGCAATTATAGTAGCAGCATCAAAGATTGCTGATCACAAATCACTATAATAGATACAATAATAATAATAAAATTTGAAAGCCCACTGCCGTGGCAGACACCTCTAAATCCCAGCTACTTGAGAGGCTGAGGTGGAAGCATCGCTTGAGCCCAGGAGTTTGAATCCAGCCTGGGCAACATAGCAAGACTCTCTCTCTCTCTCTTTTTTGTTTTTAACTGAATCTAGTTCTGTCACCCAGGCTGGAGTGCAATGGCGCTGTCTTGGCTCACTGCAACCTCCGCCTTGGTTCACGGGTTCTAAGTGGTTCTCCTGCCTCAGCCTCTGGAATAGCTGGGATTACAGGCACGCACCACCACGCCCAGCTAATTTTTGTATTTTTAGTAGAGACAGGGTTTCGCCGTGTTGGCCAGGTTGGTCTCAAACTCCTGACCTCAAAATGAAAATGTTTGAAATATTTCAAGAATTACTAAAGTGTAACACACAGACATGAACTGTGCACATACTGTTGGGAAAGTGGCACCAATAGACTTGCTTAAGGCAGGGTTGCCATGGACCTTCAATTTGTAAAAAATGCAGTATCTGTGAAGCACCATAAAGTGAAGCACAATAAAACGCAGGACGCCTGTATAAACAAGTACAATGTAGAAAGGAAAGTATGAAAAAGGATGATAGCTGCTATGGAGAAAAATAAAACAAGAAAGAGAAATAACTAGTGCTGGGTGGTTAATTTTCAGTTGGGTGGTCCGGGCAGGGAGGCATCACTGAGAAGGTAACGTTTGTGCAAAGACCCAAAGAGCCCTGCAGATAACTGGAGGAAGAGCAGTCTTAGTAACAGGAGCAGCAAATACAAGATCCCAGAGGCAGGACTGGAAGAGCTGAGAAGCCGCAGAGGTACCGGTGAAGAAATTTAGTGGAAGCCACTACCACTCCTAGGCTAGACAGATAAAAGAAGGAGCAGTGTTTGGGGAACCCAAGGATGAGGGTCACCCAGTGGAAGCTGCAACCGTGGTGTGCCTGTGGGCCAAGAGCTGGAGCCATGGAGGAAATGTGGCTGCAGACACTACCTGAGGTAGTGTCTTGAGGATTTTTTTTGAGACAGAGTCTCATCTGTCCCCCAAGCTGGAGTGCAGTGGCAGGATCTAGGCTCACTGCAACCTTCACCTCTCCGGTTCAAGCAATTCTCCTGCCTCAGCCTCCTGAGTAGTGGGATTACAGGCGTGTGCCACCATGCTGGCTAATTTTTGTATTTTTAGTAGAGATGGGGTTTTGGTGTGTTGGCCAAGCTGGTCTTGAACTCCTGACCTCAAGTGATCTGCTCACCTCGACCTCCCAAAGTGCTGGAGTTACAGGCGTGAACCACCGCACCCACCCTACCCTGACTTTTATCTTGCTCCTTCCCTCCAATCTCCTGCCAGAGCCTCCTACTGGCTAAACCTGGGTAGCAGTCAGTTGATAACAGGAGCTGGTAAAAGCAGCCTACCAGGGCAGCCTCCTGAGATATAGACCAGAGCAGGAGAGAGGAAAACTGGATTGAAAATGAACTTTTCAGCAATGAGATATCTTCTCATACTCACTAGCATGGCTAAAACCAAAAAGACTGATCCTACCAAATGTTGGCAAGAAAAGGGAGGAACTGGAACTCTCTTCCATTGCTGGCTATGTGTAAGATAGTAAAATCATGTTAGAAAACTGTTTGGCAGCAGCCTGGGCAGCATACCAAGACTCCATCTCTACAAAAAAATAAAAAAATTAGCCAGGCATTGTGACTAATGCCTGTAGTCCCAGCTACTCAGGAGGCTGAGAAAGGAAGATCATGTGAGCCTAGGAGTTTGAGGCTGCAGTGAGCTATAATTGCACCACTATGTTCCAGCATGGATGACACAGACAGACCTGGTATAAAAAAAAAAAAAAAAAAAAAAAGAAGAAAGAAAAGAAGACTGTTTGGCAGTTGCTAGTAAAGTTGAATACACACCTAACCTATGACCCAGCAATTCTACTCCTAGGGACATACCCAAAGAGAAATGAGAACATAGGTCCAGAAAAAGACTTGTACAAGAACATTCATAGCAGCAACGTCAGTAAAGCCAAGAAACTAGAAACAATGTCAAATGTCCACCAATAGGAAAATGGATTGAATATTGTGATACATTCATACAGTGGAATACGTATTACAATTAAAAAAACCTGATTACTGCTACATGCAATGATATGAATGAACCCGAAGACTCTCTGAGTGAAATATGCCAGACACAAAAGAGAACATATTGTGTGACTCCATTTATATCCAAAGATGCAAAACTAACCTGTGGTGATAAGGGGTCCAAAAAATGGTTGCCTGGAGGAAGGAGGACTGACCGGGAAGGGACACAAGGGAACCTTTCTGGGATTATGGAAATGTTCCCTACATTCATCTGGGTATTGATAACGCAGACACATTTGACAAAACTCATCTAACTGTCTGTTAGATCTGTTCAGATCTGTGCATTTTACTTTAGACAAACTGCACATCAATAAAGGAAGCAAATGCAAAAAACAAAAGACTTAGACCTCTGTCTCCCCTTCCTCTGCTGTCAGCCTAGCTTGGGCCTCTGTGCAGGACCGGGACTGCTGTTTCATCTCTCAGCTGTCAGCCATCTGCAGCAAGCTCCCACGGCTCTCCCACATCCTGCACACAACAGCAGATCTATCTTTCTGAAGCAGCTGCAGGGGAGAGCAAGGAGCTCTGGGCTTGGAGCTTAAGGATCCCGGTTCAAATCTCAGCTCCATCTCCTTCCAGCTATGTCACTTGGGTGAGCCACACTGCTTTTCTGAGTGTCCTTTCTTCATCTGAAAAACGGGATCACAACACCTCCTTCAGAAGACTGTTGGGAGGATGAAAATGGGATTTTGTCTGTGAAAGGGCTTTAGAAACAAGAATCCAGCAACCCTATCAGCAACCATAGGGTGCGGTTCATACCACCCAATTGCTTAGGAAGTTTTGTGGAACTTTCCAATGGATCATTTGTCCCAGTTATTCACTCTTAGTTTCTATGTCCTATACCGTCACTCCCTTTGTCATGTGACTCTACTTCCCCACCACACTGGTGGTAGGCTTCGTCATGGTAGACTTGCTTTGGCCAATGCCATGTCAATCAATGGATTTGACCAGAATACAGGATTAAAAATGTCTGTGCTCTTTGGCTTGGTCTCTTATCTCTTGAGTTCATGTGATTGCCATGCTGGCTCAAGGAGAATGTGGAGCAGTCTGGAGCCCAACCCAAAGTCCGTGAGTTCGAGAAGACAAAGGCTTGTTGTAAGCCATGATAGTGTTCATGTGATTTGCTAAGCAGCACTACTGTGGTAAGAACTGACTAATACAGCCTCAAGGTCATCATCATCTCCAAGCAGGTCTCTATCCACCTACCTCTCCAGCCCCATTTCAACAACTCGATTCCAGTCAAACCAGTCCATTCAGCATCCCACAAAATGTAGCGTTCCCTCTCACTCCCACTTGCCTAACTTAATGTGCGGTTTTCCCTTCCTATCCTTCTTCTTATTGAAAGCCAAAGTTTTTCCCCCTTTACTCAGTCTATATCAGTCATACCTATCCTTCGAAAGGTAAATGAAGTACCACTTCCCCTAGGAAGTTTTCCTTGATGCCCCCCACTGTGGTGCCAGCTCCCTCTGCTGAGCTCCTGCAGCCCTACAGGTCCGTGTCTCTGATGGGATGCTGAGCATACTCTGACCAGGATCGTAATCAGCTGAATCTTTCCAATTGAATAGTGATGTATTTCATCTGGTCTATGGTTTAGGAGTCTTTTGTTGAGGATGGAAATGGTGCTTGGGAAATACTTGTTGAATGAATGAATGAATAAATGATTGGGTGAACGAAAAGACGAATCAATGATAGCTCCTGTGTAAGCTGTTGCAGAACATCCAACTTTCTTAAAATTGTGATCTGCAAGTCTAGCTTCAGGCTCAGTCTAGAAGTTCCAGTTGGAATGGAGAAAGGGGCAGTGAACATCACCCACCCAGCAAGAGACAGGATGTATTTGCCCCATGGGGTCATGGGGAAAAGAAGGGTGGCAGCCCTGACCCTATACTTATCCCTTCCCTGTGCTCACCCCATTTCCTTTCCTATCTCTATCTGCATCTCACCGAATGGCTATAAGTACTTTCTGACTGTAACCTCTCAACCAGGCAGCTAGAATCTACATGGTGTCTTACTTATCTTGGTTTTCATCTTAGTGTGGGTGCCCAGTGCTTTGCATACAGCAGGTGCTCGATGAATGTTTAATGTCTAAAGGAATGAATAATATGCTCTTTTAAAGTTTGACTGGAAAATTATTTTATATTTGGCAGTTTGGGGCCCAGTCTCCCTGAGTTCAGAAACATTTAAAAATTCCAACACCAACTATTTTGGGTTGGGGGTGATGATGGCAGAGACTAACATCCTTCTGAAAGTTAAGGGGCATCTCTGTTGCTTAAAGGAGCCTTCTGAGTGGGCAAGGGGGCATCCATTAGAAAGTCCCTCTTCAGAAAGTCCCCCCACACTCACACATCTACCTAATGACTAAAACATGGGGGTTAAAAAGTCCCTCTTAAAACTCAGACACTCCTTTAGGGAGATGCTACCACTCGACCAAGAGCTAAAGACCTTGGCTGGGTGATGCTACAGGCAACAGGCAGAAGGGAAGGTTTTGCTCAAGGTCAGGCTTGCAGAGCGAGGCTGGTGGCAGAGTGGGGACTCAAAACCAGGTTGAGCAAGAGCCAGAGAAGGGCAATGAAACGGGGTGGGGCTGGGCACAGTGGCTCACACCTGTAATCCCAGCACTTTTGGAGGTGGAGGCGGGAGAATTGCTTGAATCAAGGAGTTTGAGACCAGCCTGAGCAACATAGCAAGATCCCATTTCTACACAGAAATCTTAAAATTAGCCGGGCATGGCAGTATGTTCCCGTAGTCCCAGGTACTCAGGAGGCTGAAGCAGGGAGATCACGTGAGCCATGGAGGCTCGATCATGATTGAGCCACTGCATTCTAGCTTGGGCGACAGAGTGAGACGCCCCCATCTCAAAACACACAAAAGGGGAGCGAGTAGATTTTAAGACAAATGTTCCTTACCCTGCACTTTTATCTAGGTCCCTGGGACATAGGCCCAGATATGGAGGGGTGGATTAACTTGAGCCGGCCTGTGGATTCCTATGCCTGGGTTCTTATTCCCCTAAACAGTGTGAAGGAGTAGATGCTGGGGTCATCATAGGTGAGACAGAAACCTATTTTGTTTTTTGAGACACGGTCTCACTTTGTTGCCCAGGCTGGAGTGCAGTGGCACAAACATGACTCACTGCAGCCTTCTCAACCTCCCAGGCTCAGGTGATCCTCCAACCTCCGCCTCCCAATAGTGGGAGTACAGGCGTACACCACCATGCCTGCCTAATTTTTTGTATTATTTGTAGAGATGGGGTTTCGCTATGTTGTCCAGACTGGTCTCAAACTCCTGAGCTCAAGTGATCCTCCCGCCTTGGCCTCCCAAAGTGCTGGGGTTACAGGTATGCACCAAGGTGCCTGGCCAGAAACCTGTTTTTATGACTTGGCCATGAATGCCTACTTGGGTGGGGAGGCACCTGGATGGGAGTCCAGGAGAGGCAGGCAGGAGAGATGGGGGCTGAGAAAAAGAGTCTTGGGATCACACTGCCTCCATCCCACTCTGCAGGTAAGGCCCAGTGCCCACCCTTCCCCAGGGCACAGAGGTAGGGGGTCCAGGATTAAGCCTTCTGCAGCTGATACAACTGGCCAGGGGTAAAGGAGGAGAAGAAGGTAAGTGAATTAAGGAGTCATAACTCCTAGGGAGTGACCCCAGTGCTCTATGGGGACCACCTGAGCCCCACATCTTTAGGATTTATGCAGTTGCCATGTCTCCTTGAGGCCCTGCCTCCTAACTCAAGTCACCAGATTATTTATTCCTGCTAGTGTCAGCTGAGGGGACTGAAATCAACGCCAGCTCACCCAGAGCACACAAGGGAGCAAGTAGGGGAGAAGGATCAGGGCAAGAGTAGTGTATCCATGCAGACAGAGAGACAGACAGACACACACACACACACACACACACACACACAAAAAAAAAAACACGCCAGAATCGGCTCACAACCCCATCCCCCACAGCCACAATACAAGTCTGCAAGACCTAAGACAGACCCAAGCGCCTAGTCCTGACAGCGCCTAGGGAATTGTGGAGGTTATTTTAAGGTTGTTTCCACATCCTTATCTTCCCCGCCCCATCCAACAAACAGACAAAAACAAACAGGCCAGCGGAGGCCAGGGCTGTTCACACGGAGAGGCGGACCCCTCCACCCCTCCTCCACTCTCAGACTCCTCCCAACCAAATTCCTCCAGGCAGGGCCCCTATCACCCCATTCATCTCATCTGAGGGGGCTAACCCTGCTGTCCATTCTGAAAAGCTGCTTCCTCTAATTGCTTTTTCCTCCTCTATTTCCTAGGAATTCACTGGCACGGACTTCGATAGGATGGGATAGGGCACTTAGTGGCCAGGTGAGCCCCTGCACTTCCTGGCTGAACCCACCATCTTAGCTGTTTGGGTTGGAGATTCCAAGTGGACTGTTGGTTTTTGCTGTAGGATAATTTGTGACTTCTGTATGAGACCCTCCCCGCAAAACACTCAACTCCTGTCTCTGCAGAGAAGGAAGCTTTATAAACAGAAGGAAAAGCTAAAGCAGGATATAAGAGGGCCATGTGGTGAGGGGCTTCTGTGTGTGCCAAGCCCTGTTGGGGTGGAGGGCGGACTCGCAGAAAGAGAACTATAAGACACTCATTTAGTCAGCAAATGTTTCCTGGGTGGTTACTATGGGCCAGCACCATTCTAAGCACTGCAGAGTAGCCAGTGAACCTGACAGCCTAGGCTGGCCCTCCTGGAGCTTAATTGTAGATGGGGAAAAGAAAGAAGGTCAAGGATGTGCCTGGAGCCGGGTGAAGAGGTGAAGAGGGAAATGAGACTGAGATGGAGAGGTGGGGCCCAGGGCAGTTTGGCAGGCTCTTACCAGTTCACATTTTATTGTAAATGAAATGGTAAAGGAAGGGGTCCCAGGGTCCCTCCCTAGGAAGGTCCCTGAGTGCACGTTTGTTAAGAGAGAAAGGGAACATCTAAACGATGAAAGCAGACTCCTAGGAGCTGGGATTCTCTGTGAGGGATGCACTGTCCCACTTAGTGGGGTGGGAGGCAGGGATTCTCCCTGCTAGTCTTAACTAGGGGAGCTATAGCCTGGTCCAGGCTTCCCGCTTCCCCTACCTCTTCCCCTCCCCCTCATCTCTATTCACCAACTCCCTCCTCCCCACCTCCTCCCAACTCCCTGCCTCCTCACCCCACCCCCTGCTTCCCACTTTTTCTCTGTACTCCCCATCTGACCTTCCAGGTGCCAAGTGGCCTTTGCGTCCCCATCAAACTTAGGTCAGGGTCTCAGGAGTTCTGGGTCTGGGTGTTTGGGCTCTGTGGACAACCGACACGGCAAAGGCAGCCCCAGGCACAATCCAGACGTGACCCCAAGCCTTCTGGGCCAGGCTGAGCCGTGGGCAAGGAGCAGAGCCCTATCCCCCATCTGGCACCCAGCACCTCCACCTAGTCCCACCCTAGTGTCTCTCTTGAGGCTACAGCTCCTCCTTTATCCGCAATGCAGGCTGGTCATTCTTAGGACAGACGTCTGAGCCCTAGGAGAGACCAAAGAGACTCATTAGGCAACCGATCAAGCAGTCAATCAGTCAATCAACCAGCAAGCCAGGGACAAAGCTCCAACTGAGAAGAGGTTCACTAATTTGGAAATTTGTGGATGTTTAATCAAAATGAAGAAACTCTGCCCTGCTTCAGAAGAGTGTCCTTCCAGCGACCGTTTGGTGGCTTTTGTGTTTTTTCTGTGGGGGAGGGGCAGGAGGGAGGCTCTTACTTGACTCTCTGAGGATGGGGGCTAGTAAATGAGTGGGAAGTTGGGGGTGCGGGGTCTCTGTCTTCCCCCGCATCCATAACTCGCTTCTTCCCACCCAAATGGTGGGTGCCCTCCACGGGTTAGGCCTCAGTGTTGACAGCAGCAGGAGCTCTGCCCGGCGCTTCCTACCCCACCTCCACAACTCCATCCCTCGGCCTCTCTCTCTCCCCTCTATTCCCCCAGCGTCCCTCCATCTCACAGTGGTTTTGGCGTGGACTAGAGTAGGAGGGACGGTGAGATCATTAAAGTCCCTTGGGGCCCAGGAAGTCCCAACAGTGGCCAGCGCCTGAAGGCAGAGTAAGGACCCAGGGTGTCCCGGAGTTCCACCCGGAGCCTTTCTTGGATTCAAGCCTGAGCCGACAACCCCCACTTTTGGCACAAAGCTGGCGGCGGCGCCTCGCTAAAAGCGCGCCCCAGAGCCCCGCGGGGTGTCCATCCGGCACCTCCGCTTGGGTCCGCCCAGCTGCGGATTCACCCGACCTCGGCCTGGCAGCCGAGCCTTCCTCTGCCCTCCCCCGTCTCTCTTCGTCCTCTCCTTCCCTCCCCCTGCGCGTTAGCGCTCCCTTCGCGTTTTTCCGACGGTCCCGCGGGTCCCACCGAGTGACTAATCCCGCAGGTTGAGCAACGAGCCGGCGCTGGCGCCCCGGAGACGGCGGGTCATCCCCCTCGGCGCTGCGCAGTGCCCGGGCCTTGAACTTCCCCGGCCCCCGCGCTGGCCCAGCTGGCTCCCGCCGTCCCGTCCGGCTTCGCAGCTCGCTCCGGGTGCCTAGGACGCGCGGCTCGGCCCTGGCCGTCCCCGAGGACGCGGGTGGGGCGGGGCGCTCGGGGACCCCCAGATTCTACAGGGTGGGAAAGGAAGGTGTCTCCTCTTCCCGAACTCGAGCAGGGAGACTGTGTGGGGAGTGGCGCCCCGACAAGGCGAGGACGAATGCAATGCCTGGCCCTTGCCGCCTTCTCAGCTCAGTGTCTTTGCACGTTCTGGAAGGTCGGATGTGTTTGAGGAATGTTTGAAGAATGCAGGCTGCACCTCCGGCTGGGGCTGTTGAGGGTGCCCAGAGGCACTCGCCCCAGAAACGTGCGCGCGCGCACACACACACGCACACGCACACACACACATACACACCCCTCTTCCTGAGGCCGCCGCTCACTCTTGGGGATCTCACTTTTCTTCTCGCTCAGGGACTCCTACGGTTGCCCCTCTTCGCCGCCCTTCGCACCACCCCCTTCCTTCCCTCTTCCCCACCTCTCTTGCAGTCAGCGCCTACCGCTTTGTCTGTCTGTCTGTCTCTCACCGTCTCTCTCACTCACTCGGGTGTTTATTTAATTGTTTCCCCGAGCTCTGAGGCAGGCTCTCCTGCCGTCAAACTCTGCCATCCCCACTCTGCCTGTGTAATTTAAAGCTGTAGTTAAATTATGACTTCTCCGGACCTGTTGTGGCACCTACGCCTAAGCCTAATTAAATGATCACATCCATTCTGAAGGCAGCTCTCTTCTCCCCTCCAACGTTAATTACAACATAAGAGGCTTTAATGGCCCGCCTCACCTCCAGCTCCTGGAAAGAAAGGTCAGGCGATTAATTTTCGTCATTAATCTTTTCCCAATGTGGACACTGTGCTGTCACCGGAGCCTATTAAGCCCCCTTTGTCCCCCCTTCCAGCCTCCCTCACCCCTCACCCCCTCCTCCCTGAGTGACTGCAGAGAAGGAAAATATTTAAGAATCACTTTGTCTCTCTGCTTTCCCCCGACCCCCTTTCCTAGAGACAGTTTCTCCTTGGGGGTCTCCGGGGTGGGGTAGTGCAGGGGGGCCACCAAGTTTGTTTCCCGGTGGCTTCAGACGGCACCTATGAAGACTGCTCATGTCTGAAATGTTACGAATCCAGCAGTCAGGCTGGGGAGCAGAGGGTATGGGTCTGTGGCCTTCCACCACTCCTGAACTGGGGAGGAGGCAGGGCCCTGCCACCCTTGTCTGGAGGTAGAGATGAGGCAGGGCTGCCACTTGTCCACCCTCCACCCCGATCCCTGTAGAGAAAAGCACTGTGTTGGCACCCAGGGTTTTAGCATCTAAGATTCCTGCGAGGGCCTAGGTTCCTTCTCCATAACCTCTCACTTTTTCTTTATTCCTTTCTCCCTTACCCTGCAACTTCAGCCCTTCATTAAATGGGCAATAATCTAGATTTCTGCAGTTGTGGGGGTCTGAGCAATGGCAGCTCTCTCTGGGGAAGCCAATTCCAAACCCATGCCTAGGAACTGGGCGTCCTTGTGGTGGTCCTGGGCTCAGAGTGAGGAGCAGTCAGTAGGGAGGGGCAGCAGATAGAAAAGGATTGCCTGTGAGGGCCGAGGGGCACAAGGGTGCACACAGACTGTGGAGGGCCTGAGACCACGCCTTTCCAGCATTCCCACTTCCGGAAGCCGGCAAAAGAGAGGGAGAAGGAGGAATGTGAGGAGGCTCTCTGTAGACAGCTTTTATTTCAATCCCAGAATTTATTTGCTTTAAAATTCTAATCCAGGGCCGGGCGCGGTGGCTCATGCCTATAATCCCAGCAGTTTGGGCGGCCGAGGCGGGCGGATTACCTGAGGTTGGGAGTTTGAGACCAGCCTGCCCAACATGGAGAAACCCCGTCTCTACTAAAAATACAAAATTAGCCGGGCGTGGTGGCACATCCCCGTAATCCCAACTACTCGGGAGACTGAGGCAGGAGAATCACTTGAACCTGGGAGACAGAGGTTGTGGTGAGCTGAGATCGTGCCATTGCACTCCAGCCTGGGCAACAAGAGCGAAACTCTGTCTCAGAAAAATAAAATAAAATAAAATAAAAATAAAAATAAAATTCTAATCCAGAACAGAGTCCCCAGGAAGCGGAGGGGTCGAGGGCGCGGCCAGAAGGGGCATTGACCTGGCAGGAGCACAAGAGGTGCCGTGCAGGTGGGAGACATCCTGAAGACACAGGGTGACTCTGGTCACTGCTCTCTGTGGGGCCCAGCCCTGTCCCAGGGAAGACGTGCAAGGGTGCGGGCCAGTAGGGTGATGATTAGAAAGTGACAACACCAGGGGGTATGGTGGGAGTTGCATGGAGGGTGGAAGCCCACGCAGGCAGGCGATACTCTGCACCCACTCACAGTCTAGAACACACACGCTGCATGCCACGCCCTGCTCTCTGCAGCGCGCCCCACACATCCACCCCACTTGTCCACAGAGGCAAAGCCACATGTCCTCTCCAGGCTGAGGGGACTCACAACTCCCCTGGAGTGGCCTTGCTTGGAGCACAGACCCATCACTTCAAGAAAAGCTGCACTGGCCCTCCCCCAAGCCCCAGAAACCCAGGGCTGTTGTGATTTCTAGAACTTCTGGCACTATATAGAAAGATGCTAAGTAGAAGGCAAAATGTCACTGGGACCCTGAGACATGCCCCCACCCCCAACCAGCCAGGAAGAAAGGGCAGCTTGGCCACAGCATTTACTGACCCATTGTGCCCAGTGACAGAGTGAAGTGAAGCCCTTTTGGGAATCCACCAAACTTGTGTGAGGCCCTATTCAGTTCTGGACTGGGACAGAAGGGAAGGTGAGGAAGCCGGTTTGCAAAAGGAACTGGGAAGACCCCATCAGTGACCTGAACTGTCTTGTATCTAGCAAGGCTGGTTTATGCCTAATTCAATGGTTTTTAAAAGAAGAAACTTCCAGGAAGCCCAAGAAGAGTTGGCCAGGACCCAGGAGGCTTTGATTCCTCCCACAGAGGACTGCTTTCTAGGAAAGTGTCCCCTGTCCCCTCCACCTGCCTAGAGCTGGGCTCCGACTGGCTCTTGCCACAAGGTGGGCATCTGCATCCTCTTGTGGCCCAGAAGCAAACCTCCCCGTCCAGAGTCAGCCCCTCCCCTGACGCCCGCCCCCCCAGCTCCACCCCAAGGACATTGGGGACATCACGTCCACAGAGCCCTGCACAGCTGGATAATAATAATTAATAACCATTAGGAACAATACGGAGAAGACCAGTGCCCAGTCAGCCCAATGTGCAGCCTCGGCTTTTTTCTTTCTTCCTTTTTTTTTTTTCCTTTACTTTAATGAAAACAATGATTTGACTTTGAAGAAAGTGACTTTTTTAAAGTGAAAGCTGGATTGAGTTCCTCATCCGCCCCCTCCCCCGCATGCTGCCCCCCTTGCCTTCCGAGCTCCTCCTCCCATCTTGCCCCCCCATTTTTCTCTCTCCCTTTTTTCTTTTTCTTTTAATACTCTGCGTTCTATCATGCAAATCCCCTTTCAAATTATGAGAGTATTAGAGCCATCAACGGTAATGTCACCGCCACAAAATGAGAGTGGGGACTTAAGCACCTAACGAACAATGAAATGTGCGAGCCCTGGGACAGGACAATTAAGAACTGGGCTTAGCCAGCCAGGGAAATTTATTGCTATCAAATCCATATTTCTATTTTCCCCCTGAACAGTAACCTATTTGAATATGATTAAAGGGTTTCATTACGGCAGAGAGAAAGGCCCGTGTCCCGTGGTTCCTTGTGAGCTCACAAACACAGGCTTGGAGCTGGGTGCCCCTGTGAGGATATGGGAGGGGGCCAGTGGGGAGGGGAGGGTCATGGAGGACCCAGGGGTCCAGAAATTGAACATTAGGGAGCTGGCTCCCAGACTCCCTAGGTCTGGCGGAGAAAGTGGTTGGCTAGAAATGGGGTCTGGGAGTCTCTGGTTCTCTGACTCTTGGCAGAAGGTACCAGAAGGTTCATTAGCAGATGGGGAAACTGAAGCAGCTTGGGGTTGTTGAGCAATAAGAGGTTGGGCAACTTGGTGAAGGACACTCAAATTTGTGAGAGTGGTAGATCCAGGATTGGATGCAAATCCAGTACTATCGTTTTCCTCCCTCCCTCCTTCCTTCCCCCTTTTCCTTCATCCTTCCTTCTGCCTTCCCTCTATCCCTATCTTCTCCTTTCCCTCTATCCCTATCTTCTTCTCCTTTCCCTCCTCCCTTTCCTCCCTTCCTCCTCCTTTCCTCTCTTCCTTCCTTTCTTCCCCCTTTTTTCTTCCTTCCTCCTCCCTCCCTCTCTCCATTCCTATCTCCCTCTCTTCATCCCCATCTCTCTCTCCTTTCCCTTCTCCTTTTTTTTTTTTTTTTTTGAGATGGAGTTTTACTCTTGTTGCCCAGGCTCAAGCAATTCTCCTGCCTCAGCCTCCCGAGTAGCTGGGATTATAGGCATGTGCCACCATGCCTGGCTAATTTTTGTATTTCTAGTAGAGACGGAGTTTCTTCATGTTGGTCAGGCTGGTCTAGAACTTCCGACCTCAAGTGATCCGCCCACCTCGGCCTCCCAAAGTGTTGGGATAACAGGTGTGAGCCACCATACCCAGCCCCTTTCTCCTTTTTTTTTTTTTTTCCTTCACATTCTGTGTTCCCCCACAGTACTAAGTGCTCTAGAAAGAAATGTACAGTCTGGGGAAATATACAGTCTGGGGAAATGTACAGTCTGGGGAA
Source organism: Macaca thibetana thibetana (assembly GCF_024542745.1). Classification (NCBI taxonomy): domain Eukaryota; kingdom Metazoa; phylum Chordata; class Mammalia; order Primates; family Cercopithecidae; genus Macaca; species Macaca thibetana. The sequence continues at coordinate 42,364,844 of NC_065581.1, read as the reverse complement.
ATGTACAGTCTGAGGAAATGTACAGTCTGGGAAATGTACTGTTTGGCTGAGGAGATGAGATGTAGACGAGGGGGCTGAGAAGAGTTGGAGACAATGGATGGCTGAATGTGAAGAGTGGTGCCCACGCAGAGTTCTGAAGGGGCTCAGGATGGGTTCCAAGGGGCAGGGAGGGGGTGGAGTGGCAAAGCCACAGAAGGATCTGCTGTAACACAAACAGATGGCAAAGAATTTTTCTTCCCTAGAAGCCTGCATATTATCAGTCTGATCTACAGCAGAACCTTAATAAGATCTGGCCGTTGCCCCTTCCTGCTTTGTCAGCTACACCTAAACCAATAATGATCATGATCATGATACGAAGAATAATCCTAATGCTCCTGTGGATTTTCCAATCACTTAAGTTTATAATGTGCTTTCACACCCCTGTCCTCAAATTCTCAAAATAACCCTTTAAAGGGGGGCAGGGCCAGTGAGGGAGATCCAGAGAAGTTAAATAACTTGTCCAAAGTAACACAGTGATAACTGACAGAGCTGGAATTTGAACCCAGGTTGCATTGCTCTGGCTTTAAACTGCACAGTCACATCCATGTGATTTCTAGCAGAGGGTAAGCAACTCACATACTTTGCCCAGCAAGCTACTCCCCAGCCCCTACTTGTGGCAGCTTTCTTCTTGTTGGAAGCCCTAAACAAAAAAATTCTGGCCTGTGAAGGCACTGTAGTCCCAGCTACTTGGGAGGCTGAGGCAGGAGGATCACTTGAACCAAGAAGTTCGAGGCTACAGTGAGATATAATTCTATGATTGCACCACTGCACTCCAGCCTGGGTGATAGAGTGAGACCCCCACCCCCCCTTTTTTTTTTGAGATGGAGTCTTGTTCTCTCGCCAGGCTAGAGTGCAGTAGCACCATCTCGGCTCACTGCAACCTCCACCTCCGGGGTTCAAGCGATCCTCCTGCCTCAGCCTCCTGAGTAGCTGGGACTACAGGCGTATGCCACCATGCCCGGCTAAGTTTTTGTATTTTTAGTAGAGACGGGGTTTCACCACGTTGCCCAGGATGGTCTCGATCTCTTGACCTCGTGATCCGCTGCCCTCAGCCTCCCAAAGTGTTGGGATTACAGGCATGAGCCACGCTGCCCGGCCAAGACCTCCTTTCTAAGAGAGAAAAAAAAGAACAGTGGCCTCACCAGAGAGACCAGCTGTAACTCCCGTGGCTGTGGGTGGGTGGTGGATACATGGAAGATCACCGTCACGTACAGCACACGTGCACATGAGCAAACGGCGAATCCTATTCCACAGGAAAGAATTAAGCGCTGAATCATGTGTACTGAGCCGGGAAGAGGCTGAGATCACCCAGAGATGATTCCAGAGTGTGGGGCAGGATTTGGAGACACAGCCCTGGCCTTCCAAATGGGCCCTGGATATGAGAGAGAGGGGAGCCCAGAGAGAGACTTGGGAACGGGGAGCCAGCCAGGTTGGGGATCTGAGAAGGGATGTGTTGATGGTACCACTAGAGTGGGGGGAGGGAGGGCAAGGTTTGAAGTCAAGGTCGATGTGCTCCTCAGCTCCTCCAGCCTTGGTCTTCTCCTCCTCTAGCCTTTCTGGTTCCCTGTCTTGTCCTCTGGTGCTTCCCCTTTCCCTTCATGGGACAACCCTGAGTTTCATACCTGGAGCTCCCAGAGACTGCAGTGTTGCACGCTGGGAAGCTGGATGAAGCAGTGCCACCAACACTAGGATCCGCCTTCAGGGGCCCACTCTCCCACTAGGACATATGCTGGCCTCATGCTCCCAAAACTTGGGCATCACCAGGGTAGTGAAGGAGGTACATAAGGAGTTGCTCAAGGGTGCAAGAAGATCCCTTCTGATACCGTGCAGTGCCCTTCCCTGGTCTCCCCTCTCTCCACCTCCCATCCATCTTACAACAACTTCCCCCATGTACAGCCCACTCCCTCCTGCTGTACTCTTCAGCGTCTGCTCTTTCTTTCATTCACTCCTTCATTACTCCTGCATTCATCCATTCAACAAACATTTACCAAGCACGCTCTGGGACATAAAGATGTTTTATACTGCATCTTTGTTTGCAAAGAGCTCATTATCTATTAGAGAAACGGGCACGTGCACAGCAAAGAATAAAGCCTAGAGGAACAAGGGACAGATTCCAACCAGACACCACCACCCTCTAAGGTGGGCAAGGCAGATACTGTTTTCACTTGAGAGGTGAGCAAACTGAGGCTCAGAGTTCTACTGAATAGCCCAAGGTGATGGTCGAACGTGAGAAACAAAAACCCTCCCACCTGACAAGCAAGTTGACTTGTCGGAAGTTCCTGCCTACTTCCTTCCAGTTCTTCCTTCCCTAAAATCATCTAATCCCACATTCAGGCCTGGCCTCTGTTCATCTGCCCACCCAGGAGTGTTGGTTAAAATAATAAGCCCGTATGCTGACCAATAAGAATGGACGCTGGTCATAGCAATGGAGCAGGAGCCTGAGGCCCCCTGCTGGGCGGGGTGCTAATGTTTACTTGCTGAATGGTATGAGGTCCAGCAAGTCCCAGGGTTAAGATGGTGGGAGGTTGGCCTTCCCTGGCTAGGGGCAATGACTACTTACTAACTTTAACAACCAGCCTCAGCACAGTGGCATACAGCACCTCGCGATCAGTGTTGCATCCATCCATTGTCCATCCATCCACTCATCCATCTGTTCATTTACCTATGATTCCCATCCATCTGTAAACCTATCACCCCACGCTGGCCCCACCCACTAGGATGCACTGAACACCGGAGAGGAGCATCTTTGAAGTCAAAGACAAGCTTCCTTCTCCCTGGGAGCTTACACTGGGGAGTTGAGGAGCCAGGACCCACCCATTCAAACGTTAAACAGCAGCCCAAGAGGTGTCTCAGGGAAGTTCAGGACGGGTTGCCTAGTGCCTGGCACATGCCTGAAGGATTCAAAGCAGTTAAGATCGTGTTTATGTGGGTGAGGAGGGAGAGAGCAGGGAGGCTGTCAGGGTGCAACTAGGCTTTGAGCTGGAGCTTTGAGCAAATGATGGTAAGCCTCCCAGCTTCTCCTTGGCCCAGCCTCCTTCTCCATCCCTAACATCTAGGTCTGAATATTAGTTTGTTGTGGGGGGCTGCCTACATGCTCCCTCAGAAACCAGAGGGCAGGGACCTAGAGATGCCGCTTGCTCCCATTCTGGCCTCTCTCTTGGGCACACACAATGCCTCCTGCAAGGAAGGAGCTGGCCTGCTGTTGGGTTTCCAGCTCTCCCTCTCTACTTCTCTTTCCCTCTCTTTCCCTCCTGGGGCTGTCAGTTTAATGGACAGGTGTTTAATTCCAGCCTGTCAGGTGCCTGGAAATGCCAGCCTCACTGCACATCAGTTGGTGGAGTTTGCTTTTAAAAGAGTGGCAAGAAGCTGAACTCTGCTATCTGCAGCTGAGCCCCCTCTCTCTCTTTGTCTCCATCTCATCGGCAAATGTGGCTGCACCTTTCTTGCTGTTTTCCGTTGAGGCACCTGAGCTCAGGGAAGCAGAGAAGGCAAAGAGCCTCTCCAAGTGCCTCCAGTGGAGGTTGAATACCTGAGTGCCCAGTGCGACTGGCTATGTCCTTGACATGTGCTGGGCCTGCTTTTTAACTATTAAGTCATGCCATAGCTAAAACACAATGCTTCTGCAGCCCTGAGGCAGAGAGGCAGCTGTTAGCTTCTCCAGCCAGTGTGAGCTGCTGCTTCTTTCTGTATCCACCCTGCTCCAGTGTGAGTCAGGAACTGCATACTCACCTCTGGACTGGGAAATACATGGAAGCAGCCCCAGGAATCTGCCCATAGAGCTCTGGCAGCTTAGATATGGGGGTTAGAGCATGGTCCACAGTTCACTGTGTAATGCTACCACAGAAGGACTAGCCAACCAGCTCCTCCATGAGTCTTTGGGAGATGGTCTCAGGGCTAGAAGACCAGAGGTTAGAAAAGAGAACCTATCTTTGGAGGTTGGGGATAAAACTTGAGGAATTGGGTCAGAAGTAGGGACCTTTGGGGCATGTCAACTAAAGCCAGAGGACGGAGTTCACAGCCAGGCTCAGGCAATGAAAGCACTTGAGTGGCATCTCAGAGGGGTGCTGGGCTCGCCCTGGCACATGCTTCCCTCTAGTTCTTTTTCTGCCCTCCCATGCCCATTTCCCTCCTGCTCGTTTATCTATTTCTTTTTGCTTTGCCATCTCCTACCTGTCCCCCACACAGACCTCCACCCACCACATACCCCAATGAGGCATCACAGTTCCTAACGAAACGGAACCACTGCCAGATGAAATATATTACTATTAAATACTTAATTCTTCTAGTGAGCAGAGAGCAGGCAGTATGAATACGATTATTAAAGAAAATTACTTTGGCTGATCAGATATTTCTGCATACTAATTTCTGACCCCTCTTCCCTCACTCCAGCTTCTCGTCCCTTAGAGACCAGGACAGATAAAATTCCATCACAAATAGCTGATTACTGAGGCTTGCATTAAAAATCACATTTTCTCCCTGCCTCTCCCTCTCTGGAGCCTCTTCTATGCTGATGTCCTTGCTTGAAGAAGGGATGTCCCTAGACAGCAGCTACACTGGACAACATCTAGGGAGACCCTATTTCCTCCTTCTTCTCCTCTTCCCACACATTTTCTCTGATATCCACAGATCCACTATTCCAACTAGTTCCCTAAATGGCCAGAAGATCCTGCAAGCTCCAGGGCTCCTGCTGTCAGCTCCTAAAGCATCTCATCATAGCCTCTTGCTCCAGTGTTCTGTGCTTAAGAACATGGTGGGCCTGCCCACTAACCAAGATGGTTGACTTTGCACCAGTGGGATGTCAAGATCTTAAGAGAGGAACAGGAAGTAGATCAGACCCCACCTTAAAAGGGAGGGACTTCCTAACTGTTCAGAGCTTTTTGATTTGCTTAGCTTTAGACCTCTTTGTAAATATCTGGGAAATACAAAGTGAGAGAATTCATTCATTCATTCACCCATTAAAATCAGCAAACATTTGTGTGCGTAGAGATGCACATATGTAACTCCAATGTCTAACTCAAAACTACACTTAAATTTTGTATGCCTTGGTTTTCTTATCTGCAAAATGGGGATAATAGCTGTGCCCACTTCACGTGATTGTTGCGAGGATTAATGAGTTAATTTACAAAAGGCATTTAGAACGCTGCCTAGCACTTAACAAGTATGATGTAAGGGTCAGCTATCATTACTATTTTTGTTATTGTTACTATTATTACTATTGCTATATATAATTTAAAAAATGTACCCTCCACCTGCTCGTGAACGACTCTTCCCCATAATTCCCCATCGGAGAGCATTTCCCCAGGCCCTGTACCTAGATTCCCACTTGACTTAGCAAGGTTCTCAGTGCCTCCTGGGTTCCCTTCTCAATGACCCCTTGACCTCACTCTGATACCTCCACCTTGGTTCCAACCATTGGTGCCAGGGCAATTACCAGCGTTCTGGCAATCAAGGGTGGTGAGGGGAGGGAGCTAAAAATACACCCATTTTCCACAGTCCCATAAGCCTTCAATTTACCTGCTTTTATAAAAAGATGCTTCCTTAGGTGTCACCAGCAGAAGGTATAATTACAGCCTGGGAATGTTAATTCCCTTGCTCCTGATATGTGGATCGTTGCTCTGTGGGGCTCCTGTCCTCCTCAGAGCCCTGGGAGGGGAGATGGGCAGGTGGTGGGAGGGAGTCAGAGTGGGAGGCAATGCCAGGCCTGAAGGCCAGCAGGGACCATCCTAAATGAGAACAGGAACCAGTGGAGGAGGTGCCCTCTCATACCTGGCTACCCCCAGGAATCTCCCAGGTGGCTGGGGCTGGAGAATGTGGACACTGAGACAGAGACAGATGTGGGGAAGTGGGAACTCTAAGGCACCTGTTTCAGATCAGTGATACTGAGCTTTATCAATGCTCCCCAGAGTTCACTTCCCCTTTTTTTCAAATGAGCTAGTTATACTGTTTTCCCCTCCAGGTCACAGTGAAGTGACACCGATTTGGGAATGCAGAGAGGACGTATAGGTAACATAGACAGTCATTCCTAATGCATTCTCCCAGTGGGTTTGAGTGTCTGCTCTGGGGCAGGTACTGGGCCAGGGTAACAGAGATCACAGTGCAGATAGGGACTAGATGAAAATAGTCATGGGAGGGTGTGGCCAGGGCTGTCCATAAGTAAGCAAAGGGTGATCCAGGGACCAGGGTGGAGCACCCTCACTCAGACAAGGGATCATTCTTGAGCTTATTTCTAAATTAATTTATTTTTTTTGAGACAGAGTCTCACTCTGTCACCGAGGCTGGAGTGCAATGGCATGATCTCAGCTCACTGCAACCTCCCCCTCCCGGGTTCAAGCGATTCTCTTGCCTCAGCTTCCTGAGTGGCTGGGATTACAGTCGCCCTCCACCATGCCTGGCTAATTTTTGTATTTTTAGTAAAGATAGGGTTTCACCATGTTGGGCCAGGCTGGTCTCGAACTGTTGACCTCAGATGATCCGCCCTCCTCAGCCTCTCAAAGTGCTGGGATTACAGGTGTGAGTCACCACGCCTGGCCCATTCTTGAGCTTTGAAGGACAAACAGGGTGTGGCATTCTAGTCTCTTTGCCCCCATCTGTCCCCCTTCAGTTTATCCACACATTATCATGTGACTTCTTTGTTTTGTTTTCGTCTATATCCCTCACCATGATATAAAACTCCACGAGAACAAGGATCTTTGTCTGTTTTGTTGCCAGGGCTCAGAACAGTGTCAGGCACACAGTAGGTGCTCATTATCATGTGTGGATAAACTGAAGGGGGACAGATGGGGGCAAGGAGACTAGAAGGCCAGAGGGATAGCCAGAGGGATTCTCCTAAAACCTAAGAGAGATCATGTCATTCTCTGCTTAGTATCCTCTAATGGTTCCCCATTTCACTCAGAATTATCACAGTGGCCCTCATCCTGCCTTCCCTGCTGCAGTTTCGTCCATAGCGCTTGGTAGCACCTATTGTTGTATATTACAGTCATCCATAGGGCAGGACTCCTCTCTGAGACCAAAATCCAGGGACGCTCAGGTCCCCTATATAAAATGGTGTAGTATTTCTATATAACCTGTGCACATCCTCCCATATACTTTAAATCATCTCTAGATTATTTGTGATAACTAATACAATATAAATGCTATGTAAATAGTTGTTGTATTGTTTAGGGAATAACGACAAGAAAAAAGTCTATATATGTTCAGTACAGATGCAACCATCGGAAGCTTAACTACATTTTCAGTCTATATTTGGTTAAATCCACGATGCAGATGTGGATATGAGGGGTGACTTCTTTGTTTTGTTTTCGTCTATATCCCTCACCATGATAGAAAACTCCATGAGGACAAGGATCTTTGTCTGTTTTGTTCCCAGGGCTCAGAACAGAGTTAGGCACACAGTAGGTGCTCATTAAGTGTTTGTGAATGAAGGAGACCCTTCAGGAAGGATTTCCAAGCAGAGGGCAGAGTAAATGCAAAGTGCAGTGACAGGGAAGGGTCCCATGCATTTGAGAAACTTGAGTTCCATAGATGCGTAAGATGCCGGTGGAAAAGAGGAACAGGATGACACCAAGGCCAGTGTGGCATTTTTCTATGGAAAAGGTGGAGGAGGGCAGTGACCTGATTATATTTGTGTTTCTGGAAGATCCCATGAGCTGTGGGGAGTGGGTTAGAGCTGAGCAAAGCTGGAGGCAGGAAGTCCAGGAAGGAGGCTGTGTAGGCATGCAGGGGAGAGGATGAGGCCCCTGTCCAAGGCAGGGCAGGCGTGGACAGAGGTGGGTTTCCTTTTGTTTTATTTTATTTTATTTTTTTTGAGACAGAGTTTCGCTCTTGTTACCCAGGCTGGAGCGCAATGGCGCGATCTTGGCTCACCGCAATCTCTGCCTCCCAGGTTCAAGCAATTCTCCTGCCTCAGCCTTCTAAGTAGTTGGGATTACAGGCACGTGCCACTACCCCTGGCTAATTTTGTATTTTTACTAGAGACGGGGTTTCTCCATGTTGGTCAGGCTGGTCTCGAACTCCCAACCTCAGGTGATCCACCCACCTCGGCCTCCCAAAATGCTGGGATTACAGGCGTGAGCCACCGTGCCCAGCCAGAGGTGGGTTTCTAAGAGGCATAGGGGGTCTGGAGTGAGAAACAAGGTGCCAGGCCTCTTTCCCCTTCTCCCAAACAGGTCATCCTGCTCCCCAGTGGAACCCCACTCCCAGCCAGGCTGACACCCATTCCGAGCCTAGGAGACCCTTTCCTTCAAGACTCCACCCAATCCCCTTCTCTGGCTCCCATCCCTCTGTGTCACATGGAGGTCCTCTGAATGACCACAGCATCCCTCAACAGCCACTTCTGCCATTGCGTGTCCCCACCTGTCATGAAACATTTCATTAGGGCATTTCTTGTGAACTTCTTGAGGGCAGGGACTGTGGTGTTTCTGTTCCAGACTTGACAGAATTGTACAGTGGCTTAGAGCCTAGGACTTTTGTCTTGGGCAATCTTGGATTTAAATCCTGAGTCTCCCACTTAGTACCTAATTGACTTTCAGTTACGTACCCATCTGTGAAATGGGAATACAAGTTTCTTAATTTTGATTTTTACTGTTTTTTGTTTGTTTGTTTGACAGTCTCTTTCTGTCACCCAGGCTGGAGTGTGATGGCATGATCTCGGCTCACTGCAACCTCTCTCTGCCTCCTGGGTTAAAGAGATTCTCCTGCCTCAGGCTCTGGAGTAGCTGGAATTACAGTCATGTGCCACCGTGCCCGGCCCAGGATTGCTCTGAGGATTAACTGAGCTAATGCATGTAATAGATATTAGCGAGATGTGAAGTGCTCTTATATACTCTCAGAGCATCCTGTACTCCTGTGCTACACTTCCCACGCCTGTAAATATTGAACTAACTGCTTCATTATGGCTGGCTGTCTTCCCTGCTAGACTGTAAGCACCACGAAGACAGGAGCCAGCATAGCCTATCATGATTCCTCAACATAGTCACAATTGTTAAATAATTGTGCTGAGTGGATTGCTATATTACTAAACACTTAACACATTTAATTCAACTGAAACTCACCTGCTAAAGAAGAGAGAATTTTAATCAAGCCAAATTGGCCATGGTTCTCCCCAGGACCCCCAGTGCTTGTGGGAGCACAGACAGAGTGAGCTTCCCTAGAAGACAGTGGGCAGGGCTGCTGGGCCAGCGGGTAGGCGGGCAGCTGTTTCAGCACACCCTTTCCTAGAAGGGGAATATGGAGGTCTGAGCCTCAAAACCTCGACCTGGGCCCAGCCTAGCGCAAGGGTGACCTGGCTGCATCCAGAGTGAGGTGGCTGCCTTACCCCCCACACTCCTGCTTTAGCTGGAAGATGCTGGGATCAGACGGAGGGGTGTGGCTCAGCTTGCCTGACCCTCTGGGGAGCTGGCAGGCCTGAGATGCTGCAGAGCACTGCAGGTCCCAAGGCTGTATATACATAGGGCCGGGAATGTTTATTTTTCCTTATTGACTTTCTCCAAATAAACCCCTGCCCAGCAGAAAGGGGCTCCCAGCAGCAGCTGTTTACCCAGTGTTTGCGATAAAGAGGCTTCTCCATAGCAACAGGTGGCAATGTGCAGCTCTCGGGGAACATGGCAGGGCCTCGCCACAGGGCTGTGTTTACCCAAGGGGAAAGAAAAAGAGGCAGAGGGAGATGGAAGGAAAGAGGGGAGGAAAGAAGGGAGGAAGGAAGGAAGGGAGGCAGGAGGGGAGGAGGGAGGGAGGCAGACCAGGAGACTGTGGGCTTGGAAGTGAACAGGAGGGTTGAGGAACGAAGCTCCAGAAGATGGAGTTTGGAGAGTTTCTGTCCTCAGGAAGCTTCCACTGAGAGTTCCTGGTGGGCCCAGAGGAGGGAAGGCTGTCAGGTGACGTGTAAGAAGTGTGTGCCCGGCTGGGCTGGGGTAACTGTGAGTGGGAGTACCTTCCATAGGAGCCAGGGAGCACCTGCTCAGCACAAGCTTGTGTGACCTGTTCGGAGTGTTAGTCTCAGTCATTGTCTACTCTTTGTGTGTGTGAGTGTGTGTGTGTGTGTGTGTGCGTGTGTCCCTTCTGCCCTGGGAGGGAGGTATTCGTTTTCTAAGACTGCTGTAGGAGCACACAGTCTTGGTGTCTTAAAGCAACAGAAATGTATTGTGCCAACTAAAATGAGCGACAGGGAGACCAACTCTCCAAAGCAAAGGGTTTATTTGGGAATAGCAGGGGATTGCAATCTGGAATATGTGTGCTATAACGGGTCATAGGCCCATAGTAGGTCGCAGGGTGTTAGGGCCAGGAGAAAGGTTTTAAAGACAAAAAGGGGAAATCATGTAAGCAGTTTTGAAACAAAGACCATGGGTTACAGGGTCTCGTAGGAATTGGTATAAGCTCTTTGGTGAAGATACCCATTGTTAGGCAAGTTGTCCTGGGGCAAGTGGCTTATATGGAATGCTGCTGTTCTGAGGAATTCCTTGCATAGTTCCCGTCATAGACTTACATGCATGAGGGCCCCTTCTTCGTGGTCCCCTGGCTCCATTTTCCTAGGGTTTGACAGTGACTCCATTTCGATTCTAATAACTTTCACAGTTGTCTCACAGTTCTGGAGGACAGAAGTCTGAGCTTAAGATGTGGCAAAGTCAGTCCCTTCTGTTGGCTCTGAGGGGACTATGCCTCTTTCCTAGCTTCTGGACTGCTGCAATAGTTGCTGAACCTCGGCTTGAAGACACCTCACCCCAATCTCTGCTCCCATCATCACATAGAATTTTCCCTATGTGTCTCTGTGGCTAAATTTCCCTCTTGTTATAAGAACACCAGTTACTGCATTTAGGGTCCACTCCAATCCAGTATGACCTCATCTTAACTGGATTACATCTGCAGGAGCCTATTTCCAAATAAGGTCATATTCACAGGTACCAAAGGTTAGGACTTGGCATCTTTTTGGAGGACACAGTGGTACCCACTACTGGCGGAGTTGACATGAGGGGAGGGACAGCTGTCTGTGAGACTGGGGTAATGAACTTGCTTGCAAGCCTGTCAGCAGACAGCTTCTTCATGCTCTTGCCATTCCTTCTCTTGCAAAAGGAGGCGGCGGTTCTGGGGCGAAGAAGGGGGCCCCACCCCACTGTCTCATCTAGGTGAAGTCTTCAGGCAGCGGGGAGAGGAGGACTTGAGGCATAAGGAGTGAGTTGTGGGTGACTTCGGGAACCCAGTGCCTGTGTCCATGTCTTACTAACTAGTTGTGTGACCTTGGACAAGTTACTGCTTCCCTCAGTGCCACTGTGTCCTCATCCGTACCAGTGATACCCACCCCACAGACTTGTCAGAATTGTGAGGCCCTTGGAACAATCCTGATACATAGCAGGCACCACCCAAAGTACGGACCTTCTCAGTATTTTCCACAAGCCTTGGTTTTTCCACAGGAGTGCATGGAAACCCAGTTAGGAATGCCACACTAGGTGCTGCCCATTCCTGCGGAAAGCGGTGACCCAGGCACCAAGATGGGCATGATTTGATGTGGGCATGCCCTGGCAGAGGAGTCTGTCCCAGACACCTGTTGTGGGAGAGGACGTCAGTGGGAGATCTTCAAGCTGGAAGCAGGGCACTCCAGCCCAAGCAGGCAGATGCACACTGGCACCCCACTCCAACTCACCCAGTGCGCTCAACCCCGAGACTCAGCAGCTGAGTGTGTGAAGGGAGTCAGCGACCAGATTGAAAGCACACACACGTACACACTTGTATACATACAACTGACAGATACAGACTCTTTGACACTTCACAGAAATACACACACCTCACAGACACACATACCTTATAGACGTACACCTTATACACACAGCTCACAGATGCACACACAACTCACAGACACACAGACCTCATAGACCCTGTACAGACCCACACCTCACACGTACCTCACACACACAGCTCACAGACACACACCTCATGGGTACACGTACCACCTCATAGACACACAGCTCACAGATGCACATACAGTTCACAGACACGCACACCTCATACACACACATACTTTATAGACACACACCTCACACACAGTTCACAGACACACATCTCATGGGTACACACATACACATACTTTATAGACACACACCTCTCACACACAGCTCACAGACACACATCTCATGGATACACACACACACAAACTTTATAGACACACACCTCACACACACAGCTCACAGACACACACCTCATGGGTACACGTACCTCATAGACACACAGCTCACAGATGCACACACAGTTCACAGACACGCATACCTCACAGACACACATACTTTACAGACACACACCTCACACACAGCTCACACACACAGCTCACAGACACCTCATGGATACACACACACACACTTTATAGACACACACCTCACACACAGTTCACAGACACACATCTCATGGGTACACACATACATATACTTTATAGACACACACCTCACACACACAGCTCACAGACACACACCTTATGGGTACACGTACCTCATAGACACACAGCTCACAGTTGCACACACAGTTCACAGACACGCATACCTCACAGACACACATACTTTATAGACACACACCTCACACATGCCTCACACACACAGCTCACAGACACCTCATGGATACACACACACACTTTATAGACACACACCTCACACGCACAGTTCACAGACACACACCTCATGGTTACACACACACATACTTTATAGACACACACGTCACACACACAACTCACAGATACATACCACATGGTTACACACATACCTCACACATACACATTTCACACACGGACCTCACACATACACATTTCACACATACATCTCACACATACACATTCCACACATACATCTCACACACACACCTCACAGACACACATCAGACACACACATCTTATGCACATACCCATCACACACGTATACACCTCACACACTTCACACACACACACCTCACACACAGACCTCACAGACATGTCACATAACTCGCACATACCCTTCACATACACACACACCTCACACACACACACACTTCACACACACCTCACACACAGACCTCACAGACATGTCACATAACTCGCACGTACCCTTCACATATACACACACCTCACACACACACACACTTCACACACACACACCTCACACACAGACCTCACAGACATGTCATATAACTCGCACATACCCTTCACATACACACACACCTCACACACACATACACCTCACACACAGACCTCACAGACATGTCATACAACTCGCACATACCCTTCACGTACACACACACCTCACACACACACACTTCACACACAGACCTCACAGACATGTCATACAACTCGCACATACCCTTCACAGACCTCACAGACACACACACCTACACACACACACACACACTTCACACACAGACCTCACAGACATGTCATACAACTCGCACATACCCTTCACGTACACACACACCTCACACACACACACTTCACACACAGACCTCACAGACATGTCATACAACTCGCACGTACCCTTCACGTACACACACACCTCACACACACACACCTCACACACAGACCTCACAGACATGTCATACAACTCGCACATACCCTTCACATACACACACACCTCACACACACACACTTCACACACACACACCTCACACACAGACCTCACAGACATGTCACATAACTCGCACGTACCCTTCACATACACACACACCTCACACACACACACTTCACACACACACACACCTCACACACAGACCTCACAGACATGTCACATAACTCGCACGTACCCTTCACGTACACACACACCTCACACACACACACACCTCACACACAGACCTCACAGACATGTCATACAACTCGCACATACCCTTCACGTACACACACACCTCACACACACACACTTCACACACAGAGACACACATGCACCTCACACACACACACTTCACACACAGAGACACACATGCACCTCACACACATCCCCCCCACCCCACATAGGCACAGACGCAGACTTCAGCCACATGAGAACCCATCTCCAGCCCGATGGGTTCCAAGAGCCCATACAGCACAGCAAAGCTCAAACGTATTTGTCCATGCTCCAATCTTTCTTGAACACCTACTCTGGGCTAGGCACTGTTGGAGGAATGGCCAGGGACGAAACATGAAGATTTCATTTTCATCAGGGGGACAGATGTAAGAAAAATGAATAAGCAAATTATATCGTACATTAGAGGGAATTTAGTGCTATGGAGAAAAATGAAGGAGGAAAAGGGAATGATGGGAGGCTGTAATTTAAAATGCATCCTTCATGCCTTCCTAGGGTCCCCTCTTCCCACACCCCAAGGCCAAGATGTGAGCTGAAGGCCCGCAGGCCCCGGTCTAAGCCACTCTCCTCTGAGTGGGATGGGCTGGGACAGCGGCCAGAGTTGGACATTTGCTCAGTGCCTGCTGGACTGGTTCCTGCAGCTTCTGTCAGGGTCCCCAGGAACTGGCGTCCCTGCAGCGGGGGGGCAGGCACCCCCCAGAGATCTGTTGCTCTCTAACGACAGTGTGTCACCCGCCTCGTTACTATTCTCATCCTCATTACAGGGAAATGTCCTCGCACTCACACACAACAACCACGCAGCGCAGTTCCACAGCCCCGTGGGGAGACAGGGCATTTTTCTGGAGCTGCCGGAGAGAACAGTCAGAGAAGCCTGGGGAGGAAGAGTTGATGCCTCCTGGAGTTTCTTGTGGCGGGGGGGGTGGGTTGGGGGAGCCCTTTCTGAGTGTCAACTTTTTCTTTCCTCTCTTCCCCCAGCTCCTGTTTTCATCCTTACCAATGAGAATTCAGCTAATTGTTTACTCCGGGGTTGTGCCTGTCACCAACTAACCCAGAAGGCCCTGAGAGCCGAGCCCTGCCCTTTGCCTCATTCTTTGTAACCGGACACCTGCAACAGTGCTGGACACACACTAGGTGCTCCATAAATGCTACTTGAATGGATGAATGGGATAAATAAATGCAGAGTTTGGTAGTGCAAGGTTGGGCGTAAAGGCTCATGCCTGTAATCCCAGCACTTTGGGAGGCTGAGGCAGGCGGGTCACCTGAGGTCCGGAGTTTGAGACCAGCCTGGCCAACATGGTGAAACCCCTTCTCTACTAAAAATACAAAAGTTAGAGGGCATGGTGGTGGGCACCTGTAATCCCAGCTATTTAGGAGGCTGAGGCAGAATTGCTTGAACCCGGGAGGCGGAGGTTGCAGTGAGCCAGACCGCGCCATTGCACTCCAGCCTGGGCAACAAGAGCAAAACTGTATCTCAAAAAAAAAAAAAAAAAAAAAGAGTTTGGTAGTGCAGAGGCATGGCCTATTGCCTGAGGCCCTTGGATGGTGCAGTGAGACCGAGGAAGGCTAAGAGAGAGACAGGAGCTTCCCCATCCCTCCTTCAACCAGCTGGGCTCCTCTGGAATCACAGTCCTTGGAGTTCCACCATTATAGAATCTTTCCTTTGTGCTAATGATGACCTCTTCCTCCCAGGCTCTCATTTAAAAGACAAATTTACTCCATAATGTATTTGGTGACCTGTGTTGTGGTGTGAAATGACCTGAGGCAAGTCCTTGAACTCTCCTGGGCCTCAGTGGCCTGGTCTGTCTAGTGGGGACACGACTCAGACCCACCCCAGGGTTGTTGCCCTGGTTCGGTACTTTTCCATGTATTACCTTCCTCTGCGGAGCTGAGTCCCCATCCTTAGGGGCAGCTCAGTGAATGGTGGATCATGTCGATATGCGAGGCAGGCAAATGTGCCCCTCTGACAGGACGTGTGACTGAGGTGATACTGGATGAAAGAAGAATTTGCTTGACTGATCCTTTTCCCCAGGGCTGGCTGGCCTTGGCTTTTCAGAAGAGACTGGGGTAGGTAGGGGTGGGTCTGGAAGGCAAGAGAGAGAAGAGCTGGGGAACTTAGAACCTCAGGCATGGGCTCTGCTCCTGTGAAGATGAGGCTAGGGCCAGCATCTGGGTGACTGGGAGGGAGAAGTGGGAAGGTGAGGAACGGCGGGGACTAGCAGGTTTACTTCCCGCCCCAAGCGACGAGCACAAGGGAGACAGCTAGAGAACAGAGCCCTCAGAAAGTTTCCAGCACATTCCTGCTAAAATTAGCCCCAGCTTGCATACGCAACTCTATATTTAAACCAGCGGCCTGTCAGAGTCACTGTGTTGTGCCGCCAGCACACGCCTGCGGGTTTGGGGCCCGGTGCCGAAGCAGAGGTGCAGGCAGCATCCCAGGGCCTGAGCAAGCCGCCCTCTGCCCACCCACGCCTACTTGTGGAGAGTCACCCGGGGGTGCGTGAGTGTGCGGGTGTAAGTGTTGTTCCCAGACAGTGTGTGAGGCCTCCTACCTCTTGTCCCCGCTCCAGGGGCAGAGCCCCAGCAAGACAGACGGACACAAACACAGGCACAGATGCAGCCACATGCAGAAAGGACAGGGCAGACAGGTGGAAAGAACACTCTGGGAGAAAAGAGGGAGGAGAAAGAAGACAGCGATGGAGGGAGGGGAGAGGGCGGAATGAATAAGCATCTGTGGAAAAGGCAGGAGGGAGGGAAACAGAGCTTCAAAGACAGCTTGACACGCAGGTGGTATGCCCCGCACTTGGGCTGTCCTGGAGATGGTGTGTGCTGGGGTCTCAAGGGGAGCTCAGCCTCTCCAAAGAGCCTTAGCCTTCTGACCAGCAAGCCACCCACACTCACACTCCCCAACGGTGAGGGGAGCCCAAGCTGCTCCCGCCTTCCCTGCCTGCTGCCGGGCCCTCTCTAGGGAAAGCACTGGCTGATAAGAAGCCAGATTTTACCCGAGGCCTGGAACATTAACTTTGACACTGAAAAGGGGATGTTTTATTACCCAGGAATATTTCTGCATCTCTTCAGAGATCTTGCTCGGCCCCCACCCCAGCAGCAAGCCTCTTTTGACAATTAAACCCAACTCTCTCTGGTTAATCCTGATGATCTAGCCCTGTGTAGGCCCCAAAGAGGGGATTTTATATATGGGTAAGTGTCTCCTTTATCTTGTGTGGCTGACCCCTCTCCCTTGCCTACCATTTCATGTGTGTGTGTGTGTGTGTGTGTGCGCGCGCGCTGCCGTGTGCATGTACGCATGCTGCGGACAGGTGGGGCGATCCCTGGGCCCTCCCGCCACGTTTTTCCTGTGGCTCTATTACCCTTCGGTTGCAGACCTGCAGGGAGCCTCAGAGAGCAGTCAGTCTCTGATAAAACGACAGATGGGACAACTGAGTCTCAGAGAAGGAGCGTGACTAGCCCAGGATCACTCAGGGAGTTCACGGCTGATCTGGGCCTGAATCGAATCCCTTTTTCCATACTTTCCCATGTGTTATCCCCCTTCTGCAGAGCTAAGTCCTCATCCTCCTTAGTGTGTGCCTAGCTTGGACATCTCTTCTCTTTGAGACCCAGTTCTAACTTCCAGGCAGGGTGAATAATTGTCCTGGTTTTCCTGTGACTGCCCTGGTTTTAGTATTGCAAGTATGAAGCTCAGCACGGGAAGCTGGGATGGTTGACCACCTGATTTCCAGGTCAAAAGGATGACTCCTCTTCATGGGCTCCCAGAAATATTCAATGATAATGGTGAACATTTGCTGACCCTCTCTACACGGTAAGCACGGTTGTTCTAAGCCCTTAACACAGATTCATTCATTTAATTCTCTGAATAACACTTTGAGGTGGATACTGTTGACTCATTTTACAGATGATAAACATGAGATAGATAGAAAGAAGTAAGACAGCACACCTAGCTGAGAAGGGGAGAGGCAGGATTTAAACCTGAGTGCCTGGGGCCCAGGAGAAGCACTCTTAGCCACTAGGCTATCCGATCTTCTCCTAGGGAATGCCTGCTGTGGCTAGTATATAAGGCTGTCTCCTTGCTCAACCAAACTCAGCAGGGCAAAGTCCCATGTGTCCTTAACCTCAGTGCCTGGCACAGTGCCAGGTGTGTGATAAGCACTAAGCATAATTTTGTTGACTGGGTCCATGCCTGGCCTGCCCTCCACTCGGCTGGCACTCATTCCTTTCCTTTGTCCCATACCCTGGGCCTCTCATCTGGAGGGCCCCTTCTCAGCCATCTTCCTTGCTCCTGTTTGGCATCTTCTCAGCTCCCTAGCCCTATATTCCAGTGTCTTGAAAGAAACTGCTTTCCTGTGAGCCAACAAAGTTCAGAAGAAACCCACGCACGTGTTCTGAGAGGTTCCAGACTGAGTCTTTGGCCTGAGGCCAACCCAGCCCCACCCTCTCTGCATGGCCCCATGATAGGAGTGCCCCAGATTCTAGCAGCTGAACCCTGTTGGCGACCTCTGGCTTCTGGGGCCTCTGTTTCAGCCACCCTGCTCCCGTGTGGGTGCAGCCCCCACACAGGGTTATGGGTGGTACAACTCTTGCGGTTTACTCTGTTTCCAGAAACCCTTAGTGAAATTATAGCTTTAATTAAATACAGCTGGCTGTATGTTATACTCTGTATAATTATCACTTAGACAAAAGTTCAAACAAAGTTTATTGTAAATTCTATTTGACAGAAACAACTGGAAGAGCTGAGGGCTATTGGCCTGTCTGAGTGACAGAGAGGAGGAGCCACTACTGCTCAGTGGGAATGGAAAGAAGGAGTTTTTGGGGGATACAGGTGTGCATAGGGGCATTTGGGAAGACAGTGCTCTGGATCCAGGTCAGACTAGGTTGCCATGTGACATTGGACAAGTCCCTGCCCCACCTCTAGGGCTCAGTTGCCTTCCCTGGGGTAGAGAAGTTTCATTTATCTCGCAGATACTGACTGAGAGCTACTATGTGTTAGGCACTGTTTTAGGCCCTGGAGCTCTGTGGCCAACCAGATAAAAGTCCTGACTTCGGCCGGGCTCAGTGGCTCATGCCTGTAATCCCAGCACTTTGGGAGGCTGAGGCGGCCAGCCTGGCCAACATAGTGAAACCCCATCTCTACTAAAAATACAAAAAATTAGCTGGGCATGGTGATGCATGCCTGTAATCCCAGCTACTGGGGAGGGTGAGACAGGAGAATTGCTTGAACCCTGGAGGCAGAGGTTGCAGTGAGCTGAGATCACACCATTGCACTTCAGCTTGGGCAACAGAGCCAGACTCTGTCTCAAAAAAAAAAAAAAAAAAAAAAAAAAAAAGTCCTGATCTCATGGAAGCTTAAAGGCAACCAATACATGCATACATAAATGTGTAATATAATGTCAGGTAGCAGTGAGTAACCTGAGGAAAAATAAATCAGGGTAAGGAGAGAGAAAGGGTAAAATAGGGAGGAAAAACACTCCAGGCAGAGGGGGGAGCCTGTGCAAAGGCCCTGAGGCAACAGCCCATTTAGCATGTTCAAGAAAGGGCAAAGAGGACAGAGTGCTTGCAGCAGGAGAAGGGAAGAAAAAAGTGGTAGGAGATGAGGTTTGAGGGGAAGTGGAGCACAGGGCATGTAAGACCTGGCAGGCCTTAGAAAGGATTTTAGATTTGATTCAAAATGTGACGGAAGGCCACTGTGCGGTTAAGAGAAGGAGAGTGACATCATGATCTGATTAGGATTAGAGTCAAACTAGGATCACCAAAGCCCCTCCCAACTCTGACTTGCCCTGACTCTAATGCCCATTGCTGAGGAACAAACCACCTTGGCCAGGCGAGGTGGCTCACACCTGTAATTCCAGCACTCTGGTAGGCCGAGGCGGGCGGATCACGAGGTCAGGAGATCGAGACCATCCTGGCTAACAGGGTGAAACCCTGTCTCTACTAAAAATACAAAAAATTAGCTGGGCATGGTGGCATGTGCCTGTAGTCCCAGCTACTCGGGAGGCTGAGGCAAGAGAATCGCTTGAATCCAGGAGGCGGAGGTTGCAGTGAGCCGAGATTGCGCCACCGCACTCCAGCCTAGGTGACGGAGTGAGATTCCGTCTCAAAAAAAAAAAAAAAAAAAAAAAAAAAATCACACAGTGTCACTTTTACCACATTCTATGGGTTACCCTGGGCTGTCCCAGATTTGACATGAGAGGGATCAGTCCTACACGAGAGTATATACTTGAGGAAGTGTGATTAATGTTAAGGTCATCTTTGGAGACAAGGTGCTATAGATACTCACTAGAAAAGCCACAGAAATAATAATAGCGACTATTCATTGAGTGCCTACTATGGGCTGGGCACGGTTCTGGTTTCCATATTTTAATTCATTTAATCTTCATATCAACTTCATAAGGTGGGTGCTATTGTTAGCCCCACTTTACAGATGGGACGTCTGAGGCACAGAGAGGTAAGCATCTTTCCAAAGGTCACACAGTTAGCACACAGCTAGTGAGTGGGAGCCAAGTTTGAACCCACACTGTCTGGCTCCAGAATCATTGCTCCACCAGACCCAAGTTTCCTTGGCTGCTCCAAGAGAGACACTCCAAAACAGCTGGAGACAGAGGGATCCTTCCCCAGTATCCCCAACTTCCCTCATCAGGGCATAGTGGCTGTCTTTGATTGAATTGGTTTGCTGGAAAGCATAGCCTAAAGGAATTTTTCCAGGTGTGAAAGGAGAGGGCTTTCTAAGCCTGTTGCTCAAAATACATCCACAGACCTTGAACTTGGTACGTGCAATCACAGGTCCATGACACATCTTTCTTTCTTTCTTGAGATGGAGTTTTGCTCTTGTTGCCCAGGCTGGAGTGCAATGGTGTGATCTTGGCTCACTGCAACTTCCGCCTCCCGGGTTCAAACGATTCTCCCACCTCAGCCTCTTGAGTAGCTGGGATTACAAGCACCCACCACTACGCCTGGCTAATTTTTTTATATTTTTAATAGAAACAGGGTTTCACCATGTTGGCCAGGCTGGTCTTGAACTCCTGACTTCAAGTGATCCACCCGCCTCGGCCTCCCAAAGTGCTGGGATTACAGACGTGAGCCACTGTGCCCAGCAACACTTTTGAATGGAAAAGAATCTTCAAAATCAAGCCAGGTGTGGTGGCATGAACCTATAGTGCATGCTCACTACTGGGGCTAGTTCAGAGTAGCCCCGGCTACTATGGATGCTGTGGTGGGAGGATTGCTTGAGCCCAGGACTTCAAGACCAGCCTGGGCAACATAGTGAGACTCTGTCTCAAGAGGAAAACAGGCAAAAAAAAAAAAAAAAAAAAAAAAGCCCAAATTGTATGGCAAGGACATGAGAACCGAAATTGAGAGAGTCAGAGACTTGCTCAGGCTCACCACATTAACTCGGCAGTGCATTGGCAGGACCTGCCCCATGACCATACATGGGTGGGGTCCTCACTGAGGTCTGTGCAGGTGGAAACTCCCATACGGGGCAGGGCTGGAGTGGTAGCCCTAGCACCTCTCTGCTCCAAACTCAGGCCATGTGGTGTGCATGACCCTGCATCTAAGCATGTGCAACTGTGTCAGAGCTCTGAGCTGGAGAAGGCAGGCATGAGCTTGGGGTGCAGTGGCACCCCATGATTCTTATTCCAGGCATGCGGTTTCTGAAAATGTGCTGGTAGGAGCAGGGAATGAAAAGGGTTGGGTCTGCCATTTCCAAATCCATGGGCCTCTGCAAGGGACTGGGTCCCATACTGACTAAGTCCAGTGTGACTATAAGATTGATGTTGAACCCCAGCTCTCCATGGGGTTTTAGGAGGTTGGGTGAGCTTGGATGGGCCTGCCATGTTTTCCCCCAGGATCTCAAATCCGTGGCTGTCCTGGTTTGGAGACAGGGGCAGATTGTTCCTGGTCTCCAGGCCGCCGCTCTGGGCCTGCTGTTTTTCCTCCTTCTGGGCCCATCACCTGGCTCAGAGCATGGAGCAGGTTGCTAACTTCTGCTGACACTGGCAGGGGCAGCCGCTCCCAGCCTGATACCTCATGGCAGCCGCACTTGCACAAATCTTTAATTGTTTAGTTTAAAGAATTGTGTTTTGACCGCGAGGGGATTTTGGCTGGAGCTCAAGAAGTGATAATGATATTTCGCTGCCAAGACGTCGCCTTGGCTCTCTGTGTGTTAATGTGCACTTTCAAGACGCTCCAATTAACTGCATCAGCTCTCAGGGAGAGAAAGGGAGAGGGAGCGGGCAGGAGAGAGAAGGGAAGGAGAACACTGGCGATGATTGGGAGCAGGCGATGAAGAGGAAAAGAGACAGCCCACCCCCCAATCTTTTTATTAGCAAACAAATTGCAGGGGATGGATGACAAAGTTTTGAAGATGAGCTCCAAGTGAACTGGTGTCTCGTGTTTTGGAGGGGGAGACATTGATGAGACAGGGAAACGTCTTGAGGTCAGGTGCCCCGGCCCAATAGGAGGCCTCGAGGGCACCTCCTTGCCTGGAGACCTGTTTTCATTTGTCTCCACCCTGGTCTCCCACCTCTATCCAAGTCCTCCATGCAGGCCTCTGCCTACATGCCTTCAGTGTCCCCAACACTCAAGAGTGGGGAGACAGAGCTAGTGCAGACCTCTGCTCTGATTCTAATCCAACCCTGCTCTCAGCCCATCACCACTCTGGCCTGTTCTCTCCTCCCCACTCTCCTCCCCTTCTTCCCAGCCACACTAATCTTTTAGCTGTTCCTTGAATGAACTGGGTGTACTTACACACACCAGGGATTTTGCATTTGCTGTTCCCTCTGCTTAGAATGCTCTTCACCAAGATATTTACTTGGCTGGCTTCCTTAACCCCTTGAGGTTTTGACTCAGATGTCACCTTATCAACGAGCTCATCTTTAAAATTGCAATGCATGCCCTATCACTCCCTAACCCCCTTCCCAGCTTTGTCTCTACAGCATTGACATACCATTTATTCTCCCATTTACTTTATTCTCTGCTTCCACCGCCGGCATGTCACCTCTGAGGGGGCAGAGTTTTGTGCTGTACTCGCTGCTATATGTTCTTTCC
Source organism: Macaca thibetana thibetana (assembly GCF_024542745.1). NCBI lineage: Eukaryota > Metazoa > Chordata > Mammalia > Primates > Cercopithecidae > Macaca > Macaca thibetana. Next base: position 42,341,976 of record NC_065581.1, on the reverse strand, counting down.
AGCAAGTAGAACAGAGCCTGGTATATGGGAGGTCCTCGATTAATATTTGTTGATTGCTAACAGAATGAACTCCGTACTTACCATTATGCCTGGTACCAACGCTTTTCCCTACCTTGAATCCTAACTCCAACTCCACACCCACCCTAACCCCACCTCCCATGACTCTTTTCCCTCAAATCTCACTGACTCTCTTACCCCGGCTTCAACCAGCTCTAGCCCTGTCCTTCACCTCTGCTGTTGCCCGTGCCCCCACCAATAAAATCTTGACCTCTTCCCCTATGCAGTTGGCTCCTTCTTAATTAAATGTCCTCTGCCCTCCCTGGAAGCCTTGAGCTCCCACGTGCTTTGAGATTCTGCTTCCACCCTAGGCCTGGAAGCAGCCCAGGGAGGGAGGAGGGCTCTCCCATTGAAAATCTCAACAGGGGCCATCCCAGGCTGCGGATCTCCAGGGATTTCCTGGACTCCTTCCTCCACTCCCACTCACGCTGGCCCCAGGGATCCTCAGTTGTTAGAAGAGCTGTGGAGAGGGATTCTGGGCAGGCGCTGTCTCAGACCAGAGTGGCTGTGGGAGGCTCCTCCCTGGTTAGTTTACTTTACACCCCCTCTGCAAGCGAGGACTCCCTCCTCTCCCCTGATCTCTGTCTGCTCCCAACTCAAGCATGAAAATGACTTTTCCACATGCTGGGCCTTCCCCCATCCCCTCACACACACTCACACTATGCTCAGAAGCTTCCAGAATCCCAAACGCGCCCCAAAGCTGCCACTTTGTAAAGGTTTCCTCTAAAGCCACATCTGTCCCAGAGAGACCCCCCAAAATGGAGCGAAGGGGTCGGCTGGCTGGAGCTGGGGCCCAGAGGCTGCCCGGACCGGGAGGAATGGGTGAGGGCTGAGGTCCCAACGGGATGGTCAGAACCCTCTCCGGGCACCTCCCTCCTGCTCTTACCCCCACCCTCCCGCTTCCCCTCCCCCTCTCTCTTCCCCCACCCTTCCCTTTCTCCTACCCTTCAGGCCTCCGAGGGAGGGTCAGCTCTGCCGGCTCAAGTTACAAGAACTTGAAGACAGGAAGATTTAGCGAGGGAGCCGCGGCCAAGCACAGTGCGCTGTTTGTCCGCCTTTGAAACCAGAGGCTTAGAGGCGGGAGTAGGGGGCAGGCGGGAGGCCGCGGGACACTAGGGTGAATTATCGCTCCTTTCGGGTTCTGACTTCCAAGGCTCTGGCCGCCCTCCCCCAGCCCCAGCTCCTGTTTCTCCAGGTGCTGGGGTGTTTTCCTACGTGTTAATTTGCCCCAGTTGACGCGCCCATTCTTGGCCCCCGGCCCCCCAAGGGGAGAAAAGCCCGCTCTGGGGTGGGTCAGGAGGGACCTTAGGGGTGGAGAGACGCGTGAGGTGCGGCCCGAGCCCTCAGGGTCTGGCCCCGGGGCTGGGAGGGACAAGAGACGGGGTGGGAAGTGTGCGTTTGGAGAGGGTGGGTGTTAGAACACAGACTATACATTGTCCTCTCCAGGCCGGCGCCCCCTCCCCACAGCCCCGGCGCGTTCGCCGGGCGCGCGCACGCACAGCGACCCCTACCGGCTCCTTCACTCTCCCCAGCCACCTCCTCCAGGAAGCTCCCTCGGACTTCCTGGACCTGGAAAAGAGTTCTGTGGAGACTGTCTGAGAGATGCTTTTGGCCTCCCAGACATTTTGTCCCTGGGTTCTCACTAATACATCACGAGGTCAGTTTGGCTCCTAGGTCTATGACTTTTAGAGACGACATTTTAGAATAGGAAACAGGCTGAGAGTCTCGGCAGCTCGCCCAAGTCCACACAGCTACTGAGAAGCAAGGTTGGGCTATGAACTAGGTTTTCTGAGCTCCGTGGTCTTTCCCCTGGTGCATGCTGGAAGGAGAGGGGAACACAGAGAGGGTGTTGGGGTGGGGTGGCAGACCCACCCACGGGCAGGGGAGGTGCTCAGCAGCCTGCAAGGCTCTCAGGAATACCAGGGACCAGCCTGGCCTTGCCCTTTGACCTGCTCGGTTTTCATTGCTCCCCTCCCAGGCTGGGCTGGGGTCAGGACCTGAGGTTTGGGGTAGGGTCTACCCCCAGCCCCAACTAACTTTCAGGAGGGCCTCTGTGGGGGTGCCCATACCTCCCCACTTCCTCTCCTCCTACTGTCCCTGCCCTGCAGGCTTGAGGCCCAAGTAGGGGGGCAAATTCCTATTAATTAGGCCTAGGAGCTGACGGCTGCGGATTAGAGAGGGGCTTGTTCCCCTGCAAAAAGCCAAAAGCTGGCAGTACAAAGGGTCTCCTAGTGACAGGGCCTTTTCCCACTCCTCTTCCTGGCCTGGGTGGGGGTGGGGGTAGGAGGCCAGGGCTGGACTCTGAGTGGGAGGAGGGAGGGTAGCCATTTCTGCTGACGGTTCTTCCTCTCAGGCCCTGCTCTTCCTTGACCAGTCAGACCAGGGCCTATGCCCTCCCCACCTCCAGGCTTCTCATCCTGATTCTTGCTCACCCCGCTGCTTCCCTCCTTCCTGGCTGAGGCGCCTCTCACCTTTCCTTCTTTTCTAAAGACTGATAGAACCACGTCCCCAGGCAAGCCCCCATTTGTCTGTGGGGGGCACTGATGCACCCCCTTCCTGTACTGCCCCTCCTCTTTCCCTCTCACTGCACATGCCTCAGTCCTTATGAGCCCTGTCAGGTGAGGGGACTGTGGGCAGGCAGGTCAGGGACAGGAAATGGTTACATCCCTTCCTTGCCCCAAATTTCCAACCTCCTGAGCATAGCCCTGTAATAGACAAGGAAAGAAGACAGAGGCATTCAGAATTTGGGGTGGTCACATCTTCCCATCAACCTCTCTACCCATCTTCTCCCTTCACCATCCTGGACTGGAAACCAGGGCTCTGTCCCTGCCCAAGACCAAACCCCAGGTCCTCCCACCAGCACACACCTTGCCCTTACCCTCCCAGACTTTCTGACTTTTGAGGTCCTGTTTCCTTACCTCTTGCTCCTGGCAGAACCCCAGGGTGGAAGGGTAAGAAGGGTATCAGGGAAGGGGTGGGCACACTACAGGGAGGGAGGGTTCCAAGCCCTTCTCACAACCCCTCCTGGTGGCTTGGTGTAATTTAAGTGGATCAGACAGCCCTGAATTTGAATCCCACCTTACCAATCACTACTGTGGTCCTGGGCAAATGATTTAGCCTCTCTGGGGCATGGTTTCTCATTTGGAAAAGAATCTTGTCTTTTGCCAATCTATCCTCTGCCATTGGTTGTGAGGACAAGCTGTGCCCGGCTTTAGAAATGATGCTGTATCCCAGGCTTGTTGGCTAGTGAGAGCTCGTGTGGGCACTGGGGAAAGCAGAAGGAAGAGAGGAGGCAGAGTTTCTGGGTGGGATAGCACCCAGTACCCCTGCTGCTAGGGCCTCTGAAGAACTCTGGGTTTATGTAGGGCATGGCTGGAGATGCTAATAGTCAGCAGCATCTTCACTGAGTTCCAGTGGTTTCCTTGGCAATCAGGTGTGAGGGAGGATAGAGAAAGGGTCGTCATTGATCTAGTAGATTTTTTCAACACCTTCTATGGGTCAAGGCCTATGCTGGACCCATTGTGCCAGGGGAGATGGCCACATTTCCTGTCTTCATCATGTTTGGATTCTAATCAAATGATGCAGACAGAAAGAAAGTCAGTGGACATGAAAAAACACTGCAAAAATAATGGCAAGTAACTCTAAGCAAAATGAAGAAAATTAACAAAGGGCTGACTGAGCTGGGTGGCCACCCAGGAGGATGCCATGTACATGTGAGCTCTACAGGATGAGAAAGGGCTAGGAATAGTCCAGGTGCAGTGGCTCATGCCTGTAATCCCAGCAATTTGGGAGGCCGAGGTGGGCGAATCACCTGAGGTCAGGAGTTTAAGACCAGCCTGGCCAACATGGCGAAACCCCATCTTTTACCACAAATACAAAAATTAGCCAGGTGTGGAAGCATGCACCTATAATCCCAGCTACTTGGGTGGCTGAGGTATGAGAATCGCTTGAACCCAGGAGGCAGAGGTTGCAGTGAACCAAGATCATGCCACTGCACTGCAGCCTGGGTGACAGAGTGAGACTCTATCTCAAAAAAAAGATAAAGGGTTGGGAACAGCCTGACAGGCAGAGGGGCAGAAGACTCAGGGCTAGAGCCAGTGAGGCAGGAGAGATCTTGGCCTGTTTGCAGAACTGAACAACAACAACCAAAAAACCAAAAAAACAAACCCCAAACCCTGGTGAGGCAATGATTGCAGGAAATGAGGGGAGAGTGGCAAGTCAGGAAGTGGGAGAGGTGGCAGGAGACTAGAGGCTATGCTGTGTGCTGTTGGCCCAGTCTAAAAAAAAAAATTATATATATAGTCCAATATGGATTTGACCAAGCAGGACTGGCGGATGGGTTGGAGATGAGGGGTGAGGCGAAGGGAAGAATTGAAGAGGACACCTTAGCTTTGGGCTGGAGTGTTTTGGCAAATGTGGTGCTATTTCCAGAGGGGGAATCCCGCATGAGGGAGGAACACCAGAACTCTGCTTTGGTTATGTTGTATTTGAGATGCCCTTGAAGGTGGAGGTGAACAGCTGGAGAAATGAATCAGGAGAGAAGATTAGGGCTGGAGATAATATTGTAGGGTCTGGAGCCATATGGAGTCTTTAAATCCATGGTCATGGATGAAACCACCTGGGGAAGGTGTGTATTGGGAACAGACTGGCAAAGCGGCTGACTCCTGTAATCCCAGCACTTTGGAAGGCCGAGCTGGGAGGATCACCAAAGGCCAGGAGTTTGGGACCAGCCTGGGCAACATAGTGAGACCCCCGTCTCTATAAAAAGAAGAGAGAGAGAGACAGAGAAACAAAGGGTTCGGCCTGGGCCATGAGGAAGACCTAGAGCTACAGCAAGGAGAGGCCAGTAACAGCAAGCGAGGAGTGTGTGGGGCTGGGAGGTAGGAGGGGCTGGCAGAGGGCCATGGGAGCTGGGAGAGGAGATGGTTTCAGGGGACACCTCCAAACGTGGCTAATGCTGCTGAGAAGGGCAGAAAATCAAGGACAGAAAAATGATGGTAGGTCTTGACCATACGGAGGTGTTTTCTGCAGGGCGTGTTGTGACTGAGTCCTGTGGCTGCAAGTTCAGTGGCAGGAAGGAAAGCTCTCTCTAGCTGCAGCTGTGGGGAAGACTTCCTGGGACAGGCTCCCTGAGGGAGTAGAGGCTGAGAGGTGGAGTTGTGTTTCTTCCTTTGCCTTAAACCCTTTGCTACATGCACCTTCTCCCGCTGCTTCCTCAACACCCCAAATCCTGCAGTACCAACCATTCCAGTTGCAGCAGCAACTGCTAGTCAACCCCAGTATCCATTCTCTTCACCTTCCTTAGTAATAGAATCACTAATTCTTTTGTTGTGCATGTTCCCACTCAGAATAAAGACTGTATTCTCTGGCCTCCACTGTAGCTAGGCATGGCTATGAGATGGGATTTTGGCTCATGACATGTCAATGGAAGTATGTAGGGCTTCCAGGGAATCTTAAATGGAAGGAGAATCCTTCAAGGTTTCTTTTTGCTGCTGACTGGAATGTAGATCTGATAGCTGGAGCATTAGCAGCGCTCTTGAATCATGAGGTGGAAGCTATATACTGAGGAAGACAGGGCAAAATAACAGAAGGAGCCTGGAATTCTGATGACTTTGTGAATCCACCCACCCAGCTTTGAGCTTCCTATATATGAAATTTCTGCATGTGTCAGAGAAATAAACCTTTATGTTTTATAAGTCATTGTTATCTTAGATTTTCTGACACTTGCAAAAACCTAATCCTCACTGAAATACTAGCAAAGCAGAGATTTCCTGGGAGCAGAGGGAGAACAGGGAGTCACGGCACGCTCTCACTTGAGCTTTAAGAAGTGTATAGTCCTGACAGTAAAGAATAGGGCCAAGACCTTACTCAGCTCCTCAGACACTGGTTCTCTGGAGGGCTTAGGAGCAGCCTGGGAGCCTGCCCTGGAGGTTGATGACCAAAGGGTCTGCTCAGTCAGGACTTGAGAAGCACACCCAATGTGCCTATTATCCCATTTGCCCCTCACCTCCAGCCCAGTCTGCTGCTTACCCGTCTCCACTCTGCTGTCAGCCAAGGGAGGCTGAGCCCTCTGGCTTCTTTTTGGGTTTGGCCAATATGAATAACCAACTAGGGTAGTAGAGAGGGAGGAGAGGCTCAACGCCAGGTCTCTCCAAGACTGCAGTTCCTGCAGGCAGCCCCTCCCCCAGCCCTCAGCCCTCACTGGTCGCCTCTCAGGGCGATCATGGAATCCAGTGTTGTTAGTCTCTGGTGCCTCAATATCCCTAACTCCTCCCCTTAACTCTAGAAATATGTCTTTAGGACTCTTCGCTTGAACCAGCTGGGGGTAAATTTGGTTTCCTGTCGTGACCCTGCCTGATACAGCACCTTCTGCCCAGGCCACAAAACAAGCCATGGTCAGAGGCAGGCCAAGGGACAAGAGAGAGATTGCCAGAGGGCAGAAACAGACAGAACAAAATGGGGCAGATAAGTAGAAACAAGGAGAGATTAAAAAAGCAAAGGCTGGCCGGTTGCCGTGTCTCATGCCTATAATCTCAACATTTTGGGAGGCCTGAAGCAGGAGGATCACTTGAGCCCAAGAGTTTGAGATCAGCCTGGGCAACATAGCAAGATCCCATCTCTGAAAAAAAATTAAAAAATTTAGCCAGGAGTGATGGTTCACCCCTCTGATTGCCTGATTGCTTAAGTTGCAGGCGGCAGTGAGCTGCGATTGCGCCATTGTACTCTAGCCTGGGAAACAGAGCCAGATCCTGTCTCTAAAAATAAATAAATAAATAGATAAATATGTAAGACAATGACCGTCATCCTTCTTCATAGCCAAGAACCCTCAGCTTTGAGAGATGAACTTCGAGGACCTCCTCCTCCCCGGGAAGGGAGATATGGAGCTCATTACAAACTAGAGCCCAGAGCCCCACCTTAGACCTGCAGAATCAGGGACCCAAAGTCTGCATTTTCTTTTTTTTTTTTTTTTTGAGACGGAGTCTCACTGTGTCTCCCAAGCTGGAATGCAGTGGCGTGATCTCGGCTCACTGCAAGCTCCGCCTCCCGGGTTCACACCATTCTCCCGCCTCAGCCTCCCAAGTAGCTGAGACTACAGGCGCCTGCCACCACGCCCGGCTAGTTTTTTGTATTTTTAGTAGAGACGGGGTTTCACCATGTTAGCCAGGATAGTCTCGATCTCCTGACCTCGTGATCCACCCGCCTCGGCCTCCCAAAGTGCTGGGATTACAGGCTTGAGCCACCGCGCCCGGCCAGTCTGCATTTTCAATAAGACCTAGAGGGGATTCTAGTGCTGGGGCCACTGGGGGGCATTTTGAAAAACATTCTTTTACACATTTAGCGTAGACTTAGAAAGAGTAGGCTTCATGGAACACTGAAAAAAAAATCTCAAAAGAGAACGTGTCAGGAAGAATTTGTGCCTGAAGAAACCAATAACCATAATAGCTGGCAGGGACCAAACCTGCGCTATTTGCCTCAGCATCATGAACGCTTGTTATAACACCCTGCACGGAGTGGGTGCTTGGGGAGGGTCGGTGGTGCCACTGTGAGGAGATACCTGGTCTTCAGGCTGGCAGCAAGCAGAGGCCTGGGAAACCTCAGTGCGGCAGTGTGACCAAGAAAGAACGAAAGAGTTCGGCAGGAGTGAGGAGCAGTTGCCAGATCATGTGAGCAACCAAGAACACCTTTAGAGGAGGTAAGTGGGACCGAGTTTCGTTTTAGTATTTTAACATTTTTACTCTAGAAATTTCAAGTATATACTAAAGTAGTCAGAACAGTATACACAGTCCCTATACATCCCATCACCCAGCCTCAACATAGAGCAATTCATGGCCAGTCTTATTTCTTCTTCTTTTTCCTTTTTTTTTTTTTTGAGGCAGAGTCTTGCTCTGTCACCCAGGCTGGAGCGCAATGGTGCGATCTTGGCTCACTGCAACCTCTGCTTCTTGGGTTCAAGTGATTCTCCAGCCTCAGCCTCCTGAGTAGGTGGGATTACAGGCATGCGGCACCACACCCGGCTAATTTTTTTTTTTGTATTTCTAGTAGAGACGGGGTTTCACCATGTTGACCAGGTTGGTCTTGAACTCCTGACCTTGTGATCCGCCCACCTCGGCCTTCCCAAGTGCTGGGATTACAGGTGTGAGCCACTGTGCCCAGCCTTTGTTTCTTCTATATTCTGTCTCTCCCTATATTATTTTGAAGCAAATCACAGACATTATATTATTTCAGCCATAAACATTTTATATGCATCTAGAAAAGATAAGAACTTTAAAAAATATCTTAAATACCTTTATTACATACAAAAATTAAGTCTGTAACTGCACACCTAGCACCCAGAGCTAGGTTCCAAGGAAAGGAAACAGGGCTCCTTAGAGAAATGGCTGATTCCAAGACTAGGGCGGGAAAATATACAAGAGGAGTTTAGAGTGTCTATAGTTCCAGAAAGCATGGAAGTGCTTAAAACAAAGCAAAGCAAAACAAAAAAGCCAAAACAAAACTCTCACATTGATGGGGGTATGTCAAAGGAACACAGGAGCCAACTGAAATAGCTCCCAATGGCCAAAACTGGAACAATCTGAGCGAAAAAAATAAATATACTAGTATTGGATTATTACCCAAAGTATAAAATAAGTATCCCTGAGTTCATGCTGATATAAATAATTGAATAAATAAATAAATGGAGGAGAAGAGAGAACTCTCCCATGCGGAAGAAATCCAAATCCTTCGTGTAGATACTTTGTCCTCAAGGAGGAGGAGTGTAAGTCCCCACAGCTTCAGTGAGGGCTGCGCACAGTGACTTCCCTCCAAAGAGCACAGTAGGAGAAGGGTGGTGGGAAAGCCTAACTTTGCAGTGAAGAAATCTAAGTTACTTGCCGAAGCACTACCCCAGCCAGGTAATCAAGGGCAACGTAACAGTCACAAAACTTGCTGTATACAATGTGATACAAATGGTGCTTTATCTCTGTGACCTTCCTCCCCATTTTTATAACCCTCGTCTAGTCACGAGAAAAACATCAAATTCCAAGAGAGGAACATTCCTCAAAATACCTGATCAGTACTCCTTGAAACTGTCAAGGTCGTCAAAAACAAGTGAGGTCTAAGAAACTGTCACAGTAAGGGGGGGCGGGCGTAAGGAGACATGACGATTAAATGTGGCATCCTGGAGGGGATCCTGGAATCAGAAACGAACATTAGGTAAAAACTAAGGAAATATGAATTCACTAGGGGTTTTAGTTAATGCATCAGGCCAGGCATGGTGGCTCGTGCCTCTAATCCCAGCACTTTGGGAAGCCGAGGTCAGAGGATGACTTGAGGCCAGGAATTCAAGATCAGCCTGGGCAACATGGTGAGACTCCCACATCTCTACTTTAATAATAATAATAATAACAATAGTAATGTATCAATATTGGCTTATTAATTCTAATGAATGTACTATCCCAATGTAAGATGTTAATAATAGAAGACACTAGGTACAGGGGGTATATGGGAACTCTCTGTACTATTTTCTCAATTTTTTTGTAAATCAAAAACTCTTCTAAAAAAAGGTTTATTATTAAAAAATTAAGTCTTGGCCGGGCGTGGTGGCTTACACCTGTGATCTCAGCACTCTGGGAGGCTGAGGCGGGTGGATCACGAGGTCAGGAGATTGATACCATCCTGGTCAACATGGTGAGACGCTATTTCTACTAAAAATACAAAAATCAGCTGGGCATGGTGGTACGTGCCTATAATCCCAGCTACTCGGGAGGCTGAGGCAGGAGAATCGCTTGAACCCAGTAGGTGGAGATTGTAGTGAGCTGAGATGGTGCCACTGCAGTCTAGTCTAGTGACAGAGCAGGACTCTGTCTCAAAAAAAAAAAAAAAAAAAAAAAAATTAAATCTTTAATATCCACAAATATCCAGTCAGTGTTCACATTTTCTTTCTTTCTTTCTTTTTCTTTCTTTCCTTCCCTTCCTTCCCTTTCTGTCTTTCTCTCTTTCCTTCTTTTTCACCAAGTCTCACTCTGTTGCCCAGGTTGGAGTGCAATGGTGCTATCTCGGCTCACTGCAAACTTCCGCCTCCTAGGTTCAAGCCATTCTCCTGCCTCAGCCTCCTGAGTAGCTGGGATTACAGGCATGCACGATCACGCCCAGCTAATTTTTGCATTTTTAGTAGAGATGGGGTTTCACCATGTTGCCCAGGCTGGTCTCAAACTCTTGACCTCAGGTGATCCACCCATCTCAGCCTCCCAAAGTGCTGGGTTTACAGGCATGAGCCACCATGCCAGGCCCAACTTTTCCACTGTGTCACAAGTCACAGGATTCAAATTAAGTCTCTGCCTTGATATTGGTTATGGACCAAATTTTGAATGAGGTGATATAAATTATTAGGGGAGAAAACCATCTAAATTGCATGATACATAACTTGGGCAGGAGAATTCGGGGCAGGAGGTATGTATGGATTTGCTAGTGTTGGCTTGAGCATCACAGTAACAGGAAGAGGGGGCAGAATAAAGTCTCAGGGTGGAGACGTGGGGAGAGTTGGCCCCAAGTCTTCAATCAAAAGAAAGTTGTCTGGGTGCAGTGGCTCATGCTAAAAATACAAAAATTAGCCAGGTGTGGTGGTAGGTCCCTGTAATCCCAGCTGCTTGGGAGGCTGAGGCAGGAAAATCACTTGAACATGGGAGGCGGAGGTTGCAGTGAGCTGAGATTGTGCCACTGCACTCCAGCCTGGGTGACAAGAGCCATAGTCTGTCTCAAAAAAAAAAACAAAAAAAAAGTAAACTGACAGATATAATGGGCGCCTTGAGTGATAGATTCAAGGTTTTGTAAGTGCCCTGTCTCTTGTCCACTGTGTTGTCATTGATCTGCCTGTGGGATATTATAGGGCTCAGTGAAGGGGACATGAACTTCAGACTCAGATCTGAGATCAAATCATTGCTCTGCCACCTTGGCAAGTAACTTAACTCCTCTGAACTTCAGTTTCCTCATCTACAAAATTTGACATATTTTCAGTCTTTTAGGGCTATTGTGAAGATTAAATGCAATAGTACAGCTGAAAGTGACTGAGATTGTGTCTTTCCTCTCTCTCTCGGGGCAGAAGAAAAAGGTAGACTATTGCTGATCTAACAAAAATATTTATTTTGAAGAAAGGTGGGGTCAGGGGTTGTCACATGCATCCGGGGAGCGAGAGGCCTCCTTGGCGGAGGATGCATGTTGCCCTTTGAGAGGCAAGCTCTTGGAGGGGGTTTTGATAATAATCGGAGGCCAAATTGTCATTGGGGTCAGCTGTTGCTGGGCCTGGAAGGTGTTGGATCCTTTAGGGGAGGCCTGGGGCCTGGCCTTGGGAGGAAGCCTCAGCTCCACCTTGGGGATCTTCACAAGGGAGGCTGACTGAGGCCTCCTCTGAGGCTGGTCCCCCAAAGTGGTGGGCTTTTCTTTGGATGACAAGGAGGGGAAGGCTTGAGGGGTGGAGTAGGAGGCTGGGGTGGAGCATCATCTTTGTCCTCAGGCTGTACTCACAGAGGGAGGGTCCAGAGATCGGGGCAGGGAGAAATATTCTTCCCACCATGGGGCCTGCTCCCCGCAGGACTTGGGCCAGGCCACCAGCCCCCAACACCGACTCCTGCCTGGGCACTTGGAGGAGTGTCTTGTTCCTGAGCAAACGTGAAGGGACATTTGGATCAGAGCGGACTGGGGGAGAGAAGAGGCAGCGACAGAGGGATCTTGAGAGAGAGAGAGAGAGAGAGGCAGAGAGGAGACAGGGACACCAGGGTGGGGATCAGAGATGGAGAGACAGCAAAGGAGGCAGAAGGCAAGAACACACATCCTGATTCCCCCTCCTCCTCCTCCTCTTCCTCCTCCTCCTCCTCCTTGCCACAAATGTCCTCTGCTGATGGGGTCTCACACACAGGTTTGGAGACGGATCTCACCCAACGTTCCTCTTAAAGCAAAAAAAAAAAAAAAAAAAAAAAAAATGGAGAGAGGAGAGGGGACCCTCAGACCAGGAAAGGGAACCAGGATTGAGAGCAGCTCCTGGGTTTGGGGGAGATGTCAGAAACCCCCCATCTCCTCTCACCTCTCCCAGTTAGTCCTCTCATCCCAGGTTCCTGTTTTAGGCCTGTGTATTCCAGGCTATTTGAATGCTGTCCCCACCATCCAGAATATTTTGCCAGCCCCCACTCTGCCTGATAAAAATTCTACCAGTTATGCAAAGCCCGCTCAAAGCCTTGACCGTTCTTCACCTTGAAGCATTCCTTGCTTAGGTCCTCCTAGCCCCTCGCTCCTTTCTGATGGTCACAAGCACATATTTGTACCTGTGATGTAAAGTATGCTGATTGAAATCTTTAATGTACCACAGTGGGTTTTTTGCTGTATATCTTTCTCTAACTGGTATTTCCTTACAGATTGGGACTTGTGGTCATCTCTGATTGCGCCCGTCCTTGAAAAGGATCTCCAAATTCACTTTCCAAATGGACAAAAGGTCATGGGACCCCACCCCATTCCATCCCACCCTCTGTGGGGTGACAGCAGGGGAGAGACAGCTGTGAGGGAGGAAGTGCCCGTCTATATCCTTCAAAGTCCCAAAGAATATGAGCTCAAGGGTGCTGGCCACACCTCCCAATCCCACTGTGACATCATACATGTGAGTCACACACCCCAGGGAACCATTGTGGCTTCACCCTGGGTGAACTCTCTGGAAGTTTCTGCCAACTCTCCCCTAGATCCTCTGTGCCACAGATGGTCTCGCAGACAGAGCCCTCAGCTCGTTTGGGGAGCTCTTTCCTTCTCTGAGGGATGAGGCAGCTGCCCACTTTAAAATCCTCATGACAGACTCTGGAAAGGAGGTGTTGGGACCTGGAGTTAGGGAATGAGCAGGAAGGGGCATCTGGCATATACCCTGGGGCCCCAAAACCCATGTCCAGGCCCTGGCAGTGACTGTGCAGTGCTTTAAGGGGAGGGCCTCTCACCTGAGCATGACACACTGAGGGCCCCACTTCAGCAGTAAACAGTAAGGAAGACTGAAGGTAGGAAATCCAGATGGCTGAGAGAAGCCCTAAAGGAGAGGTGAGACCTCTAGGGTTGCTTGCTTTGGGACTCTGGGTACTGGCTTTCTCTTACAACTCACACTAGAGTCTTTGGCAGCAAGTGCCCTTCAGAATTCACCAGACACTGCTATTTTCTCTCTCTCAATAAGTAGCCCCCTTCCTCCCACTCCCCATTCCCATGGTGTATTTCTCCCCCTCCCAGGAAGCTGTCCTCCTACTGGGCCCAGTTGAGGGTCCTTTCTGCTTCTCTCCTTGATACCAGCCACCTTGAAGGCATTTCTATTTAGAGACTGACACGAAACTTACACAATAACTGACTTCAATTTGATTACAATGAGGCCCTGTATTTATATGGTAGTGTAGCTGGAATCCTGGAGTCCTAGGATTGAAATGGATTTCTGAGCAAGAGGCTACAGGAATTTTGTTGGCAGCACCATGGGCAGGGAGTCTCCAGGCTGTGCTGAGACAGTGGCAGTGACGGGAACTCAGTGACCCACAAGGCCGCCCACTTGGCTGTGAAAGAATCCCAGGCCCCTAGAAATGCCTTCCTTTTACTGAACCACAATCTGGACTCCGTTTTTGGGGTGTGTGTGTGTCTTTGGATGGGCACGGAGGATGCACTGCTAAGCACACAACCACATTGAGAAAGAGAAGCTGTTTTTGTTTTTGTTGCTGCTACTTTCCTTTACCCCACTGGAGTGGGTGGTGGAGGTGCAGCATCACAGGAGGCTTGTCTAGCAAGGGATCCCTCAACCGCATGGGCTGGAGAGCTTGTGGTTTGAAGAGGGAGAAGGGAGAGGGAAGATTGAGTATAAGAGGGAGGAGGAACAAGGGCAAGAAAGTGGTCTGCACACAGGACTGCAGAGGGACATGGAGAGAGGAAGGAGGAGGCTTGGCTGGTAGGAAAACCTGAGGTTGCTGAGGAACAGAAGGAAACCTATTGGTCTTTCATTCACAGAAATCCCCAGAGAAATCCTTACTGGCAATCTTGGGCAAGGAACGTAAGCTCCTGGAGCCTCAGTATCAGTATCGTCAATCTGGAAAGTGGGTATAATATTTATGCCCAACTTCCTAGGCTTGTGGGAGTTAAATGAGACAAATCGTGAAGTAGTGTCTGGCATATACTAGGTACTCAATACAATACAGAAATAATGTATTATTTGTAGTACAATTATTACATTACAAATAATATATTATTATTTACTCTTTTAGGAGCCCCAGCTCTCCTTTCAGCTTCAGAATCTGGGCTCCAGTTCCGCCTGTATTTAAAAAATCTGTGCCTCCCACGTGTGTGGTTCCTCTTCTTAGTGGCTCTCTGCCGCAGACAGCAGCCATCACTGGGTGGAGCAGGGCAGAGGCTCCCCTATTACTCAGGGTTTCCAAGGCCCTGGCAGGGACTCCCTTCTCCTCCTTTCCAGGCGGCCCCAGGGACAGGAAGTGGGTATGTTTGGAGGTTGAGGGAGTCTTCCCCCAGGAGAAGACTTATTGTGTCCACAGCATCCCAGAGCCCAGAGCTGGGACCTTGTGCTGTCCTAGCTGCACTGGGACCTGCTCCGGCATCTTCCTCTTCCAAGCCCTACACCAGTGCCAATGGCTGCGCAGTCAGGCAACCTAGCCTGGGCTCCAGCACAAAGTTGCTGTGTGACCTAAGGCAAGTCTCTTCCGTTCTCTGGGCTTCTGTTTGCTCCTGTGATAAAAGAGGCGATAATAATTTTATTTCCATGATTTAATGGTGTAAGATAATCAGATGGGGAAAGAGGAGAAGGTTAAGGAAAGGAAAGATTTTACCAGTAGAGTCCAGGCACTGGTCTGCAAGGAAAAGCGTTTGGGGGAATTATCTGAGTAACACTCCCTAATCAGCCGGGTGATCACAGGAGCGGAGGCCCGGTTTGAGCAACTCCCAGAGTCTGAGAACACATCCGTCCCTCTGCTTTTCTCCTCTGGTTCTAGCCCGGCCCCTTCCAGGGGCTTTAACCCTGTTTACAGAAATGGGAATTTGCATGATGAAAATAACCCCAGCCGGACTGCGATTTTACTGCGCTTGGCACAGGGCTCGGAAAAAGCGGCTGCATAGCCAATTACTGGAATTTTTAAACACAAATAATATTTTATGGGATCAGTGGGCTGGCGCGGGGCCGCCGCACCCGGCGCGGCTCCTCCGCCCACAAACAAGCTCCGATTGTGCGGCAGGCGAGAGCGCCAGCTCTGGGGTGGGGGTGTGGGGTAGAGGGGGCGGGGGTCCCTGCGCGGGCAGGTGCAGCTCAGGGCTAGGCCTCCCGGGCGCCGGACCGGCAGGGACAGTCGGCGAGGCCCGGGCCCGGGGTCCGGTGTGCTGGGCGCCCCGGCTCACCTGCAGGGCCAGCCTGGAAGCGTTTAGTGCGCGAGGGCGCGCCCAGCGCTAGCTCCCCCGCCTGGCGGCCGCCCGCTGGGCCTGGCTCGCGCCCCGCGCCCTTGGCATGGCCGCGGCCGCCGCGCCGCCTCCGGAAGGCCGGCTTCCCGGAACGGCCCGAAGGCGGCGGGGAGTCAGCGCCGAGGCCCCGGAGCCACCCCTCGCCTTCCCTCTCCCGCCCGAGCCACACTGGCGCGCTGGAGGCCGACCAGGGAGCCCTAAGGGGCCAGCGCAGGTCTAGGGGCACCACCAGGGGTAGCGGGACAATGCTAGCCCTGGTGGTGCCCCTCGACAGATTCCCACTAGGGAGCCCCATTCCTGCTCTCCCCGAGACCGCCAGACCTGGCCCAGGGCCCCCGAGGCTGGCCGCCCGCAGCCTGGGTCGCTCCTGGCGCTGGCTGCGAACGCCCCCAGCTCCCCGCCCCCGCGCTGCGCACCCTGCCCCAGCGCGCACGGGGTTAAGCGGGAGCAGGTGTGTAGCCAGATGCCGCTGACCAGCCCCCTCCCCGGCAGCCTGGCCGGCCGCCTCCTCCTCCGCCCACCCGCTCAGAACCAAACAGTCCCAAATAAAAGTGCTATTGTTGCCGGGCCTTTCCCCACCCCCGTCGCTGCCACGCCACCTGGAGCGGAGCCCGGTCCCCTCTTCACCTGCCCCGGGGCAGGCCGGGGGGAGGGGCGAAGGGGAAGTTGGGCCTCCCAGCAGGGACTTCCGCTCCCCTACCCCCAGCTTCCACTCTCCCAGTGCCCCTGACACCGACCCCTAGGCCTGGGGGTACGCGCCGCCGCTTTGTGCTGAGGGGCTTCTTTCTGGCTAGACAGCCAGGTTCTGGCCTCACCCCCACCCCTCCCTTTAGCTCCCATTCTCACTGGCTGGAGCAGCGGCGGGATTTACAAAGCTGGGAGAACACGGAGGTCTTGGGCGATGCGCCCAGGACAGTGCCAGGCTCACTGCGGCTCAGCAATTGGCAGGTGGTATTTTTTTTCAAAAAACATAATTTGTCCAGCAGCAAGCCAAGGAAGGTAGAGCAAGAGCGATGCCCTTTACAGACGAGGAAACTGAGGCACAGAGCGCCAAAGTGTCTAGCCCGAAGACAAGGCTGGTAAATGTGGCTTCGCACAGAACTCAGGTCTTCCGATCCAGTCCCGACACTACCGGGTCTCCGGTGCTCATCTGACGGACAAGAATAGGGGAGAGACCCCAGAGACTGGGAGTCTAGCGCCGCCCTGGACTCGCCGTGGGACCTTGGGCGAGTTACCGCTCCCCTCGATTTCCTCGTTCTTAAATAGAGATGGGCAGACTGCCGTGGTTCCTGAATTCTCACGCTGACACTTGGAATCCAAGGGGCTGCTGGCCCCCAGACCTCTGGGGTGGGACTCCATGCGTGAGCTCGGCCTGCTCATGGAAAGGAAAATGTTTCCCCTTTCGCTTCCCTTCTCCCCCAGCTTTCTCCGCCCTGCCTCCATCCCTTCCCTGCAGGCCCCCAGGAGGCTGAACTGCGAGGTTAAATAAATATCTGACGGTGGCTCAAGGAAACAGTCAAGACCGTTGCGAGAGAAGAAACCCAGACCTCGATGGAGATCCGCTCCTAAGCCTAGCAGCCCCCACTCCGCCCCAGTTGCATGCTGAGCCCTTGGCTCCCTCGGGCCTCACCCAACTTCCCCAAGATAGCCAGCCCCCTCCAGTGCGGTCCCCTCTCCTCCGACCTTCTCCAGCTCTGGCACTGGTAGAGCTAGGGCTAGGGAAGTGCGCTAAGGGTTACCGTATTTCCTCTTTGCGCTTTAGGTTTTGATCGCAGGTATTTAAATTCTCCAGCCCGCGGGAGAGTACTCTACGTACTGTGAAAAGGACTCTACTGGGAGTCGAGAGATATGAGATTTTGGTTTTGTTCTCTTAGCTCTACTATTAATCTTGCTCCTGACCTGCAGACCCATAAATCCAGTTTCCTACTTTACCTGGACATATAGCAGGCATCTCAAACCCCACTTGTTCTACTTCGAAATTCTGATCTCCCCCCGGGTCCCCCACCTGTCAGTCTTCTCCATCTCAGAAAAGGGCAGCTTCATCTTCCCAGTTGCTGGAGAAGAAAATCTTGGAGTTATTCTCAACTCCTCTTTTTCTGTCATCATTCATCCAAATGCTTTAGCAAATCTTGTTTATTTTGTCTTCAAAATATGTCCAGAATTTGCTACTCCTCACCACCTCCTCACTAAGTTCACTGTTCCAAGCCACCGTCGTCTCCTGCTAAAGTATTGCAACACCTCCTACCTTCTCTCTCTGCCTCCCTTCTCCCTCCTAGTCTGTTCTCAACAGAGTAACCAGGATTATCCCTTTAAAACTGAAGTCATATCATGTCCCTATTCTGCTCAAAACCTCCAATAGCAGTATATCTCACTCAGAGAAAATGTTCCTTACAAAACTCTAGTGATCTGATTACCTCTCTGCCCCTTCTTGTCACCCTTCTCCTCCTCATCATCATTCTACTCCAGCCATACCTGTCTCTTAGCTGTTCCCTGGGCGGGACAGCACAATCCTGCCTCAGGACCTTTGCACTTGCTGTTCCCTCCAGATTCCTACAATGCTCTCCTCTCTGCTGAGGCTTTCTCTGCCCAATGTCCCACCCCAATGCACCACCAGGCTCTTTACCTCCCTTGCCCTGCTCTGTTTTTCTTAGTTGCGCTTGTCATCATCTAACCTGCTGCATATTTACCTGATGATTTGTGTATCTCCTTCTCTTAGATTGGAGGTGGTATGAAGACAGAGGCTTAAAAGAAGTCTCAGCCCTTAGAACAGGGCTTCACACAAATAGGCACTCAGTAAGTATTTGTTGTAGGAATGAGCTAGTCACTTTCCCTTCCTGTGCCTTACTTTCCTCATCTGTGCAAGTGAGTTGGACCTAATGAAAATCCCCCTCAGCTTTGAGTCTCATGGTAAGGGATGAACATTGTGAGAAGGTGAGAGGGAGAGGAAGACAATGACGCAAAGGTGCCAGTCAGCTCTGTGTTGGAGTGGACCAACACAAGGCAGAGAAGGCTTACTCCACGGAGGCCCAGAGGGCCCACATATTCATTTGTTCGTTCATTCATTCATTCGTTCATTCAAGAAGTGTCCCTCAAGATCCCTGGTGTGCTCAGCCTGGGGCAAATCCATGGGGGAGGCAGGGACATACAGAGTAAGACCTGGGCCATCAACAGCTCTGCCCCCTGTTGGCTGTGTGACCCTAGGTGAGCCTAGGATCTCTCAGAGACTTGGTTCTCCCACCTGTAAAGGTGATAGATAATTTCACCCGCCCTACATGACTCATAAATGAGACTGAGTGTCAAATGAGATAATCCCACCAGACATACTTGTTTTGAGAAACAAAAATGAACATATATATCAATATCACAGTCCTTCGAGAGCTTAGAGTATGGTCTTTGTAGCTCAGAGCTCTCTCCTTCCTATTTTCACCTGGGTCTTTATGGGGTCCCTTGGGACTGACTGAATTCCCCAGCCTTATACTTGAGTTGGCTTCCTTCCTGACTCCAAGCATCCAAATGGAGGCTCCCCCTCGTGGCATGTCCTGGAATAACAGGTCTCTGCACCTACTGAGCCTAGAGATGGTCAGCTAGTAGCACAGAAAGAAAGT
This sequence comes from Macaca thibetana thibetana, assembly GCF_024542745.1. NCBI lineage: Eukaryota > Metazoa > Chordata > Mammalia > Primates > Cercopithecidae > Macaca > Macaca thibetana. Next base: position 42,322,879 of record NC_065581.1, on the reverse strand, counting down.
AGGAAGAGGAGAAAAGAGGGAGAGTCTGAAGACCTAGGAAAGGGGCAGGGCAAATCTGCAAAGGAATGCTGGACTGGGAGGGACCTGGGACTGCCTCCTCACACCCCATTTTACAGATGAGAAGCTGAGGTTCAGAGAAAGGGAGGTTAGAGGTAGGACTGTAATTCAGGAATCTACACACTCCTATGTTGGTTTCTTTACCCCAAGTACCATAGGCATTTATACAAGTTAATGAGCAAATAGTATAGATGACAACTTCCCTCTACATTTGGTAGTATCCCCTGAGGGCCTCTGACTATGCAGTATTTCCTCCCAGGACAAAGACTCCCAAATGTCACAGACAGCATCCAGAGAGGCCGGTATAACTTCAGATCTAACCTATTTCAGAGGCAGAGGTTAGAGATAGACAATTCATCTGGATTTTTCTCTTCTTACTGGGGTATGGGTGCAGGGGTGAGGGTGGGTACACAACTAAATTCAGTCCTTTTTAGAGATCCAAAATGACCAACTCAATCGGAGGGATGCATGTGTGTGTGTGCGTGGTGTTACAGTTGCAAGTAAGAGTGCCTTATAAAGTTTCTTTTTTTTCAGCTGCGTCTTCTAATTTAGTCCTCACTGCTAGTATTAGCCATTTTAGAGATGACAACAATGAGTTACCAAAGGACCAAGTGGTTTACTCAAGATCAGAAAGAACATTAGGGAAAGACCAATGCAGTGCATACAGAAGGCACTCAATATGTACTCAATCGCCTATCCATAAGACTCCTTTGTTTTACTGAGTTGACTTTGGGAGGAACTCTTCCCAACCTGAGGTCGCTTCCCACTGTACGGGAGATTCATTCTGCCTTCCTTGGATCCTGGCAGCCTGGAGGGGCCTCTGGCTCTCTGTTTAAGGCAAGGGGGAAGTCGGGCATGACCACAAAGAAAGCAGCAGCAGAAGAGGGTGCAATGATGGGGTGGGCAGGGGAAGGGAGTACTTGCCTCAGTTGAGCTGAGGGGCTTCCAAATAGCCTCCACTGGCTGGCTGATAGGAGGCCTGGTCTTCTGATCACCCTAGTGAGCTTGGGACCACTATGAAAATATGTGATATTGTCTAGGAGCCAGGAGTAAATCCTATTTTCCTATTCCCTTGATATATCAGCAGGGTGCTCAGTAGGTGGAGGAAGTTCTGGGACTGGGTTCCAGTGCTTATGTTCAAGCGTGACCCTGCAATTGTTGTAGAGCAATGGTTGGGAACACAGGCTCTGGAGCCAGGCTACCTGGGCTCATGTGCCAGCTTCCCACTTAATAGATCTGTGACCTTGACCGCACCTCTTTGAGCCTCAGTTTTCTTTCTTTTTTTTTTTTTTGAGGCGGAGTCTCGCTCTATCTCCCAGGCTGGAGTGCAGTGGCTGGATCTCAGCTCACTGCAAGCTCCGCCTCCCGGGTTTACGCCATTCTTCTGCCTCAGCCTCCCAAGTGGCTGGGACTACAGGCGCCCACCACCTCGCCCGGCTAATTTTTTTTGTATTTTTAGTAGAGACAGGGTTTCACCGTGTTCGCCAGGATGGTCTCGATCTCCTGACCTCGTGATCCGCCTGCCTCGGCCTCCCAAAGTGCTGGGATTACAGGAGAGCCTCAGTTTTCTTATCAGTAAAATGGGGAATCACAGTACCTACTCAAAGGATTTTCGGATGCATTAAATGAATGAATCACATAAAGTATGTAGGAAAATGACTGGCACATAGTAACTGCTCAGTAAATGTTATTGTTAGGAAAGACCCTTCTGTCTGGGTTACAAGATCGTTACCTGTATTGTGAAAGAGATTGGGTTAGATCAGTTTTTTAGTTGCAGGGGCACAGCTCCCTGGAGAAGGTTTTGTTTTGTTTTGCAGGAAGGGCAAACCTATAGAAAGTAAAACTTGGTAAAACATTCTGTTGGTGCAGCTTGAAGATTTGACTGTTTTCCCAAAGGGGCATGAGTTTACAAGATGGATTCACAGAATTGGAGCATCTTAGGATCTTAGGAGCCTCAGATACTCAGGGCTATGACACTATTCTGTTGCTCTGGGGTTATCCTCTCCATCTAGATGGTGATGCCATCAGGACAGTATCATGCTGGATTATTGGGAAAGCCAAGGCCAAACCTGGCAGCTCAAGCCTTGGTACCTAGAGTGTCTCTTGGGGTGGGTCCCAGGGTACTGAGTGTCATGGATTGTCCTGCACTCAGCCTGTCCCTGGGGGCTGGATTTGGGTGGAGGAGGAAGGAGAGGCCTTTGTAGGAAAGGGACAGGCAGGGAAAGCTCCTTGCTGGTCATGTTTACCGAACTGCACTGAATTATGACTAAATGCCAAGATCTGGCTTCAGGCAATTGCCTAAATCATTTAGGGGTTGACAGGGAAGGGAGGGAGGGGACATGGGGAGCTGGGGGGAGAATGTTCTTGTAATTCTTCAGTCTGAGGTACATTAAGGAGCCATAAGCCATGTCGAGAGCTTGAATTACATTAGAGAGATTATCCTGTTACAGTTCATAATCCTGGATAATATACCGTCTTGGAGCACACCTGCCTGTGATAAATCTCGCCCTGTAATGGCCTGACCCTGGGGACCCAGGGATGCTGGGACAGCTGGCAGGGGCTATCAGAGTGGACGCAGCCTCAGCAGAGGCACCTGTGAGCCCTGTTGTCCTCCTGACTGATCTTTGTGTCCTTTACTCCTGCCTCTGCCCAGAGGGAGTGGACGTAGCTGGGAACTTCAAACTTCTCCATCTTTATTCAAGGTTCTTGGCTCCCTAAGTCCCCTTCACCTTAACTCCCACCCCATAACCCCACTTCCTGCTCGGGTGAGACAGGCCATTTGTGTTCCTGTCTCCAGACTCTCCTCTCTCTAAATTCTTTCCCCTTAATCTCTCCAAACCCAGCCTGGCATATCCTGGTTCTTAGAGACCTCTCTGAGAACCTGCACTAATATCCTCCTTGGCTCCAGCTCAAGTACTGAATCTCTGATGTGAATGGGTGTGTTACCCACCACCCAAGGGGTCTGCAAACCTTTCCTGAGTCTGTGTCTCTCCAACTAGACTGCTGGTGCCATGAAATCAGAAACCATGACTACTTCTACAGCACTTAGCACAGACAGCCTCAATAGCCATGGAACAGGCTAATGGCAGAATCAGGGTTTGAACCCCAGTCGGCTGGCTTCAAAGTTTGCAGCTACTGCAGAACACTGTCTCTCTGACCCGAGAGCTCTGTCCTGTGTCATTTGTGGGTCTAGTCGCAATTTCTATGAGCTGTCAAATCCCTCCTAGATTGTATTTGCCTTACATTGGGAAACATCACAAGCCAAAGGGATGACTCTCTCATGGTATAGCTTAGGGTGGGATGGCACCCGAGCCTCCCAGATTTATCTTCAGCCTTTTCGAGAGGCACAGCCCACTGAGAGAGCTCATTCACACTCCCCAATTAGCCTGGTCAACTCTCTGCCACCTCCAGCCGATTGCTCGGTTTCCAGCTCTTGGGAGGCCTGGTAGTATCTGGGTACCTGCCATATGTTCCTAGTATCTCTCTACATGACACCCTAAACCCCACCTGCCTCAGGCTCTGCTTTATCCCTCCCATCTGCCTTCCCAAACACACATACCTTGTTGCACCTTTACCTGGAGACAAGTGGAGGGCACCTTTCTGGGCTTCTTGAGGTTAGCTATGCTACTGGGGCTTCAGCTAACCCAGGCCATCAAGATCTTCCAAAAGGAGGCACAGCTACCGTTTATGGAGTACTCACTATGTGCCAAGCACTGGGTTATGCTTTTCACCTGATCTATCTCATTTATCCCATGCCAGTCTTATAAGATAGGTATTACATAATTTCTATCTTACAGGTGAGAAAGCTGAGGCTCAGAGAGGTTAAATACGGTTCACAGGTCAATACGTAGTAAAGGGCAGAGTTGAATTTTTTTTTTTTTTTTTTTTTTCTGAGATAGCATCTCACTCTGTCACCAGGCTGGAGTGCAGTGGTGCGATCTCGGCTCCCTGAAACCTCCAACTCCCTGGTTCAAGTGATTCTCCTGCCTCAGCCTCCTGAGTAGCTGGGATTGCAGGTACGCATCACCACATCCAGCTAATTTTTGTATTTTTAGTAGAGATGGGGTTTCACCATGTTGGCCAGGATGGTCTCTATCTCCTGACCTCGTGATCTGCCCGCCTTGGCCTCCCAAAGTGCTGGGATTACAGGCGTGAGCCACCACGCCCGGCCAATAGAGCTGAAATTTAAACTCATGCCCGCTAGCCCCAAAGCATGTGTGCTTAACCCTTGATGCCACACTGGCTTCTCATGGTCAGTGCAGGCACCCCAGGCTGCCTCCCCAGCTCTACCTCCCAAGCCTACCCTTCTCCATTCCTTCTCATCCCTGCAGCCATCGCTAGCAGCCTCCTCCTGGCCCTTCTGTTGCCATGTTCCAGAACTCCCCCACATTCCAAGTCACTTTGTGGTGCCTCATGGATTCATTCCCTCTCTCTGTACTTCCACATTATTCATCCAGAGAGGGGAGCCACAGCAGTTTGATCATCCACCCATCCATTCATTCCCATCATTCATTCATGGAATCCTGAAATGTCAGGGCTAGAAGGAGTCTTAGAAATTATCTGGTCCAGTGGTTTTGAAACCACAATGCATTTTTCAAAGAAAATCTTCTGTAGAAGTTCCATAGAGAAATCAGATCAACAGTGGTGGTGGGGGGTGTTGTCAGGGGTGGGAGGCAGCTACCAGACTCCTGCCTTCTTGGTCCCACCTCATTCACTGCAACCCCCCTGCCCTGGACTCTCAGTGTACAGTTGGGAAGCAACTGCTTTCCCTCACCTCCCATAGTGTACAGCAGGGCACCGAGGTTCAGGAATAAAATGAGTTACCCTACTGGTCAAGGGCTATTTCCAGACACCTAGTCCATAACAACCTGTTGCCTTCAATAACTAACTGAGGGTTAACTGTTGCAACAACTCATTTTCCTCAAGCTCTGAGTTTCCCAGACCTGAACCCTAACCTCAGCTCCCACTTGCTACTTAAAAAGCTACATGACCTTGGGAAAGTAATCACATAACCTTTATAGCCCTCCATTTATTTCCTCCTCCTCTGAAAAATGGGGAAAATAACAGGACCTACCCATTTTTAGTTTTCTGTTGCTATCTACCAAAACACCCCAAAACATAGTGGCTTAAAACAACCATTGTACTATGTCTCCTAGGACTGTGGGCTGGCTGGGCTCAGCTGGGTGATTCTTCTGCAGGTCTTTCTTAGAGTTTCAATCTGATGGAGGCTAGGGCTGCAGTCATCGGAGGACTGATTGAGACGCTGGGATGGCTGGACCTCTTGCTCTCCAGGCATCCTCAGGGCCTCTCCTCTCCACATGATATTTCCAGTTGGTTAACCAGACTTTGTACATAGCAGCTCAGAGCTCCAAGATGCACAAAAGTGGAAGCTTCCAGGTTGATTTAGGGCTTAGGCCCGAAGTGGCATAGCCTCACATCTGCAACATTGTATTAGTGAAAGAGTCAAGGGAAAGGGAAATAAACTTCACCTCTCAGTGGGGGAATGACCAATAATTTGTAGTAATCTTTAACTTACCACAGTCTGTGTGACCATGAACAAGAAAATTACTTAATCTTTTTTTTTTTTTTTTTGAGATGGAGTCTCGCTCTGTCGCCCAGGCTATAGTGCAGTGGCACGATCTTGGCTCACAGCAAGCTCCACCTCCCGGGTTCACACCATTCTCCTGCCTCAGCCTCCTAAGTAGCTGGGACTACAGGCACCCACCAGCACGCCCGGCTAATTTTTTTGTATTTTTAGTAGAGACGGGGTTTCACTGTGTTAGCCAGGATGATCTCGATCTCCTGACCTTGTGATCTGCCTGCCTTGGCCTCCCAAAGTGCTGGGATTACAGGTGTGAGTCACCACACCTGGCCTACTTAATCCTTCTTATTTTCTCATCTGTGAGGAATAAGTACATCAATCCATGGAAAGTACTTAGAACAGTACCTGGCACCTAGTAAGCACTCACATGTTAACTGGTGCTATTTTTATTTCTAACCCATATGCCTAGCAGTGTGCTAGGTAACTGGTGGTGATGGTGGGGTTACAAGAGTAATGGCAAACACAGTTTATAAGTTTATACTCTTGATAATAAATAATCTAGTTCATGAGATAAAATTAACACACAGAGAGATCAAAGTACTAATTCAAGGCATTGTGTAATTAAGGAGCCCATGAGAGGTACAGATAACATACATTTGAGGAAGGTGGAGGACAAAAAGATTGGATATGGGGGCTGGGTGACCAGTGAAGGCTTTAAGGAGGAAGAGGGTGCCCTTGAGGGGCAGAGTAGTGTAATAGTTAAAAGTGTAGATTTTGAAGCCAACCTCCTAAGGTTTGATAAGTTTTCAAATCTTAGTTTTGCCACTTTCTGGATGTGCCTATGTGATTTTAGCAAGTTGCTTTGCATCTCTTTGCCTCAGTTTCCTTTCTGTAAAATCTATCTTACAGGGCTCAAGTGAAGAGTAAATTATTTATTTCCTATAAAGGGACTAGAACAACGCTGGACGTATGTTAAGTACTCAACAAAGTTGAGTTAACCTCAAAACCCCTAAAGAGAGATTAGGTGGAGGGAAGAAACAGAGGCCTCCAGATGGATAAAAACAGTGACTGCATGTGTAAAGTAGGAAGACGGACGTGTCATGCTCAGGGACAGAGTGAGAGCCACTTTGCACAGGAGGAGATGTTTCTAGGGGGTGGCAGGGGTGATGGTGGTAGAGGATGGTAGGGGTAGCAGGAGCAAATGTAGAGAGGAGAGTGAGGGGCAGACTGTGGGAGACTTTGAGTCCAGCTTTAGCAATCTGGACTTGGTCCTTACAGGCAAAGGGAAGCTATTGTTGGTTTCTGACAAGGGAAGGATGCCATCTGGGCTGTGTCTTAGAAAGAGACTCCTGGTAGTGGTGTGCGTGTGTGTTAAAGACAGGGAGACGGTTTAGGAGGTTGTTGTCACAATTCAGCCATGAATGGGGATGTCCTGAACCAGGATGGAGGAAGAGGGAAAGTACAGGGACTGGCAGCCTGGAGAGGGAATTATCACAAGCTCTAGGGGAGCCCCTGCCTCCTGCCCGTCTAACCCACCATGGCTGGCTACTGGCTTCTGCCCTGACTTCCACCCTTCTGGGCAAGCCTTGAAGTCTGCATTCAGGGAGGGGCAAGGCACCAGGGAAGTACAGGGCCAGCTCCACACCCAGAGCCTGGACTGGATCCTGCCTGGTCTTACCTGGACCAAAAGGAGCAATTCTGGGAGTCTGGCTGTGGCCCAAGCTGGGCTACTGGCCCGGAGTGGCAGATTGTGAGCAGGGACCCAGCACTGGCTGTGTGTGTGTGTGTGTGTGTGTGTGTGTGTGTGTGTGAGAGAGAGAGAGAGAGAGAGAGAGGCCGAGAGGCTGAGAGTGTGTGACAAAGAGGAAAGACGGAGGACCATATGTCTATTTTCTCTGAGGAACAGCTGTCTCCTCAAGTGGGTGAGAGAGACAGTAAGAGAGGGGAAGTGGGGTTAGAGGGTCAGTTCAACATTAACAAATACATTGCCACAGGGCCCTTGTATGTGAGTCAACTTTTTAAATTTCCCAGATATGTTCCTTTTTTTCCCTCCCTTTCTAAATCTTTCCTTTTCCACTGCCTTTTCCTTTCTCTCTCCCCCAAGCTCACACGCTCACACACGGCCTTGGGGCTGGGTATTCCTCTGTCTGAGGGTCCTGGAGAGGGGTGGGGTGGCCACAGACCAGGTAACATTCTCTGTTCCACCCCTGCTGGGACTTGCCATGGGACCACACCCTCCCTCCTTCCCTCCTCCAACAAATACCGAATGCTGTAGGTGCTGGTCCAGGCCCAGGGGCCAGGGCCCCAGGGACAAGCTCATTGTAGAGTCCCTCTCACCCAGTGCCTTTGCTTTGGAAGAGTTGGACGGGAAGAGACATCTCTGGCTTGATGTCCAGGGATAAAGTACCAGAATAACGAGCTCCCTCGGTGCTCTTTTCTGGTTTGCCCCTTCTCTTCCCTGTTGTCTCTGGTCTTCTGTCCCACTTTATTTTTGGTGAGAAAAGCAGAGAAACTGGAGTCAGAGAAGCCTGGGTTCAAATCCCAGTCCTGCCTCTTCCAAGCTGTGGGATCTGCAGCAAGCTGCTCCACCTCTCTGACAAAGACTGGAATAACCTTCATTTTGGAGGTTGGGAGAATCACACGGGAAAAATAGTCTAAATGCCCGTCCAAAGCACCTCTCTCTGTTTTTCTTCTTGTTTCTATTTCCTTATCCCATTTCCTTTATTCATTAAGGAACAGCTTACTGAGGCTTCATTGTGCTGGAGCTGGAGGAGAGAGAGGAGCAGGGGTCCTGGTCGAGGCACCCCAGGAAACAAGATTCCAGCCTGAGCCTCACAGCCTCCTCCCTTGGGTCCCTGCCTTCATCATATCCTGTCTTTGTCCTTTAGGAAGTGGGGAGCCAATGAAGGTTTCTGAGCAGGGGAGTGACTGAATCTCAGACCTGTGCTTTAGGACCTGTGATCTGGTCGTGGGGGGTACTGGGGGCACTGGGGCATGGTGTGCGTGTCTGGTGGGTGGGGGGAACAGAGCAGCACGAGCCTGTCATGCCCTCCTTTCCTCTACCTTCCCATGTCCCTCACCGTCACTCTCTCTCTCTGTCTCTCCTCCGCTCCCTCCATTCCTCTCTCCCCTTCAGCTCCCCCTGCGGCTTGCCAGCTGCCAGCAGATGACATCTCCTTTCATGTTTGGGGCTGAGCACAGCTTTGAATGTTCGTTTGATTCCGTTAAGATAATAGCTGGTTCACTGTCAGATGCAGACTGATCAGTTAAAACCTTAATCACTGCCTGTCTCCTCACTCGGCACTTATTTTTTAAGAGATTAATCCCCTCAGTCCTGCTCCAGCTCACATTCAGCTTGGAAAAAAAAAAGGCAAGGTTTGTGTTATTCTTGTTATTATTATTGTTGTTATTGTCACTTTCATTATTCTGCATATTAATTCTGTCCCTCTCTGCCCTTTCAACTATTCTTTTTTCTCCCCTGTGGCTTCCCAGTCTTCCCCTCATCTCACTTGTATATTCTCTCTCTCTCTCTCTCTCTCTCACACACACACACACTGATGTGACTTTCCAGATCTAGTGTGAGATATATCCAGATATTGATATAGTGTTAGTATATACAATACCCCTGCACACGCCCTCCCTACCTCCACGTACACACCTGGGTGTTCAGCACAGGGACGGGACACAGGACACAGGTCCAGGCACACGCGGTCCAGGGCAGGTGGGAGATACAGCTCTGTATCATGGGCAGAGTCCAATATTTGGGGTCAGACACACGTGCCCTGATTCTCCCTCAGAGACGCGCATGCTTTGTGACCTTGGAGAGAAGTCTTACTTTCCTTATCTGTAAAATGGGATGAGAGCACTCACTTCAGGGAGGCTGTGAGCACTGAATATGAGACAACATATAGGCTACCCACAGCAGGGCCTGGCACAGGGTGGCGGCTCAGTGTCATTCCCGTTCCTCGTTCCTACCTCCCAGCCTTCATGGAAAGATCCTTTCTAGAGGTTGCCCAGTCCCTCCTCCCCCGCAAGATGCTGTACCCTCTCCGGGCCATTTTGCAGACACTTCTCACTTTATTACCTATCTCAGCAGTCAAGCCTTACCCAGGATCAGGGAAGGATATTCTGCTTGACACTGACCTGTGAAGGTTGGATTTCACAATTTGCAATTAAAGCTAGAATTTTACAGAGGAAAGTAACCCAGGGGCCATCCGGTCCAAACCCTCAAAGTACATGAAGAGAGAAAGGCTCAGAGAGGGGCCGACTTGCCCTGGGCCACACAGCAAGTTATAGCAGGGCTGGAACTAGAATTCCTCCCTGGCTTTGCATACATCACCCAGGGAGATTCAGCCCAGCAGCCAGCCATGTACTCAACAATTACTATGTGCCCAGCCCTAAGCCATTAGAGAGAGCAACCAGGCTATGCCACACTGGGTGGTACCCAGGGTGGCAGAGACCTGTTTCTCATCCAAATGGTACTGTGGGCACAGCAAGGCTTTCTGAAGCGGGTGGAGTGGGGGTTTGGAATAGCAGAACACTTAGACAGGGAGATAGAAGTGAGTGTCTGAGGACCACCAGGGACATCAGCCCCATTTCTGGGGTTGAGGGCATGCAGCATATCCTGGACTGAGCGAGATGATCTGACAGAGGCCAGGAACTGTCTGCAGGCTCCATCTCCTTGGAAGTGGGAAAACAAAGCACGAGGTGGTATTTGCAGTTGCAGAGAGTCATGAAAGGTAGGGGGAAGAACTGTCTAACCCTGAGACCTGAGAAGAGATGAACAGAGAAGCCCAGCATTTGGATCATTGGTGACATTCGTTTCTTCACAGTGAGGCATTAAGGTCTTCGACTCTGGAGCCAGACCCCCTGGGTTCCAATCACCTGCTGCGTGGATACCATGGACAAGTCACTTCACCTTTCTGTGATTCCATTTTCTCCTCTAAAATAGGAATAATAATAATGTCTCTTAGCACTTGGCGGCTGACACATAGTAAGTGCTACATGAGTATAAGTCGTGACTATTTAGTAAAGATGTAGTGAACATGTAAATGTCCCAGGCCCTGCAGCAGGGGCTGAGGATAGAGTTGAACAAGGCAGGCTCCCTGCTGTCCGTATGTGTTCAGCCCAGGGGGGAGGCAAGTAAACTCCTAATTGTGGTCCCATGTGGGGGACACCTAGTCCACCCTCAGGGGATGAGGGACAGCCTCCTGGAAGGAGCAGCTTGTGGACTTCATGAGGGTGGGACTTTGTTTTGTCCCCTGCTGCACTTCGAGTGCCTAGAATGAGACCTGGTGTTCAGAGTAGGAGTTCAGTCAACTTTTGCTGAATGGACAAATGAACCAGCTGAGCAAGTTCTTAAAGGAGGAACAGGATGACAAACATCCCTTCCATGGGCCTCAGTCTTCTCATGTATAAAATGAGGGCTTGGATAGGAGTCCAGAGACCTTCTGGCTATTCTTGAAATCCCTGCAACTCACAGGGTTGGGGATGGGGTATGGGGAGGCTGAGGAGGATGGGGTAGGGGAGTCCATGCCTATTGATGGGGGCAGGGGTAGAGTGATGGAGAAATTGAGCTGGGGGTGGGTTCCATTTCTGCTTAGAGGCAGGGGGCAGGAAAGGGTTGTGGGGGCCTGAAACATCCTCCCCCAGCTGCCTACACCAGCAGGAGGCAGCCCGGGGTTAATGGCATGACATCCCTGTGGCAGTCTGCCCGATGGGCTTCTGATGCCTTTTCTAATTTGGTGAGCACTGAAGATTAGAAAGCAGGGAGAAGAGAGTTTTCCTCTCGCAGGTTATTATCCTGCCAACTCCCCCGGCGCCCAAGGGAGGGAGTCAGCGTGTTCCAGGAGAAAAGGAAGCAGGGCCTGGCATTCTGGATCGGGTGCCCCCTGGGAGCGGGGAGGGATCCGGGGCTGGTGCAAATAAAATTGATGCTATTAATGGATCTGGTGCTGGTTGAAATGGGAGCAGGAGCCACCTCAGCAGCAGCAGAACTGGGAAGGGGGGAGTGGAGAGGGAAGGGGGCTTCCTGGAAGTAGAACTCACAGGTGCTGAGAGCCCAGGTCTTTGCCTTGAAGAGTCCTCAGATCTCCTTTTCTTGAAAAAGAGGGGCAGCCCTACCATGCTGGATCACACTGTCTTTCTCCCCTCACTCCCTGCCTCCAACCTCAGCTCTAGGCCAAGAGTCTGGCTGGGTGCTAATCCCAGCTCCCCAGGGAAAGGCCAATGCCTCCGGGTATAGGTCGCCTGGAACCTAGTAGAATTCCATCACACACCTGGCCCTGCCCCCAGCTTACACAGGGGAACAAGGAGAAAGAAAATGACAAAGCTGAGGATGGAGGAAGGAGAAGCAAAAGAGGAAAAGGAAAGAGAGAATGAAAAGAGAGAATGGAAAGAGGGAAAGGCCACCTGAGCTCAAGGCTCCAACCTGGACCAAGCTGGGGGATGGGTAGGAAGAGACACAAGGGTTGGGATCCCAGGGGCTTAAGAGAGGGAACAGAAGACAGCCAGCTGCAGAGGAGCCTAGTCCTACTGATGGATGCACGAGGAGGCCAATGGCATCAGAGAAGCCCGAATGGGTTGCTTAGAGGTAAGTTCTGAGGTGGACTGAGATGGAGGGTAGGGCTTGGCAGAAGACACCTTCATGATTAGGTCTCCACAGGTTCCAGGGGGAGCTGGCACCCTGAGTAATGTCCTCTTCTGAAGCTACCCACACTTCCACTTCTTTTTGCCGGCCTTTTATTAGCTATCCTTCAAGCCCAAGCACTGCCTCCTCTGGGAAGCCCTCTTAGACTACCCTCAGCCTGCTTTAGGAGTTCTCTTCTGGGCACCCTGAACGTTCTGTGCTGAGTCTGATGTGACATCGAAAACCCTGTCTTTATGCCTTGATTATTCTCTTGAAGCCAGTGGCAGTGACTTACTTATTTCTATGTCTCTGGGGCATAGCGCAAGTCTAGGCACATAGTAGGGGTCAAAATGTCTTTGATGAGTCAATTGCATTAAAAAATTGCCATCAGCCTCTTCCTTTGTGCCAAGAATAGCACCATTAGCAACCCAAGGCTGGGAGTTTGGCTACTCTGGAGCCAGAAAAGGGCCCAAGGACAGCCCTCCTGGCCAGAAAGGACACCCAGGGAGGCCTGCCGCTGATGACTCAAGTTCTCCCATTAGTGCATCTTGTTAGGTTAGGGCTAAGTGGTGTCATGAAAGGACACAGACCTGCAGGCCAGAAGTAATGAATTCCAGCTCTGCCCTGACCCACTAACCGGCTAGGGGACCTTAGGCTGGGTGTTGCCTCTCTTTGGCCTCAGTTTCCCCAGTATGCCGAGGCTCTTGAACAGGGTGTGTTCTCAGGTCCTGCTGAGGCTGTGGCCTACATTGAAGTATGCCAGCCCTGAGGTCATACCTTAGGTCCTCTGAGAGTCTTCCCTACCCAGTCACAACTGAGACTGGGCTGAGAGGACAGGGAAGAGAAGGATGGGGGGTGGGTGGGGTGTGGTTGCTGTGGAGGGAATTAGCAGGGAAGGAGCCTAGGGAAGGCATGTGAGAGGGAAATGTTGGTTCACATTGCCCACTGGGCCGCCTGCCAGCCCCCAGCCAGCAGCCACGAGGGTCCAGGGAGTGGTGACCTCATGGGGCATTCACTGGATCTGGCATTTTTTTCAGACCAGTGGGGTACCTAACGTATTAGACACCCTTAGTAAATAATTTTTAACACCTCCCATATGATAAAATTATCACCGTGATAATAAATGACAAATAAATAATAATGGCCTGAAAAGTCAGACAGTGTAACTGTTCTTTTATTCAACTCTGTATAATCATACCAGGAAATAAACAAATACTACAGTACAAAAAGACAAAAGCAATTAATACTTGAAAATTATGTTAATTTTGGGGGTGGGGAGCGGGGGGAAGAAATACATGAAGAAAGGCTCCCAAGGTTGCCGTGAGCCGAGATTGTGTCACTGCATTCCATCCTGGGTGACAGAGCCAGATCCTGTCTCAAAAAAACAAAAACAAAACAAAACAACAAAAGAAAAGGCTCCCAAAAGAGTAAACTCTGCAAGTCTCAGAGAATGATTTGCATGGAGAATAACAGAATTGAAGTAGCTTGAGTCTGTTACTTTGTCTTTGCAATCACTGTGTATCACTATTGATTTTGAATCTACTGTTTAAAGGGAGGGACATGTAGAACTATAGGATTTGAGACCCGAACTGTGGCTGAAGCTAGCTCTAATGAATTTGAATTTGAACTTAATCTCAAAATGAAGAGTGTAGCTGAGTCCCGTGTGTTCTAGGCTGGCTATATACATGAGAGTTCTTCAAATTAACTATCAGGTAGTGTACACTCTTTACTAAAGGATAAGTAACAGAAATGTGCTAATTTGAAACTCAACAGTCACCGCAGTAATTGCTTAGAACATAGTACAACAGACATTTTTTTTTTTTTTTTTTGAGACGGAGTCTTGCTCTGTCAGCCCAGGCGACACTGCAGTGTCAGCTTGCTCACTGCAAGCTCCGCCTCCCGGGTTTACGCCATTCTCCTGCCTCAGCCTCCTGTGTAGCTGGGACTACAGGCGCCCGCCACCTCGCCCGGCTAGTTTTTTTGTATTTTTTAGTAGAGACGGGGTTTCACCGTGTTAGCCAGGATGGTCTTGATCTCCTGACCTCATGATCCACCCGTCTCGGCCTCCCAAAGTGCTGGGATTACAGGCTTGAGCCACCGTGCCTGGCCTTTTTTTTTTTTTTTTTTTGTACTTCAGGGAGGAGTATTTTATTACTGACACAAAATGGCTGGTGCATGGTGATAACAGAAAAAGCACATGACTTTTAGTAGATTTTATTATTGTTTAAAAATTCCCTACAGACAACAAACTTTTTCATTGCCTGCTCCTGCTGCAGACACTCCCCCACACCCCAGTTCTCCACTGGGGTTTGCATATTTTCAGCCCCATGTTCCAGAAAGTTTCATTCCAAGCCCTTCCTATTACAGGCAACTTAAGAAAACAAAACAGAGGCAAACAGCAATACATTCTAGTCAAGACTGTTATTGTTACTTACTAAATGTAAAGGACATCTATTAGTCATCCTTCTAGCTCAAGCACTGCCTCCTCTGAGAAGCCCCCCTAGACTACTCCCAGACTGCTTTAGGAGTTCTGCTCAGGGCTCCCCTAACATTCTGTGCTGCTTCTGACATGGCATCTAAAACTGTCTCTAAGCCTGTCATTGTTTTCTCTTGAAGGCATTGACCCTGACTTACTTATTTCTGTGTCTAGCATACGAGTTGATATGGAAATTTTTCTTTGAATTAGACTTACTTGCCAGACTTGAGACACCTGGCTCTGGATCCTACAGGGACCCAGTTGAGACCAGCAATTCTTAACTGGGAGCAGTTTGTCTCCCTCCTCACCAGGGACACTTGGCAATTTCTGGAGGCATTTTTGGTTATAACAACTGGGGAAGGGGTGGGTGGGTGTGCCACCGGCATATAATGGGTACAGGCCAAGAATGCTGTTAAATATCATATAATGCACAGGACAGTCCCTACAATAAAGATGTATCCAGGCCAAGTTTAAGAAATCCTGCTCTAGAAGCCCAGCTTGGTCATGAGATGCCCTGGTTGCCCACTTTCCTTTTCCAAGAACTTAAGACACGACAGGAGGCATCGCATGGCTACCCCCAAGTGGCCCTGCCTCCATGGGCCCAAGCACCCCAAAATCAGGGTGAATTGTGAATCCACTACAAATCCCCAAATGCAGCCGGCTGCCAGGCCTCCTCTTCTGTGGAATGGGAAAGCGGGTAGGGCTCTAGGGAGAGCTTAACTTTCCTACCTGGCCTTGCTTCTCAACAGGTCCATGCTCTAACTCCCTGCAGCTCAGTTTCCTATCTCTAAGGGAGGAGGTAATAATACTGATTCCACAGGCTCTAGTGAGGTCCAGCCATGGTAATGGCCACTACTGTGATCTTGACTATTATGGGATCAGAAATGTGGGACCCGGGTTGAAACATGCAGGCCTAAACCCTCCCGTTCCTCTTCCCTCCAAAAGAAGATGTAGTTTGTGTTGGTGTGGGGGGTGGGGTCGGGGCGGATAGACCCTCTCGCTTCTCCCCACTCCACCCTTGCTCACAGGGAAAGGGAGGGAGGAACGGGGAGTCCCAACGGAGTCCCGGGCCTGCGGGTCTCCTCGAGCAGTCGGCAGGAGAGGGCAGGGTCTAGGGGGCCCTCGGGGGCGAGTGGCGGGCTCTGTCCCACCGGGGCCTGGAAGCTACCTCCCCAGACAGTAGCAATTATGGCAATCAAACAGTTGACACCAATTACGCGCCGGGCCGAGAGGCGACGGCGGCTGCGCGGGCGCCTCGGCTTTGCATATCTTAATGCGGACTGACAGACGCTGACCCGCGGGGTCGCCGGCCTTGCCAGCTCTCAGCTGTTCCTGTGGCACCAATTTTCAGAGCCAAATTACTGCCAGGGCCTGCTTGTTTGCAGGATAGAACTGCGTCCTAAAGGCAGAGCCGTTTGTGCCTCCAGAGTTTCCGGAATCTGCAGTGAAGGGCGCGCAGGGGACAGTTGGGAAGGCCCTTCCCGGGAGGGCGGAGGGTGCGCAGCGGGCCAGGCTCTGTGGATCTGTGGAAGGCGCCCAGCGGGTCCCCGGGACCCGCTCAGGGGACCCACGGCACATTGCTGCTGGGAAGCCCAGGTTCACTCCATCCGCTCAGCACGTGCGAGGTCTCACTCTTCCTCCTCCAACCCCTGTAGCGTGAGAGGCCAGCAGGAGGGGTCTCGCCAGATGTAAAGCTCTCTCCAAATGAAAGCCGGCCCTCCCTGGACGCTTTCTTCTCTTTGGGAATTCAGCAATGTGTGTTTGCTGGGAGCAGGAGCGCTAGTCATGCACTCAGCTACAGGCGCTCGGCTGGAGGCGGCGGCCGCCGAGACACCGAGCCTGAGGGGTGGAAGTGTGAGGATGGACTGGGCCTACGTTCATGCTATGGCACAGGACAGCTCAGGGACCCATGGAGTCTTAGCTTCCCGACCTGTAAGGCCTTCTAATTTTAGGGCAAAAATCACTAAAACGGTCCTGATGAGGTCATGAGTAAGTCCAGGTCTGGCATAGGCAGGATTGGAACCAAGGTCTTTAGGCAGTGAGATACCCAGGTGCCCGCCGCTCCCCTCATTAAACTTCAGCCCAGCTCCTCTGCCAAGGGGGCAAACTCCTGGAGGATCCAGTTCGTCCTTCTACCCCTAGCATAATGCCAGGCACCCTGAAAACCTGCTGGGTGGGTGAAGGAGGAATGGAACCAGCTCAGGAACTGGTTCAAGTGCCTTGCTTTCATGCAACCTCCAAATCCTTGGTTTACCATGACCTCCCCGCCACCTCCACCCCAAGTCCCAGGGCATCTGAGAGGAGCAGGGCCAGGAGGCTCTGAAGTGGCCGTGTCCTGGGCTCTGTGAGACCTCCTCATCTGGCGGCCTCTCACACCTCCTCTTTGCTCCTAGACAGTCCCTGACCCTGGTGCCGTATGGAGTTGCAGAGGACTGCAGTAAGAAGGTTCCCCTGGGGAGCTGGTAGACTAGCCATCTGTGCTGGTGGCCTCTGAGCCTGGCAGGGAGGAGGAGACGGATCACCTTACAAAGGCTATCCTAGACGAAGAGTTTCCCTAACTCGACTGTGTCTCTGTGCGCACGCGCACACACACACCTTGAGCTTCCCATTACCCACTCCAGACGGCCCGCCAAATCCTCATCTCTCAGACGCACCTCCATTCTATTTTCCAAGCTTGTGAAAAAGAACCCTTTTTGGAAAACTGCTCATTCCTCCCTCCCTCCCCCCAAAGGTGTTCAGGCCTCCCCATTATTCAAATGAATAAAACAGACTCAGCAGGGGAGGGAGTTCCCAGAGGAGCTGAAACTGGGGCTGGGATTCTCTGGGGCCATAAAGTTCTGC
Source organism: Macaca thibetana thibetana (assembly GCF_024542745.1). Lineage (NCBI taxonomy): Eukaryota > Metazoa > Chordata > Mammalia > Primates > Cercopithecidae > Macaca > Macaca thibetana. The sequence continues at coordinate 42,305,335 of NC_065581.1, read as the reverse complement.
GCCACTGATGGAATAACTCCAACTCGGTACTTGACACCTACTGCGTACCCAGTAGGGCTCCGTCCTGGGGATGCCAATCCTCCCGCCTAGTCAGAGCAGTACCGGGGTAACTACCCCACTTTCGAGAGGTTGCCTGGGGATCCCATTTAAGTCTCAGCCCCACTCCTGGCCTGGGCGTCTCCACTGCAAAGAAAGCACAGTTTCTGCGCGGATATCCGGCTCCAATCTCTGGCCGCGGCTCTTCTGAGTCTGGGTTCAGACCTCGCGACCCAGGAATCCAAATTCTAGGCCTCCTTCTTTAAGATGCCACGGCTGTGCTGCTGGTTTATTAGGGCTTCGTCCTGAGGTCAAGAAAGCGGTCACGAAGTGCTCGGGGCAGAGGCGTTGCGGGCGTCCCCTCAGGCCCTGGGTCGCCATGTGCGCGTTCCGTCCCTGTCCCCCGGAGCAACTGCATTAGGCACTATCCTTGCCACGTGTGGAGGCCGGCCAAGGCGGCCAAGGCAGACACTGGGCCTGGGTGCCAAGCGGAAGCGCGTGAGATTCCGCAGTGAGGGCGTCGCTGTGAGCCCTGGCAGAGGAGGCCCAGGCCCCTTGGTTGGGCTGCGGGACCACCGAGGCCCAGGCCTCTTTCCCGCCGCGCCGCGCCCTGGTGCGCTCGGTTGGCGGGCCATGTCCCAGCGCCGCTCCTCGCCCGCCCCCAAGCCTAGGGCGACTTTAACCCAGTTTGTAAGGATTCCCTGCTTGTCCTAGAGGGCGGGAGACGCCCCCGACATAGGCGGCAATGTATGTCGTGTCAGCAAGTGCATGGGCCCTAAAAGGCCGAGCGGGATTCCTGGGGATTAAAGATCAGACACAGGGAGCCCTGTTCTCTCCTTCTCCGCCCTCTTCCCCACCCCAGGAACAAGAAAAAGAAAAATCTGTTGGAAATGCACTTTTCCCCCATACCAGCCCCCTACCCCCAACCTCCTTCTCCTTCTGCTTTCACCGACTTAAAAGAAAAATAAAATACATTCCAGGAACCAGGACGGCTGCAGAGCAAACTCAAACCAGAAAATGCTTAAAGATGTTTTAATGACTTAAACACAGGGGCCAGTTTGTGTCTAAAAGTTTCCACATTAAAAAAAAAAAAAACCCAGCAAATTCAATATTAAATATCGTCCCGGCCCCCTCCTCCAGCCGCGTGCCCGCCCCTCCGGTTCCTGTAGCCTTCTGCACGCTGCACCTCCCGGGTTTCCTCTGAGCCTCTGCTTTCAGCTGTGGGTTATTAGCACCCGGTGTGAACAGAGACCAGGCCCCTCCATAAAGTTTATATTCACATTCCAAAAACGTAAAAACAAGGAAAAGGGAGAAAAACAACACCCTAGGTACAAGCCCAACTGCTCCTGCAAACAGAGGCCACTCCCCACCCCCACCCTCAAGCCCAGGGCCAGAGGAACTGTTAACTAGCAGCTGACAGATTTTTACAGCAGGAATTAGGCCCTCATTTGGCTCCGGATTAGCCCAAATCTTCCATCTCATTACAGCCCTGCCTTGTTGGAGCCCCCCTTTCTTGGAGTTGGGGAGTTGCAGATAGGTCTTTGGGGTCCCAGCCAGCATTCTCACTCTCTAAACTGGGGTGGGATGGAGCAAGGAGACAGGGTGGACACAGGTAACTGGTGAGATCTGGGGTCCTGAGCAGGGCTGACAGTGGCCAGCTGGAGGGCCTGCAAGAATTCTATGAGGCGTTTCTCAGGCGGTGTGAACTGGACATCTACCTCTATGATAAAGATGAGGTCATGTGGTGGAGAGGCAGGTGCTGGTTTAGAAACTGGTCGTCTTATGAGTCCAGGGAAATCCCAAACCTTAGGAATAAAAATAACAATTGTAGCACTTACTGAGCAGCCTCATATGTTAAGCTCTATGTTGAGCCCTTTTATATTTAATTATCAGAAAAACCATGGCGTGGGCACTATTGTTATCATCATCTCATTTTACAGATGAGGATGCCAAGGCTTAGAGAGAGTAGATATCTTACCCAAAGATGCAGCTGGCAACTAGGAGAGCCGGAATTCAAACCAGGGCTGAGGGATTCTAGGGCTCTGTGCCTCCAGGTCATACTGCCTCTCCTGCCAAGACTGTAGCAGGTGTCCACTGTATAAACATCTGTCCTTAAGCTCTTGGTCCTCATTTCACCCAGTGCTTTGCTCTGAATGTGGGTGTGCCCCCTAAATTTGTATGTTGGAATTTAATCCACAATTGGGGCCTTTAGAAGGTGATTAGGGTCATGAAGGTGGGGCTCTCCTAAATGAGATTAGTGCCCTTATAAAGTGACTTGTGGGAGCCTACCTACCCCTCCCACTCCTTCAGCCATGTGAGGATGCAGCAAGAAGGCAGCATCTTTGGAGAAGAGAACAAGCCCTGCCTCCCCCAGATACCAAAATCTGTTGGTGCCTTGATCTTTGACTTTCCAGCTTCGAGAACTGTGAGCAATACATTTATGTTCATAAATTACCCAGTCTAAAGTATTTTGTTATAGCAGTCAGAATGGATTAAGATGCCCACTAACTGATTATCAGAAACTTTAAGCCCAAATTCCTGCTGAGGTAGTTCTGACACTTTCCTGTATTCTGTTCTGAGACAAAGACCAGCACTTCACTCTGTCTTGGGCAGAATGCACCCCTCTGGACTTAACAGCTGTTATGCAAGGACACTGGTAGGGCAACTGGCTTTTCTCCTGTGCTTCCTTGGGCCAACGAAGCACTTTAGTGGGTGCGATCACCCTAGAATGCAGTTAGGCATTTGCTAAGAGATCTGGGGAAAAAGGGATGTTAAAATCCCTAAAACGGAGAAGGGCTGGAGGAACTGGCGCTCTTGGCAGCTGCCCAGATGTTTGGGCTCCTGGGAGCTTTGCTCTGCAGAGGCAACTCCAGCTGTTTATGGTATCTTCTTGGGAAGGTCAGTGTGGTGTGGGAGGCAGTGATGGTGGTAAAAGGGCTTGTGCCTGGACACAAAAGACTTAGTGAGGCCCTAGCCTTCCCCACTCAGGAGCGCTTTTCGTGGAACAGGCTGCTGCATGGACACACATTGCCACTTGAGAGTCAGGCTAGAGTAGGAAAATGTCTGGGAATTCTGGAGCTCTTCAAAATCCCTTTTTTTAAAAGTGGAAATTTAAGGAAATTTTGAAGCATGTGTCATACTTAGACTTCAAGTACCCTTTACACAGTTAAATCACTTTGTCAGTTTAGGAATGTAAAAATGTTTTATGTATAACTTGGTTTGCTCATAAAATCCTCATTTGGGTATATTTAGAAATGTGAGGCCAGAGAAAGGGAAGTTGAAATTTGAGGGAAAATCTCCAACCCCTGGACTTAGAGCGAGAAAACAAATACAAGGTGCTGCATTTATTACGTATTAATTAATTTATTTTTGGTCTCCTCATGTGGTTAGGCACATGTGTCATTCTGGAGTTTGGGTGTCAGAAGCTGCCCTCCTCTAGGAAAGGAGCTGCCTGGGGATCAGGGCAGGGAGTGGGAGAAACAAACTCAGAGAAACACCAAGGGTGGCAGAGCCAGTGAGGTGAGTTTCCCTAGGGATTTGGAAGGAGGAGGAGCATGGCTGGTACAATGAGTAGGCCATTTTCCTCATGGCAAAGTCGTCCCATCAGTAGATGAAATCAAAGTTTCAATGCCTCATTATTACATTAATGAGTCCCCTAATGTAACAGGGGAATGGAGAGTCTCCCTGAAGGTGCCCAAGAGCTCCTAAATTCAGTTCATTTATTTTTTCTTTTCTTTTCTTTTCTTTTTGAGATGGAATCTTGCTCTGTTGCCCAGGCTGGAGTTCAGTGGCACAATATTGGCTCACTGCAACCTTTATCTCCTGGGTTGAAGCGATTCTCCTGTCTCAGCCTCCCAAGTAGCTGGGATTACAGGCGTGTGCCACCACACCCAGCTGATTTCTGTATTTTTAGTAGAGATGGGGTTTCATCATGTTGGCCAGGCTGGTGTTGAACTCCTGACCTCTGGTGATCCACCCGCCTCTGGCTCCCAAAGTGCTGGGACTACAAGCATGAGCTACTGCGCCTAGCCAACTCAGTTCATTTCAACCAACACTTATTAGGAGCCTCCAGGAATACCCATGTGAATTAGATCCAGCCTTTGCCCTTGCAAGGGCCAGATACAGACCACATCTGAGGATGACAACTACTACTTACAGGGAATGGTCTGTGTGCTGGGCACTGTATCAAATTATATATGTATTATATTAATGTTAACACAGTTAATCTTCATTACAACCTCAAGAGATGAGTCCTATTTAATACATTTTACAGGTGGGGAAACTGAGGCATGGCTTGATTAGCAACTTGCCCAAGATCATCTGGGATCTGAACCTAGGCATTCTGTGCCCCAAGTCTGTGCCCTTAACCATTCCAGTACTCAGGATGCTTGGTGAGCATTGGGGAGGGCATTGTCCCTGGCCTGGGATGTCTAGTCATTCCTTCAGGGATGACTCCTGAGTGGCGACTATAGTCACAAGTGAGAGCTGAAGAGGCAGAGGCAATGGGGGAGAACATTCCAGGCTGAGACAATGGTTCAGAGCAAGGTGTTACCATACAAACTTTAGCACTGCACATCAAGAGATACAAGTGTTTGGAAATTTCTAGAATATAAATAATGGGTGAGGTCAAAGGGGACAGGAGAGGAGGCTAGGGAAAAGTAGGAGGAGGGCCAGACCATAGTGTGCTTATACCATGCTTGGGGCTGAAGGTATCTCCTGCAAGTGATGAAGGGCAATTAAAGGGGTTCATGCCAGGAATGATCTGAGACATTTTGTATTCTTGATAGAATTCTCCGTGGGAGCGGAGCACAAGTGACTGGATAGAGGTCAGAGGAGAGGCAAGCACACTGGTCGAGAGTTAAATGGGGAACCTGAGTGGGTTACTTGACATTGGGAATGAAGAAATGATTTGAATTAGACAAAAAAGAGATTGTTTTTCATTTTTACTTTATATATCTATTTGTAGTCTGCCTTATTCCATTGGAAATTTTAGGCTGGATCTCTTTGACTTGCTAAATTGTTTCTGGAATGTTTACTTATTTTTTCCCCACTAGATGCTTACCATTGGGAAACGTAACCCAGTTCATATCACTGAGTTTCTTTTCTGAAAACTGGCATATTTATTATAGCTGGTGACCATGCAAGCAGGTTTACTGGGTTCAGTCCTGATTATACTTGTTATATAATTATTAATGGCATCCCTTTTCACTCTACAAAGTGTCCTGGTTTGAATGATGAATTATATGATCAACATAATTACAGTACATACATGAAAAACTACTGCAGAAGAGCCTTGACTCTGTATCGTGCTAAATTACATCTAGGTACATTATAATGATCTTACTTGTTCCAAACGATAATCCTGAGAAATAGGCAAAATGAAGGTTATTGGCACTCCTCTCTTTTTTTTCTCTTATCTTTTTTTGTTTGTTTAACAATTAAGAAAAGGACATTTAAGTAAGTTAAATGACATGCTGAAGGCACACATCTAGTAAGAAGTAGAGGAGGGGTATGACTTGAGTCTTCTGCTATCTAGACCAGTCCGTCTGCTACACCCTAGACTCTTGTCCTATGCTATGATTGATTAAAGATGGCCACATGTTCTCTGCCCCTCCTCCCATCGAAAGGTGAAGTCTAATCATTTTATTTGAATCTGGGTTGGTTTTAGTGATTTGCTTGGCCAATAGAATGTGAGAGAAGTAACATCCTGGGACATCTGGGATGAGGTAATAAGCCAAGTAGCTTCTGATTAGATTCTTTGGGACACTCGGTCTGGCAAAGTGCCAGCCACCCTGTAAGAAGCCTAACTGTCCTGAGACTGCCATGTTGTAAGGAAGCCCAAGTTAGCCATGTGATGGAGAGAGAGAGAGAGAGAGAGAGAGAGAGAGAGAGATGCCTGGTCAACAGTGGTGTGCTGGTAAACCTACTCTCTGAATGAAAAGTGCCCTGATTTATAGTGTTTGTTGATTTCTGACTGTAATTAGTCTCACCAGGGCCAATTTAAAGCTACCAATAGTGTAACAACTGACTTGTAAAAATTTCTGAATATTTAACAATTGGCTGTTGCAAGCTGGTACAAGCCAGCTTAATACATCACAGCTTCCCAGCGTCCAGCCATATGAATCATCCCAGCTGAAACCCCAAATATTGTGAAGCAGAGAGGAGTTGTTCTTGTTGAACCTCACCTAAATTGCAGGGTCATGAGCAGAACAGATGATTATTGTTGTTTTAAGCTGCTAAGTTTTAGGGTAGCTTGTTACTCAGCAATAGCTAGCTGGAGGATGTGGAAAGACAGGTATGCATGTCCTTGAAGAAATGAAAGTACTCTTGGCAAGGTGTGGTGACTCATGCCTGCAATCCCAGCACTTTGGGAGGCCAAGGTGGGAAGATTGCTTGAGCCTAGGCATTCCGGACCAGCCTGGGCAATATAATGAGACCCCATCTCCACAACAAGTAAACAGAATTATCCAGGTGTGGCTGCATGTGCCTGTGGTCCCAGCTACTTGGGGGGCTGAGGTGGGAGGATTGCTTGGGCCTGGGAGGTCAACGTTGCAGTGAGCCATGATCATGCCACTGCACTACAGCCTGGGTGACAGAATGAGACCCTGTCTCAAAAAGAAAAAAATAGAAGTACTCTTGAAAATTTAGAGAACCACTTCTCTCCCTGTTTTCTTTGCTGCCATTGAACTGGTAAAATATTTGAGGTGGGCTGGGTGTGGTGGCTCATGCCTGTAATCCTAGCATTTTGGGAGGCCTGGGCGGGTGGATTGCCTGAGCTCAGAAGTTTGAGACCAGCCCGGGCAACATGGTGAAACCCCCGTCTCTACTAAAATACAAAAAAAAAAAAAAAAAAAAAAAAAAAAAAATTGAGTGTGGTGGCGTGTGCCAGTAATTGCAGCTATTTGGGTGACTGAGACAGGAGAATTGCTTGAACCTGGGAGGCGGAGGTTGCAGTGAGCCAAGATCGCACCATTGCACTCCAGCCTGGGCGATAGAGCAAGACTCCGTCTCAAAAAAAAAAAAAAAAAAAAAAAAAAAAAAAAAAAAAAAAAATTGGAGGGGGTAAAATCTGCAGTTCTTATTCTTGTTGAAGTTGGAGATGGAAGTTGTGTATGCCCTAGGTGGATGGTGGTGCCATTCTCTGAGGCATGGAGGCTTTTGGGGGAAAAACTGGGCTGAGAATTGGATGGATTAAGGTTGCAGTGATATTGGACCATCTGAGTTAAGGTGTCCAGCAGAAAGACTGAATTAGGTGGATCTGAGTTATGATTTTGAATATATATAGCTCAGCACCTAGTTTCTAACAATTAATTTACTTATTATAATTTCAGTGTTGCTTTGTTGCAAATTATAAAGCCAGCAAAGCTTATCTCCAGCCCATGTAACAACCACCTCCTTCCCAGTTTCTCCTAACTTTCGGTGCCCACTTGAGATCTTTTTCTTTCCCTGGGGAATGTGGATTTAAGTCTTATCTGTTATTGTGGAATGGGAAGTTTGTTTCTTAATGTATTTATTATCTATTGCTGTGTAACAAATTACTCCCAAATTTAGCAGCTTAAAATAACAAATAGTTATTATATCACAGTTTCAGTGGGTCAGGAATTTGAAAGTGACTTAGCTGGGTCATTCTGGTTGAGAGTTTCTCGCTAGGTTGCCAGCAACATCTTGGTTAGGGCTATGGGCTTGGTAGAGGCTGCAGGATCCATTTCCAAGATGGCTCCCTTACAGTGAATGTTGGCAGGAGGCCTCAGTTTCTTCCATGTGGGCCTTTCCACAGGGTTACTTTAAGTCCTCACCTCATAGCAGCTGGTTTCTGTGAGCGAGCGAGAGAGTGAGAAAGAGAGAAAGAGAGAGGAGGAAGAGGAGGAGGAGGAAGAAGAAGAAGAGGAGGAGGAGGAGAAGGAGGCGGAGGCAGCCACAATGCCTTTTATGACTTGGTCTTACAAGTCACATACTATCACTTCCAACATAATTCATCTGTTAAAGGCAAGTCACTAAGTCCAACCCACACACAAGGGGAGGGGAATCAGGTCTTACGTTCTGAAGAAAGGAGTACTGAATAATTCCTGGACGTATATGAACACCACAACACCTTTTAAAGACATTTCAGATAGTAAATCAGGCATATGTTAGGGGCTGGGGGTGGGGTGGCTAAGAGATCTATGTCCTGAATTCACACCATGTCTACTCAAAGTACTTTAAAGATGGGCCCTGTTCACATAAATAATTATATTGTAGAACGCGACAATGGAAAGGGACCTCAGAGGGCTTTCCAGAGGCCACAAACTGGTATTCATGGGTTTAATTTGTCCAGCAGATCTATTTTGTTTGGTGAAAACTTAATTTAAAAAATTTGATTGCTTTCAGTTTGGACACATACGCTCCAATATCCCTATCACTCCCCATTGTCTTATACTGGCCAATTTGCTCATTTCAGTGATCCACCTGACCCCTGGGGGTTCCTGAGTCCTCGAACCCCTGGTTCTTATCCTTGCTCTCATTTCAGACATAGGGAAACTGAGGCCCACAGAAGAGAAGTTGACTTGCCCAAGGTCAAAAGTTGAGTGAGTGATAGAGTTAGGTCCTGAACCCAGGTCTCCTGATCCTAGTTCAAAAGCTCCTTTCACCTCATCTGCTTGCCTTCCAACCTCTTGTCAAAAGTGGCATCACAGTCTTCCCCCTTGTCCTGGAGAGCATTCCCTCAGCTCAGCTCACCATTAATACCGTTAATGACATCCCCCTCTAGCATCAGACACGAGTAAGGAGAGAGATATATTTTATCCATATATAAAGATCTAAAGATGGAAAAAGTTTAAGTACCACAGCCCTAGAGAAAAAGAGTCAGAGAGTGAATGCCGGGAAAACATGGGGGGAAGCAGCGTGGTGTGAGAGGGAGACCCTGGAGGATATTTCAGTAGGTTAATAACCTAAGCTGTTGCCAAGTTGAAATTAGAAAGAGGAAGGCTCTGCCTGCTGAATGTGGAGGAGGGGGCTAATCCTGTCCTTTGATAAATGGATGACATTCTAGCAAAATGAGACGCTCCGCCCCAGTGGCTGCAGGGGGACGTTGGGCTGGGAGGCGGGGTGGGTAGGGGGCCTCTGGAGCCCCAGCAATGAGGTTAAGATGCAGAACTGCGAGGCATCAGTACATTAGCAATGAAATTGCAGTCACTTTGGCAGCTCTTTATTAAATAATCTGCGATAGATACAAATGGCCAGCAGTGTCTTAGTTTGGAGTGCTCTCCTGACCCAGCCTTTCCTGAGACCTGTCCCTCCTCCTGCCTTTGGGGTCTTTGCTAACCAATTCCCCAGCCCTACTGTTTATTCCCCTTGTTGCTCCTTCTCCTTGGTTCTAACCCAGACTTCTGTGGTCCTTAGCAGCTGCAGCTTTTATCACCCCACGTGTGGGTAAAGCTTTCAAGGCTGACCATGGTGGGTGCAGGGACTCTCTCCTCCCCACCTCTCCCATCCTGGTGTCCTTCATCTCTGAGGAAGACCTGGAGTGAAGAAGCCACTAGCTTTTTGTATATTTTGTGGGGAAGAGCAGTCCTCCCTGAGTCTCCCCAAAGAGGGGTACACGGCTTGGCCTTCCGAGAGCTCCTGGGTGTGCCAACACTCCCAGCCCTCCAGAGATGTCTTTTTTCAGTCTCTTAAATTCATAGATTTTTATGCCTGTAGAGGTTTCAGAGCTAAGGACTTGGCCTGAGCAAGCTTAAAACAAGCTCTGTCCCCTACCCCCCAATGCAGTCCCTCTCAGCTCTACCCTCAAGTCTTCTAAATGTTGAGCAGAAGGCCCGATATGACTTGATGGAGTGACATTCTGAAAGGGAAGACAGTCTAGGAGGCTGGGCAGAGCTCTTGAAACGTGACTCTCCCAGTTCTCTCCTTCTTTCCACTAGGGAAAAAGTGGAGATTTTTGTTTTCCATGCTTGGCAAAGTCCTAGACACTGGGGGTTTAGAGAGAAAGGGGCTATGGCCTTGTTCCTCCAATTGCTCAGTTTGGCAGTGTAGAATAATGATAATAATAAGAGCTTATCAGAGCCACTACAAGCACTTCATATGCATCACAACATATGTGTATATTATCACTTAATTCTCACAATAATCTTATGAGACAATGACCATTACAATTTCCCATTAAATAGGGAGGCTTAGTAACTTGCTCAAGGTCAGGTAGCTAGTAAGTGGGTGAGCTGGGATTTGAACCCAGGCAATTTGGCTCTAGCTTCAGAGTCTGTGCTCTTAAAAATTAAATTCCAGCAGGGTGTAGTGGCTCACACCTGTAATCCCAGCACTTTGGGAGGCTAAGGTGAGTGAATCACTTGAGCCCAGGAGTTCAAGACCAGCTTGGGCAATACTGTGAAACTCCGTCTCTACAAAAAAAATACAAAAATTAGCTGGGTGTGGTGGTGAATGCCTGTAGTCCCAGCTACTTGGGAGGCTGACATGGGAGGATTGATTGAGCCCAGGAGGTTGGGGCCGCAATGAGCCATGATCGCACCACTGGACTCCAGCCTGGGTGACAGAGTAAGTCCCTGTCTCAAACAAGCAAACAAACAAACAAGCAAGCAAGCAAACATCCATTGCAATTCAGTAATTTTTGCGGGGGTGGGGGTAGTGGGAGGGAGCAGTATTAGACCTGAAAGAGATGTTAAAGATAATTCAGATCAATCCTAACGCATCAGCTGAAAAACTGAGGTTCTGAGAAGCTGAGTAAGTTTCCCAGTGTTAGAATCGCTAAGAGAGTGTTGAACTCACCGTCCATTTTAATGGACCCCTTTCCCTTACCCTGCAGCTGCTGGGACTCTGGGGAGGCTTCTGGATCTGAGAGACGCATCCAGCAGGGAGAGGACGGGCATTCCAGGCAGGGACCCCCGCAGGAGCCAAAATGGAGGCCCGAGATTCCTGGTGGCTGGAGAACAGGGAGCCTGGGGCAGGCAGCCGGGTAGGTGGAAAGTGGGTAGGGACAGGTTGTAAAGGGCCTACCTTATTTTGCTAAGGAGACAAAGGAGAGTTATCAAGGACACCATGATGACAGGCACATCACTGAAACTCTCTCTGGCCATTGTGTGTGGAAGAGGGGCAGGAGGAAGACTGGCATAGCAAGATTCCTGGAATGCTCTGATGTTCAAAGGACATTTATAACCCTTGGTAAGAAGAGTGCATAACAAGGACACAAAGGAGGAAATAGAGTGCCCACAGGTCAGATCCCTAGCTTAACTAAAGTTTTCAAAAAAAAAAAAGGTGAAGAGAAGAAACTGTTAGAACAAGTTGAAAAGCCTCGGACCGATGGGGTTTTACGAATAGCTAATAGGGAGAATGGAAGTTTTCAATTGGTGTTTTGCATTTGTCTTCACAAGGAGAAGACTCTTTAGATTGAGGCATGTAAGGTAAACATTAGTACAATTCTGAGAGATGTGAGAAGGGTAAGAGGCTGCAAGACAGCGCCTAGTTGCTCTAAGCAAATTCAAGTGTCTGGAATCATGAGCAGTGAGAGACCCTGGGAAGGAGCTTGACCAAGCAGCCAAGGGAGGGTGGGAATTCTGCAAACTGCTGACTGGTCATCTAAGATTGACCTCAATTCTGATCCCAGATGCGATTACTGGGGTATGTTTGTGATAGTCTTCCTACTTCCAGTTTTTAGTTTTCAAGTAACTTAAAAAATAAGTTACATAAAACTTAATAAAAACAATACATGCAGATAGTTTCAAAAGTGAAATGATGCTAAAAAAGCTTACAGCAAAACCGAGTGGTCTCCTGTTCCCCGGCCTGCTTCACTCCCCATGCTGGTTACTTGCCAGGCTCACCAGAAACATTTTCAACCTTTTTTTTCTTTTAACTTTTCAACATGTTCTGGTTCTTACTTCCATATTTTAAAAGAATGTGTATATAACACTGTCTCTTGATTTATTCATTTTAGGTGATTTTGTAAACTTCCCTTGGCAAATATTACCAGTCTTTCTCCCCTTCAGAGCACATGGAAGACTGTATTGTCAAGCCCCCGCCTGTTCAACAGGAACATATGACTGTTCTTGGCAAATGAAATTATAAGAGGAGAGATGGTAAAAACTCATGCACCCTTCTCCATTCTCTGTGCCCTGCCATGGGACCAAGGATGCCATGTGTTCCAGAGGGTATTGCTACAAGCTGGTGGAGCTGCTGACTGAATCCCTGAATGATCACATGGAGCAAAGCCCCTGAACATCCATGTGAGCAGTGTTGTGTAAGACAGAAGCATATTTTGCTATTTAGATTTTGGGGTTCTTACTATTGAATAACTTAGCCCATCCTGACTAATACATATCTTATTATGATGAGTTTAGTTGTTTACACTCCTTATCTAAACCTCTTTTAATTACATCTCAATTTTTGGTTAAGCCCATCATCACTGTTTTCAATTTAATGATTGTATAAAGATTGTTCACTGCTGAGCTATATAGTGTTTTATGATTAAATCTCTTTTATTATAAAATTGTTTATTTTGCTAGATTTAGTAATTATCTCATTTTACGACTGAGTTTTCTTTGATATTCTGACTAAAATCTCCTCATTCTTTAACAACTTTATACAGAATGTACCTTATTACAATTTTCCACTCTGTCACACTGTCATGTAAGTTACTAGTTCTACTTTTCTTTTTGTCCTGGAGAAAGCTCCAAACTTCTCTCCAGACTTCTGCCCTAATATGGACTGAAGGCTCTCTGGACCAATACAATTGTTGTTCCCTGTTTTCTGTTCTGCATGTTGTCTTTTTTTTTTTTTTTTTTTTTTTTTTTGCCTTGATTCCTCTTTTTGGTGTAGCACATCCTCTGATAGCTTTCTGAGAAAGGGTTAATGGAATATATATTTTTTAGATTTTACACATCTGAAATCTAAGATTTCAGGTCTTTTGACCATCCTTATACAGGATTGATAAATTGGCTGGGCATAAAAGTCTAGGCTGAAAATAACCATGCAGATGGTACCAGTTGTCCACCAAAATCTTGGGCACACAGTTAGACTATACTTCCCAGCTTCCCTTGCAATACAACTTAGCCATGTGATCAAGTTTCCTTTAATGGAAATTTTAAAACTCCAGACTTAGCCCATTCAAAACTTCCTGGGTTTTTTCCTCCATGCTTTCTCCATTCTAGCAATACAAATGGAGACAATAAAAATGAAGTTCTAGGGATTTGTAGAGCCATGAGATGCAAGGAGCATCAGTTCTTGAATGACCACGCATAGAACAGCCCACCCAGTAATATATGTGGGCTAAAAATAAACAACTATTGTTTTAAGCCACTGAAATTTTGAGGTCTATTTGTTAGCAGCCTAACTGTACTCTAGCACAGAAATTGGTTTTAGAAGTAGGGTGACGCCATTACAAAAATTAAATGTCATTGGCTGGGAAAAGGTGGTGAGAAAACAGATATAAACAGATATGCCTATTGAGCTAGGAGGAAAGCATTTAGATACCTGAGAACATTTAATCTCCTACTGGGTCTCTACCTATAGTGAAAGAGATTGGAGAAAGGTGGGTGGGATTTATTGTCAGTTATTTAATTCACTTAGCAGGTTGTCACCAGGAAAAGATGAGCTCAAGAAAGAACTGGGCTATTTGTAAGCAGAAATCAAGGGTTGAAGAAACAGTTTCTAGACCCCACAGAGGAGGTGGTAACACTGAATAAGTATTTGAGCCACAAAGACCGATGAAGTCTTCTCAGTTAAACCAAAGGACTTATTCCTGCAGCGAAGATCAGGTTAAGGATATTGTCTCTCTAATAATCCTCTTGCTACAGATGGCCTTACAGTAGCTGATATTTGACAAATGGAGATTGGCATGGAGCTGAAAAAGCAAAAAAGAACTCAAACAGATTTAAGAATCATGTATAGGGAATTTTGGAAGTGGTAAGCGGTGCATGTAACCAATGGGAAGCAAATAGATCAGAAATCTTTTTGCAGGAAGAAATTGAATTTCTCAAGAAGTCACAAAGATGGTCTTTAAAAAGTTCAAACAAACATATGGACCCCCAAGCTTCCATGAACCAAAAGTGCTGTGAAAGCAGTGGGAACCCCCCAAAGGAGGATACTACTAACAACCCCTTCAGATCTGGCCACAGGAGATAATGGACAAAGGAGAATTTCCCAGAGGGCAGAGCAGGGGCTACGGAAGACAAGGAGACTCCTCCCAGAGAAAGGATACAGGACCTAATGTAGTAACCCCCTCTATTGCCAGGGCAGAGGGTCTTCACAATGCTTGTCTGGCAGGGTTCCATCATTGTTATGGACCAGGCACTGCCCGTGTCTCCCAATCTTAATTGCAATTATCCTATATATTGGGTGTGTGCAGGGGTGGGGAGTAGAGCACAGTTCATAAGTCTGTGGACCAAGAGAAATTCTATCAGACTTGTTGGAAAGGACTGTACATCACCTAGAAGTTCCGGATATTGAGCTGAATGCAGAAGCTACATGGGGTTTTGCTTTGACTCCCTTGGAAAGGGATTGGATATGTTCTATGTGTGGCAAGAAGGCTACCCACACTACTGACTGTGGAAGAGACTGCTGGCTGAGCATCCAAATCTGTTATTTCTTCTTCCTGAGCATGAAAGTAAGGTTATATTTCTCAGCTTTCCTTGTAGGGAGGTGTAGCCACAGGGCTAAACTTTCCCCAGTGGAACATGAGTGGAAATGATATGTGTCAATTTCAGAACAGGTCCATAAAGACTTCATCTGTGCAGTTTCCTGTGCTGTTTACTGTTTTACTGGCTGGCTGCAGATATGACAAGAAGGCTCCAGAGGAAGCATCCTAACCTGTGGTTCACAGACCCAAAATTCAGGGAAATCTATGAACTTGGATGGGAAAAGTATGTCTTTATTTTTCCTAACCTTAAACTAGTTGAGCATTTCTTTCTATTATAAATGTAGACAATAAACCACAGTGGTGTTAGCAGTATCTGTGACTTTGTCACCAGTAGAAATCACAGATATTTTCATATCACATTACAGTTGTTGCAGATAGCTCAAAATATCATTACATTCATCACTACTTAGAAACCGCGGCAGTTATTAGACCTGCCACTAGACTGCACATAATTGCAGTCTTCCTGTTGACAGACAGCTGTGCCACACAACTGGCCGACACTGAGCAGGGGAGGCATTCCACCACCAAATGTGGAAGTCACATGTGCTCACAAGCTATGTTGCTTTCCAGTAGTCCTTGCCTCCAATTGTTGGTCAATTAATATGTGGAGGTAGATGCATTGTTTGTTAAAGCTTTGAAAAATTGGATGATTCAGATAAGAATTATTTATTTATTTTCTGAGATGGAGTCTTGCTCTGTTGCCCAGGCTGGAGTGCAGTGGTGTGATCTCGGCTCACTGCAACCTCTGCCTCCAGGGTTCAAGCAATTCTTCTGCCTCAGCCTCTGGAGTAGCTGGGATTACAGGCATGCACCACCATGCCCAGCTAATTTTTGTATTTTTAGTAGAGATGGGATTTCGCCATGTTGGCCAGGCTGGTCTCGAACTCTTGACATCATGATCCGCCCACCTCGGCCTCCCACAGTGCTGGGATTACAGGCCTGAGCCACCGTACCCAGCCATCAGATAAGAACTCTTAGCCCTCTTCAATACTGAGAGGTGTGCAGGCCACAAGTGTAGTCAGTCTTCACAAGGATATGTCTTTAAAAACTAAATGTAGCTTAAACGCACCTATGTTTTAAATGTATTGTCTTACTATTTATTTAATTAATAACACATTTATTACTATATCATAATAGTCTTTATTTATTTTGATAGTTATATCTCCATATAATTGTTTTGCTTTGTATTACTATGTGTTTTATTTTATTGATTTAAAAATATTATCAGAAGGGGTCTGCCAGATAGTTAAAGGGGTCCAGGACCCCAAAAACGTTAGGAGGGGGCCTGTGGTATGGCTAAGCCTCAAGGTGGAAGAAGCTTGGGTCTCACAGAGGAGTGTCTGCCTATTACATGAACATCCATCCAGGACTATTATGTAAGCAGAAATAAACTTCTGTTGTGTTAACTTGGGAGCATATCCTCCCTAATGTAAAGATTGCTCCATTGAATCTTTCTTTCTCTCCCTTCCTTCCTTCCTTCCTTCCTTCCTTCCTTCCTTCCTTCCTTCCTTCCTTCCTTCCTTCCTTCCTTCCTTCCTTCCTTCCTTCCTTTTTAGAGAGAGTGTCTCACTATGTTGCCCACACTGATTTTGAACTCCTGGCCCCCAGTGATCCTCCTGCCTCAACTTCCCAAAGCGCTGGGATTGCAGGCATGAGCCACTGTGCCCAGCCCCTGCTGTTACTTTTGAGAAGTCCAGTGCCATACTAATTATCAATCTTCTGTATCATTTCCCTGCTTTCTGTAACTCTCACCCCCTCACCAATTTCCCTTCCCTTCCCTTCCTCCCTTCCTCCTTTCCTCCATTCCTCCCTTCCTCTTTCTTTCTTTCTTTCTTTCTTTCTTTCTTTCTTTCTTTCTTTCTTTCTTTCTTTCTTTCTTTCTTTCTTTCTTTCTTTCTTTCTTTCTTTTCTTTCCCTTCCTTCCTTCCTTCCTTCCTTCCTTCCTTCCTTCCTTCCTTCCTTCCTTCCTTCCTTCCTTCCTTCCTTCCTTCCTTCCTTCCTTCCTTTCTTTCTTTTCTTTCTTTCTTTCTTTCTTTCTTTCTTTCTTTCTTTCTTTCTTTCTTTCTTTCTTTCTTTCTTTCTTTCTTTCTTTCTTTCTTTCTTTCTTTCTTTCTTTCTTTCTTTCTTTCTTTCTTTCTTTCTTTCTTTCTTTCTTTCTTTCTCTCTCTCTCTCTCTCTCTTTCTCTCTCTCTCTCTCTCTCTCTTGTTTTTGGATTTTTACTTTCTACCTTTGTTCTGAAATTTCACATGTGCTCTAGAGTAGGTCTTTTCTCCATGAATCATGCCAGGTTCTCTCAGTAGGCCTTTTTAGTCTAGGGACTTATATCTTTTAATCCGGGAAGTTCTATTATCTCTAACACAATATTCTGGTTAGCTATTACTAACATTGTAGCAAATCATCCCTAACTTAAGTGACTTAAAACTATAACCATCACTTTATGACCTCTCATGGATGTTGGAAAATCTTCACTAGGTGGTTCTCTGTCATAAGATCATAGTGAGATGACGTTTGGATCTGGAACTGTGGGGACTGGAGCAGCTGGGGGCTTTTTGGACATCTTTCTCTTCTCAGGGCATCCTATGTGATCTCTCCACAAGGCCTCTTCTGGGCTTCCTCACAGTATGGTGGCCTTCTTCCATTGTGACAGCCAGCTTCCATAGTGGCTCAGGACTCTAGGGCAATTCTTCCAGCAAGCACAGCAGAAAGAATGTTGCCTTTGATGACCTAGCTTCCTATCACACAGTCTCCCTTCTACCGTACTGGTGAATATACAGTCACGAAAGCCTCTGAGGATTCAAGGGCAAAGGAATTGCAAAACTGGATGATTCAGATAAGAATTCTTAATTCTCCTTAATATCAAGAGGTATGCAGGCCACAAATGTAGTCAGTCTTCATACTGATATGACTTTAAAAAATAAATGTAGCTTTAACTCATCTTTTTTTTTTTTTTTTTTTTGGAGATGGAGTTTCGCTCTTGTTGCCCAGGCAGGAGTGCAATGGTGCAATCTCGGCTCACTGCAACCTCCGCCTCCCGGGTTCAAGCGATTCTTCTGCCTCAGCCTCCCGAGTAACTGGGATTACAGACATGTGCCACCACGTCTGGCTAATTTTGTATTTTTAGTAGAATCGGAGTTTCTCTGTGTTGGTCAGGCTGGTCTCAAACTCCTGATCTCAGGTGATCTGCCCGCCTCTGCCTCCCAAAGTGCTGTGATTATAGGCATGAGCCACTGTACCCTGCAACTCACCTACGTTTTAAATGTATTGTCCTACTATCCATTACGACCACCTCTTGATGGGGCATGGCAAGATTCTGGAAAAGTTTGTGGGATAGGGGATATTGTGACAGCCGTCTTTGGAAAATACAATTTGCTACATTTTCCTCTTCCTTTCAGTTCTTTCTTTATATTTCTCCTGACAGTTAGTTTTGATCCTCTGGACTAATCCACTAATTTTCCTATCTATTCTCTGTTATTATCCCTCACTTTATCCTTTTGTTTTACTTTCTAGGAGATTTCATTGACTTCAGCATCCAATTCTACTACTGACTTTTATATTTGGACTATCATATAAAATTTGTTCTTTGTTCCTCTTTAGTTTTAAAGTGTTGCATTCTTTTTTTTTTTAATTTCATGGATGTAATATCTTCCATTATCTTTCTGAAGCTATTCGTTGTAATTTCTTTGAATTGTTTTGCTTTCTACAATTGCTACTTTTCTCCACGAGTTCTTTTTCTCTCCCTTTGTTCATTTTTTTCCCTATTATGTTTAAGGCTTTTCTTGAATACTTGATTTTTCTTGGGTGTTTCTCATTGGAAGTGCATGGGTGGGCGTGTGGGCTGGGGTGTCTTGAAAAAGTGGCCAGCCAGCTACTTTTATTGGGATTTCCAAATGCCCGTATTTGTTGGTCTTTTCTCTGAGGGTCATTTGGTCTCTCCTGAGACGGCTTCTCCCATCTCCTGTGGGGAGCCCAGCTGCTGGTGTCTGGGGCTGAGTGGGGAAAGGTTAGGGTGCTCTTCAGCAATTCTGCTTTGATTTTCCTGGGCCATTTGATGGTACCATTTTGGAGCTTCCCTGGTTTACTTATTTCATAACTCTATAACTCCAGAACAAACTCCCGGGTCCCTGCAAGATTGGGGGGGTATGATGGCCTTACTGAGGAAGGAGAAGGTGGGTCCCTAGAGTGGTCTCACTACTCCTCACACAGCGATAATCCCAGCACAAGACCCTCTGCCTTGCTTCTGCTTTCTGCAGTATCTGGTGTCTCCCATTAATGATTTTTTCCTAGGTTTTCTGTAGCCAATAGGTTTGCCTTTCCTTGATACCTCCTGCAGCCACAGAGATTTGACTTTACTCCTCCTCGCTAGCTCATATGCCGTGTGTCATCTGCTTTCTGTTTCTTATTATGCTTCAGGGGTTTAGGCATCTCCTACCTCCATTGAAGATGGAGTCGTATTTTTGTTTTTTTCTTTCTTTGATACGTTGGGTGATACTCAAGAGGGGAAGGGGGCAAAATCTGGAAGAGCTTTCTTCTTGAGCCCCAGTGAAGGGGACACCTCAACCAGATCCCTAGGCCTCCTGTGCAGGGTTAGAGGTATCTTCTGAATATCCTATGGGGCTGATTTAGGTGTCCCCTTATCTGGGGCTCAAGAAGAAAGTCCCCTGTGCATAGAGCACACACTGTTTACCTGACCATTTTTCTACTAGATTAGGAATGCCTGCAGAGTAGAGACTACTTTTTATTTAACCTTATTTTCCTAGAGCCCAGGAGGGTGTTTGGCACACAGCAAGTGCTCAGTACATGTGAACTGATAATGAACGAATAGAAGAAAGCAATTCCAAAAACATGAACAGTGTCAAGAGAAGAAACCTCTGAGAGAAGTTATTTGGTTATTTAGAATTCTCTTAAGGCTGGGGCTGAATGACGTAACTCTTAGCAAGTCTCTAAATGTGTCAGCAGAAGAAGTCCTGGCCTTTGCAATTATAAAGTCAAATTCTAAGCTGGCAGAAGACAGTGCAATGAGAAGAATGGTAGAAGATTAGGTCAGAGGCTCTGTAGTTGGTGACAGTGGATGGTGGCTTGGATGAGAAAGGCGGGGATGGATGTGGTTCGAAGTAGCTAGATTTTGAATATAGTTGGAAAGTAGAGCCAGTGTGATGTGCTGATAAATCATATTTGGGATGTAGAAAAATAGAGAAATCAAGGATACCTCCAGAATTTTTGGTCTGAGCAACTGGTTACAAAGTGCTGCCATTTATGGAGAAAGGGAAGGACCAAGGTTTCAGAACAAGAGTTCATTCTTAACATGGTAGATCTGGGACATGTGAATGGAGGTGTGGAGAAGGCATGAGACAACAGTCAGGAAGACAGAAGCCATGTCTGGGTTGGAGGTCATTGAAACTATATTATTGAAAGTCAATAATATAGTGACAGTTTTTAAAACCAGGAGACCAGATAACATCACTGCACGGGGTTGAATAGTGTCTCCTCCAAAATTTATGTCTTATTTGGAAATAGGGTTTTGCAGATGTAATCAAGTTGAGGTCATGCTAGATTGGAATGTGCCCCAATCCAGTGACTGTTGTTCTTTTAAGAGGAAAGAAATTTAGGCTGGGCAGGGCGATTCACACCTGTAATCCCAGCATTTTGGGAGGCAGGGCGGGAGGATTGCCTGAGCCCAGGAGTTGAAGACCAGCCTGGGCAACATAGCAATACCCTGCCTCTACAAATTTTTTTTTTTTTTTTTTAAATTAGTCAGTCCTGGCGACATATCCCCGTAGTCCTGGCTACTCAAGAGGCTGATGGGGAGGATCATTTGAGCTCAGGATTTTGAGGTTACAGTGAGCTATGACTGTGTCACTGCACTCCAGCCTGGATTACAGAAAAGAAGAAGGAGATGGAGAAAAGAAGGAGGAGAAGGACTAGGAGGAGAAGAAGAAGAAAAAGGAGAAAGAATTTGGACACAGACACATACAGAAGGAAGATGTAAAAGTAGAGGCAAAGGTTGGAGTTACGCTACCACAGACACAAGTGCTAAAGATTACCAGCAACCACCAGCAGCTAGAAGAGCTAAGAGGAAATTCTTCCCTAGGGCCTTTGGAGGGAGTATGGTGACTTGATTTCAGACTTCTGGCTTCTGGAACTGTGAGAGAATATATTTCTGTTATTTTAAGCCACTCAGTGTGGTACTTCATTACAGTAGTCCTAGGAAACTACTATAGTCACCAAGCCCATGGTATAGATGGTGGGCAGATGAGTGCCAAGCATGCAGCCCTGGTAAATCCCATCCTTTTGAGATCAGGAAGAAGAGGCAGGTCCTGCAAAAGAGACAGAAAATGCACAGCCAAGGAGGTAGAAAGAAAACCAAAAGAGTCAGATGCTCTGGAGCCAACATGGACAAAGTATTTCGAGAAGAAAGCTTAAGGCACTTCAGGTAAGTTGGTTACAATGAGGACTGAGAACTGGTCCTTGGACTTGGCCACGTGGAGGTCACTGGTGACTTTAGCCCAGTTTCAGTGGAATGATTGGCATGTATTAGAGAATGGGAGGTGAGGAGGTGTGAAGAGCAAGTAGACAATAACTACTGTTGTCCTTGATTTTATAGTTGGTAAAGAGCAAAAATGACTTTTCTTGTATAGCAACTTTGTAAGACAGCCATTATTATTTACAGAAAGATAAACTGAGGCTCAGAAGCATTTAAGGATCTGTCCAAGGCCCCTGGCAGACAGGAACTATAGAAACCTAGATCTTCAGAAACAAAAGTCCATGCTTTTTCCATGTTTCCAAATGGCAGTTGGGATCTGATCAATAAACCTTGGAGAGGGTTGGCACAAAACTTGTTCTTGCCTGCACTCAAATAGCATCAGGGCCTTCCTAGGAAACAACTCCATTTAAAGAAGTATTTCCCCAGCCCTTCCCCCAGGCCAGTCACTCACCCCACCTTGCCCAGTGGGTAGAGGTGCCTCCCTCCTCCTCCCAGATGTTTCTGCTCTATTGGGAGTGAGGGGGTGCACAGGGATGGGGAACCACATGCTAAGTGGCTAGCAAGTCGCCTTCCTCTTCTCCATTCTATATGCTCAAGTAGGGGTTGAAAACTCAAATGTTTACTGGGGCTGGGAAGATAATATACGTGAATAAAATGGGCCTGGGATGGGTCAATGGGAAATGAGTGAACCTGTGGGTGAACTGGGCATGAAGGCTCCACCTAGGCTGGGTGTGGTGGCTCACACCTATAATCCCAGCACCTTAAGGAGCTGAGGCAGGAGGATCACTTGAGGCCAGGAGTTCAAGACCAGCCTGGTCAACAGAGTGAGATCCTGTCTCTCCAAAACAATTTGAAAAGAAAAAAAATCAGCCAGGTGTGGTGGTGTGTGCCTGTAGTCCCAGCTACTCAGGAGGCTAACACAGGAAGATTCCTTGAATCCAGGAGTTGAGAATGTAGTGAGCTATGATGGCATCACTGTACCCTATTCTAGGTGATAGAGCGAGAACCTGTCTAAAAAAAAAAAAAAAGAAAAAAGAAAAATAAAGGAAGTCCCCACCTAAAAGTGTCAAATTCATGTTTTAAAAACTGAATGTGACACCAAATGCTGGCAAAGGTATGGAACTACATGAACCCACATCCACTGCTGGTAGGAATACAAAATGGTATAGCCACTTTGGAAGAGCTTGGTAGTTTCTTACAACACTAAACATGCTCTTACCATACCATCAAGTAATTATGCTTCTTGGTATTAATATAAATGAGTTGAAAACTGATGTCCATACAAAAACTTGCACTCAGATGTTTATAGTAGCTTTATTCATAATTGTCAAAACTTGGAAGCAACCAAGATGTCTTTCAGTAGGCAAATGGATAAACTGTGATGCATCCAGACAATGGAGTATTATTCAGCGCTAAAAATAAATGAACTATTGAGCCATGAAGAGCCACGGAGGAACCTTGAATGTATATTGCTAAGTGAAAGAAGCCAGTCTGGAAAAGCTAGATACTGTATGATTCTAACTATATGACATTCTGGAAAAGGCAAAAACATGGAGACAATAAAAAGATCAGTGGTTGCCAGGGGTTGGGGTGGAGAGATGAATAGACAGAGTATGGAGGATTTTTAGGGCAGTGAAGCTACTCTGTATGATACTATAATGGTGGGTACATGGCATTATACATTTGTCTAAACCCATGGAATATTCACTACCAAGAATGAACTCTAATGTAAACTACGGACTCTGGGTGATAATCATGTGTCATGTAGGTTAGCCGATTGCAACAAATGTGCTACTCCAGTGCAGGATGTTGATAGTGGGGAGGCTGTGTGTATGTGGGGAAGGGGGTACATGGGAACTCATTGTACTTTTGCTATGAACCTAAAACTGCTCTAGAAAATAAAGTCCATAAAAAAAAAATACCCCAAACCCAAAAAAGCTGCATATTTGCCAACGAATGTGACCATGATTAAATTTGGTCCTGGCCAAATGTGTGTGAACTCAGATGCCTTGAGCAACCCCACCAGGCCTCCTTTCCAAGGAGATGGGGCTTACCCTGCTACCTTCAGAATGCCCTGACCTGGCACAGATGGACCTCTGGAGCCTCCACATGACTGAGGTCTAAAAAAGAGCAGGCCCGAGAGCAGAGAAGACACTGTCACCCTACAACCCTGTCCAGATGTCTGCCCTACCCAAAATCTCCACCTGGCTCCTCTTGGCATGTCTTGCCGTCAGCCCCTCCTGTCATTGTGTCATTATCATCCACTTGCCTCTCCAGAAGCCTTTTGTGGCTACCTCAGGATGGTGATCTGTGTGGGCTGCACCAGTGGCCTCTCTGCACTCTGGCTGAAGGCATAAGAGTGGAGGAGAGTGAGGGAAGGGGGCTTGGTGCTCTCATTCCTTCCCCACAGGGTTGATTTGGGCATCACCAAAGATCCCAGCTCTCTAAAGGTGGGCTTCTGTACCTCCTTCTGCTTCCTTCTCCACACCCTGAAGATAAAGGGGTGGCTCTGGTTCTCTGCTTTTATAGCCCCAGACACCACAGTATCCCTTGGAGTTTCCCTACACCTGTCCACACCTTTGTAAATAGTCCCTTTGAATAGCATTTCCCCCAAAAATTTCATGTCCACCCAGAACCTCAGAATGACACTTTATTTAGAAAGAGCGTCTTTGCAGATGTAGTTAGTTAAGATGAGGTCATATTGACTTAGGGTGGGCCCTAAATCCAATGACTGTGTCATTAGAAGAAGGCTACCTGAAGACACAGGGCCATATGACAATGGAGGCAGAGGTTGGAGTGATGCGGCTACAAGCCAAGGAAGGGCAAATGTTGTTGGCAGCCACCAGGTGCGAGGAGAGAGGCGTGGGATGGTTTCAGAAGGAACCAACCCTGCTGACACCTTGATTGTGGATTGCTAGCCTCCTGAACTCAGAGAGGAGTAAATTGCTGTTGTTTTAAGCTACATGGTTTATGGTGATCTGTTACAGCAGCTTCAGGAAACAAATACTCCCTTTATCAAGCTTTCTTCCAGTTCTCCAAACCCAAGTGTGGACACACCATCTGTTTCCTGTGGCGACCCTGACTGCTATAGTTCTCAAGCTTCTCTCAGTTCCCAGGGCTTTCAATTACCCCCTGTAAGCCCTGAATCCCTGGTGCTGATGACCCTCCCTGCTCTGGTCCACACTGCCTTTCCAGCCCTCACACTGCCTGGTTCCCACAAACGTGAACCCATGGCCTTAGCCCTCGTTTCTGGTCCTGCTTTGCATTTTTCCCAGTAACCTTCATCTGGTCCCTCCACCAAAATTTCCCTTCCTAAGCTCACCTCTATCTACCCTTTCTCCTCCATCAGGAAGCTTCTGGAATTTCCAGACTGCAGGGAAGGGCCTCGTTAGCACTTGGTGTCAACACACTCCAGCCACCATGTGGGGAGGCGCCGCAGTGGTATTCAATTCACACTGGTGTTGGGTGTATGCTTCTCCCCAGCTAGAATGCAAGCCCTGTGAGGACAGGGAGGGTGCCATATTCTTTATTTCAGGTCTCACCATGCTGGGCACACAGGAATGAGTACAAAGAAACAGGCTGACATGTTTCTGGAACTCATGCTCTTAGTAAACCACTGGGGAAGAAAGAAGCAAGACCTTCTAGGCTCCAGGGAGAACCTGGAGTCCTCAACTCTGTGACTCAACACAGGGGCCCATGGGGCTCATTAGCACCCACCCATCTGTGACATCATTGTAGGGACAGGAGCCCTTGACAATATGTACTAAGTAGACTTTCATGAACTCAACGAGATACTATAAGAGGTGGGAAAACTGTCCTCTCTCTCTCCAGCTACATCTGTCCTCTCTTCCCTCCCCTCACACGTCAGTTCCCAGCACAGACTGTGTAGAAGAGTGAGTCTGACTAGCTCACCTACTTGAGGTGTGTGCTGAAAAAAAAGGAAGTTGGAGAGTTCTGTCCTCCAACCTGTGGAAATCAGACGTCTCTTTACTCTTCAACCTCCTCTGCCTTCCCTGTAGACTCCTCTGGCTCCCTGATATTCCCAGCCATCATCTGCTCTTCTCTAGCTCTCAGTTTCCCCCTCTCTCTTCTCTTTTTATTTTATTTATTTATTTTTATTTATTTTTTGAGACAGAGTCTCGCTCTGTCCAGCCCAGGCTGGAGTGCAATGGCGCGATCTCGGCTCACTGCAACCTCTACCTCCTGGGTTCCAGCAATTCTCCTGCCTCAGCCTCCCGAGTAGCTGGGATTACAGGCATGCGCCACCACACCCAGCTAATTTTTGTAATTTTAGTAGAGACGGGGTTTCACCATGTTGACCAGGATGGTCTTGATCTCTTGACCTCGTGATCCACCCACCTTGGCCTCCCAAAGTGCTGGGATTACAGGCGTGAGCCACTGCACCTGGCCTTTTCTCTTTTTAGATAAAATAAAGAGATGCTGTGTTGTAGGGTCTGTCTCTGAGACCATATTGTGGGAGAAGAGACCATTCTTCGGAAAGATGCAGAGTGAGTGTGATATTGGAGTGGAAAGTGCTTCCCCTGCATCTCTTGGTTTCTCTTCTTCTGAATCTCTTGTCATCTGATCTGAATTTTCTCCCTTTTTAGGGAAGCCCTGCACCTCAAGGGATCGAGATGGGAGACTGAGGGAACCCTGGGGTCTCTGCTCTCTCCCTCACTGGGAAACAAGCTCTGTTTCTTCACGTGCCAGAGCCCTGCCTCTGTGGGTGCAGCCTGAGGACAAAGACAGTGCTGCATTCCCCGATCCCTTGCCCCCTACAACCTCCTGCCCAGCCTCTTGGGTGTTCCTCAGCTTGTAGTCAGGGAGGAAGCAGCCATCTCCTCCGATGACTGACTTCAAGCCTCAACTCTCCCACAGCTCCTCAAAAGCCAAGGCTGAGGCCAAGTCCCAGCTGCTGCCTTGGGACAGGTGAAGAGCCTCCTGCAATCTCATGCACAAGCTGGTACCCATGAGCATGTGGCCTAAAAGACTTATTGACCCACTCTCCAAGTCCTTGCCAGAGGAATCCCTGCACACATATATCCACAATGAAGGATCCCTAATGATATCACTTATGAAAGATGACAAGTCCTTTCTACCACTCTTAAGTGAAAGTATATTTAGTCAATTATGGTCTTTCTCTCGAGTCTACTGAAAGCATGGTAAGAGTCTGTTTTAACTGAGAATATTTTTTATCTCCTCATTCTACTCCCAAATGAGTTTTTCAGGGTCCTGTGGTCTTGATGGTCTTTCAACTATAGCTGCCTATAAACCCCGTACATAGGGGACACTGTGACCCTTGGATCTTTTTCTATAGTGTCCACGTTCCAGTGGGCCATAGAGCCAGATTCACTTGAATTCAATTTCCAAAAACAAACCTGCTGGGATTTTGATTGGAATTGTATTGAATCTATGCATTCGTTTTGAGAACTGACATCATTACAATATGATGTTCCCATTTGTGAACATGATATAACCCTACATTTATTTAGGTCTTTAAGTTCCTTCAATAATGCTTTGTAGTTCAGTGTGGAGGTCTTGCACATTTTTCATTTGATTTATTCCTAGGCATTTGATGGGCTTTGCTGCTATTGTAAATTGTGTTTTTAGAAGGGATTTTCGTAAGCACTAGTGATTGGTAGTGTAAGAAGGAGAGCCCCAGCAATACCTGCCCTTCATCTTTAAAGAAATCCCAGCTTTATGGAGATATAATTCATATTCCATACAATTCACCCATTTAAAGTATACAATTCAATGGTTTTTAGAATATTTGTAGGTATGTGTAACTATCATCACTGTCAATTATAAAACATTTTCATCATCTTAAAAAGTAACCTCATGCCCTTTAACTATTACCCACCTATTGCATCTGTTGCACTCTGAATGTCTCCCCTCTACATTCATATGTTGAAATCCCAACCCTCAAGGTGATGGCATTAGGAGGTGGGGCCTTTTAGGAGGTGATTAGGCCATGATAGCAGAGTTCTTGTGAATGGGATTAGTACCCTTATAAAAGAGACCCAGAGAGTTGCTTTACCTCTTCTAGCAAGTGAGGACATAGTGAGAAGGCTCCACCTGTGAGAAAGTCAGCCCTCACCAGACACCAAATCTGCTGCTGCCTTGATGCTGGACTTCCCAGCCTCCAGAACTATGAGAAATAAATTTCTGCTGCCTACAAGCCACCCAGTCTGTGGTATTTTGTTACAACAGCCCAAATCAACTAAGGCAGCATTTAAAAAGCATAATTTCATTTTCTAATTTTTGTTACTGTTATAGATAAATATAATTTATCTTAATGCATCAATCTTGTATTTAAAAAATCTTGTATTTAGGCTGGGCATGGTGGCTCACGCCTGTAATCCCAGCACTTTGGGAGGCCAAGGTGGGCAGATCACCTGAGGTCAGGAGTTCAAGGCCAGCCTGGCCAACATGGTGAAACCCCATCTCTACAAAAATACAAAAATTAGCCAGGCATGATGGCGGATGCATGTAATCCCAGCTACTCAGGAGACTGAGGTGGGAGAATTGCTTGAACCCAGGAGGCGGAGGTTGAAATGAGCTGAGATCATGCCATTGCACTCCAGCCTAGGCAACAGAGCAAGACTCTGTCTCAAAAACAAAAGCAAACAAACAATAACAACAACAAAAATCTTGTATTTAGTGACTTGGCTGAATTCACCATTGATTCTAGTAGTTTGCAGATTATTTTGAATTTTCTATGTATACAATCATATCATCTATGAATAATATTTCTCCTTTCCCTCTACCAATCCTTAAATCTTTTATTTCATTTTCTTGTCTTGTTGTCTTGGCTAGGATATCTAATACACTGTTAAATAGAAGTGTTGATACTGGATATTGTATCTTGTCCTGATAGAAAGGAGGAAACTTTCACTATTTCATCATTAAGCATAATTATTGCTGTCGGAGTTTGCAGATAGTCTTTATCAGATTAAGGAAGTTCCCTCTAAGTGTACTATGTTTATCATGAATGGTTTACTAAGTTCAAATCCTGAATCTGACACTTATTAGTCATTCTCCTTTAAGGAAATCACCTGCCTTCTCTGAACTTCAGTTTCTCCATCTTTAACTGGGGATTTCTATCTTAAAAGTTCTTGTGAAATTGAGGACATTTATAAGGGGCACCCAACTCATAGTAGGCGCTCAGTTAAATGCCTGGCATTACATTGTCTTATTTATCATCCTTCTCCCCCAGTATATATGCCCCATGAGGGTTTGCTTTGCCTCTGTTGTTCATTACTGTATCCCTAGCATTTAGAACAGTGCCTGACATATAGAAATTGCTTCTGGAAAAAAAAATGTGATTACCTAATGTAAATTTCCTTCTTTCTGGAATGCTATGGCTATTAGGCATGGTTTTAGAACCAAGAATTATACTTACCCCTAGACAATCACATTGTTTTACTGAACACTTCCAAAGTTCGGTGCTGACTTTCCTTTTTGACTATTAACATGTGTCATATTTTCCCCTTCTAGATCATTTAATCCAGATTTTCAACTCCTTCTCCCCTAACTTTCTGTACGCCAAGAACAGAGCTCGAGGGTAGAGTCTAGAGTCTCAGCATTCCCAGCTGCACTGCATGACAGTAGACAAGTCCCTTCCCCTTCTGAGCCTCTGGGAGAGGGTCAGATGCCTCCAACTTAGGGGTTTCCTCCAATTGTGGTTCCAAGGCACATGCGATGCTGTGGCCTTGTAAAAATTCTGAAATCAGGGAGGTGAATGAGGAGCTTGCAGCCTGAGGGATGAAGACTAGAACAGGGACTCCTCTGGTCACTTCCAATGCTACCTACTCTCAGTTCACATCAGAAATTGCAGAGTACATCTTTCTCCCCTCCTGGGGAATGTTCTCCCTTTGCCACCACATCCCTTCTGTCCTCCATATCAAGGGTTCTTAACCCTGGCATCACTGGCATTTTGGCCTGGAAAATTTCTTTGTTGTAGGAGCTGCTCTGTGTGTTATAGATACAGACTTACCCCAACTCATACTCACCATCGTCTTGTCTGAACTCTGAGCAGCCCAAATCAGACCTATCACCATACCAGGTGAGAATAGTGGCTAATGTTTATGGGCACTACTCCTGTGAGAAGGTTCCATCTGTGAGAAAGTGGGTCCTCACTAGACACCAAATCTGCTGGTGTCTTGAGGCTGGACTTTCCAAGGCTCTAGAACTGTGAGAAATAAATTTCTGCTGCTTACAAGCCATCCAGTCTATGGTATTTTGTTATAGCAACCCAAATGAATTAAGACAGCATTTAAAAGGAATAATTTCATTTTCTAGTTTTTGTTGCTGTTATAGAGCAACATATTTATCTGGTGTAATCCTTACAACATCCCCATGAGTAAATACTAGCATTTTCCTCTGCATACTCCAGATAAGGATACTGAGGTTCAGAGATGAGAAGTCACTTGTCCGAGATTACATAGTAAGTGGTGGAGCTGAGATTTGGCCCCGGCTGTCAGGCTCACATGACACAGGCATAAACCACTCCTTCTATCCCATTAGGTATCTCCTCCATGATTTCCTAGGTGTCTATCTGCCTCCCAAACTCGACTGCAAACCTTCAAAGGCAGGAACTAAAATATATTCATGGACACTTTACAGTGTTGAACGCAGGACAAGAGGGCCAAACATGATTTCATTGATTGATTTCCCGCCACTGTAGAGTTCGGGGCATTAGAATATGTGAGCGTATGATTGAGATTGAGGACTAGGGAGAAGAAATTTTCAATTTCAGGCTTTAATAATTATAAATTCACAAAACGCACTTAATATAGGTACCCATCTCAATGAATTTGCATAATCTGAACACACTTGTGTAACTACATCAAGAATCAGAAGACCACCATTGGCCCAGAAACCTCCTTCATAATCCCTTCTAGCCATGCCTTCTCTAAGTAACCATGATGCTGCTTTCTAATAGCATACATAGATTTATTTTGCCTGTTTTTGTACTTTAAATAAATGGAACCATGGAGAATGTACTTTTGGGTCTGATTTCTTTTTCTTTTCTTTCTTCTTTTTCATTTTCTTTTCTTTCTTTCTTTTTCTTTTCTTCTTCTTTTTTTTTTTTTTTTTTTTTTTTTTGAGACGGAGTCTCGCTCTGTCACCCAGGCTGGAGTACAGTGGCGCGATCTCGGCTCACTGCAATCTCCACCTTCCGGGTTCACACCATTCTCCTGCCTCAGCCTCCCGAGGAGCTGGGACTACAGGCGCCTGCCACCACGCCCGGCTAATTTTTTGTATTTTTAGTAGAGACAGGGTTTCACCGTGTTAGCTAGGATGGTCTCGATCTCCTGACCTCATGATCTGCCCGCCTCGGCCTCCCAAAGTGCTGGGATTACAGGCGTGAGCCACCGCGCCCGGCCTCTTTCTTTCTTTTTCTTAAAGACAAGGTCTCACTCTGGTGCTCAGGCTGGAATGCAGTGGTGCCATGACAGTTCACTGTACCCTCGACCTCCTGGGCTCAAGTGATCCTCCCATCTCAGCCTCCCCAGTAGCTGGGACTACAGGTGCACTAATTCTTGTACTTTTTGTAGAGACAGGGTTTCACCATGTTGTCTAGGCTGGTCTCAAATTCCTGGGCTCAAGCGATCTGCCCGCCTCTGCCTCCCAAAGTGCTGGGATTATAGTTGTGAGCCACGGAGCCAGGCCAGGTCTAGTTTCTTTCGCGCAGCATGAGAGTCATCTATATTGTTATATGTAGTATAGCTCGTTCTTTTTCTTTTCTATATAGTATTCCAGTGTGTAACTATATCACAGCTAATTTCATAGCTAATGGACATTTGGCAGTTTGCAGTTTGGGGCTATTGTGAAGAGTACGGTGTGAACATTTTTTTGTACATGTCCTTTGGTGAACATAGGTAAGCATTTCTGTTGGGGCAATGCCCGCCCGTGGAACTGCTGGGTCATAGGGTATGCATGCTTCAGTTTTAGTAGACACCATCAAAGTTTCTCAGTTTTTATATTTGGAGGCTTTTAAAGCCAACATTGATTACTACCCCTCCTCAGGCTGCTTTTCTGAAGAACAGTGGTATGGCCTCTCTGGAATCTTCCAGATGACCACATCTGGCAAGAACCTTCTTTGCAGAAAAAATGATGTGAGATTAAAGGGAATGCATATATCTCAAGTCCAATGCTTTCATTATGCACAAGGGGAAACAGAGGCTCAGAGACATGAGCTGACTGGTCCAAGGTGGTGTGGTTCTACCTGGCCTAGAAGCCAAGCTTCTGGACTCCGGATCTTCATAGTGCTTTTTTGAGTACCTGAAGAGAGATACTCATCGCGAAGACGATGAGTCTTTGCAAAAGTTGACCAGTCTAGAGGCTGGTCGGACCCACCAGGATTGTAAGTGAAATATGAGGGTCTGGGGTGGGGGAGGTGGGGCTGGTGGTTGTCTTGTTCCCTATATTTTCCTTGAGTCTGGGCTAAAGCCAAGAAAAACACAAGCCTGACTCCTCCTCCCACTAGGGGAAGTCAAAGTGAGGGGCTTTAAAATTAGAGTCTGGAAAATCTTCCACCTCACATCCTTCCCCCCATCCAGGGAGAGGAGGGGGTGGTCTGTTGGCAGTAGGGACAAGAGTTCCAGGGTCTGGAAACAAGATGGGCTCTCCACTCAAGGGGCTCACAATCTTTGGTAAAACCAGACAAGGCCTTGGACATAGAGAAAAACCCCATTTATTGCGTACTGAAATTCCATCCGCCAGGAACCTGGCGCGAGCCTTAAGCCAACCTCCAGCGGAAGAAGCTAATCCCGCGCCACTCCCAGCTCCAGCCTCGGTCCTTACCTAGTACCCCAGACCCAACCCTATTACGTAGCCCTCAGATTTATCCAGCCTGGCCTCCGCCTCGGCGTCCAAGTTCGCCTTGCCTGAAAATCGCGTTGCATTGTCAAAGAAGCGGTTTAAGCCGAGGGTTCCCGAGGGGTTAAAAGAGATCTCACCACTCCGTCCCAACTTCTCTCATCTCACACCCCCTTCCCCAGGCCTGGAGGCCCTCGCCAGGTAAATGAGACCTAGGAGCGAGATAAAAGAGGGGTTGCTTTTCTTTGCAAACTCTTCTAGCTTCCCCCCCAACCCCCACCTCGTCCCTCCCAACCAGCTGCCTTCCCGCCCCGGCTCCCGCTCCGGGCTGGGGCGCCAACTAAATCTGATCAAAATGCAATTGCCAAGTCGTTAAGGTATTTGAATTAAAAAAAAAAAAAAAAAAAAAAAACTCCCGAGAAAGAAAGTATTTGATGGCTAATAATCTCATTTCAATATAATGGGACCTTCTTCTGCAGAGAGCAAGACAGGTTAAGAGATATAATTATGACTTTGCAAACTCTCTCCCAAGCGCGTGAGACGCGCTGACAGGTCTGCGCGCGGCTGCGCCTGGCTCCGCTCGCTCCAAGGGGAGACGCTTTGTCTGCAGGGCCCGTTAAAGAGACACGGTCCCTTTTCCCCCCCTCGGCCTACACTGCAATTTAACTGTCAGCCGCATTCTCGCCCCGGGATCGGTGTCTGAGTCCCACGCGAGGGTGGGGGTTGGGGTGGCAGAGGGGGACCGGACTTGGAGGAGGGGGATAGGAGGACAGTGAGGGGCTGACCTGCCAAACACTGTCCAGGGAACCTGGAACTGGGCTTTCAAATCTGTTCCCTCGGGAACTCTTTGAGGTCCTGTCTACACAGCAGGGTCCAGGAGGAGCAGTGATGGGGAGCGAGGGGTTGGGAGTAGTGGGGAATGACTCAGGCAGCGCAGATTAATCACTCGTCTCCAAAGTGGCGCTTTTTGAAGGACCCAAGAGGAAAGGATTCCTTCCTGCCATAATTGCTGGGTTTCAGCTGGCAAAAAGGGACGGATTTAGGAAGCTGGGAAGAGATGGTGGCGGTGGTGTTCATGTTTACTTTTTTTCTACTTTTAAAGAAAACTTCTTTTTAAAAGAACTACAATGGGGAAAAAAATCCCCATATGACGCCCGGGTAGGGAATCTTTGAGGAAAGTGCTTACATCTTGCCCCTTCACGAAAGTGCGATAAGGGAATCTCTAATGCGGTGTATACGTGTGTGCAGCGAGAGGAGTGGAGGTCAGTGAGCGGCTCGGCACACTGAACTGGTATTGATTGCAGCTCGGGTTGACAGACTGCGGGAAAGTCAGGGCCTGGAGCTCCAGAGGTGTTGGAGCCCCGGCAGCAGAAGAGGTGCGCAGCGCCGCGGCGCAGAGGGACCGGGAAAGCGCACTGGGAAGTCTAGGCGAGTACGCACGTGTGTGAGCATCACTCCAGGAAGAGCGCTCGGCTCCCAACCCCGCGAAATAATTGGGAGCTGGAAAGCTCAGGCAGGGACGCAGGGAGACTGCACTTAAGCCGTCAGACACGCTTATCCGGCGAAAAGGAGCTGGGGATAAAGAGGGCAGGAAGCCCGCGGGGTCCGCGTCTTCGCCTGTCCCCGACTCTCTCGAAACCAATGGGAGCTTTACGCCTGGCACATCCCACCGCCTTCGGTGCGGCCCAGTGTTGCGATGCAGGAATTCGGAGGAAGCGAGTGCGCCGCCACTCCTCCCAACACTCTGGGCACCGAGGCTCTAGCACCCTCATCCCCAGTGGTGGCCTGGAGGACGCTGGCCACGTGGCCTAGAAGGGGGTGAGGCCATGGAAAATCCCGAGGCCTCTGCAACTGGCTAGGCGCCCCCTACCACCCCTCCCCCTGCCACGCGGCGTAGCTACCCCTTCTCGAGCGGTGAGGCCCCCATGCCGAGGTCCCAGGATTTCTTCGCCCTGCGCCCGGGACTGTTCCTGACTCCTTCCCGCTTTGCGCACCCACGTGCAGCCACCGCGACTCTCTCGAGTCATTCGCGCAGCCGTACAAACGAGGGTGGCGCTGTCGCGTCCTGCGTGGACAGCTCGCCGGGCTGCGTTTCCTCAAAGTGAAGTTTGGACGCGAATGGGGTCAACTGCACCCTCCGGTCGGCTCCCTCTGCTGGTCCGGGACGCAGGCTTCTCTGCCGCGGAAGATCCAGGGAAAACTAGCTCCCGCAAGGGGAGCAGGGCTCGCCTGGTCTGCCAGGTGGACACCCCCGCTCAACATAAGCTACCCCTTCACGCTCTGTGGGCCCACGGTGGCCACACCGCGCCGGGTCAGCTCAGGCCTTCCGCAGTGGCTCCCGTTGTTGCCCGGCCGCTTCCTGCAGGGTGAGCAGGGGTAGTATCTGGAAGCAGCCCCCCACACCCGATCCACTAGGGAATAGTTCGCTAAGGCAGATTTCTGTCGTTCCCAATGCATTTTTTTTTTCTTGGTGTTGAGTGATCCCAGCGCACCGTCGCTGCAGGGAAGCGTTGCTCGCAGGAGCCCGGCAACTGCTAGGGCGCAGGAGGGCTGGGGATCTCAGGGTGGTGGTTCGGGATAGGGCCGAGAGCGCTGTGGGGAGGGAGCAGAGAAGGGCGCCGAGGACCGCTGGCCGGGGTCCCGGCCCGGTGGGGGGCGCTGGGGGATGGCGGGCGCAGGCCCGGCGCGCCGCCGGCGGGGTCAGGGGCGAAGGGGCAGGCTGAGGGCAGCGCGCAGGGAGTCGGCGCGGCGGCTCGGGTTACCGCGGCCCGACCCTGCCACCCGCAGCTCCCGCGCGGGGGCTGGGGCGGTCTCCGGCCGTACCCCGCTGTTTGCATTTCTCTGGCAGGCGGCAGAGCTTGGGTTGAAAGGAATTGCCTTCATTTGGAACGTTGTTTATTTTTCTTAACTAGCCAGCGCCGACGGACGACCCCGCGAGCACGGCGGCCGGACCTGGCCGAGCCAGCTCTTGGAAGGGGTCAGGACTAGGGGCGGCCGAGCGAGGTGGTGCTGCGAGCGCCTGCATTGGGAATGTGCCCAGGTCCCCCCGCGGCCGGGATGGGGGAAGGGTCGTGCGGGCCCGAGGACTTTCTACCACGTAGGAAAACAGACGTTCTCCTGCCGGAATTATCATACCTTAGCTTTGACCTTGCCTGAGCCGGGGCAGCGAAGTGGTTAAGCTCTTTGGGTTTGGTGTTTGGTCGCCTTTGGGTTTCAGTTTCTCCTCCTCGGTTTTTAGCTCCACTACCTTGGTCAAGTCACCTTTGTGACTCAGTTTCCTCGACTTTCAAATGGGTATAGTATGGTGCTTTGCTCCTTGGGTTGCTATCAGGATTAGATGAGACAATGCACCCTAGCGCAGGAGATGGAACTTGCAAGAGCTTAGGAGAGGTCAACTCATTTTGTGGGGGCTGTGGCGCAGGGTAGGTGGGGTGGGGGGTAGCCAGCAAGCGTGGGGACCACAGAGAAGGGGCTTGAGCTGGAAACCTATGACTCCCAAGCTCTGGGGAAGGTGCGGGCTGGGGAGAGTTCTGAGCGTTTTGACATGAAATGAATAAAATGCAAATGATATTCAAAGCAAGATGCTAATGAGGATCTATTCTTTGAGCGTCCACAGCCCCGGCAGTGCCCATAATAGTGGCGGGGCTGGTGTGAACTCGAGGGTGGGCAGGGACCTGCAGTGTCTCGAGAGTGAGTGAGTGTGTGTGTGTGTGTGTGTGTGTGTCAGCGCGCGCCTCCTCCGGAATGTGCGTAGCCGGCTCCGGGTGTGCTCGCGCCGACATGAAAATGAGGTCAGGGAAGGTCGTTCCACTCTGCAGCATAAATCAAGGAGGAAAGGAGAATGGATGTGAGAGACAGTCCCCGGAGACCGCCCCGAGAGAGGCAGAGCGAGGGAAGAAGGAGGAGAGAAAAGTTCTGCGTAGAATAGGCGAGAAGCGGGCCCAGGCGCTCTCCCTCCCAAGCGCTTCCCGCCCCATGGCTGAGCCGCTGCAACACTGAGTCCTTAAGCCCCATCCTCCTTCCCCATCTCCTAAACCTTTAACACTATTTTCTTTCTTTGCCCCCAAACTTAAATATTCCTCCTCTAAGCGCTCTTTGTGTGAACAGTGAAGCTCCTGCCCCCAGCCTCCCCGGGAACGTGTAAGTGCCCACGCGCACACGCCAGTCGCACGCGCAATCGCACACTTGTTACACGCGTGCTCGAGCCGGGGCTCGCGGGGGCGTCCTGCGGGGATCAGAATAAAATGTTCCAGAGGGGGCTGCTTTCCGCTGTCCCCCTGCCCGGCTACTGCGGCCCCGCCGCGTGCTTTCTCCACGCAGTCCGCATCTGTGGCCTCCCCAACACTCTGCTACCGTCGTCCCCGGGGCCCTTCCTGCTCTTCGCCCTCCGCCGGCCGCCCAGGGAACGCGCAGCTCCAAGACAGTACTTCCCTGTGCGCTGTCCTGAGACTCGGCTGGGGATATCCGGAGGCTCAGGCTGCACTAGGCCGGAACACAGGCACAAGTCCGGGGCGATCGCGCTCTGGGGAAGCAGGGCCAGCGTCCCAGAGCCCAGGGTGAGAGAGGGAGAGGGATGTCGCTCTACCTCCCCAGCATCTTCAAGACACCAGAATACTAGGACCAGAGGGAAGGATGCGGGGAGCAGGGCTGGGGAAGAGAGAGCAGTGCACAGAGGAGGCTGTCCCATCTCTGTGTGTGTGTGTGTGTGTGTGTGTGTGTGTGTGTGTGTGTGTGTGTATGAGGAGGGAGGGGAGAGTCCTGCTGCCACTCCAAGAATTGGGGGAAAGCAATGAAGAGATGAGCTGTGCCTACGGTCGGTGCTCTGGGCCCAGATCAGACTTATCTGCTGCCTTATTCTCTTCACCACAATGAATAACAGCAACAAGATGATGCCGAATGCCACACAGTAGGCACAAAATAAGCGCACAATATATATTGAATTAAATTTACCAACAGCTGTCACTATCACGATCCTTCCAGAGCCTCCATAGTTTTTAGATTAATATAGTCATTCACTCATTCCACAAATATTTAGCAAGTGCCTATTAAATGACTGAGCAACAGGAAGACAAGATCCCATCCCTAAGGGCGCTTATACATTCCTGGGTCAGAAATACAGGAAACAGATAAACAAAGTCAGGCAACATGGTGTCAGGTAGGGCAGCCCTTTGTGCTGTGAAGGAAAGATGAAGTGGGTCAGGGAGGAACTTGGGGAGAGACAGAGACCCAGAAGAGCATGAGTCATGCAGACTTCTGAAAGGGCAGGGTCCCCGCGGAGGGAACTGCAAATGCAGTGGCCCAAGATGTGGAAAGTGCCTGGAATGGAGCTCAAAAAGGAGGAGAGACGGTGGAGGTGAAAGGGAGGGTCAATGGAAAGTCAGGAAGGTCAGATTCTGTAGTGTTTTGTAGGCCATAATGGGGGACAGAGTGTCTTGGATTATATACTAGGTGTGATGGGAAGCCAATGGATTTTTTTTTTTTTTTTTTTTTTTTTTTAGATGGAGTCTCACTCTGTTGCCCAGGCTGGAGTGCAGTGGTGCAATCTCGGCTCACTACAGCCACCACCTCTGGAGTTCAAGCGATTATCCTGCCTCAGCCTCCTGAGTAGTTGGGATTACAGGCACCTGCCACCACACCTGGCATTTTTTTTTTTTTTAATTTTAGTAAAGACGGGTTTCACCATCTTGGCCAAGCTGGTTTCAAACTCCTGACCTCAAGTGATTCTCCCGTCTCAGCCTACCAAAGTGCTGGTATTACAGGCATGAGCCACCGTGCCGGGCTGGTGTATATATATATATATATATATATATATATATATATATATTTAAAGATAATGATTTGGGGCAGGTGTGGTGGTTCATGCCTGTGAACCCAGCACTTTGGGAGGCTGAGGTGGGAGGATCAGCGGCCTGGGCAATCTAAGGAAATCTCATCTTTACAAAAACTAAAAAGTTAGCAGGCATGGTGGTGCGCATCTGTAGTACTAGCTATACTGAGGAGGCTCAGGTGGGAGGATCGCTTGAGCCCAGGAGGTCAAGGCTGCAGTGAGCTGTGATCCTACCACTGCATTCAGCCTGGGCAACGGTGAAACTCTGTCAAAAAAAAAAATGCAATTTATGTTTTAAAAATGATAAACAAAGACTAGAGAATTTAATTTATCCATGGGTTTCAGGTTTGAGTATATATATATATATTTTTTTATTTTTGAGACGGAGGCTTGCTCTGTCGCCCAGGCTGGAGTGCAGTGGCACAATCTCGGCTTCCTGCAACTTCCACCTCCTAGCTTCAAGCGCGTCTCCTGCCTCAGCCTCCCGAGTAGCTGGGACTACAGGCACCCACCACCACGCTTGACTAATTTTTGCATTTTTAGCAGAGACAGGATTTCACCATGTTGTCCAGGCTGGTCTTTAACTTCTGACCTCACGTGATCCGCCCGCCTCGGCCTCCCAAAGTGCTGGGATTACAGGCGTGAGCCACCGCGCGGCCCAGGTTTGAGTGTTTCTTAATCAATGATCTCCAAATGTTTCCCAGTCCAATGCGTTAAATATGAACGCTTAGGCAAGATTGTTCCGGAAGGCCCGGGAAATACTTGACCGGTTTATGCCCCTCCCACCCCTACTTTTGAGGAAGGTGCCCCGAATGGGATATGGATAGGGTCCCGGAATTGGCCACCTCCGGATTCGGAATCTGAGCAAGGACTCCGGGACCCCCAGCCTCAGGACCTCCGGCGTTTTCACTCCCTGGCTTCCCGCCCCACCTGTTGCCTTTGCTATGCCTACCTTGGTTCTTTTTCGGGCTGTAGAGACAGCATAGGCAACTCCAGCGCAAGAAGGTAACATCCGGTGTCTCTCCGACGCTCCAATTCCGCTGTTCCTCAGGATGAGGAATTCTCTTCTTTCACGCAGTGAGTCTAGCTGTGGGCAAAGCAGGCGCCGTGGTCCCACACCGCCTCCTGGTGGCTATGAAGGATACTGCATCCGGGGTTGATGAAGATGTAGAACTGTTCCAGAACCGAAAGGGGGCGCAGGAAAAGGCTTACGGATCGCCTGGCAGGTGCCAGGTGTTTTGCACGGCGTCGTCTCGCTTACTTTATCAGTAGAGTAACTCCAGAAGAGAGAACTGTCATTTCCCATACTATCCAGATAAGGAAACTGGGGCCAAGAGAGGCAATGCACTTCGTTGAAGAACATGCAGGTAGTAAAATTGCAGAGTCATTCTCTCACATTCACACCATCTCTTGGTGCACAGAGTGTGAGAAGAGTAAAATACTGGCCTCCATCCTAGGCCAGGAGCTCTTTCTCTCCTTGGCCCTGAAGAATCATCTAGAAAATACCTTTAGCTGATGCACTGAGCTCCCAAATTAGTCTCTGGGAATGTTCCAAGGTCCTTTTTCATTCTCCCTTTGAGCTCATTTCAGATGGATTCATGAGCCTGCAGGTGGAGACCGGTTCAGGGACAGCTGGGCAACTCTGTCATGCATGTTGCATGGACAGGGAGTTAGGGGTCTCTGTTCTTTCTCTGCGATTCAGGCTCCGTGAGCAATCTCATCCATGAAGGTGAAGAACAAGGTACTTTGTTCTGAGTGGGGCACTCCTGCGACCTCAGATACTCAGACAACACAAAAGTAAAACATGGAGTGGGTGGCCACACTGAGTCGACCTCAGTTCTTACTTATCTTTAATCCCAAGGTCAGGAGACCTCTGCTTGGCATAGGGCTCTTTCTTTTGTATTTCATTTTAATTAATTAATTAATTTAGAGAAGTACAGTGACACAATCATGGCTCATTGAAGCCTCCAACTCCTGGGCTCAAGTGATGGTCCCACTTCATCCTTCTAAGCAGGGCTACAGGTGTGCACCGCCACACCCAGCTAATATTCCAAATCTTTGTAGAGATGGAATCTCACTATGTTGCTTGGTCTGGTCTCGAATCCTAATTCCTGACCTCAAGTAATTCTCCAGTCTCAGCCTCCCAAAGTGCTAGGATTAGAGGCATGAGCCACTGAGCCCAGCTGGGCTCCCTCTTTATCAGTCATTGGAAATGCTCAAGCTGCTTTTGCACCTGCAGTGGTCAGGCTGGAGAAAGGCCTTTGGGCAGAGCCCCTCCCC
This sequence comes from Macaca thibetana thibetana, assembly GCF_024542745.1. Taxonomy (NCBI): domain Eukaryota; kingdom Metazoa; phylum Chordata; class Mammalia; order Primates; family Cercopithecidae; genus Macaca; species Macaca thibetana. Next base: position 42,265,266 of record NC_065581.1, on the reverse strand, counting down.
TTCTCCTGCCTGAGATTTCACCTGCGCCAGTGCAGAGGTAAGAACCATTCTCCATCCTCTGCTGCTCCCTAGTGGGCTGGGATGCAGCTGTCGCTGGGCTCCTTCCCACTAGGCTGCAGCCACTTTCTGCCTTTTCTCCTTCCTTCTCCAGAGGGAGGCTCCTTCTAGAGACAAACAGGTGTCCTGGAAGAGAGATGTGAAACTTCTGAAAAGATTTGGCTGCAGAACATCCTTGAGCTGTGTCCACATAACCCCAGGGTCATTGCCCCCACCAAACCCTGAGTGCCTGTGAGGAGCTAGAGGAGCCCCCATTTAGCGAGATGGGCTCACATTTTAAAAGTGAAAAAGACGCCGGGCGCGGTGGCTCAAGCCTGTAATCCCAGCACTTTGGGAGGCCGAGACGGGCGGATCACGAGGTCAGGAGATCGAGACCATCCTGGCTAACCTGGTGAAACCCCGTCTCTACTAAAAAATACAAAAAAAAACTAGCCGGGCGAGGTGGCGGGCGCCTGTAGTCCCAGCTACTCGGGAGGCTGAGGCAGGAGAATGGCGTGAACCCGGGAGGCGGAGCTTGCAGTGAGCTGAGATCCGGCCACTGCACTCCAGCCTGGGCGACAGAGCGAGACTCCGTCTCAAAAAAAAAAAAAAAAAAAAAAAAAAAAAAAAAAAAAAAAAAAAAAAAAAGTGAAAAAGACGGACACAAAATGACTTCGACGATCATTTTTTAAAGCTGTTAACTTTAAATAATTATAGATTCATAGTGTCCCAATCCATTTTGTGCTGCTGTAAAGGAATACCTGAGCCTGGATACTTTATAAAGAAAAAAGGTTTATTTGACTCACAATTCTGCTGGCTGGAAGATTGGGCATCTGGTGAAAGCCTTAGGCTGCTTCCATTCACCGCAGAAGGCAAAGGGGAGCCAGTGTTTCCAGAGATCACATGGTGAGAGGGGAAGCAAGACAGGGGGAGGCTCTGGACTCTTTTTAACAATCGGCGCTCTCAGGGACTAATAGAGTAAGTACTCACTCCTCCAAGGGCATCATGTATTCATGAAGAATCCGTGAACCAATGGACCCCCATGACCCAAACGCCTTCCAATAGGTTCCAACTCCCAACATGATCACACTGGGGATTAAATTTCAACATGAGATTTGGAGGAAACAAACATTGAAACTATAGCACATAGGAAGTTCAAGGGTAGTACAGAGAGGTCCCAGGTACCTTTCACCCACGTGTGGACTCTTGTAGCCCCCACAGTAATCAAGACACAGAACCATTCCATCACCCCAAAGATCTCTTCCCTGCCATCCCTTGGTGGTCATGCCCAGTCCTCCCTCTATCAACATTCTTAGCCCCAGGACACCATTAATGTGTTTCCCATCTCTGTGATTTTGTCATTTTGAGAATGTGATATAGATGAAATCACACAGTATGTGATTTTTTTTTTTTTTTTTTTTTTGAGATGGAGTTTTGCTCTTGTTGCCCAGGATGGAGTGCAATGGCTTGATCTCGGCTCACTGCCACCTCTGCCTCCCGGGTTCAAGCGATTCTCCTGTCTCAGCCTCCCGAGTAACTGGGATTACAGGCACATGCCACCACACCCAGCTAAGTTTTGTATTTTTAGTAGAGATGGATTTCACCATGTTGGCCATGCTGGTTTCAATCTCTTGACCTCATGATCCGCCCCCCCTTGGACTCCTATAGTGCTGGGATTACAGGCATGAGCCGCTGCGCCCGGCCTCGTATGTCATCTTTTGAGACTTTTTCATGCAGCATGAATTCCTTAAGATCCATTCAGGTTATTGCATGTATCAATAGTTCATTCCTTTTTATTGCCGTGTAGTGGTCTATGAATGTACTGCAGTTTAACTGTTTATCTGTTGAGAGACATCTAGGTTGTTTCCAGATTTTGGCTGTTATAAATAAAGCTGCTACGAACACTCATTTACAGGTTTTTACATGTATGTAAGTTTTTATTTCTCTGGGATAAATGCCCAGGAGAGCAATTGCTGTTTCTTATGGTAAGCGTAAGTTTAGTTTGTTTTTTTAAAGTAACTGCCAAACTCACGGATGTAAAGAAAAGGAAACTCTTATACACTGTTGGTGGGAATGTAAATTGGTATAGTCATTAAGGAAAGCAGTATGGAGGTGCCTCAAAGAGTTAAAGATAGAATTACCGTGTGATCCAGCAATATCTCTTTGTGGTATATACCCACAGGAAATGAAATCAGTGTGTTGAGGAGGTATCTACATCTCGATGCTCATTACAACACTGTCATAGCCAAGATATGGAATCAACCTAAGTATCCACCGACAGATGACTGGATAAAGAAAATGTACATATACACAATGGAATCATATTTACCCTTTAAAAAGAAGGAAATCCTGTTATTTGCAACAGCATGAATAAACCTGGAGGACATTATTTTAAATGAAATAAGCCAGGCACAGAAAGACAAATACTGCATGATCTCACTTACATGTCAAATGTAAAAAAGCCAAATTCATAGAAGCAGAAGAGAATGGTGGTTATCAGGGGTGGGGAGTGGGGAGAAATGGGAAGGTGTTGGTCAAAGCATACAAAGTTTATTAGGTAGGATGAATAAATTCCAGAAATCTAATGTACAGAAGGGGAACTATAGTTAAAAATACTCTTTTATACTTGAAATTTGCCAAGAGAGTAGCTTTTAAGTGTTCTCATCACACACATATGAAAATGGTAACTATGTAAGGTAATGAAAATGTTCATTAACTAGATCGCAGTAATCAGTTTTACTATGTATATCAAACTAACATGTTATACACCTTTTTTATTAAAAAATTTTTATTAATAAAAGAATTTTTATTAAAAATAAATTATTAAGCTATTTTCCAGAGTGGCTTACTATGTACTCTCACATAGTGTGTGAGTGATCCAGTTGCTCTTCATCACCACCAGCATTTGGTCTCATCACTATTTTTTATTTTAGCCATTCTGACAGATATGTACTGATATCTCATCATGGTTCTACTTTGCATTTCCCTAATGGCTAGTAGTATGGAATGTCTTTCCATGTACTTATTTGCCATTGGTGAAATGTCTTTTCATGTCTTTTGCCTATTTTCTTTTTTTTTTTTGAGACGGAGTCTCGCTCTGTCTCCCAGGCTGGAGTGCAGTGGCTGGATCTCAGCTCACTGCAAGCTCCGCCTCCCGGGTTCCCGCCATTCTCCTGCCTCAGCCTCCCGAGTAGCTGGGACAACAGGCGCCCGCCAACACGCCCGGCTAATTTTTTGTATTTTTAGTAGAGACGGGGTTTCACCGTGTTAGCCAGGATGGTGTCGATCTCCTGACCTCATGATCCGCCCGTCTCAGCCTCCCAAAGTGCTGGGATTACAGGCTTGACCCACCGCGCCCGCCTTTTTTCTATTTTCTAACTGGATTATTTTTTTTTTTCACAGTTGGGTTTTGAGAGTCCTTTATATATAGGGAAGATGAGTCCTTTGTAAGATGTGCGTTGTGCAAATATTTTCTCCCAGTCTATAGCTTCTCCTTTCATCCTCTTAATAGGGACTTTTGCAGAGTAAAAGTTTTTAATTTTGATTAAGTCCAATTTATTGATTTTTTTTCCTTTGATGGATCTGCCTTTGGTGTTGTGTCTAAGAGCTTGTCACTAAGCACTAGGACCCAAAGCTTTTCTCCTATGTTACCTTCTAAACTTTAATAGTTTTATGTTTTACGTTTAAATCTATATTCCATTTCGAGTTAATTTTAATATAAGGTGTGAGGTTTAAATCATATATATTTTTTCTTATGGATATCCAATTGCTCCAACATTGTTGAAAAGGTTATCCTTCCTCCATTGAATTGCTTTTGCATGTTTGCCAAAAATGAGTTGGTCACACTTGTGTGGGTCTATTTCTGGGTTCTCTACTCTGTTCCATTTCCCTCCATCAATACCACCCAGCTTTGATTCCTGCTGCTATGTGTTATAGGTCTAGAAACTGGGTAGATTGATACCTCTCACTCTAATTCTCCTTTTTCAGAATTGTTTTATCTTTTCTTTGATCTTTTTCCTCTGCCTTTCCGTGTAAGTTAAAGAATAATCTTGTCTATGTCTGCAAACAAATCTTGCAGGGATTTGATAGGAATTTCATCAAACCTGGCCAGGCACAGTGGCTCACACCTGTAATCCCAGCACTTTGGGAGCTGAGGCGAGTGGATCACTTGAGGTCAGGAGTTCAAGACCAGCCTGACCAATGAGATGAAACCCTGTCTCTACTAAAAATACAAAAAAATTAGTCGGGCATGGTGGTGCATGCCTGTAGTCCCAGCTACTCAGAAGGCTGAGGCAGGAGAATCACTTGAATCCGGGAGGTGGAGGTTGCAATGAGTCGTGATCATGCCACTGTACTCCAGCCTGGGGCCACAGAGTGAGACTCCATCTCCAAAAAAAAAAAAAAAAAAAAAAAAAAAAAAAAAAAAAAAAAAAGGGAATTGCATCAAACCTGTGTATCAATTTGGGGAGAACTGACATCTTTACTATGTTGTCTTCCAATCCATGAGCGCTCCATTTATTTAAATCTTCTTTCTTTCATTAGCATTCTGTAATTTTCACATGCTGTATATGTTTTGTTAGATTTATACCTAAGTAGTTCATCTTTTGTGAGTGATTGTAAATAGGATTATATTGTAAATTTTGGTTTCAAGTGCTTATTGCTAGTATGTAGAAATATAATTGATTTTTGTATGCTCATCTTACAGTCTACTGCCTTGCTGAACGCACTTATTAGTTTTAGGTCTTGTTTTGTAGGTTCCTTGAGATTTTTTACATCAAACATCATGTCGCCTGCAAATAGGGACATTTAATTTCTTCTTTTCTGATGTGTATGCCTTTTATTTCCTCTTCTTGCTTAATTGCACTGGCTAGAACTTCCAGTGTTATGGTTGAATAATAGTGATAAGAATGACCAACGTTGGCCAGGTGTGGTGGGTCATGCCTGTAATCCCAGCACTGTGGGGGGCTGAGGCAGGCAGATCACTTGAGGCCAGGAGTTCAAGACCAGCCTGGCCAACATGGTGAAACCCCGTCTCTACTAAAAATACAAAAATTAGCTAGGTGTGGTGGCAGGTGCCCATAATCCCAGCTACTTGGGAGGCTGAGGCAGGAGCATTGCTTGAACCCAGGACTCAGAGGTTGCAGTGAGCTGAGATGGCACCACTGCACTCCAGCCTGGGCAACAGAGTGACACTCCATCTAAAAAGCAAGAATGGTCAGCCTTGCCTTGTTCCTGATCTTAGTGAGAAACATTCAGTTTTTCACTAAGTATGTTAGTTGTAGGTTTTTTTTTTTTTGCGGATGTTCTATGTCAAGTTGAGGAAATTCCCCTTTATTTCTAGTTTTCTGAGGGTATCATAAATGGGTATTGAATTTGTCAAATGCTTTTTTCTGTACCAATTGATATGATCATGCGATTTTTCTTCTTTAGCCTGTTAATATGGTGGATTACACTGATAGCTCTTCAAATATTGAATCAGCTTTGAATCCAGAATTAACTGTACTTGGTCATAGTATATAACTATTTTATGTATTGTCGAATTATTTTTGTTAATATTCAATTAAGAGTGCTTGCATCCATATTTAGGAATATCAGTCTGTAGTTTTCTTTTGTTATACTGTCTTTGGTCTTGGTATCAAGGCACTGCTGACTTTATTTTTCTATTTTCTGGAAAAGACTGTGGAGAATTGGCATTTTATTTATTTATTTATTTATTTATTTATTTATTACTTTGAGACAGGGTCTCGCTCTGTCACCCAGGCTGGAGTGCAATGGAGCAATCATGGCTAACTGCAGACTTGACTTCCCAGGCTCAAGCGATCTTCCTACATCAGCTTTCTGAGTACTGGGACTACAGGCATGTGCCACCATGCTTGGCTGAGTTTTGTAATTTTTGTAGAAACAGGGTTTCGCCATGTTGCCCAGGCTGGTCTCAAACTCCTGGTCTCAAGGGATCCTCCTGCCTTGGCCTCCCAAGGTGTTGGTATTACAGGCATGAGCCACTGCATCTGGCCTGTTTTTAATTCTTTTTTAAAAGTTTGGTACAATTTTCAAGTAAAACCACCTGGAGATTTCTTTTTAATTACATATTTAATTTTTCAAATAGTTACAGGAGTATTCAAAGTATCTATTTCATATTGGGTGAGTTGTAGTTGACTATGCTTTTTGAGTGATTAATGTATTTTCTCTAAATTTTCAAATTTAGGGTTAGGTTGTTCATAGTATTCCTTTATTATCCTTTTGATGTCTGTAGGGACTGTCATGATATCCCCGCCTTTTGTTCCTGATATAATGGAAGTTGTATATTTTCTCTTTTTTTCTGTGAGAGGCTTGTCAATTTTATCATCTTTTTAAAGAACCAGCTTCTCATTTCATTTATTTTCTGTATTGTTTTTCCTATTTTCAATTTCATTGATTTCTGTTTTTATCTTTATTATTTTCTTCTTTCTGCTTGCTCTGGGTTTATTTTGCTTTTCTTTTTCTTTGTTTGACTTAGACTGGGGTACAAGCCTATATTATTGACTTGCAAGCCTGTAATCCCAGCACTTAGGGAGGCCGAGACGGGCGGATCATGAGGTCAGGAGATCGAGACCGTCCTGGCTAACACGGTGAAACCCCGTCTCTACTAAAAAATACAAAAAACTAGCCGGGCGAGGTGGCAGGCGCCTGTAGTTCCAGCTACTCGGGAGGCTGAGGCAGGAGAATGGCGTAAACCCGGGAGGCAGAGCTTGCAGTGAGTTGAGATCCGGCCACTGCGCCCCAGCCTGGGTGACAGAGCGAGACTCCGTCTCAAAAAAAAAAAAAAAAAAAAAAAAAAAAAAAAAAAAAAAAAAAGAAAATTTTATTTTTGGAAAATGAAAGCGGTGGCTTACACCTGTAATCCCAGCACTTTGGGAGGCCAAGGTGGGCGGATCACGAGGTCAGGAGATCGAGACCATCCTGGCTAACACGGTGAAACCCCATCTCTACTAAAAAGACAAAAAATTAGCCAGGCATGGTGGTGGGCGCCTGTAGTCCCAGCTACTCGGGAGGCTGAGGCAGGAGAATGGCGTGAACCCGGGAGGCGGAGCTTGCAGTGAGCCTAGAACACACCACTACACTCCAGCCTGGGCAACTGAGTGAGACTCTGTCTCAAAAAAAAAAAAAAAAAGAAATTAAAGTATCTTGGTGCTATAAATTTCCCACACATTTTGACATGTTATGTTTTAATTTTCATTTGCTTCAGAGTATTTTTAAATTTCCCTTGGAACTTTCTCTTTCACCCATGGCTTATTTAAAGTGTGTAGTTTAGTTTCCAAGTATTTGAAGATTTTATGGTCACATTTCTGTTATTGGTTTTTAATTTAATTCCACTGTGGTCAGAAAACATACATTATATGATTGCAATTTTTAAAAATTTGTTAGAGTTTTACTTTATGGCACAGGGTATGGTCAATCTTGGTATATGTTCTGCAAATGCTTGAAAAGTTGTGTATTCTGCTGTTATTGGGTAGAGTGTTCTATAAAGATTGGTTGATGTTGTTCTTGAATTCTTCTATAGCCTTGATCGTTTTCTGTCTAGTTGTTCTATCAATTTTTTTTTTTTTTTTTTTTTTTTTTTGAGACGGAGTCTCGCTCTGTCCCCCTGGCTGGAGTGCAGTGGCGGGATCTTGGCTCACTGCAAGCTCCGCCTCCCAGGTTCCTGCCATTCTCCTGCCTCAGCCTCCCAAGTAGCTGGGACTACAGGCGCCTGCCACTGCACCCGGCTAATTTTTTGTATTTTTAGTAGAGACGGGGTTCCACCGTGGTCTCGATCTCCTGACCTTGTGATCCGCCTGCCTCGGCCTCCCAAAGTGCTGGGATTACAGGCGTGAGCCACCGCGCCCAGCTGTTCTATCAATTTTTGACAGAGAGTATTGAGGTTTCCAACTGTAATTACTGATTTATTGTTTTCTGTTGTCAGTTCTATCAATTTTTGCTTCACGTATTTTTCAGTTCTGTGTTTTTGGTGCATACACATTATGAATTGCTATATCTTCTTGGTAGACTGACCCTTTTATGATTATGTAAATGTATTAGTCCATTCCGGCACTGCTATAAAGAAATACCTGAGACCAGGTAATTTATAAAGAAAAGAGATTTAATTGGCTCACAGTTCTGCAGGCTGTACAGGAAGCATGGCAGCATCTGCTTCTGGGGAGGCTTTGGGGAGCTTTTACTCATTACAGAAGGCAAAGCAGGAGCAGGCGTCTTACATGGCAGGAGCAGGACCAAAGGAGAGCAAAGTGGGAGGTGCTGCCCACTTTTAAACAACCAGGTCTTGTGAGAACTCTATCATGAGAACAACACCAAGACAGTGGTGCTAAACCATTCATGAGAACTCCTCCCCCATGATCCAGTCACCTCCCACCAGGCCCCATCTTCAACACTAGGGATTGCAATTTGATTTAAGATTAGGTGGGGACACAGATTCAAACTATATCATTCCACCCCTGGCCCTTCCAAATTTCATGTCCTTCTCACATTGCAAAATACAATCATTCCTCTCAACAGTCCCCCAAAGTCTTAACTCATTCCAGCATTAACTCAAAAGTGCAAAGTCCAAAGTCTCATCTGAGACAAGGCAAGTCCCTTTCATTTGTAAGCCTGTAAAATAAAAAACATGTTAGTTACTCTCAAGATATAATGGAATATAGGCATTGGGTAATCATTGCCATCCCTCCTCCCGAAAAAAGAAAGAAATTGGCCAAAAGAAAGGGGCTACAGGTTCCATACAAGTCTGAAACCCAGCAGGGTAGTCATTAAATCTTAGAGCTCCAAAATAATCTCATTTGACTCCATGTCTCACATCCAGGCCACAATGATGAAAAGGGTGGGATCCAAAGGCCTTGGGCAACTCTACCTCTGTGGTTCTGCAGGGTTCAGCCCCCTTGGCTGCTCCCAAGGGCCAACATTGAGTGCCTGTGGCTTTTCCAGGTGCAAGGTGTAAGCTGTTGGTGAATCTACCATTCTGGGGTCTGGAGAACGGTGGCCGTCTTCTCACAGCTCCATAAGGCAGTGTCCTAGTGGGGACTCTATGTAGGGGTTCCAACCCCATATTTGTCCTCCACACTGACCTGGAAGAGTTCTCCATAAGGGCTCCACTCCTGCATCAGGCTTTGTGCTTGCACATCCAGGCTTTTCCACACATCCTTTGAAATTTAGGCAGAGGCTCCCAAGCCTAAACTCTTGCACTGTGTGCACCCAGAGGATTAACACCAAGTGGAAGCCACCAAGACTTATGGCTTGCACCCTCTGAAGCAGCAGCCCAAGCTTTACAAGGGCCCCTTTGAGCCAAGGCTGGAGCTGGAGTGGCCAGGTTGCAGGGAGTAGTGTCCTGAGGCTGTGCAGGGCAGCAGGGTCCTGGGTCTGGCCCATGAAACCATTCTGTCTTTCTAGGCCTCTGGGCCTGTGATGGGAGGGACTGTGGTGAAGGTCTCTGAAATGCCTTCAAAGTCTTTTCCCCACTGTCTTGGCTATTAGCAGTTGGCTCTTATTTACTTATGTGAATTTCTGCATCCTGTTTGAATTTCTTCCCTGAAAATGAGCTTTTCTTTTCTACCACATGGCTGGGCTGCAGATTTTTCAAACTTTTACACTCCGCTTTCCCTTTAAATATAAGTTCCAGTTTTATGTCATTTCTTTGCTCACGTATATGAGCATAGGTTGTTAGAAGCAGCCAGGCCACATCTTGAACACTTTGCTGCTTAGAAATTTCTCTTGCCTGATACTCTAAATTGTCACTCTCAAGTTCAAAGTTCCACAGATCCCTATGGCAGGGGCATAGTGCCTCCAACCTCTTTGGTGATGCATAAGAAATGTGACCTTTGCTCCAATGCCCAATAAGTTTTTTTAAAAAGTGGGTCTGCTGATAACAAATTAGTTTTTCTCTTCATCTGAAGATGTCTTTATTTTCCCCTCATTCCTGGAGGAATTTTAAAACTAAATTTTGGGTTGATAGTTATTTTCTTTTAGCACTTGAAAAGTGTTGTGTTTTTGATATAGCTTAAGATGGATTTTTGTTTGTTTGTTTTATCCTGTTTGGGATTCATACGCCTTCTAGAATCTGAAGGTTTGTGTCTTTCACCCAGTGTTTCTCTGAATACTTTTTCAGCTTCACCCTCTTCTCCCTTTCCTGTGTCTCTAGTGACATAAATATTGGATTTTTTGTTATAGTCTCACATGGTTCTGTTCATGATTTTTTTTCCATTTATTTTCTCTCTGTGGTTCAGGTTAGGTAACTTCTATTGCACCACATTCAAGTTTACTGATTCTTTTCTCTGTTTTCTCCATTCTGCTGATAAACCCATCCATTGAATTCATCTCAACTATTGTGCACTTTAGAGTTTCCATCTTGTTCTGTTTTGTATCTTTTATTTCTTTTCTGAGAACTTCTCTTTTTTTTGGTTGAGACTTTCTATTTTTTAAATTTGTTTCTAATGTGTTTCTAATTATTTGTTGAAGCATTATAATATGTATGCATCCCAGCATTGGTGTCTGTTGAGTATCTTTCCTCATTCATTTTGAGATCTTTCTGGGTTTTGGTATGATGAGTAATTTTCTTATTGAAGCCTGGACATTTCAGTATTGTGTTATAACTGTGAATCTTATATAAATCGTGTGTGGTAGCAAGCCTTCTCTGGCACAGATCTTGTGGGTAAAAGTGGGATGACACCTTGTTACTGCCAGGCAGGGGTCCAGGTTGTCCTCCTGGTCTCTGTTGAGGCCTATGGGGGTGGGCGAGGGTGGGGATTGCTGAGAAGGTGCTCCTTGTAACAGCTGAATGGAAGTGGCGGTCAGGCCTTCACTGATTCCACCCTGGTTGGAAGGGGAGGGGGTGCTTCTACTGTAACTGCTGAGTGGGGTGGCCTTGTTAAAACTGAACAGTGATGAAAGTTCTGATGCTCCACCAGTCCTCCTTTGACACCACCCCAGTGGGGATGGTGAGGGGGTACCCTATGACTGCTGATGGGGGTGGAGTCCAGACTCCCTGTGTGGTCTCTGTTGACCCTGGGTGGATGAAAGTCCTGGCCTCTCACTTGGCTTTCTCTGGCTCCACCCCAGCATGGGAGTGGAAATGCCTTATTACAGCCTGGTGGGTAGAAGTCTGGGCTCTCTACTCAGCCTTTGCTGGTGTAGGTGAGGTGAGGCTGCAGCTTTTTCTGTTGTGTTGGCTAGAGTAGAGCAATTGTGTCTAAAAGTTTTCTGTCTTGCCCTGCCTGCTTCTTTCCTGGTCCTTTGGCTAGAGAAAGCAGGCATTTCTTAGGGCTTTTTTTTTTTTTTTTTTTTGGTGTCAGTTGGTGTTTCTGGGTTGCAGTTTTTCCAGTATCCAGTCTAGGATATACAATATAAAAAGAAAACCCAGGGAACTCACTGCAGTGTTGTTCCTTGTTGGTTCTCTTTCTTCTCTCCACCTTTTAGAGTTGCCTCATGTTTAATATATATATAGTACATAGTAAAAAGAATAGGAAAAAGGACATCTACTCCATCTTCCCAGAAGTGGAAGCTCTCTTACAATTATTTCTTTCTAATTTAATTTTGAATAACTTTACTATTTTCAAAATAAAAACATATCCAAAAAGTGAAAATGTCTATCCCATTTTCCCCCATCTACCTTCTGCTTATCCCAGCAACTATTGTTATTAGTTTATTGTTTTCTCCAGAATTAAAAAAAATGCATCAGTATTAATCAACAATTTTCATATTTCTTAAAGCACAAAAGTTAGCATATTATAGACAGAAATTTGTATCTTACAAAATACAAGATGTCTTGCTGATCGGCCCATATTGGTACATAGGGAGCTTCTTCATCCTGTGAAAATGCAGAGTATCCCATTGAATGGATGTTCAACAGCTTGGACATTTAGGTTGTTTTCATTCTTTTGAAATTACAAACAATGCTGTAACAAACAGCGATCTACAGATGTCATTGCACATGTGTGTTTGTATCTGTAAGATAAATTCCTAGAAGTGGAATTCCCAAACACTGAAGACACGTTCGTGCTCTGAGACAGTTGCACAAGAGGCTGAAAAGTGAACCTTATTAAGGCTGTGTCTATAGCATGGCAAAGCTGACAGTTAATCTGGAAAGACTAGTCACCTCTACTGGACACATGGCCTCATGAACCTCTTCTGGACAAGAAGGTATAAAAAAGGACACAGGGGCAGGTGTTGGAAAGGAAAGGACATATTATCCCCCAAATCTATTTCTGTGTTGTTACCCCATGGCCAGACCACAGATTTAGATGACTCTAGAGTGGTCAGAATAAGCTGTTCACCATGACGGCCCCTCTTAGCCTCCCCTGGAATGGTCTCTGAAAGCAGCATGGAGGATGATTAGGAGCACAGAACATGGATGTGGACAGGGAGCCCCTTTCCTCTCAGGCCTCAATTTCTTCATCTGTTGAATGAAAGCACGGGGACAAACTTCTGTTGAAAGAGGAACCAGGCCGGGCGTGGTGGCTCAAGTCTGTAATCCCAGCACTTTGGGAGGCCGAGACGGGTGGATCACGAGGTCAGGAGATCGAGACCATCCTGGCTAACACGGTGAAACCCCATCTCTACTAAAAAATACAAAAAATTAGCTGGGCGAGGTGGCGGGCGCCTGTAGTCCCAGCTACTTGGGAGGCTGAGGCAGGAGAATGGCGTGAACCTGGGAGGCGGAGCTTGCAGTGAGCTGAGATCCGGCCACTGCACTCCAGCCTGGGCGACAGAGCGAGACTCCGTCTCAAAAGAAAAAAATAAAAAGAGGAACCTTACCCTTCTTCATCAAGGACAGTGTCACTTCAACAGGCACATCTACAAGGCATGTATAAGATTCCATTTGAAGGAGCTTTCCACTGCTGAAGAGCAAAAAGGAAGCGGAAGAGGAAAGAAGAAATAAAGACGGGAAGAACAGAAGTAAGGAAAGCACTGGCTTGAACAACCTCTGGGTCCAGATCAGATCCCACAAGTGGAGTGGACAGAGATGGTTACAGTTGTATAACGATCAACACAATCCAGACACAGAACCATCTTATCACCACCCCAGATCCCCCCAGTCCCTGAAAACCGCTGATCAGTGGTTTCTGTGCTGACAGTTTTGCCTATTCCAGAATGTCATATATATGGAATCATCCAGTGTGCAGTCTTTTGAATCTGGCTTCTTTTCTAATGCATTTGAGATTCATCAGGTTTGTGGTGTGTGTGGGTACTTTGTTTTTTGCATTGCTGAGTCACGTTCTGTTGCATGGATGTACCGCAGTCTGTTGATCCTTTCACCAGCTGAAGGTCCTGTGGGTTGTTTCCGGTTGGTGATGATTATGAGTAAGGGCACTGTAAATATTTGTGTATGGGCTTTTGTGGGGGACATAAACATATTTGCTCGGCTGGTATGGTAAGTGGGAAGCCAGGGGCAGGACATGGAGTAGGGCTTAATTGATAGTGTTAGGCTTGCTGGACTATTGAGAAGACAGAACAAGGAAGTAAAGTGTAAGGAAGCCAGACAGGACACACCACACAGAAGCTGGGTCTCCAGTGAGGACACTGCAAGTAGCCTGTCCCCAGGAGACTCAGTCAGGATGACACGTACACACCCTTCCACTGCTGTCCCAGGGGCAGGGCTGCTGTGACCTCAGACTTCCACATTCTTCACTCACTTCAACAGTCATTAAAAATGTTTACTTTTTAAAACACCCAAGTACATTTGTTGTAAAAACGTTCAAACAATATGGTAGAATACAGGGTAAAATGCAAAAGCCCCCCTTCACACTCCCTGTTACATCCCAGTCACCCGCCCCTACCCAGACATTACCCATGGTAGCATCTTGAGGCAATTCTTGCACACATTCTTTCCTGTTATTACACACACACATTCACACACATGCATGCACACACACACATGCATGCATACATGCACACATACATTGTGTCTAGGTGTATTGGTCCATTCTTGCATTACTATAAATACCAGAGACTGGGTAATTTAAAAAGAGGTTTAATTGGCTCATGGTTCTGCAGGCTGTACAGGAAGCATAGCAACTTCTACTTCTGTGGAGGCCTCAGGAAATTTCCAATCATGGCAGAAGACAAAGGGTGACTCAAATGTTTTTTTTCTTTTTCATACTTTAAGTTCTAGGGTACATGTGCACAACGTGCAGGTTTGTTACATATGTATACATGTGTCATGTTGGTGTGCTGCACCCATTAACTCGTCATTTACATTAGATATATCTCCTAATGCTATCCCTCCTCCCTCCCCCGACCCCATGACAGGCCCTTGTGTGTAATGTTCCCCACCCTGTGTCCAAGTTCAATTGTTCAGTTCCCACCTATGAGCAAGAACAAATGGTTTTAAACAACCAGATCTCATGAGAACTCACTCACTATCTCAAGGACAGTACCAAGGGGACGGTGCTAAACTGTTGATGAGAAATCCACTCCCATGATCCACTCACCTACCACCAAGCCCCACCTCCAACATTGGGGACTACAATTAGACATGAGATTTGGTGAGGACACAGATCCAAACCATATCACTGGGGATATAGCTTTATCTTCAATTTTGCTGATAGAAATGAGGTACTATGATGTGTGTCACTCAGCAGCTTGATTTTTTGAGTTAAATTGTTTAGTTGATCTGCTCTGTGCATTTAGAACACACATATCTGCCTCTTTTCTAACCTGCTGTTTAGTGCCCTAGGCTAGAGATGTAGCCTCATTTATTTCCTTCCTTTCCTGTTTGTAGCCATTTGATTTGTTTCTAAGTTTCACTATTATATAAAATGTTGCAACAAATAACCTTTTACATATGCCTCTTTGTGCACACATGATTTATTCTCTCATGCAGACACTAAAAATGGAATTTTCTGTGGAAAGTGGATACACATCTAATATTTTGATAAATCTGGACAAATTGATTTCCTAAAAGGATGCACTAATTTATATTCCCACCGACATCCTTTGAGATGCCAATTTTCTCACAACCTCGTCACTGCTGGGAATAACCAATCTTTTAAATTTGTATTAATTTAATAGGTGAAAAATGATCCCTCCATTGTTGTTTTAATTTGCATTTTCCCACTTACTGATAAAATTGATCTTGTCTTCCACGTATTAATTTTCCATGGTGCGTTTCTTTGGATTGCAATTTCTATCCTTTTCTGTTTCTTCTATTGAGTTGTTGCCGTTTGCTTATTGATTTCACAAGTTTCTTTTATAGTCTGGATATTAATCTTTGTATAACATATATATTATTTTTAAAATCTCCCTTTGCTTTTTTTTTTTTTTTTTTTGAGATGGAGTCTCACTCTGTCACCAGGCTGGAGTGCAGTGGCATGATCTTGGCTCATTGCAACCTCTGCTCCCGGATTCAAGTGATTCTCTTGCCCCAGCCTCCCGAGTAGCTGGGATTACAGGCATATACCACCACGCCCAGCTAATTTTTGTATTTTTAGTAGGGACAGGGTTTCACTATGTTAGCCAGGCCAGTCTTGAACTCCTGACCTCGTGATCCGCGCCCCCTCAGACTCCCAAAGTGCTAGGATTACAGGCGTGAGCCACCATGCCTGGGCCCCTTTACATTTTAAAAACATTGTTTACAGTATATTTCATTATACATAACAATTGTTTTTAAGCAGAAAAATCAGTCAGTCTTCCTTCCTGGCTCTGTATGGAGGAGTTGTTTATATGGAGGGCCCGTCCTTCTCTGGGGGACAGGTGATGGCATTTCTCCCAGAAGCTTGCGGAGGCCATTTCCTCAGGGGAGGAGCTCACCTGGGGACACATGGGGACAACTCTGGAAATACCGACAGCTGCAGGGAACACTGTTTCCCACCACTGTGCCTGAGCTCCTTTCTTAGAGCCCAGTTTGGGGAGGGCAGCAAAGCCAGATGCAAGGGTGTTGTCCCTGGTCAAATATGAGAAGGACATAGTTAAGCTTTGTGTCTGGTCAGGTAACTGGCAGGTCACGGTGATTGGCTGAGACCTCTCCCTTCCCCACAGAGGCCCTTCCCATTTCCTTTCCTCAGTTCCTCAGGCTCAGGTTTCTCTCCCCAGGAGCCTCAGATCAGGGAGCCCTGCAGAGCTCGGGGAGGGGGAGCAGCCACATTTGTACCCACCCCTAGGATCAGCCTTCTGCTGGTCCTCTGGCCGTAAGGCGACCTCTCCCTGCCCCCCTTCCCTCTCCAGCCTTCTTTCTTGTCCTCCTCCCCAGTGCCCCATCTGAAGCCGAGGGCTCCTGCAAACCAGGTGCAGGTACCATTAGCAGCAAGAGGCAGAGAAGAGGGTCTTCCCAACCAAGCCACCTCTCCTTGACCTCTTGGGGTGGGGACCGAAGAATCCTCAGAGGGGGTGCTGGGAAGGAACAGGATTTGTTCAGGAGGAGGGGAGTCAGGAGGAGGAGAGAGGAAGCTTCAACCCTGGAAGCATGGCAGGACCACTCGCTCCTGCTGTCTTACCTACTAATGCTTGAGAAAGGTCGGTTGGAAAAAACAAAGTAGATAAAGAATCTAACATATTTCCCTTTATTGAATGTCAGGATTCTTAGAATTGGAAAAATGATGTTTGTATATAATGTATAAAGAAAAGAGAAAAACACCAGGAAAGCTGGTGTGGTGTGTGCAGTTCTAGGTGCAGCTGTTGTGGAGATCTGCTGACCAATGTCAAGTTCAGGGCTGCACTAAGATGTGGATACCTCGCTGAGACTGTGGGCTCTGCTTTGATGGTGGCTGCGTTGGCTGTTATCTGATAACCATAGGAACTCCATGGGCATTTGGGCCATCAGGGTTGGAATTCTACCAGGTATTGGCTAGGGTGCATTTTTGTAATCAGTAGGCCCGGGACTGGGAGTGGGGGTGTGTGTGCCTTTTTGTGATCTCTCCACAAGATGGGTAATTTGTCTAATTTCCATGGAGGAACAGCATGGGCCTACAGCAGGCCCTGTCATCATCAGAGCTCAGGGGCCAGGTGCTCCACTCCACTTCTGCATTTTTAACTCACAGTATTTTTTTTTTCATCTGGAAGTATTTTTAAATAAATTGCAGATATCCTGACATTCTACCCTTAAATAATTTATCATACATTTCTAAAACCAGAGCTCTTGCGGCATAGCAAATTAATATGATCACAGCCAATGCAATTAAAAATAGTTTCTTAATAGACTCTACTGCTCAGTCCATATTCACATTTAGACCCAGCAAGTTCAGCACTTTAACCATGAACAGAAACTCTGGCCCGCCTGAGACCTTGGCTGTCCCCAGACTTTCTAGCCCTTGGCCAGGTATGGAGCCTGATCCCCAGAGGAGCCCAGGAAGGCAGGCAAAAACTGGAAAGAGGAAGCAGGAGACTGGAGTTTCCAAGAAAAAGACCACAGACCCTGGGAGCCTAAACTGTCCCTGGATACCAGGACGCTCCCAGAACCTCAGGGGTGAGTGGAGATGGGGCAGGGCTTCGCCTCCTTCCAGGGACTGTGTGCCCTCTTTCGGGCTCATGGAAGGTCATGGCATCCTGACTAACATGACTTCACAGCCAAGTTCCTTATGCTTGTTGGGCTCCTTCCCCCACTGTCTGGTACCCACTAGTGTCCTGCTTTTCTATCCCTCTCCAGCCACCTCTTTTCAGCTTTGCTCCCCCTCCTTTGCTGTCCCTTCCCTTAGCCTGTGCTGGAGTCTTGCACAGGGGCCCCTCCACCTATGGACTCACAACTGTGTTCCCAGGCTGGCTCCTTTTGTTTGTGTCCTGTGATGCTTGGCCCTGAGCTGGGTGCAGGGAGGTCTTGAGTTCATGCTTATTGACTTACTCTCCATGGGGAAGGGGTTTCAGAATTCATCTCCATCCCCTTCATTTTCTGGAGAAAGAAACAGATGTTTAGAGAGGGGCAGTGACCTATGTGTCCAAGTTCTTGTAGAGCTGAGCTGAGAAAACAAACCCAGGTCTTGTTTCCAAGCCTTGCTCGCCCATGGCCCTTCTACTCACTGGGCTTGTGTGCAGTGCCTTTCCCTGCTTATAACAGCATCTAAGGCAGCTCCAAGACATACAGGGGACAGCAGGTGAACTGAAGATAAGAAAGGGTTATGATGGAGAAAAGAGGGCAAACTAGAGAAGCTGGGCCCCTAGAAATCAAATGTGGGGATGCAGACAGAGTTTGAAGGAAACTGAGGAAACAACAGGAATAAAACATTCAGATAATTTTATTATTCACAAAGCGTGTTCATCATCATTATTGCTTATCTTAGTCCTTACAACAGTGTGGTATAATATTTCTCTCTCTACAAGTGAGGAAACTGAGGTCCAGGGAAGGTCCGTGACCTGTTGAAGGTGGCAGGTGGCTTTTTTGGTATCCAGGCTCCTGAGCTCCATCAGGGTTTTCCACCATATGTTCCCCCTGCAATCAGAACAGGAAACCAGGAAGGGGGTCAGAGACTGCCACACAATTGCACAAGGTGCAGAGGCAACCCCTTCCCCATCCCATTACTCACAGAGTTGGTTGCCATACCCCCCTCACAAGGAGGAAATCTGCCCCCAGCCACTGCTGCCAGAAAGGTGTCAGTGGGTATGCAAGGATTTTGAGCCCAGCTTGGTCAGTTTCCTCGCCCTGATTTTTTCCTTTATTTTCCTCTGCTGTCCACCAAGAAGAGGGGCCTGTTTCCTGCAGGTCTCCAAGTTCACCCTCTGCCCACACACTATTATCTGTCTTTCCAGCTGCAGTAAGCTCCGGAAAGACAGATGGTCTCTGCTGTGTCACAGTTGAGTCCGCTTTCTTCTATACCTCACTCCCTCTAAAACTCAGCCTTTGTTCGGTGTTCCCCTTGTGTCTGGTGCTTTTTGAATATATCACCCTACTTAGAAATCCAAATAGCTTGGTAATGTGGGTGTTATCAGTTCTGTTTTTACCAATAAGGAGACTGGGGGTAGAGACCTTAAGAAACTTTTCCAGGGTCACTTAGTTGGCAAAAATGAAGGGGGTTCTTTGTTACACATTGGCAGAAAGTTTAGCAACACTGTCATCTGCAGTAATGTGGAAAGTAGAAAATGTCCCTCATGAGCTGGGTTGTGCAGCTAGGATTTCCAGGCAAAGTCTTGAAAGTGCTACCTGGTTTCTTCTTGTGGCTCATCATAAAATGAGAGAGGAGAGGTAAACTCTAGGCAGGATTATTCAACATGAGGGAGCTGGGACTTGATGACTTAAAAAATTCTCAGCCTCCAGACAGTAAATGATGCTAAAATCAAATCCAGGGCACGTTCAGGAATATTGGTCTAAAGATGAAACCAAGGCTATGACTGTAAAATCCTTTGTTAAGGCCTCAGAAAGGTAGTGCGTTTAGTAGGAAAAACCAAATTGTTTTCAGGTCTGGAAGGTCTTGAGGGCAGGAGCTTCTGTTCTCCGTGGAGCTGGGGTGCACCTCTCTCCCAGAACATGAATGTGTTCACCAACTCAGAAGCTCCTGAACCTTACTTTTGTGATTTTTACAGAGACTTCATCACGTCAGCATGATTGATGAGTAATGCAATCTTCAGCCCCCTCTCCTCCCTGGGGTATGGGAGGTGGGGTGAAAGTTCCAAGCTTTCAATCATGGATTGATACTCTTGGTGCTCAGCCCCCATCCAAGAGCACACTAAGAATCACCTTAGAGGCAAAGATGCCAGGAAATTCCAAGGGAGGTAGGACTTCTGTGTTAGACATTCCTATCACTCAGGAGATTAGAAAGGTCTTAGGAGCTCTGTGTCAGGAACAGAGGTCAAAAAGATCAAATGTGAGAACAAAAGATTCTCTTAGCACTCCTGTTTATAAGGGTCTTAGGAGCTCTGTGTCAGGAACTAAGGTCAAAGATATATATATATATATATATATATATGAAAATTATATATAAGAATATATACATAATTTATTAAAATTTATTAATTTATTAATAAAAATTAATATAAAATATATAAAACATAAAAGGTATAAAATATATATTAAAATAAAAATATAATAAAAATTATTATTATAATTTATATAAAATCATAATGATTTTAATAGTATATAATTATTATTATTTCACATAGTGTCTCAAGCAAAAGGCCCTTTCATGAATTTAAGGGTGTGTGCTTCATAGATTTTTCAGTCAAACATTAGAGCTTCTAAGAAGTATAAAGACATTATCCTCACTGTCTTGGCAGAAGCACATGGTGTGGAACAGATCTTCTCTTAGAGAAATTTGTGGGTATGGTCTTTGTCTAATGGAGTGAGTCACAGTAAGTTTTACAGGAGATCCACATATTTTGTAAGAGAATGACATTCACAAAACACTGCCAGATTGGACTGAAAGGAACAGAAATAGCATAAAATCTGGGATCTTACTTTGTATCCCCCAAATTAAACTGGCAGGAAGCAGCCTGAGGAAATTACGAAGCTGTAAATATGGGCTGCCTTTCATGGAAAGAGAAGGGTGGCTCAGAAGACACTCAAGCACAGAGGAAGGAGCCACGACCACTGAGAATTATTTCTAGGTAGGTGTTGAGCAGTGTTTGAATCAAGGAATTTCCAACATTTGCCCAGCTAAAGTTCTGATTTTCTAAGCACCAGTGACCTTTTTTTGCCTCCCCCTTCCACTTCTTTTGAACAAGAATATCTGTAGTGATTTTCCTATGACTGTACTACATTGGACATTGGGGTTGTGTGTGTGTGTGTGTGTGCGTGTGTGTGTGTGTGTGGCAGATAACTTGTCTCTAGCTCACAGGTCTTCATACTGAGAATTGTACTTGAGGAACTACACCTGAGGAATTTCCTCCACACCTGGACCTGGTTTAAATGACGAGTTCCTGGACCTCATCCTGATGCCATAATGGGATGAGACTTTGGGAGACCTTTGGTGGGACTGAGTGTATTTTTGCGTGTGGGAGGAATGTAAATAATTTGTGGCCAGAGCGAGTACTGTGGTGGTTTTAAAATACATGCGCTAATTCTTTAATATACCTTCCTTCAAGGGATGGAGGTGAATCCCAGGGCTGGACCCAATGACTGGCTTCTAATGAGTAGAATATGGCAGAAACAGCAGTTTGTGATTTCAGAGACTAGGTTATTAATGGCACTATGACTTCCTCCTTCTGCACCCTCTCTTGGATCAGTCACACTGGGGAGTTATTTCCCTTGCGGTGAAGAAAGGCTCATATGGCAAAGACCTCAGGTCTGTGTGAGCAGCCACGTGAGGGTGCACCGTCTTGGGAACAGCCCTCCATCAAACTCCCCACCACTGCATTTCTTGCTGACATCCTGACTGCAATACCAGAGAGGTTCTGAGCCAGGAGCACCCAGCTAAGTTGTTCCCAAATTTCTGGCCACACCCCCAACCCCCCAAAAAACCTGTGACCTAATGAATATGTATCATTTGTTGTTTTAAGCTAGTATTTTTGGGGGCTAGTTTATTACACAGCATCAAATGAGTCAGGAGAAAGTCACAAGAGTTTTTTCCTGGAAGCCCGGGAAGAAAGCATCTCACGAAGGCAGAAGTGGAAGGCCATGCCTAGGGTGCTCCTCTTCCCAGGGTGAGGAGGTTTCAGCATTGGCTGCTGGATTTCACAGTGCAGAAGTCACTGGAGGTGTTTCAAGGAGTGGCGCAGTCAAAGGCCTGGCTGGAGTGGCTTCAAGAGAGAACAGAAGAGAACCCTGGAGGCTGATGGTGCAGCCAGTCCTTTCATGGGCCCTTGCTGCAGAGGACATTAAGATGATGGAGCAGTAGCTGGAGGGCTGTAAGTGGGGAGGGTTTAATATATTAGAGCCCATTTAGATTCTGACGGTCATGACATACAACTGGGGAAGAAGATGATGAAGGAGAGAGGGGTGGCTCCTGGATGAATATTCCTTTTTTAATTTTAGACAGGATCTTGCTCTGTCGCCTAGGCTGGAGTGCAGTGGCATGATCATAGTTCACTGTAGCCTCACCCTCTTGGGCTCAAGCAATCCTCCTGCCTCAGCCTCCCGAGTAGCTGGGACCACACAAGTCCTCACCTCCATGCTCGGCTGGAATATTCTTGTGTAGACAAGAGAAGATGGGATTTGGAGCTGAAGGAAAGTGATTGGCTTGAGATGAGAGTAGGGAGAGTGAGAGGAAGAAGAGAGGCAGATGATTGGTAGGTGTGGTGGGATCAAGTGGACGTTCTTTTTCCTCCTTCCTTCCCTCCCTCCCTCTTCCTTCTTTCCTTCCTTCCCTCCTCTTTTTCTCTCCCTCTCATTCTGTCCCTCCCTCCCTCCTTCCCTCCCTCCTTCTCTTTCTCTCTTTCTGTCTTTCCCCCACTCTCTCTCTCTTTTCAGTGAGTTAGGATGTGGGCACACCAGCTGAGCATGTAGAGAGGGAAGACAGGGGACGATGTAGGTCTAGAGTGGAGCAGAGTCACTCCACTCTCAAGGTCACATGCTGACAGTGAGACACTTCGGGATGATAGATTGTATTTTGTCAGCCACAGCCACATTCATCTTGGCTGGACACAGGCACAGAGTAAGCGGGAAGCTAGGTCCAACCAGGGTTACAGTTTTCCCAGAGGAGTTCACTAAAAGGGAAGAGGAGCCCAGAAGTGGAGGCTGTGTGCCAAAGAGTGATTTGAGGTTGGATCATGGAAA
This sequence comes from Macaca thibetana thibetana, assembly GCF_024542745.1. Classification (NCBI taxonomy): domain Eukaryota; kingdom Metazoa; phylum Chordata; class Mammalia; order Primates; family Cercopithecidae; genus Macaca; species Macaca thibetana. The sequence goes on along the minus strand of NC_065581.1, from coordinate 42,242,636 downwards.
CTAAGGGAAAGGAAAGCATGAGTGCAATGGGGAAAAGGGGCAGATGGCAGGATTAATGGATCATGGGTCCCTGTGGTGTTGAAGCAATACTGGGATCAGGTTAGCAGGACTGAGGTAGGGAGTGGTGGGAATGAGATTAAGAGGGGAGCTGTTGGCGCTTGCTGATCATCTGCAAGGGTGGCTGAGATAGGGAAGAGGACCAGACCATTGGAGGCCAAGGAACTGAGATGCCAAGGATTTGTAAGAATCATTCATGTAGCTCTTGAGTCTACATGGGCCCAAGATCACCAAGAATTATGGCGGGAACAGTCAGAGTGATGTTGAGCCTGGGGTTAAGACCCCCGAGGAATAAACAGCAGTGCCCCAGATCGTACAGAATCTGCAGAAATGATGGGTGGTCACCCACAGTGATATAGCCTAATGGCAGAAAGCTACTTGTGGAGTACTTTAGGGAGGATAGGAAGATAGGAAGGGGCCGTGAGGAGCACAGAGGACACTGACTCCACCCTTGGACTCAGAAGCATGAGGTCAAGGAGAAAAAACTACCCCCTCCCCCCACAAGAGAACTGTGGAGAAAGTAGCGTCCTCAGAGAACAGGCAGATGTCAGGGAGAGTACCGAGGCGACGTTCAGAGAAGCTGAGTGCACAGGGGCTTGTGCTGATGACTGCGTACTTCAGGTACGCAGGTGGAAAGGTTATGGAATTTGGGACGAATGGGAAATGGGGCTAATGTAATCGATTTATAAGGTCTTACTGAGTTGGGATTCTGGGTGATGAGGGAGGACCAGGGCATCCTGGGCGTCTTATAGCAACTGGAGTGAACAGGGATATAATAAGCCACCAAGAGGCTATACTGGAGTCTGAGTGCTTACCTTCGGGGAAGGGGAGGGGGCCAGGAGACTTTACATGAGCAAGTGGAGACCTGGGATCTCACTTGCTCCTGCCCTTGGTGGCAGATGCTGGGGAGGGGTGTTTTGATGGAAAATCTGAGGTCCCTCCTCACTCTTGCCAAGAAGGTGAAAGCAGCAATAACTGGATAAAAATTGCATAAACCCATCCTCAAGGATGAACAGAGAGCTCCATACACATTTTGAAGGTGGGTAAAATCAGATGACTTCACAGATCATAGAGAGCTGGTGGGAGTGGGGGAATATGAGGGAAGTCGTTTTTACCTTAGAACCCCAGAAAGGTGGAGAAATGGGAGGTGCAGGTATCTCTTAAGGCAGGGTTGAAGTGGGTGCTGGAAACCAGAGACCAGGTTGGAGCTCTGCTTTAAGAATCACTTAGACTTCTAGATTCTCTGGGTTCCGTGAGACGGAGAGTAGGTTAGCTGCCCACATCCTGTCTTTCCTCTCTCTCAACAGCTGCAGAGAGCTTGAGGTAAGTCTTTGATGAGGGTGACACAGAGATGCTCTGCTCGGAGCACAGGGCGCCACAGAGAGAGAGAGTGTGCAGTGGGGGCTTGGGTGGGAACAGACATTGGGCAGCGAGACCCTTTTGCTCTGCTCCAGTTGGTGCCTAGAACCCTGTGTCTAGACTTACACCCCCAGGGAGGACAGCTAAGAGTCCTTTCTGGAGAAACCGAGCTGTGAAAGAGAAGAAATGGAGCCATGCTCCTACCCAGTCAGCCTGGAGCCCAGGGCACCCCGCGGCATGCACGGGGTTTCTGAGCTCTTCCATGCGAGTGGGTGGCTGAGAAGCGGCAAAGGTTTCCAGAACGCTCTGAAGAAAGACAGAGGTCAATGAAAGGAGAAAATAAAAAATATGACGGGCACCTTGGAGGACACAGAAAATATGGAAGGCTTCGGAAAAGTTCAAAAGTTAAAACTTTAATATTTCCAGAGAAAATATGTCTGGCCAAAATAAAACGTGCTGTGCTATAAAAAGGAACATTCAGAGAACAAATGGACCATTTAGAAATGAAAAATGTGATCGTGTACATTGAAAACACTTGAATGGAATGTAACCTTGAGGAACTTTCTCAGAAAGTAGGAATAAAGAAACATAGATGACAAACAGGAGAGGAAAGATAATCACGTCAGGCTCAGATCGGTAGGTCCAACATCGGATTGTAAGTGTCAGAAAGAGAGAACAGCCCTGTGGGGGTGACAGGCCTGGGGCAAGGCGCAGAGTGATCTTGAATGTGGCAAGTTGCGAGCCTCTTGACCAGCTTGTGCAGAAAAAAGAAAGGTTCACTTCCTTGTAGAGGCTGCAGCCATGTTGGTGGCGGTAAGGACAGCACAGAGGGGCGCTGTGCTGCAAGGGCGGCTGATCTAGGCAAAGCATTGTGGGGGCCCCAGTAATGACACTGGACTTCAATTCCTGGGTGGCGGAAATGCACAGAGGTGTTGTTGGGAAGGGATTTCTCAGGGGAACAATCTAGGAGGCGGGGACTGAAGACAGGACCCCCCATTAGGTGGCTGACACAGTGGTCCGAGTGCCAGTGTGAGGTGAAGGGGCTAGGAAATGGGGAGGAGGCACAATAGGGGAGGCCTTGGCAGAGTGTGGCTGAGCAAGGGGAGAGGGAGAGGGAAACGTTGGGGTGACCCAGGCATCTGGATTTGGGGTGTTAAATAAGAGTAATAAGAGGCCATTGGTTTAGACTGAGCTCCTGCACTAGGCCCAACAGCCCAAACCAAAATGGGGTCACTGGTGCTAAGGTTCCACGCCACCAAGCCAAAACCAAGTTGTTTATCTCACCTTCCGAGAAATTAAGAGAGAGAGGTAACAGCCAAATCCCTGCACAGGCCAGTTTTAGCTGGTATGGTAGGGAAGTCCCCTCTGCTTTAACCTTTTACAAAGAAGGTACCTTTGAAATGACCAATTTCTTTTTGTTCCTTGTTTGCACTTTCTTCTGTCTTTTTCTGTCACTCCAACTGCCCAGGTTGCAGAGCACAGTTCTCTAAACCTCTTCTGATTCTGAGGGCTGCCCAATTTGCAAATCGTTCTTTGCTCAAATAAACTCTGTTAAATTTTTTTTGTCTAAAGTGTTTCTTTTCTTCTTTTCTGTTTTAGAGACAAGGTCTCACTCTGTCGCTCAGGCTGGAGTGCATGATCATGGTTCACAGCAACCGGGAACTCTTGGCTTCAAGCAATCCTCCAGCCTTGGCCTCCCAAAGTTGTGGTATTACAGGTGTCAGCCCCCAGCGTTCCAGGCCTCAAGTTTTTCTTTTATCAGGGGCTATAGATAGGAGGAGGAGGCAGGGAAGAAGGATTCTTATCATTGACTCAGGTTTGGTAGAAAGGTGCTGCAGGTGCTGGGCTTTGCACCCACAACGGGGTGCTGGCCCCAGTGCAAACTGAGGGTGAGCAAGTAGAGGGCCTGGGCTCTGCAGCTCTGCAGGGAGGGCGTGGCCAAAGGCCTTGGATCAAGTTCTGGCCTTTTCTTTGCAGAGAATGCAGAGGTCAGAGGTCCTGGAGCTCCTGGGAGCCCAGCCTTGTCAGAGACTGGCTGCCCACCAGAGGTCCTGTGGCTCAGTGGGAAGTGTCTATGGGCCTGGGGCCTGGTCTGAGCTGGGCGCAGCAGAGATCTCCCTTGATGCTGCACATGCCGATTCCTTGAGACCCCTGAGATATGGGGAGAAATACATGAAGTGACTTGAATCCGTTCTCCCACCCCGTCCCTCTCCCCAAGCCTGCCCCTCCTCCAGCAAGCCGGCTCCTGGCCTGACTCAGTTGTCCCTGTACCTTTCACTCAGCCCCACCTATGGTTTTTCCCATGTATCCCCTTCTCCCTGGGTGCTGTTTCCCTCCTGTGTCTACCCTCTCTCCCTCAGGACTAGAATGAGGCGGAGTCCTGGGATGGTGGCTTTAGGGAGTCCCTGGACTTGGGCTTGCCTGGAAGGGCAGGTGGTGGGAGGGACTTTCCAGCTGTGCAGGTCTGTGTTTCTGATGGAGGGCTGGGGGAGGGGAAGGGGAGGGGAGACGGAAGGAGAAAGGTAGAGGGAAGAAGAGGAGAGGAAGGAGGGGTAGAGAGAGAGGGAGAGAGGAAGGGGGTGGAATGGGAAAGAGGGAGGGGGAGGAATGGAGAGGGAAAGGGAGGACAAAGGAGTGGGGGGAAGAAAGAGAGAGAGAAAGGGAGAGAGAGAGGAGAAAACACAGAGAAAGAGAAACATGGATGAGATTCCTGCAAGTTTTCAGCTGAAGGACAAAGGTAAGCCTGTGTGACATATCAGATGGAGGGACTCCATGAGGGCTTTAGTTTGGAGAGCTCTGCCAATTATAATTTCCACCTCTGTTCTCTGGCCGATTCCCCTCTGACCCTCCATCCTGGGCAGAAGCTGTTCCCTGTTCCATTTGCCCCAAGTCCAACCCTCACCACACTCACCACCAGATGAGCAGGGCTGACAGCACCAGGCTCTTGACTACAAGGAGTCCACAGAGCACAGAGACCAGGGCACAGGGGGCTGCAGGGCCAGGGTGGAGCGTGGAGTTCTGTGGCCTGGAAGGCAGAGGGACAGGAAGGGGAGAGGACAGGTTATGGAGACAAGTCTTCATCTGCCGGCCCCCGCCCAGGCCTGTGTGGCTACGGGCGCCCCCCCGAACTCACTGTGAAGGGACAGTGATGGTAGCTGGAGACTCAGGGTCTTCTCTGGCTCCTCCAGTGGGAGGCACACAGCTCTGGGTCTGGGTCTGTGAAGAGACCAGGTTGCGGGGAGCCCAAGAGGTCTGGGTCTGTGTCTGGGTCTGTGAAGAGACCAGGTTGCGGGGAGCCCAGGAGGTCTGTGTGGAGGCAGAGGCTGCCAGGGAGGAGAAAGGGCTGTGGTTAGTGAGTGGAAGACCCCACCTGTGCCTGCCAGCAGGAAAGCTGGTTGGGGGAGTTGGATCAGGCTGGGAACAGAGCCCATGAGCCCAGAGAAGAAAACTGATTTGAGGGATGGGCACTGAACTGTGAAGTCCTCTGGCTCAGAATTAGAAACACCTGTGGCCTGGGCTCTATTGGGTCCCTGCAGTCATATCCTTGAGTCCAGGAGGAGCACTGGAAGAGGACTCAGGAGGCCTGGTCCCCTCCCAGCACTCAAGTCTTTGGACGGGCACCCACCTGAACCTCCTGAGGGTGGACATGGCCATGATGCTTCGGGCCCCTCTGGCTCTCGACCCTCCATTCTCTTTCTCATGCCTCTGGGGTTTGGGAAGGGAGCCTCTTGTGGGAATTTGAAAGGTAGTTTTCAGATTTCTGCCCTTCCCAGTTCTGCTGCACAGCCATGGACCCCAAGCCTCAGCAGCCTAGGGAATGCCTTTCACAGCCCCTCTTGACTCTGGGACTCTGTGAACTGGCTGTGCACCACTCCTACCATTCACCTTCCCAGGAAGACCCAGAGCCACCTGTGCTCAGAGCCCTTGGTGGAAGTGGGGAATGGCTGTCTCTGGAAGAGTGATGGGGACTGTTGAGGTCAAAAAGGCAATGCTGGTTACGGGGGCGGTGGCAGGGTGTGAAGGAAAAGAAAGTGGGGTTGGAACCAAGGCTGGGAGAGGAAGTGGGGATTCTCAGTGTCTCAACCTAGCAGACTAGGTCTACATACCTAACTGGAGTCCAGGAGGTGGGGAGAGGGGGAAAAAAGGGGAAAGGGCTAGGAGGGGCGTGAAGGAGAGGGTGCCTGAGGCTGGGTCATTCCTCGTCCCAGAGACTGCCCTGAAAGGTCCTCCCTGGACTGAGTCACAGGCCTATGGACCTGTGGACACGATCCTGTCCCACAGGACACTCTCTGAGGCTGTCTAGGATGCTGTCCAGGATAAACCTGTGCTCAGCCTGGGAGAAGGCCGTGTTTGGGACACTCTGGTAAAATTCTAGGCCTGTGCTATTGAATGTGTCATCTATGGCCTGGTGCTGGTCTACAAATTGTCTGTAACCCATTCACAACAAGGTAAGTATAAAAATTGGGAGTAGGGGTTTCAAAACGTTTATATCAATTTGTTATTGCCTCAAGATCCAAGCATGTGATTAGTTAACTCGTCTCATCTCCTTGAACGGGATATAGACCAGCTTGGGTGTTGTCAAATTAGCATGGAGAGTCGAACATGGAGCGAGCTGTGTGCTAGTAACCTATGCCAGGGCCATGCTACAGTGGGTGATACTTTAAAATTAGTTGTTAGTGGCCAGGCATGGTGGCTCACGCCTGTAATTCTGGCACTTTGGGAGGCCAAGGCAGGTGGATCACTAGAGGTCAGGAGTTTCAGACCAGCCTGGCCAACATGGTGAGACCCCATCTCTACTAAAAATACAAAAAAATTATCCAGGCGTGGTAGTAGACACCTGTAATCCCAGCTACTCGGGAGGCTGAGGCATGAGAATAGGTTGAACTCAGGAGGCGGAGGTTGCAGTGAGCCGAGATCGCGTTACTACACTCCAGCCTGGGCGACAGACAGACTCTGTCTCAACAACAACAACAACAAAAAAGTAAATAAATAAATAAAATAAAATAAGTTTTTAGCTGTAACCCAAAAGTGTATAAACATCTGGAAAGATGTATAATTTTATAATTTATTATTTTTACAATCATTTTCATTTTTAATCAAACATTTTAAACAAAATGTAAAGTGTAACATGATTAGCTAATTTAGAGTAGAATAGTGATTACTTAATTAGCGTTCTAATGAACAGATAGCAAAACAAGTCACTGAAAAAACACATCTTTCCTGGATGTGGCAGTGACAGCCAAATGAAGATGGTAGAATTGACTCCAAAGAAATTTTTTCCTTCTGCAATTATTCCAAAGAGTTTGTGCTGGTCTTGTTTGAAAGTAGAATCCCTCATTGTGGTAGGCAGAATAAGGGTACCCCAAAATGTCTACTCCCTAATCCCAGGAACCTGTGAGGACATTGCCTTCCATGGCAAAGGGAAATTTGCAGGTGTGATTAAGGTTGAAGACCTTGAGTTGGAGAGAGTTGCCTGGATTATCCAGGTGGGCTCGATCTAATTATGAGTCTGTAAGAGCAGAGAACGTTTCCTAGCTGTGGTCAGAGATAGGTGCAATGTGAGAGGGACCCCCATCCGGTGTTGATGGCTTTGATGAGGGAGAAAGGTGGCCGTGGGCCAAGGAATGTGGCAGCCTCATGAAGCTGGGGACAACCTTCGGTTCACAGCAAGCAAGAAAACAAGACCTGTGTCTCTGATAGCTGCAGGAAACTGAACTCTGCCCACAACCTGGATGAGGAGAAACAGATGATCTCCTAGAGCCCCCAGGAGGGAACACAGCCTGCTGACCCTTGGTTTCAGTTCAGTAAGACCCATACTGGACAATGTAAGATAATAAATTTGTTTTAAGCCACTAAATTTGTGGTAATTTGTTATGGCAGCAACAGGGAACTATTACACTCATATATGCAAGTTTTGTAGTTATAATTAGTAGGGAAGTATTAAAACCTAGTGAGTTATTTGTTGAGATGTATTGGCTTATGAGGCAAATGCACCATAAAAACAAGTGACATAGTCTGGGTACGGTGGCTCACGCCTGTAATCCCAGCACTTTGGGAGGCCGAGGCGGGTGGATCACCTGAGGTCAGAAGTTTGAGACAAGGCTGACCAATATGGTGAAACCCTGTCTCTACTAAAAATACACAAATTAGCCCGGCATGGTGGCAGGTGCCTGTAGTCCCAGCTACACCAGAGGCTGAGGCAGGAGAATCGCTTGAACTCTGGAGGCGGAGGTTGCAGTGAGCCGAGATTGCGCCACCGCACTCCAGACAGAGCGAGACTCCGTCTCAAAATGAAACAAAACAAAACAAAACAAAAAACGAGTGGCATATACATATGAAACGGAAAAACACAAGTTCACAACAAACTGTTTTTAGGAAAAAAAAAGAGTACTGGATTGAAAAGCTCTTGAAAGGAATCTGTATTTCACATATAAGCTCTAGACTTTGTGGCTTCTTGTAAAGTAACATTTTGTATTGCAAAGACCAACAATCCATCTACAGTTGCCGAAACATTACTGAACAACGTTTGCTTTATGACACTGGGTAATGTATAGCAAAGAAGGGAGCTTGATATCATTTTCCCTTGATGCCTTAGGTCAACATATGCAGGAATTGGATAATGAGATGGATGACCACCTCCCAGAACAAATAAAGCTAGCAAAGTATTCTTCATGGCAATTTGAAAAAAATGCACAAATATTGCTAGCATAACTATTCCTTTAGTATATGCAATTTGAACACAATGATATGAAGGAATTCTGTATCTTTTAGCTTAATTGTCACAAACACAACTAGCTCTGAACTGTATAAAACTATGAAGGTTATATTATCAAAATGTGGTTCAGGGGTTAAGTTTTATGTAAGAGTATGTTCTGATGACTGCAATTGCAGTGACAGGAAAATGTCATCCAGGTTAAGAAGGCTTGGGCTAGATTGTAAATTAATGCACTCCTTCCTTCATTGAGAGAGTTTTGCTATGAAATAAAATCAGCTTAACTGAACGTTGTGCTGACCAATGTGGACAAAATTGTGAATTTTGTGAGGTGAATATATGAAATTTGAAATCATTCTCTTTATTATGTGGTAATATGAAAACAGATCATAAACAGATACTGTTGCATGCCAAATTCAAAGTTTTGTTGAGAATGTTTCATCTATAGAAAGAATTCCTCATGTTTCTTTAAGACAAGAAGCCAGTTTAGTACAAATGTGAACTGTACCTTCAAGCTTGTTTATACTGTAGTTCTGATGTTAACATGTCCATGCAAGGAAGTAAAGCAACATGTTTTTCAGTGGCGAATAAAGTCTAAGTGCAAACATAAAAGTTAGAAGAACCATTTCTGTGAATTGTTATGACATATTCTTAATTTAATAACATTTATCAACAAAATAGGTGATGATATTGCATATCTTCACAAGTGCTCATGGGAAAACACTGATAATTTGATAGCATGTTTTGAATTTTGTTTTTTGTCAAAAGAAGATATATGCAGAGGAAATTCATAGATCTAGAATCCATATTTTCCCATCAAAAGATAATTTAAACTATAACTTTTAGGATAAACTTTTGGAACTGGCTACTGATAAAGGATTGAAGATGCATTTTGAAATTACAGCATCGCTTGCTTCCTTTTATAAAAGTTAAACATAAAACTGTTGAGCTTGTCGGAATTGCTTTAAAATTTCTTCTGTTTCTGACATTATACCTCCGTGAGACCAATTTTCTGGTCTTCTACTATGAATATTATTTTTTAAAAAATCAGCACAATTTCTTTATACATTATCTCCTAAGCGATGTGGTGTCATAAATAGTTCTCAGATTAGGTAAGTTAACAAGTAAGAAAAGTGCTCATTTGTCACATTATAATCCTTAAACACGGACAGACAGGGTGTTTGTTTGAAGGGCGCATACTGGCATTTAATATAGAGAACTGCAATTTCCCCTCTAACTTTGTATTTAGTTTTAACTGAGGAACAACAAAACGTTATGAGTATACCGTTAAGCCGCTACATCAATCACCTTTAGGCGCACTTTCAAATGAACAATGTATACAGTTTTTATAAATTTTTCCCTATGTGATATTTTTTCTGATTATATTTATTAAAATGTAATTTTATGTTTGTCAAATTTAATAAATTTTGGGCTTGTACTTTGTATGTCTTTTTCTTATTTTTCTAGTAATTTGTTTTTACCATGTTTTACCAAAAAAATTAGTCATGTGAATTGCAGATTTTTTTTTTTTAAAGGTCCTCCTCCATAGGAACTTAGAGTAGCTCTGCTTTGGGCAGGAGGTTGGCACACTTTCTGTAAAGGGTCAGGGATGAGCCATGTGGTCTCTGTCACAGCTGCTCTATTTTGCTGTCACAGCATGAAAAGGGCCACAGACAATAGGTAAACGAGTGGGCATGGCTGTGTTCCAAAAAATAACTCCACTTACAGGCACTGAAATTTGAATTTCCTGTATGCCACAAATATTGTTTTTCTTTTGATTTTTTTCACCCATTCTTAGTTATCGGGCCATCCTTTGCTGACCCTGATCTGGACTATGAGGGATACCCATAGTATCTTGGTATTTCGACTACCCAGATACTACTGGCTCTACGTGGTGGGGGCAGCCAGTGGATGCACCTTTCCTGGGCACCTGCTATGTACCAAAGATGCTGGGCGGTCCTGCCCTCCTGTAGCAGGGTCATGTGGGCTGACTGCTTAGCATGCTCACCAGGTGTGTTTCAGCATCTCTCAGGAGGCCCAGGCTGCAGGCTTGGGAGTCAGGGAGACTGTGAGATGGCTGCTCTTGTGCACATATGAGTTCCCCCCATACCTGTTCCCAACAGCCTCCCCAGGAGACTGGGGTGTGGGCATGGGTGGCTTCCATGATTAGGAAACCAGGGGTGATGGAGGCACCAAAAGGGGGTGAGGGGCACCCCCCTGAGGACCCTAGGGAAAGAGCTCACCTGGAGATACCACCAGATAGAACCTGACGGACTTAGAGACAGAGTTGTCAGAAGGGCGGTAGATTCTACACCAGTAGTGTCCTGAGTCTTCCTCTCTCAGATCAGTCATGGTGACAGTGAAGAAGCCAGCAGCAGGGTCATCCCAGATTGCGAATCGAGAGGTCGCAGCCACCGTCCTGGGCTTGGAGCTGGTGACTAACCTGATGCACACGAGTGCTGATGCCTCCTTACACCAGCCTTTCTTCTCGTAGAGCCTGCTTGTGGGCGGGTACTGGCATCTCACGGTCAGCGTCTGCCCTGCCACACTTTGAAGTACCTGAGCCTTGGATCGTGCCTGAGAGCCTGTAGAATGATGAAGTAACGCATAGGTCAAGGCCACACGCACAACCTGCCTCATAGCAGGCCTCTGCCCACAGAGCCACCTGCTACCTGACTCTGCTGTCCCGACAGTCCCCACCATCCCCATCTCCTCTGTTCCCTGGCTCCCCCTCCCCCTCACCTGGGAACAGCAGCAGCAGCAGTAGCAGTGGGTGTGGGGCTCGCCAGGCCATGTGGCCCTTTTCCTGTGTGCTCGTGGGAGGGGATACCTGGAGAAGACTGGGGAGAGGGAACTGGGAGCTGGGCCTGATTCTGCTGCTCTTCCAGCACCTCTGATAGAAAAATGAGACAGGCTAAGGCCTGGGTTGGAGAGATGGGAGACTGCAAAGGGCAGGTTCTGTGGGCACAGGGAAGCGGGGATCTCCAGCTGTAGGTGAGTCTGGGCCTGGTGGGCTGGGTGCTGTCCGGCACACAGCTTCCCAGCCCTCTGTAGAAGATGCCTGCTCTCCCCTGCACCCAGCTGCCCCTCCCCACCATGACCTACCCCTGAGGGAGGAGCTGAAAAGGCCAGGAGGAAACTGTGGGCGAGTAATGGACTGCTTCCCCCTTGCTCCCTCTCTGCGCTGCCTCTTCTTTGCAGGGCCTGGGATTTGCCGCCCTTTCCAGGGAAAGTCAGGCTGAAGGTGGATGACAAGCTCAGGGGCACTTGGCACCCTGATCATGAGTCCCAAGCCCCACTGGTCACAGGGTGGCCAGGGACGTCATGCCCAGGCCTCCGTGATGGGTCAGTGATGTGCTTCCACTCTGGGAAGTTTCGTGGGTGCGGGAGAGGAGAGGGGAGAGGAGGTGGAGATTCAAAACCAGCAAGGGAGGCTAGGGAGGGTGCTTGGCAAAGGTAGGGGAGGGGAGGGTTGGGAGAGCACACCGAGCAGGAGATGCATCAGTGGGGTGGGGTAGAGGGAGCCCAGGCACCCGGACCTGGCCTCATCTCTGCATCCTCGACCTTCACCACTTAAGGACCCTGGAAGAATATTGTTTAATTAAAACATAAACAGATGAAAGACTCTAGCATTTTTTTTTTTAGTTAATATCAGCACTTTGAAGATTTAATTTTAAAATAAGATGCAATTTACAAAGAGAACGAGCTAATATATCTTAGGACCGGTAGCAACACTGTGTGTAATTGCAGTTGCACCACTGGGGGCTCTGCTGGTCTGGCGTCTGCTGCCAGGAGCTCTGTGAACAGAGGTAATGACTGAGATGGGAATTGGAACTTGTCAAGTGGACTCGATTCCAAGTCCACTGCTTTGCCTGCCCCTGGACTCCTGCTCCCTACTCCGTCTCAGTACAGTGCCCTACTCCTTACAGTAGGAGTGTGCAGAGACTGAGAACGGGAAGGGCAGAGGGGTAGGCAAAAGGAGGACACAGCAGGGCTATCAGACGTTGGTGCCCAAGGGCCCGAGGTGGGAAAGCAGGCTGGAGCTCCGGAGCCAGAAGACAGCTCAAGGAGTGATGCCCACCACTCACTCACACAAGCATTGTTTACAAAGTGTGCTCATGCACACTTTCTCAAGACCCTCAGCAGGTTCGCGGGGAAGGTATTACTTCTCTTTTTCACAGATGTGGGAACTGAGGCCCAGATATGGTCAGCCACCTGCTCAGAGTCACACAGGACCAGAACAGGCCTCCTGACTTCTGTCTGGGGCCTTCTGGCTGGCCTGGTTGAAGTATGACCCACAGACAGGACAGGAAACCAGGGGCAAGAGAGAGGCTCCCGTGGAGCTGCACACACAGGCAGAGGTGAGCTTGTAGGGGGTTTTCTTGCCGACAGTGGGGCCCAGCTTCTTCCTGAACATAATTATGTACCAAATCAGGGTGGGGCACCCTCCTGAGGGGGAGGAAGGCGCCCTGTCTCCAGATGGCACCGAGGCACATCACTCTGTGTGTGTGTGGTTCAGCGACTGTGTTCCCATGCTGACTTGCCCCGTCTCTGACCGCTGCTGACTCTGAGAAGTGACAGCTCCTCCTTGTAGCTTACAAGAGCACTCCTTGCTATGTGCCACTAGCTGTGTGTCTCTTCAGCCTGTGGCCAGCTCTGCATCATTCTCTGCTGTGTCAGAGTGTGTCGTCTGTCCCCGGGGACAGGAGTTCTCAAAGGGGGTAATCCGCCCCTCTCTCTGTGCTGCGGCCTCCCCACCCATGTGAGTGGGGTGGGCACCGTCCACATAGATTTGGGGCCTTGAGCACCCTAGGGGAGGACCCTGTTGGAACCATCTGCACCCTCAGCTTCCTCTGGCATCTGGGACCTGGAGGCAGGGAAGCCTGGGCTTAGGCAGCCACTCATCCAGGCTGGGGCTGGTCCTGCCCCCTGGGGACTCACAACAGCCCTTGTCACAAGTTGAATTTCTGCAGGAGGGACTGGGGCAGGGAGCTGTGGTGGGATCTGGGGCCCCTTCAGAAATCTCTTGAAGAGTTAGGGATAGTGCCTTCCCCTTGGATGATCAGAGCAGGCACGACAAAGTCCTGTCAAAGGGCCTAGGGTTCTGGGGGGTTCTGGGTTCTCTGCCCAACCTCTGAGAAGGTCCTTCAGGGAACTTGGGAGCCTCAGCAACCTCCTCTCCCAAACTCATTGTCACACACACTCACAGGAACCCAGAGAAGGAGCTGGGAGAGCTGGAGACTTCATGTACTTGCTTTTCTAGCGAGGCCCACTCTAGTCTGCACCAGTGGCTCTGAGCCCAGATAGTTCTCACGGGAAGGGAGGGCTGGCCTCTGATGCAGAAACAGGGAAACCAGGGAGCCATAGAAGTCTGGAGGTGATCCCCAAAACTCAGCTCAGGGCTAAGCTAGGCTGGGCAGGGGTGAAGGGGTAGCTGTAAATTCCCCCCCGATAGAACCAGAAGAAGCAGGGACAAAAGGGAATTTCTCTCAGTGCTGAATTCACAACTAAGGGAGATGAGGTCCAGAGAAGGCAAGTGGCCTGTCCAAAGTCACTCAGCTATTTCAGGGGCAAACCAGGACTAGCATCCAGGCCTCCTCTCTCCTGGCCTGGTGCTCCTCCTGGGCTCAGAGATTCTCCATGGGCACCTCCTTAGCCTTCACCCAGGCTCGCCTATTGCAGATCCAAGCAGGCTTCTTCTTGAACCCCAACGGGTCTGCTTATACCTCTGCCCCCAGTGGCTCTCTGTCCCCAGTGGCTCTCTGTTCCCAGTGGCTCTCTGCTCCCAGTGGCTCTCTGCTCCCAGTGGCTCTCTGCTCCCAGTGGCTCTCTGCCCCCAGTGGCTCTCTGCTCCCAGTGGCTCTCTGCCCCCAGTGGCTCTCTGCTCCCAGTGGCTCTCTGCCCCTAGTGGCTGTCTACCCCCAGTGGCTCTCTGCTCCCAGTGGCTCTCTGCCCCCAGTGGCTCTCTGGCCCCCAGTGGCTCTCTGCTCCCAGTGGCTCTCTGCTCCCAGTGGCTCTCTGTCCCAGCTCTAGCAGGATCCTTCAGTCACCAATTGCCCTGACAGGGTTATTCCTGCTCCCATGACAATGGTCCCATAACAATAGCCTTTCCTGTTCCCAGGATACCAGGTTTAAAGCATCTGGTCTTAAAGCAGCTTTTTCCCTGCCAGAGTGGTCAGAGGCCTGAGCTACTGCCCACACAAGCCTGCAGTCTGGGTGCACAGCTCCTCCACAGGAAGTTCAGGGTTGGTCAGGCACAGAGCCAGGCTTCCACCCTAAGCACCCTGTGGGGAGGCCTGGGCTCAGGGAGTGCAGGAAGCAGCCATCACCACAGCTGGGTTCTCCTGCTTCTTTTCCTTCCTTACTTCATGGAACCAACCCCATTCTCCAACCCCCTCACCCCATTCAGCTGCCCCCACGGCCCTAGTCTCTGTGCTGCCTAGTGCTGTCAGCCCTGCATGTGCTCCTGAGCTGCAGGCTGGAGCGGGGGGAGTATGGCTGGGTTTGGCCTGGGGCCAGAGGGTGGGAGCGAAATGGAGCATAATGGGGACAGCTGTGCTGGGAAAGGTGGTCGGGTCAGAAGATGAGACAAAAATCAGGGGTGGGGTTTGAAAATGATGCTTAACATCAATTTGAATATCCTTTGGTCATCATCTCTGCTTGCTCATTTGCTTGTTACAGGCCAATCAAGATCCTTGCCTTTAAACTCTCAGGCCCTCACCCAAGTGCACCCACACTCACACAGACACTTACTGCACTCTCTCCTTCAGCAGACCGCTCTGCTCCATAGAAGCCAGCCCCAAGTCAGGGGGTGACAGAGCTGGAGGAGGGCAGTCCCGGGGAGGAACAGGGCCAGGTGGTCCACACCCTTCACGAACAACATGGGGGCAGCAGCTATGGAGGTCTCTGAAGGCTTCAGCTCAGCACAAGCCGAGGAGTGATGCTCAGCTCTTGCCATTCTGGGACAGCTGAGATAATGAGTAAGGAAGGTGCCATCCAGTGACTGCAGAAGACACCCACCAGCACCTAAATCCCTGCTGTGGCTGGACCCTCCCACATTGCTGTCCCCAGCCCCTCTGGAACACTCCCTGCGCATCTGACCCAATGCCCCAAACAGGGGAGATTAAACCCAGTTCAGTCTCTTTGCCCAACCTTAGAATCTTCTTCCTCCATGATCTCCCCTCTTCCTTTAATTTCCCTAAATCACTCAGTAACCACCACTGCCAGCTCTGGCTCCACTCTGTCCTCACTCTGTTCTCCCAAGTTCAGGCTGCCCAGCTCACACACATATCTGCACATCTGCCCTTAACTGTCTCCTCCCTTCAGCCTCCACCTTCTCAGGGGCTCCTGCGGACAGCTCCTGGTGAATTCTCCCTGTGCAGAGTCTTGACAGGGCCCCAGCCCTTATTCTCTCCAAAGCCTACTGGAGATCACTTTGCAGGGAATGCATTGCAGCTTCCTCAAGGCCTGGCCTGGTGTGGCATCCCATCTCTGACACCTCCATTTCAAATGCACCTCTGCAAGCCAAGAGAAGGCCCTACTGTCTGGAGAAGGCAGGTCGCATGTACTTCCTTCTGTGCTTAGATTCTAATGGGGAACATGGAGGGGAGAAAGGGTCAGTAGTGTGGCCCACTGGACCCCCTGGCATTCTCTCTTCCAGCCCCCTATCTTTGTAAATGGAAAAAAATAAATAATAAAAAAAAGATAAATCCAAGTTAAACAAGAAAAGTGGCCACTGATACATTTGATTTCTGAGGGTTAAAAACAAAATAAGAAAAACTAGAAAGTCAGGAGTAGAAGCCTCGACAGCTCAAAATACCAACATGAGAATATTCCCTCAATTCATCCATGCATTAATACTATTTGACAATCATGTATCTCATACATTTGAGAAAAATTAATAGCATGAAGGTAAAGCATCAATACAAGCACACAGAACACCTGAATTTAGAATTAATGTCAATAATTCATGAAATGGATGAGCAGCTTTCAATAATTGAAATAAACATTCTCAGAGATATTTGCAAGAACATCTTATGTCCTTATTCATTAGGTATTTACAGATTAAAACAAATTGCAACATTATTTTTATTCATTAATTTGACAAATATTTTAAAGCTTATCATACTCTCTTGGCGAAGGTGTGGAGAAGTGGGTATTATGTTCAAAGTGGGAATGGAAACCGTTCAGCATTTCTGAATGTAAATAATAAGGATCTAAGATGTTTAATGTGTGCATTCTTTGACTCGTCAATTCCATTTTGAGGATTCACCCATCCTTGAGAAATACACACACACAGGCACAAAAGGAGATTTACAAAGATATTCATCATGGATTGTTTATAATAATGATCTCCACAGGGGAATTAATAACATAACTTCTGGTCCACGTCTCCTATACAGCACCATGTAAAGGTTAAAAAGGAATACGGCTTGTGTGCAAACCTAGCTAGATCTCCAAACATCTTGTTAAATTTAATGATTGCTGCAGTATGGCATGTATGGTATAATCCCACTTATATACAGTTAAACTGAACTCAAAATGATTTGTCTGTGCACATAAACCTCTTATCTGTACAAACACAGAAATTTTCTGTTTGTGAAAAGCTATACATCAAACTAATAATAGCAGTCTTTTGGGGCAATGACTATGATGAATGTTGGGGAAGAAGTGGTGAAGTAAACTTTATCTGTAGTCTGTTGTAATGTCTGTTTCTTTACCCAGCTTTAGTAAGGTGTGACTGACCAATAAAAATTGTATATTTTTAGTGTATTACAAGATGCTTAGATATATGTATACACTGTGGAATGATTAAATCATGCTGATTAACATATCCATCGCCTCACATACTTATCATTTTTTTGTGGTGTAAACATTTAAGATCTACTCTCTTAGTACTTTTTTTTTTTTTTTTTTTGAGACGGAGTCTCGCTCTGTCTCTCAGGATGGAGTGCAGTGGCGCGATCTCGGCTCACTGCAAGCTCTGCCTCCTGGGTTCACGCCATTCTCCCGCCTCAGCCTCCTGAGTAGCTGGGACTACAGGAGCCTGGCACCATGCCTGGCTAATTTTGTTTTTGTATTTTTAACAGTTTTGTTTTTGTATTTTTAGCAGTTTTGTTTTTGTATTTTTGGTAGAAACGGGGTTTCACTGTGTTAGGCAGGTGGGTCTCCATCTCCTGACCTCATGATCCTTCTGCTGGGATTATAGGCGTGAGCCACCACGCCCAGCCCTCTCTTAGTACTTTTCAAGTACACAATATATTACTATTAACTGCAGTCACCACTCTGTATAATAGATCTCCAGAACTTATTCATCTTGTCTAACTGAAACTTTGCACCCTTTGACCAACATCTGCAATGCTTGTTTTTAATAAAAAGCCTTCATATATATATATATATATAAGTTGATTGTGTAATGAATATAATATTTAAAATATTGTATTAAAAAGTGTTTTTTTTTTTTTTTTTTTTTTTTGAGATGGAATCTAGCTCTGTCACCCAGGTGGGAGTTCAGTGACACGATCTTGGTTCACTACAACCTCCGCCTCCTGGGTTCAAATGATTCTCCTGCCTCAGCCTCCCGAGTAGCTGGGATTACAGGCGCCCGCCATCACACCTGGCTAATTTTTGTATTTTTAGTAGAGAAGGGGTTTCACCATGTTCACCAGACTGGTCTTGAACTCCTGACCTCAAGTGATCTGCCCGCCTTGGCCTCCCAAACTGCTGATATCATAGGCGTGAGCCACTGGCCTGGCCAAAAAGGAAAGTGGAATGAAAAAAATGGGCAAAGCAGAGGACCCAGTGACTTTGATCCTGGGGCCAGCATTGGTGGGGCATGTGGGTGGTGGCCCCAGGACTGGTCATGAAAGATGGCTTTCCTGTGCCTAAGGCAAGGGGCTTCTCCGAAAGACTCTGAGGCAACACACTTGGAAATGAAAGTGTAAGGGAATAAGTGAGAACACAATACACAGGCGATGAGCCTGCAGAGAGGGTAATTAAACAAACTTGCCACCAGGCAATGCGGGCAGAAGAGCTGCTGAAGACTGCCGGGGGAGCTAGTAAAGGAGTGATCAATAGTCTGTTGGGTTCTGGCACAGCCAAGGTCCTGGGGCTGCAGACAGGTCTGCAGAAAGGGTCCCATGGTGGAGCAGAAGGGGCATTGCCAGGCTCTGTCCAGCCCCTGGGGACATTTCCCCAAGACCCTCTAGGGCCTCTGACCTGAGTCTGGGCTTCTCCAACTGCCTTCAAATGCATCCTGTACTTTCCGGCAGCCCTTGTCATTGCTCTTTGTGGGATCCAAGGTGGAGGCTGCCTCCAAGCACTTGTCATGGGGACTCCAGGGCAGACCAGTGCCAGTGCGGCAAGGTACATTCATCTTAGGCCAATTCATCCCGCCCATCTACCCAGAGCCATTAGGAGTGCACCTAGTTCGCAGGCCCGAGTGAATCTCAATCCCATCATCTGCAATACGGAGAGACAGCATCTGTCCCATGATATCCTTGTGAGCATTACGTGAGATATTGTATGTAAAAGCTCAGTGCTTAATAAACATGAATTACTATTGCTAAAAGAATTCTAGCTTATTTTTATTGTAAAAATATTTCAACACTGAATAGATCTATTAAGAGAGCTACAATATCTTTAATGTGATTTATCCTTAAAGGGGTCTCGACACTTGAAAAATAAAATCTAGGCAGCAAGTGGGACATGTCAGACTCATATTTCTTCTGGTTCCTGAAATTGTCCCCACAGCAGAAGAGGAAGGTCTGTTCTTTAGTGGAATATCAGCCCTACAGGTGCACACCCTGAGTTGTACATTTCAAAGCATCTAACTCATAAACTGGTGCTGTAAAGACCTTGGACTCTTGAGAGACACTTCCTGTTTGGGTTCCCGCTCTGCCTCTTTGGGGCTCTGACATTTTTGAGCAAACTGCTAAACCTCTAAAAGTCTCAGTTTTCTTCTTTCTTGAATGAGTATGAGTCAACCCCTAAAATAATTGTTCTGGGAATAAACGAGTAAGCCCTTCAAAACATTTATAGAAGTACCTTTTATAAGATATCTCCCCAATTAATGTCTGTTATCATTAATAATCAACACCCACAAAATCAGGTTTGCTTGATTTTGATTATACAGATGTATACATAAAATAGCAGTACACAGAAGTTCTGAAAGAAAAGTAAAATTTTTATATTGTTTTGGTGGAATAGAACTTTCTATTTATGATCCCAATGCCACAAACTATACAGGGAAAAATAATTGATCATACTACATGCAAATTAAAACTTGGATGTTATAGAATAATACAATAAGTGAAATTTAAAAGCAAATCACAACTGTGAATGTTTTCTCCTTATTTGGCATATAAAGCGTTATTAAACTTTATATAAAGACAAGCAAGTCCTTTAAGCAATAAGAGAAAATGAACATTTCAATAGAAAAAGGAGATGAGACTAGGAACAGGCACTTTTCTATAGAAGAAATATTAATGAAAATGTTAAATTGTATTCAAAACGGATATTATTAAAATAAGTGCAAAACCACTCTTCTCATCAGATTGACAAAAGGTGAAATAAATGATGATAACCAGAGTTGGGAGATTTTAGGGAAAAGTGATTGCGTATTCTGCTGGGTAAAAGTAATTGATACCACCTTTCTGAAGGACAGGGTGGCGAAATGAAACAACATCCATTTTAGAAAAGAAATCCACTCTGACTAAGAAATTCTAATCTAGGAATTTAAAAAGTGTACTGTGGCCATCATTGCAGCATTCTTTCAAGTTTTAACATCTCATCAAAATAATGCAGTTACACATCTTCAAAAATTGTATGCTGTAAGTGCATATTAACGAAAATGCAGCAGTTGTATGCTCCAACACTACATCCCAATTCCCTTTTCTTGGAGGCAATTTGAAGTATTTTTCATTTTTATCCTTATGTTGATATTTGTCTGTTTTACAGCTTTAGCTCTTCTCCATTAGATACATAATATGGGAGGTGAAGCTTGTACCTCTTTCATGCCACTTTCACACCTATGCCTTTTCCCCTACCTTTAGCCTCCCAATACAGTCAGATACAGTTACCAGTACAATTAACACTTAAATTTTATATTTCATGACTATGTAAATATTTTTCATAGCCTAGTCATGTGGTTTATTGTGATTACATTTTCTTTTTGGTACTACTTTTTTATTTCTGTGAAGTTATTAATTGCCTTATTTATAAAATTTGCTTCATATTTTATGTGCCATCATTTATTCCTTTCCAAACTCTACATCAACAATGTAAATTTCGTGTCAACATATTCATACATATCAGATCTTGGTTCTGTTCCTCCAGCACAGTCCCATGTGGTCTAATGTCTTCCTGCCCCAATCTGGACTAGTTTTCCTCCACACTTTCAGCACAGCTGAAATATCCCTTTCTGAGATATCCCTTCACCATCTCCTTGAGAACTCCCATTGCTTTCATTCCGTGTTGAAAGTGCTCTCTCCTGATCCCATATCTAACGCTCTCTTTGTTGATTCCCTCCTTGTAGAGCAGGGTTTGGTAAACTATAGCCCTGGAGCCAAATCCAACCTGACATCTGATTTTGTAAATACAGTTTTATTGTAATGTAGACATGCTTCTTCATTCCGTGTACTCTGTGAAAGGCAGCATGCCACAGTGGCAGAGGCGAGTAGTTGTAAGAGATCACATGGCCCACAAGCATGAGGTATTTACTGTCTTGTCTTTTACAGAAAAATTTGCTGACCTTAGACAGCTAAGATGATAAAGAATGGAGAGGCAGCCTATATGTAATGGTGTCTCTGAAGGAGTGGCCAGAAGAATGAAAACACAAGCAACAAATATAGGCTTAATGGACGGAAGATTTTCTGAAATGAAGGATGACATATGTGAAGCTCTTACTAATCTGAGATGTAAACTGTATCTTCCAGCACAGGTCATCTGAATAATAAACAATCCATATTCAGTGGGTTCACATAAAGTTTTTCCCTGATTCCTGGGAAGCCCACCACACAACCGGATGACTCTCTAGGCTAGAGGTCCTGTCCTCTGTGGGTTGGCTCAGGATTTGTGGTGCATTGCTTTTATGGACTTGCACATCAATGCTGCTTGCTTGGTTGTCACGGAAGAAGAGACTGCTGGAAATTTGAGCACTGGTCCTTAAATGGTTCTTCTGGAAGTGAGACTGTCACTTCCACTGATATTTTATTAGCCAAGCAGATCATCAAGGAGCTGAAAAGCACAAGTCTTCTGTTTGTCCAGAGATAAAGGGGAAACAGATGTTCTGCGATAGCAATGCCCGCTACATTTCTCTAGGACAAATCCGACCATGTGCAGGACGAGAGAGAAAAGGAAGTTATTTCCTTTAAGTCTCATTGGCTTCAGAGCTTTCTGCTGCAACACCAAACATCAGAAGACAACAAATCAGTTTTTACAGAGAACAAGGAACAGCATCATCCAAGGCTCTTAAGTCTCACTAAATTATCCTTCCTCTGTGAAGACAACCAGATGGTGTTACACATGACAGAAACTAATGTCTTTCTTGGAAAGAAATAATTTGAATATTTACTTCAATCCACTGGTAGTTACATTTTTTAAAGGGCCGACAAACGGTGGTAGTAAGTACTGGGAGAAGTCCAAAGTTTAAATAATTATTGCATTCTGGTTTAAAAGGTGACCAAAAGTGGTGTCTTTATCAAATCACATTTTGTAATTGCTTGCTGTTTGTTCATATACATGCAACTAATTTTTGTACATGAATCTTATATCTATCTGAATTAATCTTTCCTATTATTTCTAATAATTTTCATTTATGATATGTATTCAGTTGTAATATAAATTAATAAATTTATATCAATGTAATTAGCATAAATTTAAAACATGTATAAAATGTCAAATATTTTACAAAAACATATTTACATTTTAGTATGTGCACATGTAAAATATATAACATAAACAAATACTGAAGAGTAAGAATGTTCATCCAGAAAGGCAAAAAAATGTAAACCAAATGAATAAATATGCTGCTAGAAAAATATTTGTAAAAGGAATACATCTAAATATTTTTAAGAATGAGAAACTAGTGGAAATTACAACAATAAAATATATGAGAAAACCTATGAATTAATATATTTCTATAATTACATAATAATCAAAATGTTAATTAGTTGGTGTATTTGTTTCCCAAGTCTATTGTGACAAATGATCACAAACTGGGTACCTTATCAGAAATTTATCCTATCACAGCCTGGAGGCCAGAAGTCTGTGATCAAGGTGTTGGCAGGGCTGCACAGTCCCTATGGTTCTAGAGGAGAATCCATGCCTTGTTTCTTCCAGCTTCTGAAAACTCAAGCATATTAGCTGAAAACCAAGTGAACAAAAGGAGAGTTTCTTCATTCATTCCTACAATTCTTTCAACAAATGCTCATTGAGAGTCTGCCATTCCAGTCACAGGGAATAGATGGAGAGCTCGTGCACGTTTCCTTCACTCATGGAGCTCATATTCAGAGAAGGTGTTTGGCAGGATGGGGAAGGCAGAAAGGAGACAAAAAATTAATAAACAGGTAAAGAAATTCTAATAAACTTATAATAAAAGTAAACTCTATGCAGAAATAGAGCATTGTGATAGTCAATTTTAAGTTAAATATTTCAAATAAACGATAATCCATTATAACATTTCAGACATAGAAATATTTGATAGAATTTACCAGTGAAGTCATCTTGGCCTCCAACTTCAAGAGAAATATAGTCTTTTTTTTTTTTTTTTTTTTTTTTTTTTTTGAGATGGAGTCTCGCTCTGTCACCTAGGCTGGAGTGCGGTGGCACGATCTCGGCTCACTGCAAACTCCGCATCCCAAGTTCACGCCATTCTCCTGCCTCAACCTCCCAAGTAGCTGGGACTACAGGTGCCCGCCACCACATCCGGCTAATTTTTTTTGTATTTTTAGTACAGATGGGGTTTCACCATGTTAGCCAGGATGGTCTCGATCTCCTGACCTCGTGATCCACCTGCCTTGGCCTTCCAAAGTGCCGGGATTACAGGCATGAGCCACCACACCTGGCCGAGAAATATAGTCTTTAGCAAGACAAAATGCCATAAATATTTAAGAAAAAACTAATATTGAACTTAAACTCTTTAAGAAAACTAGGAACATATCTCAATTCATTTTATGAGGCTCAAATTAGCCTGATACAAAAAGCAGGAAAAGGAATTAGAAGAAAGAAAAAATGATAGACCAATATCCCTTATGAACATCCTGAACACAGTATTAATGTACTGAATTTAACAGTATATAAAAAAGATAATACACATGGTCAGATGGGGCTTATCCCAGGAACTCCAGGTTGGATTAACATTTGAAAAATCAATCAGTGTAATTCATGATATTAAAAAGAAAAAAACCCCATAAGGTCATATCGAAAAATGGAGGGACACATTTGAAAAATTAGAACTATAAGCACACTAAGAAAATAAAGGAACTTCCTTTTCCTGATAAAGGGTATCTGCAAAATACCTATAGTCAGAGTTACCCTTTATGGTGAAAGACCCCATCATTTCCATCTAAGTTAGGAGAAAAGGAAGGGCTATCTCAGCACTTTTCTTTAATATTGTTCTGGAGGTTTAATTGCTTGATAAGGCAATAAAGGGAAACAAAGGGCATACATATTGTAAAGGAAGAAGGAAAACTGTCTTTATTCACAGACAACATGATTGTATATACATTAAATCCTAAGCAATTTATACAAAAAGCTATAGCAACCAACACTGAAATTTAGCAGTGCTTCAGGGTACAAGGTCAATATAGAAAACTCAAGTGGACCATCTATATATAATTGTAGTGTACCATAGACAAATGAAATTTTAAAAATGACACTTAAAACAACATCCTAAACCATTACATATTTAGGGCTGAATTTGACAAAATATGTGCAAGACCTATACATTCAAAACTACAAAATGTTGATGAGATAAATTAAAGAAAGTCTAAATAAATGGAGAGAAATAGCATGTTCCTGAACTGGGAGACTCAATATTGTTAAGATGTTAACTCTTGTCAAACTGATGTATAAACTCAATACTAGGTTGTGTCACAGACACAAACCTAGTAGGCATTTTTGTTGAAATTGATGAGAGGATTCTGAAACGTATCATATGCATAGGGCACAGAGTAGCCAAAACAATGGAAAAAAGAAGTAGAAAGCTGGATAACTCACCTCTGATTTTAGGACTTACTATAAAATTACATTAATCAAGACTGTGCTACTGCAGTAAGGACAGACAGTTAAATAAATAGAATGGATTTGATAGTCCAGAGATAGACCCACACATATATGGGCAACTGATTTTTAACAAAGCCACCAAAGCAATTCAATGGACAAAAGCAAAGTATTTTCAACAAGTGGTGCTAGGACAACTAGATATTCACACAGAAAACTTAATTCTAAATGAATCATAGTCATAAACGTGAAAGTTCAAACTAGAAAACTTTTAGATAAAAACACTGGAGACGATCTTTGCCTATAATAAATTTTCATATACATGGAATCATACAGTGCAGATTATTTTATATGTGTCATCTTTTGCTCGGCCTAAGGCTTTGGAGATTCTTTCATGTTGTTGGTGTGTCATAGACCATTCCTTTTTATTGCTGAGTAATATACCATCGTGTGATGTTCTGCTATCTGTTTATCTGTTCATGTGTTGAAAGACACTTGGGAGAGGTGTATTAATTGTAAAGGCATGTGAAAGAACTTCCTGGTGTAGTGCAAACAATCTATATCTTGATAATGATGACTGATACATGGATATATGTATTTAAGTAAATTGTAGCTCAACACATTGAGTAGAAATTTTCTCATATGTATGTGAATCGAGAGAAACAGCTCTTCTAGTCTTACCCTCAACACCCTAGACTAAATAAAGATTCTCTGGGCTGGAGGAGAAGAAAGAGAGGAGCTGAATGAAGTAAGAAGAGTGGACTTAAGGCCTGGGCTGGTGTGCACCTGTCTCCTGTCCCGCAGATCAGGTCAGGGCCCCAGTGAAATATCAGGATCTGATAATAACTGGTATCGTTTCCTTATTTCCTGAAACATGTCCTCGGGAGGTGGGGAATTTTACTCTCCCGCCCACACTGGCGTGGTAAAAATTATAAAAAATAAATTCATGGGTTTCTTAAGCAAGGGATAGAGATCCCAAAGTCATAAAACTCCGGAAGTGCAAAACCTGAAAGTTTTTTCTTGTGTCTAAGAGTGAAGATGATCAGGTAGTGAGAGTCATGGCTGGTCTGGCGGGGTCTGGAGGCTGGGTGAGGGGAGACACCAGCAGGTGAAGCACAAGCTCCATGACCTGGGCGTAGAGGGGACTGCATACCTCAGCAGATGGCAGCCTGGAGAGGGAAAGGAGCATGAGAGAGGAGTGGAGAGCCTCACCCGGTTTTAAGCTAAACATGCAAGAATGATAGATCCTCATCCTATGTGTGTTGGACTGGTTTTCACAACCTCATTGCCAAGGAGCTACAAGTGTAGCACACTTGCAGAGTCAAAGTAAGGGGCAAGTTCAGCTCATTAAATGATTACCTGGCACTGGGCACAGTGGCTCACATCTGTAATCTCAGCACTTTGGGAGGCAGAGGCAGGTGGATCACCTGAGATCAGGAGTTCCAGACCAGCCTGACCAACATGGTGAAACCCCATCTCTACTAAAAATACAGAAATTAGCTGCGTATAGTGGTGCATGCCTGTAATTTCAGCTACTTGGGAGGCTGAGGCAGGAGAATCACTTGAACCCAGGAGGCGGAGGTTGCAGTGAGCTGAGATTGTACCACTGCACTCTAGCCTGGTAGACAGAGTGAGATTTTGTCTGGAAAAAAAAAAAAAAAAAAAAAAAGATTGCCTGGGTTTCCCCAAACAGTGCTTTAAACCCTTATGATGATTGTAAGGAACATGGCTGAGCTGCAGCCACGTAGGCATAGGCTACATCCTGTATGACTCAGCGGGATTGTAGCACAGGCACACAGTCCTGTGTATAATGTAAACACAGCTATGTAGCCATAACATGGAGAGGCTCATCGCCTGGCTTGGAGCCACTATTGTTTGTGAGGTGCATAAATGCAGCACCGACAGTGTGAGTGAGCTGCTGAAGAAAGCCATGTCTCATCTATCTGCTGTCTCTTGAGTATTCTTCCAGCTCCCTGCCCCCTGTCCACCTGCTCCTCTTGGACCTCAGCTGGGGCTCAAACCTAAAAATGATCAAAATGGAAAAAAATAGAAAGAAAAATTCTAAACTTAAAGATGCAAGGTAATTGCATTTGCCTCTTGTAGAATATTGTAAAATTTTGACAGATATGAAATTTGAGACAATGGTTCTAGAATCATATGTCTGTCCCAAATTTGTGTAGAACTTGAAAGTGACAAACAGCTTTAAAATCCATTGTCACAGACCCTTTAGATCTTTTCCTTTGTCACCAAACCCTCCAGATCTTTTTCTGCCTCCTCTGCCTGATCTTCATCTCCTTCCACTTAGATGACAGCAAGAGCCCCCACCAGGCTCCTCCACCCACAGTTTCACCTGCAATGTGGGTTGCACCTGCTGCACCTGGCCCTGACCCCGGAGGACCCTGGAGGACACAGAATTAGTGCTACACTGTAGAGAGCGTGTGGAGGGCAAAGAGCTCTGACTCAATCAAGGCCCCACTCTGATTAGCTTGATGCACACATATGTGTGCATGTATGTGCAAGTGTGTGTGTCCAGGGAGTGGTAGGAGGTATTGGGAAAGGAACTCAGGCCCATTGAGCTCTGAGACACCCACTCTTAAGTGTTTTCCTGAGCTGGTGGGAACCTCTGCAGGAGACCCAGGGCAGAGGGCCCCAGGCAGGAAGACCTAAGGGGGAAACAAACAAACAAACAAACAAACAAACAAAATCTAAAAGAAGGTCACTGACTTATCCAGAGCTATTCACCTCAGAGATTTCGTGGGAGAGAATCCGCATTTTACAGACACGGAATCTGAGTTCCCTCGAGCGTGTAGCATGCTGAGACGGTCAGTGGGCAGGCAGAATGCCCTCCTGGGACCCTTGTGGGCTCAGCTTCTTCCAGATTCTTCTTATGTCCTAAGTCTTGGGTCCAAGGAAAGAAGGTACAGGTATTCCCCGGAAGAGTAAACAGAATAGATTCTGGAAGCAATTGGGACTTCCCAGGGCTGTTTCCTCTAACCGGGCCACAGACTACTCCATTCCCTGACAGCGACTTCCGGTTTCACATTTCCTGGACTCCTCCCAGAGCCCTGTTCCCGCATAGCAATGAGCACCAGGCTCCACCTGGAAGAGGCAACCCTTCTCAGGATTGGGGACCACGGACTGATTGAGGACCTTCCTCTGGAGTTTCTATTCCTGGGGATTCAACCTGGGCTCCCCACAGGACTGAAGGCCCACTTACACAGTACTGCCTGCAGCCTTGCGGGGTCTGAGACTGGCTATTCGTGGAGGCCGAGAAACGTGGACTCCACCTTCATCGTCTGCTGGTAAGGGAGGACTCCCCTGTCACACAGCAAAGAGTAAGTCAGGAGGGCAAGAGAATAGAGTGTGGGAAGGTGTTCTGGCGACACTGCAGAGAAGAGGCAAGGAAGAATCAGAAACAACAGGTGGCTGAAGATGAGTGCACGCGTGTGCACGCTGGCGGCAATAGCAGCCTTTGGCCAGCAGGGGGCAGGGGCAGCCTGTCCATCACCCCGGAGCGTAATTAGACGGCTCAACTTGGCGGTGCACCCTTAGAGCCCCTCTGAAGTGCTACGCACGCAGCACCCTGGTTCTGCTTCCTGTCCTCCAGGACAGCGGCACGTGCAGTAGAAGGAGCGCTGGGCTGGGCGACCTGGGCTCCTGATGCCACAAATTCACTGGGGAGAACCTTAAGGGAATCAAAGGGGATAGTGGCAACCGCTTCACAAGCATATTGTGAAAATTAGATTAGTCATTCTCAGACTCCTCTGCACGCTGGGATCATCTAGGGAGCTTCAGAAATGCAGATGCCTGATGCCACCTCAGTGTGCCTAATTTAATTGATCCGGGTGTGGCCTGGGCTTTGGCATTTTAAAAAATATTCCTCAGGTAATTCTAAGGTGCAGAGAAGTTTGGGAATTCCAGGGTCAGATACTCCTGTGGCCAGCTACTGTAAACTCTTAAGTCACAAACGTGCTTTTACTCTTTTGCCTGAGGTCCCTTCTTTTCTACCTTATTTCCATATAATTGAAATTCGATCCCATCTCTCTATCTGATAGCTCATGTATAACCTCTTTAAAATGGAAAATGCAGATTTGTCTCACAGTCTGAACTCAAACCATTCAAACATTTATTCCCACGAACTGTAGAAAGTTTGCCCAAAATTCACGATCTGATTTAAAAAATCCACTATGACAAACGTTTGCAAACACCAAAGAAGACGGTCAAGGTGCAGTGAGTGCAAGAGAGAGTGGAGGGTCCCTGGCTGTGGCGCCTCTGCCGTTCCCCATTGGAAAGAGTTCTGGATTTCTCACTGTGTAGTTCTGTCAGGCACCTGGGGGCACGACAAACTCAGGTCTAATTTAGATAAAATTTTAGCTTTAACTCAGTATTCCATGGTTATTTACATCACACTCCATGGTTGTTACACTGTAGAAGGGAAATGTAATTTGTGTGCAATACCACGTGTGCTGCACACGACCTCATGAACTAACAAGACTGTTCAACGTTAAATAATGTGGTATTTGGCATTTGGGGGATTACTGTTGTGTGTACTTTTTGGAGCATGTTATAGAAGTGTGTAAGAGGTTGCAGTAATAAGTGGGGACGTTGGTTGGGGGTAGATGGCCTGGGAACACTTTACTGTGGTTCCTATGTGTGGTAATTAATTCAGGCTCACGCTAGCTGAACATCACCATATGCCACACACTGGCATAGACACAACCTTACCCCTAGAGGGTATATAGGTCTTTTTGACCTCAAACCAACTTTGGGAGTGTCCAAAAGGGTCCCTGGAATATCTCAAAAGAATTTATCTTCTCTTCTTATAAAAAGAGACATGTTAAACTAATGAGGCTTATTTGATATGTTAAATTGCATGAGAAGCAATGCCAAATAATGGGTTATTGGGAGAACCCACCCCCAATATTTCATCGTAGGCTTTTTCTATTTTACATAAGTGTTGACCAGCTGAGAAATAAAGAGGAAGAGCACAAAGAGAGGAATTTTACAGCTGGGTGGCTGGGAGTGATGTAACATATTGGTAGGACCATGATGCCCACCTGACCTGCAAAACCACAAGTTTTTATTAAGGATTTCAAAAGGGGAGGGGCTGTAAAATCAGAGAATAGGTCACAAAGATCACATGCTTCAAAAGGCAAAAAGGAGAACAAAGATCACATGCTTCTGAGGAAACAGGACAAGGGCAAAATCAGAAACTCCTGATAAGGGTCCAACAAAGATCACAAGGCAAAGGGCAAAGCAAAGATCACAAGGCAAAGGGCAAAAGCAGAATTACTGATAAGGGTCTATGTTCAGCAGTGCACATGTTGTCTTGATAAACATCTTAAACAACAGAAAACAGGGTTTGAGAGCAGAGAACCGGTCTGACCTCAAATTTACTAGGGTGGGGTTTTTCCCACCCTAGTAAGCCTGAGGGTACTGCAGGAGACCAGGGCATATCTCAGTCCTTATCTCAACCACATAGAACAGACATTCCCAGAGCGACTGTTTATAGACCTCCCCTCAGGAATGAATTCCTTTCCCAGGGTCTTAATATTAATATTCCTTGCTAGGAAAAGAATTTAGCAATATCTCTCCTACTTGCATGTCCGTTTATAGGCTCTCTGCAAGCAGGAAAATATGGCTCTATTTTGCCGGACCCCGCAAGCAGTCAGACCTTATGGTTATTTTCCCTTGTTCCCTGAAAATCGCTGTTATTCTGTTCTTTTTCAAGGTGCACTGATTTCATATTGTTCAAACACACATGTTTTACAATCAATTTGTACAGTTAACACAATTATAGTGGTCCTGAGGTAATGTACATCCTAGCTTACAAAGATAACAGGATTAAGAGATTAAGGTAAGACAGGTGTAAGAAATTATAAGAGTATTATTTGGGAACTGATAAATGTCCATGAAATCTTCACAATTTATGTTCCTCTGCCATGGCTCCAGCTGGTCCCTCCATTCAGAGTCCCTGACTTCCTGCAACAATGGGTGATGCTAAACCTTCTTTAAGTTATGTTTGTTATTGATGAGTGTTCCAGAAATTCTGTAAAATTCTTAGAAATCTGATATGTACTAGTATAATGTTATCATCCATAATTTTAATTATTATGTTAAAATGTTGTATGTTACCAAAGCAACGAAATTCCCTTGTCAGTTGCATGACACAGAATTGTGAGATTCATGACAAAGGCTGATGAGTACAGGTTTCTGATAACTTTAAGATCATACTATAAGGGTAGGTAAGAATTTCCAGACCTCTAATGGAAAAGCAATGTATTATAAATCTGCTAACCCAAGATCAAGCAAAACAAAAATTAATTATGTGAGACTAAATTAACTGATGAGAATAATTATAATTGTTATAACTTTTCATTTGAAACTTTACTGGTTCTTTAATGTCTTGCTTTCTAGATTTAGGAAAACTTTTTTCTATAACTTAAAACAATTTGGTAAAATATACTTTTGTAAATGAAAACATTTTTTTCTCCCTACCTGATCACCCCATAGTTTGGAAGCATTTATTGAATATTCTTATTTTCATGGCAATATACGTGTTTGCATAGGTTCAATAAGAATCTTTTCTTATAACAAGACACAATTGGGTAAGTCCTTGACTTAGCCTCTTAGCCTAGAGAGGTTTTTAAAGGTCTAATCTGAGACTCCTTGTTACCAAATAATAAAAACAAATAATAAAATGAACAAATAACTAAAACTAACTTATACAAAGTCAATAAAGCCCCTTGGATATTACCAAAACTTTGACTAAAATGATGTATTTTAAAAATATGCATACATAGAATCACTTTTCTTGTTACACTTATGTAAATAATGAGATCAAGTTTAATAAGACTACTGATTTTGCACAAAAAGAAGAGTTAACCATGATTATTTTTGGAAAAATTTGGAATGACCATAAAAAAGATTGTATTTCAGTAGAAAACTATAGCACCCATCATCAATTCTGGTCTTTGTTATGTCCTTGTGAATTGGACTGAATCCTAAAATTTTCTAGAGTCATTAGAAACTAAAACTGCCTGTTTCCAAAGTCCTGCCAGCTGAAATTGGATGACTTCAAATTCAGAAAAATTACTACAGCAGCCTATGTATGGAAAATTTTCATGCCTGCTGCTATGTAGGTCACTTGGAGAATTCACTGGAACACCTGATGACATTACCAGAGACATTCAAACTGCAAGCCAGGAAAATCCATCAGGTTGCAATTGCCATCCTCATTCCACCACCAAAAATGCTTCACACTCAAATTTAGAAATCTTGACTGGCTGCTTTCTGGACTTAAAGACTAAGATCGTAATTTGTTCCTCATATTAACCTTTTTCTTTCTTTTGTCTTCTTGGAATTCTACCTTGAATTCCCTTCAAGCAATACAATCTGAAATAAACAATTTAACCTCAGTAGTACTCCAAAATAGAAGTCCTTGATATCTTAGCAACTTAACAAGGAGGCTCTTATTTGTAAAAAAAAAAAATATTGTTTCTATTAATAATTTGAAATTGTTGAGCCCAATTTAAAGGATCTTAAGGAACAAATATATCTTTTATCAGACAGGTGTCGCCTCCTCCACTGATTTATTTTATTGGTGAAATATTGGCTCCTGGGAATCTCTGTTCCAGGGAATTTAAAAATCCTTGGCTATTATTCTCTTTATAGGCATTTTGTTTACCGTCCTAGTATATCTTATCCTGTCAAGGATTTCACTGCTTTCTGGAAGGCACTCACACATCAAATGACTGCCATCATCATTAATTAACTTGAAGAACTCAACAACCCTACCACTGAAGCCTATGATGCGGGTAATCATGCCATGTAACCTTATATCTCAATACAACTGTTGAGGATAACAGTCACTGGAACTATTTCACTAGTGGTAACCGACAGGAATGCTATCACCTTCTTAGCTTGCTGAGAGGGTGACCAAAAGCGGGGGGATTGTTAAGGTAAATTAAAATGGAGACCAGACCTGAAGAATCCCAGAGAGGACAAAAGCAGTTACGATTTGTAAGTGACCTAAACCTTGCTTGATTTGCAAACATAAACAAACTTAACTTGAGCTATTTCTTGTGAATGCCTATATTTTAAGAAAAAAAAGCACAACTTAAGCTCAACCAATCAGAAGTTACTACTTATACAAACTTAGATAACAAGGGACCTTTCAACCTGATAGACCAAAAAAGGCAATTGTGTAACTGTAACCAATTAAATACTTTGCTTTACTTCTGTGTCTGTCTTATAAAAGTCTCCTCTTTGTGTTCTTCACTGGAGCTCCCAAACTATTTCTGGTTTGGAGCTGCTCAGTTCATAAACTGTTGATGCTTGAAAAAACAAAAAACCCACCAAAACTCTTTAAAATTTTACTGTGCCTCAGTTTATCTTTTTTAACAGTTCAAAAAAGATTAAAATAAATGATAATTATATTCTGTCCTGGAGAAGCAGGGAAAAGGTCATTCTTATGCATTGTTGGAGGGGAATAATTGATAGCCTTTTCTCGGAGAGCAGTGATGTAATGAATTAAAAGTCAGAACAAGAAAAACAAACAAGCAAAAGCACATGTTTTGGAACCAGCAGTTCTAAGTTTTGTTTTGTTTTTTTTCTCAGCAAGTGTTTTGTTGAGCATCTTTCTAAAACGTCATGCCTGTGGCCTTTTGTTGCCCTGTATGGATGCACTGCCTCCACCAGTTGGTGCACAGCTGTCTCTTCCCCATGATTCTGGGGCTTCTCTTTGTCTCTCCTACACCATTTTCCTGGTTCTTGGGTCTTTGTTTACTCCTTTATACTGGTGGAACCCATCCTTGAGTAACTACAGGAGAAAGGGGGAATGGAAAATACATTTGGACAATTTTTATATTTAAAAATGAGTGTTTTACCATGACAGTTTGACTGATACAAAATTCTGCGTTGGAAACAATTTGTCCTCAGGATTTCAAAGGCATTGCTCTGTTACCTTCTTGATCCCATTGTTGTTGAAAAGTCAGGAGCAATTATGATAACTATGGTAGTATGTGATCTGTTGTCTTCACTTTATCAGCATTTTCTTTTTGTTCCCCGTGTCCTGGAATGTCTCAGGGATGAGCCTTGGAGTTTGTCTATTTCCATCCATTTGCTCCTCACAGTGAGTGGCATTTTCAATCTAGAAATTCACAGGAAAATTTATTGAATTAGTTCATGCATGATTTTCCCCTCTCTGTTTTCTATGTTCTCTCTTTCTAAAACTCCTTTTATTCAAGCATTCACCTCCTGGACAGTTGTCTTTTTCTTTTTTTCTTTTTCTCTCCCATTTCTCTGTTGTTCTCATTCTCTCTCTGCCTCCCTCTCCCCCTCCCTCTGCATCTCTCCTTCTCTTTTACTTTATTTTCTGGGGAGATTTCCTCACTTTTATATTTCAATCATTCCATTGAAGTTTTAATTCCTGCTATCATATGTATTTTTAAGTTTCCAAGGGTTGTTTTGGAAACAGCCCTTGGAAAAAAAGTTTTCTCTTTTTATTTATGGTTCATTGGGTGGTCTCTGTTTCTTCCCGGTTGCCTTCACTATTCTCTGTTTAGTTTCTTCTTTCTCTCTTTCACTTGAGAACTTTTTCTCAGGCCTGGTAACAAAATTCTAAAGATAATTGGATATGCTGTGAGCCCACAGTGGGGCTGGTGCCCTGGGAGCTTCACAGGAGGATGACTCCTTGGCCATTTGCTTAAGGAAGTGCCTTGTCAATATCATTCAGCCTTCTCTCTTGGGTTGCTCAGGATCCCCAGGAAAGACTCACCCCATCTCTTGTCTGGAGGAAGAAGATCTGGCTGCCAACTTTCTGGAATCCAAATAGGAGAAGAGGGCTGGGGTGTTTCTCAGCTTCTGGTACATGTTCTTCTCATAATCCCTTGGTTTTCAGGACGTTGTCACCATCCTCACCTATACCTATTGCCCACCCCTTCCCTACCACACCCAGAAGCCCACCCTTCTTTGCAACCTCTCTAAGGCATTCATTCCCAGTTGTCTGCCAAGGTCGGTCAAGGTCGCTCATCTGCAGAAAGTGGCAAGGGGATCTGGGTTCCTTGTTTATTCTTAAACGACTTTATAGTATTTCTTCTTAATTGGACTCCCCTAAACCACCCCCACTTTCTCAGCCATCTTGGCGATACTGTTGTGTAAATAAGATTTAACTTCTGCCTTCCTCAACTCTGATGAAAGGTTCTGTTTTCTCACTTCTAAGTCATTGCCCACTTACTTATATTTTTTTTCAGCTCCCCAAATTTTCTTGCTATTTAACCTTCTAGTTTCCATCATTCCTATGTTTCCTGCATTTCTTTATGCTCATTTTTGTGGATTTTAGGAGGGAACAGAAATAAAGGTGTATGTTCCATCTGCCATCTTTACCTGAGAATCTGAATGTTGATCTTAGATTACAGAATCTATGATCATAAATAAAATGGGCTGATCACCCATTATTCTCATTTGGTCCTCATGTGGTTTTGGTATCAATATTGTTCTAGCCACAGAAATTATATGAGCAGCTTTCCCCCTCTTTTCTATTTCCTGGAATATATTGTATGAATTAAGAAATATCTATACCTTGAAAATTCTTCTGTGCCTGAAGTTGCCCTCCCCTCACCCCTCTAGTGCCTGAGATGGTTATATGATTGGATATTGATTTTTGAATTGTTGTTGCTTTAATCAAGCTTTTAATCTCAACACCAATTTTAATATTTTATATCTTCCCAGAAATGTATCCATTTTAAGTTATTCAGTATATTAGTGTACGATTATTCACAATATTATTATTGTGAAAATCTCTTTTGGATGTCCGGGTATTTCTCATTTGTTCTCTTTTCTTTTTTTCTTTTGAGACAGAGTCTTGCTCTGTCACCCAGGCTGGAGTGCAGTGGCGCGATCTTGGCTCACTGCAACCTCCTCCGTCTCCTGGGTTCAAGCGATTCTCCCACTTCAGCCTCTGAGTAGCTGGGATTGCAGGCGTGTGTCACCACACCTGCCTGATTTTTTGTGTTTTTAGTAGATACAGGGTTTCACCATGTTGGCCAGGCTGATCTCAAATTTCTGACCTCAAGTGATCCACCCGCCTCATCCTCCCAAAGTGCTGGGATTACAGGCGTGAGCCAATGTGCCTGACCTGTTCTCTTTGTTTTCTCTTTGCACTTTTAAAATTTTCTCTCGATTAGTCTTGCTACAGGTTTGTATATCTTGTTCTTTTTTTTTTTTTCCAAGAGCAGTATTTTATTTTGTTTCTTCTTCACTCCCTCTTCTCTCTTTCACACATATATTTCTCTATTTATTTGATTTCTACCTATCTTAACTGGGATAATCTTAGCTCCTTTAACAGTATAGTTCCAAATCTCAGACAGTAAACGTTGATTTCTTACTCATCTAATGAGTGGTGACTCCGCAGGACCATTCAGGGGCTCAGGCTTTCTGTCCTGTGGCTCTGCTGTCCTCCAGGTCTTCAGAGTTCTTTGCCTCCAGGAGTGGATGAGAAAAGAGGAAGTATGGCACATGGGAGTGTTTATAGGCCAGGTCTGGAACAGGTCTGGAACAGTGCCCATCACTTCTGCCTTCACTGCATGGGCTAAGATGGGGTCTACCTGAATGTCTAGGAAGAGAAGAAAATAGGTATTTGTGAGCACCTTGTGGCTCTGCCTCTCTGCCTTCATTTCTGTCTTTTCTGATTCTTGGCTGCAAAGCTGCACATGTGCTGCGCAGGACTCAGGGAGGCTGAGTAGGAGGAGCTACAGGCAGGTGCTGCCCATGTCAGCAAGGTAAGTTGAGCAACAATGCGCCTGACAGACCCTCGCACCTACACCAACCTTCAGAACATCACACCTGCTGCTTCACCTCTGCCTTCCAAATCTCATGCAAGTTTCTCTTGCAAACCCAATACAGAGCCATAGAGGGAAGTGGGTCCTCAGAAATGCAGTACCAGCTTATCTAAGTTGCTGTAGCACAAACCCTGTGCACCTTCTCTTTCTCCACCACCCTTTCCCTCTGTAGCAGTTGTCCCCATGTGATGTATGGCTCACTTTTTTGTCTCCATCCCTCCATGAGAATGGAAGCTTTATGAGGACAGGGACTTTGTTTACCTTGTATTCTCATATCCCCAGTCCTAGAACAGTGCTTGATGTACAGCAGTAGGTAATAAGTATTTCCTAAACTGGAATTAATTGAGTATTTATTTAGTGTGTACCAGGCTCTGCTGTAAGTGCTTTGAAAGGGTTAGTTCATTTAATCTTCAAAACACCCGATGAGGGAGCCACTAAACATTTACAGCTGAGAAACGGAGACTTAGAGAAGCTTTGTAAATCACTCAACTCAGGGAGCTCATAAGAGGCTGAGTTGGATTATAAATGCAAGTGAGGGACACCACAGCAATAGCACTGTGATTTAGGTGTCATGAATACTATGGTAGAAGTGTAAATGAATCTATATATTTCTTTCCTCATTTTATTCATTTATTTTTAATACAGCCATGTCATACAGAAAATAATATATTTTTTTGAGACAGGGTCTTGCTTTGTTGCCCAGGCTGGAGTGCAGTGGCACAATCACAACTTGCTGCAGCCTTGACTTTCTGGGTTCAGCTGATCCTCCCACCTCAGCCTCCTGAGTAGCTGGGACTACAGGCATGTGTCACCATGCTTGACTAATTTTAATTTTTTTTTTTTTTTTGTAGATGGAGTCTCCTTATGTTGCCCAGGCTGGCCTCAAATTCCTGAGCTCAAGTGATCCTCCAGCCTCGGCCTCCCAAAGTGCTGGGATACAGGTATGAGTCACTGTACCTGACCCAGAAAATAATTGTTTTAACCCAAAAAAAGGCTAGACCACTCAACAAGGGCTAATTAAGTCTGATAACTTGCATATGTTATACTAAAAGTTGGATAAGTACTTAGTGTAAGTAGAAAAATAAGTATAAACTAGTTCAAAATTTATCTGTGGGCACTCCTTAAAATTATATCCAACAGAAAAAGATACCCAAGGATTTGAAAAAATCTTTAGAAGAGCTATACCCATAGTATTTTGTATGAAACCATTCCACTTGGCAAATACGTTTCCCAGAAACATTTCTCAATAGGCAAACTGATCCTGAAGGGAATGGGAAGCTGACTTTGGCTAAACTGCTCTGCTCTGGTGAGCCCTCTAGAGGCCATGTGACTCCCAGGCCAGAATACTGGGTTCTGCTGCTTCCCCCCACCCCTCCTGGGACTGGAGGTGCCTGAGAAAAGGAGAGTCCAAGGGTCTTGGAAGTTGGCCTGGAGAGCTCATATTCTATCCTGCGAAGGTGGCTTGACTTTGTGGGACACTCACCGAGGCGGAGCTGAGCCTCTAGGATGGCTGTGACCTTCATAAGGGTCCGTCTTCCCAGTGACCAGAGAGCACAGCCTGTCAGCGGCACTGCCTGCAGGTCCTGGAGACCACTGACAGATCCTTTATTGGCTTCCCTGGTCTGTTGTTGTCAAGAAACCTGGAGATTACCAACCTGCTGCCCCAGGACCTCCAGCATGTTCTTGGGGAGCTCACATACATCCCTCTCTCGTTGAGAATGGTTTTATTCCTTCTGTTTCGCAGAGGACCCCACAAACTCAGCCCACTCACTGTGGACTTTAATCAATATTATGTTTGGAGCATTGAGGGTAAGAATATTCAGACACACATATACACACACACGCTCACCCCCACACACACGCACACATAGGTACACAAATGCACATGCACACCTGTGAGCTATACACGAAGGCACATTCGTGCACACACACAAAAAACTCAGCTTCATTTAGGAACATATAATACTGCTTATGTCCTTTGGTTTTTCTCCTGTCATATTTTCTTCCATTTCCATTTCTACATGTAGAGTTGAATCACACAACAGAACAAACATGTGTGACCGACCTTTGCATGTTTGAGGCTGCAAGGCTGGAATGGATAGAGCATTCTCCAAAATCTTGACAGTTTTTTACTGTTTTGTAGGTCCCATGCTATTTTCTTAGAAGAGCATAAGAAGTCATAAGGTTGAGTGCTGGGTGGGTCAGTCCATGGAGAAAGAATGCCATGCTGAGATAGAAACTTATTTTGGAGTCAGTGAGGTGTTATGGTAACTTGATTAAAGTTAAATGCATGTAAAAAAATAGGATTTCCAGCTCCCAGTCTGGCATGTAAGGAGCTTGAAAATTGTCACTGCATCCTAACAAGTAAAAGTTGACCAAGCTGAAAAATCAATAACTCCAGAGGCCCCAAAGCCTGCCCCTTCCCATCAAGCCTGCAGTTTTCCTCTGACTCTGTTCCTGCTTCCTGATCTTCCTCTTTCCTGCTCTGTCTCTGTCTTTTTCTTTCAGCCCAGGGGTCCGTGAACAAGGACAATAAGAGGAAATTTGTCTTTCTATGGCCAGTGATCAATACTCTGGTCACTCTCTTCTGTGTCCTCAGGGTGCCTGGTGACAATTCAGAGATCTCTCTGAGAAGGCCAATCACAACAATGTCTCAGAGTATTCCTAACCCTTAACTCAGAATGGATTTGGTGGTGGGGGCTCTGGAAAGTCCTGGGTAGTCAGTCCTCAGTCCTGGGAGCAGTAGAAGCTTCTGAAATCAAATGGTCTCTGAGCATGACTTGCTTGGACAGCTGTGAAACACGGAGCAAAACAATTAGGAGCATATTGAGGGGAATTCTTAGTGCACGCTCTAGAAGGATGGAAGTAACTGATGATGAGTGAAGCAGTGTCTCCAAGCCTGGGAAGACCAGTAGACAACTGCTTTGATATTCTTTCAGGTGTCCTACCGTCTAAAGGAAAAAAGAGAGAAGAGGCCCTGGTCCTACTCCCACCACCACTGGATGTAAATTTAAGGCTTGGTCATTCTTCTAGACTTTGAGGCATGGCTTCCTGAGATGTGGATTCCTCAGATGAACAGCATTTCATAAAACATGTCACATTGCTGACATAGGCCAAATTTTTATTTTACCAAGAAAGAATTACTTTCATCTTCTATGACTACTGTTTTTCCTAAAAGAAAAGGCATATTTAAATTGTGAACATTGCCTTGGATCATTAGTGGAAGAACCACATCTTGCCCCTCTCGCTTCCTCAGTGCTGCCTATGGAGGTGGCAACCATCTCTTCCTCGGCATCATGGCCGCCCTCAGGCCCCTTGTGAAGACCAAGATCATCAAAAAGAGAAGCAAGAGGTTCATATGGTACCAGTCTGACTGATATGTCAAAATTAAGCATAACTGGTGGAAACCTGGAGGTACTGACAATAGGGTTCGTAGAAGGTTCAAGGGCCAGACCTTGATGCCCAACATTGGTTACGGGAGCAACAAAAAAACAAAGCACATGCTGCCCAGTGGCTTCCGGAAGTTCCTGGTGCACAACGTCAAGGAGCTGGAAGTGCTGCTGATGTGCAACAAATCTTTCTGTGCTGAGATTGCTCACAGTGTTTTCTCCAAGAACCGCAAAGCCATCGTGCAAAGAGCTGCCCAGATGGCCATCAGAGTCACCAACCCCAATGCCAAGCTGTGCAGCGAAGACAATGAGTAAACAGTTCATGTGCACGTTTTGTATTTAAATAAAGCTGTAAAAACTGGGGTGGCGGGGGGGAAGAACCACATCTTGAGCTGGAGGAAACCTGAGGCCCTGAGAACTTCATGGAGCATGGACCCCATTCATTCCTAAACAACACACCTCTGGATTTTTACTTGAAGCAGTTGTAAGCCCTGTTATTTGGAGTTTTTCTGTTCTTTATAGATGAACCTAACCCTAATACAACTCTCACTATTCAGAGTTTTGCCAGGTATACAATTTTAGTTTAACAGTGATTTTTCCTAAGCATTTTGGTGATATGATATCATCACCTTCTGGCTTGTGTTGTTTCAGTTGACAAGTCTGCTATTTAAATTTCTTCATAAATGATTGGCTGCTTCCTTTTTGGTTTGTATTCTACAGTTTCTCCACAATATGCCACCATGAGGATTTTTGTTTTATGCTTATATTGCTTGGTTTATGATGATCTATATTTGTGGCTTAATGACTTTTCAAACCTCTGGAAAATTCTCAGCCACTACATCATCACATACTACCTCTGAAGTTCAGTTTATGTCCCAGATGTAGGAAGCTCAAATGATTGCAGCTCCCATTCGCACAGGAAGACAAAGCCAGGTAAACTGCAAAGCCATAGCTTTTCCTGACCCTATTAGAGAGCTGCAGTTGCAAGGCACCCAAATCATCTAGAATCCAAGGCCACTCCAAAGAGAGCTGGGATGTGAGCACCAGCTCACCTGTCTCACAGAAAAGTGGAAGAGATGTGGAATACCAAACGAGTGGGTAAGAACAATTCAGCTAAGGCTTTAACAAATTGTTAAAGGTCAGGTGCAGGCTAGCATGACTGTATAGTACTTCTGGGATCCTAGGACACAAAAGGAGTGATCACAGTCACTTTTAATCTCTTTCCTGGGGACCTCCACCAGGTGCTCATGAGAAAGACTGAAGGTGGAGTGAGCAATGAGAGATGGTCCCTCAGTGGTGAAAACATGGAGAAAGAGAGTGGAAAAATAGGCTCTTATCCTCTATTAAACAAAAGCATCAAACCACTAAGGTAGGGGGAACAAGCCCTGTCACTTCCAGAGAGGAGGTGAAGACCCACTGAAGCTAAGGAAGCGGCGAGGAGAAAACTTTCTTGTTGCTGGAACGCAAATGTGATGACTGGAGCTCCAGCAGTCATTTTGGAAGTCATGAACTGAGACGGTGGAACAAACAGAAGGAGCCAAAGTCCCTGATGGTGCGATGCCAGCCCTGAGGAGCCTATCACTGAACTTTTAAGTGAGAGGTAACAAACTACTCTTTTGCTTAAACCACTTTTACTGCAGTTTCCTGTTATACCAGCCCGCTAATTCTAACGGAATCAGAACAAGTCCTACTACCCATTTACAGAGGAATCTCACATCCTTGGGGCTTCCCCAGATCATAAACCCTGTATGTCCACCAAGATTCAGGTGGGCAGGAATGCAACCTTGGGTTTCTGTGGGAAGAGCTCCTTGCAAACTCCAACTGCTATTTAAAAAAGAAGAAAAAGGAAATTCTTTTAGGCTTAAATTATTTTGGTGTGGAAGGTATTCCAAGGGTAAAATTTTTGAATATTGAGATCTGAGCGTAAGGTGTCTAAAAACTACTGTCCCCTAGGCCTTACTTAAGAAATTATAGGCGCGAAATCAGAGATAAACCAGGTGAATTGCTCCCTCTGGTGGTGACTTTGGATTTATAAAAGGTTGGCGACTGAGCGTTTTGCTGGTTAGTTTTGTTTTAGGACCCAAAAAAAAAAAAAATCTGAGTTCGGAAATTTTAAAACTAATTTTTTGTTTACTTTTGTCTTTAAAAAGTAACCTTGTGTAGGCCGGGCGTGGTGGCTCACACCTGTAATCCCAGCACTTTGGAATGCTGAGGCGGGTGGAACGCTTGAGGTCAGGAGTTCGAAGACCAGCCTGACCTCATGATGAAACCCCGTCTCTACTAAAAACACACAAAAAATTAGCCGGGTGTGATGGCGAGAGCCTGTAATCCCA
This sequence comes from Macaca thibetana thibetana, assembly GCF_024542745.1. Taxonomy (NCBI): domain Eukaryota; kingdom Metazoa; phylum Chordata; class Mammalia; order Primates; family Cercopithecidae; genus Macaca; species Macaca thibetana. The sequence continues at coordinate 42,200,725 of NC_065581.1, read as the reverse complement.
GCTACTCACAGGAGGCTGAGGCACGAGAATCACTTGAGCCAAAAAGGCAGAGGTTGCCGGGAGCTGAGACCTTGCCACTGCACTCCAGCCTGGGCGACAGAGCGAGACTCTGTCTCAAAAAAGAAAAAAAAAAAAAAAAAAGCAACTTTGTGTTTCTTTCTTTTTCTTTCTTTTCTTTCTTTCTTTCTTTCTTTCTTTCTTTCTTTCTTTCTTTCTTTCTTTCTTTCTTTCTTTCTTTCTTTCTTTCTATAATAGTGCACTTACTGTGGAATGAATGGCATTTCCGCCTACAAAAGTTAAATGGCTAAGGGTTTATGATATAATTATTTCATAGTTTCGAATTACCATGATTAAACTGATTATTATATAAGTAGCTGATGTCTGTATAATTGGGTATGTTGGCCGGGCGCGATGGCTAACGCCTGTAATCCCAGCACTTTGGGAGGCCGAGGCGGGTGGATCACATGAGGTCAGGAGTTGGAGAACATCCTGGCCAACATGGTGAAACCACGTTTCTACTAAAGATACAAAAATTAGCTGGGCGTGGTGGTACATGGCTGTAATCTCAGCTACTTGGGAGGCTGAGGAAGGAGAATTGCTTGAACCCTGGAGGCGGAGGTTGCAATGAGCCAAGATTGTGTCCAGCCTGGGTGACAGAATGAGACTTGGTCTAAAAAAAAAAATAGAAATAAAAAATAAAATAAAATAAAATAAAATAAAATAAAATAAAATAGGGTCTTCTAATCCATATAAAATTGAAAATTGTGTGGACCTAGTGTAATCATTATGCATGGCCTGGTAAAGTTTTAAACGCATAATATTTCTATAAGTCTTAACATACTCAAATCAATTGTTGATAATAATCTAGTCGTACTTTACGATATTATTAGTAAACTTTTTGGACTTTGGGATAAGAAATACTTCTATCTAAATATTTTTGAGAAACTGTAGCTCATTAAAATGGATGTAGCTAAAAAAACAATACTAGAATATATTAGGGACTAAATCTAAGTTAAAGATCTAATATCTATCATACATACATGCATATATAAAACACATATGTGATTTCAACCAATGGAATAAAGAAGGAAGAGAATTTTAGATAAAACTTCGAAAATTTGTTCTTGTCTGTACTCTTGCTTTCATTTATCACATGAAATTCTCTCTAAAGTTATTAGATACCCTCACTAATCTCTTCCTGAGGCTAGAACAGAAATTTATTTTTTCAGTGTACAGGTATATTGTTAAGGTAATACTAACAGGGAGAATGTTAGTAATGTCTGGATAAATACAATGTAAAATAAATGCCAAGATATTTGGGCTAAGAATGAAAAAGAATATGCATAGTTCTCATACCATTCCTGTGTGTTTCATACCTTTGAATTTATTCATACCTATGAAACAAATCTATTGTGGGCATTATCTTATCAAACATTTGAACAAGATTTAATTATTGTGCTTGTTAGACGGGGCTAGATTGTGCTGCAAGAATAACCTTCCCCCTCACTCCTCACCCTATCTCAATGGCTTAGGCCAACAAAAATTTACTTCTCACTTATACCTCAATTCTAATGCAAATGGGCCACTAAAGCTCTGCTCATCAAAGACACTTTGGGATCCCACTGATAGAAACTTCTAAAGCCACTGTAGAGAAAAAGGAAACACAGGGCATTCTGTGATGTTTCTTAAAGCCTTGATCTAAGTGATGTGTATTTCTGCTCAGAATTTCACTGACCAAAGCAAATCCTAAGGCCATACCTACCTGCAAAGGGTGCAAGGCAATGCAAAGAAATGGGCAGGAATGAGGAGTGACTGAAGATTTGTGAACAGCCCTAAAGTTGTCATATTTTCATCAAAAGTATAATCAAAATATAGGATGGCAAGATAATATAAGACATACTGTTAAAAAAAATTTTTTTAAATGCTTTTAACAAACGAGAAAAAAGCTCATGAAAGGGGGAAATCTAATTATTTTCATATCAAGACACAATAGAAAATGACAGAGTAAAGTTAAAGTTGAATTGGATACAACTGAAAGTGCACTTGAAGATTGTATGTGCTATTTTTTGGTTTGGTTTTGTTTGGTCTTTGCCATTAACTTGAATACCAATTTGCAGTTGTGTCAAAGTTAATAACAAACAATTTTGAAAGTTCACTTATAAATTTATGCTATATTCCACTTACATTACTAGAATTTCTATTGCTATGAATAGTGAATGCAAAATGAGTTTGTTCAGTGGAGATTCCTGCTTATTAACATGCATTGAGTCATCACTTCAGGTGGACTTGATGTGAAGTGAGAGACCTGAAGTGACATGAAAGGCTTACAGAGTACACTGCTCACTATTCCCCACTCAGTTCATAATCTGGACTTGCAAAGCCAACTTCACTATCTTTCAGTGGCAAAATGCTACTAGGAAGTAAGGACTAGTCACACAAAGCAAGTAAGATTAGTTAGCTAATAGAGCATGAATGCTCCTGAATGAAAAATCACCAAACATGGGAAGAGTTCATATAACCAAAATGAAATTTTAAATTATTATAAGAAGTGAAGTGTTGGAGCCAGCTTGCACTGGCTCACAAAAATTGTTTGCAAGCCTCTCTTTCCAACTCCACATCCAGTGGTGCCATGTTGCTAGCTTGAAATCAACCACGTGAGAGTATTTACACCACAGAAATTGACAGTCACTACAAATCAGGGAACCTTTTAAAGAGCTGGTTATTAAACATTTACCTTAAACATTCGTTGAATAGGAATGACTCAAGAATAATGGTTATTGGCCACTTGTATATCTTCTTTGGGAAACCCATTTTCAAATGAGGTTATTTGTCTTTTTATTGTTGGTTGGTTAGAGTTCTTTTCATATTTTGGATACCAGACCTTTATCAGATATATGACTTGTAAATACTTTCTTTTATTCTTTGGGTTGTCCTTTTACTCTCATGATGGTAAAATTTTGCAGCATAAAAGTTTTTAATTTTGATTAAGTCCAATTTATCTTTTTCTTTCTTTGGTTACTTTAGGTGTCATATCTAAGAAACTGTTGCTTAATCCAAGGTTACAAAGATTTATTCCTGTATTTTTTTGTCCTAGAGTTTTATAGTTTTAGCTTTTACATTAGATCTTTGATCTATTTTGAGTTAATTTTATATATGGTGTGAGGTAGGTGTCTAAGTTTAGTCACATGTTCACATGTAGTTGTCCTAAACCAACTGTTGAAAGACTATCCTCTCCCCATTGAATTATTGTGGCACCCCTATCAAAAATTAGTCGACTATAAATGTATAGGCTTATTTCTGGACCATAAATTCTATTCCATTGATTTATATTTTTATATTTATGCCAGTGCATGTTGTCAGTCTCTACAGAAAGTGAATTTTGATAGGAATTGCATTTAATCTGTAGATCAAGTTGGGGAATATTGTCATTTAAGCAATATTAAGTCTTACAATCCATGAACAAGGAGTGTTTTTCAATTTATTCAGTTATTTTAAAAATTTCTTTCACCAATCTTTTTAAAAATTTATAAAGGTAAATAATTTATTTGGCTTATAGTTCTGGGGATGAAAAGTCCAAGACAAAGGGGGCACATCAGATCATGGCTTTCTTTTGGAATCATCCCATGGCAGAAGGAGGAAGGGTTGGAAGGAACCAACCTATCCAGAGGAAGAGATAACCAAATCCATCTGTATTAGTTCATTGTCACATTGCTATAAAGATTGGAGACTGGGTAATTTATGGAGAAAAGAGATTTAATTGGCTCTGGTTCTGCAGGCTGAACAGGAGGCATGTCTGGGGAGGCCTCTGGAAACTTACAATCGTGGCAGAAGGGTGAAGGAGAAACAAGCACGTCTTCGCACGGCAGCAGGAGACAGAGTGAGTGAGACGGGAAGTGCCACACACACTTTTAAACCATCATATTTCATGAGAACTCTCTCACCAACATGAGAACAGCCAAGGGGAAATCCTCTGCCATGATCCAACCATCTTCCACCAGGTCCCTCCCCCAACATTGGGAATTACAATTCAACATGAGATTTGAGTGGGGACACAGAGCCAAATCATATCACCATCCTTTTGTCAGGAACCCATTCCTGCAATAACTAATCCAGTTCCCCAATACCAGCATTAATCCATTCATAAGGGAAGATCCCCATGACCTAATAACCTCACCTTAATAGTCTTATGCTCACTTTGGCAGCACGTATACTAAAATTGGAATGATACAGAGAAGAATAGCATTGCCCCTTTGCAAGGATGACATGCAAATTCATGAAGCATTATATATATAATATATATGTTTTTAAACTGTAAGGATTTAATTTTATTTCCTTAAAAAGTAACTTTTATTTAGGTTCAGAAATACATGTGCAGGTTTGTTATATAGGTAAATTGCATGCCACAGGAATTTGGCATACAGATTATTTCATCACCCTGGTAATAAGCACAGTACCCAGGTATCTGTTATTCCCTTCTTTGTGTCCATATGTACTCAATGTTTAGTTCTCACTTATTAGTAAGAACATGAGGTATTTGGTTTTCTGTTTTTCCATTAGTTCATTTAGCATGATGGGCTCCAGCTCCATCCATGTTGCTACAAAGGACATCATCTTGTTCTTTTTATGGCTGCATAGTATTCCATGATGTGTATACACGACATTTTCTTTATCTAGTCTATCATTGATGGACATTTGCATTGATTCCATGTCTTTGCTATTGTGAATAGTGCTTCAGTGAACATATGTGTGCATGCATCTTTAGGGTAGAGCGATTTATATTTTTAGGGGCTTATACTGAATAATGGGATCGCTGAGTTGAATGGTAGTTCTATTTTAAGTTCTTTGAGAAATCACCAAACCATTTTCCACAGCGGTTGAACTAACTTACATTCCCACCAGCAGTTTATAAGCATTCTCTTTTCTCTGCAACCTCTCCAGAATCTTTTATTTTTTGAGTTTTTAATAATAGCCATTCTGACTAGTGTGAGATGGTGTCTCACTGTGGTTTTGATTTGCATTGCTCTAATGATTAGTGATGTTGAGTATTTTTTCATATGCTTGTTGGTTATGTGTATGTCTTCTTTTGAAAATTGATTGTTCATATCCTTTGCCCACTTTTTTGTGGGGCTGTTTGTTTTTTGCTTGTAAATTTGTTTAAGTTCCTTATAGATTCTGGATATTAAATCTTTGTCAGACACATGGCTTGCACATATTTTCTCACATTCTGTAGGTTGTCTATTTATTCTATTGATAGTTTCTTTTGCTGGGCAGAAGCTCTTTAGTTTAATGAGGTCCCATTTGTCAATTTTTGTTTTTGTTGCAATTGCTTGTGGCATTTTTGCCATGAAAATGCTGGATCTTTGCTGGGTCCTATATTGAGAATGTTATTTCCAAGTTTATCTTCAGGGTTTTTGTAATTTTAGGTTTTACACTTAAGTCTTTAATCCATCTTGAGTTGATTTTTTGGTATATGGTGTAAGGGAGGCAGCTCAGTTTCAGTCTTCTGCATATGGCTAGCCAATTACCTCAGCATCACTTATTGAATAAATAAGTGGTGCAATAAATGATGCTAGGGTAATTGCCTAGCCAAAAGGATTTTTCCCATTGCTTGTTTTTATCGACTTTGTCAAGGATCAGTTGGTTGTAGGTATGTGGCTTTATTTCTGGGCTCTGTATTTTCCATTTGTCTATGTGTCTGTTTTTCTACCAGCACCATGCTGTTTTGGTTACTGTAGCCTTGTGGTATAGTTCAAAGTTGGGTAATGTGATGCCTCCAACTTTAATCTTTTTGCTTAAGATTGTCTTGGCTATTCAAGCTTTTTGGTTCTATGTGGATTTTAAAATGGTTTTTTCTAATTCCGTGAGAAATGTTATTGGTAGTTTGGTGGGGATAACATTGAATCTGTAAGTTGCTTTGGGTAGTGTGGCCATTTTGACAATATTGACTCTTCCTATTCACAAACATGGAATGTTTCTCCATTTGTTTGTGTCGTCTCTGATTTATTTGAGCAGCATTTTGTAATTCTTTTGTGGAGATCTTTCACTTCCCTGGATAGCTGTATTCCTAGGTATTTCGTTCCTTTTGTGGCTATTGTCAATGGGATTGTGTCCTTGATTTGGCGCTTAGCTTGGAAATTGTTGGTGCATAGAAATGATACTGATTTTTGCACATTGATTTTGTGTCCTGAAACTTTGTTAAAGTTGTTTATCAGATCAAAGTGCTTTGGGGCAGAGACAATAGGTTTTTCTAGGCATAGAATCATATAATCTGTGAAGAGAAATAGTTTGACTTCCTTTATTCCTGTTTGGATGACTTTTATTTCTTTCTTTTGCCTGATTATTTTGGTTAGGACTTCCAGTACTATGTTAAATAGAAGTGGTGAGAGAGGGCATCCGTATCTTTTTCTGGTTCTCCAGGGGAATGCTTCAAGCTTTTGCCCATTCAGTATGATGTTAGCTGTGAGTTTGTCATAGATGGTCCTTATTATTTTGAGGTATTCCTTCAATGCTGAGTTTGTTGAGTGTTTTTACCATAAAGCAATGCTGAATTTTATCAAAATTCTGCATCTATTGAGAGGATCATGTGTTTTTTTTTTTAGTTCTATGTATGTGATGAATCACATTTATTGACTTGCATATATTGAATCAACATTACATCCCAGGGTTGAAGCCTAGTTGTTCATGGTAGATTAGCTTTTGGATGTGCTGCTGGATTTGGTTTACTAGTATGTTGTTCAGGATTTTTGAATCTATGTTTGTCAAGGATGTTGGCCTGAAGCTTTCTTTTTTTGTTGTGTCTTTGCCAGCTTTTGGTATCAGGATGATACTGGCCTCATAGTATGAGTTAGGGAGGAGTCCCTACTCAACTTTTTGAAATAGTTTCAATAGGAATGGTACCAACTCTTCTTTATATTAATACACCTCTTAGAATTTGTCTGTGAATCCATCTGGTCCTGGGCTTTTTCTGGTTGGTAGGCCTTTTGTTACTGATTCAATTTAGGAATATATTATTCTGTTCAAGAATTCAATTTCTTCCCAGTTCAATGTTGGGAGGTTGTATGTTTCCAGGAATGTATTCATTTCTTCTACGTTTTCTAGCTTGTGTGCATAATGGTGTTTGTAGTAGTCCCTGAGGGTTTTTTGTATTTCTGTGGGGTTGGTGGTAATGTCCCCTTTTTCATTTCTGGTTGTGTTTTTTGGATCTTCTCTTTTTTCTTTATTAATCTAGCTAATAATGTTATGTGTGTGTGTGTGTGTGTGTGTATATATATATATGTGTATATATATATATAAAAAATTTATTCTTTCAAATAGCCAACTTCTGGAATCATTGGTCTTTTTGTATCTTTTTTGTGACTGACTTTCCTTCAGTTCAGCTCTGATTTTGGTTACTTCCTGTCTTCTGCTAGCTTTGGGGTTGGTTTACTGGTGTTTCTCTATTTCCTCTAAGTGTGATGTTAGGTTGTTAATTTGAGATCCTTCTAACTTTTTGATGTGGGTGTTTAGTACTATTAGCTTCCCTCTTAATACTGCTTTAGCTATGTCTCAGAGATTCTGGTATGTTGTATCATTGTTCTCACTGATTCAAAGAACTTCTTGATTTCTACCTTAATTTTGTTGTTTATCCAAAAGTCATTCGGGGAAAGGTTATTTAATTTCCATACAATTGTATGGTTTTGAGCAATTTTCTTACTATTGATTTCTATTTTTATTGTGCTGTGGTCCAAGAGTGTGGTTGGTGTGATTTTGGTTTCTTTGAATTTGTTGAGGATTGTTTTTTGGTTGATTGTGTAGTTGACTTCAAATTATGTGCCATGTGCAGATAGGAAGAATGTACACGCTGTTGTTTTGGGGTGGAGAATTCTATCAATATCTGTTAGATTCATTTGGTCAAGTGTCAAGTTCAGTCTTTTTGTAGGTCTCCAAGAATTTGCTTTATGAATCTGAGTGCTCCTGTGTTGGATGCACATATATTTAGGATAGTTAGATCTTCTTGCTGAATTAAACTTTTTACCACTATGTAATGTTCTTTGTCTTTTTTTATTTTTGTTGGCTTAAATTCCATTTTGTCGGAAATTAGATAGCAACTCCTGCTTTTTTCTGTTTGCTTGGTACATTTTCTCCATCTTTTAACTTTGAGCTGATAGGTCTCATTGCATGTGAGATGAGTCTCTTGAAGATAGCATACAACTGAGTGTTGCTTCTTTATCCAACTTGCTACTCTGTGACTTTTAATTGGGATTTTAGCCCTTTTACATTCAAAGTTAGTATTGATATGTGTGAATTTGATCTTATTATCCATTGTTAGCTGGTTATTATGCAGATTTGTTTGTGTGGTTGCTCAATAGTGTCAATGGTCTATGTACTTAAGTGTGTTTTTGTAGTGGCCAATGTATTAGGTCATTCTTGCATTGCTATAAAGAAATACCTGAGACTGGATAATGTATAAAGAAAAGAGGTTTAATTGGGTAATGGTTCTACAAGCTATACAGGAAGCATGGTGCTGACATCTGCTTCTGGGGAGGCCTCAGGAAGCTTACAATCATGGCAGAAGGTGAAGGGAGTACAGGGATGGCACATGGTGAAGGCAGAAGCAAGAGAGAATGGTGGGGCCACACACTTTCAAACCACCAGATCTTATGTGAACTCAGAGTGAGAGCTCACTTGCCACCAAGTCATGGCCCAAGCCATTCATGTGGGATCCACCCCCTTGATCCAAACACTCCCCTCCAGGCCCTACCACCAAGATTGGAGATTACATTTCAACATGACATTTGGGTGGGGACAAATATTCAGATTATATCAGCTGGTAATGGTCTTTCTTTAACATATTTAGTACTCCCTTCAGGACCTCTTGTAAGACAAGTCTGGTAATAATGACTTGCCTTAGCACTTGCTTGTCTGACAAGGATCTTATTTCTCCTCACTTATGAAGCTTATTTGGGCTGGATGTGAAACTCTTGGTTGGAATCTCTTTTCTTTAAGAATGCTAAATGTATGCAACATAATTCACAATTGCAAATATATGGAATCATCCTCATTACCAACTAACTGGTAAGTGGATAAAAATATATGGTTATCTATCTATCTATCTATCTATCTATCTATCTATCTATCTATCTATCTATGTATCTATCTATCCATCCATCCATCCACACACCATGGAATACTATGCATTCATGAAAAAGAGTGATGTAATGTCTTTTGCAGTAACTTTGAAGGAATTAGAGTCCATTATCCTAAGTGAAGTAACAACTCTGGAACAGAAAACCAAATACAGAATGTTCTCATTTGTAAGTGGGAGCTAAGCTGTGGATACACAAAGGCATACAGAATGGTATATAAAACATTGTGGACTCAGAATGGAGAAGGGTGGGAAAGGGGTTCAGGATGAACAATTACCTGTTGGTATAATACACACTATTTAGGTGATGAATACACTAAAAGTCCAGGTTTCACTGCTATACAATTCATCCACCATACAATTCGTTCATTCATCATGTAGCCAAAAACCACTTGTACCTCTTAAGCTATTGAGATTAAAAACAAAAGACAAAACAAAACAAAAAAGAATGCTAAATATAGGCCCGCGATCTCTTCTGGCTTGTAGGATTTCTGCTGAAAGTTTGCTGCTAGCTGGTTCTCTTTGTAGGTGACCTGCCCCTTCTCTCTAGCTGCCTTTAACACTTTTTTCTTTCATTTCAACCTTAGAGAATCTGAAGACTATGTTTCTTAGGGATGGCCATTGTATCTAGTATCTTGCAGGGGTCTCTGAATTTCCTGAATGTGGTGCTCTCTAGTGAGGTTGGGGAAATTTTCATGGATGATAGCTTGAAATATGTTTTCCAAGTTGCTTATTTTCTCTCCTTCTCTTTCAGGGATTCTAGTGAGTCATAGATTTGGTCTCTTTACGTAATCTCATATTTCTTAGAGGTTTTGTTCATTCTTCTTTATTTTTTTTCCTTATTTTTGTCTGAGTTATTTTGGATAACCAGTCTTTGAGCTCTGAGATTCTTTCTTCAGCTTCATCAATTCTGCTGTTAATACTTCTGATTGTATTATAAAATTCCTGAAGTGAGTTTTTCAGCTCTATCAAATCAGTGTGGTTCTTTCTGAAAAGGCCATTTTGTCTTTCAGCTCTTTTATTGTTTTATTGTATTCCTTAGAATCCTTGGATTGGGTTTTGGCTTTCTCCTGAATTTCAATGATCTTTGTTCCTATACATATTCTAAATTCGGTTTTTGTGATTCAGTCATTTCAGCCTGGTTAAGAACCATTGCTGGGGAACTAGTGTGGTCATTTGGAGGTAAAAAGATCTCTGACTTTTTGAGAGGCCAGAGTTCCTGTGCTGATTCCTTCTCATATGTGTGGGCTGATGTTTCTTCAATCTTTGAAGCTGCTGTCCTTTGGACAGGTTTGTTTGCTTTTATCTTCATTGATGCCCTTGGGGGTTTGATTGTGGTATAAGGTGGGTCCAGTTGACTGGCTTTGTTTCTGGAAGATGTTAGGGGGCCAAGGCTCAACTCAGCACTCCTAAGCTGCAGGGTCTAGCTCCGGGGGGCTGGAATGAGGCCCCCAGCTTTATTCTCTGGCCCCTTGAGGTTAGGAACCAGCTATGCTAGAGGGACAGATGTATTCTTGGGCCGCTGGTCACGACACTCTGATGGGTGGTACCAGTCAAAGCACTTTGTCAGGGTGATGGCAGTAGGATCTGTGTGTGTTTGCATGTGTCAGCAGCAGCAGCACCAGCACAGCAGGGTGCATGCTTGTTGGCTGGGGTAGGGTCCTGGCGGCTGTGAGACTGTGGGCCACCGTGTGTGTGTTTGTGCTAGTGGTGGTGGCAGTGTGGGGTGGGAGGTGGGGCCTCTGTGCCTGTGTTCACACTGGCAATGGCAGCGTGGCTGGGGCAGGGGTATGCTCATGCCTGCAGTAGTGGCACTGTGAGGTTCACATGCACCAGTGGAGGAGGGGAGGTGAGATCCGCCCCCACACACGTGTACTGGGAAAGTGGTGGGGGTTGGCTGTGAGCAAATGTGTGCTGGTAAAGTGGCATGGGGAAGGCTGCCACAGAGGGAGGGTGTGGTGGGCTGGTGTTCTTCAGCAGGGGCCACTCTGCTGAGTGCTCTGATGATCAGGTCTGCTGGTGAAGGAACTATGACGCAGGCCCCCAGGAGGCACGCCAGTTGGGTATCCAAGGCTGCACTGAAAGCAGGCATGGGCAGGCTGGGGCCCCAGGAGAGGCCAGCAGACAGGAGGGCACTCGGATCAGACTGGCCTGTCTCACTGGCAAGACCACCCTGCTCTGTTGAAATCAGACAGTTTCCCCAAGGCTAAAATCTCCTAGGAGATCATGGTAAGCCTTGTGGTATGGGCATCCCCAGCTGTGCTCCACCACAGACATTCCCACACCAAACCCTCTGGGTTCTACACAGACTGGAGTCCTGCCCTTACTACCTCTCTAAGCAGCTCCCTCTGCCAGCTCAAGTGTCTGTGGGGTTGTGGGGTCTCCTGCTGTCAGGATTCTAGAGGTCTGTGGCAAGACTGGGTCATGCCTTGCCTGCTCAACTCACCTGTTCCTCAGAGTTGTTGGGGGCCAGGAATGAGTCCCAAGGTATGATGGCCCATGCAAGGTTTCCAGCTTTCTCCCAGCTTCTGTGTCCTCCCTCCATCCACTCTCAGTGCCTTCCCTCAGTACACCAGTCTTCTCTATGTCACCGTCCTTAAGTGGCAGATGTTCCTCCTAGCTGCATCTAGTTAGCCATCTTACTGAGCTCCTGCAGGTCACAGGAAGGTAGAGGCTGCAGCAGAGTTACCTAGGGCCTCCTGGAGCAGAAACATAAAGCAGTGGAGATGGGACCCAAGCTGGGTGAGTGGGTTCAAAAAGACAAAGACTCTGCCAGATAACAATGTTTTGTAGTTTTTAGTGTGCAAATCTTGCATTCTTTTGTTCAATTTGTTCTTAAATATTCATTCCTTTGGATGCCATTATAAAGGAAATTGCTTTCTTAATTTCATTTCATTTTCAGATTGTTTATTGCTAGTAAGTAGAAATACAACTGATTTTTACACATTGATCTTATATCCTGTAACTTTGCTGAACTTGTTAATTAGCTCTAATAGTTTTCTTAAAAACTTCCCTAGAATTTCCTATGTACAAGATTATGTCACCTGTGAATAGAGATAGTTTTACTTCTTTGTTTCTAACCTGGCTGCCTTTTATTTTCTTGCCTAATTGCCTTGACTAGAACCTCCAGTACAATGTTGAATAGAGTTGCCTGAGAAGACGTTCTTATCTTATTCCTGACCTTAGAGAGAAAGCTTGCAGTCTCTCATCATTAAATATGTTAGTTGTAGGTTTTTTTTTTCTAAATAGATGCCCTTTATTGCATAGAGGAAATTCCCTTCTTATCCTAGTTTATTGAGTATTTTATCATAAAAGAGAGTTGAATTTTGTCAAATGCTTTTTCTGCATCTGTTGAAATGACTGTGACATTTTCCTCCTTTACAAGGTAATATGGAGTATTACACTGAAATATTTTCATATGTTGAACCAATGCCAAGTAGGACAAATCCTAATTGGTCATGGTGTATAATCCTTTTTATATATTGTTGTATTCAGTTTGTTAGTGTTTTGCTGAGGATTTTTGTGTCTATTTTCATAAGGGATTTGGTCTGTAGTTTTTTTCTTGTGATGTCTTTGGTTTTGTTATCAGGATAATGATGTTGTTCACATTTAATTGTTATGTATGCCTTCAGCGTAGGTGAAAGGCTGGTGCAGTTGTCAGAGGCGTGTGAACCAGAGCAACTCCATCTTGAATAGGAGCTGGGTAAAATAAGGCTGAGACCTACTACATTCTCAGATGGTTAAGGCATTCTAAGTCACAGGATGAGATAGGAGGTCAGCACAAGACACAGGTCATAAAGATCTTGCTGATAAAACAGGTTATAGTAATGAAGCCAGCTAAACCCCACCAAAACCAAAATGGCAACAAGAGTGACCTCTGGTTGTCCTCACTGCTACACTCCCACCAGCACCATGATAGTTTACAGTCATAGCAACGTCAGGAGTTACCCTATATGGTCTAAAAAGGGGAGGCATGAATAATCCACCCCTTGTTTAGCATATAATCAAGAAATAACCATAAAAACAGCTAAACCAGCAGCCCTTGGGGCTGCTCTGTCTATGGAGTAGACATTCTTTTATTCCTTTACTTTCTTAATAAACTTGCTTTCACTTTACTATATAGACTTCCCCTGAATTCTTTCATGCACAAGACCCAAGAACCCTCTCTTGGGGTCTGGATCCAGACCCATTTCCTGTAGTATCTTTCTGGCAACCACAGAAGGGACTATAGCACAGAAATCCCCGACCCAAAGGCTAACTTTGGGTAAGTGGTGGGGTCCTGTAACATCTTTCTGCTGACCATGGAAGTGACTATAGTGCAGAAACCCCCAACCCAATGGCTACCTTTGGGTAAGTGGTGGGCCACAGACCTCCCTGGCCTGCCTAGAGGATTTCTCAGTCAATACTTGTTAACACTCCAGCTCTCCTGGGCCAAAGGCTCTGTCATTCTTTTCTCTTCCCAAACATCTGAGCAGATCCACTCCAGCTTTCTGGTGTTGCAGGCAAGGCATCTTGGTTAGTACGCAGACTCAGATCCGATTTCCATCCTTCTCCCAGGAAGATTCTTAGGTCCTCTTCAATCCAGCAGTCACTGGAAAACTTTTTTCCCAGAGGTGTGATCAACAGGATGCTGAGGAACCATGGTTGCCTTTCCTGTTAATCACAGCCACCTTCCTGTTCTCTTCTGACTGAATCTGGCTTTCCCTGGAGGCTGCCATGGTGGGAAGATGATGTTAGAGGGGCCTGCTGTGCTCAGTCTGTCTCTGGGTCAGGGTCAGGGCCCCTCTGCCTCTGGCTGCCTTAATCTTCCCTCTGCTAAGACCAGAGTGATTTCAGGCAAGGAAAGCAACTGGGACCCTGAAAACCATCCCTCCGTAGTCCGCCTCCCCATCTGTGCCCGAGTCCCTTTGCTTCCACATGGATGCCATTGTGATTGCTGCTTGTATATTATTAAAATGTTTTTATATTAAAAATGTTTGGTTGGTCTGAAAATTAAAAGGACTTCATTTTGGAAAAAAAATTTAAAAACATCTGAGGATGTTTCTGTAACATCTTTCTGGTGAACCACAGAAGGCATGGTACTGAGGAGACCCCTGATGCAAAGGAAATAGACTGCAGCACTGATTGGCGGACTTTGGGTAAGTGGGGTGCATATACCTGGGTAAAGAATGGGATTGGGTTAGAGGCTCAATTTAAAGGAGTTAGAGTCTCTCCTAAGGCATAGTGGGTTGGAGCCCCCTCTTAATAAAAGACAAGAACGCTTGACCAGCTGGGTTAGAGACCCGACTTACGAGGGTTAGAGTCCCTTCTAAGATTTAGGGGGTTAGAGGTCCCTGTCGGTAAAGTCCCTCTTGGTAAGGTCCTTTGTGGCTAAGAACGAATTTAGCACTATGGGATATTAACTGCTATTCTCTTTGAAATAATCTGCTTTGCACTCTTTGCTGGAAGAGTAATACAAAAGGGGTAACACAAAAATCTGGATCAATATTTAAATTCTGAGCACATATTGGAATTGGCTAACAACCCTATATCAGCTTGGTTTTAACAGTTGCCCAGTTCATGGAAAGCCTTCTAATTTAGTTTACTTGGGATAATTTTACTTATTTTGCTTTACTGTTGTGGAATATATTGCTGTTTTACTCTTTGTGTAGGAATGCAGGATAAGCTTACTGAATGTTTTCTTAAACTGAACATTTACTAATCTTCCAGATATCAACTTTTGTCAGAACTCAAGAGTAATGAATGGCCCTCAGCATACTGATGCTTTCTGACTGAGCTCCTCCCTGCACTGAATACAAGAGACCCTAATAGTTAGGCAGGAATATCGTCACCCCTATTCAGCCTGAAGAAGTTACAGAAAACGGATCTTCATCCCTTTGAAATCCTTAGGATTAAGGGTTCTCTTATAAAAGGGAGGGGCGAAATGTCAGAGGCGTGTGAACCATAGCAGCTGCATCTTGAATAGGAGGTGGGTAAAATGAGGCTGGGACCTACTGGGCTGCATTCCCAGATGGTTAAGGCATTCTAAGTCACAGGATGAGATAGGAGGTCAGCACAAGATACAGGTCATAAAGACCTTGCTCATAAAACAGGCTGCAGTAAAGAAGCTGGCCCAAACCCACCAAAACTGAGATGGTAACAAGAGTGACCCCTGGTCATCCTCCCACCAGCACCATGACTGTTTTGAAATGCTATGGCAAAGTCAGGAAATTACTCCATGTGGTCTAAAAGGAGGAGGCATGAATAATCCACCCCTTGTTCGGTATATAATCAAGAAGTAACCATAAAAGTGGCCAAGCAGCAGCCCTTGGGGCTGCTCTGTCTATGGAGTAGCCATTCTTTATTCCTTTACTTTTTTAGTAAACTCACTTTCACTTTACTGTGTGGACCTGCCCTGGATTCTTTCTTGTGTGAGATCCAACCCCTTTCCTGTAACACAGTCACTGTCAGCACGGCTTGTCAAAGATTCCTGTCCCACAGTTGAGGTGCCCTTGTTTATTGACTGTGTGAGTGAGCTGGTTATTCAGTCATTGTCTCTCTGATGAACACTTCTTTACCTTGGTTTGAGTGGAGATTCTGAAACTCACTTTGTCTTTGCTGGCTGGTTCCCTGTTGGACTCTCAATAGGGGCACTAGAGGGAGACTGGGAGGCTGGAGGAGGAAGACAGGACACGCTCACTGATTCCTGTTTCATCCCCTTCCATTGTGAATAGCCTCAGTGATGCTTTTCACGGGCAACAGTGACTGGTTCCAGTTTGCAGTTTTCCCCACTCTCAGAAGTAGTCTCATTGGGCGTCCTCAGAGATATCAGCACCAGGGTCACACTATCCTCAGAGATCTGTGTTCCAGTTCCATGTGGGCCCCTCCTCTGAGCCAGAAAAGAAAATATTGTATATGCAATCTCACTGTTAAAAAATGTTACACATATATTCTAGCTAGGTTAGATTAACCAATCTTTATTAAGGAAGAAACTGCTAATTTACCCCATAGTGAAGATTGAGACCTACTGACTTGGGGCAGTGACTTATTAAAGACAAAACAAAACAGAATAATATTGGTATTATTTCATTAATTGTATCAATTTTGAAACTGTATTAATTTCATAATAGCTCTGAAGATAGAGTTTGACAAATACAAAAAGGTTCATGGTACCCAAAGACTAAATCTTCCTGGTGGTAGAGGCCACCCTATGAGCAAGCATGGAAATGGGACATGTGACCTAGCCTCAGTAAAATTAACAGGAACCATAGGTCACAAATCACAATGCTCTATGACAAGCCTTAAGAAATAATATCTTGTTGGGAGCAGTAGCTTGAGAATTTAAAGAGACCCTAGTAGTTAGGCAGGAATATCGTCATGCCTATTCAGCCTGAAAAAGTTACTGGTTGGGTCATTAAACTCCTCAGAAAAATAAAGTGGTAAGGATTAGAGAATGCTGCCATGCACTGCACGAGGATGTTTTGGTCCATAACAGACCGCATATACGGTGGTGGTCCCATAAGATTATAATGTCATAATACCGTATTGCTACTATGCCTCTTCTATGTTTAGATACACAAATACTTGCCATTGTGTTACAATTGCCTACAGTATTGAGGACTGTAACATACTGTGCAGGCTTGCAGCCTAGGAACATGCTTTACTTTAATTTATGTTCAAGTATCATTCTCCCTTAGATTTTGTGAGGTTGAAAGGTAATTGTTTAAACTGGATGTGAATGGAGAGGGGGCCTCTGGAGAGCAAAGTGCCCTCTGTTCCCCTTCCTAATGTTAATAGTCTATACCATACAGCCTAGGTGTACAGTAGGCTGTGCCATCTAGGTTTGTGTAAGTGCACTCTATGATGTTCCCACAACACAAAATCACCTAACCACACATTTCTCAGAATGTATCTGTCATTAAGTGACACATGACTATTTACACTGTTGACCTCAAGTACACAAATAGATCAGACAAGTGGAGAAAGACTTCATTCTACTTCATTCTAATTTAAATGCAGGTGCTGTCTGTAGTTAGGAAAATGTGAAGGAGCAATCAGCCTCCGGTGATATTCAAGTCTAATTAGAAATTCTTCTTGGACTGTTTAGTTCAAAGCTCCCTCTTAATCTTCCAGGAACTTAATCCTCCACACAAAGTATATGAAGACACAAAAATGTACAAAGTATGTATTTCTACATTATGTAGAAAGTATGTATAGCTATTATTTAAGTGTGGAATATTAATTTTGTTGTAAGAAGAGGGATTTATTCACTGAAATGAACTGTATGAATCTGACTCATCGCCACAGAAGTCACACAGGCTCTTCTCTGAGTCAGAAAATGTTAAGACCTTTCTGTCTATTTTTCCTTTTTAGGGACTGCTTGACTACAGCAAAAGGAGGGGCCAGCATATTTCAGTTCAAGCATGTTTGAAGTCTGTTTTCCGACATTATCTGTGAAACAAAAAATAAACATAGTAAAATCTCCACTACAAATGATCTCTATAAAGTGTAATAACATGATTTAAGTTTATTTCTTATTTTCTATATTTTATAAATTGCTACATTGAACAGTTTTAATTAAAAAAATTAAAGTTAACCTTGAAAATTTTTTTGGTTGTTGTTTTAATTTGCAGATATGATAGTACATTTTAGTTGTTCCTATACTTTAGTAGCAATCAATTTGGGTGTAAAATATTAGGGTCATAATGTTCTCTATACCTCATCCCACTCTCTCATGGTATTTGTTACTCAGAGAAGAAATCTGAGTCCTGATTATTTCAATTCCTTTGAAGAAACCAAGTTACTTTTTTTGTTTAAGAGTAGGAGTCTTTCTATTTAAATTTAAAAATTTTCACCTAGACACTTCCTATTCTAGGTCTCACTTTATGAATTTTTTCCTTGCCCATGTTGAACTCTCAACCTCCAATTTTAGATTTCTTCTCAGACCTGGAAAGCATATTTTTAAGATAAAATTTTTAATCTTTCTTGTGATCCACCATTCCATTTTATGTTTTAAGGGGATCTCTAATTTGTAGTTTGGAGTTCTATGATTTGTCCTCGCTTAAATTTCTGAGCTCTTCTAAATGTCTTTATTCATTTTACATTTGGGAATACTTCTGAAGTGAATCCTCTCCGTTACTGATTTGATTTTCACACTGTCAAATCTGTCTTTTCTTGCTTCTAGTACAAAACCTGCTGGATTTTTTCTTCTTTCTTCAGTGTCTTGAACCAAGTTTCCTTTTTAAATCTAAGTCTGTTCTTGTTGGGTGGTGGCAGTGTCCTCTCAAATTGTTTCTGGGGTCCTTACACCCCTGTGAGCTCCCAGGCCATGTCTGTGGCAATGCTGAGGACAAATGCAGGGTATGGCCCTCCTGGTGATGAAGAGGAGGTGCACCCCAGGTCACCAGAAGCCAAGAGAACCAGCGGGGCTAAGCAGGGCAGGATGTAGAAACATGTTCTCACAAAAACCCTGAAGATGAGAAGATGAGATACGATTGTCGCCGCCTGTCCCTATGTGGGCCTGACTCTCTTCACTACACTAAACTGGATGTGAATGGAGAGGGGGCCTCTGGAGAGCAAAGGGCCCTCTGTTCCCCTTCCTAATATTAATGCCTTACTTTGATTTACATTCAAGTGTCATTCTTCCTTAGATTTTGTGAGGTTGGAAGGTAATTGTCATTATTACCACAGAAAGGAAAACTGGAGTTCAAAGAAACTTAACTGAGAAGTGAGCCCTGGTCTCTGGATTCTTTTGTTGATGTCAGGAGTCACAGCAACTGGTGATGAAACAGAGCCCAGGCTCAGTGCCTCCCAGGAATGTCCTCACATCCTGTTGTGCAACTTTCCGAAGCCTCTAGGTGACTGTGGTGCCTTGTAGCTGTCCCGGGAGCCCTCAGCAGCAGTTGGAGTTGGTGCACAGGAGGGATGAGGAAGACCCGGCTCTGGGGGCTGCTGTGGATGCTCTTTGTCTCAGGTAAGACAAGGAAGAGGAGTGGGCAGGGAAGGCGTTTGGTCCAGGATCTCGGGGAGCCCTTTTCTGTTGAAGCTTCAGAACACAGGACCATCCAAGATAGAGCCACCCAATAGTTATGCCAGACTGTGCTGCTCTACCCAGAATCGGGAGAACGTGCAGTGTCTGCCCACAAAAGTAAAAGAAGGAGAGAGTCAGGGAAACAAGATGTCTGTGCATGTCGACATTGTCAGAGACAGGCAAAGTCTGGCATGGGAATAATGATAGAGTAGATCTCATCATGGCATGATCTACAATGAGTTTATTTGATGTTGAAATCTTTTTCTTATATTCCATCATGATGTTGGATGTTATATTCCATTTGATGTTGACAGTCCGTTAAACCCAAAAGGCAGTATTGATTTAACAAATATTTCCCAGGGGTCTACTATGGGCCAGCAAATATACTACTGCTGAGGACACAGATGTGACCAGAAGAGCCTGGTGCTCATTTTGGTGGGGGCGATCATCCCAGCTCTCCATGGCACGCTGGGATTGGAGGGCACAGTTGCTGAGGCTCAGCAGAGCCGGCTCATGCCCCAGCTCTTCCATGTGTCTCCTCTTATGATCTGCACAGCTCATACCTGCACCCAAACCAGAAGCATGTGAGGCTTTATTCACTCCTCCTCCTAATCCTTATATTTAGGAGGAAGGATTATGATGTTTATGAATAACAGGAGGAAAGTGTCAATATGAGTTAAAAACGAGGCTTGCCTTAGGAAGGCATGAAAAATCAGGGAGAGGTATTCTCTTGGGCCCTCTACTTTGAGCAAAGTCATGGACAACTGCCTTGTAGAGTCCATGCTCAGATGTTGCTCTGGGGCTTCTTGGAGCTGGGGTGATAATCTAGATGGGCAGAAGGGAGTTAGGTCCTCATGGACAAGTATATTTCCTCGTGTTTGATTCATGTTTTTCTGAAGGAGAACTGGGAGACAGCAGAGGGCTGAAGGTTATGTACTTGTGTGAGAGAAAACCAGTGGTATATATTTCATTGTGCCCTGTGGGGATAGGTTAGGGGTTAACCTGAATGCTCCTTGCAACTGGATGCTTATTTACGCTTGGGCCAGGACTGCTCTAATCCCTATCAGACTGTGTTGGGCCATGTAGCTCAGTGCTTTAGATGGAACCAGAGTCCTTGGGTTTGAATCCTGGCTCTAGCACTTAACTATGGTGAGACTTTGGGCAAATCACTTAATCTCTCTGTGCCTCAGTTTCCTTATCTATAAAATGGGGAGAATAATGGTGTCAACTTTTTACATTACAAAGATTAAATAAGATAGTCTTTGAAAACCCTTAGCACATAATACTTAATAGGTAGTATTTGCTATCCTTTTAATTAACATATTCAAAGGAATTCCCTTCTTGCAATGCTGCACAGACAGCTCAGCAGCCTTCGTTTCTTACTGTCTCCTTCCTTCTGCGAGAGACAGGCAAGTTTGCAAACTCAGTCACCTGTAGCTCCCACCTTCCCTGGGGAGCTGGCAAATAAAGGAGATTTATCTGTAACATTAACTTCAGAGGTTAGGGCTTCAGTGGTGACAACTTGAGGATGGAGTCTGTGTGTCTTCCAAAGAGCCCAGCACAGTGCCTGTGATAGAGAAGTTTCTCAGCCACAGTCTGATGAGTGAGTGAACAAATGAGGGAACCAGGCTTGGTTTCAGACAACACTCAGCCTCTGCTCAGCTGCCTCTTGGAGGGGCACTCCTGACCGGAGTTTGTGGGAGTTGCCCAGGAGGCCTGTTTGCAAGGTTTCCTTAGAAACTGGAGTCTGCTCCCAGAAGAACTGGCTTTCAAGACTGGTTTCACCTTTAAAATCCTTGTGAGTCCCTGAGTGGAGTCTTCCTAAGGTCAGGCAGATCTGTTGGCCTATCCTGGGGTGGGCGTGCCAGGGGGCTCCGTGAAAGGGGCAGTGCTTGTCATTTTTCACCAGGCCTGCAAGGACCTAAGTGTGTGGTATTAATAACAGCAGTACTAGTGTTACCTTGACCCTCACAGTAAACCCAGCAGCACTGTCCAGCCTATTATTTGGTGCTCCATGGGGGAAGGTACCCTAGGCCTGAGTGCGTAAGCTACAGTTTCTCAGCAACTTAGAGAGCCCCGGGTGTCCAGCTGAAACACGGACCTTGGTCTTCTAACTTCTGCTCTGCTTGGCCTCCCATCAGCAAGGCTCCCTTGGACAAGGCCAGATGAGCATTCCCAATTCTAGATGGTTAACCCGGTTCAGCCTCCAAGAATGTGGTGGAAACCATTGTCACTGTAACCCAGGGGTTCTCAAACCTGGCACTATTGACATTTGGGGTGGGATGATTCTTTGTTGTGGGGGCTGTCCTGTGCACTGTAGGATGCTTAGCCTGGTATCCACTAGATGTTAGTAGCACCCACCTCTCTCCCTGGTTATAACAACCAAAAATGTCTAGATATTGTCCAGGGTTTCAGGGAGAGTTGTGGCAGGGAGCAAAAATTGCTCCCCAGTGGAGAACCACTGCTGTGACTCTGTGACATCAAAAATAGGAGGGGACATTTCTTGGCTCAGGTAACTGGAAAGTACAAGGGGTGCTCCTCTGGAGCACAGCTGAGTCCATGACTCAGATAACGTGGGTTTTTTTTTTTCTCTCTTTCTCTCTCTTCCCTCCCCTCTCCCCTCTCTCCCTTCCTCTCACTCACTTTCTGCCTGTTTAGCCATTCTCAGGCAACCTATTCCCACATGGAAGAAAGTTTCACATAATAAAGTTTCACATCTCACTGACCTGTGAATCCTAGCAAGAAGCATTTCTCTTAATGGCTACAGCAGTCTCAGGGAGGATTCTGACCGGTCCAGCTCAGCCACGTGCTTCTTCCTAAACCAATCAGCCTGGCAAGGCCCAGGCTGGAGTGCAGTGTTGTGATCTCGGCTCACTGTAACCTCCTCCTCCTGGGTTCAAGTGATTCTCCCACCTCAGCCTCCCATGTATCTGGGACTACAGGTGTGCACCAGCATGCCTGGCTAATTTTTTGTATTTTTAGTAGAGGCGGGGTTTCACCATGTTGGCCAGGCTGGTCTCAAACTCCTGACCTCAGGTGATCTGACCTCCTCATCCTCCCAAAGTGTGGGATTACAAGCGTGAGCTACCGCACCTGACCCCGAGATGGGGTACTTGGATTGGCAAGGCCTGTGTCCTGTGCCCATCCTTGAGAATGTGGGCAGCCCCAACAGTAGAGCCACACAGGATCGTTCCCTTGGAAAGGGGTGCTCTGCTACCCAAAGGGAGAAAGGAGTGGCAGGCAGTCAGATATCCATGCCCATCATGCCCTCCAGACAGCTTCCTCACTGTTTGTCCAAAGGTCTTTTGAACTGATGTCCTTGCCCTGACTTAGGTGAAGTTCCTCAAGCTGTCCTTGGAGCCACTCTCTTCTAGCACTGTGTCTTTGCATTCACTTTTTATGTCGTACACCCTTGTAATTGTTCCCTCCCACCACGCTGCAGCCACTTGTGGTCTTAGCACAATGTCCCATGTTCTGTCTCCAGTTGGGCAGTTTCTTCCTCTCAAAGTCAGTCTTCCTGTGATCATTTATGAAATTTGATCCTCATGCACCATATGAAGTCTCACTCTTATAGTAAAAAACCTACTCACAGTGGAAAGAGCTGAGGTCTAGTGCTGGCTTGCAGGGCAAGTTGTATTTTCTCTGGAGGCCTCAAGAGCCTTGTCTGAAATATGGGTGTTTGGACAAGAAAAACAGGGGGCTCCTCTCCTTTTTCCCCACCCAGAGAGAGAAAAATAATTCCTCACAGAACCCAATTCTCTTTCCCTGCTTATAGAACTCCGAGCTACAACTGAATTAACTGAGGAAAAGTATGAATACAAAGAGGGGCAGACCCTGGAGGTAAAATGTGACTATGCACTAGAGAAGTATGCCAACAGCAGGAAAGCTTGGCAGAAAATGGAGGGAAAGATGCCCAAGATCCTGGCAAAAACAGAGAGGCCTTCAGAGAATTCCCATCAAGTCCAAGTTGGGAGGATCACACTAGAAGACTACCCTGATCATGGTTTACTGCAGGTCCAAATGACCAACCTTCAAGTGGAAGACTCTGGACTGTATCAGTGTGTGATCTACCAGCATCCCAAGGAATCTCACGTGCTGTTTAATCCCATCTGCTTGGTGGTGACCAAGGGTGAGTGGCCTGGGATTGGTGGGGATAGGAAGGCCAGGTGAGGAAAGGGACGGTGGTGGCAGCATCAGCAGAGCTGGGGTTCAGGATTCCTAGCAGGCTGTCTTCCTCCCAGAAGCTCCTTGTCTCTCATCTGAGGTCCAATAGTAAGTAGAACCTTCCATGTATGAGATTCTCCTTGAATTAGGCAAGAGCCAAATTAGGCAAAGCCTAATTTGGGGTGCTGTGGTAGGAATTGGGGTACAATTAAGGTGAGTGGTAGATTTGGGATAATTTAGTCCCATTCTTTGTTCTCCACTTAGAAGTCATGTCCTGACTCCCCTTCCCAAGGATGCATTTGGTGGCATGCCTGTGTACCTCTGAAGCAGCCCCTCTCAGATCTTTCTGTGGGCACAGACCACCTGGAGATTTTATTTCCAATGCAGACTCCAGCTGAATAGGTACAGGGTGGGACTCAAGAGTCTGCATCTCTATTGATCTCCCAGGTGATGCCAGTGCTGATAGTCCATGGCTCCCATTTTCGGGGAGCAAGATGGGAGAGCTCCAGAGCTCATACACAACTCTATCTCACTGGATAGGAGAGGCTGGTTTACTTACCTGTCCCCTATTAATTTCAGAACTGCTTGCGGGAAGCACCTGTGCCTTCCTGGGTTCTGCACCCTTAGCAAATAATGTAGTTTCTGACACAAAGTAGGCTCTCAGTAGATGTTACATTAAGGAATGAATTATAGAAGACAGAGGAAAGGGAGGCAGGTTCAAGTTCCCAGTTCCCAGAACCTGGGGAATTCTAAGCCTGAGGAAGACAAGGTGCATACATAATATATTAATAAAAGATAACTTTTAAAGCAATATGCCATAAGCCAGGTGAATGAAAGGCAGAGTGAATCAAGTAAGCCTGGAATTACTCTTGGAGAAGGTGGGGGCACATGAACTGGTGAAGAACAGAAGGCAAGTGCATTTCCAACAATACGAATGGCAAAAAATTCCTTTCTTCTTCTCTCTTTCTGCTCTCCCTCACTTCCTGCCCTTTTTTTCTTCTTTCCTTTTTTCAATCTCTGACTCAGGTTGACTCCACAGTATTTCTTTGGTTTTAGCAAAAGAAAACTTTGCATTTGGGCCATGCTTATTTCCCTCCTCAGCTTCATTTACCATACCACCTACCCGTCCATCAACTCATCCACCTTTTCATCCATACATCCATTCACCCACCCATCCACCCCTTCATCATTCATCTGTCCACCCATCCATCCAATGTGTCTTCTTGCAGGTTCTTCAGGTACCCCTGGTTCCAGTGAGAATTCTACCCAGAATGTGTATAGGACTCCTTCTACCACTGCTAAGGCCTTGGGCCCACGCTATACCAGCCCCAGAACCGTGACCCAAGCTCCACCCGAGTCAACTGTCGTTGTCTCCACTCCTGGCTCTGAAATCAACCTTACAAATGTGACAGATATCATCAGGTATGGTTTTCAGGCCCTGGGCCCCTGGTTTGGACACTGAGCCCTTTTTCCCCAGTCTGTGTGCTGAGAGGATGTGAAAGTGAGGGAAAGGGGAGGGTGGGGCAGGAGCTGACTTGAGTCACTTTAGTCTGGGTAGAAATGTCCAGGGGAAGAAGGAAGTGGTGATGGAGAATAGGGGAGGCTGTCAGCCAGGCTGTCCTCCCCAGTTCACCTTCCTTGTTTCCTTGCAACCTGAGTATTAAGGAGAGGGAAATGGCATCTTCCCCAAATTCCAATAGAGCTCATCCAACTCTAGGGGTCTGATGGGTAGTGGGAAAGCACTCTGAGTGAGGGGCCCTGGATCTAGTGTTGGCCTGACTACTGTGACTCTGGGTGAGTCAGGAACCCTCTCTGGCTTTAGCTTCCTTGACAGTTCAGTAGGCATGCTAGAAACCCAGAGCTGGAAGACATTGTCCACCTAACAGCTCTCAGCAGGAGCTGGAGCTGGGGCTAAATGCAGTATTGGTTTTTGCCTTATTGTTTTTTAAATAATATTGTTGCATGTGTCCAATTATAGATCAATAGAATTAGAATTTTTGCAGATGAGGTCCATCTCAGTATTTTTAATAAGATCTTTAGAAGACTTCTAATGTGTAGGCAAACTTAAGAACCACTAACTTAGCAATTTCACTCTTCTTTACAGTTATTACATGTTGATTTATATTAGAATGTGTTTATCATTAAATATTGAAATATCAGGGAGGAAATATTCTTTCACATTACCACTAGTCTAACATGGCTTTTTTCTCATATTCTCTTCTAGTCTTTATTTATGTTTATACATATTTTAATATGGCAGTAGGTCTAATTATACCTGTTTTTTTTCTTTTCCATGCTGAAATTATTCTTTGATGCTGCTACCTAAATTCCATAAATATAATTTCAATAAGTGCATATTTTTCTATCAATTGTGAAAGCCATAACTTACATAATCATTGGCCTGTTCTTAGACATTGATATAGTGTTGATAACTCTGAGATAAACATTTTCTTGCAGATGTATTTTTCTTCTTTTAAATAATTAACTCAAATGAAATTTCCATGAGATAATTTAAACACTGATATCATTTTGTATACAAATAGCATCTACCAATGGTCTTCCAGAAGATTGGAAACAATTTGCATTGTGATTCATTATGCATAAATAAAGCAGTGTCACTGCAGGCTTACAGAGATGGATTTAGTCTTTTAAATCATTAAATAGTGTGAGTTAAATCACATTCCTGCTAAAATGAATGTGAACTGGTGCCTGCCCTAATTTCTCTATGAGTGTAGACTCCACCTCCATATGGGTAGTAGCAGTGCCTTTTTTCCCATTACATTGTTTGGAGAACAGAGTGTTCATTAAACCTTTGTGGAATAAATCAAACGAACGATCCACTAGGAGTCAATTCTTTTTTCTCTACTTTCATTTTGCAATACATAAGTGAAGAGTACATGACCTTTGCCCATATTCCTACTTTTACGGGAAGGAGGGCCTTAAGTGTAAGCTGTCCAGGTTCTGAGCCTTTTAAACAAAGAATTGGACAAGATGCACAGAGTAACAAAGGAATGAAGCAGTGAAAGCAGGAATTTATTTAAGCGAGAAAGTGCTCCCCAGGGTAGAAGTGGCCCTGAGCAAGCGGCTCAAGGGCCAGGTTACAAAGTTTTCTGGGTTTTAAGTACTCCACGTGAGGTTCCTCTCAGTTACCGTTATCTGTATAAAGCATTTGGTTTGTGGCTACCTAAAGGCTGAGGTGAATTGGCGCCCTCTGCGGATAAAGAGATGGTCATTTGTGATTGGCACATGACCAATCCAAGGCACTGTCCCTTTCCATCTGAGACATGGTGGAAGGGGGAAGGCTGTGTGGAGAGTAGCCTTTGATCCTTTGCTGCTGGGGAATGGGGAGATGGGGTTTTTCCTTTTGGTTTAGCTTTAGAAAATTTGTGTTAATTGGCCTTTAGGTTCCCTGACCCCAGCACCAGGAGTTTTCCTTTTGATCCAGTTTTGGGAAATCAGCACGAATCTGTTCTAGATTCCTTGATCCCAGACCTTGGTGTTGCTCCTTGATTCAGCATGAATTGGCCTTATGTTTCTGTCTCCAGACCCTATTCTCCTGCCTCACTACTAGAGACTGCATCTCTCTTTTACCTGTTAACTTTATCGTCTAATATGAACTATCCTTTCAGCAAAAGTCCAGTCTGGAATCCACTGTAGCTGTTTGAAAAGAAGAAGCTTTTTTTTTCTTTTCCTTCCTTCCTTCCTTCCTTCCCTTCCCTTCCCTTCCCTTCCCTTCCCTTCCCTTCCCTTCCCTTCCCTTCCCTCCCCTCCCCTCCCCTCCCCTCCCCTCCCCTCCCCTCCCCTCCCCTCCCCTCCCCTCCCCTCCCCTCCCCTCCCTTCCCTTCCCTTCCCTTCCCTTCCCTTCCCTTCCTTTCTTTCTTTTTTTTGTTTGAGACAGGGTCTCACTCTGTCAACCAGGCTGGAGTGGAGTGGCGCAATCATGGCTCACTGTAGCCTCAACCTCCTCCCACCTTTGCCTCCCAAGTAGCTGGGACCACAGATGCATACCATCAGGACAGCTAATACTTTTTATTGTTTTTGTAGAGATGGGGGTCTCCCTGTGTTACCCAGGCTGATCTCGAATTCTTGGGATCAAGTGATCCTCCCACCTCGGCCTCCCAAAGTGCTGGGATTACAAGTGTGAACCACCACATCTAGCCAGGAAAAGAAGGAATTTAATGCAGGGAATTGTTTGCCCAGGTGATGGAAGAGCTGAGACACTAATTTGGCGATAGAGAGGCACTGCAGATGTAGCCACTATCACCTTATCTCTAGGTAGGTTCCCCAGAAGCAAGCCATAAAGTCTTGTTAAAATGTTTTAGGACTAGGCATCGTGGCTCACATTTATAATCCCAGGACTTTGGGAGGCTGAGGTGGGAGAATCACTTGAGCCCAGGAATTTGAGATTAGCCTGGGCAACTTAGCAAGACCCTGTCTTTACACAAAAATAAAAAAATTGGCAGGGCATGGTGGCATGCACCCATGGTCCCAGCTACTTGGGAGGCTGAGGCACGAGGATCACTTGAGCCTGGAAGATCGAGGTTTCAGTGAGCTGTGATCAAGCCATTGTACTCCAGCCTGGGCAACAGAGCAAGATCCTGCTCTCTCTCTCTAAAAAAAAATGACAAAAAAAAAAAAATGTTTTAGGAAGTGATTTCTGGCAAAGCCATTGAGGAAGTGGGACCAGGAAGGGAAGGAAGGCAAGCAAGGTTGTCATAACCAAGGAGTATCTCACAGGATAACTCTGGCTCAGTCTTGTAAAGGAGCTCTGGGGACTCCTGAGTCACATTTGGAGTTGTCCCTGTAAGGGGCAGTAACTGAGCAAGGGCAGCTCTAACCAAGGCCAAACACATGAATTCCTGGGCCTTCAGGGCGTTAGTAGCTTGTGTGCAGCCTCGAAAGAAATGCAGGTGGTGGCCTGTTGGGAGTGGACATGCCCCGCGAGTTCAGCCTAGGAAAATGGTACAGCACTCAGAGTGGATAAGGCAGAGCACTCGCAGGAGGGACTTGGGGAGGAGGTGCAGTGAGCAGGGCCCAGAAGCCAGGACATTCAGGTTGCAGCACTGGAGTCAGGGCAGATGCTGAGGATGCTGAGTGGGCCACAATCATGTGAGGGGTGAGAGAGATGCTGGCTCCCTGTGCCTTGCCGCCTGTCTCTCTGCCCCATCCCTGCCCCTGTCTCTGCCCCCTGTCCCCTACCAGTCGCTGAACTTGACCAGGCAGCCTTGAGAATGTAGTCCCCTGTGCTACAAGTCAGGGCCCTTGACTAGGGGTGGATTTCGGGCAAATAGGCAGTTTTCTGCTTTCTAGCTCCTTTATGCTGTTTTCCTCTTTGCTAGTTTGTGCATGTGGTTTTAAGTTTTGTATAGGTGGATGTGTTGATTTTAAATCAGTTGCTTTGCTTTATTCCTTAATGTGTCTTATTCTATTTCCTGGTGACTTTTCTTGGATTGTTTTTTAATTTTATTTAAATGTTTAATCCAGGGAGAAGATTTATTCTGCCACATGCTGTAAACTGTAGAAAAGGCTACTCCATTATCATGTCGCTGTCCAGATACTGCAAGACTATTTACTAAATGATCCTCCTGCCTCTCCAAGTAGCTGGGACCATGGGTGCATGCTACCATATCCGGCTTATCCACTGGACCTCTGATTTCCTTAGGCGTTATGTTCCCACATGGCACTGGCTCTGCATCTGGCCTTTTTGTTCCATTGCCATCTGTCTGTCCCTGTTTCTTACCATGCCACATCCTTGTGTTCTCATCTGCTTGCATGTCTGCTGATGGAACTGGTCAAGTGCCCTCACTCCTTTGCATCTTTTTATTATGATACCTATTGATGTTTACCCAGAACCCTTAAAATCATTTCACCAAAATCTATAAAATTCATGATGAGATTTTCACTAGGGTTGGATTCTTCTCGGTTTATAGGTGAGGAAACTGAGCTAAAGAGGTGAGATGACTATCCCAGTAGGCAGGGGATGGTGCTGAGACTAGAGAGCGGGTTTCCTAGCTGGGGTTCCCTCTCCCTACCACATCACAAGGAGGAGGATGGGCTGATCAGCCTGACAGTCTCCCAACAGTGCCTCTCCTGGACAGGGATCTATACTCTCCACTGAATTATTTCTAATCAGTAGTTTTTGGCAGTGAGACAGACCGAAAAGCACAGGGTCAGGCAGTGTGGGAAAGGTGCAGCAAGGACCTAAGCAGAGGGGAGTGTGACATGAAGGCATTTTCTAGAGGGAACACATGCATGTGGGGGAGCCTTTACCAGCAGTAGCGTTCAGTCTCCTCTCTCCCGCAGGGTTCCTGTGTTCAATATTGTCATTATCGTGGCTGGTGGATTCCTGAGTAAGAGCCTGGTCTTCTCTGTCCTGTTTGCTGTCACGCTGAGGTCATTTGGACCCTAGACCCACGAACCCACGAGAACGTCCTCTGACTTCCAGCCATATCCATCTGGCAGTTGTGCCAAGGGAGGAGGGAGGAGGTAAAAGGCGGGGAGTTAATAACATGAATTAAATCTGTAATCACAGGCTACTTCTAAAGTCAGCATCTCACCTTCCTGCTCACTGCCCTCATTTCTCTAATAACCTTGGGTGGGCATTTCCGCCTCAGAAAAGAAGTTACAGCCCCAAACATGCCTGGTCCTTCATTCCACCAGCCACTTGGGGTTTGCATGAAGTACAGACAGGTCAATGTTTTTCACTGTAATTCTCTTGTGGGGGCTGTGACGTGCAGAAGGCACACCTGATACTTCTGCTCAGTTTTGCCTTGGACCATACAATTTTGGCCTGACCTGGACAGAGCTCCCACTACAGAAGCATCCTGCTCGCCCTATGCTGGGACTTCCTCTTTCTAGCATCAGACACTTGGGTTTCATGCTTATATGTGGTTCTTTCCAACACTCCCAGGAAGATTGTGGAGCATGGAGAAATAAGACATCATGGTGAGAAAGTGCATCCTTCTCAGAGAAAAGAGTTAAACTGAGTATCTTGTCCTGAGGAAATACTGGCAGGCTGAGATGGGATCCATAGGAGAACATCAACAGACAGTGTCAGACATCCTGTGTGCATTTATCGCTGGAGCCTGAAAATAGCCCCATGAAGGCAGAAATGTATGTGACTGGAACGAGGCCACATGAGTAAGTCACCGCCCACTGGCAGGAGTGAAAACTGAAGAGCTCCTTACCTGAAGGACCCCAAAGCCATATGGAATAGAATGACCAGGCGTTCTGCCTGTGTCTAAACGCCTCTTTCCTGTATCACACAAGGGGCAGGGATGGAGGGGTAAAAGCTCTCCCCACCGGGGAGGCTTCTGGAGGCTGTCCCCATGTGCTCGTCTAGTTCCCCACTCTGCCCTCCTCCTCCTCTCTCAGTCTGCTCCTGGAGCACCTGCTTCAGTTTCCATGCTCTCTCCAGTGCCCTCCTCTGTGAAGTATGTAGGTGTTCAGGCCACCACGGAGAAAATCTCTGTGGGAGATTTTCTTGCAGTCTCCCACAGATTTCAATCAGGATTTTGTTATTTCCCACCGTTCGAGATTCCCTTTAAGGGAAACGGGCCTCATGGATGGGGAAAGGATGGTGGGTCCTTCCAGCCCAATTTAGTGATGTCCAGGGCAGATATTATCCTCAATTCCCAAGAGCAATCACACTTTTCTATACACACAGTGTGTCTCATGTCAGGTAAATGTATTTTCACAATGAGCTCCACTCCTGTGGAAACAATTCTCTGCACGCGGAGGTCCAGCTCCCAGCCTGCTCCATCACATAGGGACTTCCCCATTCCTCTGAACGCTGCTCTGTCAGAACCTGCCCAGGTAACGGTAACGACCCTAGAGAGATGATTTCTGAACCCCAATTTTGGGCCCATTAGAAGATGTGTGGGGGGCATTTATTTCATCCTGATGCTCTGGTGACAATCTTTGCAGAGGCACTAGATCCGGAAGCTGTTAATCTCTGCATTTATTTTCTTACCTAAAAGAATCAAGCAGCTCAGAGGCAGTGACTGTGCAGGATGCAGTGTTTGTATGCTGAGCTTGCTGGTCTGGAACCTGCACTTTAGCAATCCCATTGTTGCTCCTGTTTATGAGGTTGACAAAGTGCCAGGGCAAGGGAGTATTATCATTAAATGCACTCCAGGAGAGGCGGAACACACGAGGGCGGTGTTTCTCAGAGGTCTTTAGACCACCTGCATCAGATTCTCCTGGAGCATAAAGCAAATGCTTAGAGTCCAGGGCCCCTGCAGATCTTCTGTATCCTAGTATACAGCTCCCTCTTAGTGAATCTCAAGCTTGTTTCCAAGAAGTCATTACAGTCCTTACGAAAGCCCATGACACTTTCCTAGAGATTCATCCAGATGTAACCCAGTGCGTGGTCCAGTGCATGCCTGTGTGCTTAACTTATTATAGATCAAGTGTTATTTAAGTCCAACATATCAAACGTGCCTGAAATACTATATGCATTAAATTGGAAGACAAATGGCCATACTGGATACTCTCCCATTTGCACTTACAGGCCACGCCATGCTCCATCCTCCCCATCCTGCCTGGGAACCTGACCAATGTGGCTAAACCAGCAGGCTCCTTGGCTGCCAGTTTCTGGCTGGTTGAACCAATGGGAAACATGAAAGAAGAGCCAAGGGTGGGGAGAGAGTCAGAACAGAGTTTCTGTCCTCAGGGCTCTCTCCCTGGGAGGTGGTGGCAGGAATGGCTGCCTTCCTCTCTGAAGGCTCCTTCAAGCCCCTCACCAAACAGTTCCCATCTCTGAGTCCAGCCACCTGCTCCATCTTCTCCTCTGTAGGCCCAGTGGTGGGAACGGCCCACCACTGTTGCCAGCCTCAGCATACTGAAGCACCCCTTACTGCATTCCCTAAATTCTATGCACATGTTTATTAAATACTCTTCAATTACCCAGTTTCAACGAGCCACCGGTGTCTTGCTTTTACCTTGACTGATACAATAGTGTTGTGTGGTTAATGACACAGACCTTGGAGGAAAACAATATCTGGGTTTGAATCCCTGCTCTGCATCCTTGCAGGGTGTCTGATCCTGGGTGACTCAGTTAACCTTCTGGGCCTCAATATTCCTCCTTGCCTTAATGGGCATGATGGTGCCTAACCATGCCAGTGATGATTCTGGACGCTAACAACAGAATCCAACTCTGGCTATCTAAAACAGCAAGGGAATTCTAGAGGGATATCAGTAACTCAGAGTTGATGAGAGGCTGGGGGATTGGGTTTGGAAAATGGGCAGAAGCCAAGAGAGAATAGACAGCAGAGGCCACACGAGACAGTCTGGCCATGTTGCCATCAATGCCACTGCCCCGGACACTGGAGGCCACCATGCTATTCCTAGACTCTGAATCCCAAAATTGCCTCCGAGTAAGTCATCTCCAACTGGCTCTGCATTTGTGTCTCATCTGCAGATCTGGGGTCCTGGGCAGAATCATGCATGTGGCCAGGCTTAGGTCAAGTCACGTGCCTGCAGCATAGCTGCCGGGAGGAGGGTGGGAGGAATAGCTGCTTCCGTCCTCAATAGAAGGGGAAGCAGGGCTCTGCATCTGTGTGAAACTCACACATTGGAGCCTGTACCCCCAAAAGAAAAAGGTGTTTGGTGCTGGAGAGTCACAAGATGACATGCCTCCATTATACCAGCTCCCAATGTTGACAGGATCCAAGGAGATGCCTGAGTAAAGCACCTGGCACACAGTAGGACTTCAATCCATGGTGGTTACTGCTATTACTGTTATAACTGTGGTCTCCATGCCTGTGCCTGGACAGGGTAGCTCAGGGAAGCCCATACCTGGTACTCAGGCAAAGGCCCTGAGCCCCCGAGACATGCTGCAGGGCCCATCTTACCTATATGCAGCTCTTGTAGACATGGTCAGCTTGGACTCTTTGCCTCAGAACCACCTAAGCTGTTGTTAAAATACAGATTCCTGGGCCCCTTCGCAGATCTGCCAAGTCAGAATGTCTGGGGGTGGAGCCTGGGTGTGTACGTGTGCTACACTTCCTGAGTAAAGCCACGTGCCTGTGCTTGGGAACCATGGGGCAGGCTGATATTAAAGAGGGCGGGTTCAGCAGAAAGGCTTGAACCCAGCCTTGCGGGGTGAACAGTATTTGTTTGCACAGTACCATTTCACAGGGAGACTGGGGTGCAGGCTTGTGGGTTGTAGGGGTCAGTGGTCAGTGATGAGGAGGTTGGTGGCCTGAGGGGGTGAGTGACGCAGTGGGGACCTCGGGTGAGTGGGTCTAGACTCACCATGGTGCAAAAAGGGAAGCAACTGAGTGTTCCTATCAGGACTGTGACATCATGATGGCAGGAAGGAAGCTGTCACAAGGGTGGCTAGCTTGCCTCTCTTCTGCATTTTCCTGAGCTGTTCCCCCAGTCACATTTCCTCCAAGGTTTCTCAACTGTAAAGTAACTGCCCAGCCTCGTGGGGAGATGGTGACCATGTATGTGGGGCAACATCCTGTAGCAAGTAGAAGAGGCCCTGGGCCAGCCGGCAGACAACACATCTAGGTGGCAGATAGAGTGGAGGGGGCAGGGCTCGGGGGGTGGCCCTGGTGGCTGCTGCTGCTGCTCCTGCTGCTGCTGGTGCAGGTAAGGAGAGTGGGTAAGCAGGCTGGGCAAGAGGGCACCAGGGAGAGGGATGTAGACAGCCCAGCAGAAGTGCCCACTAGTGGGAGTTTCCTCTCATATCTTTGGGATGGACTGGAATGGGGTCAGGTAATGTGGTACAGATGGGAAAGGGAAAGGAAGGCAATGCATGCAGACTGTGCTAGTCCACCCTGACTCAGGAGGGACTGGGAGATGAAATAGATGCTGGAGGTTCCTCTACTGCATCTTGAAGTTGAGAGAATTAGGTGGATCCAGCCAAGCAATTCCCCAGCACTGTGCTGATATCCTGGGAGATGTAAAGAAAAGCAAGGCAAAGTCTCCCCTTAAAAAAGCATGCACTCACTGTGCAGAGGAGGCATTAGTAGAGCATAAGGTAAATAACAGCAAAAAGACAGGTAGTAACATGAAAACAAAACTTCTGTTGAAGTCACTAGCAAGACAACGAAGGGAGTGTGGAGAAGAGGATAGGAGTTCTGGAATCAGACAGGGCTGGGGCAACAAATCCCATCTCAGCCACACTCTACGTATGTGACCTTGAGTAAGGTTTGTAACCTCTATTAGGCTCAGTTTCCTCATTTGTAAATGGAACTGACTCACAGGTATGTATTTGTAGGTGGCACCTACTTCAGAGAGTTGTCTTAATAATTAAACAGTGGATGGATGGAAAGCCCTTGGCTCAGTATTTAGGGCCTAATAAGTGCTTAAATTTTTTTTTTTTTTTAGATGGAATCTCACTCTGTCACCAGGCTGGAGTGCACTGGCATGATCACGGCTCACCACAACCTCTGACTCCCTGGATCAAGCGATTCTCCTGCCTCAGCCTCCTGAGTAGCTGGGATTACAGGCATGTGCCACCATACCTAGCTAATTTTTGTATTTTTAGTAGAGACAGGGTTTCACCATGTTGGCCAGGATAGTCTCGCCTCGGCCTTCCAAAGTGCTGGGATTACAGGCATGAGCCACCGCCCCAGCCATGCTTAAATATTTTATGATGGGAGATGATGATGATGGAACCAGGTGTAGGGTGATCCGTGACATTGAGGGTGAAGAAGAGAGAGACTAGTGCCAGCTACAACTGTTCAGGTTGATTCCCCTCTGGGACCAAATGGGAATATCCCTTCCATTTGGGAGAAGAGAGAAGAGTGGGAAGAGCATGTGTCTTGGGGACACCCGGAGCTAATACAAAGAGCTGTGTGAGGCCAAGTGCTATGGCTCACACCTATAATCCCAACACTTTGGGAGACTGAGGTCCGAGGATGGCTTGAGCCCAGGAGTTCAAGACCAATCTGGGAAACATAGTGAGATCCATGTTTCTATAAAGAACAAAAAGTTAGCTGGGCATGGTGGCACATGCCTGTAGTCCCAGCTACTTGGTGGGGGCTGAGATGGGAGGATCACTTGAACCCAGGAGGTCAAGACTGCAGTGACTGCACCACTGCACTCCAGCCTGTGTGACAGAGCAAGACTCTGTCTCAAAAAACAAAGACAAAGACAAAAGAACTGTATACCAGAAAGCAAAAGGCATGCCTGGGCCACCACAAGTGGAATAGAAAATGGATGGTAAATCTGGTGAAGTTCTTTTGTACCTTTTTATGATGAACATTTTCCAGTCTACGAAATGTAGCAAGAGTAGTTACTGTCAATTCATCATCTAGATTCAAACTTCAACCATGATACATATTTGCCTCATTTGCTCCATACAGGTAGGAATCTTGCTGACATATTATACATACATATAATATTATATATATAAAATATCATATCATATATATAAAATATATCATATATATAATATATAATGTATATATGCAAACAGACACATATATGATTGCAGAACCTTTTAAAAATAATCACAGAAATACTTAATCACTCCTACATGCTTGACGGAGGAGCTAGGAATACTCTTCGTCTGTGGTCCTGTGTCTGTGTTGTGGTCTGAGACTGGGGATGCAGAGGTGAGGGAAGAAATCATGTTTGCTCAGCGAAGTGCTTGACTCTTCATTCCCGGATTCCAAGCTGTAGGTGACATGGAGGAGCAAATGTGCCTGCTAGAAGGACAGACTCTGACCGTGGTCTGTTCTTACATCATGAAATATGCCTCCAGCCTGAAGGCCTGGCAGTGGGGGTGGAGCCAGGTTCCCCTGGAGACTCTGGTGCTCATGGAGATAAGAAACAAAGACCTAAACTGGGCCTGGGCCAGGAGGCACCTGCTGGAGGGTTATCCCACGGAAGCCATAATCAGGGTCATGGTGATAGGGCTCTGGAGGCAGGACTTGAGGCTGTATCAGTGCATGACCCACCTGTCTCCTCAGGACCCCTTTGTTCTGCACTATCGGATTTGGCTGGTATTGGTGCAAAGGTGAGCAGCTGCAGGGCCCAGGTCAGCGAAGGGTCTCCTTAGGCACAGCCAATGAGCTGGACCCCATTTGCCCATTCATGAGGGGCTGTTTGGAGAGACAGCACAGAGCAATGGGAAAATTTCCGGGCCTCAGATCAGGGGACCTGGGTCTTCCATTCTCTTGCTTTGTGACTTTTTTGAGAAAGTCAATAGCTTCTCTCTGGGCCTCCGTTTTCTCACCTGTAAGACAAGGATGTTGGACTAGGTGACATAAAAAATTATCTTACTCTGTGGCAGAGGGCTGCTAGAGAAACTGGTTAATTGAACATGTGCTATGAGCCAAGCACGTACCTTTTTAATCTCTTTACTCTGAAATAAGTGCTGCCGTCTTCACTGCAGAAGAGAAGACGCAAAGAGGTTAAGTTATTCACTATATCATTCTGCAGATAAGTGGTGCAGCTGTGACTTACAGGGATCCATCTGATTGCCTGGTGACTCAAGGAAATGGGCCCCATTTGGCCAATGAAAAGCTGTTCCTCTTCTCAGGGATTTCAATAGCAGTAGATGAGGCACAGTTATTAGAGAGGAAAATGAAGGACATTTTGGTGACCTTCAGTTGCTTCTCATTGGTGGAAACACTGCCAGTTCCCCCTCCTTTGTTAGCAAGCCTGCCTGCCTACATGGGGAGGCAGAACTGGGATGGTGGAGCTCAGTGGTTTTGCCTCAAGTTTTTCTATAAAACTCTTTTCAGGCTAGTGAATTTGAGAGGCCTCCATTAGCACAGGACATTACTCTTCTGCTATTTGAATATATGCTAATCTGAATATGTGAATCTCAGGACAGGCTGGGGCTGAAGTTGAACTTCATAGCATCTGCAAATAAACAGTTGACCAAGCAAAGGGACAGAGCCATGGGCAGGATGGTTGGAATCTACTGAACCCATATAATAGAATACAATAATTTCCCAGTTCTTGAGAAACATACCCGGTCACTGGCAGGCTGATTACAAATTAATGATGCAATTGGTCAAGCGGTTCCATCACCCACTGCTCCTGACTCAGGAACATTTTAGTAATTTGGTCTTAGTGTCTCTTTGTTACATAAATACTAAAACTTCAGTCCTTTGCAAAGGTAAGGGCAGCCATCACAGGGCAATAGAAGATTCTGGATTCTTGGTCCCTCTCTGCCTTGATCACACTTACTGACCTTGGGGAAGCACCTCACCCTTTTTTAGGCCTCAGTAAATCCCTGGCAGTGGGGCTTCCCCTCTGTGACATTCAGTAGCTCCAACCTTTTGGGTTTGTGGATCTTTATTGAGTTCAGGGAAATAAAGGCCTATATTTCACATGTAGCAAATTTGGCCCAGTCCAGGCACCAGTGGATGGCTTAGTCCTTGTGGTCTGAATCCATCATTGGAGTTCTGCCCAGTTCTTTAACTTAAGTCTTAAAAAAGACAAGAGAAATGGTTGAGAAAGACTGAGCTCATACTATTAAATGAGAACTGTATCAAGTTTAATAAGGATACACTTAAACATAATTATCTTCATTGAACCATAAAACAAGCAGTGCTATTCTGATAGCAGCTTCATATTTCTTCTCTCCAGGAACTGGAGAAAACTTGAGGCTAATCTAGCCAGAAAAGCAGCATCCCGTACAGATTGTTCCTGTCTGTCTCCTGTGTGGGCTGCCTGACCCAATCATTTCCCCCGCTTAAATTTGCAGGGAAAAAGCATGACATTTGGCATCAGAAGGCCGGATGTGGAATCCCATCCTCCCCCACCACTGCACACTGGGCACTTTCGGATAAGTCAGTTCCTCTCCCAGGCTGGAACTCAATCCTTGCATTCATGTTATAAAGGAAAACCTACGTCCTGAAAGATGGCAAGGTCAACTGTAAACAAACAAAAATGCAAACATGCTGTTTTTTTCCACAAAAGAGCTTCATGTAACCAAACTGAATTGACAGACTCCTTATTTCACAGCCCACAGTCATCAAAGGA
Source organism: Macaca thibetana thibetana (assembly GCF_024542745.1). Taxonomy (NCBI): domain Eukaryota; kingdom Metazoa; phylum Chordata; class Mammalia; order Primates; family Cercopithecidae; genus Macaca; species Macaca thibetana. The sequence goes on along the minus strand of NC_065581.1, from coordinate 42,162,473 downwards.
AACACTTTACCACTCATTTGGTTTCATGTGTTTTTTAATGTGTATTTTTATGTATAGAGATGGAGTCTTGCTATGTTACCCAGGCTGGTCTTGAACTCCTGGGCTCAAGGGATCTTCCCTCCTTGGCCTCTCAAAGTGCTGAGATTATAGCCATGAACTACCACTGTTAGTTTAATATATATATATCTTTACTACCTTCATCCTGAGCTCCACTCTACCCTTCCCTCATAGGCATCTTCTTAATAATTATATTTTGTATTTTCCATGTTTATTTGCATGCATGTAGATTCTTGAAAATATATAGAATCGATTTTGTGTGCTTTTGTTTTTTACACATTTGTTTTTTACACATTTCACTCTGTTGTAGAAAAAAATCTGCAATTAAACTGAAACTTCCACATCATCTATTGCACTCTCTTCTTCATGTTATCTGGTAATCATTTTGTGAGAGGAGTCTAACTTTCACAAATGCAGGTTATTGATAGACAAGCAAACTCTGCCCTGTCTTCCTTCCCCTGCTGAGAGGGAAAAGCAAACCCCAAACTGATATGCTTCCACATACAATTCATTTCAACATTCCTTTACTTCATATACATTTGTGCTTTTTGACTTCCATTTTTAAACTGGCATAACATCTTCTCAAATAAATTATGTATTGAGTATGAGTTAAATAGAATTTTTAACATGTGTTTATTTTTGTCTCTCATGGTTTAAGCTTTATTTTTTTTGAAAATTATAACTCCAGTTATATGTTTTCAGACAGCATTGTGCTTCTGCGACTATCCCTCATTGCTATATGTAAACCTAAATCTTCAATTTTTTGGCTGCTAGGTAGGATTTCATATAATGTAGGGGCAGTATTGGATTTCATTTTTCCATTCCTCCTAGTGATGGGAACCTAAGTTGCTTCAACTCTTTACTACCACAAAACAACACAAGCAGACAAACAGAAAAACAAACAAACAAACAAAAAACCCTCAAAATAAACATTTCTATTAATGCTCTTGAAGGAGCCGTATAAGACTGTTTTAGAGTACATGTGAAGTTGGCATTAAGCCAAACAGAAAATAAGAACAAAATAGAGGGTTTAGGAACATACCCACACATGGACAGTCACTTGACTGCCACTAAAGGGCCTCTGCAATTTAGTGTGGAAAAGACATTGTTTCTATCAAAGGGTAACGATCAGTTGGATACCCACCCAGAAAAAAAATAGGTTTTTAACTCTTTCACACTGCACGTGAAATTAATTGAAAATGTATCATAGACCTAAATATAAAAGGTGAAAACAATATAGTTTCTGGAAGAAAATGTAGAAAAAAATGACCTTGGAGAAGGCAAATCTTTTCTAAACAGGACGTAAAAAATAGCATAATAGAGCGTAAGTCAGGGATGGAACATTGGGTATGGGATATCCACATGTTTATGCCACATACAGGCTCCAGATTGTTCTCCAGAATGCTGGGTCATGTTGCCTTCCCCCCAGCAGGGCTCAAGGATCCCTCTAGTGTCATCCACCTTCCATGTGCTCACCATTCAGATGAGTTCAAAGTGACAGCTCCATGTTTTTAAATTGGTATTTCTCTAACTAACAGGATCAAACATCTATTTATGAGTTTCTTGGGTATATGGTTTTTTACTGCAATGTGTAACCTATTTCTAACCAGTTTCTATTGGCTTCCTTCCTTCCACTTGTTGATTTTTAATAAGCCCTTGGTTAGTTTAGATGTTGAAATTATTTGTATAAATTCATGGGACACAAATGCAATTTCATTACATGCATGAATTGCACAGTGTCCAAGTAAGGGTTTTTAGGGTATCCATCACCTGAATGATGTACATTATACCATTAAGCAGTTTATCATCAGCCACCCCACTCCCACCCCTTTACTCTTCTGAGTCTCTATTGTCTATTATTCCACTCTCTATGTTCATGTGTACACATATTTTAGCTCCAGCTTATGAGTGAAAATATGCAGTATTTGTCTTTCTGACTTGTTCCACTTAAGCTAATGGCTTCCAGTTCCATCCATGTTGCTGCAAAATACATGATTACATTATTTTTATGACTGAATAATATTCCATTGTGTATATATATCATATTTTCTTTATCCAGCCATCCATTGATGGACACTTTGGTTGATTCCATATCTTTGTTATTGTGAATAGTGCAGATAAACACACAAGTGCAGGTGTCCTTTTGATATATTGATTTATTTTTCTTTTGTTAGGTACACAGTTGAGATTGCTGGATCGAATGATAGTTCTATTTTTAATTCTTTGAGAAATTCATTTTTTGCAGTGGCTGTACTAACTTACATTCCCACCAACAGTGTATAAGAGTTCCATTTTCTCTGCATCCTTGCCAACATCTGTTGCTTTTTGATTTTAGTAATAGCCATTCTGATTGTTGTAAAATGTCTGTTCATGCCCTTTGCCCATGTTTTCATGAGATTATTTGGGTTTGTTTTTGTTGTTGTTGCTGTTGAATTGCTTGAGTTCCTTGTATATTCTGGATGTTAGTCCCTTGCTAGAAGTATAGTTTGCAAATATTTTCTCCCATTCTAAAGTATTGCTCACCTTTGTTTGTTTATTTATTTATTTTGCTGTGCAGAAGCTTTTAAGTCTCCTTTGTTTTGTTTTCGTTGTCACTGTTTTTGACGTCTTAGTCATAAATTCTTTGCCTAAAGCCCAGAAGAGTTTTCCCTAGGTTTTCTTCTGTTATTTTTATAATGTCAGGTCTTATGTTTAAGTTTTTAATCCATCTCGAGTTATTTTTGTATATGGTGAGAGACAGGGGGCCAATTTCATTCTTTTGCATAGGGACATTTAATTTTCCCAGTACCATTTATTTATAAGAGTGTCCTTTCCCAAATGTACGTTCATGTCAACTTTGTAAAAAATGAATCGGCCACAAATATGTGGCTTTATTTCCAAGTTCTCTATTCTGTTCCACTGATCTACATGCCTATTTTTATACCAGTGCCAAATTGTTTTGGTTACTATCATTATATTAGTGTTGTAATATAAATGGAAGTCAGGTAACACCATGCCTCCAGCTTTGTTCTTTTTGCTTAGAATTGTTTTGGCTATTTGGGTTCTTTTTGGTTTCCATGTGAATTTTAGGATTATGTTTTTCTAATTCTGTGCAAAATGATATTGATATTTTTGATAAAGATTGCATTGAATCTGTAAATTGCTTCGGGAAGTATGGTCATTTTATTTATTTATTTATTTCGAGATGGAGTCTCACTCTGTCACCCAGATTGGAGTGCAGTGGCGCAATCTCAGCTCACTGCAACCTCTGCCTCCTGGATTCAAGCAATTCCCCTGTCTCAGCCTCCCAAGTAGCTGGGATTACAGGCACACACCACCATGCCTGAATAATTTTGGTATTTTTAGTAGAGACAGGGTTTCACCATATTGGTCAGGCTGGTCTCAAACTCATGACTTCAGGTGATCCACCCACCTCAGCCTCCAAAAGTATTGGGATTAAAGGCATGAGCCACCATGCCCAGCCTATTTATTTTTATTTTTAATAGTAATCCTATTAACTGAAGTATGGTCATTGTAATGATATTACTTTTTTTGATCCATGAGCATGAAATGTTTTTCCATTTGTTTTTGTCATCTACAATTTCTTTCATCAGTGTTTTGTAGATCTTTCACCTCCTTGGTTAAATATATTCCTACATATTTAAATTTGTTTGAAACTATTGTATATGAGATTGCCTTCTTTATTTTATTCTCAACTAGATCATTATTGGTGTATAGAAACACTACTGGTTTTTGTACATTTATTTTGCATCCTGCAACTTTACTAAATTCATTGATCAAATCTGAGAGTTTTGTGGTGAAGTCTTTAGGTTTTTCCAGATATAAGATCATGTGATCAGCCAAAAGGAGTAATTTGACTCCCTCCTTTCAAATTTGGATGTCTTTTATTTCTTTATCTTACCCAATTGCTCTGGTCAGGACTTCCAGTACTATGTTGAATAGGATTGGTGAAAGTAGGCATCCTTGTCTTGGTCCAGGTCTTAGAGGAAATGCTTTCAACTTTTCCCCATTCAGTCTGTTGGCTGTGAGTTTGTCATATATGGCTCTTGTTATTTTGAAGTATGTCCTTTGATGCCTAGTTTGTTGAGGGCTTTTAATTATGAAGGGATGCTGAATTTTTTTGAATGCTTTTTCTGTGTTTATTGAGATGATAATACATTTTTTGTCCTTAATTCTGTTTATATGCTATATCACATATATTGCTTTGCATTGTGGAACCATCCTTGCATTCCTAGTATAAAACATATTTAATCATTGTGTATTTTTTTGATGTACTGTTGGTTTTTGTTTGCTAGTGTTTTGTTGAGAAATTTTGTGTCTATGTTTATCAGGAATATTGGTATGTAGTCTTCTTTTCTTTGTCGTGTCCTCATCTGGTTTTGGTATCAGAGTTATACTGGTCTCGTAGAATGAGTTATGAAGAATTCTCTCCTCATTGATTTTTTTGGAAGATTTTTTTTTTTGAGGAGGATTAGTAGAATTCAGCTATGAATCTATCTGGTCCTGAGCTTTTCTTTTTTTTTCTTTTATTCTTTTGTCTTTGAGATGGAATTTTGCTCTTGTTGCCCAGGCTGGAGTGCAATGGCACAATCTCTGTTAGGTAGAAACCTAACAGGTTTCACTTGTTTCTAAAAATTTTTAAATTTCTAATTTAATTTCTTCATTGGTCCAGTGATTTTTTTTCAGGAGGATGTTGTTTAATTTCCATGTATTTGTATAGTTTCCAAAGTTCCTCTTGGTATTGATTTCTAGTTTTATTCCACTGTGATCCTAGAAGATACTTTATATAATTTCTATTTTAAAAAACTTATTCCACTGTGATATGGAATAAATTTTGATGATCATAGAAGATACTTGATATGATTTTTGTTTTTAAAAATTTGTTGAGATTTATTTTGTAGCCTACTATATGGTCTATCTTGGAGAAGGTTCCAAGGGCTGATGAAAAGAATGTATATTCTGCAGTTATTGGGTAGAATGTTCTCTAGATGTCTGTTAAGTTGATTTGTTCTAACATCCAATTATGTCCAATGTTTCTTTGTTGATTTTAGATCATTTTGTAGATAATCTATCTAATACTGTGAGTGGGGTGTTGAAGGCCTTCATTATTATTGTATTGCTGTCTATCTCTTTAGGTATAATAATATTTGTTTTATGAATCTAGGTGCTCCAGTGTTGGGTGCATATATATTCAGAATTGTTATATCCTCTTGCTGAATCAATCCTTTTATCACTATATATAACCTTATTTGTCTTTTTATATTGTTTTTCATTTAAAGTCTGTTTTATATTACATAAGTATAGCTACTCCCGATCACTTTTGGTTTCCATTTGCTGGAATATCTTTTTCCACCCTTTGCTTTCAGTCTATATGTGTCTTTATCGGTAACATGAGTTTCTTGTAACCAGCATATAGTCGAATCACGTTTAAAAAAATTAATTCAGCCAATCTATATCATTTAAGTGGAGCATTTAGTGCATTTACATTTAAAGTTAATGTTGATATGTGGGGTTTTGTTTCTGTCATATTGCTAATTATTTCCTAGTTGTTCTATCAAGTCTTTGTTTTTTTCTTTTTCTCTCATTGATTGTGGTTTGGTGAAATATTGTAGTAGTGTCATTTGATTCCTTTCTCTACCTTCTTTGTGTAATTGCTTTACTAGTGAGTTTTATACTTTCATGTGTTTTCGTGATGGTTAATATCAGCTTTTTACTTCCAAGTTTAGGACTCCTTTGAGAATTTCATGTAGGACTCTTCTAGTGGTGATGAAGTTCCTCAGCATTTGTTTGTCTGGGAAAGACTTTATTTCTCCTTCATTTACAAAGCTTAATCTAGCTGGATGTAGAATTCTTGGTTACCAGTTTTTAAAAATTTCATCAGCACTTTGAATATGTCATCCCATTTTCTTTTGGCCAGGAAGGTTTCTGCTGAGAAATCCACTGTTAGACTGATGGGGGTTCTTCCATAAGTGATTAGACATCTTTCTCTTACTGATTTTAGAATTTTTTCTTTCACTTTGACTTTAGACAGTTTGATTTCAATATGCTGTGGCAAACTTTTTACATTGTATTTGCCTGGGGATTGTTGAGCCTCCTCTAAATAGATGTCTAAATCTTTTGCTAGACTTGAAAAGTTTTCATCTATTATTTCATTAGATAGTTTTATTAAGCTTTTGGATCTCTCTTCATACCTGGGAATACTGATAATTTGTAAGTTCGGTCACCTTACATAATCCCAAATGTTCAAAGGCTTTATTCATTTTGTTTCTTTATTCATGTATGACTGGATTATTTCAAAATACCTGTCTTCAAGTTCAGAAATTATTTCTTCTGCCTGGCATAGTCTAGTATTGAAGATTTTGAGTGTATTTTGTATTCCCTTCAATGAATTTTTTGGTTTTAGACTTTCTGGTTTTTTTTAAGATAGATATTTATGCTTTGGTAAATTTCTCATTCATATCCTGAATTAATTTTCTGAGTGCTTTGCATCGATTTTGATTTCTGTTGCATCTTTTGCATCTTGAGTTTCCTTAAGATCAATATTTTTTTTTGTATTTTAAAATTAAATTAAATTAAATTTCAATAGTTTTGGGGAAACAGGTGATTTTTGGTTACACTGACAAGTTATTCAGTGGTAATTTCTGAGATTTTGGTGCACCTGTCATCCGAGTAGTGTATACTGTATCCAATGTATAGTCTTTTATCCTTCACACCCTTTCATCCTTCCCCCTGAGCCCCCAAAGTCCATTATATCATCCTTATGCCTTTGTGTCCTCATAGCTTAGCTCCCACTTATAAGTTAGAATATACAATATTTGGTTTTCCATTCCTGAGTTACTTCACTTAGAATAATGGTCTCCAAATTCATCCTGGTGAGTCTGCAAATGACATTATTTCATTACTTTTTAAGGCTGAATAGTATTTTATTGTGTGTGTGCGTGTGTGTGTATATATATATATGTGTGTGTGTGTATATATATATATATACACACACACACACACGCACACACACATACATACCACGCACACACACACACACACACACACATACACACACACATATATATATATACACACACACACACGCACACACACATACATACCACATTTTCTTTATCCATTTGTTGGTTGATGGGCAATTAGGCTGGTTCCATATTTTTGCAATTACTAATTGTGCTGCTATAAACCTGCAGTGTATGTAACATTGGTGTATTTTGAGGTTTTGTTTCAAGACTTAGAGCTCCTTTTGGCAGTTCTTGTAGTGCTGACTTAGTAGTGGCAAATTCAGCATTTGTTTGTCTGAAAAAGGCTTTATCTCTCCTTCATTTATGAAGCTAGTTTTGCTGAACACAAAATTTTTCACTGATAATCATTTTGTTTCAGGAGGCTAAAGATGGAACCCCAACCTCTTCTGGCCTGTAAGGTTTCTGTTGATAAATCTGCTATTAATCTGATGGGTTTTCTTTTATAGGTTACCCAATGCTTTTGTCTTACAGCTCTTAAGATTCCTCCTTCATCTTGACTTTAGATAATCTGATGACCATGTGCCTAGGTGATGATCTTTTGGAGATGAATTTCCCAGGTGTCTTTTGAGCTTCTTGTATTTGGATGTCTAGATCTCTAGCAAGGCCACGGAAATTTTCCTCAATTATTGCCTCAAATAAGTTTTCCCAACTTTTATATTTCTCTTCTTCCTCAGAAACACCAATTATTCTTAGGTTTGGCTGCTTAACATAATCCCAAATTTCCTGGAGAATTTGTTCATTTTTTTAAAAATTCATTTTTCTTTGTCTTTATCTGGATTAATTCAAAAGCCTTGCCTTCAAGCTCTGAAGTTCTTTCTTCTACTTGTTCTAGTCTATTGTTGAAATTTTCCATTGCATTTTGTATTTCTCTAAGTATGTATGTCATTTCCAGAAGTTGTGATTGTTTTTTCTTTATGATAACTATTTCTCTGGAGAATTTTTCATCTATATCCTGTATTTTAAAAAAAGATTATTTAAGTTGTTTTTCACCTTTCTGTGGTAGCTCCTTGAGGAGCTTAATAATCAACCTTCTGAATTCTTTATCTGGCAATTCAGAGATTTCTTCTTAATTTGGATTCATTGCTGGGTAGTTGGTGTGATCTTCTGGGAGTGTTATAGAACACTGTTTTGTCATATTACTAGAATTACTTTTCTGGTTCCTTCTCATTTGGCTAGACTATTTCAGTGGAAAGATCTGGAACTCAAGGCCTGCTGTTCAGCTGTTCAGATTCTCTTGTTTCACAGGGTGATCCCTTGATGTGGTGCTCTCTCTGTTCTCCTAAGGATGAGGCTTCCTTAGAACCAGACTGCAGTGATTGTTATTGCTCTTCTGGTTGTAGCCATCCAGTGGGACTACCAGGCTCTGTGTTGGTGCTGGAGAATGTCTGCAAAGAGTTCTGCAATGTGACCCATCTTCAGGTCTCCCAACACTTGGTCTGGTAGAGGTGAAAGGGGAGTGAAGTAAACTCTGTGAGAGTCTTTGGTTGTAGATATGTTTAGTGTGCTGGCTTTGTCAAATGCTGGTTATGCTAGCAGTGAAGTTATCATGTGGTGTATTAGCCCATTTTCATACTGCTGATAAAGATATACCTGAGACTGGGAAGAAAAAGAGGTTTAATGGATTCACAGTTCCACATGGCTGGGGAGGGGTCACAATCATGGTGGAAGGCAAGGAGAAGCAATCATGTCTTACATGGATGGTGGCAGGCCAAGAGAGAGAACTTGTGCAGGGAAACTCCCCTTTATAAAACCATCAGATCTCTTGAGACTTATTCACTATCATGAGAACAGCATGGGAAAGACCTGCCACCACAATTCAATTCCCAGGCCCACTTAACTCTGCCACCATTGGCCTGAGAATCACCCCATCATCCTTCATAGTGGCTATGTCAAGCTCTGCCCAAGGAGAGTCTGAGCCCAGACTCAGGACCTTTGGCTAGCCAGGATATTGCAGGCAGTGGAATTCCACCACCCGATGGTATTTCTCTATGTGCTCTGGTAGCTAACAAAAAAGAAACTCTTGCGAGCTTTATGGCCCCACCCAACACCTAAGAAACCAAAATACTTATCTTGTCCAAGTCAGGACATACTTGGATCCCCCTACTAATACCACAGATGGGGCTCTCTTGAAAGTCCAACCTCTTGTTTAGAGGCCAACCAACACAAGCCATCAGAGCAACTCATGACAGAACAACCCTGATCCCAAGAAAGAGAAGCCTGGATTCTGCACTCTGTCTCGGGGTGGGAGGTAGGATGAAGCTGGGCACAACTGGGCCAGGAAAGCCTATACTCAGACCCTCCAATGGCGAGTGCATGCACCAGCTACTACAGGGGGATGGAGTGGAGCAGTACTCAGGCCCCTGGAAAAATGCTTGAGTGAGGGGCAACAATTGTTGCACTGAGGTCCTGCCACAGGGAGTGTGGGGGTGGTCCCAGTAGCCACAGATTTGGCAACTGGTTGAGGATTTGCATTCCTCTTATGCCCTAGTCCTGGTGGGGCTCCCTCCCATATGCTGGCTGTCATAGTAAACCCAGTTACAGTCAGACCAGGCAGTTTGCACCTGGCCTGTAACTTAGCCCTGAGCTATAGGAGGCCCTGCCCAGCTCAATCAAGTCACTGAAGTAAATCTTGTCCTGCTCAGGTTTTGGGGAGGAGGTGTACCCTGTTTCAGCATTGAAGCTGATGTCCACACTATGCTTACTTCTTAGTCCTGTTTGTGGGAACCTATTCCCCACTCAAGCCCCGGTTCTGCAGGCTGCAGCCTGAGTTCCCCTAATGCCTAAGACTGCCATTACTGGTTCCCAGGACCACACACAATTTTTTAAGAGCAAGGATCAAGAATGGCAGTTTCTTAAGTCTCAGGAAGGGTGTGAAACCCAGGGCATGCTACCTCCATGGGGAAGTTTCTTCTCACAGTCTCCCAGCAGCTCCATAAGTTAGATTCAGGGATTGGAGAGTCAAGGTGCTCTCCCATGTCCTGGATTGAATGATTCCCCAGTGGGAAAGTGGATCACAGAAAGACTCTCACTCCCTGCACTTTGGGAGGCCGAGACGGGCGGATCACAAGGTCAGGAGATCGAGACCATCCTGGCTAACACGGTGAAACTCCGTCTCTACTAAAAAATACAAAAAACTAGCCAGGCGAGGTGGCGGGCGCCTGTAGTCCCAGCTACTCGGGAGGCTGAGGCAGGAGAATGGCATGAACTCGGGAGGGGGAGCTTGCAGTGAGCTGAGATCCGGCCACTGCACTCCAGCCTGGGCGACAGAGCAAGACTCCGTCTCCAAAAAAAAAAAAAAAAAAAAAGGACTCTCACTCACTCTCTCCCATTTGGAAGGGTCTCTTCTGGTTCCCAGCTGGTCCCAACTACACAAGCTTCCTGTTTTCTTTCTATTTTCCTTGATTTTGGACTTTTCTTTTGCTTTTCTGTTGAACTCTCAAGTTCCCTCTTGGATATTGTATTCAAAGTGTGATTGTCTACACACTATTTGGTTCTTTTAAGTGTATGAGATGTGGTTAAAATGCTTCCAGGCAGCCATCTTGGAAAAAAACCTAGATATTATTCTATGTTACAAATTGCAAATATCTTGTCTCAGTCTGTCATTTGTCACTTGTCAAGCTCATACAAGACAAGGCTGCACCAAAGCCAAGTCCTGACTGATTTGACTGCTAATAACGCAATTAGCCACTTTTTTTTTTTTTTTTTTCGAGAAGGAGTCTCGCTCTGTCGCCAGGCTGGAGTGCAGTGGCGCAATGTCAGCAATGAGCCACTTTTACTTTCAGTCAGTTTATTATTTACATAGACAACAAGAGAAAGATTAGGCAAAGGTGCCAGCTCCTCATGGCTCTTGTCCCACATCCCAAAACAAAAGAGGCCAGACAACTGCAATATGAGTTGTGGGACATTCCACTGCTGAGGAGTCCACTCTAGAGGCAGATAAGTGGTTTCATAACCTGTAGCCCTATTCTGAGGTATGGGACAGAGCCTCTGGCCTCATCAGAACTCAGGAGGGCATGAGGAACTGTCTTTCAGGGGAGACAAAGAAGTTACCGGGCCATGGTTCTCACAAGCCTCCATCCTTTTATGTTCTAGGAGGGTTGCAGGCATTCTGCCATGCTTCATATTACCTGTACTTCATATGTCTGCCAGTGTGACCTATGTGGCATATGCAAGGTTGTCAAGGCAATATCATGGAGCTGTTCCCCTAAGTTGCTTTAGTCCACAATATATTTTGTCAGAAAAAGAAATTTTTTTTTGGGAATAGAAACTGTCTATACCCACATTCAGTCTTGACACTGAGAACTGAAATCACACCTTTGCTGTCTACATTAACATAACTTTACTGTTCGGGTGTCTGTGTGAATATTACTTTACTGGGAGTTTTCTTGTCCAGGAAAATGGTTTGCTTGTTCATTACAGGAACTTCCTGAAAGATTCATTACCTCTTTAATGGAAAGCATTAAGAGGTAGTTGGCAACCTAAGATTCTTTGAATCCCCCACTTTCAAAATCCTCATCTTATGGTTTCTACCAATCCAGTACTATTCGATCGTGATCCTTACTTAATCATAGCCCAGCCCTTGCTCTGAAAGACCTACCTTAAATCAAACTGCTCAGTAAGTCCTAATCTTGCCTTAAAACACTCCCAAAGTTTTGTCAAGGTGGCTATTTACATTTAAATTAATAAATGATAAATAGAAATTCAGTCCCTCACTCTCACTTGTCTCAGGTCAGATGCTCAATTATCACGCATGGCTAGTGGCTACCCATGTTGGACAGGGAGGGAGAACATTCCACCATCATAGGAAATGCTGCTTTATAGACTTTTGCCTCAACATAAATAGTCAACTAAAAAGCATTCAGTTCCTTGTTATAAATTTAGCTTCTTATTAATACAGATTAAACATTTTATATGTGCTTTTACATTTAAGTAGCTTGGATCATAGTTTCCATTTAATTAAAGCAGATTTTCCTCTTAAAGGGAAAAAAATCGCATTAATTTTTTTTTTTATTTCAAAAGAAAGAGTTTTTATTCTTTCTCCTTCCTCAGTCTGTTTGTCCTTTCCTCTCTGAGTTTCTTTCTGAAGTGTTTTTAAAAAATACTGAGATGGGCTTCTTTTCCAGAAATTCTGATTCTATTGGTCTGTGTATGAGAACATACACATCAGTATTTTTTTTAAACTAACCAAACATTGCATTTAGTCCTAACATGTGGCTCCTGCTGAGAGCTGTTAGGTGAGCAATGTCTTCCAGCTGTGGGTTTCTAGCATGCCTACTGAATTGTCAAGGAAGGTAAAGCCAGAGAGGGTTCCTGACTCACCCAAAGTCACAGTCAGTTAGTCAGACCGACACTAGATCCAGGCTCCCTCACTCAAGAGTACTTTCCCACTACTCATCAGGCCCCTGGGGTTGGATGAGCTCCATTGGAATTTGGGGAAGATGCCATTTCCCTCTCCTTAATACTCAGGTTGCAAGAAAACAAGGAAGGTGACTTAGGGAGAATGACAGCCTGGCTGAGAGCCTCCCCTGTTCTCCATCACCACCTCCTTCTTCCCCTGGACATTTCTACCCAGACTAATGTGACTCAAGTCTGCTCCTGCCCCACCCTCCCCTTTCCCTCACTCCCACATCCTCTTAGCACATGGACTGGGGAACAAAGGGCTTGGTGTCCAAACCCAGGGCTCAGAGGCTGGGAAATCATAGTTGATGACATTTGCCACATTTAATGTTGACTGTGGGCAGGAGTGGAGACATCAGCAGTTAACTTGGGTGGAGGCTGGGTCACGGTTCTTGGGCTGGTATACAGTGGGCTCAGGACCTTAGTGCTAGTAGGAAGAACTGTGGGAATCTGAGGCATGTTTTGGGTAGGATTAACATTGGAGAAAGGGGTACCTAAGAGACCTGTGAAAAGGCACATTGGATGAATGGATGGATGGATAAGTGGGTGATTTAATGGATAAACTATTTGGAAGTGGGTGGATGGATGAATGGGTAGGTGGATAAATAGGTGGATGAGTGGAGGGATGGATAGGATGTAGGAAGAATAAGTAGATGAAAAGATGGATGAGTGGGTGAATGGGTAGGTGTTAGGGTAAATGGAGCTCAGGAAGGAAATGGACATGGCCAAGAAGCAGGGTTTTCTTTTGCTATAACCTAGGAATAGTGTATGATCAGCCTAGGTTAGAGTCAGGAAGAAGAAAAGGAGGAAAGGAGGGAGGGAGGAAAGGCAGAAAGAGGAAGAAAAAATAAATATTCAGGCTATTCACTTTATTGGATTGCACTTGCCTGCTATTCTTCATCAATCCATATGCCCCCAACTTCTTCAGGAATAAATCCTTGATTATTTTACCTTATATTATTCATTCTACTTTGTATTCACCTATGACTGTGGCGTATCGCTTTATAAGTTATCTTTTATTAATGTATTCAATATGTACTTTGTTTTCCTTAGGCTTAGAATTCCCCTGGTGCTAGGAATTTAAACTTTCTCCCTCCTTTCTCTTTCATTATTCTTCCATCCACCATATTTCTCTAATGCCACCTACCACCTCGCATCATAACCCTTCCTCACATGCTGTTTCTCTGGCCCAACTGTGGGCTCCTCCAGCTCAGGATGGGATCTCAAGGCTTTTGAGTCCCCATCCAGGGCCTAGCTAGCCCTTTGCCCTCCAGGGAATGGGCACTGAGCCAAAGCGTGGGCATTGAAGACTGAGAAGCTTATTGGGGTCCTCTAGGTGCCCATTTGACCAAGTGGCTGGGCACCCTCAGCAGTAGGGAAAAAGCACCACTGTTTCTGACCATCACAGAAAAAGGCAGGAGAGCTTGGCAACTCTAATTTCAGGAGGAATGCCCAGGGGCCTTAGGATTAGTGGTGACCCCTAACTTCTCATTTTGAAGCTTAATGACTCTCAACGGATAAGGGCAGGTCCAGGGAGAGGATCCAGGTCCCCTGAGCCCCTGGCTACTACACCTCCCAGCCTCACACCCTAAGTGTCATGTCAGCCTCATTGTTTAGCTGTCTCCTGTGTCATATTTCTCCCCTGCAACTCCATTACTCAGTGATCTTTCTTGACTACAGCCCTTTGAGAGGATGCTGGGAGTTAGGGCCAAGGCTAGGGATGTCTGGAATGGACCATTAAGCCCTTTGTGCTTGAGCATGGGGAAGCTTTAAACTTATTCCAAATAAATTGAGGAGTCCTATTAGTAGCAGCAAAAATGTTAAGAGCAATATATATGATGTGGAAGGAAGAACCAAAAGCCAGCAGGTCTGCGTTCTGGGGCTGGCTCTGCCCTTCAGCCCGCAGGTGACCTTAGGCCAGGGGCTTTTCTTCTCCATGCCCCCAGTTTTCAGTGATGAGAAGGTGGAAGGAGATTTCTAGGATCCTCTCCAGCTTTAACACCTTGTGATTCAGGAAGTTTGAGACCCACAAATAACAAGGGACAGAACTTACCTTGAGATACCACCAGGCAGATGATTCTGACAATGGAGATCTCAGGGGATTTAGAGATTCCACACCCACAGAATCCTAAGGCCTCTATTCTGAGCTCAGTCATGGTGATGGTGAAGACGCCATAGAGGTGATCATCCTGGATGAAGAATCGAGGCTCCCAGGTCGCTGTCCTGGGACTGTCCCCTACTATGGCACACGTATTGGCTGATATTTTCCTGCACCAGCTTTCCACCTGTAAATGTTGGGAGGGCTGGTACTGGTGTTTTACAGAGGTTGCCTCGCCCTCCAGGCTGGGATGCAACTCTGTCCACTGTGCTCACAATGGCCTCTCTGCCCGTGTTCATACCCTTCCTAGTCCATCCTTGACAAATGGCCACTACATACTTAAAAATAAGCTGGGACACACCTCTCTTAACTCTCCAATAACTTCCTCTTGTACTTAAAATCACCCAAACTTTATCTCATAGGCTTCAGGGCTGCTTGACTTCCCAGCCTCATCAATCACTGTCCGCACTCAATATGGAGCTACTAAATAAGCCTTTTTTTCTTTGCTTTTTTTTTTTTTTTTTTTTTTTTTTGAGACAGAGTCTCACTCTGCTGCCCAGGCTGGAGTGCAATGGCGCGATCTTGGCTCACTGCAACCTCTGCCTCCCAGGTCCAAGCGTTCTCCTGCCTCAGCCTCCCGAGTATCTGAGGTTACAAGCATGCACCACCACACTCAGCTAATTTTTGTATTTTTAGTAGAGACAGGATTTCAACCATGTTGGCCAGGCTTGTCTCAAACTTTGGACCTCAGATGATCCACCCGCGTCAGCTTCCCAAAATACTGGGATTAAAGGTGTGAGCCACTGCGCCTAGCCAAATAGGCCTTTCTTATACAAGCCAAGTTCCTTCTGACCTCAGGACCTTTGCACATGCAGCCCTTGCCACAAAGTGCCCTTCAAAGCACCCAGATTTCAACAGGGCTGGAGAACACTCACCTTTCAGGGGTCGGCTTGGTGTCATCTGCTCAGGGAAGTGTTTTCTGATCCTTAGTACTTCCACAGCTCCTGCATTACTGAGTTACTTTCCTGTTCACTGGTGTTTTTTTTTTTTCTCTTACAAAAATTTGTTATTTGCAATTGTTATAGAGCAAGATTGTGTCTGTTTTTGCTCACCACTGTATCCTTAGAGCCTAGAATAGTGCCTGCCACATAATAGGGGCTCAATGAATTATGTTGAAGCAATGAGTGAATAAAACACAGCACAGACAGTGCCAAGTTTGAACCTCATCTCAGCCACCCGCTAGCTCTGGGACCCCAGACAAGCTCAGAGTCACATTGGGTTTTCAAGTCTCATTATCTTCATCTGTAAAATGGTGGCAATAGTGCCATGAATAGTGCCATAAGGGCACTGCAACATGACCATTAATGGATTATTATCCTTATTATCTCTGATGGTAGTGGAGTGTGGGGCAGGGAGGACTCCCTCCACCCGTCCCAGTGCCCCTGCAGCCCACTCACCTGGAGACACATCCAGCTGGATGCCCATCAAGGGGTACAGGGTCCCAGAGGTGTTGCGCATGCACCAGTATCGGCCTGAGTCCTGGAGCCTGAGGGCCACCATGGTGATGTTGACCACCTTGGCCTGGGCATCGTCCTGCAGCAAGTAGCGGGGCCCTTTCACCCAGACTTGGGCAAAGCCAAGCTCACACTTCTTCTTCCTGACTTTGCACCAAACCTTGCCATCCATGCGGCTTTTGTAGCCCTCATAGGAACACTGCACAGACAGAGTCTCCCCTTCGAGGAGCCTCACTTTTGTGTATACGCTGTCAGCAGAGGGGCCTGTGGAGACAAGACTTGTTGAATAAGCTCTGGCAAGAGGAGAGGAAGAAGGCATCATGAAGGTTGAAGATCATGGTGAAGGGCGAGGTAGATATTGTGCTGCTGTCATAAAAACCAGACTGATGGGGAAACATAACCCCATCCTCAGGGAGCTTTCCCCAGCCTGAAGGGAGGTAAACGGGCCCTGAAAACAGCTAGGTCCCAGTATTACAGGGGACACACAGGCCCCCCTCTCAGGGAGCTTTCAGTCCGATAGAGGAGGCAGGTATATCCTTCAGGGAGCCCCAGGTCTAATGGAGGATACGCAGCACTTACACTCGGAGCTCCCTCAGACACAGCCCCTTTCCTCATGGTATTTTCTAGTCTGATGGGAGAGTGACAAGCTCTGTCTTCAGGGATTCCCAGGGAATTCATTTTTGTTTTGTTTTGTTTTTGAGACGGAGTCTCGTTCTGTCACCCAGGCTAGAGTGCAGTGGCGTGATCTCAGCTCACTGTAGCCTCCACCTCCTGGGTTCAAACGATTCTCCTGACTCAGCCTCCCGAGTAGCTGAGACTACAGGTGCCTGCCACCACACTCGGCTAATTTTTTGTATTTTTAGTGGAGATAGGATTTCACCGTGTTAGCCAGGATGGTCTCGATCTCCTGACCTCATGATCCGCCCTTCTCGGCCTCCCAAAGTGCTGGGATTACAGGCGTGAGCCACCATGCCCAGCCATATTCACTCTTGTAAATAACCTCTTACAGATTTACTTGAAATCTTTTTGGTTTCCCATAAAGTTTGGGTTGTGGAAGGGGTTCCTATACTCTCACACATGGATGTGAGTGCACATACACTCACACTTACACACAGTCTTGCTTTCTCTCTCTCTCACACACACACACGTCTATGCACACAGTCTCACACACCCTGCAGCCGCCTCTCCTTTTCCCTATCCATGCGTCTCCTTTATCCCTCTCCCTGCCTCTTCTTCTGTCGTCTCTACTCATCACCAGCTCCCTCTAGAGTCCTAGTCTCTTGGGCAGGCTTCCTAAAGCCACCACAGTGCTTTCCCTCACCCACCTCATCTCAAGAGCCCCTTCCTCCCCTGCCTCCAGCCTCTGTCAGCACGCAGGAAAGCCCCATCAACTTCCCCCTGCTCAACCCTGTCTCGCCTGTGCTACTTCCAGCTCCAGTGGAAATGACCCAGCACTTTGCCCAAGACCACACCCTTCACTTACCCCAAGGCCTAGAATCAGAAGCATTGATTTCTGATGTCCAGTACCTGTGCCATCTGCTCCTTCAGTGTGTGGGGACCTAGCTGGACCCCCATGGTTATGTATGCTCCCCCTACTCACCAGTGCCACGTTTCTACTCCTTAGATGGGACTGTCAAAAAGTAAACTGAGGCACTGTAAAATTTTAAACAGATTATTTGAGAAAACAACAATTCATGAATCAGGCAGCTCCAAGCAGAAGAGGTTGAGGAGCTCCACTGGGGGAATGCAAGGGGAAGACTCCTGCAGGACAAGTAAAGTGAAGAAAATATTTAACTGGTTACAGTTATACAGTTCCCTTATTTGGCCTATCCTGTTGGAAAGACCCTAGTTATCTACATAAGCTTGTTGGCTTCTTCTGACTGGTTGAGCTTAAGTTCTTTTCTTCCTTAATGTACACATTTACAAGAAATAGCTCAAGTTAAGTTTCACTGATGTTTGCAAATCAAGCAAAGTTGAGGTCACTTATGAGGCCTGTTTTTTTTTTTTTTTTTTTTTTTCGCAGGGACTCTTCAGGCCTGGTCTCCATTTTCATTCATTTTAACAGGACTCAGAGCAAAAAGTCCTCAAGCTTTCACGGCCACAATCTTAAACTGACCTTGGACCCTCCAAGCTCCAAGCAAAGTCTATCTCGGCTGACCCTAAGCTTTTATAGTCTCTCAACTCATTCACTCACTTATTCATTCATTCATTTGTTCATTCCCACAACCTCATTGCTATGCATGGGGCTAGGTAGGCACTGGGGGCACAGGAATGAGACACAGTTGTCACCTGAGACCTCTCAGCTCACAGATGTGTTTTGTTTTCTTTCTTCACCTTTCCTTTTTCCAACCCAGTCCTCAGAACTTCCTGAGCTCCCTGAGTTCAGAGGTCATCTCCCTCCCCAACACACACAGTATGTTCCTTCATCCCTTCCCCCATTAGAACAGTAAGTTGCTTTGGGGGCTTCATGCGCTTGCAATCCATGCTTCTATGAAACTGATACAGTGTGCCCAGCACTGAGCCACGGATCGTCGAAACTGTGACCCTTGGGATCACTGTGCTGATAAGGGTACAAGGAATCAAACACTCATTCACTGATTGAGGAAGTATGCACAGGATTCAACCTTTCTTAAGAGAAATTTGGAAGCATTGGTCAAAGTCATTAAAGATATGTATACATTAGACTTTTATGTCCAAAATGACTTAACACAACAGTGTATTTTGTCTTTACATTTATTTTTCCCATTAAAAAATTAAGGTCTAATTTACATACAGTACTATTCACCTGTTTAATGAACAGTTCTGAGAGTTCCAGGTATCCAATGCCATAATCAAGAGAGAAGGGTGCCATCATCCCAAAAGCTTTCTTGGATCAGTAACTTTATGTCTTTGACCAAATTTGAGAAGCTCAGACATTTCTTCGAATAATTTTTTAGTCCCACACTTTTTCTCCTTTGCTTCTGGGACTCTGATGATGCAAAAGTTAGCTCTTGTGGTAATGTCGCACAGATAGCCGAGGTTTTGTTCAATTATTTTCAGTCTGCTTTCTCTCTGTTCAGTCTGAGTAAATTTATTGATCTGTCTTTTAGTTCACTAATTATATCCTCTCATTTCTACTACCCTATAGTGTCCGTCTAGTGAGCTTTTAATTTTGGTTATTATAGTTTTTAGTTCCCAAATATCCTTTTGTTATTCTGCTACTGATTTCTAGTTTAATTCCAAAAAACTCTACTGAGTTTGTTCTTTTCTTGTTTATTTTCTTTATGACTTACTTTGGACACAGATTAGTTTTAAAAATTTAAGTTTGGAAAATCTCTCAGCCTTTTTTCTTTATGATTTCTGTCTCTCTTATATTGGCTGCTTATGCCCGTCCTTACTAGAATTGAATCCTTATAGAGTTGTTTCTTTTAGTTATTTAATATTTTCTCATTTAACACTTAATTCTTTGATCTACTTAAAATTTATTTTAGATTATAGTATGAAAAGAGGGTAGCATTTAATTTTTTCCAAATAGTTAAACATATGCTGTTTTCATTGTTAAATAAACTCATTGATGTGAATGGCTATCTTTGTGATATAGTAAGTGTATCTATATATTTGGACGGTTTATGGCAAACTCATCAACTCTATTTACCTCTGGGGCTTCCTTAGGTAGTGAAATCTGTAGTAATTCACTGATCCTCAAAAAAAAAAAAAAAAGGGTGGGAAGGGAATAAAAGATGAGAACACAAGAAAAATTACCAAATGCTATAAAAGATAACAAATTGAACAAATTTCTTATAGAGAAACAAATTGAACAATCTGTTACAGAGAAAGCAGAACCAGTGGGAGAACAATGATTTAAAGAAGCATAGTAGATATTCTCAGAGCATAGTAGATATTCTCAGGACAATATTAGAGGCATGAAACAAGAGCAAGCAATAATGCAGAAGAAAACATTAGAAACATTGATTAAGAAAATGATCATTGTTGAAAGAAAACTCTGAATGCAATGACTGGCAGAAGAATGAGTACATAAGGGAAAGAGTCAAGGAGAGCTCCCTAAAGGCAGTAGGAAGGAATAAAGTGACCGAAAGTGTAAGAGAAACATTAAGAGGTATGGAGGATAGAAATAGAAACGTCAATATCTCCTCAAAGAAGTCCCTAAAGGAGAAAAAGGAGTAAATGGAGTAGAAGAACTACTTGAAAAAATAATACCAAGGATTTTTCCGAATTAAACAAATATGTAAGACACCAGATTGAATGTGTTCAGAGAGTTCCAAATAGAATGGATAATCAAGCTTTTGGCTTCCCGCTCCCTCCATCTTTCCTTGTTTTGTCCCCCGGCTTCCCAAACACCCCTTGACTCTTCTCCCTCTTTTCCGCCCACCTGCGTGCCCGCGGGAGCCCGGGACCTCCTCGTGGGGGTCCGCCACTGCAGCACGGCGGGTTGTTGGGGCAGCCAGGGGCCACTGCTGGCCTCTATGGTCATACCACCCTCAACGCGCCCGAGGCATGACCCAGGCAGGGTCGGCCTGGTTAGTAGGTGGATGGGATTCCGCCTGGGAATACCAGGTGATGTAGGCTTTTGGCTCCCTGCTCCTTCCCTCTTTCTGCCTTTTGTCGCCGGGCTTCCCAACCACTCCCTGACTCTTATCCCACTTTTTCGCCCCCCCAAAAAAAAAGAAAAAGAAAAAGAAAAAAAAAAAAAACCGGATAATTACCCCACATTAAACACATTGTAATAAAAATTTCAAAAAGAAAATTATAAAATGTCCCAGAGATAAAATTGGTCAGTAAAGATGAATAACTATCAGATTATTATCAGACATTTCCATAGCAACACTATGAAGATAAGAAAACAATAAAAAATGTTCAAAATTTTAAAGAAAGATACATTTTTTTTTTTTAAGATGTTAGCTTATCACACAGAATTCACCACCTGCTTGAAAATTGTGGTTAAGGGAATTATGACAATTTTGAGGCCAAGGATGTTAAGAAAAAATATTTAAAAGTTATAGCTAAATGCTAGCTCTTAGCATCTGATTAAAGAAGACCTATTTTTATTTAGTCCATTTTTATCCCACTACCAATGTTCTTTAAGTGAAGCTCAATATTTCCATACTACAAGTGAACTTTTCCCAACCGACTGCAGTTGTAAAAGTTCAATAAATCAAGAAAGGATTGGGGTCAGCCACATACGACTGAAAACCAAATAGCAGTGGCTTCAAGACACAATTGTTTAATTTTAGGTATCATTTTAATTATGAAAATTTCCAAGCATACACAAAAGTAGAGATAATCACATATCTAGCCCCACGTAGCATCACTCAGCTACATTTATTTTTGCCGTCCATTTTTTTTTTTTAATTGGCAATACCATTCCAAGGGTTGTGCTATGTGCTTCACATAGACTCAAAGAAAACACATAATCGCTAGTGTCTAGATTCTTGGTTCAGGTAACACAAGCTGGCAGTATTAATTAGATGTCTGAGATCCTACAACCCAGCTGATGCCACCTGTGTATAAGTCCTAAAGGAAGTCTCACATGATTCCACAAGAGAACCTGAAGGAGGGTATTCATCACAGCATTATTTACGATATAAAGAAGTGAAGGCAAAAAAGCACATGCACCCTGGGTTCGGAATGGTGCACTATGGGATATGTACACAATGGAATAAGCACTGAAAAAAAGTAGGCTGTGTATATGCACCCAGCAAGGAGTAAGACAAGCATATGAAAAAGGTCTATCACGATTTCTTCTAAGTAAGTTTAAACATAGTCACAGAAAAAAAATACTGCATGTTTTATAAGAATACATTCAAATTTAAAGTTACATGCCAAACGCATTAGAGTGGTTGCTTCGGAGAAGAAGGCAAGTGGAAATAAGGAATGGGGATTAAAAAAATAAAGAAACAAAGCAAAAGTGATGCCTCTCACAGATAGGTGATGATCATGCGGCAGGAGCTGAGATATACATGAAGAGACTTTTGTTTGATGCCGCGTCCCCAAAAGAGCAAAAGAAAATGGCGCTCTATTTATAGTGGTCTTTTTCAGGGCTGGCATTCAGCTGCTATGCACCAGTGCCTCAAATTGGTTGTTCATGGTGGACCCCCATTCTGAGTTGTCAATCCCAGTCTCACTAGATGTTAGTTGGAAAATGACTGTACCTATTCTTGCTTCATAAATGTGTGCTCCTCTTCTGTTCCCTAAAACATTTATCTTTCACCCACCGTCAATTATCGTTAGTTCAACTTGA
The DNA here is from genome assembly GCF_024542745.1 of Macaca thibetana thibetana. Taxonomy (NCBI): domain Eukaryota; kingdom Metazoa; phylum Chordata; class Mammalia; order Primates; family Cercopithecidae; genus Macaca; species Macaca thibetana. The sequence continues at coordinate 42,140,144 of NC_065581.1, read as the reverse complement.
TTTTCTCTTTTAGGCTATGAATCTCACATGTTAAGCAAACAGAATATGGGCCCCAGATTATCAGATTCCATTTATGGATGAATGTTCTGGGTCCTGTTTTAGGCTACTGAGTCTCCTGCTCATGTCATTTTAACTCATCTTATTTTTTCTTTTACTTCTAGATCTTCTTCAGCTTTCAGTCTGCTGATTACAGCCTTTCTTAGTTTCAATTTTATCATTTATTTTTAAGTCATTTCTCTCTCATTTAGGATATCTGAGGTGGGAGAGGAGGAAGGTGAGGGGATACACCTGCTTTCTTGCTCAGCTGCCCCTGACACATTCCAGTTCAGAGGCTGAATTTAATTAAGCACAAGAGGAAATTCATAGGACTCTCGGGCAGACCACAGGCAACAAACAGGGAAAATGTGAGGGATCCTGGAGACCTGCCGGGGCGGGGCTGAGAGAACCACAGAGTGCTGGAGAGGACACCAGGCGCTGCTGAAGATGCTGAGCTGGGCGTTGACCCGGATGCAGAAAGCCCCGCCCCAGATCTTCCCAATGGCAGAAGGCAGGGCAGCGGAAGTAGATCTAAGAGGGTTCAGGGCAGGGGTGAGCGGTCGCCACCGGGGAGATAGGGAGCTGAAAGTTCTCTCCAACAGGCTTAGTGCTGGCCTTTCCTCATGGGGAGGTGGGGCCTGATGCTTAGGGCAGCTCCCAATAGCTGGGCAGGGGAAGAACTGGAATTCATCCTGGATCCAAGCTGTGGCTCATGCACCCAAGGGTCCTGGGACAAGACTGTGCTGGGACAATCAGAAACCTCTGTCACTGCTGTCCTCAGACGGGGCAAGAGGGGGAAAGTCATGAATGGAAGTGATGTTTTTCTGATCCTTTGTCTCACCCTGTCCCTGTTACCTGTTACTCCTTTTCCCGCCCCTCCCCCCACTTCTCCCAGTCCCCTGCTTCCTTCCCTTTCCTTTCCTGTCTCCTAAACCTTCTACCCAGGCACTCTCAGCTTTGTCCTCCTGGTCTTTTTCCTCTTAGGACAAAGACAGAGGCAGAGCCCTGGGATGGGACTCCCAGAAAACCTCTGTCTCTTTCTAAGGTCTGCGTCTGCAGGAAGGCAGAGATTGCAAGGAAACATATTTAAATTGTTCCCAGCTGTCATTTTTCCTGGCTCTGTGATCTGGCTGCTTCTTCCTAGCCATCTTTCTAGGAACAGAATCCGGCCCCAGCTCTATTGCCCCCCAGACCAAATCCAGGCCCCTCTCACCTGTGGCACCTGCAGGTCAGAAACACAAACAGGACTCACAGCATCAGGCACTTGGCCACGAGGAGTCCACACAGCACAGAGACCAGCAAACGGGCCACCTGAGCCAAGGCAGGCAGGGACACTTGATTTCCTGCAGGGAAGAAGGAGAAAGGAGGATGGACTTGGGCCAGGATGTCACCACCTCCTGCGGTGTCCCTAAGCCAGGCAGGCCCTTTGTGGCTGGAGCTGTTTGTAGAGGGGCTCACCCTGAACTGACTGTGACACAGGGGCGTGGGGTAGGAGCCACAGAGGTATCTGGGACTGAGAGGGGATCTGGTCAGAAGGAACCTCAAAGTCTTGAATGGAGGAAAAAGCTGGCCAGGGGAAGAGCAAGGGATTAGAGTTCAGGTAAGGGGAGGGATAGAGCCAGGGGAGCAGGAATTCTCCCTAACCAGGTCAGGTAGGACCGTACCATCAGGAGCCTCTTAGGAATCAGAGCCAAGTGCATCTTCAAGACAAGCCAAGATATCACACCTGAGGGAATGAGGCCTAGAGACTGCACAGGACCTGACCAGACCCTTAGGAGCAGTGACAGCACAGACCTAGACCTCCTGTCTGTTGGTCCCAGGGGTCCTCCCTGGTCCCCTCTGTGTAGTCCCCACTCCTGGCCTGCCTAGCTCTGATTCTAGGAATACCCTGTCCCAGCAAATCTGCTTTTCTCTTGTAGCCTCAGTAACTTTCTGCTTCAGTGTTACTTAATATATAATAAAGTCACTGAGCTCTTTTTATTTTCACTTTTTCATGGTTGACTTAGCTACTCATGTATATTCTTTTTTTCGTATAATTTTAGAGTAAATTTTTCAAGTTCTTTACAAAAGTACAAGTTGTGTTTGGGATTACATTTAAAGACTCTTTGATTTGGGAGAAATTGATATCTTTACAATGTTATTGCCTCTTCCAAAGTCATGGATTATTTCTATTTATTCAGATCACGTGTCATTTTTTAGCATTTTATACTTTTCTCCAAATAGGTCTTGGTTAAATTAATTCTTTCTAGAAACTTTATAGACTTTGTGACTGTAATGAAAACTATCTTATTTTTCTAAATGATTATTCCTCATACCAATCTATTTGTAATGTATGTCAGTTGATTTTGTCTCTGGCAGCCTTGCTAAACTCTCTTGTGACATCTAACAGTTTGTTGTTTCTCATTCTTTTTCTGGGTAGATGATCCCATCATCTGCAAGTCATGACAGTTTTTCCTCTTCTTGTCTAATCTTCTTTCTTGTAACCTGTTTTCCTTTCCTTCAAGCATTGATCAGAACCTCTAATATTTTAGAAGACATTTATGGTAGCTGTGAAAATCCTTAATCTGAGTTTATACCTCCAATAAGTAATCTTTATTGTAATCATTGGTGTACAATCTTTACCAAGTTTTCTGTTTTTATTTGTATTTTATTAAGAGCTTTTTCATATAACATAAATGTGCCAAATATTCCCAAATGTTTTTTGTGCAGCAGTTGACTTTTTTCCTGTAGTTTATGAATTTGGTTGACTTATATTAACAGATTTTGTAAAGTTGAACAATCCTTTTTGTTTTGTGATAAAACTCTCCTCTGTTATAATCAGTCTTCTTTTCAATGCACTCTTGAATTCAGTTAGCTAATGGTAATTTGGGAATTGACCCCATGTGCATCAGATAAATGAACCTGTAATGTAATTTTTTTGTATTGCCTTTAATTAGTTCTGAGATTTTGATGACACTAACCTCTTCAAATGACCTGGGCCATTTTTGCTTCTTTTCTATTTTCTGCAACATCTAGTATGAAATATAAATCAAATGTTTCTTTAAAAATTGGGTTACCTGAAAACCATGTGAGTCTTGAATTTTCTGTGAGGATGGGTCTCATCAACCATTTCAGTTTTCCTATTTATTAATCTATTGAAATCTGTTACTTCTTGTGTTAATCTTGGCAGTTCATATTGTTATGAAATTGTGTGCTTCTAGGATTTAAAACAACAAGATTTTATTCAGGATTTATTTATTTTAAAATCTCTGTAGAATGAGTGTGTGGTTATTTTTTTCTTTTTCTTCGATTTGTTGTTTATTCATTATCTTCTTTTATCTTCTTTTGTCTTGGCAAGAACATGTCTATCTTAGTAAACTTTTAAAGAATGAATTATGAATTTCTTTGGTCTCCTTTCTCAATCGTTCAATTACATGATTATTTGGGCTTGCTCTGAAGCTCACGTTCCATCTTCTTGAGATGCTTCCTTAGCTCATTAATTTGAAAGTTTTCATGTTTTCCAACAAATGTATTCAAAGGTACTGATTACTCCCTAATATTGTATGCCTCATACTTTTTGATATATAGTGGTCATATTATAAAAGTATATTTTATTGCATACTTAAACATTCATATATGAATGTATTAGTAAATAGTTTGAAAAGTGCTATTTTATCTTTAGTTCTCTTATGCATTCCTAATGTCATTGCGTTAGGTTTGGAGAATATATTCTGTGTCATACTGATTCTTTAGAATTTCTTCACACTTCTTATGTGTCCTCATACAAGGTGTCCTTTTGTAAATACATTCCATGTATTTGAAAGAACGTATACTATCTGTTTTTATTATGTAGAGGGTTATAAACATATATATGTGTACTTATACACTATTTATATTTGTGAATACTGTATTTTATAAAACATACATAATATATGGAATCTGGCTGCAGAGCAGAAGGGTAGTGGCTGGTGAGCAAGGGAAGCCTCATAGTATTTACAGCCTCCCCATCGCACTCATCACTGCCTGAGCTCCGCCTCCTGTTAGATTAGTGGTGCTTTAGATTCTTGTAGTAGCATGAACCCTATTATATATTATTAAACTATTTAAAACAAGGTTTATATAGTTTAGAACATTTTTCAATCTGTAACTACATTTTTATATATTTGAAAATATATGTTTAAAAGTATAGTTTATATGTATCCTATATTATCATAAATATCTCATAAAATATGTAACATATTGATAAATATATGATGGTATTATACTGGAATTTATTAGTTATTTGGCTTAAAACTTAAACCCCTGTATTTAGTTTTGTCTCATTGGTCTTTGATCCTCTGAGAGGTATGTGAGCCTTCAACTACAATGGCTAATAATTTACTTCTTGCATTTCTGATATTGTTGCTTGATATATTTCATGGCCAAAATGTAAGCACATACACGTTTATGATGGGTCTATTTTCATATTCAAGTGTGTCTTTCATCAGTATATATTACATATCTTTGTCTTTTTTATAAGCAAACGTTATAGACATAATATTTTACCTTAAATTCTATTTTTATTCAATATTAAGAGTGCCAGAACAGTTTGTTTCCTAATAGTCAAATATATTTTTCTAACTTTTAAACTTTTAAAATCTTTTTGTGTGTGTATCTCTTATAGATAGTATAATATTGCAATTTTTAAAACTCAAAGTGTCCCTGTCCTTATTTTGTGAGTTTAATTCACTTAAATTTATTGGAATTGCATTTATGTTAGGATGTAATTCTACCTTTTTATTTCACTTTTTCCATTTATTGTGCTTTATTTAAAAAAAATTCGATTCCAGTTTTCCTTTGGCTAGAGTTTTATTTTGCTGGATGAAAGGGTATACATTCTCTTGACTTAACCTGAAGACTCTTATCCACATTGGTTTAGTACAATTGCTACACTGAGCTTATCAATATCTACATATTGCCTCTCATGAGACAAATACCCAACCATCCTTTCATGGGCTTCTGGTCTCTCCTTCTCACCCCATGTTGATATTGTCTAGAACGGGGTCCCCAACCCCTGAGTCACAGACCAGTACCAGTTCCTGGCCTGTTAGAAATCTGGCTGCACAGCAGGAGGGTAGTGGCTGGTGAGCAAGGGAAGCCTCATAGTATTTACAGCCTCCCCATCGCACTCAACACTGCCTGAGCTCCACCTCCTGTTAGATTAGTGGTGGCTTTAGATTCTTGTAGTAGCATGAACCCTATTATGAACGGGGCATGTGAGGGTTCTAGGTTGCACGTTCCTTAGGAAAATCAAATGCCTGATCATCTGCCACTGTTTCCCATCACCCCCAGATAGGACTGTCTAGTTGCAGGAAAACAAGCTCAGAGCTCCCACAGACTCTACATTATGGTGAGTTGTATAATTATTTCATTATATATTAAAATGTAATAATAATATAAATAAATAAAGTGCACAATAAATGTTATGCACTTGAGTCATCCTGAAACCACCGCCCACCTCCAAGTCCATGGAAAAATTGTCTTCTGCGAAGCCAATCTCTGGTGCCATAAAGGTTAGGGACTGCTGGTCTAGAATGTTATTTTTCAATGACCATGAATGTATTTTCTCTTGTTCTTCATTTTGCTCTTAGCTGCCATTTCTATGAATTAAAAAAGATAAAAATAAACTTTCCCAAGATGCTGGGCACACTTACTCCCTCACTTCTAGCAGTGTCTCCATTGTTTATTTTTCATCCTAGCTGAGTCCTTCCTCCAGGACTGTTTTCAATGGGGATCTCTGCATGTGGCAAACCTTCTGAGGCCTTGAGAATCCAGAGGTTTTATGATTTCACATTGGAGTGACAATTTGGCTGAATACAAAACACTGGATACAAAGTTTTTCTTTAGTACTTTAGAAATATTACTCAATGGTCTTCTTTTCTCTAGTGTTCCTCTTAAGAAGTCTAATTCGTGTTCCTTTGTAGGTGATCTGAAAGCGTTCAGACATTTCCCTCTGCTTTTTAAGTTCTTCCGTTTTACATAATGGGTGTAGAGGTATTTTTTGTGTGTGTGTTGGCTGTTTTCCCCTATTTGGCAATGTACGAATCTTTTCAATTTGAGGTCTTTTCTTCTATAATTTTGAAAAACTTTCCTGGATTCCTTCTTCAAATATTTCTTTCTTTCATCCTTTATTTCCCACAGGGGTTCTTGATACCCATACATTAGTACATCTACTCTTTTCCTTCATGTCTCCTGACTTCTCTTTGATTTTTAAATGTCCAGTTCTTTCCAGGAACTTCTGTGAGAATTCCTCAACTTCCTACAGCTCACTGGCCAGCCACGGCCATCCTTCATCACATATATTGTGGTCTATAATATTTTTCACAACTATGATTAGCATTTGGCTCTTTTTTTCCAATGGATCATCCTCATGATCCACATAGGTCATGTTTCCCTTCACCTCTTTAGCCAGACTGATGATAGGTACTTCAGTTCCTGGGGAATGGGCAGTTCCCATAGTTCTGCTTCACAGGTTTCTATTGTTGGGTGTGTTGCCACTCTTTTAAGGTAGTGCTTCTACTAAGAAACCTAGGTATTTTGGCTTGTGAATTCAGATTCCACTGGGCGTATTAGATACGGATCTGGTAATGGGGAATAATGGAAGACTAAATCCTCTAGCCATTGAGGATTAAAAATGAGAGGAAAAAGCCCTAAAGCAACAGTCCCCAACCTTTTTGGCACCTGGGAACTGTTTTGTGGAAGACAAATTTTCCACAGACCTGAGAGATGGGATGGTTTCAGGATGATTAAAGCACATTATATTTATTGTGCACTTTATTTCTATTATTATTATGTTGTAATATATAATGAAATAATTATACGACTCAACGTAATGTAGAATCTGTGGGAGCCCTGAACTTGATTTCCTACAACTGGATGGTCCCATCTGGGAGTGATGGGAGATAGTGACAGATCACTAGCCATTCAATTATCATAAGGAGCATGCAACCTAGAACCCTCGCATGCACAGTTCATAACAGGGTTCATGCTACTATGAGAATCTAATGCTGACACTGATTTGACAGGAGGCGGAGCTCAGGTGGTAATGCAAGCTATGGAAAGAGGCTGTAATTCAGATGGTGGTAATGCAAGCTATGGAAAGAGGCTGTAATTCAGATGAACTCCAGTGGTTCGCCACTCACTCCCTAATATATGGCCCAATTTCTAACAGGCTTGGGGACCACTGCCCTAAAGCACAAGACCCCAGGGACCCCCATTAGCTGCCACGCTTGTTCTCTGGTTAGAGTTTCACCTTCAAACTCCCTGAGAGAGAGTCTGTTTGTAATCCACCTGTGCTGGAGTTTGCAGGAGAGGGCTAGGGAGCAAATGCTCTGGCAGTTGGTTGTCTATTTTCATCAGTCGCTCATGGCTTTTGCTGTGCTCCATGGTCCCCTAGAGCACCTGTGACCTAGTCTATTGCAGCCTATTCCTACAGTGAAGGGGAGGCCATGATGGCCTCAAAACCCATGACTACAGGGATAGAAGCAGAATTTAAGAGCATTCCTCTCATCTTTCTCTGGCTGACTTCTCCAGCCACCATCTGCCCCAGGCTGCAGTCACTCTATTCACACTCACCCTTCAACACACCAACACAGCCTCCAGTTTCCACATTTTCTGGGTTCCATTTTGTCTCATTGCAGAAATCCATGTTGAACTGTCTTTTCCATGGTTCCTCCACAATTAACAACCTGCATCCTCTTCCCCTTTCCTCTCTACCAAACTTGGAGTCATGGCCTGGGGGCTCCACAGCTGTAACCTATGCCCCAACCCACCCAACCCACCAGAGAAGGATCCTTGCGTGCCCTGGACCTGATTTGAAGGTTCATGAGCTAATCAGGCCTCCCTTCCCAAGACCTCCCTCCCATTGTTAAAACCTCTGACCTACCTGGTCTCAGAGCCCTTGATGGAGGGATGGCCAGAGGTCCCCTCTGGAGAAGTGATCAGAACTAAGGAGGACACAAAGAAGACAGTGGCTGCCCAGGGGACCAGAATAAAGAATGGGATTGGGTCCCAAAAGTGTGAGAGGAAGGGGAGAGGGACCAGAGGCAGCTCCTAAGGGTCCCTCAGGCTAAGGGTAACTGAGACCTGAAATCTCCATATCTAGCTAAAGTTAAGTCTGGCACTGTCCTCTCCATGCTGGTGGGCCAGTGGCAGGAGGGCTGGGACACATGTGTGCAAGGTGTCACATATGGACTCCCCTCTAGGGACACCCGCCCATCATCATGAAAACATAGCGATCTTCTGATCACATCAGATAGTGCATGTTTCTCTCCCTGGGAGTCAGTGGGCCCTGAAGGTAGCTTCCCACCGGCCCAGGCCCCAGGAGATCAGTCCTCAGAGGCAGTCCTCCCTGGTTTCCCCTTCCCTGAATCTGAGGCTCCCAAGCTGCCTGGTGACCCTTCTAATCTCCCCCCACCGAGGCCTCCAATCTACCTGTGCTTGTTGCGAGCCAGGGGAAGGTCCACATAGGAGACGTTGTTGGGGCTAAAGAAAAAAGCAGACAATGACTCTCCAGGGGCCCAGAAGAGAGTGGGGTCTACCCCATACATGAGAGGAGGTAGGGGCCCAGAGCCAGACCCTCAGGATGTCTTAGGCCGGGAGTGTCCCGTGCCTCAGATCTGCATAACAGAGCTGTGGGGGTGTGTGTGTGTTTTTGTGTGTGTGTGTGTGTGTGAAAAGAAGAGTTGCGGGTGTGCCTGTGTAACACGAAGAGAGATGCAGAATGACAGACAGACTGTGTCTCTGTCCAGGGATCTCTGGGGGTATCTTCCCAACAGTTGAGGCCAGGATGTGCTGGGTGAAGGAGAGGTGAGAGTCCATGTCTAGGGACAGAATCTTTGCTCCCCTTGGGTCAGAGCAGAAGACCTGGCAGGATGGGGGATGATAGAGGCATGGGAGGGGGGGCATGACATTTCCTTCAGGTCCGTGGGGGGTGGCACAGAGGTATTTCCTCAAGAAAAGCGCTCACCTGGAGACACCACCAGATTGATATCTCTAAGAACAGTGATGACTTTTTTGGAAGTGTTGTAAATTCCACACCAGTAGAATCCTGAGTCGTTCTGTGTCAGCTGAATCATGGTGATGTTGAAGAAGCCAGCGTCGGGCTCATCCCAGATTGTGTAACGAGACTTCTGAACTGCTGTCCGGGGCTTGGAGCTGGTGACAAGTATGGTACACCAATCTGGAGATGTCTGCTGACACCAGGTCTTGGACTGATAGGGTCCTGTCTTGGGTGAGTACTGGCATTGCAGGAGAAGGGTCTGTCCTGTGTGTTTGTGAAGTTCTTCAGGCATGGTGCCCTTTACCCAGGAACCTGCAGAAAGATACCAAGGTCAGAGCTCTGAAGGGACCCAACCTCCCCCATCACAGGCTTGGGAAGGGGAGAGGGAACTACTTCTGATGCCCACACATGGAAGAGGGCCCCTAAATTCTGTCCTCTGGTCACAGAGCCACGCTGCTTCCCTGCCCCACTCATTCTTCATCCCACTCCTTGTACCCCCTGCCCTCTTTCCTTCCATGTCACCTGAGGCCAGGAGCAGCAGCAGCACAGGTAGAAGCAGCAGGTGTGGACCCTCCCAGGCCATTCCAGCCCAAATCTGTTTCTGACAGTGGAGGAGAGGATAAAAAAGGGAGTCCTCTCAGGAGAGGGAGTCAGATGCTCTGCCTGATTCTGCCCCAGGTTCCCAGTGTCTCTCATCTGGGAAAATTGAGGAAGGTCAATGCCTTGACCGAAATGGTCGGCCTGGGAGGGCGGGCTCTGCAGACCAGGGGAGGAGGGGCAGCCAGGCCTGGACAGCAGCCATCTGCTACAGGGTCTGTCTCTGGGCCTGGTCACCTCAGCCCTCCTGTGTTGCTCTGCTGCCTTTCACTGAACTTCTCCCTGCGTCTGCTGCTTTATGCCTTCCAGCCCATCATACTGCTCCTCTGTTGCTAGGGGCAGCTCTCAGGATGGCCAAGAATAAAGCTGGTGAATAAAGCTGGGTCATCCCTCCTTCCTTCTCTCTATGCACTTCCTATAGGTGGTCAGGGCACTTGGAGGCATAACCAGACCCCTGAGTCCTTCTGGTCTCAGCCATGGTGGATTGATGATGAGTTTTGATCCTGGGACATTTTGTAGAGGGCAAATTTTAATCCCAGGAATTATAAGATGTACCCTGGAAATGGTGGGGCCAGGAGAGCGGGGAGGAAAGAGAGTGCTGGTCAGGGATATTTGGAGGGGAAGGCAGGCAGGAGTGGATCAGTTATGGGAGCTTGGGATCATCTCAATCATTGCTTGTTGGATGAATACATGAGTAGATGAAATAACAACGTGTGTGTAAAATGTACAGTAGAAGAAAATGGCCAAAGTGAGAACTATCTAGCAACAAAATCAAGTGGTACTGGATTACCACCCAATGTGTATATTAAAACTCTAGGAGTCCATGCTGATGTAAGTAAATGACTGAATAAAGAACTGCAGGAGAATAGACAAATATTCCATGTATAAGGATTCTGCTGTGTTCAGAATGTTGGTGTTCCTCCACCTCATATATTCAAACTTAATTTCCGTGTGATAGCATTAAGAGGTGGGATCTTGTGGGAAAATCTGGTCATGAGGGTGTCACCCTCAAGAATGAGATTAATGCCCTTATACCAGAGACTGCAGGAAGCAGATTTGCCCTGTCTGCCATGTGAGAACAGTGTTCACACCTTCAGTCAACTGAGGTTACTGCAAGAAAGCACCACCTTGGAAGCAGAGAGCAGCCCTCAGCAGATAACAAATCCACTGACACCTTGATCTTTGACTTCTCAGCTCCCAGAACTTTGAGAAAGAGATTTCTATTATGTATAAAGTCGCCAGTCTAAGGCATCTTCTCATAGCAGCCTGAAGGAACTGAGGGAGATTGCAAACAACTCTTATAGGTTCTGCTCTCAAGGGGGAGCGTAAATTCCCACTGCTAAAGCGTGGGCTGTGCAGGTGACTTTCCTCCAGAGGACAGCATGGGGAAGGAGGAGAAGAGTAACTGTACAGTGGAGAAACCTCACGCTTACTGTGGCAGCCAGGCAACCAAGATGCAGACCCACAGGGATAACTCTGGTTGTTAGAATGTGTCACTGACTTGATGTGATGACAGGGTAATTAGCTGTGCAGACTCCTTCCCCAAAGCCACTAGCCCCAGGAGAAAAACATCAAACAAATTCCACATGAGGGACATTCTACAAAATACCTGAACAGCATTCCTCTAAACTGTCAAGGCCATCAAAACTAAGAAATAATTCCCAGAAACTGCCATGGATAAGAGGAGCCTAAGCAGACATGAAGACTAAAAGCAATGTGGTGTCCTAGGTGGGATCCTGGAGCACAGAAAGTACACGAGGTAAAAGCCAGGGAAATCTGAATGAAGTAAGGACTTCAATTAATAAAATCTACCACAGAAACAGAGTAGAATAGCATTAGCAGAGGCTGGGGATTGGACAGACTGGGTAGGTATTGTTGAAGAAACACAATTTAAGTTAGACAGAAAAAATAAGTTCAAGAGATCTATTGTACAATATGGTGAGTGCAGTTCACAACTATGAATTGTACACTTGAAAATGACAGAGAGTAGATTTTAAATGTTCTCACCACAAAAAAATTAAGTGTATGTGGTATTGCTTGATTTAGTAATTTCACAGTTAATACACACATCAAACTATCCTACCATGCACTATAAATACATGAGTTCTACTCATCAATTTTGTAAAATTATAGTAATGTATCAATATCAACTCATTAATTGTGAGATATGTAGCATACTAGTGGACTAGATTAATAGTAGAAGACATTGAACATAGCACATCAGGGATGTGTGCAATACCTACACAATTCTTCAGTGAATCTGAAAGCATTCTAAGTGTAAAAGATTAATTTTAATATGTATAGAAACGATTTACCCAAAGCATATGAATAATCGCTTGATACATAACAAACAGCAAAGTTTTAAGAAATCTTAGTGTGGCTAGGTGTAAAGCACAGTGACTGCAATGACTGTAACTATTCAAGGGATTCGTTCATCCCAGGTCTGCTTGCCGCTCTGCACAGTGGCCATGGATATGTCCCTGTAGGTGTGGAATTCACAGGGCTGGTTTTTCCTTAGTGTTACATCAGCGAGCTCTCCCTTGGTGCGTTCAGTCTTCATGGTGTCTTGTTGAGATAACGGGATCACTTCAACACCCTAAAATGGGCAGGAATTCCGGTCTTCTGAAGACCCACTTGTCCCTGGTCCTGCTGTGGAATGGAGCCCCCAGGAGCCCCAAGAAGAAGGACAAGAGGCAGGAGGAGGTGAGAACCTGGAGTTTCTGAGGAAAAGGACCAGAAGGCCTGGAGCCCAACCTGTCATTAGGCATGGGGAGAACAGTCAAGTAAGAGGGAAAAAAAGGAGCAGAGATCTCCAGCTACTTCCTGCACGTGGCCTTGTGCTCTCCTCACTGTCTGACCTAGCAGCTCAGCTACTTTGTCTAACTGGACTTCTCGGCTCAGGAAAAGGCCTCTGCCTGCATTAAGGTCTTATAGTCGATGTTTACCACCGTCTCTAGCTTCCTACATCTCTAGACGCCATGGCCCCAGGACTGCCTGCCATGCGGGTCCTGCCTCAGACTGTGCTGGTGCTTGGCCCCCTTCCCAGTAAACTAACTTCACATGAGTGGGGTCACATGGCAGCTCCTCTTGCTGAAGCTAATGTAGATGACTCCAGCCTGCACATCCCCATGCCCATGAGTACTTAGTGGCTGACTGCACACTATGGCTCCTGAACCTGTGCCATGTTGTACTGCTACCCTACAGTGCACACTCTTCCTTTCCAGCCACACTGTCCATTCCCTGTGGGCCAGGACAGCTTCTCTCACTTCCAGAGCCCTGCCTTGCTCATCCCTGTGGTGTTGTCCCTGCGTTTTTGTTGGTCTGATATGGAAGGGGCCACAGAGCACATCTCCAGCCTCCTTCCCTTTTCACTGTGGAGTTTGAGCTGGAGAGTGTGGCAGGGACATGCCCAAGATTTCACAGAGAATGTCACAGCTGTGCTGGGCATTTGAACCTGGTCCTCGAACACATACCCAATGCATACCCACTGCAGAGCTGCTCCATCCACCCTGACTTCAGGCAGTATGTCCTTAAGGTTTCTGGAATATACTATCCCAAAATATGCCACTTCAGCATAAGGATGATTTTGAGCTGAAGACAAGTGTGAACCAGCAGGTCCAAGCAAAATTCTCTGCCCTCCCCATATCTGCCTATAATCAGAGCATAAAATTCCGTTTTTGGATGTGTCCCCCACTTCTGGAGTAGAACAGCAGCCATAAAAGATGGAGAGTCAACACTGAGAGGAGTTTGCATAAACATCTTGCTAAATTAGCCCTTGTCTGTCATTAGTTCCCCCCATAGATTTCCTAGTCACTTCCAAAGATAGGTTGCCCCTTGAAGCCCAGATCCCCTTTTCAATTGTAAAATGGTCTATGAACCCCTGGTTCTAACTGTTTATTTGAGTTTCATTTTTTCCTGTGAACTCCCATGCACATAAATCTTAATAAAAATTGTATGCTTTTCTTCCTATTGATCTGCCTTTTGTTAGTTTAATTCACAGGCTCTGAGATGAAAATCCTAAGAAGGTAGAGGATGTTTTGCCTCCCTGACAGTGCCCATCATCCGTCCAAATGGCCTGCACTGGTAGGCCCAAAGATACGACCCTTATGGAGGAGACTCAGGGGATAAAGGACAAAGAGCCTGAGGTGCCCACACACACACACACACACACACACACACACACACACACACACACACACACACAAAGAAGAAGAAGAAGAAAAATAGCAAGTCTTTCCTTGAGACAAAAGATCAGAAATACAATTTTTTTCCCTTTCAGAGGAAAAACTACTTTAAAGAAATAAAAACTACCAACCAAAGCACTCAGGAGGTGTCAAAGCATGTTGTGCTATAAGATGTTTAATCTGTATTAATAAGAAGATAAATTTATAGTAAGGAGCCGAATGCTTTATTAGCTGGCCAGTTATACTGAGGCAGAAGTCTATGCCTCAATGAAGCATGCCATCCTATATGTAGCAGTAACATCCTATATAATTTTCTGTGATGGTGGAAATGTTCTCGCTCCCTGTCCATCATTGTAGCCAGTAGCCATGCAGTTGTTGAGCACCTGTCATGTGGCAAGTGTAACTGAGGGACTGAATGTTTATTTTTTATTCAATTTTCATTAATTTACTCTTTACTTTTTATTTGTTTTTGTTATTGACACCTAATAATTGTACATATTTGTGGGAATACATAGTGTTTTGATACACATAATGTAGAGTTTTCAGATCAGGATAATTAGCATATCCATCATCTCAAACATTTATCATTTCTCTGTGTTGAGAATATTCAATATCCTCTCTCTATTTGAGAATATATATTATTGTAACTATAGTCATGCAACAGTGGTATAGAACACTATACGCTTCCTCTCTAGCTGTAATTTTGTATCCTTTAACAAATCTCTGCCTATCCCCCTTACCCTTTTCCTTACCATTGTCAGCCTCTAGTAACCTCTGTTCTACTCTTTACTCCATGAGATCAGCATTTTTAGCTTCCACATCTGAGTAAGAACGTGCTGCGTTTTACTTTCTGTTCCTCCTTATTTCATTTAACATAATGCCCTCCAGGGTCATCCATATTGTTGCAAATGACTGGATTTTATTCTTCTATGGCTGAATAATATTCTCTTGTACATTTATGTCACATTTTCATTATCCGTTCATTTTTCATTTGGGTTGATTCCCCATCTTGGCGATTGTGATTAGTCCTGCAATAAACATGGTGGTGTAGATATTGCTTCAGTATACTGATTTTCCTCCCTTTGAATACACACCCAGTGGTGGGATTGCTAGATCATATGATAGTTCCATTTGCAGATTTTTGTGGTACCTTTATACTGCTATCCATAGAGTCCATACTAGTTTATATTCCTGCCAGCAGTGTATAAAGATTTCCCTTTTCTCCACATCCTTGTCAGCATTTGTCTTTTTTTTTGTCTTTTTGATAACAGCCATTCTAACCTTGGTGAGATGATATCATATTATGATTTTGATTTGCTATTTTCTAATGATTAGTGATGTCAAGACAAAATGTATTTATTGGCCATTTGTATATATTCTTTTAAGTAATGTCTGTTCAGGTCATTTGCACCTTTTAAAATTGGATTGTTTGTGTTTTTTTCTGTTGAGATGTTTGAGTTTCTTGTGTATTCTGGATAATATACATATATTCTGTCAGATGTATAGTTTGCAAATATTTTATCCCATTTTATAGGTCATCTTTTCCCTTTGTCAATCATTTACTATGCTATGCAGAAGCTTTGTAGTTTCTTGTAATCCCTTTATTTTTGTATTTGTTGCTGTACTTTTGAAGTCTTGCTCATAAAATCTTTTATCATGCCAATATACAGAAGAATTTCCCCTGTTTTCTTTTAGTAGTTGTATAGTTGTAAGATTACATTTAGTTCTTTAATGCATTTTTAGTTGATTTTGTATAGGCTAAGAGATAGGGATCTAGGTTTATTCTTCTGCATATGGATAGCCACTTTTGTCAGTACCATCTACTGAAGAGACTGTCCTTTTTCCAATGTATGCTATTGGTGCCTTTGTCAAATATCAGTTGGTTGTAGATAGGTAGATTAATTTCTGGGTTCTCCATACTGCTTATTAATCTATATATTGGTTTTTGTGCCAGAATCATGCTCTTTTGGTTACTATACTATAAAGTATTCTGAAGTCAAGTAGTATGATGCCTCCAGTTTTGTTATTTTTGCTCCATATTGTTTTGGTTATTTGAGTTCTTTTGTGGTTCCATATGAATTTTAAAGATTTTCTCTATTGATGTGAAGAATGTCATTGGTGTTTTGATAGGGATTTCATTGAATCCATAGATCACTTTGGGTAATATGATCATATTAACATTATTCTTCCAATCCGTGAACGTGGGATATCTTCCCATTATTTTGCTTCTCTTCTGTTTTTTTTTTTTGTTTCATTTTTGTTTTTTTTTATCAGTGTTCTATCATTTTCCTTGTAGAGATTTTTTACAATTTTACTTAAATTTATTCCTAGGTATTTTTTGGTAGCTGTTGTAAATTGGATTGTTTTCTTGATTTTTTTTACCTAGTTTATTGTTTGTGCATAAAAATACTACTGATTTTAATGTTGATTTTACATTCTGCAACTTTACTGAATTCATTGATCAGCCCAAAGAGTTTTTTGGAAGAGTCTTAAGGGTTTTCTGTATATACAATCATGTTATGTGCGAAGAGGGACAATTTGACTTTCTCTTTTCCAATTTGAATGCCCTTTATTTCCTTCTCTTGCCTAATTATCCTGCTTGTGACTTTCAGTATTATGTTGAATAAGAGTGGTGAGAATGGGCATTCTTTCCTTGTTCCAGATCTTAAAAGAGGCCTTTCAGCTTTCCTCTGTTCAATATTATGTTAGCTATGTGTTGTCTCATAGGGTCTTTATTATGTTGAAGTACTTTCCTTCTATACCTAATTTATTGAGAATTTTAATCATGGTGGCATGTTTTACCTTATCAAATGCTTTTTCTGCATCTATTGATATGTTCATATGGTTTCTGTCCTTCATTTTGTTGATGAGAGGTATGGTGTTTATTGGTTTGCATATGTTGAACAACTTTTGCATCCCTGGGATGAATCTCACGTGATCATGGTGTATGATCTTTTTGATTTCCTGTTGGATTTGGATTACTAGTATTTTGCTGAGGATTTGTGCATCTGGCTCATCAGGAATATTGTCCTGTAGTTTTCTTTTATTGTTGTGTCCTTAGCTGGCTTTGATTTCAGGGTTATGCTGGCCTCATAGAATTAGTTTGGAAAAATTATTTCGCCCTCAATTTTTTGGAGTGATTTCAGAAGAATTTGTGTTAGTTTTTCTTTAAAACCTCAACAGAATTCAGCAGTGAAACCATCTGAGCCTGGGCTTTTAAAAAATTGTTATTGAGAAGACGGCCGAACAGGAACAGCTCCAGCCTCCAGCTCCCAGCGTGAGAGACACAGAAGATGGGTGATTTCTGCACTTTCAACTGAGGTACCGGGTTCATCTCACTGGGGTGTGTCAGACAGTAGGTGCTGGTCAGTGGGTGCAGCCTGACCAGCGAAAGCTGAAGCAGGGCGAGGCATTGCCTCACCTGGGAAGTGCAAGAGGGAAGGGAATTCCTTTTCTTAGCCAAGGGAAACTGAGACATGCAACACCTGGAAAATTGAGTAACTCCCACCCTAATACTGTGCTTTACCAAGGGTCTTAGCAAATGACACACCAGGAGATTATATCCCATGCCTGGCCCAGAGGGTCCCATGCCCACAGAGCCTCCTTCATTGCTAGCATAGCAGGCTGAGATCTAACTGCAAGGTGGCAGCAAGGCTGGGGGAGGGGCACCCACCATTGCTGAGGCTTAAGTAGGTAAACAAAGCTGCTGGGAAGCTCGAACTGGGTGGAGCGCACTGCAGCTCAAGGAGGCCTGCCTGCCTCTGTAGACTCTACCTCTGGGGACAGGGCATAGCTAAACAAAAAGCAGCAGAAACCTCTGCAGATGTAAATGTCCTTGTCTGACAGCTTTGAAGAGAGCAGTGGTTCTCCCAGCACGGAGGTTGAGATCTGAGAACAGACAGACTGCCTGCTCAAGTGGGTCCCTGATCCCTGAGTAGCCTAACTGGGAGACATCCCCCACTAGGTACAGTCTGACACCTCACACCTCACATGGCTGGGTACACCTTTCAGATGAAGTTCCAGAGCAAGAATCAGACAGCAACACTTGCTGTTCAGCAATATTCTATCTTCTGCAACCTCCACTGCTGATACCCAGGCAAACAGGGTCGGGAGTGGACCTCAAGCAAACTCCAACAGACCTGCAGCTGAGGGTCCTGACTCTTGGAAGGAAAACTAACAAACAGAAAGGATACCCACACCAAAACCCCATCAGTATGTCACCATCATCAAAGACCAAAGGCAGATAAAACCACAAAGATGGGGAAAAAGCAGTGCAGAAAAGCTGGAAATTAAAAAATCAGAGTGCCTCTCTCCCTCCAAAGGAATGCAGCTCATTGCCAGCAACGGAACAAAGCTGGATGGAGAATGACTTTGACAAGTTGAGAGAAGAAGTCTTGTCAATCAAACTTCTCAGAGCTAAAGGAGGAACTACGTACTCATCACAAAGAAACTAAAAACCTTGAAAAAAGAGTGGAAGAATGGGTAACTAGAATAACCAATGCAGAGAAGTCCAAAAATGACCAGATAGAAATGAAAACCATGACACGAGAACTACGTGACAAATGCACAAGCTTCAGTAACCGACTCGATCAACTGGAAGAAAGAGTATCAGTGACTGAAAATCAAACGAATGAAATGAAGCAAGAAGAGAAGTTTAGAGAAAAAAGAGTAAAAAGAAATGAACAAAGCATCCAAAAAATATGGGATTATGTGAAAAGACCAAATCTACGTCTGATTGGTGTGCCTGAAAGTGACAGGGAGAATGGAACCAAGTTGGAAAACACTCTGCAGGATATTATCCAGGAGAACTTCCACAACCTAGCAAGGCAAGCCAACATCCAAATTCAGGAAATACAGAGAATGTCACAAAGATACTCCTCGAGAAGAGCAACTCCAAGACACATAATTGTCAGATTCACCAAAGTTGAAATGAAGGAAAAAATGTTAAGGGCAGCCAGAGAGAAAGGTTGGGTTACCCACAAAGGGAAGCCCATCAGACTAATAGCAGATCTCTCAGCAGAAACTCTACAAGCCAGAAGAGAGTGGGGGCCAATATTCAACATTCTTAAAGAAAAGAATTTTCAACCCAAAATTTCATATCTGGCCAAACTAAGTTTCATAAGTGGAGGAGAAATAAAATCCTTTACAGACAAGCAAATGCTGAGAGATTTTGTCACCACCAGGCCTGCCCTACAAGAGCTCCTGAAGGAAGCACTAAACATGGAAAGGAACAACTGGTATCAGCCATTGCAAAAGCATGCCAAAATGTAAAGACCATCGATGCTAGGAAGAAACTGCATCAACTAACGAGCAAAATGACCAGCTAATATCACGACAGGATCAAGTTCACACATAACAATATTAACCTTAAATATAGATGGACTAAATGGTCCAATTAAAAGACACAGACTGGCAAATTGGATAAAGAGTCAAGACCCATCTGTATTCAGGAGACCCATCCAACGCACAGAGACACACATAGGCTCAAAATAAAGGGATGGAGGAAGATCTACCAAGCAAATGGAAAACACAAAAAGGCAGGGGTTGCAATCCTAGTCTCTGATAAAACAGACTTTAAACCAACAAAGATCAAAAGAGACAAAGAAGGCCATTACATAATGGTAAAGGGATCAATTCAACATGAAGAGCTAACTATCCTAAATATATATGCATCCAATACAGGAGCACCAAGATTCATAAAGCAAGTCCTTAGAGACTTACAAAGAGACTTAGACTCCCATAACCCCACTGTCAACATTAAACAGATCAACGAGACAGAAAGTTAACAAGGATATCCAGGAATTGAACTCAACTCTGCACCAAGCGGACCTAATAGACGTCTACAGAACTCTCCAACCCAAATCAACAGAATATACATTCTTCTCAGCACCACATCACACTTATTCCAAAATTGACCACATAGTTGGAAGTAAAGTACTCCTCAGCAAATGTAAAAGAACCGAAATTATAACAAACTGTCTCTCAGACCACAGTGCAATCAAACTAGAACTCAAGACTAAGAAACTCAATCAAAACCGCTCAACTACATGGAAACTGAACAACCTGCTCCTGAATGACTACTGGGTACGTAACGAAATGAAGGCAGAAATAAAGATGTTCTTTGAAACCGATGAGATACAACATACCAGAATCTCTGGGACACATTTAAAGCAGTGTGTACAGGGAAATTTATAGCACTAAATGCCCACAAGAGAAAGCAGAAAATATCTAAAATTGACACCCTGACATCACAATTAACAGAACTAGAGAAGCAAGAGCAAATACATTCTAAAGCTAGGAGAAGGCAAGAAATAACTAAGATCAGAGCAGAACTGAAGGAAATAGAGACACAAAAAATCCTTCAAAAAATCAATGAATCCAGGAACTGATTTTTTGAAAAGATCAACAAAATTGATAGACCACTAGCAAGACTAATAAAGCAGAAAAGAGAGAAGAATCAAATAGATGCAATTAAAATGATAAAGGGGATATCACCACTGACCCCACAAAAATGCAAACTACCATCAGAGAATACTATAAACACCTCTATGCAAATAAACTAGGAAACCTAGAAGAAATGGATAAATTCCTGGACACATACACTCTCCCAAGACTAAACCAGGAAGAAGTTGAATCCCTGAATAGACCAATAGCAGGCTCTGAAATTGAGGCAATAATTAATAGCCTACCAACCAAAAAAGGTCCAGAACCACACGGATTCACAGCTGAATTCTACCAGAGGTACAAGGAGGAGATGGTATCATTCCTTCTGATACTATTCCAATCAATAGAAAAAGAGGGAATCCTCCCTAACTCATTTTATGAGGCCAACATCATCCTGATATCAAAGCCTGGCAGAGACACAACAAAAAAAGAGAATTTTAGACCAATATCTCTGATGATCATCGATGCAAAAATCCTCAATAAAATACTGGCAAACCGAATCCAGCAGCACATCAAAAAGCTTATCCACTATGATCAAGTGGGCTTCATCCCTGGGATGCAAGGCTGGTTCAACATGCACCAATCAATAAACGTAATTCAGCATATAAACAGAACTAAAGACAAAAACCACATGATTATCTCAATAGATCCAGAAAAGGCCTTTGACAAAATTCAGCAGCCCTTCCTGCTAAAAACTCTCAATAAATTCGGTATTGATGGAACGTATCTCAAAATAATAAGAGCTATTTATGACAAAGCCACAGCCAATATCATACTGAATGGGCAAAAACTGGAAGCATTCCCCTTAAAAACCGGCACAAGACAGGGATGCCCTCTCTCACCACTCCTATTCAACATAGTGTTGGAAGTTCTGGCTAGGGCAATCAGGCAAGAGAAAGAAATAAAGGGTATTCAATTAGGAAAAGAAGAAGTCAAATTGTCCATGTTTGCAGATGACATGAGTGTATATTTACAAAACCCCATCGTCTCAGCCCAAAATCTCCTTAAGCAGTTAAGCAACTTCAGCAAAGTCTCAGGATACATCAATGTGCAAAAATCGCAAGCATTCTTATACACCAATAACAGACAAACAGATAGCCAAATCATGAATGAACTCCCATTCACAATTGCTTCAAACAGAATAAAATACCTAGGAATCCAACTTACAAGAATGTGAAGTTCTCTTCAAGGAGAACTACAAACCACTGCTCAGTGAAATAAAAGAGGACACAAACAAATGGAAGAACATACCATGCTCATGAATAGGAAGAATCAATATCATGAAAATGGCCATACTGCCCAAGGTAATTTATAGATTCAATGCCATCCCCATTAAGCGACCAATGACTTTCTTCACAGAATTGGAAAAAACTGCTTTAAAGTTCATATGGAACCTAAAAAGAGCCCACATTGCCAAGACAATCGTAAGCCAAAAGAATAAAGCTGGAGGCATCAAGCTACCTGACTTCAAACTATACCACAAGGCTACAGTAACCAAAACAGCATGGTACTGGTACCAAAACAGAGATATAGACCAATGGAACAGAACAGAGCCCTCAGAAATAATACCACCCATCTACAGCCATCAGATCTTTGACAAACCTGACAAAAACAAGAAATGGGGAAAGGATTCCCTATTTAATAAATGGTGCTGGGAAAATTGGCTAGCCATAAGTAGAAAGCTGAAACTGGATCCTTTCCTTATTCCTTATACGAAAATTAATTCAAGATGGATTAGAGACTTAAATGTTAGACCTTAAACCATAAAAATCCTAGAAGAAAACCTAGGTAATACCATTCAGGACATAGGCATGGGCAAGGACTTCATGTCTAAAACACCAAAAGCAATGGCAACAAAAGCTAAAATTGACAAATGGGATCTCATTAAACTAAAGAGCTTCTGCACAGCAAAAGAAAGTACCGTCAGAGTGCACAAGCAACCTACAGAATGAGAGAAAATTTTTGCAATCTACTGATCTGACAAAGGGCTAATATCCAGAACCTACAAAGAACTCAAACAAATTTACAAGAAAAAAAAAACAACCAACCCCATCAAAAAGTGGGCAAAGGATATGAACAGACACTTCTCAGAAGAAGACATGCATATAGCCAACAGACACATGAAAAAATGCTCACCATCACTCGCCATCAGAGAAATGCAAATCAAAACCACAATGAGCTACCATCTTACACCAGTTAGAATGGCAATCATTAAAAAGTCAGGAAACAACAGGTGCTGGAGAGGATGTGGAGAAATAGGAACACTTTCACACTGTTGGTGGGACTGTAAACTAGTTCAACCATTATGGAAGACACTGTGGCGATTCCTCAAGGATCTAGAACTAGAAGTACCATATGACCCAGCCATCCCATTACTGGGTATATACCCAAAGGATTATAAATCATGCTGCTATAAAGACACATGCACATGTATGTTTATTGCAGCACTATTCACAATAGCAAAGACTTGGAATCAACCCAAATGTCCATCAGTGACAGACCGGATTAAGAAAATGTGGCACATATTCACCATGGAATACTATGCAGCCATAAAAAAGGATGAGTTCGTGTCCTTTGTAGGGACATGGATGCAGCTGGAAACCATCATTCTCAGCAAACTATCACAAGAACAGAAAACCAAACACCACATGTTCTCACTCATAGGTGGGAATTGAACAATGAGATCACTTGAACACAGGAAGAGGAACATCACACATCGGGGCCTGTTGTTGGGTGGGGGGAAGGGATAGCATTAGGAGATATACCTAATGTAAATGACGAGTTAATGGGTGCAGCACACCAACATGGCACATGTATACATATGTAACAAACCTGCACGTTGTGCACATGTACCCTAGAACTTAAAGTATAATAATAAAAAATAAAATAAAATAAATTGTTACTGAGAGACTTGTTATTACTGATACAATCTTATTACTCATTATTGGTGTATTCAGGTCTTGTCTGTTTTGTTTTTTGGTTCAATATTCAGAGGTTGTTTGTGTCCAGGAATTTATCCATTTCCTCTAGGTTTTTAAATTTATTGGTATATTGTTTTCTATGATAATCTGTAATAATTCTTTGTATTCTTGTTCTATCAGTTGTGATGTCTCTACTTTTATATCTTATGTTATATATTTGAATCTTTTCTCTTTATTTCTTATTTAGTCCAACTAAAAATTTGTTGGTTTTTCATTTTTTAAAAAACCATATTTTTGTATTATTGATATTATCTGTTATTTCTTTAGTCTCAATTTTATTTCTGCTTTGATCATTATTAACCTATGAGAATATCTTTACATATAGTGTAAAACACAATATTGAGAATATAATTGGGTTACATATTGGAAATAAAATCTTAAATAAGGTGCTTATGTTATAAATCATAAGAGGAAAATGTATGGATTTAATTATACTGTCTAATTCTAGCTCCCCAAATGTTACCAACACAACCTGTTGATTATGCACAGTTTATGGCCCTAAAGGAGAACATCCCCTTGGCAAGGCTTTGAGAGTGTCTTAGAGGGAGAAGGCAAGATAAGGACTTATTGAAAAGTTTGCTTTAAGGTAGGTCTTTCAAAGCAAGGGCCAACTTAGGACTCAGTAAAGATCATGACACAACAATTCAGGATTGGCAGAAATAACAAGATGAGGATTTTGAAGTGGGGGGATTCAAAGAATCCTAGGTTGCCAACTATCTCTGACTGCTTTCCATTGAACAGTCGGGTGGGTCTTTTAGGAAGTCCCCATAATGGACAAGTAAACCATTTGCCTGGACAAGAAAACTCCTAGAAAAGTAAAATAATACTCACAAGGACAGTGGAATCACAAAGCCATGTTAATGTAGACACAAAAGTGTGATTTCAGTTCTCAGTGTCAAGACTGAATGTGAGTATAGACGGTTTCAATCCCCAACAAAAAAATTTATTTTTCTACAAAAGCTATTGTGGGCAAAAGCAACATAGGGCAGTAGCTCTATGATGTCACCCTGATGACCTTGCATGTGCCACATAGGCCGCACTGGCAGACACTTGAACTACAGGTAATCTGAGGCACGGTAGAAGGTTCTGTGGCTCTCCCGGAACATAAGAAGATGGAGGCCTGTGACAAGATCTCTGAGTGACCTCCCTTTCTCCTCTGAAAGACAATTTCCCATCCTTTCCTGGGTTCAGAGACTCTGTCCTGCCCCTCAGAATAGAGCTGCAGGCTATGAAACCACTTAGCTGCCTCTAGAATTGATTCCTTAGCAATGGGTATCTCACAACTCATATTGCGGTTGTTTGGCCCCTTCCGTTTTGGGGTCTGAGACAAGGAATAAAAGGAGCTGGAACCTTTGGCTAATCTTCCTTACATAATCTTCCTTGTTTATGTAAGTAGTAAACTCATTGAATCTAATAGTGGCTCATTTTGTCTTTATCAGACAAATCTGTCAGGCCTTGACCTTGGCCGCGTCTTGCCTTGCGTGAGCTTGACAAATGACAAAAGACAGACTAAGACAAGATCTTTGCAACATCTAACGCTTTCCATAAATTACTATCTAAACTCACTAAGTGGCCATTAAAAATCAAGAAACAGAAGCAAGGAAATCCTACAGAAAGTGGTAAAAAATAGGTGATACATTGCAGTAAAAATCCATAAGCCTGAGAAGCCCATAAATAGATGTTTGACATTGTTAGTTATCAGAGAAATACTAAGTTAAAAACATAGAGCTGTCACCTTGAACTCTTCTGAGTGGCAAGCACACGGAAGGTGGATGACACCTGTTGTTGTGTTGATGAGAATCGGAGAAAGGGGGAAGCCTCGAGCCTGCTGGGGGGAATGCAACATGACTCCGCATTCTGGAGAACAATCTGGAGCTTCTGTGAGGCATAAACACATGGATATCCCACACCCAATATCCCATTCCTGACATACGCTCTACTATGCTTACTATTTTTTACGTCCTGTTTAGGAAATGCTTTCCTACTCCAAGACCATGTTGTCTATATTTTCTTTTAGAAGCTATATTGTTTTCACCATTATATTTAGGTTTATGACTCAAATTGAATTAATTTTGTGTATGGTGTGAGAGAGAGGTAAAAGCCCATTTTGTGTGTGTGTGTGTGGTTATCCATTTGATGGAAACACCATCCTTTCCCGACAAAGTCTCAGAGGCCCCTTTGTGGCAGTCAAGTGATTGTCAGTGTGTGGGTATGTCCCTGAACTTTCTATTCTGTTCCTTTCATTTATTTTACTTTATGCCAACTGGGCATGTACTCTAGAAAATTCTTACACGGTCCCTTCAAGAACATAAATTAAGATATTTATTTCAAATTTATGGTTTTCATATTTCTGTTCATGTAGGTGTGTGTGTTGTTCGTTTGGGCATAGTAAAGAGTTGAAACAACTCCCGGGTCCATCACTAAGGGGAATGGAAAAGCAAAATCCACTACTGTTCTTACATTATAGGAGAACTTACATAGTAGCAAAATTATCAAAGAATTAGATTCACATGTAGCAACAAAAAATAGTCACGGAAGAAAGATATTGTGTGAAAACTTATAGAGTTAAAATTTTCAAAGATTTAATTTATACCTCTCATACAGACAAAATAAACACATCTTAAAATTTTATTCAATGTATACTCCATAACTCATACTCATTCAGAGGTTATAACTGGTTAAAAAAAAGCTGTCAAGATTCACAAATGTATATGGAGTAAAGGAATGTTGAAATAAATTGCATGTGGAGAAGCACCAGTTTGCGTTCTTTCCCCCAACAGCAGGGGAAGGAAGATAGGAAAGAATTTGCTTGTCTATCCATAATCCACAGTTGTGAGAGTTGTAAGATTGCTCTCGTAGAATCACATTCACATAACTTAGGGAAGAGAATGCAATAAACAATGCAGAGGTTTCAATTTAATTGCAGATTTTCCCTACAACAGAGTAAAATGTGTAAAAAAATAAAAGCACACAAAATCGATTCTATATATTTTCAAAGGTATGCATACATGCAAGTAAACATAATGGAAAATTGATTGAAAAGACGTATATTACATATAATGAAGAAGATGCTTATGAGGGAATGGTAGGGAGGGGAGTTCAGGATGAAAGTGGGAAAGATTAAAAAAACACATTAGGCCAGGTGTGTAGCCGATGCCTATAATCTCAGCACTTTAGGAGTCCAAGGAGGGAGGATCACTTGAGCCCAGGAGTTCAAGACCAGCCTGGATAACATAGCAAGACTCCATCTCTATACATAAAAATACACATAAAAAAACACATGAAACCAAATGAGTGGTAAAGTGTTTCCTTTGATGACTGCGGGCTGTGAAATAAGGAGTCCGTCAACTCAGTTTGGTTACATTAAAATCTTTTGTGGGAAAAAACAAAAAACAAAAAAACCTAAAGCTAAAACAGAAACACAGCATGTTTGCATTTTTCTTTGTTTACGGTTGACCTTGCCATCTTTCAGGGGGTAGGTTTTCCTTTATAACATGAATGCAAGGATTGAGTTCCAGCCTGGGAGAGGAACTGACATATTTGAAAGTGTCCAGTGTGCAGTGGTGGGGAGGATGGGATTCCACATCCGGCCTTCTGATGCCAAATGTCATGCTTTTTCCCAGCAAATTCAAGCGGGGGAAATGACTGAGTCAGGAGACAGGCAAGGACATTTCACTGTAACTGAGACGAACTCAGTAAGTGGGCAGGCATGCGCTGGTGAGGGTCTCTAACAACTATGCAGGCAAAAGAGGTGGAAGCAAATGACTGCTTCCCTTCAAGCACCAAAGAGGACTCTGGTCCTTGAAGAGCATCCCCTACCCAGAAAAGCCTGCCTTTCGTTCCCGAAGTAATCTTTTCGGATTTTACAAGGTTTTGAAAACTCTCAGTTTACAGGATGCTAAAATGGACCTGTGTTCACTTATGTGACTGCTGTTTGGGCTGAATTTTCCAAGCGTTACTGAACTATTTGTAACAATGAAGATTTCTCAGGAATAGATAAAGAAGATTGATGGTAATAAGAGTCATTTTCTTAAACACACTGAAGTTTCTAAGAAAAGTATGATAAATTCTGGAAGAGGAAAATAGGATTTATTCTCTGCATCTGTATCATTTGATGCCTTCAGTGTGATATGTCGCACATAGTGTCTGATGTACTGATTGCTGTAAATGAAAATGTGTTACTGTAACATTTATACTACAGAATAGAGTTTATTTGGTGTAACAAGGCAAATACTATGTTTTGACAAATAACGTTTATTTGACATAACAAAACAAATACTATATGTTTATTTTTCACTTAATCATATTTGACTTTCACTGACAGCAAAAGAAACAACAAAACTTTTAAATTTTAACTATTGTGATCTCAGTTTTGGCTGACAGTATTCAGGTAGACACTGTGAACTCACTATACATTCATTGCCACCTCTTTCTTTCTTCCCTTCCTTTCCTTCTGTTCCTTTCCTTCTGTCCATTTTCCTTCCTTTCCTTCTTCTTTCTCTTTCTTTCTCCTTCTTCTTTCTCTTTCTTTTCCTTTTTCTTTCTTTCTTTTCTTTCTCTTTTTCTTTCTTTTTCTTTCCTTTCTTTCTTTTTTCTTTCTTTCTTTCTTTCTTTCTTTCTTTCTTTCTTTCTTTCTTTTCTTTCTTTCTTTCTTTCTTTCTTTCTTTTCTTTCTTTCTTTCTTTCTTTCTTTCTTTCTTTCTTTCTTTCTTTCTTTCTTTCTTTCTTTCTTTCTTTCTTTCTTTCTTTTTCTTTCCTTCTTTCTTTCTTTCTCCTTCCTTCCTTCCTTCCTTCCTTCCTTCCTTCCTTCCTTCCTTCCTTCCTTCCTTCCTTCCTTCCTTCCTTTTTCTTTTCTTTCCTTTCTCTTTCTTTCTCTTTCTTTTTTTCTTTCTTCTTTCTCTCTCTTTCTTTCTTTTTTTGAGATGGAGTTTTACACTTTCGCCCAGGTTGGAATACAGTGGTGTGATCATGGCTCACTGCAGCCTTGACCTCCCAGGGCTCAGGTGATCCTCCCACCTCAGCCTCCTGAGTAGCTGGGACTATGGGCACACACCAATGCACCTGGTTATTATTATTTATTGCTTTTCACAGAGACATGGTTTCACCATGTTGGCCAGACTTGTCTTGAACTCCTGGACTCAAGAGATCCACCCAGCTTAGCCTCCCAGAGTGCTAGAATTACAGGTGTGAGCCACTATGAGTGGCTGCCACCTCTTTCTCATGGGTCTTTCTATAGTAAAAGGTCTACAAGATCATTTCTGATTCCTTTGCAGCTAGGGTTCCAGATATATTTTAGGTCCTACCCATTCAATGTATTTGTATGAGACTTAAATGTGGAAGTGAGCTGAATGGGAAGAGAGGCATCTATTGTGCTGGTAGACTATGGGTGAGATGGAGGGGTTCTGCAGCCAGGGCTGTGCTGGCAGCTTCCAGATTTGGAAAGTTGCCTGATTTGGAAAGGCTGTTGACTGTGGCAAAGGCAGCAGTCCTTTAGTAGCCCATCCTGGGCTTTAAGAGTCATGCCCAGAAGTTACATAGGATCTGATTCTGTAAAGCATTTCATGTTTGATTTTAAAAATCCCTTTCTACTTAAAATCCATAGCTTGGATTTTGTAGTTTGCAACTAAATCTTAGCTAATGCAAGTCCCAAGAAAATATATGCTATCTGTCAGAGTGAGGTGGGAGGCCAGTGTGGAGCACATGGCAAAAGGTATTGAAACCTTTGAGGAATGAATCCCTCACACACATCAAGGGTAGAAAGTTGTGAGGAGTGTGAAGACTGGGAGAGGACTTTTGGAGATAGCTGGTGGTTGTGCTGTGACCCTGGGGGAGGAGAGGGTTGGATTCCTGCATCTTATCTCAAGCCTGGGGAGAGGCCTGAGGTAGGGTCACAACTTGGAAAGACGGTTGTGATTCCTGTAGACAGGGACATACCTTGTCCAAGGGGTATAAGAAGCTTGTATGATCATAGTGCCCCAAGCCCCAGCTCCTTTCCTCTGGGGTTGATGAATGGGAGTTTTGCTGGCTTGAAGTGGGTACATCTAAGACCTGTGTTAGGGCATGGGGATAGAAATTGAAGGGAAGGTCATTCTGCCCGCTCATGTTCAGGACCCCCTGGGCCTGCTTGGAGTTGGAGATAGTCCCTAATGTGGTCCAGCCTGCTTCTCTGGAATCCACAAGAGAGGCATGAGCCTAGGGCCTCAGCTAATCCCAAAGTAATACTCTGCTTTCTTCTGTCCTCTGTGCAGCGATCCTCATTCAGACACAAGTTATGTTGAATCCAGAGTGTCTTTTAGGGTTGACTCTGTTTGGGAAGTGCCATGTTCTGGAAGAGATAAAAGCTCTTCAGGGCCTTACCTAAGCCTCTGTCCCTACTAGACACCCAGCTATTGCTTGAGAATGATGGGACAGCACATTCTGAGCTTTCCATGCTATCTGTTCCACCTGGGTGACTTAATCTGAGCTGGAGACAGACCTCCAAGGTGTCTGGAACAACTTTTCTTCTTCTGCGACATATATAAAAGAAAGACAAAGAATCATTAGAGACTATTATTGGCAACTATGCTCTAATAAATTAAAAAACCCAGAAGAAACAGATAAATTTCTGGACACACACATCCTATCAGAATTGAACCAAGAAGTAGGAAACATGAATAGACAAATAACGAGTAACAAAATTGAATCAGTAATAAAAAAAATCTGAACAAAGGAAAGCCCAGATGACTCCACTGCTAAATTATGTTGAAGTTTAAAGAAAACCTAATGCCAATTCTCCTCAAACTACTCCAAAATATTGAGGGAGAAATAATTCTTCCAAACTATTTCTGTGAGGCCAGCATAACCCTGATATCAAAATCAGATAAGGACACACCTATAAAGGAAAACTATAGGCCAATATTCCTGATGAGTCCATATGCAAAAATCCTCAGCAAAATACTAGGGATCCAAATTCAACAGGAAATCAAAAAGATTATACACCATGATCAAGTGGGATTCATTCCAGGGATGCAAGGATGGTTAAATATATGCAAACCAATAAATGTGATACATCAGATCGACAAAATGAAGGATAGAAACCATATGAACATCTCAACAGATGCAGGAAAAGCATTTGATAAATACAACATGCCATCATGATGAAAAGTCTCAATAAATCAGGTATAGAAGGAAAGTGCCTCAACACAATAAGGTCTTATAAGATAACCTTCAGTTAACATCATATTAAACAGGAAAAAGCTAAAAGCCTTTCCTCTAAGATTTGAAACAAGACAAGGATGCCCATTCTCACCATTCTAATTCAACATAGTACTAGAAGTCTTAGGCAGAGCAATTAGGCAAAAGAAGAAATAAAGGGCATCCAAATTGGAAAGAAGGAAATCAAATTGTCCCTGTATGCACATGACGTGATTTTATATTCAGAAAAACCTTAAGATTCTTCCAAAAAACTCTTAGAGCTGATAATTAAATTCACTAAAGTTGCAGGATATAAAATCAATATACAAAAGTCAGTAGTGTTCCTATACATGAACAATAAAGTAGCTAAAATAAAATTTAAAAAGCAATACCATTTAAAGTAGTGACAAAAAATATCAAGAATAATTTAACAAAGTAGGAGAAAAAACTTTACAAGGGAAACTATAAAATACTGAGGAAAAGAATTGAAAAAGATACAAAATAATGGGAAAACATCCCATGTTTGCGAACTGGATGAATTAATATTGTTAAAATGATCATGCTACATAGAAATAGAAAAATAACCTAAAAATTCATGTGGAACCATAAAAGAACCCAAATTAGCAAAAGCTATTTTGAGCAAAAACAATAAAGCTGAATTTTCAGATTTCAAAATATACTACAAAACTATAGTGACCAAAAGAGCATGGCACTGACATAAACGCAGACATGTAGACTAATGGAACAGAATAGAGAACCAATAAATTAATTCATGTATATACAGCCAACTGATTTTTAAGAACAGCATCATGAACTTGTTTTAGGGGAATAAATGGTCCTGGCAAAACTAGATATTAATATGCAGAAGAATAAATCTAGATTTCCATCTCTCACCCTGTCCAAAAATCAATTCAAATGGATTAAAGACCAAGTGTAAAACCATACAACTGCTAGAAAAAAAGAAGAAACTCTTCAAGATAATGATTTGTAAAAAAAGATTGTATGATAAGACTTCAAAACCACAGCATGAAAAGCAAAAACAAACACAGGGGATCGTAACAAAATACAAAACTTCTGCACAGCAAAGGAAACAAGCAACAAAGTGGAAAGACAGCCTACAGAATGAAAGAAAATATGTGCAAACTACTCATCGGACAGGGGAATAATATCCAGAATATACAGGGAGCTCAAAAATCGCAACAGCCAAAACCCCAAAAAATCCAGTTTAAAAATGTGGAAATGATCTGTGCAGCATTTCATATATATACACATATATACGTATATATGTATAAATATATGAAATATACATATATATGTATATATAGCAAAATGTCAGATTTTTATTATTGTTGATGTCCTGTCTGAAAGGAAGATTTAGCTGCATAAACTACCCAAGTCTCCACCCTCCTGACGTATATCATAGCTTTTGGTGAAATCCATATTCATCATTTACAATCTTTCACTAGTATTTTGGGGGGCGGTTATCTCTTTATATTCTTCTTATTATTATACTTTAAGTTCTGGGATACATGTGCAGAACTTGCAGATTTGTTACATAGGTATACACGTGCCATGGTGATTTACTGCACCCATCAACCCGTCATCTACATTAGGTATTTCTCCTAATGCTATCCCTAGCCCCCCCAACCCCTGACAGGCCCCAGTGTGTGATGTTCCCCTCCCTGTGTCCATGTGTTCTCATTGTTCAACTCCCACTTATGAATGAGAACATGCGGTGTTTGGTATTCTGTTCCTGTGTTAGTTTGCTGAGAATTGTGGTTTCCAGTTTCATCCATGTCTCTGCAAAGAACATGAACTCATCCTTTTTTATGGCTGCATAGTATTCCATGATGTGTATGTGCCACATTTTCTTTATCCAGTCTATCATTGATGGACATTTGGGTTGGTTCCAAGTCTTTGCTATTGCAAACAGTGCTGCAATAAACATACGTGTGCATGTGTCTTTACAGTAGAATGATTTATAATCCTATATGTATGTAGCTGACAAACACATGAAAAAAGCTCATCATCATTGGTCATTAGAGAAATGCAATTCAAAACCACAATGAGATACCATCTCATGCCAGTTAGAATGGCGATCATTAAAAAGTCAGGAAACCACGGGATGTGGAGAAATAGAAACACTTTTACACTGTTGGTGGGAGCGTAAATTAGTTCAACCATTGTGGAAGACAGTGTGGCAATTCCTCAAGGATCTAGAACCAGAAATACCATTTGACCCAGCAATCCCTTTTAGTAGTATTTTTACAAGTGTTTATCACAGCTGAACTATGAAGATTGGTGGATTATGTTTTATTTTTCATCATTATTTGGTTTCCTAAAAAAAAAAACCTTTTAGTTTCAGGTGTTCATGTGCAGGGTTTTTAGTTAGGTAAATTGTGTGTCATGGGGGTTTGGTATACGGATTATTTTGTTATCCAGATAATAAGCATAGTACCCAATAGGTAGTTTTTCACTCTTCACCTTCCACCTACCCTCCACCCTCAAGTAGGCCCCACTGTCTGTGGTTCTTTTCTTTGTGTTCATGTGTATTCAATGTTTAACTCCTACTTGTAGGTGAGAACATGTGGTATTTGGATTTTTGTTTATCCATTAGTTCACTTAAGATAATGGTCTCCAGGTTCATCCATGTTGCTGTAAAGGACATGATCTCTTTCTTTTGTATGGCTGTGTGGCATTCCATGGTGTATATGTACCAGATTTTCTTTATCCATTCTACCATTGATGAACATTTAGGTTGAGTCCATGTCTTTTCTATTGTGAATAGTGCTGTAATGAACATACATGTCATGCATGTGTCGTGTACGTGGTAGAACAATTTATATTCTTTTGGGTACATATCCAAGAATGGGATTTCTGGGTCATATGGTAGTTCTAAGTTCTTTGAGAAATCATCAAATTGCTTTCTGCAATGGTTGAAATAACTTACATTCCCATCAGCAGTGTATACACATTCACTTTTCTCTACAATGTCGCCAGCATTTGTGATTTTTTGACTTTTTAATAATAACCATTCTGACTGGTGGGAGATAACATTTAATTGTGGTTTTAATTTGCATTTCTCTAATGATTAGTGATGTTGAGCATTTTTTTTTCATATGCTTGTTAGCCACGTGTATGTCTTCTTTTGAGAAGTGTCTATTCATGTCCTTTGCCCACTTTTTAAGGTGGTTATTTTTTGCTTGTTAATTTGTTAAGCTCCTTATAGATTCTGGATATTAGACCTTTGTTGGTTACATTAGTTGGCAAATATTATCTCCCATTCTGTAGGCTGTCTATTTAATCTGTTGATAGTTTCTTTTGCTGTGCAGAAAATTTTTAGTTTAATTAGGTACCATTTCTGTTTTTGTCTCAACTGCTTTCAGTGTCTTTGTCATGAAATCTTTGCTCTGGCCTACGTCCAGAATGGTATTACCTAGATT
This sequence comes from Macaca thibetana thibetana, assembly GCF_024542745.1. Taxonomy (NCBI): domain Eukaryota; kingdom Metazoa; phylum Chordata; class Mammalia; order Primates; family Cercopithecidae; genus Macaca; species Macaca thibetana. The sequence goes on along the minus strand of NC_065581.1, from coordinate 42,106,268 downwards.
ATCTGCCAAGGTTTTTATAGCTTTAGGTTTTACATTTAAGTCTCCCATCCCTCTTGAGTTGATTCTTGTATATGACGTAAGGAAGGGGTCTGGTGTCGATCTCCTGCATATGGCTAGCCAGTTACCCAGCACTGTTTACTGGATAGGGAGTCCTTTCTACATTGCATGTTTTTGTCAACTTTGTTGAAGATCAGATGGTTACGTGTGTGCAGTTTTATTTCTGAGCCCTCTATTCTGCTCCATTGGTCTACATGTCTGTTTTTGTACCAATACCATGCTGCTTTGGTAACTGTAGCCTTATAGTATAGTTTGAAGTTGGGTAATGTGATGTCCCCAGCTTTGTTCTTTTTGTCTAGAATTGCCTTGGTTGTTTGGGCTCTGCGTTGGTTCCATATGAATTTTAGAATTTTTTTTTCTAATCCTGTGAAGAATATCATTGGCAGTTTGATAGGAATAGCACTGAATTTGTACATTTCTTTGGGCAGTATGGCCATTTTAACAATATTGATTCTTCCTATCCCTGAGAATGAAATACTTTTCCATTTATTTGTGTCATCTCTGATTTCTTTGTGAAGTGCTTTGTAATTCTTTTCTTTCTCAGAGATTTTTCACCTCACTGGTTAGCTGTGTTCCTAGGTATTTTATTCTCTTTGTGGATATTGTGAATGGATTTATGTTCTGGATTTGGCTCTCAGCTTGAGCATTGTTGGTGTATAGAAATGCTACTGATTTTTGTACATTGATTTTGTATCTTGAAATTTTGCTGAAGTTGTTTGTCAGATCTAGGAGCTTTTGGGCAGAGAATATGGCTTTTTAAAGGTATAGAATCATAACATTTGCAAATAGAGATAGTTTGACTCCCTTTTTTCCTATTTGAATGCATTTTCTTTCTTTCTCTTGCCTGATTGCTCTGACTAGGACTTCCGGTACTATGTTGAATAGGAGTGGTGAGAGTGGGCATCCTTGTATTTTTCTGGTTCTGAAAGGGAATGCTTCCAGCTTTTGCCCCTTCAGTATGATGTTGGCTATGGGTTTGTCAGAGATGACTCTTATTATTTTGATGTATGTCCTTTCAATGTCTAGTTTGTTTAGGGTTTTTAACATGAAAAGAATGTTGAATTTTATTGAAAGCCTCTTCTGTATCTATTGAGATAATCAGGTAGTTTCTGTTGTTAGTTCTGTTTATGTGATGAATTGTATTTATTGATTTGCATATTAAGCCAATCTTACATCCCAAGGGTGTTTTTGGTAAAGACAGGGTTTCCTCATGTTACCCAGGCTGGTCTTGAACTCCTGAGCTCAGGTGATTCACCTGATAGGTATTTTATTACTGATTCCATTTTAGAATTCATTATCGGTCTGTTCAGGAATTCAATTTCTTCCTGTTTCAATCTTGAGAGGTAGTATGTTTTGAGGAATTTATCAATTTCTTCTAGCTTTGCTAGTTTGTGCACACAGAGGTGTTCATAGTAGTCTCTGAGGGTTTTTGTATTTCTGTGGGATCAGTGGTAATGTCCCCTTTGTCATTTCTGATTGTGTTTATTTAGATTGTCTCTCTTTTTTCTTTATTAGTCTAGCTAGTGGTCTACCAATCTTAATTATTGTTTCAAAAAACCAACTCCTTGTATCCTTTAACAAATCTCTGCCTAACCCCCTTACCCTTTTCCTCACCATTCTCAGCCTCTAGTAACCTCTATTCTACTCTTTACTCCAAGAAATCAGCATTTTTAGCTTTCACATGTGAGTGACAACATGCTGCATTTTAATTTCTGTTCCTCCCTATTTCATTTAACAGACCGGATCAGACCGGATCAAACCGCATCAAACCGGTTTTGACCGGCTCAGACCAGATCAAACCGGATCAGACCAGATCGAACCGGTTTTGACCGGATCAAACCGGATGAGTCTGGATCAAACCAGATCGAACCGGATCGGACCGGATGAAACCGGATCAGACCGGTTCAAATCGGTTTTGACCGGCTCAGACCGGATCAAACCGCATCAAACCAGTTTTGACCGGCTCAGACCGGATCAAACCGGATCAGACCGGATCGAACCGGATCAGACCGGATCAAACCAGTTGTGACCAGCTCAGACCAGATCAAACAGGATCAGACCGGTTCAAACCGGATCAAGTCGGATCAGACCGGATCGAACCGGTTTTGACCGGATCAGACCGGATCAGAACGGATCAAACCGGATCACACCGGATCAAACCGGATCAGACCAGTTCCAACCGGTTTTGACCGGATCAAACCGGATCAGACCGGATCCAACCGGATCAGACCAGTTCCAACCGGTTTTGACGGGATCAAACCGGATCAAACCGGATCAGACCGGTTCAAACCGGATCAAACCGGATCAGACCGGATCAAACCGGATCAGACCAGATCGAACCGGATCAGACCGGATCAAACCGGTTGTGACCGAATCAGATCGGATCAAACCAGATCAGACCGGTTCAAACCGGATCAAGCCGGATCAGACCAGATCGAACCGGATCAGACCGGATCGAACCGGTTTTGACCGGATCAGACCGGATCAGAACGGATCAAACGGGATCACACCGGATCAGACCGGTTCCAACCGGTTTTGACCGGATCAAACCGGATCAGACCGGATCGAACCGGCTTTGACCAAATCAAACCGGATCAAACCGGATCAGTCTGGATCAAACCGGTTTTGACCGGATCTAACCGGATCGGTCTGGATCGGACCGGATCAAACCGGATCAGACTGGTTCAAACCGGGTAGATCGGATCAAACCGGATCAAACCGGATCAGACTGGTTCAAGCCGGTTGTGACTGGATCAGCCCAGATCTAATCGGATCAGACCGGTTCAGACCGGATCAAACCGGATCAGACCGGATCCAACCGGATCACAGCAGATCGAACCGGATCAGACCGGATCAAACCGGTTTTGACCGGCTCAGACCGGATCAGACCAGTTCAAACCGGATCAAGCCGGATCAGACCGGATCGAACCGGTTTTGACCGGATCAGACCGGATCAGAACGAATCAAACCGGATCACACCGGATCAAACCGGATCAGACCAGTTCCAACAGGTTTCGACTGGATCAAACCGGATCAGACCAGATCTAACCAGCTTTGAACAAATCAAACCGATCAAACCGGATCAGACCGGATCGAACCGACTTTGAACAAATCAAACCGGATCAAACCAGATCGGTCCGGATCAAACAGGATCAGACCGGTTCAAACCGGGTCAGACCGGATCAGACTGGATCAGACTGGATCAAACCGGATCAGACTGGTTCAAGACGGTTGTGACCGGATCAGACCGGATCTAATTGGATCAGACCGGTTCAGACAGGATCAAACCGGATCAGACCGAATCAAACCGGATCAGACTGGATCCAACCGGATCAGACTGGTTCCAACCGGTTTTGACGGGATCAAACCGGATCAGACCGGATCAAACCAGTTTTGACCGGATCAAACCGGATGAGTCTGGATCAAACCAGATAGAAACGGATCGGACCGGATGAAACCGGATCAGACTGGTTCAAACCGGTTTCGACCGGCTCAGACCAGATCAGACCGGATCAAACCGCATCAAAACAGTTTCAACTGGCTCAGACTGGATCAGACCGGATCAAACTGCATCAGACCGGTTCAAGCCGGTTGTGACCGGCTCGGACCGGATCAAACCGGTTCAGACCGGTTCAAGCCGGTTGTGACCGGCTCAGACCGGATCAAACCGGTTCAGACCGGTTCAAATCGGATGGAACTGGATCAGACCGGATGGAACCGGATCAGACCAGATCGAACCGGATCAGACCGGATCAAACCGGTTGTGACCGGCTCAGACCGGATCAAACCGGATCAGACCGGATCGAACCGGTTTTGACCGGATCAGACCGGATCAGAACGGATCAAACCGGATCACACCGGATCAAACCGGATCAGACCGGTTCCAACCGGTTTTGACCGGATCAAACCGGATCAGACCGGATCGAACCGGATCAGACCGGATCGAACCGGTTTTTACCGGATCAGACCGGATCAGAACGGATCAAACCGGATTACACCAGATCAGACCAGTTCAAACCGGTTTTGACAGGCTCAGACCGAATCAGACCGGATCAAACCGCATCAAACCGGTTTTGACCGGCTCAGACCATATCAAACCGGATGAGACCGGATGAAACCGGATCAGACCAGTTCAAACCGGTTTTGACCGGCTCAGACCGGATCAAACCGCATCAAACCGGTTTTGACCGGCTCAGACCCGATCAAACCGGATCAGACTGGATCGAACCAGATATGACCGGATCAAACCGGTTGTGACCAGCTCAGACCAGATCAAACCGGTTCAGACCGGTTCAAACTGGATCAAGCCGGACCAGACTGGATCGAACCGGATCAGACCGGATCGAACTGGTTTTGACCGGATCAGACAGGCTCAAACCGGTTCACACCGGATGAAACCGTTTCAGACCGGTTCAAACCGGATCGAACTGGCTTTGACCAAATCAAACCGGATCAAACCGGATCAGTCCGGATCAAAACGGTTTTGACTGGATCTAACCGGATCGGTCCGGATGGGACCGGATCAAACCGGATCAGACCGGTTCAAACCGGGTCAGACCGGATCAAACCGGATCAGACCGGTTCAAACCAGATCAACCCGGATCAGACCGGATCGAACCGGATCAAACCGGATCAAACGGGAACAAACCGGATCGAACCGGTTTTGACCAAATCAAACCGGATCAAACCGGATCAGTCCGGATCAAACTGGTTTCGACCGGATCTAACCGGATCGGTCCGGATGGGACCAGATCAAACCGGATCTGACCGGTTCAAACCGGGTCAGACTGGATCAAACCGGATCAAACCGGATCAGACTAGTTCAAGCCGGTTGTGACTGGATCACACCGAATCTAATCGGATCCAACCGGATCAGACCGGTTCCAACCGGTTTTGACGGGATCAAACCGGATCAAACCGGATCAGACCGGATCAAACCGGATCACAGCAGATCGAACCGGATCAGACCGGATCCAACCGGTTTTAACCGGCTCAGACCGGATCAGACCAGTTCAAACCGGATCAAGCCGGATCAGACCGGATCGAACCAGTTTTGACCGGATCGAACCAGTTTTGACCGGATCAAACCGGATGAGTCTGGATCAAACCAGATAGAACCGGATCGGACAGGATGAAACCGCATCATACCGGTTCAAGCCGGTTGTGACCGGCTCGTACCGGATCAAACAGGTTCAGACCGGTTCCAGCCAGTTGTGACCGGCTCAAACCGGATTAAACCGGTTCAGACCGGTTCAAACCGGATGGAACCGGATCAGACCGGATGAAATCTGATCAGACCAGACCGAACCGGATCAGACCGGATCAAACCGGTTGTGACCGGCTCAGACCGGATCAAACCGGATCAGACCGGTTCAAACCGGATCAAGCCGGATCAGACCGGATCAAACCAGATCATACCGGATCGAACCGGTTTTGACCGGATCAGACCGGATCAGAACGGATCCAACCGGATCACACCGGATCAAAGCGGATCAGACCGGTCCCAACCGGTTTTGACCAGATCAAACCGGTTTTGACTGGATCGAACCGGATCAGACCGGATCGAACCGGTTTTGACCGGATCAGACCGCATCAGAACGGATCAAACCGGATCAAACCGGATCAGACCGGTTCCAACCGGTTTTGACGGGATCAAACCGGATCAAACTGGATCAGACCGGTTCAAACCGGATCAAACCGGATCAGACCGAATCAAACCGGATCACAGCAGATCGAACCGGATCAGACCGGATCAAACCGGATCAGACTGGTTCAAGCCGGTTGTGACCGGATCAGACCGGATCTAATTGGATCAGACCGGTTGAGACCGGATCAAACCGGATCAGACCGAATCACACCGGATCAAACCGGATCAGATTGGTTCCAACCGGTTTTGATAGGATCAAACCGGATCAGACCGGATCGAACCAGTTTTGACCGGATCAAACCGGATGAGTCTGGATCAAACCAGATAGAACCGGATCGGACTGGATGAAACCGGATCAGACTGGTTCAAACCGGTTTCGACCGGCTGAGACCAGATCAGACCGGATCAAACCGCATCAAACCAGTTTTGACCGGCTCAGACCGGATCAGACCGGATCAAACCGCATCAGACCGGTTCAAGCCGGTTGTGACCGGCTCGGACCGGATCAAACCGGTTCAGACCGGTTCAGACCGGATCAAACCGGTTCAGACCGGTTCAAACCGGATGGAACCGGATCAGACCGGATGAAATCGGATCAGACCAGATCGAACCGGATCAGAACGGATCAAACCGGTTCTGACCGGCTCAGACTGGATCAAACCGGTTCAGACCGGTTCAAACCGGATGGAACCGGATCAGACCGGATGAAACCGGATCAGATCAGTTCAAACCGGTTTTGACCGGCTCAGACCGGATCAGACCGGATTAAACCGCATGAAACCGGTTTTGAATGGCTGAGACCAGATCAAACCGGATCAGACTGGATGAAACCGGATCAGACCAGTTCAAACCGGTTTTGACCGGCTCAGACCGGATCAGACCGGATCAAACCGCATCAAACCGGTTTTGAATGGCTCAGACCAGATCAAACCGGATCAGACCAGATCGAACCGGATCAGACCGGATCAAACCAGTTGTGACCGGCTCGGACCGGATCAAACCGGTTCAGACCGGTTCAAGCCGGTTGTGACCGGCTCAGACCGGATCTAACCGGATCACACCGGTTCAAACCGGATCAAGCCGGATCAGACCGGATCGAACCGGATCAGACCGGATCGAACCGGTTTTGACCGGATCAGACCGGATCAGAACGGATCAAACCGGATCACACCGGATCAGACCAGTTCCAACCGGTTTTGACGGGATCAAACTGGATCAAACCGGATCGAACCGGATCAGACCGGATCGAACCGGTTTTGACCGGATCAGACTGGATCAGACCGGATCAAACCGGATCACACCGAATCAAACCAGATCAGACTGCATCCAACCGGATGAGACAGGTTCCAACCGGTTTTGACGGGATCAAACTGGATCAGACCGGATCAAACCGGTTGTGACCAGCTCAGACCGGATCAAACCGGATCAGACCGGTTCAAACCGGATGAAGCCGGATCAGACCGGATCGAACCGGATCAGACTGGATCGAACCGGTTTTGACCGGATCAGACCGGATCTAATTGGATCAGACCGGTTGAGACCGGATCAAACCAGATCAGACCGAATCAGACCGGATCAAACCGCATCAGACTGGTTCCAACCGGTTTTGACGGGATCAAACCGGATCAGACCGGATCGAACCAGTTTTGACCGGATCAAACCGGATGAGTCTGGATGAAACTAGATAGAACCGGATCGGACCGGATGAAACCGGATCAGACTGGTTCAAACCGGTTTCGACCGGCTGACACCAGATCAGACCGGATCAAACCGCATCAAACCAGTTTTGACCGGCTCAGACCGGATCAGACCGGATCAAACCGCATCAGACCGGTTCAAGCCGGTTGTGACCGGCTCGGACCGGATCAAACCGGTTCGGACCGGTTCAGACCGGATCAAACCGGTTCAGACCGGTTCAAACCGGATGGAACCGGATCAGACCGGATCAAACCGGTTCTGACCGGCTCAGACTGGATCAAACCGGTTCAGACCGGTTCAAACCGGATGGAACCGGATCAGACCGGATGAAACCGGATCAGACCAGTTCAAACCGGTTTTGACTGGCTCAGGCCGGATCAGACCGGATCAAACCGCATCAAACCGGTTTTGAATGGCTCAGACCAGATCAAATCGGATCAGACTGGATGAAACCGGATCAGACCAGTTCAAACCGGTTTTGACCGGCTCAGACCGGATCAGACCAGTTCAAACCGGTTTTGAACGGCTCAGACTGGATCAGACCAGATCAAACCGCATCAAAGTGGTTTTGACCGGCTCGGACCAGATCAAACCAGATCAGACCGGATGAAACCGGATCAGACCGGCTCAGACCAGATCAAACCGGATCAGACCGGATGAAACCGGATCAGACCAGTTCAAACCGGTTTTGACCGGCTCAGACCGGATCAGACCGGATCAAACCGCATCAAACTGGTTTTGACCGGCTCAGACCATATCAAACCGGATCAGACCAGTTCAAACCGGTTTTGAACGGCTCAGACCGGATCAGAACGGATCAAACCGCATCAAAGCGGTTTTGACCGGCTCAGACCAGATCAAACCAGATCAGACCGGATGAAACCGGATCAGACCAGTTCAAACCGGTTTTGACCGGCTCAGACCGGATCAAACCGCATCAAACCGGTTTTGACCGGCTCAGACCAGATCAAACCGGATCAGACCGGATAAAACCGGATCAGACCGGTTCAAACCGGTTTTGACCGGCTCAGACCGGATCAGACTGGATCAAACCGTATCAAACCGGTTTTGACCGGCTCAGACCAGATCGCACCACATCAGACCGGATCGAACCGGTTTTGACCGGATCAAACCGGATGAGTCTGGATCAAATCAAATCGAACCGGATCGGACCGGATGAAACCGGATCAGACCGGTTCCAACCAGTTTTGACTGGCTCAGACCGGATCAAACTGCATCAAACCGGTTTTGACCGGCTCAGACCGGATCAAACCGGATCAGACCGGATCGAACCAGATGAGACCGGATCAAACTGGTTGTGACCAGCTCACACCAGATCAAACCGGTTCAGACCGGTTCAAACCGGATCAAGCTGGATCAGACTGGATCGAACCGGATCAGACCGGATTGAACCGGTTTTGACCGGATCAGACCGGATCAAACCGGATCACACCGGATGAAACCGGATCTGACCGGTTCAAACCGGATCGAACCGGCTTTGACCAAATCAAACCGGATCAAAGCGGATGAGTCCGGATCAAACCGGTTTTGACCGGATCTAACCGGATCGGTCCGGATCGGACCGGATCAAACCGGATCAGACCGGTTCAAACCGGGTCAGACCGGATCAAACCGGATCAAACCGGATCAGACTGGTTCAAGCCGGTTGTGACTGGATCAGCCCGGATCTAGTCGGATCAGACCGGTTCAGACCGGATCAAACCGGATCAGACCGGATCCAACCGGATCAGACTGGTTCCAACCTGTTTTGACGGGATCAAACCGGATCAAACTGGATCAGACCGGTTCAAACCGGATCAAACCGGATCAGACCGGATCCAACCGGATCAGACTGGTTCCAACCTGTTTTGACGGGATCAAACCGGATCAGACCAGATCGAACCTGTTTTGACCGGATCAAACCGGATGAGTCTGGATCAAACCAGATAGAACCGGATCGGACCAGATGAAACCGGATCAGACTGGTTCAAACCGGTTTCGACCGGCTGAGACCAGATCAGACCGGACCAGATGAAACCGGATCAGACTGGTTCAAACCGGTTTCGACTGGCTGAGACCAGATCAGACCGGATCAAACCGCATCAAACCAGTTTTGACCGGATCAAACCGGATCAGACCGGATCCAACCGGATCAGACCGGTTCCAACCGGTTTGGACGGGATCAAACCGGATCAAACCGGATCAGACCGGTTCAAACCGGATCAGTCCGGATCAAACCGGTTTTGACCGGATCTAACCGGATCGGTCCGGATCGGACCGGATGAAACGGGATCAGACCGGTTCAAACCGGGTCAGACCGGATCAAACCGCATCAAACCGGATCAGACTGGTTCAAGCCGGTCGTGACTGGATCAGACCGAATCTAATCGGATCAGACCGGTTCAGACCGGATCCAACCGGATCACACCGGTTCCAACCGGTTTGGACGGGATCAAACCGGATCAAACCGGATCAGACCGGTTCAAACCGGATCAAACCGGATCAGACCGGATCTAATTAGATCAGACCAGATTGAACCGGATCAGACCGGATCAAACCGGTTGTGACCAGCTCAGACCGGATCAAACCGGATCAGACCGGTTCAAACCGGATCAAGCCGGATCAGACCGGATCGAACCGGATCAGACCGGATCGAACCGGATCAGACCAGATCGAACCGGTTTTGACCGGATCAGACCGGATCAGAACGGATCACACCAGATCACACCAGATCAGACCGGTTCCAACCGGTTTTGACCGGATCAAACCGGATCAGACCGGATCAGACCGGTTGAAACCGGGTCAGACCGGATCGAACCGGATCAAACCGGATCAGACTGCTTCAAGCCGGTTGTGACTGGATCAGTCCGGATCTAATTGGATCCAAGCGGATCAGACTGGTTCCAACCGGTTTTGCCGGGATCAAACCGGATCAAACTGGATCAGACCGGTTTTGACCGGATCAAACCGGATCAGACCGGATCGAACCGGTTTTGACCGGATCAGACGGAATCAAACCGGATCACACCGGATGAAACCGGATCAGACCGGTTCCAACCGGTTTTGACCGGATCAAACCGGATCAGACCGGATCGAACCGGCTTTGACCAAATCAAACCGGATGAAACCGGATCGGTCCGGATCAAACCGGTTTTGACTGGATCTAACCGGATCGGAGCGGATCGAACTGGATCAAAACGGATCAGACCAGTTCAAACCGGGTCACACCAGATCAGACCGGTCAAACCGGATCAAATCGGATCAGACTGGTTCAAGCCGGTTGTGACCGGATCCAACCGGATCAGACTGGTTCAAGCCGGTTGTGACCGGATCAGACCGGATCTAATCGGATCAGACCGGTTCAGACCGGATCAAACCGGATCAGACCGGTTCCAATCGGTTTTGACGGGATCAAACCGGATCAAAACGGATCAGACCGGTTCAAACCGGATCAAACCGGATCAGACCGGATCAAACCGGATCAGACCAGATCGAACCGGATCAGACCGGATCAAACCGGTTGTGACCGGCTCAGACCGGATCAAACCGGATCAGACCGGTTAAAACCGGATCAAGCCGGATCAGACCGGATCGAACCGGTTTTGACCGGATCAGACCGGATCACACCGGATCAGACCGGTTCCAACCGGGTCAGAACGGATCAGACCGGATCAAACCGGATCAGACTGGTTCAAGCCGGTTGTGACCGGATCAGACCGGATCTAATCGGATCAGACCGGTTCACACCGGATCAAAGCGGATCAGACCAAATCAAACCGGATCAGACGGGATCCAACCGGGTCAGACCGGTTCCAACCAGTTTTGACGGGATCAAACCGGATCAGACCGGATCGAACCAGTTTTGACCGGATCAAACCGGATGAGTCTGGATCAAACCAGATAGAACCGGATCGGACCGGATGAAACCGGATCAGACTGGTTCAAACCGGTTTTGACTGGCTCAGACCGGATCAGACCGGATCAAACCGCATCAGACCGGTTCAAGCCGGTTGTGACTGGCTCAGACCGGATCAAACCGGATCAGACCGGTTCAAACCGGATCGAACCGGATCAGACCAGATCAAACCGGTTGTGACCGGCTCAGACCGGATCAAACCCGTTCAAACCGGATCAACCCGGATCAGACCGGATTGAACCGGATCAGACCGGATCAGACCAGATCACACCGGATCAAACCGGTTCAGACCGGTTCCAACCAGTTTTGACCGGATCAAACCGGATCAAACCATATTGAACCGGCTTAGACCAAATCAAACCGGATGAAACCGGATCGGTCCGGATCAAACCGGTTTTGACTGGATCTAACCGGATCGGACCGGATCGAACCGGATCAAACCGGATCAGACCGGTTCAAACCGGGTCAGACCAGATCACACCGGATCAAACCGGATCAAACCGGATCAGACTGGTTCAAGCCGGTTGTGACCGGATCAGACCGGATCTAATCAGATCAGACTGGTTCAATTTTAAACCTTAGAAGTGCACACATTCCTTAAAAAACATGAACTGCAAAGATTAACACAAGAAGAAACAAATTTCAATAGATTAATAAATAGGAAAACTGGAATGGTAGATAAGCTCCATCCTCACAGAAAATTCAAGACTCACCTGGTTTTACAGGTAACTCAATCGTTTAAGAAACATTTGATTTATATTTCATACAAGATGTTGCAGAAAATAGAAAAGAAGCAAGAACAGCCCAGGTTATTTGAAGGGGCTAGTGTCATCAAAATCACAAAACCAGTTAGGGGGAAATAAAAAAACTAAATTACAGGTTTATTTCTCTGACGCACGTGGAGTCAATTCCCAAATTACCATTAGCTAACTGAATTCAAGAGTGCATCAAAAAGAAGACTGAAGTATGATCGAGTACAGTTTTATCACAAAACAGAAAGGATTGTTCAACTTCAGAAAAATCTATTAATATAAGTGAACCAAATTCATAAACTACAGGGGAAAAAGTCAACTGCTGCACAAAAAGCATTTGGGAATATTCAGCACATTTATGTTATATGAAAAAGCTCTTAATAAAATGGAAATAAGAACAGATAACTTGGTAAAGATTGTACAGCAATGATTACAATAAACATTATTTAGTGAAGAAAGCATAAACAAACAAATTCAGGATTTCTGCAGCTACTATTAATGTCTTCTATAATATTAGAGGTTCTGATCAATGCTTGAAGGAAAGGAAAACAAGTTACAATAAAGAAGATTAGACAAGAAGAGAAAAAACCGTCATGACTTGCAGATGATAGGATCATCTACCCAGAAAAAGAATGAGAAACAACAAACAATTAAATCTCACAAAAGAATTTAGCAAGGTTGCCAGAGACAAAATCAACCGACGTACATCACAAATAGATCTCTATGAAAAATAATCATTTAGAAACCTAAGATAGTTTTCATTACAGCGACAAAATCATTAAGTTTCTAGAAAGAATTAATTTAAGCCAGACCTATTTGGAGAAAACTACAAAATGCTAAAAAATGACTGGTGATCTGAATAAATAGAAATAATCCATGATTTTGGAAGAGGCAATAACATTGTAAAGATGTCAATCTCCCCCAAATTCAAGTCTTTAAATGCAATCCCAAACACAACTTCAGTTTACTTTTGTAAAGAACTTTAAAAGTTTACTCTGAAATTAAATGAAAAAAAGACAATGCATGACTAGCTAAATCAACCATGAAAAAGTGAAAATAAAAAGAACTCACTAGCTTTACCAAATATGAAGTAATACTGAAGCAGGAAGCTACTGAGGCCACAAGAGAAAAGCAGATTTGCTAGGACAGGGTAGTCCCAGAATCAGAGCTAGGGAGGCCAGGAGTAGGTGCCACACAGAGGGGACCTGGGAGGACCCCTGGCACCAGCAGACAGGAGGTCTAGGTCTGTGCTCTGTCACTGCTCCTAAGGGTCTAGTCAGGTCCTGTGCAGTGTCTGGGCCTCATTCCTTCAGGTGTGATATCTTGGCTGGTCTTAAAGATGCACTTGGCTCTGATTCCTAGGAGGCTCCTGATAGTCCTGTTCTACCCGACCTAGTTAGGGAGAGTTCCTGCTCCCCTGGCTCTATCCCTCCCCTTCCCTGACCTCCAATCCCTTGTTCTTCCCCTGGCCAGCTTTTTCCTCCATTCAAGACTTTGAGGTTCCTTCTGCCTAGGTCTCCTCTCAGTCCCAGAGACCTCTGTGGCTCCTGCCCCACACCCCTGTGTCATAGTGAGTTCAGGGTGAGCCCTTATACAAGTAGCTCCAGCCACAAGGGGCCTGGCTAAGGGACACAGCAGCAGCAGGTGACATCCTGGCCCAAGTCCATCCTCCTTTCTCCTTCCTCCCTGCAGGAAATCAAGTGCCCCATCTGCCCTGGCTCAGCTGACCCCAAACTCCTGGTCTCTGTGCTATGTGGACTCCTCCTGGCCAAGGCCCTGATGCTGTGAGTCCTGTTTGTGTTCCTGACCTGCAGGTGCCACAGGTGAGTGGGGCCTGGATTTGGCCTCGGGGGCAATGGAGCTGGAGTCAGATGCTGTTCCTAGAAAGACGGCTAGAAAAAAGAAGACAGATCACAGAGGCAGGAAAAATGACAGCTGAGTCCAATTTAAATATGTGTTTTCTTGCAATCTCTGCCTTCCTGCAGACACAGACCTTAGAAAAAGACAGAGGCTTTGTAGGAGTCCCATCCTAGGGCTCTGCCTCTGTCTTTGTCCTGAAAGGAACAAGGCCAGGAGGACAAAGCTGAGAATGCCTGGGTAGAAGGTTTAGGAGACAGGAAGGGGCAGTGAAGGAAGCAGGTGACAGGGAGGAAGGAGGGAAAGAGGAGGAACAGGTAACAAGGACAGGGTGAGACAAAGTGGCAGGAAAGAGGATCAGGGAAAGCATCACATGCATTCATGACTTTCTTTCTCTTGCCACATTTCAGGACAGCAATGACGGAGGTTTCTGATTGTATTAGCCCAGCCTTGCCCCAGAACCCTTGGGTGCGTGAGCCACAGCGCGGATCCAGGATGAATCCCAGTTCTTCCCCTGCCCAGCTACTGGGAGCCGCCCTAAGCATTGCGCCCCACCTCCCCGTGAGGAAAGGCCAGCGCTAAGCCTATTGGCGAGAACTTTCAGCCCCTGATCTCCCCGGTGGTGACCCCTCACCCCTGCCCGGAGCCCTCTTACATCTACTTCCGCTGCCCTGCCTTTCGCCATTGGGAAGACCTGGGGCGGGGGTTTCTGTATCCGGGTCAACGCCCAGCTCAGCATCTTCAGCTGTGCCAGCCCTCGTCTCCAGCACTCTGTGGTTTTCTCAGCCCCACCTCAGCAGGTCTCCAGGATCCCTCACATTTTCCCTGTTTGTTGCCTGTGGTCTGCCCGAGAGTCCTATCAGTTTCCTCTTGTGCTTAATTAAATTCAACCTCTAAACTGAAATGTGTCAGGGGCAACTGAGCAAGAGGGCAGATGTATCCCCTCAACCTCCTCCCCTTCCACCCTAAATGAGAGAGAAGTGACTTAAAAATAAACGATAAAATTGAAACTAAGAAAGGCTGTAATCAGCAGACTGGAAACTGAGGAAGTCCTAGAAGTAAATGAAAAAATCAGATGCCTTAAAATGACAAGAGCAGTGGATTCAGCAGCCTAAAACAGGACCCAGAACATTCAATGGAATCTGATCATCAGGGGTCAAAATTTTGTATGTTTAATGTGTGAGGAGATTCGTAGCCTAAAAGAGAAAATTAAGTTGAACTAACAATAATTGATGGTAGGAGAAAGATAAATGTTTTGGGGAACGCAAGAGGAGCACACATCTGTGAAACAAGAAGAGGCACAGTCATTTTCGAACCAGGTAACATAGCGAGGCTGGGGTTGACTACTCAGAATGGGGGTTCACCATGAACAACCAATTTGGGGTACCAGTGCATAGCAGCTGAATGCCAGCCCTGAAAAAGGCCACCATAAAGAGAGTACCATTTTCTGGCCAGCCACGGTGGTTCATGCTGGTAATCCCAGCACTTTGGGAGGCCACGGTGGGTGGATCACCTGAGGTCAGGGTTTCGAGACCAGCCTGACCAACATGGAGAAACCCCGTCTCTACTAAAAATACAAAATTAGCTGGGCATGGTGGCACATGCCTATAATCCCAGCTACTCAGGAGGCTGAGGCAGGAAAATCGCTTGAATCTGGGAGGCAGAGGTTGCGGTGAGCCGAGATTGCGCCATTGCAATTCAGCCTGAGCAACAGGCTAAAAAAAAACAAAACAAAAACAAACAAACAAACAAAAAACAGAGAGAGTACCATTTTCTTTTGCTCTTTCTGGAGAGGGGCATTGATGTGGTTTGGTTGTGTCCCCACCCAAGTCTCATCTTGAATTGTAGCTCCCATAATCACCACATGTTGTGGGAGGGACCTGGTGGGAGGTAATTGAATCGTGGAGGTGAGCTTTCCCTTCCTGTTCTCCTGATAGTGAATAAGTCTCATAAGATCTGATGGTTTTATAAAGGCCAGTTCCCCTGCACATGCTCTCTGACACCATGTAAGATGTGCCTTTGCTCCTCCTTCACCTTCTGCCATGATTGTGAGGCCTCCCTAGCTATGTGGAACTGTGAGTCCATCAAACCTCTTTTTCTTTGTAAATTACCCAGTATCGGGTATTTCTTCATAGCAGTATGAAAAGGGACTAATACAGGCATCAAACAGAAGTCTCTTCATGTATATCTCTGCTCCTGCCAATGACCATCACCTATCTGTGAGAGGCACCACTTTTGCTTTCTTTTTTTTTTTAATCCTCATTCCCTATTTCCACTTGCCTTCCCCTCCGAGGCAACCACTCTAATACGTTTGATATGTAACCTTAAATTTGAATATATTCTTGTAAAGCATGCAGCTTTTCTTTCTGTGACTGTATTTTAACTTACATGTAAGAAATTGTGATAGACCTTTTTCATATATTCGTTTTGTTCTTCCCGGGTACATATACACAGCCCACTTTTCAGTGCTTATTCCGTTGTGTACATATTCCACAGTGTATCATTCCAAACCCAGGGTGCATGTGCTGTTTTGCCTTCACTTCTCCATATTGCAAACAATACTGTGAGGAATATTGTCCATCATGTTCTCTGGTGGAATCAGGTGAGACTTCCTTTAGGACTTATACCCAGATGGCATCAGCTGGGTTTTATGATCTCAGATGTCTGAGTAATGCTGTCAGCTTGTGTTGCCCAAAACACGAATCTAGACACTAGAGATTATTTTCTGTGAGTCTATGTGAAGTAAACAGCACAACCTATGGAATGGTATTGCCAATAAAAAAAAATGGAAGGCAAGAGTAAATGTAACTGAGTGATGCTACATAGGGGATAGATGTATAATTATCTTCAAAAAAAATTTTTTTTGAGTCTGAGTTTTGTCTTGTTTCCCAGGCTGGTGTGCAGTGGTGCGATCTTGGATCATTGCAACTTCTGCCTCCCGGGTTCAAGCGATTCTCCTGCCTCAGCCTCCTGAGTAGCTGGGATTACAGGCGCCTGCCACCACCCCCAGCTAATCTGTTGTGTTTTTAGTAGAGATGGGGTTTCATCATGTTTGTCAGGCTGGTCTCAAACTGCTGACCTCAGGTGATCTGCCCGCCTCAGCCTCCCAAAGTGCAGGAATTACAGGCATGAGGCACCGTGCCTGGCCGATTATTTCTTTTTTGTGAGATACTTTTGTGCCTTCTTGGGAATTTTCATAATTAAAATGATACCTAAAAATAAACAGTTGTGTGTTGAAGCCACTGCTATTTGGTTTTCAGTCATATGTGACTGAACCCAATCCTTTCTCAATTTATTGAACTTATGCAACTGCAGCAGATTGGGATGGGTTCACTTACAGTATGGAAATGTTGAGCTTCACTTAAAGAACATTGGTGGTGGGATAAAAGTGGACTAAACAAAAATAGGTCTTCCTCAATCAGATGCTAAGAGCTAGCATTTAGTTATAACTTTTAAATATTTTATCTTAACATCCTTGGCCTCAAAATTGTCATAGTTCTCTTAACCACAATTTTCAAGTGGGTGGCAAATTCTATATCATAAGTTAACATGTAGCAAATTCTATATCATAAGTTAACATGTAAAAGACATATACTTCTTCAAAATTTTGAACATATTTCATTGTTTTCTTACTTTCGCAGTGTTGCTATGGAAATGTCGGATAACAATCTGATAGTTATTCATCTTTACTGACCACTTTTATCTCTGCAATATTTTTATAATTTTCCCTTTGAATTTTTATTATAGTGTGTTTAATATGGACTATTTAATTATCCATTCTATTTGGAACTCTCTGAACACATTCAATTTGAAGTCTTAGATATTTGTTTAATTCTGAAAAATCCTCAGTACTATTTTTTCAAGTATTAGTAGTTCTTCTTTCCATTTACTCTTTTTTATTCTTTTGGTAACAGAATAACAATAGAATATGTGGGAATTAAAAACAACAATAACCAAAATTAAAAGCTGACTACGTGGACTCCATAGGAGAGTGGAGATGACAGAGGATGTTATTAGTTAACTGGAAGGCAGACTGAGAAAATTTACTCAGTCTGATCAGAGAGAAAACAGACTGAAAATAAATGAACAGAATGTCAGCTATCTGCAGGACATTAACATAAGAGCTAATCTTTGCATCCTCAGAGTCCCAGAAGGAAAGGAGAAAAAATGTGAGCCTGAAAATGTATTCAAAGAAACGTCTAATCAAATCTGCCCAAAGACCTAAAGCTACAAATCCAAGAATCTGATTTTATCACAAATATAATAAGCCCAAAGAAATAGACACCAAGACACAGCATAGATAGCCTTCTGAGAAGTAAAGACAAAGAAAATATCTTTAAAATGGCCAGAGAGAAATAATTATCTATAAAGGAACACCAATTCTAATTGTAGTGAATTTCTCATCTGAAACAATGGAAGCCAGAAAAAGGTGGCACAATATTGTGCAAATGCTATAAAAGGCATACAACACAATTGAATGAATATTTCTCCAAGGGTATACAAATGAGCAAATTGTACATGCTCAAGATGAAGCTGCGCAATATCATTAATTGTTAGGTAACTACAATTCAAAACGTAAGTACATTCACTGGATGGCTATAAACAGAAAGCCAATACAAGTATTGGAGAGATTGTAGAGAAATGAGAGCACTCATACATTGCTGGAGAGGGTGAAAAATTTGCAGCCACTTTGGAAAACTATGTGAGAGTTCCTGAAAATGTTAAACGTAGAGTTGCCATATGATCCAGTAGTTCTACTATTGGTTATGTACTCAAGAGAAATGAAAACATATGTCCACACAAAAACTTGTACATGAATAGTCATAGTAACACTGCTTATAGTAGTTAAATAGTGGAAACAAATAAAATATCTGTTAAGATAAATGGTAAACATATATATTCATTCAGTGGAATATTATTCAGCCTTTCAAAGGAATGAAGTATTAATACAACGTATAGCACAAGTACAGCTACAACATGGACAAGCCTGAAAAACATTCTGCTAAATGAAAGAATCCAGTCACAAGGAACACATATTGTTCAATTATATTTTTATGACATGTCCAGAATTGATCAAGAAATTTTTGATTATTTTTTTTAAATAAGTTTTGATTTTTTTGTCTATAAAGACAAAAATATTAGTGCCTGGGATTGTATATATAATAAATATATTGCCTGAGACTGTAGGAATGGGGACTGTGGTAAGCTGATAAATGTCCTCTTAAAAGATATCTGTGTCCTAATCCCTGGAACCTGTGATTGTTACCTTATATGGCAAAAAAAAAAAAAAGATCTTTGCTGATGTGAATAAGTTAAACATCTTGAGATGGGGAGATTATCCTGGATTACATAGATGGGAACTACATGCAATCACACGTATCCTTATGTAAGACAGCCAGAGGGGGATTTGAACACAAAGAGGAGAAAGTGATGTGAAGATGGAGCAGAGGGAGACTGAAGATGCTGGCCTTGAAGATTGGAGTAAAACAGCCCCAAACCAAAGAATGCTGGCGGCTACCTGAAGATGGAAAGGCAAGGAACAAATTCTTCCCTAGAGTCTCTGGAGAGACTGTAGCCCTGTCGACATCTTCATCTCAGTACAGTGTGATACTGACTTCAGACTTCTGCCTTCAGAATGGCGAGATAATAAGTTAATACTGTTTTAAGCCACCCAGTCTGCAGTAATAGGAAACGGATCCAGGGAGTGCCTGCTAATGGGCATGGGGTTTCTTTGGGAGGAGGGGACATGAAAATGCTGTAAAATTGGTGATAGTTGTACAACTCAGTGAATATATTGAAAAGCACTGAATTGTATGCTTTAGGTGGGTCAGTTTTATATTATGTGAATTATAGCTCACAGAACTGTTGAAAAAAGTCACTGTGACCTTGGGTTAAGAAAAGATTTATTAGATATGACATAAAAATATGATCCATAAAAATTATATTTGGACTTCACCAAAATAAGTCAACATAAAGTGCTTCATACTGTACTATTTCCATTCTGGAAAGAGAGAAACGATAGGAAAAAACCCCACCAGATCAATGTTTGTCTAGGACTGAAGGGATGACTAACAAGGAGCAGGGGAAAGCTTTTGGGAATGATGGCACTCTTCTCTGTCTCCATTATGGCATTGGATACAAGTCTCTAGAAATCCCAGAACTGTTCATTGAAAAGGGTGAAAAGTACTGTATGTAAATTAGGCCTTAATTTTTTAATGGGAAAAATAAATATAAAGACAAAATACACTGCTGTGTTAAATCAAATGATGGATGTAAAAGTCTAATGTATACATATTTTTAATGATTTTGACCAATGCTTCCAAATTTCTCTTAAGAAAGGTTGAATCCAGTACATACTTCCTCAGTCAGTGAGTGAGTGTTTGAACTCTTCTACCCTCATCAGCACAGTGATCCCCAGGGTCACACTTTTGACGATGCCTGGCTCAGTGCTGGGCACACTGTATCAGTTTCATAGAATCATGGGTTCCAAGCCCATGAAGTCCCCACAAGAGATAAATTCTCTACTCCTGAAGCAGCTTACTGTTCTGATGGGGGAAGGGATGAAGGAACATACTGTGTGTGTTGCGGATGGGAGATGACCTCTGAACTCAGGGAGCTCAGGAAGTTCTGAGGACTGTGTGGGAAATACTGAAAAAGGAAGGGTGAAGAAGGAAAACAAAACACACCTGTGAGCTGAGAGGTCTCAGGTGACAACTGTGTCTCATTCCTGTGCCCCCAGTGCCTACCTAGCCCCATGCATAGCAATGAGGTTGTGGGAATGAACAAATGAATGAATGAATGAGTGAGTGAATGAGTTGAGAGACTATAAGGGTCAGTCAAGATAGACTTCTTTGCTTGGAGCTTGGGTGTCCAACGTTAGTTTAAGATTGTGGCCATGAAAGCTTGAGGACTTTTTGCTCTGAGTCCTGTTAAAATGAATGAAAATGGAGACCAGGCCTGAAGAGTCCCTGCGGGGAAACAAAACAAAACAAAACAAAACAAAACAAAAAAAAACAGGCCTCATAAGTGACCTCAACTTTGCTTGATTTGCAAACATCAGTGAAACTTAACTTGAGCTATTTCTTGTAAATGTGTACATTAAGGAAGAACAGAACTTAAGCTCAACCAGTCAGAAGAAGTCAACAAGCTTATGTAGATAATTAGGGTCTTTCCAACAGGATAGGCCAAATAAGGGAACTGTATAACTGTAACCAGTTAAATATTTTCTTCACTTTACTTGTCCTGCAGGAGTCTTCCCCTTGCATTCCCCCAGTGGAGCTCCTCAACCTCTTCTGCTTGGAGCTGCCTAATTCATGAATTGTTGTTTGCTCAAATCTGTTTAAAATTTTGCTGTGCCTCAGTTTACCTTTTGACAGTCCCATCTAGGGAGTAGAAACATGGCACTAGTGAGTAGGGGGAGCATACATAACCATGGGGGTCCAGCTGGGTCCCCACACACTGAAGGAGCAGATGGCACAGGTACTGGACATCAGAAATCGATGCTTCTGATTCTAGGCCTCGGGGTAAGTGAAGGGTGTGGTCTTGGACCAAGTGCTGGGTCATTTCCACTGGAGCTGGTGGCTGTATAGGCGAGATAGCGTTGAGCAGAAGGAAGTGGAGGGTGCTTGCCTGCATGCTGACAGAGGCTGGAGGCAGGGAAGGAAGGGGCTCTTGAGGTGAGGTGGGTGAGGGGAAGTACTGCGGTGGCTATAGGAAGCCTGCACGAGGGACTAGGAGTCTAGAGGGAGCTGATGGTGAGTAGAGACGACAGGAGGAGAGGCAGAGAGAGGGATAGAGACAGGAGACGCATGGATAGGGAAAAGGAGAGGCCGCTGGGGTGTGTATGAGACTGTGTGCATGGGCGTGTGTGTGTGTGTGTGTGTGAAAGTGAATAAAAGACAAAGACTGTGTGTGAGTGTATGTGCATGCACACCCATGTGTGAGAGTACAGGAACCCTCCCTCAACCCAAACTTTATGCCCTGAGTCTTACAATTTGCATTTTTGCCCTTGACAAAAGTAAGACTTCAAGTGAGCCTGTAAGAGGTTATTTGCAACAGTGAACACAAGTGACTGTTCTGAGCAGCCAGGAGCCTGGGGGAGAGAGAGAGGAAGGAACAGAAAGAATCTGCAATGAATGAATGAATGAGAGTTTATAAGAACTTCCCTGTGAATGTGTATATGTAGGAAACTAGGGTCAGAGATGCTCCATCTCAGCCTGAGAGCCTGCACCCCTGGGTCTCTGAGCCCAGAAGATTCCAGGAAAGTCTATACCTGAGGTTCCAGAAGCCTCACCCCAGTCCCCTAGCTGGATCCTAGGGACCAGTTTCCAGGGGAGACTGGGGAGGGCGGAGAGCCCTCTGGCTGTGAGTCCTCCCTGGCCTGGGGCCCCAGACTGGGTGGAGCAGCCACACCTGCCTGAAGTTCTGAGGAAAAGGGCGGAAACAGCTGCCAGCACCGCCCTCATCATGGGCTCAATGAATCCCTGCGGTTGGCTGGAGGCAGTGGGTCCCACACTGCCTCACTTCCCTAAATGGGCAGCTTCACTTTTAGAACCCCAGGTCCTTCCCTGGCAGGCCCAGGTGGCACATCCTGTGTCGGGTGGGCCCTCACCTTGGATCTCCAGGCCTGACACTGACCAGCTGGATGGAACCATGGCCCCAGCCTTCCTGCTGCTGCTGCTGCTGCTGCTGTGGCCACAGGGTTGCGTCTCAGGTAAGGGGAGAAGGGGCTGCCTTGTGGAGGAGGGAGTGGGTACAGAGGCAGGAGCTCAGGGCCTTTTTCTTACCCTCCTTACCAGCAATTTTCTTGTTTAGTGTTTTGTGGGTTGGGGAAGGAGGAGATTAGGGCTGACTTAGTAGCTCTTTACCCTAATATCAGGCGCCAGGCAAAGCTAACCCAGGCCTCTCAAGCTAAGATAAAGCTCTAGACCCTCTCTGCATTGGCCCCTTTATCTGCTAGGCTTCCTCAGGCTTCAAAGCAGAGCCCTCAATTGCCTCACACAAATAGCTTTCTCTGCTTGGCCTCTGTCAGGAAGCCCTGTTTAGTTATGACAGCAATCATTGCATCATGCGTGCTTTGAACTGAATTTGAGCATTTTTCTTGAAATGCTGATGCCACATCCTGTCCCTGCCTCTGTCCTGAAGGGACCAGTGTGTGAATGCCTTTCCCACCTCACAGAAACCAATGCTCCTTGAGGGACCTCACCCATTCCTGCCCCTCTCGCTGCCATGGCAACAAAGTTACCACTTCCTGTTCAGTTCTGGGCATGGTGGGGGTTGGCAAGACTCACCACTGCCTGTGAGAGGGGTGGGAGGTGTAGACACACATGAAGACAGTGCCCTGGAGACCCATCCCAAGGTCACCCAACTCTGCACCTCCCAGAGAGTAAAGAAACAGCTTCCTAATGCCAGGGCAGAAAGGGGTCTCTCTTGTGCTAAGAAATCCTGGGCTCATCCACCAAATAATGAAGTTGGATCATTCTGTTTAGTCTGCAAGGGACAGAGGGATGCTTAGAGAGGGTGTGGCCTTACACAGAGCCTCAGCTCTAGTGGCTGCTGGGTGGGACTTGGGACAGATATCCTGGATTCTGGTGGGACAGATGTCCTGGGTTCTGGGCCCTTGACTGTCACAGCTCTGGGTTCCGTTAGGGGAACTGGGAGCCCCTAGCATGTGGGAAAAGGAAGCATGCATTGAGCACGCACTGTGTGCAAAGCACTGACCTGGGGCAGAATTCTCACAGCAACCTGTGAGGGGTGTGGTGCTCGTCTCACTTGACTGATAAAGAAGCAGAAATACTTCTGTATCAGTCAAGTGTCTGTTCTGATATTTCTGTGTCAAACAGGTGACCTGATCACAACGCTAAGTGCTAAAAACAGGGTTTCAACCGTTGTTTATTTTGACTCCAAAATGTGTGCTCTCTGTTCTCTACCATGGGGAAGAGTCTTTTTATGTGTGTTTTTGTGGAAGGCTCTGGGGTGAAATTATCACAAGAGTCAGTGGTGAGTTTAGGGCAGGCAGAGGAGTGGAGGGACCCCACGACAGCTTTCTCCCTCTCTCTGTCCCCTGAGTCACCCTGCACACCGCAGTTCTGCTCTCTCTCTACCAGACTGTGGATTATGAGGGCTTGGACCACATCTTACTCCTCAGCATAGAGAGAAAGATATTGCAGGTGGAAAGTGAATAATTGTAGAATCCTGTGGTTCACACACCATTGGGAGTTTGTTTACATGTACATTTGGACAGGCTTGAGCTATGGGTTTTATGTAACTAGGATATTTTAAAACTAAACACCAGCTAGAATGAACTAAGGAAACTTATTATTTAAAGAGGACTACAGTGAACCTATTTGTGAAATAAATAACTATTAATCATTTTTTTCAAATACTGGATTTTCTTATCTACCTAATTAGCTGGGCACTGAAATTTCAGAACTTAATGACTTGTATTTGTGTCTCTGCATCTGTCTCACTGAGGGCATGACCTGGGTTTTTCCCACAGGAATTCCCTGGGAGGCTGGGCGTGGTGGCTCACGCCTGTAATCCGAGCACTTTCGGAGGCCAAGGCAGGTGGATCATGAGGTCAGGAGATCAAGACCATCCCGGCTAACACGGTGAAATCCCGTCTCTACTAAAAATACAAAACATTAGCCGGGCATGGTGGAGGGCGCCTGTAGTCTCAGCTACTCAGGAGGCTGAGGCAGGAGAATCGTTTGAACCCAGGAGGTGGAGGCTACAGTGAGCTGAGATCGCGCCACTGCACTCTAGCCTGGGCGACAGAGTGAGACTCCGTCTCAAAAACAAAACAAAACAAAACAAAACAAAAATGAATTCCCTGGGAATCCCTGAAGACAGAGCTTGTCACTCTCCCATCAGACTAGAAAATACCATGAGGAAAGGGGCTGTGTCTGAGGGAGCTCCGAGTGTAAGTGCTGCGTATCCTCCATTAGACCTGAGGCTCCCTGAAGGATATACCTGCCTCCTCTATCGGACTGAAAGCTCCCTGAGAGGGGGGCCTGTGTGTCCCCTGTAATACTGGGACCTAGCTGTTTTCAGGGCCCGTTTACTTCCCTTCAGCCTGGGGAAAGCTCCCTGAGTATGGGATTATGTTTCCCCATCAGTCTGGTTTTTATGACAGCAGGACAATATCCACCTCGCCCTTCACCATGATCTTCAACCTTCATGACGCCTTCTTCCTCTCCTCTTGCCAGAGCTTATTCAACAAGTCTTGTCTCCGCAGGCCCCTCTGCTGACAGCGTATACACAAAAGTGAGGCTCCTCGAAGGGGAGACTCTGTCTGTGCAGTGTTCCTATAAGGGCTACAAAAGCCGCATGGATGGCAAGGTTTGGTGCAAAGTCAGGAAGAAGAAGTGTGAGCTTGGCTTTGCCCGAGTCTGGGTGAAAGGGCCCCGCTACTTGCTGCAGGACGATGCCCAGGCCAAGGTGGTCAACATCACCATGGTGGCCCTCAGGCTCCAGGACTCAGGCCGATACTGGTGCATGCGCAACACCTCTGGGACCCTGTACCCCTTGATGGGCATCCAGCTGGATGTGTCTCCAGGTGAGTGGGCTGCAGGGGCACTGGGACGGGTGGAGGGAGTCCTCCCTGCCCCACACGCCACTAACATCAGAGATAATAAGGATAATAATCCATCAATGGACATGTTGCACTGTAGTGTTTTCAAAGTGCCTTTATGGCACTATTCATGGCACTATTGTCACCATTTTACAGATGAAGATAATGAGACCTGAAAACCCAATGTGACTCTGAGCTTGTCTGGGGTCCCAGAGCTAGCGGGTGGCTGAGATGAGGTTCAAACTTGGCACTGTCTGTGCTGTGTTTTATTCACTCATTGCTTCAACATAATTTACTGAGCCCCTATTATGTGGCAGGCACTATTCTAGGCTCTAAGGAGACAGTAGTGAGCAAAAATGCTCACAATCCTGCCCTATGGGAGATGACAGGCACACTTATTATCCAGACAAATAATTGCAGAAAACAAGAGGTGTTCATAAGAAACTGGGAAGTATTTCAAATAATTGCAGATAACTAGAGGTCTTCATGAACTAGGAAGTGACTCAGTGGTGGGGGAGCTACTGAAGTACGGGGGGTCAGAGAACACTTCCCTGAGCAGGCAACACCAAGCAGAGCCCTGAACGGTGAGCGTGCTCCAGCCCCCCATCTGGGTGCTTTGAAGGGCACTTTGTGGCAACAGCTAAATGTGCAAAGGTCATGAGGTCAGAAGGAGTTTGGCTTGTATAAGGCTTATTTAGTCGCTCCATATGGAGTGTGAGGCAATGAGCGATGAGGTTGGAGAGTCAAGCAGCCCCAAAGACCATAAGTTGGAATTTGGGTATAAGAGGAAGCTACTAGAGAGCTCAGAGAGCTGTGTCATGACTTGTTTTTAAGAATGTAGTGGCCACTTGTTGAGGATGGATTTGAATGGTATGAACATGGGCAGAGAGGCCATTGTGGGCATCTGGCTGGAAATAACAGTAGCCTGGAGTACAATGTAGGCACTAGTGGCAGAGATATGTGAATGGGCTCAAATCTATGTTTTTCAGACTTTCTGTTCAGCTCGTCTGTTTTGGAGGTAGGACAGGATTTGCTCAGTTGAGAGGTGAGCCAAAAGGGGGAATCATGGATGATCCAAGGTTTTTCTATTTCATCAGCAGGTGGATGATGGTCCCCTTGATAGTGTAGGGTAAATCTGAAAGAGGAGCTAATTTGGAGGAGAAAAATCAAGAGCTCTCTTTTGTCATGTTAAGTTTAAGATACCTCCTAGAACCAAGTGGGGAAATGCAGCCAGCAGTGATATATCTGCCTGGAGCTCAGGTGAGAGGTCAGAGCTGGGGTATGTATTTGAAAGTATCTCTATAAAGATAGTGTTTTAAGTCCAGAGAATTAGAGAAATCTATAGACACAGAAAGTAGATTAGTGGTTGCTCAAGGCTGGGGGAAGGAAAAGGGGATACAGAGTCATAGCTAAACGGTAAGGGGTTTCTTTTGGAGATGATGAAGATGTTCTAAAACTCACTGTGATGATGGTTGCATAACTTTGTAACCATAATAAAGAGCCATTGAGCTTTATACTATAAATGGGATGTGAGTTATATCTCAATAAAATTATTAAAAATATCAAGATCTAAAAGCTCTCCCTTGAGTGTAGGTAAAAAAGAGTGGAGCACCAAGCCATGGGGTCCTTCCACATTTATTAGATAGAAAAGGGAAAGGAGTCAGCTAAAGAGCCCGAAAAAGGCAGCCAGTTATTACGCAATTTACTATCCACCCTTCCCCATTCGCCTAACTCAATTGCATCTCCATCTTCCATGGGGTCTGAACTAGGGAAAATGCTGTCGCTAAAATGTGGAGCCAAATCTCATTCCTCCCCTCTCCAGTTCCGAGTGAGACCCAGGGAAGTTGAAACTGGTTCACTGAAGTCTTAATATGTAGGGATAGAAACATTAAACATTACATGCTTTTATTTTTTTCTCATCATTTCCTCTAATCGTGTTATGTCAAATCTCACTTTCTACCTCTTAAGGACAATTTGTGAAGATTTCAACTTTGCAGGACCTTTTCGGTTATCAGGAAATAAGAAAATCCTTAGTCCAACTACAAACTCTAGTCATCTAGCAGTGTAGGATATTCCACCATCCCTGAAGACCAGGTTGTATGGTCCAAGGCACCTAAAGTGGAGAAAGAAGGTTGCTGGCTGCCCAGCTCCCCATCCTGCATCTTGGGCTGTGGAGAAGGCGGGGTTCCTCTTTGTTACCTCTTCTTAGCCCTCTTAGTGTGTTGATGTAGGAATGCGGGAGGGGCAGATGGTTATGTGGCTTAACTGAGTGTTGTAGGAATGCTGTCTCTGTTGGATGTCATTCCTTGTCTGCCAGCCCTTTGAGATCCTCTCTGAGTGTCCACATACTCTCCCAAGGCACTAATGTGTGAGTTCTCTGAAGAATTCTTTAGGGGTGTCCCCACTGCCGAGTATGATGATGTGGGAGCTCTGACTCCAGGTGAGCCTCTTGCTCTATCCCTATCCTCACCAATGCTGCTTGCTCTGGGTCCCCTTCCGTAGAAAAATGGGTCAAGCTCAGCCACCTTCCGTGAAGACCATTTGGCCCTTAGGAAATTGCCCTTTCCATGCACAGCAGTGGGATGTAGCAGCCTCTGTCTCCAATTTTCTCATTCTGTGCTGAGACAAAACCAACACTCACTGCTAGGTCAATGCCTCACAGCTCCTCAACCTCCCTCCTCATCCACTATCCAAAACCCAGGCTTCTTCTAGAAAATGGGGTGTAAAAGGGCTGGGTTGATGGGTGAGTGTAGCAGGACCAGTTTGATATCTCTTAGTGAGTCCCCAAGGAAAGTGTCTGACCCCAAGTGACTGCAGCTTTCTTTGGAATTTGAGGCCCTTAATGCCTCCTTGTCCTCATCTCTGGACACTACTTGTCAATTATGGAACAGCTGGAAAAGTCCCTGTTCGACATTATTTTTTGGAAATCTTTTTGGTCCATAAGAACGAAGAGGGCCTGGAAAGTGACAACAGAGAAATGGGGATGGAGAGGGAACAGGTGGCCTGACATGGGAGGGCAAAAAGAAATTGTGGTAGTCTCTCCCTTCTTCAGTATGCCTACTTCCTTCCTCCTGATATTATTTTCTGAACAAATACACATCTGATCACTCAGCAGCCAGAATCCTAGGCCCAAGGTCAAGGAGAAGAGAAGAGGACAGGCCCCCATCCAGGTTTCCAGGCAACTGTGTGGGCTGCCAGGATCTGCTCCCAGCACTGAGGCCCCCAAGTCAGTCTAACGTTCCTCCCTTTCTGTCCTTCAGCTCCCAAAACTGAGAGGAACACTCCTTTCACACATCTGGCCAACATCCTCAAGAGTGGAACTGTCACAACTGGCCAAGCCCCTACCTCAGGCCCTGATGCCCCTTTTACCACTGGCGTGACGATGTTCACCCCGGGACTCCTCACCTTGCCTAGACTCTTGGCCTCCACCAGACCTGCCTCCAAGAGAGGCTGCAGCTTCACTGCCACCAGCACCACCAGCCAGGGACCCAGGAGGACCACGGGGTCCCAGACAGTGACTACATCTCCCAGCAATGCCAGGGACTCCTCTGCTGGCCCAGAATCCATCTCCACTAAGTCTGGGCACCTCAGCACCAGATCGCCCACCACAGGGCTCTGCCTCACCAGCAGATCTCTGCTCAACAGACTACCCTCCATACCCTCCATCAGGTACCCATGGGGCCTGGGGTTGAGTGGCACTAGCACCTAGTGCCCAAACAGACCTGGAGGTGCAAGTCTCATATCTGACCTTCCCCTTTTGCTCCCCAGGAACCCAATGTGGCCTGCTTCTGAATGGGAGGTGGGGGACTGGAAGTGACATAAAGGATGGCAACGGAGAGGAGAGGCAGGAGAGAGGAGGGCCAGGGGAAGGGAGGGTCATGAGGAGGAGGGGCAGGAGAAAGAGGGGTCAGGAGAAAAGAGAGTCACTGGGGATGAGGGTCAGGAGAAAGGAGGGTGGGGAGAGGAGGGGCAGGGAAAAAGAGGGTCAGTGGGGAGGAGGGGCAGGGGAAAAAAGGGTGGGGGCAGGAGGGGCAGGGGAAAGGAGGTGGGGGAAGAGGATCAGGGAGGAGGAAGGTCAGTGGAGAGCAGAGTTGGGGGAGGAAGGTGAGGAAAGTGTCAGCAGAGAGGAGGGTTGGGGATAAAGGTTGGGGGAGATGAGGGTTGCAGGGATGAGGGCAGGGGACTATGAGAGTCGTGGGCATTAGGGTCAGGGGGATAAGGATGGGGGGAAATGAAGGTTGTAGGGGAGGAGAGTCAGAGAAGAAGAAGGTCAGTGGGAGGAGTATCAGGGGAGACAGGGGTTGTGGAGATGAGGGTAGAGGGCAATGAGAGTTGGTAGAATTAGGGCCAGGCGGGATGAGAGTCAGAGATGAGCATGTCAGGGGATGGGTGGCCTGAAGAGTCTATGGATGGAGAGGAGAGGGTGAGGATGGGGCAAGGATGTGCCTCATGGAGTAGGAAGTGGAAAATGGGGGTTGCTTTAATTTGGGTTCCTCTAGAGAAGCTGACTCTGAGGCAGGGATATGCATCTTATATGGAACACTGAAAAAAAGGTAGGGGAGTGGAACAGGGCAGGGAAGGCCTCTAATAAAGAGTACTTAACCAGGCAGCTACTGTGCACAAGAGTCTAATCCCAATGGGGAGAGTCAGATCCAGCGTCAAACACACATCTACAGGGCAGAGGAGCCCGTGTAGTTACATACCAACTCCAGCTGGTCCTCGGTAGAGGGCTGCCTGCTGTGTGTGGCATGGGGGACTCTAGTGACAAGAGAAAGGCCTCAGCCTCCCACCCACAGAAAAAGAGGTGCTGATGACCTATATGTGGAAATGATACTGGCAAGGGGATACAGGCAGGGGCCCGACAGCATCTGCTACAGAGGACAGAGTGGGGAAGAGGCATCCTCAAGCCCCTTGAGGAGAGCAAGCATCTTGATCTCTTAGCCACAAATGGGAGTCTCCTAGAATCCTCATCCTCACTGATGAACAGATTTGGGGGCATAATAGAGGAGAGGTACCAAAGTAGAGAGATGCTCCCCTCTACCTGGGGACGTCCTCCTCTTAACTCCGGATGTCACACTTGCTTCTATGGCCGGGACTGCAAGGAAGAGAGTGGCTGTCTACCCTGAGAAGGGCGTGCTCTCAGGGTTTCTGCTACTGGTCCGAACCCAAAGTGGGTTAGGATGGGGGACCTTGGTGCTCACCCGCATCTGCCCTGTCCCTTCTCCTCAGGCACCAGGAAGTTTACTCCACTGTGCTTGTGGTGCTGACCCTCCTGGTGCTGATGCTGATCATGGTCTATGGGTTTTGGAAGAAGAGATACATGGCAAGTGAGTAGAGCCCACCTCCCAGCCTCCTGAGGGCAGAGCTCTGGGTAACCACACTAAGGGTTATGACCTCAAGTCCCCAAGTGATATGGCCCTTGGCCTGTGTCCAGTCAAAAGGACCGTGAAGCTTCCACCTGGGGAGGAGGACGGCCAGGCAGAGACCACCCAACACAACCCTAACGTGGTGACCTGGAAGGAAGCAGAGGCAGAGCCAGAAAGGGACTGGGGCTGGTGGAGGAGCATTGGGGCACTGTGGGCAGGGCAGGACCCTTCCTCAGCTCTCCCTGTTTCTTGCAGGCTACAGCATGTGCAGCGATCCTTCTAGAGGTGACCCACCTAGAAGACCAGAGCCCCATGTGGAAGTCTGCTTGATCTGAGGCCACTTATGCATTGGGAGGGGAGCTTCTCCCAGAGTGGCCCCAGGGGTCTAGAGGAGGGGTAAAGATTGGGGCCAGTCTGGATCGGATGAAGCTGGAGGACTTGTGCAATGCTGGACTCACCCAGGACTTCCCAAAACCAGAGGCTGCCATCCTGAGCAGCCCCACAGCCCAGCGTTCTCCTGGGCGGCAGGAACCTGGGGAGGGGCCCAGAGCAAAGGGCATCAGTCAGAAAGTCCCGAGGAAATGTGTCCAGTGGTTTCTGCTCGGAGCTGCAGACCCCAGGGCTCTTGGTGGAGGCAGCGGAACCCTGAGAGTGCTGTTTACAGAGAACCTCAGCTCCCGTCTGCCTCAGAAACCCTATCAGGCTGAGCTGTCCTCCCCACCAGGGCCACTGTGTCCTCTGCTTCCCTCTGCTCTGCTTTAGCCTCCCCTAAGGTTAGGGAAGAAAGAGTCGGGCTCATGATTCCCAGAGGCGGTGATGTCCCATCCTGGAGGAGAGGAAACAGTGACTAAAAGCTGGGGACCCACAGAGGAGTTGGCAGCTTCCCTTGTCGGGCTAGGTGTCCTTTGCTGGGCCTCTGGATGTCCCTTCCCTGACTGGGGCTGCTCCTCCCTCCTGTCCTGGTATCCCGCAGAGCCCACGCTCTCACTGCTGCCACCTGCTGGCCGCTGCCTCCTTAGAAAGCTGTGACCAGGCAGCTAAGAGCTTCCGGGCTGCAGGGTCAGCCTCTCCCAAGACTGAAGTGCAGAGGCTGGACTTGGGGCTCTCTCCCCCAGCTTCTACACCTGGTTCCAAGTCTGAGTTCCCACAGGGGACCCAGCAGCCTCCAGCAAGTCCATACCCTGGGGTGGCTGAGACTTTGGCTCTGTATGGAGGGTGCTCACCCCACAGACACTGGTGGGGAGACCATGGCTCAGAGGAAGGGTGGAGCACCCCCACTCCCTCACTCCTACTCCTCAGGGTAGAGAGAGAAGACACACTTGGGACACAGTGAAGACAGCAACTTGGAACTGACCACGGCCTGGAGGGGACAGGGAAAATGGAGCCCAAGTAGCCTCTGGCCAGGGACCCAGTGGCCCGAGGACTCTGCCTCCCACCCACTGACTCAGGGCTCGGACTCAGCCTCTATTGTCCAGACCACTGGCTTGGGGTCCAGCAGTGAAGGCTGGAGAATGCAGCCTGGATTCCCCTACACACACACACACACACACACACACACACACACACACACACGGGTGTCTACTGACCTGGAGTGACTGGAACAGCACCTGGGGATAAATGTGACAACTGTGCATTCAATCCTGGGTCAGGGACATTCTAATGGCCAGGAGAGTGACACAGCCAGGACCTTGATGGACAGCCAGAGGGGCCACTTCAGGATGGATGTGGGGAGAGTGGAAGAGGCAGGGAGTAATCCTGGGAGACAGCAGGGAGGAGGCACTTCTTCCCTATGTCCAGGAGAGGGCAATAGAGGGAAGACTGAGGCTGAAGAACTGATGGCTCTGGTCCCAGGACAGACAGACAGACACACACACACACACACACACACACACACACCCATCTCTGTAGCAAGCAACCTCCTATGATAGCTGTTCTCCCTGTCATGATGGTATAGCCACCATCCTGTTTTGTGCTAGGAGGGAGCTTAACCTACCTGGGGAAAAATAGCTCCCCAAGAGCTCGCACCAGCACCACTGATGAACCTGCTTCCTCTGAGAGTGAGATGCCCAGGGGGAGGAGCCCTAGGGAATAAGTCAGGGACAGGGACCAGGATGCCACTCTGTCACTGTGTGACCCTCAGCAAGTCACTAACCCTTGGCCTCATTTTTCCTCTCTTGTGAAAGAGGACAATAATTCCTACTTCTCAAGATTGTTTTCAAGATAAAATAATATTAGCATTGTACAATGATGCAAATGCCTCATTACTATTGTTTCTTAAGTTGTTTTCCAGCTCTAATGTTGCTTCCTACATTACTTTTAAGACCTTAGGATTCTATTTCTTAGTTTTGTCCTATCTGTTCCCAATTGTCATCACTATATGGATGTTGGGGTCCCCCTGATGACAGCCCCTTTGGAAAGGTCCTCTTTTGAGGAGGGGAGGGTACAGGGTGGACTCATCTCAGTGTGAACTTGGCAAGTCACTATCCCTCTCTAATCCTGTTTCCTCATCTGGAACAGGAATGAGAGAGGAGAAAGGAAGAAACCAGTCAGGCAGGCAGTTAGGGTGGGTTCTCAGTTGAATTCTTTTAAACAAAAGAACAGCCTGAAAAATCAAGCTGCAGGCACAGATATGGGAATTTGCACAGGGGGCTTGCCTAAGACATGCCCACAGCCTCACAGATAAGACAGACTACACAGGTGACTTGCCCAAACATGCCCGCAATGAAAAATTTCATCCCCTGACATGTGCAATAAGGGGAACAAAGCAATATGGAGTAACTCAAGCTAAGGGCCCACATGCACATTAGAAGGACAGGGTGAAGCTACCATGTGCCTTATGCAAATGAGTCACCCAGTCCTCATTGGTTTCTTATAAAAACCTTTGCATTCTACTGTAAAAATGGCAACCCTCTTTCAGGCCCCCTCTCTAGAGCAGAGAGCTTTCTTCTCTCACTCATTAAACTTTCACTCCAACCTCATCCTTGGTGTCCACGCTCCTTAATTTTCATGGTTGTGAGACAAAGAACTCCAGTAATACCTCAAACAACAAGAGATGGCTACATTGTGGTGCATTGGTGAGACTGTAACAGGAGGATGGAGATGAGCTCTGAAGCCTCTTCTTGCTTCCTCGGGTATGTGTGTCAGAGGTGTTTAAACTGGAGTGACTCCATCTTGTATAGAGGCTGGGTAAAATAAGGCTGAGACCTACTGGGCTGCATTTGCAGATGTTAGGCATTCTAAGTCACAGGGCGAGATAGATTGGCACATTATATGCAAATTATAATGCATTAGCATGCTAAGGGACACTCCCACCAGCGCCATGACAGCTTACAAATGATATGGCAATATCAGGAAGCTACCTTATATGGTCTGAAAAGAGGAGGAACCCTTAGCTCCTGGAATTGCCCACTCTTTTCCTGGAAAACTCATGAATAATCCACTCCTTGTTTAGCATATAATCAAGAAGTAACAATAAATATAAGCAGCTAAGCTGCCTATGTTCCTGCTCAATGGAGTAGCCATTCTTTATTCCTTTACTTTTTTAATAAACTTGCTTTCATTTTACTGTATGGATTTACCCTGAATTCTTTCTTGTGTGAGATTCAAGAACCCTCTCTTGGGGTCTGGATCAGGATCCCTTTCCAGTAATGTGTGCAGAACAGTTGCATGGACACAGCTCAGCACTAAGTGAGGTGGGGCACACTGGGAAAGAACAGGAGCCAGCCCTGGCCTCAATCTGCTCACAGCCTCTGAGGGATGGGAGACATGGCACTGCTGGGTACACCCCAGACCTTACACTGTGTGGTCAGACACCACAGTGCAAGAGATAGGAGGTCCTCAAGTCCGTCCAAGATGGGGGAACTGGGAATCCTGCAGGCTCTGGCCAGCCAGGCACACTTCAGGGAGGAGGTGGGGCTCTATCTGAGGCCCAAACCATGGGGCGGAGTCAGGAGGTGAGATCTAGCTGCAGAGACTGCACAGACCATGGCAGCTGGGAGCCGTGGGGAGGCTTGACGAGAAGGGGCTGTGAAGGGTGGAAGGGGACATGACCATACACCAGGTGGTTGCTGGACCCAAGAAGAGGCCTTAAGCTGTGTCCTGAAGTAGGGCAAGGTAGCTGTGAGGGTGACCAACTGTCCCTGTTTGCCCCTAAGGGGTTCCTGGAACCAAGTGAACCAGCACAATTTGCTCACCCTAGGAGCCTGCTCCTGTAAGAACTTCCATGGTAAGGACACAGGGGGCTGAGGAGCTATAGACCAAGCCTCATATCCCCAGCCCCAACTGGACACTTTCCTAAACACGCCAGCCTTTCACTTCCTCCCTCCTCTCTCAACTTTCTTCTTGAAGCTCCGGGGACCCAGATCCACAGCAGATCCACGGCAGGAAGATGCAGGGCAGGTGGGGCATCGGGCAGGCTGCTCACTTTAGCAGGTGAGACAACAAAGCTTCCTGAGCAACAGGCTGTGGACACAGAACACACACCTGGGAAGGGCTGATCATCATGGCCAATGGAAGAACAAATAAAGTAAATCCAGCACCTCCTGGATGTAGACATGCCTGCATGGAGTCCAGCAAGCAG
The DNA here is from genome assembly GCF_024542745.1 of Macaca thibetana thibetana. Taxonomy (NCBI): domain Eukaryota; kingdom Metazoa; phylum Chordata; class Mammalia; order Primates; family Cercopithecidae; genus Macaca; species Macaca thibetana. The sequence continues at coordinate 42,070,824 of NC_065581.1, read as the reverse complement.
GCATTAGGTTTACAGTTCTCTTCAATGGCTGCAACGTGCCTTCACTCTGGATCAAATCGAGAGAGTGGATGCCGTGCTGCCAGCTCCTCATGCAGGACATTAAGATGGTGAGGGCAGGTCTCCTCTGCCAGCTCCGTTGGAGTCTTCCTCAGCTGCAGAGAGCCGCCTTGCCAAGGCCAGATTCCCCTCCCAGGACACCCCACCTCCCCTGACTGATTGACAAGTCCTCAAGGGCCATCCTATCTTCGGAACTCCTCCCAGGATACCCTGAGTCTCCTTATGGCCTCTATTGCAACCTGACTTCTCGTTCTGCCTGTGAAAGGAAAATAAATCTCAGAACCCCCAAATCACTAAGCCAGGGGCAAAGTCAAGCTGGGAACCACAGCAGGCAAACTGGCCTCCCATGTTATTCCTAAATAAGATAACTACAAAGATTTAAAAACTATGTACCTCCCTCACAATTTGCCCACAAGACAATTATTTGTGGGCCTCAAGATCTTGGCCCTAAAACAGTTCTGTTGATTTTCACCCTGACAGTGTAAACTGTTAGCTGATCTCCACAGGTGTAGGACAGAAAGTCATCCCTCTGCTCACCTGGGATGAATGCATATCTGATTGCTTCTCTGCCCTATTGTTTATGTAAAAATGCAGATTCACTGAGTCAGAGTAAATTGTGTATTCAGTGAAAAACTGATAGAGGACTCAAAAGAATGCAACCTTTTGTCTGTTATCTATCTATGACTTGGAAGCCACCTTTCCCACTGCCCCGTACACACCCACCCTGGACCAAATGTACATTGGTCCAGATCGAGCCAATGTACATCTTACATATATTGATTGATGTCTCATGTCTCCCTAACATGTATAAAAACAAGCTGTGCCCCAACCACCTTGGGCACATGTCATCAGGGCTCCTGAGGCTCTTGTGGGCCTGTCCTTAACCTTGGCAAAGTAGACTTTCTGAATTGACTGAGGCCTGCTTCCTGCTCTTCTCCTCCCCAGACGTTGGTCCCAGAGCGCTTTAAATCTCCAGTGCTAATCTGCACCTGACGCTGTGCCCAGGAACCCAACCTGCAGCACCACAGTTTTACAGTTTTTCTTTTCTTTGTTGTTTGTTAACTGTCAATAGCCTGTGAAAATTGATTTTCTATAGTTCATATAAGGACAATTTTTAAAAAATGTGTTTGATTAGTGTCATCTTTCATCAAACGCTCTGGAGTGATTATGGCAGCTCAGAGCTGGGGAAGGAGATGATCTGGGGGCTGAGATACCCTTTCCCCTCCTCCTCCCATCCCCATCTTCTCCTCCCAAGGCTTTACTCTCTCCCACCTTTGCCATAGACACCCCCTGCATCTCCATTCCTGGAAGTAAATCTCCATCTCTTTTCTCCTCTTCCCCTCCTGTCCCCATGGAACTCCCTAGCTCCCAGGCAGGCCTGGGCATGAAGCCTCTGAACCCTGGGAGCCGGGGGTCTTCAGGTTCTGGTCAGACCTCCAAAAGGCCCCCAACACTGTCACTCACCTTCAGCCTGTGCGTTAGCTGGGTGAGGAAGAGAAACTTCAGGCTGGGGAGGAAGTGGTAGAACAGAGGGGAGAGAGGAGAAAGAGCTTTTTATTTCATCATAGTTTCTTCCTGGACTTTCCCAGCTTTCCCCACCCACAGCCCCAGTGGGAGGGAGGTGGCCTGACAAGCGGGAAGAGGCTGGGGCCAGAGGAGCCCAGCAGGAGCTACAGAGTACAGGCTGAGGCTTTTCCAGGCCCGGATGTAGACCCTGCAGCTGGAGGGGGTCATATAGGCCAAGGCGTCCCGCTTCCTCACAGGCCTCCTGCTTCCTCAAGGGAGGCTTTGCCTTCCTCAGCAATTCATCCCCAGGGCCAGATCCTGCCAGCGCTGGTTCCCGCTTCCCAGGGGTTCCCCGTTCCCTCACTTTCCTCCCACCATCCCGGCTCAAGAAGAGGACCCATGACCTTGGAGGCCACACACCCGCTGTTGAGAGTCCTGCTGGTACTCCTGGCCTCAGGTGAGGGGAAGGGGAGCAGGGCCAAGGGAGGGGGACAGCAACCTTTGTCTTACAGGGTTGTTGTGAATATTCAAGGAGAATACAGACTTGAAGGGCCCAGTCCAGTGCATAGAATATGACCAGGGCTGTTTCTTTCACCTCTGTCCCCCTTCCAGCCCTTGACCGTGTACCTGTAAGAGCAGGAGAGCTATCCCAGAGTACTGTGGGTCTAGGGAAAGGGCACACTCTGTAGTTACCACAACCTGCGGCCTGCTTTGTTTTCTACCTCTGCCTGATGGTTTCCAGGCCCCAGCCACGGGCACTGACAGTGTCTTCCTGCCTCTGTCGTCCCGTCCCTTCTCTCCATCCACCATCGCTGCAGACGATGAACACTGGGCTCTTGCAAACCATACTTTCTTGCATCAAGAGATTAAATCAGAAACCAAGGGGTGCTGATCACCTGAGCTGAGAGATGTCCCTGAACTGCTTGTCCTTCCCCTTTGACATTTGACACCCCAGAGATTTTCCCTAAAATCCTGCTCTGGTATAAAACAGTCTACCTTTGTGTTCTTCCTTTGACTTAAAATGGGACCTATTAAAATGTATTTTTTAACTGGGAGAGTCATTTGTCAATGACATACATCAGTATACTCTGAGAGCTCACTGCGTCTCCTAGAGAAGGGTTGAGCTTAAGGACCTGAGACAGAACTGTTAAGGGAAGGGTACCAGGAGAGCTGGGTGGAGACCCTGCAATAGGGGACCAGATGGAAAGTCAAGGGATAACAGTTGCAAAAGGGAAAGAGACAAGGACTTGAGATAGCACCAACATTCCAGTTTTACAGAGAAAGAAACCGACGCTGAGGTGGAATGACTTGCCCTAGACAACACGGCTTGTGGAGCAGAGCCCCGACCACATGGCTGCCTACTGGTCAGCTGAGCCGAAGGGGACCTCAGGACAGGCTGGAAGCTGGGGAGGGCCTGTGGAGACAACAGGCATGACGGGAGGGATGATTTTCAGGGCAGGAGGTTGGTCTGGGCTCTGACTTTCCTCACCAGGCGGGTCCTTATTCCAAATCCCCCCAGTCAAGTCCATCATCCTGGGTGTGGCAGTGGCCGTTGTGCTGCTGCTGCTGCTGCTCGTCCTCCTCAGCAGCCAGTACCTCCAGAAAGCCCGAGGAAGAGCTAGGAAAGGTAAGTCCTGGTCACTGGCTCTGAGCAGACAGCCAAGTGCTTAGCCTTTTCTAAGGCAGCCTGAGAGCCATGAGGACAAGGATTCTTACGCTCATTTTACCAACCAGGAAACTGGGGCCTGAGAGGTAAAGTGGCCAACATCCCCTCGGAGCCCCAAATGGCTTTCCTCCTTTCTGCCAGAGCAACAGCCTGGGCAGCCCTGAGGGTGGTGGACCCGTCATCTTCTAAGGCTCCAGGTCAGCTCACCCAAAGTCAATTCAACTCAGTGCCAATTTGTCTACAACTAGGTGTGCTAGTATCCATTTTGGATCATGTCTTATTGCCATCTTTTAGGTTAAGACTTTTAAAACAAACAAACAAAAAAACCTGCAGCATCTTGTGTAAGATTTATCAGATTAGTCCCCTTTAATTAATGTTACCTCCTTTCTTGCTGTTTTATGTTGGTTGGTTTGTTTGACATATAGGTGCCGTGAGCTTAATAACCCTATACACTGCAGATGTTTCTGTTGACAAGATTGAAACATGGGAGTGGGCCAGAATTATATTGGACTTCATTGGTTTTAATTATTCAAGCTATGAAAATTCAAAGAAATCAGTGGGTTGTAAAATTTTATATATTTTTTTTTAATCAGTGTAAACTCAATTTAATGGATCACAATAGGATTTTTATAAAAACATAATAGAAGAGCATAATGTCATAATACTTTACCCATTTTTTTGTTAAACTTTTGTTTTAGGAGTGTGTGTGAATATGTGTCTGGGTGTGAGAGTGTATGAGTGTGTTTGCGTACGTGGTAGTAGGTAAATTGTGAATCACATTGGAGCTCCTGGTTCAAAAAATTGGAAAGACAGTACTACATATAATTTCATCAGCAAATAGATTATACTCAGGTCTAATTTTAAATTTGGAATTTTCAGTGATCTAGAACTGATAATTAAGTTTATGGATTTTATGCACATTAACCACAGACAGCCAGTTTGTTTTGCTCCTTCGTATCCCTGGACACCACTCTTGCTGGGTGCTGGGGACCTCCCCAGGCAGAATATGGCCACTGATCCAGCCCTGGCCTTTTTCCCATCAATGTCCTTTCTGCCCAGCTAGGACCCCAATATCTCCCTCATGTTTCCATAGGAGTTGGGTTGGGAGAGATTCCCTGCTTAACCTTGACTGTCTTCTTTGCAGGCAAGGGTGAATCCTACCATGTTTATGATGACGTCCAAAAGGAGAAAACCACTGTGAGTAAGAATGACCTTTCCCTGGGACAGCAGTACCACAGCTTTCCTGTGCAACTTTATTCCTGTCTTTTTAAATTTCCTGGCTTATACTTACTCATAGTACCTATTTCCTCTAAACCTTGACTCGCAGTGGCGACTACTCATTCTCCTGCTGCCTCGTGCATGGCTTATCTACGTGTTTCCTTTCTCTATGTTTCCCCATTCAAATTTCCTAGAGAAAAAGAGAAGTTGGCTAAACTAGCTTTGCCATTCACCCCTGTGGGAGGCAGCTTTTCATGTCTCACATGTCATGAACCAGCTTGTGGATTGGCTGCCATTGGTCCAGTCAGCTGTGGGGAAGGGTGTTACATGGCAGACAACATGGCTCCCCTAGGATGCTCTCCTAGCAGGTGCTAGAGACTGGGCAGTTTCCCTTGGGTAAGTCTGTCTTGTCTAAAGATCTGAGACTCTTGGAATCACAGAATTGCAGAATTCAAACGATCTAAAGTCATCTTGATCAACCCTCTGTATAACATTGGAATCAGCTCTACAAATAACACCCCTACCAAGTGCTCATTTAGCTCAGTGCTACTCAAACTTGAGTGTGCATAAAAACCATTTGAAGAGCTTGTTAAAACAGTTTCCTGGGCCTCACCTAAGACACTGTGCCTTAATACATCTGGCGTGGAGCCTGATGATGCACTTTTAACAAGCTCTGAGGTGATCTGGTGCTACTGGCCTGGGAACTGAAGGAAGAATTCACTGGACAGTGAGCACTTATCAAGTACTCACATGCTATAGAGCTGCTTTACCAGTGATGGATGACCTCCATGTGGCAAAGACAGCTACCAACCAGCAGGGGCCACCTCCTCCTTAAAGGGATATGAGGAAGGAGGAGCAAAGCAAAGTCAAGTACTTATCAACTAGAGGGCAGAAGGTTTGAGTCTGAGGCCTGTGATAAGATCATGGAGGAAATTTCTGGACACTTGCCCCCCCTGTTCCCCAGGGCCTACTAGGACAGAGTCCAGGTAGATAGGGTCTGGGACCCAGTGCCTCTGAGTAACCCAATTCTCGCCTCCTTCTGGCCATCACTTCCTTTCTGACCAAGGGCTATGAAATCCTGACAGATTGTGCAAGTATTTTATTGGTGCCTATGTCCTTGAGAGACCCCTCCCTTAACTGTCCTCTCAGGACCTCTAAGCCAGGTTGAGGAGTTCTGCCCCTGCCCTAACCCCCAGGCCAGATCCCTCTTCTCTTCACTGTCCTCCTGATTCAAAATCTCCTCCTACTCATGAGATTCTTATGACCTTGCCAGAAGGAATGCCAGGATGTGGGTAGTGCCTACTGCTCAGGAGTCTCCCTGGCCCTAGCCCTTGCCCTGTTTTTGCCAGGCAGCGTGTGGCGAGGGACCTTCCTTCCCTGTGGCCATCCACACAGCTCCATTAAAACTGATTTGGGCTCCCCTGCCTTGCGCAGGATCATTATCCAGTCTGCTAGCTGCATCTTACTCAAACAGAGTGGGCTGGGGGCTGCCTCCTGCTTGGCCCATGTATGTTCCAAAGGGCCCTTCTGGAGACAGGGGTCCCCTTTTTATTGTGTATCCCCAAGAAGTGACTTTGAACTCTGGGAACTTCAGGCCAAGTGACCAGAAGTGGTGTCCTGCTACATCAACGGGAAGATTGCTTGGAGTTGCAGATTCATGACTTCCCAATGGTGACCTTAAAGGTCCCTGATTCTAGCTTCTAATGGGACACCAAAACCCTGTCTACAAACCTCAGTAAGGAGTCATGAAGTCTCTGCCTCCATCTGTCAAAGGGCAGGGAGCTCACCATCTCCTCCTCAGGCAGCTGGCTTGTGAATGCTTTTGTCAAATAGGACTTGGCTTGTCCTCAGTCACAGTGAGACATCAGCCTTGTCCACAGGATGAGACAGAGATCGGCTACATTGTGGCCAGAAAGAGATGGGGATGGAGAGGAGAAGGTGGGAGGTTTGAGGCCTGAAGGGCCAGGCTGTGCGGATGAGGTCTTCCTCTGGGAGGAAGCTAGGTAAGCTCCTACTACTTCTGACTGTGACTGCTCTGCTGCCATCATCCACCTTCTAGGGTCCCAGTGTCAAGGATGTGGTTCTGTCCTCAGCCTGTGGCTCCATGGGGACACAAACCATGCAGGCCTATAGGGCCAGACACTCAGGCTAAGGGAGATGGGGAACAAGAGGGACTGGGGTGTTCTGGGTGTCACCCTGACTCCTGAGGTTCCAGTCCTGCCCTGCCTGTCCTAGTCTCCTCCTGCAAGCTGGATCTGACTGCTGAAGGCTAGGCAATTGCCGCACCGTGCCTTTCCACCTGACCTAGCTCTGTTTTGAGAAGGTCACTGGCATTGAACCGTGGCCTCATTTGACCTCTGGTCCTTCATAGTTATAGGCTCTTGACAGTGCCTTCGTGCTTGGTGTATATTTTAGACTACATGCCCACTGGGAGAGCCCATCTCCACCAAATGATCCCTCACTTGGGTTTCCTGTCTGCATGGGTCTGGCTGCAGCACCAGGAGCCACCCTCACGAACTGTCAAAACCCAAAGAATTTACCCAGACCTAGAACTCCAACGTTATTTATTTTTTATTTTTTGAAACACAGTCATTCTGTCACCCAGGTTGGAGTACAGTGGCATGATCTTGGCTCCCTGTAACCTCCGCCTTACCTTCCAGGTTCAAGCCATTCTCCTGCCTCAGCCTCCCAAGTAGCTGGGACTACAAGTGTGCACCGCCAATCCTGGCTAATTTTTGTATTTTTAGTAGAGATGGGGTTTCACCATGTTGGCCAGGTTGGTCTTGAACTCCTGGCTTCATGTGATCCTCCCGCCTCAGCCTCCCAAAGTGCTGGGATTACAGGGGTGGCCAACTCCAACAGTTTTGACTGATCTGTATAAATTACACAAGCATTTAGGGGTGGCTACTGACTGTCAGGCACTGTGCTCAGGGTTGAGGATACAGAGATTAATTCTAGTAAGACAGCATTTATGGAGTGCTTATGATGTGCCAGATTCGTTTTCATGGATTAATGGCTCGAACATCCCTGTAAAGTATTTTACATATATAGATATTGTGGCACAGAGAGGTTAATTCCCTGAATTCACATAGTTAGTAAATGACGAATTCTAAACTCTGAAGTTTTAACCACTATGCTTCTGGGTCCCTGTTCTTTTAAAGATTTCGTGTGTGTGTGTGTGTGTATGTGTGTGTGTGTGTATATGTGTGTGTGTTGGGGAGATGCATGGAAAAACAATGACAATATAAAGCACTTATGGCTACAGCTAGAGGAATGTTGAAGGTGCCAGAGGAGGATGGAGAGGATGGAGGAAGCATGACCTTTCCTGACACAAGCCTCCAGGAGGCAAGAGGGGAGAGCAGGGGTGCAGCTGACTCAGCTGGGGAGTTCAAGGGACGAGATTCCCAATTAACCAGTGGCCCCAGACAGGAGGATGTGGGTTCCTCCTCCCCACCCTGCCCCAGGGAAAGAGCTACTCCTGCTACCATCAAAGGCCCGAAGGCACCTTTCCAAAGCTGTGACCTCAGGAATGTACACCTTTTCCTTATCTCAGTATTGGGACATCCTTGTCTACCTCAGGCCCCACAGGAGGGAGATGTGAGGAGAACCAGGACAGGATGGAGAGGGAGAGCTGGCCCTTGACCTTTGGAGTCCCCAGGAGGCTTCAGGCCTATTGTGCATGGCTGATTGTGTAAGCAGCCTTCTTCTGCCTGCGGGTCGTTCTTCAGGCCACACAGTGGGCCCTCCCTGCACTTCATCTGCCTATGCTCTTGACGCATATGACACAATAAGAAAAGATTTTATTCACCAACCTGCGTATTTGACCTTTGGGTGGTTGTTTCAAACTACTGTTTTAAGATAGCTCATTATGCAGCGACAAACAATCAAAATAAATAGCCAAGACAAATGTGAAGAACAAGGCTATAGGGAAAGGAGATGGCTTTACCCCACCAGAAACCAAAACTTACTACGAAATCATAGTAATTACCATGCAATCCTGGAATAGAAAACTGGCAAAGGCAACAGAATCAAGAAGCGAGGAACAGATCCATGTATATGGCAACTAGATATTTGACAGAGCAGGCATTATGAATCAGGTGGAAAGAAGAGAATATTTAATGCTGCTGATACAACAGTCTAGCCATGTGGGGAAAAACATAAAATTAGATTCCTACCTTATGTCTTATGCAAAAATAAATTCCAGGTGGGTTATCAACCTAAATGTGAATAGCCCAACAATAAAATGTTTAGACAAAAAATATGAGTTGTTTATGACTTCAGGGACCAGAATGATTTCTTTTTTCTTTTTTTTTTTTTTTTTTTTTTAAGACGGAGTCTCGCTCTGTTGCCCAGGCTGGAGTGCAGTGGCCAGATCTTGGCTCACTGCAAGCTCCGCCTCCTAGGTTTATGCCATTCTCCTGCCTCAGCCTCCCCAGTAGCTGGGACTCTGGGACTACAGGCGCCCACCACCACGCCCGGCTAGTTTTTTTGTATTTTTTAGTAGAGACGGGGTTTCACCGTGTTAGCCAGGATGGTCTTGATCTCCTGACCTTATGATCCGCCTGCCTCGGCCTCCCAAAGTGCTGGGATTACAGGCTTGAGCCACTGTGCCCGGCCCAGAATGATTTCTTAAGCAAGATCAGGAGCAATAGTACTCACCTGTAATCCCAACACTTTGGGAGGCTGAAGCCGGTGGATCACTTGAGGCCAGAAGTTTGAGACCAGCCTGGACAACATGGCAAAACCTCATCTCTACTAAAAATACAAAAATTAGCTGGGCATGGTGGTGTGTGGCTGTAATTCCAGCTACTTGTGAGGCTGATGCATGAGAATCACTTGAACTTGGGAGGTAGAGGTTGCAGTGAGCCGAGATTACACCACTGCACTCCAGCCTGGGTGAAAAAACACAAACCATAAAGGGTAAAATGATATGACATATCTGGCTATATTAAAATTGAAAACTTTGGTCCAAAGAAGATACCAGAAACAAAGTGAAAGGATGAGCCACCGACAGGGAGAGGCATTTGCAATGCATAGAACTGATTAAAGATTAGTGGCCAAAATTTATGAAGAACTCATTCAAATCTATAAAAAGGACAAACCACTTTCAATTGACCTATAGGGAGAAACAAAACACAGAAAGTTTAAAAACCAAAGGCACATAGATAATGTGTAACTTCACTAGTAATCAGAAGAATTCAAATCTCAGCTAGATGCAATTATATACGGATTGGTAGGGGGTTTCAAATATGCCTGAAATTATTTATTTAATATACATAATATATATTTATACACAAACGCACACACACACACATAGTCAGAGAGAGAGATGACCTCACATTTTCCAATTCCAAGGAGTCTATGGTAATAATCACAGAAAAAACATATATAGTTCCATGGATGCATTTAGGTAGCCCAGTGGCATTTGTTCTGTAAAATGCATATAAAATCACTTTAGGTATGTGTTGATTGATATCAGGTTTCTATTACATCAGTGATTTATGCAACATGGAGGCAATAACACATGGGAACAGGGAAAAATTTAAACATGGCACTATATACAAATTTTAGTGTTAAGTATGTTTACTATAAAATTCCACCTAATAAATTCCACCTAATAATAGGTAATAATAAATTCCACCTAATAATAAAGAGATAACAAACTTTTCATCTCCTAGGTTTGAACCACTTTTGTTTTTTTCCCTTCATTTTCAAATACAGCAAAATATTAAGGATTGACAAAACTGAGTAATAGGTACAAGTATTATATTATTCTCTATACTTCCCCGTGTGCTTAAAATATTTCTAATTAAAAACAAAACAAAACAAAACAGCCATTGCAAAAGTCCACACAAGAGCCATAGCCCAGGGTGCTGTCACTTGAGGAAGAGAGAGTGGCACTGAAGAGAGGACTTAAGGTGCCACCACCTGGCTTGAGAATAGAGACGGCCACGAGGATAGCAGAAGCGTGGGGATGGATGTGGGGGAAAGAGGAGTGATGGTCTTCTGTCTGGCGTAGCTGGTGAGAAAGAGGGAAGAATTGAAAACACACGGGGATGTACTGCCAGTTTGACTAGGAGAAGCCTGGTGACAAGTGAGTGGCAGTGAAAGATAAGTTAGGAGAATCAGTTTGGGGAGGAAGAAAATGAATTTGGGTTTGCATCTGCTTGCAACTGCAAGACAGCTAACCTTAAGAAGCTGCCGATGAGCATCTGGAACTCAAAAGAGAGATCAGGACTAGGTCACTTGCTGACCCAGAGGAAAGTGGCCAGGAGAGCTCTGATTTTGGGGGCATACTTTTGTTCAGGTGATGAGAGAAAGAAGAGAATTCCAGGAAGGATTCAGAGAAGTTACCAGAGAGGCAAAGGACATACCAGTATTCTACAATGTATTAGTCAGGGTTAGCTAGCTGCTGCAATAAAAAATGCTAACAAATTTATTTCTCACTCCCATCACATGGAGGGTGGTGAGGAAGCTCTGCTCTGCTCCAAGCATCACTCAGGAACCCAAGTTTCTTCCAGCTAGTGGCTTTCTTGTTCTCTAGAATCTCAGAGCCCTCCACTGCATCCTCTATATCTGGGCAGCAAATGAGAGAAGAGAGAGAGAACATTCAAGATTGCACAGAAGGCTTTATGGGACAACCCTGGAAGTAGCAAACTTGAAATTTCATTTCTTTCAGAACCCTGTCATGTGGCCACCTCTAAGAGCAAGAGAGGTTGGAAGACAGTCTAGCTGTGTTCTCAGGAGGAAATAGTTGGGTGAACAATTACTTGGTCTCTTCCAATAGTCAAAATGTTGTGAAATGAAAGTTCTAAATCCTTTGGGAAGCTTCCCTACAGTACCTAAATTTGGCCTGTCTTCTCTTTCGTAACTGCTACTACTTCTCCTGCCTGAGCTTCTTTCCTCTGAGAATCCTTGCTGCATTTCTCAAAATAAGCTGTGTTCCTCTCCTCTTACAACTATCATATGTGTAACTTATTTGCAAGCTGGACTTTGTAGTAGTCTTGTCTTTCATGGAGTTTCATTCTAGAAAACTCAGTATACACACACACACACACACATCATCATCATCATCATCATCATCATCATCAGAGTAATCTACAACTTTATTCTGTCCTCCAAGGAAACACGCGAGTTTATGTTCTCAAAGTCCATATTTATCTTGCTGTCAATACCTGGCAGCTACCTTCTCACTCACATCTTCCAATCAAATCTCTCCTCCAACCAGTTTTTCCTGGCTCTTTACTCCTTTGCCCGCCCACTGATAGGTCATCAGTGTCTCCACTGAAGAAGACTTGTTTCCTCAGTCAAAACCAGAATTTGCTAAGTTGGGGCTGAGTTAGATGAAAGAGTGGATCCTCCATGTCTCTTCGATCCCTGATATTTTAGGTCTTGTGTTTTAGGGGTTGTGATATTTGAGGCTATGGTGATGGTTTGGAGATCCAGGGCATGAGATTGACTAAAAGTGGGTTTGTTACAGAACAGTAGCCTTGTAACACAAAAGTAGCGAATCAAGAGCTAAGGCGAGTAAGCTCACTGTATCTGTTGAAGGATTGAGACTCGCTTCTCAGTGTTTCACAAAACATTAATTTTTCAAGAGATATTAATAAGTGTTATGTGAACTTACTAGGACCATGCTACTAATATATTTTCTCCAAATATTTTTAATGTAAGGAAAAATAAGCCGTGTTTATTACAATTTGCAAGAACCAACTTTTAGAAACTCTTTTAATATCTGTTAATAAGAGGATAATTAAATAAATTGCTATATCCACACCAAGGAGTCACACACAGACATTATAAAGAATGAAGTAAGCCTATATTTGTTGATATGGAAAGATGTCCCCGATATATTAAATGGGAAAAATGCAAGCCCTAAAATGAGCTTATTTGTGTGTGTGTGTGTGAGTGTGTGTGCACACTCATGTATGTACAACCACAGAAAAAAGTCTAGGTCAACAAGCACCAAAATATTAGTAGTAGTGATTCTCTCTGGGGAATGGGATTAGAAGAGTGGAAGAAAATTCCACTCTTAATAAAATTGTTAACAGGTCTGGAGCCAGACTACCTAGGTTTAAACCTAAGTTCCACCTTTCACTAGTTGGGTGATCCTGGACAAGTTATTTAATAACTCTGAGTCTCAGTTACCTGGAAAAATAATATTACCTGCCTCACAGATAATGGTGTAATGTATTACTCATAAATGTGTTAATACAATATGCATTACAATATTAACACATACTATATTAATATATTAACATCAATATAATACATTGATTTATAATGATGCTCTAAATGCTTTATGTAAAATGTTTAGAACAATACCTAGCACATATTTAGCACTCAATAAATGTTAGTGTTTTCAGTGGGAAAATTATGGACAACTTTTACCTTTTTAGAGTGAATTTTTATGTATTTTTCACAGAAAAAGTCATTAAATATGGTTTTTAAAAGATTTTGAAAATGCTTAACACATGTTATACAGTTAATAGTGTTAAATTAAGCCTGACCAACATGGTGAAACCCAATCTCTACTAAAAATACAAAAATTAGTTGGGTGCCTGTAATCCCAGCTGCTTGGGAGGCTGAGGCAGGAGAATTGTTTGAACCCAGGAGGTGGAGGATGCTGAGATCGTGCCATTGCACTTTAGTCTGGGCAACAGGGAGAGACCTAGGCAACAGCGTGAGACTCCGTCTCAAAAAAAAAAAAAAAAAAAAAAAAGAAGTACTTACCAAGTAACTATTGATATCACTGATGTATGTCGTCTCCTTAGTAAGTGCTATTAAGCCTTGAGTCATAATTTTAAGACACAGGTCTTTAAAAATTAGTTAACAGTTCTAAGTTATTTTTAAAATTCTGCTTAAAAGCATTGGAGAATCAAATTTTTATACTAACTGATTTGTCTTAAGGACTATTTTTGCTTTCTACTCTAATTCAGGCGTAAGTTGTAACTCCAGAGCTCCTGTTGATGTTGTGAAAATTTAGAATAGTTTTAAAAGGGTTTCATGGTTAAATAATACTAGGATGCACATTGGTTTCAGGATGTTTTTCTTGTTTGGTCCCGAGCTGCCCAGTGTGCTGTGGGTGTAAAGGGAAGGACTTGTGACCTAGCTTAGATGAAGACATGCCAGGGAAACAGCACCACCATCTATGGGGTCCACTAGTGCTATTCCACTAGTGGGAGTCAGACCCTCTGATACAGGAGGTAGAAAAAAGCTATTTAGCATTTTTTCATGTGTCTGTTGGCTGCATAAATGTCTTCTTTTGAGAAGTGTCTGTTCATATCCTTTGCCCATTTTTTGGTGGGATTGTTTGATTTTTTTCTTGTAAATTTGTTTAAGTTCTTTGTAGATTCTGGATATTAGCCCTTTGTCAGATGGGTAGATTGTAAAAATTTTCTCCCATTCTGTAGGTTGCCTGTTCACTTTGATGGTAGTTTCTTTTGCTGTGCAGAAGCTCTTTAGTTTAATTAGACCCCATTTGTCAGTTTTGGCTTTTCAGAGAAATGCAAATCAAAACCGCAATGAGATACCATCTCACAACAGTTAGAATGGTGATCATTAAAAAGTCAGGAAATATGCCGGGCGCGGTGGCTCACACCTGTAATCCCAGCACTTTGGGAGGCCGAGGTGGGTGGAGATTGGGACCATCCTCGCTAACACAGTGAAACCCCGTCTCTACTAAAAATACAAAAAAAAAAAAAAAAAATTAGCCGGGCATGGTGGTAGCTGCCTGTAGTCCCAGCTACTCAGGAGGCTGAGGCAGGAGAATGGCGTGAACCTGGGAGGCGGAGCTTGCAGCGAGTTGAGATCGCACCACTGCACTCCAGCCTGGGGAGACTCTGTTTCAAAAAAAAAAAAAAAAAAGTCAGGAAACAACAGGTGCTGGAGAGGATGTGGGGAAATAGGAACGCTTTCACACTGTTGGTGGGACTGTAAAGTAGTTCAACCATTGTGGAAGAAAGTGTGGCGATTCCTCAAGGATCTAGAACTAGAAATACCATTTGACCCAGCCATCCCATTACTGGGTATATACCCAAAGGATTATAAATCATGCTGCTATAAAGACACATGCACATGTATGTTTATTGCAGCACTATTCACAATAGCAAAGACTTGGAACCAACCCAAATGTCCATCAATGATAGACTGAATTAAGAAAGTGTGGCACATATACACCATGGAATACTATGCAGCCATAAAAAAGGATGAGTTCGTGTCCTTTGTAGGGACGTGGATGAAGCTGGAAATCATCATTCTGAGCAAACTATCGCAAGGACAGAAAACCAAACACCGCATATTCTCACTCACAGGTGGGAATTGAACAATGAGAACACTTGGACACAGGGTGGGGAACATCACACACCGGGGTTGTGGGGTGGGGGGAGGGTAGAGGGATAGCAATAGGAGATATACCTAATGTAAATGAAGAGTTAATGGGTGCAGCACTCCAACTTGGTACATGTATACATATGTAACAAACCTGCACGTTTGCACATATACCCTAGAACTTAAAGTATAATTAAAAAAAAAAGAAAGAAAGAAAAGAAAAAAGCTATTTAGGCAGATAGTGAGGGCAAAGAGTCCTCAGCCGAACTTCACTTCTAACAAAAAGCAACCCAAGAAATCACTTCTTTTCTAACAAAGAGCAGCCTGAAAGATTGGGCTGCAAACATAGATAAAGAAGCTGGAACCTGGCACAGGGGGATGGCTGTAGCTGCACAGATAAAAAGGGCTACCTGGGGCCAGGCGTGGTCACCATGGGGGTTCTACCTCATGTTTTTTTAAGCACATGCCAAGTAAGAAAGAAATAAGCAACTTGGAGTAGCTCAGGCTAAGGACCCACCTGCATAATAAAAGATTGGGGTGGGGGCTGGCAGAGATTCCTGCCCTATGCAGATGGCACACCGAGTCCTAACTGGTTTTCCATGCTTCATGTAGATCAGATACTGCTTCCCCACTAGCTCATTGGCAAAAACCCCTGAATTTCACTGTGGGCCGGCAACCCTTTTGCTGGGACCCCTCTCTGTATGAGAGAGCTGTCCTCTTTTCTTTTCTCCTATTGAATTTCTGCTCTAAGCCTCACCTTTGTGTCTTCGTGCCCTTGATTTCCTTGGCTGGGAGACCAAGAACTCTGGGTGTCACCCCAGACAACAAGGCCACTTCACCTCCCTGGCAAAACTGTTTTCTTTCTCTTCAGAGAGGCAGTAATTCTCTAACAATCTTCTTTCCTTTTGAAGGTGTTAAAAGCTTCCAGCCATGGCAGGACCCATCTTCATTGGCAGATCTATGTGGTCAAAGTGTTGGTGCCCATTTGCACCTTGATGGGCATTCTGACTTCTCAGCTCACCCTAAGACCAGAAGCCAAAATAAGCCTTTCTGGCCGAGATGCTCTGACACATATATGCTCCAAATTCCTTCTGGTAACTCATTTGAGGATCTCCTTTCACTTTCCCAACCCGAGGTATTGATCTAGAATTCAGCCACTACAGATTTACAATATCAGCAGCACGTCCATATCCAGCAACAGAGAGGCAGCGCCTTCCTGGCACCAGCATGGTGCCTGGCACATAGTAGGTGCTTAATGGAATAAATGATTGTGTCACTTAGGAGAGTTACTCCAGGCTCTCCCACTTTATCCAGTAAGAGTGAAAAGAATAAGGTAGCTGTAGGCCAAGTTTCAAAACAGATGCATGCGCAAAGGGTTTAACTGCCAATAATTTAAATGAGGTTCTTTTAAAAATGGGTAAGGATAAGGGAACCAGCAGGGGATGGTGATGCATCCAAATATAGAAAGCTGTTAACGCCCCTGGGCTTGAAAGAACAGGGAGGGAGAATTCTCTTACTGGAGCCAAGTGAGAGCTGGAGCCATGGAGGAGCCATCAATAGGAGTTGTGGCCATAGAAGAAATCAGCCACTGTCTGAACCACATGAAAGCATGGACAAGGTAGGGAGAAACAAACACCACAACTTATTTCTCTTCCTATGTTCCAAGCTCCTTTTGATGTCTCTTTGGCCAGGCCCAGCAGTAAGCCTGGTCATAGAGTCCAGAGGTATCAGTCTCCCAGGGACGGAGCAGGACTGAGCAGGGCACAGCATGGGTTGGGGTGGGAGCAAGCATGAAGAACTATCACAGTGGTCACCCATGTCAAAGGCAGAAGAAAAGCTTAAGAGATGCCAGAGCTGTGAGGAGGCCATTCATGACTTTCTAGGGAGCACATACACAGGAGCAATTGAAGACCGTGAATAAAAAGTTGTCTGGGCTGGGCATGGTGTCTCACACCTGTAATCCTAGACCTTTGCGAGGCAGAGATGGGCAGATTGCTTGATCCCAGGAGTTTGAGACCAGCCTGAACAACATGGTAAAACCCCGTCTCTACAAAAAATACAAAAATTAGCCAGGCGTGGTGGGACATACCTGTAGTCTCAGCTATTCAGGAGGCTGAGATGTGGGAGGATTGCTTGAACCCAGGAGGTCAAGGCTGCCGTGAGCCGTGATGGCGCCACTGCACTCCAAAAGACAGGATTCCAAGAGCTTCCAGCTTGCTGAGTAGGTGGAGGTGCCTCGAGGGTGGTGCGCCCAGAAAGGGCATGGAAGACTACTTGAATTAGCCCAAAGGACTGAAGAACTAACCGCTGGTCACAGATAGAATATGCTGACCAGGCACGATGGTTTGTGTCTGAAATCACAGCACTTTGGGAGGCCAAGGTGGGAAGATTGCTTGAGGCCAGGAATTTGAGACCAGCCTGGGCAATATAGTGAAATCCCATCACTGCAAAAAAATTTAAAAGTTAGCTGAGCATGATGACACACACCTGTAGTCCTATTTACTCAGGAAGCTGAGGCAAGAAAATTGCTTGAGCTCAGGAGGTTGAGGCTGCAGTGAGCCATAATCACACCACTGCACTGCAGCCTGGGTGACAGAGTGAGACCTTGTCTCTTAAAAAAAAAAAAAAAAAAAAAAAAAAAAAAAGGAATAATCTGAAAATCAGTAACAATACTAACTACAATAGATTGTTATATATCAAATATGTCTAAATCACTCATTTATAATTATAATAAAAATTAAAATCGAATTAGTCATAATTGAAGAGTGCTAATGAACTAATGCATAATTTTAAAAACATGTTAATCAAAGAAAGAATAAAGCATTCCTCTTGCCCTTCTTGTACAGGCCAAATGATGGGTGAGAGTAAGTATACTTTCCTTATCCATATCAAAAAGGAATGATCAGCTTTGCAACCTCAAATGAATTAGTGGATCTGGGTGTTGAGCAAGAACAGCTGCCAGCATGACAGAAAGAGCACCCCTCCATATCAGGTGCCTCCAGGTGGAAGAATATACCGCTGCTTGTGAAGTATTTGCCAAAAGAAAAAAGTCTGAAAAACCTCTATAGCTAAGTATCAATTTATAGAAGATGCAGGGCTCAGAGGAGAAAGCTAAGCAATACTGTGGGGATCAATCAGCAAACTTCACATCACAGGAAATTCTACAGGACAAACAATCTGGTTTCTTCAACAAATAAATTGCAAGGGAAGATAAAGATGAAGGGGGAAACTACAGATTAAAACAGACCTAAAAAGCTGGGCGTGTGGCTCACGGCTGTAATCCCAGCACTTTGGGAGGCCGAGGCAGGCGAATTTCCTGAGCTCAGAAGTTCGAGACCAGCCTGGGCAATATGGTGAGACCCTGTCTTCTACTAAAATACAAAAACTTAGCAGGACACAGTGGTGCACTGGTGCACTGTAATCCCAGCTACTCGGGAGGCTGAGGCAGGAGAATTGCTTGAACACGAGAGGCGGAGGTTGCAGTGAGCTGAGATCGCACCACTGCACTCCAGCCTGGGTGACAGAGCAAGACTGTCAAAAGAACAAAACAAAACAAAACAAAAAGAAAAAAAAAACCCAAAAAACAGATAAACAAATAAAATAAAACTGACCTAAAAGACATATTGACCAACTGCAACATGCAGACTTCTTTGGATCTAATTTATTATTATTATTATTATTATTATTTTATTATACTTTATGTTCTAGGGTATATGTGCACAACAAATATACATTTGTTACATATGTATACATGTGCCAAGTTGGTGTGCTACACCCATTAACTCATCATTTACATTAGGTATATCTCCTATTGCTATCCCTCCCCCCTCCCCCCACCCCACAACAGGCCCCGGTGTGTGATGTTCCCCACCCTGTGTCCAAATGATCTCATTGTTCAATTCCCACCTATGAGTGAGAATATGCAGTGTTTGGTCTTCTGTTCTTGCAATAGTATGCTCAGAATGATGGTTTCCAGCTGCATCTGTGTCCCTACAAAGGACACGAACTCATCCTTTTTTATGGCTGCATAGTATTCCATGGTGTATATGTGCCACATTTTCTTAATTCAGTCTGTTATTGATGGACATTTGGGTTGGTTCCAAGTCTTTGCTATTGTGAATAGTGCTGCAATAAACATACATGTGCATGTGTCTTTATAGCACCATGATTCATAATCCTTTGGGTATATACCCAGTAATGGGATGGCTGGGTCAAATAGTATTTCTAGTTCTAGACCCTTGAGGAATTGCCACACTCTCTTCCACAATGGTTGAACTAGTTTACAGTCCAACTAACAGTGTGAAAGTGTTCCTATTTCTCCACATCCTCTCCAGCACCTGTTGTTTCCTGACTTTTTAATGATTACCATTCTAACTGGTGTGAGATGGTATCTCATTGTGGTTTTGATTTGCACTTCTCTGATAGTGAGTGATGGTGAGCATTTTTTCATGTGTCTACTGGCTGCATAAATGTCTTCTTTTGAGAAGTGTCTGTTCATATCCTTTGCCCACTTTTTGATGGGGTTGTTTGTTTTTTTCTTGTAAATTTGTTTGAGTTCTTTGTAGGCTCTGGATATTAGCCCTTTGTCAGGTGAGTAGATTGCAAAAATTTTCTCCCATTCTGTAGGTTGCCTGTTCACTCTGATGGTAGTTTCTTTTGCTGTGCAGAAGCTCTTTAGTTTAGTTAGATCCCATTTGTCAATTTTGGCTTTTGTTGCTATTGCTTTTGGTGTTTTAGACATGAAGTCCTTGCCCATGCCTATGTCCTGAATGGTATTGCCTGGGTTTTCTTCTAGGGTTTTTATGGTTTTAGGTCTAACATTTAAGCCTCTAATTCATCTTGAATTAATTTTTGTATAAGGAGTAAGGAAGGGATACAGTTTCAGCTTTCTATTTATGGCTAGCCAGTTTCCCCAGCACCATTTATTACTTAGGGAATCCTTTCCCCATTTCTTGTATTTGTCAGGTTTGTCAAAGATCAGATGGTTGTAGATGGGTGGTATTATTTCTGAGGGCTCTGTTCTGTTCAATTGGTCTATATCTCTGTTTTGGTAGCAGTACCATGCTGTTTTGGTTACTATAGCCTTGTAGTATAGTTTGAAGTCAGGTAGCTTGATGCCTCCAGCTTTGTTCTTTTGACTTAGAGTTGTCTTGGCAATGTGGGTTCTTTTTAGGTTCCATATGAACTTTAAAGTAGTTTTTTCCAATTCTGTGAAGAAAGTCATTGATAGCTTAATGGGGATGGCATTGAATCTATAAATTACCTTGGGCAGTATGGGCATTTTCATGATATTGGTTCTTCCTACCCATGAGCATGGAATGTTCTTCCATTTGTTTGTGTCCTCTTTTATTTCATCGAGCAGAGGTTTGCAGTTCTCCTTGAAGAGGTCCTTCACATCCCTTGTAAGTTGGATTCCTAGGTATTTTAGTCTCTTTGAAGCAATTGTGAATGGGAGTTCATTCATTATTTGGCTCTCTGTTTGTCTGTTATTGGTGTATTAGAATGCTTGTGATTTTTGCTCATTGATTTTGTATCCTGAGACTTTGCTGAAGTTGCTTATCAGCTTAAGGAGATTTTGGGCTGAGACGATAGGGTTTTCTAAATATACACTCATGTCATCTGCAAACATGGACAATTTGACTTCTTCTTTTCCTAATTGAATACCCTTTTTTTCTTTCTCTTGCCTGATTGCCCTAGCCAGAACTTCCAACACTATGTTGAATAGGAGTGGTGAGAGAGGGCATCCCTGTCTTGTGCCACTTTTTAAGGGGAATGCTTCCAATTTTTGCTCATTCGGTATGATATTGGCTGTGGGTTTGTCATAAATAGCTCCTATTATTTTGAGATACGTTCCATCAATACCGAATTTATTGAGAGTTTTTAGCAGGAAGGGCTGCTGAATTTTGTCAAAGGCCTTTTCTGGATCTATTGAAATAATCATGTGGTTTTTGTCTTTAGTTCTGTTTATATGCTGGATTACGTTTATTGATTGGTGCATGTTGAACCGGCCTTGCATCCCAGGGATGAAGCCCACTTGATCATGGTGGATAAGCTTTTTGATGTGCTGCTGGATTTGGTTTGCCAGTATTTTATTGAGGATTTTTGCATCGATGATCATCAGGGATATTGGTCTAAAATTCTCTTTTTTTATTGTGTCTCTGCCAGGCTTTGGTATCAGGATGATGTTGGCCTCATAAAATGAGTTAGGGAGGATTCCCTCTTTTTCTATTGATTGGAATAGTTTCAGAAGGAATGGTACCAGCTCCTCCTTGTACCTCTGGTAGAATTCAGCTGTGAATTCATCTGGTCCTGGACTTTTTTTGGTTGGTAGGCTATTAATTATTGCCTTAATTTCAGAGCCTGCTATTGGTCTATTCAGGGATTCAACTTCTTCCTGGTTTAGTCTTGGGAGAGTGTATGTGTCCAGGAATTTATCCATTTCTTCTAGGTTTTCTAGTTTATTTGCACAGAGGTGTTTATAGTATTCTCTGATGGTAGTTTGCATTTCTGTGGGGTCGGTGGTGATATCCCCTTTATCATTTTTTATTGCATCTATTTGATTCTTCTCTCTTTTCTTCTTTATTACTCTTGCTAGCGGTCTATCAATTTTGTTGATCTTTTCAAAAAACCAGTTCCTGGATTCATTGATTTTTTGAAGGATTTTTTGTGTCTCTATCTCCTTCAGTTCTGCTCTGATCTTAGTTATTTCTTGCCTTCTGCTAGCTTTTGAATGTATTTGCTTTTGCTTCTCTAGTTCTGTTAATTGTGATGTCAGGGTGTCAATTTTAGATATTTTCTGCTTTCTATTGTGGGCATTTAGTGCTATAAATTTCCCTGTACACACTGCTTTAAATGTGTCCCAGAGATTCTGGTATGTTGTATCTCATCGGTTTCAAAGAACATCTTTATTTCTGCCTTCATTTCGTTACGTACCCAGTAGTCATTCAGGAGCAGGTTGTTCAGTTTCCATGTAGTTGAGCAGTTTTGACTGAGTTTCTTAGTCCTGAGTTCTAGTTTGATTGCACTGTGGGCTGAGAGACAGTTTGTTATAATTTCAGTTCTTTTACATTTGCTGAGGAGTGCTTTACTTCCAAATATGTGGTCAATTTTGGAATAAGTGTGATGTGGTGCTAAGAAGAATGTATATTCTGTTGATTTGGGGTGGAGAGTTCTGTAGACGTCTATTAGGTCTGCTTGATGCAGAGTTGAGTTCAATTCCTGGATATCCTTGTTAACTTTCTGTCTCGTTGATCTGTCTAATGTTGACAGTGGGGTGTTAAAGTCTCCCATTATTATTGTATGGGAGTCTAAGTCTCTTTGTAAGTCTCTAAGGACTTGCTTTATGAATCTGGATGCTCCTGTATTGGATGCATATATATTTAGGATAGTTAGCTCTTCATGTTGAATTGATCCCTTTACTATTATATAATGGCCTTCTTTGTCTCTTTTGATCTTTGTTGGTTTAAAGTCTGTTTCATCAGAGACTAGGATTGCAACCCC
This sequence comes from Macaca thibetana thibetana, assembly GCF_024542745.1. NCBI lineage: Eukaryota > Metazoa > Chordata > Mammalia > Primates > Cercopithecidae > Macaca > Macaca thibetana. The sequence goes on along the minus strand of NC_065581.1, from coordinate 42,048,548 downwards.
TGCCTTTTTTTGTTTTCCATTTGCTTGGTAGATCTTCCTCCATCCCTTTATTTTGAGCCTATGTGTGTCTCTGCACATTGGATGGGTCTCCTGAATACAGCAAACTGATGGGTCTTGATTCTTTATCCAATTTGCCAGTCTGTGTCTTTTAATTGGACCAGTTAGCCTATTTACATTTAAGTTTATTATTGTTATGTGTGAACTTGATCCTGTCATGATGATGTTAGCTGGTTATTTTCCTCGTTAGTTGATATAGTTTCTTCCTATTATCGATGGTCTTTACATTTTGGCATGTTTTTGCAATGGCTGATACCAGTTGTTCCTTTCCATGTTTAGTGCTTCCTTCAGGAGCTCTTGTAGGGCAGGCCTGGTGGTGACAAAATCTCTCAGCATTTGCTTGTCTGTAAAGGATTTTATTTCTCCTTCACTTATGAAACTTAGTTTGGCTGGATATGAAATTTTGGGTTGAAAATTCTTTTCTTTAAGAATGTTGAATATTGACTCCCACTCTCTTCTGGCTTGTAGAGTTTCTGCTGAGAGATCTGCTGTTAGTCTAATGGGCTTCCCTTTGTGGGTAACCCAACCTTTCTCTCTGGCTGCCCTTAACATTTTTTCCTTCATTTCAACTTTGGTGAATTTGACCATTCTGTGTCTTGGAGTTGTTCTTCTTGAGGAGTATCTTTGTGGCGTTCTCTGTATTTCCTGAATTTGAATGTTGGCCTGCCTTGCTAGGTTGTGGAAGTTCTTCTGGATAATATCCTGCAGAGTGTTTTCCAACTTGGTTCCATTGTCCCCGTCACTTTCAGGTACAACAATCAGATGTAGATTTGGTCTTTTCACATAATCCCATATTTCTTGGAGGCTTTGTTCATTTCTTTCTACTCTTTTTTCTCTAAACTTCTCTTCTTGCTTCATTTCATTCATTTGATCTTCAATCACTGATACTCTTTCTTCCAGTTGATTGAGTCTGTTACTGAAGCTTGTGCGTTTGTCATGTAGTTCTTGTGTCATGGTGTTCATCTCTGTCAGGTCATTTATGGACTTCTCTGCATTGGTTATTCTAGTTATCCATTCGTCAAATCTCTTTTCAAGGTTTTTAGCTTCTTTGTGCTAGGTCTGTAGCTCCTCCTTTAGCTCTGAGACATTTAATCGACTGAAACCTTCTTCTCTCAACTCATCAAAGTCATTCTTCATCCAGCTTTGTTCTGTTGCTGGCGAGGAGCTGCGTTCCTTTGGAGGGGTAGTGGTGCTCTGATTTTTTGAATTTTCAGCTTTTCTGCCCTGCTTTTTCCCCATCTTGTGGTTTTATCTACCTTGGGTCTTTGATGATGGTGACGCACAGATGGGGTTTTGGTGTGGATGTCCTTTCTATTTGTTAGTTTTCCTTCTAACAGTCAGGACCCTCAGCTGCAGGTCTGTTGGAGTTTGCTTGAGGTCCACTCCAGACCCTGTTTGCCTGGATATCAGCAGCGGAGGCTGCAGAAGACAGAATATTGCTGAACAGAAAGTGTTGCTGTCCGATTGTTCCTCTGGAAGCTTCATCTCAGAGGTGTACCCAGCCATGTGAGGTGTGAGGTTTCAGTCTGCCCCTAGCGGGGGATGTCTCCCAGTTAGGCTACTCAGGGGTAAGGGACCCACTTGAGCAGGAAGTCTGTCCGTTCTCAGATCTCAAACTCCTTGCTGAGAGAATCACTACTCTCTTCAAAGCTGTCAGACAGGGACATTTACATCTGCAGAGGTTTCTGCTGCTTTTTGTTTAGCTATGCCCTATCCCCAGAGGTGGAGTCTACAGAGACAGGCAGGCCTCCTTGAGCTGCAGTGGGCTCCACCCAGTTCGAGCTTCCCGGCTGCTTTGTTTACCTACGTAAGCCTCAACAATGGCGGGCGCCCATTCCCCAGCCTCGCTGCTGCCTTGCAGTTAGATCTCAGACTGCTGTGCTAGCAATGAGGGAGGCTCCCTGGGCGTGGGACCCTCTGAGCCAGGCACAGGATATAATCTGGTGTGCTATTTGCTAAGACTCTTGTTAAAGCACAGTATTAGGGTGGGAGTGACCCGATTTTCCAGGTGTTGTGTGTCATGGTTTCCCTTGGCTAGGAAAAGGAATTCCCTTCCCCCTTGCAATGCCTCACCCTCCTTCGGCTCTGGCTCATTGGGCTGCACCCACTGTCCTGCACGAACTCTCTGACATTCCCCAGTGAGATGAACCTGGTACGTCAGTTGGAAATGCAGAAATCACCCATCTTCTGTGTCGCTCACGCTGGGAGCTGGAGGCTGGAGCTGTTCCTATTCGGCCATCTTGGCACCCAATCTGGATCTAACTTTTTTTAAGCCTGGAATATGTATATGACATTACTGAAACAATTGGAAAGTCCTTAGGTTTTATTTTCAGTTTTAAAAAGGAGTCTCTTAGCTGAAATCATTACAGATGAAATAATATTATGTATGGGATTTGCTTCAAAATTATACGTGAGACAGTGGAGTGGACCAAGCAAAATTGGCCACGAGTTGATAACTGGTTGAGGATGGCTTATTGGTAGATGGAGTTTATTATACTTCTCTTTTTGTGTATATTTTAAATTCTCCAGAGTGAAAAAGTCGAAACTTTTGCTTTTCTTTTCTTTTTTTTTAAAGAAGAAATGTATGGACAGGAGGAAGTGGAGAAATCAAAGACCCTGGAAGAGAGGATTAGGAGAGGATTAGTAGAGAAAGCAAGTTGCCAGGGACCATCCAGGGTAGAGAGAACAGTCACCTGGGAAGAGGAAATGGACATCTGGGAAGGAGTGAGGCAGGAGGATGGAAGGAAGATTTCAGGGAGAAATAGAATGAGAAGGAAGGAAAATAATACCGACTACCTTTTTTTTTTCTTTTTGCAATTAACAATATGCCATAACTTTACATACCCAGATAGTGAAACTAGGCTCAGAGAGTTAAGAAACTTGCCCAAAGCCACATAACTAGTAAGTAACAGAGCTGGGTTTAAGCGGAGATTTGTAAGAAGCCAAAGTCTACGTACTTAACCCCTACTCTGTATTTTTAGTTTCTTTCACACCCAGGCTTCAGTGCCCACACTTTTCCCTCATGTGCAGGCTGGATATCCTTCCTGATCCCAGCCAGAATCTGGAGCAGTTCTGATCAAGAGGCAGGAGAGGTTGAATCAAGAGGCAGGAGAGGTTCCCTTTGCTTTCACCTCAGCCCTATGACGCCTGCGATGTCTGCACCAGTCTTAGCACCTGGGTTCGTCTCATCTCCTGAGTTCTCATCCAGCCATTTCCTTAGTCTAACATCCTGCATCACTTCAGTTGGACCCATTGGCTGCTGCCAGACTGGCCTCCTGTCTGCCTGAGACCTAGTCCAGTGCCATCACACACTCGCGTGCACACACACACTCCCCCAGGAGATGTCCTGGCTTAGAGAGGGGAGTCATTGGCCCTGAATAGGACCTGAGATCTTCAACTTGGAAAATAGGAAGTGTTAAAATGGAAGAGCTGTCTGAGCTGAAAGTGTCAGAGGATGATGGTACAAATACGAAGAGAGAGAAGGGAAGAAGGGTCAAGTCTGAGCCAGATCAGAGGTGGGATAAAGATTGAGACTTGAAGGCAGGGGTTTGGATGTAGGAAGGTAGAATAAAGTAAAAGCAGAACAGAATCAAAAAAAGGAACTGGAAAAGAGAAGTCTTAAGTGGCTACTTATTAGTGAATGGCATTTGTGGGCTCTTATTTTTTTAGTGTGGTGGCCCCAGCCAAGGGTAGAATGGACACCACCAACCACCCCCTTAAGCCCAGTTCTCAGGCAAGGCTTTGCAGGGGCTGTCCCAGGTTGGGCTGATGATAAGCCTGATCAAATTGGGGTTATTCCAGCTTTGAGAGGCCTGTTCCTATGTCGGCTGCTCCAGTCACATGCCTCCCCAGCCTAGCACAGGGGCTGGCACTGGCCATGGTCCTGACCAACACCTAGTGCTTTCCTGGCTGCTCAGGTTGGCTGGGTGCGGATAGGAAGATAATGGAGGATCTGATCTGAAAGAGGGTGAGGATGCTCATACTTGACCGTCTTGATTTACTCCTAGGGAGAAAGGAGAAGAGAGTGAAAGTGTGTGTTTGAGGAGAGTGATGATTTGGAGCAGTTACTCTAGGGCTTACTAGGGAGCCTCCAGGAGTTTTGAAGAGGATGACCAGGCAGCTGTGAGGTCTCAGTTAAAGTTAGACATCAGGAGCATGTCATGTGTCCAGTCATGCTTCTGGTTCTGAAGCTTTCCCCAGCAATGGTCACTATCATATCTAGGAACACAAAGGCTCCATGGTTCTGTAACACCATGCCCAGCACATGAATGAATGCACGCATCGGTGAGTGATGAAGTTCAGATGTAATGACAGAAGGACATAAACTCTGTGCCCAGATGTGAGGTGGCAGGTGTGTTTGAACTCAGATTTAGCAAAGGGAAAAGAAGAATCCTGTGCTTGGGAGCGGGGTGGTTCAGAACTGTTCCTGTGCTCAAATATGAGGATCGAGGGATCAGGAAAATTAACACAATTTTAAGGAAGAGCATTTGATGTACGTGTGCTGTGAGTAATTGGTAAGGATTTCTTGGTGCCTTCACTTTTCCTTGAGGTTTAAAGATCTTTTCCTCATGTGGGAAGGCGTGGGGACAAGGGGCCAATATGCAGCTTAAATGGACCAGAAAGTAAGACAAAAACTTATAGAGCTGATGAGTTATGCTTCTGCCTAGGAAACAGAAAGCTAGAATCATGTAAAATAACACCCCAAATCATAAAATATTTAGGTAAAAATTTAACAATATATGCGTAAGATTCGTATGCTAAAAACTGAAAACACTGATGAGAGAAATCATAGAAGAAACAAATAAATGGACAGCTGAATTGTGTCCATTGCATGGAACACTCAACAGTGTTGTCTATTTCCCCCCAGAACTAACCCATAGGGTCAATGCAATCCCAACTGAAAGCCCAACAGGTTTTTGGGGGTGAGAAGAAGAGGATTAGAAGCCCACAAGCTGATTTTATATTTTACATGGCAAAGCAGAGTAACTAGAATAGTCAAAACAATTTTGAAGAACCACTGTTTGATTTTAAGACTTACCATAAAGCTACAGTAAGTTATCATGACAGTGTGATATTGGAGAAAGAATAGACATATGGATCAATGGAACAGAACAGTCAGAACTAGACCTACATGTCAATTGATTTTCAACAAATATACTAAGGTAATTCAATGAAGAAAAGAAAGTCTTCTCAACAAATTATGCTAGTACAATTGGACATCCATATGTTGAAAAAATTGCAAAGTGCATCTTATGCCACATGCAAAAATTAATGAAAAATGAATAATAGACCACAATGCAAAGCCTAAAACTATAAAACTTCCAATGGAAAATATAGGAGGAAATATTTGTGACTCTGAGGTGGGTAAACTTTTTAACAGAGCACAGAAAAGCATAAATTGTAAAAAGAAAAATCAAGGAATTGGACTTCATCAGCAATAAAATCTACCCATATAGGCTGGGGGCAGTGGCTCATGCCTGTAATCCCAGCACTTTGGGAGGCCGAGGCAGGCAGATCACCTGAGGTCAGGAGTTTGAGACCAGCCTGGCCAATGTGGTGAAACCCCGTCTGTACTGAAAATACAAAAAAATTAGCCAGACGTGGTGGCAGGTGCCTGTAATCTCAGCTACTTGGGAGGCTGAGGCAGGATAATCACTTGAACCTTGGAGGTGGAGGTTGCTGTGAGCCAAGATCTCGTCATTGCACTCCAGCCTGTGTGACAAGAGCAAAACTCTGTCTCAAAAAAAAAAAAAAAAAAAAAAAAAAGATGTTGCTAATGCTGCTAAGCAAATGAGAAAAAAAGTTACAGACTAGAAGAAAATATTAGCAAATCACATATCTGATAAAGGACTGCTATCCAGAATATGAAGAATTTTCACAGCTCAATAGTAATGATAATAATAAACAATTACAAATGGACAAAAGTGTTGCACTTTGTCAAAAGTACTTTGCTGAAGAAGGTACAGATGGCAATAAACAATAAAAAGATGTCCAATATCATTACTCATTAGAAAAATACAAGTTAAAATTGAATGAGATATCACCTTACACCTATTAGGAAGGTTTTTTAAAACCTGACAATATTAACTGTCGACAAGGAAGTAAAAATGGTACAGCCTCTTTGGAAAAGACTTTGGCAACTTTCATAGACTTAAACATACACTTACATGTGACCTAGCACTCCCATTCTTAGGATTTTATCCAAGGATAATAGAAACATACGTCCACACAAAATATATGTACATGAATGTCATAATTGTCCCAAACTGGAAAAAACCCAAATGTCCATCAGCAGGTGAATGAATACGCTACTTGTGGTACAACTATAGAATGAAAGATGGTTTAGCAATAAAAATGAATACATTCTTGAGAAATGCAACGTCACGCATGCTGAATTTATTCTGATGAGTGAAAGAAGACTGATCCAAGAGGCTACATACTGTTTAATTCCATGTCTATGACATTTTAGGAAGAGCAGGACGCTACAGACACAGATGTCAGCTCAGTAGTTGCCAGGCCCTGGATTAGAGAGAAAAAGACTGGCTAAAATGGGCACAAGGGCTCTCGCTTGAGTGAAATGAACCCTTCTATATTATGGTATTGTGTTACATAGACCTGGTGATTGTGGTGGTGGTTATAGAGATGCTTGAGTTTGTCAAAATTTATACAAGCAGACATTTAAAAGGGTTAAATTTTTGTATATGTAAATTATGGGCCAATAAACCTCATTTTTAGAAAAAGACCCTAGAAGAGTACCTACAGAGTGATCTTCAGCCCCCAGGCCCTTGGGGCAAGGCTGGGCAGTTGACCCTTTGAGTGGAGGCCTGTCTTCTCCTCTCTATGAACTCCCCATCTCCAAGCACATTCTCTGTCCATAAGGTAGATGCACCGTAAATATGAGTAAATAAATGAATAAAAGAACAAAGAAGTGAGTGTTTGCAGGAAACTAAAGTAGACCCTGACAATCTACAGGCTCCTGCAGGCTTCTCCAGCCTCTTCTGCCACTCCCAGCACAACTCCATTTCCCACTCCTAGAATTGCCTCAAGCCTCCCCATCCAATCCCTGACTCACTGGGCCATTTCACACCTCTGTGCCTTTGCACATGTGGGTCCCTGTGCTTCGATCACCCTTCATGGGAACCTGTACCTGTAGGAAAACACACCCCTACCCCCAGAACTCTGGGAAATACCCTGTCCTTTCCTGTAGGATAGGATGATCAGGAGTTCAGGCAGGTGTGTGCACAAAATAAACACCAGTGTGAGCTTGTGTGCACAGGAGACACCCCACAGTTCCAAGAAGGCTAAACCTGGGCAGAAAACTCCAGGTGGGAGAGAAAATTCTCTGTCTTATAGACAGCCCATTTCCCTTTTCCCTGCTAACTAGGATAATGGTAATAGTTAATATTTGTTGAATGCTGTGTGTCAGGCCCTACTGGAAAGCACTTTACCTGTAGGAACCCATGTGGTGCTCCTGATAACCCTTTGCACTATCGTTATTCCCACTGTATGGATCAGGGAACAGACACAGGTAGGTTTTGGATGTGTGGTTACACACCCAGAAAGGCAGGAAGTCTGGCTCCAGAGCTGTGTACTGAACCGCTGCCACATTGCAGGAATGACGGCCCTGGAGGGAAGAACTAAGAGGGGCTGGGTGAGGGTCCTGGCTTCTGAGGGCACAGCTGTTCTCCAACTCTTGCAAGGCTGAAACCAGAAGACAGCAGGCATTGCAGCTGGTGGAGGGTCTGAATACTGCTGTGAGGATAGTGATTCCTGGGCTAGGCTCTGCAAGGAAACTGAGCAGTGCAGGGCCTTACCAGCCCCAGCCATCTGGGGGCCACCCTGGCTGGCACCAGCAGGAGGGTGGGCTGGCTTCTCAGAGGTCTGGGAGACTCAGGCTCCTTCTGCCAGAGCTGCAGTGGCCGACTCCTCCTCCCCCTCCCTCCCCACCCTGCACCGCCTCCAGACCCCAGTCTTGACTATTGCTTAATCCCCAGGAACCCAGTTCCTGTGGGCAGCGCCTGACATGCCTGATCCTCTCTTTTCTGCAGTTCAAGGGAAAGACAAGATCTTGCACAAGGCACTCTGCATCTGCCCTTGGCCAGGGAAGGGTGGCATGGAGCCTCTCCGGCTGCTCATCTTACTCTTTGCCACAGGTAGGATCTTCTCCGTGCCCTGTGATGCCTTCTTTCCCTCACTTTGAGTATGTGGTTAGGGAGCAGGTGGTGGGCCCTGGGGTGAATTACGAAGGCGGTGGCAGTCCTTGGCATGCCTGAGTGCCCTGTTCTACACTCCTCTCCTCCCCAACCTGCCCATATTCTTCACACCCTCCTTCCCTCCCCAGTATCAAAACCCACCCTCAGACTCTTCCTGCATGTGGACATGTAAGGGGCTGGTGGACTCTGGTTGCATTGGAAGGGAAGGAGTGCTAACAGTGGCATCCCAGGCACTAGCTGGCAGTTGGGGGAAGCTTTCGGGGGGCGCCGGCACTGATAATAGCCTCTGAAATTATAAGCCACTAATTATGAGCCCCTGCAGTTATAAAAGAGGAAAGAACATGAGGATGTTCACCTGCATCCTTGGGGCACTGTCTCCCCTGCTCTGAAGGTCCTCTTGTCCTCAGCTCTTGATGGGAGGTGAGGGGCCTGGAGATTTCCATCACTGAGTTGCGGCGAATTGACACACCAAATTTTTGTACACAACTGCTTCTTCCCACTGAGGGAAGTGAACCTTTTGCTCCCCCACAGCGTTGGACAAACCTGGGCAAGAGGAGAGATAGTGCCAAATGGAGTCTTGTTCCTGCAGCTTTAGATGGTGTGGGGGCGGGGAGGAAGGTGGGGTCCTGAGGCATGGATGGGAGGTGGTAAGGTGGGAAAGGGCCACTGCCCATATGGTCTCTCTAGTTCCAAAAGGCAGGCCACCAGCTTCCCAATCCTATCTTTCAAGCCTCTGTCACAGTAATGGTTGAAGATGGCAGGCAAGGGAGGACCAAGAGAGGAGAAGTCAAAGCAGGGGGCTCTGGGGGCTTCTGCTGCAGCCCCTGCCCCAGCAACAAGCTGGTGCTCTAAGCCCATCTCCCCCGCCCTAAGGAGGGTTCCCAAAATAGCAGCCTCATGTCTCCCCCAAAATATCTCCGAGACGGGTCCTTCCTGAAAGGGGAACAAAGCCACAGAAATAGGGAAGCTGGAAGCTAAAGGTCAGGAAAGTCGGTACCAGTGTGGGCGGCTGCAGAGCAAGCAAGAGTGGCGGGGCAGGGAGAGCCAGCCCCAGGCCGAGAGGAGAGATCCTAGTCCCGTATGACAGCAAAGAGATGTGCAGAACAGAACTGGAGGGGATTTGAAGACCAAGTGTCTCCAGAATAGACCCAGGGAGGGTCAGTTACGTCTCCAAGGAGGCCCAGCAAGACCAACTGTGAGAAAACCAAACCCAGGTCTCAGGTTTCCTGGTTCCCAATTTCCCACAAACACATGCTGTGCCACCTGCTCCCAACTTGCATAAGAACCTAAGCTCCTTCAGGGCAGGGTTTTTGTCTGTTTAGGTCACTGCACAGGGCAAGTGTTCAATGCGTATTTGGTAAATGAAGGAGTGAATGAATGTCTCCTCCCCAGAGCTGTCTGGAGCCCACAACACCACGGTGTTCCAGGGCGTGGAGGGCCAGTCCCTACAGGTGTCCTGCCCCTATGACTCCATGAAGCACTGGGGGAGGCGCAAGGCCTGGTGCCGCCAGCTGGGCGAGAAGGGCCCATGCCAGCGCGTGGTCAGCACGCACAACTTGTGGCTGCTGTCCTTCCTGAGGAGGCGGAATGGGAGCACAGCCATCACAGATGATACCCTGGGCGGCACTCTCACCATTACACTGCGGAATCTACAACCCCACGATGCGGGCTTCTACCAGTGCCAAAGCCTCCATGGCAGTGAGGCTGACACCCTCAGGAAGGTCCTGGTGGACGTGCTGGCAGGTGAGTGGGCAGTGGCTGCCTCTCTGGCCTGCCCCTGTTCCAAGCCTCATGTTTTGGGCATCTGTGTGCAGAACCACCCACTGGGCTCTCAGGAATCCTGGGAAAACCCATCGTGTGGGTCTCATCTCCCTACTCAGGGCTACCAAGGATAGTTGTGCAGGTTGCTCACTGCACAAGAGGGCCAAAATCCACTCCCCAGCCCGGACTCCTTTTGCCAGACTGTGTTCCCTAGTGCAGAGCTGCATCACCTGCAAGAAGGGCACCTCTCTCTACTTTGCATTAAGGGACTCTGTGAACTAGCCTGGCCTTGGCCCTGCTTGCCCAAACAGCTTTATCCATCTCCATCCAGTTAGCATGTGAACATGATGGGAGGTCCTTAAGGAGGAGGAGGAGATTAATTTATTCCCTCACCAACCAACCAGTGGTCCTATCAACGTAAGTGAAGCACCAACCTGGTACAGAAAATCACCCCTAGAAAAGTACACTGCTTGTGCTGGGCAATGTGCTTCCCTTCTCTGGGCCTCCATTCTCTCATCTGTAAATGGAGAGGGTGGTGTCTGTCCTGCTGACCCCACAGGGTTCCGGTGAGTTTGTGTTGTGGGGGAGGGCAGTTGCGGGCAGGGTGTGACATGTGCTCCAAGACTCCTGCTACTGAACTGTCTTGGGATCGCCATTCCAGGTGGGAGTAGGTGGGCCACGGTGTCTCTTTCCATCCCCGAGCTTTGCGCAGGGACCACCCTCCAAGAAGGCTTTCTGCTTGAGTCTTCAGAACACAACTGTGTCCCCAAAGGAGAACAAATCTGGGACTACAGAGGCTGTTTCTGACTCTCCTCTTTTCCAACCCCTTCTCCCAGTATGGCTCTTTAGCATGGAAATGAGGTCAGGAGTAGTATTTGCCTGATGTGGGGAGGTCAGGTGAGACTGCCAGTCCTAGACACAAACCCCACCTCCACCACTTTTCTAAGGATGGCAGGAGGCAGTGAACTCCCTTAGCCAACTCCCAAGAGGGAGACAGAAAAATGAAAGTAACCCATAGCTTGTGTAGATAGCTTGACAGTTTAGATAGGATTTTCAAGTACATCCATGATTGCATTCACTCTTCTTAGCCCCTGTGCAGAAGGAGGGGGGAGTTGTAGTTACTGAGCTCCAATGAGGTGCTAGACACTGCCCAGAGGTGCCCTCATGGAATCCTGGTAACCCTGCTATTAAGGAAGTATTCCTAACTGCCCACTTTATAAGTGGGGAAATTGAGGCTTATGGAGTGTAATGACTTGATCCACATAGGACCAGTGCCCAGGGGACCTCACCCCACCCATAAAGGTTCCCCCCTGCCTCAAGGAGGAAGGGGCTGGAGGCTCATGGCTCTGCCTCCCATAGACCCCCTGGATCACCGGGATGCTGGAGATCTCTGGGTCCCCGGGGAGTCTGAGAGCTTCGAGGATGCCCATGTGGAGCACAGCATCTCCAGGTACAGCGATGGTTCTTTCCTAAAACCCGTGGGCAGACTTCCACCCTGCAGAGCCCCACAGGGGATGGGGGTTGGGCATCCTGAACTACAAATTACAAGGCAACTAGAGCCTGAAGGGCCCTGGATGTGTCTTATCTAAACACCCCTCCACCAGCTGCTACATGTTAGTTAGTTAGTGTGACTGTGTCAGTTGTTCATTTATTGGAAGACTTCTATAATGGTTTGTAAAGAGCAGCTGCTCTAAGACTCCTGAATGCCAGCTCCCGCCCCTCCACTGGCAGCCCCAGACATCCCCATAATTCAGTAACAATGAAAGTTTTAGTACTTTAGTACAAAGCTAAGACCCCCGATCTCTGCTTCTTTGGTAGGACCAGAACCAGTCTGACTGGTCCATGCCTGTGTACTGGTGTTTAAACGTTGCTCATATAACCACTGAGCACACATGTGTGTACACACACACCCCCATGGCATAGCACTGTATACAGAAGAAAACTGCTCAGTGAGGGAAGATGGTGTGTTTAAGTGCACTCAGCAGGTTAGTGGCAGAGCATGCCTAGAACTCAAGTCTCTTGACTATGGGCTCTCAAAGCCCCAAAAAGACCCATCCCAGGGATGGTGCTGGGTGGGGAGGTATGCTGAGGTCCTAGAAGCTCCTGGTTTCTCCCCATTCCCTGAGAGAAGATTCTAATCTGTAGGCCATCTCAAGGCTCCCATCTGCCCTCTTGTCTCTCCAAGGAGCCTCTTGGAAGGAGAAATCCCCTTCCCACCCACTTCCGTCCTTCTCCTCCTGGCCTGCATCTTTCTCATCAAGATTCTAGCAGCCAGCGCCCTCTGGGCTGCAGCCTGGCATGGACAGAAGCCAGGGACACATCCACCTAGTGAACCGGACTGTGGCCATGACCCAGGGCATCAGCTCCAAACTCTGCCAGGTGAGCTTGGAGAGCACAGCCAATCGAAGGTGGACTTGGCAGGAATGGGAGGTGGTGCTGAGAGGGGCCACATGAGTCCTTGGACTATTGCAGGGCTGAGAGACACGTGAGGAAGACGATGGGAGGAAAAGCCCAGGAGAAGTCCCACCAGGGACCAGCCCAGCCTGCATACGTGCTACTTGGCCACCAGGACTCCTTGTTCTGCTCTGGCAAGAGACTGCTCTGCCTGGACACTGCTTCTCCTGGACTCTGGAAACAGGGAGTGTTTGAGGGAGCGGGGAGGTGGTAAGAACACCTGACAACTACTGAACACTGGACATTTTAAACACTCACAAATAAACCCAAGACTGTCCTATTTAACTGGATAGTTGTGGGCTTCATGAAAGTCTCATTTTCTTCCACAGGGGTAAGAAAATGAATCTGGATGAGAAAAAGATAAGAGATCTTGCTCCTTGAGGCCCAGGACCACAGGATACCACATCCCTCCATTCTCACAGGCTTCAATCGCCCAGTCAGTTTTTTTCTTCTCTCTCCTCCCTTCCCTAGATCTGATTGCCAAGTTCTGCCTCCTCCTCTGGGGTTTCTCTAGCATCCAGTCTTCCTCTGCTCTCCTCCCCCGCATTCACCCTCTCCATCAGCTTCCCCTGGATTATGGGACGTCCCTGCCTCAAGGCCCCCTCCAGCTGACTCTGTTCCTCCCCATCAAGGTCAACTCCTGGCAGACTCATCCATTCATCTCCTTAGAACTCTGTTTTTATCATGTCACTTTGCCTTTGGAGAAATGACAAGGGCTTCATAATGTACAGCATATCAAACTGGGAACTGATGGTTCAAGCCCCTCATCATATAGAAGGGAAACTGAGGCTCAACAAGGGAAAGGAACTTATCCAAAATCCCCAGCCAAAATCCCCAGTAGAGCCTGGAAATCCAAATTTCACTTGGCATTCAAGGTGGTCTTTCCTCTAACTCACTCCTACTTATTTATTCAACAAGTATTAGTTTGAGCAACTAGTCTGTGGCGAGTGCTATTCTGAACACTGGAAACACAACAGTGGATGAAGCAGGCGAGAGTTGTGCCCGCACAGAGCTCACTTTAGTGGGAGGAGAGGAGACAGACAATGCACACAGTAAATAAGTCAATCTGATCACCTGTTAGAGGCAAAACGTGCTGAAGAAAAAAATTAAAATCAAGCAGGGTTAGGAGTATGGGTGTGCAGGAGGCACAGGGGATGATACTATCTTAAATGCAGCAGCCAGAAGGTGAGGAACAGTTGAAGGAGGCCACGAAGTGAACCATGAGGACATCACAAGGAGGAGTATTCGGGGCGAGCGAACAGCCAGGGCAGCTCATGCAACCTCATCTCTCTCTTCCACACACACACCACCCTGGCCAAGACTCTGGGGGAAACTGGGAGGAGACTCCCCTGCGGGTGAGCTGCAGGGGAAAGAAGTGAGTCGGCCACATTCTTAGGCTCTCTGGACTGGGCCCAAGAGAAGTGGATGCCCAGGATCCCCTGTGGCCACCACTCACGTGGCTGCTTTGCCACCTAACCTGGGCTTGGGCCCCTAAGGTTTAAATCACCAGGATGGAGCTCCCGGCATGGCCCTCATGTTCCAGCCTCACTTCAACATGTCACTCCCCTGGCTCCAGCTGTGCCCCAACCCTGCCTTGTCCACACCCAATGTAAGCTGCTGCATTGGCTCCCTGCCCTGGAGCCTTAGGATTCTGGTCCAGTCTGTGTTCCCATGGCCTGCCTGGCTCAGGGGCACATTAAACTTCCTTATTGTGTCCTGGGGCAGTGCCCCCTTCCTATAGATCCAGGGCACAGGTAGACACCAAGAATGAGCTGAGCCCAAATTGCACCTTCTCCACCTCCCTCCCACCCCAGTTGTGGGCACCAGTGCTGATGACATGGTCTGGGAGGCTCCCCGCAGCCTGCCTTGTGCTCGAGGGCAGTGGCTGCCATCAGCCCCAGCCCAGAATCAGGCTTTCCTCCTCATGGGAGCTTGGACTTTTCTCTTTCCTTCTCTGCCGTGTCAGAGACATTCCCCTCTGGATTGGAATCACCCAGGATCCCCTGCCTCAGACTCTCTGGGAGCACTCTGGACTGAAGGGGAGTGAGGCCATTTGGCCTCAAATTTCAACTCTGCCTCCTATTAAGACACCTTAGGCAACCTCCTCAATCCCTCTAAACCTCAGTGCCCTCTCTTGTAGAAATAAACAAACAAAACAACCACTTCCCCTACTTTGCAAGGTTTTTGTGGGGTTGAAAGAAATAACATTTGTGGCCGGACATGGTGGCTCACGCCTGTAATCCCAGCACCTTGGGAGGCTGAGGGGGGTGGATTACTTGAGGCCAGGAATTCAAGACCAGCCTGGCCAACATGGCAAAAACACTGTCTGTACAAAAAAAAGGAAAGACAAAAATTAGTCGGGCATGGTGGTGCGTGCCTGTAGTCCCAGCTATTTGGGAGGCTGAGGCAGAGAATCGCTTGAACCCAGGAGGCCAAGGTTGCAGTGAGCCAAGATTGTGCCACTGCACTCCAGCCTGGGTAACAGAGTGAGACTCTGTCTCAAAAGAAAAAAGAAAAAGAAAGAAATAATATTGTGAAGGTCCTTGGCCAGGTGACTGGCACATAGTAGGTCCTCAATAAACACTGGTTTCCTCCATCTAATGCCCAGCAACATGATGCCTCTGTGAAGGCCAGGAACTTGCCTGGTCACCTCTGTCCCAGCACCCAGCAGTGGACCATATTCAACACTTAGTCCAGCGTTGAATACAGTTCACCTCTTCATACAACATGCCCGGGTGGCTTGTTAGTATGAAAATAACTTCCCTATAAGGCAATCAGAGAAAGCCTGGTATGCATTGGCAAGACGGATGCAAGCACATCACCAACTAGGGTGACCCGTTCTGGTTTGTTCAGGACTTTTTCAGTTTTTGCACAGAAAGTCCCATGAAACCCCTCAGTCCCAAGCAAAAAGGGGAAGTTGGTCACCCAATCTTCCACTTCTACAAGGCCCAGTTTAACACATTAACTAGTTTTCTTAAGCTCCTGCTCCCAGTTTCCCATTCCTCACTCCCTTGTTCCCAAAGGAAGGAAGGAAAAAGAGGAAAAAAGGAGGTGAGAAGGGAGGAGATGGGAGTGAGGGAGAACGGCCTTTCCAGACCCTTTTCTAGGTCTTGCCCTCCAGATTAGAGCAATACTCCCCTCTTAACCATCCCCAGCTGCTGTAGTCTCTTTGACCACTGGTGCTTCCCCTATGTCTGAGGTCAGATAGTTTATTAGGTTTATTACTCACACTTTGTCCCAGTTCCCTGAGCCCATTTCCACAGGGCAACATGAATGAGAGCCAGGAGTCTCCTGTGTAGGCAGTGAGCTTGGATCACAGGAGAGAAACCCCCAAATTATGAGACTTGGAGTTTATATAGAGAATTTGGTGTATCTCCCTCTCTGGAAGAAAGAGAGAGAGAGAGAGAGAGAGAGAAACCTTTACTGTGGAATGTAAACAAATCTCTGGTGAAGAAGAGGAAGAATGCAAGCAAATCTCTGGATGTTGCACTCAAGGCATGTTTGCTATTCAGTCACCCGCCAACAAAACTTGGCCAGTACCCTTTGCACGGAAGGACTAGAACATGCAGCAATGTGAAAATATTCATGAAGAATTGTCTTCCAGCAGAGAAGATAGAGCATTCATGAAACAAAAATAGTATGCCAGAATTTTAAAATGCTCAAAGAACGAGGAATATCTTGTCTTGTAAATTAAAAATATTTTAAAAAATAACATTTTAAAAGACAAAAATAGAAGGATGGAAGAAAAATGAGGACATCTCCTTGAAGGCAGAACAAAAGAGAGAAAAACATGGAAAATGAGAGAGAAAAGATATAAAAATGAAATGAACACACGACGTTCAATAACCAACTAGTTAAGGAGTTGCAGAAAAAGGGAGGGGGAGAAGAAAATGGACATGTAATTATGAAAGAAATAATTCGTTTCCTAGAACCGAAGAATGTAGATCCAGATGGAAGGGGTCTAGAGTGTCCAGGACAATAAATGAAGAAAGACCCAGTCCAGGGTACAGGATCAAGGTGAAACTTCCTGTTTGAGGTTGTACTGCATGCAAGGACAACCTCTTAAAAGCTTGGGTGGTGGGGCAGCACTCCCAAAGAATTGAGAGTGAGAATGGCATTGGGTGAGGTGCAGGGCACTCTACCTTCTTCCGTCACAGCTGTGCACCCTCAGATTCTGTATTAGGAAGATCCTGAAGATCATCTTTCCTCTTTCTCTCTTGTCCTCCAATTGTCACAATCCTCCCATCTCACCCCTTAGCTGGGCCCCAGCCACTGCAGGCTTCTAGCTTTCTTTGGGTCTTCTCATCCTTTCTTGCCCACCCTTACCCTCAGGGCAGTTCCTGAGCACTGAGCCAACCAGGGCTTGGAAGAACTCCCTTTCCCCACTCCTGGAGGTGCCCATCATTTCCTGTCTCCCACCCCATAGTCACTGAGAACCCCACGTGACTGTCTGAGGCAGATGTTTCCTGCCCTCAGGGGAATGCTGTGTCAGTCCCCAGGCAAGCCCAGGAGTTGACATTTCTCTGCCCAGCCATGGGCCCCAACCTGCTCTTGCTGCTGCTCCTGGGACTAGAAGGTAAGGTTCAGGAGGAGCTGCAGCTCCGGGCCCCATATGCTCAGCCCCATGCCCAGGAGTAAAGTGTTATTGTGAACGCCACACCCATACCAGCAGCTGGGCTGGGAGGTGCTCCCAGCTCCTGCCCACAATTCCCACCTCCTTTTCTTCCCCAGGTCAGGGCATAGTTGGCAGCCTCCCCGAGGTGCTGCAGGCACCTGTGGGAAGCTCCATTCTGGTGCAGTGCCACTACAGGCTCCAGGATGTCAAGGCTCAGAAGGTGTGGTGCCGGTTCTCGCCGGAGGGGTGCCAGCCCCTGGTGTCCTCAGCTGTGGATCGCAGAGCTCCAGCGGGCAGGCGTACGTTTCTCACAGACCTGGGTGGGGGTCTGCTGCAGGTGGAAATGGTTACCCTGCAGGAGGAGGATGCTGGCGAGTATGGCTGCATGGTGGATGGGGCCAGGGGGCCCCAGATTTTGCATAGAGTCTCTCTGAACATACTGCCCCCAGGTGAGTTATCCTAGGCCAGCTACCACCCCTTGGACCTACCCTCCCCACCCCCACCTATTGCCAGGGCTCTTGGGTTCTTGAGGAGTGGGGGCCCCTGGGGAGGAGGCATTCGGAGGAGATATCCTCTTGACAGCTCTGCAGGGAGCGGAAACCAAACTGGGTGGGAAGTCTGAGATAAATCAGCTGAAAACCATCCCCTTCCCCCTTCCACACTAGTGTGCTTCCCAACAGGAAGGCGTGTCCTTCCCACCCCAGGGACTTGGCCTCTTCTTCCAGTATTTTCAACATACTTGATGCTAATTTATTTTTTAATTAGAAATATTTTAAACAATGTTGAATCTGAGTATATAAAACCAGAATTAATTTTTGTAGCTTTCAGTGTTTTATTCCTGTAATAGTGGGCTTGGCGGCTTAAGAATTATGGAATGCATACCTTATTTAATTTTATAAGTCTTCACAGGGCATCTAGTATGTCTCACCTACAAGTGGGTACATTCAGTACCTGAACTACTTCAACTCCTTTCGTTTTAAAAATGGAAAAAGTGTCATTCATATTTTAAGCCAATATTCTTGACCCTATTTCAGTATTAAAGACACTGTTTTTGCAGGTTTCATTCCCACAGCCCATAACTTTTCTAGTATACAAGCATTTATTAAAAGAAAATTTTAAAATATTAAAAAGTTGGGTTTTTTTAAAGAAAGATAGGATGTTCTAAAAATAAAGTTCTGGAGGGAAAATGGTCAGCTACCTCAAGCACAGACAGCCACTCCTTTTCTTTTATGGAACTGGCCATTTTTTCACCTTTAGGTCTTCCTTTTCTCAAGTATTTTATGCCCAATCCCCAAATAAAATTAAGTAGAGCATTTTCCCTTCCCTTGTTTTTTGTTTTGTTTCATTTTGTTTTGTTTGAGACAGGGTCTCACTGTTGCCCAGGCTGGACTGCAATGGCAGTATTGGCTCACTGCAACCTTGGACTCCCGGGTTCAAGTGATTCTTGTGTCTCAGCCTCCCGAGTAGCTGGGACTACAGGTGCCCGCCACCATGCCCAGCTAATTTTTGTATTTTTAGTGGAGACGGGGTTTTATCATGTTGGCCAGGCTGGTCTTGAACTCCTGACCTCAAGTGATCTGCCTGCCTTGGCCTCCCAAAGTGCTGGGATTACAGGCATGAGCCACCGCCCCAGCCCCTTCCCTTGTTTTTTTCCCTCTAAATAAGAGGGTAGACTATGTTGTCATTAGAATCCTTCTCATCTCAAGCCCGTGGTTATTGTCTTATATTATAAATATATTGTTAATCCTTGTCATTCTTTGCCCTCCTCATTCCTTGACACTTTGAGTTACTAAATTCAGGTTCTAACTCCCTAAAAGGCAAATTGTGACAAGAGGAGACTCCCTGGGAGGAGGGTCAGGGAGGCAGGGAGCTGGGCCCCCAACCTGCTGCTATGGGGCAGGTGCTGTGGAGAATGATGTTCAGGCAGGCAGGTGGCACATAGCATCCAGAGATGATGTGGCTTGCAGCTCAGGCGAGCATTTAGCTTCAGAGAAGGTGGTCAAAGGCAGCCTAATAGGCACCAGGAGGGCAGGACATGTGCCACAGCAGCCCCAGTTCCTGGTGTGGCATAGGAAGGGGAGTAGGAATGGTAAATCTCTCAAGAACAAGGCAAGGCCCCATTCCAGTCGGTCTGAAAGGACTGGCCACGTTCCTAAGACAAGTCTCCAGGCCCAGAGAAACCAACCCCAAGTCCTACAGCCAGAAGTCAAGCACATCCTATGGGTGACAGAAGCCTTGTCCTCAAACTGAGTCTCAGGATCCCAGCAAGCCTCTCAGCAAGGGTCAGTTGGTTAGTGTTGCATCACATGAGGACCCACTCAGATTTCCTTCAGTCCTGAGGGCAGAGCTTGGGCTGGGGTTGCAGGGTTGCAGGTATGTGAGGAGGCCCCATTTAAGACCCATGAGAGCCAGGAGCTATGTCACCCTGAGGATGAGAACTGGAGAAACCTATTCGGGTGGGAAGGAGAGGTGGGTACAGATCATCCAGTAGGTGTTTTTACACAGACTGAACAGCTTGACAAGGCCAGAAGGGTGAGGGGTAGAGCAAGTAAAAGGGAAGAAATGCAGCGGGAGGATGGGGGGAGCTGGTGGTACAGGGAAAAGTGGGTGTAGTCACAACCAGGTAAAGACATAAAAAGCCAGTGCCATTTCCTGACCTGTGGAATGACAGGCCCCTAAAGAACATCCCATCCTCCCCTTTCTGTGTTTCTTCCTGGGGTCCTCTCCTTCCTTGGCTCCACTCCTCCAGTCCCTCATAACTCAACAGGATATTGAAGCCTGCCCACATGGGCATGCACTCATTAAATGTTTCCTTCTGACTCCGTTCCTGGCCTGACAGAGGATGAAGAAGAGATCCATAAGATTGGCAGTCTGGCTGAGAACGCATTCTCAGACCCTGCAGGCAGTGCCAACCCTTTGGAACCCAGCCAGGATGAGAAGAGGTACTGACAAGATTGGATTTGGGAGGCCAGGAAAAGGGTGGTAGTGGAGACAATGACTTGTTTAGAGCTCCCAACTAAATCGAAGGGGAAAACCTATGATTCTTCCCACCTCTGGGGAACTTCTGGACAGACGACAGACAGATACATACTTCTCTGTCCTGGTTCAGCAATGGTCCCTTCATGCTGGTGAATCTTCAGCCAGGACACCTTAATGAGTCCCTCTTCTGCCCTGCCTCAGTCAGCCCTCCTCATTCTATTCCATCTCCCTCTCCCAATCGAGAACGTAACCCTTCTGTCGCTGCTCCAGGGCTCCTGGCCAGCAGCTCCCCACAGGCTTCAGGTCTAAGCCTACCTATCCCTTTCTGTTCCTCAGCATCCCCTTGATCTGGGGTGCTGTGCTCCTGGTAGGCCTGCTGGTGGCAGCGGTGGTGCTGTTTGCTGTGATGGCCAAGAGGAAAAAAGGTAGGTGGCTATCTTCCTATCTCAGCCTGGCCCTACCATTCCTGTATCAACCAGTTGTGTAGATAAGGCCAGGAGTCTAGGTCCAATCCCCCTACAAATGGATTTACCTGGGCTTAAGTCTCAAGGCCCCCATATCCTAGAATTTCCAGGGCTGAGGGATGGAGGGGAGGGAAGGAGATTCAACGGGAGCAGCCTGCAGAAAGACAGGAATTAGAAACGGTGGGGCAATGCAATGGGAGGAAAGGCATTGGAGAAGGTGGGGAAAGGGTTTCGGGAGGTAGGCTGAGTGCTGAGGTGAGTTGAAGGGAGCTCTGGAAACCATAAGTGGGTGAGGAGATTTCCAGCAGGCTGGGGAGATGGAAGGGGTAAAGATTTGGTGGTGGGAGTGGGGAAGGTGAGTCTGCAGTAGTGAAGAGGTTTCAGAGGCTTCTGAAGGAAGGGAGTGAGGGAAGGGCTCTGAGCTAGCCCCGGAAGCAGACTATGCTGCTGTTGTCTGTTCTGCCAGGGAACAGGCTTGGTGTCAGTGGCCGATTCCTGAGCAGCAGAGTTTCAGGCATGGTAAGAAGCCTCTGCAGGCCCGCAGCCAAATTCCCCAGACTTTCCATTCATCACACTCACTGAGAGGTCCTAGGATGATGGGGTGGAGAAAGGACTGGGACCTAGCTGGGGTCGAAACCCTCTTCGTAAATGCTGTAAACTTGACACTAATGGTCTCCCTTGGCATCCCACCCTCCCAGACTTGGGGAGAAACTTGGGGCTGGAAAATCTTCACAATGAAGCCCTCTTGCCCACTGACATACTCAGGATTCAAGAGATAGATCTAGTGTGGTCCTGGGCTTCCCACCAAAGGGAGATCTGGGGCAGAGGGAGGCATTCCTGATTTGCCTGCTTTTGTTTCAGAATCCCTCCTCAGTGGTCCACCAT
This sequence comes from Macaca thibetana thibetana, assembly GCF_024542745.1. Taxonomy (NCBI): domain Eukaryota; kingdom Metazoa; phylum Chordata; class Mammalia; order Primates; family Cercopithecidae; genus Macaca; species Macaca thibetana. Next base: position 42,027,120 of record NC_065581.1, on the reverse strand, counting down.
GTCAGTGACTCTGGACTGGCTGCTGAATTGCCTTTGGATGTACCACACGTTAGACTTGACTCACCACCTTCATTTGACAATACTACCTACACCAGCCTACCTCTTGATCCCCCATCAGGAAAACCATCACTCCCAGCTCCATCCTCATTGCCCCCTCTACCTCCTAAGGTCCTGGTCTGCTCCAAGCCTGTGACATATGCCACAGTCATCTTCCCGGGAGGGAACAAGGGTGGAGGGGCCTCTTGTGGGCCAGCCCAGAATCCACCTAACAATCAGACTCCATCCAGCTAAACTCATCACACTGTAAACTCATGAGGACCATCCCTAGGGGTTCTATGCATCCATCCAGCCAGCTCATGCCCTAGGATCCTTAGGATATCTGAGCAACCAGGGACTTTAAGATCTAATCCAATGTCCTAACTTTACTGTCAGGGAAAGTGATGCTCAGATATGACTGAGATGTCTTGGGGAAGACCTCCCTGTACCCCACTCCCCCACTGGTTCTTCTGCCATTACACACTGGGCTAAATAAATCCTAATAATGATGTGCAAACTCTTAATGGCTGAATGGGAAAGGAAACTGCCCAAGTTTGACTAATTGCTTGGCCTGTGAACGGAAAAGACTCTGGTCTGAATTTTGTGCTGTATGATCTCCTGTCTCTCGTCAGTGGGGAAATGGTTTCCTTCCCTGGTCAGAACACTACAATGCAGTTTGATTCAAGGGATGCTGAAAAGTCTTCCTCAAAAGTATTTTTTGCTTCTCTCATGATGCCTCCAAGTACAGATTCATTTGCGTGAGTCAAGGAAGTTCTTCTTTCTGCTCTGCACCTTGTGAATATGTGACATGATGCGACACCGTATGATGGGGTGGGGGTGGTGATAGGTTAATGATAGTTAAAAGAGACCCAGGACAAATGGTGTATGAGAAATGGGACTGAAAGGAAACAGGAGCAAGGACAGAAATGGAAATAGACACCAAGTCTGTTCCTTGGCAGGACACAGGATTTTCAAGCACTAGAAGACCTTTACAGACATCAGTCTTACCAGAGCTGGCTGTCTCTTAACTAGGTGGTCATCTAGTAACACTGTTTCCCTTGGTCTAAACTCTGGAGCCTGGGAAGGGCCCCATGGAGAAATGAACTGAGGGGAGGGAAAAGGGAATGGTAAAGGAATGGCCATGGTCAAGTGTGAATGAAAGCTAGTTCAGGCTAGGGGTGAAAGAGCCTTTAAGGACTTGCCAGAATTTCTTCTGAAACTGTTCAATTTGAAAATATAGTCATCCCTCCATATCCATGGGTTCTGTATCCACAGATTTAAGTGTGGATCAAAAATACTGGAAAAAAAAATATTAGATATTTCTTTAAATATTAGAAAAAAATGGTTATGTCTGTACTTAACATGTACAGACTTTTTCCTTGTCATTATTCCCTATACAATACAGTATAACAACTATTTACATAATATTTATATTGTATTAGGTATTTTAAGTAATCTAGAGATGATTTAAAGTATATGAGGAGATGTGTGGTTATATGCAAATACTACACCATTTTATATAAGGGACTTGAGCATCCACGGATTTTGGTATCTACAGGGGTCCTAGAACTAATCCCCCCCAGATACTGAGGGGTGTATGTATTTGCCCATATTGGGATGAAATGCTCAGTAACCCAGTCTTGTTACAATCACAAATAGCTAGGCATAAAGAGGTTTTTGCCATCTGGAGGGGCCCTAAGCTTGGCCTAAGCACCTCAGGAAGAAGGACAAGTGGTGTGCCCTGGGCTCCAATTTGCCCACCAATCAACTAATGACTAGGGACTGCCTGCTGGGGAGTGGACAGGTGGCAGAAAAAAGGGCAGAATAAAGACTAAAAAGAACCCTCTGGAAAAACTCACCATGGTCTGAATATATTTAGAACTTTTTAGAACATGTCAGAAGTAAAAAGTGTATTTTTACTTTTGAGTATAAAGGAAAATACTAAGAAAAATAACAATCAATTGAGTGGTAAGGAAGAGGAAATATAAAAATTCCATCATTGATCATGATAGGAAGTCTATGAATACCAACCAAAGTCATAGTTATAAAAGTAACTTCTAAGATGAAAATACTGCCATGCTAAATTTTATAAGAAGAAACACATGCAATATAAAGCAAAGTAAATGCAGGCAACATGGTGAGATGACCTCCTCATATCAGAACCTTTGGAATTCAGTTAAAGAAGTACTCAGAGGAAAATTCACACTCTTAACAATTAAGCATCTTACTCAAAAAGTTAATTTTATCTTATTTATTTATTTATTTATTTATTTATTTATTTATTTATTTTTGACACGGAGTCTTGCTCTGTTGCCCAGGCTGGAGTGCAGTGGCCAGATCTCAGCTCACTGCAAGCTCCGCCTCCCGGGTTCACGCCATTCTCCTGCCTCAGCCTCCCGAGTAGCTGGGACTACAGGCGCCCACCACCTCGCCTGGCTCATTTTTTGTATATTTTTAGTGGAGACGGGGCTTCACCGTGTTAGCCAGGATGGTCTCGATCTCCTGACCTCGTGATCCGCCCATTTCGGCCGCCCAAAGTGCTGGGATTACAGGCTTAGGCCACCAAAGTTAATTTTAAAAGAGAAAAATGATATAACTAATACATAAAAGAACAGATTCTTTAAAATAAAATGAAAGAGACACTGTTAGGCAACTTAAGACTGAAATAAAAAATGACAAAGGAGAAATAACACAAAGACAATGAAAAATATAATGAGAGTATTTTGTGTCGAAGCTGGGAGTATTGATGGAATGGGAATGATGACAAAGGGACCTGAAATAACTTTTTTGGTTGAAATGTTCTCTATCATGATTGTGCTAGTGATTACATAGGTATATATATTTGTCAAAAACCTATCGCTAAAATGGGTACATTTTCCTAAATGTAAATACTATTTTGATAAAATTGGCCTAAAAAATAGTTGAAAGACTGTTGAGGAATAGTTAAAATAATTTTAGAGAGAAAAGAGCCCTTTCAAGAATGAACCAAACTCAGAAGCCATAAAAGAACTCATACATTAAAACTGATACATGCCAGAGTAAGAACCTGTGAAAACTCTCTCCTCCAAAAAGCAACAAGAAGGCCGGGCGTGGTGGCTCATGCCTGTAATCCCAGCACTTTGGGAGGCTGGGACAGGTGGGTCACCTGAGGTCAGGAGCTTGAGACCAGCCTGGCCAATATGGTGAAACCCCATCTCTACTAAAAATACAAAGATTTGCCGGGTGTGGTGATACATGCCTGTAATTCCAGCTATTCAGGAGGCTGAGGCAGGAAAATTGCATGAACCTGGGCAGTGGAGGTTGCAGTGAGCTGAGATTGTGCCATTGCACTCCAGCCTGGGTGACAGAGCAAGACTCTGTCAAAAAAAAAACAAAAAAACAAAACAACAACAACAACAAAAAAAAACAGCAACAAGAAACAAGAAAACTGGCAAATATATTCAGAATCAACTTTTTCAGAACTCTGGAAATTAACCAAAGACTTGCATCAATAGAAGGAATGTTTACTTAGGAAAAATGTCTTTCTCCCTATCTATTTGATTTAAAAGAGAACTTCATAGATTAACAATTATAAAGCTAAAGTTAAAATTATCTATTTAATACAACATTTAACACAACAGAAGGCAGTTGATGAAGAGAGGCAAAAAGACATAAGACAAATAGAAAACAAATAAAATGGCAGGCATAAATCTAACTTTATAGTAATTACATTAAATGTAAATGGATTAAACATTCTAAAAGGCAGAAATTGGCAGAATGCATTAAAAATACATGATCCGGCCGGGCGCGGTGGCTCACGCCTGTAATCCCAGCACTTTGGGAGGCCGAGGCGGGCGGCTCACAAGGTCAGGAGATCGAGACCACGGTGAAACCCCGTCTCTACTAAAAATACAAAAAATTAGCCGGGCGCGGTTGTGGGCGCCTGTAGTCCCAGCTACTCGGGAGGCTGAGGCAGGAGAATGGCGTGAACCTGGGAGGCGGAGCTTGCAGTGAGCCGAGATCGCGCCACTGCACTCCAGCCTGGGCGACAGAGCGAGACTCCGTCTCAAAAAAAAAAAAAAAAAAAAATACATGATCCAACTACATGCTGCCTATAGGAGAAAAACTTTAGATTAAAAAACACAAGCTGGTTGAAAGTGAAAGAATGTAAAAACATATACCATGAAAACTAGCTAAAGAGAGCTGGAATGACTATACAAATATCAGGCAAAATATAGAGTTAAGACTTAAAATTGTTACTAGAGATAAAAAGGACATCATAATGATAAGAAGGTCAATCCATCAAGAAGATACTACAATTATAAATATATATGCACCTAACTATAGGGTTTCAAAAAATGTGAGGCAAAAACTGACAATTAAAGGAAGAAATAGAAAAGTAAAGAGTAATAGTTGGAGACTTCAATATCTCACTTTAAAAAATGGATAGAACAAGTAGACAGAAAATCAGCAAGGAAACAGTAGACATGAACAACTCTATAAATCAACTAGACCTAACAGACAGTTATAAAACACTCTACCCAACAGCAGTAGAATACATATTCCTCTCAAGTGTACACGCAGCATTCTCTAGGATACACTATATATTAGACCATAAACAAGTATCCATAAATTTAAAAGGACTGAAATTAGACAAAGTATGTTCTCTTACCATAATGGAAAAAAATTAGAAATTAGTAACAGAGGTAAATTTTGGAAATGCATAAATACGTAGAAATTAAACAACATACTTCTAAATGACAGCTGTGTTAAAGAAGAAATCACAAGGGAAATTAGAAACACTTTGAGATAAAAATATAAACACAATATACCAAAACTTATGGGATGTAGCAAAATCAGTGCTTAGAATGAAACTTATAGCTTTAATCACCTACATTAAAGAAGAAGATCTCAAAACAGCAACCTAATCTTTTACTTGAAGCAACTAGACTGAAGAGTAAGCTAAAATCAAAGCAAGCAGAAGGAAGAAAATAATAAAAATTAGAACAGAAATGAATGAAATGAAATAGAGAGCAGAAAAATAATAGAGAAAAATCACCACCACCAAGAGTTGGTTCTTTGAAAAGATCAACAAAATTGATAAACCTTTTTAAGCTACACTAGCCAAGAAAAAAAAAAAAAAGACTCAAATCACTAAAATACAGAATGAAATTGGAGGGACAACTACTGGCATTAAGATATGAAAAAGGATTATAAAGGAATACTATGAGCAATTGTATATCAACAAGTTAAGATAACCTAGGTGAAATGAACAAATTCCTAGGAAGACACAAATTACTGAAACTGACTCAAGAAGAAATAAAAAATTGAATAGATCTATAACAAGTAAAGAGGTTAAATTAGTAAAAAAAAAAAAAAAAAAAAAAAACTCACAACGAGAAGCCCAGGCCCAGATGGCTTCACTGGTGAATGCTACTAAATATTTAAAGAATTTAAAAACCTACCCTTTACAAATTATTCTAAAAAATAAATGAGAAGGGAATTCTTCCTAACTCATTCTATGAGGCCAGTATTACCTTAATCCAAAAAACGGACAAAGAAATCACAAGAAAAAACAAAAACACTACAGACCAACATCCTTTATCAATGGAGATGTAAAAATCTTCAACAAAATACTAGCAAATAGAATATAGTAACAGATAAAAAGCATTATACACCATGACAAAGTGGGATTTATCCCAGGAATGCAAAGTTGATTTCACATATAAAAATCAGTCAATGTGATATTATACCATATCAATAGAACAAAGGACAAAAACCACATGGTCACCTCAACAGATGCCAAAAAAACATTTGACAAAATCTGACACCATATCATGTCAAAAATACTCAACAAATAGGAATAGAAGGGAATTTCCTCAAGATGATAAAGGCCATCTATCAAAAGCATACAGCACACTTAAAGGTGAAAGACTGAAATCTTTCCCCCAAGATTGGGAACAAGACAGGAATATTCACTCTTTGCCACGTTTATTCAACATTGTACTAAAGGTTCTAAGAAAGAGAAATTAGAAAGGAAAAAGAAATAAAAGGATTCCAGACTAGAAAGAAAGAAAAGCATCTATTTTTAAATGACATGATCTTGCATATGTAAAATCCTAAGGAATCTAAAAAAAAAATTTAGAGCTAGTAAGTTCAGCAAAGTTCCAGGATGCAAAATCAATACACATTATCTAACTTGTCTGAGAAAAAAAGAAAACTATATATACACAAAAATCAGTTGTATTTCTATATATACTTGCAATGAACAATTCAAACATGAAATTTAGAAAACAATTCCATTTATAATAGTATCAAGAAGAATATGATATTTAGGCATAAATGTAACAAAAGAAGTCTAACATTTATACATTAAAATGACAAAATATTATTGAAATAAATTAAAGAAGACCTAAATATATGGAAAAGATATCCCAGTTTCATGGATCAGAGGACTTAGTATTGTTAAGATGGCAATTCTTCCCAAATTAATTATAGATTTGATGCAATCCCTATCAAAATTACAGTTGTCCTTTTGGCAGAAATCGATAAGCCAATCCTAAAATTCACATGTAAACACAAAGGACCCAGAATAGCCAAAACAATTTTGCAGAAGAAGAGTACAGTTGAAGGATTCACACTTCCTGATTGTAAAACTTACTATAAAGCTACAATAATCAAGACTGTATGGTACTAGCATAAGGATAGACATATAGACCAACAGAATAAATGGAGAGGCCAGAAATAAACCCATTCACTTAAGATCAACTGATTTTCAACAAGGGCGTCAAGACAATTAAATAAGTGAAAGAATATTTTGTTTAAAAACAAATGGTGCTAGGACAACTGGATAGCCACATGCAAAAGCATGATTTTGTAACATGACCTCACATGATATACAAAAAGTATCTCAAAATAAATTGAAGACCTACATGTAAAAGCCAAAATAAAAAGTCGATTTTTCTCTCCTGGAAGAAAACATGAGTAAATCTTTGTGACCTCAGATTAGTTGATAGTTTCTTAGATATGACACTTAAAGCACAAAGATCCAAACTAAAAAATAGATACATTGACTTCATCAAAATTAAAAACTTACATTTTGCAAAATGATTTCATCATGAAAGTGGAAAGACAACTTACAGAATTGGAGAAAATATTTGCAAGTCAAACCCAATAAGGGTCCAGTATGCAGAATATATTTTTAAAACTTGTAATATGCAGCAATAAAAGGCAAAAACTCGAATTAAAAAATGGGCATATAATTTGAATAGACATTCTCCAAGAAGATATACTAGTGTCCAGTAAGCTCATGAAAAGATGCTCAACATCATTAGTTACTAAGGAAATATAAATCAACATCATAAGATACCACTTCATACCCACTAGGATAGCTATAATAAAAAAGACAAACAAAAGCAAGTGTTGGCTAGGCTATGGAAATTGCTGGTGAAAATGTAAAATGGTACAGAGGCTTTGGAGAACAGTTTGACAGTTCCTCAAAAAGTTAAACACAGAATTTCTGTATGACCTGGAAATTCCTGGAAATGCCAAGATAGGTATATACTCAAGAGAATTGAAAGCCTATGTTCACACGAAAACTTGTACATGAATGTTTACCATAGCATTATTTATAACAATAGTTAAAAACTGGAAACAGCCTAAGTGTCCACCAAATGATGAACAGATAAATAAAATGTGGCATCATGTGCCACAATGTGGTACAATGGAATGTTACCTGGCCATAAAGAGTAACCCTACACCATAAATAAACCATGAAAACATTATGCTAACTGAAAGAAAAAGCCATGTATAATAATTCCATTTATATGAAATGTCCAGAATAGGCCAATCTTTAAAGACAGAAAATATATTAGTGGTTACAAAGATTGGGGAAAGAGGAAATGGGGAGTGACTCCTAATGGGACCAGAGTTCCTTTCTGGGGTGATAAAAATGTTCTGGAATTAGATAGTGGTGATGATTGTACAGTCTTACAAATATACTATAAAGCACCGAATTGTATACCTTAAAAGGGTGAATTTTTTCTCAATAAAAAAAGTGCCAAAAGGGAATGCCAAAAAAAAAAAAAAAAAAAAAAAAAAGGATGAAGTACTGCAGGGTGTTATTACCTATCACCACCATTTGTGGGAAAGAAGGTTGCAGTAACTATATACTATTGCTTACATGTGCATAGAATAATTTTGCTAGGGTACACAAGGAAGTGGTAACACTGATTATCTCTGGGGAGGGCAACTGGTCTCTGGAAGACATAGATGGGAAAGAGTTTTTCACTGTTATACACTTGTTTCTTTTGAATTTTCTACCACATAAATGTAACATCTACTTTTAAATATAAAAGCTGAACCAATAATAATAGCTACCAGTCACTGAGTGCTTACTATATGCCAGGTGCTTTATAATCATTTAATCTTCACATTGACAGTCTTTTGTCCTATTTTTAGGACAAGAGGATATTTTATCTCCATCTACAGAAAAGGAAACTGAGGCATATAGAAGGATAAATTATATGCCCAAATGAATGCAGCTAATAAGCAGCAGAGTTAGAATTTCAACCGAGCCTATCTGGTTCCAGAGTCCTCGTCTGGATTGCTACTCTACATTACCTCCCAGAAATTTAAAGGAATGAGGGAGGAGGACAGAAAGTGGGTGAGAAGAAGAAAGGAAGGAGTAAGATGGGAGGAATGCAAGGGGGAAGATGAAGGGAATAGAGGGACAGGAAAAAGAAAGGTAGCAAGAGGGAGAAAAGTGGAAGGAGGAAATGTATAGATTAGATTGCATGATTTAAAGGGTAAGTGCAGGCCTCCCTTTCATAAACGTCTCCCTTCCTGTCCTTAAAGTTCTGATCTTAGCCATTTGAAGAGAACAGTAAAGCCTGGGTACAGGAAAGCCTAGTTCCCATGAAAGCCTGCATAGCCTAGCATAATCTCTGGAATCAAATCTGAGTTAGAAGCTCAGCTCTATCATTTTGTGGCTATGTTTGTTGGGGTAAACTCTTTCTAGGCTTCCATTTCTTCATCTGTAATATGGGATAATAATAGTACTTGACTCACAGAATTGATATAGGATTTAAACAATGTATTTCAAGCACAAGTAAGTAAATAACGAATTGCAGCTATCATAACATTAGCAAATTCACTCTATGGACACTAGATGATTGAGTTACAAAGTGTAAGAAATCAATGGGAAGATCATACTCAGTGGAAGAAACACCATCAAATAGATAAAGGCCAAAGATGGCAACTCCAAAGAGAAGAAAAAGGGAGAAAGCTAAAGTTACACATACTTTTGGCAACTTCGCAGTTTTACCTGGGAATGGCCAAATCACACAGCACAAAGGAGAAATGGATTCCCACAACCGTTTGTACCTCTCAAAAGACTCCTTGACTTCTTAGGAGCCCATCACCAAATCTGTGCCAAAAGAGGGCAACACGAAGGCACTCGCACTACCAGCCCTCCTTAAGTAATGGCAATTTCTTTATTAGGGTCATAGTTTTTCATCTGCTAATGGATCTCACCTTACAAAAGATGGAATCAGTTCATCTTAAAGCCTTCCAGGCCTCCTGTCTACTCCTGGTTTTAACTTCTGGTAGAGTTGTGCTAATGACTTTTAAGAGTTAAAAAAAATCTAAGCGGCACGTTTTAGAAAAAAATAGTCTTTTATTTTGATAAACATATAGATAGCAGTAACTATAAAGGCTAGTATACTTAATATGTACACTATATATTTAAAAGGAGAATCTGGGGCATTTCCTTGTGTTATATACAATAAGAGAATCATGGTCCCTTCAGCTTATTGTTCTTTTAACACACACATCTTGAGTTTCTTCTGCATCCTTGTTCTCCTTGACATCAGCCACTCTGTTAAATCCTGAAAGAAGGAACATAAAGAATGTGATAAATACAAAGAATGTCCTCAGCAATTACAAAGTTAATAGCGGCCCTGGGAAAGAAGGAGATTTGCAGGGCTCTGAGGAAAGGAACTATATTCTTTCCTCTCCTTTTCTTGCCTAATGTTATCATTCACCTTCACAGACATTACATTGTGACTTCTAAGACCTTTTTCTCTCCTTAGTGACCATCCAGTTATTCCAAGGAAACAACCCAATTGCTTTGGCTAAAAGCAAGGAAGAACTTTCTATGCCTAAGGGTTACCAATACTGAAACAAAGAGCTGAGAGAAGCTGAAGAAATTGCTGTTTAACAATAGAAGGGATTCCTATCTGTCCAGGCAGGGCCTAGCATTAGGAAGAGGATTATACTTACCTCTGGAGCAAGGACTAACTCCTTACATCTGTGTGTCCCTTTTTACTTCAGAAGTGCAGCCTTTGACTGCTCATGAGTAAGAATCTGAGACTGTCTTTATGTCTCTCACACAAGGGTTCCAGGAAGAAATGCTTACTCTGTATTCCTAAATTTCTTTTCTAAGAGTTATTTTCCTGCAGAAATTCTCCTTTTATCCAAATCCTGGTCAAGCAAGTGTCAAAAGGTCTGATGCTGTTAGTCAGGGACATGAATTCTCTCTTTTCACATCTCATTACAGAGGCCTTAAGCTCAGATACCCACTGGTGATAGACAGGGCAGGTCACACATCGAGAGAAGAACTCCTTAAAGTACTGAAAGGAAAGGAAGGTCCATTAGCTCTGGGATTAGTGCATCATTCTCCTAACATGCCACTTCATCAGAACTTACAAAGGTCCTCATTCAGCATATTCACTCATGGCTGAGGGAACAGGGAGGAGTTACTGATGGCAAAATAGGCCTGGAAAACTGGTTTTGGGATACAGAGGAATTGCAATGTGTTTTAGATTCAGAAGGGCTGTAGGGAGATGTGTCAAATTACAGACTGAACCATAGAGTACAGGTCCACTGAGCAAGGCTAAATGTTAATATTTTAATGATACTGGGTAGTAGCTGGCAAAGGTGGAAAGAAACCCAGTCCAGAACTAGATACAATAATATCTGGCAGGATACATAAGGTAGGTGGAAACTTTCTAGGTGGAGAAAGAAAGGATTCAAAGAGTAAAGGAAGATAGAACCAGTAAAAGGGAAAACACGGAAGAGATGCAGGTGGTAGAAAGAGCATCACAGGGTAGAACTAAGTGAATTAGGTGTTAGTTGAAGGACAGCTGAGAAACAGGTACCTCAAGGGTTTGGCTGCGAAGCTCTAGAGGAATATGCATGAAGATACCCTCTGGTATTTTCTGTAACATTAGCACATGGCACTCTAGGAATCGGACAAAGCCATGTGCACCAAATAGCGAAGCATTGGTTCTTTTCACCAACTGGCAAGCCTTGGAGAAATAGTGCTCAAACAGGCCCCACTGTGATTCCTGGGCAAACCTGGAGGAAAAGAGTAATAGCTCTCAGCAATATCTGCTGCTTACCAACCATGACTTTTGCTTAAAATCGTCACTTCTTTAAGGCTCTAAGACCTTCTGGACAGTCAGAATTGTGATGCTAGAAAGTGATCAAGGCTACTAACTCACATACAAGGAAACTTAAAAAGAGACCAATTATATTCAGCCTTGCTATGGGTTACTCTAGCAGTTAAGTGTAACCCTAATTGTAACCCTTGACCTACAGGCCAAAACCTGTTAAAGGACAAAAGCCCTTTTAATAAGATGGGAGGGTATGGGAGGTGAATGGTCTTTAAAAGTTGGTTAGAGATGTTCAACAGTCCTGTCAGGTGGGGAGAGACAGCTTAAATGACTTAAATGTCTATCCTTTTCCACAACCCTTGAGTAAGACATTACCACATGGCCAGGGAGGAGTGGACCCCCAGCATGACATTGCTCTGAGAGGTCAGAACACGGCTGTGCTCGTAGATTTGAACGAAACGCAGACACTCACTAAAGGGCCGAAACAGCAATCCTGTGGACAGAGAAGGTAACCATGCTAGTATATACTATCAGTGTAGGAACCAGGGTATAGAAGATATGTGATACGGGGAAGGAAACAAGACCCCAAAGGCAGACACCCCTGAATCACAACATGGTTCCCAGACTTTAAGGAGCCAGAGGTCAGGGGCAGAGGCCATGCCTGAGGGACAGGTTCATGACTGCCTGTATTCCAAACCTAGAGCCCCATCTGAGGTCTGAATCCCTCAGGAGTACAGCAGAGACCTGTGCAAGATTTACCTTTTCCGTAGAGCAGCAGATCTAAGCAAGCAGAGTAAAAGCAGGCCAGGCCAAGGACATCATAACCCTGAGAAATGAGCGCCCACTGACTCTCCAGTACATGGACACACAGGCCAAATCTGCCGAGAGACAGAGCCACTGGGACCAGCTAGGGAGTGAGGAGGATGGGTAGGAAAGGAAGGGGTCTTACACCTTCAAAGCAGCCTAACATCCTTTACATCTCTTCATAGCTCTATTTATATAGAGAACATCTATGCCTGGGATCAGACCTATCTCTAGGCAAAGGAGGTGGGAGACTGCCTCTGAGGCAGTTTCCAGGGTCTTCAGCTGCTGCAGTTCTCTATCTCCCTGCAGAGTTTTTTTTTTTTTTTTTGAATAAAGTTTGTCCATGAGCCCCCAAGTGCTGAGGAATATATAGTAGCTCTGACTCTGCATTTCCACTCCTGATTCTTCCACACTTAAGATAATGTGGCTGGAGTGGCCAAGGGAAGGATATCCCGGGGTGTGGAAATGGAATAGCATCTCCCTCTCCACTCCAAACTTCTCTGGGAAAATATACACACCCCTCTTAGGAAACAAATACAAATGACAGAAAATGATCTTAATACTTCTTCTTCAGAAATGCAGATCTGAAGAGAACTGAGAGAACCAGATTCTCCAGAGCTGGTTTCTTGAGGTGTCTGCATATCTCACGAGCTTGAAAACCTGAGGAGGTTCAAGAGCACCGTGTGAGGTCCAGCTGTGAACATGTACTCTCTAAAAGCCCTAGACCCACCATCCCTAAGTCCCTTTACCCAGCTTGATGGAGAAGTCAAGATGGCCAAGGCAGAGCTTGGTGTAGGCCAGGGCCTGCATGAGCTGAGCTGTGGCCAACAATCCCTCCCTGGAGAACCAACATAAACTGCTTTTCTGAATGGCCATCTGCTCACAGTGCAGCCACTTGTCCTTGATGCCCATGCTCTGGGAGAACTGAGAGAGCTCCACATAGGTAGAGACAACCTGCAGGGAAACAAACACAGGGCAAAATATTCCCATTGTACATTCATGTAACATTTCCATTTTGTTCCTTTCCTATGTAAGAGCCTATTATGATGCCTTGCTGCTCACTCAGTCTAAACTCCTGGTATCCCACAACTTGCCTCCAACCCAGCTAGAAAAATATGCTCCTTCTCACCCCTACACTTCTAACTGGATCATTCTCACTGCCTGTTCTTTAAACAAACCACTTTCTCTACATGCTCCTGCTTTTCCTCTCCAATCCATGACTTTCCCTTTCAAAACACTGATTAAACTACCTCTTCTTTGTTTTCTAATTTAAGACCTCTGATATTTGCTCCATAGAGCTCTTCAAGGCTGCTGCCTAGATCTCTATGTAACTATGTGCACATCTGAAATAGTGTTCTATATAACTATGTGTGCACTTGAAATAGTGTTCTCTTCTTGGAACACTGTCTTCCCTAGCTTTCCAGCATGCCAGGCTCTGTTGGTTTTCCTCCTGTCTCCCTGGCAACTTATTCTCAGTTTCTTTTGCTGGTTTCTCCTCACCACTCTGACCTTTTAACACTGGAGCTGTTAACAAAGTCCCTGGAACTTTTCTATACCAATTCCCTTGGTGTTCTCACACAGTCCTGTGACTTTAAACAGTGTTTGCACACTAATGGTTCCCATATGTCTATTTCCAGCTCAGACCTCTCCCATGAATCCCAGACTTGAATATTCACCTGGACTCATATTCACCAGACTTGTCTCCACCTCGATGTCTAATGGGCATCTCAAATAAAATATGTCTAAAGCCTAGCTCCCAAATCTTCCCCCAAATCTGTTCTTCCTGCAGACTTCCCTATCCCAATTAAAAGTATCTCTGTCCCTCTAGAAGTTTGGGTCACAACTTTTTGGATTATCCTTGACTCTTCTTTCCCTCACATCCCAGAACTGATCCATGAGTGAATCCTATTGCCTCTAAACCCCCAACCTTTTTTCCCCACAATAATCAAAGCCATCATCATCTCTTGCTTAGATTACTGCATTAGCTTCCTAACTGGTCTCCCTGCTTCCTCCCTTGTCCCCTTCATGTTACTTTCAACACAGCAGACAGAATGATCTTATTAAAATATAAGTAGATACTGTTACCCCTCTTCTCAGAACCCATTAATGGCTTCCCATCTCTTTCAGAGTAAAAGCCAAAACTCCTACAGTGGCCTATCTAGGGTCTGCACCATTTGCCACCCCACCCCTTCCCGGTCCTTCTGACCTCATCTCTTGGTTCACCCTCCTTTTCCTCCCCTCCAGTCACACTGTCCTTCAAACACAGAGGATATGCCTTGAGCATTCACTGTGCCCTCTGCCTGGATACTCTACTCCCAGAAAGTCTGACTTTCTCGCCTCTTTCAGATATTTACTCCAATGTCACCTGCTCAGCAAAGCTTTATCTGACCACCTTGTTCAAAACTATACCCCACCCCTCACCTCACAGAACTCCATATCCCCTTGCCTCCACTTTATTTTGCTCCACTGCATTGATTATCACCTAACATACTGTATATTTTACTTATTATATTTCCCTGGAGTCAAGATCAGTGCCTGGCATATAATAGGTGTTCACCAAATGGTTCATTGTTGAATATGTGGATAAGACAGAGAGAAAGGTAAGACACTAAAATGAGGAAGACACATTTCCTTTTGTTTTTTTCCTAAATCAGCAGTTTTAAATCTTTTTTAGATCACAGGCTTCTTTGAGAATCTGATGAAAGCAATGACCCCTTTTCTTCCTCCTGCCAGCCCCCAAAGGTTCTTTTGAATATACACATAAAATTCTGCATTCAGTTCTGGGAGTTCACAGATAATCTCATACCTGGAAACCCATCTATAAACTGCAAACTGAGAAACCTCACTTGAACACATGATCAGCGTTGTCTGGGTTATTGGAGAACCATGCTAAACCAGGAACTTGGTTTCTGAGTGAGGTCCAAAGGTAAAGCAAGGACCTGCTTACCTGGGCTTCATTTGCAAACTCCTCGGCTGAATTCTTCTGCATAAGAGTAGCCAGGCAGGCAAACCTGTAGCTACTGGCTGTGGCCTCCAGGTTATACAGCTGCCAGAGTAGGGACAGGCAATGCAACTGCTGCTGCAGAACTGCCAAATTCTTCTTACTGTTGCAAGGCACAGGGTGGTTAGCACACCCTTATTCTTTACTAATGCCCAAAGTTCCCTCCCTACAAGAGCTCCAAGTCTACTCATCATGGGGCCATCTACAGATGTCCAAATTCAGAAATAGTCCTTGGTTCCCACTACTCCTAACTGCATATGCCATTTTAATTAATCCCCCTTGATCAGGAAAAGTTCAGAGAGAGGTTTCAAAAAAAGATTCATTCTTTAAATCCCTATTTGCTACATGTAATTGGCTGGGGGAGTAAGGTGGAAGAGTTAGAACTGTATGTTATATACTTATTTGTTACATGCATATATATATATATATATATGCTGACTGTTATATATCTTGTTATCTGCTTGTCTGTTAGATGCTTGAAGATTATTTGATAGAAAAAGAGTAGTTTTAGGTCAAAAAGGCAAAGCTCAGGCTAGTTAACTACAGTCTTAGGAAGCCTTCTCACTTCTCACTAGGGTTGTTTGGAGGTTGGCTCAGGGTACAGGGATGCCAATACTTTTCCAGGAATGTCTGGAAAAGGACACCAAACCAGGTCCAAGGGAAATTCCTTTTCAGCAGCCGAAGGGCTTTCCTAGCCAATTTTTTGGCTAAAGTGATGTGTCCCATGTTGAAACAGACCTGGAGATGGGAAAACAAGAAGAATTAATGTAAATACAAGGTTTTGGATATAACACACTGGCTCTTTCATTTTGAGATGTGTAGTTGGGGTTACTGAGGTGCTAAGAGTGAGCTGAGCTAGAGCATAGCCTGGTTAGCAGTCACCCTAACAAGCACCAGTATGGCCATAAGTGAGTAAAGGGTTGAGAAAGTAGGATTATGGAGAAAGTATCCTCCTTTCTCATCTCCCACACATTTGTCAGTGGGCAGTAGAGGAAGGCTGTGATTTAAAATGTGATGCTGCTAGACTGAGAAGGGATCGTCATTTGAGTGGAGACTCAGATGCTCTCACATGACATAGAAAGCATCTATAATATCACCAAATCCTTTATCTCTCTTCCAAAATAGGTTGACTCACAGTAGATGTGGGGTGGGAGCTGGGGAACTACCTTGAAGTTATCCTATATCTTCACATTCTAAGGCTGAATCCCTCAAGAAAGTGATAAAGTCTATGTGATTCTAGAACAAAGAACAATCCTGGGAGGACTGTACAATAACTCTCACTTATAAAGGGAAAGAATAATTATTTAACTTTGCTCTGAAGACCTCTTGGTTGAAGCATAAATAATGCAACAATGTGACAACTCTAATACTCCCTTTGGCCTTCAAGACATTATGTACCTTAAGTTTACTATCCTAACCAAATTATCTTAAGGTTTACATTAAAATTAGTTTACATATACTCCAATGAGCAAATTAGTTTATATCTACTTCAATGAACATGAATGGATAATTCACAAAAAAACACAAATGACCAATAAACCTAGAAGAATGATGTACCTTATTAATTAAGAGAAACACATTAAAACAATATAACTTTGTCTAGGAATTAGCAAGGTTAGAAAAGACTGGTAGTATCTGATGTTAGTAAGGATATGAGGAAATGGGAAAAACTTGAGTTGATACAATATTTTTGTTTGGCAATTTGGTGATGTATTTATGAATTTTAAAATTGTGTCTTAGCATTGCCACCTTTGGAAATTTCTCTTACAAAAACACTCTCACAAGGAGAGAAAGAGATACTTAAGAATAATATTCACTGTAGCAATGTTTATAATAATCCCCAAAATAGAGATAACCTAAATGCACCTGAAGAAGGGAAGAGCTAAGCTATGATCTAGCCAATGGAGTACTTGGCAGTTGTAACTATGTGGTGGATCGGTATGCACACCAATATGTAAATAGGTTCTGTCTGTACTATTAAGAATAAAAGCAAACTGCAGGAACAAGAAAATGTAGAATATGATCCTATTAAAAAATAATGGAAAACAATGATATGGCTGTGTGTGTACAGTTGGTGGAACATGCATACAATTATTAATTATGGTGGGGGGTGTAGGATTAGTGGGAGCTCTTTCACTTTCTACCTATTATATATTTCTATATTTTAAATGTGAATAAACCTTTTATCACATTATCACATTTATAATCATACACAAAAAACAATGAAGAGATTTTAAAAGAAATAATAGGGTAACCCTCAAGGAGAAATAGCCAGCACTTCAAGGTCACCCCTGTCCTCACCTCTGACAGAAGACGGCAGAAAGTAGCCTCCTCAAACTGACAGATCTTCACTTTGTGTTTTTTCAAAAATGAAAATGCTGAGGGTTGGCCCAGAAGACTGCTTGCCTTCCTTAAATAAAAGAAGGCCTCCAAACAGGGCAAGGGATAAAGAAACCAGATTAGGATTAGGATGATGCTGGTGTGATTAGGGCAAAGGCTGGAGTAAGGTTATGATGAGGGTCAAGATCAGAATTTGAAACAGATTTGGACTTCAAGCTAGAAACAGGAGCTGGACTGCTTGTGCAAGAGTCAGGGGCAGTGCCAGCACGGGTTGGTGCTATTCCACTACCATATTCCCACTTCATGTTTTTTCCTAAATCCTTTCTAGCTCTTCTGTCTCTCCTACTTTCTTCCACTTTTCACTCATGGTTATGATTGTAAGAGATCTCAATCAAATTCTCAAAGTAAAAGGCTCAGCTGAAGGGCAGATTGCAGAGCCTGCTCACCATATAATTGTCTGACAGGTCCAAGGAGGCAGCCGCAGCCTCCAGCAGGTAATAAAATGCACAGGTCGTTTCTCCAATGACCAAGCAATGCTGGGTGAGGGGTGAGAGCACTAACTTCAGGATATCCTTACAGTGACAAGGCTTTGTGGTCAACAGGTCTTTCTCAGGGCTGGTCTGAGCCAGCTTCCTCTTCACTTGATCTAGGAACTCTTCCTCTGTTCTTTGTGGAAAGAAAATGAAAAACTGAGAGTGGCCACCTTTATTGGGGCATTACCAGGTCTCAAAGTCACTTTTTCCAGGAAGCTTTCCTGTATCATTCATTAATTATTTGTCTATCCTTCTCCTCAATTACTCCATAAAATTTTAAAAGTCAGGGACCAGAGCTGTAACTGCAAAGCTCTATTAGGAATTTTTAAAAGCTGAAAGCCAATCTAAACAGCTCAATCTAAATGGGGAAATACCACACTTGAATAGTTAAATAACAATCTAAATGTTAAATAAAACATAAAAAGGATACAAAGCAATAATAATACATTTTTTCTGATAGCATATTTGAATTTTCTAATACCACATTTTAATATTATTTTATATATCATCATCTAATCCTACAACTCTCTCATTCAGGCAGGCAAAAATTACCTCTTTTAGGTCATTGAGGCTCAGAGAAATTACATATAGCTTCGTACTGAGAAGTAGAACCAAAACTAGAGCTTACCACTTTGACTTCTAATCTAGTGTACTTTTCACAGGCACGCTGAGCTCAAAAGTCAGATCTCTCTAAGCTATAATGATCTAAAAAAGTGGAGACTGAGGAGGGCCTTGAAGGATGGTCAACATACTGATAGGTGGAGAGATGCGGAGGTCACTCAGCATTTAACAAGGGAGAATTGTGTGAGCAAAGACACACAGGTTAGTGTGTCTTTTTGTTTGTTTGAAAACAGTAAGAAATTTTTTTTGATTTTTTTTTGAAATTTTTGTTTCAAAACAGTTTTTTGTTTGAAAACAGTAAGAAATCAAGTTAGGTAAGTGGGATGGGAAACTGTATATAGAGTGGCTGGTGCACTCCAGGTAGGGACATTGAAACTGAAAAGCATTAGAGATCCAGGAGGTACATGGTTAGGAAATGTATGTTCATTTTAATATCATCTGGGCTAAAATAATTAAGAAGACAAATCTATAGCTGGAAATAAAAATGCTACCTATAAAATGCACTTAAAAGCTATTAAAAGGCTGGGTGTGGTGGTTCACGCCTGTAATCCCAGCACTTTGGGAGGCTGAAGCTGGTGGATCACCTGAGGTCAGGAGTTCAAGATCAGCCTGGCCAACATGGCGAAACGCCGTGTCTACTAAAAATACAAAAATTAGCCAGGCGTGGTGGCATGCACCTGTAACTCCAGCTACTTGGGAGGCTGAGGCAAGAGAATCGCTTGAACCTGGGAGGCAGAGGTTGCAGTGAGCCGAGATGGTGCCACTGCACTCCAGCCTGGGCGACAGAGACTCCATCTCAAAAAAAAAAAAAAAAAGGAAAGAAAAAAGTGTTTTTAAAAAGTTTTTCTCAACCAGGCGTGGTGGATCATGCCCGTAATCCCAGCACTTTGGGAGGCTGAGGCGGGCAGATCATGAGGTCAGAAGATCGAGAGCATCCTGGCTAACATGGAGAAACCCCATCTCTACTAAAAATACAAAAATTACTAGGGTGTGGTGGCACACGCCTATAGTCTCAGCTACTCGGGAGGCTGAGGCAGGAATCACTTTGACCTGGGAGGCAGAGGTTGCAGTGAGCCAAGATCACGCCGTTGCATTCTAGCCTGGGTAACAGAGTGAGACTCTGTCTCAAAAAAAAAAACAAAAAACAAAAAACAAAAACAAAAGAAAAAGAAAAAAATAATAATTTCCCTATAGAGAATCAAAAATTGCCTTTCCAAATATTCTCTGTTAACCTTAATACTGGGCTTAGTACAAGAGTCACCACTCCTCAACTGCAAGTGACATAAGTGGCTTAGTTTAATGGTCATCTTTCTGTCACTTTGGTCCCTCCATGTTCACCCTCAGCATTTCTGTCTACCTGCAGCATTCACTTGAGAAGGCCTCCTGAGTTCTGGATGGTTTCATCTGGAATGGAAAACTATCTGTAGGGAGAAAAAAAATATGATTAATTCTCCATGTTTGGATGAACTGAGGACATTTTAAATTCTTGACTACCTTTCTTCTGCAGTTTACAACACAAAATTAGGATGGTAGTTTGTAAATTCCTTCACAACTACTTGTGATCAAATAGTAACTCTCATCATTCCCAAACCTTCAAACTAGTTCTGATTTTGAAGGAGGCACTCAGTATTTTCAAGATGAAGGAAAAATAAAGAATGTGTCCATCCTGGTTTGCTGGCTATTTCTAGTAGTGGAAATCCCTGAATACATATGGATCAGGGTCATGACCAGATCAGAGTGAACTGTAAAGGCTAAAACCAAGTGAAGAAAATTGTGATAGTATAAGATACCACAGTTCCCTAGTCAGTGACCAAGAGAGCTTTCCAGCTTTATGTAGCAGGCTTTAAATAGCCTTTATCCTACAGATTTGATTCTTCTTCTGAAGCTGCCTTCTAACAGATAACAGCAAATATTAGGAATGATGTTGAGATGTTACCCATTGCAACTCACAGCATGGATGGTGGGACTGATAAGGAGTCTAAGAGGACTGTTTTAGGGAGAACTTGGGTTAAGTAAAAGGACTGGCTTGCTGATGATAATGTTAAATCACAGCTAAGATAACTGAGGATATTGGCAGCTCTACTGCAGTACACAACTCCAAGAGGCACCCTCATATCATAGCCTCTGTAATAGTCCCCTCTGGAGTCAGGCAATGCCAGGTCTGCAATGGCAATGCACAAAGGCCTCGGGTCTGGGAAGCCTCCTCAGGGTTCTGCTGGGCTGAGAAGGTCTTGAGCCTTTTTCCTATGGATGGACCAGGCTGTCTAATCCAAAGCAAAAAAAAAAAAAAAAAACTGACCTTTTTATTTATTTATTTATTTATTTTTTGAGACAGAGTCTTGCTCTGTTGCCCAGGCTGGAGTGCAGTGGCTGGATCTCAGCTCACTGCAAACTCTGCCTCCCAGGTCCACGTCATTCTCCTGCCTCAGCCTCCTGAGTAGCTGGGACTATAGGTGCCCGCCACCAGGCCTGGCTACTTTTTTGTATTTTTAGTAGAGACAGGATTTCACTGTGTTAGCCAGGATGGTCTCGATCTCCTGACCTTGTGATCTGCCACCTTGGCCTCCCAAAGTGCTGGGATTACAGGTGTGAGCCAACAGGCCGGGCCAAAACTGACCTCTTAAAAGCAAAAAAGTCACACAGGAAATATGAACAATAGCACAGTTTCTTCACAATACCAGACTTTGGAAAGCACAACAGGTACAAATGCACATAGAGCTCATCAACCAATGACTAATTGCTCCAAGTCATTGGTCCACCTTCACAGTCATGATGTTATACCTAGAAGAATTGTATCATACACCAAATCCCTCATTTTAGCCTTTTGCCGACAACTATCTACCATTTTCCACATACCATCACCCCAGCCCCAATACCAAACCAACTCCCTTTTATCAAAGTAGGGAAAGAGGATTTGGTTGGGTCTTGATAGCTATCTTCAAGTATGGAAGAGGGTATAACTATGAAAAATGGATGAAGCTACAAGGAGGCAGCTTACATCCTGATGAAATAAGAAACTTTCTGACAGCTGGAGACGATGAGTTGTTCTGTAAGGTAAGCTAACTGAAAAGGCTAAACAAAGAGGAATGACCTCATATGTTTAACAGGCTATGGTGAGTATCTATTAACCAATAAAACCTTCTTCAGGTAGCTAACTCCTACTTATCCCTCAAGACGCAATTCTGACATTATCTACTTCAAAGGAGAATCTTCACTGACATATTTCCCCAGCTGAGTTAATGGCCCCGTCTCATTTTCATTGCTTTTACCATGCCATACTAGAATTCTCTATCTATATGTGTGTAGTAACCCCCAAAACAGATAGCTTCAGAAGTGCAAAGAGCAAGGCTTATTCACACCATATTCCTTGGTGTGAATAGAATCTGACACACATAAGGACTCAATATGTGTGTACTGAGCTGAAAAATAATAGTAATAATCAAAACAATAGCTAAAGGGTATTGAGCAATCACCATATGTCTGGCACTGTTCAGAGCACACTACATATTTTAACTAATTTAATCCCCACAATGTCCCAGTAAAGTTGATATTATTATTAATTAATTAATTTATTTATTTTGAGACAGAGTCTTACTCTGTTGCCCAGGCTGGAGTGCAGTGGCATAATCTCGGCTCACTGCAACCTCTGGCTCCCGGATTCAAGTGATTCTCCTGCCTCAGCCCCGCGAGTATCTGGGATTAGAGGCGCCCACCACCATACCTGGCTAATTTTTGTATTTGTAGTAGAGAGGGGGTTTCACCATGTTGGCCAGGCTGGTCTTGATCTCCTGACCTCAAGTGATCCGCCCGCTTCAGCCTCTCAAAATGCTGGGATTACAGGTGTAAGCCACCGCACCCGGCCCGTGAAGTTGGTATTGTTACTGTCCCCAATTGATTGAGGTTAAGTAACTTGCCCAAGATTGCCAATCAGAACAAATATGATCTCTAAGGTAGTCTTTAACTCTGAGATTACATTTTTTAAAATCTCTAGTACTTAAAGAATAAATAAGTGGTTCTTTCTACCTACTTTTCTCCTTTAATCTGATTTCAACTTTTTGATGAAGAATTCCAAGTACATGAATACCCATATATCCTCTTTCTGTCTCCTGGGTTTACCTTGGGGAGAAGGCAGCTGTAATTTTTCTGTGATCACTTGTGTTAGCACTGAGCCAGTATCTCTGTAAGGACAGAATCGAGAGCTCCCCTTGGAATTCTTAGTAGAACAAACTGCAAAACGGTGAAAGGGGACAAAGTCTCCTCCATGGCAGCTCCCACAGCGGCAGGCCAAAACTTGGAGAAAGCAGGCACATTCGAGGTGTAAAGCTATCTGTTGTTCCTTGGGCCAGAGCTCCCAAGCAGCTGCCCGTAGTAGAGGCACTCCAAATTCCAACACCTCAGTTTGAGGTAGGGATAATTCTTCTTTTAGCCTGAGAAGAGAGGCTGAACCACCATCTGAAATTTAGGAAAATCTAAGTGAGATTTTCCCTTATAATCCTTTGTGCTTCAATATGGCAAACTCTCAAGCACATGGCTGCTAGTGTGTAAGAAAATTCTATTTACAACCCTAGGCTAATATTACTGCCTCCTTTGTATAAAAAATTTTGTACCATTCTGAGAGTGATACTGACCATATCTTGTATAAAGTACAACAGAGAAGAAATGATCAGTGGTACAAAAAAATCCTGTACTTCTATACCACTGATTTCTTAATTGTTTCTCCTAAATTGAGATTTTACTTCAAATTATTATAAATGTCAAATCATAGGAAATGCTCTGTTCAAATATAGGGCCCAAACATATTTCAAAGTCAAAGGGAAAGTATTTGTGAATTATATGTGCTTTGGGTAGTCCATGTTACAATCTTATTCTTTCATATGGAGAATTTGAGATTGCAAACTATTTATATCTTGCTTTGTTCATGTCTGTTTCAATTCCACATGTGTTTGTCTTCCTTGTGAGTTTCTAAAATTGGGGATGGTTTATTCTTTTATCTCATTCTTTGTACCTAGAAGCCAATAAAAGATTATGTCAATATTTTCTGAACCAAAAATCAAAACACAAATACTAACACCTGGGTTAAAAAGGAGCTAGAATTCCTGAAATGAAGACAAGTCTGAAAAATATAGGATATTTTTTCACTACATCCATGTCTCCTTCATGGTTTAAATGATAATTTTCTTTCTGTTTCTTAGCCATAGGCTTTGAGAGAGAGACCCTCAAACTGGGTGTGGTGGTATGCACCCATTGAGCTCAGGAGTTACAGCCTGGGCAACATAACAAAACTCCATCTTTAAACAAACGAATGAGAGAACCCCTTGATATATGATATTGATGGTCTTTCTGAACACAGATACCCCCACAGGGACTCTTTGTTCAGACCTGAGTAAAAGGGAACAGCCCTTTCTTACCTAACTTTGTTTTCTTCTCTTTGGTTTCATCAATTATGTTGATAGAGGAAGGCACTAATATGGGTTCAGCAGGAAGCTCTTGGCTCTTGTCGGGCCAGCAGAGCACATGTATATCCACAAGAGCTCTCAACACCTGAAGTAGCTTATTTTTATCCCAGCCAGGCAGGAGGTGCTGCAGCAAATCTATATGGAAGGAGTGCCCAATGATTGCAGCACACTTGACCAGCAACTGTTCCTCTGGGCTCAGTTGATCCAGTTGGCTTACTGCTATTTCTGCCAAAATCAATCAGTCAATCAGTCAAGCAGCAGTGAACAAGATTTCTACAAATCTAGAATATATCATGTTGAAAGTCTGTACAGTTTTTTTAAAAACAAAGATGTGCTTTTCATCTACCCATGTCTACTGCCCCCACCTCAATCCTCCCTACTCTACTTAGCCAAACTTCTTTGCTTATGCTAAGAATAACCTCTGCTTGGGAAATTGAATTTGGACTGGTAAAACTGAATGAACTGGTGGTAAGCCACAGATTTGGGCTTCCTTGGGTATAATCATTCTTGTAAAAGGTCATGCCTCTTGCAGAGCCTGAAAGCGATGCCTGTTTGGGCCATTATAAGAGATACGGCCTTTAGTGGGTCCATGAGGCCTCTAAGCACCCATGAGTCATAGTTTCATTCCCCACAGCTGAGCTATTACTTGAGGCTCCAGAGAATAGCCCCTGGAGTGCTATGTAAACTCCTGTGAAAACTCTCACTGAAGAAGAGTACCTGCTGCTGTCCTGTTAGCATCCTGTATTTCCTTCTGAGTAAGAAAAGCCATTGCTAAGCATGGTCTATCACAGCTGTATCAGTGTAAACTGTCTAGTTGAACCTGAAACCTCCAGAGTAAAGAGCTTATAATATAATAGCTAACACTCATGGAATATTTATTATGTGCCATAATTTATTTAATTTAATCCTCAACTAGCCCCATGAGGCAGGGACTATTATTGTCCTCATTTGACTGATGAGAAGTTGACTAACTTATTCAAAGTTCCATAGCCAGTAAGTGCAGGAGTCCATGGTGCCCAGGGTTTTCTGACTCTAGAGCCCTGGCCCTTAACTACCATGGTGTCCTGAACTGCTGTTTCATGTGTGTGTCTTATTTTCTCAACAAGACCACACTGTACTTGAAGGTATGCTTGTTCATCACAATATTCCTCAAGAGGGCTTAGTATTAGTACCTTGCCCACCAAACACTTGAATAAAATATTAAAATAAGAAAAATTCATTTCTAAGAACATCCCCTCTCCAACTATGCCTACCCAATTCTGATAGCTTCGTTATTCTTTATGGCATCAGTCATTCTACTTTGCACTCTTCCTTTTTATTAAACTCTTGCTATGTGCATAACACTGTATCTTCACTAACACCATAGATTTTCTTAAATCTTAGCAACATCATCTCCTTTGCTTACTGTCTACTCTGGAACAAGAATATGCACAAAGGGAAACTCTGGACCTATTTTGTATTAAATAATTGGAAAACTTTTCTGGGTCATCAGTTAGCCCCAAAGAGAACAATAAGCTCATTTAAGTAAAACTTTACTCAAGTAGCCTTACAAGTCTTCAAAGAGCTCTTCAGGCAATGCCAGAACTTATTTCTAGAAGGTAGATTTCTTTTTTAGAAGAAATGAAGCCAGAATGATAATGAGAGACCTACACTCAACTACTCACCAAATTACTAATTGCAATGATATCTGTAATTGGTTTACTTGAGGTCTTCAAGGGACTTACCTTTCAGAAAGGGTGGGAGAAGTACTGTATCCAAGTTCACATCATCCTTGACTGTGCAGACATAAAGTTCCTGGCCTTCTTCAGAGTTGGCAGGAAACATACTATACATTATGGATTTCATGGCATTGGCTATAAAGAAAACAGGCTATGACTGAGGAAAGCACCATTCTCAGTGACTGCAGTTCCAAAGGCACAAAAATATAATAATTTAGTCAAAAAAAAAAATCTAAAGGATGAAGATGACTGGAGTGTACCATGGTTTAAAGTGTTTTACCCCACCTGTCTGCCTGTTCTCTAATTTTCTCTTATAAACTAACAACATTCTCTGTACCAATCAGTATCTTACAACTAATCACTATTCCTGTTCACCTTATAACAGCTCTTGCTTCTATTACATCACAGCTCTGGGATGCCTTTCTGCTTTTATACATACTTCTACCCTTTATTCCTCTCCTAATTTCCTCCCTTCTCCCATCCCCCATCCAAATCCTCAAGTCAGCCTTCTCATCAATAGTGTACAATTCTTTTTTCTGGACTTTCATGTTTATAAATCCTAATTTCCTAGTCCCACCTCTTGGGCTGCTTATAAAATGAACTATTTTAGATTGATTGGATTAAGTTATCCAAAGCAAGTCTTGAGTATTTTCACCCTAATTGTATAAGATTTGTACAGTGTGCTTATGTGGGAAGGCCTAGTGTGGCCCACAATGTTAGCAAGGAAAAGGTATGTACCTCGTAAAGGCCAAGTGATGTCATGCTGGAGAATGAACTTCAGCAGCTGGACCAGCGTAGAACTCTGGGAAGCTAAGCTTACCTGAGAGGGTTTCCCACTTGCTGTTTTCCTCTTCCTCCTTTTGTAGGTCATGAAAGAGCAACATGTCCTTAGAGAGAAGGTCCTGGCATAGGACCTCGCAATAAAGGGGATTTCCAAAGCACCTGTGAAGGTAGCTGCAGGGAGGTAAGTAAGGGATTGCACATTAGAGATGACCACTTTAGGGGAGCCAAACGTAACGGTACTTCACTCTGAGGAATCTTCTTTTGTTAAAGTCAGCTCTTCATGACGTACACTAACAGAGGGGGACAGAGGCACAGAAATAGAAAAAAGTAATTTCTGATTGGCCTTGAAATGCATTTCGGCAATAACTTTTCTTTCTCAACTATTTTTCTTTAATTGATGTTGAAAGGAACTAACATTCCCTTGCTAAAGGGTCTGGCAGAAAGGGGCCTTATCACATATAACTGACACATAAAGCAAGCCACCCAAGTCCTAATTGTCTTGTGAAAACCTGGGTGGATAGCCCAGGGAGGCAGCCCCTTACTTGATTACAAGAAGACTGTCTCCCTTAAATCTAGTCTTGGGGCCTCATCATGGTTACTAATGCTATTCTCTCCCCCAACTCCAGTAAGACCTGTGCCTTCTCATTTATATTATGGCACTGGTTCCTCCCTTAATGAAGTGCTCAGTTAGTCCTAGCCACTCACATCTGCAGCTCTTGGGGGATGCTCACCACCCCTAGCTCCCAACATGCCATTCTCAACAGCGAGGTTGTTGCCAACTTCGTAATAGGCATAAGGATAGCTTGAGGGCTCTGCAGGAAATGCTGGGCCCAGCCACACAGGGTGAAGATAGGGGTCAACGTCATCACCATGATGATGGGCATACTGGAGAGCAATGTTTCCAAAAACTCCCAGGAAGCTGCATCCATATACTGGGCCTCATCAATGAGGAAAATCAGTGGTGTTTCCCTCGCTGCCTGGAAAGAACAGCAAAGAAACAATAACCTCTGATTAGAAATGAAGTCACCTGGTTTTCAAATCTACCATAAATTTCCCATCAATAATTTAAATAAAATGTTAACACAGGCTAGAGTTTTCGGAGTAAAATATATTCTAAATCCAGGTAATATTTTCCTTTATAAATATAAAATCTAGTTCCTAAAAAAAGTACTGGGTTTCTGTGGACAAGAAAATATTCTACCTGAAACATGAAATACGCATCAAAATATTCTCCAAATCAAACTTGAAGCTTTCAAATATTTCATTCTGGCAAAAGCTTCATTTGTGTGGGAACTCATAATACCTTAAAACAGCAATTTCCAAATCAGGCTATGCACTGGAATCACCTGGGAGTGCTTGCCAGCACTCCCAATCACCAGGCCCCACTCAAACAGACTTTAAAGATCTATTTACTTTTAGTCACATTTGGAACTCCCACTCCACTCTCCGCTACCTCAAGTGACCATTCTAATGTGTTCATTGCATAGTTCTTTGTTTCTATGGTGTTCTTATAAAACATGCATTGTTGTTTTGTCAAGTAATTGTTTTTAATGTAAATGCAACTGTATTACAGATCTCATTATTTCTCTCTCTCTTTCTAACCAGGACTGTGTTTTTAAGATCATTTCATATCACTATGTTTTTATATATTCTCCTGTTTCTAAATTCTGCATTTTATTCCATCATGTTCATGCATGCATTCATGCCGATACCTCCCTGGCCTCCACACTGTTAAGAACATACTTGTTGAGATATATACCCAGGAGTAGAATTGCTGGGTCTAGAGGATACATGTTATTAAAATTTGACTAGTTGCTTTTAGATTGCTTTCCAGAATGGTTATATCAGTTTCTACTCATACAGATTTTTGATTCCATAATCCTAGGTTAGAACATGAGTATCTGCATTTTTAACAAATACTAGATAAAATAGCTATATAATTGCATTTAGAAACTACTATTTTAAATTAAACTACTAAAATTTTATTTAGAAACAGGATCTGGAAGAGCAAAGATCTTTTCTTGTATGCCATGCTGTGTTGTAGGATGAATCTAAGCTTAAAAGTAGAAAATAACAATGAAGATATTGGCAAATAGGCAGGCCAAGAAATGCCTGAATCAAAGTGTGATGTGGACAGATTAAACATAAACTATCTCCACATATTAAGAGTTAGTGACATGTAGTGAAAGTACCCACCTCCTGAAGTACTTTAATAAAACATGCTTTAACCTTCTTTTGTCTGGCCACGTCATCCATGTGCGAAACTTTGAAGGACAAAGGAAACTGACCAGGAAAATTATTACATGTTAGCATTTAAAATGAAAATCCAATAAAAACATGCAGGTTCTCCAAAGGGAACACAAGACAATTCTATTTTGACTGAGAATGGGTTTCTGCAAGTTTGAGCACAGAGTTACAAGGGCCAATCCAACATTAATATATAGTTCAAAGGATGAGACAGAAAGTTCATGAAGGGTTAGAGACAGATATCTATCTCCTTTCCATACCAGACTCTAGTAAAACCCTTAAAGGGTTATGACTAAGGAGTAAATGACAGGTTGAACTTAGCAATGCCATTTTGGGCAGCTCCAGTATCCCAGTTATTCCAAGTATACCAGGATGAAATCTGTACATGAGACTTGTCAGAATAAGATGCAACAGACATCACGTAACATTGTTTCCTGTGCTAGGCTGAGGCACATGAACTACCAGGAACCTGAGAGCCAAAGTGAGATGACTGCTAATCTATGTAGGCAAGGGTTTAGAGACCCAAGCAAGGCCTGTCTTAAGAGAGCGATATGTTGAGGGATTAGACAGATCTTAGGGTTCCATTCCAAAATACTCTGCAGGGTGGGTAGATTAGGAGAAGTGATAGAGGATAAATAAAACAAATTGTGGACCAGTGAATTTTTAGCTTGTTCACTACTGGATACCCCATAAATCCTAGACCTCTGAAAGCTTTTGAGATCCAGATGCTGGTTTCAAATGATATATTCTGTGGTAAGGGAACAGGAAGGTAGGGTTAAAAAATAAAGAAATTGTAACCAACTCAAGAACACATGGATATAATTCCTGGGGATATGCCACTGGTGAGGGCCACCTTAATGTATTTAGCACTTTAAAATATACAATGCAATCTCTTAGATACCATCTCCTTTAAAATTCACATAAAAACATACAGTACTATAATTGTTATTTCACAGATGAAAAAGCTATGACTCAGAGAGGCTAAGTGATTTGCTCTAGGACATACAACTACCAAGTGTCAGGTTCAATACTAGAATTCACTCTCTTCAAAAGGAGAAAGCCTGAGTTTTGGTGTCAAAGGAATTCCAAATCTTGGCTCTACCATATATATAAAATATGTATATCCTCAGGTTACTAGATTAGAAAACAATCCTAGGTCTGACTTTCCACAAAATATAACAGTAACCCAATTCAGAAAGCCACTGCCTTCATTACCTTCACAAATAAGAGGTCATTAAAAAGGCAGTGAAGTTGTTCTTCCACTATCCCACGAAGGTGTCTTTGTAGGCACTCTTGCCGGTAATAGGCTGGGCATGTATCAATTTCAAAGAAGATGGCCATGAGGGTCTGGATGGCATAGAAGCACTGCTTGGAATCTGCTTCCTTCAGCATCAATGGCAATACCCTGGTGAATATTACTATGGTCATCAAGAGTCCCCTGTATGACACGTAGGTTACTCACTTCACCAGTCCAAGAATGCTGAATCTAATGACATAAGAGTCTCGCTAACAAGGGAAAGAGGCCTCAAGAGAAGTAGGTTCTGACTAAGAAAACAGGAGTCTTTACCTATGCCCTTCCTTCTGTGTCAGGAAGTTTATTTCAGCCAACAGCTGGCTTTTTCCATAGCCTTTTCCACCTTCATACAGAACTGCTTGTCCCTTCTTCTGGTGCAAACACCTCTGCTGTGCCATTTGGAAGGCTTCCAATTCTTTCTCCCGGTCTGTAGAGAGACAGGGAGCACCTAACACTCCTGGATATCAATAATCAACATTATTGATTGTTGCAGGCTTTTTGGTAGATACTCTATTGATTTGAATCAATTTGCAAAGCTAACTCTCAGAATGGCTTTTTTTCTCCAGAATTCCTGGAAGAATCTCATTCATTGATGGGGCTTCATATCTCCTTCCAGAAAATCAATTCTGAGTTAATATATGCTGGTCTTGAGGGCTTATTCCAGAGCCTAAGTAGTAACATTCAGAAAAATTAGGCACCTTGTAGACACAGGTGTTTCTTAATTTTTTGTAAAAATTTTCTTAGTAACAATTTAGTCTTC
This sequence comes from Macaca thibetana thibetana, assembly GCF_024542745.1. Classification (NCBI taxonomy): domain Eukaryota; kingdom Metazoa; phylum Chordata; class Mammalia; order Primates; family Cercopithecidae; genus Macaca; species Macaca thibetana. The sequence goes on along the minus strand of NC_065581.1, from coordinate 41,996,152 downwards.
AAAATCTGTCACTACTATGTAAAAATAATGGACTAATAAGTATAGACTAAATATAAAGATAGGGGATATACAGTGTGGGTGACAACAGTCTTGGTGCTATTTTCATTATTCTAAGGATGATGAATTTTTCTCTAAAGATGATCCACAATAAGCTGTCTGATCTTAATAACTAAACTCTAACTTACAAAGATTAAATATTACTAAATGTTGGTGTTTCTCAGGCAGTTATAGGACTTCACCTGAAATTTGAATACTTGACATGGAAAAGAAATAGTAAATCCTCTTCAAAATGAATATAATTTCACTAAGAAAGTTGCTCTCTATTTTTTAATAAAGCTTAAAAGCATTTAGTCTTACACTGTTTTGTTTTTTTAAATCACATTTAGCTGTCTATAGCTGAAACAAATATGATTTAAGTTACAAAAGAAAACATACCTAACAAAGGGCGATTTTTGTTTCTCTTTCTTGCCAAATGTCTTTTTCCAAACATTCTGGGAAAAAGAACAAAGTGAAATGTATCTGTTAAAAATAGATTAGGAACAACTATCTTCATAAACAAATACTTTCAGATAATTAAGAAAGTACAGAGTTCTGAATAAAAAGGTTTTTAAAAACTAAAAATCTGGGGGGAGAGGGAGTAAAGAGGGAATATTATTGATTGTTCCAGGCTCAGGGAAGTAAATGAATGGTGAAGTACACAAAGAAAAAAAGAACAAAGATCTGGGTTAGTGACCTATTGCTATTCTCTTCCTGTTGGAGAACAGGATATTCACTGAAGAACTAGCTAAGAGCTAAACATAAAAGCTAAATCTCCCAGACACTAAACCCTCCTTTTGTGTGTCTTATTTTAGCATGCTAGTACTAGCAGCATCTTTTTTTCCAATTTCATGTAATCAAAAACTTACTGTTCTGTAAGAGATGAGAATGAACCTATCACACAATGATACTCACATACATCTTCTGTGGCCAAGATATTCATATATCTTCCCTGGGTTGGAGATGTTTTTCATCATTTTCTCTGGTAGTTTCTTGAAGTTGTAAGCAGGTAGCATGGATCTTAGATATGTTATCTCATCACAGGACACCAAACCTGGATAAGCAGTTATCATTCTGGCCGCAAGACTCACTTTTGGACCAATAACTGTGTCAGAAAGACAGGTGGAGAATTTTTGGACCATGTCTTCCACCTTCCTCCCTTAACTCACAAAGATAACAGTCCAATGTCCTATTCTACCTGTATATTCGTGTCTTGCTACTGCTCCAACCACGCCACAGAATACTGGTCCATTGGTGATACTGATGGAAACAAGTCTAGGGATCAGAAAAGCAATAATGGATAAACATACAGTCAGAAGCCTCCAAGTCAGGCACTAGATCTGCCGCTCCCTAGATCCAGAAGTCTAGTTTTAGAGCTTAGAGCTTAGAATGGAAAATGCCAGAGGTTGCTGTTAGTCTATATAACATGAGGGGTACAAAGTACTGAATATTACGGAGAGAACCAAAAGAAACAGAATGGTTCCCCTAATTCAGGAGTTTTAGTTTTAGTTGGGGGTTATAATTAGTAAAATATTTTTTCTTTTTTTGACAGGGTCTTGCTCTATCACCCAGGCTGGAGCGCACTGGTGCAATCTCAGTTCACTGCAACCTCCGTTTCCTGGGCTCAAGTGATCCTCCCACCTCAGCGTCCCAAGTAGCTGAAACTACAGGCACACACCTCCACATCCAACTAAATTTTTTTTTAATTTTTGGGAGAGATGGGGTTTCATTAGTTGTCCAGGCTGGTCTCAAACTACTGGGCTCAGGCAATACACCCGTCTTGGTCTCCCAAAGCACTGGGATTACAGGTGTGAGCCACCACACCTGGCCAGTAAAAAATTTTAAAAAATTTTACATCTGGGCCAGGCGCAGTGGCTCACGCCTGTAATCCCAGGACTCTGGGAGGCCGAGGCAGGTGGATCACAAGGTCAGGAGATCGAGACCATCCTGGCTAACACTGTGAAACCCCATCTCTACTAAAAATACAAAAAATTAGCCAGGCGTGGTGGCAGATGCCTGTAGTCCCAGCTACGCAGGAGGATGGCATGAACCCAGGAGGCGGAGCTTGCAGTGAGTGGAGATCATGCCACTGCACTCCAGCCTGGGTGACAGAGCGAGACTCCATCTAAAAAAAAAAAAAAAAAAAAAAATTTACATCTGTGGTAAGGCAAATATTTAAATACCATTTGAGAAAAAAAAAATTGAAGGGGTTAACTTTCCCAGAGTTATATAGCAAAAGCCAACAGTAGAGTCAGAATGAGAATCCAGGCCTCTTGCCTCTTAGACTGATATTATTTTTACTATACCATGTTGCCTCAGATAAAACTGAAAAATGAAAGTAGATCAAGAGATATCAATACAGGGTTAATGGATCAAATAATGCTAGAATGTCATAGTTAAGGAATAATCAGAATGTCAGGACTGCAGACAGAAGGCTTTCTGAAGTAAATTTACATTTGGAACAAAATTTTTCTAATAAGTAATATTTTAAAAATTCATTCATGCATACATACATTCATGTCATTCACTAAGCACTGAGAAGTGTGCAAAGTACTGAGTATTTGGCTGGATGTTTAAAATATCCTGCCCTAGAGAAGTTAAGTTTGGGAAGGAGGGTGGTAGGTTTGAGGGAGGTAAAGAGATACTTATATATTACCAAGACAAATGCTCCATATTAGAGACTGATATAGCACATTAGCAGAGCAAACAGAACAGATGCACTAATTCACACTGAAGAGTAGATACAGTATTCATAAAGGAGAGGACATTTGGTTGGACCTTGAAAGTTGAAAAAACTGATAAAGTGGGGGAATGGTACTATCTGGTGGGAAAAGGTAAAGGCTTTGAGATGCCTTGTATGGTCATGCAAAACTAAGTGCTTCAAGAGGGCTACAGCACAGACATGAACAGAGGTGTTTGGCGTAGAGAGAGGTAATGGGAGAAGCAGTCTTACCTCTGTAGGGACGAAAGAGTATTAGATAAATGAATTATTTTAAAAGAGGGCATATACTGTTCTAGGTGAGGCAAAAGCCCAAAGGTGGCAAGGAGTAATTCATACATAACAAAATAAGTAGATTTACTCACTGACATGAAAATTTCATGTGACAGGTAACAAGATATGCAGGTGGAGAAAGATATGCAATGACGCATAGTCTCATATTAAATCTATAAACAATTTTCAGTGGTTCAGAGAGAACATGAAAAGTAGCAATCATGTTAACACTATTATCTCCTAAGCCATCAAAATTATTTGTCTTCCTCAAAAGACAGGATTAAGGGCTCTTGGCTGGGTGCTGTGGTTCATGCCTGTAATCCTAGCACTTTGGGAGGCCAAGGTGGGCGGATCACTTGAGGTCAGAAGTTCGAGAGTCCAGTCTGGCCAACATGGTGAAACCCCATCTATACTAAAAATATAAAAATTAGTGGGCGTGGTGGTGTGTGCCTGTAATCCCAGTTGAGGGATTCTGAGGCAGGAGAATCGCTTGAACCCAGGAGGCAGAAGTTGCAGTGAGCCGAGATTGCACCAATGCACTCTAGCCTGGGCAACAGAGTGAGACTATGTCTCAAAAAAAAAAAAAAAGTATCTTACCATTCATTCACTCAGCTCACTGCCCCCAAGGTGAAAAAAAGAGACACTTAAGACAAGAAGACCATGCTGTCAGTTCTGCTGCCATATGAAGAGCAAGACTAAAAATTTTTTAGTATTTCATGATGCTTCCTCTGCCTAAATACCCTTTCCCATCTTCTCCATTTGCTGAACTACTTTTCTTCTCAACCTGTCTCAAAAGTCATCTTTATAGTCAAGATTTCTTTGGTGCCTCTGGGGAGAATTAACCATTTCTTCCCATAGCACATTGTTGTAACTCCTATAGCATTTTATTTCTGCACTTCAATTTCATTGTATTAAAGTTAGTTGTTTACTTAGCTGAACTGGTAAAATCTTACTTCTCTTTATGTCCATAGCACTAACACAGTGCCTGGCTCATAACTGTGTCCAAGGAATGCTTGTTGAATGAATGCATTTATGCATGCCAGAAATTCAGCTATTAACAAGTCAATCATGAACAAATAATACTTTTATCATTTAGTTATTTCTTATTTCTTTCTATTATACTTTATAATTCCTCCTTGCTTTTCTCAGCAATCCATATTCCTTCTTTCCTTTAAAACCTTTCTGCATTGATAAAGAATGTATTCTTTATTTGATACATGTAATTGTATATAAAGTATTTCTGGTACTGAAAAACCATAATAATGACATTCTGAGACTGCACTCCCTATATCTCAAAAATATCCTGAAGAAATACTCAGGGAATCATCTTTCCTCTAAATGAGCTAAAAGCTGAAGCTATTTCTCAGATTAGAAAGAGGAACTCAGAGGATGTCTCAAGGTGAACAGGGTCTTTGAAAAAGAAGACATGGAAAGTAGTTTTGGGTCTGAGAGCTGATGTGATGCAGAGAGAAATGAGCAATGGTATCTGCTACCGAGGCCATGTAGGAACCTCTGAAGCTTTAGCATCTGCTCAGCATTTCCAAAATTATCTTCCTTAGAACATTAGCTCCTCTGGATGTTTATAGGTCTTTCTGGAGAAAAGTGTTTGATGACCAAGTAAATTTGGGAAATGCTGACTAAAACTAAATATAACACATTTCTTTCCCATAACACTACTCAGAACCTTTGGTATGTTAATGTTCATTGTGAACCTTGAAGAAGGAAATATAATTTGCGACACTTCCCGGACATATTTGGTCATGAAAATCTTTTCTTTTTTCATGAGCATATTAAGGGATTAATAACATTCTAACAAACACACTTTGGGAGATACTGAATTAGTAATTATCTTCAAGGAAAAAAATCACTGACCTTGAAACTTAGCTTTGAGGCTTTGACATCTGTTTGACTTAGCAGCATAACCTTTCTGGATCTTAGTTTCTTTAAAGAGGTCAAATTTGATGAACTCTAATACCCCGTCTAGTTTTTTTTTTTTTTTTTTTTTGAGACAGAGTCTCGCTCTGTCGCCCAGGCTGGAGTGCAGTGGCCGCATCTCAGCTCACTGCAAGCTCCGCCTCCCGGGTTTACGCCATTCTCCTGCCTCAGCCTCCCGAGTAGCTGGGACTACAGGCGCCCGCCACCTCACCCGGCTAGTTTTTTGTATTTTTTTAGTAGAGACGGGGTTTCACTGTATTAGCCAGGCTGGTCTCGATCTCCTGACCTTGTGATCCGCCCGTCTCGGCCTCCCAAAGTGCTGGGATTACAGGCTTGAGCCACCGCGCCCGGCCTAGTTCTTAACATCTATTATATTCTAAACTAAATAAGATGGAAATGACCAAGTTACAGCCTAAGAGTGACAGAAGACATTCTTAAGGGCATTGTAAGACAGTCTCTAAAGGCCAAAGAAATGACTCTTTTAAGAGTAAGGGCCAAGGGTGGGACCCTTGAAGGCCACAGGGCAATACAAACTTCAAGAACAGAACAGACCAGCACTGGAGGGGATGGCCCATGTGATGGTTAATACTGAGTGTCAACTTGATTGAAGGATTGAAAGTATTAATCCTGCATGTTTCTGTGAGGGTGTTGCCAAAAGAGATTAACATTTGAGTCAGTGGGCTGCGGAAGGCAGATCCACCTTTAATCTGGTGGGCACAATCTAATCAGCTGCCAACGAATATAAAGCAGGCAGAAAAATGTGAAATGAGGGAGACAGGCCTAGCCTTCCAGCCTACATCTTTCTCCCATGCTGGATGCTTCCTGCCCTCAAACATCGACCTCCAAGTTCTTCAGTTTTGGCATTCGGACTGGCTCTCCTTGCTCCTCAGCTTACAGACAGCCTATTGTGGGGCTTTGTGGTCGTGTAAGTTAATACTTAATAAACTCCCCTTTTTTAATATATATATATGTTCTATATAATATATAACATAATTATATGTAACTATATATATATATGTATTAGTTCTGTCCCTCTAAGAGAACCCTGACTAATACTGCCCAGCATATCCACACTAGAGACAAGACTGGGAGGTAGGATGTAGGAGTATCTGCAGATCCCACCAAACCTGAAAGAAGTGTTAACAGTGTTAACATGTATTTGCCTTGGGCAAAGAGTCTGAGCATCTATTAAGCAACTGTAGCATCTTTCTTATTTCTAAAATACGGCTTGGATCAGATCATCTCTAAATTCCTTTCCAATATTAACATTCTATGAGTGTGTATCTATAATTATATCACATTAATAGCATATTTGATTCTTTTGGGGAGCATTTGCATTTTATAAGAGGCAGCTGGGGGATAAGTAATGAAACAACACAGGATTTGAAGACTGAAGATCTGGGTTTCATTAAAAGCTCTGCTATACGCTAGTAACTTCTCTTCTGTGACCTTAATTTCCTTAATGTATAAAAGAGGGGCATCACACCTATAGTCCCAGCACTTTGGGAGGCTGAGGTGGGAGATCACTTGCACTCAGGAGTTTGAAACCAGCCTGGGCAACATAGCAAGACCTTGTCTCTACTAAAAAAAAATAAAATAAAATAGCCCAGTGTGGGGCGTGTGCCTGTAGTCTGAGCTACTTGGAAGGATGAGGTTGAGGATGCAGTGAGCCGTGATTGTGCCACGGAACTTTAGCCTGGGAAACAGAGCGAGACTCTGTCTCTAAAAAACAGCAAAAAATAAAGAGGGATACAAATTTTCACATTGGTAGCATATACTAAAGTATTCTATAAATGTTAAAGCACTATTTACATGTTTGATACAATTTTTATCCATTTTGAATTAAGTTATGGCAAGCAAACCAATCTGATTCAATGTTAACACTGGAAGTAACTATTTTAAAAATTCATTCATGTACACACTTTCTCCATAGCTTTCTATTTTAAAAAGTCAATCGAAAACTTCCAACCAACTTTATCATAATGCAACTAGTGGGAAAATAGATTTTTCTATACCTTCATCTGGGTTAGGTTTTGTGAAAGGTGGTTCGGTGAGGGGTGGATGTGGAAGAGGGAGATCAGTTCAGTTTAAGGGCCAGAAAAGGCAATAAGATCTGTGAAAGACCCAGAATGAAAGCCAAGACAGCGCTAACCAGCTATGGTTCCTTACTATCTAGGTAATTTCTCCACAACTTCTCTCATACTCTCTCTTGTAGACAGGCAGCCTTTATTCTGTATCCTCTCCACAGGGATGTTATTTGCATCATATTAATTTACACATTTGCTTGTTCCTTTGCAGTGTTCTTGAATCTTGGTATGTTTGTTCTGTTTCTCTCCTTTTCCTGACCCGCTGAATGGGAATGTATCTTTATTTCCCCTGGGTATTCAGTACAGAGATCTGTATCTGGTGATTTCTTAATAGATCTTGTTTGCTCACTTTCCTTAGCATGTTCCCTTCACATTAGGCAAATTCTGGACTACTTGAATCCCTGCCACTTGTTACTGCCTCCTACCCTGCCTGAAGAGCCCCTGGGGCCTGAGAAGCTCCTCTCTGCCCCACCTTCCTCCTTACTTGGTCTTAGCAGGATTCTCCCAGCAGAAGCTAAAGATGCTGAAGGAGCTCTCCAGGGCATGTGCACACTCGTCTGGCTTCTTATCACCAGGAAGGCCGAAAACACAGAGGAACATGCAGCCCTGGGATAGATGACAAACAAAGAAATGAGACACTTACCTGGGAAAGGAATATGGCTTGCCTAAACTAAACCAGCTCCCCTGAATGAACCCAGACCCTATCCTTGAACACTCTCCTGTTGGAAATATAGGATTCTACATGATTCATAAAATGGAAACTCTGGGCCACAGCAACATAGACTTTTTTTTTTTTTCTTTTTGAGATGGAGTCTCGCTCTGTAGCCCAGGTTGGAGTGTAGTGGTGCGATCTCGGCTCACTGCAAGCTCCGCCTCCTGGGTTCATGCCATTCTCCTGCCTTAGTCTCCCAAGTAGCTGGGACTACAGGCACCCGCCACCATGCCTGGCTAATTTTTTTGTATTTTTAGTAGAGACAGGGTTTCACCGTGTTAGCCAGGATGGTCTTGATCTCCTGACCTCGTGATCTGCCTGCCTTGGCCTCCCAAAGTGCTGGGATTACAGGCGTGAGCCACCGCACCTGGCCAGCAATGTAGACATTTAAAAAATCTTGATTTCACTATTCAAAGAGCTGAAATTTAAAACACAAGAAAAACTGCTATCAAGAACTTTTCAAAAATTTAATTTCTAGTATATACCTTGAGCTAAGTCTATCTGCCCACATTTTCATCACTTATAACGTCAAGTATTAAGATTCTGCTTTTTTTCAAGATCCTTAATTATTTGAGAAAGACCTGATTACATTTACTTTACTACTAGAACCAGAAAAACATTCTTTATGCTTCACAAGGATTCTTCAACAAGAATTCAATAAAAAATGACATGGAGAGTAACCCTCAGTAACCCTGAAAATTAAACTAACAAGAACATCCCATTTCTTAATTAGCATTAGTTGAAGTTTTAATGTAATATAGCTTGTTACAAAATAAGTAGCAGGGAATTTGACTTACACTTGTGTTATGTGGGAGGACATCACTCCTCACTCACCTTTAATGCTGATGGGTCAAGTTCCCTTGTACTTACTTTCTCAAACATAAAGATCCGACTCAGCTGGCCACCCCCTTTCTCAATGACTGTGGAGATGTATAAGGCAGACTCCTGGATAAGATGACACAAATGCAACATCCATGCTGTCTTGTGGAACTCCAGGCTGACCAAAACCAGAGTCACCGTACGGAATTCAGATACATACTCTACAGGCTGGCCTTCATCAATCTGCAAAGACACATTGAATTACCTACCTGTATTTTCAACTATCAGCATCATGTTCAGGCATTTTCATTATGTATTTCATGGTATATATGAGAAAATAACTTAAGGGTCTCAGCAAAAACTTAAAAGAAATTTCAGTATAGAAGATATACAACCCAATGCACTTGGAACTAAAACTGACTAGGCAGAATTCACTGATGAAATCTGTCAAGATTTATTCTCTAAGAGTTAATTTGACACATCCATTAGTCATTACACTCTTACTAAGGAATTCACATATATGCATATATATATACAATCAGTCAACTTATATTTACCAAACATACACACTATACCCTTCTTACAGTGTACTAAATTGTTGAAGAACAAATTAAAAAACAAATATGGTTTCTACTTTCTAGGATTGAGAAATCTAGCTAAAGGTTTAAGACATGTTCATCACCGTATTATGTTGGCACAGATGGGTAAATCTGCTGGAATTACAATGGGGTGCTGGAGATTAACTGAGTAATACAAAAAAGTTGTCACTTACAATTGTACACCTAAGTTTATATGCACGCGTGCACACACACACACACACACACACACACACACAGACTATACGAGGATTCAAGAACTAGGAAATAACCTTCTTCAAAAGGTTTTTCATTATGTGTTTCCGCAGCTTTTGGTCAAGATCAGAGTGTGGATCCAATTCCAGTGCAGTTCTTAGAGTCTCTGAGAAAAGAAAAATAAAAGGTCCCTGGCCATGTGGAAAATTAATGTTTAAAATTTGGGGCTTAGGTAGAAAGGACAAAGTAACTTACCAGCACTTGTACGGTAATGTGGTAGATAATCGAGGCACTTGTCAAAATGCTCATCAAAATCAAATGGGTCAATGATCCGCATATCTCTTAACTACAGAAAGGAAACTGCTTAATTCTGTGCCCCCACACAAGAAAGGCTGAGGATTCTATCACCCTTGTTTGCCTTTTATCTCCTCAGCCTCACTGTTCTACCTCATCCATCTTCATAGGAGAATATTCCCAACCTCCCTCCTAAATTGAGTTCCAATGGTCGTTGGTTTGGCCAGGCAATATGTGAACACTATCAGAGCATTGCCCTGTGTAATAGGAAGGCCTTTTCAGGATGTGAATAGATGAAGCTAGCCTCCTACCTTCACAGCTTCATCCTCCCTCATGATTTCCACTTCAAACATATACTGCTCGCAGAGCATCCAGCAGTTCCAGGATAGGACAATCTCATTTGCCTGAGCCAAACGCTGAGCTAACCGGACATCATCTACATCCCGCCCAATCACCAAGAGGTATTGCTGTCGCTCATCTCCAACAATAACCTGGGAAATCCGACCCGCAGACAGACCTATCCAGAAAAAATGAGATAAATGGAGAATAGTCAAACTCAATTGGGAAACTATGCAACAGGAGGGGTCTGGAATCCCCACATGGCTCTATGCATCATGCCAATCTTGTTATTGCCCTCAGCTGCAGAAGTCTTAGGTGAGCTAACCTTTAAAAATAATACCTTACGGGACAAAAAACCAAACACTGCATGTTCTCACTCATAGGTGGGAATTGAACAATGAGAACACTTGGACACAAGAAGGGGAACATTACACACTGGAGCCTGTTGTGGGGTGGGGGGAGGGGGAGGGATAGCATTATGAGATATACCTAATGTAAATGACGAGTTAATGGGTGCAGCACACCAACTTGGCACATGTACACATATGTAACAAATCTGCATGTTGTGCACATGTGTCCTAGAACTTAAAGTATATATATATATAAAAAAAAAAGAATGGAAAAACAAAAAACAAACAAAAAAATAACAATACCTTACGACCAGGTGCGGTGGCTCATGCCTGTAATCCCAGCACTTGGGGAGGCCGAGGCAGGCAGATGACCCGAGGTTGGGAGTTCGAGACCAGCCTGACCAACATGGTGAAACCCCGTCTCTACCAAAAATACAAAAAAAAATTAGCCAGGCATGGTGGTGCGTGCCTATAATCCCAGTTACTCAGGAGGCTGAGGCAGAAGAACCCCCCCCCCCCCCCCCCCGCACCCCCCCCCGTCTCTACCAAAAATACAAAAAAAAATTAGCCAGGCATGGTGGTGCGTGCCTATAATCCCAGTTACTCAGGAGGCTGAGGCAGAAGAATCGCATGAACCCTGGAGGCAGAGGTTGCAGTGAGCTGAGATCGCGCCACTGTGTGCCAGTCTAGGTGACAGAGCGAGACTCCATCTCAAAAAAAAAAAAAAAAAAAATTCTTCCCCCAGATTTCCTTCTCTTATGTAATACACCTGGAGATGGACATTTTGTCTGTCTGAAGATGGTGAAGGAGAGTAGTGGAAGAAGAATGGACAAAGGGGCACAAGGAGACTTTTTGAGTGATAAGTATGTTCACTATCTTTATTGTGGTGATGGTTTCAAAAGTGTATAAATATGCCAATGTATAGTATCAATTATCCTTAATAAGACAAAAACCAAAAGAAATGAAAGATGGCAGGACAAAAGAGATGCCATATAAAACAGAATATAATTCTTTACCACTGCTCCTCAAAACATAAAAGAACAGCTGGAGCCAACTTTTGCCCTTAAAGAGGTTTCTGAACCCTTGTGAAGGAGCTTTGTGTATTGAACTTCCCCTCCAATCCTGACTCTGCCGTTGGTGAAACTTTGGCTTCTGTATATAGCTTTCTTTTATTATATTGTGTTATATTTTTGATTCTGTCAAGCACTAACATAGTTCAAAAACTAAACTATAAAGAATATATATTTTAAAATCTTGCTTTACCTACATGCCCATCTTTACTATTTTCCTGATATTAGTAATTTTATTAGTTTCTTGTATATTTTTCCAGTGTTTCTATTTTCCTCCTTACACAGATGGTAGCATACTAAACATGCTGTTTTGTATCTTACTTTTTTTCACTTAACTATATCTTGGAGATACTGCCATGTCAAGACATCTTATTTTTTTTAAAGTTGCAGATAATCTTATTGAGTATACATATTATTTACTTAACCAGTCTCCTATAAATAAGTTGATTTCAATGTTTTAAAATTACAAACCATATTACAATCAATAACCTTGCATGCGCAACATTTCATATGTGTGTAGGCATACCTATAGGATAAATGTCCAGAAGGATTGTGAGGTTAAGGAATAAATGTACTTGTAAGAGTAAATAGTATAGATGGTATGTAAGTGAAAACAAGACTTTTTAATATATATTTTTATATGGTTTAGTTTTTCTTGACATAAAAAGTACAATAAAGACAATAAAAATAAATATAATAAAGATTGCCAAGTCACCCTTATACCATTGTTCACTCACAGTAAGAAAAAGCTCATTCCTCAGACTCACCAGAGTACATTGTCCAGCATCTGAAGTTTTGCCTATCTATAGGTAAGAAAGGTAGTCAGTGTACTTCCAATTGGCATTTTTCTTATTAAGAATGTTGATCATCTTTTGATGTGTTAAAAGACATGAGTTTCCTTGTCTATATACAATTTACTCATGGCCTTTGTCCATTTTTCTCTTAAGAGTATTATTCTTGATTTCTAAGTGCTCTTTCCCTAGTAGAGCCATTCACCCTTTGTCTATATGAATTGCAAATATTTTTTTTCCCAGTTTATCATTTATCTTGAGGTTTTTATAGTGGGTTCCCCCTCGCCCAGTTGGATCACTCTTTTAGGAGGTACTACCTATCTTTAACTGCAGGTCCTGGCCTTCTCTGGTGTGATAGATCCCAAATTTCTCCTGTATCTCCAGACTGCATTTTGCCACCAAGGTAATGATGTCACTCAGTTGATTTTGTTCTACTCTCCAGAGTGCCAGGAGCATGTTCCCTGCAGAGACACAGGATAGGCTGACGGGGACCAAATATCTAGTCTTACTTGGTCCAGGGCAAAGTCCCAGTAACGTAGAAGATCAACTTGACCCAGTGTGGATATTATGTAAGTTATCAGGCAAGGTTTCTTGGTTATATACATTATGCTAGGTTAAAATACTGCTTCAGATCCTCAAAATCATCCAGTACATAAAAACATAACTAGGTAGAAGTTTAAATGATCCTAAGGATATTTTTGGTAATCTTCCTTCCACCAGTATACTAACAGAGGAGGAGAGGTACTAGCAAAAGGTTCATAAAAAGTGGGTTCAAGTTCATATCTAATTTGATGGCTGGTTTTATTATGTTTAAATAAGGAGACAGGCCAACTCCGGGGCATACAGCTGTTAGTGATCTTGAGTTCTCCAGATAGGACATGCTTGACTCCTCCCCATCTCATGCTTAGCTTCTGCTATTAATGACCAAGTTTCTCATTAGTTTTCTCAAGAATGCTTTATTGGGCCGGGCGCGGTGGCTCAAGCCTGTAATCCCAGCACTTTGGGAGGCCGAGACGGGCGGATCACGAGGTCAGGAGATCGAGACCATCCTGGCTAACACAATGAACCCCATCTCCACTAAAAAAAAATACAAAAAAAAAAAAAAAAAAAAAATTAGCCGGGCGTGGTGGCGGCGCCTGTAGTCCCAGCTACTCGGGAGGCTGAGGCAGGAGAATGGCGGGAACCTGGGAGGCGGAGCTTGCAGTGAGCCGAGATCGCGCCACTGCACTCCAGCCTGGGCGACAGAGCGAGACTCCGCCTCAAAAAAAAAAAAAAAAAAAAAAAAGAATGCTTTATTGGCACTTATTTTGCTGTCCTTCAATCTAAACAAAAATGCAAAGCATGTGAGAGTTTAATTTGGGCAAAGCTTTTCCATTAGACTGGGGGATCCTTTGAGGCACAGACTATGTCTTCCTCATCTTGGTATCCAGTACCTTTTAATCAAACAATGCTGAATAAACCAATATGCTGAATTCCACCTAAATATAGTCCTCCTCACTCACAGTCTTTTATGTATTTAGAAAAACTGAAAAAATACCTGTGATATTTAGGATATCCCCTCCAAAACAGAGAACATCTGAAATCAAGTAAGAAAGAGAGAGGAAAATGAGTCAAAATCAGATATAAACCAGATCAGGGCAGAATCATATATGGTCAAAAGAATGGCCTACTGAGTTTATCCTCATGTCATTCTTGTCCATTTGCTCACTCCAAGACTCAGGTTCCTTCTTCCTTCTAGTCATTTTCTCCCCAAATCTATCTGCACCTACATACATCTTTTCTAAAATGGAAGTATTCCTGCTCTCTTCAAAGCCACCCCATTTGTGATAGGAATCTTATCCCCTTTTACCTTCTCGAGAACTTCACACTGTTCCTAATCTCTCTACTGAAACATTCTCATCAATAGCAAAAAACAAAACCAAAACACACAAAAATAACCCACATATTCTTGGCTCTACCTTCTCTTCTGCCTATTAGCTCCATTTTTTTTCCTGCTATATTCACAACAAACAAAACCCCAAATCTCAAAAAGTTGGCTACATATATTTTCCTCATAAATGTTTTCTCTGCCATTCTTTTTCTCAGCTTACTCCAATCTGACTTCCATCTCCACTACTTCAAATTATCAAGGTCATCAACAGCATTAATCTTGCTAAATTCAATACTTCTCTGACCTCACTGTACTTGACAGCTGTCATTTTCAACCCAGCTAGCTGCAGCTTTCTTCTAGAGACACTACCTCTCCTTTGGCTTCAGGAACACCACAATATCCTACCTCACTGGCTGTTTGTAGTCTCTTTTTCAGGTTCTTTCTCCCTTATCATAATCCTTCCCTGGAGTTCCTCAAGCCTCAGCCAAAGGCTCTTTCTCTTTATTTACGCTCTTCCAACATGAACTCAATCGGTTCTTAAGTCCCACTTTATGCCATCAACTCACATTTTCATCTCTAACAGGGATCTCTTCTCTGAGCTCCAGGCTCAATCATAGCTGGATTCTCCAATTGAATGGAGTCATTCCCCACTTGAAAGACTTACTGGCATCTCAAACTCAACATATTCAAAACAGAACTCTTGATTTTCTTTCTCAATGTTCAGTCTTTCCTGTCTTGGTAAATGACATGATCAATTCATTTATGAAAGCCAAAAAACTGAGTCCTTTTTCTCACCAGTTCCCACTGAAATTTAATGTATTAGCAACTCCTGTCTGTTGAACCTGCAAAATATATTTCAGGTTAATCTACCCCACGCAGCTCCCCTGCCATACCCCTACACCAACAATCTTCAGTCTTGACTGCACATTGGAATTGCCTATGAAACTTTAAAAGATCTTATTCCTGGGCCAACCTCAAGAAATTCTGATTTAAATGGCCTGGGGTGAAGCTTAGGCATTAAGATTTTTAGTTAGACAAGGTGGTACGGTACCTGTAGTCCCAGCTATTTGAGAGGTTGAGGCAGAAGAACCTTTTAAGCTCTAGAGTTCAAGACAAACTTGGCAACATACTGAGACCCCAGTCTCTTCCAAAAAAAACAAAAAACAAAATATAGAAAAAAGAATAAAACAATCAAAAAGCTCCTCAGGCAACCACAGCTGAGGTTGAGAACCACTGCTCTAGACCAAATCTCCATCATCTTTCCAGGACAATTGTCTCTTCCAGCTTCTATTCTTAAATTCACTCTCCACCAGCATTCAATCTCCACACAGTAGCCAAAATCAGTTTTAAAGTGTTAATCAGATCATATTACTCCCCTGCTAGACCTTTCCAGTTTTCCTTTATACAGAAATATATAATTCCAACTCTTTACTATGGACTACAGAGCTTGGTGATCTCATAGCTACCAACCCCCAACCTTGCCTCAAACCACTCTTCACCCTGCAAGCTACATTTTGGCCTGCACTGGCCTTCTGTTAGCTCCTGGAGTGTGCCGAGCTTTCTCCTGTCTCAGGACCTTTGCACTTGGTATTCTGTCGGAAATGCTTTACCCCTAGTTCTTCACAAGCTGTTCCCCTCATCCTTCATGTGTCAGCTTAAATAATACCTCCTCAGAGGAGACTTCTATGACCACCCTGTCTCATACACTCCCCTATCCTAAAATTATTTTGTTTTTTTTTTATACCACTATACTATGTTTATTTCCTTAATAGAATGTAGAAGCTACAATTATTGTTTACTTATTGTCTGTCCCACTAAAATGGAAACTAAATGAAGGTACTCTGTCTTACTTTGCCCTGTATTTCTAGTACCCAGCAGTTGCTGGTATTAGAGTACATACACGATACAGAATTTTTATCTTCCCCTTCATCCAAACCTATGAGAAAAAGCAAACACCCTTCCATATGTATTCCTTAAGGATAAGAGGTAAGTCAAATAATCAAATTCTTAATGGAGATGCCACAAAGTAATTATTCTGGTGAATCTCAGAATGATGGATAGAAACATATAGCAAGCTGTCAGTAAAGGATGAGAATGTTACCTAAGTACTAAAAGGTATAAGGTCAGAGTAATTTCTGTTGGGTAGGCCTAACCAAAAAGTCCAAGAGTGGGTTCTTGCCCCGCCTACACCTATTACAGTCCATGTCACAGAGTAGGTACTCAAAACATGGGTACTGCACAAATGAGTTTTCTTCCAGATACTGGAAATTTGGCAAATATCTAAAAGCTTAATATATGGCAGAAAATAAGAAAACATCCTATTCCTTCCTCACAGGATCAAAATATAATAATAGAACAAAAAGATGTTTTATAAATTTGGTCTAAATACACACTTGAGATACATTATTGTTAGAACACTTTATTTTGAAATAAAATACAAATGTGCAAAGTAAATTAGCTCCTCCTGCCCCACCTTTGAACAATGAGTCAATAGAATGTAAGACTGGGTAGAATGGCAGATAACAGGCAAAGGTCTAGCTTTTCAGTGGCAACTTGAAAAAACCAAAGATGAATGATGCTAAAGGAATGACCCTTTAGTACCTGTTTTAAAGTACTTCTGGTCACCTTCTTTTATAAACCCTCGGGAGCCCAGCACCACACCTTGTTACCCTACAATGATCACTCACGCTCCACGATGTCACTAATGTAGTAACTGAAGATGTGGGCCAGTTTGTCCATGTCACGTTCCGACTTGCAGGTCAGGCTGAACCTGTCCATTAATGCTGTAAACCCTGACCAACAAAGCAGAAATTACCATGTTAACTCCAAATCCTAACTTTTTGGCCCCTTTCTCCCCACACATCAGCCTGGTGTAAAGGAAACAGATCTCTTCAAGCTGAGTAATTCCTTTATCCATTAACATGGTGTAACTTAGAAACTACTAAGGGCCAGGTTGGTTGCCGCTGCCACTGGGAATCCAGAGGACCACCCTCTCTGCTTCCAGGAGCTGGAGATGGTGCCCTTTTCATCTGGAGCCAGCTCTTTCCCCCACCCTCTTAGGCAGCTGCCTGGCTATGGGAAACAACAGGATCCCTCCTCACGTCTGGCCAGAGAATCACTCACACGGTGAGGACAGGCACCTGGTATTACCCATCTTCATATCCCTGACACAGAATAAATATTTGTTAAATGAACAACTCTAGGAGTGGCTGCTAGATAGCTACGGCCAGAACAATGGCAAGCACATACTTAACGACGCCAAGAATGAATTAATTGAAAGAATAAAATAACTGAAACAGAACGCTTAATAGAAATTGCTCGGGGTTGGGAGACACGGGTTCACAGCCCGCTGCGTGGTCCTGTAAAAATCCTTTCCTCTGAGTTTCAATTTCATCATCTTTGAGGTGAGCTCAAGGGCTGGGCTGGTTCATCCCAAAAGATGTCTTCCCACGCTAAAACGAAGACCCTCAAAGTTTCCTGCGGAAGCCGCGGGACGAAGTAAACTGTGCCTTAGCTCGCGGGAGGCTAGGTCTGTAACCGTCGCAGCCTCCAGGGGCTTAGACCCAACGGCCGCTTCTCCCGCAGGCCAGGAGGCTGAAGTGCCGGCCATCGCCCTCACCCGTCACATGGACGCCTAGGAGGACTCCCTGGGCCGTGGCGAGCTCGGGTTCCGATCCCCTGGGCTTCCGAAAGACCAGTAGGTCGGGAAGCAGTGCCGCCAAGCGGGCCTCCACCGGCCACACAGGCAGCTTCGCATCCCGCCTGCCAGTCACCATAGCTGCCCGCCCAGGTACCGGAAACAGGGTCCAGCAGCGTAGCAGCCAATCCGCATGGCAGGCTCTGTTGGGGGTCCTGCCGCCAACCAATCCGCGCAGGCTTCCTTGGGGCAACGCCAATCGGAAGCGGCTGCAGTCCCCGCCCCACCACCTTCCCACAACCATCGCGGGCCGAGTTCCGCGGGGAGAAGGGGCTGGAGGTGCTGCAGTCCGCGCTTTCAAAGGAGCAAAGCTGTCTTTTCTACAGGAAACGGGAGAGGTGTAGACGCTCCTGCGGTAAAGCCGTTGATGTGAGATAAATATCGAGAGGTCTTTCCCCCATACCACAGAGTAGAATCTTGGGTCATCTCTGAATTTGTTAAGGACAGGTTCTACTGGCATAAATCTAAGCCAAACCTCAAGCACAGTTTGACTAAATCTATCAAATACTGTCAGTCCTTTTCCTTCATTGTTGTGGTGAGTTTCTCCTTTTATCTGCCAGGGCAGGTCTCCTGCTCTCATCACGCATGCTACCCGGGGCTGTTTGTCTCTCGTGTGTGACAATGGCATATCGGAGGCTTCTAGTCTTTTGTTGCTTAGATTACCAGTGACCCTAAGGTAAAACAGTAACAAGGTGAGCATGCTGTGGATTTTTAACCATCAGAAAAGTACTTTTGTTTTGGTGTTCTGCCAAAACAAAATCTAACAAAATGTAAAAAGTATATCTTCACTACCTGTAATTCTAGAATACTTAATCAAGGCTGTTTTTGTGATAAGGGCCAATTTTCGTCACATTTTGATAAACACTTTCAGTAGTAGCATCAAATGTATGATCAGCCTGCAATTGACAGAAAATATCTCCTCAACAGGGTGGAAGGGCCAAAAGGGAAGAAATTAAGGGGAGATAAAGCTAAGAGGCCCAGACATTACAAGTTAGATACTGTTTACAGAGACACCGTCCATGCAGACATGTCTTGTTGGCAAAGGTCACAATTTCAACACTGGAAACACAACCTAGAACCCAGGAGTTGCAGATTCCCCAAAAGTCACATTACTTTTTGGTTATTTTTATAAATTTATTTTAAAAAATAACAATTGCAATGACATTAATGATCGATCACCTGTACACCCCCATACTGCTGGGGGAAAAACCTTCGATATAGTTGAGTCCCAAAGAAAAATCAAGACATTATTACCAGGCACCCTATAGCCACAAAATGCTCTGTTGGTCCAGTGGCATCGACACTGACATGTTCAATGTACCAGTGCAGTTAAAATATATACACTTTAAATTATCCTGCCAAAAAAAAAGCACTCAAGTTGCATAACTAGGCATTAAACCAATTATTCATTCATCCATTCACTCTTTCTCCATCTGTGAAGTCATCACTACAGTCACAAATAAAAATCAATAAAAGAACTAGAATCAAAGAAAAAATCCAAATGTCAATACCCTGCCCCCACTTTGTGGGCTACTATGGTGTGCTAAAGTGACCACAAGAAAAGGGTCATGAGCTATTTGAAATGCAATGACAAAATGACAACTGAAGCATTTCAAACAAAATTCAAACTCATCCCCCACAAATAAAAAATTCAGCAACAAGGTTGGCATTACTATGTACAAACTTACAGACACAAATAAATAGCATCTTCTAACTGTTGGCGGCTTAAGCACTCAGTTAGGTCTGAGTAATTTCTTTCTGAACTCTGCATCTTAGACTCCTAAATTAACCAAGGAATATAAATTCCTCATTGTTAGTAATCTATCCTCTGAAAAACTTGGGACTTACTGAATAACATTAATATCCCAGACTCTTGTAGAGAGCCAGAAGTTTCTAGTGAGCTTACCAAAGGATCAGCCCTTTGACATCTGGAAGCCAGGACAGATTACCAGATCCCTGGGACTAGATTTCACTTCCTGTTTCCTTTGCATAGCTCTGTACCTCTATTTCTATCATTACAATGATCTCTCTTTGTGGTGTTTTTAGAGGGCTTAATTTCTGTCTTAATACAGTTAAGCTGAAGTCAAAGAACCAATTTTTATTCTTGGTATTTGACCCCCAATGTTCCTCAGAATTACTGGGTTTTCCTTGTTTCCAGAGAAGGCAGCCAACTCTTCTGAAATATCATCTTAGTTCTCTCAGGGTTCAACATCTAAAAGAGAAATAGAATTCTGAGGCACAACCCATTCTGGGAACAGTGGCCCAGTTCCTGACCCTGCAGGCATGTTTCTTTCTAGTCTGCAGTTTATTCTCACAGTACGGATGCAATGAGAAAACCTTTCTGCACAAGGCCTATGGAGAAAACATGAAAACTGGCACCAAAGAATCAGCTGCCATGGGAAGAATGAAAATGCTCGCTTTCTAGGGCCAGCATTGTGCTGCGGGAGTGAAGCCAACATCCACCTCAAGCTTTAGTGGGTAACTTGGACTCTGTTCAGGACAGCGTGACTGATCAATGCTTTCCAGAAATTGCCAAGGACCAAATCTCAGGCTTCTTCCTTTCAGTGCTTGTTAAAGGTTCTAGAGTGTGAATTACTCTCTTCATCTTAATGATCCATTCCAGGTATCCATCCACTGGAGAATCGTGCTCTATGATAACATACGGGTGTACATGCTCTCTCTCTCTCTCTCTCCCCCACTCTCTCCTCCTAGGATGAAACACATGAACCTTTCAGCTCCCCAAATGCTGTCACAAAGTCTATGATTGAAAATCTCTAGTTTGGCTCTCCCTTTAGGAGTACTACAAATGTCCTCAGTGCTTCAGCAAAGAAGTTGTTGAATAGTCTTGTTCTCTACTTAGGAAAGGCAGTTTCAAGGTTCAATATCCTCTACATTGTCTTAGAAGTAGCCACAGCAAGTACGATGGTCCAGATGACCAGTCAACAGAGGGACAAGCAGGCCACAACTTTTCAAAGCTAGAAAAAGAGATTCGGCAATGTATATTTTTAGTGCTTGAGGCTTTTATCATTCTATCCCCAGAGTTAGCTTTTTCTTGGCTAGAGTCCAGAAATACCAACCTACCATCTAGGCAGACAGGAATTCTTATTATTACCACAGATTAGAAGAATGTATCTCAGAAATTTATTGTTTCCATATCACAAGATAGAACTTCCTTGCTTGGAAGCCATCTCTGAATACAAAGCGTCCATTCAGTTAGTCAGTGTGAGATTCCCCCACCAGAGGGATAAATACTGTCTAGATTCCATGGGAAGGAGTGGGCTGCTGCTTTCCTGATTGCAGTTTTGGTTGAGAAGGTTGTTTTTCCCTGCTGAGATGGCTGGCTCATGTCACCAGTCAACGTAAGTGCTTTGTGTACTGCTGGGGTGGCATGTGTCTCCTTGCATCATCCGAATCCATGAAATGTCAGTGTGATCAACAGTCTGAAATAGGTCCTGACTGAAAGAGTAAGACAAAGGCTTGCAACTTCAATTTGCCAGGCATTGCTGCAATTGTAATACTGAGCCACTTATGAAAAACTAAGTGGTTTCCGTCCTGTAGAAAAGGGCAGAATGTGATCGTCAATGTCCCATTGGAAGAGTTGATCAATTTCCTGGAACAGTGAGAAACTGGTGAGAAACATGACCTTGATCAGCTCCATCATATGGCCTGGGGTTAGGACACTCGGATGATCTGTGTCATTGCTTCTTCATCGGCTTGGTTTGGATCCTAGAGACAAAGATGACACGATAATTAAAGTCCTTTGCAAAAGCAACAGGACTGATGGCTCACTACTTATCCTCAAGAGAATACGCATAACTTTATGAAGTAAATCAAAGGCTTGTAATATATCTTAAGTCTGCATATATGGCTTAAGTGCAGTCCCATTAGGAAAGAAGAGACAATAAACCTTATTCTTAAAAGAATTTGAAGTCTGGCCTGCGCGTCATGGTGAAACACTCCGGAACTGTTAGTGTATCTCTTTCCTAAGAACCTTGTGTTGTTCTCTATACTTAAGGGTTAAGAGTATTCAGGTGGCTAAGGAAAAGATTCAGAAAACCCATGTCATGCTGTATTTTTGTCACTGTTTTTTGATCATCATTTAAATACTAAGTACTTAGCAGGGCTGGAAAGAATCATTAGAATCTATACACTTTAATGTACTCATTTTACAGATAAATCTGAAGGCCAGATGGGTAAAGTGATTTGCCTGGACTAGGGTCAGGGTCAGAAAGTTAGGAGCCCAGCAAGGGCTAACTCCCAAATCTCCTGACTCCCATTTAATCTTCTTTCCACTAAACTCTATATGCTGTTTCTCACTTAAGACCTACAGTGTTAACACAAGGATAAATCCTTGGAAGCTTTTTGCAACACTCCGCAAGAACCAGCTTTAGTTCCCCCATACCAAGGCTCTGAAGCCTTGGTAGGCAGGATCTGAGAAAAAGCTGAAAGACTTCTGGAGATGGAAGACTGGAACTGGGTCTGGAACAATGAGCAAAAACAACTAGCATTTACTGAACTCACCATGCACTAGGTATGGTGCTACATAGATGCCTAATGTGGATTACTGAATGAAATCTCTACAACATTGCTATGAAGTATCAACAGTATTCCACTTTACAGATAAAAATAAAGAGGCTGAATTGACCAAGATCATATTGTTAGCACAAAGAATGAGGAGAGTTCCTGGCACAATGCCCTTCTATAGCTGTCAGGCCCACATTCATACACTGTATGAATGAACAGCAATGAGAAAGGAGGGGCTCTCACACTACAGGTGAGGACTAATAGCACTGAAAGAGTTGTTAGTGTTCATGTGTGGGGACACCGAGGAAACCTAGTTTGACTGTTGAGAGGGGTGATAAGGCAAAGTTGCTCAGACGTTATATAGAAATAGTTTGAGATTTGATGCAGTTAAGAAATGAGGAACTATTAATAGCATGCATTCTTGACCTGGGGACTGGCAGGTTAAAAAACACACTTTAACCATCTGGCAGTACTATATAAGGTCAATTAGAGGAAACTGGAGATTAATTTAATGGATATTGCAATAGTGCAAGTGGAATGTGATGTTAATATAGAATGGAGTATCAGCAAATGGGAGGAATCTATTAATTCAAGAAACACTGATTGCTTGGTTCAGAACTGGATACCAAACCCAACAAATACATCTAAGTCAGTACTTAAATACAACTTACTTAAATAGAACTAAGTCCAATAAATATAACAGAGAACAAAACAATCCTGTATCCTCTATACAACTTATAGTCTAGTGAAGGAAACAATCTCGAAAAATTCAACGACTTAATTATTATTACACTGTAAAGAAAAGGGCCAAGTGCAATGGTGTGCACTTGTAATCCTAGCACTTTGGGAGGCCGAGGCAAGAGGCTTGCTTGAGCCTAGGAGTTTGAGACCAGCCTGGGCAACAAAGTGAGACTCCATCTCCACAAAACTTTTAAAACTTAGCTGGGCATGTGGTGCGTGGCTATAGTCCCAGCTACTTGGGAGGCTAAAGTGGGAGGATCACTTGAGCTGGGAGGTCAAGGCTAAAGTGAGCCATAATCACACCACTGCCTCCAAAAAAAGAAAAGAAAAGCTGTTGTAAGAAAATACTGAGAGAGAAGAGACCTACTCTAGATAGGGTATTTAATTAAACCCGGACCTAACAGATGGGGAGATAGCCATGAAAAAGATAGAGCAAAGGGCATACAGACTGAAAATTCTAAGGACAAAGGCCCATGGCAGGAAATAGACCAATGAACAGTAAGCAGCAGCATAGAGACCAAGAAGTAGAAATGAAGTTAGACAGGAGCTGGAGCATGCAAGGCTTTGCTGGGCATAGTAGTAATCACTTTGGATGTCAGTCCAAGCGCAAATGGGAAAGGGTAAGCGTTGAAGGAGCTTGAGCAGAACAGTGACTTGATAGGATAAACATTTTAAAAAGATGACACTAGGATGTGGAGAGTAGGCTAGAGGGGGACAAGAGTGGAAGAAGGGAAACGAAATTAGGCAGCTATTTTATAAACCTAAGCCAAAGAAGAGAGGATAAGACCAGGCTCACATCAGTTAGAAGGGAAAAAAGTAAACATTCAAATTATATTTGTGATAGGGTAATAAAACTTGCTCAGTAAAAATAAAACTTGTTTCTTGAAAATTAAGAAAAGTGTGACTTTCAAGAAAGAATGGATAGTAATAACTGACAAAGATGAAGAGCAAAGAAAGACCACTGGATTAAAAACCTTTAGTACTCTTTCTTTTTGAGACAGGGTCTCACTCTGTCACTCAGGCTGGAGTGCAGTGGTGCCATCTTGGTTCACTGTAGCCTCAACCTCCTGGGCTCAAGTTATCCCTCCATCTCAACCTTCCAAGTAGCTGGGACGACAGGCATGCATCACCAGGCCTGGCTAGTTTTTGTATTTTTTTGTAGAGATGGAGTTTTGCCATGTTGCCCAGGCTGGTCTTGAAATCCTGGGCTTCCCACTTCAGCCTCCCAAAGTGTTGGGATTACAGGCATGAGCCACCAAGCCTGGCCTAGTGATTTCAAGATTAAAGAGACATAAGATTGCATCTAGTTTAGAGAATGTGAGTAGTCCTAGAGTATGAAAATAGCAAGAGGACACTGCTGAAGTCTTCAACTCAAGTCAATACAAGGTAATAAAGAGAAAAATAAAAGGTATATGTATTCCTACCTGCATATGGGGACTATCCTTTTCCTTTGGAGAGAAAAATCGTCCACCTTCACCACGCTTCCGTGCCATGGCATGACGGTGCCGAGACTCATGCAGGTATTTCTAAAATGAGAAATAAAACCATTTAACTATTAATACTATCCAGAACCAGCACAATTATCTAGTGCACAAATTCCATTCTCCAAAGTTTAAGACAGCTGGGATCAAAGCCACAAGGGACAATTATGACTTAGAATGATGATGAAAGCTTTGGAGAAAACACCTAGTAAGTAAGATAGCTAACCATATATAATTAGTAAGAATGTAAGAATGTGAATGCTTACAGTATGAATTTTTTTAAAAAAATAACAGATTACCACCTATACTTCCCAATATACCCTTCCCTCTGCTTTAGTAACAGGCCAAATTTCATTTGAGCAAATGAGTGTTCAGTAAAAAGACTTTCCTAGCATTAAAGTTTATTATTATTATTATTTTCTAGAAACAGGGTCTCACTCTGACACCCTTGCTGCTGGACTGCAGTGGCATGATCATGAATCACTGCAGCTTTGAATTCCTGGGCTCATGTGATCCTCCTGCCTCAGCCTCCCAAGTAGGACTACAGGCATTTGCCACCCCACCTGGCTGGACTTCCCTAGCCTTATCTGCATGTTAAGTGTGATCAGGTAACTAAATTCTGGCTAGTGAAAGGTACACGACTTCTTGAAAGTTTCCTTGAAAGAAAGGGTACCTGGCCGGGTACGGTGGCTTACGCCTATAATCCCAGCACTTTGGGAGGCCGAGGCAGGTGGATCACTGGAGGTCAGGAGTTCGAGACCAGTCTGGCCAATATGGTGAAACCCCACCTCTACTAAAAATACAAAAATAAGCTATGTGTGGTGGCGCGCACCTGTAATCCCAGCTACTCAGGAGGCTGAGGCAGGATAATCACTTGAACCTGGAAGGGAGGTTGCAGTCAGCTGAGATTGTGCCACCGCGCTCCGGCCTGGGTGACAGAGCAAGCCTCAGTCTCAGAAAAAAAAAAAAAAAGAAAGAAAGGATACCTTTCTTGTTCCCTTTCTTCCTAGGCTGGAGTCTAAGCAGGAATCTTGGACTATGAACAGCACACTAGCAATATTAAAGCAGTGAAACAGGTCTTGAGAACTGTGAAAATGTGCTGCCAGTCCAAGATAATTTATCTCTGGACTACTTTTATGCATGAAAAAGAGTAACATCTTATTTAAGACACTGTTTGTTTTCGTTGTTATAACTGCAGCTGCATACAGTAATAACAAATGCTAACTCTTACAAAAGAGATAAGTATCTAACGTCAATTTTTTGGAAGGTACATGAGAAAACAAGCCATATAAAAGATAATTTCAAAAGTAGAACCCTGCTATTCTCCTCTCCTATATCCTTCCCAATGTTATACATACCCTTCTTTCCTTTGGAATTTTCCCTTCTGCCTCTAGTTTAGCCCGGGCTTGCCTCCTCTTAAGAATACGGTGGTATTGTTTGGCATTCACGTAGAGAGGCTCTTCTTCAAGCATCTCTGCTCCAGGTAGAGGGATTCTTTGGATAGCAGGCACAGAGCCAGCCCCAGGAACCATCTGTGTGAACAGGAAACCAGAGCTTATTGGTGGCATGAAGTATGGACATAGAGTTTCTTGGTTTCTCTTCATGCATTTTTTTCTAAATGCCACAAAAAGTAATTTGTATAGGGTACTTGGGTAAATGCAGATCCCTGGAGAAATTTAAGATCTGTACTTTAAACAAACACCCCAGATAACTGTGTCATAGGAGGTTCAGGTGCCACTCTGAAAAACTATATAAGCATGCCCTAATTCATGTCTACCCATGGCTGTAGATATTTCTGCTGCCATCTAATGGTCAGGAACAGTAGTCATAAGACAAAAAAACAGCACAAAAATAGATGAGACCAAGTGCTACTAAATGCCTATATTTATAAAAATAATTTAATAGTTAACTTATAGTTCAATCCTAATTTTTCTTAAAAAACACCAAAACACTGTACTAAATGTGAAAACAAGTAACAGAGCCCTGTACCCCACAGCTCTTTCCCAGATACAACCGCTTTGAATAACTATATTAATCTTTTATAAAAATTATTTATTTATCATTTAGTTCGTAGAAACAAGGTCTCGTATGTTGCCGAGGCTGAGCTCAAACTCCTGAACTTAAGCCATCCTCCTGGATTAGCCTCCCGAGTAGCTAGGACTACAGGTGCATGCCACTGAGCCAGGCTTGCTTCTGTTTCTTTTCATAGCTTCCTCCACCTCTGTGCAGACTTCTGTTACTCATTCTTAATCTATGCATTTTAACATCCTATTTTGACATATGAGGATTTAGCTTTCACTCACACCACCCAAGTCTTCCTATCTTCCCAATACATTTATATCATACTTTTTTTTTTTTGGTTTCTCTATCAATTACAATCTTTCTAATTTTTAGCTTATTTCTTATTTCGTCCATCATGGGCAATACTACTCTCCACTTCTCAAAGATTAATATATTATTCCCTTCATTATTTGAATTCTGAAAAGAATTGCATAAAATCATTATTTATCCATTGCTTGATCTCCAGCATCTAGAATAGTCCCTGGTGAATAGTCCCTGGCACACAGTAGGTGCCCAGAATGAATTATGGTTTGTCATAATGTTATTGTAAAAGTAGATTACTGACTGCCTTAAGGATCGATCTCAATCCCAAGAGGTCAACATAATAAATTTTAGGAGGCATCAAGTTGCATGTTCAAGAAAATTTTGAAGACAAAGCTGAAAAATACATTTTCTTACCATGACCATCCCTCCTGAATTGACCACATTGCCTGCCACTGGTAGTGTCACAGTGACAGTCCCTTGCCCACTGCTGGTTGTGTTGGTATTGGCTCCTGTCTGAACAATCTGTGCTCCTGCCAAACTGGCTGCTGGGATAGTGATCATGCCTGAAACAGGGACTGTAACTTTAAGAAAACAAAACATAAAACAAACAAAAAACAGGCACACAGAACAGAAAGAAGGGAACATAGTTAGTCCCTCTTCTATCTGGCACACACTCACTGATCCTGGCAAAACACACTGAAAAACACAAGGGGAGAAAAAGCACTCTCCCACTCTGGTGTGCTATATATAATCCAAGTAATCACAATCTTTGAAATTCTATTAACTCTCTAGGTCCCAGTTTTGAGTAACTCTATCCTTAGCAGTTTTCAAAAGGTGAAAAGGTTTGGTGGTCTCTTCTTCTACAGGTCAGTCTGACTATAGCTGTACCTACTGCTCTTGTACATATGAGCAATCTGCTTCAGGACAGAGATTTTAAAACTTATACTTTGTTTATCTCAAACTGACAATGAGTCAGTTGTAGTATTAAAACTTAAAATTAAACCAAACATTCCAAGTCCCCAGACTATCAACAGCAGCACTTCAGGATTTGTTCACCATTCTGTTTGAGCTCTTGCCTGGGCTCAATCCAGTTCAGGGCCTCCCCCGAGTAATACAAGAGCACACAGTGCACTCTCTGGATCTTGTATATTGCAAATTTTCAATCACCAAGTCATGGAATCTAACAAAGATGTCCTTTTTTGATTTAACTATTTGACTAACAAGTGCTTCCAAAAGCCTTCAAGTTCAGTTTGTGCACTCCTCCTCCCAGACCGAACAGATCTCTCTATTATTTATGTTATCTATTGCTAGAACATACTTCCATGAGGGCCCTGCATTGTATTTATTTGTTCACATGTCTCTCTTACTAGACTAGAGGCTCTTTGAGAACTCTTCTAAGTAAAAGTGCTGTATACGTAATAGTCATTTAAAGTAATGGAGTGACCCAGAAAAAAACATAAGCAGCAACAGCACTCTAAAGTCAACTTGATTTTTGATCTATTTCTCTCTTTCCCAATAAACTCCCTATTTCTAATCTTCTGTTTAGAAACACTTCTTCCCTAAAAGCTTACACAATCCCTAGATTAGCAACCACTGTAGAAACTGCTACACATGGAATCACTGTTGGTCATGGATGGTGACAAGAAACCAACAATCAATGGAGAGCTAGAGGAAATCTTTTTTTTTTTTTTTTTGTCCAAAAAATATGCAGTGTCAAGTTCACCACTCAAATTCTAAAGGTATCAGTTGCCTAAAGGACAAAAAAGTTGCCCCAAGAAGTCCTAGGGAAACTTATGGGTACACTTACCTTGCTGGAGAATGGTGCCATCTGCATTAACTGGCTGATAGACAATGGTCTGCCCTTCAGCAGTCTGTGCCACTTGCTGTCCCTGGACAGCGATCTGCTGCTGTGTCTGGAGGAAATAAATAACGACCCAATTCAATAGATCCCAAAGATACTAACAAAGAACCATGTAGTCCTTAAAAAAAAAAAAATTATTTTTTTTGGGACGGAGTCTCACTCTGTTGCCAGGCTGGAGTGCAGTGGCACAATCTCGGCTCACTGCAACCTCCGCCTGCTTGGTTCAAGTGATTCTCCTGCCTCAGCCTCCTGAGTAGTTAGGATTACATAGCATGTGCCACCATACCCAGTTAATTTTTGTATTTTTACGGGGTTTCACTATGTTGGCCAGGATGTCCTCGATCTCTTGACCTTGTGATTAGCCTGCCTTGGCCTCTCAAAGTGTTGGCATTACGGGTGTGAGCCACCATGCCTGGCCAAAAACAATTTTTTTTATGGTTTTCATCCCCTTTTCTATATACATGCTATACATGAAATATCTGACAAGTTATCTGACTCTTCCAAATCAGTTGTGCTCCTGTGTGACAGAGCTAGTGGAATTACCTGAGTCTGGCCAGCAGTGACGGCCGTCTGGGGCTGCTGGATGATGATCTGCTGTGTCTGGCCCTGCTGGCCCTGCACCTGCACAGCCTGTCCACCCTGGATCTGGATCTGTCCAGGTGGGACCAACTGTATCTGCAGAAAAGAACATAAAAAAGGATTGTACTCTACTGACACTGGTCTCCTTTGGTCCTGAGAGTTATCCACATTTCTCTAGAAAGCAGAAAATGTTCTGAAGAGGAAAAAAGAAGTCCTGCTCTGCCCTCCATTATGAAGTAGAGACAATTTATTTTCCATTTATGAAACAATCAGGGAATTTTGAACACTGTCTGGATACCTGATATTAAGAAATCAATCTCAGTTTTCATAAAAGATAGCAGTGGTATAAACATATATACTGAAAAGCATGTATATTTAAAATACGCTCTGGGCCGGGCGTGGTGTGGCTCATGCCTGTAATCCCTGCACTTTCAGAGGCCGAGGTGGGTGGATCACTTGAGGTCAGGAGTTTGAGACCAGCCTGGCCAACACGGTGAAACCCTGTCTCTACTAAAAATACAAAAACTAGCTGGGCACGGTGGTGCATGCCTGTAATCCCAGCTACTTGGGAGACTGAGGCAGAAGAATCACTTGAACTGGAGGCGGAGGTTGCAGTGAGCCGAGATCACACCACTGCACTATAGCCTGGGCGACAGAGTGAGATTCCGTCTCAAAAAAATAAAATAAAATAAAATATACTCTAAAGTGCTTTATTATTATTTTTTAACCTTGCCATTTTGGTGAATAATGAAGTACTTTTTTACAGAGGAAATAATATATATATTAAAAATGTTGACAGCCAGGCACAATGGCTCATGCCCGTAATCCCAGCACTTTAGGAGGCTGAGGCGAACAGATTAGGTCAGGAGTTCAAGACCAGCCTGGGCAATATGGCAAAACCCTGTATCTACTGAAAAATACAAAAATTATCCAGGCATGCTAGGACATGCCCGTGGTCCCAGCTACTTGGGGAACTGAGGTGGCAGGATCATTTGAGCCTGGGAGGCAGAGGTTGCAGTGAGTCAAGATCTGCACCACTGCACTCCAGCCTGGGCAACAGAGCGAGTACCTGTCTCAAAAAAAACAAACAAAGAAAAAACCCAAAATGTATTCTACCCTAGTCAAATGTGACGACTACAGCCCAGGACAACACCTTGATAAGGGGCTTGAGAGGACCTTGAAAGAATCCAACAAAGCTGTGTCAGGATTCCTAACTCACAGAAACTATCAAATAAACTTTTTTTTTTTTTTTTTTTTGAGACGGGGCATCGCTCTGTTGCCCAGGCTGGAGTGCAGTGGTGTGATCTCGGCTCACTGCAAGCTCTGCCTCCCAGGATCATGCCATTCTCCTGCCTCAGCCTTCCAAGTAGCTGGGACTACAGGCGCCCGCCACCATGGCTGGCTAATTTTTTTTTTTTTTGTATTTTTAGTAGAGACGGGGTTTCACCGTGTTAGCCAGGATGGTCTCCATCTCCTGATCTCATGATCCACCTGCCTCGCCAAATGTTTGTTGCTTTAAGCTGCTAACTTCTAGGATAATTTGTTATACAGTAATAGATAATTAAGGCAGTGTGACACATTATATTCCTCCTATTAGTTTCCAATAACCTCACCAATACTTACTACTGTCATTAATGTTTGTCAAATTTTTGTTGATTTAATTTGTATCTCCTATTTGGTCCTAGGATTGGCTAGCTAAACCTTAGAAAGCAATTATGGAAAGCAAGGGATCATGTGCTATCCAAATCTATCTTCTTTCTTTTTTTAATGGCTATAGCCACTTTATTAGGAGTATTATCAAAAACCAGACAAGAATCTTGAAAAATATTTCTCTAAAATTTGGAACTAAAAAACTGCAGTACAACCCTTTAAATGTTGGGTGTACAAAATCCTATTTTCATATAACTAGTGGATACATTTTTTTTTTTTTAAGTACAAAAGAGAAAGCAGTGAGGAGAGCCCCAGAGCTCAAAATTTCTAGTATTTTATATTCAAGAATACCTCCTAAACTTAAAAGCCGGAATGCATGGCTACTACTAAGTAACCTTTTCTTTACCTCTTTGACCATTAATTCCATCAACAAACTTTTTTTATTTGAGCATTGCTTCAACAGAGATGGCAGTTTGGAAGGAGGATACTTTCAGAAAGCTAGATTTTTATAGCCAGGTCACTTTCCATCTACAATTTCAACTTGGGACCACCTTGGTCTGGAAAGAAGAACATGTCTAGAATCTTAAGTTATCACAAAGTCTACCAGCTGATAGGAAAAAGGACTACTGATGGAAGGAAGGTGAAAAAAACAGGTCAATGGGTTCCACGTCTTAGAGACATTCATGGGTCCTACTTTGTTAGGGGATAGATTGCCTAGGTTTTCTTAATTATTTTTTCCAAATACTTACCTAATTGGCATTTAGAAAGTATTGGCAAATAAATAAGTAAACAAATTTATCTGGTTATGTGAACCAACTTCATTTCTAAGTTTATATTGGCTATTAGGATTTCCTCTATCTATTTATATTCTTTGCCCATTTTTCTATTTTTGTATAAATACATAAAAGTTATTTATACATATTCTGAATACAAACTCAGTTATATGTATTAAAAATATATTTTCCAAGTTTTCACCTTGTTTACTTTTATTTGATGTATTTCAATGCATATGATGTTTTAAAATAGTCAATTTGTTTTTAAAAAATCCTTCTCTGTAGCATAAAAATTCTCTTATAATTTTCTTTTGAATTTTCCAAGTTTACTTTTCTACAATTAGATCTTTAATCCACCTAGCAAATATTTTTAAAAATACAGTATGAAGTAGAAATCAATTTCTTTTCTGTATCATTCTTCAGCCATTTCTTCACTGATATGTTTACAACACTTTTATTATATGCCAACTTCCAATATTCTTCTATCTATTTCTTGGCTCTCTCTGGTTCCAGTGTCTTTCTCAGGCCAAGGATTTTAATCTAAAATTATATGCAGAATTTTTCATGAGACTGGACATCTGTACTTTTTCTTAGAGGGTGCAAGCTTTACTAGGATTCTAAAATAGAGAATACAATTCAAAAAAGGTTAAGAAGTACCCTTCTTTAAAAAATGGCTATGCAAAGAACACTAATGAGGGAAAACAAAAAACAAAAAAAAACTCCTATACAAAGGGGAGTAAAGCCTTAAGCATTATAAGGGAGGCTATGGAATCTCACGTAGAGAGCTTTACTTATGTAACAGAATATATTTTTTTCAGCTTGGTTAGTTATAGCCTTATTGGAAGCAGGGAAATAACTCTTTGAAGGTTCCTTATAGCAAAATAAAACCCCATAAAAATCACAGAATTTAGAGCTAGAATGAACTTTAGATATCATCTCATATAAATTTTATTTTTAGATGAGCAAACCAACAATTAAATAACTTGGCCAAGATCAGAATGCTTATTTAATGGCAGACCTGGTAATGAAAGCTGGATCACTACACTCACAGTATACTGATCCTAACAATACCACACTGTCTCTACTCAACAGTGGAGAAGGCGCAGCAAGCGGGGCTGGAGAGGAAGCAAAGAGAGAAGAACAGAAAGGATATAGCAATAGGGAATTGAGGAAAGCACATGTTGAAAAGATATTTAAAGCCTCATATATTTATGCAAGGAGAAATGTGAAAACTATTTTTAATCCCAAGTACAATTCTGTCTAGGCAAAAATATGCCAATGGGCTCAAATATGCCCTTACCGTTTACCCAAGCAATCCCCAATCCA
This sequence comes from Macaca thibetana thibetana, assembly GCF_024542745.1. Lineage (NCBI taxonomy): Eukaryota > Metazoa > Chordata > Mammalia > Primates > Cercopithecidae > Macaca > Macaca thibetana. The sequence continues at coordinate 41,963,109 of NC_065581.1, read as the reverse complement.
AAGAAATTATCCTGAGAATTCAGTTGAAAAATAAAACTATTGTGCCCAAATATGTTTACCTACAAAAGCAAATGAAAACCAAAATCCTTGACTATATTTTATAAATTAGAAATTCTGATTCATCAAGGTGACTGAACATTATGAAAGGATTAAAAAACAACAACAACAACAACAACGAAAACACAACCCCACATGCATGGTACAGTTATGCCCAAAAATTATGCATGAAAACACAAGAGAATACACAAAAAGTACAAGTTTGATTTATGAGCAGTGTGATCATGGCTGCTTTTTTCAACTTAAAATTCCTTCAGAAAACTAAGACATTAATATGACTGCTATAACTGTTGAAACAATACAAAGATTTAGATAGAATAACTAATAGTTCCTCTCATACTCCCTTTTACATGACTATAAACATATACTCATGAGGGGTTGGTCATGAATTACAAAGATGAGATCACACACTATTTCTCTGCAAATTATTTTCACTAAAAATATTTCAATATTAACCCACCCCAAGTCAACAGTTCATTTCTTTTAACGATGATGCAATATTCCATGTGAATATATTATGATTTATTCCAATCATTTCCTTATTCTTATTAATGGACACTCAGATTACAATTTTATTTTTTGCTAGTACAATGCTATGAAAAGTGTCTTTATAATTTCTCCCTACTATTGATGCTTTTCTTCCTATAGGACAGATTCTCAGAAGTGGGACTGCTAGCTCAAATGTTCGTTGTATTTAACAGATAGTGAGGTGCCTTTCCAAAATAACTCCACAGTTTGAAATTACCAAAAATAATGATAATTCTTTTTCTCCATATCCATCCTAGCAGTGGATATAATGATTTTTTTTTTTTTTTTTTTTTGCCATCTTGATGAGAAAAATCTAATTTAAAAATTTGATACCAGAGTTGTATGTAACATTTCTACATATTTCTGTTAATCTCTTCTTTTTTTCTTTTCTTTTTTTTTTTTTGAGACAGAGTCTTGCTGTGGTGCCCAGCCTGGAGTGCAGTGGCACAATCTTGGCTTACTGCAACCTCCGCTTCCCGGGTTCAAGAGATCTCATGCCCAAACCCCCCAAGCAGCTGGGATTACAGGCGCCTGCCACCACGGCCAGGTAATCTTTGTATTTTTAGTAGAGATGGGGTTTTGTCATGTTGGCCAGGCTGGTCTTGAACTCCTGGCCTCAAGTGATCCACCTGTCTCAGCCTCCCCAAATGCTGGGATTACAGGCGTGAGCCACCGTGCCTGGTCTTCCTTTAATCTCTTCTACATCTTTGCTTACTTTTGTTTTCTGTTTCTCAATCAGTCTTTCAACTGGATTTACCTGTTTTATTGGTCTGCTTAAATAATCTAGATTTTATATATCCTTTCTATACGTCAGTTTTCTACTTAATAAATTTGGACCCACTTTTTGCTCATTTTGTTATTTTTCTAACTTTCTAAATATTCATTTTTGTTTCTTTTAAAATAAAATATACTATAAACTAGATTCTAACCTCTTTATATACTTTACAGCAATTCAAGATCATGTCTAATATCTTGGTCTTTACTGGAGCTGTCCAATTTCTGCATAGTTCTAGTTTATATCACTGGTACTATAAAGGCAGAAAATCAACCGAATGCAAAATGTGGGTTAGAAAGCAGTTAAATGCATTATCAATTATCAGTTTGTAATAATCTATTCTTTGAAACCTCTCCTCTGATATACTGCTCAACATTTTTAAATACTACTCACCTGCTGCAAACCCTGTGTTCCAGAAACAGGTACTTGCATGATGGTTTGACCTTGTCCACCAGGGACAGCCTGGACCATGATGGGTTGGCCAGTTGATGTGATTAGCTGGCCTCCACTGACCTGCACCATTAATGGCTGCCCTTGGACCTAGAATGAAATAAAATAAGAACAATGAAATAACATAAGACACAAAATGGTTTTTACCAAAAGACAATCACTGGAACTATTCTGCTGTCTTGCTAGAAAAGGAAAAGGTAGAAAAGACTAAGAAAATATATGTCTTAAGTCCTCAAGTTATCTTTAAATATCTATGATACCTGTTACTAAATGCCAAGCTCAATACTTTAAGGTCAGACATAATGGAGAATATCCAGAGTCTTTGAGAAGTCTCAGTAGATATAAGGCATTTGTCACCAAACACGGGCTAAATCCATGACAAACATTTAATCATAATGGCAAGGTTAGTTGCCTGTTTAAATCAATCCAGGGATGGTCTCTGTGAAGGCTGGAGAGGAGGCAATGAGAGGGAAAGGTGATGGTGGTGATGGTGGTTGAGTACAAATTCTAAATAAAGTGAAGAAGGTAAATAAAACTGTACCCAGCAATGACTCCAGGAGGCTGGGTAGCAAGCAGCTCTGGAAGCTCATGTAGAGGATGACCCTTTTCTCCCTATAGTTTCTCAAGCTAAAATGAAATATCAAATGTATACCTTTACCCTGCTCATTTTACTCTGTGAATTCTAGATATGTGTGTTGTTTAAAGAGCTCACTACTAAAGATTTCTTAAAAATACTTTCTGGTCAGTTTGCAGTCTCCATGGTGGAATTCCTCACACTGGCCTCTATAATATCCACATGGTTATTTTAGCTTTATCAGAAGCAACAACAAATATTGAAATTACACAGAGCAGTCAAGTGTACAAATTTCAACCTCCTATGAGTAAACAGACTACTGTAGGAGCCAGGTCACTACAAGTGCTCTGTCACATCTTAAGTCCCAATACAAAAATACCTAATAGAATGCTTTCTGGAAGTGCTTTAGAAGTGAACTGGAATGATCCATGGAATAGTCCAAAACTTTCATTTTCAGACTCTATCTTTGACAGAAATTACTTAGAACAGAATATTCATGGCTGAAATATTCACACTTAATGTAAGTATGTGCGAGTAACAGCAATTAGTTAAAAGATCATTCTGTCCTAGATGAGTAGGTTAGATAGTGAGGTTCTCCTACAATCACCACCACCACCGCCACCGCCACTAATGTATTAAAATCACCAGGAATGCTGAAATCCTAAGTTTTGTTAAACTGTCCAATGAGAGCCTTTACTTTACTTTTTTAAGGACTTTACAGCCTGACTCTCTCATGCTATCTCCTTCCCTTATTTCCCCATTCCCTTTGCTACATCAAATGCTTGCATATTCTGTATCAAGAGAGATTTCTCAGAATACATGCAGCATGAATAACCAAAATAACTATTTAAAATTCTCCCAAAATAATCAGATCCCTAAAGGAAAGGTTTCTATTATTTCCATATTGTTTCCACTTATTTTAAATAAAATCTATGTAAGTAGGAAACACAAGTTTTAAGATACAACTATTAATAATTTTCTATCTATTCATCATCTTAATTTCCTCTCCAACTGATGTGCTATTCATGCACATGATAAATGATTTGAGACTCCAAAGAGCTCACTGTATTTACAACAGAAAAATGTTACAAAGACACATGCATCAAACAAGAAGCCATACAGTTAAGAGCATGTTACATTCCTATTCCACAAGGGGTTAATGACAATCCAAAATACTGTTTTATATATGAGTAAGATGAAGCAAGCATGAAAAACATTAACAAGCTGTTGGACTGTGAGATTTGAACACAGTTTTGGAGTGCCTACAAGCTCAGTTTCTTTCAGCTTAATTTATTTTCAAAGTTGGTTGTATATCATTACCAAACACTATTGGTGGCAGGGGTAGGGGTGGGACTGAAAGGATAAAGTGAAGTGATAACAATAAGAGGTAGTTATCTGCAGGATGTTTAGCAGCACTAGCAATAAAGTGAGATGCCAGTTCTACATTCTAGATTCTACTTTGAATCATTTCCAATTCAATGGAGGGAAAAAGTAGGGTACCCAAATCTTGCCAATTTTTCAAAAATACAGTCATTTTAATAAAAGTAACCTACAGATACAGAGTAGACTAGTGCTCCTACTCCTGTTTCTTATAGGAACTGGTCAAATTAGAACCCAATTTAGGATACTTAACTTAGCCATACACAATGCTAAAGAACTGTATTGATTAACCAAGAATTATCACAGTGGCTTTAATACCTAAGACTTACAGAGAGCATATCCTGCTTCTGCCTAACCAAGAGGTATCTGGGGTAATCTTTGCAGATCTAGTAATAAGACAGGTCACTATTTCCCCAGGAAAGGTAGTGGAAACAATAGCAGTTAACAAGAGATTAACAAGATTCAGTGCTTAGATAAACCTTGCCAAGTGTAATGATTATTTTTCAGTTGAGTTGCCCCTTGAATAAAAATAAAGCACAGCCTAGCCTAGCGTATGTGTGTCTATATATGTATATATTTCCTTCTCCATTATAACGCAAATACACAAAATTTTTACCATGCAATTAATTGGATCAGAGTTTGAGCCCTGAATAAATTCTAATGTCACTTATAAGAATTTCTTCCTGTCACTTACATCATTTCTTTTCCAGGCGTTCTCAAAGAAACATGCTAGTCAAATCCAATTCTCAGAAAGTTGATATGGGGTCTCTATATGACTTGGCACAAAACATTAGGAAACTGGCATCTTATAAGCCTCAAAGACAAGTTAGCAGCATCAAAGACATGCAACTGACTTTGCCATTCCTACTGGAGATCCTAACACAAACAGCACCAGACATGAGGAGAGGAGAAGTTCATGCAGTGCTCACAGAGAATCAGAGAGGGTACCACTACCTGGAGGGTCTGGACTTGCTGGCCTGAGGCGGATGCCACCTGGGCCTCAGTCTGCAACTGCACAGCAGTGACACCACCCTGCTGCTGAGAACAGGAACAGGAAGAGCTTGAAATATGTCAGGAAGGAAATGTGTAGTTCAAGACATGAGATCACCTTACCTCTTGGAGGAGAGGGAGGGAAGCCTGAAGGACTTTCAAAATGTACAGACTCCCTATACTGAAGCTGTTTTGTTGAAGGTAGTAGCATTAAAGATATTAGCCCTTTGTCTCTAGAGTGGACCTCAAAATGTGACTCAAAAACTCAAAACAGTTGTCATCATTAACACAAAGATTTGTAATGCAATCTTTCCCTCCAGAAACAGGAATCTGATGCTTCTACTTACACAATTATTTAGTGCTCTTTTTATCTCCTCAAATGAGTTCACAAGAAAAAATGACTAGGTTTTAATAGCCCTGAAACTACCATAAAAAAAATTCTGGGCTTAAATGCAGTCACAAAGAAAGGAGAAGTAATCACTGTGAACCGAAATCATCTTCAATACGTCAATGCTCTTATGTCCCAAAACTAAGATTCTTTTTTTTTTTTTAAACTTTATTTATTTACTTATTTCGAGATGGGGTCTTGCTGTTTTGCCCAGGCTGGTCTTGAATTCCTGGGCTTAAGCCAAGCCTCCAGAGTAGCTGGGATTACAGGCATGCAGCACCATGCCCAGCTTCAAAACTAAGATTATTTCTACCCAACTGGACTGCTTTAAGAGCCATTTCAATGATTCAACCTTATTTTTACATCCACTAATGGCAAATTCTGAAAGAATAAAAACCCACCCTCCGGAGTACTGGTCTGAATGGAGATCCCTTTGTGGAATCCCTTTCTCTAAAAAGGCAGTTAAAGGAACCTGCCAGGGCCACAGCAGCTGTATGGAAGGGAAAGCTATCAAGGGAGTTTGTCTTTTAATTAAGAGTAGCTCCTTCCTTTTGATCATTAGATGGGAACAACTCATCATCAATACTTCCTTTGCTTTCCCTACTATCTTTCTATATTAGCTAAATTCCATTTTGAAAACAAAATATTTCCAAAATATCAATCTTGGCCTAAGGTCAAATAGAAGCATAATAAATTTCTTCTAGGGGTGGGAAAAAAGTGAAATTTTACTATAATAAACCCAAGCATAAAGCATCAGAAAATTTAACCTGTGTATAAATTCAAGAAAGCAATCTATTAATTAGGAATAAACCAGCAGCAGGGAATTCCTTTCTAATATGTGCTTATCCATAAGAACGACTGTCTAAGTATTATCCTAATGTTAAACCAGAGCTTTTCTGAATAAAAAATGTGGCAGACCAAATCAAAGAACAGAAGATTTCTTGGAAGTTATATTGGTTTGTCTGTTGTGGCCAAAGCCTTACTAAATCACAAGTTAGCTCAAACAAGAAGAGAAAAAGACCAAATAGAATCCAGAAAAATTTAAAAGTCCAAATTTCCATCTGAAAACCAGACTAGATGTTTTTACTTATAATGAGATAAAAGAGGCAATTTACTATAACTAGGCACCCATGAAGAGTAGATTCTAAGTGGTCATGGGCTAGACATGGCATTTCAGCACAAGCCATCAGACCCAATATTTCACAAGATCTGGTACCTTTCAAATAATTCCCCAGGGAAACAGACCAACCAATTGAGTCGTGCTGTTATCAGTTTCATTGCTGTGATGTTTAAAGCCATTTTACTTCCATACCTGCTGCTGAATCTGTCCTGCCTGGACAACAATCTGCTCTGTCGAACTATTGCTGTTTGCTGTATACTGCTCCATGGTCCCTCCAAGTGAGATTCCTGTCCGCTCTGGAGATCCTAGAAGGCTGTGAGGTACACTCCTATTAGAAAAGTGGGGAAAGAAACTAAAGTGAGATTGTCAATAAAGGCCTTACCAGACAATTAACCTGGATAATTTATCACTGTACTTTATTTGCAAGAAAACAGGATAAGAGAATAGGAAATGCTTATATTCAGTATCATTTTTAACTAGGATTATATGGCACAATCATAACATAGTACTATTTTCACGTTTCTAAAATGCTTTCAGTCATTTCTTATTGACAACCTTACCTTTCAATACTGTCAGAGCACTACCTGCACCTTAGAGATACTCATTAAGCTGCAACATCACTTTGATACAAGGCCTACGTAACGCTGATTTTCAAGTTTGCACATATACTTTAGAGAATAAAGGTTCTTTAAAGTTGTAACACATAATTGCTTCCCACCAAACAAGTTACTCAGGTCCACTACATATGGTAGCCAAAATTTACCCTTCTCATAGAGTTGAAGATCTGCTTTCAAAAATAAGGATACAATTAGATAAACTGAATGATATCTGAGAAGCTTATTAAAGACTTCAGTAAACAATTAAAATGATATAAATTAGCAATGGGTAACTCATCTTGGAAATATGGGAGGGAGGACAGATATATAAACAAAAATGTAGATAGGTCTTTCCGATTTTTCAGTAGGCCCTCATAAATTACAACATCTGAATAATAAAATGACGTGGCCTAACTGAGCTGCTCATTATAGTGGCAAAGCAGAGTACCACTCTCCATAAGTCCACACATGCTGGTGGAATTCATCATTTGCAAGGTGTCTCAAGACAGTCTGAAAGAAGAAATCAAAATACGTGCAAGTATATGTCCAGCTATTTAGAAAGAAGTGTATTGATATCTAAAATTTACTTTGAAATGCATCAAAAAAATGGATGAATGGGTGGAGAAATATCTGGTAAGGCAATTATAGTAAGATGTTAATAATAGACCCTAACTGGCAGGTATACAGGTGTTTATTTTCAAATTTCACTGCATACTTGAAAATTCTTATTTTCAAAATAAGAATTTTGGGAAATTCTTATTTCCCAAATGAATGTTGGAATGTTGGAAAAAATATAACAAAATTTAATCAAAATAAAAATTAATCAACCCCATTACTCATAATCAAAATGGATACAATATAAGAATCTATGAGCCATAAATAACAGGCTATGTCATCACAGCGAGAGGACTTGCGGCCATATGGTTCTCCAAAGCACTGCCCTTGATCTAAGGGAATGCTCACTAGGTAAATATCTAACTATAATTTGGATTTACATATAGATTGGCCAACAGGGAGCAAATATAATCAGCAACATGAACAACTGGTTTTCTGATTTTTACACCAGTCTCTTTGGAATTGGTTGACTAAGTCTGCTCCTCAGAGATTCTGGGTATAGAACAGAAAATCAGGTTTTCAGCCAGACTGTGAATCTGTTAGGGACACTAACAGCCTTCCCTAAATTCTATCTTGTCTCTAATACACAATACATTTATGTCTGTAAACTAATGAAATTAAGGTTATGATGTAAAAGAATATATATGATTCCATTTATATAAAATCTCCAAAAGACATCAGTAATCTAGAGACAGAAAATAGATCAGTGGTTCCTTGGGAGTAGAGAATACAGGGAGACAGGAAAGAGGGAGGTTGACTGGCACGGAGCCTTAGGAATATTGTAGGATGATGAAAATGTTTTATATCTTCATTGTGGTAGCGGTTGCACAGGTGTACAAATTTGTCAAAACTCATCAAAATGCACACTTAAAATTATTACACTTTGTATCTAAACTATGTCTCAATACATTTATTTTAAAAATAAGGATCATGAAAGGAATGTCTTTTAAGTTTCAACACCTTCCCAACTCCAAATTTCCTTCTTATATGAGATTTTTTCTTTGACTAATATCCAGAAGTTTACATCTTTACAAGACTAAAATATAACTTGAAGCACATGATAATGACTAATAGATGTAACATATTTTCTTCTTAACTAGTTTATCCTGGTAATACTAATGAACCAATTTAGCAATATTTAAATCTATACTTTGAAGAGTATAAAGATTTGAAGAGCAGCTTCAAATCTGGCAGCAATTCTCTCTCACATTAATGACAGTGATTTAGTCTGTATCATGATATTGATACTATTAACGGTTAATGCTATAAGCAACTGGCTTCAGTAAAGTCGTATGTTCCTACAACTGTGAGATTCAGTTAGCAAGACTGCAATACAATTCAATAGTCTTTCCCAAAGTGCCTCTTTGCCCAAGATTATGACAAACTTAAGTTAGCCAGATTTAGTCTGTCTAGCTCTTGCTCTTAACACGAAGTTTTGAATGGTTTTTCCTCAAAGAGAGAGAAACAAATAATAAGAGTGTTTATTCTGGCTAGCATGAAAATTATCTTCCTAGTGCATTCTCTTCTCAGTGTAATTCTCTTTGCCCCACTATTCCAAGGTGCAAAAGCTGAAATTTAAACAACCACTCACTAGGAATCCATTCTATGTGGACCTACACACACTCCAAAGCTAAAACCTTCAGAAACTCAACTAGTGTAAGCATATGAAAAGACCTAGGATAACCACAGCTGATAATCACTACCAGGCAAAGCCTAGAACAGTAGCTTTTTAAATTTTTGGATCACAACCCTTAGTAAGAAATACACTTCATTATCACAACTCAGTGCACACATAAACATAAAACGTAACTGAAATGAAAGTTTCAAGTATTTACCCTTATACAACACAAGATGCACTTTGATATTTTCTATTTTTTTTTTTTTTTTCTTTTAAGAGAGGGGGTCTCCCTATGTCACCCAGGCTGGTCTCAGACTCCTCAGCTCAAAGGATTCCCCCCCTTGGCCTCCCAAAGTGCTGGGATTACAGGCGTGAGCCATCATCATGCCTGGCAGACATTTTATATTCTATTATTTTAAAATCCCCAGCATTGGCTCACTGAATTTCTTTCACAACTCAACAAGTGGGTCCTGATACATGTTGGATGAAAGACTAGACTACAACAAAGGGCTGTCCAGCTTCCCCATCATCCTACAGATTTCTGGATTGGAGCTTTCTAACGCACTTCTCTCCACTAACTATATACCATGTGCCAGACACTGTTCTGAAGGTTTTAAAAATAAAAAGAAATCTCTGATGAAGAGTCTAACTTCAAAGAGTCTTTAAGTTTAGTAATGGAGTAAAAACCTATACTGGAATCCTAAGAGATAAAGTGATATGGGAATTTGGAGGACAGAGATTTGTTCCAGCTGGGGATAAATCAACAAGGCTTAAAAGAAAAGGTACTATTTGAACTTTTTTTTTTCTGTGCTGTCAGAGGCCTGCAGGATGAACTGGTCTTAAGTGTGAGAAAGATTTAGCTATGTGATGATGTGGAGGAAGGTGAAGTACTACAAATCAAGAGAGCATAAAAACAAGAACAGAAACATTTCAGCATGTGAGTAGCAGACTAAACGGGAAGAAAAGCTTGGGGCCACACTACTGTCTCTAGAAATGTCAGACAAAGAAATTCTTCTGCAGACTGGTGGAAGCTTGAAAGGTACTTAGAAAAAAAGTTACCAGATTAGAATGCCTTTTAGAAAGATGCCAAGCAAAAGTATTTAGTGATTTTGAAGTGACCAGAACATACCTATGTTTAAATACTAAGGTTAAAACATCTATTTCAGGCCAGGACGCAGTAGCTCATGCCTGTAATCCCAAAGTTTTGGGAGACCAAGATGGGAGGATGGCTTGAGCCCAGGAGTTCCAGGTTGCAGTGAGCTATGACTGCGCCACTGTATTCCAGCCTGGATGATAGAGGAAAGCCCTGTATCCAAAAACAAATGAACAAAATTTCCAAAGGCAAATATACATGCTTTTTAGACTATTTAAGCCCTATCATCTCTTCTGCTAATGCGATAATGTGACAATCAAATGAATTAAGAAAATGATTTAAGCAACAATGAAAAACTCATCCTAAAAAGTGAAAATAAAACCTGTCCCCGAAGCTTCAGTAATGAAAGAGCACTGGAATACTGGAGTTTTCTGAAACCTACCAGTTGTATAGCATTAAATGTCAATTTAGAAATGGGCACCAGATACTGAAGACCTCTATGTGCCAGGGAATGCACTAGATGATTCATATGAGTAAAAATAATTTTCAGAGTCCTAGGACAAAAGTCTTCTCCTCTTCCCCAAAGAACTCAGCCACTATCACGGGGCAGAACCCATAAAACAAGTCAGAAACTTGTTTTTTCAATCTTATGAAAAAAATATAGCTCTAGATTCCTTCTACTTGAACCTCCATACAAAATAATAACTGTTTCCAAAATATTCCTTAGCAAGATATACAAGTATTTTACCAACTGGACCTTCCCCCCCTAAACTATCACTACTACTGCCCACTTCCCTATCCCATCTTCCTGCCTCAGTGTAATTTGATTCCTCCGCACATGCTTTTCTTCTCTTCAAGCAATGCTCTTCCATCTTGTGGAAGAATTACCATCATTCCTCAAGGCCAGTCAAAAGTGCGGCGGTGATAAGCCTTCCACGGAGGCTAGCTCACGCATCGATACTTCACAGCACTGAACTTGGCCCCTTTATAGCCCTAACCGTTAGGTATTAACTACCTGTTCACCTGTCAATTTCCATCAGGTGGGCACAGTTCTTACTGACCTCTACGGACTCGCTCCCCAACACATGGATTATACCTGGCATATACTGCTGGATAATTGGTTGCCAACAGCAACCTCTCACCCTAAGGAAAACTCCACTACACTGTTAAAGCTTCTAAACATCTGCTGAGAAAACGTTAACACAGCATTAGAAAGTGTATCAGAAAAACATAAACCAAGAGATGAGTGGACTGGGTCAAGCCTGATACAAAGTAACATAGAAAGGCGAAAGCAAAAACAAAGGAAAAAAAAAAAAAAACCCGAAACTGTACTACATTTCCAACGGAGGGAGATTTCACAAAATGAGCAGTGGATAAGATTAGTAATATGAACAGCAAGTTGTGCAGCCTCCGGGAAAAAGAATGCGCAAGGGTATCAATCTTCTAAGAGTGAGGTTCCAGGCACCGAATGGACTAGTCTTACAGCCCCGACAAGAAAGGGAGACCGCTTGATTGGGCTCCAAGACGGAGGTGTGCGGTCCTGCCACTGCGAACGGGGCGGGGAAGAGAGGAAATGACGAGCCAAAAGGGGTGGTAACGGCGCCGGGCCGGAGACCCGGGCGGAGCGGGCTGGGAGGAGGGGCGCAGCGGAGCACGGGGAGTGGGCGAACTAACGGCCCCCTCTCCCCACCAGGAAGACAGCAGGGGCGGGCCTGTAGGGCTCCGAGGCGAGGGCGGGCCAGCCCCGTTGCCAGCCGCACTCGGGACCCCGCGGCCAGGGCGCGCACCCTCCCCAGGCCTCCCTCCCGACCTAGTGGGGCTGCAGATAGACAGACCCGGCTCGCGGGGAGCGGGGGGCCTGGGGGAGGCTTCCTGCCCCAAGGGCCGGAGAGTGGAGAGAGCAAGGGCAGGTTTAAGTTTGCGGCCAGAACGACCAGGAGGAAATCGCCGAGGCCCAGGGCGCGCATGTGTCCCCTAGTGTAGGGCCATTCGTGGCCCCGGGCCTGGGGCCTGAGAACCTGGGCCTAAGAGTCGGGAAACGGGGACGCATTCCCAACTGATCCTGGCACCCTGCGAGGGTCGGAGCCCCGAGATGCCTGCTCCCCGGGGCGCCATCCCCGCGCGGGGCGGCCCCTGCAGGCCTCGGCCGGGAGTGCCCCGAGGCGCTCGCAAGCCCCGGGCCGGGGCCGCTGGCCGCCCTGCTGGGCTAGGCTCAGCTCGACTCCCCGGGCTCGACGGGCGCCTGGGCCTCTCCTGAGTGGTCAGCGAGACCCGCCAATCGGGGCGCTGGGGCCGGCTCTGGGCCGCTGGATATTGGCTCCTCACACTCACCGTGCCTCGCTCCCCCGGTTCGCTGCCCGCGCTGATTGGCTCCAGTACCGGACTCCGAAACCCAATCAGAGGCTCCAGCCGCCGCCGCCGCCGCCACTGCCGCTGCCTAGCAAAATGGCGAACCCGAACAAAGGGGAATCGGGCCTCCCTCCAACCGCCTCCGCGCAGGCGCCTCTGAGACCACGCCCACTAACTCCAGTTCTGGGCTCGCCCCACCCCTTTGGGGGAGCAACGCGCAGGCGTTCCCTGCAGCCACGCCCGCCTTCCTGATTTGACACCACCGCCAGTCGAAGGAATACGCAGGCGCCTTCGAGACGCGCCAGATCGTTCAACTCAAAACGCTCCCTTGAGCTTAGTACTACGCAGGCGCTAACTAGCCCCTTTGCCAGCTGCCCACCCCTTTCCAAGTGGCCACTAGGACACACCCGTGCGGCTAATGCGCAAGCGCCACTTTTCCCGACCCGTGGTGGGCAGTTTCGTTACGCATGCGCGGGCGGCGGCGGGACACCACGGAATTTACTGCCGGAAGTTCGGCGGCCTTCGCCAAAGAGTGTGAGCTCGGCTAGCAAGCTAGAGGGGCTCGTTTCCGCCCCGCTACCGGGCGGGGGCGGCCATCTTAGACGCGTGCAATTAAGGGCTTTGGTGGGATTGGCTCAGCGTTTGGGCTGGTCCGCTGCTCCCCACCTACCAGGGTCGGATCCGGAGCCCTTCCCCGCGGGGCGGGGACCTCCAAACAACCGACTCCTTTCCAGGTGAAGGGTGACTTGGGTACGTTGGGGCTTTGAGCGAGCCTCCCCGCACCCTCCCATAGGACCCCAGGACAGAGCCTGCGTCCTCGCTGACCCGCCCTAGGGTAGGAGACAGAGAATGGGAGGCTTCTCTAGACTCTTTCCTTCTCCTACGCACCCCCCAAAAAAGTGGGGGGCTGGACGTTCCTTGAGAGGCGGCCTTCCTTTCCCCACACGTGGGGCTCAGCACGCCAGTACCTTGTACACTCTGTGGTTGCGGCTTAACGGGACTATGGCCAAGTGCCTTCTGTTTTTTTCCTAAGCTAAACCCACTGGGGAACTACTTTTGCGTCGTGCACAGAAAACGGGAGCGTCCTAAATCCGCCTTGCTCGGGAGTGGCCCTGGAGAAAGGAGGAGGCGTGTCTTGGGGATGGGCTTTGCTTCCGCTGACGGAGCGGGGCGCTCCAGGAAAGCGCGAAATGAGAGCGGGTCGCTAAGCATTCTTCCTCTTTTTTGCCCCAGAAGAGTTTTGTATTACGTACCTGGGACCGAAAAAAACTCACATTCATCGATAAACGTTGGGGAAAAAAGCCTATTAAGCGGGTGTACAGGGCAATCAGAATATTATGTACTAAGGCTGCCTAAGCATTTTTACTTCCTTTTCCCTTCTCATAGCTGAAGAAACACTTAAATTCTGGAAATAGCGGCTCAGTATCATGGCCAGCAGCCTTAATGAAGATCCAGAAGGAAGCAGAGTGGGTAACAACTGTTAACCTATTGGTGAACTGAAATTCGTAATCATGGAGGTCAAAAGCATAAGCACTTTTTAATTAAATTAATGATTGAATTATCTTTTTTTCTCGCTAGCTGATTTACTTAAGAAAGGCTCAAAATTCTAGGCAGGGATCATTCATTACTTTCCTTTTACACATGCTGTAATTGATTTGGCTTTAAATCAGATTGCAGGAAGGGGTGCCGGGAGAGGTAGTCGTGGGGGACACGAAATACAGAAAAATAACTTAGTATTTTTTTGTATCTAATAAAACTTTGTCTTTTCCTTTGCACCTTTTTTAGATCACTTATGTGAAAGGAGACCTTTTTGCATGCCCTAAAACAGACTCTTTAGCCCACTGTATCAGTGAGGATTGTCGCATGGGTGCTGGGATAGCTGTCCTCTTCAAGAAGAAATTTGGAGGGGTGCAAGAACTTTTAAATCAACGTGAGTTTTGGAAAGCACTTACCTGGTTTGCCCTGGCTAGAGCACCTTTTAATCTGTTACATTTTAATAAAGAAAACATGCGGGTAAAGAGGGGATTCCTAAGAACCAAATGTTTTTAGATTTTCCTCCCCAAGAATGGCCTCTAGTTTGGACCTTTATAATTATCAAACCTGAACTCCTGTGAATGTTTTTAATCTCTTCCTCTTGTATCATAAAACTTTCTTGACGATATTACTGCACTTCTCTGAAACTTGAAATAACTCTGAGATGCTTAGTCTATAGGTTGGCATTCAAGATCCCCTCCTTACCAATATTCTGCTTTTTCTTCGAAGAGGAATTTAGAAACCTCTTCTTCCTTACAGACCCCTCCCATCACTTCCTACGGGTGACTTTAAACCAAAAATGTGCGCTAGAATCCTACGTAAAGCTTCTGAAACAGTCTCTCAGACCACATTCCAGGCTTAACAGACTCATTGTCCACAGTAATTCTTAGCCTTAGACAAAAGCAATTCTTACTGCTTTGTATTACAGTTTTTTGTAATGATGATACCGTCTCTGGATTGAAAACTCCGTAATAATTCCTTTTTTCTGTGTCTATATTCCTCTTAATGCCTTATACAGCTCTTTGTATGTAAAAAGATAATTATTGAGTAAATACACATTTGGCAAGTAAAAAACTATACATTATAAAACAATTTCAAGGCAATAGACAAAGTTTGTGGACAAATGAGGTTATATTTGAAAGTAGTAGTGGGATCAAAGGTGGGTTGTGAGGAGACATGATTGTAAGAAAGCTGTAAGTTAAAGAATATAGTATTTGGGAATGCTGATAAAAAGCAGAGTGTTTATGGGAGACAATAGATCTTCCATATTCCCTTCTTCAGTGGTGAAAATTATTTCTAGTTCTGAAGTAAACTCAGATCTGTAAAGATTTTAAAATCTTAGAGATCAGTGTTTGGTTTTCTTTTTCATTTCTACTATTAAATAACTTTTTCTTAGAAAAGAAATCTGGAGAAGTGGCTGTTCTGAAGAGAGATGGGCGATATATATATTACTTGGTAAGATGGGCCAATTCCTTTTTTTTTTCAGGGCCAATACTTAATACATTTTGAGGATTTGTAAACAGATGGGCTGTACTACATTTGTGTTGATCATGATGGTCCATTCTAGACAACTAAGGATGTCAAAAAGCTTCCATCTTATGACAACTCCAGTACAGTGATGGCGGCTACCTGGAGCACTGGGTTAGAAAGAAATGTGAGACTGCATCCCAGCTTTGTGGGAAATTCCTATGCCATTTACCATAGGCCTGTTCTAAGACTTGGAAAAGTTAGGAAAGCCTGCCATACTGTATTTCCTAGGCATTGTGAGATAAAAACAATAATGTCTCAAGAGACAGATTTCCCAAAGGAGCTTTTCTCTTATTCCGTGTCAACTAGCACACTGCTAGCAAGCGGGTGAATAAAAACAAAATAAAATAAGTACAGTCCCAAATAATACCTAGCTCCTCTCCTAACTACTGCCTGAATGTGGGGTTCTTCGACAGTCCAGGATGGCATTTGGTTCCTGAAAGGGGGTGACTTCCTTAGTGGTGGTGGTGGGTAACTTACAGCTAACCCACTACAAGCCTGATCTGGATGGCAAACTGAGTGGGGAGATGTCCTAGCCACTTTGAATTCTGTCCTTAAAGCTTATGTGGCTTCCAGTGTTTTAACTTTGGGACCCTACCAGTTTTTTCTGTTGTTTTATATAGAGAGACAAGAAACAAGCAAGCACAGTTTCTAAATAAATAGAGGCTTTTAGCAGGGAATTTTCAGGTGGTATGCGTTCTTCCCTGTTACAGATATGCAGCTTATCTCTTGGATGTGGCACAGAGACTTCACTTACCTTGCTTAAAAATATTGACAATAGGCACCACTAGCTAATCTCATGGGTTTCCTAGGAAAAGGAAAGATTACTACGTGGCAGAGTCTGGGTTTCTCCGTCTCTATTTAGTGGATTTTCTTGAGGCTCTCCCATAAAAATGTGCTTACTCTTTTACTTATCAGGATGTTGGGGCAATGTGATGACTTTTCTTTGGCTATCATTTTGGGATGATGAAAGTTTGAATTCTTTGTGTTCAGATTACAAAGAAAAGGGCTTCGCACAAGCCAACTTATGAAAACTTACAGAAGAGTTTAGAGGCAATGAAGTCTCATTGTCTGAAGAATGGAGTCACCGACCTCTCCATGCCCAGGCAAGGAAATCCAGGCCCTAAATGGAGATTTAATTGATTGGTGGGGTTTACTGTCTTACCCAAAGACAAACAAAAGCTTAACCCAAAATACAGATTTAAAGGTGGACAAAAGTCAAAATTTTGTAAAACCACCAGTGAACCAGTTGTCTGGTCTTAGGCCAAGGCACAGCCATTTTCTAGCTTGAGTTGAATGAATCAGGACAATTACCTTGAAATATACATCTGCCTCAGCCTGCTTAGCCGAGAGCGACCGTTGTCATTTAGCCACATTTGTTGAATTCTCAGCACCCTCTGCTTGAAGCTTGGCCTTTATTCCTGAAGCAATATGAGCTAAAGAATCAAGACTGAGCAATGGTGGTTTCCCTCTTGGACCACTTCCCATCTCCAAACCTATTACTTTGTGTCAAGAAAGTTGTAAATTATCATTCCCTTTTATACTGCATGCTTCTTTTGGTCAGTATGGGTAACAGCCAGAGGATCTGTCCCTGATGTAACTTCTTAGACCTTAGCTATTGGGAACTTAAGGGAATGACATTGAGGGTTCGTTCAGTAGTCCCTTTACTTTCTTTTCAGGCAATGGGCCTTACCTCTTTTCTTCCTGTCACCCTGGTAGATTTGAGTCAATGCTGAGCATACATGCAATTTTGTCTCAAGCCCCACATTACTTTGAATGTGGCCTCAATGTCCGTTTACACGGGTCTTTGATATATTTATGGTGTATGTGTCAGAAACTATTTTTTTTATCACAATTCCTTACGGACTTAATTATCACATTCTGACATGAAATTAGCAATTTTAAGTCTCTGTTCCCTAGGGTTGTTGAAGATCACTAGAGTAACATCTTGGGAGGTGCCAGGTAGTAGAGTTTTATGACTGAGTTTATTCTCACCAGGGTGTTGAAAAGACCTTACTCCTGGATTGCAACCATTTTGCCATTTCCCAGCATTCCATCTTGACTTTTTTTTTTGTGGCTCCTGTACCTCATTCCTCTTCTCCTTATTTTCGTTAACATTCTGTTACCATAAGTGCATTTTAAAAATACCAACCTTTCCCCATCCATCCACAGCCAATTTTAGTCAGTAGTCAGAGAGGGATAATGAGTCTCCCATGTCATGACAGTTATACATTTCTAAATGTAGCATGAAATAGTTGGAAAGTGGTATTTTATTAGGCAAACAGAAGTGATAGTTTTTGGATGTCAGAGCTGTCTAGGAATGGTCTTAGATGACTCACAACAAGAACTGACTTCCAAACTCCTACCATGGTTGCCTATAAAGGTGTCAGACTAGATTATTTGTTTTTATGCTTTGAGTGGATATAACTTGAAAGAGAGAAGGAGCAGTTTCCTAGACACTTTCATTACCATCAATGGAGATATTTTGTCTTTTTCAGGATTGGATGTGGTCTTGATCGTCTACAATGGGAAAATGTATCTGCGATGATCGAGGAAGTATTTGAGGCAACAGACATCAAAATTACTGTGTACACACTCTGAACCAGTGAACGTTTTGGATGTTTCCGTGTTCTCCTGTGTCATCTCTACTGGGCCATAGGACTGGGCAAACCTACCGTAAAATAGGCAGAGGAAAGTTTCATGAGAAGTAGTGTGTTTAACAAGACAGACTTTGGTTGCTGTATTCAAGTATTTGGACTATGACTGTGGAGGAGGGGTTGCTTAGGATATGTTGCTGTGTTTTTTTTGAAGAAAAGTAAGGAGTAGGTGGCTTGATAATAGGCAGGGAAACCAGATTGTTGGGACTATGACCTTCTTCTCCAGTATGCTACCTGATTTGTTTGGCTGGCCGCTAGGTGGCAGCATTGGTTCTACTTCTCTGCTTTTTAAGAGAAATTTCAGAAAGGATGATCAGTTAGTTTGGCATTTTTTGTCGTTTGTGCACCTAACTTGGTGTTATTCTTATGTCATCAGATTCCTCCTAGGGGAGAGTTTTTGTTTTAATTACAAAGTTAAATTCTACATTGTTAAGAAATTTGTGGTGATAAAAATGGAAAAATAAATATTTGGGGGGGTTTAGTGAGGTTCTCTGCTTATGTGTGTGTGTTCTGGACGTGGGTAATGGAAGATTCACCTACAACTTAATTTCAAACAGTCAGACAAAGGGTCCAAGTGGGAGGAGAAACAAAGTGAGAAATAAGAGATAAAACTGGACAAGTCAAAAGGCAGTTTTTTAGAATCTCCTCATGGTGAACTTTTCCTCTCTTTTGTCCACTGCTTGGTTTCTGTGATTGAACCTGTCTGAATTTAATCATGAAAACAAGTGAAATAATACATGTTAAATGCCTGTTAGAGTTCTTAGCACAGAGTAGTGACCCAATGAATCAGTGATTCTCAAAAATCCTTATGAACCTTCTTTAAAAAGGCCACTTCCTCTCAAAAAATTCTCACATCTGTCATCCCAGCACTTTGAGAGGCTGAGACTGGAGGATGACTTAAGCCCAGGAATTTGAGACCAACCTGGGTAACATAGTGAGACCCTGTCTCTACAAAAAAAAAAAAATTAAAAATTAACTGGGCGTGGTGGTGCACACCTGGAACTACAGGTGTAGTTGAGTTGAGGTTGAGGCGGGAGGATGGCTTGAGCCCCAGAGGTTGAAGTTGCATTGAGCTGTGATTGTGCCACTGCACTCCAGTGTGGGCAACAGAGCAAGACCGTATCTTAAAAAAAAAAAAAAAATTGGTGGTGGGGTGGGATGGCCACTTTTGTGTTTTTAACCTCCATAGAAGATTTGGATGTACAGCCAACTGGGGTCTAAATATTAGTCCTCGTTTCTTCCAAAGCTGCAAGGACCAGTCCTCTATTGTGCTTATGGTAGGAAAATAAAGTTCATGGATTTAGCCAATGGTTCAGTATCAGAGCTATTTGGGCAACTAGACGTTTTCTTTTTTTCCCCTTACTGTGGTATTGAGAGTTAAAACGCCAGACTTGCTATTGATTTTCTCCCTAGAGTGACTTTGGGTCTGTCACAGGACTTGCTGCTTTCCCAGGTATAAAAGAAAGAACAACTGTATTTTAGAAGGGGCTGGTTAAAACACCAGGAAAGTACTGGTTAAATATGATCTTTGTACCTTAGACTGTGTTCTTATCACAAATCAGCCTGATAAGAGGCAACAGTTTCAAAAAAGTATTGCACTTTTGTTTTTCTAGGTGGAACAGACAAATTCTTCATGTTGTTGGGGTAGGGGCAGTGGAGGGTCAAGTTCATTATCAAACTTTTAGATTGAGGCTTTTCTTGAAGCACTGCGTTTGTCCACATAAAATTGAAGGGAAAAAGGAAGGAGAGATTGTCTAAATACAAAAAATTGAAAATGAGAGTGGGGGATAAGAAACTTACAGTATTTTGCTTAACTCTGCAATTACAGATGTTCCTCAACTTATGTTAGGGCTATGTCTGGGTAACCACATCTTAAGTTGAGTTCAGTTGAAGAGTATACTGAATGTGTATGGCTTTTGCACTGTTGTAAAGTCAAAGAATTGCAAGACAAACCATTGTAAATTGAGTACCATCTGTAAACCTTAACACAAGTCAAAACATGGATTTTCTAGGCTTCCTTTACTTTTTTAAAGAGATTATGGTTATTATTATTTTTTTTTTTCCGTGGCGTTTGAGCCTTGATTCTTTAAACAGAACCTAGTCTCATCCAGGACTGGCTGTCAGTGGAATTCTGGGACTCAGCAGGAATGTGATAAAGCACTTCTTCATTTGCTGATAATAGTCTTGGGTCAAATTCCGACGACTTATCACACTTGAAGCCTGGGGAAAGGAGGCATGTCCTGGTAATCAGGGTGAACACATTATTCCTGGAAACCTAGTTAGAGTTTGGCAAACACCCAGAAATTCACCTGTGAATTTTTGCTTCCACATAGGACTCAAACAAACCTTTAAAAAAAAGAGAGACTTGACATCATTCTGCCATTACCATCAAACATCATGTATTGAATACTTTTAAATGAGTGTATATCTGAACATTAAACTACTACTTTTCACCCGCTCCTCTCTAATAAAGAAGCTAGTTGCTTTTTAACTGGCATTTGGGATGTGGCTACCATAGATTTCTCATGCTTTTTGTTCCACCTTCTGCCAGATTACTTGCCTTCAGAGAAGGGAAAGGCCTTCATTTGATTGTCGTAAGAAATCTGTATGGGAGAGTTATTCTACATTGTCTAGGCAAGTCCTGGTTTAACCACAGCTTGGTTCATAGCCTGGGGTGTCCCCGTGTCTGGAACTGGCTCACTGGTCTGTGGCAACTTCCAAATGTTCGAGTTTCTTAAAAATCTGGCCACGGGAAAAACATACCACTTCTTTTATTAATGTTGCTGTTTTTCTTTTTTTAAAAAATACCCAACTTAACATAAACTGCATATTTCAGAAATCTAAACCTTGGGTCTGAGGCTGTTTGTGTTAAGCAGCCCCCTTGGTTGAGCAATTAGGACCTTCAGTCCCATAGTTGACTGGAGCCCATGGATGGTTGCATTTCTCTCCTTGCAGGTCACTTTCGTCCTTCCCAAGAGCAGCATTAGAGAGAGAGGCACAGCCTAAATGAATTACAGCATGAGAAG
The DNA here is from genome assembly GCF_024542745.1 of Macaca thibetana thibetana. Classification (NCBI taxonomy): domain Eukaryota; kingdom Metazoa; phylum Chordata; class Mammalia; order Primates; family Cercopithecidae; genus Macaca; species Macaca thibetana. The sequence goes on along the minus strand of NC_065581.1, from coordinate 41,941,833 downwards.
TATATTTCAAGTCCTCTAAGGGCCTTGTCCAGTATGATTGGTTGGTGTCAAATGTTGTCCAGCTCCAAATGGTATTAGGAAGACAGGCATGTCCCAGATGGCTATACATGTCACTGCTGTCTCTTGGTGGCAACAGGAAGACCTTGGTAAAATAAACAAACAAAACGTCTTACTGAGATCCCTGCTGACCCCCAACAATGACTCGTTTCTTTTTGAACTAAGGCTTCAGTATGCCCTTCCCAACAAGTCCCTTAATTTCTCCTCCAGAGTTTCCTTTGGTTTCTGATTTACCCAGGATTGACTAAATCAGAAGCCAGTCTTTCGTTCATGTTTTGATGTAGTTTACACAGAAAAAGCCCCAGAAGAGATCTGCTTTAACTCTGGTCTTTTGACTAAATATAGGATTAAATACTATTTTGTCATTTTTTTAAAAAAACAAAAGATGAAATAAGAAATGTGTAAAATAGCCGGGCGCGGTGGCTCACGCCTGTAATCCCAGCACTTTGGGAGGCCGAGGCGGGCGGATCACAAGGTCAGGAGATCGAGACCACGGTGAAACCCCATCTCTACTAAAAATACAAAAAATTAGCCGGGCGCGGTTGTGGGCGCCTGTAGTCCCAGCTACTCGGGAGGCTGAGGCAGGAGAATGGCGTGAACCCGGGAGGCGGAGCTTGCAGTGAGCCGAGATCGCGCCACTGCACTCCAGCCTGGGCGACAGAGCGAGACTCCGTCTCAAAAAAAAAAAAAAAAAAAAAAAAAAAAAAAGAAATGTGTAAAATAAGACACTTTATTTAACAAATGCTCATTTCTCAAGATTATTTTAAGTAAGCAGGGTTGTTCTTTTGGGCTTTTAGATTACAACTGTATCTCATGCCAGTTTTTTTTTTTTTTTTTTTTTTTAACTTGGTGTATCTTAACCTTTCCCTTCAGAAACATGAGCAATTCAAATAGAAGACAGGGAAGCATGTTAATGGGTCCAGATAATATAGTTATATTTAATGGAAGGAGGGTTATAATTGAAGATGTCTAGTAATATTTTATTTAAAAAGAATCTGACTTATTTACTTTTTCCTCAGTGATTTATTTCTTTTACTTCTGTTTAGATTAGTATAAGATACAACCCTCAATCCAAAATTTAAACATATTTTAAATCTTCTTTGAAATGCTTAATTTTAATGAGAAAAAAATCACTGAAAAAAAATTTTTAAAAGCCCTAAGGACTTGCTAGTTAGGCAGCTGGGTCCTTGACTCTGAAAGCTGTTTGAAAGGAAAGTATACTGGGATTAAATTTTAAGCTGCCGGTTAAGTCTGTAGAATCTATGTTGGGTTTATAATTACAGTGATAGTACATACACTAAGAATATCTTCAAGGAATTCTAAAAGTTAAATTTTATATTTTCAGAGGGCACACTGAGAAATCTGTTTTGACTACTGTTCACCACTACCAAGTGTCTTATTTTATGTGAGCAGAGTACCACACAGTATACCCTACCATAGGCTCACTGACTTCACTGACTGAGTCCTGCTTTTTTAAAGAAATGGCTGAAAGTTGTATCTTCATGGGTTGGCAAATGCTCAGCTTGAGAATGATCAGGTGCCCATGCGCATGTCTGATAGAAAACACCTGTCAACATCAAGCCCTGGAACACTGATATTTCCTAAACGTGTCTATGAAGTGACATCTTCTCTTAAGTGTTGTTAGGAGTGAGAAAGACCAAAAGTAAATTATCTTCATGGAAGCATGTTGTTTTCATGTTTTAGTAATATGTGAGTTGTTGCAGAATTAAAGTCGGGTAAGAGTGTCGTGAGGACCCCTCCTCTATTACTGGAAGATTTTGATCAGTAACTGGGACCTTGCAAGGGGGGCTTAGTCATAGCATTTCTGTAGGTGCAAACTCCATCAGACTGCAAAAAAGGATAGTAAAGGATCATTTAGCCCTCTTTCCTGAGGGTAATTGGCCTGTTTCTGTTAGAGTTTAATTTACCCTCAGCAAGGGGCCAAATTGGCCTTAATTGTGTCCTAATTATTTGCTTAAATAGCTAATCTTTCTCCTATCACCTCTTGATATCTGTGAGAGGTTACTTCTGAGCTGCTGCCTAATTTACAAACATCTTTTTTAACTCTTTAAATATTCCTGCATGGACCAGCTTGTTACTGTATTATCCCCATTCCTGCATTCAACATCCTTCATGAATTCTGCTGAGGTCTTCTCAACATAAGGAAAATGTTCTCGTATTATATTTTCACTCAGCAATTATTGGTCTCCTTCAAAGTGTAGCCATTTGTTTGAAAACATGAAAGCAGGTCTGGCTAAAAAAAAGTTAAATACCAGTACATTTGGGGAATTTCAAAATTACCATAAGTGAAAAAATTGGCCCTGAAGGACTGAAAAACATTCATTAGAGAAAAATGGAATGGAAGATTGCCAGTGGATATGGGAGTGGGACATCTAGAAGGTGTCTAGAGTTAGTAATCTCTGACATGTACATGGGGGCATACTCAGAGGATTTCAGTATCTTCTCTGCTGTGGTTCAGTAGCAGGTCCTTGCACATCTTAATCTTACCAAAGAAGGTCATCTTGTCTCATGGAAGTTTTAGGATTCCTGTCAACCTTGAGTATTGTAAGTTAGGGGAAAGTTACTTTGATACGGAAGTGTGGGAGGGAAAAGTTTAGAAAGGGATTCAGAGTAAAGAGACATGATGTTCTAAACTATATTTACAACCAGTCAAAAGCAGAGAAATGAAACCCTTCCAAAGGAAAATCAGATGTATCACTCATTCTACCTGACCTCACACCTTCTACTGGAGTTAACATCATAAAGTGATGGTGCCATGGCACCATGAAAACTCACGTGAGGCCGAGCCCAGTTGCCCTACTTCAGGATGTCTGCCAGCTTCTCCTCATAGTATAGGAAGTTCTCCTGAACGTCTTCCCAGGGCTGAAAGGCCTTGGATTCACCCTCTTCTTGCTCCACAAAATTCTGCCAGACGTATTCGAAGTCCTGGGGCTTCATGATGCGCAGTTTACAGCCAGCCTCCTTCAGCTTCTTCAGAGCAGCCTGGATCTCCGGCTCCTCCCACATGAAGAGTCGCCCCACCAGAATGAGCAGACGCAGGTTCTTGGTCTTGCTAAGGGTTTTGGTAATGCGGTCAGCGCACGCTGCACAGGGGCTGGAGGACACATACCAGGTGACATTGTACCGCAGGGCTGGGTCAAAGGCTGGCAGGATGGTGTTGAAGAAAGCTTCCTCTGCATGGGCAGCCGCATGTTCATCCTCTAGGTATCCCCGAGATGCCTGCACTTGGCCCCCCTTGCCCTGTGCTTCAACCACATAGCAGAGGAAGGTCTTGTTCCTCCCGGAACTGTACTCCACATTCCGGAACTGGAATTTAAAGAAGTTGGCAGGCAGCCGTTCTCTGTAGGTCAAGGAGACAAAAGGACAGGAAAGAATAATAAGTTCTTGTTTCTAGAACCAGCCTAGAGTAGGTAGCTCTTCCAGATCAGTATTTCAGATATGCATTCACTCTTACTAGAAATAGGTCTTGCCTGTGGTAACATGAGTGACCAAAAAAAAAAAAAAAAGTATTAAAAAATCCAAAAGGGTCTCTCTGAAGGAGAGGAGAATTTGGATTGAGGTGTGCATTCTGGTCACCCTACTAGGAAGAGTCTCCAAACATTGTCTCCACCATCTCTCTTCCAGCACAACACACCCCTACATTTCTAAATTATTGAATCTTTAACCTGCCTATACCTTAGAATCACCTAGAAGACTAAGAATGTTAATGCCTGGGCCTCATGCCAAACCAATTAAATCAGAACATGTGGAGAGTTGGTCCAAGCATCAGTATTTTTAAAAAGCTCTTTGGATGATTTCAATAAGTGGCCAGGTAAGTAGCAAGCATATAAAATTTCTCAAGACAGAGCAAGACAAAGATTTTGCAGGCATTTTATGCTTGCTTTTCTCTTCCTTGTAACTCATGTAAATTGCATCTTGGCGTGAAATGGCCTAAAACTTGCAATACCATGCTCTCCTAGTGACTACTTCTCAAGTCTGTGTTAACTTTCAGGTAAAGGGATTGTCACATGGTAAGTGTCCAAGAAATTTTGTCTGTGAGGCCAGACTACTCAAGGGTATCTTGGGATAATTAAGCCTGTATTTAGTGTTGAGTCACTTCAAAATCTTAAAGGACTTGGTGTCTGCCCTCCAGATGCTTATAATTTAGCAGCTAGATTGCAGCTGGACAGAGAAGATGTCAATGAAACAGCTGAGAACATTACAAGACTGCTAAAATTGGATAGGTACAGTAGGGGAAGTATTATGAAGGTTCTCGAAAGTATAGCCTTGATTCAGGAGGCAGTAGAGAATTGTTACAGGTTCTTGAGAAGAAAAACAATAAAAGTGATGTCCATGCAAGATTACTCTGGTGGCAAATAGGCATATGGTGTGAAGCTGAGGAAAAGCCTCAAATTGAACAAGTTCAGTAGGTGTCTTAGGACACTAGACTCGGTGATGAATTGTGTGGGTGCCTTTGAGGAGGAGATGGATGGTTAGGAAATGAAAACAGCAGGATTTTTTTTTTCCAGAACATTCTACCATCAGATTTGTTTAAGTAGCATGATAGGTCTAAGTATCATATTTAACTATAGCAGGAAAAGGCCAGGAATTCTTAAAATTTTGGTAATAACAAGGAGAAGAAAAAAGTTGAAGATTGTTTTTACTTTTATGTGTATGTGTGTGTTTTTCTAAAATAGGCAAGATTTGTGCAAGTTTGAAGGCCAAAGAAAATGAAGTTTTAATAGGAGAGATGAAAAATGTCAGGAGAGGAGGAGATGAGTACCAGCTAGAAAGACTCAATGTTTTCCTTTTTAAAAATGTAATCTCTCTGGCTACCCCAAGAGATAGCTATGGCACCATTGATTCTACTATTGCCTATCTCCACCTCTTCTCTTTACGCAAAGAAGTCACCAGACTCCTTGGGCTGCAGGGGAATCCCTGGTATCCCAGGGCCTTGGCTGCCTAGGGATAAGCAGCAGATGCCAAAGATATGAGTAAACTTGACTTATTTCCCTGCAGGATTCCCTCACCCCCGCCCATCACCAAAATGTGTCCACCACCCAAGTTTCCATGTCCCTTGCTGTCAGGTTCGTTTTCCACTGTGGAGATGGATGTGTTTGAGGACCCAGCCCCAGGATTCCTTTAGGTACTATACTTAGCTCTCTAAGCCCCTCTGTCCCTAGTTGGAGGTGTTTATTGTTTACTTAACATTTTAGGAGAATGGATAGCCTGATGTTTCCCTGCTCTTCTTCTCAGTCCCTGTTAGGCGTTCACTTATAGTGAGTGCTCCCAAAAGGTACTCACCCCACCAGACCACTCCTGAACTTTACCAGTTGCCTTCAGTTCCTGGAGTGCCTTTTTGCTTTTGAGAAGCACAGAGCTTACCTTTCCTGCCCAAACTTGCTCTTCAAGCCCTTTTGCCCCGCTCCCCAAGTCTAATCCAGGGCCACCTATATGATGGATTGTCAGGTGGAACCCTTGCAAGTATTCATGGCTACTCAAATAGCTTGGAGGCTTGAACAGCAGTTGCTGTGTGGTCCCTCTTTTCCTTCTGAAGCTCCCAAAAGCATGGCTCCAACTTTGCTCAGTATGGCCCAGCTGAAAGTATGAATTTAGGCCAGTGTGAATTTGGCCCAGCATGCAATTGCAAATTGGCTTGGATGGTTGTGAGGTGACTGTTTCTTTCTGCCCTTCTTAAGCTCTGACATTTTCCCCTTCTCCTCTTCCCTAGGCAAGAGGAGAAGACCCAGAGAAACTTGAAACCTCAGGGAGAGGAAGAAAGGTCATCTCTATAAATACCTGTTTCCGACCCCTCTGGCGAGCAGCCCTAGAATCTACTCTGTCCCTCAGCAGAGCCTTCTGGACTAGATGCCTCAGGAAAAGAAGTGCTTTCAAGGAGCAAAGGAAAGGCAGGCAAGGTTTGGTTCCCAGTCGTTCCCTTGGGCTTGCTCAGAGACTAAACTTGCTTGATTTCTGAATGGGTTTCTTGGTCTTCTAGAAGGAGCAAAAAGGTCAGATGAGATTCTTTAGGCCTCTCACATACTGAAATAGCTAGGTCCTGGGGGAAAACCAGGAGAACAGAGGTAGTAGAGGTCTGGAATTTCTACAGGGAGCTAGACAACATGGCCATCTCGGGCAATTTTGTAGACTCACAGAATAAATTAACACTATTATGCCCACTAGTGGAAGGAAGTAAACAATGACACCTGACTTGTTAAATAATCACCAGCAGGTTTTTTAAAGTAGCATGATAGGTCTAAGTATCATATTTAACTATAGTCCTTTACATTTAACCCAGAAAATATTTTACCGGTAGAGGTGTGTGTGTGTGTGTGTGTGTGTGCGCGCGCGTGTGTGTGTGTGTGTGTGTGTGTGTGTGTGTGTGTGGGTGGGGGGGTGGTGGGCTGGGGGTGGTGGCGGTGGTCAGGAGAGAGATGCTGGTAGTAGATTTCTTTCCCTGATCCAGTCACTTCCTCATGCATAGAAAGCTACAGCCTGATTTCTATTCCCTCTCCCCAGCCTCTGATAGCACCTTGTTAAGCACCGTTTCCTCATACTTTCTGCAAACAAGGCCAGTCACACTTCATCTACTTAGACCCAGGCTACTGGGCATTTCAATTCACTTGGGAGGAAACAGAGAGTCCAAATATCTAAAAAAAAAAAAAAATGGGAAGATAATCTGCTTGATGGAGGGAGAAGGAATGTGAGTAAATGTAATACATTTTTCTCAGGTTCACATTCAAAACATTTGAATTTTTTAAGCATAAATCTATACTGTGAAAGGAAGCAGCCCAGAGGGCAGTTGAAGCTGGGCTGAGATTAAACATTTGCTCTAGAATAATCCATGAGTGGAAAAATCTACTCACAGGTTATTATGTGTTGACTTGTTTCAGCTTTCCCTCACTAGACCTACTGGTGACTGGCGTGAAAGAGGGAGGATTGCTGGTTTCATTGGCCTTCTGCTTTCTCAGAGCACTTTTCCAAGCAGATATCAAGGAGTGGACATAATCAGAAAGAGTAGTAAGAGCAGGAGCAGAGCGTTCTAGCAGCCTGACTCCCTAGAGCTGAGAAGGGAGCTCCGGATTGTGGGACTGGATGGGATTTTGCCCAAGGGAAGCCCTGGACTTGCCTGTTTTCCCTGGGAGGCATGGTCTTTACACCTGAGCTTTGACCTGCCCCCAACCCACTGTGGAAGGCAGGTTGGCCAGTCAGTGGATCGCCTTCTTTTCTTGATGACACACCACCCAGCATGCTCCAGAGGCCAGGGTGAGGGTAAAGGGCTGTGTCTGATGTTAACTGGTGTCGAAGTCCTCTCACTCCTTATCTCGCCCTTCTCCTCTGGACACTGCCTCTCTGTGTTCCTTACATGGCCAGAGTAAACTACTGGTAGCTAAAGAAGTGGTTAGAAGAAGAATCATTCTGTGTGCCATTTATCTTTGTTCCATAATAATCCCTTGGATAGGAGGTTCTGCTTTCTGTAAAAACATACACAACATAACTAGAGACAAAGCCAAGCTCACTTCAAGGGTGTTGCCAGGCAGAGTCACAGTCACTTCTCACTGGGTTGGAAAGCTGGGGAGCAACCAGCTCTGGTGCCCCAGAGCTCCACTAAAACATGCTGTGTCCAGAAGCAGGCATGAGCCAGGGGAATTCTTACCTAAGCCTCATGCTGCTGGATCTTCATACACCCTGAGCTGCTGTCCTCAAGAAACCCTCCCCCAGTTCACTCCCTATCTTGTCTGACAGAGAGCCTAAAAACCACACAAGAGGTTCTTATTCATTAGGTCATTCATTTATTCAACAAATACGTATTGAGTACCTATCAGGAGCTTGGTGCTAAGGATAAAGCAGTGAAAAAGACAAAGTGCTATCCTCGTAGAGGTTGAATACCAACGGGGGAAACAGGCAGTAAATGATCAACTCCTATTCAGTAAATATAAAAAGAATCCTCTCTGGTTTTTTGGATGCAGTGTGATGATTTGGAGTCAGACAGTCCTGGGGTTCACATCCTACTCCATCTACAAGCTTTGGCCATATGACTTAATCCCTCTGAGGTTTAGTTTCCTCACCTGAAAGAGTGAATAATCCAACTTCTAAGGTTTTGGACAACAGTAGACACTCAAAGCTAGTCTGGGCACAGTGGCTCATGCCTGTAGTCCTAGCACTTTGGGAGGCTGAGGCATGAGGATTGCTTGAAGCCAGGAGTTTGAGACCAGCCTGGGCAACACAGTGAGAACCCATCTCTATAAAAAATACAAAAATTAGCTGGGCGTGGTAGCATTCACCTGTAGTCTTAGCTACTTAGGAGGCTGAGGCAGGAGGATCACCTGAGCCCGGGAGGTTGAGACGACAGTGAGCTGTGATTGCACCACTGCACTCCATCCTGGGCAACAGAGCAAGAAGCAATACCCCATCTCCAAAAAACAAAAAGGAAATTGATGTATGATACATATGATGCCTTCTCCAGGCCTCAAATTGTATCCTTTGGAGCTCCATCTTAAGCATTACCAAACTCGATCCATTTTCCACTGCTCTTCTTCTCACTTTCAGAGGTTTCTGGTTTTCAGTGGTGTGCTGGTAAGTGTAACGCTCAGCTCTCTGATAGAAGGAAGAATCCCTGATTTCTAAAGTTTGCTGATTTCCATAAGGTAAGTACTCCCATTATGGAGATTTCAAGCTCCCGAGGTGATATCACTGGATGCAGAATTGGGAAGAGACTTATAAACCAACAGGAGCTGGCTTCAGCACGCTACGGCAGTCCTAGGCCCTTTTCCAGAACATTCTACCATGTTATTTTGTTAATGTGCTCAGTTCCACTTTCTATCCTGAATGCCCTATTCAACCATGAACTGGGCATCTCTCCTTCCTACCAGCTACCCCCTCCTCATGTCAGACTGTTTCCTGAAAAGCCACCTGCTCTTCTGCTAGTTTGTGGCCCAAATATAAGGAGCACTAAAGATCTTCACTATTGGAGACCAGGCTAGAAAAGGAGCTGCTTTGGTGACCCCCTTGACTCCAGGAGGGATTCCTGGGGTGAATGCATCTCAAGAGGGAAGGAGAGGAAAGCTGTTCCCTCAACCTGTCCCTGTACAGACCCAGCTGCACCTCTGGGCTATTTTAAGCCATCTGTTTACCCAGAGGAGCCCAGGAGACAGCTCTCCACAGCCGTTACTTGTGGCCAGGAAACACTCAGGGCTCTACTTCCCACCTGAACTGCTCACAGAATGCTCAGAACGCTGCCCCTTCTGTGCCTCTTTTTCTGAGCCTTGGGTCCTAAGAAGCCTCTGATCCTCTCTACCTCCCAGATGGAGATAACGTGGAGCTCTGGGAAACCTGGAACCCAGAATGAATAAGACACCAGTAGAAAGGATACTTTGCTGGGAGTCAGAAGATGTGCCCGGTTCTGTGGTTTTGGACATATCATTCAATCTCCCTGAGTGTCAGTTTCCCCCTCTGTGAAGTGGCAATAATACATCTCCTTCTCCTACCTTTGTGCTGAGTGTTGAATGGTCTCATGTTCATGAAACTATGTTGTGATTATAAAGCCCTGGACAAATAGAAGTTATGTCAGTGGACTTAACCCTTCAGGATCCATTGCTCTGGGACCCCCTAAGCATGTTTAGCTCAACAAACAGTCTAATTCTGTTCTTGACCCACCTTGCCTCTGTGTTGGAATGCCACACAGAGTGTAGTGTGCACACGCGTGTGTGTATGACTAAGGATAGTGTGTACCAGCATGCTTGAGTGTTAGAAAAAGGCTCTCCTTCCATAAGAAAGCCACTGGAATTGAGGACTGTCGTAGCCAGGCTGCCCTAGGCTTTCCCTGTGTCTATATTAATCTGTGCCCAGCTGCTCCCTTAATCCTAGGATGAGGGTGAGATTAGTTGGGTGGGCATGGGCAAATGGAAGTTCAGGGGCTACTCTTGCCTCAGGAAATAGGGTGCATTTTCCCTTAGGTTCTCTTGGAAATCAGAAAACATCTGAGCTGGAAGGGACCTTACTAGTATAGGTTCTTCATGTTATAAGTGCTAAAACTGTGGCTGACTTGAAAATCACTTGCCAAGCTTGAAATATCAAGTCCAAATTGCCATTCAGGGCTTCCTTTCCCCCTTGAAAGCATCATGCCTCCTTTCTTCCTGAAACTTCTCTTAGTCTCGCACCCACTCTGCCTGTGGGCATTCCTGGACACCCCATGAAGGAAACGTTTGGTTCAGGGAGGAAATGTGGCCTTATAGATTCCTTTATTCTTTGCTCAGGATTTAGCAGGGTCTTCCACTACAGGAATAGAAAGGGAAGAGGAAGCAGCCTACTTAGTTTTCTTCTTGGAGATGACATAATCTGGGAAAGACAGAGGTACCCTGCACACAGCCCCCTCCTCGCAGTCTGTAGAACCTTTACTTTGGGTCCCAGTTCCTCCAGGCAATGCCTGAACATGTTGGAACAGCTCCTGTGTCCATAAGCTCCTGGGCTGCGTTGTCTGCATGTAATTTCCCTGTTTCTCTATGGAACAGCCCCTGAGGAGACTCAGAATAGATTTAATAAGAAAAAAGCTGCTTCTGAGTCTTGGGAAAGGATGGATCTATCTTTCCTGTCTTGGGAGCTTCTACTCCAGGAAGGAGCTCTAATGAAAGGGCTAGAGGCCTATGGCTAGTAGAGAGACCCACTCAGGAACAGAGAGAGAAGTTGAGGGGAAGGAGTGCTTTGACCGGAGCCACATATAGATGTGCCAGTCTCATCCTCTGTCCTCACCAAACTCCCTAGGACTAAGCCTCTACCCAGAGAGGCAGGTGGCTGTCCCAGTACCAGGAGGCCTGAAGGGTGGTTTTATTTTCTGGGCTCTTGCCTCCAAGGAGCTCCTCCTACCTCTCCCTGATTAGAGAGCCCAAGGTGTCACCCTAAGAAGCCATGAGAATTTGCTGCTGGGTCCCCTACCACCCCTGCCGTGCCCACTGGTGCACTCTCACTGCTGCAGGGTTGTAGCTGGCCCTGACGCCTGATAAAATACCATCCTGAATTTCCACAGCCTACCCCAAGCCTGCACTCTTCCAGGGAGCAGAACCCTGGCCCACATCTGAGGCTTACCCTGTGACAATCTCAAAGGGCGGCAGCTCAATCAGCTCTTTCAGCTTCTCAGGGTCGTCCAGGTTCTCCAGATCCTCCCCATTCTGGGAGGCAGCCTCAGCGGCTGCAGCAGCTTCTTCCTTCTGGGCCATGGAGGGTCTGTGGCTCAGGAGTCACTGAGAGAAAGGAGAGGCAGGCAGATCTGGGCCAGGCTCTGGCGGCAGAGTCCCAAGCAGCTGTCAGCAGCTAAATCTGGCTGGGGATGACGGGAAAAGGACCCAGCAGGCCAGACTTCGTGCTCTCCCCACTTAGCCACAGGCTTTATAGCCAAGGCCTCCTGCCCCTCCCCCAGGCTCTCTCCCTCTATCTTTTTTTAATTGAGTGACGGCGGGTGCTGGGGTGGGGGAATGGAAAATCTGGCCATTAGTATCCCCTATTTATCAGTAGGCAAAGACAGGAACCTGGCAGGTGGGTATGGCTTGGCCTGCTCTCCTCTCCCTCTCCCTTTCAGCTCACCTCATGTTCTCCCCTTTGTTTCCCACCCAACTTCCCTAGCTCCACTGGGGGAGAGTGTGGAAGGGGCCCCAGGGCAGGCATCTTGAGATTTAGGAGGGTGGCCTTCTGAGATTTAAGCAGGAGGAGATGTGTGTGAAAGGGGATGACTGCAAAAAGACCCAGGCCATTTCCTCTGGGGGAACGTGGGCTTAGGAAAGGAGGGGCCCGGGAAGAGGTGGGATCAAAACTGACAATTTGGGGAGAAAGTGTGTGATTTGTGACTCAAAAGTGGCGGGTGCTGATTTGCCTATTACGAAGCCATAATGTAATGTCAAATCGATCAGGAGCCTCCCTGAGTAACAATAGCTGCCATTTACTTAGCTCAGAGATTTTGAAATAGGCCAGGCAGTGGGTTTAGGGGTTTAGATGAAATCAGATGTATGCTTGCCACAGCCGTGGGAGGAGATGTGTATTATCCCACGTTACAGGTAAACTGAGACTCACAGAAGTGTGCAGAGCCAGGATTAAAATGCAGGCCTTTGTACTTCAGGCCAAATATTCAACCTCTGTGCTATGTGGCCTCACAGTCAGTCTTTTATTCATCTTAACAAATATTTATTGAGCATCTACTCTCTGCCAGGTGCTGTTTCAGGTACTGGGAATATGGCAAAAGAACAAAGCAAATGAAAATCCCTGCTGTGATGATTTGTGGAGCTTGAGGGACTGGACAACAAATAAGATAAGTAAAATACATGGTCTATTTGGTGCTGATAAGTGCCAAGGAGAAAAGACAGGAAATGGAAACAGGAAGTGCTAAGAGGTGGGGTTACATCCTTATAGGATGGCCAGGGTGAAAGACTTTGAAAAGGAGACAATTGAAGAAGGTGTGACGAACTAATCATTTGGATATATAAGAGGAAAGCGTTCCAAGGAAGGGAACAACGTGAGCAAAGGCTCTGAGAAGGGAGCATTCCTGGGGTGTTTGAGGAACTAGTGAGGACATCTGGGTGACTGGAGAGTTCTAAGAGATCAAACCAAAGAGATAACAAGGGTAAAAGGGACTGGGGCCTTATGGGCTGTCATAAGTACCTTGCTTTTTCTCTGAGTGAGGTGGGAAGCCTTTGTCTCTGAACAGATGAGACAGGTGGTCTGAGCACTTGGGAAGAGCAGAGGCAGGGGACCAATGAGAAACCTACTGAGGCCGGAGAGAGATGATGGGGTCTCCTAGAAAAGACCCTGAGCTGGAACAGCAGCAGAGAATGGTTAGATGATTTTTGCAGCTCTCATGATGGGTACTTAGCAGGGGCAAAAGTCTTTGTGTTTAGAGCAGTGCAAACACTCTAGGCCATTCTCAGGGAAGCAGAAGGAAGGGGTCGGGGTCACTTGTAGGTTGAAAATGAGGAACCCAAGAACACTGGGGAGTGGATCTGAAAATAGCTCCAAATGGGTTTGGCTGGTGGAGATGAGAGGGTAGGGCACCCTTTAGAGGGTCTGACTAGAGCAGAGGAGTCAAGATGGCTTGGAAGATTTGGGCTCCCTCCTCCAGAGAGTGAGCAGCAGAGTGCTCCGTTAGTGTGATGCCCAGCATTTTGTTTGCCAGGATGCTCATGGTTTCTTCCTGTTGTCCAGACATAATTACTAATAGCACCCCTTTACTCCCAAAGGTGTCCCGCTGTGAACAATAAATTATATGGTCCCCTACCTTTTGGATTTACTACTAAAAGCTTTTTTTTTTTTTTTTTTTTTTTTTTTTTGAGATGGAGTCTCACTTTGTCGCCAGACTGGAATGCAATGGCACGATCTTGGCTCACTGCAACCTCCGCCTCCCGGGTTCAAGTGATTCTCCTGCCTCAGCCTCCCAAGTAGCTGGGACTACTGGTGCGTGCCACCACGCCCGGCTGATTTTTGTGATTTTAGTAGAAACAGGGTTTCACCGTGTTGGCCAGGATGGTCTCCATCTCCTGACCTCGTGATCTGCCTGACTCGGCTTCCCAAAGTGCTGGGCGGCATGAGCCACCGCGCCCGGCCACTGAAAGCATTTTTATCCACATCTTATTTTTTCAAACATTTTTCCAGGAGAATAAAGCACAGAGTAGAGGTAATAGTTCCTGTGTCCACAATAAAAAGACAGTGGCAGCTGATAAACTGCAAAGAATGTGTTATGACACAAACATCCCACGTTTAAATGCAAAGAGTTTACTTCATTTTCTTGTTCAGTCAACATTTATCAGAGGTTCCTATGTTCCAGGTGCTGTGGTAAATACCAAGAGTACAGAGATGAATAAGGTGCTGCCTCACCAGGGGCTCCCAGCTTTTATCATATTTGGGGCATTAATCAAGCACTCAAGCATGCATTATCTCATTTAGTCCTTACACCAGTCTCACATGGGTGTGAATTATGGACCTCATTTTGCAAGTTAGGGACTTGTGGCTGAGAAAGGTGAAGTGATTTGTGTAAGATCACACGGGCTTCGAGTTCAGGTCTTTGGAGCCCAAGTTCAGCCTAGTCCCAGGGCTGCACACAGCTACCTTTGATAAAACATCTCTGAAGCATTATAAATGTGCATCCGTCTCCCACTTCCCAGGCCCAGCTACGGTGATATGCCTGGATCAACGGAGGAAGAGTAAAACGGAGGAAGAGTAAAATGTCTTGGGGAAGAAAGCAAGGAGGATGGATCCTTTCAGTTCACTGTTCTCCTGCAAGAAAGACTTCCTTCCTGAGGACAGGGCCTTCTATTTTGGCTGTCATGTATAACCCTGGATTAGGAGGCAAAAAATATTCTGTGTTCATATCCCCATCTTAGCCCCTGATTCACTGTGTGATCTTGGACAAATCACTTGACATCTCTGAGCCTGGGCTCTCCCATCTGTGACACAGGCTGTGCTATTGATTTCTATTTCCAAATGGTCAAAAAGCAGAAAATAGGGCGCAGAGTGGGCTTGTGAAGACCACAGGTGAATGGTGTGGTGAGAATTTCCTGCCTCTCTCAACAGCTCAGAGTGAATGGTGCACAGGTGGTCTCAGCCTGGTCCTTTCTTAAGAGTTGACCCCTTTCTTCTATCTTACAATTTTCCCTTTGACCTTTGGGAGAGGGCCCTCGGTCTGCCCCCAGACTGATGACTGACAGCTTCCTTTTTCACTGCTTCTTTGAGCCTTCCTCGTCTCCCAACCTGCCATCCCTGGAGGCCCTCTGATCTGCTCTGGCTATTTATGGCACCTCCTGGGGGCCTGAATTCCTGGCTGGTCTCTGGCTCTCCTTTCCAAGTCATACCAGTTTACCCTGCTCACCCCAGAGTGCAACAACTAATCTGGGGGATCAGATGCCAGGAGCTTGACTCCTCTCCCTACAGCTGCCACTATACTCTTTAGGACTCGCACACCCCATCCCCAGTGTTAACCCTGTTGGGTCAGGTTCTATCAATAGTCCCCCTCCTGCACAGGAGGATACTGGGCAGTAAGGTATTTCATTCAAGGTCACATGTGGAGTCAGTGGGGTGCTGGGATTTGAACCCAAATCTGTCAGCTCCCAAGTTCCATGCTTCTCCTACTGTGTCATATTCCCTGGAATTTAGTAACAAGGAGAGCTGACATCCTGACATTGCCCTAAAATATTATGTAGGTTAACTCATTTATTCCTCACAAGGATGTTTGGGGTAGGTACTATTATTATCCTGATTTTTCTGGTGAGGAAATTGAGACCAGAGAGGTTAAGTGACTTGCCCAAAGTGATGCAGCTAGAGAGGGCAGAGCCATGTGCTTCCAGAGTCATGTTTTACCTTCTTCACCATTCAGTCTCAACTGCTGCCAGCACCCCTGAGGCCCAGCTCTGGGAGAAGGGAAGGACAGAGACCAGTGGGAGTTGAAGGGGCTGAGAAGGAGTTCTTGCAGGAAGAACAGACTCTAGGAAGTAATTGGTACATGAAGGGGTGTGTGTGTGTGTGTGTGTGTGTGTGTGTGTGTATGTATCTCTGTGTGGTGGGGGTACAGGTTAAGAGACACCAGACAGCTAGTATCTGGGGATGGAAACCAAAATTGGAATCCTCCCATCCTGTCTCTGCTGGTCCTTGCCCCCTTCTTGTTGGGATGGCAGTGGCTGGAAGGAGCTGGGTTAGGCCTGGGATACACTGCAGCATGCCTCTCCCTGTCCCATTTCCCACGGTCATTTCAGAAAACATTCAGAGATTCCAGGAGGTGGTTGAGAAGGAGAAGACAGGGTCAGGCACGGTTGTTCCTTGGATCTTGGCCGGACATGGAGCTGCCCTCACTGGGAAGGGAGCAGAGAGGCCAGGAGGGGGGCTGGTGGAAAATAGAAGCCTCACCAGAGGAAGGTTTAAATTCTCACTCCCTGAAAGAGGATACCTCAGGGGTGCATTGATGGAGTTGGTGCTTTATGTGCAGGGACAGCTGGGACCCCAACAGTGCGTTGCCCCAGAGACCCAGCCCAGGCGTGCCTGCCCCTCCGGTCACTACTGAGACAAGGTACACAAACAACAGGACTCGGGCACCAGACACCCCTCTGGAGGGCAGGAGGCTGCTTCCTCTAGCAACGGCTCCGTTGATATAAACACGAGGTGTCCAGGGCTTTGAGCAGCCTTGGCCAGTGAAGAGGGGAGGGGGCCAAGGGTCTCCCAGAGTCTGAGGCTGGGATTGGAGAAGGCACCAGAATCACAGGGCAGGGCAGTGTTTACAGTCTTCTGTACAGGACACAATCCTTGCCTTGCCATGTGGGACACGCCACCCTGGGTAAAATGGTGACTCCTGGGACTTTAGTCCTGGTCACCATGGTTTCCATTCCAGTAGCTACTCCTGGCACTGCCCAGCTACTGCGGCTGGCACTTTCAGTCTTTGAAGAAAGTGATCTGATAAGGATCATGGACATTAAGGTGACTAATAGTATTCCTCTTTGGCGCGGTGGCTCAAGCCTGTAATCCCAGCATTTTGGGAGGCCGAGACGGGCAGATCACGAGGTCAGGAGATCGAGACCATCCTGGCTAACATGGTGAAACCCCGTCTCTACTAAAAAAATACAAAAAACTAGCCGGGCGAGGTGGCGGGCGCCTGTAGTCCTAGCTACTCGGGAGGCTGAGGCAGGAGAATGGCGTAAACCTGGGAGGCGGAGTTTGCAGTGAGCTGAGATCCGGCCACTGCACTCCAGCCTGGGCGACAGAGTGAGACTCAAAAAAAAAAAAAAAAAAAAAAAAAAAAAAAAACAGAGCGAGATTCAAAAAAAAAAAAATATATATAGTATTCCTCTTTGAAGGGGTGTTTGCAAGGCCAAAGAACCTACTGGGAGGAGGTGACAAACTACAGTCAACTTTTGAGAGGAGAATTTCAGCCCTTAAGATGAGAAATGTGTTGGAGTAGGTGCAAGTGGAAGAGCTAGGGGGATTTTCTGGTGCTTCTCTTAGCAGATAATCTCTGTGTGGGCCATGGGACCTTGGAAAGGGATAAATGAGGCCCTGATGAATATGACCGAGGCCCTGGTATGACCAGGGATAGCTTCCCCTGGCTTCCATATCAGAAGAAGAGCCTAAATGTATGGCGTGTCCTCGACTTTGTAGGGGTGGGGGGAGAAGGAGTCTGGGAGGTGGGTAAATGTTTTGGTGGGCTCTACCTGAGGATAGAAGAGGCAGGTGGAGATCTGAGGAAGTTCTCAGCAAAGATGGGCTTTGGACTGAGTACCTTGTGAGCTGCTGATGAGAATCAGCGGTAAAATCCTTCAAAGGATTGTGTGCTTGTGTTCTGGAACTACAAGAAAGGGGCCCTCTGGGAAGACTCTGAAACTGGGCTTGGGGTACAGGGGAACCCCAAGAGATAGAGCAGATGGTGGCCGTTCACAAAAGAAAAGAGACTTTGGAGCCCTGGCCCAGGACTGACAACATTCAGGGGCCTCCAGGCTTCTCCTATGAAGCAGCTCTACCTGCCTGTAGGTAGGAGGGGCCAGAGATGTGCAGAATAAATACATCCTGCACTCTGCCCCGTTCCTAGCCCAGCTGACCAACCTTTGTCCACTGGGCATACACCTACTAGTCTGCCATCTCACCTAGCCCCTCTATGTCTCCATTCTGCAGAAATTGGCAAAGTGAGGAAGAGTGAAGGAAGAGTGAAGGTTTAGAGGAGGAAAGGATGGACTAGGATACAAAAGAATGAGATATGACACCTCCTGGATCTGCTGTTTTACCTAGTAGCTCTGCAGCCACTGGATGGGAGATCTGCAGAGCCTTATGATCTTGTCTCTCTCCGACTCACCAAATCAGAGGCAAATGGAAAAATACTGCCTCAGAACAAAAATGTGCACACAATCTGAATGGTGGAATCCTGGGACACACTTGCAAAGAGAAGAGGCAGCTCCAAGTCTGTTTAGGCACAGCTCTTAAGTAACAGGAGGGCCAAAGGCAGGTGTCCACTAGGCTGGGCTCTGAACTGGGAAGTGGGTAAGGGGAAAGACAAGAGTCCCAGGAAGGTTGGGAGACTGTGGGATTAGAGGCTCCCTTCACCCAGGAACCAAGGAACTAGGGCAGAGGGGGATTTTAAGGACAACTTTGGAGTCAGAGGATAAGAGTTTGGAGCTGGGATTCTGCCCTTTCATGCTGAGTTTCTGCACATGGCCAAAAATCTCTTTAGCTTGGCTCATGCTGTATCAGGCAGTCATGCCAGCCCAGGGCTTGGGACACTGCCCAAATTAAGCTTTCTTCTAGGGCTAAGTCCAAAGCTAGAGGCATGGGTTAGTGGTTCCAGCTTGCCTTGGGGAGGTCAAAGTAATACCATAGGCATCGTACATCTTTATGGAGGTTCCGCCTAACTTCTAGAATTAGCTGGTAATGAATAAAATTGGTAGCAAATATTACAATGCATATATTATTATGAGATGATAGTAATGGTAATGGAAGATAAAGTCTGGAGTACCCACTTGCCAAGATCACACAATGGTAGTAGAGCTGGGGTAAGAACCCATGTATTGTGGGTTCCTAGCCTCTCCTCTGTCAATCAGTATTTATAGCTAAAAGTTGCACCAGGTTACCAGTTAATAGATAACAGAGTCAGTATCCAACCCCAGGTTGGTCTGACTCCACGACCAGAACTGCAAATCACCATGCCCTATTGCTCTCACTCCCCAAGATGATCTGATTTCATGGGTCTGGAGTCCCAACAAGTGTCTCAGGAGGTCTCTGGGGCACATTTTGAGAAGCAGTGTCCTGCAGCAACGGATCTCAGTTTGGTTGCACATTAGAACCAGGAGTTTCCAAAATGATTTAAGCCTTTCCATTCTTTTTTCAGTTGTTCCAGAGTAGGGGTGGGGGTAGGGGTGGCGGCAGGGTGCTGGTCAGCATTTGTTTTTGAAGTATGACAATGTGTTCATGTATTCATTAAATTAATCAACAAATAAAAACATACAAGCACCTACTCTGTGCTCTGCCCTGCCCTGGGGCTGGAGATACAAAGGTGGGTGGGACACTGTGTCCTGGGATGCCCGTGACCTGACCCACTGGGCTGAGCATGCCCTTGGTGGAGGAGGGGAGGCTGCAGACTCCCTCTCTTGGGTGAGCTCTGGAAAGAGCCACTCCCCTTCTCAAATTATGCTGCCCTGCTGGCTTCTCACCTGAGAGCACACAGTTTGTTTCAGCTCTAAAACTCAGCTCACGAAACCTCAGATTGTCAAGGCTAAACGGGCCCTGATACATGATCTGTGCCCAAAGCACTCAAACTAGCTAGCAGCTGACAGAAGTGCTCAGGAGGTTTTAAATCTAAAGATGCCAAGAGCCCACCCACAATGTTCTCATTTATGGGTCTTGAGTGGGGTCTGAGGAATATGCATTTTTTAAGAAGCTCCAAACAGCTGTGGTTCTTAGCCTTGGCTGCACCTGGGGAGGTCTCAGGACGTTTTAAAAATGTTGATGCTCAGGCCTCCTCCCTGGAGAGGCTGATGAGGAGTTTTAAACACTGCTGGTGATCCCATCATGCAGCAGGTGGAGACCCCCTACTGCAAGGTGTCTGGGTCTTCCAGCTGACCTTGTTAAAGATTTGAGGAGGCATACTCAGGGGCAGTCACTCCTTGCCACCATCAGGGCTTTGAAACAAGGACAGAAGAAAATCAGAGAAGGGAGGAGACAAAAATGAAAAAGCCACTAAGAAGGTTTAGAAAAAGAGAAGCAAGATAGAAGGCTGAATAAGAAGCTCTTATGAATTCACCTGTCAGCACTCCGAGGCATAATCTCTTTTTTTTTTCAATGTTCTTTGCCTTATTCTAATAGTGATTAATTGATGTAAAATAAAGAAAGCATAGGAATATATGAAAGCAAAAAAGAAGGTCTATAATCTTATTTATCAGAGATGCATCACATATATATCATATAACGATAGTATATGTTATAACGAGATACTGCATCATAAATCTGATATATAAATTAATGTATAATATATACTATATAACCTTAACATGTATAATTAGTATCCCCACTTTTTTTTGAGATGGAATCTCACTCTGTCGCCCAGGCTGGAGTGCATTGGCATGATCTAGGCTCACTGCAACCTCCGCTTCCCCGGGTTCAAGTGAATCTCCTGCCTCAGCCTCTTGAGGAGCTGGGACTACTGGTGCGCACCACTGTGCCCAGCTAATTTTTGTGTTTTTAGAGACAGGGTTTTACCATGTTGGCCAGGCTGGTCTCGAACTCCTGACCTCGTGATCCACCTGCCTTGGCCTCCCACAGTGCTGGGATTACAGGCATGAGCCACAGTGCCTGGCCCTCTAGTACCCTTTTTATAAAGTGTATTTTTCTGTTTTGGCTTTTTTGTCAGTTTAAAAGCCTTTTGTTTTTCAGGCAATTAAACATCTGAGTGCTGAATCTTTATGCCAGGTGGGGAGGCATGTGAGTGGAGGTGAGCTGGTGTGCCCACCCCTCCCCCATGGGCCTTCACACATTCATTCACGCACACACACTCACACACAGGTCCAGAAGCTTCCATCCCACTCTGCCGCCCTAGGCATCATATTATGCATTCAAATACACACTTCACATCATACCTTCAGAGTTACTAATAGGATTTTATTATTTAAGTGTGAAATCGCTTTCCCCCCTCTCTCCCATTTCTTTGATTTCTAAGGAAAAACGGCACCAGGGAACCCAGGAGGGTGGTCCCATTGGGGTGAACCCTAGCTCCACAGCCCTGCTTGCAGACTCTTCCTCCCCACCCTGGCCGTCCCTCCTCTCCCGTGCCCTAAGGCCTCAGTCGCTCTTCTCCGTGGGTTGAGGCTGGTGCACTGGACAAAGGCTGTCCCTCCACAGGTGGTAGGTGAGGGCTGAAGTCACGGTGAGCCAGGCTAGGTAGGGCAGCAGTAGCAGGGCAGCCAGTTTGTTGATCGGATGCCAAATCAGTGCTGTGCTCACCACCAGCCCATACAGCAGCAGCAGGTGCAGCAGGGCCTGGGCACAGGGGCCGGGGGTCAGCTGGCCGCCCAAGAACCAGCACCTCCACCTTTCTGCAGTGCCCAGCCCAGCCACAAGCTAAGTCCCTGGGGCTCTGTGCACACCATGGAAGTGCAGAGAAGTCTGCCCATCCATTACCTGCCTGCACTCAATTGCTCTGCCAAATTATGTGCTTCTGGGGCCAGGTGGTTTCACCCTCTCCCACATTACTTCTGCTACTGATCCCCGTGTGCCTTACCAGACCAGGGTTGTGGACTGTGAAAAAGAGAACCAGGACAGCCCAGCTGATGGTGAGCTGAACAGCATAGAGGCCAAGAGGCAGGGCCAGGGGCCACCCCAAGCCCCCTCCCAGGTCCTTCCACACCAGGTAGGAGGCATAGCTGTGGAGAGATGGTGGCAAAATCATTCAATGGGAGGTTCCACGGTGAATGGAGGAGACTCTCTGGCATAAGGACTCTTGGATACCCTTGTGGGCTGAAATGGGGGCGAATGGGTCTAGGCATCATTTAAGGGCTAGGGAGGGAGTTGGTGGGAGGAGCTGGGCACAGCGAGGTTGGGGAGGGGCTGGGAGACTTAGAGAGGGTGGAAGAAGGGCTAACTGGAACCCCAGGCAGGCATAGAGGGTTTCTTACTTTCTGGAGGACCCACCATAAGAGGCAAGCCAAAGTGCCTGCCTTTGGAGGCCAATATATGGGAGTAATTCAGATACAGGGGACTTGTTCCCACCCCACTGGGTACCAGGGCCATGTGTGAGAAACAAGTACTCACCCCACGACAGAGTAGATGGCTGTCTGTACAAGCAATACGACTTTGTGGAGTGGGCACCAGGACAGCATCCTCGGGCCCTCACACCAACCAGCCATGTGATCACGAGTGAACAGCCAGACCAGGATGGGCCCCAGGTGGGGCAGGAGCACAAAGATGGCCCCTTGAAGCTGCATTCACCTTTAGGAGGCAAAATCTGGGGAGGCAGAGAACACGCTAGTGATGAGCCTTCCCCTGCGGCTCCTTGTCTGTCTCTGCCTCCTAACCTGACTCATTTCCTGGCCTGAGCCCCTCAGAGGAGGTCTAGTCATGGAGGTCCTTCCTCTCTCCCTGGTCCAGCTCCAGTCCTGTACCTCTGAGCTCTCTCCAACCCCAGGCCCCACGTTGCCCATCTCCTGGCTTCCATGGACTTCTTTTCTCCACAGCATTCCTCTGGCACTTGGAGGACACTGCCCAGCACTGGTAACTGCTTCTGAGTGAAAGACCTTCCTCCAAGTGCTTCTGACTCCTGGAGATAAGGTCCCGGGTGACCAGCTTTTCTGCCTCCCACAGTGGGCAGCACTTAGCCAGGTGTGTAGCTGGCCCTCATTGAGAACTGTTCTACCTAAGCTGATCTACCAACCTGGAAAGATCACAATCTGAAGGCAGGAGCCAGAGATTCCTGGGGGCTCTTTTCTAGTCACAAATACGGCAGCCCATCTGTCCCAGGCTTATCTCACCATATTAGACTGGCACACTCATGGGGCACACCCAGGCTTATCTCCTGCCCAAATTCAAACTTGGCCTGTTGACACTGTGGATTCCTTTTTCTGAACCTTTAGCTCTCTTCTACCCCTGGATCCAGGGGGGATGAGCTTCCTGCTCCGTCTTTCCATTCCCAGAGTGTCAGGATGTAAGCACAAGTGTTCAGGTTAAGTGTTCAGGTTTCTTGTGGCCTGACTTTTCAAGGAAACAACTGCCTGGTCTTTGATTAAAATGCTGCCATGCTGATTGGCATGTTGCTTTGCATGTCATTTGCATGCGGGACAATGTACAGACCTTCCTACAACCAAGGCCCCTTTTGACACAGAGTTTCATTCTTGTTGCCCAGGCTGGAGTGCAATGGTGCAATCTCGGTTCACTGCAACCTCCACCTCCCAAGTTCAAGTGATTCTCCTGTCTCAGCCTCCCTAGTAGCTGGGATTACAGGCGTGCATCACCATGCCTGGCTAATTTTGTATTTTTAGTAGAGACGGGGTTTTGCCGTGTTGGTCAGGCTGGTCTCGAACTCCTGACCTCAGGTGATTTACCCACTTTGGCCTCCCAAAGTGCTGGGATTACAGGCGTGAGCCACTGTGCCCGGCCCTAATCCATCCTTTTCTGTCAAGGGTCGAGGACACTGGTCCTGGAGGATCTGGGACACAGCTGAGCAGCGTGCCCGCCTGTGCATATTTCTACTTGTCTTTCTCTGCTCCTCACTGTCCACTTGCTCATCTTCTGCCTTCCTGTTTTTCTACATTTCTGTCCAGTGGTGGAGGCCCCCTCCCTGCCCCTCCTTGGCCCCATCCTCTTTTCTCCTGACACCTGCCTCTCCCAGTACCTCCTCGTTCCCAGGCCTGTGCTCCCCTTACCTCTGGCAGCACACCTTCCTGGTGGGGGGCCTGACGACATATGATGTGTGGAAGGCAGAGGAGGGTGGGGCTGGGAAGAAGGTGGGGCTGGGAGGAGGGTGGAGTGGTGCTCCCAGCTGGTCTGCTTTTCTCAGATGAGAAGGGTGGTGACACTGGCTGGGAAGTCCAAGTTGCTGTTTCATGGCCCCAAAGAGTTCCTCTCAGGAGGAGCCCCCTGGCCTACTAGACTCTCCTTGGTGCCTGGCCTCTGGAGGCTACCCCTTGATGGAATGTTTGAGGGTTTGTGGTGAGGGTTTGACACTGAGAGACCTGGCCCTACTGTGACAGCCCAGCCCCCAGTTATAATGCTATTGATGCCTGTGGTCTCTGCATCCCATGAAACAGCTCTGTGGCCATGGGAGTGAGTGGTATGAGCCTTCAGATTTCTCCAGGAGCCTCCTTATAATTGGGATTGTCCCCAAGAGTGGCAAGCACCAGCTTTGGAAGTGAGTTCATAATCCATGAACACAGCCCCCGGTTATAGCCTCCTGGTTGGCATGACCTTCCTGGCTTATAACCCTAGCTCGACAGATCTTTCACAAACCCCTAGGACTTTATGACTCAGAGGAGAAGGGAGCTGACAAGTGGAGGTGGGTGGGGAGTCAGGGAGGAGTGACCTGGCGCCCTGGCAGAAAGTCCTGCCTCCCAGCCTCCCTAAAGAGGGGTAGGGAAGAGTGTCCCTATCTGTTGGCAAAGTCCAGCCTCCTGTGTGACTCAAACAGAGCTTTGTTAAAGACGAACACCCCTACCCCACTCCCTTCGTTCCCTCTCAAAGTTCTGACCACCCTTCCTGGCTTGTCTTTAGGCATGAGGTCTGCTTCCCAGGTTGCCTGCTCTCTACCCATTCCTTTGATACATGTCTGCACTTTGGGGTACTGGGCTCCTGTGGGAGGTTTATTCCACCCTCTCACCTCCACCAGGGAAGGAAGCAGAGGGGAGGGGATTGCAGTCAGAGACAAGAGGCTAGAGAATTATTAACTGAGACAAAAGCAGAGGAAGTTACTTATTTTCTACGGGAGATGATAACTAGTGGCCTAGGGGCGTTCACCACGCCTCCTCAACTGCAGGAGGCCAGACCCTGGTGATAACAGTTACCATCTATTGACCACCCATTCAGTGGTGGGCATTTTACATTTATTAGCTCAATAATGACAATTATTATCTCACACGAGGTAGATATTCTTATCTGCATTTGACAGACAAGGGAATTGAGGCTCAGAGAAATTAAGTAGCTTGCCTAATATTACATAGCCAACCTGTCGCTCACCTGGGCTCAGTGTCGGTCACTTGGATCCAAAATGCATCCTCAGGCCGGGCGCGGTGGCTCAAGCCTGTAATCCCAGCACTTTGGGAGGCCGAGACGGGCGGATCACGAGGTCGGGAGATCGAGACCATCCTGGCTAACACGGTGAAACCCCGTCTCTACTAAAAAAATACAAAAAACTAGCCGGGCGCGGTGGCGGGCGCCTGTAGTCCCAGCTACTCGGGAGGCTGAGGCAGGAGAATGGCGTGAACCCAGGAGGCGGAGCTTGCAGTGAGCTGAGATCCGGCCACTGCACTCCAGCCTGGGCGGCAGAGCAAGACTCCGTCTCAAAAAAAAAAAAAAAAAAAAAAAAAAAAAAAAAAAATGCATCCTCTTCCCTCTCAACTTCTTCATTCACTCATTCAAGACATCTTTATTGAACACCTTCTATCTATCAGGCTGTACCAGGAGCTGAGGAGACAGCAGAAAACACGGGAAAAGTTCCTCTCCACAAGGAGTTTTCATTCTGTGGTGCCATCGCTCCTAGTCAGAGTTTCTCAGAACTCAGAATGGCAAATGGCCCCAAAGTTCAGCCGTCTCCCAGGCGGTAGTGTTTCTGCCAACTTTGGGTGGGGGAAGTAGAAAGCACCTGGTGTAAGGAACAGATATGGGTACATCTCAGGTACACCAGCAACTGGTGAGTCATTTACCCTCTCAGTGCCTCCATTGTCTTCTCTGTGCAGGGAGCGGGTAGAACTAGATGCTCTCTAAGCTCCCTGGACCGGTTGCATTGGCATCAGCTGGGAGCTTCTTTGAGCTGCAGAATCTCAGGCCCCACACTAGACCGACAGATTCAGAGCCTTCATTTTAACAAGATCTCCCAGGTGACTGCGGGGCACATTATAGTTTCAGAAACTCAGATGAAAGTTCCCTCCTCCTCCTATCTGCCATTTTAATTTAATAATAGCCTCTGGCTGGGGACAGCCACTCACCAGCAGAGGGCACTGTAGGGAGGGGTTTCAAGGTGCAGCACCTACACCCAGGTTGTCTCCCTCCCTCCCTCCCTCCTTCCTTGCAGACCTAGACTAGCAAGGTCACTGACTTCTGGGATCCTCAGCTACTCCCTTACCTGGGCTGGACTTTGCCAATAGAGAGGGACATTCTCCTTCACCCCTCTTTAGGGCAGCTGGGAGGCAGGACTCTGCCAGGAAATGCCAGGCCACTCCTGCCTGGATTCCCCGCCCACCTCCACTGGTCTGCTGGCCTGTCGACTGGGTCTGGCTGATCCGTTTCTCAGAGAAGGAATTGGACCAGCCAGCAGCCTCTAAGAGCACTTAGACGGTAAGGTGAGCACCCCCTTGGGGCAGCTGGAGAGGGGATGGGCATTGCGATGGGGTTACCTGGAGCTCCAGGGAGGAGCCAGGCCAGCTCAGCCTGCCTGCTGGAGTGTAGGGACCCTCTGCTGGAGGAGGGGAGGAAAATGGGACTTGGCCAATGGGTATGAGGA
This sequence comes from Macaca thibetana thibetana, assembly GCF_024542745.1. Taxonomy (NCBI): domain Eukaryota; kingdom Metazoa; phylum Chordata; class Mammalia; order Primates; family Cercopithecidae; genus Macaca; species Macaca thibetana. Next base: position 41,915,630 of record NC_065581.1, on the reverse strand, counting down.
CCACTGGGATGATCTGTGTTCTACGGAAATGTCTACTATACTAACAAATGCTGTTCATGACTTGTGTTTGGATCATCTATCCCAGTACTTGTTATGTTCTGCAGTAACTGGACATCTATCAGGCATTGGGGAGGCACAGAGAGAACCAGTGAAGTGGAGGAAGGGTTGAGAGTTTTCTTAAAGGGTGTGAGCAGAACTTTGCAGCAGGAGTTTGGATCTTTGTGCTGGAGGATGCAACTGCCTAGGGACAGGTGATGGCAGCATTCTAAAGAACTCTTGTTTCGGGGACCCGCTATCCAGGGTGATCTGGGGTCTGGGGCAAGACAAACTGGAGGAGTGGGTAATGAGGAGTCCAGCATGGGGTTGGGAAGCTCCAAGTCACACTTGAATGGCTGCAGTGCTATAGATGCCATTCAACCAGACTCGGGACCTTTCCCCATTCTGGGGCCACAGGGGGGATGGAGTGAGGGCCAGGGCAGCCTGGAAGAGCTGTCAGCCTGGGAGACCTGGGGCTGGCCCAGGAGGAGTTATCCTGTTTCAGGCCAGGTAAAGGAGGGAGCTCCCATGAGAGGCCCAGTGGGGCTTTGGGAGTGGTGCGTGCCAACTTCTCCAGGGTCAGAGGTTGAGCCAGGGGACTCTGCTGCACCACCCAGTGAGGTGCACCTCACTGGGGATCTGGACTCTGGTCTTTGGTGGCCCCAGGCAGGTTACTGCTGTGTAACCGAGGTGGGGCCCCTCCTTTCATTCCTTTAGCTATTCCATCCCCTGCCACTGGTGCCTTGGTGGGTGGGGATGTGGGTGATGGGGTAGGTATTACCACAGAACTGAGGATGTACCTTTAGGTCCTTCTATTTGTTTTTACTTCACTTTTGCTTCTTTCTCTTCCAACTTTATTTCTTCTAGAGAAGGAAAGGAAGATACTTGGGGAAAAAGAAGGGGTGGAGAGAGAAAGGGGGTGTCTCTGGAAGGGTGTTCATCTTCGCTCCTCTTTCCTGCCTGTCTTCAGTTGTTTAGTAATTCCCTATCCATCCTCACTGTGGGGAGAAAGCTCGGATTCCTTATCTGTGAAATGGGGATAAAAATAACACCTCGCTCCTAAGGCTCCTGTGAGGATGAGATGAGACAAGCCGTGGAGAGAGCTTTAACACAGTGGCATTGAGTAAAGCTCTGCCAATGTTAGCTATTGTTATTACAGTTGGAGTTATAATTATTACTAATGTGAAAGAACCAAAAGGAATGATGGGACATCAAGGGTAGCTTGCTGCTCCAACCCCCTTCTCATCAGCTTTGGGGCACTGCCAATTTACCTGGTTCACCTGTGTGCCCTCTAAGAGGCCTGGTTGAAAAAGGCTAGTGCGTTGTCTGTCGGGTTGGCTCTTTAGGCAAAGAGAACAATGCCAATCCCCCGCTTCTTATTCATGCTTTCAGTGAGGACATGGAGGAAACAGGTACTGCCCCAGTCTTCAATCCTGAGGATATGGTGGAGGTTCTGCCCCAGTCTAAGAGGCACTAGGAAGGGGCTTTAGTTTTCATGCTCCTGGGGATGGAAGGAAGAAGGTGGGCCAAGCCTCAGTTCCAGGTGGGTAGTGTGAGTGAAGGGCATAGGGAGGACTGGACACTGGAAGCTCTTCCATTGCAGTCTCTAGTGAGTTATCCAGAGGGGCCTCCCAGGGCTCTGAAGGAGGACGTTGTGCCTCACAGAACTCAGCTACCAAGCCAATGAATTCCATTTCTGTAGAAGCTTCTTGAGAGCGGAATAAGACGTCATCTTTGGCAGGATTGAACTTCCCACAGTGTCCGATACACAGCCAGTGCTTAGAAAATGTTCATTTGAGTGGGAAAATCACACATGACAGCACATAATCAAGAATGACTCAGCATGGTGGGATGGCTGTGGAGAGAGATTTTGTGAGCTGGAGGCTGTCAAAGGCTGGTGTGCCAGCGGGAGGCGCTATTGAATGGGAGGGTCCACATAGGGAGAAGAAACAAGTGGGGAGAGCAAGTGAGTGGAGAAACAGAAAACAGCATGAGCAAAAGCCAGAGGCTAGAATTAAGCAGGTGTGGGAAGCCTGGGCAGGCTGCAGGGCAGGGGTGTTGGAAATTGTAGGGGCTGGAAGAGGGGAAGTAGGAGGAGGCGGAGGTGGGTTCTGGAGGGCCTCAGGAAGAGCTTCTGGGAAGTCTCAGCCTGTGGCCTGGCTGGGTAGCCAGGTGAGCAGGAGGTGAGTGTTTGCTTTTGCCCTGCCTCATTCCAGCTTCACTGTAGGCTCGCATCTTTGTTTTTCATCATCTTCTTCTTCTTTTTTTTTTTTGCTTCCAGTTTTAGCTTTTGTTACTCCTCTATGTCACCTGTCCCTGTGAGCTACCTTCAGGCCTTTCTGGCGGAAGGAGGAGCATAAAGAAACACATACATTTGGACAGTGCTTTCTCATCTACAAATACTTTTCACATGACCTTATGCCATCCTCACCATTACCCAAAGAGGCACTTTTCCCCCACTTTTAATAGCTTCAGAAAAGATTTACAAAGGCAATACAAACTACATGCTTGATGTGAAAAATTCAAAGTACAGAGAAAAGGATTTTTAAAAATACAAAGTTTTTGTTCACACCTTCCACCTTCTCAATTTGTCATGACTCATGGGAATAGTTTGGGGGTGTGTCCTTCCAGACCTGCACAGTCTAAGACCAGACTCATTAGTACACGTGGCTACTGGGCACTTGAAATACAGCCAGTCCCAAGTCAGCTGTTCTATTCATATAAGTTACACATGGATTTCAAAGACTGGGTATGAAAGAAGAAAGTAAAACTATCTCATAATTTTATATTGATTGCCTGTTGAAATAACATTTTGAATATATTGGGTTAAATAAAATGTATTAATTTCTCCTGTTTCTTCTTTTTAATGTGGCCATCAGGAAATTTAAAATTACATGTGTAGTTCACATTATATTTTTATTGTACACCACTGCTCCAGACCTTTCTCTATACCTTTACATTTACATATATAACCCATAAATACGTATTTATATGCAGTTTTGTTTTTCACATTAATGAGCTCAGAATATTTTATCTCTCTGTGACTTGCTTTTTCCACTTATAGATTTTTTTGTATCAGCATTTGTAGATCAAGGTAGATATTTGGACAGATGAGGAAACTGAGGTACATTAAGCAGTATTCAGGCAGGAGGAGGAAATTGATTCCAGGCCAGATGGAAAACTGGCTGGAACAGGGAAGAGGCAGCAAAAGCACCTCTCCATAAGACATGCCCACCAGTGCCATGACAGTTTACCACTGCCATGGCAATGCCTGGAAGTTACTGCCCCTTTCCATGGCAGTGACCCAAAGCTACCATCCCTTTTTCTAGAAATTTCTGAATAACCCGCCCCTTATTGCATGTAGTTAAAAGTGGACATAAATATGATGGCAGAAATGCCCCCAAGCTGCTACCCTGGGCACATTACCTAGGGTTAGCCCTGCTCTGCAGGGAGCATACCTCTGCTGCTGCTATACGCTGCCACTTCAGGGAAAGTTGCTGTCTAACACCACTGACTCACCCTTGAATTCTTTCCTAGGTGAAGCCACAAACCCTCCCAGGCCAAGCCCCAGTTTTGGGGCTGTCCTGCCTTACATCAATATGATAAAACTTACCCAGCCATAGTGACCAAGGTGGCATTTGAACTCATGTTCTCTAACTGTAAACCCAAGCTCACTCTGCTTCAGAGCAGTTCACAGAGAGCCAGGGTAGGTTCTCGAGTAAGAGAGACAGGTTAAAAGAATTGGTGTGACTAAAGTGTGCAGGGTGCGCTGGAATGAAGACAACTTGCAACTATGTGGAAGTCAAGCCTTGACCTCCACAACTTAAAAGGGCTTACCCTGACACTGACCCCTTCTTCCCTACCAGGCCTTTGGCTTTGGCTGGCACAGGGGTGAAGGAGAGCCAGCAGCATTGAGTGACCGGGCGAATGTGCTTCCAGGAGAGTTCATTCCAACCCTCCCAGTTCCTACTGCTGGTGGGGGTCCCGGTGGCAAGTGTCCTCCTTCTGGCCCAGTGCCTTCGATGGCACTGCCCTAGAAGGCTACTGGGGGCCTGCTGGATGCCGAATGGTCAAGAGGAACCAGTGTCCCAGCCTACCCCTCCACCAGAAAATGAGGTCTCAAGGCAGCACCTGCCAGCCACACTGCCAGAGATGGCTGCCTTCTATCAGGAGCTGCACACACCCACTCAAGGCCAGACCATGGTCCGCCGGTTGATGCACAAGCTGTTGGTGTTTTCAGCTCGAGAGGTGGATCACCGCGGCGGTTGCCTGATGCTCCAGGATGCAGGCATCTCCTTGCTCATCCCACCAGGTAACAGCTCCCGGCTCTCTTCTCCACATACAGGTGCTCAGACTGTACATTAGGTCACCACATCTGAGGGAGCAATGTTCATAGACACTTTTTACTTCTGATAATTGTTGTATTGTGAGTATAGTTTTATTGACTTCAGGGATGGACATATTACATATCTTTTAGGACAACTTCCTGGCAGGTGGAAGTAAAGTGCCTTGTTCTAATGAATCAGTATGCTGTGACAATTCTCCAGTAAAGGGAGGCAAGAGCACCATTTGCAAATTCATACTAGGCACACTATGGGCTAGCAAAAGCCTGGGTGGAAAGGGGAGTGTCTTGCTTAGGGTTACACTACAAGTCAGCTCCACAGTCATCTTACTCTTGTTCATACCACCGCCCTGTGTGCCCTGCTGGGGACGTCTCTCCTGGGCTTCTGCCCCACCTCCTTTCTCTCTGGCCTGGCCTCTTTCAGGGGCAGGGGTGTGCCTGCCTACCAGGCCCATCTCATCTCTCCCTGTCCTCCCCAGGTGCTGTGACTGTGGGCCGCCAGGAGCGGGTGTCTTTGATCCTGGTGTGGGACCTTTCGGACGCCCCATCACTGTCCCGAGCCCAGGGGCTGGTAAGCCCTGTGGTGGCATGTGGCCCCCATGGGGCCTCCTTCCTGAAGCCTTGCACTCTCACGTTTAAACACTGTGCCCAGCAGCCCAGCCATGCTCGTACCTACAGCAGCAACACTGCCCTGCTCGATGCCAAGGTATGGAGGCCCCTGGGGCAGCCGGGGGCCCACGCCTCCCGGGATGAGTGTCGCATCCACCTCTCCCACTTCAGGTAGGCACATGCCATTGGCCTGTCTTCCCACACCCATCTCTCTGGGGACTGTCTTTCCTGCCCACTTTCTCTGTCTGCCTTATCTTCAGCTCTCTGTGTAGAAGATGGTCTGCAAATCCTTTATACCCTGGTGACCCTTTCTGGCCCCTCTGTCCTAATGTCTGTAGCAGTTTTTCTCACACTAATCATGTCCAGGACTGCAAATCCCACCGCTGTATCTGTCTGTCTGGAAGTGTCTGACTCAGCCCCATCTCTCCACCTAGAAGGGACCTGTCCTTCTCCACCTCTCTCTATCTCTCAAATTATCTCTCTCTACTGTGTGCCTCTTTCAGGACTGTCCCCAAACTTAGTGCCAGTTCTCTAAGACTCCATTCCATCTTTGTCCTTCATCTCTTTGTCTTTCTAGAGTCTTAGGTCCTCTGCCTCCCAGCCTCCTTCCTAGCCATTGACAGGAGTAGAGCCATGTGCAGGTGCCTTCCCAAGCATGGTCACCCTGAGCCCACTTCCCCTCTTTCCCCTGCCAGCTCTCCTCCCCATTCAGTCACCAGTCACCATGATGTACTCACTTTTCATCCCCCCCTACCAGTTCCTCCCTAAGTGCTCCCCTCGAGTGCTCTCCGAACCTCCCTGAAGGCCCCACAGAGGCCCCTCAGGTGGCAGGAGGCTGGTGGCAGTGTGCTGGTGTCTTAGCCTTCCCTGCACATGAGTGCCTGCCAATGGCTCCCTCTGCAGCCTCTACACCTGTGTGATGGAGGCACCTGTGGGGCGCGAAGCTCGCAAATGGCTGCAGCTGGCCGTATTCTGCTCACCGCTGGCGCCAGGACAGTCCCACCTGCAGCTGCGTATCTACTTCCTCAACAACACGCCCTGTGCCCTGCAGTGGGCACTGACCAACGAGCAGCCCCATGGTGGGCGCCTGCGTGGGCCCTGCCAGCTCTTCGACTTCAGTGGGGCCAGGGGTGACCAGTGCCTGAAGCTCAAGTACATCTCAGAGGGTGAGGGAGGCAGTGGCCTGTGGGAAAGGATGGTCAGGAGCCCCACAGGAATGAAGGGTTCTGGGGCTCCCCTGGACATCTGGAGATCTGGGGACCCCAAGTCTCTTTATTTTTTTTCCCTGAGTCGGAGTTTTGCTCTGTTGCCCAGGCTGGAGTGCAGTGACATGATCTCGGCTCACAGCAACCTCCGCCTCCTGGGTTCAAGTTATTCTCCTGCCCCAGTCTCCTGAGTAGCTGCAATTACAGGTGCACACCACCACAGCTGGCTAACTTTTTTGTATTTTTAGTAGAGATGGGGTTTCATCATGTTGACCAGGCTGTCTCGAACTCCTGACCTCAAGTAATCTGCCCGTCTCGGCCTCCCAAAGTGCTGGGATTACAGGTGTGAGCCACCGCACCAGGCCCCAAGTCTCTTTGTGACCTCTGGGCCAGCAGTAGCCTCATGGAGCCCCCAGGACTTTGACCACTCTGCTGTCTACTGAGCCCTTGCCACTCACTCCTAGGACAGGGTGATGCCAGGTGGGAGGCGGGAGGAGAGGGGTTATACCCCACGGAAGCAGGAAGGGATGGAAGGCTTTTACAGTGCAAGGGCCCTCTTGGGGTCCCTGCCCAGGCTCTGGGGATTCCCATCCCCTTGAGACCCTCCTGCCTTTGTTCTGTCCTCATGCCTCCCCACAGCCCCCTTCAATACTTGTGGAAGGCCCCACTCTCTGAGGCCCTCTCTGCCTACTCGCCAGGTTGGGAGAATGTGGATGATAGCAGTTGCCAGCTGGTTCCCCATCTCCACATCTGGCATGGAAAGTGCCCATTCCGCTCCTTCTGCTTCCGGAGAAAAGCAGGTAGTCCGGGAACCCTGTGTGTACCTCCTCCCCTCTCTTTTCCCCTCCCGTCTCCTCTTCTCCCCTCCCAGTAACCCTGGAGCTCTGCAGACCCTGATGCAGCCATGCACACAGACCTTCCCTGAAAGGCCAGGAGCCACACAGATCTTTGCAGAGAGAAAAATGGAGTGTTGGACCCCAGCTTCTTCAGATTTTCCAAGTCTTACTATAGAGTCCCTTACCTTCTCCTCCTCTTGCTCCAGGCCATTTCCTCACTCACTGGCCATGCTCTCACCTTCTCTTTATAGCCAATGAGAATGAGGACTGTTCAGCACTAACCAATGAGATCATTGTCACCATGCACACCTTCCAGGATGTGAGTTGGAGCTGAGGGGCAGAGGAAGGGCAGGGCCTGGGGGGACTCCTAGGCAAAGTGGGCACAGGGTATGGTGCCCAGTAATTATGGTCTTAATCACATAGGTAAATATGGCATTTTCCATAGAGACCCTATACCAGCTCTTTGAGGGGCTCAGATCATCTGGGCTCCAAGTTACCCTCATCCCTGACTCTCCTTGTCTGTCGGTGGATGAATCCAGCGGGAGGCTAAAAGAACCAAACCCTAGTTTAACCCCTTCTCTCAACTCAGAGAACTGGGGCATCAAGTTGATATGGTTTCTTTCTAGGTTGATTGTCTACATTTGAGAGATGATGTTTTGTATCTTCAGTGTGGGATTTAAGAGACGATGTTTTGTATTTTCAGTGTGGGAAGTGGCCAGGAAGAGGGTCTTGAGTAGGCGGGATGGGAGTTAGGTATCCCTCCTCTCCTGCTGCACCAAGGGAAGATGCGAAGAAATCAGAGTTGAGAGTCTTTGGGGAACCATAGTGGCAACTTATTGGAGGGCAGGCAGATACCCTGTTGTCACTTGGAGAAGAGGCAGGGAAGGTTGGAATGGAGGAAGGGAAACATATGGCTGAGATCAGTGTCTCTATGGTTGGATGACCTCCCACTGCACCATGGCCCCTCCCAGGATTTCCCCTGGTGGCTCAGGATGCATCCTGTTTGGTCTTCATGTCCCAGTTCCCAAAGAGCTCAGTGGGCAAACATAAGGCTGAAGGTGGGGTTCTGAAGTCAGGGAGACAGCGGGTAGAGGGTGCTGGGTGGAGTGGGGTTGTATCTCCTGGTAAGGTGGCTCTAAGTGACAGACTGAAGGAGAGACATGAGGAATGGAGGCAGGACTCCAGCTTCTTACTCAAGGGGATGCCTTATGACCCCTAAGTATGTTCCCTGCCCTGTGTTGACTCAGGGCTTGGAGACCAAGTATATGGAAATCCTCAGATTCCAGGCATCAGAGGAGGAATCCTGGGCAGCGCCGCCCCCTGTCTCCCAGCCGCCCCCATGCAATAGGTGAGATGGGGGTTGCTTGGGCTGTTGCCTGGGGGATGTTGGGTTCCTACCCTGGCACCCACAGGGTGACTATAGCATTTACGATGTATATGGGAGAACCACAGTGGGTCTGTTTGTCCCTTTCTTCCAAGAACACCTTTTTCCCTGCCTCAGGCTGCCCCCAGAGCTCTTTGAGCAGCTGCAGATGTTGTTGGAGCCAAACAGCATCACAGGCAATGACTGGCGCAGACTAGCCTCTCACCTGGGGCTTTGCGGCATGAAGATCCGGTAGGAAGAAGGGTGATGTCTGTGGATGGTAGAGGAGGGTGGGCTGGGGCGGGGGTCCTCAGGACACTCTGGAGACTGGATCATAGGCAAGGGAGTGACTTAAAAGTCAGAGAATGGCTACTCTCCATCCTATTTCCCATAAAAGGGCAGCTCTATTAATCACTGTATCATCAGTACCTAGAATGATGCCTGGTGCATAGTAGGTGCTCAATTAACATTTAACAGTGAATCCATTAACATGGAAGTTATTTGGTACATGTTGACTGCTTGCCATACTATGCCCTGAGGAGGAGAAAGACAGATTATAGGATAATGTGTGTAAAGTATGTAGCGGTGTGCCTGACACTTGTTAATTCAATAAATGTTAGCAATAATGGTGACAGTGCAGTCATGATCCCTGTCAAGGAACTCAGAAAGCAGTAGAATACTGAGCTAAGCTCCAGAAACTACACTATGAGTGTGCAGCAGTCAGGGAAGACTTTATCCAGGTGATGGGGCTAGAGCTGGACCCTGAAAACAGGGTGGATTTTTATTTATTATTATTACTATTATTTGAGATGGAATATTGCTCTGTTGCCCAGGCTGGAGTGCAGTGGCACAATCTTGGCTCACTGCAGCCTCCGCCTCCCGGGTTCAAGTAATTCTCCTGCCTCAGCCTCCCAAGTAGCTGGGATTACAGGCATGCGCCACCACGTTCAGCTAATTTTTGTATTTTTAGTAGAGACGGGGTTTCATCAGGTTGGCCAGGCTGGTCTCCAACTACAGGGTGGATTTTAAAATAATTCATTTAAGCCTTTATCAAGTACCTATTATGCCCTGGAAACTGTACTAAGCACTGTGATACAAGAGGAATGAGGCATGGTCCCAGCGCCTAGGAGCGCACACACTAGTAAGGGGTTCAGAGAGCTTGAAAAATAAAGGCAAGTGTTCCTTGTGCCTTCCTGTAAGAATCCAGTGTTGTGTAACACATCGAAGAGAGACAGAAAACAGCTGAAGCAAGAAAAATAATGAACTGTGGGCGTTATGATCAGAAGTCTGAACTGAGGGGTGCAGAATGGTCTCTTCCACCTGGGAGGGGTGAACTAGAAAGGGCTTCAGGGAGGAAGTGATGGAGGAGATCAGCCATTCTGTTTTGGGGAGCAGCAGAGGTGGCTGTGGGTGCAGTGTTTGCAAGGTGAGAAAGGGAGAGGCCTGAGCTAAGGAGGTTCAGGATGGGAGAAAGGAGAGAAAGCATAAAGACAGGGCAAGGCCAGGTGCTGGATGAGCCGGAAAGGCTCATGGAGCATGGACTAGTTAGGAAGTGAGAGACTCTGGAAGGTTTTTGTGGACGAGAGGATCGTGATAAAAAGCCATGGTTTGTGGCAACTGTTTCCTTAGTAGTGAGCAGGATGTTGTGGCCTAGAAGAGAGGGAGGAAGGAGGGAGTTAGGAGGCTAGGGGGAGGCTAGGGCTGTATTTGGAGTGGGGGAGGTAGAGAAGGCAATTACAGAACATCAGAGCTGGAGCAAACTTAGAGGTCCTCTTATCTAAGCCCTCAGTTTAATGAGAGGAAACTGAAGCCTAGAGAAGAGTAGGGCTCAGAGAGTTAGCCTCCAGGCGAGGACAATCTCAAGTTTCAAGGGCCTGGGGCTTCCCACCCCCTGTCCCCTGAGAGGCAAGCAAGAGCAGGACGAGGACAAAAGCTACAGGGTGGGGGAGGGATGGACCTCGTGCTGCGCAGCTGAGGGAGCCTGCAGCAGGGAAGGAGCCCCTCCCTGCTCCTTCCCCCTTCTCCTCCTCCCCTGCCTCGGGCCAGGTTCCTGTCCTGCCAGCGCAGCCCCGCAGCGGCCATCCTGGAGTTGTTTGAGGAGCAGAACGGCAGCCTGCAGGAGCTGCACTACCTCATGACCGTCATGGAGCGGCTAGACTGCGCCTCCGCCATCCAGAACTACTTGAGCGGGACACACGGCGGCAGCCCAGGCTCCGAGCGCGGGGGCGCCCGGTATAACCAGGGCCTGGAGCTGGACGAGAAGCTCTGAGCGCCCAGCGGGCAGGGCTGGAGGAGGTGTGGGGGCGAGAGGGGTTGTTCCCCCACGCCTATGAGGAACACAGCAGCTGTTCCTGGCTGTGCCCACCACCCTTCCCAGAACACTCGGACGGTGCCCGGGGCTGCCCGCGAAGCCGGAGCGTCGTCGCCAGCCTCCCAGCAGCAGGCGCGCCCTTCGGGCCGCGATCTGTCCCGCGTGCGGGTCCCCTCCTGGCCGGCAGAGGGCGCAGGAGCCCAGGAGATGGCCTCAGTGTGGCCCGACTGCCGAAAATGACCAGGGGACGGCCACGGTCCCCGCGTGCACTTTAGGGCCAGTCAGGCCCCGAGTATTCACTGAGCGCTCAGGCAGCCCGGACATTGGGCTGGTGTCATGAAGAATACTGGAATATAGGAGGCAGGGACTGGAGCCCTGACAAGCACACAGTTCTTTTGCAGGAGTCAAGATGTTCTCATAGCAGCCAGGGGCAAACTCGAAAACAGCCCTGACCTGTGATTGGGGGATGCGTGTGTGGCTTTAGGAGCTGAGAGGGGAAGAGCTGAGTGCGGGCTGGAGCCCCGAGAATGCTTCACGGAGGATATTGGGGAGAGAGTATTTGACTTGCTGAGTGGTTTGTAGATCTTTAGGTGCGGGTGGGGGAAGAGGGTGGCTGGACTTAAGGTAGGAGCCGAGAGTGGGCATGGGAGCCCAGCCCCATGGGTGTGAGGCCTGGGTAGGACGAGGCTTCCCGGCTAGGCACGCCTGGCTGTCTGCCTCTGCCTCTACTAACTTCCTTTCTTTCTGTATCCTCCTGCTCAGGTCTTGTCTTCCCCTCTCTCTGCCATTTTCTCTATCAGAAAACATTAAAGCTGAGTAGAAACTTCAAGATGATCATTCTGGCCCAACCCTTTTATCTCTTTATCTCCAACGGTGTGCGTTTTAAGTCTCTCTGACTTGGTTTTTCTGTCCCTATCTCCCGCAGTTGTTCCGTCTCTGCACCTGTGTTTCTGTTTCTCTCTCTCTCTTACATCTTTTTGTTTCTGCCTAGTCTCTGTGCCCTGTCTTTGTTTCTTTCTCTGTCTGAAACCCTCCCTCTTTTCCCTTCAGGCATATGTCTCTAAACCAATGTTATGTGTCAAAGACTGTTGAAAGAGACAGGGCTACTCTAGGAATGGATGGGTGGGGATATTTTCCCTCCCCATGGATTAAGATCCAGTTTAGGGTCAGGAAATAAAGGATAGGGATGAAAGAGCACCCTATTCAGTCAGCAGATACTTATTCAGCACCTACTATGTGTTAGATACTGTATACAAAAGACATGAATGGGCTGGGTCCTGAACAGAGAATAAAGGGGTTGACTCCATTCTGGAAATGCTTTTGTTTGCAAACAGGTGTTGTTAATTTGTTCAAAGGCAGGCAAACAATCTCTCTGGCAACACAATTTTCTTCTGTATTTAATTAAAAAATATTAAAGTTTTTTTTCTATGATGAATGATAAAATATGAAAATTGCCTTTCTTTGTTACTATCTGTATTTTGCTCAGATTGGCAAATTTGGATGTGAGTATGAATGATTTTATTTGGTAAAATTGTACCTATGGGGATGGGTTGGAGGGAAGCATTTTGTAGACTGTGCTTCCAGTATGAAAATTATCTGGGTCCCGCATGGTAAGTCAGGGAGGTTCCCTTCTTTTCTGTTAGATGCAAGCCTTCAGAAGCAGGCCCTTCCATCCCTTCCCTGTTCCCCTAGTGCCACCCGTCTTCTCCTACCCTTCTCATCTGTCCTCCTTACCCCACCGGGGACTCCCAGTCATGCCAGATTAGTGCCCTGTCCTTTTCCCCCTTCACTTAGCTCAGGATTGAACTGTGCAGTAGCCTGGCACTGTTTAGCCAAAGACATCATTGTGTTTCTTCCAAACCTGGAAAAATCATTTTAAGAGTTTCACGTCTTCTGGAGTTGCAAATAGAAGCCACAGAGATTCCTGTGATGGGAATAGAATGCTTTCTGGCCCCAACTCCAATTTCTCAAAATGGGTTTCCAGTGCTGGCAAAGGGAGGCTTGGAAATCCTGGGGTAGTTGCAGGCTGAGTGATTCCTATAAGGCAGACCCTTCCTTTCTCACATCAAACGCAGTTGGCATGTTATGTATTGGCACCTAATGCTGAGAGATGGTGTGCCCCACTGGGTATCAGGAGACTTAACATTTAGCCCTGACTCATACTAACTAGAACAGCTCTTCTTTTGGGCTTTAAACTCTTCCTTGGAATGAAGCTACCATGTTAGAGGCTGTCCCAGGGCCTTTGGTTTCACAGACTTATGCAGAGGTGGCACACTGGTCACCCAAGGAACGTTCACTTGGGGATTTTTTTTTTTTTCTTTTTGAGTTGCCTTCAAATAGAACAATTGATCACTGCTTGTGGCCTGACTTCCAGCCCTCTCCCTGATAAAGAGCTGCCTAAATCACCTGCCTAAAAACACCACATTTGTGACTTCTGCTCTTTCACATGCTGCAGAGGCCCACATCTACACTTCCTCCTGCTGGATTTGGAGTCTGGGGAAAGGGGTTGGGGAAATGAAAGGGTAAAGTTGGGCCTAGGTCTGTGGGGTTGGAGCCTCTAGCGCTCAAAGCAAATATGTGTCCTTGGCATCCCCTTTGACCACTGAGCAATATTTATGCTAATGTTCAGATCTGTGCTAACAGAAATTCAATGAAAGCCACATATATAAGTTTACATTTTCTAGTAGTCACATCGAAAATTGTAAATAGAAACAGGTGAAGTCAACTTTAATAAGTTTCGTTTAACCTAATATATTCAGAATATTATTTCCACATGTAATCAATATAACATTAACAGTATATTTTACATTCTTTTTTATATTAAATATTTGGAATCTGGGGTATACTTTGCAATTACAGCACATCTCAATTTGTATGCTAATTTTTCATTGGAAAGATTTCATCTGTATTCAGCTTTTATACAATTTATAACTAAAACGTACATTTACATGCGCAAATTAAACAAGCCAAAAGTTTTCCAAAAATGGAATTAGGTATCAGTTTTTAAATTTTAGTTCACTGAGATAAAATAAAAATTCAGTGCCTCAATTGCACTAGCCAGATTTCAGTTGTTTAGTGGCCATGTGTGGCTAGTGGGTACTGTTAATGGACAGCACAGATCTGGGTTAGGAATCCAGCTGGGTATAACTTTATAGTATACTTGACCATTCACTTATTTGTTAATTCATCAAACATTTGCTGAATACCTACTCTGTGCTAAGCCCTGCACAAATTGTTGGTGATCAAAATCCAATGAAGAACAGCATTCTTGTTTCGTAGGAGCTCCTGAGAAGCTGGGAGTCAGAAGGAAGGACACTTTCCTCCCATCCTTCTTTGTACCTGACTCAAGAAGGTAATGGGAGATGAGGTTCAGGCCGATACTCTGGGTTGCAGAAATGGCTCACACTGCAGCCTGCTGTAGAGGCAGTAGATTCAGGGTCAGTGTTCCTGGTTTACCTAGTACATCAGGTGGGTTGTTGGTTGATGACAACAGGATTCACTCTAGCTGGTTGAGGCAGATGGGATTTATTAAAGGAAACTGAAGGAAAAACAATCATTTGGAGGGTGGAGAAATAGATTTGGGGTAAAGTGTCCAGGAACAATGCCCTAAACTGTACTGTAGGACTAGATCATGGAGGGAAACTGGTATTACTATGGCTGCTGCTACTGAGCACTGGACACCAGGAACTTGACTTTATTACAGCCACTCCTGCTACCACCACTGATGCTATCTCTGAGTCAGGAACCAGACTTCACCACCACTTCTTTTTTTTTTTTTTGAGACAGAATCTTGCTCTGTTGCCAGGCTGGAGTGCAGTGGCACGATCTTGGCTCACTGCAACCTCCGCCTCTCAGGTTCAAGCGATTCTTCTGCTTCAGCCTCCCAAGTAGCTGGGATTACAGGCGTACGGCACCACGCCCGGCTAATTTTTGTATTTTTACTAGAAACGGGGTTTCACCATGTTGGCCAGGATGGTCTACCTCGGCCTCCCCTAAAGTGCTGGGATTACAGGCGTGATCCACTGTGCCTGGTCCCTCACCACCACTTCTGAAAGCTAAGGCCTCTTCTGCCTTCCATGCCAGCAAAAACAGAAGCTCCATGCACTGCCTGCTCTTTACACTACTCACTTCTGAATCAAATCTCTAGTGCTGGCCTTGGGTTGTGAGAGCTCAGACCACATGTCTGAATCCTAGCTGCAAAGACACCTGGAAGCTCTGAAATCTGACTGGAACTCTGACTTCAGTATCAGGGAAATGTAATAAGTTACATTTAATTTAAATTAATAAGTTACATGAGAATATCCCCAAATATGGGAAAGCTACTCAAAAGTTGATGAGAAGCCACAAATGAGACAGATGTCTACTACAGTCAGAGTGTAGTCATGCTGTAGCCTCAGGCAGCAAATTCCCTTCTCAAGAATAGCCATGCACTCAGTAGGTGCTGTATCAAGGTTCTGGCAGAGAGTAGACTGAGGATGTGCTATGGATTGAATGTTTGTGTGCCCCCAAAATTCATATGATAAAATCCTAACCCTCAATGAGATGGTATTAGGAAGTTGGCCTTTAAGAGGTAATTAGGTCATGAAACTGGAGCCCTCGTGAATGGCATTAGCGCCCTTGTAAGAAGAGACCCAGGAGAGTCTGCTTCATTTCTCTCTGCTTTTTATCACATGGGCACACACAATGAGAAGATGGTGGTCTGAGAACCAGGAAGAGGGCCGTCACCAGACACCAGTCAGAACCTTGATACGGTGCCTGTGTAAGACCACTGACCTTCAGAATCTTCTCAGTAAAGCATGCCTGCACACGTTCCTTAGGATGGCTCTCATGCCAGTACACACAAATGTTATCCTGTAACCCAGGCTTAGACCTTGACATGGTTTAGAAGTGCTATGGTCTGACAACAAGCTCATCAACAGTGGCAAATTGGTTCGTTCCATGCCTTCTCCAGCCCCTGCGCCTCCCTGTACTGCAGAGGCTGAAAACTAAAATGATGTTTCCCAGACTTCTTGGCAGATGGGGATCTAGATATGCTTAGGTTCAGCCAATCAGCTGGACTCATGCAGGACTTTGATTTGGAATATGGAGGGATGATTTGGAATAATGGAGGGAGTTGAACAGGGCATGAAGCTGGTGCTCATTTTGAGGAGCTAGAGTGGTCAGCAGCTGTGGCAGCAGCTCCCTTAGTGGCAAGTTGCATGCATAGTTTGGGGTGTTAATATGGAATTCAACTTGGAGTATATCCCTACAGCCTTTCCAGTGATTTGTGAACTCTCTATCTGGCTCCATAATATATTGTTTGTGCTTAAACTAGCCAGAGAGGGACTACATAGTATAAAACAAAGACCTGTATCCAGTGTGCCAATGATTTTTTCACTGCAAAGACTGTTCTTTATTCTGTGATCATATACTTCTTACTTCGCTTGTGTTAACAGGCCTATTACCTTATGAAAGGATGGTAAAGCAATGATAGCTTTATTAAAATGTCTACTTGGTAAAGTAAAAAGATAATAATCCTATGTTGATTTTCTCCTCCCCAAATTAAAAAATAAAACACAAAAATATTGGTCTGTAAAATACAAAAGCCTGGAAATGCTTTTTTTGTGAGACCTGTCATCCTGATCCTTTCGAAAGCCTTACACAGATATGTTTATTCATCTCCTCTGCACATATTTGACTATTTACTATGTGCTTAGAAACATGGTGGGCCTTCATTTATTTTCTTATCTTCAGGTACTCTTTCTCATGCTGACTTTAATCCAGCCTATGCTAGTTTCTTGTTGGCAGAGATGTTATGCCTTCTGGCCAAAAAAAAGCTAAGTCAATCCTAGCTGGTTAGTGTCATGACATCATAAAGATATTAGCCCAAGGACAGGAATATGCTTCATATTGGCTCTCAACCTTCAGGTGAAACCAGATTTCATTTCCAAATGAACTAGAAAAGACACAATTGGAAAATGAAGAATAATATTTGGAAGATGATGAATAGGGTGAAGACGAGATTATAGAAAAGTTCTTTAGTGGGGCAGAGAGTATAGATGGGGGTGGGGAAGGGCACACCCCCCCTAATCTAAGGGAGGAGCTGGCCATCCTTTCCCTGGGAATCTCAGATAAATACAAAGAAGGCACATGACAGACAAGGGGACCCAGTGGCATTGGTTATCTTGGAAATCTACCAGGAAAGTCTTCACATGTGGCTTGTCCTCGCTGCATACCCACCCACAGGGTTTCATCACAGTTGGGCTTCTTGTGCTCTGGCTGAGGAGACCATCTGTGGCTAGGTGGCAGAAGCAGACCATGTTTAGTACACAGGGTGTAAGCCCTTGGGAAGTTTCGAGTTCTGGAGATCGCCCGTCTCTGTGAGCCTGTGTTGTCCTTCCTTTCTGCCTGTGACTACCCTCTTCTTTCTGGGTCAAGCCAGTCAGATATGACTCAGGCACATTCTTCCTTGGGAGAAGATCAGGTGAATCCTTTACTTCAGTCTCCGTCTCTTTCCCTTAATAAACTCTTTTTAATTTATTTGACTTCATCAAAGCAAGAATGTGGTTCCATTCCCTTGAGGCCCTTCTTGGAAGCCTGGTTATGTGGGACAAGTAAGGATTCTGGAACCCCACAGACTTTAACTTAGAAGCCAGCTTCTTCACTTTCCACGTGGATTCTGGCAAGTTACTTAATGTGTCTGAGGTTCTGCCTCCTTGTCAGGATGATGGGGATAATATCATCCTCCTTTTAAGATTATTGTGAGGATTAATGACTATGAAGCCCATGGCCTACACGTAGCCTGGTTCAATATTATTCAAAGCCTTCTTCTTTGTAACACCTTGTAATGATCACTTGGCTGGACATTTATTGATGTTGGCTGCAGAGCATCCCATCCCCTTCTTTAAGAGCACCATGACTTGCTTTCAAGAATCATCTTTCCCTAGTGGGATTGTCTCAGAGGGAAATAATACCAAGGGGCAGATGCTTTTTCTTGCCCTTGGTGTAGCCAGGGGGCTGGAACATGATCAATGTCTCTGTCACTCTAGACCCTGAATCCTCTGTGAGTAGACTGAGGATGTGCTATGGATTGAACGTTTGTATGCCCCCAAAATTCATATGTTAAAATCCTAACCCTCAATAAAATGCTATTCAGAAATGCGGCCTTTGGGAGGTAATTAGGTCATGAAGGTGGAGCCCTCATGAGTGGCATTAGTGCCCTTATAAGAAGAGATACAGGAGAGCTTGCTTCCTGTGTCTTGAGCATACAATGAGAAGATAGTGGTCTGAGAACCAGGAAAAGGGCCCTCACCAGCCACCGTATCTGTCAGAACCTTGATCTTGGACTTCCCGTCCTCCAGAACTATGAGAACCAAATGTTTGTTGTTTGAGCCACCCAGTCTGTGGTATTCTTTATGGCAGTCTGAACAGACTAAATCAAGATATATGGAATGATTAGTGGCTCTTTGGAGTCATGGAGGTGTGGACACCTGGCTGTTCCTCTCCCTGAACTGGAACTGGAGTTCTGTTGCCAGAGGATCCTACACTGGAGTCTCCAGTCTTTTCTTGGATTTGGTGTGCCCTGACGCCCTCCCTGAAAATTCCCCTTTGGCTTACATGTATCAGAATTGGTTTCTCTTGCTTGAAAACTAGAATTTTGATTAATACCCAGTAACCTTGTACTTAAGTCATAAGGTATCATAGGTGCTATATGAATTATCTATTGCTGTATTACAAATTACCAACCCCTCCAACTTAGTGGCCTCACACAGCAGTCATTTATAATCTCTCACTGTGTCTGTGGCTCAAGGAGTCAGAAGCGTTCTTGGTTCAGGGACTCCATGAGGCAGCAATCATCTGAAGGTTTGACTGGGGCTGGAGGATCCACTTCCACAGTTACCCAGTCAATGGCTGGCAAGTTGTTGCTGATTATTGACCAGGGGTTTTTAGTTTATCTGCATGTGGGGCTCGCCAAAGGACTTCTTGAGAGTCCCCAGAGCATGCCACTACATTATTGATACCTAAATATTCTGATAAGGTGATTGGGATAAAAACAACTGTGAGCTCTTAGGCTTGGAACCATTCTCTGCCAGGCAAATCAACAATATCCTTCCTCTAAAGTTGTTTCCAAACAGAGGAGGCTTACTTTAATCTTGGTTGCTGGTAACTGTTTTGTTCTCTAGATGATACTAAGGTAGAGTCATCTTAGCAAAACTTGGAGCAATATGGTTTGGTTCTTTTGCATTAGGTTTTGTAAAAGTTCACGGTGTACCTTGGCAATCACTTCTCAGTGGATCCTTGCAACAGCCCATAGGGCAAGTAGAGCTGGATGTAGTGGTTCCATTTCACAAATGAGGATACTGAGGCCTATGGCCAATAAGTGTTAGACATGGTGGTTAGGTTAGGAATCAGACAGGCCTGAGTCTGCAGTTTACTAGCTGTGTGACCTTGAGTGAATTGTTAACATCTGTTTGCCTTCATTTCTGCACCCATAAAATAGGCTAACAACAGTCACAATAATAGTATCAGTTCTCAGGGTAGTCAGGGTTAAATGAGATAGAATATATAAAACACTTAGTATAGTGCCTAGAGCTTAGTAAGCACTCAGCAACATGAGCTGTTGTAGTGAATATTAGCTCAGACTAGGATAGATGATAGATATAGGATAGATGATAGATATAGGATAGATAGTCTAATAATTTGCACAATCGGTTGGTTTGTACTCATTGGTGAATGGACCCACTGGTGCTTGGAAACCAGAAGGACAACCAACCCTCCTCCTTCTCCTCTAACCCACTTTCCCATGGCTCCTCCTTCTCTAGTGTTTGCTCTTCCTTCCCTTTACTCCTTACTTATCTTTTATATTATTCCAATATTTGAAGAATGCAGGGTTGTAAAAACTTATAGGGTTCCTGTATAGCTTCCAATTTACTGCAGGGCTTTGCAAAACCGTGTTCAATAAGTACTTGTTAACTCAATCAAAAATCAGGTCATCCATATGAATAAATGACTGGCTGCCCAGCTGGCTGAAGCTGATCATGTGCATTTGCACACATACACACACATGCACACAAATGTGTGCACATAGACACAAACCAAACATGCACACAGATACGCACACACACACCTGCCAAACTCCTTGCAGTTCACCTTGGGAACCTTGTTCATTCACAGCCCAGACCTTGGACAGGGTCACCTGTTACCTTCCCAAAGGGCAGCTTTGGTGGTGGGATGTGCAGATCCCCTTAGATCAAAAATAACTCCCCACATGTGACAGTCCCTTGCAGCTCACTAGGCTGTGCCACATCCATTATCACCCTGGATTCTGTCTCAGAGAGAGCTGAGGGCTGAGATGTTTAGTGGTTTTCCCATGCAAAGGACCTGGACTCATTCAAGCCTCCCCATTCTAAAGCCTGGACTATGATGCCATTCAAAAAGTCCTGCCCAGCCCCCAACTCCGTATCTCCGCTAGAGCTATGCTTCTGGGTTAAGTTTTGCATCTCCATTAGATCCATATTGAAACACACAAAACACATATTTTATCTGAAAGGCGTCCAGCTCTACTTCACTGGTTAAAATCAATTTATCGGATCAGATAGTTATTACCTAGGGCAAGCGTTGAACCATTCTGAACATATTTGGTCATACTTGTGAGGAAGTGTGCTGGAGGGACAGTGGTCCAGCAGAACACATTTTCTCTTCTTTCACTGTAAAAGAATTGCTCGGGCACACATATCCCCGTCTCCCCAGGCTCCCTACAGTTAGGTGAGCCTGTGTAACTAAGTTCTCACTTGCAGAGTGTTCTCATGAGCAGAATGTGAGTGGAGTGATGTATGAGAGTCCCAGGCCCAGTGATGTGAGGCGATCAGCATGCCTCGTGCCTGCTGTCTCTCTCCTCCTGGTCTGCAAACAGGCATGGCAATGACCCAGCTGCCACCATGATGCTGAGGACGTTTTGGGGGATGGCAGAGCAACAAGATGGAAAGAACCTGGGCCATGGACCCTGACTGAAGCAAAGCTGCTGCTGATCAGGGGGACTCCCTCAGATGATGTGAGAGAGAACTAGATTTCTATCTTCTTTAAGCCACTGGATTATGATTGATGCATCTCTTTGTGGCAGCAGCTTACCTATCTATCAGAATTAGACAAGTTTACCCATGTGAATTGCTTCATCTGGCACATAGTAAATGCTCAGTAAATGTTAGCTCTTACTGTGACTGTATTTGTGTTTCAAAACCTTGCACACATCTCTAAACCTCAGAGTGGAGGATTTGGGAGCAGTTTTCACGAGGGTTCTGTTGGACATGTGCTGTCCTGCTTTGGTGCCAGGTAATCAAGATTGACCTGCAGTGGGCATCCATCCACTTTCTGTGTGGAATGCAGAGGCTTCAGGCCAGGGGAGTCCAGTGGAATTGGGTTGGGGTTTGCTAAAATCCAGAGGCCAGTCTTGGGCACAGACCCTAGTCACCTCTGTGCCTGGCACAGAGGCCCTGCTGATGCAACACCCTGGAATTTCCGGGCACAGAGGGCACCTGCAGACAGGGTAGGAGGTGAGCAGCAGACCACAGCATCTGGTCAGTAGGCTTGTGTGAGACACCTCCAGAGGACCCCAGCAATGACTGGGTGGGTGAGGTTTGGGGTGTTCTGGAAGCTCTGTCATAGCAAGGAGGGGAAAAATTGGTGAAACATGGGTGATGTCTGTAAATGTGAGCCCCCCTGTAGCCAGGTGAATCTGGAAAACTTGGGTTACCCTAAAATAAAACTATACAAGAGTCCAGTAAGTAAGGGGGCAGCTGTATCATTTTGTAATTCTTACGTTTGGGATGAGGGCTCCTACTGCCCTGGTAATGTCCTGGTGCTGTTCTTTATTCACTAGGAGCTGTTGAGTCTCCTTGGTCCTACTCTGGCCCTGTTTGTATTTTCAACAGGAGATTTCTACATGTATCTTTTCCAGATTTCTACTTTGAAAAAAGCATAGACTCACAAGAAGTTGCAAAAAGAGAGCTTCTGTAGACTCATCACCCAGCTTGCCCTAAAGGTGGCATCTGACTAACTACAGTGCATTATCAAAACCAGAAAACAAACACTGGCACAACGCAATTAACTAGATCATAGATCTTCCTCGGATTTCCCCAGTTTTTGCAAGTACTCATTTTTCTTGGTATGCCTTACACATAATTCTATGACGTTTTATCACATGTATAGATTCATATACTACCGCTGCCACATCTGCATTTATTTTGCTTCACAGCAGCAAAAAGTATGTTCAAAACCTACAGCGAAGTGAGAAAGAGCGAGAGTGTTTTCATCAGACAGACCTGGCTTGAATCCTGGCTTCTCCCCTAGCTGGTTGTGTGACCTCAGACATGAATGAATCTTTCTGAGTCGGCTTTCTCATCCACAGAATGGAGGGATGAAAAACGGAACCCTGCTCCTGGGTGGTTCTGAAGGATCTCATTCCCAACAGAGTAAGTGCACAACATGCTATTATCAGCATCCTTTTGTGAAGGCCTTTTGACTTTATGGTTCAGGGTTGTTTGTTGACTCACTCTCTGGAATAATTAAGGTTCACAAGAAAAATAAAGTAGGAAAGCAGGACTTGCATGTGATGTCATCAGCACACCTGGGGCCGCAGTTGTCAGCCCCTCCCTAAGATGCTTGCTGTGGTGCCCTAGGCCCAGGTCCCTGCTTCAGCCTCTGGTACACAGCTCACTGCACTTCCTCCTCACCAATGCCTCCCAAAGGAAACTCCTTGGAGGCCCCATTTGACTCCTCCCCATCTTCCTTTATCGTGCAGGGATCTTTGCAAACTTCTCCTCTGCTTTGCATTCAGCCTTCCCACCCTTCCACTCCTTGACACAGACCTCTTGATTTTTTAAATCAAGGCCGATGGGAGCACCCGGCACTACACCTATAATGAGGCCATGATAAACAGGAGTACACTTGTGTAAGCCGTATTTTTATGTAGGGGGAACGTTATTGAATAGAGACGATCTGTCTCTCTCTTTCTCTTATTAGACTGTGAGCTCCTTGAAGGCAGAGATTCTTCATTTGAGTGGTTAAGGCACTTGTGGGGTTATACAGGCACACTGCCTTCCTCCAGTCATAATCCCACACAAATCATCATAGCTTCCATTGACTGAGCTTTCCCATGTCTTTGTCACAGTGCCTGAAGCTCTGGTTCACACAACATTTTGCAGTCAGTGTTATGATCTCCCTTCTGTGGCTGCAGGAGCTGAGGCTCAGAACAGTTAAAACGCCAGGCCAGAACTTGTTTTCTTCCCAGAACCTATGCTCACTTTACACTGACTTACTGCCTCTCCACTCATGTCTGTTTGATTAATAACATTAGGCCCATCACGCAGCTCCCTGGGAGAGCTTATCTGTAAAATGGTGCCACGAGTCGTTCATGTCATAGGGTCCTTAGTGAGGATCCAATGACCTGGCGAAGGGGACTGCCCCCTGCAAACCCTGGCATTATAAACAGTGAGCTGGGTGGACTCTTCAGCACATGTGAGTGATGCCAATTCCTCAGCACACATGCACTGAGGGAACTGCCACCCTCCACTCCTTGTAAGATAGATAGTTACTTTCATTTCTCTTTATTCTGTCTACTGGCAATCCTGAACCTTACCTTATATGCTCTCCTAGGCATATAAAAGGGAATAAATCCAGATTCATCATAAATTTATTAAAAGTCATCTTTGCTGTAGCTACCTCCACATTTTGTTTTGTTTTCTATTTTGGACGGCCTCACTCTGTTGCCCATGTTGGAGTGCAGTGGTGTGATCTTGGCTCACTGCAACCTCGAGCTCCTGAGCTTAAGCGATCCTCCTGCCTCGGCCTCTTGAGTCACTGAGATTATAGGTGTCAGCCACCATGCCTCTCTCCACATAGGATATTTTTAAAAATATCATCTCAGTGAATGCTCACAACCACCCTGTGATATAGGTTTTATTCTCATCCTTGTTTTACATATGGGAAACAAAGCTTAAAGAGATTAAAGTGATTAAAGGTCACTGAAGTGACCTACCCAACATCACATAGCCAGTAGATCTGGGTTTTGAACCTGGGTCTGTGTGACTCCAAGTCCAGTGCTTGTAAACAAAACGTAGTTGTTTTCAGCATTTTAAAATTCAAAATGCATGAAAGAAAAGTCAGTGACTATCTTGTCTTTGGCTTCTTGGATCCCTTCTTCAGAGATCAATACCATCATCTCTTGAGTTGATATTCTATGCATTCTATTCTCTTTTGTTGTTATTCTATGCATATTGAATATATAGTCTATGCATATTGAATACATATTACTCTTTTTCACTTTTTCTATGTTCTTCTGGACCCTGCTGTTTTACTTAACAATGGATCTTGGAGATCTTTTCATAATCAGTTTATAGAAATTTCTTCATAGTTTTCCACTGTTGCATAATATTCCTTTGTATGGATGGACAATAATATATTCAGTAAAGTGTGAACATTTAGATTTTTTCCCAGTCTCTGTGTCATTACAAATCCTGCAGTGAATAACTTTGCATTTACATCATTTTGCGTGTATGGGAGCATATCTTTACAAAAAAATCCTAGAAACCAAAATTTAGGGTCAAGGGGACACGCATTTAAAATCTTGAGTTATGAGCACATTGCTGTCTGTAGGAGTTACACCAATTTCTGTCCCCAGTGCTCCTTCCTCTGCATTAGGCCAGCTTGGAACAGGTGCCAAGGTTAAGGAAAGCAGCATATGCCACTGGGACATATTCCTCTCATTCTGCTCCGTCAGGGATAACCAGGTTTCTGGCCTTTCTTGTACTCCACCCTTTTATCTCCCGGGAAGTCACCAGATGTTCTGCCATTGGAAGAAGGGGAGATAGTGTCTCCAAACAGAACACACCAATCTATCTGTTTACAATGATTCACATCCAGGGAATCAATGAACTCTAAAATCCTTGGCAGACTCCAACTCATGGCTGGAGGAGCTGATGGTGGAAGCAGGTCGCAGACTTCAGTTAAATATTAATAATAATATTAAACATTTACTGTGTGTTTATTCACTTCTGGGAACTGTGCTAAGCTCCTTGCATGGATTACCTCACTGAAGCCTCAAGATCACCCTTCAAGATGTGTACTGTCATTCTTCCCATTTTAAGGATGCAGACACGAGGATTGAGTAATTTCCTAAGCCACAGAATTAGCAAGTGACACCACTGGGATTTGGGCCCTGGTTGTTTGATTTTCTTTTTTTCTTTTTTTTTTGAGATGGAGTTTCGCTCGTCACCCAGGCTGGAGTGCAGTGGTGTGATCTCGGCTCATTGCAACCTCCACTTACCAGGTTCAGGCAATTCTCCCATCTCAGCCTCGCCGAGCCCACCACCACACCAGGCTAATTTTTGTATTTTTAATAGAGATGGGGTTTCGCCATGTTGGCCAAGCTGGACTTGAACTCCTGACCTCAGGTGACCTGCCTGGTGGGACTACAGGCATGAGCCACTGCGCCTGGCCTGGTTGTTTGATTTCCCACCCCCAACCACGGTACCAAACCAGAACTCTTATCAGAGCAGAAAAAGACCCAACTCTTTCCCTCTTCCATGCTTGGCTTCCACCCCTTCAAGAGCCTCCACCTTTCCCTCTTCTGCACTATCCTGGCTGCCTTTTCTTTGGCAAGGCTCAGCTTGTCTCAATTCCTTTCCTCTCCACCAGCACAACTGTTCTTTCTTTGGTCCTAGTCCTCCAGTTTTTAAACTCCAGCTTCCCTGAAGTGCAGTGAGTGTACACATATTGATAAACACAACAAGTACTCCGGTATCCACAGGGCCTTAACTTAGCAGAATTTCAGGTGCTGAGGTGAGCCAGTGGGAGAGATTTTTTGAGTGTGTGTGTGTGTGTGATGAATGTTTGTGTGTGTATATGTATGTGTGCGTTTGTGTGTGTGTGATGATTTTTTTTATGTCCTTTTAGATGACACTTCATGAGCAGCTGCCACCATGAAACGTTGGCTAAGGGGCTTGATGTGGTTTGGCTGTGTCCCCACCCACATCTCATCTTGAATTGTAGCTCCCATAATTCCCATGTGTTGTGGGAGGGACTCGGTGGGAAATAATTGAATCATGGGGGCTGCTTCCCCCATACTGTTCCATGTTAGTGAATAAGTCTCATGAGATCTAATGATTTTATAAGCGGAAACCCCTTTCACTTGGCTCTCTTTCTCTCTTGCCTGCCGTCATGTGAGATGTACCTCTCACCTTCTGCCATGACTGTGAGGCCTCCCCAGCCATGTGGAACTGTGAGTCCATTAAACCTCATTTTCTTTATAAATTACCCAGTCTCGGGTATGCCTTTATTGGCAGCATGAAAATGGACTAATACAGGGCTATTGACAGGGTCAGGAAATCTCTGCCTACTTAATGACAATGACTAAGGAGGAGGAAAGTTCGGTGGTTGCTGACCCCAGCCCAATACCCATTGGCCTCAAAGTCCCACCAGCCAGTGAAAGTGATGGTGGGAAGGGCAAAGGGAAATCCCAGGTCAGCCTGGTGTCAGTGGAGTTGAAGTCGTGGAAGGAGATGCTGCTGCTGGGGGTAGCTTTGTCTTTAGCCTTTGCTATTCCTACCTCCATCTCTCCTTTCTTCAATGGCAAATCTTCACACAGTGGTTGAGGAACACCAGCCTTGGAATTACTGTGTATGTGGCCTCAGGCAGCAGGGTAACTCACTCTAGGGTGGGGTTTGCAGCATCTCCCTCACCGGGTAACTGGAGATGGACTGAACTGGACTGCGATGAAAGACAATGTCAACAAACAGCCTGCATTTGGCCCAGTGTCTGCTACAGAACAGGAGATCAATAAATGGTTGTTATTGGAGTTGCTGTTATTTTGTTCAGTGATTTCAATTCCCTCCTCCACTTCAGCCAAGTTCTCCCTCTCCGCCTGAACATTTATTTCTTGTCCAGAGAGCCAGAAATGCCCACATGACTCTCCTCTTGTGTGAAGCCATCAAAGGCCCTGCTGAACACATGTGCTGATATTTCCTGAGAGAGAAGGACCCTTGGGGAGGCCCTGTGGGCTTGCCAGCTATCCCCGGAGTGTCAGAGGCCTGCAGCAAGGGCCTGAGAGGTAGGGGAAATCTCCAGCCTTTGCCTCAGCCATAAACGGGACATTTAACTGATGCCAATTCAGTAGATTTTGATTGAGAACCCACTGTGTGTTGGGGAGACCCAGAGATAAAAGAAACATGGACATGCCGTTTGGGTCTTCTCCTTGCAGTTGGGATGCCGACTCCCAGGCACACACTCCAATGTAGAGGAGCTGTCCACACTGCTCTCTCCTGACCTCTCTTCCCATTTCCCCTCAGATCTTCTGCAGTGTGGACTTCTAGGTTGCCCTCTCCCTCAATCTCCTATCACTAGCTGTGACCCCTTTTTAGAGGTCCTTCCTTGGCTCCTCAACCTCTGAAGGTTGGAGCCCTGCAGGCTTCAGAGGTTCTCTCTGTCTGCAATTGCTCCCTCAATTATCTTATTTACTTCTGACTTTAAAGGCTGTCTTGACTCTGATGGTTCCCAAGTTTATGTTTCTGATCTCTTTCTCCCTCAGCTTCCATCTTTTTCCATCCCTTTCATCCCTTTCCATTTATCCGTCCTAGATGAATCTGGACTGCAGATTCATCCACTCTCCTGCCTCCTCTGGCCTCCTTTCCTGCTTCTGTTAGAGTCTGTATTAGTCAGGGTCCTCCAGAGAAGCAGAACCAGTAGGATATATTTAGATGCAGATGTTCCTTGGCTTACAATAGGCCTACATCCTGATAAACCCATTGTAAGTAAAAAATATTGTAAGTCAAAATGTATTTAATATCCTGATAAACCGCTTGTAAAGTTGAAAAATCAAAAGTCGAACCATTGTAAGTCCAGATGCTCCTTGACTTACGAGGGGGTTACACCCTTATAAACTCATTGTAAAGTTGAAAAATCGTAAGTTGATCCATTGTAAGTTGGGGGCCATCTGTACATATAAGAGGAAATTTATCATGGGAATTGGCTCATGCAATTTGGAGGCTGAGAAGTTCCACAGTCTGCTGTCTGTAAGCTGGAGACCCAGGAAAGCCAGTGGTATAATTCACTGGTAAATAATAATTCACTGGTAAATCCAGTGGTGTAGTTCTGAGGCCGAGGGCCTACAAACCAGGGGGAAAGAAGGATGGTGGCGTAAATTTTGGAGTCCGAAGGCCCAAGGACCAAGAGCTCTAATGTTCAAAGGAAGGAGAAGATGGATGCCCCAGCTCAAGGAGAGGAGGGAAATTGCTCTTTCTCCACCTTTTTGCTCTATCCAGGCTCTCAAGGGATTGGGTGATACCGGCCCAGATTGGTGAGGTCGGATCTTCTTTACTTAGGCTACCAATTCAAATGCTAATCCCTTCCAGAAACACCCTCACAGACATTCCCATAGAGCCTGTGTTCCCAAAGATCTGGGCATCCTTTAGCCCTGTCAAGTTGACACCTAAAGTTGACCATCACATAATGTCACTTTCATATTTATTTTGATATCTATTTTTCTGTTAGTTTTCTCAGGCCATGATATAAGCTTCTTGGAGGGAAAAACTGTTTTATTCACTCCTGCATCCCCAGTGACTACAGCATAGTAGTTATTCAATAAATACTTGTTGAATGAATGAAAAAATGGGAAAGGTGGGCGGGGGGAATGGAGAGAATGCAAGGTAGGCAGGAGAGAAATAAAGATGATTACCATTTACTGAACAATTACTAGGTGCCAAACACTTGAAACTCATTTTATTCTAACCCTTATAATGCATCCCCATTTTACAGGAAAGAAAGCTGAGGCACAGGGAAGTTATACAGGCTATGAGTGTTTGCCAGAATTCTAGCCCTGGTCTATGCACAGCCTCCTTGCCTTTTCTCCCTCTTGACTGGGGCATCTGGAAAGGCCCACAAAAGAAGCATTTGGGTGTAACTTTGTGTACAGATGTGGGGTCTCTCAGAACCTTACCCATAGCAACTAGGAGTTCTGAAGGTCACCCTCCCTACCCAGCCCACTCTTAGGAGATGCTGCCTTGGAAAAGAAAGCCAGGCACCACTTAGAGTTCCTTAGGTGGAATCTGGCAAAACCCAGAAACTCTAGTGCGAGGTACTCATCTACTAGCTGTTGTGGATGAGTGGGTTTCTGGAAGAATAGATAGCCTTCTCCCCTTGGGCATCTCAGGGACCAGGGATTGAGAAGAGGGATTTGGCTGCAAGTAGGGTATTCAACTGCTGTGGACTGAACTGTGTCTACCCAAAATCCATATGTTGAAGCCCCAATGTAGCTGTATCTGGAGATAGTCTTTTGGAGGTACTTAGGGTTAGATGAGGTCATGAGGATGGGGCCCCCATGACAGGATTAATGTCCTTTAGGAAGAGACGTTGGAGCATTCTCATGAGTGCACTTTCTCTTTTTCCCTGTCTCTTGATCTCCCTCTTTTTCTTACTCTTTCTCCGTGTGCACACACCAGGGAAAGGCCACAAGAGCACGTGCTAGGCAGGTGCTTTCTACAAGCCAGGGAGAGAGCATTCAACAGAAACCAAATTGGCTGGCACCTTGATATTGGAAAACTGTGAGAAAGAAATTTGTCTGTTGTTTTATTCCATCTATGGGATTTCGTTATGGCAGCTCAAGCTGACCAAGACATTAACCGTCTCCCTTGACTGGGATTGAAGGTTGTCCCAGGATGTGGGACTTTCAGTGCTAAAATGAGGAAAGTCCTGAGAAAACGGGGATGAACTGGTCATCCTAGCTATGAGGGCCACTACCCCACAGTCTGTTGAGTTGTGGGGGGTATGCCTCAGACTTTTCTGCCTCTGCTTTCTCATCCCCCACACCCCACCTCATCCTCTGCAGAAAGGCATGTTTTTCACATGTTCAACAGTTGAGGTCTGTCTAGAAGAACTCAGGGTTCTGGCACCTCCTTGAGGGCAGCACAGTGGAAGACTCACTTCTCCCTACAGAAGGGAGGTTCTGATCCCTGCAGAGAGATGTCTGGTAACAGAACAGTTGAGGTGGTGGGGGTGAGGAGACAGCAGGGCTTTTCCAGGGAGGCCAAAGTCTGAGAGACCTTGCTTCCAGATCCAGAGACCATCCCTTACTGGCAGCATAGCCCTGGGAGAGTCACACTTGATCCCGAGTTGCACAATTCCAGAGATTGCCATTCATACAGAAGGCGACGCAGATCGTGATGCCTTTTAGGCTTGTTCAACATGGTGGAACAGAATTACTTTATCTCAGAGTGCATTTGCTCAGCTTCATCAAAAGGAGATAAGATTGACTTCACAGGGCTGCAGAGAGAATTCAACAAGATCATCTTAGTGGGCGCCTCATCAATATTGGCTCTTGCTTTCCTTCTCCTCCGTAAGTCCTATGTAGGCAGTCTAACACCATGGTTAGAAGTGTGGGCTTTCGTCCCAGACTGCTGAGGTTCCAGCTGTGTGATGCTGTGGACACATGGTGTGAAGTGATGATGACACTATGACCTACCCCATAAGGTTAGGCTGTCGATTTTATGAGATAACACAGATTCAGTGCTGCCACAGCACCTACACCTAGCAAGGGCCCCGTGTGAGGTGCCATGACTCTGCTCTTCATAAGAGACTCTTCCTTCCCACTCTCTTTTCTTCTTTGACATTCAGCTTCGGCTTTTTTTTTTTTCTTTTTTTTTGGGGGACAAAGTAAAACTCTTTGCTCATGTTTGATATGGGCTTTTCCTCCTCCCCCCTGAGGGTGACAGTGAGAGGCAGTGTGAGTGAGCCCACCTCAGCTCACCTGGCACTCATTTATTGAGGGTGTGCCATGCAAGGTCACTTGCTGGAGGCCTTATGAACACGGGAGGAGGAAGAGAGGCCTGAGGTTTTCGGAGTCAGCTCGAACGGGCAGAATGAGGGTTGTCTCAGAGGGGCCTCTGAGAAGGGAGGCCTGGCGGGAGGAAGCCAGAAGGACCTAAAAGCAGTCAGGGTTCCTATGCTAAGCAGACACTTCTACGAAGACTCTTTACTCCTCCTCCTCAGCCTGGGCTACTGACTCAGGGCTGCAGGGGCCTGCTGGAGACTCAGATGCCCCTGTGGCCTTGAAGAGACTTATTTTCAGGGTCCTTGGGGGCTGAGGCAGGTTCTGAGGGCCCAGACATCATCATGAATCAGGTAGGCCAGTAGTTCTCAACCCTGGATGCACAGTAAACACTTCTGGAGAAATACTATAAAATATTGAAACTTGGGCCCACCCCTAGAGATTTTGACTTAAATGGTTTGAGGTGAGCCAGAGCATTCTCCTACTTCAATTTCTAATTTAAAAAAGTTTCAAATCTATGAATGAGTTGAAAGAAGAGTACGATGAACACCTCGAACCTTTCACTTACGTTAGCCACCTCTCTCTCTCTCTCTCTGCCTATGTCTATGCCTGCCTATCTATCTGTCTGTCTGTCTATCTATCTATCTATCTATCTATCTATCTATCTATCTATCTATCTATGTTTCTTTTTTTTTTTTTGGTTTTTTTTTTTTTGGTTTTTTTTTTTTAGATGGAAGTTTGCTCTTGTTGCCCAGGCTGGAGTGCAATGGTGTGCTCTCAGCTCAATGCATCCTCTGTCTCCCAGGTACAAGTGATTCTTCTGCCTCAGCCTCCTGAGTAGCTGGGGTTACAGGCATGTGCTACCATGCTGGGCTAATTTTTGTATTTTTAGACAGGGTTTTGCCATGTTGGCCAGGCTGGTCTCGAACTCCTGACCTTAGGTGATCTGCCCGCCTCAGCCTCCCAAAATGCTGGGATTGCAGGCATGAGCCACCACATCTAGCACATATATGTATATATATTTCTAAAAACTGAATCATTTGAGTATAAGTTGGAGACATCATAATCATAACACTTTCTCTTAAACACTACAGCATGTCTCCTCTAAAGATACTCTCCTTCACAACAACAATACCATATTACGTTAAAGAAATATAATACTGATACAGTACTATTTGATATACTATCCACATCCAAATATCCTCCGTTGTCCCCACAATGTCCTTTGTAGTTCCCTCCCTGATTCAAGGATCATGCATTGTATGTGTCTTTACTATCCTTGAGTCTAGAATAGATCATTTTTAAAATCCTTCTTGACTTTCTTTTCTTTTCTTTCTTTTTTTTTTTTTTTTTTTTTTTTTTTTGACAGAGTCTCACTCTATTGCCCAGGCTGGAGTGCAGTGGCATGATCTCGATTCATTGCAGCCTCCGCCTCCGAGTTCAAGCGATTCTCCTATCTCAGCCCTCCGAGTAGCAGGGACCACAGGCGTGCGCCACCTCCTGGCTAATTTGTGTATTTTCAGTAGAGACCGAGCTCACCATGTCAGGCTGAGTTCACCACGTCACTTCACCATGTCAGGCTGGTTTTGAATTCCTTGACCTCAAGTGAGCCACCCGCCTTGGCCTCCCAACGTGCTGAAATTACAGGCGTGAGCCACTGCGCTCAGTCCTTCTTGAGATTTTTGAAGAATCCATGCCATTTCTGTTGTGGAGAAATTGGCTGCCATTTCATGTTAGTTGGTCCCGTTATCAGATGCTGAGTTTGATCATTTGGTTAAGTGGTGTCCACCACTGTTCTCCATTGCACCCTTGCCCCTTTTTAATTACTAAGTAATCTGAAGGGGTTATATTTGAACTGTATAAATATCTCACCAACCTTTCATTCAATGGTAACAGAATACACCGATGATTCTTAGCCGAGTAACTTACTACGTTGTAAAATGGTAATTGTCTAATTCTATCGTTCTACTTCATTAACAGGCATTCTTCCATGAAGAAGAGTTTCCCCACCCTTTTGAATATCACCATGAACTGGGGGACTTAAAAAAAATCGATGTGTCGTAATTCATTACAAATATTAAAACTCAAATTGTCCAAAATTTGCCCGGTGGGAGCCCTTTCAGTTTGACTCCTGTGCTCCTTTGACATGTCTCCATTAGAATTTGAGGACTTTCTTGATTGTTAGCATAACCTGACATCCTAGGCTCACCTTGTACTTTCTCTGCTCCAGAATCAGATCAGTCATTTCTCCCAAGGCTCCTGGCTCCTTTTAATGGAGAACACTATTAAAAAACCAAATTCTGAGTGCTTGGTGCACTCATTCCGTTGGAGCATTGTGATTTCTAGGCTTTTTCAGTGGATAGAACTAGCAAATACTTTTTCAAAAAAAGAAATCTTGTATTTACTTTGATAATTCCAATTCAAATCCAACACCCCAGGGTCTTCCTTCCCTTCCCACAATCCCTATTGATATTTTCTTTCTCTCACAGTGAGAACTTGGTTCTCAAAATGCCAACATATTCATTAACTTTCTCTATTCTACAGCACACGCAAGTCATTTCAGAGTTACTGTACCAGTTACACTACTAACAACAAACCTACTAAGTCAGGTTTAAGGCGTCTTTGTCGTGCTTATTCTGTTTAGAATATATTCCATTAAGGGTGTAGAGTCAGGGTACTGTGTCCCAAATTCTTTGAATTAGAATTTTTCTATATGATTTGATACAGAATTAAGATTTCATTTGCTTTTGTTAAAACTCATCTTTAGGTTTAGTTTTTTTTTTCGCTCTTGGTGATTTAATTTTGTTTCTGAACATGTAAAAACATTTAAATGATTGAAAAGTCAAACAT
The DNA here is from genome assembly GCF_024542745.1 of Macaca thibetana thibetana. Lineage (NCBI taxonomy): Eukaryota > Metazoa > Chordata > Mammalia > Primates > Cercopithecidae > Macaca > Macaca thibetana. The sequence continues at coordinate 41,882,286 of NC_065581.1, read as the reverse complement.
ATATAAGAAGGTATACTAGAAGATGTCTGCCTCCCATCCCTAGCCCTTTTGCTACATTTCTACATTTCAACTCACACCCTGCAGATAACTATTTTCATTAGATTCTCATTTACTCTTCCTGGTATTGTTGTTATTTTAAAATAGCATTGATCCCGCTGAAGAGGAAAATGGAAATTTAGCTAAAGAAACTAAGTGAATCTCTCTTACAGATAGATTAGAAAAAAATAGTACAAGAATGGAAGGGAAAGTTGTAGTAGGAAATGAGGGATGCAAGAGGCTTAGAAGCCAGGGAACCAGGACATCTTCTGGGCTTGAGAGTCTCAAAAATTTGATGACCCTAAAGGCAGTTGTTGGTGGCTAACAGAACTTGCAGAAAAACGTTACTCCCTGAGGATGGGGCAGGGTGGTCCTTCTCTTAAAGTGAGGGAAAGGGGTGATTTCTTGAGGCCTGCCCTCAGGAATAAAAGCCAAGAGAATTCAAAGTATGGGCCAGGGATTATAATTAAGAACTTTTAGTCTCTTGCCAGGTGCGGTGACTCACGCCTGTAATCCCAGTACTTTGGGAGGCCGAGGTGGGCAGATCAGAAGATCAGGAGTTTGAGACCAGCCTGGTCAACATAGTGAAACCCCATCTCTACCAAAAATGCAAAAATTAGCCGGGCATCGTGGCACACTCCTGTAGTCCCAACTACTCGAGAGGCTGAGGCAGGATAATTGCTTGAACTTGGGAGGCGGAGGTTGCAGTGAGCTGAAATCATGCCACTGCACTCCAGCCTGGGCAACAGAGCAAGACTCTGTCTCAAAAAAAAAAAAAAAGAACTTTTAGTCAGGCTCTTAAAGAGAGAGGTGGCTGAGAATAAAGGAGTGACAGCTGTCAGCAAGAGAAGAAGCAACCTGGGTCCCAAAACAGTTGGCTTAGGATTCAGAAGTGGCCATGAAGGTTCACATTGTGTAAAATGGCCTTCAGCGTCCCCTAAGCGACAGAGGGCAAGGGCTGAAGGCTGAATCCAGCAGTGTGGCCCAACCTGTAAGAAGTGGGGTAGGGAAATCTACTGTCTCAAGTGAGCTGGGGTTATGAACTCTCTGAAGAATCCCATTGTTCTCTGTTCTGCATGCAAAAATTAAGGGAAAGATCTGCGTGGAGAAAATGATTTAACATTCGCCGAAGATAAAGTGAGGGCAGTGCTGCCTAACTACGATTTTACCTCCTTCTTTTCCAATAAGGAAAGTGGTCTTCCAATTGGAAAGGGTAGAACAAACATTGCAAAGAGGGGATTGAAGTCAAGGACAGGCATTGAAGCAGTAAAGCCAGTAGCAGCAGCTGTAATAAACTCAGGGTTCTGAGCCTGATGAATTATGTCCTGCACCCCGGGAGGGACTTGACATGCGATTTCAGAGTCACTGTCATCAATCTTTGATAAATTATAGGGGAGGGGATTTGTGCTCAAAGACATGAGATGGGCATATAAGCTCTTGACATTCAAAAAGGGGAAAAGAATGCATTCTGGAAGTTACAGAGCAGTGTGCTGGGACGTTCTCACCAGTGGATCATGGGAAGGTGCACACCTTCAGCAAAACTGGTTTTTAGTTCCAGCTCTGCTTCTGGACCAGGGCAGGGCCTGGGCAGATAGTAAGAGGGTAAGTTTCTACATTCAGAACCAAGGTGGTCTGGAGGGGGTCCAACCAGGGGGACGATGGACACGTTTGGGGTCTTCTCTTCATTCCTTCTCCAGTAATTCCCGATTTACCACCATGGACTTCCGGCAGCCATGGTTTCCTGTTTTAGGTTGGTTTCCAGAAGCAGACCCTGAGGCAAAGGTTTGTGCGAAAGTGTTAGGAAGCGTGTTCCTAGAGAAAATCCAGAGGGAGTAGGGAAGTGGGAGAGGGAAGGGAAAGAAGTGAGTATGAAGCAAAGTCTCCCCAAGGGTAACTTTGGAAAAGTCCCACAGGGGACATCTGTTAATAGTGTAAGTCTCACTTCAGAGTTGTTTGATCGTGGAGAAGGTTGGAGAATGTTTACCCCTTACGTTGTCAGTCATATTGATTGAGGGTTGTCTTAGGGGATGTGAATTCCCAGGGCTGAGGCTTCCCGAGAACAGTCCTCTGACACAGAGACTCAGGTGCTGGCTGACTCAGGTGGAAGCACACCAGGAGGGGGCCAAATGCCCCGAGGGGACACCAGGAGGGCACCGACAGCCTTCACAGCACTGCCTGACCCCGCAGCCCTGGCAAACTAGCTGAGTCTGTCTCTGGAAAGCACCCAGTCCAAGGTCAACCCTCCTGGAGCTTGGAGAAGGGTCTGAGAACTGCAGGATGGAGCCTGGGCTCAGTGGGGCAGCCATGTCCCCCCATCATTTGGGCTGTAGGGACATTTGTCACATCTGGCTGCTTAGCACTTTTTGAGCATCATTCTAATCCTTGCTAGAGTTCCTGACATATGGGAACTGCTGCTCCAAGGCAGAATCCAGAGAACTGAGATTTTTAGTATTCTTTGCAGCTGGCGCCAGTCATGTGACCCAGGCTCCACCGGTGAGGAGAACCTACATTAGACTTTGATTTGGAAACACATAGCTCTGGGTGGTGTATTCATTTTACTCATGCTGCTGGCAGCTCAGGCTTCTTGTTTTTGGGATCCAGTATCAAATTTCCAGTGCAGAGGTGGCAGCCACACAATTGCAGTACAGTTGAGTTCCTGGCATCCAGTGTCAGCCTACTTCCTTTTGGGGAGCGATATTAAGAGTAACAGGTCTAAGGAATGCTGTAGGCAGAGGCTCCTTGGTCAAGAGAGGTGTTTGACCAAGTAGCTTAGCCAGAAGACAGATGGTAGAAATGTGGTGGACTGATTGCCGGTTCAACCATATCAGAAGAGAAAGGTGATTAGTGCATTGATATTGGCTGGAAGAAGTTCTCTAGTGGTATACCTTAGGGGTCTGTCTTAGCCCTGTTCCATTCAACATTGTTATCAATGACTTGGATGAAGACATGGGAGATATGGTCCTCAACACTATGGATAACACAAAGTTGGCAAACATGTTGGGTTACAGAATCAGTTTTCAAGATGATCTTAATATACCGGAAAACTAAGAAAAAGGTAAAACCTAACAGAATACATTTTAGTTGTGCATTGAGTTAAAAAAAAAAAAAAGAGCAACTGCATAAGGACAGACTTAACAACAGTGGGTGGAAAGAAAACTTTGGAAGGAGAGGTAGTGTTCCTCTTTACATATTTATACCCCACATATTCCACAAAGGATTGTAGGGGGGCTTATAAACATACATGAAATGGGAAAGAGTTAAGACATAGTTGAGAGAATTGGGGCAAAGTTAAAAGTGGAAAAATATTAAAAGCACAGATAAGGCAAAGTCCCACATATGCATATGGTCCAGTCCTGTAGATGTTACAAAAGGTGCCCTGAGCTCCCCTGTGGCTGAAGCAAAGAGGGAAACTTGATCTAATTTGAGATGCGCATAGCAAATCTCATAAAAGATAAAACATAAAAGATAAACAAACCATTTATCCAGGAGAAGCACTGCTTTTCTTTACAGTGAAACCTGAAAGAATGTTCTCTTCTGGTTCCTTATGAAAAGGACACCTTGTGAAGCAGAGGATAAAGTCCTCAAAAGGTAAGGTATCAAAACAAATTCAGTGAAAGCAATTCTACTGGGAGCCAGAAAAATTTTATCCCAACACCAGTTCTGGATTGGGGTTGAATGTTGTGTTACTCTCCAACTCAGTGTTTCTAGATTTTTCTTCATTATTGTTCCCCCAAGGAAAAAAAATTCCCTTTCTTTCATTTTTCCCTATCCTAAACCTATTTTTTTTATTTTTTATTTTTTTTTTTTGAGAAACACAGTAGCTCCGCCTTTTACGCCAATCCCGAGTAATACAACTAGTTTTTTGTACTTTTTAGTAAAACCGTGTTAGCCAGGATGGTCTCGATATCCGCCCGTCTCGGCCTCCCAAAGTGCTGGGATTAGGCTTGAGAGCCCTAAACACTATTTTAAATAATAACATAAAATAATATAAATGTATAGAGATATAACATATGTATTGATAAATAAATGTATAGTAAAAATAAATTAAGAAATAATTAAATACTATTTTGTTGGGTAGGGTTAAACTTTGGAGGGTCATAAAACTTTGAAACATCTAAGTTTTTTCACATCCCCACCCCAGCCAATTTTCACCCCCTTGGGAGCCCTTGGAAGCATTCACACCCTGGAGAATGCATACTCTAATGAGATGGAGAATGGAATGTCCTTGGGCAGTTCTCCTCAATCATAGTCGCTCAAGGTGCACACTCTCTAGACAACACTTCTCTCTGGTGAATTTCCCTCCTATTGTAATTGGTTTTTTGACTGATGTGACTCAATGGAGTACAATTAGGAGGTGGCTTTATTTTTTTCCAACTATTGTTTTCTAGCCCTCTGTTGCATTTCTCTTCCTTATTCCTGGACCATCCCTTGAAGTTGTCCCAGGCACAGCCCACAGCTTTTTGGTCACCTTCAGTTATAATAACTAGTTTTATTTTGGCGGCCTCATCTCACTTTCAAGCATTGAAAGGTCGTGGCCAGGCTAAATCAAAACTTCAATCTCATACCCAGCTCTACACTTCTCCCCTCCCCATCCCTCAGTTCAAGCCTGAGCTAGGTCTGCCTTGGAGAGGTGGCCTAGTCTGCCTTTTACCACCTTCCCCCACACCTTGCCTCTAGTTCCTGGGCTTCCCTTTTGGGAGGAAGTCTTATCAGACCTAGAGTAGGGACACATTCCGTAGTGGTCATGTGGCCCAGATGAGAGGGATGCCCACCTCATGCCCTTTCTGTATTTGCTACTGCAAGACAGCCCAGCCAGCTTCCCACATTCCTTTACAAGTCTCTGGACCAAAAGCAGGTGCCAGCCTCCCTGTTCCAGAACCTGGGGGCAAGGGCAAGGACATTCCCCAAACTCCTGTCTGGGGAGCACCATGTCAGTCTACTGGTTTCTGTGGCTCAACCAGCACCCAGCTGGGTATTGGACTCCCTCTCTCCCTCTCGAAGGCCTCCTGACCTCCCTGCTGTTCTCTTGGATCCTCATGCCTGGCTTGAGGATGGGAGAAATATCTTCCTCCTGCCTTCATGGGGAAAGGGAGGGATGGAGAAATACCCTAGCCTTTCCTACTAGGCTGACAACTCCCTACTCTTAGAAATGCGCCTATTTCAATGGACTCACAAATCTTCTAGTATTCCCTTGGGGTGGTGGAGGTGGGATGGCAGGATTGGATCACTCGTCTTTGAGTAAATCCTGCAGGTATGCTCTGATCACTTTCTTTTTAGACTGTGGGGCACTTTTACTTATTGTTATTCACTTTAGTGCTTTAGCAGAAGTTCTGAGACTGCAGGGAAAATCCCATTTGATGTCCCGTTAAGTGTTCCAACTTCCTCTTTGGCTTGGCTGCCTTGCCAGGGATCTGCTTGCCGAGGCCTCTCTAACCTTGACTCAGCACAGCCCCCTCTAGTGGTCTTAGGACCCAGATGTACAGTTGAGGTCACAGCTTTGCTCCAGGCCCTGCCTTTCCACAGTGCGCTGGGAGGCAGCTCTCCTCACCTCCTCTCTGCTGTGGAGGCTGACATCCTTCCCATTTTGCTGTGCATACCACATTTGTTAAGGGAAAGAGGAACGAAGAATGGACATTTCTTCAATAAAGACATGTTATTTCCTTTGGCTTTGGGAGTCAGTTTTTTGTTTGTTTGCCTTTTTTTTTTATATTAATACTCTCTAAAGTTCTAAAGGTAGGAATAAGAAGGTCTAGTGTTTTTTGTTGTTTTTTTTTTTCTGTTTGTTTGTTTTGTTTTTTGTTGTTCTTTTGGGGTTAAATTAGAACTGGTGAGCCAGCTCCAACCTGGCATCTCCAACTCAAAGGTCATGGTTCTGTCTCCTCTCAGCTCCGTGCACCATCTTTACCTGTTTCTTGGGTACTGAACCATGCTCAGCAGCAGGGCTGCCAGCCCTGATTTCCTGGGTCAGTCAGGCAACACATTTGAATTCTAAGAAAGCCACCTGGAGCATAATGACTTTCCTCTCCAGGTGAAACTGTGGCCAGCTAGTGAGAAAATGTGAATGAGGACGAGGGGCAACTCTGGCCACTTTTTAGTCCCATGGGCCATGTATATTAGTCACATAGGCTAGGTTTTGCTGCAATTGCAGATAACTGCACAACAGAACTTATTTCTCACCTCTGTTATGTGTCCACTGCAATCTGGCCACAACTCTGCTCCATGCTTTCTTCTCTTGGGGACCAAGCATGTTGGATAAGGCACTATCTGGAACATTTTCTAGTATTGTGACAGCAGGAGAAGAGCCAGAGAACCACGTGCTAGCTCTTAAAACTTATACTCCGGAGTGACACATGTGACTTCTGCTCACATTTCATGGGCCAAAGCAAGTCATTTGGCCAGAGCTGCATACATCAGAAAGGAGGTGTCTGTTTCTCCTGCAGGGAGGGGCACTGACTATTCGAGACAGTCTTTCGCCAGGAGGATACCAGTTCTGCCTAAAATATAGCAGTTGCATGCCATTTAGAAATCTGACAAACAGGATTGTCAGAAAAGATCTGAAGGAAGCTGCCATGTGGGGAATTGTAATTTTTTCCCCTGAAGATTATTTCATGCTTGTTGGATCCATCATATTCTGAAATCTTTTTGCTGTCCAACAAATATCGATAAGTGGAAGCTGTTCAGTCACACAGTTCTTAGGCATATCACGCCATAGCTCCCTGACATATGCCTACTGGCTGCCTTAATTTTCTCCCAATTTCTAGCTCCATGTCCCCCCATCTCCCTCCCCACCCCTCATCTTTTTTTTTTTTTCTTTTTGCCCTTCTTCATTTCTTCTTTGCTCTCCAAAACCCAGATGACTGTGACTTTTCTGTGATCACCTAAGATTTTCAAGCTCCTCCCTCAGCAGACTGGTAATTTCCACTTGGAGCATTTTCCCACTATTTTGTCTAGCTAAGCAGTGGGTTCTTAGGAAAACTGTGTGTCTTTGAGGATGAATTTCCATCAGAGATAAATGATTGGCATGCTTTTTTCTCTTTATCAATAAAAATAATTTTACTATAATATTTTACTAAATTGTCTGACCAGAAAAGAAATTACTAAAAATCATAGCTACAGAGGCACTTTAACAAAGTAAATATTTAATACCTGGGACCTATTTGGTACTTTTCTCTTTGCCCCTTCTTATTACAAGTACCTGAATTCTCACGCTTGATTAACGCCGGATGGAAGCTTGAAGTGTCTGGCCAAGTCCTGTGGGGGTCAGAGCCCTCCGTTGTGGCTGGGCCTTGGACCAGCAGTGATCAAAAACCTTTCCTGGGGGGAGGCTTTTGTTTGCTTGCAGGAATGTTTCTGGGCCACGACCCCAGGTAGCCCATTCACCGTCCTGGCGGGGAGAGCTTATACAAGAGGCAGCCTATTTCACTTTTGTTTTTCCTCCTTATCAACTGGGACAGTTTGTTTTGCCAACTCACAGATCCGGAATTTCAGGACTAGAAAGGGGCTCCCCTGCTATTTTCTTCAAGTGACAAAAAGACAGAGATAGAGTTTAGCTACCTATAGTGCATTTTACTTCAGCATGAAGAATATTTATAATTGTCTTTTCCAATAAGACATTTTCCTAGCCAGTTTATTTACCTTATTTTGATGTTGAGGAGGCCCATTTCCTACCTTGTTTCCTTTTGTCTTATTTTTTACTGGTCTTAGCTGGGTCTTTTGTGAGCTGCTAATTTGCTCTCTGGTCTCTTAGCAACCAGGAACTTTTCCAGCTTGTTGCTGAATCAGACCTGGGAGTTGCAAAGTTTATAACAGAACCTGCTGAAGGACAGTATCTCTCCTAGAGCCAGCAGTTTTAAACCAATGTTTGAACAAGAAAATTAACCAGGGTTTCAGGACATGTACATTCACAAAGGCAACCACTGCAAAACAAATGTCTGCTTCTCCAGAATGGTTCAACTGTCTTCCGCTCCCAGCCCCGGATGGCCAAGTGCTCTGGCTTACTTTGTCTTCCCTGCTGCAACACGAGGCATTTCCCATTCCCTGTTCTTGGGCTGATGTGAAGCAAATGGAGCCTGCTCAGATAGGAAACAACTGTGTCCTGCCTGGAGGAGAACCGGAAAGGGGTTCAGGGTCTGATGCTTGTTAGCAGGGGTCAGGGCCAGCTGGTCACATGGTCTTTGATAGTTTCATTCCACGTGTATTTATTTCACGCCTACTATGTGCTAGGTAGGTACCGGCCTGGGGAAATGCACAGAACACAGCTGTGTCCCTGTAGAGCTTGCAGTCTAGTGAAGACAAACATAAATAATCTGGTTACTATCCGGTGTGACAAGGCTGCACTCATGGTATAAACAAAGGACCGTGGCAGGAGAGAGGAGAACTTTGCCTGGGCAGAGGAGCGAAAGCCTATGTGAACTGACCGCACTGGAGGCAGGTGAGGGGTGTGCGGTGTGAGGAGGCAGAGGCTACCTCTCTCCACCTTCAGCACATGTGCTGCAAGTCACACACTCCTGGCATTGGTCACCTGGGGGAAGGGAACCCAAGAATGTTAGCCAACATGAGAGTTTACTAGTTCTTCAGGTTGTCTATACGGTGTAAAAAACTGCTCCAAAGCTTTGTGGCATGAAACAACCACTATTTTATTGTGATCCCAAATTCTATGGGTCAGAAGTTAGAAAAAAGCACAGAGGTGGATCTTTCGGGGGAGGATGCAAACGGGGGTGCTTTCAGCCACTGGGGGCTGGAGGATCCACTTCCAGTAGTTTTTTTCACTCATATGTCTGGCAGCAGGGCTGGGCTGGCTTACGGGTGGGCTCAGCTGAGACAGCATGGAGTTCCCAGGATTGTTGGACTTCCTTTTTTTTTTTTTTTTTAGACAGAGCAAGGCTGGAGTGCAATGTTTCAATCTCGGCTCACTGCAACCTCCGCCTCCGGGGTTCAAGAGATCCTCCCACCTCAGCTCCCAAGTAAGGAGGATTACAGGTGTGCATTACCATACCCGGCTAATGTTTTTGTATTTTTAGTAGAGACAGGGTTTCACCATGCTGGCCAGGCTGGTCTCGAACTCCTGACCTCAAGTGATCCACCCACCTCGACCTCCCAAAGTGCTGGGATTACAGGAGTGAGCCACAACACCCAGCCCATTGGACTTATTACATGAAGGCTCTGAGAGAAAATAAATGTTCTTTGAAGAACATTTAGGTTGAAGCTGTATGGCCTTCTATGCCCCCTGCCTTGGAAGTTACATAGCATTCCTTCCAAAGGTACTATTGGTGGGAGGAGCCAAGGACCCATTCAGATAAAACTCAGGGGACCGGGCCGGGTGTGGGGCCTCACGCCTGTAATCCCAGCACTTTGGGAGGCTGAGGCGGGCGGATCACCTGAGGTTGGGAGTTCGAGACCAACCTGACCAACATGGATAAACCCTGCCTCCATTAAAAATACAAAATTAACTGGGTATGGTGGCACATTAAAAATACAAAATTAGCTGGGTGTAATCCCAGCTACTTGGGAGGCTGAGGCAGGAGAATCGCTTGAACCCGGGAGGCGGAGTCTGCAGTGAGCTGAGATCATGCCGCTGCACTCCAGCCTGGGCCACAAGAGCGAGACTCTATCTCAAAAAAGAGAAAGTAGGGGACATAGATCTACCTCTTGATGGAAGGAGGGTAAAAATATTTGCAGTCATGCTTAAAATACCACACAGGAAAAAAAGAGTAGTCTCAGGCCAGAAGCTGTGCATTTTGGACTGACTCTGCCTCTCGCTGGCCACGTGACCCTGGGGTTAGGTGCTTCATCTATAAAAGGAGGGCTTCACCAGGTTAATCTAAATTCCCTTCTAATGAGGAGCAGCAGCATAGCACGTGCTCCGTAATGACTTATTGATGAGGAGAGAGCTGAATTTTAACTGTAGGAATGGATCTGCAATGGAATCAGGTGGATCATTAAGTAAATAGGAGTTTTAGAATGTTCGCACTGAAAGAAACTTGAGGAACTATGGTCTGGCTCCCTTGTTTTATAGATGGGGAAACTGAGATCTAGAGAAGCTAAAGGTCTTACCCAAGGTCTGGTAGTAAGTTAATGAGGGCCATTAAAAAATAGAAGCTGGGGGCCAGGCATGGTGGCTCAGGTGTGTAATCCCATCGCTTTGGGAGGCCAAGGTGGGTGGATCATGAGGTCAGGAGTTCAAGATCAGTCTGGCCAAGATGGTGAAACCCTGTCTCTACTAAAACAACAACAACAACAACAACAAAATACACACACACACACACACACACACAAATTAGCCGGGCGTGGAGGTGGGCACCTGTAATCCCAGCTACTTGGGAGGCTGAGGCAGGGAATTGCTTGAACCCTGGAGGTGGAGGTTGCAGTGAGCCAAGATCGCACCACTGCATTCCAGCCATAGCAACAGAACGAGACTCTGTCTCAAGAAGAATAGAAGCTGGGTCCCTGAACCACTCATCCTACGTGCCTGCCACTCCCCACATTCCATTTGGAATTTCATTCAAACATCCACATTTATGTAAGGCATCTCTTACATAAATTGAAGGATATCTGTAAAAAGCCATCTGGAAATTTTCCACGTGTCCAACCTAAGAAGTTGTTTATTGGACTTGAGGGTGTGTAGGCCAGATCTGGCCATTGTCACTGGGACCTCACTCAGGACTGGAGCAGGATGACAATGGAGCTGTGAGACTGGTGGGGAAGAGGTGAGTTTGCTTCTGCTTTGGGTCTTATTTTTTTCATGCTGACCATATTCAGAAATGGCTCTTGTGCATACATAATACAGTGATTGAGTTAAATAATAAATGACAAGAGAGGCCATGGGAGGTGAGAAAGCAAAGGCAAGGGAGAAGGAATCTGATTTCAGCTGAAATTGGAAAGGACAATGAGCTGCTGAAGAAGGAGACGAGATAGAAAGGCGGAAGACCCCAGAAGTAACGGAACAAGAACAGAGTGGGTGAAAGGAGCCACGTGGTTTATTTAAGGTCCCAGGAAAGCTGAGAGCTAGAGGGGCTGAAGGGAGGGGCAAACTGAGTGTGGAAATATAGGCATGTCATTGGGTACTGGAACAAGTGGGAGGTCCTGAAGTCCCATTTAGTGCTAGGGAATAAAGCAACAAAATAGATAGTAGGCCATGAAGCTTTGGTTCCTCATGATACATGGGCTTTTCCAGAGCTGGATCAATCACAGACAGGACTGTAAACAGAAACAACTGGCCGGGGCTGATTTTGTCATATTGTTTGGACATGGACTGGGAGCAGATTTTATCTGTGTAAAGCTATCCATCAGGGTACTGGGAAGGATAGAGGAAAGGAAACTTTGAGGGAGCCACGTGGGTTTTTCTGGGTGGAGCCTGACTCCCCTATCCATCCACCCTATTTCCAGCTCACACAAATTCCATTAACTCCCTCTCTAACCAATTGCCTCCTGTTCTTACCACAATTCATGCTAGATCTACCCCCATCTCATTTCTTCTGACCCATTCCATCCTAGTCCCAATCCATACACAAGCTTTCATTACATTTTTCAGCATAGCCTGTCCCCCTCTCAACTCCTCATTCTTGTCTTCATTTCATTTACAATTCTCTTTATTTGGTGCTCATAAATAAAAGAGTCTAAACCTTTGCAGGATTAGACGCTCAAGATGCTAGGCCCTTTGGTGCTAGGAATTTGGCATCCCTAAAGCTGGGCTTTCTGTCCTTTTTATTTTCATAAATACGCAAAAGTGATATTTTTACAGTCCACTGGGCTCAGCCCAATCCAGGTCCCACCTAGCTAACCCAGGGCTGAAGTATCCAGATATACCTGGAATCAATTCTCAGCACACTGTTTGGGAGATTGTGTGGTTTGCACACCCCCAATCACAACATATTTCCCCTATAGAGTTGTATTTTGCCTATTTGCCCTTTGGTGGACTCAACAAGTGACATCAGTTTCAGTGACATGAAGGCTTCATCCCTCCTCTGGTATCTAAGGCAGCAGAAAAATGGACTAGCATGGCAGGGATGCAGTTCACAGCAGGGCTTTCTCATTTGCTTTAGTTGGGAAAAAGCAGTCATGGTGTTCAAACACATCTAGGGGGGAACACTATTATACTAGTAAGAGAGCTAGCAACAGTACTCAGGTCAGAAAGGGAGACAAAAGGGAGTATCAAGTAGTCCCTGCTTTTGTGAGCTTTTATTTTGTAGCAGGAATGAGACCAGCCCCGGAGGATTGTCACAGAAGACTGGAAAGATGAGAACTGTAAGAGAAGTTCACAGCCCCTGGGTTGAAAAGAAGCAGAGGGCCTGGCCAGCAGGGAGAGAACCATACAGAGCTTTACCAAAGTCTTCATTTCAGATGAGCCTGAGGGAGGGATAGGATTTCCCCAGGAGCAGAGTGGGGAGGAAGAGCACTTTCTAAGTCCAGCAAAGAACACGAGGAAAGATCTAGAGGGGAAAAACAACAGATGGGATGGAGAAAATCACATACTTCAGGAACCCTGGGGAATGTGTAGACTGTAGAGGGATAGTTGGAGATAATTTCAGAGAAGAAAATTGGAGGAGGGCGTGTAGGGCTTTGATTCCAGAGTGAGGAGTGTTATGTGCTTAGGAGGCAACAGGGAGCCGCTTTTCTGAACTCTCATCTGGACTGGTCGAAGTCCAGGGTGCTGGCGGTGAGAGAACAAAGTAGACTCAGACTGCCCTGGAAAATGCAGAACCCTGGGCATGTAGGACCAAAAGCGGAATCAAGACTGAGACTCTCACTGAAGCATAAATTCAAAGAGATGCAGATGAGAGGAGGGGCCCGGGTGGAAGATGAAAGTCTGGAAAACTGTGATGCCAGACAAGAAGTGGACTCTGCACGGAGGTAAGAGAAAGTGCCTGGTGAGTATTCTTGAGCCGCTGGGGCATAGTCAGTCTTTTTTGGAGGGTGTGATAGGTTTCAGACAGAAATGAGGAGGGATGATTAAGAGCTCTGAGCTAGCTGGTATCTGCGGCAAGGACCTAGGTGACTACAGCCGTGGACATTTGGGAGCTCTAGCTGGAAGATAAACACAGTGTTGGAAAGGCAGTTCACCATGAGCTCTGAACTTCCCTGCACTTTCTTGCCGAATGTCTCAGATTGCAGGGTTTATCTCTTTCTCGATGCTGAGCAGCTCTGTAGCTGGTCATAAAGGTAACTAAGTAGGGCAAGATAACCATACCTACCTGGGAGGACAGGAGGAGAACCTATTTTTTGTTTGCTGCTTGCTGTTTTGTTGGGCCCTTGGCTTGCGGTTCTTCTCCTGTAATGCAACCCACTGGGTGTGTAGGTACCACATGGGCCCACAGTGTTGTCCGTGTGTGACTTGAGAAGGGGAACTGTTGCAAATATGGTGCTTATTGTATCATGAGTAATATAATCTTTTGCCTCTGGCCAAGAAGTCTTATGCCTTTCACCAGGGTTCATGCTAAGTTGTTAGCCTGTAGATAGGGTAAAATCTAAGACCCTTCACAGTTCCTCAGAGTAGGACAGATTTGAAGGGAAGTTAGGATACTATGGATAACAGTTAGGAGGCTATAGAAGTTAGGATGCTTTTGGCTGCAAGTAAGAAAGTATATAACTAAGGGTGGTTTAAATTACAATTAATTATCTCACATCAAATATGAAGATTGGGAAGTTCCAGAATTGATTAATTTGGAAGTTCAACATCAGGTTTTGGATTAGCTTTCCTGTGACCCTCTCCACTTTCTCCTCATGGTCCCAAGATAGCTGCCATAGCTCCAAGCATCACAGCCTCACATGAGAACAGGTCCCATTACTCACATAAAGTATACATATTGGAGAAAGAGCTTTCTTTTAATATGGCTCCTTCTTTCTATCAGGGAGAAAACGTTTTTTTCCAGAAGCGCTCCTGGAAGATTTTCTTTGATGTTTCATTGGCCAGAACTGGGTTATATGCACAATGAAAATAAATCATTAGCAAATGGGAATGAGATTTCCATGAGTAGTTTGGACAAGTGATTCTCAAACTTGAATGTGTATCAAAATCACCTGAAGGGATTGTTAAACCACAGCTTTCTGGGTCTTACCCCCAGGGTTCTGATTCAGTAGACCTGGGGTGGAGGTCCAAGAATTTTCATTTCTAACAAGTTCCCAGGTATGCTGATGCTGCTGGTACAAGGACCGTACTTTTAGAACCACATGTCTAGAAGAAAGTTAGAATAACTTTGGGAGATTATATATCTCTGTGTGTGTGTGTGTGTGTGTGTGTGTGTGTGTGTGATGCCTGAGCCCGACACCCAGCCTATTGAATCAGAATTGCAAATGGCTTTGGACCTCTAAATCTAGTAGCGATTGTCACAGGGACTGTCATAGGGATTCAAGCCATAAATGAAAGAGCCTGAATAGGAGAGGGGCTGGGGAGTGAACAGGGAAGAGCAGTTCTGAGGGTCTTTGAGGGTAAAAGCAACAAGACCTAGTGATTGATTGGATGTGGAAAAAGAGGGGAGAGAGGGAGAGGAGTTGATAATGGACCTGGAGGGGTGGAGGGTTTCTAAGGAGCCATAAGGAGAATTAGGGAAACCTTAGGAAAACCTGCAGAAACAGGCTCTGGGGGAATGTAATAGTTCCAATTAGGGTGTGATGAGCTAGAGATGTCTGTGGGACACCTAGTGGGAGAGATGCAGGAGCCAGTTGGAAGTGCTTGAGGCTGGAGGTGGTCAGAACCATAGCAGGGGCCTCTCTCAGGTGGTTCCTCACTTCAACCCCCACAGTCACTGCATTCATCTACGTGGCCTCAGGCCTCAACATCCCTGACCTGACTATTTCTTTTTTTTTTTTGAGACAGAGTCTCGCTGTGTCTCCCAGACTGGAGTGCAGTGGCGCCATCTCGGCTCACTGCAAGCTCCACCTCCCGGGTTCACGCCATTCTCCTGCCTCAGCCTCCCGAGTAGCTGGGACTACAGACGCCCACCACCACGCCCGGTTAATTTTTTGTGTTTTTAGTAGAGACGGGGTTTCACCGTGTTAGCCAGGATGGTCTCGATCTCCTGACCTCGTGATCCACCCGCCTTGGCCTCCCAAAGTGCTGGGATTACAGGCGTGAGCCACCACGTCCGGCCCCTGACCTGACTATTTCAGTAGAAACTCGCTTGGTTTCCTGACCTCCAGTGTTACTGGAGAATGGAAAATAATTCATTTTTGATGCAACCCTCAGAATGATCTTCCTAAGAAAAACTCTGATCATTTGACTTCATTTCTTCAAGCTCTTCCACAAATTCCTAATACTATGAAGCGCTCCTCAACCCAGCCACAGATTAGAATCACTGGAGAGAGTGTTTAACAAATTCTGGAGTCTGGGCCACCTCATCACCATCTCCTATGATCTTCTGATTTAATTGCTTTGAAATGGGTCCTAGGCATTGGTATTTTAAAAAGAACTCCTGGTGATTCCAATGTGCGGCCAGAATTGAGACTACTGACCCAACAGGACAAAGTCCAAACCCCTGTGCACGGCGTGCAGTTCTTTTACTGCAAAGTTTCTGCTTATGTTGCTGGTCTTATCTCCCTCCACTTTCAAACCCACACTGTTCCCTGAATGCACCACGCAATTTCACGCTTCTGTGGTTTCACGCCAGCTGCTTCCTCTGCTGGGAAAGCTCTCTCCTGCCTGTTGGCTTCATGGACATCTTTATTCTGGTCTTACTTAGCTTAAGCATCATGTCCATGTGGAGGTCTTCCTTGGCCTTCCAAGGTAGAGTTGGATGCTTTCTCCTGGGTTCCCCATGTGGCTCCATTCCAGCGTCCATCACTCTGAACAGCACAGGTGTGTATTCCTCTTTCTGATGGACTCTGGAGCCCCGTAGCTTCTCAATCTTGCTCTCCCACTTACTGTGTGACTGTCGGCAATGTGCTTCAGCCCACTGAGCCTCCACTTTAGCGGTAAGAGGAAATAATAATGTCTACTGCATGAGTTTATTATGAGGACTAGATGTAGAGAGAGAGCATGTGGAACACAAGCCCAGCACAGGGTGAACCCTCAATAAATGGGAATTGTTGGTATCATGTGACTCCCTGCCTCTAGACCAGGGCTGTCCAAGGGAAATGTAACAAGGGCCACAAATGTAAGCACGATGTGTAATTCTAGTAGCCACATTAAAAAAAGCAAAAAGAAGTGAAATGAATTTCAATAGTATATTTTATTTAATTCAACATACCCCAAATATTATTGTTTTACAATCAATATAAAAAATTGATGAGATATTTTTACTTTTTTCATATGTCTTTGAAATCCACTGTTATTTTAGAGTGACAACATATCTCATTTCAGACCAGCCACATTGCAAGTACTTGGTACCCAAAGGTAACCAGTAGCTACTGTATTGGATGGTACAATGCTAGAATCGAGACACTCTGTGACTGTCTTGAGGGTAGGTGCAATGTCTGATTTTTTTCTGCATCACTCAATGCATGGTACAAAGTAGTGTTTAATAAGTGTTTATGAGACATTATTGAACTAAGTCTGGTAGCTACAGGGTTATGTCATTGGGCAGGTTGCTAAGGGGAATAATGTATATACAAACATCAGCTACAATAACAGGCAAGGGAAACCAGGCAGTGACCGAGGGAGGTGCTGCCTTGTGTTGACAGAGCCAGGATGGATGAGGAGCACAGGACATCTCTGCAGCAAGTCTGAGATTCAAAGTCCAGAATTGGAAAGGCCCAGATCTTGGTCTTGATACTAGTGGCCACCAAAAATTGGGGTCCCTTCAAATTAGTCTCATTCTAAATTAGAGGCAACCAACCTTACCCCTTGACAGAATGAGTGATGTTCTTTTAATAGGATATTGGACCACTATGGAAAAATCACTTGACCAAGCTGAACTCAGTGAATGATTATAAAATCAGATTTGTGTTTGAGATCTGATTGTACCATCAGCAAGCTATGTGACTTTGGACAACTGACTTAACCTCTCTGAACTTCCACATCTAGAAAATTCATAGAACAGGAATAGCATCTATCTCACAGGGTTGCCTTGAGGAAGTCATGTGCTTCTGGCTGGCTCCCAACAATCCCCACCTCCTAGTATTTATTCCCTCTGTATCCCCTCCCATTGAGTGTGCATGGGACCTAGTGACTTGATTCAAACAAATGGAATATAGCGAAGTAAGGGGTTGTTACTCCTATGGTTAAGTCTGTAGTCTGTGACTTCTTTCTTGCTAGCATTCTCTCTCTCTCACTGGTACTGTTCCTTGACCTCTCACTTGCTCAGTCTAACGAGGCAAGCTGCCATGGTATGAGATGGTCTATGGAGAAGGGCACATAGTAAGGAAGTGTGGAGGTCTCCAACCAAAAGCTCATGGGGGTTCCATGAGGAAGTGAACTCTCAGTCCAACAATTCAAGAGGGAAGATATCTTTACAATAATCATGGACATGAGCTTGGAAGTGAGTCTTTCCCAGTCCAGCCTCAAGGTGAGACTGCAGCATTGTGAGAGCCAGAGGATCCAGCTAGGCTGTGCCTGGACCTACAGAAACTGCAAGATAGTAGATGCATGTTGTTTTAAGACGCTAACTCATGGAAGATAATTCGTTACACAGCAATGGTTAACTAATACATGCATGTAAGAATTTGACACAACATCTAGAATGTAGAAGGTGCTTGGTAAATTTAAATATGACTCTTAGTAGTGATACCAAAAAATTCTGCTACTGGTTATAGAGTCTTGTCCTGTACCACAGAAATTTGATAAGCTAGGCAGCCTATACATGGCCTTCACAAGCAGCTAGGTTTAAATTAGACTAATTGGAGTAGCATCATAGTTTTTTGAGCTATAAGCTCATTCCTCTGCACTGGAGAAGCCTCTTTACTCCAGGCTTGGTTTTCATCCCATCCCATCATGTCCCCCTCCCAACCAGTTCCCAATATGTTCACACTGTCAAGACACAAACTGGACCCTTTTCTGAGACAAGGAGCCAACTTAGAGGCTGAGAGCAGCAACAGGCCTGAGAATAAGGCCTGTTTTTTCCCCCTCTTTATTTTTCAGAATGGTTGTCCTCTGAGATTATTTTAGTAAGAACAATCCATGCATAATGGAGTTAAACATCTGCGACTGTGAAACCTAATCAATTGTGAAATCTAATCAATCACAATGTGCCTTGTCTGGGAAACAAATGTATTAACCAAAGTGGGGTGGTCTGTGTATCGTCTAGAGGAAGGGGATGCCATGGAGCAGTAATTTGTCAGTGTTTTTCCGGCATTGTCCAAAGCAAGGGGGCCCGACTGGCTGACAAAAACATCCGCTCTGCTTGACAGATGGGTCTAGGAGGAGCAGGGAGCACCAGACAATCATTACTCACTGACATGAGCCATTAACATCATCCTGTGGTCCTTTGGCACTGAGTCCTTGCCTTCCATGCAAGCTTCAGATGAGGCCAATCCTTTTCCCATGTATGTTGGCCTCCCACCAATGGACGTGAGGCTCTGGTTTTCTTGGAAGTAATAGTTCTCTCTGAAACTAATACACTGATTGATATTCTGGCTTATTCATCTGTCGCTTGAGAGTTTGTTCAACCTGGGTCAGTCTCTGGCCTGTATGGTATTGACCATATAGAGCTGCTGCCTCTCAAGGTGGAAAGCCTGTGCCCGGGACCTAGTGACCTCCCTTCCATTCCCCTCCCTTTTTCTCCTTCTCTGTCCCTCCCTGCCTCCCCTCCTTCTTTTTTCATCTCTCTCTTTCTTCCTTCTACCCCTGACCCTGCCCACCTTCACCCTGACACACACACACATTCTCAATATCTCTTGTATGAATCATGAGCATTTCAGTTAAGCTAATGGATTCTGGAGCGGATTGAGTTTGTGTCCTGGTTCTGTCACTTAGTAGCTGTGGGCTTTTGGGCAAGTGATTTCAAGTTCTCTGTGACTCACTTGTAAAATGAGACTAATAGCATTTGCCTCCTAAGGCTGATGTCAGGATTAAATAAACTGCAACAGTGCATGGCACTACTGTGTGCTCATTCATTGTTAGCTAAACAACAAATACTCAGTGCCTGTCACGTACCAGGACTATGCTGGGGGCTGGTGGTGGATAGTGAGGAGATGCAGACCTGCTTTCAGGGTGCTTTCTGGGAGGAGAGGGAGGCTGAGACATCTACAGGCCATTTCAAAGCATACCCCAACCAGGTGCTGGCTCCCTGTGAGGGCTGGCATCTTTTGGGGACATTTGGGTCCCATTATTTTCTATTTTCTCACTGTGATGTGGGTCACTGCTTAGGGACAATGGGCTGCAGCATGAGGGTCCAGGGGTCTCAAGGTGCATAAGGGGGCCCAAGAGAGGGGAAAAACCTACAAGGAGTGGAGGAAAGGGCATGGGGGACGAGGTTTGCCTGTCTTCCAGTGCTTCCAGGTGTGCCTCTCCTTGTGTGGCGAGGGTGGTCTTCCTTTTCTGTACTAGTTAGTGAGTAATTCTGCCCAGCATTGAGGTCTTCTCTCCCAGTTTCTGGCTGTAGCAGCTGTCCTCCTGAGTGGACAGCTGGGCATGGCAGCAAGGATGTGAATGCCACATGATGCGGATGAATCTGTATCAGCCTTGAAACTGGCGGTGGTCTGATTGTTGAGGCTGGCAGAGAAACTCTGATGTCATTACCACGAATGAATGGAGAAATACAATACCTTCTTTAGAGTTATGAGAAGAGAGCTATAATTCTTTACACACACACACACACACACACACACACAGAGATTTCCACTCCCCTGAGCCTCCCACTGAAGAGTTTGCTGTCTGAGTCAGATCTCCTGAGAGCTTTGTCACATTCTACTGTTCTCCGTTTTGTCAAATGCATGAATTCTGTGTCTTTGCTAATAAATGATATATTTTTAAACAATTTAAAACATTAAATTAATGTATTTGGGGAGTAGGTGACATATTGACATACATAAAATTCCAGAGGTACTAAAGGGTGTGCAAAATGCTTCTCTCCCATCCCTCTCCCTAACTACTGAGTTCTCCTCATCAGTAACTAGTGTTACTCATTTCTCATGAGATAGTAAGATTTTTTAGATAAAAGGGATAAGGGTATATACGATTGATATCAACTCAACAGTTATTTATTCAGCATCAATCTTGTGCCAGGTACTAGAGATATAGGAGCCAATAGGGAACGGTCTCAGTCCTCTGAGACCCACAGTGTGCAGTAGGGGAGCAGCCAGGGTGGCCAACAATTACAATCTATTGCTATTAAAGGAGAAACAGAAAGATGTGTAAGCTGCAGAGGTAGCACCAAGGGGCAGAGAAAGAAAATAATCTAACAATGGAGACAGAAAAGGTTACATAGCACATCTCTGGGCTTTCCACAGCTGCCAGGGTAGAGGTGTTATGAAATTCACTTTTTCCTTGCTGACTTATTTTTTGATTCTTTCCTTGGTCTTGTAGAATTGAAGTCTACTTTGAACCAACTGCCACCTTGTTAAAAAAAACAGCTTTATTGAGATATAATTTATAAAACATACAATTTACCATTTACAGTGTATAATTCAATGTCTTTTAGTATAGAGTTGTACATTCCTCCACCATCAATTTTATAACATTTTTATTACCCCAAAAGGAAACCCCATACCTCTTAATTACTACCCACCAGCCTCCCAATCTTCCCAGCCCTAAGCAATCACCAATCTGTGATACTTTCTGTCTCTGGAGATCTGCATACGCTGGACATTTTATATAAATGAAATCTTACAATATGTGGCCTTTTGTTTCTGGCTTCTTTCACTTGGCATAAAATGCTTTCAAGGTATTATCATGTTGCAGTATGCAACATACTTCATTCCTTTTTATGGCTGAATAATATTCAATTGTATTGGATATACATTTTGTTCATCCATTCATCAGTTGATGAATGGATGCTTTCTATGCTTTGAGTGGCTTCTACACTTTTAGGTTAATTTTCCAGAAGCTACGCTCTTGTCTTTGTCAGAGCTACAGCTTGCCTTATTCTATGGAGAAGAGTGAGCACTGTGTGGGGAGCAAGTTCTCCACAGAGTTGGCTTCACATTCACTCTGTTGCCCAACCTCAGCCTCCTGGGCTCTGAGCAAGCACACTTCCGGTCTGCTCATGGGAAGGGCCTCTTTGGCCCCAACTTTGGCTTCTGTCTACCTGGTCAATGTTTCTGAAGCCCACCCTCCTGCCTCTCATCTCTGTGTTCCTTTCCATTTCTGGAATGATTCTGCTTTGAGAGGTTGTTCTTTATGCTCAAATGTTGACAATTATATTCTTTCCCAAGACTTGACTCTTTTTTTGACCATGAACAACCCAGCCCATGGCCAGTTAGCTCATGACAACTGGTATCCCTAGCCTTCATGCTCGAAATCTAATGTTGGCCACCATCGTGGCCCAACCCTTGAACTTGGCCAAGACATTTCCATTCATCCAGCCCTTAGCTAGGACTCAAGAGCTTGAATGTTAGGAAAAGTATTTGTTCTTTATCTAATAGGACTTTAAGGTAGTCATTGAAAGCCTTGGTTGGGAGAATCCAAGTAAGGAGAATGTGTTGTCTTGCAAAACTCCCCTTGACAGTGGCATTTACAAGTGATTGGGGAGAGGAGATGCAGTGATGAGCAGGCTAGTCAGGAAGCTGCTGCAGTGACCTATCGACCTCTGGACTGGGATGGGGGCAGGTGGAAGGGCCTGATAGAAAAAAATATGAAAGTTTGTATTAATAGCATTTGGGACATGATCAGTTTAGTTTGAGATGAGAAGAGGAAGCACAAGAGGAAATTGTTTCTAGCAGAATTGTTATCAGGACTAGCAAGTAAGGATCCACTGAACCCACTTTAGCTTGTTTGTTTGCTTTTTTCTTTAGAAGACGCATTTGGCTGCAGGCTTAGCTTCCAGGGGCAGCAGGGCTTCTGGAGGTGTGTGTCCGAGAGGCAGTTAGAGAGATGGTAAGGGAGTTGAGAGATGATCCTGCATGGAGATGGAGATTTGAAGGTGTTAGCTGGAACAGGGAGAAATAACAGAGAGGATAGGCAAGAGCAGGGACTGCAAAAGGGGCCTTGGAGCAGGCACAGTGTGGAGTGGGGAGGGAAGAGAAGTCAGACAGGGAGCTGCAGGGGAGTGGGACAGGTGAGCACTCGACAAGCAAGAACAGGAGAGTCTCACATAGGAAGGAGTGGGCAGCGACAACTGGCCACAGGCATTTTCCTTTGCAAGGTAAAGAATTTGAATCGTTTTGCTGGGTCCTTGTCATTTCTGAGTCCAGCCCTGGTTCTGTGATCATTAAGCGCCCTCTCTATTCTCCAGTTTTCTCCCTTGGGGTGCTGAGTTTGACTTTTGGAGCAAGATGCTTCTTCAATAGAGTTTGACCTAAGTTATCTCTGATTTTTATCTGACTGTCACAATGAGTGAACTCCTCCATTCTCCCAACTTGACCATTTCTCAATTTTCAGAAGACCTGAAAAAACAAAACAAAACAAAACAGAAAACTAAAAAACCTGAAGACAGAATATCTTGTATGGCTTGTTAGCCAAGCAGTGCTGTTAATATTTGGTTGCCTTGTGAATTTTTTTTTTTTTTTTTGGTTTCTTGTTAAATATTTTCGCTGAGCTTCCTGAGATATGCTAGTGAACATTCTCCAGGATTCTTGTGGATGTTTTGCTTCTTTTTATTCTTAGCTCATTCTTGTATTTTCCTAGTTCCTATGTCAAAGCCTGAGGTATTTTATTATGAATTTCTTTTCTCTTCTCTCAGATTATTGGAATTAATTTTGTGTTATAATGTTAGTAACAGCTAACATTTGTACAATGCTTTACAATTTACAAAGCATGTCGTTTTCTTATTTTATCTTCACAGCAATTCTGTGAAGACTCTTAGGTTCCATTGTCATTATTTTATGAACAAGGCCTCTGAAGGTCAGTGAGCTTGGGAGACACAGCTCAGCTGGCAATAGAAGGAGCCATGGTGACTAAAGATCTTTGACTCCTTTCTTTTTTGTAATAATGCTGTTTTTCCTCTAAAAAATAAAACATATAATTATTTGAGAAAATTTGAAAGTATAGGAAAAAATACAGACAGAAATACGCATTACTGTTCATCCCACTGTCCAGTAACTGTGATTATCAGTGCTTTGTTGTATTTCTTTCCAGTCACATTTCTATGAATTAGTAAAGATTTTTATGGAATTAGAAATCAAGTACATCTTGATGTTGGACCCTAGCTTTTTCTTTTTGAGACAGGGTCTTGTTCTGTCGCCCAGGCTAAAGTGCAGTGGCACAATCTCAGCTCACTGAAACCTCTGCCTCCTGGTTTCAAGTGATTCTTTTGCCTCAGCCTCCTGAGTAGCTGGGATTACAGGTGCCCACCACCACACCTTGCTAATTTTTATATTTTTAGTAGAGACGGGGTTTTGCCATGTTGGCCAGGCTGGTCTTGAACTTCTGACCTCAGGTGATCTGCCTGCCTTGGCCTCCCAAAGTGTTAGGATTACAGGTGTGAGCCACCATGCCTGGCCAGGACCCTGGTTTTTAAATGTAACGTTATATGGTGATGCCATACAACTATTTCAAAATCCATTCTAACATATAGATATATTACAACTTATATAACCATTCCTCTCTTCCTTTTCTTTTTTATTCATACATAATTATACATATTTATGGGGTACATGTGATATTTTGATACATGAATGTGATGTGTACTGATCAAAGAAAGGTATTTAGGATATCCATCACCTCAAACATTTATTACTTCCTTGTGTTCAAAACATTTTAAATCTTCCCTTTTAGCTACTTTGAAATATACAATAAATTGTTTACTATAGTCACCTTACTGTGTCCACTAGGACTTATTCCTTCTATCTAAATGTAAGTTTATTCCTATCTAAATGTAGGTCTTTTATTCCTTCTATCTAAATGTAGGTTTATACCCATTAACCAACCTCTTTTCATTCCCCCCAGCCATTTCCAGCTGCTGGTATCTATCATTCTACTCTTTGCTTCTATAAGGTCAACAAGTCCCTTCTTGCTGCACATATAAGTTGTTTCAATTACCAGCTTGTACAATAAGAATCTTGATTGATGACTTTATACAATTAACACCCATCTGAATCTCTATGTTTTACGATAAGAATAAGGATGGAATGACTGGGTTTAAGAGCACATTGTTCAACTTTATTCCACAGATAGACTACATTTTATTCCAGTGAGAACTTGAGTCTATCTTACCATACCATTGCCACCACTGAATATTATATTTTAACTAATTGTTAATATTATGGATGAAAAACAAATGTTCATTGCTTTGTTTTACATTTCTTTGATTGCTTGTGAAATATAACTTTTTCCTGGAAGTATTACCCTCAAAAAGTAGAATAAGACAAGGATGGCCACTCTCACCACTCCTATTCAACATAGTATTGGAAGTCCTAGCCAGAGCAATCTGGCAAGAGAAAACATAAAAGGCATCCAAATAGGAAAAGAGGAAGTTGAATTATTTCTCTTCACTGATGATATGTTTCTATACCTAGAAAACCCTAAAGATTCTGCCAAAAGGCTCCTGGAACTGATAAAACAACTTCAGCAAAGTTTCAGAATACAAAATCAATGTACAAAAATCACCAGCATTTCTATACACCAATAATGTTAAAGCTGAGAGCCAAATCAAGAACTTAATCTCATTTACAATCACCACACACACACAAAATACCTAGGAATACATCTAACTAAGTAAATGAAACATCTCTACAATAAAAACTACAAAATACTTCTGAAAGAAATCATAGATAACACAAACAAATGGAAAAACATTCCATACTCATGAATTAGAAGAATCAATATCTTTAAAAAGTCCATACTGCCAAAACAATCTTCAGATTCAATGCTATTCTGATCAACTACCAATGTCATTTTTCAAGGAATTAGAAAAAACTTCTAAAATCCATATGGAACCAAAAAAAGCAACCCAAATATCCAAAGCAATCCTAAGCAAAAAGAACAGAGCCAGAGGCATCACATTACCTGACCTCAAACTATACTACAAGGCTACAGTGATCAAAACAGCATGGTACTGGTACAAAAACAGACACATAGACCAATGGAACAGAATAGAAAACCCAGAAATAAAGCTGCACACCTACAACCAACTGATCTTTGACAAAGTTGACAAAAATATCAGGAAGACTGGTGCACTCCTAGCATGTCTTCAGAGGGAAGGCATTCAGGGTGAACAGAAGGAAGACACAGAGGCTGGGCTGAAGGAGGAGGAAGCTGGGAACCCTACAAGGGGCTTCTGCACACCGGGACTCATTTCTGCCCCTCAATGACTCCTGCATGAAGGGGTGAGTTCAACAGGCAAGGAGCAACCTGCTCTAACCTTGGGCCTCTGGAATTCCACCAGGAGGTGACCACTCAACTACCATGGACACTTGAATTGGCAGGAATTGCTGCTTAGAGAAGAGATGGGGAAGAACTCCAGGCAGTGTGGAGCCCAGAGGGTTTGGTGTAGGAGCATCTGTAGTGAAGCATGGCCAGGGACGCCCATCCTCCTAGGCTCAACTTGCTGCCATAAGAGACTGTAGCCCTAGGGGAACTGTTAGACCGGAACGGCAGGATGGTCTTGCCCATGAGACAGGACTAGTCTGATCTGAGCACCCCTTAGTCTTATGGCCTCTCCTGGGGCCCCAGCCTGGCCACAACTGCTTGCAGTGCAGCCCTCAGGTACTGCCTTGACCTGAATCATAGCTCCTGGGCTGGCAGGCTGTACCTGATCGGCAGAGTGCTCCAGCAGAGCCACCCGTGGACACACACTAACTCCACCCCTGCCCTTCCCCCACTGTAGACCTTGTGCAGGTGGACTTTGCCTTTCCTTCTCCACCAGAATATGTGTGTGCAGGCACCCTGACATGCCACTGCTGCTGACATGAGCACACTGCCCTCCCACCACACTGCCATTGTTGTCAGAGTATTAGTAGGCCTGAAACCTGACTGCCTTGCCTGCCAATGCCCCACCCCAGCTGAAACAGTGGACCCGTGCCCACCCTGAGTTGCCACTGCTGCCTTCATGTACATGTACAGAGGGTACACACAGTACTGCACCTATTAGCACCCTGCCTCCATGCTAACACCACCACTGGTGCTAATGCATGCACAGTTGCCCAGTGTCCAGTGGGGCCCACCCCAAGCTGTGCTGCCACTGCCGCTGCTGTGAACACTTGCACAGAGGGTAGCACCCCAGCACCCACTAACACCCTGCTGCAGCTAAGTGTGCACCCTGCTGCACTGCCACTGCACTGCTACTGGCATGTGCAAATGAGGACAGAGCTCACTGCCACTGCCCTACGAAGTGCTTTGGCTGGCACCATCCCCCAGAGTGTTGTGACCAGTGGTCCCGCAGCATCTTGGCCCCCATCCAGTGCATCAGTTTCCTAACCTCGAGGAGTCAGGGAACAAAGCTGGGGCCCAATACCAGTCTCTCAGAGTTAGAGAATGTGGTCCAGGAGTCCTGAGCTGAGCCTTGGCTCCCTAATATGTTTTAGAAATGAAGCCAGTTGACTGAATCCACCTTATACCACAATCAAACCCCTAAGATCATCAAATAGGATAAAAGAAAAAAAAATCCAAAGGTCAACAGCTTCAAAGACTGAAGGAACATCAGCCCACACAGATGAGAAAGAACTAGCACAAGAACTCTGACAACTCAAAAACTCAGAGTGTCTTCTTTCCTCCAAACAACCACACTAGTTCTCCAGCAAGTGTTCTTAACTGGGCTGAGATGGCTGAAATGACAGAACTAGAATTCAGAATATGGGTAGAAATGAAGATCATCAAGACTCAGGAGAATGTTGAAACCCAACCTAAAGAAGCTAAGAATCACAATAAAATGATACAGGAACTGACAGACAAAATAGCCAGCATAGAAAATAACATAACTTCACTCCTGTAATCCCAGCACTTTGGGAGGCTGAGGCAGGCAGATCACAAGGTCAGGAGATCGAGACTTTCCTGGCTAACATGGAGAAACCCCATCTCTACTAAAAATACAAAAAATTAGCCAGGCACGGTGGCTGGCATCTGTAGTCCCAGCTACTTGGGAGGCTGAGGCAGGAGAATGGCATGAACCCAGGAGGCGGAGCTTGTAGTGAGCAGAGATCACACCACTGTGCTCCAGCCTGGCCAACAGAGTCTCAAAAAAAAAAAAAAAAAAAAAAAAAAAAAAAAAAAAGAAAGAAAAAGAAAATAAAATAACATAGCTGACCTGACAGGGCTGGTAATTATAAACACATTACAAGAATTTCATAATGCTATTGCAAGTATTAACAGTAGAATAGACCAGGCTAAGAAAAAAATCTCAGAGCTTGAAGACTGGCTTTCTGAAATGAGACAGTCACATAAGAATAAAGAAGACAGAATGAAAAGGAATGAATAAAACCTCTGAGAAATATGCTATTATGTAGAGAGACTGAATCTGTGACTCATTGGCATCCCTGAAGGGGATGGGGAGAATGGAAGCAACTTGGTAAACATATTTCAGGATGTCATCCATGAGAATGTCCCCAACCTAGCTAGAGAGGCCAACATTAAACTTTAGGAAATGCAGAGAACCCCTGCAAAAACTTCACAAAAAGATAATTCCCCAAGATACAACCATCAGATTCTCCAGGTTGAAATTAAAGAAAAAAATGTTAAAGGCAACTATAGAGAAAGGACAGGTCACCTACAAAGGGAAGCCCATCAGACTAACAGTGGACCTCTAAGCAGAAACCCTACAAGCCAGAAGAGATTGGGGGCCTATAGTCAACATTCTTAAGTAAAGAAATTCCAATCAAGTATTTTGTATCTGGCCAAACTAAGCTTCACAAGCGAAAGAGAAGTAAAACCCTTTTTAGACAAGCAAATGTTGAGGCAATTCATTACCACCAGACCTGCCTTACAAGGGGTCCTGAAAGAAGCATTAAATATGGAAAGGAAAGACTATTACCAGCCACAACAAAAACACAAGTACACAGACCAGTGACACCATAAAGCTACCACACAAACAAGTTGACATAATTACCACTAACAACATGATGACAGGACCAAATCCACATATATCAAAACTAACCTTGAATGCAAATGGGTTAAAAGACACAGAGTGGCAAGCTGGATAAAGAAGCAAGACTTAATAATGTGTTGTCTTCAAGAGACCCATCTCATATGCAATGACACCCATAGGCTCAAAATAAAGGGATAGAGAAAAATCTACCAAGAAAATGTAAGACTGAAAAAAGCAGTAGTTGTGACCCTAATTTCAGACAAAACAGACATTAAAACAAAAATTTTAAAAAAAGACAAAGAAGGGCATTACATAATGGTAAAGGGGTCAATTCAACAAGAAGACCTAACTATTCTAAATATATATGCTGCACCTAACACAAGAGCACACAGATTCATAAAGCAAGTACGAAGAAACTTAGATTTGCCTACAATAATAGTGGGAAATTTCAATATGCTACTGACAGTATGAGACAGATCATTGAGGCAGAAAATTAACACAGATATTCAGGACCTGAATTCAACAGTGGACCAAATGGACCTGACAGACATTTACAGAACTCTATGCCCCCAAATAACAGAATATACATTCTTCTCATAACCACATATCAGGTACTGTAAAATTGACCACACAGTTGGATATAAAACAATCCTCAGCAAATGCAAAAGAACAAAAATCATACCAACCACTCTCTCAGATCACAGAGCAATAAAAATATAATTTGACTAAGAAAATCACTCAAAACCCTACAATTACATGGAAATTAAGCAACTGATCCTGAGTGACTTTTGGTTAAATAATGAAATTAAGGCAGAAATAAAAAGTTCTTTGAAGCTAACAAGAACAAAGATACAACATACCAGAATCTCTTTGACACAGCTAAGGTAGTGTTAAGAGAGAAATTTATAGCGCTAAATGCCCACATCAAAAAGTTAGAAAGATCTCAAATTAATAACCTCACATCACAACTAAAAGACCTAGAGAAGCAATAGCAAAGCAACCCCAAAATCGGCAGAAGACAAGAAATAACCAAAATCATAGATGAACTGAAAGAGATTGCGACACAAAAATCCATCCAAAAGATCAATTAATCCAGGAGTTAGTTTTTTTGAAAAAATTAATAAAATAGATAGACTCCTAGCTAGACTGATAAAGAAAAGAGAGAAGATCCAAATAAACACAATTAGAAATGACAAAGGGGATATTATCACTGACCCCACAGAAATACAAAGAACCGTCAGAGACTACTATGAACACCTCTGTGCAAACAAACTGGAAAATCTAGGAGAGATGGATACATTCCTGGACACATACACCCTCCCAGGACTGAACCAGGAAGAAATTGAATCCCTGAACAGACCAATAACAAGCTCTCAAATGGAATCAGTTATAAATAGTCTACCAGTAAAACAAAGCGCAGGACCAGAGGGATTCACAGTCAAATTCTACCAGATGTACAAAGAAGGTTGGTACCATTCTTACTGAGACTATTCCAAAACAATTGAGGAGGAAGGACTCCTCCCCAACTCATTCTATGAGGCCAGCATCATCCTGATACCAAAACCTGGCAGAGACACAACAATAACCAAAAGGAAAAGTTCAGGCTAATATCCCTGATGAACACTGATGCAAAAATCCTTAACAAAATACTAACAAACCAAATCCAGCAGCACATCAAAAAGCTAATCCACCATGATCAAGCAGGTTTTATCCCTGGGATGCAAGGTTGGTTCAACATACACAAATCAATAAACATGATTCATGAAATAGACAGAACTAAAGACAAAAACCACATGATCACCTCAATAGATGCAGAAAAGGCTTTCAATAAAACCCAATATCCCTTCACGTTAAAAACTCTCAACAAACTAGGTATTGAAGGAATGTACCTCAAAATAATAAGAACTATCTATGACAAACCCACAGCCAACATTTACTGAATGGGCAAAAGCTGGAAGCATTTCCCTTGAGAAGCAGAAAAAGAAAAGTATGCTGCTCTCTCTCACTACTCCTATTCAACGTACTATTGGAAGTCCTGGCCAAAGCAATCAGGAAAGAGAAAGAAATAAAAAGCATCCAAATAGGAAGAGAGGAAGTAAAACTATCTCTGTTTGCAGATGACATGATGCTGTATCTACAAAACCCCATAGTCTCAGCCCAAAGCTCCTTAAGCTGATAAACAACTCCAGCATAGTTTTAGAATGCAAAATCAATGTATTAATATAAAAATAATTAGCATTTCTATACACCAACAAAAACCAGGCCCTGAGCCAAATCAAGAATGCTATCCCATTAACAATTTCCACAAAAAGAAGAAAAGACCTAAAGAATAAATGCAGCTAACCAGGAAAGTAAAAGATCTTTACAATGAGAATTACAAAACACTGCTCAAAGAAATCAGAGATGACACAAACAAGTGGAAAAACATTCCATGCTTGTGGATGGAAAGAATCAGTGTTGTAAAAATGGCCATACTGCCCGAAGAAATTTTTATAGATTCAATGCTATTTCTATCAAACTACCAATGACGCTCTTCACAGAACTAGAAAAAACTGTTTAAAAATTCATGTGGAACCAAAATGAGCCTGAATAGCCAAAGCAATCCTGAGCAAAAGGAATAAAACTGGAGGCATCACATTACCTGATTCAAACTATACTACTGGGTTACAGTAACTAGAACAGCATGATACTGGTAAAAAACAGACACATAGAGCAATAGAGCAGAGTAGACAGCCTAGAAATAAGGCTGCGCACCTACAACCATCTGATCTTTGACAAAGCTGACAAAAACAAGCAAGGGGGAAAACCTATTCAATAAATGGTGCTGGGATAACTGACTAGCCATATGTAGAAGATTGAGACTAGACCCCTTCCTTACACCATATACAAAAATCAACTCAAGATGTATCAAAGACTTAAATGTAAAATTCCAAACTAGAAAACCCTAGAAGACAACCTAGGCAATAGGACATGGGCCTATTGGACATAAGCATGTCCTGCTGGACATAGGCACGGGCCATGATTTCATGATGAAGACACCAAAAGCAATTGCAACAAAAGCAAAAATTGACAAATGGGATCTAATTAAACTAAACAGCTTCTGCACAGCAAAATAAACTAACAGAGTAAACAGAAAACCTACCGAATAGGAGAAAATATTTGCAAACTATGCATCTGACAAAGGCCTAATAATATCCAGCATTTATAAGGAACTTAAACAAATTTACAAGAAAAAAACAAACAACCCCATTAAAAAGTGGGCAAAGATACT
Source organism: Macaca thibetana thibetana (assembly GCF_024542745.1). Classification (NCBI taxonomy): domain Eukaryota; kingdom Metazoa; phylum Chordata; class Mammalia; order Primates; family Cercopithecidae; genus Macaca; species Macaca thibetana. Next base: position 41,850,993 of record NC_065581.1, on the reverse strand, counting down.
TTCCAAAAGAAGACATACGTGTGCCCAACAAGCATATAAAAAAAAGCTCAACATCACTGATCATTAGAGGATTGCAAATCAAAACCACCATGAGATACCATTTCACACCAGTCACAATGTCTATTACTAAAACGTCAAAAAATAACTGATGCTGGCAAGGTTGCAGAGAAAAGGGGATGCTTATACACTGTTGGTGGGAGTGTAAATTAGTTCAACCATTGTGGAAAGCAGTGTGGCAATTCCTCAAAGAGCTAAAAACAGAACTGCCATTCAACCCAGAAATCTCATTACTGGGTATATACCCAAAAGAGTGTAAATTATTCTACCATAAAGACACCTGCATGCATATGTTTGTCGCAGCATTATTCACAATAGCAAGGACATGGAATCAACCTAAACGGTAGATTGGATAAAGAAAATGTGGTACATATATTCCATGGAATACTACAAAGCCATACAAAATAATGAGACTATGCACTTTGCAGGAACATGGATAGAACTGGAGGCCAGTATCCTTAGCAAACTAACTCAGGAACAGAAAACCAAATACCACATGTTCTCATGTATAAGTGGGAGCTAAATGATGAGAGCACATGGACACAAAGAGGGCAACAACAGACACCAGGGCATACCTGAGAGTGGAGGATGAGAAGAAGGAGAGGAGCAGAAAAAATAACTGTTTTGTACGAGGCATAATACCTGCATGACAAAATAATCCATACAACAAACCCCTGTGATACGAATTTACCTATATAACAAACCTGCACATGTACCCTTGAATGTAAAATAAAAGTTAAAAATACTTAAAAAAACTGGGACCCTGCTTATCACTGTGTACACAAATTAACTCAAGATGGATGAAAGACTTAAATCTGAGACCTCACCCTATAAAAACCCTAGAAAAAAATCTAGGAAATACCCTTTTGGACATTGGCCTTGGCAAAGAATTTATGACTAAGTCCTTAAAAGCAATTGCGACAAAAACAAATATTGACAAGTAGGACTTAATTAAACTAAAGAGCTTTGCACAACAAAAGAAACTATCGACAGAGTAAACAGACAACCTGCAGAAAGGGAAAAAATATTCGCAAAGTATGCACCTGACAAAGGTCTAAAACAAATCAACTAGTGAAAAACAATTTCATTATAAAGTGGGTAAAGGACATGAACAGACACTTTTCAAAAGAAGACATACAAGTGGCCAAGAAACATATAAAAAATGGTCCACATCACGAATCATTAGAGAAATACAAATAACCACTATGAGACACCATCTCACATCAGTCAGAATGGCTATTACTAAAAAGTAAAGGAACAACAGATGTTGGCAAGGTTGCAGAGAACAGGCAATGCTTTTACACTCTTGGTGGGAGTGTAAATTAGTTCAGGCACTGTGGAAAGCTGTTAGGAGATTTCTCAAAGAACTAAAAATAGAACTATCATTCGACTCAGCAATATAATTACTGGGGATATACCCAAAGGAAAATAAATATTCTAACAAAAGGACACCTGCACTCGTATGTTCATCACAGCACTATTCACAATAGGAAAGGCATGGAATCAACTCAGGTGCTCATCAGCAGTGGATTGGATAAATAATGTGTGGTACATATGTGCCATGGAATACTATACAGCCATAAAAAATAAAGAGATTATGTCCTTTGCAGCAACATGGATGCAGCTGGATGCCATAATCCTAAGAGAATTAATACAGAATCAGAAAATCAAATACTGTGTGTTCTCACTTATAAGTGGGAGCTAAACACTGGGTATACATGGCATAAAGATGGGAACAATAGATGCTGGAGACTACGAGAGGGATGGAAGGAGAGGGGCAAGGGTTGAAAAACTACCTATTGGGTATTATGCTCACTACCTGGATGATGAGTTCAATGATCATGCATCAGCATCATGCAATATACCCTTGTAACAAACCTGTGCTTGTACCCTCTGAATCTGAAATAAAAGTCAAAATAAAAAAATAGAACTTCTTCTTTTTGTTCCTCAAAGATGGACTGAGCTACACCAGTATAATAGTAGTGAGTTCCTGGACACAGGGATATCCTAGTCTTAGCATCTTCTCAAGGACAGAAGTAGATTATTCCAGTGCCGCCATGGTTTCCTCTGTGTCCATTGAATGTAAAACATTCAAATGTTTTACAAAACAAAGGAAATGTTGGTTTATAAACATTCATCATGGGCATAGTCATCAACATTTCCTTTGGGTACCATTGTCCTAGATTGGGGATGGTAAACACATTTCATCCCATGTGCCCGTTCCTATGTGTTCGTGGTGGCTGTCTAAAGGGCTAGTTGAGCAGAGAAGCACATTGTGAGCTTATTGGCTATTTGTGTATCTTTTTTTTGGAGAAAATGTATACAGTATTCAAGGTTTGTTTAATTTTCTTGATGATGTTCTTTGAAACACAAAAGTTTTTAGTTTTGTTAATGTCCAATTTATATGTCTTTTTCTTTGATTGCTTTTGGTGTCATATCTAAGAAACCATTGCCTAATCCAAGGTGTGGATTTATACATGCATTATCTTTTAAAGTTTAGAAGTTTTAGTGCTTACATTTAGATATTTCATCCATTTGAGCTATTTTTTTTTTTTATACTATGAGTGCAGCAGTCAGGGAAGACTTTATCCAGGTGATGGGGCTAGAGCTGGACCCTGAAAACAGGGTGGATTTTTATTTATTATTATTATTATTATTATTATTTGAGGTAGAGTCTCACTCTGTTGCCCAGGCTAGAGTGCAGTGGTGCGATCTCGGCTCACTGAACCTCCCACTCCCAGGTTCAAGCAATTCTCCTGCCTCAGCCTCCTGAGTAGAGGGGATTACAGGCACCCGCCACCATGACCAGCTAAGTTTTGTATTTTTAGTAGAGATGGGGTTTCACCATGTTGGTCAGGTTGATCTCGAACCCCTGACCTCGTGATCCACCCGCCTCGGCCTCCCAAACTGCTGGGATTACAGGTGTGAGCCACTGCACCCAGCCATTTGAGCTATTTTTTATATGGTGTGTGATAGGGCTCTGAATTCATATTTTGCATGTGGATATATTCCATTATCTAACACTATTTGACAAAAAGGCTATTATTTCCCCCATTGAATTGTCTTAGCACCCTTGTTGAGAATCAGTTGACCATAAATGCAAGGGTTTGTTTCTGGACCCTCAATTCTATTCCATTGATCTATATGTCAGATATGGATGACTTTTAAGTTTTCTCCCAAATTATTGAATTCTTGAATTTTCTACATAGATTCCTAGTAGGTCACATTAGATATTTTTTTTCTTTAATATGTCTACAAGGTAGAATCTACCAACGCCTTGATAAAGTTTGTGATAGGCAAATTGATGCTTACTTGATAAAACTTTGGAATGCTTCTGCCTGCAACTAACTGAGCTCTTGACTAAAATTGGCTTAAGAAATATGGAAGCTTAATTGTTCCTTGTCACAGAAAATCTAGAGACTGGTGGTTCCATACCCCATTCCCACTGGTTTGGAGTTGGTTTATTTAACAGCTCAGGGCTCCAGTCAGTATCTCTGCAATTCTTGTGACCCTTTCCTCATGTTGCAAGATCATTGCCACAGGTTCAAGCATCAAGGCCTCACATAATAGCATCCAAGGAAGGAACAATGGGGGATATTCTCACAGATTTCTCTCTCTCTTCTATTAAGAAGAAAACTCTTCTAATGGGCTAGTGTCCCACCTCATGTGGCCAGGATTGAGTGACATAGTTACCCGTAACCACAGAAATGTTGGAAAAGTGCCTACTCTTAACTCTTAGAAATTAGACAAGGAGGGGAAGGGAGAGAATGGATGGAGAAGACAACTACTGTCTACTCCCTGGCTTGGTAGAGTTGAAGGGGTGGGTGTCTATGTCGGGTGCCAGGGATAGGTGAGATTCTACAGGGTTGAGAGCTGGAGCCAGTGGCTCTGCCCTGAGCCAATAATCTGAGTCAACATTTGAGATGGAAAGGGCTGGAGATGTATGGGAAAGACGTTGTTCTAAGCCACAAAGCATGCAAGAAAACTTAGAAAGAACAACAAATCTTTCAGCCCAGAGGCAGGGGGTGAACTGGTGGAACATAATCAAGAGATCCAAGGCTGACAGCCAAGAGTAAAAACCAGTAAAGTTCAACTAGAGCAATTCCTTAGCACCTCAACTGCCACAGAGGCTGGTTTTCATGAGCTGACAGGCACAGGGCATAAGTAGATAGCCCTGGGTTAAAGACCCAGGATTTAGGCATATCGTTTGTGCTTAGTGTTATGTCAGACAACAAAACGATATTTAGGGCTGTCTCCTGCCTTCAAGGACTTTTGATCTTATCATTTATCCAGAGAACATGACTGACACCTGTGAAATGGAGCAAACATTCCTGTGTCAGACTGGTTCTCAGTGCAACATGAGTTCATGCCCCGCCTCAATGTTCTAGGTCAGGGGAAGCTAAACTCCTGCAGGAGTGACTCTTAGCACCAGGGGTAATGCCCATGATTATCATAATCATATTCACCATATTCATCATGGGCATAGTCACTGACATTTATTCAGTACTTATATGTGGTAGACACAATTCTAGTTTTTTTTTTCCTGTGCTTATTAAAGCTTCCAACATCTCAATGGAGCACATACTTTTATTTTCATCCCTGTTTTATATGTGAGGAAAAAGTTACTGAGAGGTTAATTAGCTTTCTCAAGGTCTTGTACAGCAAGGAAATGGTGGGTCAGGCATTAAAACTCAAGCATTTGGATGCTTTAGCTAAGGGCAGTGCAGCACTGCTTCCCACCTATCAACACTTTGCTGTGGAGGAGATTCCTGTATCTGCCTGAAAAGGTAGGGTGCACTGATGCTAGAGGGGTGTGCTGATCCTGTGCTGGGTGGTCCTGCCCTCTCCGTGCCTCAGTTTTTACATGTATGAAATGAGATGGTCCCCTGACATCCTCTAGACCCTGTGGCACAGAGGTTTGTGGACAGTCCTCTGGAAAGCAGGGCAGTCGTGGCTGGTGCTTGGTAGAAGTTTCAACTCCCTCTGGCCCTTAAATCGTAGCTTCACGGAATCCTCACAGACACAGTGACAATGAAGATCCAGTAAAAACTCTGAAACATCTCAAACGCTGTTGACAGGAGCAAAGCAAAGAGGATTCCCTGTGGGAGGATCAGGCGAGGGGGAAGGAGGTGAAGGATTTGGAAACAATGTGTCTCTCATGATTCCTCTTCCTCAGGAAGAGGCAGGGAGTGTGAACAGGTCAGTTCATTAAAACTATTTACTGCATTGATTTCCGTTGCTTTGATGAGGAAGAGTTCCAATAGGAGATGCAAATTGCCTTGGGACCTGCAAATCCTGCTAGCTCAGCCCTCGCATTCTCAGACCTGAGCAACCAGTGTGCTGACTACTCCCCCCATGAATAAATGTTTCTGAGTTTTAGTGTGAACAGGGAGAAGAGCCCAGGGCCGTAGGGTGATGCAATTTGGCCATGTGATGTTGGCCTTGGAAATCTTCACTGGTGAAGATATCAGCTTCCCAGTCTGTGGTCCCAAAAGCCTGCCTCTGGCAACATGCTTCTGTGGGTCAGACAGCTGGCTCCACCACTGAGCTTGAGGAAGTTACTTAACTTCTGTAGCCTCAGTTTCTTCATCTGTGAAATGGGAAAAATAGTAGTGCTTATCTCCTAGAATTACTGTGAAGGGTAAATGAGTTACTCTGTGTGAAGCACCTAGAACAGTGACTGGTTCGTGGTAAAGTGCTATAGAAATGTTAGTTCTCTGATGTTTTCTGGCCAGACTGGAAGCTTCCTAAGGTCAGGGATCTTGACTACCAAGTATAACATCACGCCCACAGGGCCTAGATCTATAATAGAGCCTCAACATATATCTGCCATATGACTGTTGAATGAATGAGCGTGCTTTGCAAACTGATAAATACAAATAGGAGTCTGGCAGTATTATTATTTATTATAAGTTGTTGTTGCCCTGTTTTCCTTGGGCTTCTCCTGTAGTTCAGAAGCTGAAGGGTACAGGAGACTTCAGGTCTGGTTCATTGGTCTGTTGCTTCCTGGGCTCTTCAGGGTCCTGGGGCCTTGGGGTCTTTACAATCTCAGGGACCTAGCTACTAATAGGCATTAGTCAGGGACTTAAAGACACAGGTTAATTGAGAGGGAGGAGGCAGTGGCCCAGTATTAGAGACCTACTGCATGCCTTCGGCTAGAAAACTCTTTATTTAACTGAAGCAAGCATCTGAAATTCAAAATCTTACAGGGGTCATAGAGGCAACATAACAAAATAGAGCTGGGGGATAGTATTTTTGCTGAACCTTGTTTGGACTGGGTTGCTTTGAAACTCATGCACTTAACCATATTGAACTCATGATTATTCTTCACTTGCATCAAGAATTCTATTCACATTATCTCTCACTGCACTATCCTTGTGTTCCAGGCTCGCTTTTCCTAGTTCTGTTACAGATGTGAATGCAGAAAAATGTATTCCCACTGTTGGAAAAATAAGGGAACAGACGTCAGGGTAAGTGACACCTGATTCCCAGCCTCAGATAGGGACACTGGCACACTGGGGAGAGAGCATGGCTACCTCTCAGCTCAACCAACTGATGCCAGTCAATGACGTGCAGAGCTGTGGGACTGATGTTGCAGGAGCTTCCAATTTTCCAAGAGAAAGTAAACATCTGGACTCTTAAGAAAACCTGTTAGTATTTACCCAACAACTTAAAAAAAAAAAAAGTTTTAAATTACTCTGTGAGTTAAACAAAATAACAGTGCCCTCTTCAGCCTGCAGCCTCTAGTTTTTGATTCTGCCTGAAGGTGGGGAGATAGTTCAATTCAAATGAGGTAGTGCAGAGGACTCTGAGAGCAGCTGCTTCAAAGGGGAGTGCCAATGGAGTCTTCATTTGTAGGGCTGTTTTTCTTAAGGCAGTTTAAAGGATGTTGTGTGCAGTGTCTCACAGGGAACTGAGGCTTAGAGAAACTGAGGGGCTACCTTAAGCTACTTACAAAGGACATTGCCAAGACTCAAACCCAGGTCTTCTGACACCAAGCCAGGGACCTCTTGCTTACACAGAGTTCCTAGGTATTAACAAACCTAGGGTTGTTTGTGAGATGAGAGACTGGTGAAAGCATGGGTTTGGTCTGTCTGTCCCCTGCAGGATGTGTGATCTTGGACATGCCACTTCCCTCTGAGCCACGTTTCCCCACCTATATAATGGGAACAACAATAAAACCTATTCCTTCCAGGGTGGTTTAAGAATTATATGAGACAATGTGAGAAAAAAGCTTAGCTGAGATCCCGACTCGAAGAAAATGTTCAAGCTTCTGTCACCGTGCGGCTCCCAGTGCCTGAATGTTGTATGCCGGTGGTATGTGGAGGTGGATCTTGCACACTGGGTGGGGTTGGGGGAACCCATCCATGCCTTCCCTTAACAAATATTTACTGGGGGCCTATTATGTGCTAAGCACAGTCCCAGGTACTTAGGAGACAGTGGTGAGCAAATGGGGCTGATCTATGCCTGGTGGGACTTAAAATCCAGTAAGACAGGCAACCATTCATCAAATACCTCACAGAAAAGATATCACAACACAGAAAATATTTCCTGACAATGTGTGACAACATTTGTGAAGGAAAACCTAGGGTGTTTATAGAAGAGGGATTGGAGAGGTCCTGACTCCTCTTTCTCATATATATAAATAAATATATATTCATATATGTGTATATATAAATAAATATATATAAATATATATTCATATATGTGTGTATATACATACATACACACACACATTCTGGGGTAAGATATATATTAAATTCTGGGGAAGTGACTCTTACATTGAGACCCGAAGAATGAGGATCAACAGGCTGGACACAGAAATAGGAGCCTCATTTTGTCCACGTTGTTTGGGATGTCTTGAAGTCTCTAAGTGCTGTGCCAGGCAGGTAGCTGACCGAATAGGGAGCTCCGCAGAGAGGTGCTGAGCTGGAGATGGAAATGTGGGAGCCATCATCACACAGGTGGACCCTAACCTATGAGACTGGAGGAGTGAAGAGCTGGAAGGAAGAAGCTCAGACAAAAGAAAAAGAGACCTGGTCCCTCCTCCTGGAGGAGCTTGTCATGCAGTTGCAAAGTGAGGATCTATACTTGGAACATGGCTAGAATCAGGCTGAAAATGGGCTCTTTCCCCCCATTTCTCCTACTCGCCAACTATTACCTAGTCTTTAGGGTCCAGTTCCAATGCCTTTCACCCAGTCTCCCCATGAATAGAGCCTGCCTTTCTGGTAGTATGTGGTTTGTTCCTCCTCATCTGAGTGCACACATAGTGCATGCATTGTAACTACTCCTACTTCCAAGCAGGTCTTCTTGGTCCTCTTTGAAAATTCAGAAAACAAAATGTCATGAATGTAATGAAAAGGATATTTCTCTGGTGGGTGAAAATCTTAGAGTGACATTAGATGAAATTGCCACCATTCTGGAAAACCCATCCTCATGGTCTGGGCCTGGAGGTTTGGAGGGTCACAGATGAGAAAATGTTACAGCTGGAATCTAGAGAATTTCTGGATAAGAACAACCTCTCCTTTTATTCTTGAAGAGACTGATTGAGGCTCAGAAGTTTTAGGAGGCTTTCCCAAAGATATACGACTGCATCAGGGTCTAGGCCACAGCATACCCTGGATATTTTGCTGAAAAAGGAAAGCCCCAGAATTTTCTTAGGATTGGCCTGGTTCTTCCAAAGTAAACTAGGTGGGAGAAGTTGCTAATAAAGAATTCTGGTTAGTTGGCAAGCAGTGATTAATATGCCAATGCTCCTCAGTTGATCGTGAGTGTGAATTCACTTTGTTTGATCACATAAGTTCCTTGAGTCCCTTCACGTGCACCTTATTCTCTCATAGTGCCTCAAGACTTGCTGGCACATAGTAGGCACTCAGTAAAGAACTGCTGAATTAAATGATGCTCGCACCCACACGTACATCTCATCCTCCAAATTCTTCCCTAATGGACCGTGGTGACATGCTTTAATTAAAAGACCGCTATTAAAAATGGAGCCCTGATGAGTAAACATGGTAATATGTGATGGAGGGAATGATTCACTAGCTTCCAGCCACCAAAGTTTAATTAATCCACTGTAATACCATTTAATGTTATTGGATACTCACCATAGGGGAGAAGCTGGGCCTCTGCAGGGAATGTAAAGAAAGATAAGGACACTCAGCTTTCTAGGATTCTCATTGGCTGAAGCCCAGAGAGGAACATTTCTCCTTCAACTGCTTCCTTGGTCTAATAGCTACTCATTGGGTACTTTGGGTTCAATATTTGCTATTTCTGCAAAGTCTGGCTTTGAATGCACCATTGGCACCACACTCTACTTACAGAACTTGCTTTATTTGCTTCTTTCTTCATCCACTAGTCTGTCATTATTCCCATCCATCCGTCTGTTATATCCACCCATCTACGCATCCAGTCAGTTTGGAGTACCTTTCTTTTGTGCCAGGCACTGTTTAAAGATAAGGTCCTAGATGATGTGATCGTCCACTTCTTCAGCTCCTACCATCTTCTTTTTCTCTCCGCTGAGTGTCACATCAGCCTTCCTGTTATTCCCTAGGGTCTTTGCATTGATGTTCTCTTTGATTGAATGCCATTCCACCAGATTCTTGCATGGTTCACTCCTGTATTTCATTCAGGCTTTTGCTCAAATGTCCCCAGGAGTACTGCACTTCCATTATGCTATCCCCTTTACCCTGCTTTTTTTTTTTCTTTGAGCCACTTGTCACTACTTGAAATTATAGTATTTATTTACGTGTTTATTTTCTAGCTCTACTTTTAAAATGCAAGTTCCTTGAAGACAAGGATTTTCTTTATCTTTGGTGCTATATTCCTAGCACCTTAAAGATAGTCCAGCACAGAGTAAGTGCTCAATAAATATTTGTTGAATGACAGAATGATAATGGCCTTAATTTTGCCCTCGAACACTTTACAGTATATTTAGGGAGACAGAAATAATATTTAAGAAGATAAATAAAATAAGGTGGCCAGATAAATGGTTTCTGACCATCAGAGGACAAGATGATCACGTTTACTTGGAGGGGGGATTTCTCGGAAGGCTGGGAGCACTTAGATAAGGGTGATGTAGTAGATGACGTGCCTGCCCCACCCACATCCACCTGTACCACCTCCAGGTTCACCTGCATCTGCCATAGACAGTGACTGTGACCACTAGTGCTTCCCACTCACCTGCTCAGGGTTTTGGATCTCTGGGTTTTTCTGGTACTATGGGAGTTTGCTCAGCTTAGGTACAGGGTGACCCAGAAAGGTTGGAAATTAAAGGCCCCAGAGGTCAGTAAATAAATATTTCTGCTTCCCTGTCCAGCACTGGGACAACTCAGAGGCATATTCTCTGCAGTCGCTCCTCGGGGGAGTGAGTCCAAGTGTCCAAAGCAGTAACCCCCTCATACATGTGCCCTGTGTTGGCTTTCCTCCCTTTCCCATCTCACTTCTCCACCTCCCTTGGTGTCTTAGGCTCACCTCTTATATAAAACACCAGCACCTACAATCTTGTCTCAGGGTCTGCCTTCAGGAAACCCAAACTAAGACAGTCAGGGTGGGGAGAGGCTACTCCAGATACCATGAAAAAAGTCAGTAACCCGTAGATTTCCCTGGGGTCCTGACTGTCCAGCAATCTGAGCCCCCGCACCTTGCTGGTGCTATTGACCACCTACTCAAATGAGAGGGGAGCCTTTGATCCCTGGTGGCAAGGGAGGCAGCAGAGTGCAGGGAAAGGGTGGGGGTCCGGGAGTCAAGAGTCCTGGGTTCTCTCTGGGCTCTGCTATTAACATGCTGTGTACCAGAGAGGCAAGTCCCATCTCTGATTCTTAGTCTTGTCACTGGCCCAGGGAGGTGTTTGTGCTGTCTCATCCCTAAGCTTCCATGTTGCTCTGAGATGCCACACCAGCTTCGTGGTTTGCTTTTCTTCACTTCTCTTCCCTCCCACTCCAATCATCTGTATTTGCCTCTTGGGCTATTCCTGCAAAGTCCGCATGCTGGGCCTAGTTCTGGAGGTCTGGCTGGTAAAATACCCAGTGTTAGTTTTCTCTAGTAAGGAAAATTGTTTTCTCTACGCCTGAGGTGTCATTATTGTTAATAATGATGACATCAATCTACCTCATCAGGACCTGTGAGTGCTTAATTAAGAAAAATGCTTTTGTCATTGTTAGTAAATATGAAGTGTGCCTACTCAATCAGAATGACACCTCCAGACGGGTGAGTCCATTCCCTTCCCCACACCCCAACTACTTATTTGCAAATGAGCCCTTCTTCCAATGACAGTGTTTATTTTTTATTGATGTTTCAGCACTTCGACAAATACATTTTTCCATGAAGAGAAACATAATTAACTTAAGTCATTTATATTAATCACAAGGGGGGAAAATCATGCAAAACAGGGGTAATTTTGTACTGAACAAGGCACGATATCTAATGAATATAGATGATGCTGATTTATGTGTTTATTCAGAAAGCGTCAGTGGGGGAAAAAAAAAAGCCAACACCAAACCTCATCCCACTCCCACAAAAAACAAAAACAAAAAAAGCCTTCAAGGTCTGTTTAATGAGGCTTCCTCATTTGGTGGCATCCTGCCCACAGATTGAAAAATAAAATGACTTTTCAAGTGTTTATGGAGCTTGAAAAGCCAGAGAAATTCCTTCCCAGCGTGGGTGTCCTCTGCATGAATTCAGGGAAACGGGAATTACTTATTTCTGCAAATTCAGGCTGATGAGGCCTGGTCTACACAGGTGGGCTGGCATGGACTCCTTCCCACTGAAGGTTCAGGAAGGATTCTGAGGTCTGTCATTGCAGGATGTGGTCAACAGAGTTCCAGCTACAATAGCTCAGATTCCCCAGCTGTGTCGACCGATGGAGGTGGATCCATTTGATGGAAGGTTGGAACAATTCACCACTGTGAATATGAGTGGTAACACTTCCTGTTTGTGTAGTTCTCTCTACCCCACACTTGTGAGTAAACTAATTGGTCAGGGCTCACAGATACAAAGAAGAAAGACTCAGGCAAGTGGGAGGAGACAAGGGAGCACCCTAGGAACATCATGTCACAGAATGTTGGAGCCAGAAGCCCATACCTGGCATGAAACTCACCTCCTCGTTTTCTCACTGAGGAAGCTAAAAACCAGAGAATGGGAACAGTTGGCATTTGTTGAGCATTCACTATGTATCGGGCCCTGTTCTAAGTGTTTTTTGTGTTTTAATCCTCACAATAATTTTATGAGATAGGTACTATCATTATACCCATTTTACAGACGAGGAAACCAAGGCTCAGAGAAAGACAGGTACTTTTGCAAGGAAGGTCCCACGATAAGAGACTGGCTGAACTGAACCAGACCCCAGACTTTGGTTTTTTTAAACCCTTCATCCAGAGCGGGGGGAAGCTGGTCATTTGTGTGAATGAAACACCCGTGGGAGCTTTTATGCCAGACTTTGGAAACTTTTTAACAGCTCATACTGTCTCTTTTTGTTTTATGTGGTCTGTTCCCTTTGCTGCCATAAACATCCCTACAAAATCTCAGCAGACTGCAAGCTTGCCTCAGGGACGCAGAGGTGACGGTTTAATGAACTATGAGATGATACTCCAGGGGATCCGGGTTGGAATTATTGGGTGGAGGGAGTGAATGTGTGTCAGCAGAGGAGCCGGTACCCAAGGGTCCCAGAAGAACAGAGAGAGGCCTGCTCTGGAGCTGGTCTGGGACCTCGCAGGGCCTTGCAGTAGCAGCCCCTGCTCATTTTTTCTGGTGGAAAAATTGAGACAGGGCAACCTGTTCCTGTCCACTCAGGTTAGTGGTGAGCCCTGCCTACCTGAATCCTTTGCCTGGTCACGATTTTTCCTCCACTCCAGGCTCTCAGATATTAAATAGTAGTCCTGAGGGGCAGTGAACTCTGGAGCCAGAGTGTCTGGATTTGATTCCTGCCTCTGCCACTTAATGTGTGACCTTGGAGGAAGCCTCCAACCTCTCTAGGCTCAGTTTCCTGTACCTCCACCAACAGATGGCTAAGGATTAAAGAGCTCGGTGTATGCTAAGGATTTACAACAGCAGAGCAGCATATGTTAGCATCAGCCGTCATCAGTATTATTATTGGAAACAACCCAAAGCCCATGAGCACTCACCTCCTCATCGGTGACCGCATACAAGTCTTAAGCAAACACCAGATTTGGGCAAGTCTAGGGCAGTGGAGAGAGCAGGCAGGTGTCTGGTTCAGGGGCAGGCTGCAGCCACATCTGCCGGCATGCACACTGAGCCTCCTGCCCACGGACCAGGCTGCAATTTGTCTCTTGCCTGCTCCGCAGCTCCCTGCATATGCCAGACTGAGAGCGGACGCCAGTGCCAAGGCCCCATCTATCCTCCACTGCCTGGATGGTGGGGCTGGAGAGCGCATCTGTCACTGTCTCCGGTGGCATGGATGACTGGCGTGTCATCTTTGATAAATGTCTGTGCTGGCAAGCTCTGTGCGGCTGTGGGTACTTACAGATGCTGAAAACACAAACACAGAAGGGCTGCTCCGTACGCTGGCAAACACGAATGAGGACTAGGGCAGCTATGGATTGGAAGGCAAGGAAGAGGAGGCAGCAGAGTGCAGGACTTGGACTGGGAAGACCTGGGCTCTGCCTCTCGCCATATCCTCTCTCTGCACCAGGGTTTCATCGCCCATAAAGTGGCCCTAATGGTCTCTGGCCTGTCTTCAGTGATATCATAGGAATCAGTCAAAATTTTCGTCATACTATTAGCAATGATAGCTGCAAATCCTTGTCAAACACCTGCCTTGGGTCAGGCACTTATACATACACACACTTGCTCACCAAATTCCCACAAGCCCATTTTATAGATGAGGAAACAGATTCAGAAAAGTAACTTGTCTGGGGTCACATAGCAAGTGTCAGAGCCATCTTAGGACACATAGGACACACCTTAGGTGTATGCTGTAGGTCAGGGGTCAACAAGTTTTATCTATAAAGGGTCAGAAAGTTGATGTTTTACGCTTTGCAGGCCTATGGTCTCTTGCATCTTCTCATTGCTGTCATTGTTGTTTGCAAGTTAGACAACACATAAATGAGTGTGGGTGTATTTCAATGCAATTTATTTACAAAAACAGTTGGTCAGCGAGATTTAGTTCTGAATCTCTCAGGCCATAGTTTGCTGACCCCTGGTCTAGGCTTCCAAGTCAAAGGAGATGATTATGAGAAAGGACCATTTACACTTCTGACAGGCAGCATCTGGTACGGTTCACATTACGGACTTGGGAGCCAGCCTGCTCGTGTTCCACCTCCAGCCGGGTCACTTATTGGTTGTGTGATCCTGGGCAAGTGACTTAACAGCTCCATGCCTCAATTTACCCATCTGTAAAATGGGACAAATAGTACTGTTTAGAACACAGAGTTACTGTGAGGGTTAAATTATTGATCATGTAAAGAGCTTAGAGTAGTGCCTGACACTATGATCATGAGTGCTGGGTAGATGTCATCTATGATCACATGCCAGGGGATTTTATCTGCAACACCTGAGAGTCTGATGCTCATTTAGATGATGGGCTGGGCAAAAGCTCCTGCTCGGCTCTCCTGGTCCCAGCTTTCTTCTCTCCTCCTGCCACCAACACAGAATTATTTGTCGGGGAAGTGCCTGCCTTATCATTTGTTCAGCATCTCAGTGGCAATCCTAACTCCCCTAGGATGCCTGACACGGAAGAAACCTTAGGGCCTAGTCTGCTTCTTACAACCCTAAGGACCCTGAGGCCCAGAGAGGGGAAGCAACCTACTCAAGGTCACACAGCCCTCGGGCGGCAATTTTACTTCTTCAGACTCCCTGGCGAATGTCCTTCCCAAGTCAGTAGACTTCTTTCAGATCAGTTCTCCTGGCTTAGTAAAATGTTAGTCATTTTCCTGCAGGCGAGGGCATCCAGGCAGATGTGGCTCCCTACTGCTTGGGGCTGGCAAACACAGGTGTGAAGGACAGACACTGGGACCAGCTGCTTTCTACCCACACACAGGCCTTGGACACCCCTCTGTCCATCCAGACACCTGAGCCTAGCTCATCCCCAGCCAGGTTCCTGTCTCCTCACTGGCTGCTGAAAAGCCTCCATCCTCTGGCCCTTCTTGAGGAGCGACTACAGGTAATATTTCCTGGATAAAGCTGGGAGTAGACATTATGTAGTATATGTAAACACATCACCCTTGAGTCACGAGGCACTTAAGTTTTCTAGGTATTGATACCTACTGTTATACATTAAGGAAACAAACACACAAATAAATAAACAGTCCAGGCAGCTGTCCTGGCAACTACTAGTTAGGTCCTGGTGGTTCCTATTGAACACAGACAGTTTCATACAATGTTAAGATCAGATGAGGTCTCTCTGTGACCATAATGGAACATGAGAAATACAGGATATTATGAAGCTGCAGAAGAATGAGCATCCCTTTCTTCCAGCTAATACGAGTGACCCTATTTCTTTGCCATTGACAACTCTAATCCAGCTTCAGACAGCACCAAATCTAGAACAACCCTTGCTTCCTAAGCCTTCTCCGAAATCCCTCAGCACCAGCACAAACGCTGTGACAAGCCCATCCTCACTCCCTCTTACTTAGCTGTTCCATGATTCCTCAGGGTGCATGCTCTCCCTTTTTGCGTGGGAGGGAGACTAACTCTGTTTTGACTATGATGGTGATCCTGGTCTTTGGGCACTGGACTTTATCAGCTTATTTATCGGGATTGAACATGGATGGATGAGGTAGAGGAGAAGTGCCAAATGGGTGGAGAATCATAAAAAGCCGATCTCTAATATCCTCTAGAGAATCAGATGCTTTAAATACATTAAGTAGCTCTGATTAAGTGGATCTTGCCACGAGCATTATTTCATTCTATTCTCTTAATAACTTTGATGGAGCATTAACATTCCCCCTTTATATACAAAAAAACTGTGGTTCTGCAAGCTTAAAGAAGTTGCCTGGAGTTCTCAATCTAGTAAGTGGTGGATCCAGGAGCCAGAGGTCTTCTGATACCAACTCTGTGTTGATGTTTTGATATAAGGCTAATCTTCAGTCTATGTAGCAGGAGGACCCTGTGCACCACCTGGTTCTCACTGTTGACAGCACTGACGACCCTAAGATGAAAGATTTCTAGAATATGCCAACCACATGGTCAGAGTCAACAAAGGGGTTTTGGCAGCCATGGCCTCTCCCTTTTCAGAGCAGGCACCAGTCCCCAAGGCCAGGTTTTCAACCCTCTCGTCTGAAGCATGCAATCCTTGCCGTTGGTCTTATCACTTGCCTGGGATCACACAACTGATAAGTGACCCAGCTGGAGGTGGAACACAAGCAGGCTGGCTCCCAAGTCCATGATGTGAACCATATCAGATGCTGCCTGTCAGAAGTGTAAATAGCCCTTTCTCATAATCATCTCCTTTGATTTGGAAGCCTAGACCGGGGGTCAGCAAACTATGGCCTGAGAGCTTCAGAGACTCTGATCACCATAGGAGATGGTGATCGGAGAGGAGCCCTACTGATTTGTTCCCTGTGACTTTGATCTTTGCTTTTAACACTTTCTTAACCCTCATTTCTATAGGGAGAATTCACAGAAGGGGACCATTTAACCTCATCAAAAGGTGTCTCCAATAAAGTGGTGGGGCTGAGCTTCACATTCCATGCCAGGTGTTTTGCAAGATGTGTTTCATAGGTGTGGGAGCTGACTAGAGTTGAATAATTTTTAGCAGGACAACTGTCACTTGGGGGCAGCTGACAGTTTGAGGACTTTGGAAGTTGAAAGGGGTTCATTTGGGAACTGTCTTCCCTTACTTTAGGAAAACTGCCAGTCTGAATCCTTAGGTGGAGAACTGTAGACCAAGTACCTAACCGTTGTTCTTGGAGAAAACGTTGAAGTCAGCCCAAGTCTGACTACCCATTCTTTCAATAGACAGAGAGTGCATCTGTCTATACACTCTCTAAAGCCATGGAAATGTTGGTATATTTCATCAGTCTGTGCCTTCAAAGAATTAGAAAATGTCTTTTCTCAATAACACAGACCTTTGGAGTCCCTGACAAAGTGTGATTTCCGGCTGAGTCACCCACGTTGTGGAACATGTATCCAGTAGTGATTGTGGTGGCTTTGTCTGGGCTTGGAATTCAGCCCAGCTTTGTGGGTTCAGGTGTGGGGCTCTTGTGTGGAAGAGGAGACATCACATGAAAGCCATTATCCTCAGGTAAAAGAGCCTGCCTTGGGATGGGGGAGAGGAGGACTTCCTCCGTCAGTGGGTCTGCAGGTTCTGTTGGGTTCTGGACTCAGGGGATGGAGGGGTCTAGGGATTCTGATGTGAGAACGCTCAGCTGGCCTGCCACAGGGTGCCTGCCGAGGTGGGCAGAAAGCCTCAGGTAAGGGCAGGGGGCCTGTGAGTCCCAGAGTAGCCATGTCCACAGGTAGCAGAAGTCACTTCTCTGTGTTGTCCTTGTTATCTCACGGGTGTTCAATGAAGCTTTGCTGAACACTCATACTCTGGTTGCTTCTACTGGATAATTAATACTGTGTCCTCCATTGCCCCATGGAACCCTGGCCTTCTTAAGCTGTTCTCTAGGGTACACTGCTGCTCCTAGTCTGGAATGATCCCATACGTGTGGCTGTCCCTTCCCTTTCTTCAAGTGTCACTTTTAGTAACACTTTCCCTGACCACCCTGTCTAAATTTCTAACATCCTATCTCCTGCTATAATTTTTTTTTCTCCTTAGCATACATCCCTCACATAGTATATACTTTCCTTATGCATTTTGTTTATTACCTGCCTTTCTCATTAGCATATAAGCCTCATGAAGGCAGGGGATTTTTGTCTGTTTTGGTCATGGTTGTTTTTGTCCTTGGGGTTTAAAACCCAGTTGGATGCATAGTAGGAACTCTATATATATTTGTTGAAGGAATAAACAAATTTCTTCCATTTCTATTTAATTTAGAGTTTTTATTTCATCAAACACTCATTATTTATTGATATGACCACATGTTTTTCCCCTTGAATTTGTGATGTGATGAATTACATTAATTGGTTTCCTGTTATAAATCTGTGTTAGTAGGATAAATCCAACTTGATCGTAATGAGATTTTGCCATATTTCATTTGCTGGTGCTTTATTTCAGATTTTTACATTTACATTCATAGGAACAATTGCTTTACAGTTGCATTTTATTAAATGATCTATATCAGGATTCTGTGACTAAGGCAATGTGGTTTCATAAAGTGAATTGCAGTGCTTCATCTTTTTCTATGATCTAGAAGAGTTTAATTAACACTGGAATTATTTGTTCTTTAAAAGTTACATAGAACTCAGCTGTGAAACCATCTGTTCCTGGTGCCTTTTATAATGGTAGATCTTTAATCACCTTTCTAGTATCTCCTGCTGTAATTGGCCTTCTTGTTTTCTGCTTCTCCTTGGGTCAATTTAGGTAATTTATATTTTGCTAGGAAAATATCTATTTCTTCTAGATTTTTCATTTTGCTGCCACAGAGTTGATACAGAATTCCCTTGGGATCTTTCAATCTCAAGTCCATTTATGGTTATGTCTCTTTTCTGACTCCCGATTCTGCTTGATTTTGTTCTCTTTTTTTTCCCCCTTTAATCAGGCTCATGACAAATTTGCCTAATCTCAGCACTTTGAAGAAATAGAGAGTGCTGTGCCCACACTTGGAACCGTCTGGTTCATGGAGAGTGAGGAGCCTGTAGGAGCCTGGCATTAACCAGCTCAAGAAGGCAGCACAGCAGGAGCATGGTGGTGCAAGGAAGGGAGGGGCTTTGGCTCTGGGGTCTACTACTTTCTGGCTTGTGACCTTGGCAAAACGTTTTGCTTCTTTGCACTTTAGTTTCCTTATCTGTTTTTTTTTATTTTTAATTTTTCCATTCCTCTTAGCCCATATGTAAAGTTTCGTTATCTGTGAAAGGGGGATGATAGTAGAAGCGCCCACCTCACACGGGTAGAGAGGTAGATGGTGTTTATGTACAAAGAGCTTGGCACAATACTTGGCAGAGAGTAAACGCACAATAAATATCAGCTTCTTTATGAAGGGAACACAGGGGAGGGAACAAGAGGCCACAAGGATTCCTGAAATCACTGGGAATCCTGTAAGAAGAATAGGCTTTGAACTCCTATCCTGTAGATATTTGAGAGGAAATGTGGTTCAGACACTAAGGGGAATGTGACCTTCTTCTGTGGTCCTAAGCTAGTTAGATCTGAGGTCCTAGCAGTGATACATATATTCTTTTACAGAATCTTCCCCAGAACCCCACAAGGAAGTTTTTAGGTGGAAGCTATGAGACTGCCAATATTCAACAATTTTTAACCTACAAAGATACTTTCATGTGGTTTACCCTCATGTTATCATTATCATTTCCACTTTCAGATGACAGGCTCAGAGGGGTTAAGCAGCTATTTGAAGGTCACACAGCTTGTTTGTGGAGAGTGCTTTGGTCAAACCAGGACTATATAATTCCAAAGCCTATGTGAGAGTTCCCTGCGTGGTCAGAAAAACAAAAAACCACAACAGCCATTGCAAATTCAACTTGAATGAGGTAGCCTGTACTGATGGCTGAGAAGCAGTAGCTGCCTGAGCATAGAGGAGGAAGCTGAATGGGGTTGGTGGGGGCAGAGTTCCACTGAAGAGAGATCCTAGGGTCGGTCAAAAGACCCAGTCCTTAATGCTCTGACCTATCAGTGGCAGCCACTGTCATTCTGCCATTCTAACATTCTATTCGTGGAATGATTTCAGCAAGTCTCCCACTACAGGGCAGATACTTAAGGTATTCATTGGCAGGACTCAGGAGCTCTTGAAAGACAGGGATTTCCCTCTCATGTATCTTGTAAACACCTTACTGTTTCCTGATATATGGTCAATTGTAAAGGTTTTAGCTTTACGTAAAGGACTGCTCATCCAGACAGAATTTTGGGGAGGGAGAGATGGGTGCTGTTCACCAGATTTTGCCCACTATGGACATGAAAAAATTAGCTCTAATAGTCACATAGAGTTGATCTCTCCAGGAATCTATGAGTCACAATTCTTAGGGTGGACCCTTTAACTTGGGATTTTATGAAGATGACAAAGGGGTTTGTTGATGAGAATGTCTGGAATTTCACGAGGATGCATCTAGGTATCTGGTACACATGCACATACAACAGACTGATGAGGACATAGAGAGTTGTGATTTTCATCTCCAGGCCTCCCATGCTAAGGAGTTAGGGATAATTATTAACCAGAAGGGCTAGGATGTTAGCACTGTGGTGTGGTCTGAAGCTCTGTGCTGGGGACATTAACTTCCAGGATCCTCCTTCCTGAGCTGCAGCCACTGCTTACCTATTTACCCAAACACTCACTAAGGGCCCAAAGATCTGGGTCTCTCAGTAGATTCCCAGTGGAGGGTTGCCTCTCTCCAACACATTGCAAAATTCTGACACTGGTTGGGAATTGCCACAGCTCTGGTCTCCAATTGAAGAGCACCAAGGCTTCCTTCCTTCCATGTGGACCAGTGAGACTTTGCTCTGGCATTTCTATCTCTGCTTACAGGAATGGTAAGAGTCATCTCAGTTCTATTTACTGGGGTGAAGGTGGTTCTTAGAGTCCAGACCAAAAATAGAGTCCCTATTTGTGGAGACCAGGCAGTTCCTGTGAAACC
Organism: Macaca thibetana thibetana; assembly: GCF_024542745.1. Lineage (NCBI taxonomy): Eukaryota > Metazoa > Chordata > Mammalia > Primates > Cercopithecidae > Macaca > Macaca thibetana. Next base: position 41,830,296 of record NC_065581.1, on the reverse strand, counting down.
CATTATGGACGGTGCTGTGTCCTTCTAATTCCCCATGACACTCTGGTTTCAGTACACACAGACAGTGTCCTACTGGAAACACCTGCTGCTCTCTGCTGGAAGGCTTTCTCTGGCCTAAGAAGATTGGTCAGCTTAACAAAGGGACAAACTGGAAATGCCTGGTAGTTAAGGTTTGTGGGAAGAACACTCAACAACAAGGGAGTTAGTGAATAAGTACCTTTCCTTGCCACTTGGTGGCACAACCCTGAGATGCATTCTGCGCAGCCTCTTAGAGTGGAATTGAGCCTAATTGCTCACAGAGGTAATCAGTTCACTAATATATTCATTCCCTGTCTTGCTTCCTCATTCTCCTACTGGTGCTTCCTGGGTTCACTTTCTAAATCACAACTTGCAACCAAATCCTTGTCTCAGGATCTGCTTCTGGAAAACCCAATTAAGACATCCCTTAAATATCCTTCCCTCTCCACCCTTCCCTCCCTCTCCACTTGTTCGTTGATTGGGTGATGCTCCATAAATAGCCAGCAGACAGCTTCCTCTCTCTTGGCTAGTCTGTTTCCTGCAGCTTAGGGCTTTGGGGTTTGCGAATCTAGAGAATTTTAGTCAAACTTGCTTATTCTGCTACTTGAGCAAGGCTTAAGCAAAACCATATTACTCACTGCTCAGTGAGTTTCCCAGTGAGCTCCCAGGAGGTCTTCAAGGATGGATGAATGTGGCGGGGGCGGGGGCAGGGAATTTACCTTCACTTGTATCTGGAAACAGTGAGGCTTTGGGTTGAATGCCAGTGCTGTACTCTGTGAGCTCCTCTGTTGCTGTGGTCTCTTGGTGCAGGGTTGTCCCAAAGACTGCATGGAGCTTCTTCATTGCCAGCCCTGCTGTCAAGTGCTGAACATTCCAGAGCTGGTGAGATTGTTCTGGAACTTCTGTCACTCCTCAGTTAGAAGCAGTGTGATCTGTGAATCTTCAAGTTCAAGATCTAGCTCTGCCTTCCTGTGACCTGGTCCCTGAGGTCTGGACTTATGTCCACTGCCTCCTGTCTACCTTCACTAGATGTTGAATGGCATCTTCAATAAGATGCTCAAACAGAGACCCATTCTCCTGTGGTCTCCTCCAACATGGCTAATGGGCAATGTCTTCTTTTTGGCAGCCCGGGACAAAAATCTTGGGGTCATTTTGACTCTGTTCTTCTCACACCTTGCATCTGGTTGTTTAGTCATTACTGTTGCCTTTACCTCCATAATATGGCCAGACTCTGTGTTATTGCCTCTTCCCACCTCCACTACTGCCTCCTTGGTTCAAGCAACCATTATTTCTTGCCTGGATCTCCTACATGGACTCTTTGATTTCACTCTGCCAGCTGTCTGTCTATCCACAGCACAGCAGCCAACTAAATCCTGTCAGAGCAGGTCCCTTCTCTGCTCAGAGCCCACATGGGCTCCCATCCCACTAGAGTCAAGGCCAAGTCTCTGCAAAAGAACCTCTCCCTCAAACTCTCTGCACATCTCTGACTTAATCTACAACTCATCTCCTGGCTGCCTCCCCTCCAGCTACACCATCATCTTTGCTTTTCTTCTGGCGCCCCAGCATGCCTTGTCTTAGGGACTCTGCACTCACTGTCCGCTTTGCCTAGAATATACTTCCCCCGGAAGAAGCTTTACCTCCTTGTGATCTTCACTCTAGTGTGACCCTACTTAAAGCTGCCTTTGCCTCCAAAGCACTGTCTATCCCCTTGTCCAATTTATTTTTCTCTCCAGTACCCATTGCCATCTGGCATTCCATATACTTTGCTTGGTTATCTTGGTAATAACTGTCTAGAAGGTTTGGCAAGTGGTAGGTGTTTGACCTGTGTTTGCTGAGAGTGAATGGATAAAGGCATGTGTAATTAAACTGTGATCTTGAATAAGTCATTCTCCTTCTCTGGACCTCAGGATCAGGCACAAGCCACTTGAGGCGATTTTAAGGTCCTGTTCCTTCTCTTGCTCTCTGGTTACAAAAAGAGGCTCACCCTAAGAAAACCAAAGATTTCCCCAGCATTTGTCAGCCAGGTCAGGAGTGAGTTTCTGGTTTTCTCAGCTGAGGAATGATTTAATGGGATAGAAAAACTGGACAGGGTCAGAGGTATATTTATCCTGCTCATCTGTAGAAATGGATAGAATCAGGGACCCCTGAATCCACCACTGGGGGCATCTGAGGTCTGTGCTTACTGGCCCCTTTATCTATCTTGCTCTAATTTTGAGTGCCTATGACAGTTTTCTCTGTGCTCCAGACTGGGGTGTGTGCATGTGTGTGTGTGTGTGTGCGTGTGTGTGTGTGTGTGTGTATGTCTAAAAGTACTCAACAGCCTAATGAATAAGGACTCAGCAATATGAGCCAATGTAACAATGGCAACAAGAACGCACAACTCCAGCTCTCCAGGCTGCACTGAGAACCTCAGTCCCAGACATTTTAGGCACCCCGCCCACTCCCCCAACAGCTGAGGGTCTGCACCAACCGCCTGCCATCACAGCATATGGCTCCTTCTCTCTGGGAGTGGGGCTTGCCCCTCTCTCCACAGCCCTGACTCCAGGGCAGCAGCACTACCCTGAGCCCGTACCAAGCCTGGGGCCCTACCCTCCCATGTGTGCCCAGGGGCCCGAGTGGAGGCTTCCCTGCCAGTCAAGGTACGTGGTTCTTCCAGGGCTGGGCTGGGGGCCAAGCAGTTGTTGTGGAACAGTCTGTGTCTTCCCATCATGGTTGGCATGTCCAGGGTCAGGGTGAGGCTGGCGACCTCCCCCTTTGCTGTGGCTGGGTTGGCAGTGCTCCATCCTGCTAAGCTGGATAACTGCAAAACCCTCACTGGCCACCCACCTCTAATCCTTCCTCCATGTGGAAGCGAGAGGAACATTTTCAAAGGATAAATTCTATAATGCCACTGTCCTGCTCAGAACTGCTCAGTTGTTCCCCATTGCTCTTAAGACAAAGTCCAATCTCAATAGCATTGGCTCAGCATACAAGGCCTTTCATGAGCTGGCTCCTGGCTACTTATCAGTCCTGCCATGCCATCCTCCCGTGCACACTGAGTGGCACCAGACCTCTGTTCTCTGTGCATTCATGAGGTTCTATCAGCCTACTCCAGCATGATTCACACTACACTGCAATCACATGCTTCCTCCTCTGGACCATGCACTCCTCAAAGGCAGGAGCTGGGCGAAATCTTTCAAAATCGTTGACACTTGGCACAGGGCCTTGCTCATGGTACAGCTCAGTGTATGTGTGTGTTTGCACACGTCTGTGCATATTCATGAAATGAATGGATGAAGCCCAGCCCCAGAAGGTCCAGGATATCAACCTGCCTTCCCTGTCTCCAGTTTTGACCTCCTGTAGGTGGAAGTGGCCAAGGAGGACCCTTTGATCCCCTCTTCACCTTTCACTCTGAGGTTCACTGGCTGCCTGCTACTCACCTCTCATACCTGGCCACTACAATTTCACTGGTTTGTCTTTTGCTCCTTACTCTCCCATCCTTACGTAGCTGGTGTCTCCCTTCCCCTGCCATGCCCATCCATTCATGGGACAAAATGGCCTCTTTTCACATAGATCTGTAGCAGACACAGGTGGTGGTCTGTCACCAACTGACTATGTGGCCTGGGCAAGTCACTTAACCTCTTTGAGTAGCAGCCTCAGGGAGCCCATCCAAGGCCCTCAGATTGGGCATTGCACGGTGCTACAGACTATGTAGTCTATTGAATGATGCTCCTGGGTCAAGCAGTGTAGTGAACCAGCTCATGTACTTCTGATCAAAGTGGACGTGCTACTGTGTGGGATGACAGATTTGGTGATAACACAGTACCTAGCAACAGAGCACATGATAAGTGCTTGGTTAAGTGGTAGTCCTTAAAGTGGTTTTGTTATCATTGTTATTACCATTATTAGTGTTACCTAATGAATGCTAGCCTCCCTTTCTTCTGACCCACACGGTATGACTGTAGCTTCCCTCCAGGGTGGTGGGAAGTCGAGGATGTTAGTCTTGTGTGCCATTTCTCGAGCTGGGTGGTCATATCAGCATGGATTGCTTTGTCACATGGAAGATATCACTATTGCCTGCCACTGATGGGACAACCATGGCTGTACTTCATTTCCTGTAACTGCTTTGTTTGAAATGAAACACATGCCCATAAATGCACACTCAGAGAAGAACCATCTGTCTTTAATCAAGCTCTTCAGTGACAAATTGTAACATACAGGATTGGCAGAGGGGCTGGACAATGGGGACTGTGCCCTCTAATCCAGTAGACTGGTCCCCTTGGACCACGCACAAGAAAACCTTGGTGCCTATTCTTTTGAGATGGTCCATGATGAATATTCCTTAGGTTTCCAGAGTGTTCTATAAATATGCCCCCTTCTTTCCTCATGTAACCCCTCGCCCCAGTCTTGGCCTCACAGGTTTCAGGACTCTCTACCCCTCCAAGCAGAAGCTGTCTCTTCTGCTTTGTACTTGTACAAACTCAAAGAAAGTGCCCTTTAAATTTTGCACCCTGGATGCCTCACTTGCCTCATCCTCATCGTGATCATGCTCCTGTCTTAGAAGTTTTCACCACCCCGGCCTGGTCTGTGAATCAAAGCCATTCTCTCACTTGACATTTCTTAGGCAACAGCTGTTTTTTCCCCAAAGAATTGGGGGAGAGCATTGAGCCCAACGAAACAGGGTGTCTTAGCTCCAGCCACTATAACAAACATATCATACACTGAGTGGCTTAAGCAACAGACACATATATTTTTAAATTTAATTTAATTTAATTTTGTTTTATTTTTTTGAGATGGAGTCTCAATCTGTTGCCAGGCTGGAGTGCAGAGGCGTGATCTCGGCTCACTGAAACCTCCACCTCCCAGGTTCAAGCGATTCTCCTGCCTCAGCCTCCTGAGTAGCTGGGATTACTGGTGCCCATCACCATGTCCAGCTAATTTTTGTAATTTTAGTAGAGATGGGGTTTCACCATGTTGGCCAGGATGGGCTCGATCTCTTGATCTTGTGATCAGCCTGCCTCGGCCTCCCAAAGTGCTGGGACTACAGGCATGAGCCACTGCACCCGACAACAGACATGTATTTTTTATAGTTCTGGGGGCTGGGAAGTTCAAGATCAAGGAGTGACAGATCTGGTGTCTGCTGATGGTCCTCTTCCTGGTTTGCAGACAGATGTCTTCTGTTGTATCCTCATATGGTAGAGAGAAGAGAGAGAGGCACCAAGCTGTCTCTGTCTCTTCCTATGAGGGCACTTATGTTATTCATGAGGGCTTCACCCTCAGGACCTAATTACCTCCCAATGGCCCCACTTCCTAATACCATTTCCTTGGGGTTAGAATGTCAACATAGGCATTCTAGGGGGACACAAACATTCAGTCTATCACAGAGGGGAAGGAACCCCTTCTGGTGCTCCTTCATACTGTGCTCCAGTTGGAATTTTTTCATTTTCTTGTCCCTCAGTGTCTAAAAACAGGTAGACCGTTGTACACCACAAGGGCTGGTTTCCCTACCAAAAACCTTATCAGATCTGCATAGGAGAGTCATATCCCCTCTGCTGCCATTCCTCTGACCTTATTACACTTCGAATTGAGGGTGCATCAGAAACATAGATAGCTGAGCTCCACCCCTCTGAATTTCTGAGTAGGTAACTCTGTGATGGGGCACGATAATTTGCTCTTACACTTTCCAGGGGACGCTGATGCTGCTAGTCCAGCGACCACACTTTGAGAACTACTGAGCTAAAGAAACCTTTGCCCCCTTCCCTCAGACTTGGGTTAACTAACATAGTCTTTTTTCATTATCTTGAAGGGAGAATTCCCTTGACTTCAAAGTGTATGTTGTTGTTGGTGGTGGTGGGAAGTGAAGAAGGGTAGTTTCCCTGCATTTTTATAATTATAATTGGCATACAGAAATGTTAGCTATTTATGAGCCCTGTAATGAAAAAGGCATTGTGCACAAATATGACTGGGATGAGATTTTTGTACTCAATAAAGTGCCAAAAATATCATACATTATCGTTACCGGGCTTTGTGGTTTATAAAGAGTGTCTGCATGCATTTTCTAATTTGATCCTTAGAGAGACCCTATGAGGTGAGCAAGGCATACATCATTGCCCTCTTCTACAGGTGAGGAATCACAAGGGGAATTAACCTTTTACTTGTTTGCTGTGTGCCAGGCACATCACACACAGCAGCTTGTTCAGTCCTCACAACCACCGTCAGAAATGGAGATCATTATTTATCACGGAGATCAGGAAGCTGGAGGCTGAGAAGCTGAATGATTTGTCAAAGGTTATGCATTTAATTAGCAGCAGAGTCAGAACTAAAATAAATTTCTCCTGACTCAACATTCAGGGCTCTTTCTAAGACACCACATTTTTTGTAATTTATAACTCTTCAAGTCGTTGTAACGAAAGAGAATCTTGTTGTTCCTTCAGATTCTGTCTTTCCTTCCCTCTTTGAGTTCAATATTTTTCAGTTGAGTTCTCAGATATTTTGTGACACAGAATCAAGACACTGGGGAGAGAGTTAGAACCAGACAGGCTAAGCTGAGTTAGCCTCTAGTAAGAAAGAGGGAGTGAGTGGAGGGAGTTGGTTGGGGAATGCCTGCTGGGCTGAGTGAGTGTTGAGAGTTTTGTGGGTTTGCCAAGTGAAGGGCCCCAGAGTGGTTGCTAGGTGGGGATTGTGAGAGGAGAGAAAGGAATTTCACAGTTTGTCTGTGTAATTTATATAGGATCTCTGCTAATATTCTTTAGGAGCTGCAGGAAAATTGAAATAAATGCAAAATTACTTTTGGCAACTGGACTGTGCTCATTTATATGTGATGCTGTGCAGAGAATGGGTCACATGGGACCCCAGCTTCCATTAAGGTTTATGTGTGCATATGTTTGCAGGAGATGTTTGAATGTGAAAGGTGATATGTGAAAAAAAGGGTTCAGTGACAGAGACACTAGGGCTGAGAAAGAAGAGAGAAAGGGAGAAAGGATTAAAAGAGAGAAAGAATAAAAAGGGGAAGTTATCAGGAAAATGCACAGGTAGGGATAGACATACAGAGAGGTCTCAGGGAAAAAGAAACCAAGGAAAGTAAATTTTTCTTCTACCTGTGTCCCAAGGCTCTCTGCTACTGGGTTTCCCAAACTTTCTGAACTGTGATTAACTATTAGGAAAATGTTTTCCATTGCTACCCATTACTTATACAGACACACAACTAAACACACACACAGACACACACACACTCACATACACCTCTTTTCTTTCTTTTTTCTTTTTTAGAGATAAGGTCTTGCTCTGTCACCCAGGCTGGAATGCAGTGGCACCATCATAGCTCACTGAGGTCTTGAATTCAAACTCCTGGGCTGAAGCAATTCTCCTGCTTCGGCCTCCCAAGTATCTGAGATTATAGCCACCAGCCACTGCACCTGGCCCTTTAAGAGAAAATAATGCTTATGCTTGTGGCCGGCAACGAGCCCCATCTCCCAGTATTCATGCTATTTTGTAGTCCCCTCTCACATTGAATCTGGACTGCTTCAGCTGGTGAGACATTAGCAAGGGTCCAAGCCTCCAAATGAAGGCTTGGTAAGCTCTAGCCTATTGGAAGGTTTGTCCTCTTGGAAGGTTTACTCTTGTGATGCTTCCCCTGGGAACCAAGCTGTCATATGCTGGGAAGCCCAAACTAGCCACACGGAGAGTCCACTTGGAGAAGCACCAAAGTCCCAGCTGAGCTCCCAGCTGATAGCCAGCAACAACTTGCCAGCCCTGTGAATGAGGCATCTTGGAAATCAATCTTCCAGCCCCAGTTAAGCCACCCCACCTGATGCCCATGAAGTGGAGATGAACTGTCCTCACTGAGCCCTGCCAAATTGCAGAATCATGAACAAATAAATGTTGTCTTAAGCCTACTGAGTTTTGGATTGTTTTATTTTATGGCAATATGCAATCAAACGTCCTTATTATAAGTGACGCACCATGATGTTATCTATTATATTGCATTCTATTCTATTTTTCAAAATGCTTAGTTGATTTCATGACCCACTGATGAGCCATGATCTGCACTTTGAAAAGTACTACTCTAATCAATGCAGATGTGATTGAGATAATCTCTCTTCCAACCTCTCCTTCTATCCTGATGCTCTTTAGAATCATGACATATAAGAAATGAAAGTGTCAATGAAAAGAGCCAAACTCTGTAAAATATTTGAAGAGATTTATTCTGAGCCAAATATGAGTGACCATGGCCTGTGGCACAGCCCTCAGGAGACCCTGAAAACATGTGCCTAAGGTGGTTGAGGTGTAGCTTGGTTTTATGCATTTGAGGGAGGCACGAGACATCAATCAAATACATTTGAGAAACACATTGGTTTGGTCCAGAAAGGCAGGACAATTCGAAGGATGCGGGGAGGTTTGAGGCTATAAGTAAATTTAAACATTTTCTGGTTTACAATTGGTTGAGTTTGTCTGAAGACCTGGGATTAATAGAATGGAAATGTTCAGGTTAAGATAAAGGATTGTGGAGACCAAAGTTCTTTTGAAGTCTTATAGTGGCTGCCCTTAGAGACATAGATGACAAATGTTTCCTATTCAGACCATTAAAAGATGCTAGACTCTTAGTTAATCTCTTAGGAGGTTTGGGAGGGCCTGGAAGAAAAAGATCTAACAGTGTTAATATAGATTCTTTACAGATGCAAATTTTCCTCCACCAAGGACAGCTTTGCAGGGTCATTTCAAAATATGGCAAAGAAACAGGTTTTGGGGTAAAATATTTTGATTTTCTTCTTTGTCACATAATGTTATGTCAGAGTCAGATTGGAAAGTAAGTCACAATATATAGGGCTAAATAAAACCCATCTGATGAGAAGGTATTTATCCCTTCCCTGTGCTTGGCTATGAATCCTATAAGCATAATTTACAACCAAGCATGGTCTACGGGTGACGAATCCTTCCAGATACTGATGTCACCCCCACTCCCCGCCCAGATACCTGCTCCTCTTCCTATTTCTCCAGTCTCTGGGTTAAGATGGAACAAGCATCCTTCTGTGTCACTCAGGCTTTCTATATTACAGTCCTACCAAATACATGGCTTCTTCTGCTCATACCGTGATTCCTGAATTGTGTTCCACAGGCCAGATGTATTGCATGCGCCTGGGGAGCTTGTTGAACGTTGAGTCCCAGGCCCCACTGTAAGATACAGCCTCAGCACTCTCTGGAGAGTGGGGCCTGGGAATCTGCATTTTAACAAACTCCCCAGCTAGTTCTGCTGCACACCAGGGTCCAGGTTCAACTATTCTAGGGGCTTATACTCTAGATCAGTGCATTTCAACCTTTTTTTCTTTTTTAACCTCAAGTCACAGTACAAAAAACATTTACATATTGTCTCTGTGCATATGCACATATATGTAAAAGAAACCACAGGTTTCATCAAGCTCTATATGCATGCTGCATTCTGACTTTTTTTTAGTCTGTTTTATTTTTTTCAAATGCTGGTTGTGACTCATTAAACTGATTTTATGACTCAGCAAAGGGTCTCACTACACAGTTAAAAACAAAACTGACCTAAGAAAACACAGCCTAGATACTTGTATGGTAGACAGGGTGGATTCTGAGTGCTTTGCTGTAATGATGGTCATTTGGAGTTGTAAGCTCAGTTTGTCTTTTTCCAGGTGCCCTTTGATTCTAATGCTAATGGGGCTTTGTCAGTGCAGTGATCCTCAAGAGAACCCTGGGAAGTAAGCATGCTTTTTCCTGTGACTGGGTCTCCACAAGCGCCCAGTCTAGTCTCAGAGTGCAGCTGGTTGCAGATTTTGAGGCCTGGGGCTTCCTCCAGGGCTCAGTTTGCAGGAACCAGTAGACCTAGGAGCTTCTGGCTGTGGGAGGAAGGAACTAAAATGCGGCAGGGCAGTGTAGGGCTGTGATGACTAGCCTCCGCTTTCTCCTCACGAAGTTTATCCTTGAGTCCTGAGGGAGCAGGAGCTGGACTTCAACATCCAGAGTAGGGTCCATGAAGGACCCCGTGAACTTCCCTTCAAGGACCGAGATGCTTTAGGATCCACCTGCTCCTGAGCACCTGTGAGTCTGGGGACTTCCAGAAACAGATTAGAGGAGACCACTCAGGCAGCATATCGAGTGCCTGCATCTTTATTATCAATAAGGCATGGAACCTCCTCTTGAATTGATATTTTCCCCTTATGCAACTTCTTCTTCTTCTTCTTTTTTTTTTTTTTTTTTTTTAAGAGACGGAGTCTCACTCTGTCGCCCAGGCTGGAGTGCAGTGGCATGATCTCGGCTCACAGCAACCTCTGCCTCCTGGATTCAAGCAATTCTCCTGCCTCAGCCTCCCGAGTAGCTGGGACTACAAGCACACGCCATCACACCCAGCTAATTTCTTTTGTATTTTAGTAGAGACGGGGTTTCACTGTGTTGCCCAGGCTGGTCTTGAACTCCTGAGCTCAGGCAGTCAGCCCACCTCGGCCTCCCAAAGTGCTAGGATTACAGGTGTAAGCCACAGTGCCTGGGCCTTATGTCACTTCTTGGGAGTTCTCTAGGTTCACTGCCTTCTGGGTAAATAGTACTTACTTGTCCATAACCTGCCTCTCTCAGAGGCGAAGTGGACAACCTTCATGGGCTGATCCAGGGTTGGGGCCCGGTCCTTGTTTTCTGTTTCCTCCTCTCTGAGCCTTCACATACTCTGCAGTGTATGTGATTCTTCCAGCCCGAAGACGCCTCCTCTTCTCTGTCTGTCATCAGATTTCAGTCTCTCTGTCCCCTCCATCATTTTGACATTTGAGACAGCCACTGAAATCAAAACAGAATCAAAAGTGTGCCATTTATGGTGTCCAAGAAAGCCAGCCTGATCCCCAAATGATTGATTTAGTGTTTGCAGCTGGGCATGGATGCAGACAGACAGCTAATGAGGTAATTTTTCTAAATGCGAAATGTAAACAAGATAACAGCTCTCTCCCTCCCTGTGAGTCTCTCTGGGTTTCTCTCCATCTCCCTCAGTTTTCTGCAGAGATTCATATACTAGTTTACATTTCTCCACTGTTATGTGTAGACTCATATCCTCCTCCCACCATAGGACACATTAGAGTCCTAACACCCATTACTTCAGAATGTAACATTATTTGGAGATAGGATCCTTACAGAGGTAATCAAGTTAAAAGGAAGTCATTAGAGTAGGCCCTAATCCAGTATGACTGGTGTCCTTTTGAAAAGGGGACATTTTGAACACAAACACCCATAGAAGGAAGACGAAGTGAACAGACAGAGGGAAAATATGGTTACGTATAAGGCTGGGATTCTCCCTCCCAGCCCTAGGAGGAACCAACCCTGCCCACACTTGATCTCAGACTTCTGGCCTCCAGGTGGTGAGACTACACACTTCTGTTGCTTAAGCCACTCAGTCTGTGCTACTTTGTTCCAGCTGCCCTAGCAACTGGATACATACACATTTAAAAATCTGTGCTGGCCGGGCGCGGTGGTTCACACCTATAATCCCAGCACTTTGGGAGGCCGAGGTGGGTGGATCATGAGGTCAAGAGATCAAGACCATCCTGGCCAACATAGTGAAACCCCCATCTCTACTAAAAATACAAAAAATTAGCCAGGTGTGGTGGTGGGCGCCTGTAATCCCAGCTACTTGGAAAGCTGAGGCAGGAGAATCACTTCAACCTGGGAGGCGGAGGTTGCAGTGAGCCGAGATTGCGCCGCTGCACTCCAGCCTGGCAATAGAGCGATACTCTGTCTTAAAAAAAAATAAAAATCCGTGCTTCTGTGTTCTCTCTGTGGGAAATTCTCCTTCCTGAGGGGGAGGAGGGCAAATTGGATAAAGGCTGAGGCAGAATTACCTTGAATCAGGTGAGGTTTAGGCTTTAGGGCCCCTCAGTTGAACTGGCTCTTCCAAAGTCCTGGGAATGTTTATGCGGGGAGCCTATGTTTCTGTAAAATTTGCAAATGGTGGTAAACCCAGTCACTTAGGACTGCTGACTCTCTTCATGGCAGTTTTTCCTCCAGCCTTTTCTATTGCATGGTGGCCTTCAAGTTGCCATGCAGTGTTGAATTGGAAATGTATGTAATTGGGGTTCAGGGGGTTATAGGTATGGCTCACAGTCATTTCTACACATCTTGCTACCCATCTGTTTTGAATCAGTGTCCCCACCCAAATCTCATTGAGAATTATAATCCCCACGTGTTGAGGGAGGGAAGTGATTGGATTACAGGGGCAGTTTCTCCCGTGCTGCTATTGTCATGGTGAGTGAATTCTCACGAGATCTGATGGTTTTATAAATGGTAGCTTTTTCTGTGCCTTTACCCTCTCTTTCCTGCTGCCTTTTGAAGAAGGTGCTTGCTTCCATTTTGCCTTCTGTAATGATTGTAAGATTCCTGAGGCCTCCCCAGCCATATGGAACTGTGAGTCAATTAAACAGCTTTCCTTTATAAATTACCCAGTGTCAGGGAAGTTCTTTATAGCAGTGTGAAAATGGACTAATACACCATCCCCACGTAGGAACGGCTTCCAGGGGCGCTCCTACACCTTATGTAGTGATGTAGGCCAAGTTGCCTCACCAAGCAAACGGAACCCATGGTTCCCAGTACCAGAAGTATATGGGTAGTGGAGGAATAGCAAGATTTCAGTATAGAGCCAGAAGCTAGCTGGTGATGGAAATTCTCCTAGTCATCAAATGTATAAAATTATAAGTTTAGCATTAGAGGGCTGTGACAAGCAGTTAATGATAGGATATTACTTTTCTGCATTGTAGATACATTTGTGGTATTTGTCAGCTTTTAGAGTTTCTCATCTTTAATGTTTTTCTTAAGATATTTACTTTTGTGCCCTATTTTGTGTTCATAATATTGTAGTGTTTTCCTTAAAACGTATCCTAAAATTGTACAAGCTTTAGGCTCCATTTGATTTTTTTTTTTTTTTTTTGGAGATAGAGTCTTGCTATGTCACCTAGGCTGTAGTGCAGTGGCATGATCTTGGCTCACTGCAACCTCCACCTCACAGGTTCAAGTGATTCTCCTGCTTCAGCCTCCCTAGTAGCTGGGATTACAGGCACGTGCCACCATGCCCGGCTAATTTTTTTATTTTTAGTAGACACAGGGTTTCACCATGCTGGCCAGGCTGGTCTTGAACTCCTGACCTCAGGTGATCTGTGTGCCTCGGCCTCACAAAGTACTGGGATTACAGGCGTGAGCCACTGCTCCCGGCCAATCTAGATCTGGTTCTGGTGTGAGAAATGAGGGAGGAAGAGAGACTGGAGCCAGCAGGCAGGGAATTAAGAGGAAGTGAAGAGGGAACATGGAAGAGGAATGCAAAGGCCAAGAAGCAAGTGGGGGGCAATGGGCAGGGCTTTGGACTGGGAGCTGGAGGATGGCAATCAAGGCCCAGCCCTGCTGCTCATTTTGCTCTGTGCCTCTGTGCAAGCAAATTCCCTTTCTGGAATTTCTTCTCCTCTGTGAGAGCTTTGTGTATGTCAGGGGGAGGGTGTAGGGACAACCTCTAAAGGTACCTTAGGCTCCAGCGGTCTAAGATTCCATTTATCTGAATCACCAAGGGGAGAAGATAGAGTGAGAATTGTTAGTGGTTGAGGGAGCCATTGTCTGAAGGAGGAGGAGAAGTACCATGAGAAGCATCCCTCCCAGATGGGGCTGGAGTCACCAAAGCCCCCAGCTGGGAATCCTATGTGACAGGTAAGGTTGGGTGTGGCAGGCAAGTTCTCTCTAGTCATTCATATGTTCATCTATTTATTTCTTAAACAGCTTTGCACAGGGCAGATCCTACATGCTAGGCACTGGGGACACAGTAATGAATCTGCATAGCCCTATCTTTGAGGACCTGACAGTCAGCAGTGGGGATAGAGAATGCAGCAAGGAGCTCCAGTGCAGAGACATCCATACTCTTGCAGAGGCTCATCCGTTTCACCAAGGTTGCTTAGTGAGGCTGAAAGGTGTGGACATGTGTGATCCAGTAGTCTGATCATGGCTGCATATTTTGAATTACCAGGGAAGATTTTAAAATAAATATATTTCCTTGGACCTACCACCAGGAAATCTTAACTTGTCTGGGATGGGACCTGGGTAGCAGCATTATTTAATTTCAATAGTTTTTGGGGAACAAGTGGTGTTTGGTTACATGAAAAAGTTCTTTGGTGGTGATTTCTGAGATTTTGGTGCACCCATCAACTAAGCTCTGTACACTGTACCCAGTATGTGCTCTTTTATCCCCCACTCACCTTCCACACTTCCCGCTGAGTCCCCAAAGTCCATTGGATCATTCTTTTGCCTTTGCATCTTCATAGCTTAGCTCCCACTTATATAAGTGAGTACACATGATGTTTGGTTTTCCATTCCTGAGTTACTTCACTTAGAGTAATGGTCTCCAGCTCCATCCAGGTTGCTGCAAATGCCATTATTTCATTCCTTTTTATGTCTGAGTAGTAGTATTCCATGGTGTGTATATGTGAGTGTGTGTGTATACCAATTTTCTTTATCCACTTGTTGATTGATGGGCATTTGGACTGGTTTCATATTTTCACAATTGTAAATTGTGCTGCTATAAACATGTATGTGCAAGTGCTTTTTTTTTTCTCTGTTGTATAATTACTTCTTTTCCTCTGTGTAGATACCCAGGAGTGGGATTGCTGAATCAAACGGTAGATCTACTTTTAGTTATTTAAGGAATCTCCACACTGTTTTCCATAGTGGTTGTACTAATTTACATTCCCACCAGCAGTGTAAACGTGTTCCCTTTTCACCACATCCATACCAACATCTATTATTTTTTGGTTTTTTAATTATGGCCATTCTTGCAGAAGAGTAAGGTGGTATCACATTGTGGTTTTGATTTATATTTCCCTGAAAATTAGTGATGTTGAGCATTTTTTCATATGTTTGTTGGCCATTTGTATATCTTCTTTTGAGAACTGTTTATTCATGTCCTTAGCTCATTTTTTGATGGGATTTTTTTTTTTTTCTTGCTGATTTGTTTGAGTTCCTTGTAGATTCTGGATATTAGTCCTTTGTTGGATGCATAATTTGTGAAAATTTTCTCCCATTCTGGGTTGTCTGTTTACTCTGCTGATTATTTCTTTTACTGTGCAGAAGCTTTTTAGTTCAATTAAGTCCTATCTATTTATCTTTGTTTCTGTTGCATTTGCTTTTGGGTTCTTGGACATGAAGTTTTTGCTCAAGCCAATGTCTAGAAGAGTTTTTCCAATGTTATCTTCCAGAATTTTTATGGTTTTGGGTCTTAGATTTAAGTCCTTTTTTTTTTTTTTTTTTTTTTTTTTTAATGGAGTCTCACTCTGTTGCCCAGGCTGGAGTGCAGTGGCATGATCTCAGCTCACTACAGCCTCCGCTTCCAAGGTTCAAGCAATTCTCCTGCCTCAGCCTTCTGAGTAACTGGGATTACAGGTGCCCACCACCATGCGCAGCTAATTTTTGTAGTTTTAGTAGAGACGGGGTTTCTCCATGTTGGTCAGGCTGGTCTTGAACGCCTGACCTCAAGTCATCAGCCTGCCTCAGCCTCCAAAGTGCTGGGATTACAGGTGTGAGCCACCACACTTGAGCAGATTTAAGTCTTTGATCCATCTTGAGTTGATTTTTGCATAAGGTGAGAGATGAGGATCCAGTTTTATTTTTCCACATGTGGCTTGCCAATTATTCCAACACCATTTGTTGGATAGGTTTTTTTACCCCACTTCATGTTTTTGTTTCCTTTGTTGAAGATCAGTTGGCTGTAAGTATTTGGCTTTATTTCTGGGTTCTCTATTCTGTTCCATTGGTCTATGTGACTATTTTTATACCAGTACCATGCTGTTTTGATGACTATAGCCTTGTAGTACAGTTCGAAGTTGGGTAATGTGATGCCTCCAGATTTGTTATTCTTGCTTAGTCTTGCTTTGGCTATGTGGGTTCTTTTTTTGGTTCCATATGAATTTTAGCATTGTTTTTTCTAGTTCTGTGAAGAATGGTGATGGTACTTTGATGGGAATTGCATTGAATTTGTAGATGGTTTTTGGCAGTGTGGTTATTTTCACAATGTTGATTCTCCCCATCCATGAGCATGAGATGTGTTTCCATTTGTGTCATCTATGATATCTTTCAACAGTGTTTTGTAGGTTTTCCTTGTAGAGGTCTTTTACCTTGGTTAGGTATATTCCTAAATATTTAATTTTTTTGCAGCTATTGTAAAAGGGGTTGAATTCTTGATTTGATTCTCAGCTTGGTCGCTGTTGGTGTATAGCATTACTACTGATTTGTGTACATTGATTTTGTATCCTGAAAATTTACTAGATTCTTTTATCAGATCTAGGAGCTTTTTAGATGAGTCTTTAGGGTTTTCTAGGTATACAACCATATCATTGGCAAACAGTGACAGTTTGACTTCCTCTTTACCAATTTGGATGCCCTTTATTTCTCTTGTCTAATTGCTCTGGTGAGGAGTTCCAGTACTGTGTTGAACAGAAATGGTAGAAGTGAGCATTCTTGTCTTGTTCCAGCTCTCAGGGGGAATGCTTTCAAATTTTCCTGTTCAGTATAATGTTGGCTGCGAGTTTGTCATAGATGACTTTTATTACCTTAAGGCACATCCCTTTTGTGCCAATTTTGCTGAGGATCTTAAACATAAAGGGATGCTGCATTTTGCCAAATGCTTTTTCTGTGTCTATTGGGATGATAATATGATTTTTGTTTTTAATTCTGCTTATGTGATCTATCACATTTATTGACTTGCATATGTTAAACCATCCCAGCACCAGCATTTTAAAAAACTTCCCGGGTGAGCAGCCAGGGTTGAGACCCGCTGCTTTACGACCATACTTCTCAACCTTAATTGAGAATCTTGGAGACCTTGATCAATGTAGATACCAACTTAGTAGGTCTGGGGTGAGGCCTGAGACTCTTTCTAACCAGTTCCCAGGTTATGCCAATGCTGACTTTTAGCAGAGGTGCTCTATGATCTGACCTTCATACCTTCTTCAGTCTCATCTTTTCCTTACTTTCCCCCTCACTCTCTCTGTTCCAGCCACACTGGCCCCCTTGCTGAAGCTTAAATACTCTAGGCTCACTTACTTGTTGCGGTCTTCACACATCCTCTCCCTGGAACATTCACTCCCAGATGGCCATATGGCTTGTTCCTCATGTCTTTCAGTTCTGCTTAAAAGTCACTTGTTGGAGAGGGCTTTCCCTGACCACCTGACAGAGGATAGCACCTGCATACCCCATCTTTATCCTTCCCCACCTGGCTTGCCTTTTCCAATGCACTTCTCATGACATGATAATAGATCATGTGTCTATTGTATCTGGGGTTCTCATCTATCTTCCTCACTAAAATAAAAGCTCCATGGCAGCCAGAACTTTGTTTTACTCCCACCGACCACTCTAGCACATAGAACAGTGCCTGGCACATGAAAGACACTTGGTAGATATTTACTACATGGAGAAAGCAACGGGAGAGAGGTGGAAAAGGGATATTTAAAATAGAATCACAGACTTGTCAAAGTTGGGAAGACCTCAGAACATCATGTAATTCAAGATTTCTCAGTGAGTTTTCTTCTGGCATTTTGGGTGGGAAAATTTGTTTATCATAGGGTACTGTTTTATACATTGTAAGTCATTTAGGATCCATGATCTTACCCCCTAAATACCAGTAGCCCCACAAGTTGTAGTGACCTCCCCCCCCCCCTTAGGTGGGGATCAGCTCCCAGTTGAGAACCACTCATCTTGTTAGGTTTTCTCATTACACAGATGGGGGGAGTAAGGTGCAGAAACGTAAAACTATGTGCCCAAGGAGATATGGCAAGTTAATGGGAGACCTGAGCCAGAGTTCAGGATCCCGAAGCTTCAGCTCATGGTGTGTTTGGGTTCGTTTTGTTTTACTATAGTTTCAACATCTTGCTCTCAAGGAGGGTCCTCTTGAAGAACCCCTAGGATGAGGTTGGAGGAGAGCTATCGTCCCCAGATAGGACATGTTGCCAAAGAGCCTCAATTTTTATCCTGCTTCATGGTGGGGCTGATATCAGAGTGTTCAGGGTCTGTAGAGTCTAGATTATGCTGAGAAAGCAGACAATTCCTGCCTCTCCTCCTCCATGCTGGCCCCTGGAGAGATGAGTTTCTCTGGGGACCATGACAAAGCACCCTAACTGAAAGTCATCCCTCAAACCTTTTCAGTCTATTAAGCAAGGGAAATGGATTTGAAATTGAGCACAAGTTAGTACAGCTTTGGAAAAATCACTTTTATTAATCAACATGGATTTTACTTTTCAAAGTTACATAATGGTGTCATGTGTTCTTCTACTAAGTAAAGGCCTTGGAATAAGTTGGTCCTCAGGCAGAAGCCCTGGGGTGATGCCATCTTTCTCCAGTGAGGCCTAGGAGACTCTCTCTAGGGACTGTACAACCGGACTCTCCTTTAGCTGGGACCCGCCTTGTACCTGGAGTGTCTCCATCCTATATGAGTGCCAGAGGAGGGCAGATATCGCTGATCCTCTGGGCCCCATGAGGGTCTACCCAGTAGAATAGAAAAGCCAGGCCAGGAAACTCTAGCCAAACCCTTTCTACTCTTCCTCCCCTTTCTTTGTGGTGGGACACTGGAACTCCATGATAAGTTCACAGTGGTTGAGAGGATGTCTGGGGTGGGTAAATGGACATGGTAACTTGAAGACCTTATTTCCACGTATTTCACAAGAGAGAGTGATAAATCAGAGATGGTTCTTCTGTCCAAAACAGGGATGTTCAGTGAGGGACTATAAATTTCATGTAAAGGGACCCAAGCCTGTGGCTCTGTGCCTGGAACATAGACACACAATATAAATACTGTTCAACTCATGGACATAGAGAGTAGAAAGATGGTTACCAGAGGCTGGGAAGGGTAGTGGTGAGTTGTGGGGAAGGTGTGGATGGTTAATGGGTATAAAAAATGTAGTTAAAATGAACAAGACCTACTATTTGATAGCACAACAGGGTGACTGTAGTCAACAATAACTTAATTGTACATTTTTAAAATAACTTGTGTAAATGGATTGTTTGCAACTCAATGGAGAAATACTTGAGGGGATGGATACTCCATTCTCCATGAGGTGCTTATTTCACATTGCATGCCTGTATGAAAACATCCCATGTACACCATAAATATATATACCTACTATATACCACAAAAATTAAAAATAAAAAACAATAATAAATGCTGTTTGAGTTAAAACAATTGAATCATGGAGCCCTGGCACCTGTCTGTGGGCCTGTAGGCAATTCAGGATATGGGAAGAGGGTTGAGTGAGTTACGTGCAGGTTGCAGATGAGGTCCCCCTTAGCATTCACCTCCAGCTTGTTGGTCCAACCAGAACTCCCAGAAGCCTCAGGGAAGCTTAGGGCTGCAGGTGAGAGGCAGAGTGGCTTCCCATCTCAAAAATATCAGATTGTGATACTCTAATTGTAGACGTCATTCATTTATTTCACAGCTATATTCACTAACTATTTCATATGTGTAAGGTTAATGTGAACCTGGGCCCTCCTGGACAATGGGGACCTCAGCAGTCTTAGAGAGGCAAGGAGGCTTGAGAAGGTCAGCAGGAAGGAGCATCCTGTGTGGGAAGGATAAGTGGGCACTGGGCATTGAGAGCTTGAGACAGAATTACCTCCTTTCCCTGGATTCAGCGTTCCCTCACTTGAAAAACAAGGAGGTTGAATGAGGTGGCCTGTAAGCTCTGACATTCTTAATGGTCTGTGATTCTTGTACTACTGAAGGTAGTTTTGGCCTTAGAGCTGCCCTGATGTGGCTACTCCAGGAGGGAGGTGTAGGCGCCTGCTACCCTGAGAAAGGGGCACCACATGGGCAGCTCTAGGGCCCAAGGGAGGAGTTGCAAATCACCCCTCCTCAACGGAACATTTCCATTGGTTAATCAGCAAACATTTACCCTCCACCTTCTGTGATCTTGCCAGCAATGTTCAGGCTCTGTGAGGGAACGTGAAAACATGACACCAGGTGCCTGCCCTCAAGGAACTGCTTAAGTTGAGGACACAACCACGTACACCTGAAAGAACAGCAGGACATTCCAGTGGGGCAGATGACCATGTGCAAGAGAAGCTGTGGGCTTGTGTGAGTGATTTATCTGGGAAACATTGTAAATCCCCATGTTTTTGAATGCTAAAATGTTTGTGCAGCTTCCTGGCTTTTCCCTGAAATGCATTCCTGTCTAGAACTATGTTTCTGAAGCACAGTTGCATAGTACAGTCACCACTCATGTATTTACACATCGAGTAAATGAACATTGAACACTTTCCATGTGCCAGGCACTGAGAAGCCAATATGAACCAAACAGAGGGGGAGCCTACAGTCAAATCAAAAAGGAGGCCAGCATTGCCAATACCACAAGGGGACTGCCTTTACACCGTTACCAAAGTCTTCTGTTTCCCTTGGGGAAAAAAGGTGGTCATTTTCAGGAGGAAAACATTTTCTTAAATTACTTCCTGACAACAACTGCATACATGACAGATGAGCAGAGTAAAACAGAACCGAGTTTAAATTTGGAGGTTGAATGCACTGTAGGGTTCTCTCTCTAGCTAAGTCACTTTAAGCATCAGCCTCACAGCAAGACACTAAAATCTGCCTCAGCGAAATTGCAAATTGCTACATATAGGGGGCTGTGGGGTAGAGGGAAACGATTCAAGCTGTAACCATTCTACCCACTCATGCTGAGACCCACTGTATCAAGGGGGATTATCTGAACAGGGAGGCCCAGCCGGGAAGGCTTCTTCATTTGTTCATTCAATCATCAAGTGTGTGGGTCCTGACTTGAAGGGCACACTGATCAGTCATGGTGATCAGTGTGCAGTGAGTGTTCAGTCTTTGGGAAAGTTCACTGTTGTCACCTCTTCTGGCTTCAAGCAATGGAAATGGATTTGCTAAGGGGAGGGACGTCTTGGAGGCAGGGAGAATGTGAAAGTAGAAATCTGGGAAGTCAGAACTAGCAAGTCTTGCAGGGAGAGCAAGTTGAGGGACTTGGCTAATGCAGATAGGCCGTCTTGGGATGTAAGGAGCTGAGATGGGAAGCAGGGAGTAGGGGATGGTTGGTAGAGGACCTTCTGTTTGAATGTGGGTTTTATTCTGTGGGTCATAGGGAGCCATTGAATGTTCCTGAACCATATGGGGCAAAAAGAACAAAGAGGTGTTTGAGAACAATTAATTCCTCAACCACAGGGTGGGAAGAAGTGTGTGGAAGCAGATGAGTAGATTTTTGACTTTTATGGTAATTCTGGGGACAGCTATTGGAGTGTGGGAACAGGACTGAAGGGTGGAACCTGGGAGAGTCCGTAACTCAGGGTAAAGGGACAGAGGAGGTGGCTGGAGAAAGGAGAGGGTTAAACTCAGGAGCACAGCAGGCACTGGTCTCCGGACCTAGAGTGAAAGGCAATCAGGCTAGGGCCACCCTGTCCTGACTCAGCATCATGCAATCACCTCCCTCATTAGAACACCCAACCCAAGTGGTAGGTCTGTGATTGTGTGTTTGTGCATGAATTAATTCATCCTCATCAAAATATGGAATCCAAGTGCTCAGCTAACCCCGCCCTTCAGAGTTTGGAGAACGAGAGTGAACCACAGGCCAAATATCTGAAACTTCTACAATGCTGCAGGAAGAAAGATGCCAGGATCATTTGTTGCAGTGAGTCATGGCTGTGTCTTTGGCGGCTGCCCTGTGCAGGAAGGCTGGAAATCAGAGGTATATTTTTGAGACTGTTTTATAACAACCTGAGAGCAGCTCCTTCTTTTACGCTTCCCTGAAGAAGAGCCTCTGAACCATGACAGCTTCCCAAACAGCAGCCTCAGCTGCAAATCAAGACTGCCTTGCACCTGCAGGGCCAGGTGGCCAGAGGCGGCACTGGACGAGCATCAGTCTTTCTCTACCACACCTTGGGGTCTCCAAGTCAGCAGCAGCCACCTGTCATTGTGTCAGCTTTGGATACAAAGGCAAAACACAGCCATCTCGGTGAAGCAGGTCCCAGCTCATGCCCTCTGCTACTTGTCTGCTCACCCAGTTCAGACACCCTCTCCTCCATCCCAGGCCCGGGAGGTCACCTCCTCCCCTAACTCCTTGACGACTAGACTCACTTGGCATTTAGCCTATGCCATCCTGTTTCTTCTCTTATGGTTTCTTTTTCTGTTTTTTAGGTTTAAGCCTTTTCTTAGCCTCCCTTCTAAATTCATCCTTTGAAGGGAAGGACTGTGTCTTATACTTAGGGCGACATATAACCTTTTATCTAAACCAAGACATTTCCAAGAGTGGTACTGAGGCTGCTGATGCCTGCTCATATTTTCTTACCCTCACTGCTCTTATACCCTCTGACGTGCTCACTGCCAGCCTGCAGGCTTGCTTTGTTCACTGGAGCAGGCTAGAAAAGCCAGAGTTAACACCATGGGG
The DNA here is from genome assembly GCF_024542745.1 of Macaca thibetana thibetana. NCBI lineage: Eukaryota > Metazoa > Chordata > Mammalia > Primates > Cercopithecidae > Macaca > Macaca thibetana. The sequence continues at coordinate 41,807,893 of NC_065581.1, read as the reverse complement.
AGCAGCCCACAGCCAGTGAACGACAGAAGTTGGTGGATGCACACCCTCCTCCGTGGGGATGATGACGCAGTGCTCTACAGTCTCCTGGAGGCCCCCATAGGGCTGAGCCCCAGCTGCTCATGGTGACAACTGGGATTGGCTCCTCCTTTCCTTAACCCCCAACCTTTGCTTCCCCAATAAATAACTTACATTCAAATCTTTGTCTCAGGGACAGTCCTGGGCCAATAGGGAGGTCTGGTGAACCTATATAAACGTCTCTTGGTTGGACATTGCCTCACAGGGTGCCAGCCAATGGCACTCACCCACATTTTGCCAAATGAATGTGTGAATGGATAAAAATGCTCTATTATGCCCCCAGCTAGTTCATGAGAACCAGTTTCTTAAGGCACAGAAAGGAATTAAGCATTTCCCCTGTCCTTCTTACTCCCACTCTCTCAGATAGCCATTTCATGGCTTCTCTCCTTTCCTTCAACCTCTAACACCTCCATCCCTATCCTTTCAGTTCATGACCTCACCTCCTATTTCACTATGACAGACTCCATTGAGGGGAAAGAGCTTCCATGTGCTCCCATCACATGCACCCACCCACCTCGTCTGTGCCGCAGCACTGTCTGCAAGGCCCCCTGTACACACTGTGAAGGCCACTCACTATCCCTGGGAATCTCTGGCCCTGCTGTTTCCCGTTCTCTCTCCTCCTCCAGGGGTTTGCTCATTTGTTACCTGCTGGGGAGGCCTTCCTCAGTTAAATTGGACACCCTCCTCCTGATCATCCCCTATCCCCTGCCTAATTTTTCTCCGTAGCACTCCTAACCACCTGACATCTTATGCATTGGGCTTATCTTTATTATCTGTCTCCCCTAAAATGTAAACTCCATGTAGGCAAGAGTCTTTGTTTTATTTAATGCATGAAAATCACAGCTCATGAGAAGGCAGGCAGGCAGGCAGGCAGGCAGGCTGGCAGCTGTTTAAAGTGAGAGAATTTTAAAAACTTAGAATGTAAGATCAGAAATAGACCATAGAGATTAATCAAATCCAACTGTCTCATTTATAGATGAGAAAATGGAGAAGCAGAGGCTCTCTGGCAGCTGGGTGAAGCGCTGGGACTGGAACCCCTCACTCTCAGATGCCCAGTGTGGGGTTAATTCCATGGCTCATCATTACAGGCCTGGAGTCCTAAATCTCTAGTTCTGCCATGCTTGGGGGGTTTGCTATTCTCTCTGCGGCTATGTGTTGGTCACTGTTTATTTTCTGTAATGTGGCATTAGCACTCCCATTAGAACTGAAGTCCTCAACATCGTGAACTCGAGCGTCTTCCTTTGAAATGCCTAATGCATAACACGGTGCTTAATATTGCGAGCTGGAAACCCTGGAAGGAACCCCTGCCCTCCTCTAAGCCCGTGACTCTTATAATAG